>NC_136068.1:17264572-19664572 GCF_964261635.1 Lissotriton helveticus | reverse complement strand
AAATACCAGAACTTCTTTCTGCTGAGGGACTTTTTTTTTTCTGGCAACTGCCTCTATTTAACTTTCTTGTTAGATAACGACCAGCAGAGTTCAGTAAAATACCAGAATCACTTTAGCATTCTCTAGATTCCAGTCCATAGAAATTATCTTTCATTAGCACCCGTAGACAATGATATTTTTTTCAATTCGTATATTTTCAGTGATATGACCACCGAAGGCCTTGATTTTATATTAAAAACAGAGCTTTGGACTATACCATTTCCCGCTGAAAGGCAATATTTCTCTCCATGTGTTCCCATACCTGGTGTGTCACGCAGTTTGGTGCCTACTTTCCCTCCATGTTAAAGAACAGTAGATGTTTCAGCACCCAGGCTAATGTGCTGCATAGCTAAATACATATAAGGTCCCAAAGGCAAGACCGATTGCATTGCAAATGCATGGTCATACAGCACTCCCCATCTCATCTGGATTCCCGTCCATAGTCCTTCCTATCCTGCAACCCTCACCTGGCAAACCATTCATTCTACTCTGTCCACTTGTCATCCCTTTCTGTCCGACTCAGCAACCCCCTGTTATTTATCTCACATCCGCCTTCCCCCAAGCGATATCGCTAGGTGTTGAGACAAGCTTGCTGTCTGCCGGCTGGGCGCGCCTTGTAAAACGTGATCGACACAGTTGCATTTGTTGCACTTAATACCCCTTTGCTGAGCCTGCAAATAGCTCTGTTTAGGGTGGTTGTGTTTTCAGCACATTGGTAACCTACTGCTAGATTCATGAAAGACCTGTTTTGCGAGTCTTTAATAGCGATTCATAAGGAAACGCTATTAATGACTTGTAAAACGGGATTCATGTAGGAATCGCAAAATAAATTGCGATTCCTACAGCTTCCTTATTTGCGATTAGCAAATTGCTAATCGCAAATAAGGAATAACTCCCCATTCATTCATATGGGCCTAAAGGCCCATAGGAATAAATGGGGAGTTATTCCTTATTTGCGATTAGCAATTTGCTAATCGCAAATAAGGATGCGATTTCAAGGGTGCCAGGGGTGTCCTTTGGACACCCTGTAGCACCCCTGAAATGCAAATTTACACAGGTGTTGCGCACACACATGTCCAAAGGACGTGTGTGTGTAACATACAACTTAGAAAAATGCACTAAAGTGCTTTATTCTACTTTTTTCGCTATTTACCACGAAGTCAGACTTCGTGGTAAATAGCGGCCAGAAATTGCGAAATCGCAATTTAAATTTGGTTAATGAATTGCATTTAAGGAATCTCAAATAGAGATTCCTCAAATGCAATTCCTCGCAAATATGCGATTTCGCTAACAGTGATTTTTGCATTTGGGATGATGAATCCCAAATGCAAAAATTGCGCTCGCAAAGGGCCCGATTCTGAGAATCCGGCCCTTTGCGAGCGCAATTTGCTTTCATGAATCTACCTGCTACTCACTAAAGAACTAAAAAAAAAACATTGACATATTGTACATTGATCAACAGAAACATTCTGGACACTAGTGAACTTGATTTGGACCGAACCAGTGTCCTAGCAGTGACCTTTTTGAAGTCAGTGGTGTTTATAAGGCGTTGATATCATGTTTTAATCCTATTGGCGATAACAGTGATATAACAATTGACCATGTACTGCCGAATCTCTTCCCGCCATGCAATGATAAATCTTCCATCAGTTGTTTGATTGGTTAAAATGATCTGATGAAGTGCATGGCAGGGGGTGTAACAAATGTGGGATTTATTTTTCCAACAGAGGACCTTCATGCCTTTTACGTAGACTTGTCATACAGAACACTATTTAGAGATAAGTGTTTTTTCCTCGTTTTAATCTCAAAATTAGGCAAAAATCAAGGAGGGTGGATGCAACTGGCATACCTTGTTTACAACATTCCCTCAAGGTTAACGTCTGCAGAAAACTTACATTTCTTATTTTGAGTAACTTAACTATGTGGGAATAAAGCCTTCTGTGAGTGCTTACACACTCTTTCACACCTAGTCAAATATCAGACAAAGCATTTCTAAACAAGAAATATTAACAGATGTAGGCACTGACAATTAGCTCTATGAACCAAAATGTTTATAATTGTATTTGAAATTGCCAAATAGCCTGAAAAATACTGGGTAGCAACCTCTGAAAACCGATTTAAGATAAACATGGGTCAAATGTCCAGTACAGAGGTTTATGAAAGTTAGTGCCTTCAGCAAGGGCACTGGCATCCTTTCAGCTTTGCCCCTTAGGCACCACTCCTGGGTTGTTGGATTAAGGGCCACATTTATCAAAATTTTAAATAGCGATTATCTAATTGCATTTTTCAGCGACTCGCAATTAGCTAATCACTATTCCTAATGTATGAAACTCCAAGAATTTAATTTAGTGATTCTTAGGGGGTTGTAAATTGACCTACATAATTAATATTAATGAGGTAGTTCATAATTTGCGACCCCCTAGGAATCGCTAAAATCACGGGAATGGTGGCCTCCTAGGGTCAGCAAACCACCATGTCCGGGATTGCTGTTAAAAAACAATAATTTTTAGGTCGAACTTGGGGTGAATGTATGACATTGTTCTACATTCTGTCCATCAATTGTTCTTTTTGCATTTGTCATCTTGTAACCTCCCATAAGGACTGGCCCTCTTACATGTTTTGTTACTCAGAAGGCTTTAATTACAGCCACCAATTACTATTTACTTACATTTTTTTGCCCTGGCAAGACACACTCTTTCCTAACGCTTATTTTTATTTTTTAAATATCACAGCACACTACAGTGGTTCATTTGCAGCGCTGAACGCAGGTGGATGTTTTGTAGGTTTCACCTTGGCCGTTGCAACTGCATAGCAGTTGCTCCGCCCAGGGCGAAATCTAATGTTATTTCAATAGTGGGGACTTGAAACCGCCCCTTCTTCCATTGGCTAGCTTCATAAATGGATGCTAGCCATTGAAAGACACGGTTGTCCGTCACTCTTTCCCGGTCAGAATGCGAATCGTGGGCGTTTCTGATTCTTTTTTTAAGTCCCGCCCCTTGTTGCAGTGTGTCCCGGGCCGCGCTGTGATTGGCTGCCGGCCCGGGACACCCCTGTGACGTCATTCCCCGGGCCGCGCTGTGATTGGCTGCCGGCCCGGGACCTGACTTGTTTTTGTTAATGCATGCAAAGAGCGTAGTCTCATACTCTTTCCTGCAAGAATTTGAAATGTCATACATTGTAGAGGCCTGTTTGCATGCACCTCGGCATTCAGCTGCAACGGCTAGTTCACAGCATCCCAAGCCGACCCAACCATCAGACTTCTGAGACCCCCAGGGTAAGGATGAATTCATGCACACCCAAACCTCTGACATAGACGCTGGGCAATATTCGGGCGCTCGTTGCAAAAGATACTTCAGGCGGAATTCACTTTTTGAAGAGACAATCTGTTCACAAACGTCATGGCACATTGGGTTCTCCTTTGCATGGCTACAGCATGAGGTATGTACAGCGGTGGAGAGCACCCCTGAGGCCGACAGCAGCAGCAGTAACGCCACCGTCGGCGAGGCAGTAGGGGGCACTGCCGCTACCTCCATGAGAGCGTCGCTTCCAGGCTCAGGACTGCGCCCGTTGTCTTCGGTACGTGTTCTGAAAGTCCCAGGAAACGCTGTGCTTAGGAGAATCCCGTTTTTGTCGTGTTTGTGTTGCCTGCATTCACCCTGTTTCGAGAAGGTCCCCGCAACGGCTGTAACTCTGAATCTAACCCGCTATGTTTACAGCCTGAGAGCGATGTGGTGGTAATTCTCCGCCCACCCTGCTCCGCCTCTGAGCTGTACAGCAACCCCCGCCCCAAAAGCCGTCAACTCCGGCCCGCTGGTCTTGAGGAAGTGACAAACTGGGGGCTGAACAAGGAGGCTGCTTCTACACTGCATCATTCAGAGTCGAGGGAGGGACTGTAGCCGTAAAACAAAATATAGTGAACGCAGCGGAAACATATGGGGTGTGGTAGCTTTTGTTTCAGGGACTTTTGTAGTCATCGCCAGTTTGCCGGGCATTGTATCGAATTCCGTGAGACTTGGCTTAGAAGAAAATCGGAATTGTTTACTTCTAATACCAGAACTGGTTGGTCTGCTGCCACCCTCCTCTTCTCTTCTCTTCGCTCCGAGTATTTATTTATTTATTTATGCGTTTTTATATAGTTCGGATTTTACCCGAAGGTGACAGAGTGCTTCACAATAGGAACAGTGATCATACATGAGGAGAAAATTACAAGTGAACAAGTTACAAAAGCAAACGTTAAGTTACATGAGGCAAAAGTGACAATAGTGAGCAACCAAAATACAAGAGGTAGCAAACGGTACATTATAGTGGGAAAAAGTTATATGTGAGCAGGTTACACATGCACCAGCCTATCAATGATGTGTGGTCATTTCTACATCACCTCGAACACCACCCCTCCCGAGTGTCATCTACCACGACCCCCTAAGCCCCTTTCACCCATCCCTTCACTCTTGTCTCGGCTCTATACTTGCCAAACCTTCATTCCAAGACGCCTTCCAGTTACCCCAATCTCTCAGTCCACCTCCCCTTCATTTCCTCCTCCCTGCCTGTCTCTCCTGAGTCCGTCTTCTCCTCTGGTGCCCTTTCTTCCCACCATCAGTTCATGACCCTTCGCCTCACCTACCCCTCCATCACTCCATACAGACCCCCGCTGCATCCCGTCTGTTATTCAGCTCCAGCCCCTGCCGAGCCTCAGCCAGGCTCCCTTCCAACCCTCTCATCCTATCCTTCTCACATCTCCTTCACTTCGTCCCTCCTTCTCTCCACTACCCGGTTTCACTCAGCCATTCTTCCCTCTGCAGCCAGCTTGTCCGGCCTCCTTCCTTCAGGTCTCCTGCCGTTTCTTCTCTTCATCTCCTCCCTCGTCTCCCCCCTTCCATTCCGGCCCCTTCCCTTCGTACCCACTTCCTACGACCCTCCCTATCCCTACACCCAATAACTCTATCCCTCCCTCGTCCTTGTATACCACTTCCACCATCCGTCCTTGGCGCCAGACACCCCTCCCTACGATCCCCTCGTCCCTCCTTCACCCCATCTCTTTTTGCCCGCCATCCCTTATTCCCTTTGTCCCTCCACCCAGATGCCCTCACAGCTCGTCCTGTTCGGCGATATCTTATTGTGTAATTGTAATGCTGTCACAGACCTCTGCGAGTATATAATCTATGATACATAACTGTGGTTGTACCGTCCGGTAATCCATTGTGTCGGTGCCTGAAGTTGTCACATACTTTGGGGAGAATAACGCTGAGGGGCTTACTTACAAGCCCCTTCCACCGCCAGTGCGTCACTTTTAAACATGGACAAAAGTGACGTAGGGGCGGCGCAGGGGAGCTTGTAATTAAGACGCCACACAGCAGCCACGTTATTAGACCCAGTCTGCAGTGTGTTTGCGTCTGCGACGAGCTGGTGTCACAGTGTGGTAGGAAGATACCAGTTAGCGCGTCCCGATCCCCCGATGTGTTCCTTCTGCTGGAAGAACTGCCTCCCCCCCGCGCGAGATTCTGGTACATAGCCATGGGCCGGAAACGCACCACCAGCCGCCTGGCGCGACTCTGCTGGGGCGTGAAAAGGGTACCATGTAATGCCATTTTTAGGTTTCGCCTGTCGAAAGCTGCGCAAGCAGCGTTTCGAGCAGGCGAAATCTAATGAGAACAGTATGTAGCTTGGTCACCGCCTCTCTGTTCCATTGGCTAGTTCCATAAATGGAGGCTAGCCATTGGAAGAGAGAGGCGTCTGTCATTCTGCGAGTGCTAGGGACTGCAGAGTGACTGCAGAGTGACTGCTAGGGAGTTCAGAGTGACTGCAGAATGCTAGGGAGTGCAGAGTGACTAGGGAGTGCTAGGGAGTGCAGAGTGACTGCAGAGGTTAAGCTAATGGCAATGTAAATGACAATGCCATTTATTTATCTGTTTTCAAAACCATCACATAAATACAAATTTTGTCATTTACAATGCCAATAGCTCTAACTTTTCCAAAGGCGAAACCATTGCATTGTAAATGCTTGTTATCCCATGTATTCACTTTTGTTTGCTTTTTTAGAAGCGCTCCATGCCGCGCTTTCACGTTAATAGAAGTTGTGCCCCTTTCATTAGATGAGCTAGTTCTAAAAAAAGGGGCGCGACAGTCATTAAAGTGAAAGCACAGTATGGGGCGCAGTGACATAAAAAGCATTTGTTTGTCAAGTTGACAAACCAATTCTTTTTTTTGTAAAAGCGCCGCATGTCACGGATTCACTTTAATGGCAACCGCTGCCCTTTCTTTTGACGCGGCTCGTCTAAAGAAAGGGGCTCGGCCTCTATTAACATGAAAGCGTGGCATGGGGCACTTGTACACAACAAAAAATATTTGCAATGCAATAGGTCTCACATTTACGAGAATATAAGCTGTTGTCATTTACAATGCCAATAGCTCAAACGCTTGTAAATACGAGACCTATTATATTGCAAAGGCTTGTTTCAACAGTGCCTGTTCCCTGGTATTTACAAAGTTGGCTGAATCTAAACTTTATTTATTTGTTTGCTACATAAAAGAAACTGTGCGAGGGCGTGGCTTGGGCGCCGATGTAAACGGTAGCGGGACTCTGGGGCTCCTCCGCGACTGCCCCTCGTAACCACACATCCTGACCCCGGCTCAATAACTGAGTTCTAGATCACAGGAATAGTTCAAAGATTTATTACAAAACATCAAAAGGACAGTCACAGCTATGAAGGCAAAGCAGTACATTGAGCATTACAAAGAAATGCAAAATCTAAAACATTGTAAGTCTCAAATGAGCAACAGAATCAAATTGACAGCAGCCCTAGTAGAATCAAGGAAGCTCAGGAGCACACTGGCTCACCTTAAAACATCAGGGGTTTAAGTAGCATATCTTGGCATAGAACAGAACTGAAAGTGCAAGATCATCATGCTGTGAGCAAATGTATCAACTTATTAGCAAATCAAAAAACAGCTTTATTATTCGTCATATTGCCTTAGCATCCCAACACTATCCCATCACATGAATATTGATTCTGGCCACACTATTCTAATTTTATCCGCAGACAGCCGGACAAGCTAGATACATGAACAACTGTTTGCTGAATGAATGAATAAGCTACAGTGAACTAGTGGAAGCAACATTGAGTCTGAAACATTACTGGGCACACGTAGGAAGTTTTCTTTGAGAACAGCAATACAACATATTAGCTCAGCTTGACTGTGTGCTGCAGAAATGATGAACAACGAATTGTTGAGGTGGAATACGTCAGCAGCATCCATTTTAACATTTAAAGATGGTTATGAGGCCCAAATTGAGGCCTATTTGGCAGGAGTCAGGAAAACGCACTTCTACACATCATAAGAACTTTGGTCTAATTGCATTTACCTAATTCTGCAAAAAAAAGAATTTATTCACTTTGCCCCACATCACCGACACCATCTTCTTTAACTATGGTCTCAAAATCTCAACTCACTAAACTGCACCCAAACCATCTGCAAATCCGTAAAATCACTTGGTATCACGCTAGATTCACGTTCCTCTTTACTTAAACTACACAGATGCCTGCGTTCAGTCATGTTGGTGTTATGCTTGATTTGTGCAACTGTATTAAAATAGGTGGCTCCTTCACCTGCAGAAGGACATCAATTGTTTTTTTTTTTTTTTTAAAACCTTTATTGAAAAACAGGTAGAAGTACAAGCGCTGGCCTACAACCACAGGGGCCGGCCGCAAAGTCAGGAGAGTCAAAAAACATAGCAATGTATACGACAGGAGGAATACAGGATGGATGCAACAAACCTAACATCGCCAGCGCCAGGATAAAGAGGTTTCATTTTACATTATATAAAGGAGGCAGTAACCATATCTACCAGCGCGTCATGCAACATATACCGAAAAGAAAAACAGGGGGGGGCGGGAGGGATCAGCCCCCCACGCAAGCCGATGACACAGTAGGGCAGAGCCCAAAGACCACACACATCCACATCAGGTACAAAATAGACAAAGAATACCAACAAACAAATAAAGTGGACGCCATACGTACAGTCCATCCGCCCCGAACGAGGAGAAAGCGCAGACGCTAACGAGACAAAGGAGTAAACACCAAGGGACACAGCCCACCCCCTGAAGAAGGCAAAAAGGGACCATAGAATAAAACAAACTAAAACAACAAACACCCCCCCCACCCTACATCACTGTAATGGCTACGGTCTACCCCACTAACAGCGTGCCTGTCGCCCAGATTCACCCGAAATATAGAAAGAAAGAAAGAGAATAATAACGAGAAGAGAGGGTAATAAGAAAGGAAGAGAAAAGACTAGAAAGGAGCAAGGACCAAACACATCAAGCAGAATTAAAGTGGGCAGCGCGCAGCCAAGAATCCAACGAGCATGAAGACATCATCAAAATGGCGGCACCAAAACAGTACATAAGGATAGACAATCGCAGAACGCGTAGTGCGCCAGTTGCCACCCACCCCCTTACAACTAACACCAGGACCCAAGGAAAAAGGGGAAAGAAAAAGATTCATAACATAAAGAGAGAAAAAAAAAAAAAAAAGGCCCATAGAAACCAAAAAAAAACAAAAGAGCATCCCCCCACCCTACATGCATGCAAAGGCTACGGCCTACCCCCCCCTTGCAATGTGTCTGTCGCCCCAAAAGAGTACCCGAAATAAAGAAGAGAGAAAAGAACAGAAAGAGAAAGGAGACATATATTACCGGAGGAGGGCAAAAGAAGGTGGGAAGGAGCCCACTCGATAACAGGTCACCCGGAGTCACCGGCCATCCACAAACTCCCACACCGTATATATCCTCCATCACGAGAACACCAGTACAAAACCAATTAGCAATATCAAGGCAGTTGGAAGAAGTCATCGTGCGATGCGTGCCCATGACATATAGAAATCAGTTCCAACCCCATCCCATTCAGCCCGCAAATCAATAGCAACAAAAAACAGCCTAGCCCTGACCCGATCGCGGATGTAACTCTAAGCGTACTACCCCATGAGAGCCCATCCCCCGGTGCACAAAAGGACAGCATGGCCGCTTGGAAGAAGAAGACAAAACAGGAGCACAAAATGGCCGCCGACAATCGTTAAAGAGTCCTTTGTTCACCGTACATAGTTCCATCAGGGCATCTGGAAGATAGAGGTTCCGCAGGGGAAAAGGCGAAGGCCACAAGATAAAAGCCAACAAAGGGGCCAAAAGTTGCGCCGCTGGATACATAGACAAGCGTGATGTTACAGGCAACAATGAGTCAGGCTCCGAGGGAAGGGGAGACAATGTATCAGACGCGGAACTGGAGGGCAGCCGGCCGTCGGCGCCGATAGAGTCAGCAGCAAGTACAGAGTCACCATAGTCACAGAGAAACACTGTATCTCCACAAATCGGCAAAGGCAGATCCACACCTCGCTGGAAACAGACGTTACGTTCGCGACCCACATCAGACCTCATGTTATCAAGTTGCTCACACAGTGCCCGGAGGCCATCACGCACCTCCGAGTGGAATTCACGCAGGGCGGTCAGGATGGATCCATAAGATGGTGGAGGCTGCGATCTCTGCGTATCAGTTTCCAGAGCCGGTGCTTGCAATCTGGTGCACAACGCAGGCAGGATGAGACCGTCCACGGGCAGGGATGGGTGAACTCCCCCAAGCCACGGGTGGTCAAACGAGGCCATGGTTCCGGTAGTGCGGTATAGTAGCCGGGGAGGGTGTAGCACAATCACGCACCGCTTCAGGACTCCGATGCTACCAGGGTCGAAAGCAGTCGATCGCCCATCCCATAAAACCGCTTCGCAGCAGGCAGGGCACTGGATGAAAAAATCGTCAGCCTGCGGTGAGCCGGACCGCTGCGTCCCTCACGCCGCTCACCTCCAACTCAGAACACGGAATCCGCTCCCTCGGGGCTTCCCCACTCGGCCATCACGTCCCAGGCACAGCTTGCGGTGGACCTCGGCATTAGCGCGGTGATGACCGCAGCTCGTGAAATGGCGCCACCTCTAAGTCCTAGGCGCTACGCAGCTGGTCCGGCCATTACTGAGCCTCCAAGAGCCGGTGACGAGCGGCATTGCAGGCGAGGGTCCAGGGCGGGGGACATCATTACAATTATCTCCGGTATCCGGGCAGGCTGAAATGTCGGGAAAGGACCGAAATAATCAGCGCATCGTCACACACGTTCCGCCACCGGGATCGATCAGGATGGAAAGCAGGATACTGTTGCGGAGCTCAAGGGCCGGTGGAGCCGGGTGACTACACGTCTGCTCCGGTCGCCATCTTGGCTCCTCCCCCGGACATCAATTGTTGATGCCCACTATATGCACCTTCTCATCCAACAGTTTCACATAAATATTGTCATTAGACAAGCTATTGAATCCAACACTATGATGTACTGTAATTAGTTCAGCTGTGGAATCAGATCCCACTGGAAAAATTAAACAAAAAAACCTACGAAAACCTATAATATCACCATTAGTAAAATCATACTGACAATTTAACATCGCCTGCTATACGCCATTTTTGTAGTGGGAGCAAAATATTAATTCTTCTTTTCTTCTTTAAAATAATGAGACAAAAAATGGAAAAACTGACAAAGTATAAGGTGCTAGTTGATATGGATGCTATATCAAAACACTTCTTTAAAGAAAGACAGAGGCCACCCTGTCATATGCCTGTCAGGCTATGGGATTGTAAATCTCTAGGATTGCATATTTCCAAGCCTCCGCTTAGGTTCTGGAACTCCTGTGGGTATGTAACACTGGACGCATTTTGTTATTGGAAATAGGCCATTAATCTGAGAAGAGATGAGCTTATCAACCCGGGCCCTTGTACAGCTGCTAGTTCAAACTGAATTGATAGGGATTGACAACTGGTATAGGGTGTAATGAGGGGATAACTCCAGGTTAAAGTTGAATAAAGATATCTTCGTTATTATAAGAACAAAATAATAAACGTCCTAGCCACAGGTGATCCAGCAGCAACTGCCTCTGGAGAACCCTGTAACCAGGGTAACAGGAAACAACATGATCTAAATTCTAGATTAGATCTTCAAGTAAGAACACCAAACATTAAAGTGATATTACACACCTTTCCCCAAATGGAAACAAAAGAAATGCATAAACAAAATCTAGTTACAAATATAATCATGCAACTTTGTAAGAACAGAACAAGTGCGAGAACTCCTACGCAGAGGAGGTATATGTTGAGAAAGAAAGTTGTCGAGCATGAGAGTGCGAGAAATCAAAACAACGTACAGGAGCAATTCTGTTGAGATTCCAAATGAGGCCATCATCTAGTTTTACAGCATTTAGAAATAACTTAATCACCTTATGTGGAATGGAGAATTTATTACCTCCAGATTTTTGTGGAGCACGAACTCTCACACAATCTCCTACATTAACCAGTGTATGAGCAACTGCATGTCTGGCATCAAAGGTTACTTTCATCTTTTTGGACTTGATGTCTTGGCGGACCCTCCACTGAGGATCCTCTGGTACACTAATATCAGCTCCATACCCTCTCATCAAAGATTGGAACAATTGAGTGTTAGGTGTACGTCCACGAAACAACTCAAATGGAACTTTTTTCCGTAGTGGAATGAGGGGTCAAACGATAGGCCAAAACGTTTTCTAGCATAGCATTTCTCCAGTCACGCCCTTGTTCTTTGGCTGCCTGAATTGATTCCTTTAGTACACGATTGAATCGCTCAACCATACCATTGCATCCGGGATGGTAAAGAGAGCATTTTCTATGAACAATACCTCTTTTACAGAGAAAATCTTCCATCTCTTTCGAGGCTAGTTGCGCTCCATTGTCGCTCAACAATGTCTCAGGAAGACCCTCTCAACAGGATATGTTCTCTAAGAATTTTATTACGTCACGAGTTTCAATGCTTTGAGTGACCTTCACCTCCGGCCATCTAGAGTACATATCAATAAGCACAAGAACGTAAAACTGACCAGATTCGGAATGAATAGGTCCTAAGAGATCAAGTGCAACATCTTGCCAACACCTTAGAGGTGGATTGCGAATAACCATTGGTTGAGTCCTAGTCTTGCACACTTTATCAGACATTTAACACTCAGAACAATCAACTAAAATATCCACTCCTGGCGACCAGAAGTGTAAGCAAACTCTCTCCCTGGTTTTCGATATGCCCTGGTGACCATCATGCGCAAGACTGATGATCTTTTCTTGAATTGAAGAAGGTGGAACCAGACATGAACCTCTCCACAACAGATCCTTGTGTAGAGAGAGTTAATGTCTGACATTCCAAAATTTCTTCGCCTCATCAGAGAGGCACTTAATACCTGCCCATGCACCAGACACAAATTTGCATATTTCTAACAAAACGTTGTCATTCTTTAAAGATTCTGGCCATTCAACTTCAGAAACCACTCCCTCTATAATTTCACACACTTTTAAATTGTCTATTTCCCACGAGTCGTAGGATCGGGAACATCAACTCCAACATTTATTAACCGTGATAGACAATCGGCAACTTTGTTGTCCACACCAGGAATGTACTTGACAAGAAAATCAATATCCTGAAAGCAATAATCCACTTGCAGATCCTTGAAGAAACTGCATTAAGATCTTTTTTGCCAAATAAGTCCTTAAGTGGTTTATGGTCGGAATGTACTATAAAAGAAGAACCCCACAAGAATTTCTTGAGCTTCTTAATAGCTCAATAAATACAGAGAGCTTCCTTTTCAATTACCGAATATTGTAATTCTGAACCGACATGAGCTCTGGAAAGAAACATAATGGTTTCTTCTTTTCCATTCTTGGATTGCATAAGAACAGCTCCATGAATCAACACATCATCATGATAGAGCTTGACTCCGTCTATTCCCTTCAACACGTCTTCCAAGGCTCTCTGAAAAAACAGAGGCGGCAGAGACTAGGCCAAATGGAAGACGAGTGAATTTAAAAGTCCCAAATGGGGTAATGAATGAAGTAAGATCCATGGAGTCATTGTCTATTTTTACCTGATGATATGCGGCACGTAAATCTAGGGTCGAGAAGATGCAAGAATTCTTTAATTGTGAGAGCATTTCAAAGATGTTGGGTAGCGGATATTTATCTGCAACCACTGCATGGTTCAGTGCGCGCAAGTCCACACATAATCTTACCTCACCTGAGGCCTTGCGCGCAAGAACCACCGGGGCCAACCATTGGCTTGCCTCAGTATTAACAATAATACCATCTTGTTGCAATTTCTCAAGTTCTTTTCGCATAGACTCTTTCATTGCAAGAGGAACATTCCACACCTTGCATTTAACAGGAATAGAATCAGGTTTCAAAATAATCTTATGAACATATTCAGAAAGAAACCTAACTTGTCATTGAAAACTTCTTTGAATTCAGTTTTTAACTTTGATCTAAAGGTATTTTTACAATCAACCTCTTCCACACACAAATCTATACTTTTAGCAGACGCAAATTGTGGTAAATCTCTCAGTACAATGCAAGGATCAGCTCCTGGAACTAAATAGACACCAAGATCAGCCTGGTGGAACCAGCTGATAATGCTGTCTCCTCTACAGGATTTGTAAATGTTCCCAGCCGTTAGCCTCTGTTTGTATTCTATGCTACCAATAAAGTAGCCGAAGAGTTTTATAGGCTGGCCACCATAAACCAAAGGTTTGATATCGGGTTTGTACACTTTCACTTTACCTTGTAATTTTAAATCAAAGAAGTCCTTTGGAATAAGAGAAATCTTGGCACCTAAATCAAATACAGGGTAACAGGAAACAATATGATCTAAATTCTAGATTAGATCATCAAGTAAGAACACCAAACATTAAAGTGACATTACATAGGGCTCTAAGGAATTTCTCTGATTCGCCCTTGATTAGCAATCACTCAAATAAGCAAGAGGAGGTCGCTGGTGTGGGGAATTCTATGGTGAATAGGATGATATCTCTACGGTGGGTGTAAGTCTCTTAGAGCTGCAAATTTCAAAATAATGAAATTCATCTTGAGGTGGATGGCTTACTATACCCCATTTGCAATTCACAAAATGTTTCTGAATATCCAGAATCAGTGTTTTAGATGTTTGCAGTATAATAAAGGGGATTGGTTGCATACGTTCTATTTGTTTCCCAAGTTGGCTCCTTTTTGGCAGGATGTATTTTTAACTCTTAGCAAATGCCTACAAATTATGATTGCACCTGAAGTTATGGTGGTTTTATTTAGGGTATCCCCTGTTACTCAGAAACTTAATAAGCGTGTACAATATTTCCTATCTGCTGCTCTGTCACCCGATCTCTAATCCTCCAATATTTGAAGTCCATTAATGTTCCTTCAGTTAAAGGCTGGTTGGATAAACTTAAGAGAACCTCGGCCTTTGAGGAGTCAATTGCTCTGCAGATTGATGTCTTAGAGACGTATAAAACCTTCTGGGCACCGTTAGCCACATACGTCAATAGTATGGGCAAATTATGCACTTTATTTTTGGGATAGCACCAATAGCAATGACGTGTAATGGATGAAAAAAAAATTCTCGTGATATATGTTTAGACAAGCTGTATTAAAATTATGCACTGTTGCACTTTATTGTTTCAAATACTGCCTATTTCTATTCCCTAGACATGGCCAAAGACTTGCTAGCTAAATTCTTTCATAGCTGGCCCAGGATATAACTTGAATTAGTCTTTATCTCCTTGTATGTTTTTGACTCTCCCTCTCTTTATTATTGTATTAATGCCACTCTGCACAGTTCATATAACCTTTGCTCTGTATCTTTTTCACTATGAGAATAAGTATTTTTCAAGATCTATTCCACACAAATGCACTTTTCTTGTTCCTAGGTTGTTCTTTAGGCTTTTCTTGCACTAAATGCACTTTTATATCTTTTTGCACTGTATTTTTGTCGTACCTGTTGCATTTTCTTCCCATGGGCAGTGGTCTAGTATCAGATTTGTGTCTACTGCCTAGATTTTGGGAGGTGCATATATGTTTGTTTTTGAATGTACTCTGTACACATGCATTATATTTACTCCCACACTGTTTCTATAGTTGTTTTCTATTACATGCACTTTTGTCCCGATCAATCAATCAATCAATCAAGTAGTATTTGTATAGCGCAACTAGGTGCCTCAGAGTGGTATCCAGGCGCTATGCTGCCAGTTTCAATTGAAAAGCCAAGTCTTGAGTCCCTTTCTGGAGTCGTTTAGTGAGGGTGAATACGGAGGTGGAGGGGGCGGGTGTTCCAGCCTTTAGCGGCAAAGAGAGAGAAGGAGCACCCACCTAAGTAGCTGCGGAGCGGAGGTTTCTGGTTGGCTGGTGGAAGATCAGGTGCTGGTTCATGCAATCAGGTCCTTGGTTTTGGAGGGCTTTGTAGGCTTGGTGAGGAGCTTGAACTGGCACTCTTCAGTTGAGGTCTTTCAGGTGCTGAGTGATTTTCACCGCTTGGGGAGGTTGAGGATCAGTCTGGCTGCTGCGTTCTGAATGGTCTGGAGCCTTTGAATGACTTGGGTGGTGGTGCCGGCATAGAGAGCGTTGCCATAGTCAAGCCGGCTGGTGATAAGGGCCTGTATCACAGTTTCCCATATTCTGACGGGGAGCCATCTGAAAATCTTGTGGAGCATGCAGATTATATGGAAGCAGGCCAAGGCGACGGCGTTGATCAGATGTTTCATGGAGAATGTGCTGTCCAGTAAGATGCTGAGGTTGCATGCATGGTCTTTCAGCGTGTAATGGATGACAT
Organism: Lissotriton helveticus; assembly: GCF_964261635.1. Taxonomy (NCBI): domain Eukaryota; kingdom Metazoa; phylum Chordata; class Amphibia; order Caudata; family Salamandridae; genus Lissotriton; species Lissotriton helveticus. Next base: position 19,648,849 of record NC_136068.1, on the reverse strand, counting down.
TTTTTTCTCGTAGTATATGTATAAACAAGCTGTATTAAAATGATGCACTGTTGCACTTTACTGTTTCAAATACTGCCTATTTCTATTCCCTAGGCATGGCCAAAGACTTGCTAGCTAAATTCTTCCATAGTTGGCCCAGGATATAACTTGAATTCGTGTTTATCTCCTTGTATGTTTTTGACTCGCCCTCTCTTTATTATTGTATTAATGCCACTCTGCACAATTCATATAACCTTTGCTCTGTATCTTTTGCACTATGATAATAAGTATTTTTCAAGATCTATTCCACACAAATGCACTTTTCTTGTTACTAGGTTGTTGTTTAGGCTTTTCTTGCACTAAATGCACTTTTATATCTTTTTGCACTGTATTTGTGTCGTACCTGTTGCATTTTCTTCTCATGGGTAGTGGTCTAGTATCAGATTTGTGTCTACTGCCTAGATTTTGGGAGGTGCATATATGTTTGTTTTTGAATGTACTGTGTACACATGCATTATATTTACTCCCACACTGTTTCTTTTTTTTCTTTTTACATGTTTTATTGACAAACTGATGAGGAAGACATATCAATGTACATATAATAACAACAAACAAAAAAAAGACATTGTTTACAAAATAAATGTAACTCGTTCCCTAACGGAAACTTGTTTCAATTTCCACTTGGAGCACATTATAGCATAATTCATTGTGTTCATACATAAAGCAGAAACAGCAAAAAGAATATAATTATATACAACAACAAAGTATCTGTCCAACAGACCGTGTTAGGTAGCCACAAAGCCTTCATATAAAATTACCCCAAATTGTCTCAAATTTATTTAGTGAGCGAACTCCTCTAAGTTTTGCTAGCCCAAGCTCCATGGAGTGAATTTCGTTGATTAATGACCACCATTCCCAGATGTTAGGGGGTTTGGGACAGATCCAAGCTCTAGCCAATATAAGTTTAGCACAAGATATGAGAATCGTTATCAAAGCAGACTGGGGGAAGGAGACAGGATGTATATCAAGTAGTACTAGTGAAGCAGTAAGAGAGGGTAGAAAGATCTTCTTAATTTCCAAAACGTTATGTATTTCCCCCCAAAAATCCTTCAGAGTTGAGCAGGAGAACAACATATGTTCCAAATTTGCTGCGTAAGCGAGGCATTTGGGACATTTGGTACGATCGCCTTGGATATTATTAAGGGACCACTTGGAGATCTTTTCCGGTGTATAATATAACATGCAAGTTGTTCGAAACTGTTGCAACCTTAGACTAGATGATCGTACGGAATTATTGATGTTAGATAGAGAACATGTTATTTGTTTGGGAGTTATATTTAGGCCCATTTTGTTACTCCATTTTTCGGCTAATTTTGGACAATCATCAGTTTTAAAAGCGCAGAAATGCTTATAAGCCTCACTTAGCACCGATTTATTTTTAGTAGAGTATAAACAGTTTCAGATATCACAATCTAAGATATTGTATATTTGATTCTTCCTTATTAAAAAGGCATGTACTCCCACACTGTTTCTATAGTTGTTTTCTATTACATGCACTTTTGTCCCGATCAACCAATCAATCAATCAATCAAGTAGTATTTGTATAGCGCAACTAGTTACCTCAGAGTGGTATCCAGGCGCTATGCTGCCAGTTTCAATTGAAAAGCCAAGTCTTGAGTCCCTTTCTGGAGTCGTTTAGTGAGGGTGAATACGGAGGTGGAGGGGGAGGGTGTTCCAGCCTTTAGCGGCAAAGAGAGAGAAGGAGCACCCACCTAAGTAGCTGCGGAGTGGAGGTTTCTGGTTGGCTGGTGGAAGATCAGGTGCTGGTTCATGCAGTCAGGTCCTTGGTTTTGGAGGGCTTTGTAGGCTTGGTGAGGAGCTTGAACTGGCACTCTTCAGTTGAGGTCTTTCAGGTGCTGAGTGATTTTCACCTCTTGGGGAGGTTGAGGATCAGTCTGGCTGCTGCGTTCTGGATGGTCTGGAGCCTTTGAATGACTTGGGTGGTGGTGCCGGCATAGAGAGCGTTGCCATAGTCAAGCCGGCTGGTGATAAGGGCCTGTATCACAGTTTCTCATATTCTGACGGGGAGCCATCTGAAAATCTTGTGGAGCATGCAGATTATATGGAAGCAGGCCAAGGCGACGGCGTTGATCAGATGTTTCATGGAGAATGTGCTGTCCAGTATGATGCTGAGGTTGCATGCGTGGTCTTTCGGCTTGGGATTATTCCGACCTCTGCTGCCCACCAGGAGTTGTTCCACACGACGGTGGGTCTGCCAAAGATCAAAACATCCGTCTTATCCATGTTGAGTTTAAGACAGTTGTCTCTCATCCATGATGCAATGTTCTTCATGCAGTTGTGGAGGTTAGTCTTTGTCAAAGTGGAGTTCACTGAGAGAGAGGACAAGCTGAGTGTCATCTGTGTAGGAGACGATGTTGATGTCGTGAGATCTGACAATGCCTGCAAGAGGTGTCATGTAGATGTTGAAGAAGTTAAGGCTGCAGGATGAGCCTTGGGGTACTCTGCAGATGGTGTGCTTGGGTTGAGAGGTGAAGGGAGCGATGCAGACTTCCTGGGTGCTTCCTTTGAGGAAAGATTCCATCCCTCTTAGCATGTCTACTGTGATTCCAATCAGGTGTAGACGATGGAAGAGATTGTATTAGGAGATGGTGTCTAAACCTGCAGAGAGATCAAAGAGGATCAGGGTGGCTGATTCTCCTCTGTCAATCAGGTAGAGCTCGGATGTCATCTGTTGCTGCGGTCAGCGCTGTCTCTGTGCTGTGGTTGACTGTGAAGCCTGAGTGGGAGGTGTTTTTCCAAGATGTTCTATGAGTTGGAAGTTGATGGCCTTCTGCAGTTTTTTGTGGGTAATGGGGTGAGGGAGATGAGATGGTAATCTCTGGAGTCTGCTCAAGGTTTCTTGAGGAGGGGTTTGACCTCTGCGTGTTTTTTTGCATCAAGAAAGGTGGCTGTTGGTATGGAGTCATCAAGGATGGTGGTGAGCTGGTAGCTGATCTCATTGCAATCTTGGTAGAAGAATTGGTTGGGTCATGAGGCAGTGGGTGATCCTGATTGGATGGAGTTCACCCGGGTGGTAGTTGCTGGTCTTCTGAGTTGCTCCTATGTGGTGAGTGGGTAGTTGGTGGTCGAGGTTGCTGGGTTGCAGAAGAGTTCGGAGGGTTTGGAATCAAGTTTCTGTAGATGATACTTATTTCACTGTGGAAGTGGTTGTTGAGGGAGATGGAGAGTTGTTGTGAGGAAGGGATCACGTTTTCAGTAGGTAAGGTCAGGAAAACTCTCTGATGATGGTGAAGATTTCCTTGGTTTGGATGGTGCTGGTTTTGATCCGACGTGTCAGGGCCTCAGTTTTTGCAGCTGTCAGCTGGTGGTGGTAATGGTGGAGGACTGTTTTGTAGGCGGCTCGGTCGGTGTCATTCTTGCTGGTTCACCATCTTCTATATAGTTGTTCACACTTGCGTTTTAAGTTCTGGCATATACCAGCTGGCTTGTTTGGTGGGTCTGTGTATTTTGGCTGGTTTGGGTGGGGACAAATTGGTTGCAGCGCTGGTGATCCAGGCATTCACATTTTCTGTCTGGTTCAAGTTGGTGGTGATTTTGGACTGAATGGTGCAGAGGGCGTTGGTCCATTGGAGCTTAGTTACCTTGGTACAGCTGCAAGTAGGGGGTGCTGTGTCAATTACGGTGGTGCGCGGTGGGCCAGTGAGGGTGAAGTGTACGATTGAGTGGTCCGTCCAGGTGAATTCCGAGGTGCGTCTGAATCTGATTCTGCTGCTGGACTTGAAGATGGGATCTAGCATGTGTCCTGCTCTGTGTGTGAGCCCTGATCGTGGTCCTAGTGGTCTGTACGTGAGGGTGCCTTTGACGGTGGTTTTGCCGTTGGCGTGGAGTTGGAAGTTTGTTTTCCAGAGCTGGCGTGGTGTTGTTGGTGAGTGTGCAGGTGATTGGTTCATTGTGCATGATTGCGATGGTTTCATAGTGTTTGTTAGTGCGGTCTCTTTGTCTCATCTTGTAGCCACTGGGGGTTGCTGTGGCGATGTCTGGGGAGACGCAGGGTGAGCCAGGTCTCAGTGATGAAAGTCACATTGGGGCGATGGTGGTAATGGTTTCTCAGATTTCTGTGGCGTGTTTGCAGAGTACCAAGCATTGATCAGGATTGTAGTTGTTTTGGTGCGGTGGGGTGTCAGTATCTGGGGCTAGTGTGGCATTGTTTGATGGGGTGGTGAGTGGTGATGGGGTGGCGGTGAGAAGACAGTGGATGCCAGAAAAAGGTCTGGCTGTGGAGCAAGGTGTTGCAAGGCAGCAGTTGTTGTGATCCAGGGCACAAAGCTCTGCGGCAGAGTACCTTAGGGAGTGCAGTGGGCCAGCGTTTCTGGAGCTGGGCGCGGTCCAGGCACGGACGGGTGCAAACAGGGTTGCTTTTGGCTGATCTGCTGCACGGTCACGCTGTGGCCACCATTTAGTAGCCCTTAGAGGTGGAAGGGCTGTCCAGAAGACAGGAGAGCCAGGCACTTGAGTGGAGGAAAAACAGCAAAACCTGAATGACCCAGTTGGGAGCAAGTGCAGCAGTACAAAAACTAAACACAGTACATGCACCCATATTCTACAAAATGTATTAAACATTCACCCAGGAGCGTTTCACAATCACACAAAGGAGTTTTAAAATAACCCAAGAGTATTTTAAATCACCCAAAAATCATTCTCAGACCATACGCAGAACAGAATATTCCAGGATGGACTGGGGCTCAAGAGTAGAAAGCAGCAGTCAAGACCAAGATCAAGCCAAGCCAAGCCAAGCAGATGGCACTTCGCCTGTGTACACATTGCTATACTACTTCCATTGAGATGGAATGTTATTCTTCCAATAAGGAAACTTTATTGTGCTATTTTTTGACTATTTTGTCTAATTTATGGGATATTCCTGCTCAATTAATAAATATATATATTTTTTAATAGAAATCTATTTTGCAACTCTTAAATAAAAATTATTTTCTCAGTTCAGTTCAGTAACTCAATCCTTCGTCTTCTGGACACTTCATGTCGAGTTAAAAAAACTTTCAATTTTAACAATGTCAAAGTAATTTATTCTACAGTTCAAGATGGTCTTCTTCCTTATAGATCACTATAAAAAGGTCACGTTTATCAGATTTCACGTCTCTCTACCTCATACTTCTCATTTTTCAGACACAAGATAGGCCCATTCAGGTGATCTGTACCGTCTGTTTTGCATGCTCCTTCTTCAAATCTTTCAACAACTAGAAACTCAGTATTGCTATTTTCTAAATCAATTTCAGTTACATTAGGATCTTTTCGGATTGTCTCCAGTCTGACAGGGGGAAAAGCAAGGAGGAAGCAGTGAAAAGGAGGGAGAAACCACACAACGAGAGAAAAGGAAGGAGCAAGCAGTGAAAACAAGGGAAAAGCAAGCATAAGGCACACAAAAATGGGGTGAAAATGCAAGGAGAAAGCACACAAAAAAGGAGGGAAAGAGCACGGAAAAGCTGTTAAAATGAGGGACAAGCAAAGAGAAGGCAGACAAAAACCGCAGGCGGGGGGGCAAGGGGAAAGCAGTGAGAACGAGAGAAAAGCATTGGGAAGGCACACAAAAACTGGGGGAAAAGCAAGAAGAGAGTAGAGGGAACAAGAGAAAAACAAGGATATGGCACTCAATAACTGGGGATAAAGCAAGGAGAAGACAGGAGCTAGAGCAATGCAGCAGCATGAGGAGAGCTGGGCCTCGGACCTGCTCAATGAAGTCATGGTGCGGCCTCCATTAAGTAGGTCCAGCACACTGGACCCCATCTTCTCCACAGGCACCCACGTCGCCTTCGACCACACCACCGAACTCCACTGGACCGACCACCGCTGCATCCATTTCACCTTCAACAAACCAACCACACACCACTGCACCCAACAGCTGCCTCGCCGCTGCTTGAGCAAAGTCACCGAATACCAGCTGATCACCACCCTCGCCCAGAACCCACCCACCGACCCCACCAACCCAGACGACGCAGCTCGCAACGCAACCTCAGATAATGGATCAACGACTGCGCCAACACCCTCGCCCCACTCAAGAAAACGTCCAACAACCATGCCAGCAAGAGAGCCACCTGGTTCACCGACGAGCTGCAGACCTCCAAACGCACCTGCCGGAAACTAGAGAAGATATGGCTCCACGAACACACTTCGTACAACCACGCAGCCCACAAGTACACCACTCGCAGACATCACCACCTCATCAGAATAGCCAAGAGACCCTTCTTCAAAGACCGCCTGGATAACAACAAGATCGCTGACATCCATGACAGCTTCAACACCACGACCGCCCCGACTACGCCAGACCCCACCCTCCCTGTGAACACCGCCAGCACCAACCGCCTGACCTCCTGCTCCAACATTAACGACGACGAGACACGCATGGTCATGCACTCCATCCACTCAGGAACTCCGTCAGACCCATGCCCACACTACGTATTCAACAAAGCAGACGCTGCCATTGCACCCCAACTACGGAAGGTCATCAACATCTCCTTTGAAACAGCAACATTCCCGGAAAGCTGGAAGCACGCCAAAATCAACGCCCTCCTCAAGAAGCCCAAGGCAGATCCCAAGGACCTCAAGAACTTCCGGCCCCTCTACCTGCTCCCGTTGCCGGCAAAGGTCATCGAGAAAATCATGAACATGCAACTGGCCCTCCACCTGGAAGACAACAACATCTTGGACCCGTCCCAGTCCGGGTTCAGACGAAACCACAGCACGAGACAGCCCTCATCGCCGCTACACACCCAACATCAGGCCCAAACCAGACAACGGCGAAACATCAGCCCTCATCCTCCTGGACCTATCAGCCGCCTTCGACGCGGTCTGCCATCGCACTCTAAAGAGACGCCTCCTAGAAGCCGGAATCCAAAAGAAGGCCCTTGACTGGACTACGACCTTCCTATCCGGCAGAACCCAGAGCGTCTGCCTCCCGCCCTTCCGATCCGAGGCCATCTGCGGCGTCCATGGATAGGTGAATGTAGGTGATGTGGCACTCAGTTTTTTAATTCAGGTTCAATTCAATCCTAGAGTAACTTAGGTGCTGATCGGTTTGCTCCCTCTGGCCAATGAGGAGTTATCAAATATATCATTAATGTGCTGTCAGGCTTGACAGGGTGACCAATCGCACTCCTTGGGATGATTCGGTCCCTCCAATCTATTCAACTCGAGTTCATAAGTGCAGTACTCTTTAAGTATACCAAAGAAAACGAATTGTTAATCATATTTATTCATCTGTTCAATAATGTTCTCAAAGTGTGCTGTTACATCACAGCCATATGAGGGTTCAACAATATTCCAAGGGTTCATGCATCCTTTTAGTCATCCAAATACCCAATGCATTTCGTGCTGTCCGCAGTTCATCAGGGGAAATACATATCTATGGGGGTAAAGTCAAATAAGGTATGGTCAAAGATATGGAAGCAGGTCACATTCTGTACAAGTGAAAGACATTTATACGTGAAGTGTGTTGTCAGCCAGTCTATTGGCGTGCACTTTAATGAAGAGATGGGGGAGTGCGTGAAGAGAATCTAGTCAAAGTGAAGTTGAAGAAATTCAGGCTTGCCTATAACTAAAACTAAGATACATATACGTGTGCAGTGAATAAATCTTAACTAATGTTATCGATACAGACGCCAAGTGAATCAACTAAAAAGTGGGTGGTAAAACGGTACTGTGTTGTTTGTACACTAATTCCGTGAGTGTGGTCACCGTGGTGGCAATAATCTATCACTCATAACGGATATTAAAGGTGAATTCACTACGTCTAGTCCGTATACTGGAGTATACACTATATTTCACTCACCAGGTGGGTGGTTCGGAAGAAAGCGTAGCTTGTCCTCACAATCCGTCCGGAATCGGGTTTGTGCACTAGTGCGCGTGTGCTTCGACATGGTCTAAGTAGTTCCCTCGTAACCCGGAAGTGTGTGGTAAATCCTTATCATCGTGAAAATATAATTAAATAGTCGATGGTAACGATAGGGGACCTAACAGTGACTACTGTACTAAACAGGATATAATGTTGTACGGTTAACCACGTTGGTTTCGCTGTTGTTATTAGTTACGAGATATGTTTATGGAATGGCGGCCATGTTGGTGCAGTATACTTCAAGTGAAGTGTTGTGGACTGAAACGAACGCTGTATGCATCAAATGTAGTATTGTGAGCTGAAAAAAGCAAATGAGAGAGGTTCAACAAATGCTACAATGTTCTAAGTAACATGTACATTACATGAATCTGGTTCACTGGCGGGGTAATAATAATCGGTGCATAACAAATTTGCAAAAAAATCATATTACTATCTGGGATAATTCAATTAGTTAAATGGCATGTTACAAAAACTTATTGTACTATAAAAAGCAACTATATTCGAGCCGTTCATTTAACCCCGTGGGGTTGCAGGAATTACATTTTTTGATCCAAAATATCTCACGTTGGAGCAGTCTTTTTTTGTTGTCACAGCCTTGCTTCACAGGAACACACTCCAAAACCATAAAACGTATCTGGCTGATGTTGTGGCTGTTGGAAATGTAATGTGCGGCTACAGGGGCCTTGGTGGATCTGTTTCTTATAGTACTCTTATGTTCAGTCATTCGAGTTTTTATTTTCCTCTCTGTCTTACCCACATAAGGGAGTCCACATGGACATTTTAGTAAGTACACCACATTTTTAGAGTCGCATGTAGCATTGGTGAAAAGTTTGATGAGTTTTCCTGTAGTGGGATGGTTGATACTGTTACCACGAATTATATTGTTACAGTGTCCACAGTTCGCGCAAGGGATCGTTCCTGTGTGTTTCTCATTCTTGTGATGTACATCCTTTTCGATCATGTCCTTAAGGTTCTTTGATCTTTGGTAAGCGAACAAAGGTTTGCTGAAAAGTCCTTTCAAATCTGGTTCTTTTTCAACCATTTCCCAATTCTTTAGAACTATTCTCTTTATTTGTTGGCTTAAGTTTGAGAATTTGGATACAAACACTGGTCTGTCCTGATTCCTGTCCTTTAGGTGTGTTTTGAGTAACTCTTCCCTGGAAATAACTTGTGTTCTCACTTTGGCTTCTTCTAGAACATTGTCTGGATATTTCCGTTCACGAAATTTCGTGATCATTTGGTTTGCATTTCTTTCGTAAGTCTGATCACTTGATGACATCTGCGGCGTCCCCCAGGGCTCATCCCTCAGCCCGACGCTGTTCAATGTCTACATGACCCCCCTCGCACAAGTGGCCCGCCAACACGACCTCAACATAATCTCCTACGCCAACGACACCCAGCTCATCCTCTCCCTCACCAAGAACCTGCACACCGCCAAAACCAGCCTCCACGAGGGAATGAAGGCCGTCGCCGACTGGATTCAGTACAGCCGTCTGAAGCTGAACTCGGACAAGACAGAGGTACTCATCCTTGGACCCACCCCCTCAGCCTGGGATGACTCCTGATGGCCGACCACACTGGGGACAGCACCGACACCCACTGACCATTCACGCAACCTAGGATTCATCCTTTACTCCTCCCTCTCCATGTCTAAACAGGTCAACGCTGTCTCCTCCTCCTGCTACAACACCCTCCGCATGCTCCGCAGGATCTACAAGTGGATCCCGACCGAAACAAGAAGAACGGTGACACAGGCCCTCGTCAGCAGCAGACTGGACTATGGCAACGCACTCTACGCAGGAATCCCAGCCAAACACCTACGACGACTACAACGCATCCAAAACGCCTTGGCCCAACTGATCGTCAGCGTCCCCTGCCGCAGCCACATCACCCCCCACCTAAGAGACCTACACTGGCTTCCCGTCGACAAGAGGATCACCTTCAAGCTCTTCACCCACGCACACAAAGCACTCCACAATGCCGGATCAGCCTACCTGAACAGCAGACTCAACTTCTACACCCCGACCCGCCAGCTCTGCTCAACCAGCCTCGCCCTCGCTGATGTCCCCCGCATCCAACGAACAACCGCCGGCGGCAGATCCTTCTCCTACCTCGCCGCCAAGACCTGGAACACCCTCCCTACCCATCTACGTCCGACCCAAGACCTACTCGCCTACAGAAGACTCCTCAAGACCTGGCTTTTCGAGCAGTAGCGGCACCTCCTCCCCTCAGGGCCTTGAGATCCTCACGGATAAGTAGCGCGCTTTACAAGTGTTCTGATTGATTGATTGATTAAGACTGTCTTAAGTCTCTCTTAAGTTTGTCTTAAGACTGTCTTAAGTCTGTATTAAATCTGTCCTAAGTTTGTCTTAAGTTTGTCTTAAGTCTGTCTTAAGTCAAACTTAAGACAAAATCCTAACTGTACTACTACTAAATGCCTTCTGTGAATGCCAAAAGTCACTTGCCCGTGATTAGACACCCCAGAACACAACACTCCTGACCCTCTCAGGATACACCCTTTTGCTCTCACACTCGTATTTCTCCACAATAAGATCTGACGGACACAAGAAACGTATAAAATATTTATTTTAACTATTGTGCTCTAGTATTCAGTATACGTGCCACAATAAGTAGGAAGACTCCTAACACACATACGGTCAGCACAGTAAGTAATCCATAAATCATAAAAGGAGCTGTCATGGTATTAAACAGGGTAAACTAACCCCCCTCCCCTTCTACAGAAGCAAGGTGATTATACATCAGAAGATCTTGAGGTGTTTGCAGTGGACCCGTACCTTAGCATGCACAGATGAAAGTTCAACATCTCTGGCGTAGTGGCAATCTCTTCTGTGTAAAATATCTCTCTAACTATTATGACCCAAAGATCTATAAACATCAGGGAAAATAGCAGGCAACTCACTCATACAGTCGACTGCGGAAAGTCGTTGGCATATAATCAAGGACACTGCCTCACCATAAATATTAGAAAGAATAATTTCAGAGACCAGAGGAAAATGACCCTGTAACTTCATCCCCAAATCTTGGGCTGGACCTGCCCCATGTTCGTTCTGTACATGTTTGAGAACGTTCTGAAGAACGCTCATCAAGGGGGTGCAATAACAAAGTGTATACGCTGTAGTAAACACTGTCCCCCAGATGTTGCAGTCAGCAAATGGAGGGACCATACCATCAGGCAAACGCATGGTAAGGATCCCACAATTTTCCAGAGGACTCGTAATGGGCAAGACAGCAACAAGCTGATCAGTGATTTGACCAATCAAAAACGAAAATCCTTCACGTTTAAGGGGACATTTGCCCATAACAGAGTTGATGATGATATGGCTAATAACAAGCCCTCCACCATGTGGAGCCTACACAGGGGGCGCATACCTTTATGACAAAGAGTACATGCTCCCAAACAACAGCTGTATTTGTGTGTTTTGTCTAGGTGCTAGAGCCTGACCAAAACAAAATACAAAAGGGCATTGTTGTTTGACCTTGTCTACGGTGTTCAGACTAAATCCCAGAAAATACTGAACGCAAAAACAACAGCAGTTTCTGTGTGAAAGTACAGCGTGGCATGAAGTAAAATATGTTTGTATAGTAACATGCACAACGCAGACAGCAGCCTGCAACGTGCTCAGCCTAACATAAGGGAAAACGAGAATGGGCCTGCATGGGACATATGACACATTCAACTAGAGATAAATCAAATTTAAAATTAAATATAAAAACGAAATTCGAAATACAAATAACTGAGGTTGGCACAATACACATTATGGTTGGAATCATGAGCACATTCGGGGCTTGGAAATCATCAAGGCAAGTACGTCAATTTCATACTGTGGCAGCAATTATATTAAATTAAACCTCATAGCAAGTTCTACTGACAAAACGAGACGGGTGCTTGGGGGACCTGTCTCGTTTTGTGGCCGGGCTTCAAGGGTATTGCTGTGCTTCCGTTCAGCTTTTCTGTTGCCAAGGGATTGGATTGCTGTGGCCCCTGCATCCAGGAACTGTGTAGTTTTGCTGCGACTTGCAGTTCGTGACTGCACGAAGAGACCTGCTCACTGTAGCTCAGTCTCCGATATCACACGATCTTGGGCAAATGCGGTGAGACATCAATAGGGGCCAGGGAGAGGAACTTTGTGCTGCAAGGACACTGAGACAATTTTAAAACTGCACCATTCATGTTTGTTCACCGATCACCAGCACTCACCATGAGTTTTAAGAAGGCGACAGAAATGCTTACCGGAGGGCCGGGATGGTGCCTCCTGGGAGTCGTAGTCTGCCGAGGGAGGCTGCAAAATGGCGTTACAGCAACCAATCGCCTTAGCTGGGCTTCCACCAATGGAGGTCAAATGGATCATTGTATGGCGGCAGGTGGCAGTTTGCAGTGTATGGCATTTGAAAAAGGCAATCAGCCGTCATGCCTCCAGTGCGGCAATAAAGCTGTGTCTTCTGGTCCCCTGGTGTGTCCATCTCGTTCTTTCCTTGGTGGTATATATGTATATATATATATATATATATATATATATATATTACCTACTGGCGGTCGCCAGTAGGTATATATAGTTAGGATTTTTTCTCTATGGGTTTTTTGAAAATTCTATGTCTAATAACTTTGGCGTTTGTGGACGGAATTGGCTGAAATTTTCAGGAAAATGGCACATTTTGTTTCTGAGCAGCCCTTGAAAATTTGGGGGGGGTTCGTCCAGTGGGGGCCGAGAAAAAAGGGGGGTCCCAAAACGTGTTTTTAACATTGAGTTTTCCATAGGGCGGTTGGCCTCACTTTTAGCCCGAACGGCTGAATGGATTTGCACGAAACTTGGCAAAATTGTAGGGACTGGTAGCCCGATGTGCCTTTTGTAGGTCTCAATATATGTGCTCCAGTGGATTTTGAGAAATTAACGTTTAAAAAAAGATATATATCTGTAACAGCGGACCGGGCAGCGCACTGGTTCGCGGACTTTTCGCGCAACGGAGCTTTGTGAAGCGAAGCTGATTGGTTCTCCGGCGTCTGTCAACATTCCAAACAGTCCGTAGCGGCCACCATCTTGTCTCTCGGTAGGATCGAGAGACAAGAGGAGGTCAAAACAAAGGGGGAAATAACTATAAGGGGGCATAGTAGATCCTCGCTGACCCCCTAGGTTTGATGTGGAGGTTTTAAAAGGGCCCCGCGGGGCAAAAAAAAATAATAATAATAATAATTGAACGGCTGAATGGATTTGCACGAAACTTGGCAAAATATTAGGGACTGGTAGCCCGATGTGCCTTTGCTAGGTCTCAATATATGTGCTCCAGTGGATTTTGAGAAATTAACGTTCAAAAAAAGATATATATCTGTAACAGCGCTCCGCTTCGCGTAACGGAGGTTTGCGAAGCTGATTGGTCATTCTGTCACTGGGCTATAGTTGGGCTACATCTGGCTGATATTTGGGCTACATTTGTTTTTTTGTGTGTCTGGCGGCCATCTTTGGGCTACATTGGGCTACATTGGGCTTCATTGGGCTACATTCGGCTAATTAGCAAATAGCTCATCGCAAACTAGGAATGGTAAAGAATCGCTATTTATTCCTTAAAGTTCGCTATTTAGGAAATGCAAATAACTTTGATGATACATATGGCGGTTCATCTCTAACAAGATAAGAAGCATAGGGATACATTTATGATGACTGGCGCATCACCAGGGATGTGTTAGTCATTTTGTGCCGCTGTTCCGTCACCTATGGTGTGCTGCATTTACAATGCGGCGCATCATGGGGCAAAAACAGCACAGATGCGTGATGTATCTGTGCCGTAAAGGTGGCGCATTGCTGGAGTTGTATCGCAAGTGTGATGAAGCTCCAGCAAGGGTCGGGGGTGCCCCTGTCGCAGGGTTTCTGTTCTCACACAGAACTGTGGACAGAGGATTGGAACCTCGGCGAATTAGGGTGTCCCAAAACTCACGTTAGTAATCAAAAACTCCTTAGCAAGCTAGGTACAGTGTCACATTGGATATAACAAACTCTCAATGTTTAGACAATCCAGAATATGAACTTATAGTACCTCAGGATACGTGGAACTCATGAACAGTCGGTCGTTATAGATTTCTTAGAAACCAGAACATGGAGTTAAGAAGAACAGATGTGTATTTGAAATGTTTATTTACTAATGCCGTCTTCTCAGGCGTAGTACCTTAGATAATAAAAGTACACATATTATCAGTAGCAAAATTACCAGCATAGTTACTAGTACATAAAAAGTGAATGGTGATAGTATGTTAACATGCTGTAAATGAATAAGAGTTAGCAACACTTATAAGCAGCCGCGGGCCGTGGAGGGAGTTACGGTGAGGCAGGGAGGCGGGGAGGGGGAGAAGCAGGGTGGAGAATACAAGTACACATATTATCAGTAGCAAAATTACCAGCATAGTTACTAGTACATAAAAAGCGAATGGTGACAGTATGTTAACATGCTGTAAATGAATAAGAGTTAGCAACACTTATAAGCAGCCGCGGGCCGTGGAGGGAGTTACGGTGGGGCAGGGAGGCGGGGAGGGGGAGGGGCAAGGTAGAGAGGGCTCCACCCTGCTTCTCCCCCTCCCCGCCTCCCTGCCCCATCGTAACTCCCTCCACGGCCCGCGGCTGCTTATATCTCACCCTCCCTAATACACATATTATATTATTTGCTAAGAAGGTCTCTTTGTGTTGGTTTAGGGCGTGCCCATACTTTAGTGTCTTAGATTTGAAGGAATCACATCAGCATACACCAGCTCTCTCTTCATGTGAACCGCATCAACTGTTGTGTATGTGTGTTCGGCAAAGCAATATAAAACCCGCCTCATGCCCAGAATTGGCAGAAGTTGCACTTATGTTATGAGTATGAAGTCGTGGAGATCAGACCTCATAACAATTCTGTATCGTGTTGTTCTTGAAACTTTAGCACTCGCTGTACAGATATAGTTTAACAAGTAAAGCAGATAGTAGACCAATAACATATTATTCTCATGTAAACCACGATGAACTACTAGGTGGAAAGCTAAAGCAACAACTAAGTGTCGTGTGCAGAAGTTGCAAAAAAGGAAAAATGGCGTTTAAACCGGTAATGAGCCCATGCTAACTTAACACGGTGTAAAGATATCCAGGACCTAGATGACACCTCCTCATGATCCGGAAACGAACTGAATAAGATAATAGAAGTGCCATCTCATGAGAGCAGATTGCAAGTTTATATGTGGACGGTCCGCAAGGTAAAGCATTAAAAACTAGGAAAATTTAATGCTAAAGAAAAATAAAACAGCCAAGTACTTTATCGAGTCTTAAGCCAATAGGCAAGGTAAATAATAAAAACTTGACAAATAAGTCAATGAATTGTCAATGAAATGCTAGTACTCAGCATATCAAACATGAAAAAGGTCTATGACATAACTGTGTATGCAAAATAAGCTGCAACAGCCTCCAATAGGAAGTCACCGTCTTCATCCGAAAACAGTTCAGCCATCCAATTTAAAAGCGGAAAAGAACATACGTGCTCTCCCAGCACCGGATCCTCTATCACCATCAGAGGACAGCTCGGTGGGTTTTCAAGAAAGCTCTGTTCCAAGAAAGACTGTGCTGCCGGCAGTAAATTCCAGGGACCAAGTAGTCCATGCATCAATGCCACAGCCATAATCCTTTCGCCAGGACAAACCAACTCGTGAGTAATGATAGGAGTCATCAGCTGATTAAAGTCGACGTCAGGAGAAACCGGTCCGCAGAGACACAAATCAATGGCCCAATCGAAATCACAGGTCAGGCAGTGAAATACAGGCTGGACACAGGTGAAGTAGGAGAACCGAAAAGATAATCCATATGCCGTGCTTAATATCGCCAACGGCATTGTGCCATAATATTCTAGCATGCGATTGCGGAACAGTGTCAGCAGCTGCAGGGTCGGAGGTTGCATAGGAGGGACATCCATATTTAAAAATGTAAAAAAGCACAAGAGCGTCCGCTGGTAATGCAAGTAAAAATGCCAATCTACGAACCAGAGTGCAGAAAATACAATGAAAGGAAGCAGGGATGACTCCAAAGATTTTCTCAAATGAAGTCACGAGACCACTGGTAACAACTTTAAAAAAGTGTGCCAGGGACTTTGTGGAGGATGCGTTAAAGATAGTCGGAAACATGTTGCTGAAATTGAAAGGCAAATCTTAATTGAAAAGGGTGTGCACCTCTGTATGGGTGTTCGCTATGTGAAGTACGAAAGTTTCACGGGCCGAACTCAAGGCCACCTCTCTCTGAGACAAAAGAGCTCTTATTCTTGCCATGCCGTTGAAACGTGTCCCAAGGTTGGTATTTGTGGCCAGATTGAAAACTCCCTATGTTCATGTGTGGGAGGAAATAGAACATTTCTGCAGCAAATAACCCGTTCACTTACTGTTACGATAAAAGGAATACTTTTAATTAACTCAGAACAATCTTCATTATTGAGCATCAAATAACTACCATTTTCCAACAACTTGAACGTGGGGATGATAGCAGGAACTGGCGTGCCTTGCAACACGCAAGCCATATTTGGTCGGTGTTTGTTGCATGAACCGTGTAACTGTATGTGCCTACACATTAGTGAATGATCTGGCGTCTCAGTGCATTCCTCTCCATTCAGATAAACTTCTTGATCATCTTTGAAACATCTGTATGTGTATGGAAGCGACCAGACCTCATGAAGAAAAGCACTACCTAAAGGTTCATAACGACCTATTGGTATATATTTCATACAATTTGAAAACTTATATAAAGCAAAAGGCAGCGTTATTAAACCGTGGATAAGGCATGTTGCCAAAAAACCCGCAATCCTCTGCTGATGATGTCACTGAGCATGTCATGAATGATGTAATATGTGACATCATCAGCAGTGGATTACGGGTAATGGTATCTCTAGTTTACTCCCTTATAGCTGTGTTTCTTTTAACATAAGTGTCTGTTTCCTTCCCTTATACTTACTGTTTTTGGTTCGCTTCCGGTTCGCGTACCAGCGAGCGAACTAGGAAGCGAACTAAGAGAAATAGAGGTTGGCACAATTCCAAATATTGTACCAATTTTTTAATAACGGGGAGGTAGTTCTGAAAAGAACTTTTTTTTTTATTTTTCTGAACATTTTTTTACTGTTTTTGAATTTTTCGGAACAGTTTTATATTTTTTTGGGTTTTTCTTGGAGGGGGCAATGAAAACGATTCATTGTAAAGGGCTCAACAGGAGCAACAAAACAAAAAAAAGAAGTATTTATTATTTTGGGCGTTTCGGACAAACTTGCATATGATAGTCAATAGCTCTGTTGATCAGAGTGATGCTTTTTTCTCCGTAGGAAATGAATCCATCGCAAAATGCGCAGATGTGTTTTACATCACCAAATCTCATTTGTATATTTGGCACCATCTCCCTGCCCTCTGGTCCCGTTACTTCCGGTACAACAGATCTTCTGGCCATAATAGGGAGATTATCTAGGTCGTTCCGAAACTGTGCAGCACTGTAGTTGTTAGGATGCCACCTAGTCATATGGCGATGCATTGTGTAGTTTCCGAAACTGTATTTTTTGTCGGTCCCTCTGGACAGTCTATCTTGACATATAAGGCAAGTTACGTATCTTGCATTTACTTTTTTCTGACCTTTGGGAATTTTAAAAAATTGCCAAATGAAGTTTTCTTTCCGGTGAGACGTCCTGGGCTGCTCAGGCAAAAACTGCCTCTCTTCGTGCTCGTCCTCCTGTTCCTCTTCTTCTTCTTCTTGTTGAATTAGAACTTGAGCAGGTGGTCCACTCTTCCTTGGATGTGGTGGAGGTGGTGGGGAAGCACCAGCTGAAGCTACTAAAGAAGCCATTGCTCAGTGATCACAAAGGGTCTTTCTCTCACAATGATGAAAGTCAGAGTGAGGAAAGAAGGAGGGATTTTCATCATTTGGGAAAAACAAGAGTTCTCAACCAATCAAAAGTGTTCATTTTAGATTATATGACCTAGTCTTACATCATTAGGAAACCAAAAGTGAAATGAACCAATGAAAAGTGTTATTACCAAGTCACATGACTTGCTGTGTTTACGTTAAGCGCTTTGCAGGGCCTCCCGGTTTGCTTCCAGAAACCTGCGCTTTGCGACTCGCTTCGCGTACCAGTTCGCTAACGTAGCACGTCATATGACGTATCACGCGACAACGTGAAACGTCATGCGGACGGGAGGCGTCACGATGTTGTTTTCTAACGCGGCACTTGCGGTAAAGAAACGTTTACCGGCTCGCGGTCTATTTCGCGGCATCAAGGTCAGCTAACGGGAAGCTTCCCGATTCGCGAAGCGGGAACGAAGAAAAAAAAATATTAAAAAAAAAAATTATTCATAAACATATAAAATATATTTTTGGATTTAAAGAAGAATACATTTTACAGCTACAGATATTAGCTGTTAAAAAACCAATGAAATTCACAGAAAAAACCATAGGTTATAGACCATATATAGTTAGGAATTAGCATTTACAAAACCTTGAAAATTCACTGAAAAAACCATAGGTTATAGACCATATATAGTTAGGAATTAGCATTTAGAAAACCTTATTTTACTCACACAAAACCATTGAAATTCCATATATAGTTAGTTGCACTAACTATATATCGCGCACCCGCAATCCACTGCTGATGATGTCACATATTACATCATTCATGACATGGTCAGTGACATCACTGATGACATCACTGATGACATCTCAAATGACATCACTGATGACATCACTGATGACGTCTCATTTGGCATCATTCTTGTGCTAATACGATAAACTTCTTCAGACTCTAATATAACCTTAGATACACTCAGTGTATACAGACACTCACACACTGCCACTCATCCATGGAGTTACTCACACACCCAGTCAGTCATGCAAAGAAACAATCTCACCTCCATTTCTTCAACTATACAGTTATACACACCTTACTTATTGAAACATATACTAACACATATTTACTCTCTTATACAATCCCTGATACAAGTTCACAATGATCGATACAACCACTCACTCAGTGGCTCTCATGCACAGTTATTTATATATGCCAACTCTCACATGTACTGTGTTTTACATATGTACTTACTATGACATGTAGCATTGAGATATCCATTCACTCATCAATACACTCATGCACACAGTCAACTGCCCATGTAGCTGTTTCCACATGCACTCTTGAACTCATACACCTAGTGAATAAACTGCTCACACATCTATGCACAGAGTCACACACCTTCCAGCCACCCCCACACAAACTCAATCTCCCATAGAAATACTTGGGCAACCAATTAATAACACATATAGCCTCTCGTATAGCTAATGATCAACACATGCAGCAGTTTACATCACAACAGACATAATGATGCACAAATTAAGACAGTTTAGTCACTAACCCGTGCATTCAGTAAGACGCATTTAATCACTCACTCATACAGTCAATCACGCACCTACTAAAACCTTCATTCAGACACTTATACATCCACTCATTCTTCAATATGTAAAACATATTTAAACTTTACAGAAACACATAATCACTGGATGTTGTCATCAGTGATGTCATCAGTGATGTCACTGACCATGTCATGAATGATGTAATATGTGACATCATCAGCAGTGGATTGCGGGTGCGCGATATATAGTTAGTGCAACTAACTATATATGGAATTTCAATGGTTTTGTGTGAGTAAAATAAGGTTTTCTAAATGCTAATTCCTAACTATATATGGTCTATAACCTATGGTTTTTTCAGTGAATTTTCAAGGTTTTGTAAATGCTAATTCCTAACTATATATGGTCTATAACCTATGGTTTTTTCTGTGAATATATATATATATATATATATATATATATATATATATATATATATATATATATATATACATACATACATACACACACATATATATATATATATATACATACATACATACATACATACATATATATATATATATATATACATTACAGCCTCTGTTAGTGCATTTTTAAAGTCTATTTTTAAACTTAGGAAATCAATTTTAATGTAATTCTGCATATTGTTTAATGTACAGTGTATTTTTTAATCGAGTAAAGCTGATTTTGATTTGAGATATATATATATATATATATATTGAGATATATATATATATATATATATTGAGATATATATATATATATATATATATATATACATATTGGCTAAGAAACTAGTGTTAAAGTGACGTTATAGTTAGGGAAAAATGTCACTTAAAATATATCATTTTAACTCATAAAAACTCTCAAATTCACCAGTTACATTTTATACAAGAGCTTGTAAAAGGCTGTGGGGAAACAGCCACAACGCAACCGTTCAGGTTTACCAGTCTAGTTTATTTCAATTCCAATAACTTTTCATGGAACCAAAAGAGGCATTTTCATTTTCCATTCTGAAAATATGTTATGAATGCCATTTAGTGGCCAAAAGAAGTTGCATTTACACTGAGACTTCTATTCCAAGAGGCCTATTCATAAAGGTAAATCCACTTGTAAATATACAAGAAGTAAATTTACACTTTTGAGCAACTTTAACTTTACTACTTTTTGCTATTCACCATTTATGTGTAAAGTGTAGACTTACATTACCACACTCTTGAAACGGGGTGGAGCCAGTAGCAATGTAAAATATGACTTTGGAGCTACTACTTGTAGTGACTTTTTGATCATATATGAAGTTCTACATACTTGACAGAGACGTCTGCGATTGAGATGATGTATAGCGAAAATCTTAAATGTGTATTAAACTTAAAAAATAAATAGAAACAATATTTGTTATGTTACATATTAATGTTAAATATCTCATGTATTTATTTTGTAGAATTATTAACTCAATTTATAATTAGAATTTGTATTATTTTGAATACAGTAAATGAAAAGAAAATTATTTTCTTGAAGTTTAAATTAAAAAAAAGTATCCAAACTAATGAAAAAAAGAATATATCTTAATAAGTATTAAACATAATGTGGAAAATTAATTAAAGGTCATGTAGTTATTTTTTGTAAATATTGGTACATTAATTTTTACATTTACAAATGTTTAATATAAATGAAATGAAACGCTTTTATTTATAAACATTTTTTAATATTAAGTAAAATGTATTTCTATGTTTAAATTGTTTAAATTATTTAATTTGTTCTAACATTAGTTCCTATTGGGTTTTAATTTTCAGTCCTTACTGCCATTATTTCATATGGCCTTGGGTAGTGCTGAACTTACTCCGGCTCGGAAACAGAATACATTTACTACTGTGTTGGGTCCTTTTTGGCTGCACTACCTATAGAAGGGCAGTTTGTAAATAACAATGTACTTACATTTTTTTGGGTGGGTGTTTGACCCCTCATAACCTTGCCCTAGCCCCCTCTAGACCCCTCCTTAGTCCTCTCTTAACCAATTTCATTTAGGAACAGGTATTACTCATTTCCAGCAAGTCTCCTCTATCCATGCCACATTTAATACTAAAACGTATGCTCACATGTGCGGATTTCTTTGCTGTCAGGGTGGAGATCTCCACACAGAAAACACAAGGGAGTCGGAGGCATAGACCTCCAGAATTGAAATGAATATTTGTAGAGCACGACTTTCACTCCCTTGGGAGCATCTTAGCCATGGGTATGTGAATAGTATGTACTACAAAATGCAGTTAGGAAGAGCCCCCAAAGCTTTGAATCCTATGATTCTCATATTTTAGTTCCTCTACCTCTAGAGCCTACAGTAGCTGGTACCTTAGGGAAACTCATGTACACCAACCTCCCAAGAAGGTATACATTTCACTTTCAGTTATTTAATCGGTGTGTGTGTGCTTGTGAGAGATCAGTTGTATTTGTCTTTTTCCCTTAACGATTATGTGATGTTACTTTCTGTGTTATTGTCAGTATGTAAAAGGGCACAACACACCACCTACTCATTGATTTTCATTAAAAAAATTCTATTTGTTCTTATTCTCTAATAAATATGTCGGCCTCTGATTTTGCTGTGCACTCCTTTGAGGTTTATGTTTTTTCTTCCCTGTCTCTCTCTGTAATATCAGATCAACAAAATGTGTCAGCAGCCATAAAGGGGTGTGACATTGGCGTCCTCCACAGCCAGTTGTACCAAAAAGGCTTATTCAATACCTCGCATAGACGTTTGAAAGCTCACGCCTGCTCTGAAGACCTCTGTAATACCTTGGTGACTGAAGACTTCATGTACCAGCCGCCATTCATCTTAAATGGTAATTCTCTTCTTAAGTTTCAAAAGAGTAAAGTTTATTCAAGTAAAATGAAAAAAAATAGAAAAGAGGAAATACAATAAGGATACATATACAATATGGTATGAAAACATATGATTGTACATGAATGAGTGTTTACATTATCATTAAAAAATGAAAAGAGGAGGTTGAGGAAAATACAAAAATATAAAACTGGTCTGGTCATTTATCGGGAACATAACTACATATTTCTATTAAATCTATGTTAAAGGCAGAAAAACACAATGTCAAGGAGGTTTTAAAACCTCTTGTTCCGAAGTAGTGCGTGCATGTGAACTCTTAGCATGACAATCGATAAATGTTGGAACTGGGGACCATAGATGTAAACATTTAACAGCCAAAGACATTGGAAATACATAAGCAGTGTCCAGTCTATGGTTGTGACATACAGCATACCACCAAGCTTGGAAAGAGAGAGATCAGACCGATTTTTCCAATGTTTGGTAATCTGCTGAAATGCTACTCCCAAAAGTAAATCCAAACTTGCATATTTAAAGGACATTGAGACCAATCATCAGAGAGAGAACCCAAAAGAATATTGGTAAAAGAGAAGGTGACCCCAGATTGAAAGATTAGAGTGATTTGTTTCCAAACACATTTCCAGAAGTCATAAAAACGGGCAAGTAAAAAGTAAATGTTTTAAATCTGCATCTGTGGAGGAACATGACCAGCAAATATTAGGTATATCATCATTTATCTTATGGAGAAAAATTAGGGAAAGAAGTAATCTATTGTAAATAAAGAAGAGTGTCTGCATGGTGTTAGCAGCTCTAGAGGTTTTCTTAATCTTAAGCCAAATCGTGTTCCATATCTGAATGGACCAGTTAACATCTAAATCACCTTCCTATTCCACTTTAGTATTATCCCTGGGAGATGTCAATTTGCATAAACAGATAGAGATACTTGATGCATTGGAACCAGAGCTTAGAAAAGCATGAGTCATGTTTAAATTAATATTGGACGAAGCCAGAGTGAGAGCAGACTGATTAATAGCTAGATTCAAAGCATTGTGTAGCAATACATTTTGTTAATGACATACAGGCTCTTCTTTTATTCCAAAGAAAAGGAGATAATATGGAATGTTTTAAAAAAACTTTGAGGTATGGCAACTGAAATGTTAGAAATAGTAAAAAGAACAATCGGGGTAACATCATCTTTATTGTGTCTAACCTTCCCCACCAAGATAAGTATAAAGGGTGCCATTTGTCAATTAGAGAAGATATTTTTAAGGAACATGTATCTAAGTTAATGGAGATTGATGTTTTAATTGAAGCGGAGAAGTACATACCTAAGTATTTTAAATGTTTAGTGTTCCATTTGAAATTAGTTATTTTAAAATCATCCTTAAAAGTAAATTTAGTTAAGGTTAATATTTGGCATTTGTCTTTGTTGAGTTTATAACCAGGTACAGATGGGTAAGCCTCTATCTCATCGAGGAAAGTAGATATGGAAGATTGTGGTTTCGAGAGAAATAACAAAATATCATCTGCGTATGCTGCCAGCTTAATATGCGTGCTCTTAGAGGTAAAACCATAAAACTCTGGATTTTGCCGAAGTTTAGATGGGAAAGGTTCTAAAGCTAAATTACACAAAAAAAGGGATAAGGGACAACCATGCCTAACACCTCTTCCAAGATTAAACTATGAGGAGGTAAGGCCATTAGCAAATATTGCTGCTTTAGGATTTGAATATAGAAGAGGAATTAAATTAATAATTTGATGACCAAAGCCAAACCATTTGAGCGTTGAAAAAATAAAAGGGTCAATAGACTGTTTCAAATGCTGTTTTCCGCATCTAAAGCAATAGCCACTAAAGACTCGGAAGAGTGAGAGAATTTGGAGAGTATGTAAAAAAATTGTCATGTATTGTCTGTCAGGAAAGAACCTTTTACAAAACCTGACTGTTCCTTACCTAAGAGACCAGGAGAAATGATTCTAATCTTAAGGCCAGGGATTTTGAGAAGATTTTATAAGCTATATTCACTAATGAAATTGGTCTATAATTTTTACATAAACGTGGATCTTTATCCTTTTTGGGTTTAAGGCAAATTAGGGCCTCCAAAAAGGAACCTGAAGAAGTTCCCGTTTGCAAAAAGGAATTTAGAGGTTTGTGTAATTAAGGAAGAAGTAGTTTGGAAAAATTTGAAAATAATTTGACAGTGAAGCCATTTGGGCCTGGAGCTTTATCTTTCTTAAGAGTGAGTAAAGACGTGTGTAATTTTTTTAATAAAACATCAAGCTCCAATAAATCAAAATCCAAGTGAGTATCAAAAGATTTTTCCATAGAAGAAAGATAATCCGAAATGGATTTGTCTGTAGGTGAAGCTTCTGGTATATATAGGGATTTGTATAAAGTATAGAATTCTGGAAGAATCTCTGAATCTTTATATTTGCGGAAATTGCTGATCGTCAAGGATCAATTCGATGTTAAATTTGTGTTTTTAACTTTGAGGTAATTTGCCAATAATTTACCTGATTTATTTTGGCCACCATAACATTTTGCACTGCATTTGAGCAAGTACAAAGAAGCATTCTCAGTAGACTCCTTATTGAATTGAAGTTTAGTCGCTATGAGATCTGCCAAGCAATCCTTCGCCTTAGTAGCATAGTAGAAGTGTTCCAATCTATTGATCTTTGCAAAAAGGTCTGTGGCAATTTTTCAGGCATTATGTCATTTTATGGAGACGTAATTAATGATAAAATCACGAGCAGCAGCTTTAAAAGTATTCCATGCGATGTGAAAAGGGAGATTGTCTGATACATTGAAATGGAAATATTCTTCAGAAAAATAGGTGGATGATGAGGTGAAAACAGGGTCAAGTAACAACGAGTTGTAAAATCTCCAACGGCTAGGAACAGAAGGCTTGTTAAGTATGTTTAAGGAAATGAATACTGGGGCATGAACAGAAATCATATTAGAGCTAATCTCTGCAAATTTAATGGATTGGGAGATGTTATGAGAAATAAAAATGTGATCAATACGTGATTGCGTCTGATAGACTGTGGAGAAGTAAGTATATTCTCTCAGGCTGAGATTACATAATCTCCATGCGTCCATTAAATGCCTATGTTGGAAGTTATGTAGGAATGATTTACGAGCATTAGAAGATGTTAAGGAAGTTGGGAAGTTACGGTCTATGAAGGGGTCTATAATTTGATTACAATCTCCTGCCAAAATGAGGTTATCATGAGAGCACTGCATCACATTTTCTGCAAGGTGAAACCAAAAAATGGAATCACCCGCAGTTGGTGCATAAATGTTGAACAAAGAGAGTGGAACCTTCCCAATCAATAAACCTGTGAATAACCAGCGACCCACATCATCGTTTTCTTGAGATACAAGCTTAACATGGAGAGATTTGTGGCATAGTGTAATAACACCATCATGCTTACCATCACCCAGAGAGAAAAAAACATCACCAACCCAATCCCTTTTTAACTTTAAGGATTCGGAATCTGTGAGATGTGATTCCTGAATCATTGCTATATCAGCCTTTAATTTAGATAAGTGTGATAAAATGTGTTGCCTTTTGATCAGTGAATGCAAACCTCGACCATTCCAAGTAACAATATTCAATGACATATAATAACTATTGAGAGAACAAATTGAACTGGACAGACATAATGTAGACTTGATAAATGATAAACCACAACATCATGTAAGCGAGAAAAAATGTAACCATGTATGAAAAGGGAAAAAAAAGAAGAATATCAGCGATGAAAAGTTAGAGAAAAGTATCTGAACTGGAAAGAAAAAGAAAAAGCAAATAGAGAAAGGGGATGGAGAGAAAAGAAAAGAGAAGAGCAAGAGTAGAGAAAAATTACAAAAGATAAGATGAAGAAAATGACACAAGAAAAACAAAGAAAACAAAACGCATACCTATCAAAATACAATAAGGAGGATCAGACGGGGGGTAAAACCACATGGAAGACTGGCACATCGAGATCTCACAGAACAGGACACAAAGATGATTGGATTTGACAAGGTACAGGACAACGAGGAAGACATAATTTGGATGCCTAAGAAGGAAAATGGATAAGAGCAGGTTATTGGCTTATAATATAATGTTCATAATACAGTCCTACATCAAAAATGGGAGAGATCGGAGAAGAAAAGCATTAGACGATCAAAGCTGCATACAAAAAGGGTTAAAATATCAAGAATACGTATTCAACCAGACTGAGAGCTTGAAATGCCAGAGGTATCCATAGTTTCAATCTTACAAGAATTGAGGAAACTTTTCAGTTTAATTGGATCATCAAACAAGGCTGTCTTATTCCTGTATGTGACCTTAAAAAGACAGGGATGAAAAAGGCCATATCTGGCTCCAAGAGCACGAAGATCAGGTCTCATATTTAGAAACTCTCTACGTCTGTCTGCAGTATTTTTAGCATCGTCCTGCGAGAAAAACAAAGGATGACCCAACCAGGAAATGCGTGTTGATGATTTGGAAGTCGAATGAACCTTAAGAAGATCAGTATATTCTAGGAAATATAAAATGACACCCTTTGGGCGGTTGGGAGCAGAAGTGTTGACATGTTGACAACCTAGTCTATGTGCAAATTGTATGTTCAAATTAGTACCTTCTGTTAGATTCTGCACTTTGGGGAGAACGTTTTTGAAGAAAGTGAGAGGATCTGTGCCCTCCGTGTTCTCTGGCAAACCATAAAAGCGTAAATTGTTCCTTGTGTTTCTATTTTCTAAATCTTCGACTTATTTCTGCAAGTAAGACACTTGTGACTGAAGAGTGACCACTTTACTTTCAGTTACGTTATATGAGGAGACACTTTGTTCCACTGAGAGGAGCCTTTCATCCAATTGGGACCACCTGTCGTTAAGAAACTAAAGTTTAGTGTTTGTTTCTGCCATGAAGGGTCTTAAAGCGCATATTTCCTCCAACAGTAGGTCCAGCGAGATAGGAGGTGGTGACTTAGCAGAAGGTAGGTCTTTTTTGAGACGTCTGGAGCTAGCCTTGACC
Organism: Lissotriton helveticus; assembly: GCF_964261635.1. Classification (NCBI taxonomy): domain Eukaryota; kingdom Metazoa; phylum Chordata; class Amphibia; order Caudata; family Salamandridae; genus Lissotriton; species Lissotriton helveticus. Next base: position 19,621,705 of record NC_136068.1, on the reverse strand, counting down.
GGATTCACCATATTGGTTGCCGTTGAAGTCGTAGATGGAGACGTTCCAATCTTTGACTGAGAGGTTGAGGAGAACTCCATTGCTGCGAACTTTGAAAAAACTGTGGAATTCTTGATGAATCTACGAGTCTAAGAGGAAGCAGAAGAATTAAGACTTCCAAGTCTCCGCATAGGCTACACTAGAAGAAGGTTTAATGAGACTCAGGAACCTTGTTAAGGGAGAGACAGCCACAATGAACCAGAGAACACTGAAGCATGGACTAGGGTCTGATATTGTGCTGACTGTTTATCCAGAACATAAATCCTTTTGAGACAGAGTCCAAAAAAGATAAAGCCAGGGACATGCGGGTTAGGCTGTTGAATAATAATGCAAACCTCTTTCTTTCCCTGCATTAAAGTACAGGAGCGTCAGAAAGGGAGAAAAGGGAAGAGATATTCATATTCTATACAAATATAGAGTCCTTGATAAGGGAGATTTGGGTGTGAACAGCGAGTAAAAAATCAAAGGACTGTCCAGAGTTGAATATTAGGCAGAATTATATATGACATGTGCTTTTAGGCAACAAGAGCAGGTGGCCAAATGCAAGGAACACAGAAAATAGACTTCTTAATGACTATTCAGGCTGTCAATATTCATGAGAGATGCTCCAAGAAGAGTAAGTACAGAGAAAAATAAAAATAAATGTTCAAAAAGAAGTAAGCATGTACCTCAAAACATGCATTGAAACAGGCACTTATCTCTGAAGAGAGAAACTGCAGGGAAGTTGAAGTGCGACATCTGTGTGCCGCGGTAATTGTAAGCTTAGCGGCCGCCTCACAAAATGGCGAATGTTTCTGAGGCAGCATCGTAGATGGCAGTTACTGTGTTTCCTCAACTGCGGCAGACGTGAAAGCTGCAAGGAGGTCGTCGGGTAGTTCTACATAATAGTCCCACACTTAAGGGAGACATTAGTTTGCAGGACCCACGGAAAACCATTGTCAGTCTATGCCGTCGCTCCGGAGATCACGACGCAGCCGCCATCTTCCTTGGCCGGCAAGCCGCACCCCTTTACCTGGTAATTCTCTATGTACTACCTAAATTATTATAGTAACTTTTATGAAAAGGGGACACTGTTGCCGAGGACTTACTTGCCCATTTGCCGAGTTTCAAGGAGTGGAGGGCCCTGACCGTGTTGCTGCCCGGAGTCCTTGCCTGCTGCCCGGAGTCCTTGCCTGCTGCCCGGAGTCTTTGCCTGCAGCCTGGGGTTCCAGAACCTGTTGGGGGCGTCCCGTGGCTGAGTTGTGCCTCGAGTCGACCGCGCGCCGCTTGCCTACAACACCCAGCAGGCAGCGCGGTCTCGCGTGAGGTGCCCGCCGCAAGCTCCCCCCCCCCCGGGACCTTTAAATCAAGACCCGGCCAATGCCTTGCGGGACGCGCGCGGGCGAAGCCCCGTCCTTGCCCGTCAGTGACCGGAGGCGGCCGGGCTGGGCCTAGTCTCTTGGATCGGAGTCCTGTTCCCTTTACAGTTCTGTCCCATAAGTTTCGATCTTAGTCCCAATTCGGAAGTGACACCAGAGATAAAGTAGGACTCCTCCCGCAACCCCTAACTGCCCCAAAACCTAACAGAGCAATGGGGAAAAGAAAATTGCCTAGCCCGAGGGGTAACGGTCCGACGAATGAAAGACAGCAAACCTTATTAAGCTATTTAACTGGGGCTGTGGAGGTATTAGAAAAAAAGATTCACACAGTAGAGAAATCTATTGCAGGTTCATCTTCAGGGGCGAGCCAACCATCAACCTCAAGCGACGACCCAGCTGTCATAATTTCAGGAGCTGGGAAAAGCCCCCTTTCTAATGGGTGTATCCAACTGTCAATCGATGACATACAACCGGACATTAGTGATTCATTAATTGAACCCCCGCAGAAGAAGAAAAAACGCAAACCCAGAGCGATAGCCCAGATGCCCGTAACCCCCGTAAAGAATTCCACCCACTTACGGTGCACTCGGGCCTACACGAGTCTAGAACTCAACTAAGCCCACCATCAAAAAAGACCCACGCCGACCCCCAGATCCAATATACTAAACATTTGTGTAGTAGTCAGGGCATTGTAATCAGTCAGCCACAACCTGATCTCCAGAAGCTAACAGCAACAGTAGAAAGCCTCGACTCGTATTTAAGAGTGAGGCTAGATGAACTGGTTACTAGAGTGGCCAGCATAGAATCACTCTTTCTGACCAATTCAAACACAATCCAACCGAGAACAATAGACGATGCACACCCAATCATGGGAACACATATTCATCTGCCAAATCCAAATGATTCAATTACTGCTAGACATGACATTAGGAAAACAACAGCAGTACCTACTGCAATTACTCTTACATCCAGCGTGGCACAGACCCTCCACAATCAAACAGGAAACAGACCAAAACAGTTTCCACTAAAACACGTTAATGACCATACCAAAACGTTCTCAGAGGGAACCCCAGTACATGTACCCCAGCCCACACAGGAGAGGACGCTAGATCACGATACGGTTCCAAGGTTAATGGAAATCCGAACAGAGGAGCCCAACTTACATTTACATCTTCCACCAGAGGCAACCCCCTATGTGGTGATACTGGGTAATGTTCCATCTTACCGTCATTCAAGAGACGAATCCTGGCTAGCCCTTAAGAATAAGACACTACACTGGCCTAGCAATAGGACAGGGCTCCAATCTCAAGTATTCGATGAATTTAAAATGGTCAGACGAGTGCAATGGGTAGGGGCAAGAGAGAAAGATATTTCAGGGGACTGCATAGTGGTTACATTTAGAACACCGCGCCTAGTAAGGGAAATAATGAACATCGAGCGATACCGCAAGTTAACTACAGAGGGCATAATCGCATTACCAGTAGGCTATTTTTACCCTCCAAAGCCTACGATCTATCGCCCTATGCAATTACAGAACCCTTGTAATCCTCCCTTGCCATTATTCACAGTCCCTACTCATAACAGGCTTAGTGCACTGTCTGCCTTGGACGATAATGAGTGACTGGTCCCAGCAATAGTGGCTACTCTACCTGCAAACCTAAACATCCCCGTAGTGGAACTAACAGCACAAGAGAATAATGCCATCCGTGTCCCACCCGCTAAGTCCCTCCCCATAGGAACCGCTGTGTCCAGTGTAAAGTCCTTAGCAAACGCGAGCCGGGACAACTTCAATTCAGTAGAAGTAGTGGAGGTAAACTTAGAGCCACACTCTCCGAGAGAGCTTCAAGCACAGACCCAAAATCTAGCGCTGGAAGCTACGAAAAGCCATTAACTTTGGACGCTATCTTTTGGAACCTGGCGGGCTTACAAACTAAGATCACAGACAGCAATTGGAGAGTAATAGTAACAAAGTTTGATATCATAGCCTTACAAGAAACCTGGCTCTGGAATCCCTTCCACCTCTTGGGCTATAAAAAAAAATTCTCAGCAGCAGTACCCTCGTCTGCTGGTAGACCCAGGGGGGGCCTTATCTTTTATATATCAAATGTACTCCCATGCGCTAAAATCGAAGTACTAAAATTAGAATCTAATTATCAGGCCCTCTCGATAACTTGTAACAAGACAATAATCTACATAATGATACATTTTTACAATAATCTGGATACAGCTGATTTAATCGGCATTTTAAATAATATTTCTGAACTCAGCCAAGAACTAAGAGCAAAGCACACTGATAAGATAGTAACACTAATATGGGGCGGCGATTTTAACATGTACCTGTGCAAAAGCAGCTTTTCAGGCAAATGTGGTATCTATGACGACCAAGGGAATGACCAGACGCATTTCGCACACTCTCCCGCAGGTGGCCGTATGAACGAGATAATGCACACTCTTGATATGGGTTATGCTAACGAACTGGTCAGACCACCGGTCCCTTTTTCAAGTACTTTCAATGGGCGTGGTGCAAACAGCGTAATAGACTATATTTTAGTGTCAAACTGTGCTGCAGAAAGATTAACTAAATTTGAGACCCATATAACTGCTTTTAGCGACCACTGCCCTAATAGTGTCACAGTAGGCATCCCCTCTCTGATGGTAGAGAAAGTCTACTGGAACTTTCTGGATCAACAATCCCTGAATTTAGATAGGCTAAATGGCTTCGGGTTAAAGTGGGCCAAGTTAGAGTGAGACCGAGCACTATCTAACATATCAAGGAAAGCACTGCCCATTATATATGCATGTCTAGATCTAAACTCAAGCCCTGAGCAAGTACTCACCAGTTATGAGACAATAACAAAAACCATCAGAGACGAACTAATAAGTACCAAGAAATCTAATAACCGTAAGAACAGGGGGTGGTTCAATTCTGAATGCACCAAAGCCCACACCAGACTGAAAGTAGCACTAACCCGTGAAAATAGGGATAGCCACGAGGTGGCCGAGTTAAGGAGGGCCTACCAGTTAACACTTAAGAAACGTAAAGCTCAGATTAATGACTCCTTGTGGAATCAATTACATTATAGTTGTGCAACGAAAGATTTTACCACATTTTGGAGAATAGTTAAAGCACCATTTTTATGTCCTGAGACAGATCTCCCAAAATTGGAAGTAGCCATAGATGCTGATACCTGGGTTGAACATTTTTCAGCCATCTTTAAACAAGATGAAGGCTTGAATACGGCCTTGGCAGTCACACTCAAGGAAATTAGCTACCCAATTCAGTTAAACTTTGAGCATAAAGAACTTGTTAAAGCTCTTAAAATGTACAAATCTGGCAAAGCACCCGGCCCCGACGGGGTACCGGTGGACCTGTTTAAACACACCACAGATCTATGGTCCCCCATCCTGACTAGAGTCCTGGAAGCAACCACAAGGGCGGGATTGGTTAAATCTTGGTCAACGTCAACCTTGGTGCCAATTTTTAAGAAGGGGAATCGTAATAGCCCGACCTGCTACCGGCCCATTTTGCTGTTAGACACCTTGGGTAAGGTCGCTGGCCGTATCCTGCTAGACCGACTCCAGGGCTGGGCCATTGGAAATATTATAGTTTCAGACCTGCAATATGGATTTCGAGAAGGGTTGGGTACAGTTGACCAAGTCCTAAATCTCACCCTTCTAACAGAGAAATACGTCTCAGCAAAGGGAGGCGCAGTACACATGGTTTACGTAGACTTGACTGCAGCATTTGACTGCGTCAGTCATTCAAAACTGTGGGCAATATTATTAGACATGGGAGTAGAACCAGATCTCGTAAACTTTTTAAGAGAACTCTATTCCAACGCATCTGCCCGGGTAAGATATGGAATAGATGGAGACCTCACAAGACCCTTTCAGATAGAGAGGGGGGTCAGGCAGGGGTGCGTCCTGGCCCCCTTTCTCTTCACACTATACACCAACGGGTTAGAAGCAGAAATGGTTAAAGATAGCCAAGATCTACCAGCCATCCACCGTCGGCCAATACCGGCATTACTGTATGCCGACGACGCTGTCATTTTAGCAAGAACTTCTGTCCAACTACCGTGTTTGGTCGACTGTTATTGTAAGTACATGTCCTCCCTTAACTTAAAAGTAAACATAAAAAAGACGTTTATCATGCATGTTGGCCCAAAACAGAAAAGGAAAAACAGGGGCATTTTCATAAATAATTCGATCCTGGAGACCACAACCTTTTCCCCGTATCTGGGGATTATGATAGATTGAAAATTATCCTGGTTGAAGGTCATTGAGTCAAGGAAATTGTCCTTTTTTAGGGCGACATCCGCACTGACTGCCTTCGCACACAAATTAGGAAAAAGATCCCCCGGAGAAATGTTGAAGATCTTCCAAGCGAAGTGCATCAGTGTGGCCTGTTATGGCGCAGGAGTATGGGGCTATGTAAACTCACAAGACATACAGAGAGTAGAGAACTCTTTTCTACGCTACCTCCTCTCAGTCCCTAAAAGTACCTCGACATACGGGTGCCACTTAGAACTAGGCATAGACCATATCGCGGACATCTTGAAAATTCAACCTATTTTGATGTGGAGACGTATATGGACAAATGAGAGGTGTACACTAACTCGCGCCCTTATCAAAGACTGCATGGCACTAGATAATTCACATAAAATCAGGTGGCTCAACTATGTGAGAACCTTCTTTAATGATTTAGGTTCTCCAAGCTATTATACCCATCCAGCCACAATTTCCAAAGTCTCAAGAAACGAGCTCAAAAAGATGTGCCTGCTCCATTTGGGAGATTTACGACTGGCGCAAGAAGCGGGAAAAAGTTCAGTCCAACATCTTCTGGCCATACAGAACACTTTCTCGCTCCAACCTTATTTAAAATATAATCTGAACCAATATGAAAAATGTCTCCTCACAAGGTTCAGACTGGACAATTTCCATAGACTTGTTGCCTTCCCAAAACAAAATGATTGGTCGAGGTCCCTTCAAATTTGCTCCTGCGACTCCATCTCTACCCAATCCACAATACATACAGTATTGTTCTGCAAGTTCTATGTACTTCCGCGTAGACGCTGGATCATTCCCATATTACGAATCATGGGACTTCGAACTTGTCGCCCAGCTTTCCTAGCCTTGCAAATCCTGGAGAACGGACCATATGCTAAATCCCTTGCCTACTTTTTAAAATTTTGCATTAATCACCGGCCCAATCTTAACATTGTCTGATTGATATGTTTTTTATACATTTTAAGCTCAGCTATAGAATTATGAATCTTGGTGCAAACAAATTATAATAAGAGATTATGTTTTAATATGTACCATGTTTTATCTGTACTTTTATGGTTTTCAATGAAAACCGAATAAAGATGATTTGAATTTGAATTTGAAAAGGCCATTAACCGTGGCACTCAATAGGAATTATGTCAGTGAAGAAGAAAGAGTTCGAGAACCAACACATTGCTTCTCAACACCGCAGTTCTACCTCGATGAGAGAGAAGTTTACTCACATTGAAAGTTTCCAACAGAGCTTTGCACCGCTGTATGGCAGGAACTCATTCACCTAGTCCACTTCTAGAGTACTACAAGAATCCCCTCACCTTCTACATTTACATTTATTTATTTATAAGAAACTAAAATGTCACTGTAAGCCATGGTGTTGGTAGCCTATTTCAAATATCTGAAAGTTTTTTTAATCTATTCCATACTTGAAAAATAGATCAGGTCAAGACCTAATGCACGCTCATACATTTAATCAAGTCATCTTTGTTAAGCAAATAAACAGAAACTACAATAATGTATTAAAAAATGATCTACCTTAACCAGTGCTTATTTTGTACAGTAAAGAGTGTCGGTGCTTAAAGCACTGCCCAGAAGTGCACGGTAGGTGTTATTAAATGTCAGCACGACAAAGAGCAAGGTAGCGTTTCCTGAATTCACCTCAGGCCTCTTTAATCCACTGCCAGACACATAGATGTTACATACATAGGCATAAATAAGGCATAGAGGACAAACAATTTCATTTCTAGACAGTACAAACAAAAACCACAAGATATTAAAATACTTTAGTCACTGGCAAACAAATGCTCCTCTCAAGCAAATCGCTTTTGCACCCCGACAATGTTTCAAAGAGAAAAAAAACATTTCAAATAGCACCATAAAGTAGAGAAAGTACAACAGTATCGATATAAGCATTGCTGCTGACAAACCAACGAATACTCCTCTTACTTACACCCGAAAAATATGGCACTCATACTAAGTGCAAAAACACAAACAAATAAAGTGCTACCCCCCTGCCTCATCCATACTTATTCGTCCACAGTTCATCCTGACTGTGTCTCCCCACCTATGATGGGGAGCAAAACACTCTGTCCATGTGCAGCCAAGTATACAAATAAAGTGTCATAATGAACGACTTGTGCATACAAACATCTTAAAGTGCCGGTGCTTGTCCAATACCCTTTCAACGCCCCCCTCCCATAACCTCATTCAATGGTAACAAGCATTTGCAATGCAATAGGTCTCGCATTTGAAAGAATTAGAGCTATTGGTGTTGTAAATGATAATGATATGTTTGCCTTCGAGATCTTAGAAGTGTTTAGCCATGCAGCATGTAATCCAAAGGTTTCGCACACACACCCAGATCGGGAGGTGCACTGCAGAGGGAGAATTGCTTAACATACCGGAGCAGAAGCGTGAAGAACTGTAACTTAAACATCCAGAATGAAAATATATTTCTCCAGTATTAGGGGTGTCTTTCATAGATTCACATGCTTGAATATTCCCCGTCGTCGAAGTGGGAGTCCCACGGTACGTAAAATAGCAATAATGCTAAATATATATATATGTGAAAACATAATACATAATAAATGAAGAGGTAAATACAACTGAAAACCTCCAGAACAATTCCTACATAGGAATGCATGGTAAAGAGAAAAAACACTTGTAACACATTAGTGTCATTATGTTAGTCCAAACTACAGCCAATCAGGCGCAAGCACCCTCTAGAACCTTCTCCTCAGAAGCTCCAGTCCTCAGATTTTCTACCGCACGTCGTGTGAAGGGAGTCTCCCTGAGCTCTGCTCAGTTCTTTGCCTCAAATCTTGTACTTCCAGTCTTCTCAACATGTCAAGTAGGAAGTCTTTATACAGACCTTGCTCTTCTTGTGGGAAGGTGCGTATATTTGATAAGGACCCCCACCAGAAGTGTATTTATTGCCTATACCCTGAGCATGAAGTTGGCAGCTGCAAGTTCTGTAGAACTTTTTCTACAAAGACTCTGAAGGACAGAGAAGGCCAACTTCTCCTTTGGCTCCAACGTATAAAAGACAAGGATTCTGCTCTGTCAGACGCAGAAAGTTTTCAATCTGGTCCTTCTACAGCAGCCTCTAAGCGTGGTAGTGTACAGGATATTCCTTCTCCTTTCCTCAAAAGGAAGAAACTGGCCCTGCCTCTGGCCTCTGTGGTGTCTCCTACCACTCCTACTACCACTACGCCCACGAGACCTGGCTCTCAGGCGTCTTCTGCTACCTCTAGGAGTGTTTCCACGCCTCTTAGGGTTCCGTCGTCGACGGGAGCGCTACGAGCGTTCCGACGACGAGATCTGCAGTGTCTTCATCGTCGACGACGACGCTGACGACGACATCTGCTTCTGCTTCGTCGAAGACAGTCTCGTCGTCAGCCTTCACGTCGACGAGAGTTTCTTTGCCTTCCCAGCCTGTCTCGTCGACGATTCCCATCACCTCGTCGGCGAAGAAAAATTCCTCGTCGACGAAAGCCACTAAGAAATCTTCGTCGTCGACTAAGATTCCGTCGACCAAGGCCTCGTCGGCAAAGATTCCATCGACCAAAGCCCCGACGACGAGGGCTCCGTCTACGGAGGTTCTGCCTACGTCGACGACGCCGTCGACGACTACACCTTCGACGAGTGTACCGTCGACGACTACGTTTAGGATGCATCGCCCGTCGACGGTAACTCTGATGGCGACTCCGTCGACGGCCACACCGTCGACGATGGATTCTTCCAAATTGTCTGCCAAATCAACACCGTTGACGGCACCGTCGACGGTGGCACCGGCTTCCTTTGCCTCGTTGCCTTTAGTGCCTTTGAAGACTACAGGATCCTCTGGCACTGCTGATCTTTCCCAATATCGCAGTAAGGCTCCGTGCCACCAGTTATCTGCTCCAGAGCTGCAACCACCTTCTCCAATGTTTGCCTCTACCTCTGAGCATGACACTGATTCTGAGAATGAAGGTGACATGTTTGGGGCAGCCCATAGTCCCTCTGATTTGATCATCAAATGTCAGGAGTCTGACCCTGACGAAGATGGCGGAGACCAAGGGGTCGATTCCGATCCGGTAAAATCCCCGTCCGTACGAATCGTATCCGGAGCCGTTTCCGTATGACTCGTACACACACCGTACGACTCGGCGAGTACGATCCAGACCGGGTGATCAGGACGCTATTCGTACGGTCCACGTCAGGTAAGGGCGATTCGTACGGAAAAGCGCACACACACCGTACGTCGCGTACCCGCATGATCGCAGAGGTACAGCGCGTACCCCTGCGATCATGGGGGGTACGTGCCGTACACCCAGCGTACATGGGGTACGTGCCGTACACCCACCGTACATGGGGTACGGTGCGTTCCCCATGTACGCTGGGTGTACGGCACGTACCCCCCATGATCGCAGGGGTACGCGCTGTACCCCTGCGATCATGGGGGGTACGTGCCGTACCGGGGGGGGCGTTCCGTACCTGTTTCGGCGCGAACTCTGCGTTTACGACTGTTTTCAGCTCCCGTAGGAAAAGGGTCGTACGGTGCGTACCCGACACGAATCGTACTTGGTGGGTCGTAAAAACCAGCCGCGATCCGTAGTGATGTCGCGTACAGCGGGTTCCGAGTGAGACTCGTACGGAGATTTGAGTCGTACGGCGTCCTGTACGACTCGTACAGAGTTCGGCTCCTGGTACGGATCATACTTCGTCGTACGTACGGGACGTTTACGGGCACGATTCGTACGGGGAAAAAACGCTCCGTACGACGAATCTGAGCGCATTTTACCGGATCGGAATCGACCCCCAAGAGTCTCAACCTGAGGAACAGTTTGTCCAAGTCCCTATGGCTACGTTACCATTGTCCTTGATCTCCAATCTCCAGCATATGCTGGATGACTACAACCGTCGTTTCCCAGCAACGCCGCAAGGTACTCCTGTGCAATCTCCTGCTTCCGTTGCACTGCCTCCACCGTCTCCTCCACCGACTTTGCCGCCCATAACTTCGTCCCAGGTTCAGACGTCCATCAGAATTCAAACGACTGTGTATCCGCAGGATGCGGATGATGAGGCGGTTCCAGAACGAGAGGACGGAGAGGCCCCTGAGGATTCGGACGAGGATGCAGGCGAACCCGGTATGGCGGAGTGGGATGAATACCGAACGCAGACGCCCTCTCCTCAGCCAGGAGACTCTGGTGATTCACCTCCAGTAGATATCGGCAGTTTTTATCTACTAATGGATAAAGCGGCTCAGCGTTTCAAATTACCTAGAACGCATCGTGAGGAGGACTGTTTCCTCTACGATTTTAAAAATAAGCCTTGCAAACAGGTCCACACGATTCCAATAATCGATTTTATTTGGAAGGAAGGAATTCAACTCATGCAGGCTCCAAACACGTTACCTGCTCAAGTACCGCGCCTTGAGAAGAAATACAAGGCCCCAACCGGTTCTCCGGCATGCTTGATCCCTCATCCTAAGCCGGACTCAGTAGTAACTCAAGCTGCACAGCGTAGAGCCCGGAATCCAGCGTCTCCAATCACCGCGCCTCCCGATAGAGAGGGTCGGCGCCTGGACGCTATTGGCCGCAAGTTTTCTACCATGGCTTCCACTTCTGTTCGAGCAGCCAATGCCTTAGCCATTTTGAGACGCTATGACCGGCAGATGTGGTCGGACATATCTGCATTAGTGGATCTAATACCGGAGGCCTCCAAGGCGGACGCTCAGCAGATTCTTCAGGATGGGAAGAGAGCATCGGAAGAAATGATCGACTGTGCAGTTGATATTGCTGGTACAGGTTTCCGTCTGCTTGCAAGTGCAGCTGCCCTCCGACGCCAGGGTTGGTTAAAATCCACCTCCTTCCGGCAGGAAGTCCAATCCAGGATCCTTGATATGCCGTATGATGGTGAGTCGCTATTCGGGTCTCACATAGATGACGCTCTGGAGTCCATTAAGAAGGACACCGATACTGCTAAGTCATTGGGCACGTTGTAATTCCGGAAGCAGCCCTTTCGAGGTGTGCGCGGACGCAGCACTTCTTCCACTTTTCGAGGAGGACAACAGTACCGCTCCTACAATCAGGGCAACCAGCGTTACGCATCCAATCAGCAGCAGTCCAATCGTCAGCAGTCTTCCAAACCCTATAGGGGAAAGTCCTCCTATCGCGGATCCACTCCTAAGCGCCAATTACTTTTATCATCCCCAAAGTGTTGGAGGTCGAATCTCTCTATTTTATTCTCAGTGGTCCTCTATCACCTCGGACCGCTGGGTTTTAGACATTGTACGAAGGGGTCATACCTTAGAGTTCGTCAAGATTCCTCCTCGTACTCCATCATCTGGCCCGCCTCCTCCACACCTCAAGGAGCTTTACCATCAAGTCCATCTTCTTGTTCAGAAAGGTGCAGTCGAAGTGGTCCCGGTGCATCAAAGAGGAGAGGGATTTTACTCTTGTTTCTTCCTCATACTCAAGAAGACCGGGGATTGGCGACCCATTCTGGATTTGAGGGCTCTCAACCAATTCCTCAAGAGCCAATCTTTCCGCATGCTGACACTACTGGAAATCCTGTGTCTTCTATCCAGCGGGGATTTCATGACCACCATAGACCTTCAAGACGCGTACTTTCATGTCCCGATTCTCCAACAGCATCGCCAGTACCTGCGTTTCAAGGTGGGACAAGCGCATTATCAGTTCAAGGTCTTGCCCTTCGGACTTCGATCAGCTCCTCATGTGTTCACGAAGGTACTGGCTCCTGTGGTGGCTCACCTGCGTCTCCAAGGTGTTCAAATCTTTCCATACTTGGACGATTGCCTCCTCAAATCTCAATCCCACCATCAACTATGTCAGGACACTCGTCTTTGTCAGCAGGTATTTCAGTCCCTGGGGTTGGCCATCAACGTCGAAAAGTCACAGTTTGCGCCACTACAAACCAGAAACTTCTTGGTAGCTATCCTATACACAAGACTATCAAAAGCGTTCGTCTCGCACGAGCGGCAACAGAAGATCCTTCGTCTGGTCTCCCTCATTCGAATAAGACAGTCCGTTTCTGTTCGGACGTTAAAATAATTTTTGGGGATGGCATCATCTTGTATCGCACTGATCCCAAATTGCAGGTTGCGAACCCGTCCCATTCAAGAGGAACTGGACGTACAGTGGCGTCAGGTCTCCGGGTCCTTCAACGACCTAGTTGCTGTCACAGCCCGCATGAGAAGGAGTTTACATTGGTGGGCGCAGCCAACCAACCTGGAGATGGGGACGTCGTTCCTCGTTCACTCACCAGATCTCATGCTCACGACGGACGCCTCTCTGGAGAGTTGGGACACTCATCTCCAGGGCCTATCCATCAAAGGCAAGTGGACTCCGCCCCAACGCACGTGGCATATCAACAGGCTAGAGTTGATGGCGATCTTCCTAGCGCTCAAGTCATTCCTACCTGTAGTTCACGGGGAGTCGGTGCTTATCCAAACGGACAATACCACCAGCATGCACTACGTGAACAAACAGGGAGGAACCAAGTCTCCACACCTGTCTCGCTTGGCCCAGTCAATCTGGGTTTGGGCTCTCCGTCATCAGATCACCTTGACGGCTGTCCATCTGCCGGGCGTGTCCAACATCCTAGCGGACTCTCCAAGCAGGTCCACATCATCGACACACGAATGGGAACTGCACCAGCCGACTCTGGATCTTGTGTTCCATCGATAGGTTCGCCCAGCTCTAGACCTCTTTGCAACGCCAGAGAATCGAATATGCCCATCCTACGCAAGTTGGCATCCCCACCCCGGTTCGTGCGGGAATGCCCTTTTGATCGATTGGTGCGATCTATTCGCTTAAGCTTTTCCGCCAATTCCGTTAGTACCGCGGGTGCTGTGGAAGATGCGGAGGCAGCCCTGCCACATCCTATTGATTGCATCTCGTTGGCCCAGACAGGCATGGTTTTCGGAATTGCTTCTACTGTCCCAGTGCAAACCCATTCCTCTGTGTCCTCGTCCAGACCTCCTAACGATGGACAGGGGCCAAGTGTGCCATCCGGAACCCTCCACACTACAATTGTCAGCATGGAACCTGAGCACCTTGAATTCGCAGACTTAAACATATCTCAGGAATGCAGGGACATCCTTGCTCATGCTAGGGCTCCGTCTACCATCAAAACTTATAAACTCAAGTGGAAGAGATTCTGTCATTGGTGCGTGGCAGCAAATGTCCATCCAATCCATTCTACTCTGGAGCAACTTCTTCCGTTCTTCTTAAGTCTCGCTCAGTCCGGACTTTCACATGCTACCTTGAGAGTTTTCCTAGCTGCAATCTCTCGCTTCCGACACGATGGCTCTTCCTCCCTCTGCTCATTCAGAATCATATGCCAGTTCTTCAAAGGGCTCTTCCGAAAGTTCCCACCTGTTCGGCGCCCTCCTCCACCATGGCACCTCTATGTTGTACTATCTCAACTTATGAAGTCACCATTTGAACCTATCCATAGGGCTGATATCAAGTTCCTCACCTGGAAGGTTGCGCTGCTTTTGGCTTTGACTTAATCTCGTCGCGTAAGCGACCTTCACGCTTTCACTATCAAGCCACCTTTTCTACAGTTCAAACCTGACGGCGTGGTGCTTCGCACCAACCCCTCTTTCCCACCTAAAGTACCTACGGATTTTCATCTGAATGAGTCTGTGTTCCTGAAAACTCTCTTTCCGGACCCAAGATCTCCGGCGGAGCAGCGCTTGCATTCTTTGAACATCAAACGATGCCTTAAATTTTACATTGCCAGTACTGCCTCCTCCCGCAAGTCCGACCAACTGTTCATTGCTTATGGGCGACTGCGTAAGGGGCATCCAGTTACCAAACCAACAATTGCCCGTTGGCTTTCTTCAGCCATTACCTTCTGCCATCAACAAGCAGGCAAACCGTTGCAGTCTTCAGTGAAGGCTCATTCTACGAGGGCGATGTCTTCATCCACCGCCTTGTTTGCCGGTGGGCCACTTCATCACATTTGCTGTGCAGCGACATGGTCCAGCAGGCACACCTTCACCAGGCATTACTGCTTGGATGCCATCAATGAGGCGGATACCGCAGTGGGACAGGCAGTGCTTCGTCATCTTTTCAAACAAGGTGAGCATCTGTTCCCTCCTCCTTTGTGTTTTCCTGTGATTGCTATGAATGTTTACATGACTGTATTATTACTGTCTTTGGCTTTTTCCATATGTGCCTAGCAATCTCAGCTCTACGGAGGTTACTGCTCTCTATTCTATTCAAGCATGTGAATCTATGAAAGACACCCCTAATACTGGAGAAGAACAATTGTTACTTACCTGTAAACAGGTGGTTCTCCAGTATTGGTGTCTTTCATAGATTCACATGCGACCCACCCTCCTCCCCTCAGAGGCTCGCTTCTCCTCATGCACTCTAGGTCGCTTTGGTGCTATGAAAATCTGAGGACTGGAGCTTCTGAGGAGAAAGTTCTAGAGGGTGCTTGCGCCTGATTGGCTGTAGTTTGGACTAACATAATGACACTAATGTGTTACAAGTGGTTTTTCTCTTTACCATGCATTCCTATGTAGGAATTGTTCTGGAGGTTTTCAGTTGTATTTACCTCTTCTTTTATTATGTATTATGTGTTCACATATATATATATATTTAGCATTATTGCTATATTATGTACCGTGGGACTCCCACTTCGACGACGGGGAATATTCAAGCATGTGAATCTATGAAACACACCAATACTGGAGAACCACCTGTTTACAGGTAAGTAACAATTGTTCTTTTATATCAATCAGTTTCTGCAATTCTATATCATCTGCAAGCGACTGGAATTTCAAATATCAAGAATTCATGTTCTGTCTCTTTAGAATGTACTGTATTATTTTCTCTAATAAATAAATAGCAGTGGGAAACCGAAAAATAATTCAACAGAAAAAAATGAATTGTAGTCACAAAGGCACACGTATTTTAAGGATAAGAATTTAAAGCAGTGCTTTTGTGCAATATGTTATGAACATTTCAGTAAACCTAGTGAAACTGGTTTGCGGATTATTTACAGACTGAGCAAAACGCATATCAATCAGATTATTCTCATACCAAATATTACAGAGCTTTTTCAAGTTTCACTTTTGGTGTGTAGAGGTTACGTTCACACGTGACCAATCTGCCACAAAAAAGATAATAAACAATAGCAAACCCAATAGATCTCACCTTTTTGACGTATGAACTTTGCCAATGTTTTTTGCCGATGCTAGAAATGCGTTTTCTATGATCAAAATCTCCTTACCATGAGAATATCTCCAAATCTCAGTCCTGTAACAACTTGGTAACCCATTTTGTATGCTGACACACAAGAAATCCTCTGCCAACTAGCCACGCAAGACGAGCAAGCTGCACAATGTGGAAGCACAGAAAACTAAAACAAACCAGCCCGGGAACACCACGACAGCAGCACAACTGACTGGCTGTTGTGTCGCCATGCACTGGTCTGGGGCCTTGTGCTGTGCAGCGAATTTGCATGCATTACACGAGCTTGGTGTCATCTTATTTATTTTTATTTATTTTGAAAGTTTTATATAGCGCGAACAAGATCTTTGCAGATAACAGAGCGCTTTACAAAGGCAAGGGGTAAGTGAGTGGAAGGGTAGGCACGAGGGAGCATAGTAGGAAGGTAGGTCATCAAATCAATGTAAATAGTACAAATATTACAAATAGTACACATATGAGGGAGCATGGACAATCAGGTGGCTCAATAATACAAGTAAAACACATGTGCATAGGAATCAGACAGGTAATACTGATCAACGCAGAGTAAATCAAACGTAGTAGTTCAAGTGTATTTAGCCATGAGGATAGCTTTAACTTCTTTCTTAAAAAGAAGGGTGGAGGAGATGAGTCTGGTTTCAGGAGGGAGTGAGTTCCAGATCCTGGGCGCCATTCCTGAGAAGGAGCGTTTGTAAGTTTTTTCCTTCCGGAATCTTCGAGGCTTCAGCAGAAGATTGTTTGTACTTCTGGTGGTTCTGGACCCCCCGGAAATTGTCAACTTCTGCGTGAGGTAGCCGGGTGATTTCAGGTGTCTAGCCTTGTGCGTCATGCAGGCAATTTTCTGCTGTATTCTGGCTTCAAAAGGCAGCCAGTTCAAGGATTTAAAGTCAGGAGAGATTTGTGAATGTTTTTTAGATCCAGTGATGAGTCTTGCTGCCGCGTTTAGTGAAGCTCTTAGGGGTGCAGTTGTAGTTAGGGGGAGGCCGCAGAGGGCCACGCTGCCGTAGTCTATGCGAGGGATGACTAGTGCTTGTACTGCAGTTTGGAAGTCTTTGGCTGGGAGGAAGGGTTTAAGTTTCCTCAAGGTATTTATTTGGAAGTTCGCCCCCTTAGTTGCCTTGCTGATATGCTGCTGCATGTTGAGGTTGGTGTCAAGTGTTATGTGATGTATTTCCTATGGGAACTGTATCGATATTCCTGTTTCTGACCCTTGTCCGGTTAATAAATCAATAGTGGCCATACAACGGCACAGAAACCCGTTTTCTGATTAGGTCATAGCGCATGCTACCATTAGGCAAGCACTATTCCTCCAGCCCCCATAGAAAGCAAACCGAGTTCTCAAAACAAATCAAACCTCCGGCAACCTGGGAAATCCCCCGCAGCTATTGTTTTGATTTAGCCAAGAACTCCAGTAAAGAATGTAAGAACGACCAGTTCTTATGACATCCTTATTGACGTATTTATGTCCATCCTTACGTCAATCTCGGCACCTTTCAGGTATAAATAATACCGACATTGCCCTAAGCAAACACACGGTGGTGACGAGATTGGAGCAGCGCGACTTGCCGAGGAGCCCAGCTGATGCAGAAAAAGCCCACGTACGCTGCCCCTCCCTTCTGACGCGCTGAGAGAGAGACATTGCCTTTTCTCTTGCCGAGAAATCCAGCTCCGGCGTTCCCAGCCGCCCTCGCGGGCAACTGGGATATCGAGTCCTGAGATTGAGATACCAACTCTCCTGCCTTCTAAATCCCAGGTACTGAACTGAATAACCCCTTACAGAGAATTCTTGAATCAGATCCTTGGCAAAACAAACTTAACTTACACTGCTACTTATCTACTCCCGCCCACGTATTAGGCTTAGGTCAGGTACACTGGGATAGGCGTAGTTAGAAGCACCAGTTGAGTACGATTAGTCAATGTATATATGTATGTATCTATTTTATCCATTTTAAAGTATCATATGGCTAAGAAACCATATCAATGCTTTTACAGTATTATTTTATAATTCTGTTTTTACTGTATGCACTTTACTTAACTATAAGTATTGCAATAATAGCGATTCATTTCTCTTGTATGAGAAAGGAGACTGATCAATAAATAACACCTTTTTATTGAACACGCCCGTCTCTTCCTTTTCTCTACAATCTGGTGAAACTAAGAATGCACGTACTGACTGAGTAAAATAAGTTGTCTTTTGTTTTCACACAACTCTAGAGATATACTCTTGATTAGGGGAGAGCAAAGTTGTCATGTTCTATGGTTGTCAGAAACTAAATCCCTTCTTGTCTATCCAGGGAGGTGAAACTCCTCCTTGCCTATTCGAGAAAGTTTCTAGTGAACTCTGAGCTAGCTGGCACACACATAACTTTAAGTCTAATATCGTCAGTAGAAGACCTAGTTAACCACAGTCCTACGTCTATACCATTGAAGATATTATTCCAATGCGCAGAGCCTATTGGGAAAATAGGAACTACACTACATGGCGCCCAACTGTTTGGATAGGCGATAAATCTAACGTAAGACATTGGAGTAACTCAGTCGTGCTTTTTCACACAGACCCCTTTTTCCCATAATACTCCAAAGACGTCTGGAGTGGGTGAAAGGTTAAATCCGCCAAACTTCGTAGGAGGAGACTCCTATGAATGGTTCTTGGTTTAATCAACGTTGAAGGATACACTGTTCCAAAATATTGTGCATCTAATCTTTGTTTCCGTAGAAACCTGATCTGCAAATAAACAGAATAACCTTCTTGTCAGTAAAATGTCCGACAGTGAAGATGGAAGGGAGACAGCTAGAGTAGCAGCTCAACTCATAGCAGACGACAATAGTCTCCTACAGCAAGACCCGGAGGCAATACTAATCCCGGTCAACATAAGAAAAACTATAACCTTAAAACTTATAGAAAATGGACTGACACCGAGAGGTGGTACAGTCATATTCGTAATTGAGGCACACGAATATCGGCAGACAGAGGTGTTCTATTCATGGATAAACTTTCCAGCAGCAAACGCTGTAACAAAGGAGTTCCACTATTACAAAATAGAGGAACCTCCGAATGAGTACACTCCTTTCGAGGAAGTGGAAATACCACTCAAATGCCAAGAGCACCTGCTCTTGTTTAATGGCGCCCTAAAACATAATAATCACATCACCAGGCTCGGTCCACTAGGTAGACCAGGAGCAACGTGGCCGGTCCTAGCCGGATACACACCACATCCAGACATTGAAGGAATGTCTGCACCAGATCTTTTAGCACAGCTAAAACAACTAATTAAAATACACAGACAATTAGTCCAATATGTAATGTGGACTTCAACAGTCCAACCAGCTATTGAAATTCCACAGCTGACCCCTCATCAGGGGAACACAAAAAAAATTACACCACAGAACATACAGTCCTGTCTAGGTAAAGTACCCGCAAAACGGGAACAAATTCCATTCTTTTTAGCACAAAAAATCACTCAAATAGAGGCGGTATTTCCAGATACCTCCCCTGTTGAGAAACACAGGAATCTGACTATCTGTCTTCCAATGGGAATCGCGCCACATGTGGAGGACTGTGACACTTGGGGTACAGTCTTTGCTTCCGTTTACACAAAAACACATGGTGTTCCATCCATGTCAGTAATGCCAGATGTGCTAAAATAAATTCAAGATGAATACGGTCCAGAACCTGCTTTAACTCTTGGTATGAAATTACTAAAAGACTTCAAGCAGGTCTCGACAATATTACTAGCCAATATAAAGGGAGAAGCAGCAAATGTGGCGATCCGCCAGAGGTTGAAAGAGACAAATATAGCAGACCAACCATTTGAAATTGCCAGAATCATAGAAAAATCCTATGAAGAACTAGGAAGAGATAGTTTGGGTGGAATACCGGTGAAACCCCAACTAATTGAAAATCCTGAAAAGGTATTTATTAAAAATAATCTAAACACTCAAAAAAAGAGCTGGGATGGAAATAAACAATCCACTCCTAAAGAAAAAAGATTCCAAACCAGAGGAAGGTCTCCTCGGCGGAGAGACAGATCTCCTGACCAAGGACGCAAGTCTCCCCAAAGGGAGCCCTCTGTGAAAAAATACAACCTTAGAAATAGGGATAATATAAAGAAATCTGATAGATATCAAGATATTGATACACGTCCCTCTCAATCTTTTCAGACTTCCTCGCAGAAATCGGAAAGAAGAGGACGATCAGAACACAGGGAAGAGCACGTCAAGTCCAAAGACAAAGAACCTGCTCATCAAAATAAAAAATTACAATTTCCAAAGAAGAAGGTAGCCAGTATTAAAGTAATCAACCATGCCGAGAATACTGAGGACACAGCTGAAAAACGGAGAGTGGGCTCAGACAATGCTAGACTGAGCAGCAGAAGTGAGCATAGCTCGCAAGATCCTGATGAATCATCTGGAGACAGTGGACACGAATGAATACATTCAGGTGGAAACTGCAGATACCAGAGTTAGCAAACCTCATAAAATATATGAAATAACATTACGTATAGAGGGGGATAAGACTAGGAAAATAAGGGGTCTATTTTGGGATAATCTCTCCAAGGGCTAAGACATCCTTCTAGCTGAAAAAGACTGGCCACCAGAGTTTGTCAGGGAGTGCCCTCATGGCGAAGAAATAATTATGCCTGCCTTCTCAAATCATATTCCAATACATAAAAAATATACACTTGCAAGAAAGTGGGCAGTTGCCCAAGCTCCTGCATTATATAAAAACCATGTGAGATGGGATGAGGACTCTCCTCCTCACAAAATCCAGTTAAAATCACAACCTACTGCACAGAGGCAGTACCCAATTAAGCAAGAAGCTAAAAAACAGGTAAAAGAGATCCTAGATCAACTTGAATACCAGGGGGTGATTGAAACTTGCACCTCACAAATGAACAATCCTTTGTTTCCTGTCTCCAAACCTGATGATTCATATCGTCTTGTTTTGGACTACAGACACTTGAACTCATGTTGCAAAACTTTTGCAGTGCAAAACTCACACAGTGCAGCACTAATGAATAACATAGTGCGCAAAAAATACAAAACAACATTAGACATCTCTAATGGATTCTTTTGTCAAAATATAGCACCAGAAAGCAGATATTTGACCGCGTTCTCAATAAATGGCGCACAAAAAAAATTCTGTCGTTTACCACAGGGGTTCAAGAACAGCCCAGGATTATTCTCAGCGAGAGTAACAGAGTTACTACAAATATATGATGATGAGGCATTATCTTATGTCGATGACATCTATCTAACAGATGATGACTTGGATACTCACTTGAAAAGAGTGAACACCATAATACTTGGGTTCGCAGCAGAGGGTTATAAATTCAACTTTAAAAAGTCAAGAATTGCCCATCTAACTGTCCTGTTTTTAGGATATGAACTATCAAGTGAAGGCAAAAGCCTGGCTGACAATTTCCTAGAGAAATGTGCTGTAATCCAAGCACCTAGAACACTAAAAAACTTACAATCAATTCTAGGTTTCCTAAATTTCGGAAGAACTTACATTATAAATTATGCAGAGAGGGTCAAACCCCTCTATGATCTAATAAAACCAGATTTTAAAAGAATCAACTGGACTCAAAAACACACAGAAATTTTGAGATCTTTACAAACAGACATGTTAATTAAAACAAAACTGCAAACACGCGACAACACACGCAATCTTGTAATCCGAGTCATCCCAGGAAGATGCGGATTCACGTACCTAACCTCTAATGAGGGAGAAACGGTACCAATAGCATACAAATCACACTTGTACACAGAAGCTGAAAAAAGGTTCAGCATTAAGGAAAACATTGTTCATGCGGTTCAAACAGCTGTAGCAAAAGAAAAATACCAAGCTGACGGTAGACAGATTACAGTCAGAACAGCAGAATCAGCTTTTGAGGCATTAACAACCCCATGTAATTTACCGACAACGGCACTGAATCCAGAATGGATACAATGGGTAAAATCTGTTGCTACAGACAAAGTGAAATACTATTTTGATCCAGAAATGAAAAAATTAAAATATCTAGAATATGAAAGAGAATATCCTCTGCCAATCGACATTCTGCCCTTACAACAGTACGCCTGTGTAATATATACAGACGGACATGCTCAACCCTCAGTTTGGGGAGAGCAGGCATACAACGCCACATGCGAGATTGTAAAAGACGTGTGGCGCGGAGGAAAATTGAGACCTCTATTTACAAAAACACACTCAGTGGAAAATAATTCAGAAAAACAAACTGAAATAATAGCGTTAAAAATGGCGCTAGATAATGCCGATCGCGAATTCCCGACACTTATAGTGTGCGATTCGTATTACTGCGTCAAATCATACAATAACGATTTACAGAAATGGATTCAAAACGGTTACAAAGATGACACAGGTGCCACAATAAAGCAAAAAGAGCTTTGGGAACAAGTAGTTCTTTTACAGAAAGAACTACCAAAAACTCACGTGATACATTAACTGAGTCATCAACGTGATGGCGTTCACGTTGCAGGGAATTCATTGGCTGAGACAGCCACAGCGGTAGCAACTAAATCGGCTTCCGTAGCTACAAAAAAGCGTTCAGTAAAATACATTGACGGTGAAACAGTGCTGGCGGTGAAAACGTCATCAAAAGGCGACTGCTCAGCGCTACCGATCAACTATCCACTCAATTATACATACATAATCGATGCAAACTCAGTCCCTTTTGCTCGAATCCCTGGAGTGGGGGATAGAGTAATTCCAAACACGGACAAGAGAGTCTTGTTAATAGCAGACGCACATATGGGTGAAGGTCTAAGACACCTTAAACTTAAAGATTCTCTAGAAGAATTAAAATCAACATACTGGTGGCCAGGAATGAGCCTGGATCATCACCTATGTGCAAGAAACTGTCCAGACTGCAACAGAGATCGCAGTAGTGACCGAGACGGTATACTGCCATGGCGTCTTCCCCAATACGGATTAAGCTATGAACATAAAATCACCCAGTATGAATAAGGCGTCATATTAACATGTAGAGACTATTTTCACTTATAATGTAGACCCCAACTTTCGGCTGACGTCTGAACTGTTATAAAAGATTTGCGAGTCTATAATGGCATATACGCTAGAAGCATGTTACGTTCTGACCAATATCTTTCCTTTAGCTCTGAAAAAGCTTATGGGGGGTGCATGGCCAGAATGAGCATTGCATTGCGGGACTCTTCTCACCTCCTTCCTGAGGAAAACGGGATGGTGTAAAGAAAAAACCAAGGCATAGAGCAATCGGTAACAGCAAAGGTATTAGGTTCGGGAGCTGGGTGGGTCAAACATTTAATAAGTGTCCGACGTAGTCTTAACAATCTGCCAAGAAATTCTCTGAAAGGTTACAGTCCGTACGAACTATTGTTTGGGACTAGAATGTTAGTCCAGGACTTAGATAGTCAGACTTCAGTGGTTGAAGAAAAATGCTTTGATATCAAAGATCGTTTGGCTATTTTACAGGACTTAAATGAAACAAAAAAAAACCTGAGCAACATAAAGTTGAAACAACAGCCAACAACCACTGAAGAGAAACCACCTGTCCCAGCAAGGCCTGTCTGGATTCCAAAAATCGGGGATCTGGTCAGAGAGAAGATTGCGGTAAAGAAGGAATTCGGGCCTTCTTACAGAAAAGCAGTTCCTGTCTTGTCTGTCAACGGGACAAGATCAGTAGTACTACCGCCCCTTGCTGGTAAAAAGGAGAACCGAGTTGTATCCATCGACCTGGTTAAACCACAATCATGTGGCCGATAACAAGTAGTAGGCCAAGTGGACTCCCAAGAAGTAGCAGAACACCAAAGTTTGCTACATCCACAGAGGTTCAAACTGAAAGACTAATCACATTTGAAAAATATACAGTGAATCAACAAGGACTATGCAACCAAGCAATAGAACTTAAACCTCTTAAAACCCAAATCAAAGCTTTTCATCAAGAAACACCAACCTACAATGATGTAACTACAGACTATTCTAATGTAACAAAGCAAATTCCAAAAGCGAAACTGAATCCAGAAGCAATTGAGACAATTGACAGAACAGCATCCGGCTACTTCATCAACTTCGATGATTTTTCTGAGGATCTGAGTGAACCAGAAGTACAGCATACAACGAAAAAAACTTTTAAAGACAAAGCAAAGGAACTTTTTCAACAACTAAAAGAAACCTATCTGATTTCTCCATGGATTGAAATTTGGGTGGCATTTGGTGCATTTGTCCTCATACTTTGGCTCATCATGGTACTATGCTTGGGACATTTCATTGAGGGAAAATATGCTAAAATGGACACAGCAAGCCAGAATATCAACTTGGTCCTTAAACCACACACATCTTCACACGTCGAGAAAAGAGAACTTTCTTCAGTCAACTTCACAGCCAATCCTATACCCGGCGGGGTAGCATGGGACAAAACTGAATATGAAATATATGGTCCGGTTGAACTCCTGAAGTATCCACACCAATTTAAGATTTCATTAAGTGACTTTGTAAAACCAAGCACATTTGCTGATGATTGGGACTTTGAAAGTATTATTGATATGATGTCTGATCTAGTGATGTCAGCTAAATTTACAGAACATGATTATTTACAGGGTTCCTCTAATTACGATCAAATGTTTTGCTATAACCATTATGGTAACCATTATCTGCATAAATCTACTCAGCCTAGAAATGTTTTAAATTTTAACCAATGGGAACATTGTGCAACTCCACCAAAAGGCAGTTCAAAAACATTTTATGATAAATATTCATA
Organism: Lissotriton helveticus; assembly: GCF_964261635.1. Lineage (NCBI taxonomy): Eukaryota > Metazoa > Chordata > Amphibia > Caudata > Salamandridae > Lissotriton > Lissotriton helveticus. The sequence goes on along the minus strand of NC_136068.1, from coordinate 19,597,039 downwards.
CTTTTCAGGGTTTAACACAAGTAATGCAGAAACATTCTATTTCAAATTGTTAAATAAGACAGGAGTGAAACCCATGCTTACAAACACAAAATTGATATATTCAGACTCATTTTTTGAAAAAATGAATACATTTGGTTTTGATTTCTGGAACAATAACATTGAAACGAAAACGATCTGGGGCACAAAAGATTGGCAAGTGCAAGCTATAGAATCATTATTTAAAGCCTGCATGATCCCAGAACAAATTATATTTTTGAATGACACTATTCAACAGACTACCTGTCTTGGCCTAGCCAAAATCAAAGACCTAAACAAACCGTCTATTCCAAAGCCAACAACGGATAGTAATAGCACTACGGATGTTGAGATAGACGTAACACATATTTTAAACCAAAACAGAACACATCCTGATTGGAAACAATGGTTGATCTGGCCCACAGACACAAACAACTGTCAAGGCAGATTCCTGAACAAAATACAGGGGTTCACATTGACCAGGCCAGACCCTAGATACTCCCAGAGACAACATCCAGGGATAGTAACTACTTACAGTGTGGGAAAGCTCTGCCTTCAATGGCTACATACATCCACACTGGCAGAAATAAAGCAACACCTAACTTTACTTAAAGAAGGTGCTGACTTGCGTGATTTCATTATGGGACCACGCAAACAACGTCAAAAACGTTTCATAGCGGCCTCTATATATGCAGCTTATAACGAAGCTTGGAAAGAAACTCAAATTGAGAGAGCAGAAAAAATACGGGAAATTGACCATGTTAATTTGGAAAAATCACTTTCTGTTGTAGACAATGGGTTAATGACTCTGTCTTCCAGAATTTATTCACTGGACAGTATTGTGTCTTCAGCAATCGATATAATAGAGCAAGACTTACTGATGTTACAACACGGTCAGTCTCAATTACGTTCTATTGTACAGCTTGGCTGGACGTTACAAAATCTGCGTTCAGGCTATGTGCCTTGGCATTTAATCAACACAACGTCACTATTTAATATCCTTAACCTTACTGATAAACAAATCAGTTTGGCACAGAAGGGTGCTGACTATACAATTCTGAGCATTGAAAAACTTGAGAGATTACCATTGACAATGTCAGAACGACCTGTCATTGAATGGATAATACATGGGATAATAAATATTCCGATAACAACTTTCCAGTTTCAATACTGCCAAAAATATATACAGGCAGGCCAGTATGAAATGTTGGGTAAAGGATACATTAAGTCAACATGGGACTTGCCCTATACACACACATGTGTCAGTAATAAAGGACAGAGTGTATTTCTTAGTGGCAATAATTGTGCAAAGTCACTAAGTGGTATACTTCTGTGTCAGGGTTTAAGTTTGCATGGGGCCTGTGAAGGGACTTCAAATAACCTTTCATGTCACCAGCTAGGCACACCTGCAACACAAATAGAACCATTCTTTAGAAGACTCTCGAACGGGAGTTACATTATAATTGTAGATCGCAGATGTTGCAGCATGCTGCCCGGAATACCTTATCTCGTAAGCGTGACTACCAGGGTCATGTGCTGTGAAAGAGTATTGTTCCCGAATGATACTCCAGACAGGGAGGCAAGGTTATGGCCCAGTTTGAATTTCTCTTCTATTCGAATTGATACTTTAAGCAGAATGAAGACTGTGCTCCTACAGACGCCAACCCAGTTGACGTCATCCAAAGAAACGTATGATCACCAAGTTGCAAGGACAACGGCAGAGATTCATTCACTGTTATCAACGAATAGCCCCCTACACTTCGCAGAAATACTAAACGAAATCTTAAATATTTCTGATACAAGTGGTATCGCAAGTGTATTTAAGACAGTTTTTTCGGGAGCTTTGACACCATTCAAAGCCATCCTTGGTATTTTTCCTAACTTCGTCCATTCCATCTTTGGCGGACTACCTCTCCTGTTGGGACTAGTAGCAGGCGTCCTATTTTTGCTACTTTTGCTTCGATATGGCAAACCATGTCACAGACATGACTCCAGCAACAATGGAAGAAACAATCCTAGCTATCCGCTACCGGGACCGCATAACTAAAGTCCTTGGATTAGCACGGCTACGAGATTTAAATATGACCTGGTTTCTTTCATTCAGACCCTTGTGGCAGAGTTGTGTTATGCCTGTATTCAGGTGCTTGCTATGCGGCGAGGAATGCGTGTTGGACACCTGTCTCACACTACAATCAGAAGTGCCATTGGATGCAGAGACTTTGTTGAGTCCAGTTAAGGCTCATGCATTGTGCTGTCCCCAGCGGCTACCAATCCTGATGACGGCATTCGTGGAGACTTCACCACTGCGATTGAAGGGTAGTGAAGTACAAGATGAAAGCAGCATCAATCAGGTACGACCTTCTGTCAGCTATGCTGATCAAACCGGATCACTGACAGAATATCGACTGAAAGAATATCGACTACCCAAAATATCGTTGAGAAAATATCGACAGTCAAAATATCGAGTTCCAATCTACAAACAGGTAAGTACAAAAATATCGAGTACAAAATATCGTTTACAAAAATATCGTTGTAAAAAATATCGACTTTACTAAAAACAATGTTTAATTACATTAATATAAAAAATTAATTACTAAAATATAATTAACAATACTTAAAATAACTTTTAATAATTAAATAATTAATGAAAGTAAAAAAATAAAAAAAATTTCATCATATTTCTTAAAACATATATATATAGTAACAAAATTTAATTAAATAATAGGCAATATTGTATATGTACCCCAAAAACCCAAAACTGACCCTGAACCCTAAAAATACCCCTTTACCCAAAAACTGAAAACTGACCCTGAACCCTAAAAATACCCCTTTACCCAAAAACTGAAAACTGACCCTGAACCCTAAAAATACCCCTTTACCCAAAAACTGAAAACTGACCCTGAACCCTAAAAATACCCCTTTGCCCAAAAACTGAAAACTGACCCTGAACCCTAAAAATACCCCTTTGCCCAAAAACTGAAAACTGACCCTGAACCCTAAAAATACCCCTTTGCCCAAAAACTGAAAACTGACCCTGAACCCTAAAAATACCCCTTTGCCCAAAAACTGAAAACTGACCCTGAACCCTAAAAATACCCCTTTGCCCAAAAACTGAAAACTGACCCTGAACCCTAAAAATACCCCTTTGCCCAAAAACTGAAAACTGACCCTGAACCCTAAAAATACCCCTTTACCCAAAAACTGAAAACTGACCCTGAACCCTAAAAATACCCCTTTACCCAAAAACTGAAAACTGACCCTGAACCCTAAAAATACCCCTTTGCCCAAAAACTGAAAACTGACCCTGAACCCTAAAAATACCCCTTTAATTTAACATAATTAGCAATTAATCAATTAAATTAAAGTAATTACCAATTACATTTTAATTAATTAAAAAATATTTTTTAATTAACAATTATTTAAATATTACTACCAATTATTAAATTTACATATTTAATTAATTATAATTAAATTACTTCCCACCCTATTCCCCTATAAACCCACAACCCGCTACAGAAAATACATTATTTTAATTTACATAATTAGCAATTAATCAATTAAATTAAATTAATTACCAATTTAATTGTAAATAATTAACATATATTATTTAATTACCAATTAATTAATTATTACTACCAATTAATACATTTACATATTTAATTTATTATAATTAAATTACTTCCCACCCTATTCCCCTATAAACCCACAACCCGCTACAGAATAAAATTACACAATAATTTAAAAAAATTATTAATTAAAAATAATAATTAAAAAAAATGACACTTTTCACATATAATATAACATAAAACACTATAAATAATTAAATATTATTTAAAAAACTATATTTTTTACTATCTAGATTATATACTTGGATATTTTCACTGTCTATATTATTTACAGTCGATATTACTTCACTTACCTTAAAAACGATATTTTGACTGTCGATATTCTGTCTAGTCGATATTTTCTCCAAACGATATTTACAACTCGATATTCTTTCCAGTCGATATTTTGGAGTCGATATTATGTCTGTGCACCGATCAAACCATCACTGAAAGCAATCATGCTCATGAATGCATGGTAGCATCATTTTCCAACCTAGTCGAACTCTCACCAGAAGCTGTTGACAATTTTTTCGAACATCTCAATGAAATGATGTTTTCACCAGAACAGAAAGAATGACTTTGAGCAAACGTGCACACAGCGTTCCCTGAACTCTGTATTTGGCCTTCAAATTTTGAAAACAAAGCCACTAAGAATTTTTCGAGTCTGCTCCTGTAAACAGGAACTTTTTCTCCAACATCCAAAATATTTACCTTTCAGGCACTTATCTTCTGCTTAAAGTGAACTATTCCTAGAGAACAGAAACTTCTATTTTTAGGTACCTCTAGAAGTCATTACCACGACCTCTAGGTTATTCACACATACGATTGTATTTCTATGTGATGAAATGGTCTCGCACTTTTTTTCTGTATTAAGAGCCATTTCATGTGTTATTTTCGCAAATCATTCATGCTGATATAATAATGTGCATCCTCTTTTGAATGATTACACTGCTTGAATGCATACAGTAACTATATTCATTTTTTATGTATTACGCTAATCCATTTTTTTATGCAAATTAATGTATTTTGGGGCGGTTTAAATACACTTACAAATGTTAGTTATGTTTACTATGCTTAGGTTAGTAAATATGGACATAGATTCCGTGGAGTGGGTGTGATGTATTTCCTATGGGAACTGTATCGATATTCCTGTTTCGGACCCTTGTCCGGTTAATAAATCAATAGTGGCCATACAACGGCACAGAAACCCGTTTTCTGATTAGGTCATAGCGCATGCTACCATTAGGCAAGCACTATTCCTCCAGCCCCCATAGAAAGCATACCGAGTTCTCAAAACAAATCAAACCTCCGGCAACCTGGGAAATCCCCCGCAGCTATTGTTTTGATTTAGCCAAGAACTCCAGTAAAGAATGTAAGAACGACCAGTACTTATGACATCCTTATTGACGTATTTATGTCCATCCTTACGTCAATCTCGGCACCTTTCAGGTATAAATAATACCGACATTGCCCTAAGCAAACACACGGTGGTGACGAGATTGGAGCAGAGCGACTTGCCGAGGAGCCCAGCTGATGCAGAAAAAGCCCACGGACGCTGCCCCTCCCTTCTGACGCGCTGAGAGAGAGACCCTGCCTTTTCTCTTGCCGAGAAATCCAGCTCCGGCGTTCCCAGCCGCCCTCGCGGGCAACTGGGATATCGAGTCCTGAGATTGAGATACCAACCCTCCTGCCTTCTAAATCCCAGGTACTGAACTGAATAACCCCTTACAGAGAATTCTTGAATCAGATCCTTGGCAAAACAAACTTAACTTAAACTGCTACTTATCTACTCCCGCCCACGTATTAGGCTTAGGTCAGGTACACTGGGGTAGGCGTAGTTAGAAGCACCAGTTGAGTACGATTAGTCATTGTATATATGTATGTATCTATTTTAGCCATTTTAAAGTATCATATGGCTAAGAAACCATATCAATGCTTTTACAGTATTATTTTATAATTCTGTTTTTACTGTATTGCAATAATAGCGATTCATTTCTCTTGTATGAGAAAGGAGACTGATCAATAAATAACACCTTTTTATTGAACACGCCCGTCTCTTCCTTTTCTCTACAATCTGGTGAAACTAAGAATATACGTACTGACTGAGTAAAATAAGTTGTCTTTTGTTTTCACACAACTCTAGAGATATACTCTTGATTAGGGGAGAGCAAAGTTGTCATGTTCTATGGTTGTCAGAAACTAAATCCCTTCTTGTCTATCCAAGGAGGTGAAACTCCTCCTTGCCTATTCGAGAAAGTTTCTAGTGAACTCTGAGCTAGCTGGCACACACATAACTTTAAGTCTAATATCGTCAGTAGAAGACCTAGTTAACCACAGTCCTGCGTCTATACTATTGAAGATATTATTCCAATGCGCAGAGCCTATTGGGAAAATAGGAACTACACTACAGTTATGCCTAAAGATTTTGCTGAATCCACGATGGTCGGTTGGACATTGAGTGCAGTTAGGTGCTTAAGCCATGTTTGTGTGGTAGATATTTTCGCGGGAGGTGAGATCAGGAGGAACTCAGTTTTCATAGCATTGAGTTTGAGGTGGTTATCGGCCAGCCAAGATTGGGTGCTTCTGATCGTTGAGTTCAGACGCATAATGTCTTTGGGGGATTGTAGCTTGAGATATAGTTGAGTGTCATCGGCGTACATGTGAAAGTGTACATTGGATGCTTGTAGCAGGGTGGTGAGAGGTTCCATAACTAGGTTGAATAAAGTAGGGGATAGGCATGAACCTTGGGGGACACCTAACGAAACAGGTACTGGAGAGGACATCAAGTTTTTGCTCTTGAATTTTTGAGACCGGTTGTGTAGAAAGGAAGTGAACCACTGAAGAACAGTCCCAGAGAGACCCATTCTTGTGTTTAAGAGTTCGAGTAAGTTCTCATGTTTCACAGTGTCGAATGCTGAAGAGAGGTCAAGAAGGATGAGGAGGCAGGTATCATTATGATCTAAAATTTGGAGGGCATCGTCAATTATGTGAGTCATAGCGGTTTCAGTGCTGTGCCCTGCTCGGAAGCCTGATTGATGAGGGTTGAGGAGATCAAACTGTTCTATGTGCTTTGTCAGTTGTAGTTGAACGCTTTTTTCCAACAGTTTGGCGAGAGTGGGAATGTTGGTAATCGGACGGTAGTTGTTTAGATCAGTGGGGTCGGCTGTTGGTTTCTTCAGTAAAGGTGTAACTTGTCCAACTTTGAGGGAGTCAGGGATGGTTCCTTGTTGAAGTGAGCTATTGATAATTTTAGTCCAGAGTGGGAGGAGCAAAGGGGTGAAGTCTTTTACGGCGTTAGCAGGAAGAGGGTCTATGACGTGATTGGATGGTTTCAGGGTGCTGAGTATTCTGTCAATTTCTTCTTCAGAGTAGGTGCCAAAGGATGACCATGTCGCATTGTTTTTTAGTTCATTGGGTGTTATGCAGTGGGGTTTTGAGTAAAGGCTTGCGTCAATGAGGAGATCGCTCCTTATGTTGTCATCACCGGTCTTCTCTGACAGCGCGTCTCCCCTGGAGTTATGCGGTGCTGCGTACACATTTTTACACTGGACAACGCAACATCCAGGGCACACGTCCTAAAAAATGAAGTGGGGGGACGCTAACGTCACAACAGGAAGTGACGTCACGAAAGGTGGTTTGCACTCGGTTGCAGTTGCGCCCAGAAAGAGACTTCTGGTGTCCATGTTTTCTTCAAAATATAGCAGTTGTAAAGCAAACAAGACGTTGGGGCTATAACCATTATGGTAACCATTATCTGCATAAATCTACTCAGCCTAGAAATGTTTTAAATTTTAACCAATGGGAACATTGTGCAACTCCACCAAAAGGCAGTTCAAAAACATTTTATGATAAATATTCATACTTTTCAGGGTTTAACACAAGTAATGCAGAAACATTCTATTTCAAATTGTTAAATAAGACAGGAGTGAAACCCATGCTTACAAACACAAAATTGATATATTCAGACTCATTTTTTGAAAAAATGAATACATTTGGTTTTGATTTCTGGAACAATAACATTGAAACGAAAACGATCTGGGGCACAAAAGATTGGCAAGTGCAAGCTATAGAATCATTATTTAAAGCCTGCATGATCCCAGAACAAATTATATTTTTGAATGACACTATTCAACAGACTACCTGTCTTGGCCTAGCCAAAATCAAAGACCTAAACAAACCGTCTATTCCAAAGCCAACAACGGATAGTAATAGCACTACGGATGTTGAGATAGACGTAACACATATTTTAAACCAAAACAGAACACATCCTGATTGGAAACAATGGTTGATCTGGCCCACAGACACAAACAACTGTCAAGGCAGATTCCTGAACAAAATACAGGGGTTCACATTGACCAGGCCAGACCCTAGATACTCCCAGAGACAACATCCAGGGATAGTAACTACTTACAGTGTGGGAAAGCTCTGCCTTCAATGGCTACATACATCCACACTGGCAGAAATAAAGCAACACCTAACTTTACTTAAAGAAGGTGCTGACTTGCGTGATTTCATTATGGGACCACGCAAACAACGTCAAAAACGTTTCATAGCGGCCTCTATATATGCAGCTTATAACGAAGCTTGGAAAGAAACTCAAATTGAGACAGCAGAAAAAATACGGGAAATTGACCATGTTAATTTGGAAAAATCACTTTCTGTTGTAGACAATGGGTTAATGACTTTGTCTTCCAGAATTTATTCACTGGACAGTATTGTGTCTTCAGCAATCGATATAATAGAGCAAGACTTACTGATGTTACAACACGGTCAGTCTCAATTACGTTCTATTGTACAGCTTGGCTGGACGTTACAAAATCTGCGTTCAGGCTATGTGCCTTGGCATTTAATCAACACAACGTCACTATTTAATATCCTTAACCTTACTGATAAACAAATCAGTTTGGCACAGAAGGGTGCTGACTATACAATTCTGAGCATTGAAAAACTTGAGAGATTACCATTGACAATGTCAGAACGACCTGTCATTGAATGGATAATACATGGGATAATAAATATTCCGATAACAACTTTCCAGTTTCAATACTGCCAAAAATATATACAGGCAGGCCAGTATGAAAGGTTGGGTAAAGGATACATTAAGTCAACATGGGACTTGCCCTATACACACACATGTGTCAGTAATAAAGGACAGAGTGTATTTCTTAGTGGCAATAATTGTGCAAAGTCACTAAGTGGTATACTTCTGTGTCAGGGTTTAAGTTTGCATGGGGCCTGTGAAGGGACTTCAAATAACCTTTCATGTCACCAGCTAGGCACACCTGCAACACAAATAGAACCATTCTTTAGAAGACTCTCGAACGGGAGTTACATTATAATTGTAGATCGCAGATGTTGCAGCATGCTGCCCGGAATACCTTATCTCGTAAGCGTGACTACCAGGGTCATGTGCTGTGAAAGAGTATTGTTCCCGAATGATACTCCAGACAGGGAGGCAAGGTTATGGCCCAGTTTGAATTTCTCTTCTATTCGAATTGATACTTTAAGCAGAATGAAGACTGTGCTCCTACAGACGCCAACCCAGTTGACGTCATCCAAAGAAACGTATGATCACCAAGTTGCAAGGACAACGGCAGAGATTCATTCACTGTTATCAACGAATAGCCCCCTACACTTCGCAGAAATACTAAACGAAATCTTAAATATTTCTGATACAAGTGGTATCGCAAGTGTATTTAAGACAGTTTTTTCGGGAGCTTTGACACCATTCAAAGCCATCCTTGGTATTTTTCCTAACTTCGTCCATTCCATCTTTGGCGGACTACCTCTCCTGTTGGGACTAGTAGCAGGCGTCCTATTTTTGCTACTTTTGCTTCGATATGGCAAACCATGTCACAGACATGACTCCAGCAACAATGGAAGAAACAATCCTAGCTATCCGCTACCGGGACCGCATAACTAAAGTCCTTGGATTAGCACGGCTACGAGATTTAAATATGACCTGGTTTCTTTCATTCAGACCCTTGTGGCAGAGTTGTGTTATGCCTGTATTAAGGTGCTTGCTATGCGGCGAGGAATGCGTGTTGGACACCTGTCTCACACTACAATCAGAAGTGCCATTGGATGCAGAGACTTTGTTGAGTCCAGTTAAGGCTCATGCATTGTGCTGTCCCCAGCGGCTACCAATCCTGATGACGGCATTCGTGGAGACTTCACCACTGCGATTGAAGGGTAGTGAAGTACAAGATGAAAGCAGCATCAATCAGGTACGACCTTCTGTCAGCTATGCTGATCAAACCATCACTGAAAGCAATCATGCTCATGAATGCATGGTAGCATCATTTTCCAACCTAGTCGAACTCTCACCAGAAGCTGTTAACAATTTTTTCGAACATCTCAATGAAATGATGTTTTCACCAGAACAGAAAGAATGACTTTGAGCAAACGTGCACACAGCGTTCCCTGAACTCTGTATTTGGCCTTCAAATTTTGAAAACAAAGCCACTAAGAATTTTTCGAGTCTGCTCCTGTAAACAGGAACTTTTTCTCCAACATCCAAAATATTTACCTTTCAGGCACTTATCTTCTGCTTAAAGTGAACTATTCCTAGAGAACAGAAACTTCTATTTTTAGGTACCTCTAGAAGTCATTACCACGACCTCTAGGTTATTCACACATACGATTGTATTTCTATGTGATGAAATGGTCTCGCACTTTTTTTCTGTATTAAGAGCCATTTCATGTGTTATTTTCGCAAATCATTCATGCTGATATAATAATGTGCATCCTCTTTTGAATGATTACACTGCTTGAATGCATACAGTAACTATATTCATTTTTTATGTATTACGCTAATCCATTTTTTTATGCAAATTAATGTATTTTGGGGCGGTTTAAATACACTTACAAATGTTAGTTATGTTTACTATGCTTAGGTTAGTAAATATGGACATAGATTCCGTGGAGTGGGTGTGATGTATTTCCTATGGGAACTGTATCGATATTCCTGTTTCTGACCCTTGTCCGGTTAATAAATCAATAGTGGCCATACAACGGCACAGAAACCCGTTTTCTGATTAGGTCATAGCGCATGCTACCATTAGGCAAGCACTATTCCTCCAGCCCCCATAGAAAGCATACCGAGTTCTCAAAACAAATCAAACCTCCGGCAACCTGGGAAATCCCCCGCAGCTATTGTTTTGATTTAGCCAAGAACTCCAGTAAAGAATGTAAGAACGACCAGTACTTATGACATCCTTATTGACGTATTTATGTCCATCCTTACGTCAATCTCGGCACCTTTCAGGTATAAATAATACCGACATTGCCCTAAGCAAACACACGGTGGTGACGAGATTGGAGCAGAGCGACTTGCCGAGGAGCCCAGCTGATGCAGAAAAAGCCCACGGACGCTGCCCCTCCCTTCTGACGCGCTGAGAGAGAGACCCTGCCTTTTCTCTTGCCGAGAAATCCAGCTCCGGCGTTCCCAGCCGCCCTCGCGGGCAACTGGGATATCGAGTCCTGAGATTGAGATACCAACCCTCCTGCCTTCTAAATCCCAGGTACTGAACTGAATAACCCCTTACAGAGAATTCTTGAATCAGATCCTTGGCAAAACAAACTTAACTTAAACTGCTACTTATCTACTCCCGCCCACGTATTAGGCTTAGGTCAGGTACACTGGGGTAGGCGTAGTTAGAAGCACCAGTTGAGTACGATTAGTCATTGTATATATGTATGTATCTATTTTATCCATTTTAAAGTATCATATGGCTAAGAAACCATATCAATGCTTTTACAGTATTATTTTATAATTCTATTTTTACTGTATTGCAATAATAGCGATTCATTTCTCTTGTATGAGAAAGGAGACTGATCAATAAATAACACCTTTTTATTGAACACGCCCGTCTCTTCCTTTTCTCTACAATCTGGTGAAACTAAGAATACACGTACTGACTGAGTAAAATAAGTTGTCTTTTGTTTTCACACAACTCTAGAGATATACTCTTGATTAGGGGAGAGCAAAGTTGTCATGTTCTATGGTTGTCAGAAACTAAATCCCTTCTTGTCTATCCAGGGAGGTGAAACTCCTCCTTGCCTATTCGAGAAAGTTTCTAGTGAACTCTGAGCTAGCTGGCACACACATAACTTTAAGTCTAATATCGTCAGTAGAAGACCTAGTTAACCACAGTCCTGCGTCTATACTATTGAAGATATTATTCCAATGCGCAGAGCCTATTGGGAAAATAGGAACTACACTACAGTTATGCCTAAAGATTTTGCTGAATCCACGATGGTCGGTTGGACATTGAGTGCAGTTAGGTGCTTAAGCCATGTTTGTGTGGTAGATATTTTCGCGGGAGGTGAGATCAGGAGGAACTCAGTTTTCATAGCATTGAGTTTGAGGTGGTTATCGGCCAGCCAAGATTGGGTGCTTCTGATCGTTGAGTTCAGACGCATAATGTCTTTGGGGGATTGTAGCTTGAGATATAGTTGAGTGTCATCGGCGTACATGTGAAAGTGTACATTGGATGCTTGTAGCAGGGTGGTGAGAGGTTCCATAACTAGGTTGAATAAAGTAGGGGATAGGCATGAACCTTGGGGGACACCTAACGAAACAGGTACTGGAGAGGACATCAAGTTTTTGCTCTTGAATTTTTGAGACCGGTTGTGTAGAAAGGAAGTGAACCACTGAAGAACAGTCCCAGAGAGACCCATTCTTGTGTTTAAGAGTTCGAGTAAGTTCTCATGTTTCACAGTGTCGAATGCTGAAGAGAGGTCAAGAAGGATGAGGAGGCAGGTATCATTATGATCTAAAATTTGGAGGGCATCGTCAATTATGTGAGTCATAGCGGTTTCAGTGCTGTGCCCTGCTCGGAAGCCTGATTGATGAGGGTTGAGGAGATCAAACTGTTCTATGTGCTTTGTCAGTTGTAGTTGAACGCTTTTTTCCAACAGTTTGGCGAGAGTGGGAATGTTGGTAATCGGACGGTAGTTGTTTAGATCAGTGGGGTCGGCTGTTGGTTTCTTCAGTAAAGGTGTAACTTGTCCAACTTTGAGGGAGTCAGGGATGGTTCCTTGTTGAAGTGAGCTATTGATAATTTTAGTCCAGAGTGGGAGGAGCAAAGGGGTGAAGTCTTTTACGGCGTTAGCAGGAAGAGGGTCAGTGAGGTGATTGGATGGTTTCAGGGTGCTGAGTATTCTGTCAATTTCTTCTTCAGAGTAGGTGCCAAAGGATGACCATGTCGCATTGTTTTTTAGTTCATTGGGTGTTATGCAGTGGGGTTTTGAGTAAAGGCTTGCGTCAATGAGGAGATCGCTCCTTATGTTGTCATCACCGGTCTTCTCTGACAGCGCTGCTCCCCTGGAGTTATGCGGTGCTGCGTACACATTTTTACACTGGACAACGCAACATCCAGGGCACACGTCCTAAAAAATGAAGTGGGGGGACGCTAACGTCACAACAGGAAGTGACGTCACGAAAGGTGGTTTGCACTCGGTTGCAGTTGCGCCCAGAAAGAGACTTCTGGTGTCCATGTTTTCTTCAAAATATAGCAGTTGTAAAGCAAACAAGACGTTGGGGCTAGCTGAGGCGCTAGAGGGGTTGTGGTAAATAAAACAGAGGTGAAACACTCCGCAAAAAAAGTTGGTTTTGCAGGAGAAAAAAAACCAATCTTACAAAAAGTTATTTTGTTCTTGAAAGAATCGCTTCAAACTTTGTAACTGTGCGATGCGGACGTTGTCACCTTCTTGAAACATTCTGGTTTGGTGAAGCCTTTCCTGAGGTGGGGTCTGATCTGAGATTGAAGGGGGCAGGGGGTTAACCCCTCCCTTGCTGGTGACGGAACCACTTCGTCATAAGCTGCGGTTGCACTGGGCTGATGACGGAGCGGTTCTGTCACGGCCTGCTCGGCGCGGATTCCGCGCCTGCGCAGAGCGTTCCATTGAGCGGGCGGGGCCGTGACGGAACCGCTCCGTCATGAGCACAGCGCAACCGCGGCTGGTGAAGGAGCAGTTCCGTCACCAGCCTGCGCCCGCCACGCAGCCGCCCCGCCCCCTTAGCACTGCGGCGGAATAGCCGCCGCAGTGAAGGGGTTAAAGCACAACAGACCGGACCCTGGGAGGTGACGTGGCGCGGCACGCTGTGTCATGGTTTCTATCAACACATTGCCACTCGGTTTTTAAGGACACTGTTTTCTAAGCACACACGCTCTGGAAGAAAGAGAGACTCTTACCTTTTGAGGGTCTTTTTTGTTTCGTTTGCAAGGAGGAAAACGTCCCCATTCCTGCACCCATTTTGAAGTGGCACCTGTCTCACTTTTGCGTCCCCAATGAAAAATCTACCTGGACCGTGGATTGCAAAAAACGGAAGAAAAAAGGGGAAAGGCACCGCAAGCTCGGTGCTCAGTGTGCTGCATTATGCTGCATCATTTGCCTTTCCTTGCCACATAAATCAATCGGCCCCTGCCGCATACTAGAAGCAACATGCTGCGGGATTACAATACGGCCTCGTTCACATCAGTCACCTCCGCCACTGATCTGTGTGTCTATTCGACCGCTAATGGTCCAAGGCACCGCTTTATCATCATGTGCACAGCGTAGCCATCTGTTGCCAAACGCATTGAATGGCAGGTGCTGTATATTTGGCCCACGGAGTTACAAGGCACTTGTGTAGTTGCACACATGGATACTACTACTATCGTCATCCGATTGGGGGTGGGAGAGGTGTGGCGCCGCGGCCAGGGCGACTGACGCTGGAATCTGGGGACCTCGGTTCGATCCCCGGCTCTGGCGGCAGGTTAGCCCAGCACCATGTGACTCTGGGCAATAGCTCGCTTAATCTTCCCGACGGCCCCCAGCGCCTAGAGACCCTTACGGGTGATTGTGCGCTTTACAAATGTGGACTTTACATAGACTGGCAGCTCAGAACTGTCAGGTTCCTTTTTTTCGGCAAATATCCATTTATTGAGTTACTTTCCTACAAGTCAGTTTTTCCCCCGCAAAGTAACACCTTCCTTTCGTAAAACATTTCCCAGCTTTTAGTGCATGCATCACCTCTCCCTCCCCAATCGCATATATAACGAGACCTATTACATTTTCAATGCTTGTTTCCATTGCGATTCCACCTCTGATAACACTGTTAAAAAACACTTGAAGTAAGCCCACATGCATTCATTAGTAGAACATACCCAGAAAAGCCGGTGATGCAGCTTGGTGGGTTAATGCACCCACCCGTGAGCTCTATGTGTAACCTTGAGGCTGTATGTTAGGATTCCACCCACCCATGCTTCATGTGTTGGAGAACTAAGCATCATGAACTTGGGTGTTATTAAAACACGTTCTTGGGGCCTCGCACTGATTCTCCTTTTAGAATCTGTTCAATAAATGCAGCAGATAACCTAATAAAGTGATCAGGTTGAACCTAGTCCTTGCCAAGACTCAGGATAACATTATGAAAGAACTAACACACCTGAAACATTTGTATACACCCTTACTAACCTTTTCCGACTAACACCGATTCACATTAACAATTGGTGACATGTTTCTTCTGTATGGAAAACATACTTAGCAAATGCAAATGGTAGATTTGAACACACGGCTCACTACTGGCCTTGGCGCCCCCCCTTGTTTGCAGATCAAGAGATTTGGCCAGGGTCACACACTGTGGTGTGCTGGTTCGTCAATGGTGTAGCCATCGCCGATTACATCTCAACCCACCCTAGGACGCCCACCGCACTATGATATGAGCATGAATTTTAGTGAATCCGATGGCAAAGGGCTTGGAGGCAAGTAACATGACATGAATAGTTCCTAGTATTATTGATTTATTTATTGGCCAATTGATATTATGTTGACCTATTGCCGAGGAGCAATGCTTTACAGTCAAGTCTTGTCACAACACAAGATCTACAAAATGAGGTCTTGTAAATGAAACATGAAGGTTTTGGTGTTGAAATGAAAAGAGATCTCAGCAACCAGCGTGTGATGTGATCTTGCGCAAAGCAGGTGCCACCCCGGTGACCAGGAACAGCCCACACTGGAGTGGTGTGGCTCACTGGTTAGAGGCGGCAGGCCTGAGAGCAGAAGTCAGCCTGGGACCAGGGTTCAATTCCCGATGCGGCAGGGTCCTGGACCTTGGTCACCGGACTCGATAATTCTCGCTTCGGTGCTTACTCTAATCAGGGGTTCCACTCGGCAACTCTGGGCATTAGCTTGCCTAATCTCCACAATGGCCCCACCAATTCCGGGGATTCCTGGCTCCACCTTGGGGACTCCCAGCAAGGGACCATCCCACAGGGAGAGCCAGGACGGGTTCCCCAGAGTTATACAGCACCGGGACGCCCCGTTGCTGGGGCAGCTGTGCGCTTTACAAGTAAACTACATTTACATTCACCCGCTCACTGAGTGTCAGATACTGCGCTCTGTAGAGTGCCACTCGGGCGCATCCCCACACCCCTCGGGGTGGGTCAGCGCCGAGGGGATAAATAAACCTGCGGAAGACCGATCGGGGTCTTCCCGCCTGTGCACAGTATCACTAGTATTGCATATTATTTGTACAGCAACGTTAGGGCCTACCTGCAACACGGCAGACCCTACACACTCTACAAAGTGAAACACCGCGTCATGCCAATCCCGGCTGGCTCTGTGGTGCTCAATACATCCCAATGCAAAGGATGCCTGGCCGAGGGCGAGAGATCGGGTGCGCACCAGAAAGTGCATCAGTCCACTCTGTGCAAACTTTAAAGTGTGCGTGCGTCTGTTTGGTTGTTTGTTTCTTTACAGATACTACCAGTAGGTGGTCGATGGTCGCTGCAACTTCTCAGGATCTCAAATTCTAAGATCAACAATAATTTACGTTAACAGCATTTCAGCAAAGGCAAACCTATGAAGGAAAGGGTACACAGCTGAGCCCTTACAACACAAAAATCGAATTAGAAAGCATTTGTGGCGGCGCTCCTTATGCGAATGACACAAACCACCCGCGCAACGCCCATTGGGCTCAAAGGGCATCTCACTTAGTGATACAGCAATTCAACACAACCCAGGAGCCCTTCAAAGGTGGCACCTTGTTCCCCACTGCAGTTCGGTAGACAGAGCCTTCCTTTTAAAGTACAGCAGAGTGACTGTCCTTTCTACTGCCAAAGGCGTGTGTCTTAGAGGCATGGCCATTAGGATATCATAAGTGCCCTGCTGGAGCTGGCAATGTTGTAAAGTTGAGGGGAACAGCCCTTACCTTGGAGCAGGGACTGGACTAACCATTCGGACACTGGCGTTTCCTGGGAGACTGCTGGACAGGGTGCCCCTGTTTGATCCACTAATGAGTGCCCCTTTCTACAGTCATGGGCTGTTTTCAACAGAGCTGCCTTTCCACTTTAACAGCAACCTGTGCTTAATTGTAGATAGATAGACAGATTTTCCTAGGACACCACCAGCACTGTCGAATGCCACAATCCCAAATACAAGGGTTGCCTAATCTTGATGCCACCTCCTGCTGCTTCTTCCGCCTCTGCACTTCCTCTGTCTCTGTATCTATCGCTTGTCAGCTTTTTCATCTCTGTTTTCTCCTTCTGTCACAGTTTCCTCTGACCCAGCGCCAAGACGCCCTTGGGCATTCGCGCGCTATATAAAATTATAAATCAAATCAAATCAATCCTCTTAATCCTTCTTTCTACCTTTTCCTCATTTCTGTCTCTTGTACCCAGTCACATTTCAATTACCAAATGAAGTCCGGCCCCTGACAAATGAGTGCCGATTCCCCGCACTGGCAGCACCCGAAGCGCGCGCGCGCACCTTTATTCTAGCAGGAATCCTCCGTCTGAAACGGCGAAAAGATGCTGCTCTACAGCGAGTGCACCGCCATGTGTGGGGAGGGGGAGGCGGATAGTTGAAGACGTTCCTTCCAGGGTTTGTGTCTGCCACTCAACACGGCTGGTGGTGCCAGTGATGAGCGCTGCAGCAACAGGCAGACGTCAGGCTTTGGAGTGCCCGGTCCCTGCGAGTGAGTGGAAATACTTGCATAGTAACACCCGCCAAACCCAAGCACCTAGAGGAGTCATGATGCTTTATGCAGATGAAAATGTCTCTTTTCATTAAGAAATATAGCGCAGTAGTGAGATGCGATCCGGATCCGCTGGAAAATTTACAACAGTATTGTTGTATGTTAAAAATGTTGGTACATGGTCTGTGTCCAAAGAGAGCTGCTCATTGCTATACCTTCTAATTGCTACAAGATGGCGCTGCACACTAAAAATAAAAATAAACTATTAGCTAAACAAGCGCGTGCCTCGGCCGTAGGGGAGGGGGCATGCGCGATTTCCTAGCGGGAGCGTGCGACCATATGGGCTGTGCGCCCCTGCTAGGAAATCGCCACACGTGCACGCGTTGCCATTGCAAGCAATGCAACGCATGCTCGTCTTTGCTGGGAAAGCTGTGTCGATGGCATTAGGTCTCTCTCTATGCACCAGGGTTGTTGGAATCTCCTCAGTGATTATTGCTTTTAGCACATGAATATTCAAGTTGTCTCACCCTAGTTATCTTAGCTTGCTATTCAAGAAACAAGGAGCACCTTGTTGATTTCCACAATAGTAAAATCTGTGATCATGCAACTGAGACAGATAAAAATTTACACTTTTAGCTTCTAAACCTAAATAGTTGGCTCTAAAAAGATTCCAAAACTGGACAAGTATAGAGAATTTGACCTCCTTACACAAGTGTGCTACATTTGAAAAATTGATTAGGACATTAGGGTAACATTTAGGTAGCAATTGGGGCGTATAATACAGCAGCCATCTAGCAAAAAATGTTATTCTCTTGACATTTGGTACTCTAAAAAGGTTATCGCCAAAAGAGGAAATATATTATCTCTAATTCAGGGAAATAACACAGCCTTTTGCAGAGGAGGCTTTCCAATGAAATTTCGAATTTATTTCTTCCTGAATATTCTGATGTAGTACCTTGTACCAATTGCCCAGCACTAACAATTCACTTTAAAAAATAGTTTCAGCAATTGGAGTGTAAAATCTCCTAAAATTCACACAATCCCTCCAAAATCTTAAAAGGTTGGGCAAAACTAACCCACACTAGACACCCTTTACTGTTCCCTGCTTTGTGATACAACTTACAGAAGTGATATTGCTATATTGGTTGGAACGGTTTTTGGAGCAGGGGCGCTTTCCCTAGTGTTACATCAGTATATTATAGTAAATGAGACGCACCCATTCAGCAGGAGAGTGGTGAAGGTGTGGTATGCAGCCAATGGTGCATTTTGGAGCACACTGTTGAAAATATCTTACTAAAACATGGTTTGTCATTCACAGACAGCACATTTGTCATTAAAACGGCCACTAACTTTACACTAACATACAGTTATACTGACAAAACTATATAGAGCACAAATGATAATGTGTGAAAATTGGGTTTCAGTGAATATTTATCATTTGCACATCAAATTCGGTGTCTTTATTTATTTAGATCCTATGAAAATATTTGTTTCCATCACACTTTAGAATAAGAATTTTTGTGTTTTATTTGGGATTTCAAAACTGCTGGTGCATTTTGAAATAATTCTACAGTTAATTTACAGTATATTTACATTTTATTGTGTTTAAAAACAACTGACATCCTACCGGAGCCTTTCCTTTCACTCACAGTATCACAGCAAGGTTGTTGTTCACTTTACAAAATCCTCCAACTTTTTAGTCAGAGAAAGAGAAGGAAACACCAGTCTCCAGGTTAAAAGAATAAGCAGTTATTTGTCAGCAGACATAGCCTGACATTTGACCTTTGTCTTTCAATGCACAGCAAATATGACAAGATCAGAACTAAATTTAAAGGCATCTTTACTGCTCATTCTCTTTACCAACTCCATCAGGATTATTTTGGGGGTGATGAAGCACCCACGGAACTCTTCCAATAACCATTGGTAGACTGAAAGGGAGTGAGTTCCAGAGTTTGGCTGCTGCCACAGAGAATGACTTTCCTCAAGACAGAGCACCAGAGGAGCAGCACTTGGGGGCGGGACTCCAATCCCAGAAGCCACAGCAGGACCCTGGGCAAATCCAGTTGAAACTAGTCAGCTGGGCTTAGCAGAATCTTGGGCTTCTTGAAGCTTTTGGGTTCCTGGAGATGAATAGGACATTAGTCAACTAACCCATGGGGTACACTCTTCTGTCCTGAGTTTTAATGGGAGACAATCCAACCCCTATGCTTTCTCTCAACAGGTTCAGCAGCAGGTGCCGTCCTTCTGCTGTCTTCCACATGTCCAGCAGTGTTTTGAAGAGGCTACCAGGGATGCCATTCTTATTCCTGCCACTATTCTGTGATTGAGGGAGATTCCATTCCACTCCTTAACCAATAGAAAAACAAGTACCCAGGGGTAGGCCAACCCACTTTTGCAGCAGTTCCTTTGGGTATTGCAAACAATCTCGCAGTGCACCTCTCAGAACAAATCTTCATTCGTGCAGAACTATTTTAGCCACCCTACCTAGAGGTGTGGCCAGCACAAGGAGCACCACTCCTCCGATAACATTTTAGGGGCAGGCTTCCGCCACTGGAACTGGTGCCCAATTGCCTAGTGTCGCAAAGGGAAGAGGAAGACCTAGTGTCAGATTAGATTTGTTTGTGACTGAGGAGGCATCTTTGAAGTTAATTCATTTCCTGGGCACAGCCCAGTGACCCTCCAGTCAGCTGGGGTGAGGTGAGGCAACCTAATCCTGGTGCTGAGGACGAGCAACACAGGGCTCCATTCCCGCTGGTTAATAGTCTACAAAATGCGGAGTGTGGGGAACACCCAATTAAATGAGGTGTTGGTATCGAAGTTTAATTCGATAGGTTATAACCACAGGTGTTATACACGTGAATCCCAAAAGCAGTTGAATGAATCCATAGTTCTGTGTTCCCTCTGACAGCGTTGCTGGTATTCACCAGCGGGAATAGTGCCCTGTGTTGCTCACCTTCAGCACCAGGATTAGGTTGCCTCACCTTCCCCTCTGTCCTGAAGAAGGCCTGCAAGCCGAGGTTTTAAATTACCCTCTACGCGCAAGTCGGGCCGAAATGTCAACACATACCCCTCATCAAGGGCTTGTACCTCATTATATCCTCACGTCCTCTCATCTGATGTAGCATTTGTGCACTTAAAGAAATGGACGATTGATTTGCTGCACGAACTGCACTATGCACAGGCCTCATTGTGCTGCTTTCTGTTAAATTGAAAAACCATGATCAACTCCAAATGAATATGAATGTGACTCTTTACTGTCTGTAAATCTTCCTCTCTTCTTCTTCTTAGCATGAGCACTTCTCTTTCTACAACCATTTCACTTGTTTTGAGCAACCGTCTTAATCTTTATTGTATGTGGTAATGTCTTTACGGATTTTGCCGTCATTGTTTTGAACATTATAAAGTGAATACGTTTTTAACAAAACAATGTGGGTGTATTTTCTCCTTGTCCCTTTCTACTCTCTATTACTCACTCTCTACTCTCTCCCTCTCTCTACTTCTCTCTACTTCTCTCTCTACTAGTCTCTACCTCTCTACCTCTACCTCTCTACCTCTACACCTCTACCTCTCTCTACACGCACACATATACACATATGTCCCTCTCCTTTTCAGTGTGCTAACCTTCAATTAAGTAACAATCCATACTGTATTAATTATTAGCTGTTGAATCATTTTCCAGCACTTGTATAAAAAGAGCTTTGATTGATTCCATGTTTTCATGCTACAGGTCCAGGGCTATTTGTTTCTCATAGCTTGCAACAGTGACAAACAACTTTGAAGGGTGTTTACTGTTAGGACATATAAACCATTAAAGGTATATGCCCTCATTTTTAAATACTGGGCACCCTGCCTTTTGAGAATTCATGGGCTACCTTGGGGGTGGCCCGTGGCATTAAAAATGAAGGTCTAGGTCTGGCAAAAGGTTTATTTTGCCAGTTAGAATTTGCAGTTTTCAAACTGCCATTTCAGGTTGCAGTGTCAGGCAAAGTTATGGTTTCACTTGTCACTTTAGTGGTGGTGCAAAATTACTGCAGTCCACCAACGACCTTCAACTACAGATGCTGGCTACCCGGGGTACCATATACCAGGGACTTAAGGTATCGGGGATTAGTCAGTTGTACACATTTCAGCTTTCAGAGCACATACACCAGGTGCGGGACGTCAGAAGCCCAAGAGCGTATTATCCATACAGCAGCAATAAAATCCAGCAAGACATTGGGGGGGTGGGGAGTGGCACAAAAAGGGCAGTTTCTTACACAGTGTATGTTTTTTCTGATGTGCTGATACTTGAATTCTTGATGGAGATCTAAAATTGCCATACTGTCCACAACAGGGATTTCTGCTCATACATTACAATCTCCTACTACTATAATATTAGCATGTTAGAAAGATAAAGAAAGTATAAGATCTTAAAAAAAGGGTTAATAAAAGATTCGGCTGGACCCTGCAGTCAATACCAAATGACAGCACTGAGGGAGGGGGTGTAATTGAGAAATCTGGAAGCTCTGCTAGGGGGAAGTCCACTAATGTAAGTTTTCTAGTCGTATCCTGGGTATCTACTATTACTGTCACTGGTGGAGATTGCTGCTATATCTGGGGAGCACATATCTCAGAACCATGTTTCAGTAACAAAAAGAACAGCCAAACTACCTTGAGTCAGTTCCTCATAGACCTCCGTGGCATGTTTAACAACGACTGAGAATTTATAAGAGCACATCTCATAAACAGCTAGATTCATCAAAGTCCCGTTTTGCGAGTCTGTAATAGCGATTCATAAGGAATCGCTATTAAGGACTTGCAAAACGGGATTCATGTAGGAATTGCAAATAATATTCCGATTCTTACATCTTCCTTATTTGCGATTAGCAAATTGCTAATCGCAAATAAGGAATAACTCCCCATTCATTCCTATGGGCCTAAAGCCCATAGGAATGAATGGGGAGTAATTCCTTATTTGCGATTAGCAATTTGCTAATCGCAAATAAGGATGCGATTTCAAGGGTGCCAGGGGTGTCCAAAGGACACCCTGTAGCACCACTGAAAAGCAAATGTAGCCAGATGTTGCGCACACACATGTCCAAAGGAGGAGGCATCTTTGAAGTTAATTCATGTGTGTGTGTAACATACCACTCAGAAAAATGCACTAAAGTGCATTTTTTTTTTCAGAACTAATTTTATTTGGTTTTAGCAGTTGACAGAATAGAAAGGAAACACTGCTTCCATGGAAGCAGGAAGACAGCGAGCTTATAAGTGCAAGTATAATCAAAGTATTCAATCAACGTTCCCCCAAGCCCCCCTCCCCGTAATTCAGCCCAGTACCCACCCCGCACGGTGTTTACATTGTCCAGAACAGGAGCGCAAGTATCTCAATAATAGCATGTGGTTCAGTTCACCCAGGGGCAGTGTGAATAAAGTCTATATCAGAGGCCCGAGTAGCCGGGGGGTCAAGCAGCAGGCCCCTATAGTCCGCCCATTTCTTCCAGATCCGATAGTGTTTCTTGGGGCAGCCCCTGGCCTCAAAGATTGGGCGTTCCAGACCCATGTTGAAGTCCATGCCTCGCTTCCATACCCCTATCAGCGGAGCCCTGGGGGCTTTCCAAGCTTGGGCTATGTCCCTTTTGGCCACCGTGAGACCCAGAAGAAGCAGATGTCGTTTGTATCTATTGCCCCCAACTTGTTCCATAACATGAAGTAGACCCAGTTTCGGTGTGCGGGGGAGTTCCCATGCTAAAACTTCCTCAAGGCAGTCCCACACGCCAGTCCAAAATCTCTGCAGCCGTACACATTCCCTTACCGTATGTATGAAGGAGCCTATCGCGCTTCCACACCGCAGACACTCCGGGGAGGCTATCAGCCCCGCCTTCCACAAGCGCTCCCTCGTAAAGTACGCCCTATGTAGGTACTTAAACTGGATAAAGCGCAGGCGTACTGCTATCGCTGCTCCCCTGGGGGCCTCCAGGGCTTCCCTCCAGTCCTCCTCCTCCAGTTCCCCCAGCTCGCCCTCCCAGACCGCCCGCAGTTTAGTAAGTGAGGGGGAACAATGGGTCACTAACGTTTGATATATAGTAGAAATTTTCTTTGTTTCTAATTCCCCCATAAATATCTTGGCTTCTAAAGGGCTAAACTCTGGTAAGGACGTTATGTCTGCTATTGCGGGGGCCAGAGCGTGTCGGAGCTGTAGATATCTAAAGAATTGGGACTGGGGCATGTCATATTCCTCCCGCAGTGCCTGGAATGATTTGAGGGTCGTGCTTTTCAGAACATGGCCCAGCGCCGAGATGCCAATGGCATCCCAGCCTTCGAAGCCCCGTAGTGAAGCCAGGCCTGGCAACCTCCCATTGTGCCACAGGGGAGTCTCGCTCGTTAATCTATTCCACCACCCCATGCGGCGGAGAGCGTCGCGCCACACTTTGAAAACAACCTGGGTGACCATCGGGAGCCTCTTCCGGATAGCTGCCGAATATAGGATAGTATGGAGCGTGTCTGGGTCCATCATATATCTCTCCAGAGCATAAGTCGGGTCACCTCGATCCCCATACCACCATTCGTTAAGGACAAGTAGGTGCGACGCCTGATAGTAGGAATGGATGTCCGACGTGGCCAGCCCCCCACAGTAGGTTGACAGGAAGCAGGTGCGGAGCGCCACTCTCACCGCTCCCCCAGTCCGTAGGAACCGACCCAGGGCGGAGTCCACCTGCCGAAACCACTGCGGCTGAACCGGGTACGGGTGATTTTGTAGTTGGTAGAGGATACAGGGCAGGGCCACCATCTTAAAAATGGCCGAGCGGCCATAGACATTCAGGGGCATCCTGGACCACGTCTGCATATCCGAGCGAATTCTGTCCCATACAGGCACTATATTGCGGGACCACGACACTCCCGGTATATCCGTCAAAAAGACGCCTAAATATTTAAGGCCTCCCGTTGCATCCTGCAGAGCCGAGGCCCAGGGACCCAAGGTCCCTCCGTCACCCAGGACTCATAATTTCGACTTCCGTACGTTAAGTCCAAGGCCGGACACCTCACCAAAAACACGCATTATTTCCAGGACCCTCGGCCCTGATTTATTAAGGTCTGTGAGGAAGAAGAGCACGTCGTCGGCATAAAGGGCAATCCTGTCAGATGGGCCTCCCACCCATTCCACTCCACGCAATTGGGCATCCATCCGCACCCAAGCCGCGAGCGGTTCCATAGCCAAAGCGAACAGGTACGGTGAGAGGGGGCATCCCTGCCGGGTGCCTCGACCAATGAGGAACGAGTCAGAGACCCCGCCCGCAATCCTGACCGCTGCCGTCAGATCCGTGTACCGCAAGTGAATGTAAGATAGAAACCGGGGGCCGAGGTTGAGTCGGAGGAGGAGCGCTCGAAGATAGGGCCAGCTAAGGGAGTCAAAGGCGCGGTCTATATCCGCCAGCAGAAGGGCCGCGGGGATGCCCGCCGCCCGCACCGCCTCCACCACCAAGAGCGCGCACCGTATATTATGTCTCGTTGCTCTATGGGGCATGAAACCTGCCTGATCCGCATGGATCAGATCAGTGATATACGGGAGGAGGCGGTTCACCAAGGCCTTTGCCAGTATCTTCGCCTCAACGTTCAGTAGTGAAATCGGGCGATAGGATTCCGGCCTATCTTGTGGCCTCCCTGGTTTGCAAAATACCACAATTTCGGCATGTCGCCAGTCCGCTGGCAGTCTTCCGAGTTCCCTAGCAACCTCCAGGGCCTTCTTATAGCGCATTCCTAATTGGAGATGAAACATCTTCAAATATTCGCACGGGAAGCCATTGGGCCCAGGGGCCTTGCCCGCGTTCAGCCCGCCTAGGGCTTCTCCCAGCTCCTCCGCTGACAACGGGAGGTCCAATCGATCTCGGGCCTCATCCGAGAGTGCTCGGGGTGGACGGTCTGCGAGAAATTTGTCGATCTCCTCCGCTGGGAGGGATTCCCGAGGGGCATACTGTGTCTCGTAGTATCTAGCAAACATTTGGGCCAGAACCCCGGGGTCTGAGATAGGGCCACCTACATCGTCTCTGAGGCCCGGTAGGGGTTGGGCTTGATAGGTATCCTGACACAGCCTATATAGCATCGTGCTGGATTTGTCCCCCCATTGGTAGATTCTGCTCTGTGTAGCGAGCCAAGACTGTCGGGCCTCGTCCAGCAAGAGGGAGGTGTAGGACCGCTGGAGGTGCAGGAGCTTGGTCACCTCGTCTCCGTTCTCTCCCGTCAGGCAGTTCGCCTCCTGGCTTCGCACCTGAGCAGCTGCGTCTGCCAGAGCCAGCGTGCGGGTCCTACGGTGCGTGGCGCACCATGCGATGTCTACGCCTCGGAGCACCGGTTTCAGGGCCTCCCACAGAGTCATGGCATCTATACTCGGGTCCTCGTTCTCCGCCCAGTAGTGTGCGATTGCCTCCCTCATGTGTGTTTGGTAGTCATCGCGCTGCAAGTGCCATGTGGAGAGGCGACAGCGGAAAGGCTGTCGTCGCACACCTAGGCTCAATGTCAGCGCGGTCGGGGAGTGGTCAGACAGGCCCCTAGGGAGTATGGAAGTGGAGTCCACCCTCCCTATCCAGGGCTGCGGGACAAACAGGTAATCCAGACGAGAGAAGGATTTGTGGACCGCCGAAACATATGTATATTCGTGATCGCATGCATGGTGATATCGCCAGGTGTCCACCCAACCCATCCCCCGCGCCATTCTGTTCAGCCGTGTAGTAGTATCAGAGAGCTGACCTCCCCCGGGCCTACATCGATCAAGTCTCCCATCCATCAGATCGTTCCAATCTCCACCCACAATCGTCAATACAAGTGGGACCTCGGTCCACACATCGAACAGTCGTTCAATCAGAGCATCCTGGAGGGGGGGTGGAGCATACACACTGCCAAAGACCACTGGCTCACTCCCCAGCCTCCCTTTAATAAATGCGTATCGGCCATGCATATCCAGCCACTGTGTGTCGTGTGTGTAAGGGACCCTGCGATGTATCAGGATAGCGACACCCCTGGACCCCCTCGTGAACCCAGCATGGAACACTTGTTCATATCCATACCTCCGTAGACTAAGGACCTTGGTGCCCATAAGATGTGTCTCTTGAAGTAGCATAACATCCGCTTTTTCAGTCTTCCCCAGTCGTAGCACTGCACTCCGTTTAATTTTATCTAGCATCCCTCTCACATTCCAGCTCAATATACGCAGCGAGGCACGCGAAAGATTCGCCCTCTGTCCTTCAACCGCCATCTATCGTCCAAAATCTGGGAACTTCGGGCCACCAAGACCACACACGCACATATAGCTGCCTCCAAGTTCTCGTAAACATCATGCTAGAACTAGACCCAACTTCCCCCCCCACCATCCCCGGATCCCCAAAACTCCTGACCCCCCTCCTACCCCCCCTCCCATACCCCAAACTGTACCAACAACCCCCCCACCAACCCCCCACACCATACCTCAGCAACATTGAAGTACCTGTCGCGGTGCAGGCAATCTCAACCCTCCAACGGGAGGTCCAAGACCCACTACACCAATGGATCCCACCCAACTACCCACCACGTACACAACAACCCCCCACCCAGCACGTGGGAATGAACTCCGGGAGTAGGCCCGCTCCTGTACGAGCGCCTCCCGACCCACAGCCACCCATGAACAAGGAATTGCGTAGGTCATCTGAGAGTGGCATGTCCGTGAACAGTACCATGCCCGCTCCATCCGTCGGGGCACATCAGCAGCCTTATAGGCCCAGTTCTGGATTCAGTGTGAGTGTAAGGATCTCAGGACTTAGAGGGGGAAGAATCCGTCCCCTCAGGCGCCTCGGCTGTCTCGTCTCGGGGAGGCGGGCGCTTCTGGGAGCGCGACCTCCAGTTGCTCTTGCTGCGTGATCTCCGAGGCGTCCTCGGGGGTCTCCCGGTGGTCGACGAATCCGAGTTCTTCCTAGGGGGAGTGTTCACCTTGACTCGCACCGTTTCGTCTGTCCACTCAAACACTTCCTCCGGGGAATTGAAGAACTGGGTGCGGGACTGGAAGACCACCCGCAGGCGCGCCGGGAAGAGTAGAGCATAGGGAATCTTGAGCTCTCGCAGGCGTGCTTTTGCCGCGGTAAACGACTGTCTCTGCTGCTGGACCAGTTTTGTATAGTCCGGGAACACAAGGATTTTATGGTTCTCAAACATGAGAGGGTCTTGGGCGCGGGCTTGGCGTAGGATGACGTCCCTATCATGATAATTTAGCAGTTTAGCAATCACCGAGCGGGGGCGAGCCCCAGTGGGCGGTTTGGGAAGAAGTGCCCGATGCGCCCACTCCACCACAAAGCAGCGCGACAGGGAGTCCGGGGGGAGCCATCCCTCCAGCCATTGGGTCAGGAAGGCCTCCATGTTCCCTTTTTCGCAGTTCTCCGGGAAGCCCACGAAGCGTAGATTGTTTCTTCTGGCTCTTCCTTCCGCATCCTCCACCCGCAGTGCAAGACCTTTCTGGATCCCCTCCATGGCGGCCACTTTCTTTTTGAGAACCACCACGTCGTCTTCAACCTCCGTGATCCTAGATTCTGTTTCGGTGATGCGTGCGACCGCATTGCGTAGGTCTTGTCGGAGCAGGGTCACGTCGGCTCAAACTGCACCGATTTTTGCGTCCAGCATGTCCCCCGACTGCGTGATCGCCGCCATCAACGCTGCATTGTCCGGTCCAGTGTTCTGGGGACCGCCAGAGGCCCCCGCACCCCCTCTGGGCCCGGCGAACTTGTCCATCGGGCCCTGTTTGGGAGCGCCGCCACCTCCGCCCCCTCTTGTCATGGCGCGGGCAGAGCGGTAGTCTCACGTCCGGGAAAGCCAGCAGCCGAGGGCACCACTCACTGGATGCGCGTTCACCGGCGGCGAGCGCCCCCGAGGGCACCGGGGTAGGTCAAGGCCCGGGAAGTCTCGGAATGCGGAGCACTCCACCTGCGGATCCCTTGGAAGTCACGAAGTGCCCAGGGGCCGGAGACAATGCTGGGTCTACACGGCCGAAGAACGCGGCCACAGGGCCTCCCACTTCACCACAGGTCCGTGCCGCGTCTCCCCACTGTTATGCCTACGTGTCCCGGGGCCACCGGCCAGCCAGCGTCTGTGCGAGGGCTGCAGGGGGCCTGGTCAGTTCTCTCTCTGCCCCGCGGTCCGACACGGCCGCCGAGCTGGGGCGCACCCACCACCCAGCACCCGCAGTTCCAATGGGGAGGGGGGGGGACCGTCAGGGGAGTCGGTAAGGCAGCCGCCTCCCTAGTACTTCGAAGTGCCCCTGCCCCGCGGCTCGAGTCCGCCGCCGAATGGGGTCTGGCTTGGTCTCAGGGTGCCCCCTCCCCCACTGGATCACTCGCCCCACCACCACTCCTCACCCCTCGGTAGATGATACCAGGGCGCCGTCCTCGTCCTCCTCCGCTGGTTCTATCGTGTTGGCCGTCCAGGCACGGGTGGGGTCAGCCCATCTCCCACCGCCGCTCTGCAGTCTCCGGTCATCGGAGTGGTACCCTCCGCCGGCGCACCCCGGCTGCCCCTCACTTCCGGTCGGGTGGACCGGTAATCGAGGTCCCGGCCGCGGCCAGGACAGTAGGCCTCGTCGTCGTCGGGCCACCGGCGGCCGTATCTCCCTGGCCCCGGACCGCCGACGCTCCCAAGTTGCCGTCCGGGGGTCACCACCAGGGCCGCTGTTCGCCACTCGATTTTGGGGGCTGTGTGGTCGGGGCGATGCAGGATAAACGCAAAATTAGGATTCGGCGGGACGGAGCTCGTCTAGGCTGCGTCCGCCATGGTTGCCGTCTTGGCCACGCCCCCACTAAAGTGCATTTTTCTGAGTTTTCGCTATTTACCACGAAGTCTGACTTCGTGGTCAATAGTGGCCAGAAATAGCAAATTCGCTAATAGAAAATGGTTAATGAATTGCATTTAAGGAATCTCAAATAGAGATTCCTTAAATGCAATTCCTCGCAAATATGCGATTTCGCAATTAGCGATTTTTGCATTTGGGATGATGAATCCCAAATGCAAAAATTGCACTCGCAAAGGGCCAGATTCTCAGAATCTGGCCCTTTGCGAGCCGTTTTCAGCTTGATGAATCTAGCTGAGAGTCCTTAACCCGGACTTTTCTTTTCTTTTCTGATGCAACTCTGTCTTATTATAGTATCTTCATGGGCTTAGCGGTGGGGGTGTTCTTCACGTTACTGTTTTCTCAAGTAACGACTCCCCGCCCGTAACCTGCTGCAATCACTCCCGCCGCCGGGCGGGAGTCGTTACTTGAGAAAACAGTAACGTGAAGAACACCCCCACCGCTAAGCCCATGAAGATACTATAATAAGACAGCGTTGTTACGGCCCCTGATAATTCTAGGAGTGCCTATACGGAGAATTCCGGGATTTTTTAACTTTATTAATATTTTTCACATACTATATCCACCCGGGTTGGACGCGCCTTAGCGAGCGCGGACCACCGGGGATATATTTTTGGGTCCTAAAGAAAGCTGCATAAAATATTGGGACAGCTGAAACATGTCGACCTTATTCTTTTGATAGGATACAGGGGGCAATAATTTTTCCTCCAAGGTATCCAATACACAGTTTTTAACTGACCACTGAATAAAATTGGTTCTGGTACAGCTGGTATTTTTTAATCTCACCATCACCTTCACAACAACCTGCTCCGCTGTAAATCAGGCGTTGAAGCACACTGGAGGGACAATCGGTTCCTCCAGTGGGAACCCCATGATGAAGCATGTCACCACTAGGGTGAGTGAGGGTTCTTCTTCTTATAATTAAGTTATTTTTCCCATTGTGTGTGTACCACTCACGTTTTTCTTTAACAAAGCCTCATCACTATTGGTGTGAGTCTGATCGGCTGGGAGCTTGGGTTTTAAGTTTTTTGACCATAACACCTACATGACAATCATTTGTTGTTATTATAGATTTATTTGGGGATATAGGGGTGACCTATGATCCTTACTCTCTTGTTGTTAATATACATAAAACCATACTACCTGACAATTTATCAGGGCCCAGCTATTCACTGCCGAGGTTGAGCAACTCCCTTCTCACCCAGGTTTGAGCATCCAAGTCTGGAGAAAGATGGACAACAGGACTGGTGCTGAGCCTAGATTGGACTGTGGATTGGTTGCAGACAGGCACTCCTTAGCACACCAGTGATGCACCTTCTGCGCACGGCTGCTTAGCACTCCCATTTTAGTAGCCCCCTTCCAGCCTACACGTTTTTAAAAGCAAGTAGAACGCCCACCTTAATAAATACTGTTTAGCCTTGTTCATCCGACCTCAGGAAAAAACTGTGGCAAAGCGGGCTGGGGAGTACTTCACCTCGGCCTCTGTTACTCAGGCAGTCACCTTCCAGAGATGTCAACTGATCGTGCATCAAACCAAACTACTCCTGCACAAAGAGCAAGCAGGTTAGGGCAACAGCTATAGTGTAAACGGATGCTCCACTTAGCTATCAAATAGAATACATAGTTGTAACTCAAAATAATGTATTCAGCAGCTAATAACATAAAACCCGTTTTCAGGTTTTAAGAATCTAGGGCCTGATTTACAAAAAGTTAATGCAATGCTGGGAGTACGTTGGTGTGCTGTGTTGCTTGAACAGTAGAGAGCGGAAGTGGTTCATATCTTATAAAAATGGCTCAGTTCTGCTCTCTCCTTGCACCAGAACACGTGTGCTGCCTAGGGCTGATGCTGGCAACCTTGCACCATAGTGCAAGTATGTCTGCGTTTTTGGAGACAATTGTTGTTTATAAGTCTTTGCAGATATGGATATGCATCACAATCGATGGGTGGACGGATGGGAATGCCTCCCTGATGCAAAGTAATGAAAGGCATGCCCGTGCACCAGCCAGGGAATGCCTCTCTAATGCAAAGTAATGCAAGGCATGCCCGTCCAGCAGCAAGGGAATGCCTCTCTGATGCAAAGTACAGAATGGCATGCCCGTGCACCAGCCAGGGAATGCCTCTCTGATGCAAAGTACAGCAAGGCATGCCCGTGCACCAGCCATGGAATGCCTCTCTGATGCAAAGTAATGCAAGGCATGCTCATCCACCAGCCAGGGAATGCCTCCCTGATGCAAAGTAATGCAAGGCATGCTTGTGCACCAGCCAGGGAATGCCTCTCTGATGAAAAGTAATGCAAGGCATGCCTGTGCACCAGCCAGGGAATGCCTCTCTGATGCAAAGTAATGCAAGGCATGCCGTGCACCAGCCAGGGAATGCCTCTCTGATGAAAGTAATGCAAGGCATGCCCGTGCACCAGCCATGGAATGCCTCTCTGATGCAAAGTAATGCAAGGCATGCCCATGCACCAGCCAGGGAATGCCTCTCTGATGCAAAGTAATGCAAGGCATACCCGTGCACCAGCCAGGGAATGCCTCTCTGATGCAAAGTAATGCAAGGCATGCCCGTGCACCAGCCAGGGAATGCCTCTCTGATGCAAAGTAATGCAAGGCATGCCGTGCCCCAGCCAGGGAATGCCTCTCTGATGCAAAGTAAAGCAAGGCATGCCCGTGCACCAGCCATGGAATGCCTCTCTGATGCAAAGTAATGCTAGGCATGCCCGTCCACCAGCAAGGGAATGCCTCTCTGATGCAAAGTAATGCAAGGCATACCCGTGCACCAGCCAGGGAATGCCTCTCTGATGCAAAGTAATGCAAGGCATGCCCGTGCACCAGCCATGGAATGCCTCTCTGATGCAAAGTACAGCAAGGCATGCCCGTGCACCAGCCATGGAATGCCTCTCTGATGCAAAGTAATGCTAGGCATGCCCGTCCACCAGCCAGGGAAGGCCTCTCTGATGCAAAGTAATGCAAGGCATACCCGTGCACCAGCCAGGGAATGCCTCTCTGATGCAAAGTACAGCAAGGCATGCCCGTGCACCAGCCATGGAATGCCTCTCTGATGCAAAGTAATGCTAGGCATGCCCGTCCACCAGCCAGGGAATGCCTCTCTGATGCAAAGTAATGCAAGGCATACCCGTGCACCAGCCAGGGAATGCCTCTCTGATGCAAAGTAATGCAAGGCATGCCCGTGCACCAGCCATGGAATGCCTCTCTGATGCAAAGTAATGCAAGGCATGCCGTGCCCCAGCCAGGGAATGCCTCTCTGATGCAAAGTAATGCAAGGCATGCCCGTCCACCAGCCATGGAATGCCTCTCTGATGCAAAGTAATGTTAGGCATGCCCGTCCACCAGCCAGGGAATGCCTCTCTGATGCAAAGTAATGCAAGGCATGCCCGTGCACCAGCCAGGGAATGCCTCTCTGATGCAAAGTAATGCAAGGCATGCCCGTGCACCAGCCATGGAATGCCTCTCTGATGCAAAGTAATGCAAGGCATGCCCGTGCACCAGCCAGGGAATGCCTCTCTGATGCAAAGTAATGCAAGGCATACCCGTGCACCAGCCAGGGAATGCCTCTCTGATGCAAAGTAATGCAAGGCATGCCCGTGCACCAGCCATGGAATGCCTCTCTGATGCAAAGTAATGCAAGGCATGCCGTGCCCCAGCCAGGGAATGCCTCTCTGATGCAAAGTAATGCAAGGCATGCCCGTCCACCAGCCATGGAATGCCTCTCTGATGCAAAGTAATGTTAGGCATGCCCGTCCACCAGCCAGGGAATGCCTCTCTGATTCAAAGTAATGCAAGGCATGCCTGTGCACCAGCCATGGAATGCCTCTCTGATGCAAAGTAATGCAAGGCATGCCCGTGCACCAGCCAGGGAATGCCTCTCTGATTCAAAGTAATGCAAGGCATGCCTGTGCACCAGCCATGGAATGCCTCTCTGATGCAAAGTAATGCTAGGCATGCCCATCCACCAGCCAGGGAATGCCTCTCTGATGCAAAGTACAGAATGGCATGCCCGTGCACCAGCCAGGGAATGCCTCTCTGATGCAAAGTACAGCAAGGCATGCCCGTGCACCAGCCATGGAATGCCTCTCTGATGCAAAGTAATGCAAGGCATGCTCATCCACCAGCCATGGAATGCCTCTCTGATGCAAAGTACAGCAAGGCATGCCCGTGCACCAGCCAGGGAATGCCTCCCTGATGCAAAGTAATGCAAGGCATGCCCGTGCACCAGCCAGGGAATGCCTCTCTGATGAAAAGTAATGCAAGGCATGCCAGTACACCAGCCAGGGAATGCCTCTCCGATGCAAAGTAATGCAAGGCATGCCGTGCACCAGCCAGGGAATGCCTCTCTGATGCAAAGTAATGCAAGGCATGCCCGTGCACCAGCCATGGAATGCCTCTCTGATGCAAAGTAATGCAAGTCATGCCCGTGCACCAGCCAGGGAATGCCTCTCTGATGCAAAGTAATGCAAGGCATGCCCGTGCACCAGCCATGGAATGCCTCTCTGATGCAAAGTAATGCAAGGCATGCCGTGCACCACCCAGGGAATGCCTCTCTGATGCAAAGTAATGCAACGCATGCCCGTGCACCAGCCATGGAATGCCTCTCTGATGCAAAGTAATGCTAGGCATGCCCATCCACCAGCCAGGGATTGCCTCTCTGATGCAAAGTAATGCAAGGCATGCCCGTGCACCAGCCAGGGAATGCCTCTCTGATTCAAAGTAATGCAAGGCATGCCCGTGCACCAGCCATGGAATGCCTCTCTGATGCAAAGTAATGCAAGGCATGCCCGTGCACCAGCCAGGGAATGCCTCTCTGATGCAAAGTAATGCAAGGCAAGCCCGTGCACCAGCCATGGAATGCCTCTCTGATGCAAAGTAATGCAAGGCATGCCCGTGCACCAGCCAGGGAATGCCTCCCTGATGCAAAGTAATGCAAGGCATGCCCGTGCACCAGCCATGGAATGCCTCTCTGATGCAAAGTAATGCTAGGCATGCCCATCCACCAGCCAGGGAATGCCTCTCTGATGCAAAGTAATGCAAGGCATGCCCGTGCACCAGCCAGGGAATGCCTCTCTGATGCAAAGTAATGTAAGGCATGCCCGTGCACCCGCCAGGGAATGCCTCTCTGATGCAAAGTAATGCAAGGCATGCCCGTGCACCAGCCATGGAATGCCTCTCTGTTGCAAAGTAATGCAAGGCATCCCCGTGCACCAGCCAGGGAATGCCTCTCTGATGCAAAGTAATGCAAGGCATGCCCGTGCACCAGCCAGGGAGTGCCTCTCTGATGCAAACTAATGCAAGGCATGCCCGTGCACCAGCCATGGAATGCCTCTCTGATGCAAAGTAATGCAAGGCATGCCCGTCCAGCAGCCAGGGAATGCCTCTCTGATGCAAAGTACAGCAAGGCATGCCCGTGCACCAGCCAGGGAATGCCTCTCTGATGCAAAGTAATGCAAGGCATGCCCATGCACTAGCCATGGAATGCCTCTCTGATGCAAAGTAATGCAAGGCATGCCCGTCCAGCAGCCAGGGAATGCCTCTCTGATGCAAAGTACAGCAAGGCATGCCCGTGCACCAGCCAGGGAATGCCTCTCTGATGCAAAGAAATGCAAGGCATGCACGTGCACCAGCCATGGAATGCCTCTCTGATGCAAAGTAATGCAAGGCATGCCCGTGCACCAGCCATGGAATCTCTCTCTGATGCAAAGTAATGCAAGGCATGCCCGTGCACCAGCCAGGGAATGCCTCTCTGATGCAAAGTAATGCAAGGCATGCCCGTGCACCAGCCAGGGAATGCCTCTCTGATGCAAAGTAATGCACCAGCCAGGGAATGCCTCTCTGATGCAAAGTAATGCAAGGCATGCCTGTGCACCAGCCAGGGACCAGCACCAAGGCATGCCCGTGCACCAGCCATGGAATGCCTCTCTGATGCAAAGTAATGCAAGGCATGCCCGTCCAGCAGCCAGGGAATGCCTCTCTGATGCAAAGTAATGCAAGGCATGCCCGTGCACCAGCCAGGGAATGCCTCTCTGATGCAAAGTAATGCACCAGCCAGGGAATGCCTCTCTGATGCAAAGTAATGCAAGGCATGCCTGTGCACCAGCCAGGGAATGCCTCTCTGATGCAAAGTAATGCAAGGCATGTTCGTGCACCAGCCATGGAATGCCTCTCTGATGCAAAGTAATGCAAGGCATGCGCGTGCACCAGCCAGGGAATGCCTCTCTGATGCAAAGTAATGCAAGGCATGCCCGTCCACCAGCCATGGAATGTCTCTCTGATACAAAGTAATGCAAGGCATGCCCGTGCACCAGCCATGGAATGCCTCTCTGATGCAAAGTAATGCAAGGCATGCCCGTGCACCAGCCATGGAATGCCTCTCTGATGCAAAGTAATGCAAAGCATGCCCATGCACCAGCCATGGAATGCCTCCCTGATGCAAAGTAATGCTAGGCATGCCCATCCACCAGCCAGGGAATGCCTCTCTGATGCAAAGTAATGCAAGGCATGCCCATCCACCAGCCAGGGAATGCCTCTCTGATGCAAAGTACAGCAAGGCATGCCCATGCACCAGCCAGGGAATGCCTCCCTGATGCAATGTAATGCAAGGCATGCCCGTCCAGCAGCCAGGGAATGCCTCTCTGATGCAAAGTACAGCAAGGCATGCCCGTGCACCAGCCAGGGAATGCCTCTCTGATGCAAAGTAATGCAAGGCATGCCCATGCACTAGCCATGGAATGCCTCTCTGATGCAAAATAATGCAAGGCATGCCCGTCCAGCAGCCACGGAATGCCTCTCTGATGCAAAGTACAGCAAGGCATGCCCGTGCACCAGCCAGGGAATGCCTCTCTGATGCAAAGAAATGCAAGGCATGCACGTGCACCAGCCATGGAATGCCTCTCTGATGCAAAGTAATGCAAGGCATGCCCGTGCACCAGCCATGGAATCTCTCTCTGATGCAAAGTAATGCAAGGAATGCCCGTGCACCAGCCAGGGAATGCTTATCTGATGCAAAGTAATGCAAGGCATGCCCGTGCACCAGCCATGGAATGCCTCTCTGATGCAAAGTAATGCAAGGCATGCCCGTCCAGCAGCCAGGGAATGCCTCTTTGATGCAAAGTAATGCAAGGCATGCCCGTGCACCAGCCAGGGAATGCCTCTCTGATGCAAAGTAATGCAAGGCATCCCCGTGCACCAGCCAGGGAATGCCTCTCTGATGCAAAGTAATGCAAGGCATGCCCGTGCACCAGCCAGGGAATGCCTCTCTGATGCAAAGTAATGCAAGGCATGTTCGTGCACCAGCCATAGAATGCCTCTCTGATGCAAAGTAATGCAAGGCATGCGCGTGCACCAGCCAGGGAATGCCTCTCTGATGCAAAGTAATGCAAGGCATGCCCGTCCACCAGCCATGGAATGTCTCTCTGATACAAAGTAATGCAAGGCATGCCCGTGCACCAGCCATGGAATGCCTCTCTGATGCAAAGTAATGCAAGGCATGCCCATGCACCAGCCAGGGAATGCCTCTCTGATGCAAAGTAATGCAAGGCATGCCCGTGCACCAGCCATGGAATGCCTCTCTGATGCAAAGTAATGCAAAGCATGCCCGTGCACCAGCCATGGAATGCCTCTCTGATGCAAAGTAATGCAAGGCATGTTCGTGCACCAGCCATGTAATGCCTCTCTGATGCAAAGTAATGCTAGGCATGCCCGTCCACCAGCCAGGGAATGCCTCTCTGATGCAAAGTAATGCAAGGCATGCCCATCCACCAGCCAGGGAATGCCTCTCTGATGCAAAGTACAGCAAGGCATGCCCGTGCACCAGCCAGGGAATGCCTCCCTGATGCAATGTAATGCAAGGCATGCCCGTGCACCAGCCAGGGAATGCCTCTCTGATGCAAAGTAATGCAAGGCATGCCCGTCCACCAGCCAGGGAATGCCTCTCTGATGCAAAGTAATGCAAGGCATGCCCGTGCACCAGCCAGGGAATGCCTCTCTGATGCAAAGTAATGCAAGGCATGCCCGTGCACCAGCCATGGAATGCCTCTCTGATGCAAAGTAATGCTAGGCATGCCCATCCACCAGCCAGGGAATGCCTCTCTGATGCAAAGTAATGCAAGGCATGCCCGTGCACCAGCCAGGGAATGCCTCCCTGATGCAAAGTAATGCAAGGCATGCCCGTGCACCAGCCAGGGAATGCCTCTCTGATGAAAAGTAATGCAAGGCATGCCCGTGCACCAGCCATGGAATGCCTCTCTGATGCAAAGTAATGCTAGGCATGCCCATCCACCAGCCAGGGAATGCCTCTCTGATGCAAAGTAATGCAAGGCATGCCCATCCACCAGCCAGGGAATGCCTCTCTGATGCAAAGTAATGCAAGGCATGCCCATCCACCAGCCAGGGAATGCCTCTCTGATGCAAAGTAATGCAAGGCATGCCCATCCACCAGCCAGGGAATGCCTCTCGGATGCAAAGTACAGCAAGGCATGCCCGTGCACCAGCCAGGGAATGCCTCCCTGATGCAATGTAATGCAAGGCATGCCCGTGCACCAGCCATGGAATGCCTCTCTGATGCAAAGTAATGGTAGGCATGCCCGTGCACCAGCCAGGGAATGCCTCTCTGATGCAAAGTAATGCTAGGCATGCCCATCCACCAGCCAGGGAATGCCTCTCTGATGCAAAGTAATGCAAGGCATGCCCATCCACCAGCCAGGGAATGCCTCTCTGATGCAAAGTAATGCAAGGCATGCCCGTGCACCAGCCAGGGAATGCCTCTCTGATGCAAAGTAATGCAAGGCATGCCCGTGCACCAGCCATGGAATGCCTCTCTGATGCAAAATAATGCAAGGCATGCCCGTCCAGCAGCCATGGAATGCCTCTCTGATGCAAAGTAATGCAAGGCATGCCCGTGCACCAGCCATGGAATGCCTCTCTGATGCAAAGTAATGCAAGGCATGCCCGTGCACCAGCCAGGGAATGTCTCTCTGATGCAAAGTAATGCAAGGCATGCCTGTCCACCAGCCAGGGAATGCCTCTCTGATGCAAAGTAATGCAAGGCATGCCCGTGCACCAGCCAGGGAATGCCTCTCTGATGCAAAGTAATGCAAGGCATGCCCGTGCACCAGCCAGGGATTGCCTCTATGATGCAAAGTAATGCAAGGCATGCCCGTGCACCAGCCAGGGAATGCCTCTCTGATGCAAGGCAGTGCAATGCAATGTGTTACTTGTTTTTAGCAAGCAACATAAATAACCATTTACATTTCTTAGTAAACACCAAAAATGATTTTGCATCAGGTCTGCTTTGAAAAAGTAAAAAAAAACACAACATCTTTGTAAATCTGGGCTTGATTACCTATCCAGCTTTTTGCCAGGGTATGCAAAGAAGGCAAATTGTTGTTAATTGGCGCCTCATGTTCAAAGTTTGAATCAGAGACTGCTTGGAGCCCAGTGAAACATTTTGTACATGTTGAGATGGACCTGATATTCTAAACGTTTTCAACAAACACCCCACGGGACACCACATAAAAGTGACCTTCAGACCCCATGTGCTCTTGCTTATAAGCGATAAGATGGTAGCAAAAGTATAATGAAACACTTCATGAGAATTTGTCCATCAAAATTTAAACTAAGGTCATTTAGCTTGGTTGTCTATATGGACTAACTGTAATAAGATAGTATGTGTAGCTGTTGCATCAGGATTGTACTGTGTAGGATGCATAATGAAAGTGGTGCAATTACATACGTATCAGGGATGTATGTAAAATCATCAAATTGGTCCAGGGTGTAAATAGATGTTACTTATGTGACCTAGAATTTTCAGCCTGAGACCTGACTCACAAAGATTTTGTTCTCACCGTAGCTGTGACTTACTCTTCAATTTCCAGGAGTAAGTTCCACCTATCGATAGAAGGATGCTTTGTGGCTCAGGTCCTTTCTAAGATGTATTATGTTGCAAAGCACCACTGTAGCAATTAGAGTGTACATCTCAGAGTTTGCTCTGTGGGCCTCTAACATTAAGGCCACCGGTTTGCTCAACCTTGTCCTTCTTAGAGTCGTGTGTGTTTGAGCATTGCTGATGTAAACATACTGTGTTGTCTTAGGATGATCAGCAACATATTTCCTTTTCTTTCCTTTCAGACTCTTCGGTCCCCAACGATCGGGAATGTTACTCCTGCATCAGTACCTCAAGGGACCAGTGCTCCACTAAGAACGCTGCTGTTGTGAGATGCCAGGGTCACTCTCCAGTCTGCTATCAAGGAATTGGCACCATCGTTCTAGGTAAAGCCTCTTCGGTCATCCACAGAAACCTTAACGAGCACCACAGACTAGCTCTGCAGTCCCCTAGTCTATCAGCAGTGCTTTGCGTGTCACCCATCTGTATGTGTTGAGCGTGGGTAGGTGCTTCATCATTTTACATGGGAGGGTCTAAAAATGATCATGTTTGGGTTTTGTAGCTTGAGAAATGTATAGTCTCTTCAATGGCTGTGATCAGGGATGGTGGAGGGGCAGTTCTATGGCAGTTTCTATCTGTCAGGGTTTAATGGTAATAATGTCATCTTCACAATAAATATAGCAACAAATCCCAATTACCCGCATCTTTCGACCAAGGTGCCCAATAGAAAAGACACTGGTTGGTAATGGGCCACACCAGCCTAGTATCATGCCATGTCAGAGCCACTAATCGGTTATCTTGTAGAAAGAGGAGAGAGAGAGATACAATGGAGACAAACATATAACATGTGCCTTAGCAGTGTAACCTCAGGACTTCATATGTATTCCGATGACATCTCGCACAGTGAGGAAGTACCATGTAAGTCTCAGCCCAATCAGGAACCACTTTATAACATACCACTGCATCTCCCCTCGTTTCAAACACTTCCCCGTGGTCTGCACCTGACAATCTCCTGCTTACTTTGCTGGTACTGCATCAGAACTCTTCAGTGCCACTTCATATGACCTTTTTGGGTCTTGGCGACAGCGTTGACCTTTTGATTTATTAAAATATGCATAATATATTTACAAATTGAGGCTTTCAGCCACCTCTCTTAATCAATTGGTCTATTGTTGTGTCACACGCCTTTTGTTTCCGCCCACTTAAGAAAATATTTTTTTCTTGTTTGAGTTTCATACAGGACGAACTCCAT
Organism: Lissotriton helveticus; assembly: GCF_964261635.1. NCBI lineage: Eukaryota > Metazoa > Chordata > Amphibia > Caudata > Salamandridae > Lissotriton > Lissotriton helveticus. The sequence continues at coordinate 19,556,473 of NC_136068.1, read as the reverse complement.
CCGAAGGTTAGAGAGCGCGTTACTTGAGCACCAGTTGCATTGCAGACCGACACTTTTTTTTGTTTAAGGCATGGGGAGATTAAGAGATTTGCCCAGACTCACAGGATGTTTGAGTCTGCTGCCAGACTTGAACCTGGTTCCCTAGTTTCAGAGTGGGCCACTCTAGCCGGTAAGCCACATAGCCAATTTAAGCCTCTGGTTAACTTCACATGACTGCATTATGCTCTATCACACGGATCACTTTCCCTCATACAAGCTACTACCCTTAAGTGCCAGTGTTTTCGTTTTTACTCTATAATTACTTTAGTGTTGTCTTTGTGTGTAGAGCCTGTGATAGTAGGACACTTTTGATGCACATTCCATCTTTATCAGATCCCATCTCCTGCTAATGCTCTTGTAAAGTCATTTTTGAGTATATTGCTTTGGGACAGCTGCTATTTCACAGCATACCAGATCAGATTGTGTCAATCTGCAATTGTTCTGTTTTACATTAACCTCTGTTTACTTTTTTTCTTTCTCTCCTTTTTTTCCCTAATTACTTTCTTTCTTTCCTTCTTCCTTTCTTTTTTCTTTCAGTCTTTCTTTTTCCATCCTTCTCTCTTTCCCATTTCACTTTCATTTCATTCTTCCTCGCCTTCTTTCTCTATTCTTCTTTCTTGTTTCTTTACTTCTATCATACCTTTCCTTGTCCCTTCTTTCTTTCTTGCCTCCGCATCACTCTGCGCCACCGCATCACTCTGCGCCACCACAGCATCACTCAGCACCACATCAGTATCACTCCGCATCGTCTTTGCACTAGTACACCACCACATTATCATCATCACTCAGCAAGACCTGAGTATCATTCAGCATCACCTCAGCATCTTCTCTGCACCAGTCACCACCACCACCACCACCACCACCACCACCACCACCACTACTACCTCAGCATCCCTCAGCACCACCTCAGCCTGCTCTCGGAATCTGGCATCTGTTGATTTTTCCCTAGCGTCTGGCCGCTGCTAGTGTTATAATAAAGGTAATAGTTCCCAACCTTTACCCTCCGATTGTTTATGCCCCCTCAAAAAAAAGCTTTAACAAACAACCATTGGAATAGGCAGAAACAAGTTGCCAGCATTGCAAGAACAAAAGAAAACTGAGGACATTTTTCATTGTAAATACTTTTTTCAATATGGTCGTTCAGTTGTACATAATGCCTTCTTGGTCATATCTAAGGTAACAAAAAAGCTTCTGACACTTTTTTATGAAAGCTTTTCAGCATGCTGCACAGCAGCCACATTTCTCTACAGGACAGCTTAAAGACATTGACAAAGTCAATAGCTCTGGCTAAGCACTTATAAGGCCCCAAAGGCGAGACCTATTGGCTATGTCAATGCTTGATCCTTTATTTATGTGTGCTGCAAAATGCCACGGCTAAATAAGGTAGACTAAAAGTTTTACAAACATGCTTGTCTGTAGCCAAGTGGGTTTCGTGAGTGTTTTACACAGTGAAATAATACACCATAGTCGTCACAAAAGATATATATTGTTTCCCAACTGTCTGGTACTCATTTTATCAATCTCTAAAAGACGAAAGGATGAGTGGACCTACTAGGATTTGAATACCTGACAATGGAGTCAATCACAGATACCTGTAGAGAATGCAGATGCCAACTGAGCCTTTTATCCTTTACAGGTAAATAAAACTCGATGGCAATCTGGTACTTTATATGTAAACACATACTTTTGGATCGATCTCAGGGTGCTAACAGCCGGTGCATTTCAGGGTGCCAACAGCCGGTGCATTTCAGGGTGCCAACAGCTGGTGCATTTCAGGGTGCCAACAGCTGGTGCATTTCAGGGTGCCAACAGCTGGTGCATTTCAGGGTGCCAACAGCCGGTGCATTTCAGGGTGCCAACAGCCGGTGCATTTCAGGGTGCCAACAGCCGGTGCATTTCAGGGTGCCAACAGCCGGTGCATTTCAGGGTGCTAGTAGTTAGTACATCTCATGGGGCTAGCAGCCGGTCCATCCCAGGGGGCTAGTAGTTAGTACATCTCATGGGGCTAGCAGCCGGTCCATCCCAGGGGGCTAGCAGCTGGTCCATCCCAGGGGGCTAGCAGCCGGTCCATCCCAGGGGGCTAGCAGCCGGTCCATCCCAGGGGGCTAGCAGCCGGTCCATCCCAGGGGGCTAGCAGCCGGTCCATCCCCGGGGGCTAGCAGCCGGTCCATCCCAGGGGGCTAGCAGCCGGTCCATCCCCGGGGGCTAGCAGCCGGTCCATCCCAGGGGGCTAGCAGCCGGTCCATCCCAGGGGGCTAGCAGCCGGTCCATCTCATGGGGCTAGCAGCCGGTCCATCCCAGGGGGCTAGCAGCCGGTCCATCCCAGGGGGCTAGCAGCCGGTCCATCCCAGGGGGCTAGCAGCCGGTCCATCCCCGGGGGCTAGCAGCCGGTCCATCCCCGGGGGCTAGCAGCCGGTCCATCCCAGGGGGCTAGCAGCCGGTCCATCCCAGGGGGCTAGCAGCCGGTCCATCCCCGGGGGCTAGCAGCCGGTCCATCCCCGGGGGCTAGCAGCCGGTCCATCCCAGGGGGATAGCAGCCGGTCCATCCCAGGGGGCTAGCAGCCGGTCCATCTCATGGGGCTAGCAGCCGGTCCATCCCAGGGGGCTAGCAGCCGGTCCATCCCAGGGGGCTAGCAGCCGGTCCATCCCAGGGGGCTAGCAGCCGGTCCATCCCCGGGGGCTAGCAGCCGGTCCATCCCCGGGGGCTAGCAGCCGGTCCATCCCAGGGGGCTAGCAGCCGGTCCATCCCAGGGGGCTAGCAGCCGGTCCATCCCAGGGGGCTAGTATCCCTCAGGAGAGGGTGGGGCTTGCCAGCCCAAACCCAAGGGAGCTTTACTGAAGCATGTCGAATATGTATGTTTCTGACCTAGATCATTATTAAAACTGCTTTCTTTCCTGCTCCATTCTTACAGGTCACCAGAACAACATCAGCCTTCCCTACTTTATAAAGGAATGTGCCCAGTCGTTTAGCTGCGAGTACTCTGGGACTGCCAGCGAGTATGAGAATCACACCAGACGCGGATCTTGTTGTAACAGGAATCTCTGCAATGATTTGGAGCCAAATGGTGGCCCGGGCGCTGCCACATATGCTGCCCCACTCATAGTGGCTGCCCTGCTGGCCATTTCCGGTTTATAAAGGACACGTGAAAGGATAAAGAACTGAACCGAAAAATCAAATCATCATTCTGTTCCCAAAGAAGCCATTTTGACTTGAAGCCATATCTGTAAAGTTTATCTGCCATTGTGATTACATTGGCTTGTACTGTAACCTTATATAATACAGAGGCGTAGCTTTGGCGCGGTATCTCCCTATCAATAGACATTGAAATCAAGCAGACATCAAACTTCATATGATGTTTTGAAGTGATAACGATGGCTTATCTGAAAATCACAGCCCATGCACCTACAAAAAAGGATTCAGATACCTAATGCTCCATTTCCCATAATCAGTTACTTTTTGAGAGTTGGCAGAGAGAAGGTGCAGAGGACGAAGCCTCTTAGGCATATCGTTTTTTGCAGCCCCGGTGTGCGCTCCAGCAGCAGATCATGTCTCTGATGAGCCCCCCCTCATAATTATCGTGTGTTTTTCTTCCCTTTTAGGACCTGACATCCCCTTGCATGAATGATCTCTACTAATTGATTAAATCACAGTGAATATATATGGTGAAATCAAGCCCAGATTCTTTCCACTTTGCTCTGTTCTTATAAATATATACTTCAAGCTTGCATCAATATATTGGTGGTATTTAATTATTGTACTTGATCATTTCAAGAGTAATCACATGTTTCGAAAGAACACTGCCTTACAGACCGAAAAGAGCTCAAAGGGCTTCACGCCATTTATTGTCGAATGTTTTCCTGAAAGTTTTCAACAGATGTTTGAGTAAATGTATAAAAACTGCACATACATTGCTAAAAGTAAGAGAGGATCTTCACAACAGGGAACAGAAGGCCAGGCACGGTCGTCCACCCCCCTTCACTGAAGCTTGGAGGGATGCAGCCTTCACTGGCTGCCAGCTGGGGGCACTGCTGGCTCTGCTGGTGACACTGCTGGCTCTGCCGGTGGCACTGCTGGCTCTGCTGGTGACACTGCTGGCTCTGCTGGTGGCACTGCTGGCACTGCTGGATCTGCTGGTGGCACTGCTGGCTCTGCTGGTGGCACTGCTGGCTCTGCTGGTGGCACTGCTGGCTCTGCAGGTGGCACTGCTGGCTCTGCTGGTGGCACTGCTGGCTCTGCTTCTGGCTCTGCTGGTGGCACTGCTGGTGGCACTGCTGCTGGCTCTGCTGCTGGCTCTGCTGGTGGCACTGCTGGCTCTGCTGCTGGCTCTGCTGCTGGCTCTGCTGCTGGCTCTGCTGGATCTGCTGGTGGCACTGCTGGCTCTGCTGGTGGCACTGCTGGCTCTGCTGGTGGCACTGCTGGCTCTGCTGGATCTGCTGGTGGCACTGGTAGCTCTGCTGGGGGCACTGCTGGCTCTGCTGGTGGCACTGCTGGCTCTGCTGGTGACACTGCTGGCTATGCTGGGGGCACTGCTGGCTCTGCTGGATCTGCTGGTGGCACTGGTAGCTCTGCTGGTTGCACTGCTGGCTCTGCTGGTGACAATGCTGGCTCTGCTGGTGACACTGCTGGCTCTGCTGGGGGCACTGCTGGCTCTGCTGGTGGCACTGCTGGCTCTGCTGGATCTGCTGGTGGCACTGGTAGCTCTGCTGGGGGCACTGCTGGCTCTGCTAGTGGCACTGCTGGCTCTGCTGGTGGCACTGCTGGCTCTGCTGGTGACACTGCTGGCTCTGCTGGTGGCACTGCTTTCTCTGCTGGTGGCACAAGTGACACTGCTGGCTCTGCTGGTGGCACTGCTGGCTCTGCTAGTGGCACTGCTGGCTCTGCTGGTGACACTGCTGGCTCTGCTGGTGGCACTGCTGGCTCTGCTGGTGGCACAAGTGACACTGCTGGCTCTGCTGGTGGCACAGCTGGCTCTGCTGGGGGCACTGCTGGCTCTGCTGGGGCACTGCTGGCTCTGCTAGTGGCACTGCTGGCTCTGCTGGTGGCACAGCTGGCTCTGCTGGGGGCACTGCTGGCTCTGCTGGGGCACTGCTGGCTCTGCTGGTGGCACTGCTGGCTCTGCTGGATCTGCTGGTGACACTGCTGGCTCTGCTGGTGACACTGCTGGCTCTGCTGGGGGCACTGCTGGCTCTGCTGGTGGCACAGCTGGCTCTGCCGGTGACACTGCTGGCTCTGCTGGTGGCACAAGTGACACTGCTGGCTCTGCTGGGGGCACTGCTGGCTCTGCTGGTGACACTGCTGGCTCTGCCGGTGACACTGCTGGCTCTGCTGGTGGCACTGCTGGCTCTGCTGGTGGCACTGCTGGCTCTGCTGGATCTGCTGGTGACACTGCTGGCTCTGCTGGTGGCACTGCTGGCTCTGCTGGTGGCACAAGTGACACTGCTGGCTCTGCTGGTGGCACTGCTGGCTCTGCTGGATCTGCTGCTGGCTCTGCTGGTGGCACTGCTGGCTCTGCTGGTGGCACTGCTGGCTCTGCTGGATCTGCTGGTGGCACTGGTGGCACTGCTGGCTCTGCTGGTGGCACTGCTGGCTCTGCTGGTGGCACTGCTGGCTCTGCTGGATCTGCTGGTGGCACTGGTAGCTCTGCTGGGGGCACTGCTGGCTCTGCTGGTGGCACTGCTGGCTCTGCTGGTGACACTGCTGGCTATGCTGGGGGCACTGCTGGCTCTGCTGGTGGCACTGGTAGCTCTGCTGGTGGCACTGCTGGCTCTGCTGGTGGCACTGCTGGCTCTGCTGGATCTGCTGGTGGCACTGGTAGCTCTGCTGGTTGCACTGCTGGCTCTGCTGGTGACAATGCTGGCTCTGCTGGTGACACTGCTGGCTCTGCTGGGGGCACTGCTGGCTCTGCTGGTGGCACTGGTAGCTCTGCTGGTGGCACTGCTGGCTCTGCTGGTGGCACTGCTGGATCTGCTGGTGGCACTGGTAGCTCTGCTGGGGGCACTGCTGGCTCTGCTAGTGGCACTGCTGGCTCTGCTGGTGGCACTGCTGGCTCTGCTGGTGGCACTGCTGGCTCTGCTGGCTCTGCTAGTGGCACTGCTGGCTCTGCTGGTGGCACTGCTGGCTCTGCTGGTGGCACTGCTGGCTCTGCTGGATCTGCTGGTGGCACTGGTAGCTCTGCTGGGGGCACTGCTGGCTCTGCTGGTGGCACTGCTGGCTCTGCTGGTGACACTGCTGGCTCTGCTGGGGGCACTGCTGGCTCTGCTGGTGGCACTGGTAGCTCTGCTGGTGGCACTGCTGGCTCTGCTGGTGGCACTGCTGGCTCTGCTGGATCTGCTGGTGGCACTGGTAGCTCTGCTGGTTGCACTGCTGGCTCTGCTGGTGACAATGCTGGCTCTGCTGGTGACACTGCTGGCTCTGCTGGGGGCACTGCTGGCTCTGCTGGTGGCACTGGTAGCTCTGCTGGTGGCACTGCTGGCTCTGCTGGTGGCACTGCTGGCTCTGCTGGATCTGCTGGTGGCACTGGTAGCTCTGCTGGGGGCACTGCTGGCTCTGCTAGTGGCACTGCTGGCTCTGCTGGTGGCACTGCTGGCTCTGCTGGTGGCACTGCTGGCTCTGCTGGTGGCACTGCTGGCTCTGCTAGTGGCACTGCTGGCTCTGCTGGTGGCACTGCTGGCTCTGCTGGTGGCACTGCTGGCTCTGCTGTAGGCACTGCTGGCACTGCTGGCTCTGCTGGTGGCACTGCTGGCTCTACTGGTGGCACTGCTGGCTCTGCTAGTGGCACTGCTGGCTCTGCTGGTGGCACTGCTGGCTCTGCCGGTGGCACTGCTGGCTCTGCTGTAGGCACTGCTGGCACTGCTGGCTCTGCTGGCTCTGCTGGTGGCACTGCTGGCTCTGCTGCTGGCTCTGCTGGTGACACTGCTGGCTCTGCTGGTGGCACTGCTGGCTCTGCTGGTGGCACAAGTGACACTGCTGGCTCTGCTGGTGGCACTGCTGGCTCTGCTAGTGGCACTGCTGGCTCTGCTGGTGACACTGCTGGCTCTGCTGGTGGCACTGCTGGCTCTGCTGGTGGCACAAGTGACACTGCTGGCTCTGCTGGTGGCACAGCTGGCTCTGCTGGGGGCACTGCTGACTCTGCTGGGGCACTGCTGGCTCTGCTAGTGACACTGCTGGCTCTGCTGGTGGCACAGCTGGCTCTGCTGGGGGCACTGCTGGCTCTGCTGGGGCACTGCTGGCTCTGCTGGTGGCACTGCTGGCTCTGCTGGATCTGCTGGTGACACTGCTGGCTCTGCTGGTGACTCTGCTGGTGGCACTGCTGGCTCTGCTGGTGGCACAAGTGACACTGCTGGCTCTGCTGGGGGCACTGCTGGCTCTGCTGGTGGCACAGCTGGCTCTGCCGGTGACACTGCTGGCTCTGCTGGTGGCACAAGTGACACTGCTGGCTCTGCTGGGGGCACTGCTGGCTCTGCTGGTGACACTGCTGGCTCTGCCCGTGACACTGCTGGCTCTGCTGGTGGCACTGCTGGCTCTGCTGGTGGCACTGCTGGCTCTGCTGGATCTGCTGGTGACACTGCTGGCTCTGCTGGTGGCACTGCTGGCTCTGCTGGTGGCACAAGTGACACTGCTGGCTCTGCTGGTGGCACTGCTGGCTCTGCTGTATCTGCTGCTGGCTCTGCTGGTGGCACTGCTGGCTCTGCTGGTGGCACTGCTGGCTCTGCTGGTGGCACTGCTGGCTCTGCTGGTGGCACTGCTGGCACTGCTGGCTCTGCTGGTGGCACTGCTGGCTCTGCTGGTGGCACTGCTGGCTCTGCTGTAGGCACTGCTGGCACTGCTGGCTCTGCTGGTGGCACTGCTGGCTCTGCTGGATCTGCTGGTGACACTGCTGGCTCTGCTGGTGGCACTGCTGGCTCTGCTGGTGGCACTGCTGGCTCTGCTAGTAGCACTGCTGGCTCTGCTGGTGACACTGCTGGCTCTGCTGGTGGCACTGCTGGCTCTGCTGGTGGCACAAGTGACACTGCTGGCTCTGCTGGTGGCACAGCTGGCTCTGCTGGGGGCACTGCTTGCTCTGCTGGTGGCACAGCTGGCTCTGCTGGATCTGCTGGTGACACTGCTGGCTCTGCTGGTGGCACTGCTGGCTCTGCTGGTGGCACTGCTGGCTCTGCTGGATCTGCTGGTGACACTGCTGGCTCTGCTGGTGACACTGCTGGCTCTGCTGGCTCTGCTGGTGGCACTGCTGGCTCTGCTGGTGGCACAAGTGACACTGCTGGCTCTGCTGGCTCTGCTGGTGACACTGCTGGCTCTGCTGGCTCTGCTGCTGGCTCTGCTGGATCTGCTGCTGGCTCTGCTGGTGGTACTGCTGGCTCTGCTGGTGGCACTGCTGGCTCTGCTGGTGGCACAGCTGGCTCTGCTGGTGACACTGCTGGCTCTGCTGGTGGCACTGCTGGCTCTGCTGGTGGCTCTGCTGGCTCTGCTGGGGGCTCTGCTGGTGGCACTGCTGGCTCTGCTGGTGGCACTGCTGGCTCTGCTGGTGGCTCTGCTGGCTCTGCTGGGGGCACTGCTGGCTCTGCTGGTGGCACAGCTGGCTCTGCTGGTGACAATGCTGGCTATGCTGGTGACACTGCTGGCTCTGCTGGTGGCACTGCTGGCTCTGCTAGTGGCACTGCTGGCTCTGCTGGTGACACTGCTGGCTCTGCTGGTGGCACTGCTGGCTCTGCTGGTGGCACAAGTGACACTGCTGGCTCTGCTGGTGGCACAGCTGGCTCTGCTGGGGGCACTGCTGACTCTGCTGGGGCACTGCTGGCTCTGCTAGTGGCACTGCTGGCTCTGCTGGTGGCACAGCTGGCTCTGCTGGGGGCACTGCTGGCTCTGCTGGGGCACTGCTGGCTCTGCTGGTGGCACTGCTGGCTCTGCTGGATCTGCTGGTGACACTGCTGGCTCTGCTGGTGACACTGCTGGCTCTGCTGGTGGCACTGCTGGCTCTGCTGGTGGCACAAGTGACACTGCTGGCTCTGCTGGGGGCACTGCTGGCTCTGCTGGTGGCACAGCTGGCTCTGCCGGTGACACTGCTGGCTCTGCTGGTGGCACAAGTGACACTGCTGGCTCTGCTGGGGGCACTGCTGGCTCTGCTGGTGACACTGCTGGCTCTGCCGGTGACACTGCTGGCTCTGCTGGTGGCACTGCTGGCTCTGCTGGTGGCACTGCTGGCTCTGCTGGATCTGCTGGTGACACTGCTGGCTCTGCTGGTGGCACTGCTGGCTCTGCTGGTGGCACAAGTGACACTGCTGGCTCTGCTGGTGGCACTGCTGGCTCTGCTGTATCTGCTGCTGGCTCTGCTGGTGGCACTGCTGGCTCTGCTGGTGCCACTGCTGGCTCTGCTGGTGGCACTGCTGGCTCTGCTGGTGGCACTGCTGGCTCTGCTGGTGGCACTGCTGGCACTGCTGGCTCTGCTGGTGGCACTGCTGGCTCTGCTGGTGGCACTGCTGGCTCTGCTGTAGGCACTGCTGGCACTGCTGGCTCTGCTGGTGGCACTGCTGGCTCTGCTGGATCTGCTGGTGACACTGCTGGCTGCTGGTGGCACTGCTGGCTCTGCTGGTGGCACTGCTGGCTCTGCTGGCTCTGCTGGTGGCACTGCTGGCTCTGCTAGTAGCACTGCTGGCTCTGCTGGTGACACTGCTGGCTCTGCTGGTGGCACTGCTGGCTCTGCTGGTGGCACAAGTGACACTGCTGGCTCTGCTGGTGGCACAGCTGGCTCTGCTGGGGGCACTGCTGGCTCTGCTGGTGTCATGATTCCGTATGAAGCCGTATAAAGCCTCCATCGGGGGGGCTCCAATTTATCCTGGCGCTATTCGCCTTAAAAAACCCACCCCTTTCCCGTGCACCTGCACTCCATAAGAATGTATTATGAGGGTGATTGTGTTTGTGAATACTGAATATGAACATTGTGACACTGAATGCTTTTAAATGTGATGCCTTTGAGTATTTCTAACATCTAATGATAATTGCAATCGGTTTTGTTATGCCTTTTGATATCTGAATTCACCTTGCCCTTAGTGTTGTAAATATGCAAGCTTGCTTCGGAACAAAGGCAACCAAACTGTTCACTCGTGTGTGCCTCAGCCTAATCTGGCCGGGCGCACGCATACGTGGGGTGCGGCTGGGTGCAGTCAGGTATTTAAACCGCACCCAGCCTTCTGGAAAGTGCTTTGCCTTCTGCCTGCTCAAGAGAAAGGATCCACGCTTGAGAAGACGACAGCTTACCAGATTTATGACCCCAGAGCTTCAGTCTTCGAACTTCGACATCCTCTTGCAGATAAAAGCCCGGCATCTTCTTTTCTGCATTGGAAATCTGCAAAGACAAAAGATAAGTGAAATATCTTTCTAGTTAAAGGCGCCCTTCGCAAGAAAGGTTACCGGAACAATTTTTGGAACCAATTATTCAAGAGAAATCCTACAAGACTTTTTGGAAGCTAATTTAAGATTTGTTTTAGGTATTTAGAAATTAGAGTTTGTTAAAGAAAAGGTCAAAAGGTGATCTCTGCAATTTGGAAAGGCGTCATTTCTGAATGTTGTACTTGTTTCTTCTTGCTATGTAAAACCTTTATTTTTAGACTAAAGACACAGAGCTTAAAGACACAGATCTTAATCTAAGTAAGTGAAGAAGGGAGAAAGGCCTTTTGCTTCTTAAGGTTTAAGGGGGGTTTCACGACAAGAGGAAGGGTAGGAAAAGACTTTAACTATTCTTTTGTTTATTACAGAATTCTCTCCAAAAGCTCGAATGCATAACAAGACAAGACAGAGCAACTGAAATCACCTGACAAGACTGACCAACAAGACAAGAAAGACATACTGGATGAAAGACAGACAACAGCTGTTCGCAGGTAGGCGAGAGTTTGTACATCTAGAGAGAGAGTAGTAGGTACAGAAGTTGTGCTAATTCGCGAGATTAGAACAAGAGGTAAACCCGTGATTCTTGTTGTTTCGCAGGTCGACAGCAAGAACTCCTACGTCCAGTACCGGCCCTCCTCCCCTTAGTCTAGCTCATATCTTGTAGTGTCTAATACTTCCTCCAGGAAGGGGTTAGTCTCTAGGGAGGTTGGTCCCTTGCGTCCCTGCGAATTCACTACTCGTCTCATATCAAGACAAGGTAAGGGACGACGTATTTATTGTCTCGACAGAAGGCAAAGCCCAAGTAGAATAATTCGCCTGGACGCAATGGACCAAGTTTCTCTTCAAGATATAGCTGCCATGTTAAATGAGTTAAAACTGGAAAATGAGGCCTTGCGTAGAGATATGGCTTCTCTTCAACATACAGTCCAACAACAAAAGACAATTTTAAAGCCAGCCACTTTCCAGGGAGGAGCTTCTTCTTCTGAAGCTCAAACTCAGATTCAAGTAATCACACCAGTTCCTACGCCCTTAGCTCAACCTGAGAGGTTTTACGGAGACCCTAACAAATTTACCATCTTTCTCAATCAGTGCCATTTACATTTTTTGGCCAAAACCACAGCTTTCCCAGATGATTCCTCCAAGGTAGCTTTTATGTTATCCTACTTAGGAGGAGATGCAGCTTTGTGGTCTGTCCCCTTGGTAGAAAGAGACAATCAGGTTTTATATAATTTTAGAGCTTTCGAACGGTCTTTAAAAAAGATATTTGCAAAACATGTCTTTGTTCAATCGGCTGACAGTGAGCTTTTAAATTTAAAACAGGGTTCGTCTGATTTACTACACTATATATCCGTATTCAATCGCTTGGTTCTAGAAGCTGATTGGCCAAATGAAAAAAGGGTGTCCTTATTCTACCGTGGCTTGAGGGATGAGCTCAAGGACATGGTAACCCAAGTTCTAGAACCTCCAGAAGAAATTAGCGAATTCATTGACCTAGTAGTAAAATTAAATCATAGGCTGTCTGAAAGGAAAGGAGAAAGAGGAAGATTGGACCATAAGGTAATGTTTCAAAAAGAAAGAGTCCTAACTCCTCGTGATACAACCCAAAAAGTAGATCCTGTAGAACCCATGCAAATAGGGTCTATTCGAGGACCTTTAACTAGAGAGGAAAAGGAAAAAAGACGAAAATTAAACCAATGTCTTTATTGTGGGAAGACTGGACATTTCGTGAAAGAATGTCCTTCTAAACCTAATAAGGGGAAGCCTAGGTCCGCAGATGTAGCATTAACATCAGAAGGAACGGAAAACTAGAACGCTCGATAAAGGAAGAGGTCAGTTTATCGAGTGTGTGTTCCAGTTCGGCCTCAACTGTCCCACCCAAGGGGTGTCGACACTTTTGTGTAATAATAGAATTGAAAAGTTTAGCCAATCCAGTGAGTCCTAGGAAAGTAGAAGCAATCATCGATTCAGGAGCTACAGGAAATTTCATTGACACTCAATTTTTGAAACTATTAGGGTTTAACTCAATTCTAAAAACTCATCCAGAAACTGCAAGAGCAGTAGACGGTAAGGAACTGACTTCTGGACCCATAAATAAGCAAACCGAGGTCTTACTTATGGACAGTTCTCCTATCCATAGAGAAAGAATTATTTTTGATGTGATTGACGCTCCTCAATTTAAACTAATTTTGGGACTCCCTTGGCTTGTTTTACACAACCCTAATATCGACTGGCAGGCAAGAACCTTGACTTTTAGATCTCACCATTGTTTGAGTCAATGTTTTTTGTTAGACAGGTCAGGAGACACAATTCAAGGCTTTGATTTTACCGCAGACTCTTCTAGTATCCTGCTCCTAGAGGGAGTGCCTACAGAATATTCAGACTTACTGGACGTATTTGATAAAAAAAAGGCTAACACTCTTCCCCCCCATAGGGATTTTGATTGCAGGATTGATCTCGTGCCTGGGGCAACTTTGCCATGTAGTAGAATCTATGCCCTGACTGAGAAAGAAAACGAGCACTTGCGAGAATACCTGGACGAGTATCTCGCTAATGGTTTCATTAGGCACTCTAAGTCTCCAGTATCATCTTCTCTTTTTTTCATTCCGAAACGTGGAGGTGAATTAAGAACGTGCGTTGATTATAGAGCCTTAAACAATGTCACAATTAAGAACAGGTACCCCTTGCCTCTCATTCCAACTCTCCTAGATCAAGTAAAGAATGCAACCATTTATACAAAATTGGATTTGCGCGGAGCTTACCATCTTGTCAGAGTCCGAAAAGGCGATGAGTGGAAAACGGCATTTCGTACCAAATTTGGCCTTTACGAATATCAAGTCATGCCTTTCGGACTCTGCAACGCTCCTGCAGCTTTTCAATTTTTTATAAATGAGGTGTTGCATGAATTTATTGACGTTTGCTGTGTGGTCTATATAGACGACATCTTGATTTACTCTCATTCAGAGGACGAACATGTACAACAAGTTCGCGCCATTCTTCAGAAACTGCTTTCAAAATCATTATTTGTGAAATTAGAAAAAAGTCTTTTTCATGTGTCTAAGGTAGATTTTTTGGGATACATTATTAGTCCCTCTGGCATTGAAATGGACCCTAAGAAAGTGGAAGCCGTGACTTCTTGGCCTCGACCCTCATCAGTAAAACAAATACAAAGTTTTCTAGGATTCGCGAATTTTTATCGTAGATTCATTCAGAATTTTTCGCAAACTATAACTCCCATTACCAAACTACTGCGAAAAGGAGTAAAATTTGATTGGACTGAATCCGCCGATCAGGCCTTTCATGACTTAAAAGAAAAGTTCACGTCAGCTCCCATTTTGAGTCACCCAGATCCTAAACATCCATTCATTGTCGAGGCGGATGCTTCCCAGTTTGCTTTAGGAGGGATTCTGTCACAACGACATATAGAAACTGGTCAAATGCATCCCATTGCCTATTACTCTAGGAAAATGTCCCCTGCAGAATTAAATTATGCAATTGCTGATAAGGAATTATTAGCTATAAAAGCAGTTTTCGAGGAATGGCGTCACTACTTGTTAGGGGCACGTCACCCCATTACAATCTATACTGACCATAGGAACCTGCAAGCTTTACAAAAGGTAAAAGCCTTATCAGCCAGACAGCTAAGATGGTCTCTGTTCTTCAATGACTATAATTTTGTGATAACTTACCGTCCTGGAAAGGAAAATTTAAAAGCTGATGCATTGTCTCGTTTAGGAGAAAGTAGTTTGGAACAAGAAACTGTTGTTCAACCTGTGTTACCTACTACTTGTTTTCAAGCTTGCTTATCAGTCAAAAGCATTACTGATGAGATACTGATTGAGCAAAGGAAAAAGAGTCTTGAAGAATGGAAAAAAGAGTACCCGTATCTTCAAGAGAAAGACAAGCTTCTTTATGTACATGATCTTGTCATGGTTCCTACAAAAGCCCTTCAGGAGTCAATTATCCACCTCCTTCATGACACCCCTCTCTCAGCTCATCCGGGAATTGCCAAAACTTACGAACTAATCAAGAGACAATTTTGGTGGCCTACAATGTTCAAAGATGTTCAATTATATGTAACCACATGTAGTGTTTGTATCCAAAATAAGCCCTCTCATCAGCCTCCTAGTGGTTTGTTAACACCTCTTCCTATTCCACCTCAACCTTGGCATTCTATCTCTTTAGATTTTATTGTAGAACTTCCTTCAACACAAAGAGGAGACACTACAATTCTCACGGTAGTGGATCAGTTTTCACGTATGGCACATTTCATTCCACTGAAAAGACTTCCAACAACTATGGAATTAGCAAGATTATTGATTACACATGTCATTCGTTTACACGGAATTCCATCAGTAGTAATTTCAGACAGGGGGTCTCAATTTATATCTCATGTTTGGAAGAATTTAAGTTCTCTTCTCCGAATGGAAGTTCGTTTGTCGTCTAGTTACCACCCCCAAACTGATGGGTTAACGGAACGCACAAACCAAACCATCGAACAATACCTGCGTTGCATGTTGACCTCTGTTTCAGGAGATTGGTCTGATCTCTTAAGTACTCTGGAATTTGCATACAATAATGCAGAACATTCTTCCACTAACATGTCTCCTTTTTTCTGTAATTATGGCTTCCATCCTAAAAGCTTTCCAGAAGACATTAAGATTCATAATACAGTTCCAGCAATCCATGATTATATTTCTGGTTTGTCTTCTATTCATGAGGAAGCTCGGTACAATTTGGCTAATGCAAAAGAATCCCAAAAGAGGGCTGCTGATAAACACAGAAGTGAACAACCCCAGTACAGTCCTGGAGACAAGGTTTGGTTAAGCACAAAAAATGTGGCCATAAAAGGAACTAAGAAATTTAATCCCAGGTTTATAGGTCCATTTCCCATTGTAAAGATCATCAACCCAGTTTGTGTAAAGTTACTCCTTCCTCAGAAATATCGGATTCATCCAGTATTCCATGTATCCTTAATTAAACCTTTTGATCCTCAGACTCGGTTGATTCGACCTCCTTCTACTGTCTTAATTGATGGTCATTCAGAATTTGAAGTCAAAAAGGTTCTGGATTCCAAGAGAATCCGAGGCAAACTCTTCTATTTGGTAGATTGGAAGGGGTATGGCCCTGAGGAAAGGTCATGGGAACCTATCGCTCATTTACAAAATGCTCCTAGGGTTCTGAGGTCTTTTCATATGCAGAACCCTTCCAAACCAAAGCCTATTGCAACAGTTTTAGGGGGGATCTTGAGGAGGGAGTACTGTCATGATTCCGTATGAAGCCGTATAAAGCCTCCATCGGGGGGGCTCCAATTTATCCTGGCGCTATTCGCCTTAAAAAACCCACCCCTTTCCCGTGCACCTGCACTCCATAAGAATGTATTATGAGGGTGATTGTGTTTGTGAATACTGAATATGAACATTGTGACACTGAATGCTTTTAAATGTGATGCCTTTGAGTATTTCTAACATCTAATGATAATTGCAATCGGTTTTGTTATGCCTTTTGATATCTGAATTCACCTTGCCCTTAGTGTTGTAAATATGCAAGCTTGCTTCGGAACAAAGGCAACCAAACTGTTCACTCGTGTGTGCCTCAGCCTAATCTGGCCGGGCGCACGCATACGTGGGGTGCGGCTGGGTGCAGTCAGGTATTTAAACCGCACCCAGCCTTCTGGAAAGTGCTTTGCCTTCTGCCTGCTCAAGAGAAAGGATCCACGCTTGAGAAGACGACAGCTTACCAGATTTATGACCCCAGAGCTTCAGTCTTCGAACTTCGACATCCTCTTGCAGATAAAAGCCCGGCATCTTCTTTTCTGCATTGGAAATCTGCAAAGACAAAAGATAAGTGAAATATCTTTCTAGTTAAAGGCGCCCTTCGCAAGAAAGGTTACCGGAACAATTTTTGGAACCAATTATTCAAGAGAAATCCTACAAGACTTTTTGGAAGCTAATTTAAGATTTGTTTTAGGTATTTAGAAATTAGAGTTTGTTAAAGAAAAGGTCAAAAGGTGATCTCTGCAATTTGGAAAGGCGTCATTTCTGAATGTTGTACTTGTTTCTTCTTGCTATGTAAAACCTTTATTTTTAGACTAAAGACACAGAGCTTAAAGACACAGATCTTAATCTAAGTAAGTGAAGAAGGGAGAAAGGCCTTTTGCTTCTTAAGGTTTAAGGGGGGTTTCACGACAAGAGGAAGGGTAGGAAAAGACTTTAACTATTCTTTTGTTTATTACAGAATTCTCTCCAAAAGCTCGAATGCATAACAAGACAAGACAGAGCAACTGAAATCACCTGACAAGACTGACCAACAAGACAAGAAAGACATACTGGATGAAAGACAGACAACAGCTGTTCGCAGGTAGGCGAGAGTTTGTACATCTAGAGAGAGAGTAGTAGGTACAGAAGTTGTGCTAATTCGCGAGATTAGAACAAGAGGTAAACCCGTGATTCTTGTTGTTTCGCAGGTCGACAGCAAGAACTCCTACGTCCAGTACCGGCCCTCCTCCCCTTAGTCTAGCTCATATCTTGTAGTGTCTAATACTTCCTCCAGGAAGGGGTTAGTCTCTAGGGAGGTTGGTCCCTTGCGTCCCTGCGAATTCACTACTCGTCTCATATCAAGACAAGGTAAGGGACGACGTATTTATTGTCTCGACAGCTGGTGGCACAGCTGGCTCTGCTGGTGACACTGCTGGCTCTGCTGGTGGCACTGCTGGCTCTGCTGGTGGCACTGCTGGCTCTGCTGGATCTGCTGGTGACACTGCTGGCTCTGCTGGTGACACTGCTGGCTCTGCTGGCTCTGCTGGTGGCACTGCTGGCTCTGCTGGTGGCACAAGTGACACTGCTGGCTCTGCTGGATCTGCTGGTGGTACTGCTGGCTCTGCTGGTGGCACTGCTGGCTCTGCTGGTGGCACTGCTGGCTCTGCTGGTGGCACAGCTGGCTCTGCTGGTGACACTGCTGGCTCTGCTGGTGGCACTGCTGGCTCTGCTGGTGGCTCTGCTGGCTCTGCTGGGGGCTCTGCTGGTGGCACTGCTGGCTCTGCTGGTGGCACTGCTGGCTCTGCTGGTGGCTCTGCTGGTGGCTCTGCTGGCTCTGCTGGGGGCACTGCTGGCTCTGCTGGTGGCACAGCTGGCTCTGCTGGTGACAATGCTGGCTATGCTGGTGACACTGCTGGCTCTGCTGGTGGCACTGCTGGCTCTGCTAGTGACACTGCTGGCTCTGCTGGTGGCACTGCTGGCACTGCTAGTGGCACTGCTGGCTCTGCTGGTGGCTCTGCTGGCTCTGCTGGTGGCACTGCTGGCTCTGCTGGTGGCACTGCTGGCTCTGCTGTTGGCACTGCTGGCACTGCTGGCTCTGCTGGTGGCACTGCTGGCTCTGCTGGTGGCACAGCTGGCTCTGCTGGGGGCACTGCTGGCTCTGCTGGTGACACTGCTGGCTCTGCTGGTGGCACTGCTGGCTCTGCTGGTGGCACTGCTGGCTCTACTGGGGGCACTGCTGGCTCTGCTGGTGGCACAGCTGGCTCTGCTGGTGACACTGCTGGCTCTGCTGGTGGCACTGCTGTCTCTGCTGGGGCACTGCTGGCTCTGCTGGTGGCACAGCTGGCTCTGCTGGTGGCTCTGCTGGCTCTGCTGGGGGCACTGCTGGCTCTGCTGGTGGCACAGCTGGCTCTGCTGGTGACACTGCTGGCTCTGCTGGGGTCACTGCTGGCTCTGCTGGTGGCACAGCTGGCTCTGCTGGTGACACTGCTGGCTCTGCTGGTGGCACTGCTGGCTCTGCTGGTGACAATGCTTGCTCTGCTGGTGACACTGCTGGCTCTGCTGGTGGCACAGCTGGCTCTGCTGGTGACACTGCTGGCTCTGCTGGTGGCACTGCTGGCTCTGCTGGTGGCATTGGTGGCTCTGCTGGTGGCACTGCTGGCTCTGCTGGGGGCACTGCTGGCTCTGCTGGTGGCACAGCTGGCTCTGCTGGTGACACTGCTGGCTCTGCTGGTGGCACTGCTGGCTCTGCTGGATCTGCTGCTGGCTCTGCTGGTGGCACTGCTGGCTCTGCTGGTGGCACTGCTGGCTCTGCTGGTGGCACTGCTGGCTCTGCTGGTGGCACAGCTGGCTCTGCTGGTGACAATGCTGGCTCTGCTGGTGACACTGCTGGCTCTGCTGGTGGCACAGCTGGCTCTGCTGGTGACACTGCTGGCTCTGCTGGTGGCACTGCTGGCACTGCTGGCTCTGCTGGTGGCACTGCTGGCTCTGCTGGTGGCACTGCTGGCTCTGCTGGGGACACTGCTGGCTCTGCTGGTGGCACTGCTGGCTCTGCTGGTGGCACTGCTGGCTCTGCTGGTGGCTCTGCTGGTGGCACTGCTGGCTCTGCTGGTGGCACTGCTGGCTCTTCTGGTGGCACTGCTGGCTCTGCTGGTGACACTGCTGGCTCTGCTGGTGGCACTGCTGGCTCTGCTGGTGGCACTGCTGGCTCTGCTGGTGGCACAGCTGGCTCTGCTGGTGACAATGCTGGCTCTGCTGGTGACACTGCTGGCTCTGCTGGTGGCTCTACTGGGGGCACTGCTGGCTCTGCTGGTGGCACAGCTGGCTCTGCTGGTGACACTGCTGGCTCTGCTGGTGGCACTGCTGGCACTGCTGGCTCTGCTGGTGGCACTGCTGGCACTGCTGGCTCTGCTGGTGGCACTGCTGGCACTGCTGGCTCTGCTGGTGGCACTGCTGGCTCTGCTGGTGGCACAGCTGGCTCTGCTGGTGGCTCTGCTGGCTCTGCTGGGGGCACTGCTGGCTCTGCTGGTGGCACTGCTGGCTCTGCTGGTGGCACTGCTGGCTCTGCTGGTGGCACTGCTGGCTCTGCTGGGGGCACTGCGGGCTCTGCTGGTGGCACAGGTGACACTGCTGGCTCTGCTGGTGGCACTGCTGGATCTGCTGGTGGCTCTGCTGGTGGCACTGCTGGCTCTGCTGGTAGCACAGCTGGCTCTGCTGGTGACAATGCTGGCTCTGCTGGTGACACTGCTGGCTCTGCTGGTGGCACTGCTGGCTCTGCTGGTGGCACTGCTGGCTCTGCTGGTGACAATGCTGGCTCTGCTGGTGACTCTGCTGGTAGCACAGCTGGCTCTGCTGGTGACACTGCTGGCTCTGCTGGTGGCACTGATGGCTCTGCTGGTGGCACTGCTGGCTCTGCTGGTGGCACTGCTGGCTCTGCAGGTGGCACTGCTGGCTCTGCTGGTGGCACTGCTGGCTCTGCTGGGGGCACTGCTGGCACTGCTAGTGGCACTGCTGGCTCTGCTGGTGGCTCTGCTGGTGGCACTGCTGGCTCTGCTGGTGGCACTGCTGGCTCTGCTGTAGGCACTGCTGGCACTGCTGGCTCTGCTGGTGGCACTGCTGGCTCTGCTGGTGGCACAGCTGGCTCTGCTGGGGGCACTGCTGGCTCTGCTGGTGACACTGCTGGTGGCACTGCTGGCTCTGCTGGTGGCACTGCTGGCTCTACTGGGGGCACTGCTGGCTCTGCTGGTGGCACAGCTGGCTCTGCTGGTGACACTGCTGGCTCTGCTGGTGGCACTGCTGGCTCTGCTGCGACACTGCTGGCTCTGCTGGTGGCACAGCTGGCTCTGCTGGTGGCTCTGCTGGGGGCTCTGCTGGTGGCACAGCTGGCTCTGCTGGTGACACTGCTGGCTCTGCTGGTGGCACTGCTGGCTCGGCTGGGGGCACTGCTGGCTCTGCTGGTGGCACAGGTGACACTGCTGGCTCTGCTGGTGGCACTGCTGGCTCTGCTGGCTCTGCTGTAGGCACTGCTGGCACTGCTGGCTCTGCTGGTGGCACTGCTGGCTCTGCTGCTGGCACTGCTGGCTCTGCTGGTGGCGCTGCTGGCTCTGCTGGTGGCACTGCTGGCTCTGCTGGTGACACTGCTGGCTCTGCTGGATCTGCTGGTGGCTCTGCTGGCTCTGCTGGTGGCACTGCTGGCTCTGCTGGTTGCACTGCTGGCTCTGCTGGTGACAATGCTGGCTCTGCTGGTGACACTGCTGGCTCTGCTGGTGGCACAGCTGGCTCTGCTGGTGACACTGCTGGCTCTGCTGGTGGCACTGATGGCTCTGCTGGTGGCACTGCTGGCTCTGCTGGTGGCACTGCTGGCTCTGCTGGTGGCACTGCTGGCTCTGCTGGTGGCACTGCTGGCTCTGCTGGTGGCACAGCTGGCTCTGCTGGTGACACTACTGGCTCTGTGGGTGGCACTGCTGGCTCTGCTGGATCTGCTGCTGGCTCTGCTGGTGGCACTGCTGGCTCTGCTGGTGGCTCTGCTGGTGGCACAGCTGGCTCTGCTGGTGACAATGCTGGCTCTGCTGGTGACACTGCTGGCTCTGCTGGTGGCACAGCTGGCTCTGCTGGTGACTCTGCTGGTGGCACTGCTGGCACTGCTGGCTCTGCTGGTGACACTGCTGGCTCTGCTGGTGGCACTGCTGGCTCTGCTGGTGACACTGCTGGCTCTGCTGGTGGCACTGCTGGCTCTGCTGGTGGCACTGCTGGCTCTGCTGGTGGCACTGCTGGCTCTGCTTGGGGCACTGCTGGCTCTGCTGGTGGCACAGCTGGCTCTGCTGGTGACACTGCTGGCTCTGCTGGTGGCACTGGTGGCACTGCTGGCTCTGCTGGTGGCACTGCTGGCTCTGATGGTGGCACTGCTGGCTCTGCTGGTGGCACTGCTGGCTCTCAGGGTGGCACTGCTGGCTCTCAGGGTGGCACTGCTGGCTCTGCTGGTGGCACTGCTGGCTCTGCTGGTGGCACTGATGGCTCTGTTGGGGGCACTGCTGGCTCTGCTGGTGGCACTGCTGGCTCTGCTGGTGGCACTGCTGGCTCTGCCGGTGGCACTGCTGGCTCTGCCGGTGGCACTGCTGGCTCTGCTGGCTCTGCTGGTGGCACTGCTGGCTCTGCCGGTGGCACTGCTGGCTCTGCTGGTGGCACAGCTGGCTCTACTGGTGGCACTGCTGGATGTGCTGATCATTGACTCACAGCTGCCTTTGTGAGCATAACAAGAACCCATTACCCTGGAATCAAGTATGTGGCTGTGGATGTCTTAGAAGCTCAGATTAGGCATGTATTTGCTTAAGTGCTACTAATGTACTAGAACTACTATAGCACTTTGAAGTAGTAAATGAGTGTTGAGGAGCAAAACCCCTGGAGTATTTTTTACTGGTCACTTTACTCATAAGCTTCTAGGCTGCCGTTATGTTTATTTTTATTACGGTAACAACTCACACTGTGTACACTAGGTTAGAGTTTTTGTTTTCGAATACATACTTTGAAATGTGCATCCATTTTCTAGTGCTCCTTGAAAGCGTTGCTCGCTCATGGAAGAGGATCTGGTGTTCCAGCTGATTGTACCTCTGATGTGTTCCGAATGTTGTCTTATGTAAATACCGCTCTGTGTATTGTGTATGGGAGGTTGTCTCAAGTGCTTTTCTGATTTGAGTTGGCACGTTAACTGCATCCTTGGTCCCAGGTAGTCAGAAACCGAACAACTCTGGAAAATTCTAGAGAACTACTTTGCCCTGGACAGTCTTAAGAAACACCCAAGGGATATATGTGCAGAATGGTAGATAGAGGGACAAGAAGTGACATTAATAGCTTCACGTCAAATCTGCCTGTAAGAACTGGGACCACCAGTTCTCCGGGGGGGGGGGTAGCATGGCTCGAGCAGGAAAGCAGCCAGGGGCTTGCGTGTAAAGCAGCTACTTAACACACTCATCCAATGAGACACACAGTGGGTGCAATAATGGAGACCACACCAGTAGTTGTATTTGAAAAATCAAGATCTTTTATATAGGCTTCCAATTAGAGCAATGCATTAGTAATTCATTAGTATTTCAGATAAGCATTTCATTAAGACATTTCATGAATCACATTCAGACTGCATTTCCTGTAAATGGGTAAACATTTCATTAAGCATTTCAGTAAGACTTTTCATTAAAATAATAACCAGCCCATCTAAGCAGTGAAACATTAACTAATCTCGCCTGTCGCATCAGACTCTTCGTCAAGTAAAGAGGGTACTTTCATAAACCTGGAGGATCCTACAAGAAGCGACTATAGTATTGCATTAAAGTAACACATTAAGCCTCTCATGGACGCTTCCTAAATTGAGCTTCATAGAAAGTAATAAAACGTTTCAGCAAGTACTTTTCAGTATAACAGGGAACTTCAAAGAACACAGCCTTTAGTACCCTTCCACAAGCTTCTCTTCTTGTGAATACAGATCGGTTTGCGACCCAGATCAGATCATCAGAATACTATGGAAGTCCACCCCTGCAAGAAAATTCAGTACAGTGAAGTGAATCTCCCTCTCATTAACAGGCTTGTAAATATGGTGCATTATGAACATTCCAGGCTTGTAAATATGGTGCTCTATGAACATTTCAGGCTTGTAAATATGGTGCTCTATGAACATTTCAGGCTTGTAAATATGCAGGCAAAACAATATGAAGGGGAACGTGACTATCCCCAGACCTGCAAACTCTCGAGGCACATTAACAGGGGGGCCAACGGGCCCAGACTCAGTTCACCCCGGGGGAGGGGCGACCTCGGGCCTCTCCCGGCCTACCGCCCTCCTCCCCGGGGGTTACCTTGTGTTCTTCGGCCCTCCGGAGCCCTTGCGAAGTGTCCGCTTGGGGGGAAAAGAGCTCCGGCCCTGTGCGACGCGGGGGTAGTTCTGGAGCCCCGGCGCCGGGGCGAAGCTGGACCAGCGTTTGGGGCGGCAAGCGGAGGGGCCTCTCAGGCTCAGTGGCCCCCTCCGTAGTGAAGTGCAGCTCTCTTCGGCCGCCGGGCCATGTCAGCGGGGCCCGCGGTGACGGCCAATGAGGGAGCAGTGTGGGCCGGGCCACGGGACCAATTGCGGCACAGGGAGACGGGGGCGCGGCCAGTGAGGAGGCCGAGTGCCCTCGTCACGTGATGGAGGCAGTGATTTGGCTTCAGGCCTAAAGAGGCCTGACTGGACTACGCGGCGGCCTTCCTCAGGCTCCGGGGGCCGCCGCGGGACCTCCTCTCAATCGGGTGGGGCCCGGCCACACTACGGCGGCCCTCTTCTGGTACCGGGGGCCGCCTAGTGGTGTCACAGCGCTTCCGTGGGCTGCGGTGGTGATTTGGTGCACTGAGCGACAGCGCCTGAGGGGCAGTCTCGGCTGGGCAGAAGGAGGGGGCCACTGGCGCCTACAGGCCCGGCACGACAGCGACAGACAGCGACAGGCTATCGCAGCGCTCGGGGACAGCAGGTGGGTGCTTGGGGTAAATGCAGCGCCTCGCTGACAAGATGATTCCTGAGGGGGAGAAGCGCTTTAGAATACCAGTGCCTCACAGGGGGCTTCAGCGCTAGAGTCTCGAGGGGACAGTTAGCTCAGGGCAGGCAGGATGGGAGCAAATTATAGCGCTTGTCCCACAGTTCAGTCAGGGGGAGACAGGTTGGCCCAGTTGTAGGCAGGGGATGCGCAGGGCAGCACCGTCCAGTACCTGGTCCCAGGAAGCAGTTTTCTTGGTGCTTGGATGGTTCTGCGCCCTTAGTTGCTTGTTTCTTGAAGTGGAAGAGGGGGGGGGGGTGATGAGTTGAAGGCTTGAAGAGTTTCTCCTCAGTCACTGCAGATGGACCCTGGGGTTCCCTGCCACTGGGCCAGATCAGGGGGCTAGCTTTGGATACCTCACCCAGCTTAAGAGGCAGCACCTAGATCCTGTCACTCCCAGTAGCATAGGTTCCTCACTAGGCCCTATCGCCTAAAACTCCGGCGTGGGTTTCCCAGGTCAGTGATGCCCCAACTGACTAGAAAAAGTTCCCTCCCTTGCTTATATATGCCCAGGTCAGGTGACCACTCTCTAAGGCGGCAAAAGTCAGGTCCGCCTTCCTTCTGGAAGGTTCCAGGAGCTTCCCCACTCTAACTATGGACAGGGGCTGGGTGGCTGGTATTGCAACATTGTATGGGGACCCAGCCTGCTCCTGGCAACTAGGGTGCTACACTAAAAAAAAACATGGCCTCAACTTCTTCAAAGCTCAGACCCCAGCGAAGGCTTCACTCGATGGTACTCCATCGCCGTTCCCGAGGGAGGAGTCTTCTGGAGATGAAGGCTACAGGTTGGTCTTGGCCATCGTCATTGAGATGCGACAGCACGGCGCCTACGCCATGCTCTGTGGCATCTGTCTGCACGATGAATTCTTTTTGGAAGTCCGGAGTGGCCAGCTCCGGAGCGGTACACATCGCGCGCTTCAGTGTTTCAAATGCCTCCTGGCAAGCAGCCGTCCAGATGACCTGACGTGCCTGCTTTTTGGACGTCAACTCGGTCAAGGGGGCCACGATGGTGCCATATCCCTTGACGAATCTGCGGTGATAGCCAGTGAGGCCGAGGAAAGCTCGGACCTCAGTCTGAGTTTTGGGCGGCTCCCAGGCCATGATGGTCTCAATTTTGGCCTGGAGGGGTTGGACCTTACCTCCGCCCACCAAGTGTCCCAGGTACACGACAGAGCCCTGTCCAATCTGGCACTTGCTAGCTTTGATGGTCAAGCCAGCACGTTGTAACGCCCGCAGCACCTCCTGGACATGCTGCAGATGGTCCTCCCAGGTGCTACTGAAGACAGCTATGTCATCCAGGTAAACTGCTGAGAAGGACTCCAGGCCAGATAATACCTGGTTCACCAAATGCTGGAAGGTGGCCGAAGCATTCTTGAGCCCGAAGGGCATCACTCGAAATTGGAAGTGACCCTCGGGGGTGGAGAACGCTGTCTTCTCCTTCGCTCCATCGGCCATGGCAATCTGCCATTACCCAGATGTCAAGTCGATGGTGCTGAGGTACTTGGCTGCTCCCAGCCGGTCAATCAGCTCATCTGCCCGTGGTATTGGGTGAGCATCTGTCTTGGTGACAGAGTTCAACCCCCGATAGTCCACACAGAACCGAAGTTCTGGTGTGGTGCCCGGTGGAGCCGCTTTCGGCACCAGCACAACCGGACTAGCCCACGGGCTGCTGGAGGGTTCGATCACACCCAGCTCCAGCATCTTGGTCACCTCACCCTGGATGCTGTTCTTTACTTTCTCGGCCAGCCGGTAAGACTTGTTTTTCACTGGCGGACTGTCCCCTGTGTCCACATCATGGGTACACAGATGTGTGATTCCAGGCGTGAGGGAGAACAATGAGGCGTGCTGCTCCAATACCTGGCGGCAGTCCCTCTGTTGTTCTGAGGTCAAGGATGGGGAGATGACCACTCCCTCCACTGAACCATCTTTTTCCTGAGCCGCTAGAAGGTCAGGAAGAGGCTCACTCTCCTCTTCCTCGCTCCCATCCGTCACCATGAGGAGAGCAAGCTCTGATCGCTCATCGTGAGGATTCAGGCGGTTGACGTGGAGCACTCGGTGGGGCTGTCGGGGGGTCTTCAAGTCCACGACATAGGTGGTCTGGCCTCTACGCTCCACAATCTCGTACGGACCAGTCCACCGGTCCTGGAGGGCAATAAGCTCCCCAGGCTCCATGACCCACACCTTCTGTCCAGCGTCCAACTATTCCGTCCGAGCGTTGCGGTCATACCACTACTTCATGACGGCTTGGCTAGCCTCCAGATTGTCTGAGGCTTCCTTCCACAGCTTGGCCATCTGGCTGTGGAATGCCAGCATGTAGCTGACAACATCATGGGGAAGCTTCTTCGAAGTCTTCTCCCACCCCTCCTTGACCAGACTGAGGGGACCCCTAACGGGATGGCCATAGAGCAATTCGAAGGGGCTGAACCCGACTCCCTTCTGGGGTACCTCGCGGTACGAGAACAGCAAGCAAGGGAGGAGGATGTCCCATTTCTGCCTCAGGTCTTCTGGCAGACTCCGAATCATCCCCTTCAAGGTCTTGTTGAAGCGCTCTACGAGCCCGTTAGTCTGGGGGTGGTAAAGAGTGGAGAACCGATAGGTCACTCCGCACTCCTTCCACATGGCCTGCATGTAGGCCGACATGAAATTTGTGCCCCTGTCCGACACCACGACCTTGGGGAATCCCACTCGGGTGAATATCCCCATCAGGGCCCGCGCCACTACAGGTCCAGTAACGGTCCTCAGAGGGATGGCCTCCGGGTACCGAGTGGCGTGGTCCACCAACACCAGAATGAACCGATGTCCCGCAGAGGTCGGAGGGTCCAACAGCCCAACAATGTCAATACCGACCCGCTCGAAAGGGGTCCCGACCACCGGGAGTGGTTCCAATGGGGCCTTCAATTTGGTCCCAGTCTTGCCACTGGCCTGGCAAGTCTTGCAGGTCTTGCAATAGGTGTCAGAGGCAACTCTCATCCTAGGCCAATAAAAATGTGGGACTAGCCTCGCAAAGGTCTTGTCCTGGCCCACGTGTCCGGCTAGAGGTATCTCATGTGCCAGTTCCATCAAAAAGGCTCGGTAGCACTGGGGGACCACTAAGGCCCTCGAGGACCCATGCACCGGAACCCTTGGCTCACTGTACAGGAGGCCATCCTCCGAATACATGTGATAGTTGCCGGTCTCTTGGTTGACCACTTGGGCTTCGGCCTGTCGCCGCATGCCTTCAAGCGTGGAGCACTCCTTCTGCGCCCGACAAAATTCCTCCCGGGTAGGCCCTCCTTCCACGTGCCACTCGGCAAGGGTCGGCAAGTCCCCCACGGGAACGACATCCACCTCCACGGACTCCGGGGGTACCTCCGCGGGCTCCCCATCCATCACACGGGGTGTGTCCTCCACAACACTCTCCTCTGGACCGACAGTGGGTTGGGCCGTTGTGTCAGGCTCCAACCCGGGTTGAGCTTCTTGCCGGGCAGCCATGGACCGCGTGACTACGCAAGTCCATCCTGGTAATCCCAGCATCTCAGTGTTGGCCTTAAACTCCACTTCCTTCCAGGCAGTATGTTCGAGGTCATTACCGAGCAGACAGTCCACAGGCAAGGCAGGGCTGATCGCAACTCTCAACGGGCCTGATACTCCTCCCCAATCAAAGGGAACCTGAGCCACGGGATAGTAGCTCATTCTGCCGTCAGCCAACACGGCCGGATGGTACACATCAGGAACTACCTGCTCAGGGGACACCAGCCGCCTCACTACGGTGGTCATGCTGGCTCCTGTGTCCCTCAGAGCATCCACCTCCTCCCCATTGACCTTCACCCTCGGCTGGTACTTAGCAGTATTCAATGGTAAGGGCGTCACTGGGACCATCTCTTTATCCCCGAGTAAACCAGGGTCAGGCCTGTCCACTCCCCTTCCCTATCTAGGGGCAGCTCCAACCCAAGCGCTACGCTAGCCACCCCGGGACTCTTGCCACCACTGGGGGCTGGGGGTCGTTTGCGACACTGGGGATCTCCCTTGTAGTGTCCGACCTCTCCGCACTCATAGCACCGGACCACTTTTGGCTGCTGACTCTTGTCAGGGTAAGTGGGTTTTGGGGAACGGTTCTGAGGTGGGGTACCTACTCCTTTCCCAAACTGTCTAGTTTGTGGGCCTCGTGAGAACTCCGTTCTTTTATCTCCACCCTCTTTCTTCTGAGGGGCGCCCTGTCCGCCTTTCGGGCCATCTCCCCCGGGGCCCTTGTGTGGCACCCGGGTGCTGACCCAAATATCCGCCTCCTCCGCGAGCTCACGGGAATCAGTAAGCTTGCGGTCCACCAAATGTTGGCGTAACTCCGGAAAACACTTATCCAAGAGGTGCTCTCTCAAAAAAAGGTTATACAGACCCTCAAAATCATGCACCTCGCTGCCACGCACCCAACCATCCAGAGCCTTTCGGGCATATTCAAAAAAATCCACCCAATTCTGCGTGGACAGCTTATGGCTGCCACGAAACCTCTGGCGATACCTTTCAGGGGTGAGGCCAAAATGTTTGATAAGCGCCTCCTTCATGGGGGAATATCTAAACTGGTCTGCCTTCTCCAAATACAGGAGTGAGTCCCTGACATCAGGAGGTATATACCGGTACAAACCACCTCCCCAGTGTTTCTCAGGCACCCCATGGGCAGTCAAGGCCACTTCATAAGCCTCCAACCACCTGGCAATGTCATCCCCCTTGGTGTAGCTCGCTATCACCTCCTTGGGTAACCAGAATCTGGGCTCCTGATGAGCACCTGGTACGCTGCCACCATTAGGACTCCCTGGCGCACTCAACTGTAATGCTCTCAGCTCCAGTTCCTTGAGCTGAAGCTCGTGCGCCAGCTTCCTTTCCTCCATAGCAAACTGCTTATCTTCTCTCTCTCTCTCCCTTTCGTCCTCTAACTTGGCAAGCTCCCACTTCAATCGCCTCTCCTCCCTCCTGTCCTCGTACTCCTGCGGTGACACACTCTCCCTAGATACACTGCTTCCTGACCCGGAACGTCTTCCTGGCAATATATTGTCTGACATGTCAATGTTGAGCAGGCCTGGGTCTTCCTGAGTGTCCGCCTCCCCGTGTGTGACCTGTTCCCCATCCTCTTCCTCCTCTTCTGGGTGGGCCCTTACCCATGCCCTTAAAGCGGTACGGAGCTCTTCTTTTACAGCTCTCATCCCCACAGGCACCCCCATCCCCTGACAAAACTCCCTTAACTGCACTACAGTGTACCTATCAAGGTCAGCCAGCTGGAATTCTATTCTGTCAGGTGGGTACCTAGATAACCTGGAAGAAAGATTCTAGGACGTGGGCAACAATGCTGGTTCAACACACTTTTCTGCAGGCTAGACAGTGGTGGGCAATTGGGTTTGCTTGTAGCACGATAGGTGTCCAATTAATTGCAGCACACTCTGTCCCACTGGAGGGTGTTAGGTAGCTACAGGTCCTGGATCCCACCGCTCGCCACCAATGTAAGAACTGGGACCACCAGTTCTCCGGGGGGTAGCATGGCTCGAGCAGGAAGGCAGCCAGGGTCTTGCGTGTAAAGCAGCTACTTAACACACTCATCCAATGAGACACACAGTGGGCGCAATAATGGAGACCACACCAGTAGTTGTATTTGAAAAATCAAGATATTTTATATAGGCTTCCAATTGGAGCAATGCATTAGTAATTCATTAGTATTTCAGATAAGCATTTCATTAAGACATTTCATGAATCACATTCAGACTGCATTTCCTGTAAATGGGTAAACATTTCATTAAGCATTTCAGTAAGACTTTTCATTAAAATAATAACCAGCCCATCTAAGCAGTGAAACATTAACTAATCTCACCTGTCGCATCAGACTCTTCGTCAAGTAAAGAGGGTACTTTCATAAACCTGGAGGATCCTACAAGAAGCGACTATAGTATTGCATTAAAGTAACACATTAAGCCTCTCATGGATGCTTCCTAAATTGAGCTTCATAGAAAGTAATAAAACGTTTCAGCAAGTACTTTTCAGTATAACAGGGAACTTCAAAGAACACAGCCTTTAGTAACCTTCCACAAGCTTCTCTTCTTGTGAATACAGATCAGTTTGCGACCCAGATCAGATCATCAGAATACTATGGAAGTCCACCCCTGCAAGAAAATTCGGTACAGTGAAGTGAATCTCCCTCTCATTAACAGGCTTGTATATATGGTGCACTATGAACATTTCAGGCTTGTAAATATGGTGCATTATGAACATTTCAGGCTTGTAAATATGGTGCTCTATGAACATTTTAGGCTTGTAAATATTGTGCTCTATGAACATTTCAGGCTTGTAAATATGCAGGCAAAACGATATGAAGGGGAACGTGACTATCCCCAGACCTCCAAACTCTCGAGGCACATTAACAGGGGGGCCAACGGGTCCAGAAAGGAGCTCCGGCCCTGTGTGACGCGGGGGCAGTTCTGGAGCCCCGGCACCGGGGCGAAGCTGGACCAGCGTTTGGGGCGGCAAGCGGAGGGGGCTCTCAGGCTCAGCGGCCCCCTCCGTAGTGAAGTGCAGCTCTCTTCAGCCACCGGGCCGTGTCAGCGGGGCCCGCGGTGACGGCCAATGAGGGAGCAGTGTGGGCCGGGCCGCGGGACCAATCGCGGCACAGGGAGACGGGGGCGCGGCCAATGAGGAGGCCGAGCGCCCTCTTCACGTGATGGAGGCAGCGATTTGGCTTCAGGCCTAACGAGGCCTGACTGGACTACGCGGCGGCCTTCCTCAGGCTCCGGGGGCCGCCGCGGGACCTCCTCTCAATCGGGTGGGGCCCGGCCACACTGCGGCGGCCCTCTTCTGGTACCGGGGGCCGCCGAGTGGTGTCACAGCGCTTCCGTGGGCTGCGGTGGTGATTTGGTGCGCTGAGCGACAGCGCCTGAGGGGCAGTCTCGGCTGGGCAGAAGGAGGGGGCCACTGGCGCCTCCAGGCCCAGCGCGACAGTGGCAGACAGCGACAGGCTATCGCAGCGCTCGGGGACAGCAGGTGAACGCTTGGGATAAATGCAGCGCCTCGCTGACAAGATGATTCTTGAGGGGGAGAAGCGCTTTAGAATACCAGTGCCTCACAGGGGGCTTCAGCGCTAGAATCTCGAGGGCACAGTTAGCTCAGGGCAGGCAGGATGGGAGCAAATTATAGCACTTGTCCCACAGTTCAGTCAGGGGGAAACAGGTAGGCCCAGTTGTAGGCAGGGGATGCGCAGGGCAGCACAGTCTAGTACCTGGTCCCAGGAAGCCGTTTTCTTGGCGCCTGGATGGTTCTGCGCCCTTAGTGGCTTGTTTCTTGAAGTGGAAGAGGGGGGGGGGGGTGATGAGTTGAAGGCTTGAAGAGTTTCTCCTCAGTCACTGCAGATGGGCCCTGGGGTTCCCTACCACTGGGCCAGATCAGGGGGTTAGCTTTGGACACCTCACCCAGCTTAAGAGGCAGCACCTAGATCCTGTCACTCCCAGTAGCATAGGTTCCTCACTAGGCCCTCCCGCCTAAAACTCTGGCATGGGTTCCCCAGGTCAGTGATGCCCCAACTGACTGGAAAGTTTTCCCTCCCTTGCTTATATATGCCCAGGTCAGGTGACCACTCTCTAAGGCGGCAAAAATCAACCCCGCCTTTCTTCTGGAAGGTTCCAGGAGCTTCCCCACTCTAACTATGGACAGGGGCTGGGTGGCTGGTGTTGCAACATTGTATGGGGACCCAGCCTGCTCCTGGCAACTAGGGAACTACTCTAAAAAAAACATGCTGCAGTAGCAGGGACCAGTGGCAGCCATGTTGGGAGTAGAGAGCACCTGCACCCTAACACAGATTAGCTATGAAAAGGTGCCCGAAGACCTAAGCGCCAACAAAAAGTAGGTGGAAAAAATGAGGCAAGGGCAAAAAATCACGGGGAAAGACCACCCTAGGGCTGACAGGTCTAACACTGCCTCAAAATGAAGAATCCAAGCAAGAAGACTGTTTCCCATTGCCCAATTGTACAAGAAGTGACATCACTGGATTCCCTATCATCAAGCCGCAAAGGAAGTGACATCACTGGCTTCTCATCAAAGCTGTCTGTTAGGATTTATTTTATTAATTTCAAACGAGTCATTATAATAATGCCCACCTACATTCATTGGCCGATGGTGGCTTAAGAGTTGGAAATTGTAGTTATAGAACATTATGGAACCAATTATAAAATGTAAACTAGAAGGAAAGATGGAGAGGAAACAGAGCAGGGTGGGGAGGGTTAGGCGCTGTTACTCGTAGGCAATACAATCCAGGGAGTACACTCGGGCAGTGTGTTGCTCATTAGGTCCAGCTGCTGGTAGTAAACGCAAAACTCGTAAGGCAAGGTTGCTACATCTTGTCAAATAGGGGAAGACTTTGCATTGCCACTGGTGTTAACTTTTCCATCCCCATTGTGTCCCATAACTTGTGTAGCCAATCTAAAGGTGTTGGAGTGGCTTGTGTGCGCCATTTGCTGAGGAAGAGGTGTTTGGCAGCCCCTGGTGCGAGGGTGATAGCTCCACCCCGGGGAGACCGTAAAGGGTAGGAGAGAGGGTTTGGGAGGTCCAGCAATACACAGCTAGGCAACCTTGGAATATCTGTCATAAATATAGTATTTATTGCGTCCAGGACACCATCCATGAAGTAGTGTGGCTCACTGGTTAGAGGCGGCAGACCCGAGAGCAGAGGACGGCCCGGACCAGGGTTCGATTCCCGGCGCGGCCGGGTCGTGGACCAGGGTCAGCGGACTCGATAATTCTCTCGCCTCGGTGCCCACTCTGATCAGCGATCACACTCGGCAACTCTGGGCATTAGCTTGCCTCATCTTCACTAACGGCCCCACCAGACCGCCGGGGATGCCTGGTCTCACCCTGGAGATACCCATTAAGGGACCATCTCTCAGGGAAGCCAGGAAGGGTTTCGCAGTGGTCGAAGCGCCTTGGGACCCTCCGGGTAAGTAGTGCGCTATATAAATGCCTATACATACATACATACATACATACATACATACATCCCAAAAGTATTGAAGCTTGGGGGATTGCCGTAGGAGGTGGGTAAGCGTGCCCTGCTGGCCACGGCGAACCCAGCAGAAGTCATCCTCCTCCGGCACATTCTAGCCACTGTGAGATACCAGTAGTGTGGGGGGTTTTTAGGAGCTTCTATTTACTGGTAGTGTTTAGGGCGGATGCCCAGGCAAGGTGCAGTATGTCGTTCCACTCCCTGTCGGTGAAGGATCTCTCACATTTCCTGTCCCATCCGGCGTGTGTGGTTGATTTTAGTAGGGTCTGTGGGGCATTCAGAAGGTGTAGAGCTCAGATAGTATTTTCTTGTCCTTGTATCTCGTGAGGAGCCATTTTTCGAAGGGCGTCAATACTCTGCTGGCGTGTGGCCTGACCTAAGGTTGTGTCACCCAATGGGCTACTAATAAGTACTGCCAGTGTGCAGCCTCTGAGAGGTCTGTAGGGTGGGGAAGTCCATAAGGCCATCTCAATTGAATAAGTTGCCAACACGTTTGCAGTTGGCTTCCTGCCAAGTCTAATATGCCACTCCCGAGGCAGCTGGGAGGAATTCTAGATTGCCTATCAGAGTAGTCTGGGGAGATAGTGGAGTGGAGAGCCCATGTCTCAACTAGACTCGGTCCCAGACCCCAATAGTGGCTCGGATCACTGCGAGATATAGACGCTAGGCTGCCTAAGCCACACGGTATTTTACAAATGTGCATGCCTGCAACTGCCAGGTCCACAAAACACCAATGTTTTTCCGTTAGGGCGCAGGACCACTCCACCATGTAACTTAATTACACTGCTTGATTGTAGCAGTGAAGATTCGGGATACCTAGTCCGCCCGCTTTTAATGGCAGGTGGGCACGAGTTCTGGCCATCCTAGCACGTTTGCTGCTCAGATGACGGTTTGCAATTCATCCAAGGTCATCGGGAGGGGGTTGGAGCGGGAGAGTCTGCATGACATTGAGAAGTTTGGGTAATAATGACATTTTTTGAAGGAGTGGATCTGGAACTCCAAATATGGGATTCCGTTCTCTGCTCAATGGAAGGGCATAAGTGTCGCATAAAGGGATGCCTCCATCACCAGAATGGCTACACCAAGGGCCAGGGACTGTTACAGATTGGTCTTAAACCCAAAGGCGGCACTGGATTCAATTACCTCAGTCACCACGGTTGTTAAGGTGTGTTCATGGCCTGTGGGGGTCAAAAGAACATTATCTGCATACAGCATGATCTTATGTTCCCTCCCAGCCATCCGTATTCCTGTTATATTGGGGTTGTTCCATATGCGCTCTGCTAACGGCTCCATGTAGAGTGCAAAAAGCAGGGAAGACAGGGGGCAACCATGCCATGTTCCACGCGTGATAGGAAATGGGGTGGATGTCACACGAGTCACCTGCACACTGGCCTGAGGGGCATGGTAGCATGCTTGGAACCATTTACAGAACTGGGAACCAATGCGCACTCTGTGCAGGACACTGTGTGACATGCACACTATCAAAGGCCTTCTCAGAGTCGATTGAGAGCTGTATGGCCTGTGTCTGAGTGCGCTCACCTTATCCAGCAGATGCCACAATTGCTTTGTTTTATCACTAAACCTCTGCTCCAGTACAAACTCAGCCTGGTCTGGGTCTACCAAACCCTGAAGGCTAGTCTGTGTGCGATAGCGCTGGCAAAAAACTTTCTAGAGGGAGATCGGGCGGTAGGAAGAACAGCATTTGGGGTCTTTACCAACTTTAGGAAATCATCGTGATTGTAGCTATGTACATAGAGTCGGGTAATGTGCCTGTGTCACTTAGGCCTAGATGTATCAAGCGTTTTGCGAATCGCAAAGGCCGAAATTCGCAGGATTTGCGATTCCTTATTTTGCCTTAGCATTTAAGGAATCACAATTTTATGATTCCTTAAATGCTATGTATGTAGCATTTTTGATTTGCGAATTTTGGTTAAGAAATCGCAAATTACCACCAACTTGTAGTTGATGGTAATTTGAGAAGTCTTTAAAAAATGCACAATTTGGCATTTTTGAAGGTGGAATGTGACGCACACACATGCCCATGGGGCATGTATGTGCGCCATATGCACACACATGTACATTTCAGGGGTGCAGCAGGGTGTCTTTGAGACACCCCTGCACCCTTGAAATAATTCTCAAATTGAAATTATCAAATTGCACATTCGCAATTTGAGAATTACTTCACAATCATTCCTATGGGCCTCCTGGCCCATAGGAAAGCATGGGAAATTATTCCTTATTTGCGAATTCGCAAAATGCGATTTCGCAAATAAAGAAGATTAAGGAATCGCTAAAAAATAGCGATTTTTTTTTCCATACATTCCATTTTGCGAATTCTAAATAGCGATTCCTTAAAAATCGCTATTTAGGAATCGCAAAATGGAATCTTGATACATCTGCCCCTTAAAGTGTTAAACAAGCTTTCCAAGAGGGGGGCAAGCCTTATGGATTTCGGCTCTATAGCCATCCAGGCCTGGTGCATTGTTAGGCTGTGAATTCTGGATGGCTGCTAAGACCTCCTGAGTGGTGATATCTGCATCTAAAGCGTAAAACATAGCCGCACCGGCTTCAGGGTGGGACAAAGGAGACAATGATGCCTGTGGGTCAGACTCCAGTAGGGGCCCTGCTGTGCAGAGAGACCCTGTCTGCTCCCTGCACTGCAGGGATTCTCCGTTCGGTGACCTGAGCTCAGTGTGCAAGCATCAATGCTGCCTTCTTACCACTGGCATATTACTTTTGGCGGATGCGGAGTAACGCGTATTCTGCTTTACCCATATCTATCTCTCGCAATTGTCTCTGGGTGGCTGTCAGCTGAAGGCGGGCACAACCCGAACAAACGTGGGTGGTCAAGTGCCTTAACCTTTATTTCTAGTTGGCGGTGTTTAGTCCGCTTCTCCTGTTATGAACCGTGGCTATTGCAATGAAGTGGCCCCTATACACAAACTTAAGCGACTCCCATAGTGTGGCCACAGTGGTTGCACGGGTATCATTAATGTTCAAGAAGGTGGTTAAAGCTGCAAAGCTGTCTGATCATACATGGTTATAGGGAAGGTATTTTGTGTTAAGGCTCCAGGCTGGTGTGGCCTGAGGTCACTCTGTAGTTCCAGGTGTAGAGTCATGGGTGAGTGGTCTGATAAAGCTACTGCGCCAATGTCGACTGAGACAGTCACAAGTAACTCCAGGTGTGATGAGAAAATAGTCAATGCGGGCACATGTTTGGTGTATTCTAGGTCGCCATATGTCAGTTAAACCCGCCTTCTCCAGCCAATGCCTAGCTCAAAATCTCGCAAATGCGAGACCATTTGCATTGCAAATGCTTGTTTATTCTGAGATTGTAGTAGTCCATATTTTATGCAACGGAAGGAATCCTGGGCCCGGGGGCGGGCTGGTGTGTACGAGGGTGTAAAGTGGGACGAGTGGCCAGGCTGTCCTCAGGCACGCTGGACTTTCTGCCTTAGCAGGGTTAGTTGAGAGGCCGGCCGGCATCTCCCGTCGGGGGGCTGGTGGGGGGGTCTGGCAGCCAGCCACCGGCTGAGACGGGTCCTGCCGGACCCTGGCACAGCTTGTCGCGTGATGGGGACCAGGAATGGACAGCATTTTCCTTCTTGGAACGGGGGCCGCGGCCATCCATTCCCCCGTTATGCACCTGTGCCTCGCTCCGGAACGGACCCCCACTTCTGGAGCCCTGGTGTGCCCAGGTACATATATCAGGAAAGGCCGAGAGCCTCAGGAATGTGATATGAAAGGGCACAGAGCAACAAATCCGTAGCAGTGTCCTCATCTCTGACTGACGGGGGGGGAGCTTCCATCGGTGCAGCAGGCGCAGTGGCACCCTTGCGGCGGCCTTTGTAATGTATTTGAGGATACTTATTGATCCTACTGTCAGTCACAGTAGTGTCAGTTTCCCCAAATACATTATAAAGGCCGCCGCAAGGGGCCACCAGTGCCGCGTGCGCGGGCCCCTTTGAAGACGTGCGAGCACACGGTCGCACATGACCCGCTTCTTGGAGCTGCTGCAGCAGTGATGCCAATTGCGCCCACGACGGACGCACCCAGGGCCGGACTGGCTACCGGGCAGTTGTGTGTGCTGCCGAGCAGGGGGATGATTTCGTTGATGGGGACCTGTGTGTGCAAAACGAAATTCGTTTTTCTTTTTTTATTTCAAAGCGCACGCAGGTCCCCATCAACTAAATAAGCCCACACCACGGAGAAATCATCCCCCTGCTCGGCAGCACACACAACTGCCCGGTAGACAGTCCGGCCCTGGACGCACTGCGTTTGCTCGTTGTGCGCATTTTTTTGAACTGGGGCGGGGCCTGAGCAGTGCAGGACATTTCATCATCATTGGCTGCCATCCCTTAGCGAATGGGGACAGGAGGCGCACTCGCGCAGCTTGACTGGGCTTGATTGGCCAGTGTGCCGCACGGCTGAGGGCACCTTCATGTTTGGGTTTCAGGGCCGTCAATCAGGTTGTGTGCGAAAGCGCTACCAATGACGGCCCTGCGCGCGAAAGTGCTACCAATGATGGCCCTGCGCGCGAAAGTGCTACCAATGACAGCCCTGCAAACGTTATTGTCCAGAGCGCGCCCCCAGCAGTTAGCAGCAGCACGTGGAAGTGTGTGCCTGCAAGCACACCTGCCGCATCGTGTTGCCAGCCACCAAAGTGAATAGTACTGTGGCTGTTCAGTGTGTGGGTCTCTCGGCGCAGGTTATGTGTGTCGGGATTTGCTTTTTTACACTGACACTGTCTCGTCACTGTTCTAGAGTTACAGCGAGTCACTGAGTGAAACCCACGCGGCAATGGACTTCAAGAGTCGCACTTCGGGAAACAGATGGAAATTCCGGTAAGCAGACAGACAGAAAGGTAGAGGATATTGAGGGTGGACGATGGCTGTGAATGAAAAGGGAGGAGCAGTTATTGAGGAATGTTATGTGGGAGAAAGACGTAACTGCTCATAAATATTGTCAAACCCCCCAGTGCTATGTTCCCATCAAAGACTATTTGAATACTGTGAATTCCCTCCTGTAAATGCAACGCAGGCCTCTCTTTGATACTGCGAGAAGTCAGCCTGAATACTGCATGCCCCACCTAAATTACACGAAGCCCTGCATGCACCAGCACCTTTCTAATGCTGAGCAAAGTCACTGTGCATTCTCTGACACCCTAGGTAACTATTAGCGGTGATACTACGTGTCCCTCTTTTTCACCAGCACCCACCCAGGGGTGGCAATCTAAGGGATAGCCCCGGGCGCCACAAGCTCTAGCTACGCCCCTGCCTCTCCGACAAGTATCTGCCCTTCTCCCTGAGGCCCTATTCCATGATTCTTTCTTTCTTTCTTTCCTGTAGTTTCAGACAGCCCTAGTGCACCGCCTCCCACACACCAACCTGGAGCTCCTTCCTGGTAACCCCCAACCATAGACCCCCTAACCTATCCCCACACTCAACCAATCCCCAACCAGCACCGTTGACGCCCTCAGCCCTGCCCTAATAACCACCATGGCCGTCTCATGCACTTTAATTAGAAGATGCAGCAGTAATAGTGCCCACACCGCCATTCACTCCCGCCCGCTTGCACATATACACAATTCCTACCCAATGAAACTCTGGAGACATATTTATGGGAAAGAACTGCTGCAGGTTTATTTCATACAACACACGTATGACGTTTTAAGGTGGGTCATCTTACGGGCGATCCAAAGCAGGCAGCCCCTCGCTGTCCCGCATGCCTAAGGAGCCATCTTGCATGGCGAGTCGATGCTCTGACGGTGCAGCACATTACCAACTTCGTTATACTCCCGCCCCCCCTGTCAGGGCGGAGCAGTGTGGCACACCCCCGGTCGGTTCAGGCCCCCCGACCGCCCGAAGGACTAACGGGGCGCCGAGGCGGTTTCACAGAACCCCCTTCGGCTCCTGGTCCTTGGCTCAGGCACCCTTACTGTGCCAGGGAGAGGTACCCTTACTGTACCCTTCTGCCGCAGAGGTACCCTTACTGTACCCGTCTGCTTCCAGATCGCCCTGTGACTCCGCCTGCAACACAAAGAAGAACATTACAACATTCGAGTACTTCGCGCCGCCGCTCAAGCTGCTGGGTCAGGGTTCAGGGTGGGAACAGCGCGTGAGCCGCGGGAGGACCGGGGTGGAGAGAGGCCGAGCCTTGGCCACCGCGATACATATACGGGTTTGCCCCTCCCACAGGTAGGCCCTCCCCTGGCAGGTGGCGGGGAGGGGCACCCCATTGGTGTCGGCTGGAGCTTGCCGGGTGGGACTAAAGCGCTGCTCCGCCCGTGCTCCCCTGCGGGTCACGCGGTCAGCGGCATAGTGCCCACACCGCCATTCACTCCCGCCCGCTTGCACATATACACAATTCCTACCCAATGAAACTCTGGAGACATATTTATGGGAAAGAACTGCTGCAGGTTTATTTCATACAACACACGTATGACGTTTTAAGGTGGGTCATCTTACGGGCGATCCAAAGCAGGCAGCCCCTCGCTGTCCCGCATGCCTAAGGAGCCATCTTGCACGGCGAGTCGATGCTCTGACGGTGCAGCACATTACCAACTTCGTTATACTCCACCCCCCCCCCCTGTCAGGGCGGAGCGGTGTGGCACACCCCCGGTCGGTTCAGGCCCCCCGACCGCCCGAAGGGCTAACGGGGCGCCGACGCGGTTTCCCGGAACCTCCTTCGGCTCCTGGTCCTTGGCTCAGGCACCCTTACTGTGCCAGGCAGAGGTACCCTTACTGTACCCTTCTGCCGCAGAGGTACCCTTACTGTACCCGTCTGCTTCCAGATCGCCCTGTACTCTGCCACAGCTCTGGAGGAGGCCCCCGTCGATGACAGAGCCCCCCACCCACTTAGCTACTTACATCCTGATGCTGTTTGGTGCCTCCTGTATGTCCAGGAGGAATATGTCCACTCCCAATCTGGACACGTGTACCCTGTCTTCATCATAGTACCCTTCAATTTTCTCTTGTATTGGTACTTGCCTACTGAAACCCAAGCCTCTCTTCCCATGAACTTATGCATGGATCTGTTGACCCCCTTGCGGGAATGGTCTACCGCTACCGGTGATCTAGCCCTGCGAGGGACAACTTCAGACCACAGGAGCTCACCCGCTCCTAACCTGTTCCTTATCTTTTGGGAATTTCCCCCGAAATTAGAATCCTTCCATACTCTACGACTCTAATGGTCTTTCTTCCAGATATATTCACATAACACTCAAGGGCGCCTGCAATTAACTTTTCCTCACTCTGTGACCATAAGGAGGTTATTTCAAAGTATCATATTTGTTCACCTTTCTTAGTTTTTTGCTTAATGTGCAATGCGTTAGCTGTTTTCATCCGGAAATAGTATACGGGGGATCGGCAAGTGACTATTTGCATTATTGTATCTGATGCTAATGGAAACCAGTGATATTCGTCCAAGCAAAGTGAAGGGATTAAGAAAGTTACCCTGTAGTCAGAATTATTTACTTGCTGCGTGAGCACAGTAGCTGTAATAATTATGACAGTGAATGTCCTGGCAAATCACTGCAAGATCATTACTTGGAATGGTTAGAGCACAGCCTGGCAGATACATCTTAACAGTCAATTGTCATTCCAGATGCCTGGTGTAACTATGGTATTGTTGCTAGATCCATTTCCAAGTTTGAAGCAATTTCCGATGTTCAATCTAATATGGATGGTGCGAGCAGGATATTGGTAAACACGGATATGGGAGAAAATAGATGGGCACAGTTTCTACAGTCCTAATACTGCAACATGCCTATGGTTACCACCCTTCATGTGGACGCCAATCGAAGCTGATTGACACGATGACTATCTTACATGCATTGTGCTAGCACGCTAGGCATTACACAACGTTAAGGATATCGCTGGCATAAGGTTAATGCCTCCAGTGAAAAGCACATCATGTAGCATGCAGATGACTGATTAGTATTTGTTGTAGCTTGTTACTTGCAGCTCACAAAACTGGAATCCTTCTAATATAGCACCGTCGACTATGAAGGATATGGGACTCCTATACCTTGTAACCCTCGCCGTCTCATGTAACACACCATGTATACTGCTTTAATTACCCACTTACGCAATGTATTGTCCATGTATAATGTGCATGTTACTTAAAAGCGCTCTGCCATCCTGCATTGGGAAGAGTAGTGCTATAAAGAAATAAAATAGTGCTAATCAAATCGTTATTTGGGTAAGTACATGGACAGACAAAGACATCTGGCAATCTTACAGTGCCTGCGCTTATATATAGAGTGAACAAAGTCAAAGGCATGCCTCTCTTAAGTCCCTGTGGAGTGTTTGCCATTTATTGCAGTATTATACTTGTACCTGTGTTTAGTACTCTTTTGTATCATGCACACGCCACTTTTCTCTTGTAACACACTGTTTGCTACTTCTCACATGTTGTTTGCCTTTGATACTTGCACACGTGCCACCATTGCCTACGTAACGTTTGTCCTTGTGCCTGAGTGTCTAGCATATATTGCAGTATTTTACCTCTAATTGTACTTTGTTTTCTCTTGTAACTTGCACACTTGTCACTTTTTCCTCCTGTAATGCACTGTTTGCTACCTCGTGTATTTTGTTTGCTCACAATTGTCACTTTTACCTCATGTAACTTAACGTCTGCTTTTGTAAGTTTTTCACCTGTCATTTTCTGTTCCTATTGTGAAGCGCTCTCACGCCTTCGGGTAAAGTCCGCGCTATATAAAAACGCATAAATAAATAAATAAAAAGTTGACCTCAAGCAATGAAGGAATGCCCCACTCAGGATGACGTGTTTGCCGACCCTGCATTGCATAGTTGATTCTACAGTGAGGGCCAGGAAAGTGGCTGTGACTCCTGCTAGAGTACTTGGTGTTCAGAATCTTAACTATCATAGTTGAACTATATGTGTGCTAAAACAAATTCCTTCTCTGCAAGGGGCTGTCCTGCGCCTACAAGGTTAGTCTGAATAATGATGGAACCTCCTATAGTAAACATTCTCATTTAACATGATCCCTGTGGTGAGCTTCCTTGGCAACAACACTAGTCATATATGGTGCTGTTTCAGTGGTTTAAAACGCCGCTTGGTATGCTTATTTCCATAAATTATTTGACCATTTGCATTTGACACTCGATCAGTTTCTGACTATATAACTTGAACGGTGCAGACTGAACAATGCTTGCAGAATATACATTTTGTTAGTTCTATTTTATCGAGGATGGGAATGTACTTCGCGTCCGCATTATTTTCAGGATTCAATAACTTCCAACTCGACCATGAGAAATGTGCGTTTCATTAACTCCGATGCAGAGGTGTATACACACCAGACAGGAAACTAAACGTTTATCTAAGATACCTGATCCGACAAGTAGTGGGCATTGGTTCCAAACACACAATACTTCTTTCCTATGAGATTCCAGAGAAGTGGTAAATATCAGGTTTCTGCTGTAAATACAGATCCTCACCAGCATGTGAGTGTTGTTGTTGTTCCTAGCTGAAGACAGAGGGCGGGTAGTGGGCGTGGCGACAGAGGCTGAGAGCATCTCGTGCCTCTGCCTCGTGGTTGTTTCGACCAGGCCCAGCTGCGAATGAAATCGTTTACACGGTGGTGGCATTAAGCCAATGGTGGCTACCCAGTGATTTGCTTTGCAAGACTGAGGCTCATTGTCTGCAGGTCAGGCAGAAAAGAACAGCGTAGCTGTACAAACAAAAATGTGAAAACCTCTTGCAAGCTCAATAACTTAAATTTCACATATTGCACAAATATCACATCTGACCCACTGAACAATCTGTTTTTAGGGGGTCTGCCTATATTAATTTAAGACGATATGCAGAAAAGTAATGCCATTCTGCAACCAGTGATACATGTTTCTGAATATGTTCCAAAATTAGATGGACCAAGTTCGTTCTGCAATTGCTGCTTTACTACTCACTTACTATGAAATAGTGGTGTCGAATATGATATTTATTTATAGGGCATGCGCACTCCACGAGGGCCTAATCCCACTCTTCAGAGATGGGTAACCCGAGTATTATGTTATAGACATGTTATTGGCAGCTAGAGAATACTCGCCCACCGTAGGCTTCTTGGCGCTAGACCACATAGAGCAGCCAGGGGATCAGATGAAGTTAAACAGCCTGTAGAAATAGCCAGGTTTCGTTTGCCCAAAAGTGCCAAATGTGCCAGAGTTAGTCTGGCAATGGGTCCCGTAATTTTGCAAAGCAATCCGAAAGCCATGGCGCCCTGTTGCTTTTAATGCGTTTTGCGGCAGCTGATACTTGAGCAGTAGTCCCACCACTTCTTTTTTTTTTTAGGACTTGTGCCCTGGAAGCAACCAAATAAGTGACAAGGAAGACGACCAATGGTAAGCAAGGGGTGGGCTCAAGGCCCCTTGATAGAAAACTAAAGGTCTCAGGTGCTGAAATCAGTGCCTTCCCCGGGCTCACATCTCCATATGCACGGTATGTTTAGCAAACTGCCTCGGGAGGTACACGTCTGAGTGAAACACTGACTTATAATCAGGCCAGGATCACCGGTGCACACCACGAGAGGCTGCCATGTTTACACAGGAAGAGTAATGTCTTCATTCATGCATTTGAGCCGCGGGAGGACCGGGGTGGAGAGAGGCCGAGCCTTGGCCACCGCGATACATATACGGGTTCGCCCCTCCCACAGGTAGGCCCTCCCCTGGCAGGTGAATGGTGGACGCGGGGAGGGGCACCCCATTAGTGTCGGCTGGAGCTTGCCGGGTGGGACTAAAGCGCTGCCCCGCCCATGCTCCCCTGCGGGTCACACGGTCAGCGGCATAGAAGCTACCACCCACCTCAAGACGGTTCTGATGTAAACATGACGGTGATGAAGGCTCATTTAACGTAACAGGATTCTACTTGAGATTCCGGGTTAAATAAAGGTCTGTGCCCCACCCCTTGAACTGTGAATTGTGACTGAAATCTTGGCCCTGCAAGTGAAACACACACAGATCTCTGCTGCTGATCACTCAACCCGTTGAACTACCTTGCAGGCAAGTCAGGCCTCCTCTCTGAAGTAGCTTCAACCCCTGACCGATCTCGCAGAGAATAACTGTAGCTTACACACGACCTCTGCGCCGGCACACTGGTTGTGTATTTTCACCTGCAGAGAGTGACCAACAGGTTAGGCATAAGTCAGTAGCAGGCACAATGACAGTATCCCACTGAGCTGTCTCATGGGATTCAACCCCATATAGACCGTTCTGTCCTAGAAGTAAATTGTAAATAAATTGTAAATTGATACTTGTATAGCGCACTACTCACCCGCAAGGGTCTCAAGGCGCTTGTACGTATACCGCTG
Organism: Lissotriton helveticus; assembly: GCF_964261635.1. Lineage (NCBI taxonomy): Eukaryota > Metazoa > Chordata > Amphibia > Caudata > Salamandridae > Lissotriton > Lissotriton helveticus. Next base: position 19,512,417 of record NC_136068.1, on the reverse strand, counting down.
TGGAACCCATCCTGGCTTTCCCTGTGAGGTGTCCACTCCTGGGCACCCCCAAGGTGGAGGCCAGGCATCCTTAGCGTTGTGGGGGCCGTTGTGGAGATTAAGCAAGCTATTACCCAGAGTTACAGAGTGGGACTCCATGATTGGAATAGGCACGAGGCGAGAATTATCAGGTCCGTGGAATTTTGAGCCCAAGACCCGCCGAGGCGGGGAATTGAACCCTGGTCCCGGGCTAGACCTCTTCATCAGGGTCTGCCGCTCTAACCATTGAGCCACACTTCTCCTTCTTAGAACTCATTAAGTTGGGCAAAAAAGGCAGGCCACAAAACAAAAGAAAACGCCATTGGGCGAGGATGTGGCTTTTGTTCACGTTGACTTACATCCCTAATGGGGAGTTAGGGACGACAGGGGAATAGTGGGAATGGGGGAAGATGACAGGATGGAAACGCAGATCTCCCCTTTCTTCGGGGACAGTGTCGGGAGGGCCACACCACACAAGTGACTGTATTCAGACTGCGCCCAGGCGGGCAACTAGAGCCAAATTTCGGGGGGCGGGAGGGGCTGAAAAATATTTTGGTGGGGGGGGGGGGCTAATTCTTTCCAACCATAGACACAGTGGCTGTAAGAAGGGGTGAACACACAACAAAAGCCTAGTTTACAAGTAAATGGTCTTTTAAAGACCTGTGAAGTACTCGGGTGCGGCTGCAATTAGATGGTCGCCAGCCCCCGGAGCTGTCTCTGCCCGGGCTGACACACACGACGGTGGGGGGGGGGGGCTGAAGCTCCGTAAGCCCAATGGGTGTTGCGCGCCTGACTGCACCCAACTGCCAACTTTCAGGAAGTTCAGCGAAGTCCATTTCGGAAGCACACACAAGGCCTTTAACAATTCGAGGCCTTCATAGACCCCCTCCTCTCCACGGGGGCGGGGGTCAGAATGTGCAACAGCCGGATAAGCACCACTACAATCTGCATTGAAAAAATGAGAGCCCTTTGGGGCAGTAACATAGCAAGAGTCCAGTGGGCCCTTATGCAAGCAGGGGCCCCACCACCACCACCACACTTCCCGACAAATGCTGCTTGGTTAGCAAAGGGCAGCAGTAATCAGGATTCAGAGGCCCCGTTCGCCATCTGGCCACCGGTGCAACTGCACCTGCTGCACCCTTGATAGCTGGGGAAAGTGCGCTATCCAGCAGGGACTAGTCAACTCATAGGCTGCCTCACAGCTTCACAACATTGTCCCTCTGTCCCAGAAAAGCAAGAGACGGCACCCCAGATATCAAAGACCACCCCACAGCTGGAATTGCCCCGCAATTTCACAACACGGGCTGGAGCACCCCAGGGCAAAGAACACCCGAACAAGCTCCGCACCCACCCTCTCAGGAGATGCAGCAGTAAATACCTGTTGCCTGCGCACTAACCTTTGGTATGCTTCTAGGCCCAATCCACAGGAACGACGAGAATTTCCCCACACTCCTAAAGTCTGTCTATGGGTGAGAGGAATCAGAATACTCACACCCCCCAGACAGGAAAACGCTGGTGAAGGACAAAAGGGGGGGCGAGGATTCAGGGAAAAGGAAGCCAAGCACCCGCTCCTTGATTATGCAAAGTATTTAAGGGATGGGAAAGTTAACAAACTCCACCTCTGACAGCACAGCAAGGGACCTGCTCAAAAGAGCGTTTTCAACATAAAAGCAAGCACTCAAACCTACGTGACTCTAAGGGACTATGCAGACAGCCTGATGCCTAACACTACCACAGCCCCGGCTCTCTGTCCCACACTGCAGCTAAGAGCTGGGAGAGCAACCATCCGACCCCTCTTCCGAGCCATACCTGCACTGAACCCCACTTTAAGATTCCTGCACCTGCATAGCTGAGGCAACCTTGCAGTATCACAGCACTCACAGGAACACCTCTAGGAGGTGGGACACCTCCCCATACACCCCACGGGTAACCCATCACCGAGACAGTCCCAGATTATCACAACTCCGACGAGATGAACCGAGAACCGGGACGTAGTGAACCCCCTTCTCCCATGGGATAACAGAATCCTACCCTAAGATACCCGCACTTTCACAGCTGGCCCACCGCTACAACATCACAGCACAGACTTTGTGCCACTTGAGAGAGACAGCAGCACCGCCGCCTCAACCCTGCCTCCAGAGGGCTGAGATTTATCCGAACATGAACAGATCTCTCTTGGGTCTCAACTCAAGCTGAGCAATGCCGTATTCAGTGTGAAGAATCAATCGATGGAACAAAAGCAGGATTACCCAAGGCTTTCAACATATTCACGCCGTTTTCAGGTTATATAGGTGGAAGCAGTCAAAGACAAGCGCTCGCTTTGGTGACATACTCTTTTCTCTTTTTTCTGCGCCCCACTTGGACGGACTGCCCTGACTTCCTGCCGGCGTAAAAGGTTTTTATTATCTTTATGGGGCCATGTGTTTAGCCCCATAAAGATAACAAATCTTTTACTCCAGCAGGGAGTCAGGGCAGTCCGTCCAAGTGGGACGGCAGAAAAAGAAAAAAGAATACGTCACCATGACCTCTTTCCCAATGAATGGCCACCGTTTAGCATAAACGGTGACGAAGGCCAATGGGAAAGAGGGGCAGGGCTTAAAGCCCGCTAGTGAAAGCTCCATTATAGGATCTCGCCAGCGAGATTGCGCATGCGCAGCCTACGCAGGCAAAATCTAAAAACAATCCTGCCGTTCATTAGGGGCGTAAATCGTGGCTAGGGTGTATCTAGCCATAGAGTAGGACCTGCAAAGCTAATAACCTGCCTGGTATGTCAAGAAAGACCTTTTGCACCCGCCCTGGAAACCGGGTAGCGAGTAAAATGGTGACCCCTGCTTTATTGCCCCCCCCCCCCGAGGAAAAGACCTATAGGTAAAAAAAAATGGGAGCGCTCCCTTTGCAAATCGTCCTGGAGTAGATAGGTTTCTTGTAACATGCAGATATGGCAGATGGGGCATTATGGCCTCGAACAATGAGGCTAAGTCTAGTTAGCGCCACACAAATATCTGGGGAAAGATTTACCAGTATACCTCCCGTAGAGGGGTGAGCCTGGCCTCCAACAAGGAGTGTAGGATAACAGTAATACGAGAGGAATAGGAAACAAGAGCACAAATGGGAGCGGTAGTAAAGAGCAAAAAAGAGAAACAAGAACTCAAAAATATGCCCCACCTAGGGTCGAACAACAAGTATTTGCTACGGCCCATGTCGCGGACAAGTTCACCAACTAAGCACTGTCCGTAAGATGGAGCTCTGCAGGAGGCGCGGGAATCTGTGGCTGGGACACTGCACAGGATCTCTACTCAGCAGTTGCTGCTGTCCGCAGAGCCAGATAGGAGACATGGGGTAACAGGCATTTGCAATGCAATAGGTCTTGCATTTGCGAGAGTTTGTGCAATTGACATTGAAAATGACACTGCTTTTATTTATGTGTTTTGAAAACCTGCAAGTGGTGCGTGTAAACACACACTTTTGTAGGTTTTCTTAACACATACATAAAAGGCATTGTCATTTACAATGCCATATTGCATTGTAAATGCTTTGGGTATGTTCACGCTACATAAAACTGCTATAAATATAAATAAATACTATAACATTGCTGTGCCCCTTATCGGGGCTACAGGGTATGCAGTGCTGTGAGCATGGTAGCAGTGCTGTGCTGTGCCCGTGGCTGCAGGGCGTGCAGTGCCACCCCACGTGTTCCCAATCTGCTGCTCTGGTCCGGGGCTGGGCTCTGCCGGCCTCTGGTTTGTTGGGGATCTTCCAGTCCGGGTCTCATTAGCCACCAGTGAAGGGGTGCTGGGCGGGTGGTAAATATCTCTGTCTACTGGGGCTTGACTTTACTGCCGGAGAGGAGGCGCAGGGCCCGGGGAGCGGCTGGAGACAGGGGCCACCGGAGCACAGGTTCCGAGATTACAACCTCAGTGCAGTGGCTTTAACCCCTTGCATGCTGATGACGGCCCCCAGCCGTCATGCACTACAGTGCTCGTGTGCTGATGACGGCTGGGGGCCGTCATGACCGCACCCGCGCTGAAATCTTCAGCACAGGAGCAGAATCGCGGCAGCATGGAAGGGGTTAATGATATGGGGCTTCATTATATTCATTAAGGCACCATTGTTTGCGGAGCTGTGCATTTCCCACATGTTGAAGAAAACGTGAGAGTGCGCTGTGAGGGTGCAGAGGAGTGGGCGGGAGGTTGCTTTATACCCTCAGGGTTCACATGGAGTTGGCTGAGGCAGAAACCCCAATGGAGAGGGAAAAGATGGTGCTAATCAGCAACGAGGGGGGAGGTCTTGACTACAGCCCGCCGTTCATTTCTGCTGCTTTTCAATTTGACCATCAATTAGAGAGAGGGAGGAAAGGGCAAGGAAATGTGTCGCTTGTGTTGGAAATGCAGCTCAGCTGGGCTGGGATCCAGGACCTCCCCACTACATCACTGTAACCCTAGCAACCTCCAGCCCAATCACAGGAAGCGGCCACAACTTTTTTTTTCCACGAAAACTTTTTAAACTTTCATGAAATTGCATGATTGAACTTTCTTAAATCAGCAGGGCTGGACTACCCCTCCCCACCGTGACCCGCCCCCACTCTAAAGCCCGAAAGGCAAGTTCCCAGTCACACGCTGTTAGAACTGGGGTCACCAATTCCGACACAGTAGCTTGGCACGAGACAGGAAGGCACTCGAAGGCAATGTGTAAAGCAGTGGTGCAGCACACACTCACACTGACTCACGAATACACGCAATAAAATGAGACCACACCAGGTTGTTTTAGAAACCAAGACTCTATCTCATTTCGTTAGTTCAGGCAGGTAACACTTCTTAGATACCAAGCAAATGGAGTCAACATCTCTCAGACATTAATTCAATAAAAATAACACTCTGCTGTTCAGGGACATTCTAGGCAACGTTTCCTGTAAACATGGTCATCAAAGTAACATTTCAGGGGAATGCATATAAAGTCAAAACATTTCAGTAACATTCCCTATGCAGGTGGCTCCTCTAAATAGGACAGTCCCTCTGTAGGATTAACTCAGCTACATCTCCTGTGCAGTGTTACTGCCGCAGGTAGTCAGTCTCATGAGAATATGCACTACAAACCCCAATTCCTATGCAGAGCTTTAAACTGGGCAAGAGCTGTCATTCGGTGAATTTGGTGCCCTTGCAGGAAAGACAGGGCGGCAGAAACTGTCTAGTGCCAGGGGGAAGTTTAGCTGGCTATCCCTGCTGCGCAGGGGTCTAGCTGCCTGGGGGAGGGCACAGCACTTCCCAACCCTCCCTGCGGGCTGTTACTTGGGGGATAAACGTCCGCAGTCAAGCTGGCGCCGGTTCTGGCAGGCACCGGCCGCCTCCTCACTCCCCCGGGCCTCTACGCTTCTTGCAACTCGTCCAGGAGAGGTAGGGGGCTCCCTCTTTGCTCGGAGCCCCCTCGCCGGTGCTCAGGATCAGCTCCGGGCCTTCCGATGCCTGCTCCGGCCCGGAAACCAATGAGGGCGAGGCTCTCGTGGGCGCCGCAGCCGCAACCAATGGCAGCGCGGCTTCCAAGGGGCGCGGCCGATGACGCAGCCGGCGCCCCAGTCATGTGATGCTGATCTTGCTGACTTCGCAGGCCCAGCGCTGCGGCCCTCCCCAGGCTTCGGGGGCCGCGGTGAGGTCCTCTGGGCCAGAGCGGGTTCTTCCTACGAGGCGTCCGGCCGCAGCGGTGATTTTCGGCCCCAAGGCACGTTCAGCGGCAGTGCCCCCAATCAAAGGCACACACAGGCTCGGGGCGCAGGCAGCTCCTCAGACTTCGCAGCAACCGGGCCGCAGCGGTGATCCTCTGCAATTAGTGCTTTCACCAACACAGCGCTAATTGACAGGTACTGGGGCTGCGGCGGTGATTGGGCAGGTCGCGCTTAGGGCATACAGCGCTTGAGCGTCACAGCAGGCAGTTCATTCACGTCCTGGGCTGCGGCGGTGGTCTTGGCAAATAGTGCTTCAGGGACACAACCACAGCAGGAGAGCAGCAGGTTATTACAGTCTAGCGCTTAAGGGCAACAGTTCCCTCAGTAAAGCGCTTGGAAGTCAAAGCGCGCAGGGGGCACAGTTCTATCAATACATCGCTTGGTTGGCACAGCGCTTATTACCTTGTGATCCCCATCAGCAGTGCTCACAGCAGGCAGTCAACTCCTTCAACATAGCGCTTGGTTGGCACAGCGCTTATTTTGGGGGAAGAATAGATGGCAGGTCTTAGTTGCAGGTTCTTGGGGTAAGAAGGGGGGTTGAGTTGGCAGGCATAAAAGGCAGGACGGTTCCCTGCAGCACACTGGAGTTGGTCCCCTGGGTTTCCCCCTCACTGGGCAAGGTCAGCAGGCAGGCAGAGTCCCTCAGCTATCTTGGGTACAGCAGGGCCACAGCTCAGTCAGACTCAGTAGTGTAGGTTCCCCGCTAGGCCCAACCGCCTATACTCCGGCATATCCAGTGGTGCCCCAACTGAATCTATGACATAATATCGTCAGACAGAATATCTACATACAAAAATATCGACACAAAAATATCGAAATCAAAAATATCGAAGTTATATCTACATAATGGTAAGTACAAAAATATCGAAAAAATAATATCGTAGTACAAAAATATCGAAATTACAAATATCGTTTTTTTAAATGTATTAATAATAATGTAAAATTAATTTTAAAATACATATACCTTTACTAATATTAAATAAATACATTAAAACATATTTGAAAAATTATAACTAATACATATACATTTAAAATAAATTTAAAAATCTACATATACATTTATAAATATACTTACTCCACATATTACAACAGTAGAAAAAGCGTTGGATAGCGTAAGGGTTTAAATTACTATTCCCACTCCAGAGGATGCAACAATAGGGAAAGCGTTGGATAGCGTAGGGGTAAAAATTATTATTCCCACTCCAGAGGATGCAACAGTAGGGAACGCGTTGGATAGCGTAGGGGTAAAAATTACTATTCCCACTCCAGAGAGTGCAACAGTAGGGAAAGCGTTGGATAGCGTAGGGGTTTAAATTACTATTCCCACTCCAGAGGGTGCAACAGTAGGGAAAGCGTTGGATAGCGTAGGGGTTTAAATTACTATTCGCACTCCAGAGGGTGAAAAAGTAGGGAAAGCGTTGGATAGCGTAGGGGTAAAAATTACTATTCCCACTCCAGAGAGTGCAACAGTAGGGAAAGCGTTGGATAGCGTAGGGGTTTAAATTACTATTCCCACTCCAGAAGGTGCAACAGTAGGGAAAGCTTTGGATAGCGTAGGGGTAAAAATTACTATTCCCACTCCAGAGGGTGCAACAGTAGGGAAAACGTTGGATAGCGTAGGGGTAATAATTACTATTCCCACTCCAGAGGGTGCAACAGTAGGGAAAGCGTTGGATAGCGTAGGGGTAAAAATTAATATTCCCACTCCAGAGGGTGCAACAGTAAGGAAAGCGTTGGATAGCGTAGGGGTAAAAATTACTATTCCCACTCCAGAGTGTGCAAAAGTAGGGAAAACGTTGGATTGCGTAGGGTTTAAATTACTTCCCACACTACTCCCCCTGTAACACACAACACACTAAACATTTAAAAAAACACAATTAATCAAAGTTTCAATTATTCAATTAATAACAATAAATATTATTAAATTGATGTAAGAATAAATGAACTAATTAACACTTATTAATTAACAATAAATACCAATAAATAAATACAATCTCTTTAATTAATTACATATAATTATATAACACCCTATTCCCCTATAAACACACAACCCACTACAAATAAATCACATCATTTAATCACTTAATAATTATTAATTACCAATTAATTATTAATTAACAATAACACTAAATTAAATATATTAGCACAATAAATCTAATTAATGTAATTAACTAATTGATAATAATAATAATTAATTACCAATTAATTGCTAATGAACAATACAAATAAATTAAATATATTAGCACATTAAATCTAATTAATTTAATTAACTAATTAATATTAATTCATTACCAATTAATTATTAATTAACAATAACACTAAATTAAATATAGTTGCACATTAAATCTAAGTAATGTAATTAACTAATTAGTCTTAATTAATTACCAATAATTCATTAATTAAAAATATTAACAAATATATATTAATTAATTAATTATTATTAAATTACTTCCCACCCTATTCCCCTATAAACCCACAACCCGCTCTAATACTAAAACGCAAAATGTAATCAAAATTACTAATTTTCAAACATACATTTCTAAACATATTTAGCAAACATATATACAACATAATAAAATACATAACACTAAACAACAAAATTTCGATATTACTAACATACATACCTTAATATCGATATTCTGTCAATCGATATTATTGCACATCGATATACTACACCATCGATATTAAAACATCGATATTATTGTATATCGATATTTTAATTTCGATATTTTGTCTGACTACCGCCCCAACTGACTAGTTAGATTTCCCTCCTTTCCTCTTATACCCCTAGGCCAGGTGACCCTCCTGTAAAGGCGGCAAAGCATAACTCCTCCCTGGGCTGGAGGGTTCCAGGAGCTTCCACATGTTGGTCTATGGGACAAAAAGGCGGGACGTCAAAGATACAGTATCAGTATGTCCCAGCCTGCTCCTAACTACTAGTGCGTGTGTGTTCGAGGGCCACTCCTCAGTAGCAGGGGCCTGTGGCAGCCATGTTATTGCGAGAGAGCACCTGCACCTCAGCACTGTTTGGCAGTGGTAAGGCACCCAGAGGCCTAGGTCCAACAAAAAGATGGTGGCAAAAATGAGGCGAAAAGGGCAAAACAAAATGGGGTAAGACCACCCTAGGGCTGACAGGTCTAACACGCATACCCCCAGCCAAAAGTGGGGAGAGCTACCCAACCTCTAGGGAGTTCTCATCACTAAGGCGGAAAAACCGAGAGACCGTCAGCGTTGGCGTGGTCTACTCCGGCAGATGTTCCACCCGAAAGTCCATAACCTGGAGGGAAATGGACCACCTCAACAATTTGGGGTTTTCGCCTCTCATCTGCATGAGGCAGCAAAGGGGTCGGTGGTCGTTCTGAATGAGGAAGTGAGAGCCAAAAAGGTATGGCCTCAGCTTCTTCAGGGCCCAAACCATGGCGACGGCTTCCCGTTCTATAGTACTCCACCGCTGTTCCCTGGGGAGTAGCCTTCGGGAGATAAAGGCCACTGGCTGGTCTTGACCTTTCTCGTTCAGTTCGGAGAGCACAGCTCCATTGCCATGCTCAGAGGCGTCTGTATGCACAATGAATTCCTTGTCGAAGTCTGGAGTCTTAAGCACCGGAGTGGTGCACATCGCGTGCTTAAGGGTGTCAAACGCCTCTTGACAGGCAGCTGTCCAGATGACCTTGCCTGGCTGCTTCTTGGATGTCAATTCAGTCAGGGGGGCTACGATGGTTCCATAGCTCTTGACAAACCGGCGGTAGTAACCTGTTAGGCCGAGGATAGCCCGGACCTCCATTTGGGTTTTGGGGGGCTCCCAGGCCAAGATGGTCTCGATTTTGGCCTGGAGGGGTTGCACCTTACCCCCGCCAACCAGGTGTCCCAGGTAGACGACAGATCCCTGTCCAATCTGACACTTGCTGGCCTTGATGGTTAGGCCAGCACGCTGTAGAACCTGTAGCACCTCCTGGAGATGCTCCAGATGGTCCTCCCAGCTGCTGCTGAATACAGCTATGTCGTCCAGGTAGGCAGCTGAGAAGGCCTCTAGTCCAGAAAGCACCTGGTTGACCAACCGCTGTAAAGTGGCCGGAGCATTTTTCAGCCTGAAGGGTATCACACGGAATTGAAAGTGGCCCTCGGGGGTGGAGAACGCAGTCTTCTCCTTTGCTCCGTCTGCCATGGCAATCTGCCAATATCCTGACGTCAGGTCGATGGTACTCAGATACCGAGCTGCTCCCAGTCATTCAATAAGCTCATCCGCCCGAGGGATCCGGTGAGCGTTCGTCTTGGTCACGGTGTTCAAGCCTCGGTAGTCCACACAGAACCGAAGTTCTGGTGTGGTGCCCGGTGGGGCCGCTTTCGGCACCAACACCACCAGACTAGCCCAAGGGCTGCTGGAAGGCTCAATCACCCCCAGCTCCAACATCTTGGCCACCTCACTCTGGATACTGGTCTTGATCTTGTCCGACAGCCGATAAGACTTGGTTTTCACGGGTGGGCTGTCCCCTGTGTCCACGTCATGGGTACACAGATTCGTGATCCTAGGAGTGAGGGAGAACAATGAGGAGTACTGCTCCAATACCTGGCGGCAGTCCCTCTGTTGCTCAGGGTTCAAGGATGGGGAGAGGACCATTCCCTCCACCGATCCATCCTTCTCGTGGGCCGCCAAACGGTCCGGAAGAGGCTCGCTCTCTTCCTCTTAGATCCCATCCGTCACCATAAGGAGAGCAAGCTCTGATCGCTCATGGTGCGGCTTCAGGCGGTTGATGTGGAACACCCTATGGGGCTGTCGGGGGGGGTCTTGAGGTCTACTACATAAGTGGTCTGTCCTCGCTTCTCCACAATCTCATATGGTCCAGTCCACCGGTCCTGGAGGGCGCTAAGCTCTCTAGGCTCCATGACCCACACCTTCTGTCCAGCATCCAACTCCACCGTCAGAGCGTTCCGGTCATACCACTCCTTCATGACGGCTTGACTAGCCTCCAGATTGTCTGAGGCTTCCTTCTACAGCTTGGCCATCTGGCTGCGGAATGCCAGCATGTAGCTGACCACGTCACGGGGAAGCTTCTTGGAAGTCTTCTCCCACCCCTCCTTCACAAGACTGAGCGCCCCCTAACGGGGTGGCCATAGAGCAGCTCAAAGGGGCTGAACCCAACTCCCTTCTGCCACACCTCACGGTAGGAGAAAAGCAGACAGGGTAAGAGGACGTCCCACTTCCGTCTTAAGTCATCTGGCAGGCTCCGGATCATCCCCTTCAGGGTCTTGTTGAACCGCTCTACAAGCCCGTTAGTCTGGGGGTGGTAAGGAGTGGAGAACCGGTAGGTCACTCCGCACTCCTTCCACATGGCCTGCATATAGGCCGACATGAAATTTGTGCCCCTATCTGACATCACGACCTTGGGGAATTCCCACTCTGGTAAAAATCCCTATCAAGGCCTGTGCCACCGCAGGTGTAGTGATGGTCCTCAAAGGGGTGAACCATTGTCCCGAAGAAGTCGGCGGATCCATTGGCCCGACAATATCAATGCCTACCCGCTCAAAAGGGGTACCGACAACCGGGAGCAGTTCCAGAGGGACCTTCCCAGTCTTGCCACCCGTCTGACAAGTCTTACAGGTCTTACAAAAGATGTCAAAGGCAACTCGCACTCTGGGCCAGTAAAAATGTGGGACCAACCGAGCAAAGGTTTTGTCCTGGCCCAGGTGTCCTGCCAGTAGTATCTCATGTGCCAATTCCAGCAGGAAGGCTCGGTAGCATTGGCGGACCACTAAGGTCCTTGATGAACCATGCACCGGAGCCTTAGGCTCACTGTAGAGGAGGCCATCCTCCCAGTAAATATGGTAATTGCCGGTTTCCTTGGCAGTCGCTTGGGCTTCGGTCTGCCGCCGCATGCCTTAAAGCGTTGGGCACTCTCTCTGCGCCTGACAAAACTCCTCCTGGGTAGGCCCTCCTTCCACCTGCCACTCTGCAGGGGTTGGCAAGTCCCCCACGGGAACAACATCCACCTCTGCGAACTCCGGGGTCACCTCCACGGGCTCCCCATCCATCTCACAGTGTGTCCTCCAAAACATCTTCTTGTCCAGCATTGGGCTGGGCCATTGTTCCAGGCTCCAACCCGGGTTGAGTTCCTTGTCGAAGCAGCCATGGACCTCGTGACCACACAAGTCCATCCTGGTAATCCCAGCATTTCGGTGTGGGCTTCCAGATCGTTTCCGAGCAGACACTCAACTGGCATGGCAGGGCTTACGGTGACTCTCAACTGGCCCGAGACCCCTCCCCACTCAAAGGGAACCTGGGCAACAGGGTAGTGACTCACACTGTTGTCAGCCAATACAACCTTGTGGAATACGTCAGGGATCACTTGCTCTGGGGACACCAGCTGTCTCAGTACCATCGTCATGCTGGTACCCGTGTCCTTCAGAGCCTCCACCTCCTGCCTGTTAATCTGTACCCTCTGCCGGTACTTGGCAGTATTCGAGGGTAACTGCGTCTCTGGGACCATCTCTCTATCCCCCACTGAAACCAGGGTCAAGCCGGTCCACTCACCCCCCTCATCTAGGGACAACAACTCCCCCAGCGCTACACTAGCCACCCCTCCTGTCCTTGTACTCTTTTGGCGATGCACTCCTCCCTGACACAGTACTGCCTGCCCCGGAACGTCTTCCTGACAACATATTCTCACTAATGTCTACTTGCAGTAGGTCTAGCTCTCCTGGAGCGCCCGCCTCCCCTTGTGCGCCCAGCTCCCCCTGTCCCTCATCCACTCTCGCCTCTGGGTGGGCCATTACCCTTGCCCTCAAGGCTTTCTGAAGCTCCTCTCTCTTGGCGCCTCGCTTGCTGGACACCCCCCATCCCCTGACAGAACTACCTCAGCTGCTTCACCGTATACACCTCTAGGTGGGCCAGCTCGAACTCCACCCTGACAGGGAGGTCCCCAGACAACAAGGGAAAAATCACTAGGACGTAGGCAACAGGTTTAACGCATGAGACTATACAATCAATCAGGCAGTGAAGGGCAAATTTGTTAGGCTTGCGTTACAATAGGTGTCGAATTGCAAGCACACTGAATCACTGGAGGGTGCTGCACAACCACAAGTCCTTATCCCGCCGCTGAACACCAATGTTAGAATCGGGTCACCAATTTCGACACAGTAGCTTGGCGCGAGGCAGGAAGGCACCCGAAGGCAATGTGTAAAGCAGTGGTGCAGCACACAGTCACACTGACTCACGAATACACACGCAATAAAATGACACCACACCAGGTTGTTTTAGAAACCAAGACTCTTTATCTCATTTCGTTAGTTCAGGCAGGTAACACTTCTTAGATACCAAGCAAATGGAGTCAACATCTCTCAGACATTAATTCAATAAAAATAACACTCTGCTGTTCAGGGACATTCTAGGCAACGTTTCCTGTAAACCTGGTCATCAAAGTAACATTTCAGGGGAATGCATATAAAGTCAAAACATTTCAGTAACATTCCCTATGCAGGTGCCTCCTCTAAATAGGACAGTCCCTCTGTAGGGTTAACTCAGCGACATCTCCTGTGCAGTGTTACTGCCGCAGGTAGTCAGTCTCATGAGGATATGCACTGCAAACCCCAACTCCTGTGCAGGGCTATATCCTGGACAAGAGCTGTCATTCCGGAGAATTCGGTGCCCTTGCAGGCAAGACAGGACGGCAGAAACTGCCTAGTGCCAGGGGGATGTGTAGTTGGCTAGCCCGGCTGCGCAGGGGTCTCCATTACTGCCTTGGCGAGGGCACAGCACTTCCCAACCCTCTCTGCGGGCTGTTACCTGAGGGATAAACGTCCGCAGTCAAGCTGGCGCCGGTTCTGGCAGGCACCGGCCGCCTCCTCACTCCCCCGGGCCTCCACGCTTCTTCCAACTCGGCCAGGAGAAGTAGGGGGCTCCCTCTCTGCTCGGAGCCCCCTTGCCGGTGCTCAGGATCGGCTCCGGGCCTTCCGATGCCTGCTCCGGCCTGGGAACCAATGAGGGCGCGGCCGATGACCCAGCCAGCGCCCCTGTCATGTGACGCCGTCCTTGCTGACTTCGCATGCCCAGCGTGGCCTTCTCCGCTGCTGGAGAAGTGGGTACAAAGACAGTTATCCTCATTTGTTGAGGAATCTGGCATCTTGCATGACACCCAATCTGGGTTTAGACCAGCCTTCAGTACCGAAACGGCCCTCCTGGAGGTTTCAGAATCAATAAGAATGACAGTGGACCAAGGGACGTCAGCAATGCTGGTGCTTCTAGATCTGTCCGCTGCATTTGACACGGTGGACCATGCAATACTGCTGCGCAGACTAAAAGACATCAGCGTGGGGGGGTCGATGTTGAAATGGCTGAACTCGTTTCTCTCCAACCGGACACAACAGATTGCCCTACAAGCACCCAAATCCAAACGCAAGCAGATCTGGTGTGGAGTCCCTCAGGGTTCAGCACTCAGCCAGCTCCTTTTCAATATCTATTTGGCCCGCTGTTTTTACTTATTGGCAACTGGGGTGTGAAGGCGATATCCTACGGTGACGACACCCAGAAGGTGTTCTCTTTTAAAGAACAAGGGAATAATGCCCTCGAGAACTTTAAGGGCTGCTTGACAGATATATCCCTTTGGATGAATAACAACAAGCTGAGGAGCATCAGGGAGCGAGGCACGGAGACCCATAAGAGAGTGGGGTGGGGAGCATCTGGGAGTGGGGGATGGAGAGACATAAGAGAGTGGGGTGGGGAGCATCTGGGAGCGAAGGATGGAGAGCCATAAGAGAGTGGGGTGGGGAGCATCTGGGAGCGAAGGATGGAGAGCCATAAGAGAGTGGGGTGGGGAGCATCTGGGAGCGAATGATGGAGAGCCATAAGATAGTGGAGTGGGGTGGGGAGCATCTGGGGTGTGGGATGGAGCATAAGAGAGTGGGGTGGGGAGCATCTGGGAGCAAAGGATGAAGAGCCGTAAGAGAGTGGAGTGGGGTGGGGAGCATCTGGGGTGAGGACTGGAGAGCCATAAGAGAAGGTGGTGGTGAGCATATGAGAGTGAGGGCTGGAGAGCAGTAAGAGAGTGCAGTGGGGTGGGATGGGGAGCATCTGGGTGCGAGTGATGGAGAGACACAAGAGAGGGGGGTGGGGTGGGGAGCATCTGGGAGCGAGGGATGGAGAGACATAAGAGAGGGTGTTGGGGTTTGGACCATCTATGATTGAAGGATGGAGGGAAAAAAGAAAATGAATTCTCAGAAAATGAGGTAGAACTCTTGTTGCTTCATGCACAAACAAGAAAGCTTCTTGTGGCGCAATGCAGTCTTTTCTTGTCACATTTCCCCTCTCACGCTATCTTCCTCTTTTCACTTGGGAGGCAGAAGGGGTGAGTGTAAGAACGCTACACCAAGCATTGGCAAACGCAATGCATACAAATACAGGTCTCTGCAAATGCTGGATGGATGCATGTATTAGAACATTAAATCATGTTCTATTGGCTTTGCCAATGCTTGTTTTTATAGAAAGAAAAAGTGCTATATTTTTATGGTTCTAAGCGCTGTAAATAACAGATGTTTAATTTCCTTTTGACACTCAGCATTTTTTCCTAGTTTAATATAAAAAGTATTCACTGCCTAAAAACAATTTCTAGTAAAAGAAAAATGTATAAACATCTGTACAAAGCATCTTGCTACAAGAAAGAGAAGTTATTTTAAATATACTCCTTTTTTCCACTCCCGACCCGGAAGTGAACGGTTTTCTGGATGAAGAAGCTCTGCACAGCCATTGCTTCAAAACAGGAAGTTACTCCCACGACAAAGCCCAACAAATCAATCAATAGGCTGCTGTGAGCACAAGAAGGCCCTCTGGAGCACTGGAAATGTGTATAATCTAGATTTCTTTCTAAGGTTGTTATTAATTCCAATACATTTCTTAGTACACAATCAGATATCATATGTGTATCACTACTGTGACTGTTCACTACAGTTCTGCTGATCTTTTTTGTATGTTTTCTTGTTTATCTGTTTACTAGCAGCCCGTCCCGACCATGTCCGGGAGCAATCAGGCTTCAGGGCCCCCGCCAGCCCCGGCCCCCGCCCGCCCCGACATTGTCCGTGGGTCCCCCGGAGTAGCAGCCCGTCCCGACCTTGGCTTCAGGGCCCCCGCCCGCCCCGACATTGTCCGTGGGTCCCCCGGAGTAGCAGCCCGTCCCGACCTTGGCTTCAGGGCCCCCGCCCGCCCCGACATTGTCCGTGGGTCCCCCGGAGTAGCAGCCCGTCCCGACCTTGGCTTCAGGGCCCCCGCCCGCCCCGACATTGTCCGTGGGTCCCCCGGCGTCTTACCTCATCCGCCGCTTCTCCCCGCACTCCTGAGTTCACCGGTCCGCCGCTCCTCGTCGCTCCTCCCCTCTCCTCCCCGCCTGTCCGCCGCTCCTCCCAGCCTGTCCGCCGCTCCTCACCTCTCCTCCCCGCCTGTCCGCCGCTCCTCCCAGCCTGTCCGCCGCTCCTCACTGCTCCTCCCCGCCTGTCCGCTGCTCCTCCCCGCGCTCATGTCCGCCGCTCCTCCTGGACGTCGCTCCTCCCCGCGCTTATGATGTCAGCACGCACGTCACGGCCGGCACTACTTCCATGGGACTACTTTTTTTTTTTCTCGTAAATTTTTTAAATAACGTATATTTTTTAAATTTATATAGCCTATGTCCATCTGCACACCCTGACAATTTCAACAATGTATCGGGTGTGTGGATTGGCGCTGTGGTTCCCGAGTTTACCCGCCTCAAAGGTTTAAAGTTCTTCCTTTATAATAGTAGTATAGATAAAACTCATTAAAATATTTTGAACTGGAAAAGAAGCGCAATTTATATAAACAAATAAAATGCCATTTAAGTAAATGTGTTTGCAGCCGATGCCATAAACCAGCTCTGAAGAACAGTAATGCAACATCCCAAAGTCACTTCCAGCATTTCCCTCGAACCGCAGGAAGCTGATAAGACAAAACAAGCACTGGCAATGCAAATGGGTCTGGCTTTAATGTGCACTTTGAAGGGCCCACTGCTCACCCTGAACTCACACAGGCAC
This sequence comes from Lissotriton helveticus, assembly GCF_964261635.1. Classification (NCBI taxonomy): domain Eukaryota; kingdom Metazoa; phylum Chordata; class Amphibia; order Caudata; family Salamandridae; genus Lissotriton; species Lissotriton helveticus. The sequence continues at coordinate 19,495,658 of NC_136068.1, read as the reverse complement.
AACTCTCACAATTAGCCCAGTTTATTTGTACTAATAAGAAAATGGAATGCAAATGCAGCCAGGGGCTGACAGAAATTAACGTACAGATGCAGAGCTGGGGGGGGGGGGGGGTGGAGTCGACTCTAAAAGACATACCTGTTGGCTTTGCCAATCCTTTTTGCCAAGTCCACAATCCGCATCCATGTCCAGCAATCAAACAGTGGATGTTTTGTAATTAAAAGAATCCACTGCAAGGGGACTGCCAACGCTCATGGACGCATCATGACGCGCTGTAATCAGACAGCACAGTGGACCATCTTCAGGTTAAAGTGGTAGAACTGAAGCTGCAAGTCCCTTTATTTCCACAGTTGAGACACAGGGCCCCACCTTGCTGCTGAGTCCAAAGTTAGTTGAAACGTAATTGTAAAGCATGTCACCAGCTGACAAGCAAATCCCAGAGCTGAGCCCCGGCAGACACCTGCTCAAATTAAGCACTGGACATAGGTGCCAAGGTACCACAGCTACTCAGTTTGGAGTCGTAATTAAGATGATCGCACTCCAGTGTATCAATAGAATATCACATATCATGGAAACTTTGACAATGGAATAAATCACTGGAAGGAAAAGATACACGGAAAAAGTAAAAATGTATTCATACGAAATTTATAGATTTTAGTAGTGTAGTTTACAAGTAGACATATGGGGAGACATATGGACCAATGAATTATGTGATATTCTATTGATACACTGGAGTGCGATCATCTTAATTACGACTCCAAACTGAGTAGATTTGTTCCCAGAACCAAGCCCCTTGTAGCACCCTCTGACTTTAACTATCCTGTGCCCAAGCCTACAAGGGTAAATTGGGTTTCCCCTGCTTCTATTAAGGTACCACAGCAGCAGCTCTTTAGCCCCTTCTGTGCGGGCTGTTTCCCCCGCTGTGCTGGGGGGCGAGGGGGCACGTGCAGCGCCCCGGTGCTCATGACGTGGTCAGCTCGTCTTGAGATCCGGTGCTCATGTCGAGCTGAGCTGAGCTGAGCTCGTCATGACCACGCCCGTTTCAATGGAATGCTCAGCACAGCAGGGGAATCAGCCCAACATGCGAGCGTTCCATGTAACGGGTGCGGTCATGCGCCGTAGCTCATGACGAGCTGACCTCGTCATGACCTCGTCATGAGCACTCAAGGAGTTAACTGGCCATGGCGGGAAACAACTTTTACAACGCAGTCATTACATTGCCCTACCTTTACAACGCAGTCATTACAACACAACATCCTTCACATCGCATGCGATTACAATGCAGCCATTACATCACATGTCACTACAACGCATGTCATTTCAGCGTATGTCACTACAACGCATGCCAATACAGTGCAATATAAGGTAAGTAATGGGGAATAGGAATTTTTACCCCTACACTATCCAACACTTACCCTACTATTGCAGTCACTGGAGTGGGAATAGTAATTTTTACCCCTCAGCTATCCAACACCTACCCTACTGTTCCCCTAAAAGTAATACGCGTTGTAATGGAATGCGTTGTAATAATAATCCACATTTGTAAAGCGCAAACAATCACCTGTAAGGGTCTCTAGGCGCTGGGGGCCCTCGGGAAGATTAAACAAGGTGTCACAAGAGTCACAAGGTACTGGGCTAATCTGCCACCGGTGCCGGGGATCGAACTGTGAGCCCACGGGGATCGAACCGTGAGCCCACGGGTTCCAGGGAGGGTCACCCTGGCTGCTGCGCCACACCTCTTCCACAAGGAATGGAATGCGTTGTAAATGTAGTTTCTAAAAATGCTTTGCGATGGCATGCGATGTAATATCATGCATTGTAATGGATGTTACAATGTAAAAACTGTGTTCTAAAGGCATGCGTTGTAAATGTTTGCGTTGTAAAGCCATACATTCGGCCAGAGCACCAGTCACCTACCCAAGACACACCTCCTGCCGTAAGTAACACTACACTCTCATTTTATGGCCCTACAAACTCAAATACCACTCACTCTTTCACCCTTACCTTCGGAGTGAAGCTACTCTGGGAGGGAATCAGCTTAAGGGATCTGAGGTTGAACGTGGGTTTCTATTTGTTGAACAACTGAGACTAGGGTCTTCCTGTGCGGGTTGCACCACAAAAAGTGCCCCACCCCCGCCCATACTTGAAGTGAGTGCCTTAACTGACCTCTTATGTCAGACCTCGAAGGCAGACAAGACAGAGTTACACAAGATGAAGCCGATGTCTGGTGTGTGTCAGAAGCAGGAACTCTCCTCTAAGAGGAGGCGATGATCTCAGTTAATTGGCCACTAACTTCCTCCCCCGTGTGTCTCACTGCCCAGGGCACAGGGAAGTGCTGTTTATTTATATTTGTGTAAAAACCACATGGGCACACAGAACTGGGCAGATTATATCAGCGCACAGGCGCCTGTGCCTAGTGCAGAGCTCTGTGACCCTGGGCAGATCCTAACCCTGGCAAGGGAGGTGCCATGAAGCGGACAGCGGGGCATGAGCAGCACTCGTGCAGCGGAGTCCGGAGCTGAGACAGCACAGGGCGAGGTGTTCACTCAGATCTCAGCGTCAATACGGCCGGAGCCACCCACAGCTGGAAGAGACAGGAGCACTGGTGAGTGACAGAGCCACACACAGCTGGAAGAGACAGGAGCACTGGTGACTGTCAGAGCCACACACAGCTGGAAGAGACAGGAGCACTGGTGAGTGACAGAACCACCCGCAGCTGGAAGAGACAGAAGCACTGGTGACTGTCAGAGCCACACACAGCTGGAAGAAACAGGAGCACTGGTGAGTGACAGAGCCACACACAGCTGGAAGAGACAGGAGCACTGGTGAGTGACAGAGCCGCGTGCAGCTTCACAATTGATGAATATAATTTTTGTTTGAAAAGAATGAAAAATATTTGGAAAAGAAAGAAATTTGAATACATTAAGCATGAAAACATAAAGAAACTTTCGATTAACATTATTGAAACAATTTTCTGAGTGCATTTGGTGACGTTTTCCACTGCATTGGGATAGCACTATCTAACACAGCTGCTGACCAGAGATACGATTCTGTCCTGCCGTTGCTTACCCAAGCTTGAGAAAGGGAAGGTAGAACAATAGGTTTCCTGTCACAGGGAGGTGTGACCACTTCTCAGACAAGACTTAGTGTATTGGGCCAGGGTGGGGGGCACTTGCCAGCGCCTATAGACTGCCTTGAAGGGCCCATTTGATGCCCTCCTTGCATACACCAGTTGGAATCAGTCCAGGGAGTCGTTGGCTCCCTCTCTGGCGTGAAACTGGACAAAGGACATGGGAGTATCCTCTGCACTGTCCAGCCCCTCCTGTGGGAGGGACCCCTGAATCGTCCCAACCCTGTCTTTAGGGTCCTTAAGAGCTTTCCTCTGGGTGGTTCCTTAGATTCATAATGGGACAAGATTGAGATCCACAACCACTTTATCTTCAACAGTCTGGGCACTTTGGAGTTCGCTAGACTTCGCTTTGGGAACTGAGACTACAACTGGGAAGACTCCTGCTACTCCTGGTCTCGCCGTCCTGCAACTCTGCTGCATCGTCTGTGCCTGAGCTCCATACAGATTTTTTTCACAAGGTCTGTGGACATCCAAGACACCCATAAGTAATCTCCCTTGAAATGAAGGAGTCACTTCCCTGCATCTACAGGCACCACAATGAAGCTGACCTCTCTTCTGTTCCTGAGCTCCTACAGAATCCAAAAGGTTCAACAATACAGGTGGTTGTTCTGCAACCCTGATGAGGCTAGCACTGTCTTCAGAGAGTATGAAGCCAGTATCCCTCGTTGGAACCACTGGAGCAGTACCCCTGTGCAGCCTGTCAACTTGCTGTAGCCAAAGCTTGTTCAATCTCTCCTCAGAGATCCTTGGGCTCCAAGAAGCTCCAACATCAAGCATCTCCTGCTAGCAAGATGTTCGTCCTCACCACATCCTCTGCACTGTGGCCCTTCATCATTGGTGGGCTACTCAAGGTCCTCTTGTGATGCCTGTATCTCTGGCATGAGGGTCCTCTTGAGGCTCTTCTTTGGCTCCAGTGGGCTGTGCTACTTGCTCGGGACTGCTCTGCCTTACCTGCTCGTAGTGGGTCACTTGGATCTTGCTGGTCCAGACACTGCACTATTGTCTTTTACTAAGTTCGTTGCCTTTGCCACAGCTTGTTGGTGTTCACGATGGACACCAACCGCAGGCTCTTGACATCCTACATGGAGTAGCTCCTGAATAGCTCCTGGTCTTCCACAGCATTGCCTGGTCCGCACAGCTGCAACGCCAAGTTCACTGTCAATTATTCTGCATCTCGGACCTCGGTGGGCTTGCGTCTTCCGTCCCTCCTGGTCACTCCTGAGTGGCATAGACTCTGTCGCCACAGCCTGTATGTACCTCTCATCTTGAATCCACCATTGGGTTTCGCCTGACTCTTCCACCTTCTTCACTGAAGTCCTCCATTGTGGTCTACGGCAGTTTCTGACGTCACTTCGTACCTTTGCAACTGGCATTCCTGGTGTGGGTATCCTGATTCCCTGGGTATCCACTGGTGGGGTTACTTTCCGTCCTTCCTTCTTCCAAATGGGTTTCTTCAGGGTCCTCTGAGGGTCCCCTGAAGAAACCCGGATTGTTCCTGTTAGACCTAGCACCATTGGCGTGGGTCCCCCTTCCATTTTTTTGCTGTTGCCTCCTGTGTTTTTGCTATGTGTTTTGCTGGTCTAGATGCTTGGGGCACTGTGTCACTGCTATTCAGTGCCACAGTGCAGGTGCTCCCTATTGTAAAGTATTGTATTGGATTAGTGACTCCATGATTGGTTCATTTGATTTACCTTACAAGCAAAAGGAGCCCTAGGGGGAAAAAGAAAGGAGGAAGCCGCCCCCCACTCAATCAATATTAAACAATCAAGGCCTCCCCCACCTAACAAAAATTCTGTACGACCAATGGCAGAGTTGAACGGTTAATTGTACTACTGCCCCAGATGTGTTTACTTAACACTAGTCTATCGGGTCATGGTGTATTTACATATAAGATTTTCAACCCAGGTCTAATCCCACTCTCAATGGTGAAAAAATAAAGTGAGTAAAGAGAGAGTGCCTCACGGTAGCAACCCCCGAGGGGGTTCCTGGCAGAAAATTGCCAGTTTACCCACTTCTCCTCATTGGTCACTCTCTCTTTGATATGAATAAAGAACGAAGAAAAAACAGAAATAGTAAATACCCAACTAATATAGGTGTCGTGCAAAAAATGAACAACCTATCTGTCCACTCATCTAAATTGAAAGTGCAGAAGTGAGTTTGTGCACCTAGAACCCCTGTGATAGCCAAAGGTAAATGGCCACCACTGCTAAAATGTGGAGAAACTTGCTGGCTTAATAACTTTATTCTGCTGCTGCAAGTAGTCCCAGTTAAAAATGGTTCCTAATATGCCATATATATTTACATGATGCCGACATGTTTCATTGCTATAACTTCAGCAAATTCGTCAGGGCAAACTTGGGGTTCTGATTTCAGTTTTTTACTTTTCTCAGTTCACTCGACCTGTAGTAATGTTAAAAAACACAAACAACAGCGGAAATGGAATGTTAGTCCCCAGTATCGGACTGCATGCATCTTGAATGTTATAAATCACACCAACAAGCATATACCAAACGTACAGAGTAAACTGTGTACAATGTTACCTGATGGGTGCCAGCTATTGCATACCTGCAACCACAACAGGCATTGAACAACGTGTCAAGAGATATGGGGAACGTCCTAGATGAAGTAATGCTTGGGTCAGATTTAGTGTTTACCAATGAGTTATGAATACCGCCTGTCCCCCTCAGGCACACTTCTAACACCTTCGTCAATTCTGCCGCAGCACTAGGGGGAGGGAGGAGCCACTCCGTCACGAGCCTCGGGCGCGCTTTGCTTGTGACGGAGCGGTTCCGTCGCGGCCCCGCCCGCTCAATAGAAGCACCGCGCAGGCGCGTAATCAGCGCCGTGCAGGCGCGGCTGCCGGGCCGTGACGGAACCGCTCCGTCACCAGCACAGCGCAACCGAGGCCGGTGACGGAGCGTTTCGGTCACCAGCATGGAAGGCGTTAATGGAAGAGATACTTTAAGATCATAAATTATATACTGATGTCAAATAGACATTCAACTGGAGTTCAGTCTTTTACAACTCATAAAAATGCCCTGAGCAACCATTTTCCAATAAGTGTTTTGTTTACCCTATTAAATAAACAGTTAAACACTAAGGACAAATTTTCCAAAGCCGCACAGAATATAGATTTAGGTAAAGTAAATGGCTACACCCTGCACTGGTCGATGGTGGATCCACTGGAAATCACAGAGAAAGTAGTGACCAAATGTGAATCTGCTTTCATAGCTTGCCTTGAAGAAACAACCCCCCATGGCAATGTTCTAAATTCCTTCCCACAGATATCTGGATTTACAAAAGAGACCCTATTTTGCAGAATAATAATTTGTGAAGTAGAACTCAAGGGTGGTTTGATACCAAATGCCCCAAGGCATATTCTAGATTGAAACATGAGATACACAAATCACCTAGAAATATCCATGCTATCAGAATGGCTATGGGGGCATATAAGCGTGCATTTAAAGAGTGCAAAGAAACGTGGAGAGAAAAAGCATGGTCAGCCTTGCGTGAAGCTTCTTTAGCAAGAGATCGTTCTGCATTTTGGAAGGCAGTCCAAGCCCTCCTCCTGGTCACTCGGGACGTTCCCTCTATTGAGATAGCAATGGCAGAAGAACAATGGGTGGAACATTATTCTACTATGTATAAGTGTACCATGCATGAAAATTCTATGGGAAGGCAATCGCCTTATGACACATTATCGTTATCTGCCAATTGCCCCATTGATCTCCAGTTTACACTTGGAGAGGTGAACTGTGCTATTATGGTAAGTTTGGGTGGGAAAGCTCCGGGGCCCCCAGGGGTCCCCGTGGATCTTTAGAAATCTAATCTGCTGCTATGGGCCTGCTTTTAATTCAAGTAGTAAGAGCATGCTGATCTTCTCATTTGATAGAGAGCTGGTCAAAATCAATCTTGGTTCCAATTTTTAAAAAAGGTGACCGTCAGGATCCTGGCTGTTATCGGCCCATGTCATTATTAGACTCCCTGGTTAAAGTAGTGGGGCAAATTATACTTAATAAACTACAGGATTGGGTTGAAGATAATAGAACAATCTCTGAATTATAATTTGGCTTCCGTGAGGGTCTACGTACAGTCCAGCAAAGTTTAAATCTGAATATCATTGTGAGGAAGTAAAAGCTGGCAAAGCAGGGCAGGCTGCCTTTAGCATTTGTAGACCTCACAGCAGCTTTCGCACTGCTTGATTTGAGCCGGGGTTTTCCGGTGCTTGGCACTGGCACCTAATTGTCAACACCATACATAAAACAGTCTGCCACATGGTGGCGGTGCTCATCTAATTTAGAGATGAGCAGAACAACAGTTGTTTAGGAATACAATATACATTAAAATGACTAATACCAGACTGTTTAATGCATGATAAATTATGGCGGATCTTGAAGGATTTAGGCGTGGAACCTCCAATAATATATTTTTTAAGGCAACTATATAGTGATGCAAAGACAAGGGTGCGGTATTGGGCCGGTGGAAACAGCACAGCCTTGTTTAAAATACGGAGAGGGATACGGCAGAATTGTGTGTTGGCCCCATTTCTGTTAACACTCTACATTCTTGGACTAGATCAAGCGCTGGTGAACCAGTGTCAAGACTTGCCACAAATTGTCGTATTGATGTCATACACTCAAGTGGCACTTTAAAAGGTGGTGACTAGTTTCTCCACGTTTATGCATGATTTGGGTCTCAGAGTAAATACATCAAAGACTTTCATTATGACATGTGGTGTTGGTAGTACCAAATGTAGAGACATCTATATTGACAAGTAAAAGGTTGAATTCACAAAAAGATTTTCCCATTTGGGCATCCTTTTTGATGAAAAGGAGACATGGACTCAGGTAGTCCAAGCAAGAAAATTAAATGTTCATGAAACTTACTGCCGCCTTAGCTAATTTTGCTAGAATACTGGACAGAAGACCTCCGGTAGAGCTACTACATATCTATCAGGCTAAGTGCATCTCTACAGCTATTTACGGCTCAGGTGTCTGGGGCCAAGTTGATCTACAGCCATTACAACTAGTGGAGAATGGGTTTTTAACATTTTTATTAGCAGTCCCGAGTAGTACATCCTCTTATCTATGCCATTCCGAATTAGGTTTGCCATACATATCTGACCTTATAAAAATAGAACCTGTTCTATTATGGCACAGGACCCGAACATCATCAAAAACTATGTTTAATCAGGACATTCTAAATGACAGGCCTAGGCTTGAGCTGGTATCAACTATACCGTGAATAAAGTATGTAAAAAACTTTATGAATGACCTTGGTCACCCTGAATTTTATAATAAGCCTAGTACAATGACTGCTGTTACAAGAAAAAATCTTAAGGAAAGTGTCTGAAATTTCCGGAATTGATTAGATGATCTACATAAATTGTTCAGCCAACAGTATTGGCAAATCAAATTATTTTAACCACCTATAGCATCCAGCCATATCTTAAAATCATGCACGGCTGATATGACGGATTTTTAATGACCAGATTTTGATTATGGACTATAAATAGGCTAATAAGTTGACCTACAATGAATGATTGGTCAAGATTTATGAACAGGTGCCCTTGTGATGATGTCTCCCAACAAACAACACTTCATGTCGTTTTGTTTTGTAAATTTTATTTTGTAAAAAGAATGAGATGCAGTTTACCAATTTTAATGTCACTCAGCCTTAGGCAATGCCGCCCTGCATTTATAGACCTACAATTAAAAAAATATATATATTTTATATGGATTTTATCAATGATCTTAAACATTGTACTCAAATGTAGAAAAACTACCTTAATGTGAATTTAAAAAAATATATATTTTTCAATTATGAGTATGGATTCAGGAAGACAGCTTAAATTACCTGACTAGGTTTCACATGAGATGTTTTAAAACCTTGTTGATTATAATGATGTATGATATTTTGTGCTTTTATGATTATCTTGAAAGAAATCGAATAAAACTTGGTTGACTTGACTTGACGACAAGATACTGTACATTCCTGTCCTTTCTCCCTGTCCAGCGCACAATTTAGTGCCTAGCACCATTGCAGGCCCCCTTGCCCCCTGGTGCTAGGGTGTCTTCGTTGTTGGCAGGGGTGTTTTTGTGCACACAAAGGGCACTTTCCTGCACAAAAGCAATCGATGGAGACGTTCTCCACTTTCTAGGAGGGCTGCAGAATGCTGCACACATAGAAAGAGGTAAAAATTAGGAGAAATAAAGACATTTCTCCTCGTTACACCCCCCCCCCCTTTGGAGGCGTGCAGTTTTAACACATTCCCAGGATGTCAGATCCTTGTAAATCTGGGGCAGCGTCAAAAACCATGGGTGTTGCAAGGGAAAAAAGCAGTGCAACACCCATCCCTGCCGCAGTGTAAGGCAATGAAGACTTGTGGTGCCTTGGACCATATCTACGAGTGATACAAGAAGGTATGCAGTTCCTGAGGGAAAGAATGGAGGAGACGGGGACTAAGTGGTCATCAGTCCAAGGATAAAGTGGGGGCAGGGGATTCCCCCTATAGGAATTAGGGCCCTCGCACACCCAGCTGTGTGTCATGCATCTTCATAGGGCGTGATCCTCGCCAGGTCGACGCTGCAATACCTGACGGGCTCCCTATGAGAGGCTCTTTGCCGGAGATCTTTTATTTCCAAATGCTGTTGGGTGTCGTGTGGGTATAGGGCCTTGTCATGTAGATGGATGTGAAAAGTGTAGGTGTTCAGTGTTATGGAATAAAATGGGATGTGGAGGTACTCCAGAGTACACTTAAATCAGCGAGTCCTCCACCCCCAACTAAAAATTCTGGTGGCACACTACTGAATGATGTTCAGATGTGGCGCAGGACATACAGTCACCATGTTTCTTGCCCATGTTGTCCTAGGATCAAGTGGCAATTCCTCAGGACCAAATAGTGAAAAAGATCTACACAGTGGTTGGTTGTCTGGTTAGTGACCTGGATGAACCAAGCTTAAAACCTACAGTGAGGTGCCTGATTGTGGTGGAGCGAACTACTGGAATATAATGAAGTACATTAGATATGAAATTGTTGACATCATTAGAATTAACATGTTAAAATCTTGGAACGTCCCCTGGAGAAGCGGCATGCAGTGATCGCTTCTTATCCTCATGTTAGTTAAAAGTGCAAGGCACAGTGATTAAAAAGAGAGCTTCTGTGGGAGGCTAGCACATCTATAAAGGATGGAAGTGGGGTGGCAGAACAACCACCATGGTGCAGAAACATTTATCCCTTGCCGCACTGCAAGCACGAGTATCCTGTCTGTGCTCCTGGAAGCTGTCACAATTTTGACATGCACCCTTAATTCTACCAAACCATTTTTTGATGCCATTCTCTTTCTCTCACCTTATTCAGGACACCAGGGGGCAGATTTACGTTTCCTGGCACAGCCCTGCAAATCAGCAGGGATGCGCCAGGAAACATGAGACACGCATCTCAGTCCTTTACAATGCGGCGCATCATGGCGCAAGGAAATGCAGATGTGTGTCGCATCTGCTGCCAAATGTTGGCGCAGTGCTGGAGTTGTGCCGCGGGCGCGACACAACTCCAGCACTGTGCCAACCCTGCCTATGTCCAACATGGTGCGTCAAGACCTACGTCTGCTTCAAGCAGGCGCAAGGTTTTGACGCAGCGGGGTCGGAAAGTGACTTTTAGATTTCACTCAGCCACTTTTCCGAGGCGTTCCTGCGCCGGAACGCCCCATCCACCCCCCCGGCCCCACCCTCCTGCCGGAATGCCCACATGAAACCTGAAGCAGGTTTCATGTGGCGCAGGGCTTTACAATGTGACGCATCGCCCTAGATGCGTCATGTTGTAAATACCCCGCAGAATGGCGCTGGCTTTACGCTGCCGCTGCGTCACAGAAGTGACGCAATGGTGGCGCAAAAGTGGCATACAGGGCTTGTAAATTTCCCCCATGGTACTTCTTAGTGTCCTCTCTGCCGAGAGCTCATGTAGATGGCAACCAACCCCAACAGTTTAAGAAACCAGTTTACAAAGCCCACTGACTAGAAACCTCTCTGCATATGAATATTATCTATGAAACCCACCAAATACACATTGCCACATCTGGGGGGCATCATTTAAGGATCAGCAACGCGTTGTTCCACCATGACATATAGGTAAATGGTAAGACCTGGAGGAGATAATCACATTAGATATGATGTTGAAAACACATGGGCGATTGTCTTTCTTTACACAAATGTCCTATCTGACCTGACTCCTTACTTGTAATATTGAGACAAATCTCTCCAAAGCTAAACATGAAAATGACTTTCCAGTCACAGTATTTCCTTCTCCTCCCACACAGGAACTCCACTCACAATACAGAGCTGTATTTAATTCAACATGATGTTATCAAGGGAGATTTGGCCTAATAGGAATCAAAGGCTACAGTGCTACATCCTAACAGGTAAGACAAACTTACTGGAGGAAAAATTTACAAGGGTTTGTGTCAATTACATTTGTATTTGAATGTTGAGTTTCCATGAATCTTCTGTTTTTTGCCTGGGTGAACTTGATACCGAGTGTAGTAGAAATTATACTTTGTACCCTTTGAGCCCTTAGCCATTAAAGGAAGTGACATCATATAACCAGTGAACCAATGGTATTCTAGAAAGTGAGGTCATCTGACATAAGTGTAAAGTCAATGTAAGGACAACAATTACAACAACAGTAGAACTGGCACATTTTGCTTTAGGGGGGAAACATGGCGGCCGCTGGTTAGGGCAGTGCGCGCGTCCGTGACAGACCTCTCCTAACCCCGTCGTAATTTAGCACTAACCGGCGCTTATGGCTGCATCGTAGTAGCGCTGGAGTGGTAGGAAGGGAAAAAGTGTAGTTCTGATTCCCGGAGCTCAGGCTGTGTATTGAAACTATCCTTCCGTGCTTGGGGTCGGTGTGCGTAGGACCTAGTCTGGAACCTCCCCCCGCCTCTCTCCTGCGATGGAAGCAGGCAGCCGTGGAGCTGAGGTGCGGCCGCAGGACGGCGGCTCGCGGGCTCCTCAGAGGAAGTGTACGAGGTGAGAGTGGCGGAGGGGGGGAGATGACCTACCCGATTTTCCCTATATTTCGTCCTGCGGAGTCTATTGTAAACATCGAGGGATGAACGGCCAAGGACAAGGAGACGGCTGCCCGCGGACCCCTCGGAGCACCTTGCAGCAAAGTATTGGACAGTAAGGAGGGGGCGCGGGTTGGAGGCACGAAGGGTGCAGAGACTTTAAAGCCCAAAAAAAGCACCAGTGGTACACCTGGAAAGCGGGGGGGTGGGGTGTAAGAGTAGAAGGCGGGGGAAGGGCTCCAGAAACAGCATCCCCGTGGATAAGCAAAGAGAAGGTCGCAAGAAAGCCCCAAACTGTATTCCAGATTGCAGCCCAGAGAGAGAACACAAAGTGGGAGCAGAGGGGGAAGGTGAGGCAGAGGCCGAACCTGAAATTGACAGTGTCAGCGTCTGCGACAGAGCAGGGGCGAATCAGGGTACTAAAACAAGAAGAGGGGCTACGCACCCCAAAGCTAGTACTAGCTCCCAGTTAGAAGGCAAAGCTAAAACAAAGTGGGTACGAGGTACTGCAACCCGAATTACACCTTCGCTGCGCTCTTACTTTAAAGCACTGCCTCAAGTACTGGAAATCTCACAATTCACTGAGGCAGCTAGTGGCGCCCCTGAAGGGAATATGATTGAGTCCAGCATCGCTCAAGAGCCTGAGTCCTTTGGCTCGGTGGCTATAACAGAGGTCTCGAAGTTGAAGTCAGTAGTAGATCTCGAGGAGTCTAACCATGCCGAGGGGGGTCGCTGGGGAGCCAAGGGTGCCAGTGGAGACCCTATGGATGGGGAGAAGGGTGGTGGGGGTTCGTAGGAGGCACTTCTGACTGCCATGAGGGAGGAGATAAGGAGTGGCTTTACAGAATCAAAGACTAACTAGAATGAGATCAGGGCGGCATGTGAGCCCCTTGAAAAGAAGGTAGATGGCCTCTATGAAAGAACAGAGAGTTTGGAAGGTTCAGTGGGGGAGCTAAAAGCGAGTCTGGAGTCAGCAGAGACTAAGATTCAATGCTTACGGAGAGAGGGGGATGCGATGAGGGAAAGGGTTGAGTCCCTGGAAAATTATTCCAGAAGGAACAATCTCCGACTTTTGAAGATCCCAGAGGGGAAGGAGGGTGGAGATATTAAGGCATTTGTGGTGTCACTATTAAAGAATGCCCTCAACCTGGACAAATCGACTGAGGTTCTAGAGATGGATATCCAGAGGATATACAGAGATCCCTTCCGCCTCAATCCCGGGAGAGTGAAACCGAGAAAGATCTTAGTGAATTTCCTTAAAATACTCCTTAAAGGAAAAAATCCTGAACCTCGCACTGAAGGCAAAGTCACTTAAAGCCCCAGATTTTTCCTTTGAAGTCCGGTGTCTGATCTGTCAAAAACCACCTTAGATCAACAGTGGGAGCTCGGCCTTAAAATGGAGAAGTTTAGAGCTGCAGGGGCAACTGTGCAGATGAGGTTTCCCGCCTTCTTGAGGGTAATGTACCACAATAAAATGCATAACATCCGTTCCCCTCTGAAGGCCGATGAATTAATAGTATCCATTAGCGAGCACTCACGGGGGGGGTGCTAATGCATTTTGCCTCCAGTTTAATATTGAGACAATGAGAGGAATCAAGGTAGCTTAGATCTCCCTACACATCGACCTTCACGTTTATTTTACTCCCTTTTACTCCCTTGGAGGTGTTTAGTATTTAGAGTCCACTAAAAATGGTTTCTCGCATACACCTAATCTGAGAGAGGAAGGGTTAAAAAAACAAAAAAAAAACATATATAAAGAGGATCAGAAATAAAAGGATACATTAAGAAATAGGTTTAATAAAGTAAACTAAAGGTTATACTGAGAAAAAAAAAAAAAAAAAAAAAAAAAAAAAAAAAGGAAATTATATAAAAAGGGGGAGTATACAATACACTAGGAAATTTAAGTTTTTCACAATTGGGGATGACTGGACTTCCCATCCTGTTACACTTACGTCTTGCTGGGAGCTACCTACTCTCTAATGCTCTGTTCAGCTGGTATCTCTATACAAGGCAGGTGGTGTAGGAGGGGAAGGTCTGTCTGAGGACGCAAACCTGGCTATACATCTGGCCAGTGTAAGTAAGGGAGGTTTTTCCAGGGGAGGTGGGAGGGGGGGGCACAGAGGGGGGGGGAGAGCAAAAATGTCCTCGTAAGTCTGTCCTCGTTAATTCGGTTCTGGGCAATAATTCCTTTAAACGCCCCATGAGTGGTTCCTGGCAGGTCAAAAGTTTTCAATTTATATACTTGAGTGATTTTGGCCCTAGAGGTGGTTGGGTGGGAGGGGGTAGGAAAGTGATATGACCCTATTGCAGTTCTTATCCTGGAATGTCAATGGCCTGCGTGTGAGGGGCAGGAGACACATAATATTACAATATTTGCGAGACTCCCCCGCGAAGGTCATTGTCATCCAGGAGACGCACCTACTCAAACATGAGGTAAACGACATGCTGAAAAAGCAAAAGTGGGTGGACAAGTTCTTATATACAGACCACAACGCCAATATACGAGGGATCCTCATCATTTTTTAAAAACAGGCTAAGGTACAGATTTTGGAGCACAAGGAAGACCGCAGCGAAAGATGGCTTTTGACTAAAGTAGTGTTAGATGGCCGGTCGTACATTCTAGTCGGCTACTATGGCCCGAATCAAGACGACCCATCCTATCTGAATAAGATCCAGAACCATCTGATTACCTCTCAAGACCCGGTAATATGGGTCGGGGACTTTAATATAGTCCTAAATCCCAAGCTTGATAAGTCACCCAACTCTAGAGCTTTGACGCCTTCCAAATCCAGGCAAATCCTTATAGCAATAATGACAACTTTGAGTTTAGCAGATTTTTGGAGGGAGAGGGCAGGTAACACACTGGGGGTTTCCTTCGTGAACTTCAAATATAAACACAAGTCGAGAATCGACTATGCTCTTCTTAGTTACAATCTTAAAGATGTATTGTTATGTTATGTTATGTTAATTGGGCTCTTCTATAGCGCAACGGCTACTCACAGTGGAGTGTCCCGGCGCTTTGGCGAAGAGGACCTTTATTGGAAAGGAAACATAACTGAGAATAAAAGACATCACAATTCATTAGTAAAAAGCCAAGTTTTTAACGCCTTTCTAAAAGACATCAGACTAGGGGCCTGCCTAAGAGCAATAGGAAGTTCATTCCAAGCGCGTGGGGCCAGGTAATGGAACGAGCCACCCCCTTGTCTAGTTCGTTTGATGGATGGAACGAACATTTTAGACAAGGAGGCAGAACGGAGAGCTCTGCTCGGTTGATAAAGAGAAAGACGCTTTCTAATATACCTAGGGCCCGAGTCATGAAGGGCCTTATAGGTGAGCGTCAGACTTTTAAACAGCACCCTTTTGGCTATAGGGAGCCAGTGCAATTCCTTCAGCAAGTTAGAGGCACTGACTCGTCTGGGGAGACCATATATAGCCCTGGCGGCTGAATTTTGCACAACCTGGAGTCTCCTTACAAGATATTTAGGAAGGCCTAAATAGAGGACATTAACATAGTCCAGGCGCGACCCTACCAGTGCCTGGACAATAACCCTTCGATGGTTCACAGAAATCAAAGGGAGAAATTTCCTGAGCATCCGCAGGATTCCAAAACATTTCCCTGCAAGACAGGCTATTTGAGGTCCAAAAGTCAACTCATTGTCAACAATGATGCCAAGATTTTTGGCCTTGGTACTAGCATTGGCAGGAGGAAAAAGATCCTGAGGCCACCAACTTTTCCAGTTTGGTTCAGAGACACACCCGAAAAAAAGCAGCTCCGATTTATCGGAGTTGCATTTCAGGCCGTGTCTTTTGAACCAATCAAAGACTGCTTCTAAGCAGCCTCTGATACTGGTCCCATCAAACACCTCGTTCTTATTCTGAGTAAACAAGAGCTGGGTGTCATCAGCGTAAGACACGATCTGAGCACCAAACGACTCCGCAACCTCTGCAAGGGGGGCCATAAAGATGTTAAAAAGCAGGGGACTAAGAATAGACCCCTGAGGGACCCCCACTTCCAGGGCTGCCATAGCTGCGGAGTGAGGTGGCGCCCAGATCGTTTGTCGACGGCTGGCTAGAAATGATTTAAGCCAGTTCCACACCGTCCCCCTAAGACCACAATCCCAGAGTCGAATTAGGAGGGTGTCATGGGGAACGGTGTCGAACGCCGCCGACAAGTCTAACATAACCAACATGGCCTTGCCTCCCGAATCTAAAACCTCTCTAATGGCGGTGGTGACTTCCAGTAATGCGGTCTCTGTGCTGTAATTCGCACGAAACCCAGATTGAGTACTGTGCAGCAAGTTGTTATTCTCGATGAAGTCAGAGATAGATCGGTGCACATGTCTTTCCGCCACCTTCGCCAGAGCGGGGAGGAGAGAAATAGGCCTATAGTTGGCATGTATGATGGGATCCAGAGTTGGTTTTTTGATTAGTTGAAGAATAAGAGCGCTCTTCCAAGCCTGAGGGACAATGCCAGAAGACAGTGAGGAATTCAGAATGGAGTTAATGGGACTATTTAGCACAGAGGCTATTTTGTTGAGACAGGAGACCGGGCAAGGATCAAGAGGGGAGCCCGATTTCAAGCCTGTCAAGAGGTCTAATGAAGCAGCAAGGCTTAACTGCGGGAATTCCCAGAGGGTGGGATTTACCGAAAAGAGGGCATCCGGATCAACAACCCGAGGCTGTTTGGAATGAATCGCAAGATCGCCTTGGATGGTAGTTATTTTATCAACAAAATACTGTGCGAGTTCCTTCAACCAAGATTCTGAATGGAACTGGAAGTATTGAAGGAGTTGGTATACCTTCCCTCCAACCTGTCTGATCATTCAGCTATCCTTTTCACTCTAAAACATCCTCAGCAGATCAGACACACCTCCTGGTGTTTTGACCGGACGATCCTGCTTGAAGAAGAAGAGATAAGCTTTTTGTTAGCTGAGTCTACTTCATTCTTGGAAATCAATCTAAACTCGGCTACCATAGTTACTGTGTGGGAAACTTTTAAAGCTTATTTAAGAGGCTGTATAACCAACAGAGCCTCATATAGTGGGAAGGTACATAGAGAAGCAATTAAAAATCTAGAACAGGAATTGCTTCTCCTAGATCAGAAGTGCGGCCCCGCCATAGGATCTGCAGAAGACCTAGAGAAGCGGGCCGAGTTGGAAAAAAACTGGAAAGCTTATTACAGGAAAGGGTTGCTAAGAGATGGGAGGCAAGTAAGATCTCACACTTAGAGTACGGAGAGGCTGCAGGCAAGGTTTTGGCCTGGAAAATAAAATCAGATCAAGCTAAAAAATACATCAGGCAAATAAAACTGGAAGGGGAAAATACAGCCAGGACTTCCAACTCAGAAATTGGGAGTGCATTCCAGGAGTTCTTCCACACCATCTACAAGGAGGAGATCAGGGATGATCCGACAGATAGAGACTCTTGGTTAAATAAGGTCCAATTGCCTACCCTGTCAATAGAACAGAGTGACCATCTGGATAAGGAAATATCAGAAGTTGAAGTCAGTAATGCTATTGGACTACTGAAGCGAGGGAAGGCGGCTGGTCCGGATGGTCTAACAGGGGAATTGTATCGTATATTAGGTCCCGCCATAGTTCCACCATTGACCGCCCTTTTCAACGGTATCCTCCTGAATGGCGTGGCACCTCCAGAGTCGTGGAGTGAGGCAACGATCGTTCTGATCCCCAAACCTGGTAAGGACCCGACTGACTGCCGGCCGATTTCGCTCCTAAACAATGACTATAAGATCTTTGCAGCTATTTTGTCGGCTCGGCTGGGGAGCGAGATCGGCTCGATCATCCATCAAGATCAGAAGGGATTTATAAGGGGGCGTCAGTTGGCAGATCTTACCCACGACCTGGTTGGGGCCATTGACATCGCCTCCACCTTCTCTCTTCCTCTGGCCACTCTCACTCTGGATGCTACCAAAGCATTTGATAGGGTCAATTGGCCTTATCTGGCCGCGGTAATGAGAAGGTTTCAATTTGGGGTCAACTTCGGTCGAGTCATTGATCTTCTGTATAGGGACCCCAGGCCTACACTATTGGTCAATGGTGCCCTGACAGACCCCTTTAAAATCATGAGGGGTACTAGGCAGGGCTGCCCGCTCTCCCCCCTCCTATTCAATTTGTATATTGAACCTTTTGCGCAAATTTTGTGAGAGGAGTACAACATCCCCTCTTTCGAGTTTGGAGGATGGGTAAAGCGGGTAGGACTCTATGCAGATGATATTCTAATTTACACAACCGATCCTGCTCAAGCTTTTCCTATTGTTGTTAAAAGGGCCGGATCTCGGGGTATGAAATCAATGCAGGGAAAACCGAGATAATGACGTGGAATATCCATAACACACAGCTCACAGTCACCACATCTATGCGCTATCTCGGAATAAAGATCACCCAAGAAATAGGTAAAATGGCTCAGACCAATCTTGACCTGGTCTTCCGAGAATGCAGGGCGCTATTAAAATCCTGGACTTTTCTTCCATTGACCATACTTGGGAGAATACGTTTAGTAAAAATGGCCCTTCTCCCCAAATTCTCGTTCATGTTTAACGCCATCCCACTAGCCTTTGACTCCAAACAACTTAAAAAATGTCAGCAGGAAATCAATTCCTTTGTCTGGAACTACAAGGCAACCAGGTTGGCCTGGAAGAAACTGAGAAGGAAGAGGGGAAAGGGAGGGCTTGCACTGCCAGATTTACAATATTACGCTTGGGCGTTCCAGTTGTCACATTCTAGGATGTTGTTGAAAACCTGTAGTATTCTCTGTGTTGTGCCTCTTAGGCATCTGTAGTTAGAACCTTGTTTGCCTCATGGTTCCAAGCTTGGTCTTAGAACGCTGTGTTTTGACAGTTGGATTTCTGTCACTGTTCCCTGTCGCTGTGCTTCTTCCAAGCTCAATAAATACTTTAATTACTATACCTTTGGAGAATCCTGACTACCTTACTACAAATTTATTGGCGACGATGCTGCTTGGAGGAAGGTAAAGAACCTGCCTGCCTTACCTCGCACATCCTCGTGTAGCAACGATTGAAGCTCGATCTTCGAAGGAGTGAGAAGGGCATCCGCTCTAGACTGGAAGCGAGATAAGTGAACTTTATGTACTTTTGGGAATAATCGGCGTATTTTAAAATTGAAGAGGGAGAGCTAAAGCGGACTTTTCGGCAAACGCTCGTGACGTCAACATTCTGTCACCGACAGCACGCGCTGATTGGCAATTCATCCCGCGTGGTTGGCAGTAATACGCAGTCAAGCTGCTCGCGCTTCCTGAGAGAGCGCGCTTACTTGGTGACGCGATCACGTCTCCAACAACATTTACTGCTCGCGCCTCCAAGCGTTTCCCTGACAACCAAGCTGTTCGCGTCTCAGAAAGGGCGCGCTTGGCAACACGTCTACGAAGCAGCCTTGTTCACAGCTAAGGCGGATGCGCTGAATGCGCTGAACAGCGTTTCCTTGTGTCAATAAATATACATGTTGACTCAGTCTGGTTCAGCTCAAACATTATTGTGATTTTATCTCCTAAACACTACATGAGCAATTTTATCCACAGCGACAGGGCACACAAATAAAAAAAAGGAAAATAAAAAAAACGAACAAGTATTTCAGTGGAATTTTAAAGGAGTTTCACATTTCAATTAAAGATGCAGTCTGTGTCTCCTCCACCACCTTTCCTGGAGACGCCAGGAAATCCACCCATTAGTTGGAAAAAATGGTTCGATGCCTTCGAGACCTATTTGGGTGCGATAGGCGCGTCAAGATATCGCGCAGAGAGGAAGAAGTGTCTTTTGCTACATTCTTTGGGTTTTGAAGGGAGAGAGATCTATAAACATTTGCCCCCCTTGACTAGAAATAACGCAGAAGAAGATATAGACGAATATACCGAGACAAGGATGAAACTGGAACTGAGATTTGATGTTAAACCCAGCCTAGTAGTAATTAGACACACATTTTTCAAAAGGGACCAGCTACCTGGAGAAGATGTTGAGACTTATATCTCTAGTTTAAGACTGCTGAGCGCAGAATGCGAATTTGAAGGTTTTAGAGAACAACTGATTAGAGATCAGTATGTTTGCAAATGTGCAGACAAGTCAATTCAACAGAAACTACTGACGTTGGGCAATCCAACTCTTGAGGAGACTATCCGTGTGGCCAAGAGTATAGAATTGTCTAAAAAAGAAGTGAAAGAACTTGAGAAGAAAACTGAAGAAACTGTTTCAGTAGTTAGAACTAAGGAGAACAAAGACAACAAAATGACTTTTGGTCAGCAACGTTTTGAGAAGAGTAATTTTGCCAGTTCCCAACGTTTTGAAAAAAATGCTTTCTCTAGGAATGACATTTGCTATAGGTGTGGCAATCCTTCACATAACAAGAACAACAAATTTTGTCCTGCAAGAAATTCTACTTGTCGTAATTGTGGAAAGTTTGGACATTTTGCCAAGATCTGTCAAGTTTCCAAACAAGGGAATTCGACTTTCAGTAATAAGTATCAAGGGCAAAACAATGTTAGTGTGGTTGGGGATGTCACAGAATTTTATGGTGGGACTGGGAGGGATCCTGATTCCATCAACTGTATTCAAGACGACCTTAGGGATATGGTCGTGGTGGTACGAGATGATGGTGATCTCATCAACTGTGTTCAAGACGACTTTAGAGATATGGCCGTGGTGGTTCGAGATGATGGTGTCATCATTGGGGACCCTTCAGAGTGTGTTGACCCTTATGAGGATTTTAGGGTTGGTGATAAAGTTATTTCCCTATTAGTGGATTCAGGCGCAAAAGTTACGATGATCACTCAAGAATTGTTTAATGAAACTTGGCCTGAAAGGGAACTATTGCCTCCAGATAGAGCCCCTGTTTCCTATGAGGGACACAGAATATCTCTTTTTGGGTTTTTTGAAGATATTATTCAATTCAGGGGTAGGAAAATTTTTGGGAAAGTTTATGTCTCCATTAAAGGCTTGAACATCTTGGGGTGGTTTCACCAAGGGTTATTTAAGATGATCCTAAGACCAGGTACTAAAGAACAGATCAGTATCGATGAGTCATCTGACTATTTTGAAAGTCTTGCAGTTGTGGATTCTAATGAATACATTGAGAAATTAATTCTAGAGTTTCCTGCTGTTTTCGGGAACAGTCTTGGCATGATTAAGGGTTTCAACCACGAGATAAGGGTCAAGGATGGGGCTATTCCAGTTAAGCACAAGGTCAGGAGTGTTCCTTTCAGTGTGAGAGATGCCCTTGAGAAGGAGTTGAATGACTTGTGCAAGAGAGGGGTCATAGAGCCCATAGAGTCATCTTTGTGGTTGTCTCCTCTTGTGGTCGCCAGGAAGAGGAATGGTGATTTGCGCGTCTGTGTGGACTTGCGCAGTGTCAATAAGAACATTTTGATTGATTCGCACCCTTTGCCAAAGATCACGGACTTGTTGTCTCTTACCAGGGGTGCAAGGTGGTTCACCAAGCTGGATCTGGCTTCCGCCTACCACCAGGTGGTGTTGAGTCAATCATCTAAACATCTGACTGCCTTCGTCTCTCCTTTTGGGAGTTTTCAATACTGCAGAATGCCGTTCGGCCTTGCTTCGGCTGCGGCAGTTTTCCAAAGACTAATGAATCAAATGTTTAAAGATGTCCCTGGGGTAATTGTGTTCCAGGATGATGTTTTGATCTTTGGGGAAGACAAAGGAGGTCATGATTTTTCTTTGAGTCAAGTTCTACAAATCATGCAAGACAAAGGTATTGTACTGAAATCTGAGAAGTGTGTTTTCCTAAAGGAAAAAATGGAATTTCTAGGGCATGTAGTCTCACATAAGGGAGTGGAACCACGTCCTGGTCTGGTTAAAGCTATTGTAGACGCCACTCCACCTGTTGATAAATCTGGTTTGAAGTCCTTTATAGGACTCAGTGAGTTTTACTCCAGGTTTATCAAGGACTATGCATCTAAGGTTCAGCCTCTTACAAATATGTTTAAAAAAAGTTTGCCTTTTGTCTGGGACAAGAACTGTCAAGAAATTTTCGAATGGATCAAGTCACAGCTGGTGAGTGGGAATGTGCTTAAACCCTTTGATCCCAATAAGGAGTGTGTTGTCACTGTGGATGCAAGTGGTTTTGGCCTTGGGGCTGTTCTCACTCAGAAAAATGGGCAGACTGACAACACTATCGCTTACGCTTCAAGAGTGTTGCGTGGGTCTGAGGTCAATTTCTCTGTCATCGAGAAAGAGCTTCTAGCTTGCTGGTGGGCAGTCAGGAAGTTCAATCCCTTTCTTTGGGGCAGCCATTTCATGATTCGAACGGATCATAGCCCTTTAGTCTCTATTTTGTCTGGGGAGAAAATCAAAGAACATACTCCCAGAATTGCGAGGTTGTCCACCAAACTACTACAGTATGACTTCAACATTGTGTATCTCCCTGGTTCGAAGAATGTCAGGGCGGATTATTTTTCACGTTTTCCCATAACTGAGAATGACTGTGAAATGGAAAAGGAGGATGATCTAGAGGATTGTTTTGTTGCTGCGGCTGATCTTGAAGGGATGTGTGCCGTCAATGAAGTTGAGTGGAAGGAGGAGTTGTTGAAAGATGAGGTTCTTGTTCAGGTTGCCAATTACCTGAAATCTGGTTGGCCCAAGGAGAAGAATGTTTCTGGAGAATTCCAGACATATGTTAAGGTTGCCGACGAACTTACGGTCGAAGATGGCATTCTTTTGCGATGTGGCAGACTTATTCCTCCTGAGAGCTTGAGGAAACGTCTTGTTGAGGGTGCTCATGAAGGTCATTTGGGGAAAACGTTTACAAAGCGAAGGTTGAGGGATGTGTTCTGGTTTGTGTTGATATTTTGATTGATAATTGCGTCATTTGTAAATCTTCTGACAAAAGTCACAAGGTAAGGACACCCCCTTTGGAGCCTATTCAACTTCCGGATAGAGCGTGGGAAAAAATTGGAGTTGATTTAGTTGGCCCCTTCTATCTTCTACCTTCCTCTTCTCGCTTTGCCATTGTGGCCATTGATTATTACTCCAAGTGGCCGGAGATTCGTTTTGTCAAAGAGCCCACCTCTGCCAATGTCATTCTTTTCTTAAAGGATATTTTCTTGAGGGAGGGTTTTCCTTCTGTAGTCATGACAGACAATGGGGTGCAGTTTGTCAGTTCTGAATTTGAGTGTTTTCTGAAACAGGGTGGTGTTGGTCACAAGAAGAGTTCTGTTCCCTGTCGCTGTGCTTCTTCCAAGCTCAATAAATACTTTAATTACTATACCTTTGGAGAATCCTGACTACCTTACTACAAAACCCCATCAAGTTCACCTAACGGGAAAATATTTAATGCTATGCTAAGTGGGGCTGACTTGCCAACTGACGGATTCCTTTTTAAAATTGGGGACCAGAAGTTCTTTAAAAAGGTGAGGTTAAAGTTCTCACAATCACTGGTTAAAGCTTGGGTGCTGATTAATTTGGGATTCCCCGGGGCTCCCCTCCTGTCTTAAAGACAGTCTTGCAGTTCCCGTGAAGGAGGCAGGGATTCTAAGATGGGGTGAGCTGCTATCGGGAGGGTCATTGATAGAATGGGAGGTCCAGCTCTATCTAGATTTAAATACATACAGCTTGTCAGCTGGTCCCGGGACTTGATCAGGAAAAGGGTCCAATTGGGGAGAAGCAGTAATCTGGAACAGCAGCTGGTAGAGAGGCAAGCGGGGGGTAAAGAGGTGGCCTTCTGGTACTGGACCATCTTGGAAGAGGTGGATGGGGAATTCACATTCCCCGATGAGCAGTGGGGAGGGGACATGGGCCTTCAGTGTGAGGACCTATGGATAAGATCTTTCACTCTCCTGTACAAAGCTGTTAAGCCAGCATGGTTAAGGCGAAATCACCTCTTTACAGTACATCCAGCTTTCCCCTCTAAGGCTTTCCAAATTTCAGTCAGGAAAGTGCTGCAATAAGTGTAACCTCCCCGCAGCCTCCGATGTCCATATGTTTAAGGAATGTCCCCTCATTAACTCCTTCTGGGACGAAGTAAAGGCCACACTGGACTCGATTCTTAAAACATCATTGTCTTTTATTCTGTCTTTAATAATTTTTGGGTTAGACGAGAACGTCACTGGGCCGGCAAAGACCTTCCTGTTCTACGCAATTCTCCTTGCGAGACGTCAGATTTGTAAATTTTGGGTCGACTCTAAGGCACCATCGCATGCAGCCTGGCTAACGTCTTTATATGATGCATCAAAGGTGGATTTGGTCAGACCAAGCAGCAAACGCAATCTCACCTTTTGGAACCTGCTGGTTCAATGGAGCTAGAATTTTCGTCAGGATTTCCGTTTTTTTTTTTTTCCGGGTCCGATGATTATGCCTATATACTCCATGGTCCTATTGGTGGTTCTGATTGATAATGCACTTGGTCCAACAGGCTGAAATATGCCTTGATGGAATATTGAGGGGATTGGCACGCCTCAATACATGTCCCCCCTCAGACTTCCCTGAAAACGTCTCCCGCCAGTCTGGCATTCGTGTCTGGGTGTGGGTGAGGACCACAATCGCATCCTTTAGCCTAAGACATGTTAGGTAGTTGGTGTTTTCTCTGGAACGAGGGTCAGGCAAATGAGGACAAAAAAAAAACCATTACAAAAAAACCTAACAAGCTATTAAACTATAATGCCTCCAAGGTATGCCAGAGACACAGCCATCAACTATCCAGGTCCACCCATTGAGGTAACGGGTTTTTAGGAACCCGCTGGTGTCAGGGGATAACACCCGGAGACCTCTGAGTTCCCTTGTTCCGGACCACAGAAACACGTAGTCTTCTAGTCGCAGTCAAAGATCAAGTTTTATTGGTAGCTACCAAGTAACACGTGTCCCAGAAGTACACCACACAGAGAGTAGGTTCTTGGGAGACTGTTCGTTTTTACAGAACCAGCCGTCTCCTTATATATCAAATATATGGCTTCAAGCAAGAATTCTTGAGTTTATGGCATGGCAACACACATATTTCTACAACAATACAAAGAGCGAAGTCATGTAAGCAAGCCCATATTTTAGATGTCCAGTTTGCTGATAGATTACCCAGTTGGATCGGGAACTCCCATCAGATATAGATGAACCACCAATAAAAGGAAGGTACAACCCAGCCATAAAAGGGCCATAAACAAGATACGGGGACAGGTGCGTGTTTGAAGGAAACATGGGCTGTATGTAGTGAATGGTTCGTGGAATGTTATGCGTAGATGCTATCGTATTCGGCCACTGGGCGAGGAGCTGCCTAAACAGGTTTGGCCGAAGACAGTGGAGTCAGTTGGGACAGGTCAGGGGAAAGTCACGAAAGGTGGACGTGTCTATTTGGATCAAGCTCGACCTTTAATTGACTTATCATGAGGGCAAGATGCAAGATGGATGCCGTTCACAAAATGGAGTTTAAGGGATGGGACGGAAACTGTGATTTAGGGGGGTTGGCAACCCTCGATTGTAACGCAAATACATAGGAATGATGTCCTAATCATTATCGGTTCGTAGACACCAAAATCGTCTCGGTACGTTGAGGTTTCGTGACACGGGTATTGGACCTCGATATCGGGAAAACCACAGGGTCCGGATTTTGGGAACCACAGACCCTCCTTTTGCCCTCATATAAGGCAATAACTCATGCTAATCTGAGTCCAAATCGGTATGAAGAAATTCGTGGAGATGTTGCTGGAGCATCATTCTGCTACTCAGCTCGTCCTGTGACACAGACTTCCGTACACACGAGGTAGCACAGAGGCCACATAGTGCAGGAGCACACTGTATACACAAGCAAAACATGAACAGAAGTGCCAAGATTATCCCGATGAAAATCAAAGTTTTCCATCCCCAGGCAGTGATCAGTTCCCAGAACCACCCCAGCAGGGACCAATCCCCTTTCTCAATGTGAAGGGAACCAGATATTTTGTGTAGTTTGGAGATGGCCTGGTATACTGTTGGTGCGTTATCAGGGATGAAAATGCAGCAACTGGATTGGATGACTCTACACACACCACCACGATCGGCGAGTATAATGTCTAAGGCAATTCGGTTCTGAAGGGTCATAAGTCGATCCGACTGAAGCTCTGTTGTCAAATTGCCAAGTGCTCCGGCCGTTGTGGTCACGGCGGATTCAACTATCCTCGCTAACTGGCGAATATTCCTGCTGTTCACCATAGGCCCCCAAAATGGCAGAAAACCCTTTGCGAAATCAGCGAATTCCTGACCCGCGGCGTCGTCTTTACTCACGACACCTCTAGCTGTCCTTGTCCGGTGGTAATCTGCTCGGGCCGTGTAGGTAGGAGGCAGCAGAAATGAAATAAAACATATACCTGAGAAATCAGGGGGCAACCACGTGTAGGCTTGGTCGTGGCAAACGAAATACGTGCCTTTAGCTGCCAAGAGTATCGGGGAAGTTCGGGAAGCAAATACATATGTTTCCGTGCAAATGCTCTTTCTTAACTGTGCTGTGGGGTTCCTACCAATACCCTGTAAGCATAAGTGACCTCAGTGGGGAACTATCCAAACTGGGCGAGATTTCTGTGCTGCCTGGCTCTTGACCAGGTAAACCCCATGTTTGGTCACGTTCCAACGGGTGTAGGGACTCAGTTCATCTTTGGGGATTGTCAGATAGGTGTCGATATCCCTACTCATGTTCCTTATCCCTGCAATTAGTGCCTTGTTACTGGAGTCGCTCGCAGCGGAACGGGTCGGGTATGGTTCTAGGGCGAATAGGAACATGGTCTGGAAAGCCCACAGAGAACCATAGTAGCTAAATGGCAAAACGAAGTATGGGATACCCATATCGGTTGTGTGTGGCATAAGTCCGCATATCCAACAGTTTGACGTGTTCATTATGGACTGGTGTTGGTGTAGAAGCTGGATAAAAGAGTTGTTTACAAATTCGAGTCTTCGGGCAGACTCGTGTTCAGGGAAAAGGGTGAAAGTAGTGTGGAGAAATAGTGGGAGGAGGTGGTGTCTGGGTGTCATTCGAAAAGGTAACTTTAAATACGAACAAGGTATAACCAATAAAAAACACAAGTATGCTACATAACATTAAAACACATAATATCAGGAATCTTCTTCTGGACAGTATCGTGCATAACTGTTTTTCGAAGTTCGTGAGTCTGACAGGTCTCTCTACCCTTGGAAACTCCATCCTCTAGTTGCTGCCCGCGGTGGTTGATTGATTCTCCGGGGTAACTCCCGTGGACCAATCAGAACCGTGGACCTAGAACTTCCCAGTTGCACTCCCCAGATTTCAACCGCGACCCTAGCAGCAGAACCGGATGGCGGTTCGGAAAATCAAAAATGAGCTAGTTCCCTTGGGACGAGAGAGCTGAAAATTCAAAAATAGTTCTTAGGGGAGAAGAGGAAATTACATGAGATCAAGTTTTTATTAGTTCTTTTGTCTAGACCGCAGGTTGTATCGTCGTTTCCCAGGTACGGTATGATCTTCAAACAGCGTTTCAGGGTCAGTAGTGTCCACTTGCATAGATGGTGACACAAGTCCTTGCAAAATATGATCACTCTTCTTTTCGGTGCTAGTTTCTTTCAAACGGGCATCGCTGAAAGGGATGAAGCGAGGTACGGATTCTGTCTCAGAGTCAGCAAGTCCTTTGTTGACCCACCGGTCGTATGGAAGGGGTAGAGGGACCCGTTTGCAGTGGGTCCCATGTACCCAGTTCTTCTTGCCTTCAACCCGAACAGCAGATCTTGTTGAAAGTAGTACCAGGTGTGGTCCGGTCCACCTCGGTTGTCCGTTGTTGGTGCGCTGAAAATTCCGCAACAAAACCCACGAACCGGGTTCGATGAGGTGACCTGGATCGTCAGAGGCTGGTGGAGAAGAACTGTGAACCTGTTGGTGTAAAACACGCAATTTAGTTGTCAATTCGCACAAATAGTCAAGCAGTACGGGGTGCTCTATCTCGCTCAGTTTCTTGGGTCTTGGCACGCCCCAGACATTGGCTGGGCGGCCAAACACGATTTCATGGGGGCTAAGTCCTAACCTGGAGTGGACAGTCGTCCTGGTTGACAAAAGTGCTAGAGGCAAGGCATCAGGCCATTTAAGACCTGTACTGGCTTGGATTTTGGCTAGTTTGAGTTTCAGAGTGCCATTGTAGCATTCTACTAATCCAGCCGATTGGGGGTGATTCGCAGAGTGGAATTTTTGGTGTATGCCTAGACACTCACACACTCTCTTCATCACGCATCCTACGAATTCACTTCCGTTATCACTCCAGACAATTCTAGGCATACCGAATCTAGGGAAGAACTCTTTGACAAGGGCTGTGGCAGTCGATAAGGCGGTGTTGTCCTTAAGGGGGTACGCTTCCACCCACCTTGAAAAGGCGCAAACAACAACGAGAACGTATTTCAGGTTGTTGCACCTCTCCATGTGGATGAAATCTAGCTGCAAAACCTCGAACGGGTACGTTGGAGGCGCAAAATGACCAGCTGGAGTTGGCGTTCCCCTACCGGGATTGTACTTCAAACATACCATACACTTTCTGACCACGTTTTCTGCGTACTTTGGGATATTGCTATTCTGCCATACTGGGGACAATAGTTTACATATTCCTCTCGAATTGATGTGTGCTATTCCGTGAGCCATCGTTACCACTGCAAGTACGTATGCATTAGGTAGTAACCATCGCTGGTGTTCCGATAGTTCGACCCAACAACCATTCGCATCCAATCTACCTGTGCTTTCTCTCCATTCATTCATCTCATTCTCAGTGGCCTCGGCTTGTATTGATTTTACGCTTTCAATGGTGTCCTCACACATTCCTACATCAGCAGTCCATCTAGCGGGACCCATGACATACATCCGATTCATTGTGTTCCTTGCAGTTCCCTTCGCAACCTCATCTGCAAATGCATTTCCGCGGCCAACATCATCCTGAATCTTTCTGTGTGCACTACATTTTATAATGGCGACTTGTAGGGGCAAGGTGAGTGACTCAAGGAGCTCATTAACTAGCTGGCCATGTTGTATCTTTGCACCATGGAACGTAAGGAACCCACGTTCATGCCATAATCTCCCAAAACTGTGAGCCACACCAAAGGCATATTGGCTGTCAGTGTACACATTCACTCGCTTTCCTTTCGCCAGCACACATGCTCTAGTAAGCGCTATCAACTCTGCAGCTTGTGCAGAACTGTGGGGAATGCGTGCAGTCTCTACAATGGTGTGTAACGTCGTTACGGCATATGCTGTAGTCGTATCACCATTCGGCAACTTGAAACATGAACCATCAACCCATAGAGTATCATTGCATTCGGGAAGGGGAGTGTCCTGTAAGTCTACTCTCCCTTTTGTCTCTTCCTCTGTCCTGAAACAGCAGTCATGCTTGTCAATCTTGTCTGTCTCTGTCGGGATGGGTAATAACGTAGCGGGATTGAGTGTATCACACCTCTTTATATGGATGTGACTTGCTAGCAGGGTAAGTTCGTAACTGGATAGTCGAGCGCCAGTAAGGTGTTGTGTCTTTGTCCTATTTAGTAAAATGTCTACTGCATGCGGAACCATAACGATCAGAGTGTTATTCATGACTAATCCAGCAGACTGTCGAATGCAGACAGCTGCTGCGGCTGTTGCTCTTAGACAACTTGGCAGTGCCTTAGCCACTGGATCCAGAGTTGCCGAAAAATACGCGCATGGGCGCTGTTTGTCCCCAAAGAGTTGTATTAAGACTGATAATGCACAACCTTCTTTTTCGTGGACATACAATGTAAAAGGCTTACTGTAGTTGGGGTTTCCCAACACAGGAGCCGAACACAATGCATCGCGCAACTCGCGGAAACTCGTCTGGCAATCTTCAGACCAAGGCATAGGTTTAGGCGTGTCTTTGCGGAGTAGTGACAGTAAGGGTTTGGCTAGTAGTGAGAAATTCGGTATCCATTGTCTACAGTACGATGTAATGCCCAAAAAAGCTCGGACACCTCTCAGTGTCCTTGGGGCACTTAGTTCTGTGATTGCCTGTATTCTTTCTGGTGTCAGTCTCCTTCCCTCCTTCGATAAGATGTGACCTAGGTAGGTTACTTCTTGTCGACAAAATTGCAGTTTTGAAAGGGAGACTTTGTGCTTCATGTCACATAGGTGACGTAATAGCGACAACGTAGCTTCCTTGCAAATCTCTTCAGTGTCTGCAGCGATCAGTAGATCGTCTACGTACTGAATCAATGTTGACCCATCTGGCAGTACAATTGTGTCTAATTGTGTTTTCAGAGCCTGACTGAATATTGATGGACTTTCGCAGTAGCCTTGAGGAGCGCATTTGAAGCGGAAGCTTCGTCCTCCTAAATTGAAGCCGAAAAGGTCTCTACTCTCTTCGGCGATCGGGATGCTGAAGAAAGCGTTCTTCAGGTCAATCACCGAGAACCAAGCTGCTGAAGCTGGAACCATTGTCAATAAAGCAGTAATGTCGGGGACGACTGGAAACTGCGGTATAACTACCTTATTTACTTCTCGGAGGTCAATCACAAACCTATACACAGGGGGCTGTGAAGGATCAGTACGTTTCAAGACCGGTAAAACTGGACTGTTACAAATGTTTCCTGTTGTTTCCTCGATAACATCTTTATCGACCAAATCATAAACGATCGTTAACAATGCCTGTTCGCAGTCGTTAGAAATTTTGTATTGGGGAATACGTGGCAATCTGACGTTTGCTTTCAAAGTTATGACATACGGTGCTATCTCTAAACGACCTACATCGTTGGAACCATTAGCCCATAGTATATCTGGAAGTGATGACAATTCGGTTGGGATACCTTCTTTTGACAAGTACATTGGAGAAATGACTTTTCTCCCTAAAGTAAGCTGTACTCCCGAGGGAGAACAGTACAAAGTCGCGTACAACCTCTTTAGCAAATCCAATCCTAACAAATTTTCACCGCAACCTGTTGTAAGAATGAGGGGTGCTTCTAATTCACAGGGGCCAACAGAAACGGAAACACAGGACTAGAGATCGGGTTTCTAACAGGGGCGCCAGAGAAGCCTACTGAGACATTCATTTCGCCAGACAAAGGTGCGCCAGGAAGTTTTGAGTGCATAATAGAACTTTTTGTAGTACCAGTATCCAGCAGAAATGGCTCTGACACTCCTGAGGTAATTACCTCGACATAAGGTCCATCCTGATCTACTGGAACTGAAACAACTCCCTCTCTTTGTCCATGGCTGTCCTAGCGATCGTTACCCTCATTGTCGTGTTCGGTGTAATAGTCGTCAGCATAGTACTGAGCTGACTTGGACGATGAATTACCCTGTTGATCAAAGCTATTCATTGATTTCTGAGGTGGAAAAGAAGTTATATTCTGAGTGAAATTTCCACGGCCTCTACCTCTAGAGGCATGCTGAACACCTCTTTCCCTTACACCTTGTGCACCGTTTAAACGTCGTGCAAGAGCCGGACAATTATTCCTAAAATGGCCCTCTTCTTTGCAATACGCACATTGATTCGGGCCATACGTAGGACGCTGATGGGAAAGCTCGTTTCCTTGCGCGTCTCTAGAGTACTGCAGATTCTGTTGATAATTAGGCTGGCTAGCCATACGAGGCTGATAGGCCTGTTGGAGAAGAACTTTAGTTTTCAAATCTTTCGTCTTTTTGTCTGCCTTGTCTAACTCGTCTTTACGCCTATTTTCATAGTACTGGGCTGTTGCTAGAATCTGCGCTGAAGTAGAGACAGCCCAAGCACTTTCTGAGTCTTTTAGTTTAGCACACAATTCAGGAAGCAAATTGTGTACAAACTTGTCTACAAACAGTCTTTGGCCACCCTCGGTAGCCATATCCTGACCACTATGGTCAGTGAAGGTTTCCTCAAATCTCGTGAAGAAGTCAGACACATTCTCGTCTTTCTTCTGCTTGCACGCGGATAGCTTGTCCCAGTTTACACGTACTTCAGGCATAATTGTCTTCATGTATGCGATAATTCTACCAGGAAGTTCAGCTATTAACGGCTCAGGCTTGAAACCACCGATTTGTCTAGCATCTGTAGTCGCAATGTTTGCCCATGAGTCACCTAATTCTTGGTCATGATCCGTATGACGTATCTTACTCCATAAAGGATGTGGAACAATGTTCCCAAACAACATGTCTATATCCGCTAAATTCATTATACATGAGCTTGCAGTTTGGGACAACTCCTTATAATACCCAGTCGGGTTTTTACGGGGATCGGGTAGTGTCTGCTTGAGTGCTAGAACTTCGGATCTTTTCCAGGGGACATGTACCCATACATGCTGGAAATGAGGCAGAACCGGTGGAACTGCGTTTGCATCACCTTCCCTCCAAACCGGAGGAACCTCTCTCCTAGGGTACTGTCTCGCTCTTTTCCTACTATACGTACCACTGTCAGAGGATGACCCAGAATTACCACCTGTACTTCGATGTGATAATAATATCTCTACTGCTCTTTCAACGTCGGGACCAACTATCATACCCTCCCCAAATTTAAATCGTAACCTACACAACTCCTGCAGGTTGCTCTTCTGACCATTATCTTCCAAATCCTCACACAGGAAAACACACATCTGCTCAAAGACGTATCTTTGCGTTGGTTCATCCCATTGACGGAAAACGTTCATGGCAGACTCTACATCATATCTCGCTGTATCCATAGCCCAATTTCGTGCTAACTTATTCAATGTTTCCCTTTCCTGATAATCAGGCATTTGGCTTCGTAATTGTCTTCGTTCCGTGTTAGGGGTCGTTTTAGGCGACCGAAAAAGTGGTGAAGGAAAGTTAGTAACAATGCTGGCCATTTTATGCCAGACGAAAGGTGAAAGTGGAGGAATAGCTGGTAGTAGAACAGAGTCACGCAAAGCAGAAACAGAAATGTTCGTAGAACGAGTATCAGAGAGACTAGAAGGTGCGCTAGGCGAAATTTTAGAAGGAACGGTAGGAGAAATAGATGTGATCGGTGAGCCTTGAGGAGGCTGTGCCAAAGAAACAGGAGCCAGCTGAAGAGTAGCTGGTGAGTGCGGTAAAGGAGCCTGTATTACAGCTACCAAAGGTGCAACGAAAGGTTGCGGAGGTGCTGTGGCATTTTGTGCATAGGGTGACGGAGAATTTAATAGGTGGGACATCAATGGATCTTTCTCGGATCCTTCCTGTTGACCTTTTGCTCTATTTGGCAGCATTGGGTAACATTTATCTATCGCTAGTTTCTTGCTCCTAAGCATCTGTTCGCTCTCCTGCTCTTCCTCGTTATCTCTGTATGCAACGGCAGCTTGCACCATTGACATACCTCTTTTATTCTTTTTTGCTCGTCTTATTTCTTTCTGTTTGGCTTCCTTGCGCCATAAGCGGAAAGAGTCAAACATTGCCGGCCGGGCTTTCTTCTTGAACAATTTGACCTCTAAGTTATCTAATATTTCTTGGTCGAAACTACCATATTGGGGCCATTTTAAAACACCATCCTTGCGGGTGTATTTTATCCATACCTCGTTATATGTGATAGGACCTACGCCGTGCTTCACATAGAGTTCATACATTGGAGTTCCAATTGGAGGAACCGGACAAGAATCTTCCAACTGGGAGTCCTTACTACAACCAAGACAAAACAAGTTTCCAAGTTTGCTAAAACCAGGCATCTTCGCTCACTGGTCTAGCTTCAAACTTCAAAGGATTATCTGTTACGATATTTCTCGTGAATACACGAGTCCTTCGGCTTTGGGGCTTGCAAGTTCCAAATCAAGTCGTATCTCAAGGATACCAAAAACTAAGAACAAACTAAGGACTAGGAGACGCTCCACTTATACTTAACTGAAGTATTTGAAGATCGATGACGTCGCTAGAAGACTCGTCTATCGTTTCGCTCTACCAAGGATCACTGGGTCCAAAACAAGGCGATAGTCAGGGCAGCAGTCCTTCGTAGCCGTCGGGACGCGGGGAACCTCGCAGCAAAGACCTTCGGAACCACGTCGACATACAGGGGTCGCTGAAGTGGCTGGCCGTCCTCCGGAATTTTCACACGAAGCTCCTCACGAACATCTGGCTTGGACCGTCACCGCTTGATATCGCCCCGAGTTGGGCGCCAACTGAGGTAACGGGTTTTTAGGAACCCGCTGGTGTCAGGGGATAACACCCGGAGACCTCTGAGTTCCCTTGTTCCGGACCACAGAAACACGTAGTCTTCTAGTCGCAGTCAAAGATCAAGTTTTATTGGTAGCTACCAAGTAACACGTGTCCCAGAAGTACACCACACAGAGAGTAGGTTCTTGGGAGACTGTTCGTTTTTACAGAACCAGCCGTCTCCTTATATATCAAATATATGGCTTCAAGCAAGAATTCTTGAGTTTATGGCATGGCAACACACATATTTCTACAACAATACAAAGAGCGAAGTCATGTAAGCAAGCCCATATTTTAGATGTCCAGTTTGCTGATAGATTACCCAGTTGGATCGGGAACTCCCATCAGATATAGATGAACCACCAATAAAAGGAAGGTACAACCCAGCCATAAAAGGGCCATAAACAAGATACGGGGACAGGTGCGTGTTTGAAGGAAACATGGGCTGTATGTAGTGAATGGTTCGTGGAATGTTATGCGTAGATGCTATCGTATTCGGCCACTGGGCGAGGAGCTGCCTAAACAGGTTTGGCCGAAGACAGCGGAGTCAGTTGGGACAGGTCAGGGGAAAGTCACGAAAGGTGGACGTGTCTATTTGGATCAAGCTCGACCTTTAATTGACTTATCATGAGGGCAAGATGCAAGATGGATGCCGTTCACAAAATGGAGTTTAAGGGATGGGACGGAAACTGTGATTTAGGGGGGTTGGCAACCCTCGATTGTAACGCAAATACATAGGAATGATGTCCTAATCATTATCGGTTCGTAGACACCAAAATCGTCTCGTTACGTTGAGGTTTCGTGACACGGGTATTGGACCTCGATATCGGGAAAACCACAGGGTCCGGATTTTGGGAACCACACCATAATGTACCACAAGAGGGCGTACAGCAAACCTGACTGAAGTAGTGGTGTGTTAACACTCATTCCTTATACACAGTTTCACTCAGTCACCCAATGTCTCTCTTTTCCGCTCATGTCAAGCTTC
This sequence comes from Lissotriton helveticus, assembly GCF_964261635.1. Lineage (NCBI taxonomy): Eukaryota > Metazoa > Chordata > Amphibia > Caudata > Salamandridae > Lissotriton > Lissotriton helveticus. The sequence continues at coordinate 19,460,420 of NC_136068.1, read as the reverse complement.
CTTGCCTGTTTTCCAAAATCGTGTGACTCACTTCTAGTGCTTTTATCTTGCTTATCAGCATTGTGAAAGTATGAAGATGCAATAGACGCTGCTTAATCCTTTAAGAATATAAATCTAAAAATAGCATGAATCACTCACAAAGCGATACATTACAAAACTCCAGTGTACCTAGCCCAGAAAATCACATTATCAGGAGGGTATATGGTCTAAATATCGATTCCAAAATATCGAGTAACCTAAATATCGACTCCAAAATATAGAATGGACAAAATATCGACTGGACAGAATATAGACATCAAAAATATCGTTTTGAAGGTAAGTAATGTAATATCGAATTAAAAAATATAGACAGTCAAAATATCGAAGTACATAATATAGGTTATTAAAAATATCGACTTTTTAATAATAGCGAATTTTTTAAAGTGTTTTGTATGTTAGTATATGTGTGAAAAGTGTATTTTTTTTGTTATTTATTTTAAGTAATTAATTTTATGTTATTTAATTTTTGCGTAATTTAATTCTATAGCGGGTTGTGGGTTTATAGGGGAATAGGGTGGGAAGTAATTTAATTATAATTAATTAAATATGTTAATTAATTAATTGGTATTTATTTTGAATAAATTGTTAATTAATTTTTAATTGGTAATTAATTATTTCTTAATTGATAAGTAATTTTTATTAATTGATTAATTGATAATTATGTGAATAATATTATTTTATTTTCTGTAGCGGGTTGTGGGTTTATAGGGAAATAGGGTGGGAAGTAATGTAATTGTAATTAATTAAATATGTTAATTAATGAATTGGTATTTATTTTGAATAATTTGTTAATTAATTTTTAATTGGTAATTAATTAATTCTTAATTGATAATTAAATTTTATCAATTGATTAATTGATAATTATGTGATTTTCAAGTGAGAGAGCCCTCTGTGTGCCGTTTTCGTTTCCAAGGCTGCTTTCTTTTCACAGTGGGAGACACTTGCTGATTTTCGAGTGGGAGAGCCCTCTGTGTGCCGTTTTCGTTTCCAAGGCTGCTTTCTTTTGCAAGCTTTCGTGTGCCTGGGCGCCTCGCCTCTCTAAGGACTTTAACTTTGGACCTTGTGGGCTGGAACTGGAAATAGCAGGGCTGCGAGCACCAGGTGAGGGACAGGGACTCCATTGCCCAGGAGTCCCTGCGCTGCCATCATCACCTACATCTCCCTGTTTGCCCCGCCCCTTGAACACCTCCTTCCTTTAATAGGAGTTGTCTTTTCCGCTGCGCGGGAGAAGCCCGGGAGAAGCCCGGGACAAGGGCGGGACCATTTTGTGGCCGTTCGGGGGCCGAAAGGAGGCCGGGCTGGGCCAGCCCTCCAACATATATTTTTTTTGTTTAACCATCCTGATTTTAATCCACAAGTAAGCCAGTTGTGTGCTCATATTTAAAACTTGTTTGACATTTAATGGCTGCTATACATGGAATAATCTCGTCACCTGACCCGGGGGGAAATAACAAAGGGACTTTGGACAAGTACTTTAAAAAGCCCGTTGGTGATACAGACAGGGAGTGTGATCTGGCAGAACGAAGGGCAGAGCGCCGACGCTCCATTGAATCCATTAAAAATAAATTGACTAGGGGCGCATCACCAGAGAACAGTCTAGTGCAAGTGGGTGAGGGTTTGTCACAAGTAAATGAAGACTCACAACTATCACAGGGTTATCCCATGCTTTTGCGAGAAAGGACCCCTCCATCATTATCAGTCATTAGTGGTACAGAAGGAAGTAACACTGTGGGTACAAGCGATATTACCATCTCAATTGAAACCATACCTACTAACATACGAATACCGCCACCTGGAAAAAAGAAACTTGGGAAACAGGGGGTTGGCCAAACTGTTGGGCCACCACCAAACAAGAGACAGAGGAAGGGAGGGGTTCAGCAAAGAGCCAAAATCAGCCACACTGATTTTGGTAAGGGTAGATTAGTGACAGCTGCTCCCGTACCCACAAGCATTGTGATCCTACCCTCTGACCTGGCTCAGGTTGCCCCTCATGATTTACCATCTTCCCCAAATACCTCTATATCTACTGAAGTTGGACCAAACTTAACACCTGGTAGTATTTCGCCTCCTACTGATAATCTATCAACACTCTCCCTCGAAAATATTGAACACCTACTGAGGGCATTTACATCCCCAATATTAGAGAGGTTGAAGAGGTTAGAGGATCGTTTGGGGGTCATAGAATCGACGATCACTAAAAAAACAGGTCAGTTGGCAGTATCTGCAAAGCAAGTTTTAACGCCTTCAGCTGTAGCCCCCACGCCCACAGTCCTCACACAAAAGGTTTTAAAGCCTCCAAGTAATCTTGTGAGCAGTACCGACCAAGGGGTAAATCCATCCAAGGCAGTGCGTCAGCCCACCCAAACTAGTAATAAGGACACCAACAAAGGGGTCAGTACATTGGTTGCTAGAAATAATCAGGAGGAAGGTGGAAAAGTATACCCGGGTAAGGCAGGGAACCAGAGGGTCCGCCATGTTGAACTACCACCAGAGGCAGTCCCCTACGTGGTGGTACTTACGGAAGTCCCCAGGTTGGCAGACAATAAGAGGGAAGGGTTTAGCTAATTAAAAAATAAAACCATACATTGGCTGGGGCAACATAGACCGCTCCCATGTTTCATTAACCCCTTCGATGCTCATGACGGAACGGTTCCGTCATGAGCGTCGGTTGAGCTGTGCTCATGACGGAACCGTTCCATCATGGTTCCATAAGCCCAATGGAACGTTCAGCACAGCGCGAAAATTCGCGCCGCGCTGAAGCGGTTAACAATGAGATAGTTCATGTAAGGCGACTCCCCTGGTTGGGGAGTAGAGTAAAGGATATAGAGGGGGATTTAATAATTATAAACTTTAGAGATCCAGGGGCAGTGACACACATCCTTAATTGGATGCCAAGGACCACTGGCTCACTTATTGTCCCCTGTGATTTAACCTACGTCTGTAGTAGGGGATGTAGGAGAGTAGGGTCTGCAATCCTATGATCACCCAGATTTTTGCTTTTTGCTGCACTGGTTTACGACTTTCCCTGGCTGTGGGCCTGCTAATCAGACCCACAGCCTAGCTGTTCTCTCTATCCAAATTGTACTCAGGTACTGAATTGGCACTGGGCCCTCTCTAAGTCCCTGTACCCAGGGCTGAGGTACCCAGAAGTCTCCCAGGGGCTGAAGCATGTATTATGCCACCCCTGGGCTGACTAACTAAACTGACACAACTGGCTGCACGACAGCTGGGGCAAGGTGGTGTACTCACCCTTTGCTTTAGATATAGTATACCTATATCTAACCCTAAAATGGACACACAGATCTCCTATCAGTCACTCCTATGGCAGGCCTTAACAATCCTGAAGGCAGAGTGCTTGGAATCGTGTGAGATGGTGCTCTGGCATGAGCTGAGCCTGTCTGCGGCTTTCGGGATCCATCCCTTAGCCGTTTCCATGATATCGCATACCATATACTCTTAAGTGCATTATAATCCTCGCGGTTATATGCCAACTCTGGTATCGCTTTATCAAAGCATGTCGAGTAAGGTGTCATACGAATTGGAATACTAACCCCTCGCCAATTCTGGCGACGGGGTTAGCATTCCACCCTTCTAGAGGGACACGACATGTATGTAACCCCTAACCCCGGTTAAAGTCAAACAGAGCCTCAGCTCCACAAAATGGATGCTGCCACCGAGACACAAGTCTGCCCTCCTGCTGCTGGGAGTCCTCCCAGAGCAGGAGATAAGGACAAAGGGTTTCCTGCCAGGGGCGGTGCCAGCACCGTCCCAGACAGGGTTTTGTGTATTGTAGGTAGGCAGGGCTTTAGAGGAAGGTGACTGCACGTGGCACCCCGGTGCTCACTGTGCATAGGCTGGCTGGAACCAGTTCCAGGGTCACTCCAGACCCTGTGCTGGGGAAAAGCCCGCCAAGGAAGTGGGTGTAACCACCCCCCTCCTAGTCCCACCCCTAGGGCAGGACTTAGTCGCGTGCCAGCCCCTTTTTACAGGATAAAGGTAGGAACTGGCCCCCTTCCAAATCAGATCATCTTTGAATCCTGAAACTACTTTCCACGAAAGGAACTCAAGACTTCTTCCTAAGATTTCTCCCTTGTGACTAAGGAGTAGTCACCCTGCATCCGCAGGCACCATCTTAAGAACACTGCGGTCTGCTGCAAGTCTCTCCTCCGGATCAAGACTGCCCAGCTCGACGAGAACCGGCTTCCCTGGCACCTCTGACCTCTACCTACATCATCAGTCACGCTGAGATTCGTGGGTGTGACGAGACCTCGAGGGACCGGCCATCTTCAAGACTGCACGACTTCTTTCCAGCAAGCCCGCCGAGTAATTTCCTGGTGAGTGCTTTGGGGTCCGAGAAGCCCCGACCCTGAGCAGCTCCAGCACCGAAGTGCAGCCTCCCAGCATCTCCACGATCTGCGTGGGGCCCTTCTGCTTTTTGCTGCTCACCGCGTTGTTTGGCTACTAGCCCGCTGGCTCGTGGCCTTCTGAACGACGCCCAACGACATTTCTGCTGCTGGTCTGGTTGCTCCAGGCTGGCCCTTGCTCCCTTCCAAAAGAGGAGCACCCCGGACCCTCCTGGTCCACTCAAGACGCCATTTTGAGTCCACCGCGTGGGCTTGAATTAGCCAAGGCTTGTTGCCCAATCCTGGGTAACTTCGACGCCGACAGCTTCATCCATCGTGGGACAGCTTGCCTCTCCATCCTGGTCGCCGACAACGCCTCCTGGTCCGTGAGATCTGCAGAACCAGCGTCGCCCACTCACCTAGTCGAGGTGACTTCGCCCGGTGCCCTCCTGGTGCCCACTTAATCACTGGCTAGTGATTCAAGAACTTGGTCCCCTCTGCTTTCAGGTTTTCTTCTTCCTTGATCCAGGCTTGGATCCATCGAACTTTTCTTCACTGGTCGCCTGCCAGCAACTTCCTTCTTCCAGGCTCCTGGTCCGGCAACGAGATTCCCGACGTCTTTTCAGACCTATGCAGCTGCAGCTCCTGGGCTAGGTAACTTCGGCACTTCGGTGTCCCAGCATAGCCTCACTATCCTAGGGTCAGGATCCACTGTCGTTTTCTTCCTACCAGGTCGGGTTCGCCCGTGAACACTAACTTTGCCTTTACTAGCTCCCATAGACTTTGTCCCGCATCCCGCGTGAGAGTGCACACTCTGCACCCGAGTCCCCTAGGTCTCCTAGAAGTAATCTAACGATTCTATAGTCAAGTCCTAGCGAGTCCAAAGCCTATTAGTACTGTACTTACCTGCTAGTAATTTCGCATTCCACTTTTTAAGTATATGGTTTTTCGTGCCCCTCGGGCATTTGTGTATAACGTGCTAACTTAAGTATTTTCGTAAGAGTTTTGTTGTGTGCCTAGCACCCTGTCCTCATAAAGAGTACAGGGTTGTTGTGATTCTAATAAATACACTGTTTATTTTCATAACACTTGTGTGGTGTCCTTTCACTGGGTGTTCAAGGGGTAATGTGATGGTAAAACAGCTGGCTTAACACGCCCTCTAGAGTCTTAGCCTTAGACTGCTCGTATCCATGCTACTAGGATAGCTGGTCTATAAGGTTGACTTACAACCAATCATCAATAAGGGTTGTTTGGACTGATATATAGTGATCACTAGAATAGTGAACACTGCACATCAGGCCAACTTCTCACAGGGGATCTCTGTGTATAGTCATAATCTAGTGAATAGTCCCGCCCATGTGCGTGGACCCCGGAGCAATCAAAAATAATCTCTTACAGTGTCAAAAAATGCAGAAAATGCATAGACACTTAAGAGAGAATTTAAAGACAGATAAGGCAGCCAAAAAGGCTACACTGTCCAGTACTTCAACTAGAAATTCCACCATAAAATCCACAAAACAGCAATGTCTGTACAGATTTCCCTTGCTTAACAGCAAAAAATCCCTCAGGAATGATAGAGAGAAGAACCTGGACAGACAAGCCCCATAGGCTGCCATTATGTGGCTTAATTAGGATACTGTGCCTTTAAGGAACCTTCCAGAACCATCTCCCAGTATCCCAGAATGCATAGCAGGTCCAACTTAGTTTCAGTTCTTTTTTCCGGCTCCTGCAAGCAGGACCCTGGAGCATTGAGCTCTCCCTTTTCAAGGGTTTTGTTAGTGTTTTACACTAATTTCGATTTTTGGTGCTTTAAAAGTACTTTGGTGACTTTCTTTCTGTGTTTCTGCACTCTTTTTTGTCCATAATGCCTGCATTATTCGACAAATGCCCTGAGTGCTCAAGGAAGACGGCCAAGTCAGACCCCCATGAGGTCTGTATTCTCTGCCTTCCCTCTTCCCACATTCCTGAGGACTGTGTGATCTGCAGAGGCTTCTCTGGAAGGACCCTGAAGGAGAGGAAGAAGATCAGGCTTCAGGGACTTGAAGAGAGAAGGTTGAAGGCACGAGGTGGGTCAGGAGGGGCTCCTTCTACCCATGCTGAGGCCTCTGGGGGGCTCCCCAGGGGCAGGAAGACCAGCCCTCGCCCTAGATCTCCGTCTGGGTCAGTTGCACTGACCACGACATCGAGGGGACGGTCAACGGCCAGTTCCAGGTCTCCCCAGGGCTCTGGGTCGAGAAAACGTCGCCCGTCGACGTCGAGGAACGTGTTCCGGCCGCCGTCGAAGCCGGTGTCGATCTCCTCGTCGTCGGTGTCGGCGTCGAGTGTTCGACATCGGAGGGCCTGGCGTCGGCGCTCGCCGTCGAGGCGACACCGCCGTTCGCCGTCGAGGACATCGTCGTCGAGGGGATCCTCATCGTCGAGGCCGTCGTCGAGACGGAAGGAGTCTCCGGCGCCGAAGAGGTCGAGGTCGAAGCATTCGAAAAGACCGACGTCGAGACGCTCGAGGAGATCGACGTCGAGAAGGTCCGAGAGGTCGACGTCGAGAAGATCCAAAGGGTCGACGTCGAAACGATCCAAGAGGTCGACGTCGAGGCAGGCGAAGAGGTCGAGGTCGCCGTCGAGGCACCATCGCCCGTCGTCGAGGTTTCGTGGTTCGTCGATCTGGTCGGGGTCGACGTCGAGACGCAGACACGGTTCGACGTCGAGAAGTGAGAAACGGTCGACGCCGAAGGGCCGTTCGACGTCGAGGGGCCATCGGTCGTCGTCTGGGCACCGATCTTCGGCATCTGGAGGTCCTAAGGACAGGCCCAGGACTGTGGGGGGCTCCCCACGCTCCGGACGGGATGGTGGCTCGCCGGGAACGGCGCATTCCGGGGTAGATACTCCGATGAAGCCCTCTACACCTCCTTCGCGGCCGGCTGTGCCGAAGGGTCCGCCTCCGAAGGCCCCGACCCCACCTCCGAAGCCGGCTCCGCAGACCCCGCATCCGGTTACTCCTCCACCTCCGGTCCCGCCGAGGGCGGTGTCGATGCCTAAGTTTCCGACGCCACCGAAGAAGACTCCTAAGAAGCCTAGGATTCCTGACCCTGGGAGGCCGAAGGAACGTCCGAGGCCCAAGAGGTCGAGGTCTCGCTCGGGGAGACGGGACAGATCGAGGAGTGGGCATGGATCTTCCTCACGATCCAGGCATCACCACAAGAGACGTCGGTCCAGGTCGCGTTCTGCCTCTGGGACCCGTTCCTACTCGCCCACGTTGTCCGATTCGCCGGAGACTAGGGTGTCTCCTATAGACGATATAGGCACGTTTCAGGAGGTTCTCCTGCGTGGAGCGGCGAAGTTGGGAATCAAGGTTGAAGCGCCTACGGCTTCTACCTCTGTGATATTTGAGACATTACACAAACGGCACTTGTCTCGCCCCCTGTTACCTCTGGTGCCAGGGCTCCTTGAGCCCGCCGAACAGCTATTCCTGACGCCGGCAGTGGTGAAGTCTGCGCCCTCCAGGATCCTAAAAAAGTACAGGGCTCCGGACTCGGACCCTGCCTTCTTGAGGAAGGACCCGGTGCCGGACTCAGTGATCGTGACAGCTGCCCGAAAGCTTCATGCCACCTCCCCTGCGTCCACGGTGCCTCCGGACAAGGAGAGCCGCTGGATCGACTCTGCTGGTCGTAAGGCGTGTGGGACGTCCGCCTCTTCAATGAAGGCCGCCAGTGACTCGGCGTTACTGGGGCGTTACGACAGGTCACTGTGGGACTCGATGGAGCAGTTTGCAGACCTTGTCCCTCGAGACCGCAAGGAGGACTTCATGGAGATCGTCCAGGAGGGGATGCTGGTCTCTAACCAGGCCATCGGCGCCGCAGCGGACATATCCTTGCTGTCAGCGCACGGATACTGCCACGGGATTCACCAGAGACGCCATGCTTGGCTCAGGTTGACGTCACTGAAACCGGAAGCGCAGCAACGCGTGGCGAATCTCCCGTTTTCCGGAGATACTCTCTTCGGAAAACACGCTGATGACGAGATGGCCAGGATGAAGGCCGAGGCGGAGACCCTGACGGCGGTGGGCTTGGAGAAGCCCAAGGAGAAGAAACCCTTCCGACAGTACCAACGTCGGTTTGGGTCGCAGGGTCGTGGAAGGGGACAGTCTGCTGACAACATCAACAGCAGCAACAGCAGCAGCAGTACAGGCGGCCCTTCCAGAAACGCCAAGGGGGTAGAGGTCGACAACAGTCCTCTACCGCGACCAAGGGCCCGGCCGGGTCCCGACCCTGAGCGGTTACTTCCCCCTCGTCCGTTACCCGCTCCGGTGGGGGGAAGCATTCAATTTTTTCTGGCAGAGTGGAGAAAAATTACTCAGGACAAGTGGGTGCTGAATATTGTTTGCAATGGATACAGTCTACGTTTCACCAGCCCTCCTCCATCGATTCCTCCCGTCAGCTCGCAGTATCAACTGCGCGAACTTCAGGCGGAGGCGGACATTCTGCTAAGGAAGAGGGCGATCGAAGACGTACCTCTGTCTCAAAGAGGAAGAGGTCTTTACTCTCGGTTCTTTCTTGTCCGCAAGAAGGACAAAAACGAGTTCAGGCCCATTCTGGATTTGCGACAGGCAAACAAGTGGATTCGCAGAGAAAAGGTTCGCATGCTGTCGTTGCATCAGATCTACCCTCAGCTGCAATGAGGAGATTGGATGTGTGCCATAGATCTACAGGACGCATACTTCCACGTGCCCATTGCATGCAAACACAGGAAGTTTCTGCGCTTTCAAGTCGGCACCAATCACTATCAGTACACAGTGCTACCCTTCGGGCTGAAGTCTGCACCCAGGACATTCTCGAAATGTATGGCAGTGGTAGCAGCACACCTACGGAAGAACAAGGTGTTTGTCTACCCGTACCTGGACGATTGGTTGATCAAGGCCTCCTCCTTCTCGGAAGCTCAAGCACACTTCCAGAAGACGTGCGTTCTCTTGAACAAGCTGGGGTTGCACATCAACATGTCCAAGTCGGTCCCGATTCCGGTCCAGTGCATCCAGTACTTGGGAGCCTCCATCAATACGCTGTCAGCAAGCGTGTCTCCTTCGGAAGAGCGATGTTTATCACTCGTTCGGAAGGCTCAGGCTCTCATGAACACTCCGTCTACGACTGTGAGGACGGTGTCTTCTCTACTGGGATCGATGGCCTCTTGCATCTTTCTCACTCCTCACGCACGGCTACAGATGAGACCTCTGCAGGAGTGCTTGGAGGATCAGTGGGACCAGAGGAGAGGTTCTTGGGACGACAAGATACGACTGTCTCTACATGCTCTTCAGTCTCTGAAGTGGTGGTGCTCGAAGGAGAATCTCCTCAGAGGGGTTCCCTTCCACAAGGACATTCCCACACAGACTATCGTGACGGATGCGTCTCTCCTAGGCTGGGGAGCGCACTCCGGAGACCTGCAGATTCAAGGGACGTGGTCCCCGACGGAGTCCACGTACCACATCAATTTCCTGGAACTGAGAGCTGTTCACTTGGCACTGAAGGCCTTTCATCCATCCTTTCAGACCAACTCTCTGCTTGTTCAGACGGACAACACGACAACGATGTATTACCTCAACAAGCAGGGGGGCTCGAGATCGCGCACTCTATCGCAGGAGGCGCAGGCGATCTGGCACTGGCTTCTGGCTCGAGGACTGTCCATAACGGCCACCCATCTGCCAGGTGTGCAGAATGTTCAGGCAGACGAACTGAGCAGACTCATTCAGGAAAACCACGAATGGGTCATAAACGACGAAGTACTAGGAGAAGTCTTCGCATGGTGGGGAACTCCAGACGTAGATCTGTTCGCCACCGCCGAAAACAGCAAATGCCGAGGCTTCGCCTCCAGGTACTACCAGCCGGGGACGCTGGGGAACGCGTTATGGATCAACTGGTCGAACAGCTTTCTGTACGCTTTTCCACCAATTCCCCTGATTCCGGCGGTTCTCATCAAGCTGTCCCAATCCAGGGCGAGAATGGTTTTGATTGCCCCGGAATGGCCCAGACAGTGGTGGTTCACGGACCTGCTCCACCGATCTCTCCTTCCTCACATGAAGCTGCCGTGCAGGCCGGACCTTCTCACGAAGTTCGGGGGGCGGATGGTGCACCCCAACCTCTCGTCTTTGAGTTTGGCGGCATGGCTCCTGAAATAGTGCAATATGGCCATCTGAATCTCCCAGAGGATTGTATGGACATACTGAAGGAGGCTAAGCGTCCTTCCACTAGGACTTCCTATGCTTACAAGTGGAAGAGGTTTTGCATCTGGTGTAGGTCTAAGAGCTATGACCCTACGACATGCAAGGAAGATGTCATCCTTCCATATCTGCTACATCTGGCGCAGTCGGGCCTTAATGTCCATTCCATTAAGGTTCATCTGGCTGCTTTGACTGCCTACAGGAAAGGCCCTTCACAGACTTCCTTTTTCCAGATCCCTGTGATGAAAGATTTTTTGGAAGGCTTGAAGAAAGTGTTCCCTCCTGTCAGGCTTCCTTCGCCTTCATGGGACCTGAATGTGGTGCTGTCCAGATTGATGAAGGAGCCTTTTGAACCCATTCATAAGGCTTCGTTGCAGCACCTGTCCTGGAAGGCGGCGTTCCTCGTGGCCATTACATCGGCCCGCAGGGTGAGTGAGATTCAAGCATTGTGTTGCCAAGAACCTTATACTGTGTTTCATAATGCTAAGGTTGTTATGCGTACTCACCCTAAGTTTCTTCCCAAGGTTGTTTCTGATTTTCATATCAACCAGACTATCACTTTGCCTACGTTCTTTCAGAACCCTTCATCTCCAGCGGAAAGGTCTTTACATTCCCTGGATGTGCGGAGGGTGCTGAAGTTTTATCTTGATAAGACTAAAGATATTCGTAGGTCAGACCAATTGTTCGTCAATTATGGCTCAGTCAGGACAGGTCTTGCTACCTCTAAACAGTCCATCTCGAGGTGGATTGTGTCCTGCATACAGTTGTGTTACTACAAAGCTAATAAGACCTTAGGAGGTAAGCCTAAGGCTCATTCCACCAGGGGCAAAGCTGCTACGACAGCTATGCTCCGTAATGTTCCCATTGCAGAGATCTGCAAGGCGGCCACTTGGAAGTCGGTCCATACCTTTGCTAAGCATTACTGCCTGGACACTGATGCCAGGGCAGACGCTCAGGTTGGGCAGGCTTCGCTGCGGAATCTGTTCGCACAGTAGTGGCGTTATTTTATTCTCCACCGCCGCTTGGTGTGGGGATGGGCTTGCCATTCTATTCACTAGATTATGACTATACACAGAGATCCCCTACTACAGAAGGAGTAGTTTCTGTCCTGTAACTCCAGTTCTGTAGTAGGGGTATCTCTGTTATAGTCATAAGCGCCCTCCCGCCTCCCCGGTGGAGAGTTATTCATGTTCATAATGCTACAGGTCTGGCGTTGTCTACGCCTTCAAAAAGAACTGAAACTAAGTTGGACCTGCTATGCATTCTGGGATACTGGGAGAAGGTTCTGGAAGGTTCCTTAAAGGCACAGTATCCTGTTTTGAGCCACATAATGGCAGCCTATGGGGCTTGTCTGTCCAGGTTCTTCTCTCTATCATTCCTGAGGGATTTTTTGCTGTTAAGCAGGGGAAATCTGTACAGACTTTGCTGTTTTGTGGATTTTATGGTGGAATTTCTAGTTGAAGTACTGGACAGTGTAGCCTTTTTGGCTGCCTTATTTGTCTTTAAATTCTCTCTTAAGTGTCTATGCATTTTCTGCATTTTTTGACACTGTAAGAGATTATTTTCGATTGCTCCGGGGTCCACGCACATGGGCGGGACTATTCACTAGATTATGACTATAACAGAGATACCCCTACTACAGAACTGGAGTTACAGGACAGAAACTACTCCTTCTATCCTAGACCCCAGGTGCCTGCAATAACATCCGTTGGGGTACATTTTGGTCCTCTTAATAATCCTCCCGGAATGTTTAATAATCAACATATGTGGCAGGATCCAAACCACAAAATGCCGAATCCATTTGCATGGAATACTGTACCACATAGGGAGAACAGAAATAACTATAGAGGCATGGACCATTCACAAAGTGCAGGTGGAATGAATCATTTGTTGCTTTTTACCCCTTTTGAAACCTCGAATAGGTTCGAAGCGTTCTCTGGGCTAGACGATTGTGAATGACGGTCGGGGCCCCCTGTTAATAGGTCTGAAGCGAGGCGAGTGTCCAGCACCGGATTGAGCTCCCCAATTGCCTCTGGTTCCGGGCCTATGCAGGAGAATGACACGGCCTTATGTAAATTCCTTAGCTGGAATATAGCTGGACTAAGAGCCAAAAAGGATGACCCGCTATGGATTAATTTCATCACCTCTTTTGATGTCATAGCTTTACAAGAATCCTGGGAAACCTCATGTGATGTTTGGTTGGATGGTTTTGTTACCTTCTTTGTCCCAGCGACACCCAGTCAAGCTGGGAGAGCTAAAGGGGGTTTACTTTTTCTTTTTTCCCTTAACCTCGTGGGGTCTTTTAAACAGGTGGACTCAGGTTCCCCTAACCTATTAATTGTAGAATGGACTGTTTCTTCGACCCATTCAATTTTATTACTTAATTTTTATATTTCCTGGGAGAGGGCAATGGATACTGATCACATTGCACACTTAGAGACATTTTTATATAATTTCAGTCTTAGTAAGCACACTGTATCTGAGCTCATCGTGTTAGGTGATTTTAATACGCATTTATGCAATTTTCCCTGTCACTTGGGTGAACATTTAGGCCCAACTGGAACATCCATACCCCATTTTGAACATACAAAATCTGGTGAGGCCCTGGAGGCTCTAATGGCCAGTTTTAATCTTTATGAACCCCTAAACACAGATGGGAGGGAAAGAGTCCCTACATACAAAGGATCTCCGCAAGGGTCTTTAATTGATTACATATTTGCCACGCCGGTGCTTCTATCACAGGTATTAACCTATAGAACAACCCTGTCACCTTTCAGTGATCATAATCCTGTGGTAATGAAGATGAGTTGGGGGGAGTTTAAACGAGTGGGGTCTGGTTGCCAACAGGTGCAGGCAATACCTGTGCCCTCTGACCAAGGGAGAAGGCTCAAGTGGGGCAAGGTGATTCCAGAAGAATTTATGTCAATTTTATTGCCTAAAATTGAGGGAGAAATAGAGGTATGTTTGGATCAAGAGGCCTCTAATAGTTCAATTGTTCAAGCCTTTGAATGCATATGTGCCCAAGTTATGATGGATTTGACTGTTATGCCCTCTAAGAAAATTTCTAGTATGTCAAGATGGTTTGATGCTGATTGTTCACGGATACACACCCGTTTATTGCATGCACTGAAAGCTGTACCAAGGGACAGGCTGCTTATTGCCAGCTTGAGGAGAGAATATAAAAAGACTTTAAAGGGAAGAAAAGATTAAATTAAAAGTGAAGCGTGGGATAGACTGCTTTCTGTTGATGTCCTACGTGACAGTAAAAAAATGTGGGAAATTATTAATCATCCTTTCTTTGCAGATGAACTAAATGTAGCCACCGACTGTGTTATCCCGGACGAGAAGTGGGTGGGTCACTTTAAAGATATCTATGGCGAGAAGAATGGTATAGTCCAGCACTGCCAATTGATAGCGCAGGCCGCCCCCCTGATAGTCTTTTCAGAGGAGGAAGTTTTAAAGGCCATTTTGGAGACATCAAAAAATAAGGCCCCGGGAGTTGATGGTGCACCTGCGGACCTATATAGATACTCTCCGAAAATCTGGTCAAAGATATTAACTAAAGTCTTTAGGGCAGCAAATGATAAGGTGTTCCCAAATACCTGGGCAATCTCCATCATAGTGCCAATTTTTAAAAAAGGAAAACGCGATGACCCGGGGTGTTATAGACCCATTTCCCTTCTGGACTCTGCCATTAAGATCCTGGGCAGAGTCTTATTGGCTAAACTCAGGGAAAATCTGGAGACCTGCGGAGGGCTATCAAACATACAATATGGGTTTAAGGAGAAACGAGGCACCCTGGACCAATGCTTGAACTTGCACCTTCTAATTGCCAAATATGTGGTGGCCGGGGAGGGTTCCCTTTATTTGGCCTTTATGGACCTCTCCTCGGCCTTCGATTTGGTAAATAGGTCCAAATTATGGTCAATCCTATTCGAGATAGGGATAGACTCTTCCCTGGTTGCTTTTTTAGCCTCTCTACACCAGGAGTTATTTGCCAAAGTAAGGGTCACAAATGAGGGGAGATGTACAGGGACTTTCAGGTCAGAGAAAGGGGTCCGCCAAGGGTGTATCCTGGCCCCCCTCCTTTTCACCATTTACATAAATGGACTGGAAAAACAGCTGGAGGAAGGGGGTGCAGATGTGCCGCGGGCGGGAGGTCAGTCAATTCCGGCCCTCCTATACACAGATGATGCGGTACTGATTGCCCGTACAGGCATCGGTCTGCAGACATTACTGGATTGTTTTGGCTCCTTTATGGAAAAACTCGACCTGAAAGTAAATGCGAAAAAATCTCACACTATGATAGTGGGGAAGCAGAGAGGGAAATTAACATCTTAAACTTTTAAATGTAAGGGGGAGGTGGTTTCCAGGGTCCAGGTTTTTCCCTATTTGTGGGTCCTTTTTGACGAAAGGGGGTCTTGGGCCCCACAGCTAAAGGCAAAGAGTTTAGCCCTGGCACGGTCAACAACTGCGTTGCTGGGCTTCACCAAAAGGTTGGGGGCCAGGCCAATGGAAGCACTTTTGAAGGTTTATAACACCAAGTGCATCCCCATTGCCCCCTATGGGGCTGCCCTGTGGGGTTATGCTACCCAAGAAAACATCCAAAGGGTAGAAAACAGGCTAATTAGAACATTGCTCTCAGTGCCAAAATCGACCCCCACATTCTCTATCCATGAGGAAGTAGGTTTGGGTTATATCACAGACAAGCTGAATTTGGCACCTCTCTTACTTTGGGCAAGGACATGGCTGAATCCAGAATTAACTTTAAACCATCTTATTCTGGAGGACGTCATGTCTTTGGACCATGCCATGAAAATACCCTGGTTGAAGTTTTTTAAAAACACTTTCTCAGCTTTGGGTAGAGTGGAACTTTTCTCATCTCCTCGCAACATTAAGAGAGAGGATGTAAAGTGGATTAAAGTCCATTTTACAGATAGGCTCCGCCTTAGTAGAGAGGGGAGGGAAATGATGAAACCATCTATAAGAGCTCATGCCTTGTTAATTACTACCCCAACCCTGGAACCATATTTGAACTTTGTCACAAGACCCCTTCACAGATTTTCATTAACAAGATTCAGGTTCAATCTAATCCAATTCTCTCTAGGTTATTATCCTTCATGGAATCATTCGAAAGATGCACCCCCTTGTGACTGTGATAAATTTTCTGAGCAGGATACCACGCATTTTATGATGTTCTGTGAGTTTTATTCTGCTGCTAGGAAAAAACATCTATTACCTGTGCTGAGGGAGGCTGGTTTTATTCAAGTTAGACCTGCCTTACTTTACCTTCAGATGTTGGGCAACATCTATATTACCTTTAGTGTGGCCAGTTTCCTAGCAGAAGCCTTTCATTTTAGGAAAAAACGAGCCCCACTGAATATTTTATTGTGAATAAGGTATCTTTTATTAGTATCTGACGTGATGTAGCTTAGTAAAATTTTAGGTCACTTTGTTGTATTATTTAATTATGAATTGTGATTTTAATGTATATGTATTGTATGTGCTTTTTATGGTTTTTTTAAAATCGAATAAAGCGTGCTTTGACTGACTATTAATTTATTTTCCCTACTGTTGCACTCTCTGGAGTGGGAATAGTACATTTTACCCCTACGCTATCCAACGCTTTCCCTACTGTTGCACTCACAGGAGTGGGAATAGTCATTTTTACCCCTACGCTATCCAACGCTTTCCCTACTGTTGCACTCTCATGGAGTGGGAATAGTAACTTTTACCCCTATGCTATCCAACGCTTTCCCTACTGTTGCACTCTCTGGAGTGGGAATAGTAACTTTTACCCCTACGCTATCCAACGCTTTCCCTACTGTTGCACCCTCCGGAGTGGGAATAGTAATTTTTACCCCTACGCTATCCAACGCTTTCCCTACTGTTGCACTCTCTGGAGTGGGAATAGTAATTTTTACCCCTACGCTATCCAACGCTTTCCCTACTGTTGCACTCTATGGAGTGGGAATAGTAATTTTTACCCCTACTCTATCCAATGCTTTCCCTACTGTTGCACTCTATGGAGTGGAAATAGTCATTTTTACCCCTACGCAATCCAACGCTTTCCCTACTGTTGCACTCTTTGGAGTGGGAATAGTAATTTTTACCCCTACGCTATCCAACGCTTTCCCTACTGTTGCACTTCCAGGAGTTGGAATAGTAATTTTTACACCCCCGGTATCCTACGGTAATAATATTGTGTATTTTGTATTAATATTATGTTAATATATATATATATATATATATATATATATATATATATATATATATTCACAGAAAAAACCATCGGTTATAGACCATATATAGTTAGGAATTAGCATTTACAAAACCTTGAAAATTCACTGAAAAAACCATAGGTTATAGACCATATATAGTTAGGAATTAGCATTTAGAAAACCTTATTTTACTCACACAAAACCATTGAAATTCCATATATAGTTAGTTGCACTAACTATATATCGCGCACCCGCAATCCACTGCTGATGATGTTACATATTACATCATTCATGACATGGTCAGTGACATCACTGATGACATCACTGATGACATCTCAAATGACATCACTGATGACATCACTGATGACATCTCATTTGACATCAATGACCACATCACTGATGATATCATTCATGTGACAATACAATGCATCTCCTCACATTTTAATATAACCTCTGTTACACCCAGTGTTAAATATAGAGTATAATTTTTGAAACCATTGACACACCAATACTAGTTACTACATACGCACTCACTGATTCCTACGTCTACACACACATTCACTCATTCACCCATACAATCATTCATACATACAATCACTCATCTTTACAACACTATCATATGCACTCATACACCTATACAGACACTCACACTCTGCCACTCATCCATGGAGTTACTCACACACCTAGTCAGTCCTGTAAAGAATCAATCACACTTCCATTTTCTAATCTATACAGTTAAACATAGAGCACCTTACGTTTTCAACCATATACTAACACATACTTACTCTCTTATACAATCATTGATACAAGTACACATTGATCTGCACAGAGTCACACACCTCCCAGCCAGCCACACACACACTCAGTCTCCCATGCAAATACTTGGGCAATCAATCAATAACCCATATAGTTACTCATATAGCTACTGATCAACACATGCAGCAGTTTACAGAACAACAGACATAATGATGCACAAATTAAGACAGTTTAGTCAGTAACCCATGCACTCAGTGAGACACATTTAATCACTCACTCATACATTCAGTCATGCACCTACTAAATCCTTCGTCCAGACACTTATACATCTACTCATTCTTCAATATGTAAAACATATTTAAACTTTACAGAAACACACAGTCACTGGATGATGTCATCAGTGATGTCATTTGAGATGTCATCAGTGATGTCATCAGTGATGTCATTTGAGATGTCATCAGTGATGTCATCAGTGATGTCACTGACCATGTCATGAATGATGTAATATGTGACATCATCAGCAGTGGATTGCGGGTGCGCGATATATAGTTAGTGCAACTAACTATATATGGAATTTCAATGGTTTTGTGTGAGTAAAATAAGGTTTTCTAAATGCTAATTCCTAACTATATATGGTCTATAACCTATGGTTTTTTCAGTGAATTTTCAAGGTTTTGTAAATGCTAATTCCTAACTATATATGGTCTATAACCTATGGTTTTTTCTGTGAATTTCATTGGTTTTTTAACAGCTAATATCTGTAGCTGTAAAATGTATTCTTCTTTAAATCCAAAAATATATTTTATATGTTTATGAATAATTTTTTTTAAAAATATTTTTTTTTCTTCGTTCCCGCTTCGCGAATCGGGAAGCTTCCCGTTAGCTGACCTTGATGCCGCGAAATAGACCGCGAGCCGGTAAACGTTTCTTTACCGCAAGTGCCGCGTTAGAAAACAACATCGTGACGCCTCCCGTCCGCATGACGTTTCACGTTGTCGCGTGATACGTCATATGACGTGCTACGTTAGCGAACTGGTACGCGAAGTGAGTCGCAAAGCGCAGGTTTCTGGAAGCAAACCGGGAGGCCCTGCAAAGCGCTTAACGTAAACACAGCAAGTCATGTGACTTGGTAATAACACTTTTCATTGGTTCATTTCACTTTTGGTTTCCTAATGATGTAAGACTAGGTCATATAATCTAAAATGAACACTTTTGATTGGTTGAGAACTCTTGTTTTTCCCAAATGATGAAAATCCCTCCTTCTTTCCTCACTCTGACTTTCATCATTGTGAGAGAAAGACCCTTTGTGATCACTGAGCAATGGCTTCTTTAGTAGCTTCAGCTGGTGCTTCCCCACCACCTCCACCACATCCAAGGAAGAGTGGACCACCTGCTCAAGTTATAATTCAACAAGAAGAGGAAGAAGAGGAACAGGACGACGAGCTTATACAATCATTGATACAAGTACACATTGATCTGCACAGAGTCACACACCTCCCAGCCAGCCACACACACACTCAGTCTCCCATGCAAATACTTGGGCAATCAATCAATAACCCATATAGTTACTCATATAGCTACTGATCAACACATGCAGCAGTTTACAGAACAACAGACATAATGATGCACAAATTAAGACAGTTTAGTCAGTAACCCATGCACTCAGTGAGACACATTTAATCACTCACTCATACATTCAGTCATGCACCTACTAAATCCTTCGTCCAGACACTTATACATCTACTCATTCTTCAATATGTAAAACATATTTAAACTTTACAGAAACACACAGTCACTGGATGATGTCATCAGTGATGTCATTTGAGATGTCATCAGTGATGTCATCAGTGATGTCATTTGAGATGTCATCAGTGATGTCATCAGTGATGTCACTGACCATGTCATGAATGATGTAATATGTGACATCATCAGCAGTGGATTGCGGGTGCGCGATATATAGTTAGTGCAACTAACTATATATGGAATTTCAATGGTTTTGTGTGAGTAAAATAAGGTTTTCTAAATGCTAATTCCTAACTATATATGGTCTATAACCTATGGTTTTTTCAGTGAATTTTCAAGGTTTTGTAAATGCTAATTCCTAACTATATATGGTCTATAACCTATGGTTTTTTCTGTGAATTTCATTGGTTTTTTAACAGCTAATATCTGTAGCTGTAAAATGTATTCTTCTTTAAATCCAAAAATATATTTTATATGTTTATGAATAATTTTTTTTTTAAATATTTTTTTTTCTTCGTTCCCGCTTCGCGAATCGGGAAGCTTCCCGTTAGCTGACCTTGATGCCGCGAAATAGACCGCGAGCCGGTAAACGTTTCTTTACCGCAAGTGCCGCGTTAGAAAACAACATCGTGACGCCTCCCGTCCGCATGACGTTTCACGTTGTCGCGTGATACGTCATATGACGTGCTACGTTAGCGAACTGGTACGCGAAGCGAGTCGCAAAGCGCAGGTTTCTGGAAGCAAACCGGGAGGCCCTGCAAAGCGCTTAACGTAAACACAGCAAGTCATGTGACTTGGTAATAACACTTTTCATTGGTTCATTTCACTTTTGGTTTCCTAATGATGTAAGACTAGGTCATATAATCTAAAATGAACACTTTTGATTGGTTGAGAACTCTTGTTTTTCCCAAATGATGAAAATCCCTCCTTCTTTCCTCACTCTGACTTTCATCATTGTGAGAGAAAGACCCTTTGTGATCACTGAGCAATGGCTTCTTTAGTAGCTTCAGCTGGTGCTTCCCCACCACCTCCACCACATCCAAGGAAGAGTGGACCACCTGCTCAAGTTATAATTCAACAAGAAGAGGAAGAAGAGGAACAGGACGACGAGCACGAAGAGAGGCAGTTTTTGCCTGAGCAGCCCAGGACGTCTCACCGGAAAGAAAACTTCATTTGGCAATTTTTTAAAATTCCCAAAGGTCAGAAAAAAGTAAATGCAAGATACGTAACTTGCCTTATATGTCAAGATAGACTGTCCAGAGGAACCGAGAAAAAATACAGTTTCGGAAACTACACAATGCATCGCCATATGACTAGGTGGCATCCTAACAACTACAGTGCTGCACAGTTTCGGAACGACCTAGATAATCTCCCTATTATGGCCAGAAGATCTGTTGTACCGGAAGTAACGGGACCAGAGGGCAGGGAGATGGTGCCAAATATACAAATGAAATTTGGTGAAGTAAAACACATCTGCGTATTTTGCGATGGATTCATTTCCTACGGAGAAAAAAGCATCACTCTGATCAACAGAGCTATTGACTATCATATGCAAGTTTGTACGAAACGCCCAAAATAATAAATACTTCTTTTTTTGTTTTGTTGCTCCTGTTGAGCCCTTTACAATGAATCGTTTTCATTGCCCCCTCCAAGAAAACCCCAAAAAAATATAAAACTGTTCAGAAAAATTCAAAAAAAGTAAAAAAATGTTCCGAAAAATAATAAAAAAAATATAAAACAACAAAAACAATAAAAAAAAAAGTTATTTTCAGAACTACCTCCCCGTTATTAAAAAATTTGTACAATATTTGGAACTGTGCCAACCTCTATTTCTCTTAGTTCGCTTCCCAGTTCGCTCGCCGGTACGCGAACCAGAAGCGAACCAAAAACAGTAAGTATAAGGGAAGGAAACAGACACTTATGTTAAAAGAAAGACAGCTATAGGGGAGTAAACTAGAGATACTATTACCCGTAATCCACTGCTGATGATGTCACATATTACATCATTCATGACATGCTCAGTGACATCATCAGCAGAGGATTGCGGGTTTTTTGGCAACGTGCCTTATCCACGGTTTAATAACGCTGCCTTTTGCTTTATATAAGTTTTCAAATTGTATGAAATATATACCAATAGGTCGTTATGAACCTTTAGGTAGTGCTTTTCTTCATGAGGTCTGGTCGCTTCCATACACATACAGATGTTTCAAAGATGATCAAGAAGTTTATCTGAATGGAGAGGAATGCACTGAGACGCCAGATCATTCACTAATGTGTAGGCACATACAGTTACACGGTTCATGCAACAAACACCGACCAAATATGGCTTGCGTGTTGCAAGGCACGCCAGTTCCTGCTATCATCCCCACGTTCAAGTTGTTGGAAAATGGTAGTTATTTGATGCTCAATAATGAAGATTGTTCTGAGTTAATTAAAAGTATTCCTTTTATCGTAACAGTAAGTAAACGGGTTATTTGCTGCAGAAATGTTCTATTTCCTCCCACACATGAACATAGGGAGTTTTCAATCTGGCCACAAATACCAACCTTGGGACAGATTTCAACGGCATGGCAAGAATAAGAGCTCTTTTGTCTCAGAGAGAGGTGGCCTTGAGTTCAGCCCGTGAAACTTTCGTGCTTCACATAGCGAACACCCGTACAGAGGTGCAGACCCTTTTCAATTCAGATTTGCCTTTCAATTTCAGCAAGATGGTTCCGACTATCTTTAACGCATCCTCCACAAAGACCCTGGCGCACTTTTTTAAAGTTGTTACCAGTGGTCTCGTGACTTCATTTGAGAAAATCTTTGGAGTCATCCCTGCTTCCTTTCATTCTATTTTCTCCACTCTGGTTCGTGGATTGGCATTTTTACTTGCATTACCAGCGGACGCTCTTGTGCTTTTTTACATTTTTAAATATGGATGTCCCTCCTATGCAACCTCCCACCCTGCAGCTGCTGACACTGTTCCGCAATCGCATGCTAGAATATTATGGCACAATGCCGTTGGCGATATTAAGCACGGCATATGGATTATCTTTTCGATTCTCCTACTTCACCTGTGTCCAGCCTGTATTTCACTGCCTGACCTGTGATTTCGATTGGGCCATTGATTTGTGTCTCTGCGGACCGGTTTCTCCTGACGTCGACTTTAATCAGCTGATGACTCCTATCATTACTCACGAGTTGGTTTGTCCTGGCGAAAGGATTATGGCTGTGGCATTGATGCATGGACTACTTGGTCCCTGGAATTTACTGGCGGCAGCACAGTCTTTCTTGGAACAGAGCTTTCTTGAAAACCCACCGAGCTGTCCTCTGATGGTGATAGAGGATCCGGTGCTGGGAGAGCACGTATGTTCTTTTCCGCTTTTAAATTGGATGGCTGAACTGTTTTCGGATGAAGACGGTGACTTCCTATTGGAGGCTGTTGCAGCTTATTTTGCATACACTGTTATGTCATAGACCTTTTTCATGTTTGATATGCTGAGTACTAGCATTTCATTGACAATTCATTGACTTATTTGTCAAGTTTTTATTATTTACCTTGCCTATTGGCTTAAGACTCGATAAAGTACTTGGCTGTTTTATTTTTCTTTAGCATTAAATTTTCCTAGTTTGTAATGCTTTACCTTGCGGACCATCCACATATAAACTTGCAATCTGCTCTCATGAGATGGCACTTCTATTATCTTATTCAGTTTGTTTCCGGATCATGGGGAGGTGTCATCTAGGTCCTGGATATCTTTACACCGTGTTAAGTTAGCATGGGCTCATTACCGGTTTAAACGCCATTTTTCCTTTTTTGCAACTTCTGCACACGACACTTAGTTGTTGCTTTAGCTTTCCACCTAGTAGTTCATCGTGGTTTACATGAGAATAATATGTTATTGCTCTACTATCTGCTTTGCTTGTTAAACTATATCTGTACAGCGAGTGCTAAAGTTTCAAGAACAACACGATACAGAATTGTTATGAGGTCTGATCTCCACGACTTCATACTCATAACATAAGTGCAACTTCTGCCAGTTCTGGGCATGAGGCGGGTTTTATATTGCTTTGCCGAACACACATACACAACAGTTGATGCGGTTCACATGAAGAGAGAGCTGGTGTATGCTGATGTGATTCCTTCAAATCTAAGACACTAAAGTATGGGCACGCCCTAAACCAACACAAAGAGACCTTCTTAGCAAATAATATAATATGTGTATTAGTGAGGGTGAGATATAAGCAGCCGCGGGCCGTGGAGGGAGTTACGGTGAGGCAGGGAGGCGGGGAGGGGGAGAAGCAGGGTGGAGCCCTCTCTACCTTGCCCCTCCCCCTCCCCGCCTCCCTGCCCCACCGTAACTCCCTCCACGGCCCGCGGCTGCTTATAAGTGTTGCTAACTCTTATTCATTTACAGCATGTTAACATACTGTCACCATTCGCTTTTTATGTACTAGTAACTATGCTGGTAATTTTGCTACTGATAATATGTGTACTTGTATTCTCCACCCTGCTTCTCCCCCTCCCCGCCTCCCTGCCTCACCGTAACTCCCTCCACGGCCCACGGCTGCTTATAAGTGTTGCTAACTCTTATTCATTTACAGCATGTTAACATACTATCACCATTCGCTTTTTATTTACTAGTAACTATGCTGGTAATTTTGCTACTGATAATATGTGTACTTGTATTATCTAAGATACTACGCCTGAGAAGACGGCATTAGTAAATAAACATTTCAAATACACATGTGTTCTTCTTAACTCCATGTTCTGGTTTCTAAGAAATATATAACAACCGACTGTTCATGAGTTCCACGTATCCTGAGGTACTATAAGTTCATATTGTGGATTGTCTAAACATTGAGAGTTTGTTATATCCAATGTGACACTGTACCTAGCTTGCTAAGGAGTTTTTGATTACTAACGTGAGTTTTGGGACACCCTAATTCGCCGAGGTTCCAATCCTCTGTCCACAGTTCTGTGTGAGAACAGAAACCCTGCGACAGGGGCACCCCCGACCCTTGCTGGAGCTTCATCACACTTGCGATACAACTCCAGCAATGCGCCACCTTTACGGCACAGATACATCACGCATCTGTGCTGTTTTTGCCCCATGATGCGCCGCATTGTAAATGCAGCACACCATAGGTGACGGAACAGCGGCACAGAATGACTAACACATCCCTGGTGATGCGCCAGTCATCATAAATGTATCCCTATGCTTCTTATCTTGTTAGAGATGAACCGCCATATGTATCATCAAAGTTTTTTGCATTTCCTAAATAGCGAACTTTAAGGAATAAATAGCGATTCTTTACCATTCCTAGTTTGCGATTAGCTATTTGCTAATTACAAATTACCCATTCATTTCCTTCATTTCCATAGGGCGGTTGGACTCACTTTTAGCTCGAACGGCTGAATGGATTTCCACGAAACTTGGCAAAATTGTAGGGACTGGTAGCCCGATGTGCCTTTGCTATGTCTCAAGATATATGCTCCAGTGGTTTTTACGAAAATTAACTTTGAAAAATATATATTGGGCTACATTGGCCTATATATATGTTGGAGCCCAAATGTAACCCAATGTAGCCCAATGAAGCCCAATGTAGCCCAATGTAGCCCAAAGATGGCCGCCAGACACACAAAAAAACAAATGTAGCCCAAATATCAGCCAGATGTAGCCCAACTATAGCCCAGTGACAGAATGACCAATCAGCTTCGCAAACCTCCGTTACGCGAAGCGGATTGCTGTTACAGATATATATCTTTTTTTGAACGTTAATTTCTCAAAATCCACTGGAGCACATATATTGAGACCTAGCAAAGGCACATCGGGCTACCAGTCCCTAATATTTTGCCAAGTTTCGTGCAAATCCATTCAGCCGTTCGATTATTATTATTATTATTTTTTTTTGCCCCGCGGGGCCCTTTTAAAACCTCCACATCAAACCTAGGGGGTCAGCGAGGATCTACTATGCCCCCTTATAGTTATTTCCCCCTTTGTTTTGACCTCCTCTTGTCTCTCGATCCTACCGAGAGACAAGATGGCGGCCGCTACGGACTTTTTGGAATGTTGACAGACGCCGGAGAACCAATCAGCTTCGCTTCACAAAGCTCCGTTGCGCGTAAAGTACGCGTCCTGGGACGCTGCCAGGTCCGCTGTTACAGATATATATCTTTTTTTAAACGTTAATTTCTCAAAATCCACTGGAGCACATATATTGAGACCTACAAAAGGCACATCGGGCTACCAGTCCCTACAATTTTGCCAAGTTTCGTGCAAATCCATTCAGCCGTTCGGGCTAAAAGTGAGGCCAACCGCCCTATGGAAAACTCAATGTTAAAAACACGTTTTGGGACCCCCCTTTTTTCTCGGCCCCCCCTTGACAAACCCCCCCCAAATTTTCAAGGGCTGCTCAGAAACAAAATGTGCCATTTTCCTGAAAATTTCAGCCAATTCCGTCCACAAACGCCAAAGTTATTAGACATAGAATTTTCAAAAAACCCATAGAGAAAAAATCCTAACTATATATACCTACTGGCGACCGCCAGTAGGTAATATATATATATGTTTTAAAAGATATGATTGTATATATTGTTTTTTATAAGTTAAATTAATTATTTAATAATTTTAAGGTAATTTAAGTATTTTTAAGTATATTTCAGCTATTTATTTTTAATATTTTTTTATTTTACATTATTTTTAAGAAATTCGATATTTTTACAAAGTATATATATATATATATATATAAACGATATTTTGGATTCGATATTTTGGTACTTACCTGTTTGTAGATAGGAATTCGATATTTTGTCTGTCGATATTTTGGGATCGATATTTTGGGTAGTCTATATTGTGTCCGTCGATATTTAGTCAGTGATCCGAACGAGCTTTCTTGGGTGCTGCTCCTAGAATTTGGAACACTCTCCCCCGAACATTAGGAGAATTTCATCCATCTCCACTTTTAAACATGAAGCCAAATCCTTTTACATGAGTAAATATCTCCCATAATCCCAACAGTCACTCCATTTTCATTGATCCGCCAAGATCATACAAATGCTGATTCTCATCGAACTTTAACCTGGTTGTGGTTCGTACATATGTATACTAAGCCTTAATGTTTCTCTCAAAAACAATGTACAACTACTGATTTTTGATGACTTGACTGGTAACAGAACTGTTTCTTGATATGTAAATGTAAAGCGCTCTGATACCCTACTCTGGGTCATGTTCGCGCTATATAAAACATTAAATAAATAAATAAAAATGATATTACAATAGATTTAGATTTGCTTTCATCACCTTTCTTTCTCGCCTGTATCTTTTATTAACTGTCTCTCTCTGCTATCTTTCTCATTTGTTGCTTCCTCTATATCACCTTCCCCACCACTCCCTCTCTGTCATTTTCCTCTTTCTCACTTGTCTCTTCATCAAGTCTCTCTTTCATATGTTGCCCCGTCTCTTGAGCTGTCTTTTCCATCTGTCTTTCATTTTTCTCTCACATCTACCTCACTCTCTCTTTCTGTCTTTCTGTCTCTGGAAACTATCTTCTGCTCATCTGTTGTTAGTTTCAGTATCTTTATCAGCCCTTGTCCTCCTCTCTCAGGCCTTTACCTTACTCAGGTCGGTCTTCTTTCTCTCTGTCAGATGTGTCTTTATTCTTGTTCGCACATATAGAAACACATGTCTCTCTTGCTCTTCTGTTTCTCCTGCTTTCCCTTGTCATCTTCTTCTATCTCTTGTCCCCCCCTCTTGCCTCTGCTGTGTTCTCTCTTCCTCACCTGCTCGGTGACATCCAGAGACATGGAGACATCTTTCTGCTGAGCTGAGGTCACCTTGAAGCAAAAGAATAGTCCACAAAAAAGGAAAAGGAGAGCAGGGGGTTTTAACCCCACATGTAGGAACAACCCTTCAGGTGGGACGCCTTCAAGTGTACTCGAAGAACATGACACTGGAGTTGGTGGCAAAGTGGTGCAAATGGAAGGAACTCCTCAATCCATGTGGAGGGCTTTCTTCTCTGAACCAACCAGCAGGGTGGTGTGAACAAACCACTGGGGATGTGTGGGAATGTAATGCGCTGACTTCCAGGCATTGGTGGCACTTATTTTAAATGATCTATTCCCAGATCAAGTATGTTCACTACTATTAAATAGGGTGTGCCTCCTAGAAGTGTTCCGGCCACTGCTGCACTTAGCCTGATAACCTGGGAAGGGTATTACACTAATTAATCACTGTGCGCGTGCTAACCCCAGCTCCCAGGATATCAAGGGTTGGGTATACAGTGACATGAGATTTATACTCAAAAACTGACCAGTGATGATATGGACCATCTGCACATGAGGGGATTAGATATGGTCCCCCAAAGTAGGGAGTGAGAATGTCAGATGGAGCAACCAGGAGAACACGGCGCAACAACATACGAGAGTTCCACCCAAAAGACCAGAGTGATTGTATAAACTCACCCCCCTGGATGTCCTAAGGAAAGCAAAACATATGACAGTTACAAGGGGGGAAAACAGCAAAAAAACTTATTCCACTTTGGCCTCATCATTTTAAGAACAAGGAAGCCCAGTTTCCCGTCCAAAGTTGTACAACTAGGCCTGGAGAGATTTTACAGCATAAAGACAGGATTACCATTATGTCCTGGAATAGAGCCGCAAACGCAAAAGGGCAGCTAGGATAGATTGCTAGAAGAGACAGTCATGGGAGAAAGTCAAAGATTTTGGAGTAGAAGCCTCACTCACTTCATAGTGGCATGCTCCATCATCGGCGCCTATCCACACCCTGGTATGATATTACAACCAGGGTGGACTCAACCAAAAAGGTGGGAGTTCTTATATAGATCGTAGTTGGAAATGTGGCAGGTTTCCAGTAGGTAGGAGATAAAATGTCTCAGGGGAAACATGGAGACATTTTCTTTAATAAGTGAGTCCTAGACATAACTAAAGACAGAGTTTGGGTCCTGGTATCAAGTTTCAGTGTCTCAAAAAGAGCCTATTAAAGGCAACATGTTTCGGCCTGCCTTAAAAGCCCACATGGGTCTAGGGACTTCATCTGGGGTTGAGCAGTCTCTGCCTATATAATCAGTTATGTTGTGAAAAAATGAGGCCTAAGGCTCTCATGTTAAATCAAGGAGACTTTCCTTCAAGATCCTAGGAACATAATGAGTGAACTGCAAGAATATTAGGTGCAGAACAGTATCTGGTATAACAATTTAGTTAAAACAATAGTGGCTTAAAGAAGCCATTTAGCCAGTGGGAAGAGTCTTGTGAGAACCTTTGACGGGTAAAACAACTACTGTGCTTTTCAGACTCATATTTGTTTGTAAAAAAATGAATTTTTATAAGTATATAGTTGTTAGAACTGGCTATTTCTGGTAGGCTAAGGCTGACGCCAAAGCCAGGCAGAAACCACCATTCTAGTCAGGGCAAGGGTGTCACACGCCAAGATAACCCCTGCTCACCCCCTTGGTAGCTTGGCACGAGTAGTAAGGCTAAACTCGGAGGCAATGCGTAAAGCATTTGCGCCAGCACACAACAGCAACAACATCCTAGGCACACCACAAAAGGAACTCCACACTGTCGCAGGGTTTCTGTTCTCACACAGAACTGTGCACAGAGGAGTGGAACCTCGGCGAATTAGGGTGACCCAAAACTCACCTTAGTACCCAACTCACCCCTTACCGAGCTAGCTACAGTGTCTCATTGGACATATCAAACTCCCAATGTTTAGACAAACCAGAACATGAACTTACAGTACCTCAGGGTACGTGGGACTCATGAACACTCTTTCGTTATGTTATCATTACAAACCAGAACATGGAGTAAAGAAGACACATGTGCATTTGAAATGTTTATTTACTAATGCCGTCTTCTCAGGCGCAGTATCTTAGATAATACAAGTATACTTATTATCAGTACCAAAATTACCAGCATAGTTACTAAGACATAAAAAGCGAATGGTGACAGCATGGTAACATACTGTACTGAATAAGAGTTAACAACACTTATATCTCACCCACCCTAACACATATATTATATTATTAGCTAAGAAGGTCTCTTTGGGTTGGTTCAGGGCGGGCCCATACCTTAGTGTCCTAGCATGAAGGAATCACATCAGCATACACCAGCTCTCTCTGCATGTGCATCGCATCAAGTGTGTTCTATGTGTCTCATGCAAAGCAATATCAATCCCGCCTGAAGCCAGAGTTGGCAAAGGCTGCACTTGTGTTATGACTATGAAGGCGTGGAGATCAGACCTCATAACAATTCCATATCGTGTTGTTCCTGAAACTTCAGCACTCTTCGTGCAGACATAGTTTATTAAGCAAAGCTGATATCAGAGCAATAACATATTATTCTCACATAAACCACGGCAAACTACTAGGTTGAAAGCTAAGTCAACAATTAAGTGTCGTGTGCATAAGTTGCAAGAATGGAAAATGGCGTTTAAACCTCAAATGTACCTATGCTAACGCAACACGATATAAGGATATTCAGGAGCTACATGACAACACAAGGTTATATGAAAATAACTTCTGTATTGTCAAAACACATCAGATAGAAATCACACATGTACATTGTGCCAACTGGCACGGGCAATATTCATAAGTGATTATGTACAGGACAAGGCCACATGGGCCACTGTCAGAATCAACACTTTTAGAAATTAGAATAAGTATAGCACAAAATAACAGTTGTAAATCACATCCAGTAACTACTGGGAACAGGTGAGTACCACCTACTCAAGCCTAACCACCTTAGGAAAATGTCACACAGGGGACCAGGACCTCACTAGGACCACCTGTACTAAAAAGAACATCCACCTAAGAATAAAATACATTTAGGGGTATCAGCAAGAACACATTACACATGATGCATCAAAAACACATTCAGAGGTGCAGGGAAGGAAAAACACATGATGCCTAAAACATTCAGAGGTGTGAGGAAAGAAAACACATGATGCATAAAAATACATTCAGAGGTGCAGGGAAAGAAAACACATGATGCCTAAAACATTCAGCGGTGTATTAACGGACACATGATGCATCAAAAACATTCAGAGGTGCCAGAACAAGGAAGACACATGATGCCTAAAAACATTCAGAGGTGCCAGAACACAACTCAATAGCGCAAAAACACATGATGCCTAAAACATTCAGAGGTGCAAGGAAAAACACACAATTGCGCAAAACCTTACATAAGCCACCACCTGTGGCAGTCCCTAGGCCAACTGGCCTTGTTGGGGCTAGGACGCCCTGTGTCTCAATGTCAGGGGCCTAAACGGTGCCCACTACTTGCTGGGCACCTGTGGACAATCCCAAGCACCTAAACGGTGCAGCTGCCCACTAATTGCTGGGCAGCTGGGAATCAAAACTGCGACAGGGTCCTCACTGACCCTAGAACAGATCTGCGCCAACTGTTGGAGCCACACAGGCTCTGAAATCACTTGTGTCACCTTGCGCAGACCGTTGGAGCCACACAGGCTCTTAACACACTTGTGTCCCTCAAGAGCCTCACTGGACTCTAAACCTAACACTCGCAGGCAGGAGGGGGCGGGCACCGGCAATGTGCCCCGGCGCCCCCTCTAACTAAAAATGGCCCCCAGAGCCTTCTCAGGGCTCTCCAACAACCACGTGGACAGGGAGCCTCGGGGCTCTAAACAGAGAAATGCCCCACAAGCCTCTCTGGGCTCGCAACACAATGCACCCTGGACGTTGGAGCCATCTGGCTCTGTCGAAATGGTGGGGCGGCCCACTGCCATCTGGGGCCGCCCTAAGGCACAATCACACGGGGCTCTAAATCAAGCACCAGCCCTCAGCCACAGGAGCCCCCCGCACCAGCACTTGCTCACTCACCGGGCAGCCCATCGAGGACGGGGCGACGGCAGGACTCTGTTGCCAGGGGTAGCAGCGCAGCGCTGCCCTAGACTCCTCCTCGAGGCCGGCGATCCTTCACTTGCGGCGGGGGCCGGCACCGGCAATGTGCCCCACGCCCCTTCCGCCCTCTGCTTACTGCTGTGGTGCCTACGGGGCTCTCCCTCAGCAATGGGAGCCCCGCACCAGCGGCACCGGCAGCCATCTCCCGGGTGCCTTCTTCTCTCCTTGGGCTGCCACATCACCGCGGGGCTCTTCCGTCCACATGGGAGCCCCGCGAAAGCTCACGCCGGCCTCCGCTATCCTCGGGCACATCTCCGGTCTCCCTCCCGACACGGGAGACCGGCAAGGCGGCAATGGCTTCCCCCAGGCAGGGGGAAGCGGAAACCATGTCCTTCCGGCCCCACCCACAACCAGGCGTCGGGCCGGACATCTTCTTCCGGTGTTTCCTCCGGGCAGCGGCGGTGATTCTCGAGGCCATAACGAGGGGTGGGGACCCTCGAAATCCAAAATAAAGTAGAAACGGGGAGAGCACCCGTTAGGCAATTAAATAAGTGGGGTGGCACCCACCCATAAAAAATAATCAAATATGCGGGGCATAACGCAGGGTAGGCTCCTGCGATTCCTCACGCAAAATGCGGGCGGAGAAACGCCCGAAATAAAGCAAAATGTTTTGGGGTGAACCTGCCAAAAGGGCCAGGTCCAACAATAGTCATGCTACATTGTAAGGCTATAAAGTGAGGCACATCAAACCACTGGACAATGGCACACACGTGCATGATTCAGGCTGTTCAGATGTCATATGCATCTGGTGGGAGGTACCCTCCTGTAGTCACACACTTAATTGGTAGACATAGACATCTAATGCTAGGAGTATAGTATCATAAGACAACTGGTGCTAGGATAGTCGCAGACTTATGTGAGACATGGGACCAATTTGCACTGGAATATTGCCAGCCTAGAATCAAAGTTTGATGATATTGACTCGGTGCCATTTGTTAGTTCCAAAGAGATTTGCTGTTTGTCAAGAGACTTGGTGTGTGGATGGTACTATAGCTGCCTCCGTGCCGCCAGACTACACAGGTTTTGCCACCGAAGCAATGAGATCCAGCAGAGGGTGAAAGACTGGATCTCACCACAACTGGACCCCATAAGTATGCTGCATGTAAGACTCATGAAGGCCCAAAACAAACCGCACATTGTAATAGACATTGTAAACGTTTATTTGAAGCCTAACCAGCATGTTAAAGCAGTGGATCAACTAGCAATGTTAATGGAAGTCATCCAAGCAATAATGGCCAAGGTGAAGCCCAGTGACAAGCATTATCTGATACTGTGTAGAGACTTCAATATTCACCCGGTTGAATGTATGAGGGATGAAGCTGCGAGTGAGGAGGATGAGAGCTGAACAGGGATATCTCTTTGATTGATATTGCGTTCTTTATTCCATTCAGTAGACACAACAACGGGAGATCCTTCGCTAACTTCCTCTCCAATTTAAATCGAAGGATCCTAAAATGCTGAACCATCTCAGATACACCTGCTGCTCCTAGGTTCTAAAGCAACAAGAGACTTAGTATAATCGACAATATCCTATTCCCAAACAATCAATGGGGGCTGGTGATGGACATGTAAGTAATGCAGCGGCCTGAGAGTGATCATGACCCTCCTTTTCAGGTGAGGAATAGAGATTGGGTATGAAAGTCCTAGGTGGTATATCGAAGCAAAGACCATAATGTGGTGCTAGAAAATTATAGTGTTCTGTCAAATTACCTTACACACCGAGTATGGCCAAGCAGAATTGTGGAGTAAAGAATAACTCTGAGTGGTTGAATGAGGAGTGTAGAAGTTGCAAATTGAAAGGTTTTAAAAGCATATGGAGAATGGCATTAATCATTAGTTAATGATCAAAGGGCCCGATTCACAGAACTAACTTAAGATAAAATCCTAAACCTACTACCATTTTTGTATTCACAGAAGGCACTTACTCATTTCGGTATTCACAGAAGTTAGGAGTCCTAACTTTAGGACTCCTAAATGCTTTCTGTGAATACCGAAAGTCTTAAAGTTAGGATTTCTCCCAGTTTAGGAGTAGTAAAGTTAGGACACCTAACTTTAGAACTTCTAAACTGAGAAAAATCCTAACTTTAAGACTTTCGGTATTCACAGTAGGCATTTAGGAGTCCTAACTTTACTACTCCTAAACTGAGAGAAATCCTAACTTAAAGTTAACTTTATCCCACCCATTTCCCCCCCGCCATATTACTATGGCAGGGGGACCGCGGCAGACAGAAACACCGTCCGCCGCGGAAAAGGGTTTATATGGTGGCGGTGTCTATCAGACACCGCCAGCCATATTAGGATAGGCTTACGACAATGCCTTTCCGTGGCGGCGATCCCGCCACAGAAAGGCATGCGATCTTCACTTTGAGGGCCCCCTGCGGGCCCCCTAAGTGAAGGCGAGGTGGGGGGTGCATATGGGGGGTACCTGTGGTACCCCCCAGCATTTGCATAATACACAATGCGGCAGGCACCGTGCGGTACCTGACGCTTTGTGTATGCAAAAGCACTTCTATTCCATTAGAAACAAGTGGAAACAAGATGGCACTGTTTTGTTTAATTGGAATACATTTATATAGATTTTACTATCCCTAATGAAGCAGGATCACGCTGGTTTGAAATGCAGGGTTAGTTGTTAGTCCACCGTTATTGGTATTGTGGGTTATTGGGGTTAGTCTTGCGTACTCCATCATATCTTTCCATACATTCACTCCAGTTTATTGTGGTGGATTTAATTAAAAAAATTAGGTGAGAGCCACTAAAAGTCATATCTCAAAATGTTAATGGCCATCACCCTTCATCAAGCATAAATAATACTATGATATCTAGCCACTATAAACACAGATGTAGCACTCCGTCAGGAGACTCACTTCTCACAAGAGAAAAAGTCACAAATTGAAGCAAAACTCCAAAACGTGGAGGAGCTACGCGGGCATCCAAGATGGTCACGTGAGCACAGAGCTCCCCGGACCCGTGCCGCCCCTCATGATTATCCTGGCTACATCCTGATTTCATCGACGGGCTTTTGTTCGCTAATCCTTGCTGATCATCGAACTCTTTGAAAAATCGAAATTGGGCTTCGGGGTCCACTTTTAGTCCGTTTCTACATTCTGAGGCCCACCCCGAGGCGGACCGGGGGTTTGGATTTGGAACGGGCCGTGGAACAGTTGATCAACAACGGCCACAAGGGTCCCCGCTGGGTCGGCCCCTCCTGAGTTTCAGTTTCGGTTTCCTGGCTCGACTGGCAGGGGCGCGGCTTCTTTTTATTCACGACTGGCCCGTCACGGCTCTGTCTACTTTTGTTTGCAAAGTCTGGACTTGGTCTTATTGATTCTTCGGACATTTCCACCCGGCCATTTTCACCAGGTCGCAGGGACCCCTTCGGGGTCCCTTTTCCAAGATGGCCACTGGCCTGCCTCTCGAGAAGCGGAAGACTAAGGCGCCTCTATGGGGGGGTCAACAGCAGACCAACACCATGGATCACTACGCACATGCCAAGGGATTGCCCGGCGCTGTGAGCCGTGTCTCGGACACTTCTAAGACCCTCTTTTCGGAGGCCTCGGACCCGTCATTGAAGGATGTTATGGGAGCCATTGCCGCCATGCAGGCCTCTATGGGGCAACAATATGAGGCCTTGGCGACTAAGATCGACACAGTGGCCATCGATATCACGCTGATTAGAGCGGATCATTCGAAAACTAATGAAAGAGTGGAATCGTTGAGCCTGAAGACCTCTAGTTTGGTCACCGATGTTTCGGATGCCCAAGCGTAACTTGGTAACCTTCGGTCCTCACACGACCTCATGGCTCGCCGTCTTGAGGATTATGAAAATAGGGCCCGCCTCAACAATGTACGCCTTATTGGTGTTCCGGAGGATTCCGAGACCGAAGGGGTTGATCTCCTGGTTGAAGACCTGATATCCAACCACTTGGCCCCCGCGGGAATTAGTAAATTCTTTGCGGTGGAACGTGCTCATCGTGTTCCCGGCGGGAAGGCTAAGCTAGGTGCCCCTCCGAGGCCCATCATCGCGAGGCTGTTCCATTTTCGTGATCGGGACGCAGTGCTGCAATCTTCCCGGGACAAAGGACCGGTGAAATTTGAGAATGCCTCCATTTCTTTTTACCCTGACTATTCGCCTCTTGTCCAGAAGCAGAGACTTGGATTTCAAGGTGTCAAGAGGCGGTTGCGAGACTTGGGCTTGAAGTACTCCTTACTGTTTCCTACCAGGCTGAGGATTGTGTATCGGGAACGTACTTTCTTTTTTGACCGCCCTGGTGATGTCAGTGACTGGCTTGATACACTGCCTGAGGGTCAGGATCGCTTCAGACACCCTGGTGGCGCTGATGGAGGTGCGGCCGAGTGATGACCTCGTCGGTGGACCCCGTCATCTGGACTTTTGTCTGCTGTATCAGCTGAGTTTGTCCTTGGAACTTATTGGACCTTGATCGGCCCGGGGGTGGCGGGGGGTGAACGGGGACTGTTAGAAAGGCCTGGAACGTCAATGGTTTGGGAGATAGGATTAAACGGGGTATTGTTTTGAGGTACCTTAGGCGGCATTCCCCCAATATAGTCCTCTTGCAAGAGACCCATTTAATAGGTAACGCTTGTCAGGCTCTTAACCAACGTGGTTACCGCCTAGTGGCCCACGCGGGGTTTACTTCTGGGTCTAGGGGGGCTGGCATCCTTCTTCGGTCCTCCCTCCCTTTTGCTGTTGACGAGATCAAGCTTGATGATAGGGGGCGCTACGGCGTGCTCACTGGGAGGTGGGAGGGGAAGACCTTGTCCATACTTTCGGTCTATGTTCCCCCTGGCCTACAGACCTTAACCTTCGCTGACTTGTGTGGTGTCCTTTTGGGTCTTCCTGAAGGGCTTCTGATCATGCGGGGGGACTTTAATTCTGTTGTCTCTGGCGCTTTGGACCGACATCCACCTAGAGACCTGCCTAGGGCGCACATGTGGCTTAGCGACTTGTTAGAGATCTTTGGGCTTGTTGATGCTTGGAGGTTGCTGCACCCCACGCAGCTACAATACACTTTCCACTCTGGGGCCCATGGCAGTTTGTCCAGGCTTGACTATTTTTTATTGCCCGCAGTTCAGTCCACCGCTATCAGGGAACTTCGTCTGCTTCCTAGGGGAATCTCGGATCACTCCCCATTGTGGCTCCGCTTTGAGGTTGGTGTGGGGATCGAGGGTAGAGTGGCTCCGATTAACCCGTGGTATCTTCATGACCCCCTGATTCGTTCCAGCCTTGTTAAAGCCATTGAGAATTACTTTGACGAAAATGTGGGGTCTGTCTCATCGTCTGTCTCGTTGTGGGAGGCCTTTAAAACGGTGATCCGTGGGCAGTCCTTAACCCTGATTGCTGCTGCGAAGAAGGCTGCTACTGAGGAGGTGGTGCGGGTGGAATCTGAGATTGCTACCTTGGAGGATGATCTCAGTCTTGGTGTATCTAGCGTAAAGTTGCACTTCCTTGCTTTGAAACAGGCGGACTACAAGGCTCTTGTTACGGATGCAGCGAAAGTGATGTACAGGGAGCAGCAGGGGCGATTGTATGACGTTGGTGATAAAGCGGGCAAGTTGTTGGCTTGGTTGGATAAGAAAGAGAGAGTGAATCGTGTTGTACCAGTGTTGGAGAGGCTTGATGGTGAGTGTGTCACGGACCCTGTTGGGATCGTTCAGTGCTTTGCGGACCACTTTGAGACTATGTACACCTCAGTCTGTGATCGAGACGAGGAAGACTCTCATTTATTGTTGCGGGATATCGCTTTGCCTCGCCTTTCTGATTTAGATAGAGACCTCTCGGATTCCCCGTTCACTGTGGATGAGATCGCAGTGGCGATCCGTTCACTTCGTTCGGGTAAGGCGCTAGGCCCCAATGGTTTGCCTATCGAGCTATACAAGCTACGGCCTGACAAAATGGCACCTCATTTAAGGGACATGTTTCTAGAGGCCCGGGAGTCGGGCTCCCTTCCTTTGGACCAACGGCTTGCCACCATTGTTGTTATTCCTAAAGAGGGTAGGCCTCGGGACCGCTGTACCACCTACAGGCCTATCTCTTTGCTCAACGCCGAACCCAAGATATTGGCTAAGACACTGGCTAACAGATTGGTCACTGTGATCGGAGACCTGATCCATCCGGATCAGTCCGGCTTTATCCCGCACCGCAACACTGCATTAAACCTGCGTAGACTCCACGGAGTTCTCGCGAGAGTTGGGGCGCTTACGGAACCAGCCATTTTGGTCTCTCTTGACGCTACCATGGCCTTCGACACGATCAAATGGCCCTACCTGTGGGCGGCCCTCTCGAAATTCGGGTTTGGGCCGGGCTTCATAGCCTGGGTGAAGCTCCTTTATGAGACTCCCCTAGCCCAGGTAGTGGTTAACGGACGAGTCTCTAGCGTCTTTGAGCTTGGACGGGGTACCCGGCAGGGCTGTCCATTGTCTCCATTGCTCTTTGCTCTCGCTTTTGAACCGTTGGCGGAATGGCTCCGTTGGGAACCGTCCATGCGGGGCATTCGATGGTCCCCTGATTTCGAGGATCGCGTCTCCTTGTACGCAGACGATATCCTCCTATATCTTACGTCGCCGCGGAAATTCCTCAACGTGCTTTTCAACGTGCTTGCCTCCTTCGGCAAGAACGCCGGTCTCGTTATCAATTGGGCTAAATCCTGCATCTACGTTTTGGCAGGAGATCTTCCTCCGTTGCCACGTAGATTTCCAATCCAGGTGGCGAGGACCGGTTTTAAGTACTTGGGGATTTATATTTCCTTGGATCCCGTTATGCGCTATGATCTTAATCTGTTGCCCCCTCTTCAGCGGCTTAAACTTGATGTAGCTCGCTGGCGTAGGTTGCCACTGTCGCCCCTTGGCAGAGCGGCGCTGTTGGACTTGGGCCTTCTGGCAGGGTCACCCCTGAACTTTTTGCCTTGAAAGTATAGTGATTTCTGGCCTTTGCGCACTTTGACACTGTGGCGCAGTGTAAAGTGCGTGCTCTCCCTGAGTGCGTGTGTGAGATTGGCCTGCCCTCCCATAGGAATGCATGGGGAATGTCTGTGTCCCTGGTAGTTCCTGATGCGTGAGGTGTGCATGGTCAAGTTTGGTATGTGTGAACTCGGGGGAGTGAATGCTGCGAGATGGTATATGCGGCATGTATGTGTCTAGAAGGGAAGTGCTACTTCTGGACATGGCTGTACGTGTGCTGTGAGGGTGCTGGCGTGTGATTGGCTGGAGCTGGCTGGGATGCCAGGCTCCAGGAAGTCTGTGTGGGTCTGCCCCGGTGGTGAGTGGGAGATTAGCATGAGTGATGTGTGGGAGGAGTGTACCTGTGTCCTGGATGGGCTGGGTTTTCCCCACACAATGCTGGCTCCGCCCCCCTGTGGTGTGACTGATGACCCATGCCCTGCCAGTGAATAGAATGGGTGGTTGGGCCATCAAGAGTGCTCCAGAACCAGCTGCGACTGGTTCTGCCCCCACCCTGCACCTAAAGACAAAGGGAAAAGGTGTATAAAAGAGGGGCTGTGACCCCATGAAAATGTTCTTGTTTGCTGCTTGAATCTTGCCAGGGACGTGCTGCTGCTTGGGCTCAGGGATGGCTTGCCTCCCTGAGCCCTGCCCAGCCCCTGGACTTCTGATGACCACCTCCTGAAGGACTTTGTGGCTTTTTGTGCCTTCATAGCGCTGGGAGCGCTATATTTTCCTTCCTAGCGCTTGGGAGCGCTTTCCATTGACCCCTGGTGCATGAGAGCGGTATTCTGTGTGCCTAGCGCTGGGGGAGCGCTTTATTTGCCTTTTAGCGCTTGGAAGCGCTTGATGTCCTGCTAGCGCTTGGGAGCCCTATTGATCTCAGTGAGTGCCCACCTCGCTGTTTATTTTAATCTCGAGGGTGCCACCCCTCTGAAATGCCCCTGAGATTCACCGCCGTGGCCCGAGCGCCGCAAAACAGGAAGTCAGGCACTGCAGTGCCTGATGCGGGGCGGGACTTCCGGTTGGCCGGAGGAAGTCCTGCCCGCCGCCGCGCTGTGATTGGCCAGCGCTGCCCCGAAGGAGAGAAGAAAAGTCTACCTGCGGCCCGGGTCTCCCATGAGCTGAGGGGAGCCCCGGGGCCGCCAACCAAGAGCAGCGCGAGCCATTGACGGCCCGGTCCCGAGATGGGGGACCGGGGAAACAGGTAGCGGGCCGGGCGCATTGTGAAGGCGGGGCTCTCATGTGCTGAGAGAGCCCCGCAAAGCGCTACCACCGCCAAGAGGGAGACGCCGCGTCTGGAGACCCGGTGAGTGTGTTACCGGGGAGGAGGGGCGTCGGGGCACATTGCCGGTGCCCGCCCTGCCCCCCCCAAGAGCGAGGCTCCTTGTGCTCAGAGGCCCGTGGGGCCTCATCTAATGCCGAGTCCCCCGAGAGGGACTCCGCCCGTTGTTCCGAGCCCGAGAGGCTCTTGGGCCCCTAATTTCCTTCGAGTCCCCCGAGAGGGACTCCACCCACTCCGTCTGTTGTTTCGAGCCCCGAGAGGCTCGTCGCCCAGTTGGCCAGATCGAGTCCCCAGAGGGGGGACTCCAGCAAATGCCCCCACCTTATTCACGAGCCCGGAGAGGCTCCAGCCTGCCATTTGCTTTGAGAGCCCAGAGAGGCTCAGGGCGCCAGTTCTTGCTCCAAGCCCAGGAGAGGCTCCCCCGCCCGGTGAGGCGACCTTCCTTCGTTCTGCGAGCCCGGAGAGGCTCTGAGGGGTGCCATATGTATTCAGAGCCCAGAGGGGCTGCATTGCTTCGTTTTGAGCCCTGAGAGGCTCAGGGGCATAATTGATATTCAGAGCCCAGTGAGGCTCTTGAGAGACAGTCAGTTGGGCAGAGCCTGCGAGGCTCCAGCGTTGGCCCATTTTTGATGTTGCACCAGTTGCCCAGCACTTTGTGGGCAACTGCCACGTTTAGGCCCTGACCTTGGGACACAGGGACCGCCACAGGTGGTGGCTAATGTGGGTTTTGCGCTATTGTCTCCTTTTCTTACACCTCTGAATGGGTAGTTTATTCATCATGTGTTCTCTTGTGCTGCACCTCTGAATGTGTTTTTATGCGTCATGTGCTTTGCTTTTACACCGCTGAATGTAGGTTCTGCATCATGTGTTTCCTTCCCCTGCACCTCTGAATGTGTTTTTATGCGTCATGTGCCTTTACACCTCTGAATGAATGTCATGCATTGCATCATGTGTATGTTCTCACACCCCTACAGGTATTGTGATACATAGGTGGTTGTTTTCTCCCTAGTGCAGGTGGTGCTAGTGAGGTCCTGTTACCAGTAGTTACTGGTTGTGTGCTATTTTGTGCTGAAGTAAATTTATATTCTACCTTCTAAGTGCTATTTCTGAAAGTGCTACTTCTGATTCCTGACAGTGGTCCAGGTGGCCCTGTCTTGTACATATCCCCTGTAAATTCTGCCCGTGCCTCTGGCACATTGTAAAGTGTGTGTTTTATCTAATGTGTTTTTGGTGTAATACAAAGGCTATTTTTATATAACCTTGTGTGGAGTTTCCTTTGTGGTGGGCCTTTGGTTGTTGTTGCTGGGGTGCATGCGCAAATACTTAACTTACATCGCCTCCAAGTTTAGCCTTGCTGCTCGCGCCACGTTACCTAGAGGGTGAGTAGGGGTTATCTTGGCGTGTAACTCCCTTGCCCTGACTTGGGGGTGGTGGTCTCTGACTGACTTTGGCGAAAGCCCTGGCCAGCCGGGGA
This sequence comes from Lissotriton helveticus, assembly GCF_964261635.1. NCBI lineage: Eukaryota > Metazoa > Chordata > Amphibia > Caudata > Salamandridae > Lissotriton > Lissotriton helveticus. The sequence goes on along the minus strand of NC_136068.1, from coordinate 19,419,475 downwards.
TCCCATTTCCAACATTGGCGGCAAGCGGTGGGATAAGGATTTGTGTTTGCGTTGTACCTTAGTAGCAGCTGGCTGCACCACAAAACTCTGCATTTTAGATAAAAACATTTTGGGGATTATTGTTTAAGTTTGCTGAAAATGTCATTTCTGTGGAAATGTGTTTCTTGTGCACTTTGAGTTAGGTGTCCCTAGCTCGGGAGGGTAGATCATCCCCCTAAGTGCAGTGTGTTTTCTGGATTCACCAGAAGGGTGGGATCCAGTGGTGGCAGCATAAGTGTGTCCAGTGCATGTGTCCCCCGTCCCTGCCCTGGAGTAATGGTACCTGTGTCAAGTGTGGTCAGGTTGAGAAGTCAGGGGTGGTAGAAACTGCCTTACCAGTCTGGGGAGGGGTGTGTGTGGATGAATGGTGTGTGGCACTGGATGTGTTTGTGAGTTCTCTGGATGGGGAGCTTGCTGAATGCTAGTTTTGTTCAGATACCTAAGTCCTGTGTGTTGAACTTTTCCCAAGAACGTCTGCAGATAGTGGAGCCTGCTTTTTGATTTCTGTGGTCTGTTGAGAGACAGAATTTTGGAGTTGGTAATGTTCTGGGAGGAGAGAGGCATAGGGGATGGAGTGATTCCAAAAGGAGTGTCTGAGGTGTCTTCCAGCCCAGCGTGGTGGAAGAGGTTCAGTGTAGCCCAGCTAGGTCTCGGTGTAGGGGCTCACGTCCTGTCTCAAGAGGAGAAGGAGTGGGTGGGACTGCATGTCTCCAGGTGCCCGAAACCCAGTGTCAGGGCCTGGAATGTTTCTGAAGGGAACATCAGGTCGGGGGCCTAGGCTGTACCAATAGGTCATTTGAGGAGGATCTTCCAGAGTGTCTGGAGAACGTGGAACCTCTGTAACCAGGGTTCCAGTAGTTCTGGTGTCTGGCAGTACCGCTCCAGTTGGGAGGGTGCAGAAGTCCAGATGGAGGGGTGCGAGGGGGATAGGTTCCCCAGTGGAAGAACCAGTGGGTCAGGGGCCAACCAGAAGGGTTGTGTCGCCAGGGAGTGACCCTGGTGATGCCACTTCTGTCCTGAGTGTCAGGCAGACTTGTACACGACACATTAGTTGTGTCACCCTCAAGGAAGTCCTGGTGCGCCAGGCATCTGACCAAAGGGTACGTCCCTCGGTTGGGGAGCCAGTAGCCGGTGTTTCCGGATCTGGACGTAAGGACAACTATATGTAGTGTCCTGAAGTTACAAGAGGGAACTCCTGCCTGATGAGAAGAAACCGGGTAAGCTGTATGGGGTATTGACCTGCAGTGGTTGCCTTGCTGCTGAAGGAGGAGAGAAAGTCTTAGATTTTTGTTTTCAACTTGTAGAAGTCCTGGTGCGCCAGGCATCTAACCAAAGGGTAGCGTCCCTAGGTTAGGGAGCCAGGTTCAGGTGTTGCCTGACCTGGACGGCAGGGCGACTGTAGCCAGTGTCCTGGCCGGTTTGTCTTCTAGGGGTACCCCTGTGAACACAGGTGGGGCTCATCTTAAGTGAAGAGACCCTGTGTTTCCCAGAAGGGGTGGTACAGGCCTAGCAGGGATCTTTAGGGTTCTTGGCTGAGTGTTGTGGTACTACCCTGAGAGCAGGTGGGGCCTACCTTAAGTGGAGGGACCCTGTTCTACAGTGGGAGGGTGCAGAACTCTGGAAGGGGGTCAGAGGGAGTCTGACCCCTGTGCATCCGGTGAATGTGGACTCCCGGTGGGAGAGTTGTGTTCTGGAGGGTGCTTCAGAAGTAGAGGTAGGGTGGGGCATTCTTGCCCGTGACCTCTGGTCAGCCTGAGGGTGCGGACCCTAGGTTGAAGGATCAGTGGTAGTTTGGAACTACGCTGAGAAAGGGAGTGGAGAATGGCTATTGTAGGCCAGGGGTTACTACCCCCCACTCTGTGTATTGGCAAGGACCAGTGGTATCTAGGTGGCCTAGGGCCTGGTCCTAGCCGTGGACAGCTAAGGAGTACCAGTGGGGTAGCCTAGTTGGGCCTGTGTTTTTTTTAAGGATGTGCTTGTCTTATGGATTAACTTGGCGTAGAACCGGAGGGTGTCCCTGCAGTGCGGGCCCGCGTCCGTGTTCTATCGCCCCAAGCAGGGAAGTCCATCACGGTGGTGATTGGCCTACCCTGCGTTTTGGCTGGAAGGGGGTCGTGTTGGACTTGGGCCTTCTGGCAGGGTCACCCCTGAACTTTTTGCCTTGAAAGTATAGTGATTTCTGGCCTTTGCGCACTTTGACACTGTGGCGCAGTGTAAAGTGCGTGCTCTCCCTGAGTGCGTGTGTGAGATTGGCCTGCCCTCCCATAGGAATGCATGGGGAATGTCTGTGTCCCTGGTAGTTCCTGATGCGTGAGGTGTGCATGGTCAAGTTTGGTATGTGTGAACTCGGGGGAGTGAATGCTGCGAGATGGTATATGCGGCATGTATGTGTCTAGAAGGGAAGTGCTACTTCTGGACATGGCTGTACGTGTGCTGTGAGGGTGCTGGCGTGTGATTGGCTGGAGCTGGCTGGGATGCCAGGCTCCAGGAAGTCTGTGTGGGTCTGCCCCGGTGGTGAGTGGGAGATTAGCATGAGTGATGTGTGGGAGGAGTGTACCTGTGTCCTGGATGGGCTGGGTTTTCCCCACACAATGCTGGCTCCGCCCCCCTGTGGTGTGACTGATGACCCAAGCCCTGCCAGTGAATAGAATGGGTGGTTGGGCCATCAAGAGTGCTCCAGAACCAGCTGCGACTGGTTCTGCCCCCACCCTGCACCTAAAGACAAAGGGAAAAGGTGTATAAAAGAGGGGCTGTGACCCCATGAAAATGTTCTTGTTTGCTGCTTGAATCTTGCCAGGGGCGTGCTGCTGCTTGGGCTCAGGGATGGCTTGCCTCCCTGAGCCCTGCCCAGCCCCTGGACTTCTGATGACCACCTCCTGAAGGACTTTGTGGCTTTTTGTGCCTTCATAGCGCTGGGAGCGCTATATTTTCCTTCCTAGCGCTTGGGAGCGCTTTCCATTGACCCCTGGTGCATGAGAGCGGTATTCTGTGTGCCTAGCGCTGGGGGAGCGCTTTATTTGCCTTTTAGCGCTTGGAAGTGCTTGATGTCCTGCTAGCGCTTGGGAGCGCTATTGATCTCAGTGAGTGCCCACCTCGCTGTTTATTTTAATCTCGAGGGTGCCACCCCTCTGAAATGCCCCTGAGATTCACCGCCGTGGCCCGAGCGCCGCAAAACAGGAAGTCAGGCACTGCAGTGCCTGATGCGGGACTTCCGGTTGGCCGGAGGAAGTCCCGCCCGCCGCCGCGCTGTGATTGGCCAGCGCTGCCCCGAAGGAGAGAAGAAAAGTCTACCTGCGGCCCGGGTCTCCCATGAGCTGAGGGGAGCCCCGGGGCCGCCAACCAAGAGCAGCGCGAGCCATTGACGGCCCGGTCCCGAGATGGGGGACCGGGGAAACAGGTAGCGGGCCGGGCGCATTGTGAAGGCGGGGCTCTCATGTGCTGAGAGAGCCCTGCAAAGCGCTACCACCGCCAAGAGGGAGACGCCGCGTCTGGAGACCCGGTGAGTGTGTTACCGGGGAGGAGGGGCGTCGGGGCACATTGCCGGTGCCCGCCCTGCCCCCCCCAAGAGTGAGGCTCCTTGTGCTCAGAGGCCCGTGGGGCCTCATCTAATGCCGAGTCCCCCGAGAGGGACTCCGCCCGTTGTTCCGAGCCCGAGAGGCTCTTGGGCCCCTAATTTCCTTCGAGTCCCCCGAGAGGGACTCCACCCACTCCGTCTGTTGTTTCGAGCCCCGAGAGGCTCGTCGCCCAGTTGGCCAGATCGAGTCCCCAGAGGGGGGACTCCAGCAAATGCCCCCACCTTATTCACGAGCCCGGAGAGGCTCCAGCCTGCCATTTGCTTAGAGAGCCCAGAGAGGCTCAGGGCGCCAGTTCTTGCTCCAAGCCCAGGAGAGGCTCCCCCGCCCGGTGAGGCGACCTTCCTTCGTTCTGCGAGCCCGGAGAGGCTCTGAGGGGTGCCATATGTATTCAGAGCCCAGAGGGGCTGCATTGCTTCGTTTTGAGCCCTGAGAGGCTCAGGGGCATAATTGATATTCAGAGCCCAGTGAGGCTCTTGAGAGACAGTCAGTTGGGCAGAGCCTGCGAGGCTCCAGCGTTGGCCCATTTTTGATGTTGCACCAGTTGCCCAGCACTTTGTGGGCAACTGCCACGTTTAGGCCCTGACCTTGGGACACAGGGACCGCCACAGGTGGTGGCTAATGTGGGTTTTGCGCTATTGTCTCCTTTTCTTACACCTCTGAATGGGTAGTTTATTCATCATGTGTTCTCTTGTGCTGCACCTCTGAATGTGTTTTTATGCGTCATGTGCTTTGCTTTTACACCGCTGAATGTAGGTTCTGCATCATGTGTTTCCTTCCCCTGCACCTCTGAATGTGTTTTTATGCGTCATGTGCCTTTACACCTCTGAATGAATGTCATGCATTGCATCATGTGTATGTTCTCACACCCCTACAGGTATTGTGATACATAGGTGGTTGTTTTCTCCCTAGTGCAGGTGGTGCTAGTGAGGTCCTGTTACCAGTAGTTACTGGTTGTGTGCTATTTTGTGCTGAAGTAAATTTATATTCTACCTTCTAAGTGCTATTTCTGAAAGTGCTACTTCTGATTCCTGACAGTGGTCCAGGTGGCCCTGTCTTGTACATATCCCCTGTAAATTCTGCCCGTGCCTCTGGCACATTGTAAAGTGTGTGTTTTATCTAATGTGTTTTTGGTGTAATACAAAGGCTATTTTTATATAACCTTGTGTGGAGTTTCCTTTGTGGTGGGCCTTTGGTTGTTGTTGCTGGGGTGCATGCGCAAATACTTAACTTACATCGCCTCCAAGTTTAGCCTTGCTGCTCGCGCCACGTTACCTAGAGGGTGAGTAGGGGTTATCTTGGCGTGTAACTCCCTTGCCCTGACTTGGGGGTGGTGGTCTCTGACTGACTTTGGCGAAAGCCCTGGCCAGCCGGGGATCCCATTTCCAACAGGCGCTCTTTAAAATGATGTCTTTGCCCCGTTTCTTGTATGCGCTACAGAACTCCTTCGATCCTATTCCCTCCAGCTACTTCCGTGAAGTGGAAAATTTGCAGAGGCAACTTGTCTGGGATGGACGTGCTCGTATCGCCCTCTCCAAGCTCACGCTTCCATGGTTTGATGGTGGCATAGCCCTCCCGGACATCAGACGTTATTACTGGGCGTCCCAGCTCAGCGCAATCAACCATGCGACCTACGCTCCGGGCCCTGCCCCGGCTTTTTCCATGGATAGGCTTATCCTTCCGGGAGGGTCTTTCAGTAGAGCACTGTACTCTGGTGTTCGCCGTAGAGCACTGACCGGTCCCACTAAGATTGCTGTGAGAGTGTGGCGTGATGCGACTGCGGCCTTGGGCTGGAGTGGTAGATTTACTCGAGCCACCCCCCTGTACGATTCGGAATGCTTGGGTTCTCTGTGGCGGACAAAAGGATTTGATAAATGGGACATGATTGGCATAAGCAAGGTTGGTGACTTGTGGTCGAAGGGGACGGTCAAGTCCTTCGACGCGCTGCGTCTGGAGTATGACCTGGGCAGCACTGAATTCTTCCGGTACGCTCAGGTCCGTCATGCTTTGTTGTCGGTGTTCCCAGTGGGCACCGATATTCCTGAATCCTCCCCGTTGGAAGACCGCATCCTGGATGGACATTTACCCGACAGTACGATCTCCTTAATTTATAAAAAGCTTATTAATAACAGAGCAGACCTACTGATTCGCCTTAGAGACGCATGGTGCTCTGACGGCTTGGAGTTAGATGACGAGGACTGGCATTCGGCTTTGTCTTCGCCTAAAGAGGTCGCTATCCCTGCCCGACTGCGATTTGTCCAATTGAAGATATTGCACAGAGTGTATGTCACAGGGCCTTGTTTGGTTCGTATGGGATTTTCCGTGGATGGGTTGTGCAAGCGTGGCTGTGGTATGACTGGCACCTTTCTCCACATATTGTGGGAATGCCCGGAGATGGTACGATTATGTGCCAGAGTGCATGATGTCATGAGGAATGTTACGGGTGTGTCCCTGCTGCCCGAAGCCAGGCGTTGTCTGCTCAATGTTTGGGAGCCTAATGACTACAATTCCGCACAAACTAGGTGGGCGGCCCTTGGTAACATGGTCGCCAAAAGGGACATTGCTCAGCTTTGGGGTTCACATAGACCACCTACCCTGTCCGCGTGGAAGGAGAACATGGATTGGTGCATGTTTCGAGAGAAGACTGTATACCTATCCCGGGGACGTCCCAGGCAATGGGGTCGTATCTGGTCCCAATGGAATGCATATCGGGGTAATATCTGTACTCCCCCTCACGATTTGTCTACCGCAGTGTCTTTGTCCCCCTAACCTGACGTTCACTTGTTATCTCCGATACATTTGCTGTTTGTCCCCTCGCCTGCCCCTACTCATATTTTCATCGATTGTCATATGTTGATTTGTTTTGAGCTCCGCCCACATGGACCTATGATGATGTACTATATATATTTTTTGCCTTGTGAAGTTTTGTTGTTATTGTATGTCTGTTACTTTCAATAAAAATTTATAAAAAAAAAATATAAAAAAAAAATCCAAAACGTGTGGGATGGCAGTAGTGATCCATAAACAACCATCTCAAAAGGTGATTACATCTTGGTTTGATTCACAAGGGAGATGGGTGTTTGCAAAATTGAAAATCATGGAGAAACGTTTCATAAGAGGTGTAATATATGCTCCTACTGCAGAGAAGTCTCACCTTTCTGACATATCTTGATGACTACCTTCTTTTGGCACAACACCGGTGCTCAGGCAGAGAGATCGGAATCTAGATTTCGATCCATGCTGGACAAGTTTAGCAGTTCCGTCAATCTGGGTATGATGGATAGAGGACACCTTCTAGATATAATAGGTGATTTTGCCTTACTTGACATCAGGCAGATATTGCATCACAAAATTGCTAATTTTTCTCCTGCCCACATGGACCTCAATCTTGCATTCGTTAGATTCTACCTAGTTCATGGCCCCACACTAAGAGATGTAGTACTGCACCACATATTGGAGGCTGATCTCACATATCAAATCCCTATATTCCTGAAACTAGATTTGGTCCTGATTGTAGGAAGGTGGATACCTGACTATGGTTACCCCAGATTTTTTGCCTTGTGTTTAGCTGGTTTTTTACTTATTTGGCCTGGGATCCTGCTAATCGGGGCCCCAGGCTATCTGCTCTCTCAATAAAATGGACTCCATGTACCTTAGTTACATACCTAATTGGATATTGGATCACCTTATGAGCCCCTGTATAGTGTACTATAGGTACCCAGGGCATAGGTGCATCCAAGGCCTACCAGGGGCTGCAGCATGAATTATGCCACCCCTGGCTGGCCATCCAAACTGACACAACTGGCTGATCACTCAGCTGAGGCAAGGTGGTGTAATCACCCCTTGCTTAGATATAGTATTCCTATGTCTAACCTTATATCTGGACACATATGCATCTATAAGTCACTCCTATGGCAGGCTGTTAGAAACGGGACCTCTGGCTGGCCAAGGCTTGCGCCAAGGTCAGTCAGAGACCACCACTTCCAAGGTCAGGGCAAGGGAGTCACACACCAAGATAACCCCCGCTCACCCTCTAGGTAACGTGGCGCGAGCAGCAAGGCTAATGTCAGAGGCGATGTGTAAAGCGTTTACGCGCGCACCCCAGCGACAACAACCAAAGGCCCACCACAAAGGAAACTCCACACAAGGTTATATCAAAAATAGCCTTTGTATTATAATAATAAGAACACATTAGATAACACACACACTTTACAATGTGCCAACAGGCACGGGCAAGATTTACAAGGGATTATGTACAGGACAGGGCCACCTGGACCACTGTCAGGGGTATGCACTTTTTAGAAATAACACTTGTAGGTATAACACTTTAGCACATAAACATACAATGACTGTAACACAGAAATAGTGAATGTAGCATACAACCAGTAACTACTGGTAAAGGGAAAATACCTCCTACGCCACCCTAAACACTGTAGGGAAATCACGCAGGGAACTAGGACCTTATCATCAGGACCTATGGAAGGAAAACCTATCACCTAAGCAAGTCACATTTAGCAAAGGGAAGGAAACCTAAAATAATCACCTAGGCAAGTAACATTTAGCAAAGGCAATAAAACATCAACATTCCTCTAAGCAGGTCACTTTTAGCAAAGGGGAATAAAAGCACAAGGCATTACCTAAGCAGGTCACTTTTAGCAAAGGTAATGACGCAAACAATCCTCTAAGCAGGTCACTTTTAGCAAAGGGGATAAACACATAAAGAATTACCTAAGCAGGTCACTTTTAGCAAAGATAATAACAAACAAGAATTGCACATGAAACATTAAAACACCTTCAGAAGTGCAGGTAGAACATTTGCGCAGAAATCAAATAAGCAGGAATCATAAATTGCGCAGGGTGCACATGGCACAACATTAGAAATGGTCCCTCAGGCCAACTGGCCTCGAAAGGGGCTGGAATGCCCTGAGTCTCAATGTCAGGGGAGACTGTGCAAGCAGCACAGAACAAAGCCTAAACGTAGCAACTTGTCCACTAAGTGCTGGACAGTTGTAAATATGAACTGGTAACGTTGGAGCCAGGAGGGCTCAAGAACAAAGTGGGGAGACACAGTGTGGGAGCCTCGGGGCTACAACCAACTAGCTGCCTGTGTCCCCCTAGAGCCTCTCAGGGCTCGCTAAGCAAAATGGCAATTTAGAGCTTCAGCGCTCTAAATTAATAAAATGTCCCCGGAGCCTCCTGTGGGCTCACAATCAATGTGGGCGATGAGCCTCTCTGGGCTCGGACACAACTATGGGCAATGAGCCTCGCCGGGCTCGCAATGAATAAATGGCCCCCGGAGCCTCTTGGGGCTCAAAGATCAATAAAATGCCCCCTCGAGCCTCGGGGCTCGTAAATACAATTAGGGCGGGAGCCTCTCGGGCTCTAAATAAACAGATTGCCCCCAGGAGCCTCTTGCTCCCACCAGGAAATGCAACACACGTTGGAGCGGCCCTCTGCCAATCGGGGCCGCTCGAAGAACAAAGGACCCTGTCCCCGCACTCACCGGTACCTCGCTGGTGCTGCGGGGGCAGGAACACTGCAGGCTCTCCTCCTCCCTCGTCCCGGGGCTCTCCCTCCGATCGGGAGCCTCGGGCAGGACACGCCGGCGGCTACTCTGCTGCGGGGGCGGGACTTCCGGTCGGCCTCTGAGGGGCCGCGCTGTGATTGGCCGGTCGGCCAAATACTTCCGGGTCGCCGCGGGCAGCGCGGCGGCTCGCTGTAGACAGGCAGGCGGGCTCTCAGTACCCGAGGAGTGGGCTCCCTCGTGGTAATTTACCAAATCCAACAACGGGGCAATGCCGGGTGGGCACCGGCGCTCAAATTAAAAGTAAAGCGAGGTGGCACTCGCTAATGCCGCAAATCGGCAAAGTCAGGCGGGCAGATGCCGGGTGGGCACCGGCTGCATACAAAGCGCTCCCAAGCGCTTAGGGGCCACAGAAAGCGCGCCTAGCGCTAGAAATAGAAGCAAAGCGCTATTGAGCGCTGGCGCACCAGGAAAGCGCTCCTAGCGCTATAAATCAAATAAGAGCGCCTCCAGGCACTCTAAGCAAAAAGCAAAAGCTCCAGCAGGGACTGGAGGCAGGCAGAGGGGCAGGGCAGGGCCAGAGCCAGCACACTGGGTCTCCAGGCAGGGAGACAGTCCAAGTGGCGGTCCTCCTGGCCCCAGCAGCAGCAACAGCCCCCTCTGGCAAGGATCCACAAGTAGAACAATTTCTGTGGGGACACAGCCCCATTTTTATACAGAGAAATCCTTTGTTAGGAGGTGCAGGGTGGGGGGAAACCAGTTGCAGCTGGCTTGGGAGTACCCTTGATGGCCCAACCACCCCTTTCATTCACTGGGGAGGCTTGGGTCATTAGACAAACCACAGGGGGGCGGAGCCAGCATTGTGTGGGGAAAAACCCAGCCCATCCAGGACACAGATCTACTCCTCCCACACATCACTCATGCTGATCTCACAGTCACCACCGGGCAGACCCATCCAGACTTCCTGGAGCCTGGCATGCCAGCCAGCTCCAGCCAATCAAGCTCCACTATCCTCACTGCACACATACATCAATGTCCAGAAGTAGCACTTCCCTTCTAGACACATACATGCCGCAGACACCATCTTGCAGCATTCACTCTCACGAGTTCATACATACTAAACTCGAGCCTGCACTCCCCACACATCAGGAACTACAAGGGCACACACATTACCCATGCATTCCTATGGGAGGGCAGGCCAGCCATACTACACGCACGCACTTTCACTCTGGGACACAGGGAAAAAGTGCGCCAAGACCCAAAAATCACTACACAGGGTCACAAATAAAAGCAAAAAGATTAGGGGTGAACCTGCCCTAAGGCCCAAGTCTAACACAGGCCTTAACAATCCTGAAGGCAGAGTGCTTGGTTTTATATGAGATGGTGCTCTAGCATGAGCTGAGCCTGTCTGCAGCTTTCGGAACCATGTCCTTATAGCTGTTCTAGGATATTGCCATACCATATACTCTTAAGTGCATTATGAACCTTGCGGTCAGATGCTAACTTTGGTTTGGTTTTTATCAAAACATGTCGTGTAAGGTGTCATACACTTTGGAATACTACCCCCTCACTAGTTTTGGCGACGGGGGTAGCATTCCACCCTTCTAGAGGGAGAAGACATGTTACTTCCATTAATCCCAGTTAAAGTTAACCAGAGCCTCAGCATCACAAAATCGATGCTGCTGCCACCGACAGAAGTCTGACCTCCTGCTGCTGGGAGTCCTTCCAGCGAGGGAGGCTTGGACAATGGGTTTCCTGTCACAGGGAGGTGCTAGCACCACCCAGACAGGCTATAGTGTATTGGGGCAGGGAGGGCGGAATGAAACTAGACACTGCCTGGGGCACACAAGGTGTCCCATGCATAGGCCAGTTCAAACCGGTGCTGGGGCACTTCAGCCCCAGCTCTGGTGCGAAACTGGACAAAGGGAAAGGGGTGTATGTATTTATTTCTTGTTGAGCGCGGCTGTCACCCAAAGGGTATCCTGGCGCTGAGACCTATCCATGCATCTGTTACCTAGGCTACATTACTCTGGGGAACAAGTAAGTCTTAAGGTTCTTTTTAAAAATAGGCAAATCAGGGCAACTCCTCAGTGCTAGAGGAAGGGTATTCCACAACTTGGCGGCCGCAAAACTAAAGGCACGACCACCCATTCTCACTCTGTTTATTTTAGGGACTTTTACCAAGAACGCCGAAGACGATCTCAAAGGTCTGGCTGCCTGATACCAGAAAAAGAGGTTCTGAAGAGGTATTGGTCCCAGTCCATACAGGGCCCTAAAAACAAGGCATAGAGCTTTAAATGCGATTCTCTGCTGGACTGGGAGCCAATGCAAATCGGCCAGGGCTGCCGATGAAGAGGCAGACCGCGGTCGAGACAAGGCCAATTTGGCGGCCATGTTCGGAATCCTTTGAAGCTTTAGGACCAGAGTCTTCGGGGCACCCAGAAGTAGTGCGTTGCAGTAGTCTATCCTACTGAGAATGGAACCACCCCCTTCCTGGGTCCCACCCATAGGAGGGACCTAGCAGGTAATCCAGCCCCTAGATTTGGTATATAGGTAGGAGCTGAGTCCCAAGACTGGAGATATATCCTGACTGAAACTCTGATACGAAACTCTGGACCTTCGACATCCTACTCGACGTAGAAGACTGAAGAATATCCCTTGTGGTCAAGGAGTGACCACCCTGTGCAAGCAGGCACCATCAAGTGCTCAACGGTTTGCTTTGTCGTCGTTCCAGCCGGAGCTCAAACACAGAGCCTGACGAGACCTGGACTTCCAGACATCCAACAGCCCGATCCACAACCACGGCAAAGCTGAGACCCGTGGAGGCGACGAGAGACGTGGGACCGGCCATCTTGGAAAGCCAGCGAATTGCTTTCTGTGCAACATCTGAGGCACCCTCGAAGTTGTGCATTTGGGATTGAGAAGCCCCAGCCCCGAGCACCAACTGCACCGAAGATCACCTCTCCACACTCACCGAGTGCTGCGTGGGGCCCTTTTGCATTTTCCTGCTAGACGCGTCTGTCCGGTCACTTGCCCGTTGGCTAGTGGCCTCTGTGACGACGAAACCTTGAATTTCCAACACTGGTCTGGTTGCTCTAGAATGGTCGTTGCTCCCCTGAAAAGGAGCAGCCCATCAGACCTTGCTGGTCTGATCCAGAAGCCATCTTTGATTCCTGCATGGGTTTCATTTACCAAGGCCTGTTGACTCCGAATCGAGAACTGACACCGCCGACAGCGAGAGCCTTAGTGGGACAGTCCGTATCCAGCTTCTGGTCATCGTCGACACCTCCTGGTCCACGTGGCTGCAGAGACAAGCTTCACAACATCACCTGATTGCTTCCCGACATCGCCTGGTTCCTTCCTGGTGCCTTCTTGATCACTGGCTAGTGACCCAGACTCCGTCCCCTCTGCTTTCAGGTACTCTTCATCCTCGATCCACCCTTGGATCCAACCGGACTCTTCTCTCCTGGTCGCCTGCAGCATATTTTCTCCAAGACTCCATAAAACTCCACGACGAAACTCGACACACTTTGACACCTATGCACCCGCTTCCTGTGGGTGAGGTAACGCGAGTACTGCGGTGCTCCTGTAAAGATTAACTCTCCTAGTGTCCTAGTTTCAAGTGGTTAGCTTCTAGTCCAGTCGGAAGACTCCTAATCCTTTAACTTTCTAACTTTACGCACCCATTGTCTTCTATGTGTGCACATGTGTGCATTTAGACACTGCACCCGCATCCCGTGGGCCTCCTGCTTCCTAACTGCTGTTAGTACAGTGTAGCCCCAGCGATTCCCAAGGCCCTAGGCCTTACCATTGTTCGTGACTTGGTTCTTATACCACTATCTTAGTATATGGTTTTGTGGGCCACCAGGGCCTATCCATATTTGTGCAACTTTTGTATGCTATATTAAGTAACTTGTTATGTGCTTGTGCTTCTGTGCTCATAAAGAGTACAGAGGATTGTTTTAGAAATAAATACATATATATTTTGAATATATAACCTGTGTGATGTCCTTTCATTTGGTATTAAAGGGATTGCATATGGTAAAACAGCTGGCTTCACATGCCCTCTTGAGTTTAGCCTAAGACTGCTTTTGTCCATGCTACCACTAGGATAGCTGGTCTATAAGGTTGACTTTACAACCATCACCTTAAGGGTTGTTTGGACTGGTGCAAGGTGTTCACTAGAATAGTGAACATCATATACCAGGCCAACTTCTCACATTGGTGTGCAGCGGCTGGGATTTGAGCTTTCTGTTGTTTTACCAATTGTAATCTTTGAGATATCATTTGAAAGATCACATTAGGTACCATAGGTACATATAACAAGACTTAAAATACTTAAGTTCTACTGAACTTAGTTGTTGTATACCAAAGGGCCTAGCACACCCTGACTACAACTCCTAGAGAGGTTCTAGAAGGAAAACACATAGTGTAGGTAGGTGCACACACCACACCTCACTAGAATCATGTCTACCACAGGTGAGCCAAGTATGACTCTCCCTGTGGGAGGTGACCCTCCCAGGGCACCCTCTAGATATGAAATGCTCAATTTCCAAGAGATGAGACACTTGTGTACCTCATGGAGATTGAAACAGGGTTCCAACCCTACCATTTCCCATCTCATAGAAGTCATAGAGAGGGCTGATGCTGAGAAGGCCTCTAGACAAGGTCCCTCAGTTCATGCAGAAGAGGTCTTGCACTCTACAGATGAGGCATCAGACCCCACTATTGTAGGAGAGGAGGGAGATGAAAACGAGGAAGAATCTGAAGAAGAGGTTTTTCAAGATAGCCAGGTCCAAGTTGGGAGACTTAGCCAGGCTAAACTAAGCCTACATGGGGCTGACCATGGGCAAGACCCATACAGACCTATTAGTAGACTTAACCAGGGGTATGTGAGGAGGAGGTCTCACTCAGGTGAGCCCCACCACTCTAATGCCTCTAGGGGATCCAATACCCTTGCTCAGAGAGGGATGACCTCGCCTGAAAGGAGAGAGCATCAGGCTAGGATGAGGGAAGCTAATCTGAGGATTGAGAGGCAAGAACTAGAAGTTGTCCTTGCCAAAGCGAAGCTTGCTCGTGCTAGAGAGCTGAACTTGATTGGGTCAAAACCCACTGGTGGCAGCAATATCCCTAAGGATAAAGACAGGTCCTATGACAGTAGACACCTGAGTAAGATTGTGCCCCCCTACAAAGATGGGGATGACATCCACAAATGGATAACTGCTTCGGAGAGAGCTTGCAAAGTACAGCAGGTCCCCCAAAGTCAGTGGGCAGCAATCTTGTGCCTCTCCTTTTCAGAAAAAGAAAGAGATAAGCTCCTCACAGTTAGTTATGAAGATGCTAACAATTACACTGTCCTGAAGAGTGCTCTGATTGATGGGTTTGGCTTAACCACTGAACAGTACAGGTTGATGTTCAGGGATACCCAGAAGGCACAGACTCAGGACTGGACTGATTTTGTAGATTGTGCTACTAAGGCTCTGGAAGGTTGGTTATTGGGCAGCAAAGTACAATACTTTACAGGATTGTATAAACTAATTATGAGGGAGCAGATCCTTAGTTATTGTCAAAACCAACTTCTACAACAGATCCTGGTGGACTCAGATCTGACCTCTCCACAAAACTTGGGCAAGAGGGCAGACAAATGGGTCAGAACCAGGATTAGGCCTAACAATCAGGGTGGTGACCAGAAGAAAGATTCTACCAAGCCTCAAGAGAAAGGTGGAGATAAATCAAAAGACAAGTCCTCCGCAGGGCCCCAAAACTCCACTGGTGGGGGTGGGTCCCAAAACACTTCCTCTAACCAAAAGAAGCCTTATTGCCATGTCTGTAAACAGTCTGGCCAAGGAAGACTGACAGCAGTTGCCCAAGGGCCAGCAATAAGGAAAATATTCCCCCAAGTAATACTCCCAGACCTCCTGTTACTGTTAGCAGTAATCCCCCAGGTGGTGGGAGTGCCCCCAAGAATTTGGCTGGGTTTACTTTGGGAACTCAGGTGGACTCTGGCCTAACCAGGTCCCCTAACATAGATACTCTTGTCTGTGAAGATGGCATGGGGTTTGCCAACTTCACTGCTTCTCCCAACACTTTGAGCAAGTACAGACAGGAGCCACTCATCAATGGTCAGAAAGTTGAGGCCTACAGAGACACAGGGGCTAGCATCACTATGGTGGCTGAGAGTCTAGTCCCCTCAAGGCAACTTTTACCTGGAGCCACATACCAGGTGACCAACATTGATGGAGTACAGAAAGATCATCCCATGGCAGTAGTTAATGTGAGCTGGGGAGGTGTCACTGGCACCAAGAGAGTGGCAGTGTCTACAAACTTGCCTGTAGACTGTCTACTGAGGAATGATCTGGACATCTCAGCCTGGGCTGAGGTAGAACAAGAAACCCATTCTAAAATGGTAAATCTCAATGGAAAGGTTAGTGGGGCTGTGATGGCCACAGCCCCAGCTCGGGATATCCTCCCTGAAAAGGTTTTTAGGGCTGTGCTAGTCTCAGCCCAGTCTCAAGCAGACACCTTCCCTAGACAGATTGACAGGGCTGTGATGCAACAGCCCAGACCCAAACGGAGTCCCTTCCTGAAAAGGTTGGTGGGGCTGTGATGGCCACAGCCCACACTCAGACAGATTTCAGTGTTGTGAAGCCTGAAACTATGGATCACTCCACTCAGACAGAGAGCATTGGGGAGAAAGACAAGTCTCCCTCCCATCAGACATTAGGTGAGAGTCAGCCTCCTCAGGGAACTGACCCTACCCCTTGTGAAGAAACTGCCCCAGAGGTAGCCAGGCCTGGCCTGACAGAGCCTCTGATGTCAGTGTACCCTTCCAAGGTGGGACCCAGTCTGGAGCAGGTATCCTGCCCCTCTCTACCCTGCCTCAGTCAGCCCAGGGCTGTCGAGGACAGGGAGGCCAGTGGACCCCAAAGGGCCCCCTGTCCACCAGAACACCCTCATCAGCAGATATGGGGCACCAAAGCTAGCAGCCCTAGCAAGGTGAAAATTACAAAAACTCCTGAGGGATCTCCCTTACTCCTAGTTAGGAACCTCCCCCAGATGGACACTGTTGGGCACAGCCAAACATGGGACCCAAAGGCCCCAAACCTGACCTGTCCCTCCAATAAGCCAACCAAAGGGACCCAGCCTCCAGCTGTAGGCAGCCAGAGGTTGACCCTGAGAGCACAGGGCAACTCAGTCATGGAAAGAAAGGCACACATGGTGGATAGTGATTGGAGGAAGCTGAGCCCTACATTAGTGGAGCCTCACTTCAGCACTCCCTCTCAACACCAGCCTTTTACTTTGCCAAAACACACCACAGGTACAGATACCCTATGGTGGAGACCCTCTGATACCCCTAGGGTGAGGGATTGCTTAGTGGACCATGAGACAGGGGGTAACCATGCTAGTGCAGGTACTTCCTTATATGGCCACTTAGGCAATATAGGCTTACCTTGTCAAGGATATCCTTATCTCCTTTCGTTTTGGGGGGGGGGAGGGGCGTGCAGGAAGGTGGATACCTGACTATGGTTACCCCAGATGTTTTGCCTTGTGTTTAGCTGGTTTTCGACTTAGTTGGCCTGGGATCCTGCTAATCAGGGTCCCAGGCTATCCGCTCTCTCTATAAAATGGACTCCATGTGCCTTAGGTACATACCTAATTGGATATTGGGTCATCTTATGAGCCCCTGTATAGTGTACTTTAGATACACAGGCCAAGGCCTACCAGGGGCTGCAGCATATCTTTTGCCACCCCTGGCTGACCATCCAAACTGACACAACTGGCTGATCACTCAGCTGGGGCAAGGTCGTGTAATCACCCCTTGCTTAGATATAGTATTCCTATGTCTAACCTTATATCTGTAAACATATGCACCTATAAGTCACTTCTATGGCAGGCCTTAACAATCCTGAAGGCAGAGTGCTTGGTTTTATGTGAGATGGTGCTCTAGCATGAGCTGAGCCTGTCTGCAGCTTTCGGAACCATGCCCTTATAGCTGTTCTAGGATATTGCCATACCATATACTCTTAAGTGCATTATTAACCTCGCGTCAGATGCTAACATTGGTTTGGCTTTATCAAAACATGTTGTGTAAGGTGTAATACGCTTTGGAATACTACTCCCTCGCCAGTTCTGGTGACGGGGGTAGCATTCCACCCTTCTAGAGGGAGAAGACATGTTACTTCCATTAATCCCGGTTAAAGTTAACCATAGCCTCAGCATCACAAAATGGAGGCCGCTGCCACAGACATTAGTCTGACCTCCTGCTGCTGGGAGTCCTTCCAGTGAGGGAGGCTTGGACAATAGGTTTCCTGTCACAGGGAGGTGCTAGCACCACCCAGACAGGCTATAGTGTATTGGGGTAGGGAGGGCTGAATGAAACTAGACACTGCCTGGGGCACACAAGGTGTCCCATGCATAGGCCAGTTCAAACCCGTGCTGGGGCACTCCAGCCCCAGCTCTGGCGCGAAACTGGACAAAGGGAAAGGGGTGTAACCACCCCCTTCCTGGGTCCCACCCATAGGAGGGACCTAGCAGGTAATCCAGCCCCTAGATTTGGTATATAGGTAGGAGCTGAGTCCCAAGACTGGACATATATCCTGACTGAAACTCTGATACGAAACTCTGGACCTTCGACATCCTACTCGACGTAGAAGACTGAAGAATATCCCTTGTGGTCAAGGAGTGACCACCCTGTGCAAGCAGGCACCATCAAGTGCTCAACGGTTTGCTTTGTCGTTGCTCCAGCCGGAGCTCAAACACAGAGCCTGACAAGACCTGGACTTCCAGACATCCAACAGCCCGATCCACAACCACGGCAAAGCTGAGACCCGTGGAGGCGACGAGAGACGTGGGACCGGCCATCTTGGAAAGCCAGCGAATTGCTTTCTGTGCAACATCTGAGGCACCCTCGAAGTTGTGCATTTGGGATTGAGAATCCCCAGCCCCGAGCACCAACTGCACCGAAGATCACGTCTCCACACTCACCGAGTGCTGCGTGGGGCCCTTTTGCATTTTCCTGCTAGACGCGTCTGTCCGGTCACTTGCCCGTTGGCTAGTGGCCTCTGTGACGACGAAACCTTGAATTTCCAACATTGGTCTGGTTGCTCTAGAATGGTCGTTGCTCCCCTGAAAAGGAGCAGCCCATCAGACCTTGCTGGTCTGATCCAGAAGCCATCTTTGATTCCTGCATGGGTTTCATTTGCCAAGGCCTGTTGACTCCGAATCGAGAACTGACACCGCCGACAGCGAGAGCCTTAGTGGGACAGTCCGTATCCAGCTTCTGGTCATCGTCGACACCTCCTGGTCCACGTGGCTGCAGAGACAAGCTTCACAACATCACCTGATTGCTTCCCGACATCGCCTGGTTCCTTCCTGGTGCCTTCTTGATCACTGGCTAGTGACCCAGACTCCGTCCCCTCTGCTTTCAGGTACTCTTCATCCTCGATCCACCCTTGGATCCAACCGGACTCTTCTCTCCTGGTCGCCTGCAGCATATTTTCTCCAAGACTCCATAAAACTCCACGACGAAACCCGACACACTTTGACACCTATGCACCCGCTTCCTGTGGGTGAGGTAACGCGAGTACTGCGGTGCTCCTGTAAAGATTAACTCTCCTAGTGTCCTACTTTCAAGTGGTTAGCTTCTAGTCCAGTCGGAAGACTCCTAATCCTTTAACTTTCTAACTTTACGCACCCATTGTCTTCTATGTGTGCACATGTGTGCATTTAGACACTGCACCCGCATCCCGTGGGCCTCCTGCTTCCTAACTGCTGTTAGTACAGTGTAGCCCCAGCGATTCCCAAGGCCCTAGGCCTTACCATTGTTCGTGACTTGGTTCTTATACCACTATCTTAGTATATGGTTTTGTGGGCCACCAGGGCCTATCCATATTTGTGCAACTTTTGTATGCTATATTAAGTAACTTGTTATGTGCTTGTGCTTCTGTGCTCATAAAGAGTACAGAGGATTGTTTTAGAAATAAATACATATATATTTTGAATATATAACCTGTGTGATGTCCTTTCATTTGGTATTAAAGGGATTGCATATGGTAAAACAGCTGGCTTCACATGCCCTCTTGAGTTTAGCCTAAGACTGCTTTTGTCCATGCTACCACTAGGATAGCTGGTCTATAAGGTTGACTTTACAACCATCACCTTAAGGGTTGTTTGGACTGGTGCAAGGTGTTCACTAGAATAGTGAACATCATATACCAGGCCAACTTCTCACATTGGTGTGCAGCGGCTGGGATTTGAGCTTTCTGTTGTTTTACCAATTGTAATCTTTGAGATATCATTTGAAAGATCACATTAGGTACCATAGGTACATATAACAAGACTTAAAATACTTAAGTTCTACTGAACTTAGTTGTTTTATACCAAAGGGCCTAGCACACCCTGACTACAACTCCTAGAGAGGTTCTAGAAGGAAAACACATAGTGTAGGTAGGTGCACACACCACACCTCACTAGAATCATGTCTACCACAGGTGAGCCAAGTATGACTCTCCCTGTGGGAGGTGACCCTCCCAGGGCACCCTCTAGATATGAAATGCTCAATTTCCAAGAGATGAGACACTTGTGTACCTCATGGAGATTGAAACAGGGTTCCAACCCTACCATTTCCCATCTCATAGAAGTCCTAGAGAGGGCTGATGCTGAGAAGGCCTCTAGACAAGGTCCCTCAGTTCATGCAGAAGAGGTCTTGCACTCTACAGATGAGGCATCAGACCCCACTATTGTAGGAGAGGAGGGAGATGAAAACGAGGAAGAATCTGAAGAAGAGGTTTTTCAAGATAGCCAGGTCCAAGTTGGGTGACTTAGCCAGGCTAAACTAAGCCTACATGGGGCTGACCATGGGCAAGACCCATACAGACCTATTAGTAGACTTAACCAGGGGTATGTGAGGAGGAGGTCTCACTCAGGTGAGCCCCACCACTCTAATGCCTCTAGGGGATCCAATACCCTTGCTCAGAGAGGGATGACCTCGCCTGAAAGGAGAGAGCATCAGGCTAGGATGAGGGAAGCTAATCTGAGGATTGAGAGGCAAGAACTAGAAGTTGTCCTTGCCAAAGCGAAGCTTGCTCGTGCTAGAGAGCTGAACTTGATTGGGTCAAAACCCACTGGTGGCAGCAATATCCCTAAGGATAAAGACAGGTCCTATGACAGTAGACACCTGAGTAAGATTGTGCCCCCCTACAAAGATGGGGATGACATCCACAAATGGATAACTGCTTCGGAGAGAGCTTGCAAAGTACAGCAGGTCCCCCAAAGTCAGTGGGCAGCAATCTTGTGCCTCTCCTTTTCGGAAAAAGAAAGAGATAAGCTCCTCACAGTTAGTTATGAAGATGCTAACAACTACACTGTCCTGAAGAGTGCTCTGATTGATGGGTTTGGCTTAACCACTGAACAGTACAGGTTGATGTTCAGGGATACCCAGAAGGCACAGACTCAGGACTGGACTGATTTTGTAGATTGTGCTACTAAGGCTCTGGAAGGTTGGTTATTGGGCAGCAAAGTACAATACTTTACAGGATTGTATAAACTAATTATGAGGGAGCAGATCCTTAGTTATTGTCAAAACCAACTTCTACAACAGATCCTGGTGGACTCAGATCTGACCTCTCCACAAGACTTGGGTAAGAGGGCAGACAAATGGGTCAGAACCAGGATTAGGCCTAACAATCAGGGTGGTGACCAGAAGAAAGATTCTACCAAGCCTCAAGAGAAAGGTGGAGATAAATCAAAATACAAGTCCTCCGCAGGGCCCCAAAACTCCACTGGTGGGGGTGGGTCCCAAAACACTTCCTCTAACCAAAAGAAGCCTTATTGCCATGTCTGTAAACAGTCTGGCCAAGGAAGACTGACAGCAGTTGCCCAAGGGCCAACAATAAGGAAAATATTCCCCCAAGTAATACTCCCAGACCTCCTGTTACTGTTAGCAGTAATCCCCCAGGTGGTGGGAGTGCCCCCAAGAATTTGGCTGGGTTTACTTTGGGAACTCAGGTGGACTCTGGCCTAACCAGGTCCCCTAACATAGATACTCTTGTCTGTGAAGATGGCATGGGGTTTGCCAACTTCACTGCTTCTCCCAACACTTTGAGCAAGTACAGGCAGGAGCCACTCATCAATGGTCAGAAAGTTGAGGCCTACAGAGACACAGGGGCTAGCATCACTATGGTGGCTGAGAGTCTAGTCCCCTCAAGGCAACTTTTACCTGGAACCACATACCAGGTGACCAACATTGATGGAGTACAGAAAGATCATCCCATGGCAGTAGTTAATGTGAGCTGGGGAGGTGTCACTGGCACCAAGAGAGTGGCAGTGTCTACAAACTTGCCTGTAGACTGTCTACTGAGGAATGATCTGGACATCTCAGCCTGGGCTGAGGTAGAACAAGAAACCCATTCTAAAATGGTAAATCTCAATGGAAAGGTTAGTGGGGCTGTGATGGCCACAGCCCCAGCTCGGGATATCCTCCCTGAAAAGGTTTTTAGGGCTGTGCTAGTCTCAGCCCAGTCTCAAGCAGACACCTTCCCTAGACAGATTGACAGGGCTGTGATGCAACAGCCCAGACCCAAACGGAGTCCCTTCCTGAAAAGGTTGGTGGGGCTGTGATGGCCACAGCCCACACTCAGACAGATTTCAGTGTTGTGAAGCCTGAAACTATGGATCACTCCACTCAGACAGAGAGCATTGGGGAGGAAGACAAGTCTCCCTCCCATCAACTGACCCTACCCCTTGTGAAGAAACTGCCCCAGAGGTAGCCAGGCCTGGCCTGACAAAGCCTCTGATGTCAGTGTACCCTTCCAAGGTGGGACCCAGTCTGGAGCAGGTATCCTGCCCCTCTCTACCCTGCCTCAGTCAGCCCAGGGCTGTCGAGGACAGGGAGGCCAGTGGACCCCAAAGGGCCCCCTGTCCACCAGAACACCCTCATCAGCAGATATGGGGCACCAAAGCTAGCAGCCCTAGCAAGGTGAAAATTACAAAAACTCCTGAGGGATCTCCCTTACTCCTAGTTAGGAACCTCCCCCAGATGGACACTGTTGGGCACAGCCAAACATGGGACCCAAAGGCCCCAAACCTGACCTGTCCCTCCAATAAGCCAACCAAAGGGACCCAGCCTCCAGCTGTAGGCAGCCAGAGGTTGACCCTGAGAGCACAGGGCAACTCAGTCATGGAAAGAAAGGCACACATGGTGGATAGTGATTGGAGGAAGCTGAGCCCTACATTAGTGGAGCCTCACTTCAGCACTCCCTCTCAACACCAGCCTTTTACTTTGCTAAAACACACCACAGGTACAGATACCCTATGGTGGAGACCATCTGATACCCCTAGGGTGAGGGATTGCTTAGTGGACCATGAGACAGGGGGTAACCATGCTAGTGCAGGTACTTCCTTATATGGCCACTTAGGCAATATAGGCTTACCTTGTCAAGGATAGCCTTATCTCCTTTCGTTTTGGGGGGGGGGGGGGGCGTGCAGGAAGGTGGATACCTGACTATGGTTACCCCAGATGTTTTGCCTTGTGTTTAGCTGGTTTTCGACTTAGTTGGCCTGGGATCCTGCTAATCAGGGTCCCAGGCTATCCGCTCTCTCTATAAAATGGACTCCATGTGCCTTAGGTACATACCTAATTGGATATTGGGTCATCTTATGAGCCCCTGTATAGTGTACTTTAGATACACAGGCCAAGGCCTACCAGGGGCTGCAGCATATCTTTTGCCACCCCTGGCTGACCATCCAAACTGACACAACTGGCTGATAACTCAGCTGGGGCAAGGTCGTGTAATCACCCCTTGCTTAGATATAGTATTCCTATGTCTAACCTTATATCTGTACACATATGCACCTATAAGTCACTCCTATGGCAGGCCTTAACAATCCTGAAGGCAGAGTGCTTGGTTTTATGTGAGATGGTGCTCTAGCATGAGCTGAGCCTGTCTGCAGCTTTCGGAACCATGCCCTTATAGCTGTTCTAGGATATTGCCATACCATATACTCTTAAGTGCATTATTAACCTCGTGGTCAGATGCTAACATTGGTTTGGCTTTATCAAAACATGTTGTGTAAGGTGTAATACGCTTTGGAATACTACTCCCTCGCCAGTTCTGGTGACGGGGGTAGCATTCCACCCTTCTAGAGGGAGAAGACATGTTACTTCCATTAATCCCGGTTAAAGTTAACCATAGCCTCAGCATCACAAAATGGAGGCCGCTGCCACAGACATTAGTCTGACCTCCTGCTGCTGGGAGTCCTTCCAGTGAGGGAGGCTTGGACAATAGGTTTCCTGTCACAGGGAGGTGCTAGCACCACCCAGACAGGCTATAGTGTATTGGGGTAGGGAGGGCTGAATGAAACTAGACACTGCCTGGGGCACACAAGGTGTCCCATGCATAGGCCAGTTCAAACCGGTGCTGGGGCACTCCAGCCCCAGCTCTGGCGCGAAACTGGACAAAGGGAAAGGGGTGTAACCACCCCCTTCCTGGGTCCCACCCATAGGAGGGACCAAGCAGGTAATCCAGCCCCTAGATTTGGTATATAGGTAGGAGCTGAGTCCCAAGAATTGAGATATATCCTGACTGAAACTCTGATATGAAACTATGGACCTTCGACATCCTACTCGACGTAGAAGACTGAAGAATCTCCCTTGTGGTCAAGGAGTGACCACCCTGTGCAAGCAGGCACCGTCAAACGCTCAACGGTTTGCTTTGTCGTTGCTCCCGCCGGAGCTCGAACACAGAGCCTGACAAGACCTGGACTTCCAGACATCCAACAGCCCGATCCACAGCCACAGCAAAGCTGAGACCCATGGAGGCGACGAGAGACGTGGGACCGGCCATCTTGGAAAGCCAGCGAATTGCTTTCCGTGCAACTTCTGAGGCACCCTCGAAGTTGTGCATTGGGGATTGAGAAGCCACAGCCCCGAGCACCAACTGCACCGAAGATCACCTCCCCACACTCACTGAGTGCTGCGTGGGGCCCGTTTGCATTTACCTGCTCGGCACGTCTGTCCGGTCACTTGCTCGTTGGCTAGTGGCCTCTGTGACGACGAAACCTTGAATTTTCAATGCTGGTCTAGTTGCTCCAGACTGGACCTTGCTCCCCTGAAAAGGAGC
Organism: Lissotriton helveticus; assembly: GCF_964261635.1. NCBI lineage: Eukaryota > Metazoa > Chordata > Amphibia > Caudata > Salamandridae > Lissotriton > Lissotriton helveticus. The sequence goes on along the minus strand of NC_136068.1, from coordinate 19,395,221 downwards.
AGCCCATCAGACCTTGCTGGTCATATCCAGAAGCCATCTTCGATTCCTGCGTGGGTTGCATTTGCCAAGGCCTGTTGACTCCAAATCGAGAAACGACACCGCCGACAGCGAGAGCCGTTGTGGGACAGTCCGTATCCAGCTCCTGGTTGTCGTCGACACCTCCTGGTCCACGTGGCTGCAAAGACAAGCTTCACAACATCACCTGATTGCTTCCCGACATCGCCTGGTTCCTTCCTGGTTCCTTCCTGGTCACTGGCTAGTGACCCAGACTCTGTCCCCTCTGCTTTCAGGTACTCTTCATCCTCGATCCACCCTTGGATCCAACGGGACTCTTCTTTCCTGGTCGCCTGCAGCATCTTATCTCCAAGGCTCCTTAGAACTCCACGACGAAACCCGACACACTTTGACACCTATGCACCCGCTTCCTGTGGGTGAGGTAACGCGAGTACTGCAGTGGTCCTGTAAATATTATCTCTCCTAGTGTCCTAGTTTCAAGTGGTTAGCTTCTAGTCCAGTCGGAAGACTCCTAATCCTTTAACTTTCTAACTTTACGCACCCATTGACTTCTATGTGTGCATGCGTGTGCATTTAGACACTGCACCCGCATCCCGTGGGCCTCCTGCTTCCTAACTGCTGTTAGTCCAGTGTAGCCCCAGCGATTCCCAAGGCCCTAGGCCTTACCATTGTTCGTGATGTGGTTCTTATACCACTATTTTAGTATATGGTTTAGTGGGCCACCAGGGCCTATCCATATTTTTGCAACTTTTGTATGCTATATTAAGTAACTTGTTATGCGCTTGTGCTTCTGTGCTCATAAAGAGTACAGAGGATTGTTTTAGAAATAAATACATATATATTTTGAATATATAACCTGTGTGGTGTCCTTTCATTTGGTATTAAAGGGGTTGCATATGGTAAAACAGCTGGCTTCACATGCCCTCTTGAGTTTAGCCTAACACTGCTTTTGTCCATGCTGTCCATGCTGCTTTGTCAACCTGTACCTTGCGGATCTCCCCGAATGGTTGTCACGCATTCGTGCTTTCCCTCCAAGAATAGAGTCAAGAAAGATCCAAACTCTGCAATACGCAGACGACACCATACTGCTAGATCAAACCCAGGTAGGTCTCCAGAGACTGTTCGACTCCCTTGCTCAGTACTGCAATACGAACCTGCTTGAGATAAACGTGACAAAAACTAAAGCAATTATAATAACATCTCGAAAAACCAAAAAGCCCACGTGGTTCATTGAAGGGAAAAGACTGGAAACTGTTACTACCTATAAGTACCTGGGGGTGTGGATCGACCACAAAGGGAGACCGTCTGTGCACACAACCGAAATGCAGGCCGTGGCCCGTAGCCTGGAAGGGGCCTTTATAAGAACGAAAAGTGCTTTGCACTCTCAAAATTTAGTACCACTAATAAAACTGATTAAAGCAAAATTACTCCCCACTATCTCCTTTGGTGCAATAATATTCAAGGACAAAATGAATAATTGGTTGGACAGAGAACAATCGTCCTGTTATCGTAGGGTTTTTCGGCTGCCAAATTCTACTGCCCATGCCCAAATTCGGAAAGAATTTGGACTGTCCTCCCAGAGAAGGATAATGAGTGCACGCTATATTAATTATTGTTTAAAAGCAAAGCTCGCTAGCCCCCACTCCTTAAAAAGCGTCCTATGGTTAGTCCTCTGCAACCACAAAACATCGTGGAACAAATATCTGACATCATGCCTAGAATCCCTCAAAGCAAAGGACATATGGTCATCCTCGTTGCCTATTGCGGCGAAAACAAATCTTCTAACCAAACAAGCAAAAATGTTATCAAGCGACCACGACAAGCAACGGGTCGCTCAGCTCTTTCATGGCCCCTCGGTTTCAAAATTATACAACCAGAAAATTCTTCCGCCATATCTGGCAGCTCCTATGAAAGCTCACATAAAACTTAAATTAATGCGATTTCGTTTTGGTTCAATCCCGCTGATGGCATACAAGTTTGGCCAGGGGTACAGGAAAGAGGAATCGTCTCAATGCCGCTTTTGCAAGCAGGAGGAGGAAAACCTTATTCACATACTGTGCATTTTCCAAAAACGTAGAGTCCAAAGAAACTTCTGGTTGCGTCCTATTTGGCTTCTTCTTAACATCAGGACCTGCAAGGAAGCACTAAACGCTTGCATGAGGGGGGACTCGCCGCAGTTGGTGGCTCGTTTTGTTAAGTTTATTCTAGACATTAATTCCCCTAATCTGATTTCTGACTCAGCCTGAGTTTTTCTCATCTCCTGGTGACACTACTGGACGTCTTTTCCAATTTACAATTTCTTTGTTTTAAACTGTTTTGTGTATTTTCTCAACCTTAATACGTAATGGTTAACCTAGTGTGTGTACATTGCAATGATTTTAATTAATTGCGCAATAAATATTTTACTTTACTTTGTCCATGCTACCACTAGGATAGCTGGTCTATAAGGTTGACTTTACAACCATCACCATAAGGGTTGTTTGGACTGGTGCAAGGTGCTCACTAGAATAGTGAACATCATATACCAGGCCAACTTCTCACACTGATCTCTCCTTCACCTCCAAGATTACACATGAAGGCCGCCTCATACAAAACACCTCAAGACAAAACTAAATTGAGGGAAACATCTGAAGGTTTCTTCTAAGCAATGAGGGGTCTGTATTGTCCTCTAGGATGTTATGGGCAGATGGCAGGGCGACCCTAAGGGGAAATAATGATGAGGTTCTCGGCAATCCTAAAGAGGAAACTTAAGTTTTATCTGCGAGAACTAGAAATCACAGTGAACGCACTCACAGGGGCGTATTCAAAACACCCAACCAGCATTTAAGGAGACAACTGGAGGGAGCTAACACTTGCCTCAACTCTTCCTTCCAGCTGCAGCAGAGAAGACCCTAGTGAAATTGCTGTGGAGGAGATACTACTGGAGTGAAAAAGTAGGATGACTTCTTGTGGCCCAACTGAAGCAGAGAGAGTCACGGCTAGCTATATCAGCCATCAGAAGAACAGGGGAGAACTTCTTTCCCACCTTGAAGGAATAGTTAACTGCTTTTCAGAGTATTATGCACATCTTTATCCTTCAAAAACGCAAATGATTTAAGAGCGCATCACGGCCTTCTTGGAACCCTTGCATCTTCCTATTCTCCCTGACAAAGGTAGAGCCTTGTTGTCTGGGGAGTTCTCGCAGAAGAAGTTATAGAATATCTTCTCACTTGTGAATCACCAAGAGAAGATGGTTTCCCATGAGAGTTCTACAGAACTGGAGGTCCCTTACTTATCCAGCACTCAGTACTTCTCTAGAGTACTTACCGGGCTAATTGGACAGTTGTTCATCACATGCTCCGAAGTTGGGAAATAGAATACTGTCTAACCTGTTTTATGCTGACGACTTATTCCTGATCAGCCGGACCCTCATTGTCTTGCAACATCTTCTGGACGTCATCCATAACTTTTCTTTACAGAACGTCCTAAAATAAAAAATAAAAAAAATAAAAACCATGACAGTAAACCACCATAAGAAAAGGAATTTTCACTGGTTTCTGGACGGGCCGCGCTTAAACCAGCTTACAAGTTACACTTATTTGGGTACTTTGCTAGATCAAAACAGCTCCTGCAAGCCACCGATGGAATCTCTGCTAAGGAAGGGAGTTATGACTTATCTAGCAATAAAGCCCTTAAAGAAGCTGCTACCGGACTTAAAGCTAGAGCCTTTCTTAAAAGTTCTGCTAGCAAAATTGAAGCCCACAATAACGTATAGGGAGTGAATCATTGAAGGGCAAAGATGCAAAAGTTCTAGATAAAATAATAGCAAACACCTACCGAGCAATCTTCAAACTCCCTAAATATGTCTGTCTGGCTCAAATAAGGTTGGAATTTGGCCTTCAAAATCATTCAATAGAAAGAAGGGGAGTTTATATAAAATGCTGGCATAAGATTAGAGCAGCCAAGGAGGGGCCCCTGGACAACCATGTCTGGGATGAGTTGTCCCGTCCTAGAAAATAGCCAGCAAAGGAGTACCTTCAGGAATCCATCAAGTCTCTAGGCCTGGAAGATCTCTGAAACACCTCAACTGCTCATTCAGTATTAAAGAAAATGGTCACAAGGACACCACGATTACCATCAGCCATAGAGGACAAGAAAGCTCAGTCAAAACAAGCGCATGGCTGGGTTGTGCTAAACAATTACGACGTACTGAAACCCCAATCTTACTTTAAAGCAGGAATCAAGATAATGACAAAGGAAAAATTCTTAAAAGTTCGCTTGGGAGTTAGTTCGATCAACCCGTTCTTACACCTTTGGGAAAGAAAAGGAGGCGATCAACTCTGCCGCCTGTGTCGCCGTGGTTCGTAGGATCTCATCCATATCATCTGTATTTGTGAGGAAATAAAGGACATGAGGAGTTCTCTATTAAAACCACTTTTTAACCAGCAAGGAGTCAGGTCATGCAGACAGGCAGTAATGCTGTGCTTTAATCCGTTAGTGCAGTTAAACTGTAGTTTTATAACATTTCTCGATATTACAGCACAGAGACTGAAATGCATTTCTCCTTTGGTTAGGAATCACTCCTCAACAACGAACTAGAGTAGTATCTGAAAAGTCCTGTTAAATTTTATTAGACCTTTTAAAGATGGCACTAAGACATTAAAACCAGGCATGTATTGAAGATGTTAATTGTAGTCTAGGAAAAATCGTGTGGTCACAGTCTACTAATATACCCACGGGCAAGGCTTGCAAAGGACTTTCTGAGGGTTGACAGTTTAATTGTTTATTCTTCATTGATGCGAGTTTTAATTGATTATGTACTAACTGACTTGATTGGAAAAACTTTTTTTATAGGAAAATCTTTTTTAACTTGATTTTTGTGTAAAATAATGTGGATGCTCCTAACAATATTTTAATTCATTGTATTTGAGCAAGGAGTCATATGTTAACGTGAATTTAATGTATGCAATGGTTTTAATTAATCAGGCATAATAAAATTACCTTACCTTACTTCTTGAGTAAATGACAACTGCAGGAGTATTAGTGCCAATCTCAACATGGCCACTAATTCTGTATTACTGAGAGAGGGAAAAGATCCACTGGCAGATTTCCTTTCTGAATGGAGATCTCAAAATCATGGTCAAATACTGGTGACACATTTGGGAAAGGTAATCCCACAACGAGGGGCATATTACCAAGGCAGGTGAAATGAAATTATAGTTTTCGGCCACAAAGCGGTGATAATTTCATCGCCCTATTAGCAAGCTGTCGCTAACATTAGTTAGCGACAGCTTTTAAGCGATAGCGAGCGGTTTGGGGCCCGCTTTGCATGTCAGTTATATTTATCGCTAATGACATGCAAAGTGGGCGTACCCAACCAGTTACCGACTGAAAGCAGTCGCTAACGTCGCTATCGCCTATTATCAAGGCAGGCGTAGCGATAAAGAAATTCACGCTAAGTGTGAATATCGCTGAAAACTAACGCCTGCTCAGACCACTTCTTAGCCTGTATATCCAATGGGAGGTGGATATTCAGGTTAAGACCTTATTAGCGATATTTCCTGAATATCGCTGGATTCTCAGCGATATTCACGCATTTCGCCGCTATCGCCAGATATTTTATCGCATTGGAGATAAACGTTGCTAATAGCACGTTATCTCTGCGATAAAATCCGGCGATGCTTGGCGATAGAAAAAAATGTTGCTAAGCTTCTTTAGCGATAAATATCGCTTGTGTTGATAATATGCCCCCTAGTTCTTGAGTCCTAAGTGCGATTTGTACCAGGAGGCTCATCTCGTGATAATCTCCACCTCCTTTCCCATCTTCTGTGACACAGTTGATTTCCCTGGATGCAAGGAACGCATTTGATCAGGTGGGATGAGTATATTTATTTCAGGTCATGTCTTATATAAGACTAGGGGATGCTTTTAATTGGAAAGTGAAATTACTGTACAACAACGCGACTGCGGAGGAGACATGTGGAGTCTTTCTTTTGCCCTCATTCATCATTGGCAGCGGCACCTAAAGCGATGCCCATTTACCCCGATACTTTTTTTATTGGCCTTACAACAATGAGTGCAAGTTCTTCATATTTCAGTAGAAGTCAAGGGTATATCCACCACGATCAGAGAGATTGGGGCCTTTCTATATGCAGACAACATACTGCTGCTAATTACCTAAGCCCAGAGTTCCATTCTGGCAACCATCTCCCTGATGCAGGAGATTGCCCAGTTTTTTGGATACAAGAAGAACTGGTTCAAGAGTGAGCCACTCCCAATGTCTAACTCTTACACTAATGCCTGCGTCCAGGGTTTTCAGATGACATTTGTGAGCTTCATACATCTCTTTCGAGGAGAGAATCTCAGCCAGTAGGTCTCACACACAAGTTTATGATTTACTGTTCAGCTCATTAAGCAATGCATCGAATGGCCTTCACATGGAATTTAACAATAACAGCATCGTTCTAATGTGCATACTGTTGGAACTTGGCTTCTAAAACGCGAAAAAGATTGTGCATAGCAAGCAGAGACACGTCATTTAACATGGGGCCTTTCAAATCGTGGCCTGCAGTGATTGTCGCTAACTATGTGATTACACACACGACAATGACTTGTATAAAAGGAAAGGATAATATGAATAGGACTACAATGTAGGACAATCTGTAATGTGCCTACCTTTCTGTGGTCAACTTCAATAGGAAACAACACAATCAAGATGAATGGAAATAACTGATTAATACACGTTATATGCACATATATTTTAATAAAAACCACCACACCAATCTCCAAAAAAGGGTACTGTTAGAAATTGGGTTCCTGGTTGATTGGGGTAAAATCCCTGATCAAGCAGTAATCACAATCCTAGTAAGGGTAAGATACAAGTACACCCAGAATGAACCTGTGCTCACCCTCTCATAGCTTGGCACAGAGCATTCAAGCTTAACTTGGAGGCAATGTGTAAAGTCACGCCCTAGAGGGGGACGAATTTCCATCTGATTAAGATGTTTTGATCGAACTGAGTCTGCCCCCTATTACTTATTTCCTTTTGTCACAACAACTTGATCCACCATAGTTGTACCAACTGGCCTTGATGTACCCCTGAATTGAATGTTTGTTTAAATCTTTTGAGAGTGGTTTAGTATGAAAGAAATGAATGTGATTCGAATGTGGATTGGTACGATGTGTGTGGGACCATAACCTCGATCTATTTAACTGCTTTGGATATGTATACGTTATGTGTTTTATTCTAATGAAATCAGAGTTCTATATAAAATTGACCAAGTATTTCATAAAATAAAATGATTCTCTGAAAGTATATATAGGTCTTTGTGTATGTGTGGCTCCAATTCTAGTCTGTCAGCCGTCTTCAAAAGGTAGGATCCCCCTGTGGGACCTACATATATCCTTGGGGCAGGGTTCTCTGTTTCTTTTTTGCTGTTCTACCCCTTGTAGCCTGCCCTGTATCATCAAATCCCTACTGGGAGCCCCCTTCTATGTAGTAGGTGGAATTCACAACCACTTTTAAAAAACAGTTCTCCACAAGAGTGCAGTAGGTGAGTGGAACCCCTAAGGCGCAGTGCCAGCTGATAGGTAAAGCAGCACTTCTCATACAGTTTTAATTTTTGGCTTTTTCTGTTTTAAATGTACATTTTTAAATTGTGCATAGCGGCTTTTAGCTGCTCTCTGCTGCCTCGGTCCGCCTTTGCATTGCCGTTTGCTCGAAGGGTAGAAGTCCCTCCCCCTTTCCCTAACAACTTTCGGCGGGGGTCATAGGTCGTGCTCATCCAGCTACAAAACCACATGCTGGGCTGGACGTGCAGCAGACATGTGCAGCGGTGTGCCGCTGGCATGCCAAAGGCAAGCTCACCTGCCACATCTGCACCAAGATCGCACCGAGGGCTGGAAATGCTGCCCATTTTGCCCCAAAAAAAGAGACCAGGATTAATCGGCCAGGTAAAGTCCTCCATTCCCTCAACATACCTGTTCACCGCTGCCCACAAGTTGTTCCCAGTCAGGATCCTCCTATTCTCTGTGTAACAACTGTGGATATCATGTCCCCAGACTTGAGCCGTTGTTTAACGCCAAACTCGCTCCCCCTAAAAATACTCAGAATCCCACCTCCTCTAAATTACACCTTCCTCTGATCAACGCGCAATCTCTAGTAAAACATGCTCATGAGCTTGCAGAATTTATTGAGTCAACAATGGATGTCCTTTTTATCACAGAAACTTGGGCTATTAATCATTCCAGCCCAGATTTTTTAATAGCAAATCCCCTCTCCCGAGGTTACTCAATGACAAGATTGAAAGAAAGAGGTAGAGGTTTAGGAATTATTTTAAAAAGCCACTTTAAATGTAAAACTGCCTCTACGCCTAATCTGCACTGTGATTCGCTTCCCTTTAGTCTGGTGTTAACACACTACTACTCTTTTAAAAGCTTGCTCATTTACCGTCCCCAGGCTCAAAACGCGATTTTATACACTCAAACTCAACGTCACAGTCCTCGGGATTTCAACTTTCATTTAGACTGCGTGGAGGATATAGATACGAAGGCTATCTTGGACATAATAAATGCCTTCAACCTTCCTCAACTTCTCTATCAGCCCACCCACAGGGCTGGTCATATTTTAGATGCCATTTTTTTCCAACAACCACTCTATTTCAGTAAAGGAGCTTCTCCCACTTACATGGTCGGACCATAAAGCTAATATATTTAATTTGATGGTTTCCCTTCCTACTCAAAGCAGGAAAGCAGACTCTTACCACACACCACACTATCTCTGGTCTAAAGCCAATTTTGATATTCTGCGACAACACCTTTCTCAGGTTTATCATGCCTAGCTGCTCGATCCAGGTCAGGCCACAGCAAATTACAAGATTCAAAAGTGAAGGACACTCCAACCCAAGACATTACACTTGGGTGAGAGCCTTATTGCTTGTTTTTACTTAGGGTAGGAGACCCCGAGAATAAAGTTAGTATTTCTCTATACTCTGAACACTATTTTAAATCTCTTTCCGAAAATTTCACATCTACACAGTTTTGCCCCCTCACCCCCACTTCACCATACGGCTATTAGAAAAAGATCTCCGATAAAGAGCCCCTACTATAGGGAGCCCGTTGGGTATTGCACCGCCGACCCAACGAGGAGCAAGCCCAGATGATGAAGCATGACACCGGAAAGGGTGTGTGAGAGTATTACAATCTAAAACATGGATTCCCAACTCTCAAACCCCAACTGGGGATGAGTTGGTTCCAACCTTCCTGACTCTTATACCAACTCATACACTTCGTCACTGAGGAACAGCATAGCCTTCACTTTTGAATCTTGACTCTAGGGCGTTTAAGTTGGACCTCCCACTCTTGTTAGAGAGTCAAAAGCCCTTTTTGTCCCTTGCAAATTACACTCACTGGCTTAACTCTGCCATCTCCAAAGCTGTTCCCAAAAAATGCAAGGGGCTAAACAAATCTAAACAATCTGCACCCTGGTTCACAGAAACTCTTCGCCTTGAAAAACAAAACTGTAGAAGGCTCGAAACGAAATGGAGATCAAATTAGAATTCTTCTGATAAAGTAATTTACAAATGCTCCCTGGCCAATTATAAGGCAGCTATCACCAAGAAAAAATCTACCTATCTCACACAACAAATTGAAACATCCAAGCAGTCTGCTAGGGAACTTTTTCAAGTTATAAACAAACTTACCAAAACTCATGAGAATAAAGGCAGCTACAACAATCTATCCTTCTGCGAGAAAACAGCCTCTTACTTCTGTGACAAGGTTGAACAAATCCACAATCAGTTCACTTCTTCTAGAACCATTGACCTCAGCACTATTTCCTGTACAGCTCCAGCATCCACGTTCGACCCCAATTCTTTTGGCAAAAGCCTTCAACCTAAACTCAGCCAACTCACATCTACCACTGCTGCAGAAGTTTTCAACCTACTTAATTCCACTAAATCGGGTTCACCTTATGGCCCCTGTGCTTTCTCTGTACTCAAACAGATTCCGGTTCCAATTGCTTCTTATCATACTAACATCTTTAACAGGATGTTTAGCTCAGGGACCTTTCCCGATTTGAGGAAGACTAGGAAGAAACCTAACCTAGACCCAGATAATCCAGCTAAATATCGCCCTACCTCAAGGTTACCATTTCCAGCAATAATAGTCGAACAACTTATTAATTCACAACTGCCACAGTTTATTCAGGACAATCAGTTTCTGGATTCTGCCCAATTCAACTTTAGGGCCGAACACAGCACAGAGATGGCTGATATAAAGACCACGGATGAATTAAGAACCATCTTGGATAAAGGAGGCTTTGCAGCACTTATCCTCTTCGACCTATCGGTGGTGTTCGGCACAGTTGATCATACCACTCCCGTTGGTCACCTAAAAAAACTGGGCATCACTGACAAAGGTCTTGCCTCACTACAGTCATTTCTAACAGACAGGGAGCACTCGGTCATGTTGTAGAATTTCACATCTAAGTCCTTTTCTCTTCCATGCGGGGTCCCTCAAGGATCTTCTCTGAGTCCACTACTCTTCAATATATAAGTTATTGCACTGGGTTTCTGATCCGATCCTTTGGGTTCTCCCCCCACTTCATACACGGAGGACACGCAGATTATTGTGTCAGCCTCTAACAACGTGGAAGTCACCATTTCCCAGTTTCACAACTGCATGAGAGCAGTAAGCGACTGGCTCGGTAAGCACTGCCTAAAACTAAACTCGGAGAAAACCAAGGTAATTCTTTTCGGCAATAAATCACATTTCTGGAGCCCAGCGTGTTGGCCAACAGAGTTAGGTACTCTCCCCATCTCAGTCCAAAAAGCGAAATCTAGGCATAACTATTGATGACAAGCTGAACTTCAACAAGCATATCAGTTCAGTTGCCTCCTCCAGTTTCAACACTTTGAGAATTATCAAGAAGATTCTTCCTTTCATTCCTCTTACCTCTAGAAGAACAGCCATCTCTTTACTAATTCTCACAAAACTGGACTATTGTAATGGACTGTATGTTAAGCTCCAAAAACAGTACATGAATAAACTACCGAGCATTTAAAATTCAGCAGCAAGACGTATTCTTGATCTGCCCAAGTTCCATCCTGTCTCAGCTTCCATTAAGGGACTCCACTGGCTTTCCTTGAATAACCGAATCAAATTCAAGGTACTGTGCCTTACCTATAAGGTCTAGCATGACTCAGGTCATAGCTGCCGCAAACAATCCCTTTCCTTGTATATATTCAGCTGAGACCTCCGATCTAAAAATACCTTGATGGTCTCCCGCCCCAGCTTTAAGAGACTCAAATGGGGGTGGGGGGCAGCTGTTTGTCCTTCAAAGCCCCCGCACTCTGGAACAGTCTGTGGTATTGGGTTTCAACAGATCTACATACTCTGCAAAAAACTCTTGAACACCATAGAATAGAAGTTGGCACGGAAACTGGAAATGCAAAAAGACAAGTTTATTAGGACCCCATGGGGTGGTGGTACAATCCTACAGCACCCTTCGGTAATGCAAGAAGTATCACCCCGGACATCGGTGCGTGACCTCTTTTATACGTTTTAGACAGCAATAACAAGGGTAGGCGGTATACTTTTGCACAGTTTAGGTACATATAAGGACATTTTTGAAACACAGCCAACATGTGGGAGGAGTCTAGTACCACTGGTCAGTTTTGGAGAACATTCCTGAGAGGTGACCGTTCACTAATCTAAATGTTCGAGTACGCATGCGCGAGCTTGACCAGTGCTAAAAATAGCCAGTTGCTGGGCAAGTTGAATGGTCATCGGTACAGAGAAAGGACAAAAGGGCACGCTGACCACGAGGCAGCATGTTCATTGAAAATGGAAGCCAGGAAATACAAAATGGCCTCCGCAAACATGGTCAAGTTAATAATGAAAGTTCGTGTAGCTGAGCTAAATGCTAACATAATCACTGCCAATTTACGACAGACGGCCCTTTTAGCATTTAGCTGAAGCTACCTCATAACGGAAGTAGTCAGGATATTCATCATCAGTATTGATCAACATTATTTTCATTATTTCTTTTGTAATCATCTGCTCATTTTTGGCAATAGCTCGTTTGGACGGAATGCAGGCAGTAATACATACAGAACATAAGGTAGGGCCACATTGAATACATAAACAAAGGAAGAATAGTATTCCAATGATCATACACAGGATAGTTAATAGTTTCCAACCCCAAGTACTAAGCAGAGTCCAGAACCAATTTGAGAATGTCCATGTACCATTTTCAGGATGAATTTCAGCAGCAATTTTATGTAATTTAGAAATGGCATCATACACAGAAGGTGAATTATCTGGGACGTACACACAACAACCACTACCGATAATGCGGCATGCACCCCCACGATCAGCTAATACTATGTCCAGAACCATTTGGTTCTGAAGCGTTACAATTCTGGTAATTTGGAGTTCCTCAGTCAAGTTTCCTAATGCAGAAGCAGTTTCATTAGCAACAGCTTCCACAACACGTGTTAGACGTCTTATTTTCCTGCTATTTAAGGCAGCACCAACAAAGGAAAACAGGCCTAAATTGAAATCTACATATTGTTGTAAAGAGGTGTCAGTTTGATCAATATTCTCAATCTCTAATGTTCTCTTAACCCTATTCAATATAAAATCATGATATAATACAAAGTCATTATGATACATGGGCGGGGCAATAAATGCAGGGGGTAGTACAAAAGAAATATAACAAGTTCCTAACCACCCAATGGGAAGACGGTGGTATCCCTTATTTCCACAAATAAAGTAAGTATTTCGCGAGGCTACAAAGGCAATACCGTTTGGTGTGTCAAATGTGAGAGTAGTATTACATTCACTTCTCCCTACCGGTATAGTACTTTATTTCGTACACATAAGTCAGCTTTGGTATCAATAACTGTAATCACATATAAACTAGACATATTTGCAATTCTTTGATTAGTGAAAATACGAGATGTAGATATATTGTCCCGTCGATATTCTTCCCATTCAAATTAAGTTCCTTCTGCCTGTGGGTAACCATCTCTATCATTATAACAAACTTTATTAAGTCGGAAAAGTAGTCCACCTTTTGTTGGCCATCTCAAGGTAAAGAGAAGAGTATACCAAGCATTACAAGAACCATTATGAGAGAACGGAAGAGGAATAAGTGGAGTTCCTCCTTTTTTCTGATGTCCAGGCAACATTCCACATACCCAGCAGTTCGAAGTGTTCATCATGTTATGGGTATGATGTAGAATTTGAATGAAGCTGTTATTTAAGTAAGTCTGTCTATGTCTCTTTTCATGATAAGGCAGAGTGAAATGAAAATGTTCAGATGGGATTGGAGTGGTAGGCAGTAAATATTCTCTTGCCGGAAGCAATCGTTCTATGATCCAGGCTATTACTGCTATTACCACTATAGTCGTAACAAAAAGCACAGCACCAAGAATTCTTCTGTTTCTCGTTGTAGTAGGTGCCATAGTTCAAAAAACAACATTTTCAAAACAAAGCTAAAAAATATAAATGAGTGCTGAGAACCGAGGTTGCCGCAGGTTTTTTCTCCGAGATTCAAGACGGGTGTCGCTACACTGGACAGAACTGATCCCCCCCCCTTGATATTCTCGGCTTCCGTTTTCACAAACCTCAGAACAGTAACTCAACCAGTCTCGCACAAAACAACTATTTTCTTGGCCGTAGGTTATATTTCACTCCACCAGAAACAGTGTGGTCCGGGAATGCTCCCTCCGATTCGTTAGACGTAGTAGCTGGGCTCTTTTCTGCATCCAAGATGTCTCGATAATCAGACAGCACCGCAGGATTTACCAGATCCGGAGAGACACGACGACAGTGAGTGGAATGCACCTACCGCTTCTTATTCGTGACTCGCACAGCCGTCCGAGTTGCCAACAACACTTGTTCAGGGCCACGCCACCTCGGCTCCAAACTGCTGGTTCTCTAGAACGATTGGACCATTACTGATCCCCAGGACGAAGATCGTGAGCCTCTCCAATGGAATTACCTGGGAGCGCTTCTCGAACCTGCTGATAAATAGAAAGTAAATCATTTGTTAATCGTGCCAAATAATCGTTCATCATTATACAAGGCACATCATGTATTAAACGAGGCTTAGGGACTCCCCAGAAACAGTGTGGTCCGGGAATGCTCCCTCCGATTCGTTAGACGTAGTAGCTGGGCTCTTTTCTGCATCCAAGATGTCTCGATAATCAGACAGCACCGCAGGATTTACCAGATCCGGAGAGACACGACGACAGTGAGTGGAATGCACCTACCGCTTCTTATTCGTGACTCGCACAGCCGTCCGAGTTGCCAACAACACTTGTTCAGGGCCACGCCACCTCGGCTCCAAACTGCTGGTTCTCTAGAACGATTGGACCATTACTGATCCCCAGGACGAAGATCGTGAGCCTCTCCAATGGAATTACCTGGGAGCGCTTCTCGAACCTGCTGATAAATAGAAAGTAAATCATTTGTTAATCGTGCCAAATAATCGTTCATCATTATACAAGGCACATCATGTATTAAACGAGGCTTAGGGACTCCCCAGATATTCATAGGCCTTCCAAACACCACTTCATAAGGTGTGAGGCCAGATCGGGAATGTGGCACTAATCTAATAGACAATAATGCCAAGGGCAGGGCGTCCGGCCATTTCAAAGACGTGGATGCCACAATCTTTGCTAGCTTCAGCTTCAGAGTTGCATTATACCTCTCTACCAAACCTGCTGACTGCGGGTGGAATACAGCATGAAATTTCTGCTTAATCCCGAATCCTTTCAGGACGTACTCCACTATTTTCCCAACAAAATGAGGACCATTGTCATTCCACAAAAATTTACAAACACCAAAGCGCTGGACGTACTCTTTGAGTAACACCTTAGCTGTTGTCAATGCTGTATTATCCTTCGTGGGGTAGGCCTCAATCCATTTACTGAAAGCACACACCACCACTAAGACATACTTAAGATTGTTACAGCGCTCAAGCTGGATGTAATCCATTTGCAGTACTTCAAATGGTGCAGTAGGTGGAACGAACCCTCCTTTAGGAGTATAGGTCCCTTTAGCAGGATTGTACTGTAAGCATATCAGACAGGTCTGCACTACTCTTTTAGCCGTGCTGGCAATCTCAGGATGCTCCCAAACTCGTGTAAGCAATTTAGTTATTGCAAGAGCTCCAACATGTGCCAGCTCATGTGTCATTTGAACCATTGTTTGCAAATAAGCTGCAGGCAATTTCCATCTCTCCATATCTTTGCTACGCCAACAACCCTCATCATCCAACACTCCCTCTGCTGCCCAGGTTGCAAGTTCTACTTCAGATGCTGATTTTTGTATGTCTAATATTTCCTCTCTGGCATCATGCCATCGCTCGGCCTGTGATTTCACCACATACATAGGAGACATTTTGTAACATTGCAGTCTCTCTCGCTATGCGATCTGCAAAAGCGTTTCCTTGTCCTATTTTGTCTGTCACCTTCTTATGTGCACTACATTTGACTATCGCCACTTTCTTTGGACATAATAGTGCATTCAGGAGATCATGTACCAATTCTCCATGCATGATGTGTACTCCATGCGAGGTCAGGAACCCTCGTTCCTTCCAGGGTAGGCCGAAATCGTGCACTACTCTCAAAAGCGTAGCGACTATCCGTGTAAATATTCACACATAATCCAGCACTTAACTCGCATGCTTTCGTTAAGGCTATCAATTCAGCTGCTTGGGCCGATTTCTGCGGTATTCGTGCTGTTTCTACCACTGTCTTAAGTGTCGTGATTGCATAGGCTCCAGAGGTCGTACCATCTGGCAACTTTAAACACAATCCATCAACCCACAGTTCCCCATCTACATCTGGAAGTGGCGTATCCTGTAAGTCGATACGACCCTTTGTTTGTTCTTCAGTCAGAAAAACACAATCATGATGTTCTTCCTTCTGGGTCCCAGCAACAGGATATGGCAATAAAGTAGCGGGGTTCAAAGTGGCACACCTCTTCAGTGTAATATGTGGCGCCAACAGCGTTAGCTCGTATCCTGTTAAACGAGCACTAGTTAGATGCTGTGTTTTCGTTTGGTTCAATAAAGCATCTACCGCATGGGGAACTAATACCAACAATTTGTGTGACACAACTATTCCCTCACTCTGTTGTATAGCCACTGCTGTTGCTGCGACTGCTCGAAAACACCCAGGCAGTCCTCCAGCCACAGGGTCGAGTACTGCTGAGAAGTACGCACACTGGTGCAGAACAAAGAGCTTGTCTCAATTGTTCAAAAGCATTCTGACATTCATCTGTCCATTTAAGGGGAATCGGTGTAGTTTTGGACAGCAATGCTAACAACGGTTTTATAATGTGTGAAAATCCTAATATCCACTGTCTACAAAAGGACGTCAAACCTATGAAAGCACGAACATCTTTCTGAGTGCAAGGGATTGGCGTATCTAAAATTGCTTGAATTCGATCTGATGTCAGTGCATGTCCCTCCTTAGACAAAAGATGACCGAGGTAGGTCACCTTTGGTCTACAATATTGCAACTTCTTCCTCGAAACCTTGTGAATATTCTTGGCAAGAAAAGAAAGCATAGAAAGAGTACACTCCTCACATTGTTCCTGCGTGTCTGCTGCTAATAAAATGTCATCAACATATTGAATAAGAGCCACCCCAGACTGTAAATCGAAAGAATCAAGCTGTCTTTTTAAAGCCTGGCTATAAATGCTAGGGCTTTCTGTGTAGCCTTGAGGAACCCGACAAAATCTATATGATTTGTTATTTAATGTGAAGCCGAACAAATATCGGCTATCATGATGAATGGGAATCGAGAAGAAAGCATTCTTCAAATCGATAACAGTGGGTGGAATCAAAGTAAGTAAGGTAGTGATATCAGACACCACCGGATACTGGGGCACTACTATCTTATTAATTTCCCTCAAATCAATAATAAAACGATAGATTTTAGTGTCTGTGTCTTTCTTTAAAATCGGAAGAATTGGACTGTTACAAACATAATAGGGGACTTCCTCCACCACCCCTGCCACAATCAAGTCATTTACGATATGTGTCAAGGCAACTTCACCTTCTCTGGAAATTTTGTACTGTGGTACGCGAGGCAAAGACACTCCCTCCTTTACAGTAATACGTACGGGAGGGATAATCATCTGTCCCACATCAGTATCCGAAGTAGCCCACAAAGTATTTGGAAGAGAAGCTAACGCATCGGCCTCCTGCATGAGGCACAATCTCTCAACCTCTGGATAGTTTTCATTCAAAATAACCCGCACCCCTTCAGTGGCACAGCGTATAGTTGCTCGAAAATGTTTAAGCATATCGAGTCCCACAATATTATCTGGTGTGTTTGGAGACAACAAAAACGGGCAATAGGCAGCAAATTTATCAATGTGAAATGTAACAGGTTGAGACAGTGGGCTAAGAGAAGGTGTTCCATCGAACCCTATTGATGTAATCGTTTCGCCAGACAGGGGAGCCCTTGGAACCAAGTGTTTGGACAGAGCGCTACGAGTAGCCCCCGTATCAACCAGAAACTGATCAGTAGAACCCAAAACATGCGCTGATATATATGGACCCCTTTGATCTACTGGTACTTCAACCGATTCCACACCCCATCCTACACAATCCTATGCATATGTATTATCCTGAGACTCAATAGACTCACCCTCAGCTATCTGATACTGATTCCGCCGATCAAAAGTATTATGATCAGCCTGACCACGACCCCTCACATCAAACCTACCATGATCATTCGCTCCACCCCTCGACCCTGAATAACTATTCCGAGACCTTCCACTTCCTCGACCACGCTGATTACGCTGTTCTCGAAGCACCGGACAATCTGAAGCCCAATGTCCAAACTGTTTACAGTATGCACACTGATCCTCAAAAATATCGGAACAAGCAGAAGACGTACCATACGATCCACGTCTACCCCTATCATTCCCTCACGGCTGTGTAGCGTAAACCTGAGCCAACATCACCTTCGTCTTCAAATCCTTTGCTTTCTTATCACTACTTTCCTTAGCCTCCAATTCCTGTCGTTCATAATACTGAGCCGTAGTCAATAAAGAAGCAGGGGTTGCTGTGGTCCATGAACTTTCACTAGTCTTTAAACGTTTTGCAATCTCCGGTAGGAGATTAGCCACGTACTTATCAACGAAAAAATGCCTGCCCGTGTCCTCTGTTAATAATTGACCATTGTAATCATGAAATGCTTCCTCAAAACATGAAAAAAAGTCAGAAACCGATTCATCCGGCTTCTGTTTGCAAGAAGCCAACATCGTCCAATCTATTTTCTTAGGGGGAACAAGCGTTTTTAATGTATTCAAAATAGCCACCGGGAGATCTAAAATCAGTTGGCATGGCTTACATGCGGGTTCTCTATCCATATCAGCTCGAGCTAATTCCTTCCAATCTGCACCTAAAACCGTTCGATCATCAAACTTACGAATTGCTCTCCACATATCAGGAGGCAATATTAACCCAAAGAAAAGATCAATATCAACTAATGTCATAACACATGAAGAAATAGCACCTTCCACTCCTTCATAGAAAGCTGCTGGATTTTTACGGGGGTCAGGCAAAGCAGTCTTAAGTGCCATAACATATGTTCTATTCCAAGGCGTATAAACCCAATTATATATAAAATAACCCTTTGCATCCACAGACAACTTATTATCATCTGTACCTTGCCCTTTAGCAGGGGCGGTGGGTGAGATTTGAAAGTGGTGGGGCGGAAAGTGATTATCATACAGCATCGTCGCGAGCGAGCGCAGCGAGCGAGCCTGAACCCCAAAAGGGGGGTTTGGGGGCGTTACCCCCCCGAGAAAATTTTGAAAAAAAAGAAGAAAAATCGTGCATTTTCAAGCCAATTTGAGAAAGCAGGAAGGTTAATAAAGCAATTGTGAAAGTGCAGTTATTACATTAATAGATGGCATAACATAGGTAGCTGCTTATTCAGTATAACGACAGAGCTTCATACATTCCGCCCTATTATGCTCAGGTGCTGAATTCAGACTATAAGACTTTCATGGAAATCTCAGCTCTAAGAGTAGAAGAAGTTGCACAGCAGTGTAATGGTTGCCAGGCTCGTTCCGCAGGAGCGCCAGGAACTTGAAGAAAAGTCCACAGTCTTCCCCTACGGCCTTCCGACTCTATAAGACTGTAGAGTAACGAATGGCACACAAGGGGAAAACAGGGAAACAATATACATCTCCAACAGCTCCCCTTCCCACAAAATGACTGCTAAAATACAGCTGTATTACCTCCTGCCTCTCTGTGCCATAGTGGTTGCTGGAGGCACTGAAAGAGACACTGCTTGAGGGCCTGGAGAGTGACCAGATACATAGCCCTAACTCCCATGTAAAAAAATATATAGCATCAGTTTCCTTACCTTTCTTTAACACTGGTGTTTGCTGGGTTGTAGCCGGGATGAAAGAGCAGCAAAGGAGGTTGGGGTCCTCTTGTTGTTTGCTGATAAACCTGTCAGTAATCAAAGTACAACGTATAAGGTGCAGTGCAATAATATGAAGAAAAGGATAGTTTTGCGTGTTTGCTGCACAATTTTTAATAGCTTTACTTCGTTATTTTGTACTTTTACACTTCTTAACACTGTCTGGGCATTGGGTGCACCTCAGTAATACTGTTCAATTCCCAAATATAACAATAAACAACAGAAAGGTGACCGCGCAAAAGTCCTACTACTGCGAGGAATCACGTGCAGATGCGTTTTTAGTAACTTTGGAACTGTTTTACCTAGAAACAAATATTTATTGGTCAAACTCTGCCGATTATGTAACAGATGATGGATTATGAGGCAAATGGAGCAAATCTATAAATATGCTACCATTGCTGCGGCCGCACAGTCACATAATTCCAGTGGGTTGTCAGTTAGCAGGCCCCACTGTAAGTGAACCACACATCAAGTGGAATCTCTAACGTTCATGCACCCATCTCTGCAATTCAGTACTGCCACCATATCAAGTGTGTCCCCCTCGAACCTTGAGTCTTCGGTTCAGAACTTTGATAGGCATGTAAGATGCTAAGAAGCACAACATCTGCCTGACTATGAAATGCAGCCATGTTTCTGACTGTGTTAACTGCACGTTTACAGAGGAGCTGGCGCAGCCCCATCTCTTTGCATTTCTGAGAAGTGATACCAATGAAATTACCAATTTAGTAATTAAAAGTAAAGCATGCCTGGTGATTAAAAATTCGTACATACGATTAAAACAGTAATTGCTACCAGAAACGTTTTTCCAGTGACTAATGACTGAATTAATGTTGAACTTTTCCATGGTTCCTCGAGCTTACACAGCCAGAGAGGAGCAATGCCAGAGATTGAATGGTATAGATAGAGCCGTCAATGTGAAAAGAATTAGAAACAAATCAAGCAAGGAAAAGAGGAACAGAGAAAAGCAGGAAGGATGGAGGGAAGAGAAACAGGGAAATTTCAAGAGACAAAAGGAATCGGAGGGACGGAGGGAGCATAGGGGGGGAAAAGGAAGGGAGGAAGGATGATTTGAAGGAATGATTAAAACAAGTAAGGAAGAATGTAAGGACATAAGGAAAGGGAAAATAAGGGGGAGGAGGGATAAGAAGACAAGGAAACAGTAGATGAGACACAAAGACATTAAAATATCTTCCTCGCATATAAATTACATACAACTTTATTATAAAACAGAATCAGTCATTTCATCCCAAACACTATATCTGCCATAATTCTATAACAACTGTAGACAGTGCACACTATGTTACACAAGATTAAAATGCAATGGTAGCATCATTTGGATGATCTATCCCCTTTGTTGACGCCCTGGTCTGCGTTATCAATTAAAGAAACGTCAATACGGAAAAGACCACACAAATGCTATCAGGGTTGCACAGATGAAATGATACCCTGTCCCGTCATAATCTCCATACTGTTTGTTGTCTAGATAAGATGTTTGATGGATGTAAAAAGAGTTTTCTTCCAAAAGTCCTTGTGAGTTAGGCACGGCACTCTCAACTCGGTGCTCATTGCAACAGGGAGACTCGCCCGAGACCTGAACATTATTCGTAAAACTGAAGCCTAATCTTCAGTCTGAATGCTCTGGCGTTTGGGTGTGCTACCTATGTTAACATTGTTATTTAAATTCAAAAACAACAAACAGCAAATACGGTACATTAGCTGAAATACATAGTGGCAGTAGAGGCACACTGTAAAGATGCGCGGCCGTGAGGTGCACAGAAAAGATAGCATCCGTTTATTTGCACCTGAAGAAAATGAGCAGTGATAAGCAAATATGAGCTGCAAATAAGGAGTGAAGATTCTTGCTATTTATGTGCAGTGGCGTCACTAGGGTTGGTGTCACCCGGTGCGGGTAACTCATGGTGTCACCCCCTCACGACTTACCGCATGGACTCGAGTCTCGGCAATGACGCTGAACATCCTGTGATTCTACGCAAGTAACTTAATCTCCCCGTGCCTATCAAAAAATTAATGTGTCTTCATGTAATGCAACTGGTGCTATGTAAAGCACTCTGATACCCGATTCGGGTCAAGTACGTGCTATATAAAACTCTGTATGATATCCGATTCGGGTAAAGTTTGTGCTATATAAAACTCTGTAAAATAAAAAAATAAAATGTAATATTGCTTAACCTGTAGTCTGTCGGCTTCCACCACCCCACCCCCCTGCTCATACCTGTGCAAGCCGGTACTGGGTCTAACTCGTGAATGCACAGTACCATAGCTGCCAAGGTGTCCGATTGCTAACGTGTGACATTTTCATAATTGAAGTGTAATTATGAGTGACATTCAACGACTATGAGTGACACTTTCTAGCAAGCAAACTCAAGCAATGAAGAAGTGCAAAACATATAAATAACAGACATCAGACCAATTTGGGCAACGAAAAACTCAGATCTTAAAACTGCTGTAAAGTGGTAGAAATGGAAGGGCACTAACCTAGTAAAAAGCAGTAGCCCACAGATAATCATCATAAAATACAATTTCATGTTCATGTTCTTTCTTTCCTTCCTTCTCCCCTTTTATCCTCTTTCTTGCTTTTTCCCTCCTTCCCATTGTCGCATTTTCCATTTTCCTCTCTAGTAAACTTTTTCTTTCTCTTTCCTCACTGAAAAGGTAACAGTGGTTAAACGGGTTAGCCATGTGGCATCATTTGGGATCAAAGCGTGCATGATGTTACTTCTGATACCCCAGACGTTTGGACTGACACTTTATAAAGCTAACTTTCTCTGTATGCTAATAGCACCAAGAGGCCTTATTGATCCAGAGCCCCTGTGCTGGCGTCTCTGGAGGGCGAAAGGGCGCCGTAAACTGCCATTGACCCTGGCTGGCTTTAGCACCCCATTCGGGACACAAGCACAGATGTCCACGTGCAGCTATCAATGTATAATTGGTCTAGTAGTTACTGCCAGACAAGGTGATCAGGAAGGTGCAGCTAAACCTGCTCGAGCAATGTACTGAAAAAAAAAACGTCTCTGGAGCGTCCAGGCAAGGAAGCACTTTCCTGGCTCCATTCATTAATTGTATTGCCCCTTTTCTGCAGTCTTGGCCACGGTGCCCTGCCCCACTCACTTTAAGTATAGATAGGTCAGTTGCCCTCGCTGCCTGCACCCTTCGACCGCTGGTGTGTGAAAGCTGCTGCCTGCTATAGCATACGCTCTAATTATGTTTTGAAAGGTACAGGTGTTGGTGATTGTGCATTTAAACTTGTAGATCAGCAAATAAAACAAAATGCTGCACAACCATTTAACGTGCCCCCAAACAGCCCCCACTTTGGTGTAATATCGGCGAAAACACCGTCCTGTGCATAAGACCCAGCAAGGCCTGCAGGCAGCCAAAATAAACTAAAGCAGAAACCACTGACCCGCACAGTAACTGGCCTCTCGGGACTCCTGCAGTGCACATATGGAGAAGGCATGTCACTTTTTTTTCTTGCACTTCTTTGTCTCGAACCTAAGATTGTCCTTTCTGCAATTGTGCGGGAAGCCATTCGAGATAGTAACTGGTCTGCCAGATAGGCAGCGGTGTCAGTCGAGATGGCTTCGTAGATAATGCTGCTAGCCTTGAAGGTGGGACGAGCTTGCAATTGGAGCCAGTGAAGTTCTGTTAAGATGATGATTGAGGGCTCATAGGTTTTTTCAGGCCCTTTACCTTGCATGCTCTGGTCCCAAAGAAGAGCCAATGTAGAGTTTTGGAGGCTGCAGAGCAAGACTTTGCCGAGATCTGAATGCAAAAGTACAAGACCGAAGACCTTGAATGACAACACTGAGGTCCCTTTTTGGTGGATGATTTTACACTCTATAGTAGAGAGAGCTATCACCAAGGCATTTGAAGTGTTTAAAGGTGAGATCAATTTCACAAGTACACTGAGCGAAAGTTACTGCCGGCCGGGGTAATACCGCGCAAGCATCACAGCGCGACTACCCTTCCGCCCCCTAGGCATAGTTATTCGACTGGAGTACTGTCTTGGAATATTTGTAGGACAGTCTCCATCCCTGGCATTTGCAATTCGGGGCAGCGGTGACTCGGCAGCGCCCGAGGCCACTCAGGTGCCATGCTGCTGAAATGAATGATGCTGCCCGTGAGAATTACAGTATTCCTGCTGTGTTTTTATTACACAGCGAGCCAGAGCAGCGTAACCAGATTGGTGTCACCCCATGATGGGGTGACACCCGGTGCTGCGGTCCGCACCCCCCTCGGTTACAATTTTCCTTCATGGAATATTTAGCAACGTTGTTAAACACTAGGATATTTCTGCCTTTATACGGGGTCTCACAGCATTCCTTCCTGTGTGAAGGGACTCGTTCAATCATATTGGCAGTAAGCCACACCAAACTTCAAATAATCCATGACTGTAAACAGGTACTCCGTGTTACTTGTTGAACTTATGAAACACAAGAGGACATTATGCCTCATTTAAGGAAATGAAGAGGCAGGCTGTGGTTACGGAGAAGCAAGTCAACATGACTGTACCCCAGAAAGATCAGTATAAAATAATGCAAATTCCGAAATTCATATACATTGCTGAATGGTCAGTCAGGTTGTCCATGTGTACACTTATTTTGGTCCATATGCCAATATCAACCTGAAAATTCGAGCTAGGGCATTATTGTGACGCCAGCCTTTATCACCCATATCTACACATCACTGTTGGCATCTGCATACAAACTATAGTCCTTCGGTTTGACAGACCTACTCTGTCACAGACTGTACTGCAAAGCATATCCTCAGTACAATGAAGTTCCGAACGAGGTTTTGAGAAACCTGGTGAAAATGTTTCATGGCTGATGGCCTCGCTTTGCCATTATTTAGTTGTTTTTCCTGACTACATTTTTCAGCGTCATGCCAGTAAGTGGCACATTCAATAAACTCCTAGGTTGGGATCGTTTGCTTTCGGATATCTGTTATGTTCAACCCAGTTTTCTTCACTAATCGTTTCCACCTGGTATTAGTACCCATTTAAACTGAAATGAGGTTTCAGCTACTACTTAAACAACTTGGATGGGCATAGCAGTTACTGTTAACCTGGGATTACCAGAAGGAAAACGATCAACTGCCCGTGACTGTAATCCCTCAACTTGACAGGCCCTTAAAATATTCACATTTATTATCCTGGAAGCTTGGCCGTGGCACAACAGGGAACGGGGGTTTACGATCAAACACACACTCACATACAATGTTACTGCCAGAAGGAAAACTGCATCCAGTCAAGAGGATGCGAACCAAGCAAGGCCTCGCGTCCCCCAGACCTGCCTCATGAAACCTTCACTGTGAGCTGCGGCCTTAATTAAAGCGATAAAGTCCTACCAAAGCATTCAACAGAAATATAGCTTGGTGGAATGAGAGCGAACTGAAAGCCTGCTAAAAACACTCATATTGCAGTCTAGGTCAGGTGGGGTTCCGAGTGCTGTCGCCGCTGATTTATGCAGCCCCGTTAGACATGTTAAATATAGTAATAAGGCCCCAAGCGCGACCTGGCTGCACACCGTCCGTCACTTACTTTTTTCGAAGTCAGTCAGCCCGCCGGCGACTCGATGCCTGGATTGATGATTGATGACATCGTCGATTATTAGTCACTCTCAGAGTAGAGTTAGAGTAGTCGTCTAGTCGACTCAAATAATTGCACAGCACAATGTCGCTCTCTGTCTCTCTAAGCTGCGCACGTGAGTCGCGATGAGACAGAGAGAGCCGGCCCCCACCCCCACTTGCAACTTAACTAATTACTACACCGCGCGCACGTCCCCAAATCGGAATGGCCATGGCCAATCACTGAATGGCTTCACACGCTGAAGTCACAGTGATTGGCCATGTCCATGAAGGGCCCGGCATCCAATAGTGGATTGCCTGTCCTTCAGCGCGCGGTGGACTAGCCAATCCTGGGGCTGCATAAGCGCCAGGATTGGCTAGGGGGGCCCACAGACTCCTCGCCCTGGCGCGGTGCCTTCTCAATCAACTGGAATAAAGACGCACCCCCCCTGGGTCCGTGCTGGTCAATTCAATTGCCGGTAATACGCATGCGCAGGCAAGTTTCTGCCCTGAATGCGCAGCCAACTCGAGTCGCAGGTATTTGTTGTTATTATTTGTTACCCAGGTTACCAGGCCAGCCCCACCCCCTATGCACTCCCGATTACATCGTGTCTGTCCCGATCCCGAAGCGCTGTGCTGCGCTTCATTTTAGATGCTCTCTCTGACTCTGACTCAGAGTCAGAGAGTGTGACTGTCGCAGCTGCAGGTGCGTCCACCAGGCTTAGTGGGGCTACGCCCCTACGCCCCAATGGACGCACCGCTGCTGCCCTTTAGGAGGAACATAAAAAGGCGCAGCTTCTCGCATAGGCATAATATGAACTGTAGCACTCTTATCTGTTCCAAAGGTAGGACACTCTTTGGACACCTCCGTCGATCCAGACGTAGTCGAACCCGATGCCTTTTTTGCCGCCCGTAGTCTTAACGTCTCATCCCGTAGCTGAACCAAACGCTTGAAAAACATATCCGCATCTGTAAGAACAAAAACACCTTTCCGTAAATTTTCACAACCAACTGATATATCCTTAGATTCCAACTCAGATGAGTATTTTCTAAACCGTTCAACAACTTCCTCTCCGAAATGGTCTAGAAAATACAATCATTCTTTTTCAGACCACTTCCGCATAAGTTCATCAATCTCTGAAATAGTAATAACATTAAGATTAAGTTTACGAGCCAACCCGTGTAATTCCGCGGATCGTTCAACACTAATCCTAGTACGAGTATCCATCTGTTCATCCTCGCCTGAGTCCTCATCCGGAGCCGTAGGCAAAACATACGGAGGCGGGCAACGATCTAGTAATGAAAAATCATCAGATTCATTAGTAAGGACAGGATAAAGAGGACGTCGAATAGGAAACTGACCATTAACCTGCGAATTACGTTCTCGAGTCTCCCTCTCTTTCTGTTCCTGCAATTCTTTCTCCTGCAACTGTAAAGCTTTGTCACGAGCAGCCTTTCGCTGCTCCTTGTCCGCCAAGGCTTGTTCACGCTTCATTCGTTCACGCACCGCTTTCTCCCACATACGCACACAATCAAACATATCCTGTCTAGACCTGCGCTGAAACAAACACTGCTCCACATATTGAACCTTTCGCAAATCAAACGACCCATGTAGTGGCCATTGCAATTCATGATCAGTTTTCGTGTATTTGTGCCATAATGTACAATGCATAATAGGGGGAAGGCCAAATTTTATGTACATTTCACGATTAGGTGTCCCCTCTGGGGGAGCTGGCTGAGATTCATTTAATCGATAACTGGTACCGCTGCCAAGACAGCACATTCCTCGGAGTGTGCTTAAAACAGGCATGTCAAAATATCACGAAAACGCGAAATTACATAAAATGGCACTTAATATGTTTTACACATGGTGTGCCGTTCAAACAAATACAAAATCAGAGAAATATCTCTACATACCTGCCTATGTGAGGTGCACTCCACATATAACTCAAATCATAGGTCCAAATGTTAGCTAACTCAAACAAATCCAAAAAGCCACAGTAAGTGTCCGTAGACTACCTTATCAATCACAAGCTTACCAAATATTCTCAAACGTCCAGGTTCCAACTGCCAAGTTCCTTAATCGAATCAGGCAAACAGGCACTGCACGACAACACAACCGATCAGGATCTCAGTCGAGGACCGGCGCCACCTGGAAGGTCAGATCGGAAGGAAAGGAAAAAACACCGTGGGTGCCAAGACTCGGGTCACTCAGTGGCAGCGTACGCGTCCATGGCGAGTTTCCAATCCTTCGTCGCGACCACTCCTTCGGGCATCCGAGTCGCCGATGAGTCCCTTCGTGGTCGCCAATTTGTGGTATTGGGTTTCAACAGACCTGCATACTCTGCAAAAAACTCTCGAACACCATAGAATAGAAGTTGGCACGGAAACTGGAAATGCAAAAAGACAAGTTTATTAGGACCCCATGGGGTGGTGGTACAATCCTACAGCACCCTTTGGTAATGCAAGAAGTATCACCCCGGACATCGGTGCATGACCTCTTTTAAAAGATTCAGACAGCAATAAAAAGGGTAGGCGGTTTACTTTTGCACAGTTTAGGTACATATAAGGACATTTTTGAAACACAGCCAACATGTGGGAGGAGTCTAGTACCACTGGTCAGTTTTGGAGAACATTCCTGAGAGGTGACTGTTCACTAATCTAAATGTTCGAGTACGCATGCGCGAGCTTGACCAGTGCTAAAAATAGCCAGTTGCTCGGCAAGTTGAATGGTCATCGGTACAGAGAAGGGACAAAAGGGCATGCTGACCACGAGGCAGCATGTTCATTGAAAATGGAAGCCAGGAAATACAAAATGGCCTCCGCAAACATGGTCAAGTTAATAATGAAAGTTCGTGTAGCTGAGCTAAATGCTAACATAATCACTGCCAATTTACGACAAGTCAGCCTATAAATATCAAAGCAGCTCCCACCTTACCGAGTTTTAGGAAACTGGTAAAAACTTGGCTTTTCAATGCCAAGTCCTTTCTTGCTCTTACCCACACTGCCTTACCCAATTAGCACAAAAACACCCTTAGATATTCGTGTACTTTTACGAAATTATTGAACATAACATAAAAAGTGGGGTTAAGCAGCCTGGGTATGTCAGCCCGACCAGTTATAAATGATACAAGATGGCTAAACTTAATATCCTAAAGTGGAAATTCAACAAAGTCCTTCGAGCACCTCAGATGGAGCCCTTCAAAGAAATCAAACACAGCCCCTTTGAGGGAAGCAAAGCGGAACTTAAGACATGCAATTTGGGCAGCCAAAAGGGAAATCAGTGAGACCTACTGGGCAAAACTTATTTGGGATCTTAAACATACAACTCAAGCAATTTCTGGAACATGGTTAATACCTTGAAAAAGTCCGCCCACAGGGAGCTCGGCTACAATGTCTCGGAAGCCGACTGGGTCACCTACCTGCAAGCCCACTTGAGTCATCAAGAGGGCTCCGATACCTATGCACAAACATGGGCTGGATAATCTAAGACCGGACCTGGAGCAGGGGTGGACAACTTTAGCATCAACGCAATCACACCAGAGGAGGAGCAGCGGCAGATAACCAAGGGGCGGCTCACCAGGGCACCAGGCAAAAATGGCATCCCTCATACAATATACAAATCCAGCCCAGCTAAATAGGCTGAAGCGTAATCCCCACTCTTCAACCACAGCTTCACATGGGAACCTATTCCACCTTCTTGGATAGGATCTATCATCTCCCCTATTTTTAAAGGAGGCAAATGCACCACATCTTCTGAAAGCAATAGAAGCCTTAGGGAGACGACCATTACAACGCGGTCTTTACACCGCGTTACCATTACGACGCGGTCATCACAACGCAAGTCGTTACAACGACTTGCACTGGATGGTGCTATACTAAGGAATAGTATGATTTACTATTCCAACACCTTCCCTACTGTTACGTGGGCTGGAGCTGGAATTCCTAAGTCCAGCGCCACTAGCGCAAGTCGTTGTAACGACTTGCATTGTGATAACTGTGTTGTAATGGTAGCGCTGTGTAAAGAGCGCGTCGTAATGACATACATCCGAAGCCTTATATTCCAAAACTTGGGTCAGGATGAAACTGGGCAATGATTTGATTGATTTGATTCTGAGATTTATACAGTGCTTGAATGCCCAAGGGCGTCTAGGCGCTGCAACAGAGGAATCTGCCGATAATAAAAGAAGGAAAGGATTTTGTTTGAAAAAAGTCACGTTTTCAGCGCTTTTCTAAAGGAAAGCAGAGTTAGACAGTTTTTAATGGCTAGAGGGAGCATGTTCCACAATTTTGAGGTGTTCAGGATAAAACTGCTTCCTCCCCAGCGAGCTTTCCTAAGTTTGGGTATCTGAAGAAGTTTACTGTGCGCTGAGCATAGTGTTCTACAAGGATGGTACTACAAGAGGGCTCAACGAAGGGTGCGTGCTGGCACCAATGCTATTCAACTTATTTCTATCAGACCTTCCACATACACTTGCCTCCATCAACTTGCATGCTCCCAAACTAGGTCTGACTCACTTATCCAATCTACTTTATACTGACGACCTGGTGCTACTACGCAGAACACAAGTGGGGATGAAGAGCCTCATGAAGGCCACCGAGGCGTGTGCTGATGCAAATGGGATGAAAATAAACTGCAAAGAAACTGAAATCAAAATTTCTGCCACAAAGGCCCTGAAGGGGAAGGTTAGCTGGGAAATAGGCGGGAGTAGGATCAAGGACACAAACAGCTATAAGTACCTTAGCCATATAAAGAAGAAATCAAAAAGAAAGGGTTCTCCCTTTCAGCCGGCCTGGCGGCGCCATCACCGAATCTAAATGGAACCTCATATTACCCGATTCTCGAAATCGTCAAAGCAAAGGTAGTGTCCACCCTGGTCTACGGCAGCAAGGCACTCCGAGGGACAGATACTCCGGTCCTGGACAAAATCTTTCATCAGGCTTGAGTTCGGGGTAACAAAGCAGTCTTACTCCAGAAGGGCGTCCTGAGTCACCTTTTGTCACAAATTTTAAAACTCTGAGGTAAATTCCATCAATCCCTATGAAAGAAGCCACGTTCGCCAGCTTGCAAACATCTCAATGTCAATAGTGAAGTACTAAACTTGGGGGAATTATGGTCATTGGGCCCGATTCACAGAATGAAATTAAGACTCAATCCTAAACGTACTACTTTTGGTATTCACAGAAGTTTGGATTTTGTCTTAAGTTTGTCTTAAGACAAACTTAAGACAAAATCCTAACTTAAGTCTGTCTTAAGTCTGTCTTAAGACAAACTTAAGACAAAATCCTAACTTCTGTGAATACCAAAAGTAGTAAGTGCCTTCTGTGAATACTAAAAGTAGTATTAAGTTTAGGATTGAGTCTTAAATTTATTCTGTGAATCGGGCCGAATAACTGTAAATCAAGATCAATTCAAAATAAAAGAATCAAACTCTTCTTAAGTCCTCGCATCACTTTAGGATAGGGTAACCCTAGCCAGAAGGTCACAAGGCTGGGTTGGGTAAACAGTTACATTACCTTGAAACCTCAGCAGAACCTGGGAGAAGTACAATATGCTAGGATTAAAGGGACGTTTTTTGACCTGTAGACTGGGAGAACTTTGAACACTACCGCATAGTGAGCTCTGGCTGAGGACACCCAGGAAACGAGCTGAAGGCAGCAGAACCTTCGGCTGACACCATCTGTCTTTGCACAACTCCGAGCACCCGAATGGATCCAGGGAGGGTGAGGACTTGCAGGGAAGCCAGTCTGTCTGCTTGAACCCTCAACGCTTCCGACCAGTGTTCAATCCTCAGAACTGTCACTACTTCCAAGGGCTTGAGACGGCCCTCCAGTGGGAGCAATAGAGCTGGCTAAACACACCGAACAGCAGCCCCTACAATTAAATCACTTTAACTCTGTTCTGCCATAATCTCACCTTACTAAATCCTATTCTTTTTCCAATGCTGTCTTCATTGTTTTCATCAGAATCTGATGGAAATTCCTCTGTTATCTTAGCAAGTTTTGGTTTGGCCAACTTCGATTTCTTTGTGCCACGTCTAACCTTAGCAAAACTTCCCAGTCCTTTTGCAAATGCTACAAATGTTTGTCATTTGTAGGACAGTTCTTAAATGTGGCCAAATGTGAGGGTGTCCACATTTGAAACTGCATTGTGTATTATTTGTAAACCTGGTTCATGTCAGTCCTGTATTGCTGAGTTTACTATTTACATAACTGATCTAATGTTCGATCTTTCCAAGAAGGTCTCATTATCCTCTGTTTAGTGTAACTGTGTCCTTTAGTTTAATGTAGTGTTCAATTATTTGAATTGCACTACCTTTTTACTCACCACATCTGGAAACAAATTAATTATTTAATCCTTAATGCCCATATCTGTGATCACCACTCCATAAACCTGTGGTACAAGGTTTCTACATGATTTGTAATCTTTTCCGATCCATCCATTCTAAAACATTAGCTGCTTTAAGTGCTATGCACATTTTAATTCTCGCTGATCTTACTTTTAATGTGGTCTCACCAACAAAATGTCTCAAAAAGCTACTTCTATGACAGTCAAATGTTACAGCTTTAGCATCTAGTGCCAGTATATGTTTTACAGATCGAGCTAATTTTAAATCAAAGTAGGATTTTTAGATGAGGGTCAATGATGATCCTGAAACTTCCATGACAGAGAATTCAGCCCCATGCATGTAGATCACACACATCAGAGGTTTGGCAGAATATTTTATATCCAGGTCATCTTCAACATAAATTGTGAAGTCCTATTATTTTCTATATCATCATTATACTTTATTCGATATAAATATCATTAAAGTACAGACATACATACAAGGAAAACAAACATTTAAAAAGGGACGATTTGTAGCTATTTCATGCAGTAAAAATACATATTTAAAAGACAATAAAAAACACATATATACATGTTAAAAAACAAGGTATTTAGTCAGTCTCTCAATTATTAGCAGTGGTACAATACAAAGATTCAGTTCCAGCAGGCTCTAAGCATTTTTGTGGTTTAGCAACTTGGAGCGGATATACCAAGCACTTGATAGAAATGTAGCTACTCCGCATACAACAACTAGGGAACTTGTATCGGTTAGGAGGATGCGAAGAGCAACTCTAAAGTCTCTAACTCCTAACATCAAGCATACCGGTTTCAACCATTTTACTCTCGCATTCTTGTATGCTTTACATCCGAACAAGAAATGCGGTAAGGATTCGTTTTTACATGGGCAACATGGGCAGGAGCCATCTATGGCCCGCCTTCCTTTCCAGCCCTCCACAATTGTGTTGAGTGGAAGTGTCCCATATCTCATTTTTTTAAAAATGGCTCTATCTTTAGGTTTTTGGATAAAATCTAACAGGAGTTCAAACTTCATAATGGGCTTATGCTCTAGGAATTGAGCAGTAAGGGCTCCCCAAGTGTTCCTGAGTTCCTCGATCTGGCGCCACTCCCAATAAATTTTCTTAATTACTTGTTTTGGCGGAGGGGACTGTGTAGTCCAAAATTCCACCAATCCAAGCTTTATGACCATTTGTTTGAGTTTGGTTAGCCACTGAATCTGGTTCGCACCATTTAGAGCGATAAGTTCGTCCGTTACCAGGGCGTAGTTTGCTAGTTCTGGGGTCCTCCGCAGGCGCACCCAGAACAGCAAAGGACGGAGACGAACTATGTCTAATATCGAGCGTTTACCCATATCGTGAAGAAGAGGCTTCAAAGGGGTGGAGGTGGGGAGAGAGACTAGGTTCCTTAAAAATGTATTTTCCGCTCTAGTCAGGTCTGTTACATTTTCACTACCCCAAAGTTCAGATCCGTAAACTACAGAAGCCAGTGCTTTGCCTTCGTAAACTGCAAGCGCAGGGGCTATGGGCCTGCTTGCAGACATGCGCTGGCTCCTCAAAATAGCACCAGATACTCTCTTCAGATTAATCAACATCTTGGAAATGTGGGAATCCCATTTCATTTTATTGTTTAACCTAATTCCCAGGAAGTCAAAATTCTCCACCACTTCCAGGGGTACCCAATCAAGAGTAATGTTAATTTTGTTTGCCTTTTTTGAAGGGGGCAGGACCATTAGCTTAGTTTTAGATGTATTAATGGTCAGCCCATGTTCCTCACAGAACAAACTGAATCTATTCAACAGTTTCTGGAGTCCTGTAGGAGTTTTGGAAAGCAAAAGCGCATCGTCTGCGAAGAGGAGTGTAGGTGTTTTTTCTCCCGCCAGGACCGGGGCATCGGCATTGTCCTCCCTCAGATGGTCTTCCACCCCATTAACAAAAAGGGAGAACAATGTCGGGGCCATCACACAGCCCTGGCGTACTCCTCGATTCACAGGTACTTTCTCTGTTAGCTGACCCTGCCTACCCCATCTAATCTTGGCATAATTATCTTGATGGAGTTTGACTTTAAACTCTAGTAGGTACCGCGGGAACCCCATTTCCAGCAGCACCCTCCATAGTTTATCGCGGGGCACCAGATCGAAAGCACTCTTTAAATCAATAAAGGCCAGGTATAGGTTCCCCTTCTTGATGGTTACAGTTTTCCAATAAGTTGACCAGAACCTAAATACCTGGTCCATTGTGCCCACGTTCTTTTCGAAACCCGCCTGAAAGTGGGACAAGATATTCCCCCCTCTAACCACGTGTTTACTCTGTTTATGATGACCCTGCCAACTATTTTTTGTATAGCATCAATTAGGCTGATTGGCCTATAGTTTGCAGGGTCCTCCCTGTCACCCTTTTTGCAGATTGTCACAACTTCAGCCCCCTTCCATGAATCTGGGACAGGATAACCATGGAGAATTAGATTCATTAGCGGGGCTATGTAGTCGGACCACAGTTTAGGATCGTGCAGATAAAGGTCACCTGGTAGACCACCAGGGCCAGCGGCTTTAGAGGGGACGATGGTCCTGATTGCCTCAGAAACTTCCTGTGCTATGAAGGGCTCTGTTAATGCTAGCTCCTCAATGGATAGGGCAACCAATGGTTCTCTCCAAGATTGGCATTTCTCCTCTTCTGCGCAGTATAGACTAGAGATTATTTTCACAATGCTGTCTTTATAGTTTTCTAGAGTAGAGTTCGATGGAAGTTGTTCTGAGGTCTGAGCATTTCTTGATATGCCTAATTTTTTGTGTCATCACAAACCTTAGCAGAACCCACCAGTCCTTTTACAAAATTCTATATTCTTTGTCATTTTAGGGCATTCTCAAATGCGGCCAAACGTGAGTGATTTTCTACATCTGTATCTGAATTGTTTAGTATCTGTAAGCCGGGTTCTTGTGCTTTGCGTGTTTGGTATATGTGCTATTTTCACATGGGGTACTCATTAACATCCTTTACCTAATCCATGGATTGTTCCATTGCTTTAGCTGAATTGATAACTTTTTCAAAGTGAGATCTCCCATGGCCTACAAATGTTCTTTCAGTTGTTTGTTGTTGGTATTCACCATACGTTGGTCATTAGCAGTGCTACTGAAATAGCAAGTTATGGATAAACTTGTTGCTGACAAGATTCACCAAATGTGCCTCCCTCCTTCCTAGTATAAACGTGGTACCTTTCTTAGGTTGTGTAAATTGTGGTTTTAATCATGTTTCGAATCTCGACATGACTTCTTCATATTTATAATAAGCAGCTTGATCTGATATTGCTTTTGCATTAGAACGTTGTCAGAAGATGTATTGTCCCTCCGACCCCAAAGAGTGCAAGAGAATGCATTTCCTTCTTCCAGCTGGCTTTTTATCTGCATCTTTTGCAATTAAATATGTGAGGAATATCTTTTCCATCTTTCCCATTGAAGTGAACGTTCACCTTTGTTCTGTATGAACTTCTGTAATGGCTCTCATTGCCAGTTGCAGGAGTTTAGACTTTCAAGTGAGGTAGACTTCTAGCATGTGGAAGAAAACAAAAGGAACCTATTTCATTACTCTCAAAAGGATGGAGTTGAAAGAGGAGAAATTGAAATGTATTGTACTGCTGGAACCATTTTGAAAGAGGAGGAATTAATATGGATGCACACACTATACAAAGTATATAAGAAGTCTGTGAGGGTGGACCACTTTTACACTTATGAGGGAGATTTGAGTGGCTGCAGTGTGGAAAGACCTTTCCCAAGTGTTTCTTCATGAATTGGAACGCTTCTATGTTTGAGAGGACAATAATTTAGGAACCAGAAGGTTTAAAAATGAGTGGGAAGGACTGACAACAATGGATACTGCTAACAAAGATAACTCACATGGAATTAACAAACAAGGTGTGGAGAAACATATCAACAAATAAATATCATATTCAGAAAATGTAGTTTTATTTTGATTTCTGTCTTTATTTTAGAAACTGTTTATCAACATTTATTGGCGATACGGCATATATTGTCATCCTATTTGTTTGTTATGTATCGCCATCTAGTTCACTCAAAATTTACAATTCATTGGTACATTTTGAATAAATACAAAAAGGTGTATTACGTGTATACAAAAATAGATTTATAATCATGAAAACATGTGTAATGATGAAAGCAGGAATTTGCATATATATAAGTAGTTTATTGACAGCACAGCATCAGCTACAGGCACATCAATGTTCAAGCAGCAACTGACATAATATGGTAGAATGCTACATTAGCAAAACTCTGTCAGGAACACAGAATGCTAGAAAAGATCTATATAGCACATGCAATTAAAGAAACAGTACAGATTGTAACACATCCCCCTTCTTTACAACAAAACCATAAGGGAAAAACACTACACAAAATCCTGGAAAGAATTTGGTCTCTTTTTGATACGTGCATTATCTTTGACCCTGGATGCTACAGATTCAGGAACAGAAGGAGAACAGGAATCAACAATTGAATCATGGCCTTGATCATTTTGCAACAGACATTTAGCAACTTTCCTAATATTCCAAACTTTACCATCTTGGGTGATGACTGAATTACTAAAAACTCTTTTAACTTGAATGGGTCTGCCAAACTTACTCAAACCTTTACCGATAAAGAAAGGTTTCTGGACTCTGACCCAATCTCCCACGCACAGATCATGCTCTTTGGCCCTCCATCTTTGATTGTACCACACAGCAGATTTGGCTTGTTTGTCAACTACTTTATTAGCAACCTCTTGAATATCAATCGCATCTTCACACACACTTTTGCACTTCTCCTTAAGCCACCAAGGACATACAGATGACGCAGGATCCCTGCCTTTGAGCAGCCTAAAAGGACTTACTTCTGTAGTGGTATGAGGGGTAATCCGATACATCCACAACTTTTCTCTTAAAGCATTTAAGTTCCTGAACACCAGCGGGTGGAATACATTTGTCAGATTTAAACACAAAATTTCCTTGAACATGCAACTCATCAGCCACATTGAAAAATGGAATCAAATCATCTCTGACCTTGGTTTTGTTTGGCCAACCCTCCAACATAAATTTACCAAGTAATACAAACCTCTCATCCTTAGCTTGACATTCCAACCAAAACTGCTCAGAAATATCCTGATATTGAGAAGAAATAACGTCAGATAAACTCAGCACAAAATCTAACTCCTTCAAAACATTGACTTTGTCCTCTCTATTGTCATATGGAAGGAGTGAAAGAAAGTCAGCTGTAACATTTTTTTTTCCAGGAATGTATTCAACTGAAAAATTATATTCTTGCAACCTGGAAGTTAACCGTGCAATTCTAGCCGTGGCATTCCAACCACCCCCGGCCGATAAAATATTTATAAGAGGCTTATGATCTGTTCTGAGAACAAATTTGCTTCCCCAAATATAAATTTTGAAATGCTCTATGGCCCAAACACACGACAATAACTCCCGCTCAATGACTGCATACCTTCGCTCTGTTTCACTCAATGTTCTAGAGGAAAATGCAACATTCCATTCAAGCACACCATCAGATTGGGACAACACACACCCTAAGCCATACAAACTCGCATCTGTTGTGATGATACAATTTTTACCCATCCTAAATGGTTTCAGAGTGGGCGAGTTTACAATTTCATTTTTGATGTCCACAAAAGCTTTTTCTTGGTCAGAACCCCACGAAAACTCATTGTTTCGCCTTAACAATTTTCTTAATGGCTCCATTTTTGTAGCAAAATTGACCACAAATTTACTATAGTACTCACACATACCAGAAAATGAAAGAAGTTGTTCTTTGTTAGTCGGGGAAGGAGCCTTTAGAATGGCTTCTACATTAGATCTTTTGGGAACCAACCCTTCCCCTGACAATGTGTGTCCCAAATATTCAACTGATTTTTTGAATACTTTGCACTTGTGTGCCTTCAGAGTGAGACCAAAATTTTCCAATCTACCACATACTACCACCAAATGTGAAACATGCTCAACTTCATCCTTAGAAAACACCAAAATATCATCTTGGAAGCATTTGACAAATACATCACAGTCTTTAAAAATGTGAAACATTACACGTTGGAAAACTGAGGCTGCGGATGCTAATCCGAACGGCATCCTCCTGTATTGAAATAAACCCATAGGGGTGATGAAGGCTGTGTATTTCCTAGAATCTTCGGTTAACTCAATTTGATGGTATGCAGATCTAAGATCAAAAGTGGAAAAGATTTGCGCACCATCAAATAACGAAACCAGCTCGTTAATATTGGGCAATGGGTGGCAATCCACTATAATATTTGAATTGAGTGCTCTCAAATCCACACAGACTCTTAAAGATTGATCAGGTTTCCGCACCAAAACAATAGGCGAAACCCATTCTGCAGATTCAATAGGCTCAATTATATTATCTTTGAGTAAATCATCAAGCATTTTTTTAAGCTCATCCCTAACATTTAACGGAACACCTCTTAACTTTTGTTTAACTGGGATGGCACCTTCTTTCAATTTTATTTGATGCTCAAAATTTTTTAACTTGCCCAAATGGTTACTGAACACTTTATCAAATTTCTTGCTCCAAAATGAGATGTTACTATACTCCCCCACACTAGAATTAATGGAACCAATCATTTCCTGGTCAGTACACATCGAAATGGGATCCTCAGCCCGTGGATTTAATTTAATTCCAAGTTCCCACTGATCTTGCCAACCTAAAACATTTATACCCTTCACAGCAATGTATAATTTAATTTGAGCCATTCTACCTCTGAACATTAACGGAACGTTGAAAAATCCTTCTATATCAATCATATATCCACTAAAACCTTCTGCTAAAATGTCTGATTTTTGTAGATTAATCAAATCACAAACATTGCTTAACTTTTCATTAAAATAGTCTTTAGTGATGATGGTCCATGGAGAACCTGAATCCACCATCAGCTCAATAGCAACTGAGAAAATATAGAAAATACACTTAGGAGATTTCTTTCTTGTTATTAGAGCACACCCACTTTGAATAACAGATACAACGTAACCCTTCTCAGGAACTTGTTTCTCTTCCTCCACCTCATTCAAAGAGGAAATGTTTGAGGGTGTCATGTTGCTGGAGGGCGGACGTGATGGTGTACCAGTACGCCATTGTGGACTGTAACGTCTTTCCCTACATACACTGCCATAATGCCCCATTCTGCCACAGACATTACATGTTTTGTTTATGGCCGGGCAACCTTGAAATGACGCAATATGAGATCTGCTACCACATCTAAAACATGACCATGTTTTATTTGTAACATCAGATCTTCCATTGCTAGTGTTAGAGGTATATTTATTTTTTTGTTGATTGGAAAGATTATTCCTTTCATTCCATTTGGCTCTAACAACACATACTTCCTCTTCAGAAATAGTTTTATTAGGATTGGAACTTTGTTTGTCCACAATGTCCATCCACTTTTCGGACATTTCAGTTGACTTGGCAATAGCAATAGTTTCCTCTAAGTTGGGATCACCAATACACCATAACTTATCTTGAATTTTTTTGTTTCTAATATGCACAATGATTTGATCACGAATCATTTCGTCAGCCATTGCACCAAAGTTGCAATGTAACGTTAATGATCTCAAAGCTGTGAGAAAATCATCGAATGATTCTTCCTGCTTTTGTGCCCTGGTATAGAACTTGAACCGATTTAAAGCAATATTTGCTGTAGGCTTAAATCTTTTTTCCAATCTGCTGAGAGCCTCTGTATACACATTCAAAGAATCACCACTCCCTGAAGCAACTGTAATGTGAGGTAAAGTTCTGAAAACTTCTTGGCCTTCCGAGCCAAGACAATGCAATAAAATACTTTTTTTTCTTTCAGAACCCATCCGTTCCCCATCAATAGCTCTCATGTAATTAAAAAATTCCTCCTTCCATCTAGACCATGGCATAGGAGGATCACCTTTAACCTGCAAAAACTTGGCTGGTGGATCAAACTGCATCTTAAATTACACGATGTACAATTTACTGTGTAAATTTCACTTCTTTGTAAATCAGAACTGAGTAGATATCACTTCTTTGTAAATCAGAACTGAGTTTAAAATTAATTGTAAATTAAAACTGTAAATAACTATAATAGTACTGTAACTATATAGTAATAATTCTTATACTTAAATACAGTGAGAACAGTAGTAATATAACCTTTGGATATGAAGAAAATAAAGAGAAAACAAAATTAAATGAACGTCATACAACTGTGATCGAGTCTTGAAAATTTTTGTGCCCCCAACTTTCACTTGTAGAAATAGCAATGACTCGATAAATTGAACGATCGGCACACAGTGCAACCTGTCTTGAAAGTGCTCTTAGAATGAGATAAACAACATTAACTGTGTTTTCCCAAAGTTACCACTCCTTTTATAGTTGCCGTCAGAGCTGAGAATCGTTTTATCCAAATGACATTTCTTCCGTAGTGATTCTTGATGGCTGTGTACTGGTTGCTAAGTAACGCCACAACACAAGATGGCGGCACGTCACGTCAGCGTCAGACGCGATGACGTCGATGCGTTGACGTTGTGACGCTCTTTGTAGCAATGACGTGTAAACAGATTCCAGTAGACAGCGTTCGGCAGGCAGAACACAGCTGAGGCACAAAGACCTGTTCGCGAAGGGTAGGCGCGTCGGCAGCTGGAACCCAGGTGAGGCCAGTGACGTGTTCAAGGCGCATCGACAGCTGGAATCCAGGTGAGGCCAGTGACGTGTTCAACAGCAGCAGTCCGCTCGAGCCCAATTAAAAATTTTTTACCAACACGCAAACTTTTCCATAAGACGCTCTGAGTGCTCTGGAAGTCGGGCGTTCAGCAAGACCGCGTGGTAATGAAATGGGTTACGATGTTGAGAGGAAATGATGATCCTGTAGTAATTTTTGAAGTCAAATTCCAATAAATGCCGAGATAATCATGAAAAATCCAGAAACTCCGCTCCTGTGCTGTGGATGGCTGGAGTGGCTTTATCCTTGTCGCCAATTTGTAATGATGAAAGCAGGAATTTGCATATATATAAGTCGTTTATTGACAGCACAGCATCAGCTACAGGCACATCAATGTTCAAGCAGCAACTGACATAATATGGTAGAATGCTACATTAGCAAAACTCTGTCAGGAACACAGAATGCTAGCAAAGATCTATATAGCACATGCAATTAAAGAAACAGTACAGATTGTAACAACATGGCTAAAATTTAAACATTGCAATGTCAAACATTTAGTTATCCCAATTTAGTAACTCTAGTTGGGGATACCTCCTATTCTCACACCCTTGGAACGCTTCTATTCCATTAGAAAAAAGTGGAAACAAGATGGCACTGTTTTGTTTAATCGGAATACATTTATAGAGATTTTACAATCTCTGATGAAGCAGGATCACGCTGGTTTGAAACGCAGGGTTAGTTGTTAGTCCACCGTTATTGGTATTGTGGGTTATTGGGGTTAGTCTTGCGTACTCCATCATATCTTTCCATACATTCACTCCAGTTTATTTGTGGTGGATTTAATTAAAAAAATTAGGTGAGAGCCACTAAAAGTCATATCTGAAAATGTTAATGGCCGTCACCCATCATCAAGCATAAAAAATACTATGATATCAAGCCACTATAAACACAGATGTAGCACTCCATCAGGAGATTCACCTCTCACAAGAGGAAAGTCACAAGTTGAAGCAAAACTCCAAAACGCGTGGGATGGCAATAGTGATCCATAAACAACCATCTCAAAAGGTGATTACATATTGGTTTGATTCACAAGGGAGATGGGTGTTTGCCAAATTGAAAGTCATGGAGAAAAGTTTCATAATAGGTGTAATATATGCTCCTACTGCAGAGAAGTCCCACCTTTCTGACATATCTTGATGACTTAGGACCATATGTATCAAGGCCAAATGGGTTCGCAAACGCCGAAAATCGCAGAATTCCGGCGTTTGCGAACCCGTTTTCGCTAAATGGTATGTATGAAACAATTTGGGTGCAAAATAAGGAATCGCAAAATTTGCCATTCCTTATTTTGCGATTGCATTTAAGGAATCGCAAATTTTGCGATTCCTTAAATGCAATGTATCAAGGAAAAAAAAATTCCAAAATGCCCTTAAGGAATCGCAAATTACCACCAACTTCTAGTTGCTGGTAAGTTGCGAATTCTTTTAAAAAAGCATTTTTTTTAAATCAAAAGGTGCCATTTTACGCACATGCATGCCCTTAGGGCATGTATGTGCGCCAAATGCGCACACATGTCATTTTCAGGGGTGCAGCAGGGTGTTCTTGAGACACCCCTGCACCCTTGAAATTATTCTCAATTTGCGATTAGCAAATTGCAAATCTCAAATTGAGAATAATTTTGCATTCATTCCTATGGGCCTCCTGGCCCATAGAAATGAATGGGAAATTATTCCTTAATTGCGATTAGCAATTTGCTAATCGCAATTAAGGAATTTTAAGGAATCGCTAAAAAAAAAGCATTTTTCTTCATGCATACAATTTTGCGATTTCTAAATAGCGATTCCTTAAAAATCGCTATTTAAAAATCGCAAAAGGGTATGTTGATACATATGGCCCTCGCTTCTTTTGACACAACACCGGTGCTCAGGCGGAGACATTGGAATCTAGATTTCGATCCATGTTGGACAAGTTTAGCAGTTCTGTCAATCTGGGTATGATGGATAGAGGACACCTTCTAGATATAATAAGTGATTTTGCCTTACTTGACATCTGGCAGACATTGCATCACAAAAGTGCTCATTTTTCTCCTGCCCACGTGGAACTCAATCTTGCATTGGTTAGTTCCTAGTTCATGGCCCATACTAAGAGATATAGTACTGCACCACATATTGGAGGCTGATCTCTCATATCATATCCCCATATTCCAGAAACTAGATTTGGTCGTCCTGATCTCTCCTTCACCTCCATGATTACACATGAAGGCCTCAAACAAAAAACACCT
This sequence comes from Lissotriton helveticus, assembly GCF_964261635.1. NCBI lineage: Eukaryota > Metazoa > Chordata > Amphibia > Caudata > Salamandridae > Lissotriton > Lissotriton helveticus. Next base: position 19,352,870 of record NC_136068.1, on the reverse strand, counting down.
CAAGACAAAACTAAATTGAGGGAAAACATCTGAAGGTTTCTTCTAAGCAGTGAGGGGTCTGTATTGTCCTCTAGGATGTTATGGGCAGATGGCAGGGCGACCCTAAGGGGAAATAATGATGAGGGTCTCGGCAATCCTAAAGAGGAAACTTAAGTTTTATCTGCGAGAACTAGAAATCTCAGTGAACGCACTCAGAGGGGCTTATTCAAAACACCCAACCAGCATTTAAGGAGACAACTGGAGGGAGCTAAAACTTGCCTCAACTCTTCTTTACAGCTGCAGCAGAACAGACCCTAGTGACATTGCAGTGGAGGAGATACTACTGGAGTGAAAAAGTAGGATGACTTCTTGTGGCCCAACTGAAGCAGAGAGAGTCGCGGCTAGCTATATCAGCCAACATAAGACCAGGGGAGAACTTCTTTCCCACCTTGAAGGAATAGTTAACTGCTTTTCAGAGTATTATGCACATCTTTATCCTTAAAAAACACAACTGATTGAAGAGCGCATTACGGCCTTCTTGGAACCCTTGCATCTTCCTATTCTCCCTGACAAAGGTCGAACCTTGTTGTCTGGGGAGTTCTCGCAGAAGAAGTAGAGGAAGTTATAGAATATCTTCTCACTTGTGAATCACCAGGAGAAGAGGGTTTCCCATAAGAGTTCTACAGAACTGGAGTCCCTTACTTATCCAGCACTCAGTACTTCTCTTGAGTACTTACCGGGCGAATTGGACAGTTGTTCATCACATGCTCCGAAGTTGGGAAATAGAATACTGTCTAACCTGTTTTATGCTGACGACTTAATCCTGATCAGCCGGACCCTCATTGTCTTGCAACATCTTCTGGACGACACCCATAACGTTTTGCTACAGAACATCCTAAAATTAAATTAAAAAAAAAACAAAAACCATGACAGTAAACCGACATAAGAAAAGGAATTTTAACTGGTTTCTGGAAGGGACGAGCTTAAAACAGCTTACAAGTTACACTTATTTGGGTACTTTGCTAGATCAAAACAGCTCCTGCAAGCCACGGATGGAATCTCTGCTAAGGAAGGGAGTTATGACTTACCTAGCAATAAAGCCCTTAAAGAAGCTTCTACCGGACCTAAATCTAGAGCCTTTCTTAAATGTTCTGCTAGCAAAATTGAATCCCACAATAACGTATAGGCAGTGAATCATTGAACTCCCTAAATATGTCTGTCTGGCTCAAATAAGGTTGGAATTTGGCCATCAAAATCATTCAATAGAAAGAAGGGGAGTTTATATAAAATGATGGCATAAGATTAGAGCAGCCAAGGAGGGGCCCCTGGACAACCATGTCTGGGTTGAGTTGTCCCGTCCTAGAAAATCACCAGCCAAGGACTACCTTCAGGAATCCATCAAGTCTCTAGGCCTGGAAGATCTCTGAAACACCTCAACTGCTCATTCAGTATTAAAGAAAATGGTCACAAGGACACCACGATTACTATCAGCCATAGAGGACAAGAAAGCTCAGTCAAAACGAGCGATGGCTAGGTTGTGCTAAACAATTACGACATACTGAAACCACAATCTTACTTTAAAGCAGGAATCAAGATAGTGACAAGGGAACCATTTTTAAAACTTCGCTTGGGAGTTAGTTCGATCAACCCGTTCTTACTCCTTACGGAAATAAAAGGACCGATCAACTCTGCCGCCTGTGTGGCCGTGGTTCGTAGGATCTCATCCATATCATCTGTATTTGTGAGGAAATAAAGGACATGAGGAGTTCTCTATTAAAACCACTTTTTAACCAGCAAGGAGTCAGGTCATGCAGACAGGCAGTAATGCTGTGCTTTAATCCAACGTTAGTGCAGTTAAACTGTAGTTTTATAACATTTCTCGATATTACAGCACAGAGACTGAAATGCATTTCTCCTTTGGTTAGGAATCACTCCTCAACAACGAACTAGAGTAGTATCTGAAAAGTCCTGTTAAATTTTATTAGACCTTTTAAAGATGGCACTTAGGGCCAGATGTAGGAGGCCATTTACCGACCGGTAACGGCCGATTGCGGCCGTTACCGACCTGTAAATGGGTATTTGTGATGTAGGGGGCCTATTTTACAGATTCGGTAAATTTACCGAATCTGTAAATTTACCGAATCGGTATTTTTACCGATTCTGTAACTTCAAGATGTAGGTGGGACTCTTCTGTGTCCCAAAGGCCTTACAGATTCGGTATTTTACCACCCAATCCAATTGGGTGGTAAAATACCGAATCCAGGTGTGCATGCACATGTGTGCATGCACACCTATGCCATGTGACAGACAGACATGCCCTCAGGGCATGTCTGTGTGCCACATGGCACACATGCCTGTATTTGGGGTGCAAGAGGGTGTCAAAGTGACACCCCCTGCACCCTTCAGGATTCGGTATTTACCGAATAGGTAAATACTGATTCGGTATTGCCCATTGATTCCTATGGGCTTCAAGACCCATAGGAATCAATGGGCATTACCGAATCTGTATTTACCGATTCGGTAAATACCGATTTTTACAGAATCGGTAATTCAATTACCGATTCTGCCTAAATCTCCCCCCTTCATATTTACCGATTCATAAATAGCGAATCGGTAAAATTCGGTATTTATGAATCGGTAAATACGAATTACCTACATCTAGCCCTAAGACATTAAAACCAGGCATGTATTAAAGATGTTAATTGTAGTCTAGGAAAAATTGTGTGGTCACTAATATACCCACGCGAGGCTTGCAAAGGACTTTCTGGAGGGTTGACAGTTTAATTGTTTATTCTTCATTGACGCAAGTTTTAATTGATTATGTACTAACTGACTTGAATGAAAAAACTTTTTTTATGGGAAAATCTTTTTTAACTTGATTTTTGTGTAAAATAACATGTATGCTACTAACATTATTTTAATTCATTGTATTTGAGCAAGGAGTCATATTTTAACGTGTATTTAATGTATGCAATGGTTTTAATTAATCAGGCATTATAAAATTACCTTACCTTACTTCTTGAGTAAATGACAACTGCAGGAGTATTAGATCCAATCTCAACAAGGCCACTAATTCTGTATTACTGAGAGAGGGAAAAGATCCACTGGCAGATTTCCTTTCTTAATGGAGATCTCAAAATCATGGTCAAATACTGGTGACACATTTGGGAAAGGTAATCCTACACTGAGGGGCACATTATCAAGGCAGGCGAAATGAAATTATCACTGCTTTTTCAGCCGTTTTCGGCCGCAAAGCGGCGATAATTTCATCACCCTATTAGCAAGCTGTCGCTAAAATCAGTTAGCAACAGCTTTTAGGTGATAGTGAGCAGTTTGGGGCCCACTTTGCATGTCAGTGATATTTATCGCTAATGACATGCAAAGTGGGCGTACCCAACCAGTTAGCGACTGAAAGCAGTCGCTAACGTCGCTATCGCCTATTAGCAAGGCAGGCATAGCGATAAAGAAATTTGCGCTAAGTGTGAATATCGCTGAAAACTAACGCCTGCTCAGACCACTTCTTAGCCTGTATATCCAATGGGAGGTGGATATTCATGTTAAGTCACTATTAGCGATAATGCCTGTTTATCGCTGGATTCCCAGCGATATTCACGCAATTCTCCGCTATCGCCGGATATTTTATCGCATTGGAGATAAACGTTGCTAATAGCACGTTATCTCTGCGATAAAATCCGGCGGTGCTTGGCGATAGAAAAAAATGTTGCTAAGCTTCTTTAGCGATAAATATCGCTTGTTGTTGATAATATGCCCCTTACTGCTTGAGTCCTAAGCGCGATTTGTACCAGGAGGCTCATCTCGTGATAATCTCCACCTCCTTTCCCATCTTCTGTGACACAGTTGATTTCCCTGGATGCATGGAACGCATTTGATCAGGTGGGATGAGTATATTTATTTCAGGTCATGTCTTATATAAGACTAGGGGATGCTTTTAATTGGAAAGTGAAATTACTGTACAACAACGCGACTGCGGAGGAGACATGTGGAGTCTTTCTTTTGCCCTCATTCATCATTGGCAGCGGCACCTAAAGCGATGCCCATTTACCCCGATACTTTTTTTATTGGCCTTACAACAATGAGTGCAAGTTCTTCATATTTCAGTAGAAGTCAAGGGTATATCCACCACGATCAGAGAGATTGGGGCCTTTCTATATGCAGACAACATACTGCTGCTAATTACCTAACCCCAGAGTTCCATTCAGGCAACCATCTCCCTGATGCAGGAGATTGCCCAGTTTTTTGGATACAAGAAGAACTGGTTCAAGAGTGAGCCACTCCCAATGTCTAACTCTTACACTAATGCCTGCGTCCAGGATTTTCAGATGACATTTGTGAGCTTCATACATCTCTTTCGAGGAGAGAATCTCAGCCAGTAGGTCTCACACACAAGTTTATGATTTACTGTTCAGCTCATTAAGCAATGCATCGAATGGCCTTCACATGGAATTTAACAATAACAGCAACGTTCTAATGTGCATACTGTTGGAACTTGGCTTCTAAAACGCGAAAAAGATTGTGCATAGCAAGCAGAGACACGTCATTTAACATGGGGCCTTTCAAATCGTGGCCTGCAGTGATTGTCGCTAACTATGTGATTACACGTACGACAATGACTTGTATAAAAGGAAAGGATAATATGAATAGTACTACAATGTAGGACAATCTGTAATGTGCCTACCTTTCTGTGGTCAACTTCAATAGGAAACAACACAATCAAGATGAATGGAAATAACTGATTAATACACGTTATATGCACATATATTTTAATAAAAACCACCACAACAACCTTCAAAAAAAGGGTACCTTTAGAAATTGGGTTCCTGGGTGATTGGGGTTAAAGCCCTGTTCAATCAGTAGCCACAATCCTAGTAAGGGTAAGATACAAGTACACCCAGAATGAGCCTGTGTAGTGTAGCTCCTATTTTCCCAATAGGCTCTGCGCATTGGAATAATACCTACAGCAGTAAAGGCCTAGGCCAGACGTTAACTAGGTCTACTACTGTCGATACTAGACTTAAGTTTTGGGTTTGCCAGCGTAGCTCAGAGTTCGCTAGAAACTTTCTCGAATGTTCAGGAAAGAATTAACTCCCCTGATTAGACAAGAAGGGATTTAGTTTCTGACAACCATAGAACATGACAACTTTGCTCTCCCCTAATCAAGAGTCAATCTCAAGAGTCGTGTGAGCACAAGGCAATTATTTTACTCAGTCAGTACGTGCATTCTTAGTCTCATCAGATTGTAGAGAAAAGGAAGAGACGGGCGTGTTCAATAAAAAGGTGTTATTTATTGATCAGTCTCTTTTCTCGTACAAGAGAAATGGATCGATATTATTGCAATACTTATAGTTAAGTAAAGTGCATACATTAGAAGCAATAGTATAAAATAATACTGTAAAAACATTGATATGGTTTCTGAGCCATATGATGTTTAAAATGATTAAAATATATTTACATACACATATACATTTGACTAAACGTACTCAACTGGTGTTTCTAAATACGCCTACCCCGTGTACCTGACCTAAGTCTAATGCGTGGGCGGGAATAGAAAGTTACAGTTTAAGTTAAGTTTGTTTTTGCCAAGTGAATAACTAAAGAATTCTCTGTGAGGGGTTATTCAGTTCTGTACCTGGAAGTTAGGATAAATGAGGAATGGTATCTCTTTCTCTGCTCTCGATATTCCAGGCTGCCTGCGAGGGCTACCCGGAAGCGCCGGTGCTGGGTCTCTCGGCTTGAGATAGCAGCGCGTCTCTCAGCGCGTCAGGAAGGCGGGGCTGCTGCCAGCGGGGTCTGCTCTGCTTCTGGGCTTCGGCAAGGATGGCTGCTCCGTCTCGTCACCACGCGTGTGTTTGCATAGGGCAAGATCGGCAATATTTATACCTTAAAGGTGCCGAGATTGAGGTAAGGATGGACATAGATACGTCAATAAAGATGTCATACGACTTGCTCGTTAGGACATTCTTTTACTGAAGTTCTCTGTGAAATCAAAACAATGGCCGCACGGATTTTCCAGGTTGTCATAGGTTTGATTTGTTATGAGAACGTCGTATGCCTTATCAGGAGCTGGAGGAATGTCGCTTGTCTAATTAGATCTCAAGCGCTATGACCTAATCAGATAACACGTTCCTGTGCCGTAGTGTGACTGCGTCAGATAACGGTATCTGCATCATGGGGGCTTTTCTTGCCTCATGGGCTGACTGTTAGTTAACTTGATAGTTAGTTTAACCAGAATAGGGTCAGGAATAGGGGGATCGATTCAGAACCTATAGGAATACATGACACCCACTCCACGCTAACTATGGTCATATTTACTAATCTATGCATAGTATAACATAGTACAACATACTATAGAGTATAGTGTATACCTTACCACCCCAAAATACATAAATGCATTTTGAAACTTTCAAATATACTGAACAATTGCAGTCATATATATTGTATGCACTTAAGCTATGAATTAAACGCTAAAGTAAACACGCATTTGTAGACATTATTGCTTATTTGGTATATGAGAAATACACATGAAATGGCTCTTAATATGGCTATACAGAAAGGAAGTCCGAGACCATTTCATCACATAATAAAATATTTGTGAACATACCAGCGGGCAACTAAAGTTTATAAAGTATCTAAAAATAGAAATCTTAGTTCTCTAGGAATAGTTTCTTACTTTAAGCAGAATATAAGTGTCCCGAAAATTTTGTAAAAAATAATTTGGGGCTGCTAAAAAATTGCTGTCCGTGAACTGGTGGGAAAAATTGTTCATGTGACTTTATTTTTAAAGTTGAAGGCCGAATTCAGGGAACGCCGTGTGTGAGCTTGCTCAAAAGTCTCTATTTCTGTTCCGGAGAGAACATCATATCATTAAGGCTTTCGAAAAAACTGTCAACAGCTTCATGGGAAAGTTCCACTAAGTCGGAAATAGGTGTAACCATGCACTCGTGCGCATGATTGTCTCCATTGACATTCTGATTCGCATTGCTGACAGAAGGTCGTACCTGATCGATGCTGCTTTCATCTTGAACTTCACTACTCTTCAATCGTAGTGGTGAAGATTCCACGAATGCCGTCATCAGGATTGACAGCCTTTGAGGGCAGCACAAAGCGTGAACCTTGGTAGGAACCAACAATGTATCTGCATTCCTTGGCGCATCCGATTGTAGCGTCAGACAGGTGTCTAACACGCATTCTTCTCCGCATAGCAGACACCTTAGTACAGGTAAAACACACCTTTGCCACATTGGTCGAAATGATAGAAACCAAGTCATGTTCAGGTCTCTAAGCCGGGAGAGTCCCAGGATTTTTGATATCCGGTCCCGGTATCCAATGGCTAGGATCGTATCTTCCATTGTCGCGAGAGTTTGATCTGTGACATGGGTTGCCATAACGAAAAATAAGGACTAAGAATAGGATTCCTGCAATTAGTCCCAGGATCAGGGGAAGTCCGCCAAAAATCGAATGGACGAAATCTGGAAAAATACCCAGTATGGCTTTGAATGGTGTTAATGCCATCGAAAATACTGTCTTAAATACCTTTGAGACCCCTGTGGTATCAGAAATATTTAAGATTTCGCTCAGGATTTCCGCGAAATGTACGGGGGAATTAGTTGATAATAATGTATGTATCTCTGCAGTCGTCCTTGCGACTTGTAGATCATACGTTTCTTTTGATGACGTGAGCCTTGTAGGCGTCTGAAGAAGCACTGTTTTCATTCTGCTTAAAGTATCTATTCGAATAGAAGTAATTTTCAAATTGGGCCATGCCCTTGCCTCCCTGTCTGGAAAGGAGCTGGGGAACAAAGAACGTCCACAGCACTTGACCTTCGCAGTCGTAGTGACTAGATAAGGAGTCCCGGGCATAAGACTACAACATCTGCGGTCTACAATAAGAATGTAACTCCCATTATAGAGTCTTTGAAAGAATGGTTCTATTTCAGTCACAGGCTCCATGCAAACTAATTCCGTTACACAGAAGCGTGCCGCTTAGTGACATAGCACAATTGTTGCCACTAAGAAACACTTTCTGTCTTTTATTACTGACACATGCATGTGAATAGGGCAGGTTCCAAGTTGTTTTAAGGTACCCCTTTCCCAATTTCTCGTACATGCCAGCCTGTATATATTTTTGGCAGTATTGAAACCTGAAGGTTGAGATTGGAATATTTATGATTCCGTGTATTATCCATTCACTGACAGGTCGTTCTGACATTGTCATTGGTAATCTTTCTAGTTTTTCAATGCTCAAGATTGTATAATCAGCACCCTTTTGCGCCATACCGATTTGTCTATCAGTAAGGTTAAAGATTTGGAATAGTGACGTTGTGTTGCTTAAACGCCAAGGCACATAGCCTGAACGCAGATTTTGTAACGTCCAGCCAAGCTGTACAATAGAACGCAATTGTGACTGACCATGTTGTAATAACAGTAAGTCTTGCGATAATATATCGATTGCTGAAGACACAATGCTGTCCAATGAAAAAATTCTGGAGGACAGAGTCATTAACCCATTGTCCACTACAGAAAGTGATTTTTCCAAATTAATACGGTCAATTTCCCGTATTCTCTCTGCTGTTTCAATTTGAGTAACCTTCCAGGCCTCATTGTATGCTGCATATACAGAGGCTGCTATGAAACGCTTTTGACGCTGTTTGCGTGGTCCCAGTATGAAATCACGCAAGTCAGCACCATCAGTAAGTAAAGTTAGGTGTTGCTTAATTTCAGGCAGTGTGGAAGTTTGTAGCCATTGAAAGCATAATTTGCCCACACTGTAGGTTGTTATTATCCCTGGGTGATGTCTTTGGGGATATCTAGGGTCTGGCCTGGTCATTCTGAACCCCTGTGTTTTATTCAGGAATCTGTCTTGACAGTTATTTGTATCTGTGGGCCAGATCAACCATTGTTTCTAATCAGGATGTGTTCTGTTTTGGTTTAATATATGGTTTACGTCTATCTCTTCATCTGTATCAGAGCTATTGCTAAACATTGTTGGCTTTGGAATAGACGGTTTATTTAAATCTTTGATTTTGGCTAAGCCAAGACAGGTGGTTTGTTGAACAGTGTCATTTAAAAATATCATTTGTTCTGGGATCATGCAGGCTCTAAACAAAGCTTCTAAACCCTGTACTTGCCATTCTTTTGTACCCCAAACACTTTTCAAATCAACATTTTTGTCCCAATAATCAAATCCAAAAATATTCATTTTTTCGAAGAATGAATCTGAATATATCAACTTTGTGTTGGTTATCATGGTTTTCATCCCTGTCTTGTTTGACAATTTAAAATAAAATGTTTCAGCATTACTTGTGTTAAAACCTGAAAAATATGAATATTTGTCATAAACGGTTCTTGAGCTCCCTTTTGGAGGTGTTGCACAATGTTCCCATTGATTATAAATTAAAACATTTCTAGGTTGTGCAGATTTATGTCGAAAATGGTTACCATAGTGGTTATAGCAATACATACTATCATAATTTGTAGAACCTTGCAAATAATCATGTTTTGTAGCAGACATTACTAAGTCAGATATCATGTTATTAATGCTTTCGAAGTCCCAATCATCAGCAAATGAGTTTGGTTTTGCAAAGTCACTCAAGGAGATCTTGATTTGGTGTGGATATTTCAGGATCTCGACCGGACCATAAATTTCATAGTCAGTGTTGTCCCAGGCTACCCCACCAGGTATAGGATTGGCTGTGAACTTGGCTGAAGAAAGTTCTCTTTTCTCGACGTGTGAAGATGTGTGTGGTTTGAGGACCAAGTTGATGTTCTGACTTGCTGTGTCCATTTTTGCATATTTTCCCTCAATGAAGCGTCCCAAAGTAAATACCATGATGAGCCAAAGTATGAGGATAAATGCACCAAAACCCACCCAAAATTCAATCCATGGAGAAATCAGACATGTTTCTTTCAGTTGTTTCAAAAGTTCCTTAGCTTTGTCTTTAAAGGATTTTGATGATGGCTGTGTCTTTGATTCACTGAAGCCTTCAGAGGAATCATCGAAGTTGATGAAGTACCCGGATGCAGTTCTGTCAATTGTTCCAATTGCTTCAGGATTTTTGTTTCTTGCATTGTCACTTGGTACTTCATTGTAGATTGGTGTGTCTCTGCTAAATGTTTTTATTTGGGTTTTCAGAGGTCTTAGTTCTATTGCATTGTTGCATAGTCCTTGTTGTTCTTCTGTAGGCGTTTCGAATGTGATGAGCCTCTTTGTTAGGACCTCTGTACTGGTAGCAAACCTTGGTGTTCTGCTACTTATTGGGAGTCCACTTGGCCTACTGTTTGTTATCGGCCACATGTTGTGGTTTTACCAGGTCGATGGATACAACTCGGTTCTCCTTTTTTCCAGCAAGTGGCAGTAGTACAACTGATCTTGTCCCGTTGACAGACAAGACAGGAACTGCTTTTCTGTAAGAAGGCCCAAATTCCTTCTTTACCGCGATCTTCTCCCTGACTAGATCCCCGACTTTTGGAATCCAGACAGGTCTTGCTGGGACAGGTGGTGATTCTTCAGTGGTTGTTGGCTGTTGTTTCAACTGTATGTTGCTCAGGTCTTTTCTTGTTTTGTTTAAGTCCTGCAAAATAGCCAAACGGTCTTTGACATCAAAGCTTTTTTCTTTAACCACTGAAGTCTGACTGTCGAGGTCAGAGATAATCATTCTAGTTCCAAATATTAATTCGTACGGACTGAATCCCTTCAGAGAATTTCTTGGCAAGTTATTTAGACTACGTTGGACACTTATTAGATGTTTGACCCACCCAGCTCCCGAACCTAATACCTTTGCCGTTATAGATTGCTTTATGTCACGTTTTTTTCTTTCAACAATTCCGTTCCCCTCAGGGTGAAATGGACAAGAGTACCGCAATTGCACGCCCATGCTGACCATGGCCTCCTTATAAGCCCGAGAGCTAAAAGCAGGACCATTGTCCGAATGCAGCATGCCAATTGCGTATGTGCCGATAAAGACTCGCAAATCTTTTATAACAGTTCTGGCGTCAGCCGTTCGCTGGGGCCACATCCATATGAATCTCGTGCATGAATCCACTGCGACCAAGATATATTTATAGTTACCATCCCTTTGTAAGGGACCGCAGTGGTCTAGATAAACACAGGCTAATGGTTTATCCGAGATTAGAAGGGGCGTCTGTGCTGGACGTCTCACCGTTGATACTTTCATTTTTTGACATATTTCACATGCTAGAACATAGTTCCTCGTTTGTCTTCTCATTTGTGGCCACCAGTATCTCTGTTTTAATAATGATACTGTGGCTGAGACGCCAGCATGTATAAAAGCAAGCCCTTCGTGTGCCGCTATTATTAGTCCTAACCTATGTTCCATGTTTGGAATTGCCCTATCCCCCACTCCAGGGATTCGAGCAAAAGGAACATTGTTTGCATCAGTTATGTATGAGTATTTTACTGGAAAGCCTTTAGGGAGTGGTTCTATCGAATCCTTTTCTGAAGCGCTAACAGCTTGTAATATTTCGCTGTCTATTTTTGTTTTTGACCGGGTGACGGCAGCTACGGAAGCCGTTTGCACAGCTGCCTTCGCGGCCTCATCAGCCAATGAATTCCCTGCAACGTGAACGCCATCACGTTGATGACTCAGTGTATGTATCACGTGAGTCTTTGGTAGTTCTTTTTGTAAAAGAGCTACTTGTTCCCAGAGCATTTTATGCTTGATTGTGCCACCTTTCGCATCCTTGAAACCGTTCTGAAGCCAGATCTGCAAGTATTCATTATAAGATTGAACGCAATAATACGAATCGCACACTATGAGTGTGGGGAATTCTCGATCGGTATTTTCAAGCGCCATCTTGAATGCTAGTAGTTCAGCTCGCTGAGCTGTACAATCTCCTAGGGATTGTGTTTTAGTGAGGGTTGGTTTAAATTTCCCTTCGTGCCAACGACCTTTAACAATCGCGCACGCAGCACTGTAAGCTTGTTTACCCCCTACTGCGGGTTGTGCTGATCCGTCTGTATATATTATACAGCCGTAGTGATCTAGAGGCAGAATTTCGGTTGGCGGAGGACATTCAAATTCATATTGGAGAAATTCTTGTGTTTTTAAGTAAGGATCAAATTCGTACACCACGTCTGTTGCAGCAAGAGAGTTAGCCCATTGTATCCATCTCGGATGGAGTGCTTTAGCATTTGGAATGCTTGCCTTTGTTACCGCCTCTAAGGCTGGTATTGGTGTCACGATTACTATTCGTTTACCTTGTGCCAGGGCTCGTTCTTTTGCCATAGCTGTCTGTGTAGCTGTAAGAATTTTTTCCGTTGGGCCAAATTTCATTTCAGCCTTAGTGTACAAGTGTGATTTAAATGCAATTGGTACCTTTTCTCCCTCATTAGAGGTCAGGTATGTGAATCCGCATCTCCCTGGGATGACTCGAATCACAAGATTGCGTGTGTTATCACGTGTTTCTAATTTTGTTTTAATTAGCATGTCTGTTTGTAAGGATCTCAAAATTTCTGTGTGTGTTTGAGTCCAATTGGATCTTTTAAAGTCTGGTTTAATTAGATCATAAAGGGGTTTGACCCTTTCTGCGTAATTTGCAATGTATGTTCTTCCGAAATTTAGGAAGCCTAGAATTGATTGTAGGTTTTTTAGTGTTTTAGGAGCTTGGATTACGGCACATTTCTCTAGGAAATTGTCTGCCAGGCTTTTACCTTCACTTGATAACTCATATCCTAAGAATAGGACTGTCAGATGGGCAATTCTGGATTTTTTAAAGTTGAATTTGTAACCCTCTGCTGCGAACCCAAGAATTATGGTGTTCACTCTTTTCAAGTGAGTCTCCAAGTCATCATCTGTTAAGTAAATGTCATCGACATAAGATAATGCTTCATCATCATATAGTTGTAGTAATTCTGTTACTCTTGCTGAGAATACCCCCGGGCTGTTCTTGTACCCCTGGGCTAACCGACAGAATTGCTTTTGAGTGCCATTTACTGAGAATGCAGTTAAATATCTGCTCTCTGGTGCTATGTTTTGACAAAAGAATCCATTGGAGATGTCCAAGGTAGTTTTGTATTTTTTGCGCACTATGTTATTCATTAGTGCAGCACTGTGTGAGTTTTGCACTGCAAAAGTTTTGCAACATGTGTTAAGGTGTCGGTAATCCAAAACTAGACGATATGACTTGTCTGGTTTGGAGACCGGAAACAAAGGATTGTTCATTTGTGAGGTGCAAGTTTCAATCACCCCCTGGTATTCTAGCTGATCTAGTATTTCATTTACCTGTTTTTTAGCTTCTTGCTTAATTGGGTACTGCCTTTGTGCAGTAGGTTTGATTTTAACTGGATTTTGTGAGGAGGAGAATCCTCATCCCATCCTACATGATTTTTATATAAAGCAGGTGCTAAGGCCACTGCCCACTTTCTAGCAAGTGTGTATTTTTTATGAATCGGGATTTGATTCGAGAAGGCAGGCATAATTATTTCTTCGCCATGAGGGCACTCCCTGACAAACTCTGGTGGCCAGTCTTTTTCAGCTAGGAGGATGTCATAGCCCTTGGAGAGGTTATCCCAAAATAGTCCCCTTATTTTCCTAGTCTTATCTCCCTCTATACGTAATGTTATCTCGTATATCTTGTGGGGTTTGCTAACTCTGGTGTCTGCAGTTTCCACTTGAAGGTATTCATTCGTGTCCACTGTCTCCAGATGATTCATAAGGACTTTGCGAGCTATGCTCACCTCTGCTGCACTGTCTAGCATTGTCTGAGCCCACTCTCCGTTTTTAAGTTGTGTCCTCAGTATTCTCGGCATTGTTAACTACCTTGATACTGGCTACCTTCTTTTTTGGAAATTGTAATTTCTTTTTTAGTTGAGCAGGTTCCTTGTCTTTGGACTTGGCGTGCTCTTCTCTTTGTTCTGATCGTCCTCTTCTTTCCGATTTCTGCGAGGAATTCTGAAAAGATTGAGAGGGACGTGTATCAATGTCTTGATATCTATCAGGTTTTTTAATATTATCCCTATTTCTAAGGTTATATCTATTCCCAGAGGGGTCACTCTGCGGTGACCTCTGTCTTCGGTTTGGAGATTTTTCTCTTCGCCTAGGAGACCTTCCTCTGGACTGGAATTTCTTTTCTTTAGGATTGGATTGTTTGTTTCCATCCCAGTTCTTTTTTGGTGAATTATTATTAAAAAATATTTTTTCTGGACTTTCAGTCAGTTGCGGTTTTACTGGTATTCCACCTAAACTATCTCTACCTAGTTCCTCATAGGATTTTTCTATGATTCTGGCAATTTCAGCTGGTTGGTCTGCTATATCTGTCTATTTTAACCTCTGGCGGATCGCCACGTTTGCTGCTTCACCTTTTATGTTGGCTAATAATATAGCAGAGACCTGCTTGAAGTCTTTCAGTAATTTCATACCAAGAGTTAAAGCAGGTTCTGGACCGTATTCATCTTGAATTTGTTTTAGCACATCTGGTATTACCGAAATGGATGGAACACCGTGCGTTTTTGTGTAGATGGAAGTAAAGACTGTACCCCAAGTGTCACAGTCCTCTATGTGTGGTGCGATTCCCATTGGGAGACATATCGTCAGAATCCTGTGTTTTTCTAGCGGGGTGGTGTCAGGAAACACCGCCTCTATTTGGGTGATTTTCTGTGCCAACCAGAATGGTATCTGTTCCCGTTTAGCCGGAACTTTACCTAGGCAGGATTGGATGTTCTGTGGTGTGATTTTATTTGTGTTCCCCTGGTGAGGGGTCAGCTGTGGAAGTTTAATCGCTGGCTGAATTGTTGAAGTCCGCATTACATACTGGACTAATTGTCTATGAATTTTTAGTAATTGTTTTAGCTGTATTAACAGCTCTCCTGTAGACATCCCTTCGATGTCTGGGTGTGGTGTGTATCCGGCTAAGACCGGCCACGTTGCTCCTGGTCTACCTAAAGGACCGAGCCTTGTAATGTGATTGTTATGTTTTAGGGCGCCATCAAATAAGAGCAAATGCTCTTGGAATTTGAGTGGTACTTCCACCTCCTCGAAAGGAGTGTACATTTCAGGAGGTTCCTCTATTTTGTAATAGTGGAAGTACTTTGTTACAGCATTTGCTGCTGGAAAATGTATCCATGAATAGTATACCTCTGTCTGCCGATATTCGTGTGCCTCAATTACGAATATGACTGTGCCACCTCTAGGTGTCAGTCCATTTTCTATAAGTTTTAGGGTTATAGATCTCCTTTTGATGACCGGGATGAGTATTATATCCCCGTCTGCAGCCTGCATGGTAGCATCAGCTGCTGCGAGTTCAGTTGCTAATCTAACTGCCTCTCTTTCTTCATCACTTCGCGTTTCGCGTTTCTAAATACGCCTACCCCGTGTACCTGACCTAAGTCTAATGCGTGGGCGGGAATAGAAAGTTACAGTTTAAGTTAAGTTTGTTTTTGCCAAGTGAATAACTAAAGAATTCTCTGTGAGGGGTTATTCAGTTCTGTACCTGGAAGTTAGGATAAATGAGGAATGGTATCTCTTTCTCTGCTCTCGATATTCCAGGCTGCCTGCGAGGGCTACCCGGAAGCGCCGGTGCTGGGTCTCTCGGCTTGAGATAGCAGCGCGTCTCTCAGCGCGTCAGGAAGGCGGGGCTGCTGCCAGCGGGGTCTGCTCTGCTTCTGGGCTTCGGCAAGGATGGCTGCTCCGTCTCGTCACCACGCGTGTGTTTGCATAGGGCAAGATCGGCAATATTTATACCTTAAAGGTGCCGAGATTGAGGTAAGGATGGACATAGATACGTCAATAAAGATGTCATACGACTTGCTCGTTAGGACATTCTTTTACTGAAGTTCTCTGTGAAATCAAAACAATGGCCGCACGGATTTTCCAGGTTGTCATAGGTTTGATTTGTTATGAGAACGTCGTATGCCTTATCAGGGGCTGGAGGAATGTCGCTTGTCTAATTAGATCTCAAGCGTTATGACCTAATCAGATAACACGTTCCTGTGCCGTAGTGTGACTGCGTCAGATAACGGTATCTGCATCATGGGGGCTTTTCTTGCCTCATGGGCTGACTGTTAGTTAACTTGATAGTTAGTTTAACCAGAATAGGGTCAGGAATAGGGGGATCGATTCAGAACCTATAGGAATACATGACACCTGTGCTCACCCTCTCATAGCTTGGCACAGATCATGCAAGCTTAACTTGGAGGCAATGTGTAAAGTATTTGTACATCACTTCAAACAGCGCCGGACTGCGACAGCATCAAATGTTCAGGCTGGCCACAATGGAGTGTGGTCCAGACACAGGGGCCCAGTTGGGCCCACTGAACAAAAGTACCTTAATCTGAGGTTGCAGAGTGATTTGGGCCAAAATGCGTTGTGCAGCAGAGGTGATGCACCGGTTCAGAGATGCGGCAAGGCTGCGGTACGAGATCCTGATGCATAGAGGTTGATGATCCTGCCAACGGAGTCTGCAATGTAAAGACTGGTGTCGAGGATGCATTGCGCAGTCGAGGCGATGCGCCAGCTCCAATGGTAGGGGAACCTGCCATACGGTGTTTATTCATTGACGGGATGAAAGGACGTTGCGCCAGGAAAAGTGTCACACACCGGCAGTTCCGAAGGCAACGGATTGGGTACGATCCATGCAGCAGCGGCAGAAGAAGCCCAGTAATAGGCAGTAAAGAAACGAGAGCCACCAATCCTGGCCACGAACATTCTGAACAACACGTCATCAAGTTACAAGCAGAATGGAATGCCCTCCTGACATCTTACACACCAGACACTGATTGGGCTGCAAGCCAAACCAAAGGTATGGATGGTCCGGATGGAATAGCTTCTACACAGGGGAGTTGCTCCCTTCCTCAGATGAAAAAACAGTGGAACACCTGGACCATGGCACCTGTCCCTCACTGTTAAAAACAATTCAATCAATGGTCAATGCACTACCGTATCACTCGCCGTTGCAACCTACGTGGCCGGGATAGAACTGAAAATTGCCAACTTGAATAATCTGATCAAGAGAGCACAAGATAACACAATGGAACTTAGCCGCGAGGTGCACGTGCTCCCCAATCCTGGAGAAGCTAAGGGCCATATTATCAAGAAAGGGCGATACATTATCGCCGCTTTTATCAGCAGGAAACTGCCACTAAAGCGGCAATAATGGGCTTGATAGTATGCCCTTGTAAATTCCCATAGCAGCCCAGGGTCTGGTGTTAACCTGGGCTTCTGTGGGAATTCAGAAGGGCATATTATCAAGGCCATTATCGCTGCTTTAACTGCAGTTTTCTGCCGCTAAAACGGCGATAATTTTAACACCCTTTCTTGATAATATGCCCCTAGTTCTTTACCCAAAGTCCTGGAGGACTTGG
The DNA here is from genome assembly GCF_964261635.1 of Lissotriton helveticus. NCBI lineage: Eukaryota > Metazoa > Chordata > Amphibia > Caudata > Salamandridae > Lissotriton > Lissotriton helveticus. The sequence goes on along the minus strand of NC_136068.1, from coordinate 19,335,556 downwards.
AAGTTCTAACAACACAAAAACACGGAATGTTACAACCACAGCGGGAGAATATACACCACAGCGTAAAGACACCGATTCAAAGCCAGAAATAAATTCAAGAGTCTGGGCGAGAACCTCAAAGGAAACTGGAGACCTCCCATCGAGAGCAATCCTGCTTGAGAAGGTAACACAACAAATACTCTGCCTGATACAAGCTGCAAGTCAAATATCGGCATCGCAAGTAATACAACAATTCCCCGCAAACGCAGTCATCTAAAAAAGAGGACAATCGAAATACTGGCAACAGTGGAAATTGGATAAAATCAAAAAGCAGTAAAAAAAAAAAAAGTTTCCCCAAAACAACGTGGCTAATGGACTTTGCCCCTTTTTCCCAAAATGAACAAACATAGGGGTTCCCAGCAGAGAAAAATCACCTGAAGTATCTCCAGGGAGGCGGGCACCAGCTGCACAAGACCTAGACTGGAGTAAAGAGCACAAGGGGAGCAAAGGAGCAAAAATCACAGCAACCACCATCCTGATGAACCACCCGATCAAGACATCTGGACCATAGCTCCGTTGGGAGGCACTCTACAACAAGAAAGGAACTTCGCCATCCAAAATGAGGCAGAGTGTGGAGTAACTGAAAACATGACCAGAGGCCCAGGAGTCATAAAAGACCCTCCTCACGGCTCAACAGAATCCAAAGGAACCACCTCCAAAGAAACGATCGAAAAGTGCTCAATGTCTGCAAGTTATGCCAAGCCTTGTTTAATTTTACCACCCCCTCAAGCGAGGATGGAAAGCAATATCAGGCCAGGCATCGACCCCCCTCAAGGGGCCAGAGACAAAGGGAGCCACGTTACCTAGATCCCCAGAACACACCCACAAGATCCAGGAGAGGACCTCTTGGACTAACCAGGACGGTCACAAACAGCAGCACGGAGAACAACCCTCGCCAAAGGCTGCTGGACAAGGATTCCTCTCTTAATGTACATACGGTAGAAGAGATAAAAAGAGCGAAGAGGGTACCAACGCAGCCTAGGGAGAATACCCCAGGCCTCTCACTCCCAGCGGACCACCAAAAGGCTCCGATTAGGGCAACACGAGTCGGGCGAACTCCAAAGACAATAACTCCTTCAGGTCTAGAATCACCACCCTGTTTCACCCAAAAGGCTGAGGAGGGTTATGAACCTAAAACCGGTCCTAGGATGCTTGTCTCCGTTCCAGGGAAGGCATGGCTTGGCAGTTCTTGTCGAGGGAGGGGCTTGCAACAGCAACTTCACAGTCCTCGGGATTTCAACTTTCATTTAGACTGTGTGGAGGATATAGATACGAAGGCTATCTTGGACATAATAAATGCCTTCAACCTTCCTCAACTTCTCTATCAGCCCACCCACAGGGCTGGTCATATTTTGTTAAATGATAAGAAATAAGTCCTTCAGGAACCTTATTGTTTTTGTTATTGCAGTGTTAAAAAAGGCATGTTTACCTTTGCATGCACGAAGCTGCAGGCACCGCATGGTGCCTGCCACTTCATGCACGCAAAGGCAGGGGGGTACCATAGGTACCCCCCATGTGCACCCCCTACCCGCCTTCACCCCTGGGGGCCCGCAACGGGCCCCCAAAGTAAACACCGTATGCCTTTCCCCGGCGAAATGCCACCGTGGAAAGGCATAGGAGCACAGCCATCCTAATAATAATCTGATAGACACCGCCAGCCATGTTAGAGCTTTTCCGCCGTTTGCCTTCCGACCGCAGCGGAAAAGCGGCGGACTGAAAAAAGATTCCTTGTACATATCCAGCATAGACCTATGATTTAAAAATACCTTGATGGTCTCCCGCCCCAGCTTTAAGAGACTCAAATGAGGGTGGGGGCAGCTGTTTGTCCTTCAAAGCCCCCGCACTCTGGAACAGCCTATAAATATCAAAGCAGCTTCCACCTTACTGAATTTTAGGAAACTGGTAAAAATGTCGCTTTTCAATGCCTAGTCTTCTTAAAAAGCTTTATTCGATTTTAAATTCATAGAATCATAAAAGCAACAAGTTCATTACAGTAACATTACAGTTTAAAAAGTACATATGTTTTAGCAGGTGATTAAGCTTTTCCTTTTCTTCAAAATACTTTTTTAAAAACCCGGCATTATAGCTACACATCATTTAGAGACAATAAAAATAGTAGAGCTGGACGGCATTGCCTCCATGTACCAAATTTGTTTAAGAAAGGTTTGATCCATCTAGACCTTTCCACTGAATAAAATTTACAAAAACATATTGCATGCAGCGTAGATTGGGTAGACAAATTGTCGCATGGGCATTTACACAAATTTCTACCCCAATCATTTACTTTAGGGAAAGAAATTAAGCAAAAGAAAACATCGAACCTGAACCTTGTTAAAAGATAGCGATCATAAGCCTCCAGGCACCAAATTAAATAGGGCTGAATTGAGTATGTGACTAGGGTGAGATGATGCTGTGTAACAAGTTTTTTATTCATTTCCACACCTAGTCTCAAGGATTCAATCCCTAGTCCTTGCTTGCTCTTACCCACACTGCCTTACCCAATTAGCACAAAACACCCTTAGGTATTCGTGTACTTTTACGAAATTATTGAACATAACATAAAAAGTGGGGTTAAGCAGCCTGGGTATGTCAGCCCGACGAGTTATAAATGATACAAGATGGCTAAACTTAATATCCTAAAGTGGAAAGTCAGCAAAGCCCTTCGAGCACCTCAGATGGAGCTCTTCAAAGAAATCAAACACAGCCCCTTTGAGGGAAGCAAAGCGGGACTTAAGACATGCATTTTGGGCAGCCAAAAGGGAAATCAGTGAGGCCTTCTGGGCAAAACTTATTTGGGATCTTAAACATACAACTCAAGCAATTTCTGGAACATGGTTAATACCTTGAAAAAGTCCGCCCACAGGGAGCTCGGCTACAATGTCTCGGAAGCCGACTGGGTCACCTACCTGCAAGCCCACTTCAGCCATCGAGAGGACTCCGATACAACAAGGCACAATATTCTAAGACCGGACCTGGAGCAGGGGTTGGACAACTTTAGCATCAACGCAATCACACCAGAGGAGGAGCAGCGGCAGATAACCAAGGGGCGGCTCACCAGGGCACCAGGCAAAAATGGCATCCCTCATACAATATAGAAAACCAGCCCAGCTAAATAGGCTGAAGCGTAATCCCCACTCTTCAACCACAGCTTCGCATGTGAACCTGTTCCACCTTCTTGGAGAGGATCTATCATCTCCCCTATTTTCAAAGGAGGCAAATTGCACCACATCTTCTGAAAGCAATAGAATCCTTAGGGAGACGACCATTACAACACGGTCTTTACACAGCGCTACCATTACAACGCGGTCATCACAACACAAGTCGTTACAACAACTTGTACAGGATGGAGCTATACTAAGGAATAGTATGATTTACTATTCCAACACCTTCCCTACTGTTACGTGGGCTGGAGCTGGAATAGTAAATCATACTATTCCTAAGTCCAGAGCCACTAGCGCAAGTCGTTGTAATGGTAGCGCTGTGTAAAGACCGCGTCGTAATGACATACATGCGAAGCCTTATATTCCAAAACTTGGGTCAGGATGAAACTGGGCAATGATTTGATTGATTTGATTTGATTCTGAGATTAATATAGCGCTTGTGTGGTATATAAATAAATAATACCGGATCTATTTTTGAATGAATGAATGAATAACAGACAGCTCAATAAAATAAGAGTCAAGATTCGAGGTAGTAGGAGTTTCTGCAGGTTTATTACAGCATAAGGACAGGATCAGGACAACCTGCATAGGAACAGAGGTGACAGGGCCCAGCAGGACAACTGGGGCCCAGCAGCTGCCGGGGCTTGATCTGGGATGAGCGCGCTAGCCTTTTAATAACAATACATCAACTTATATACATAGCGCAAACACATAGCATTACATTGCAGTAGGCGTAGCAGTGGGTGGAGCAGAAGGCGTGACGCGTAGCAGTCGCGAGAGATAACAGTAAAAGTAGGTGTAACTGGGAGTATACATAGACATGTGATGCAAACGTAACAGAATATGTCATGAATGGGCGGAAACATAGGAGGGGGCTACCTAAGGAGCCGGGACCTCTAACCTGGTGGTGCGCGAAAACTGGCAATGACGTGTTACTAGGAGAAGCTGGGGGCTACGAACTCTGTGCTAGGAGCAGAGACTAGAGTCTGGAGGGTCGGAGCGACATGTACCTAAACCCTATCTGGTATCTGATGTTTAGGGAACATGTTGATATAAACTAGAAGTCATGAGGGGAAAAGCTAACTTGATTCTAAGACTGGACCATGCATTATTCTACATGTAGTGCGTGATGAAGAATATTAAATGACCATTAATACAGTATTTCTCTAACGTGGAGCCGAATAGGCTAGACAATGACGGAAACTATTGATGCAGTTCAGTAGCTTAGGAATGCAAAGAAGGAGGACTGAACTGATAACTGGAACTATAACATACTTTTGGCAGACTCAGAGGCAGAGCCAAGCTGCACCGGGCACTGCGAGGCAGGAAGTAAGTGAAGGGTCGAGGATACAGGTGGGGGCTGTATCGCTCCTCAGCGAGGCTTTCAGGAGACAGGAGCTGAATCTGATGTCCGGGCCCTTTTGAGGCCTAGAAACGGGGACTTTATACTGGAATAACGTGCATACTGAGAACCGTGGCAACATTACTTTACATAGGCATGATATTCGTAGTATTCACGAGGACTGGAAAATGTCATACCAGAGGTGGACACAACTATAATTGCGTCATTAATCAGACATGGGGAATAACATATGCATATTGGTCATGCACACATAACATATGATGGATGAGGCGTAGGGACACAGAACATGGCAAAATTTACTTTTCCACATTCCCTCCTTGTCACTACGTTTCCATCAGGAAACATCAATTTTCATGATACCGTCTATCATTTCATACAGTACCATTTGCTCGTCTCGAATTATCCTGGAACGGGACTTAGAACGGGGCTTGGGACTAGGAATACAAGAGGTAGCACACATGCTGCAAATCGCAGGGCCACATTGTATACAGAGGCAGCAGCTAAATATGATCGCTACTGCAATACCTAGAAAGGACAGGACTTTCCATCCCCATGCGGAAATTATATTCCAGAACCAACCGGACCATGTCCAGGTGCCTGGATCTTGGTGTAACAGATGGGCAATTTTATGGAGTCTGGTTATAGCTGAATAAACAGACGGCGCGTTATTTGGAATGAAAATGCAGCAACTAGATCCGATGACTCTACAGGCCCCGCCCCTATCGGCCAGTATGACGTCAAGGACGAGACGATTTTGCAAAACGACAAATCTCATAGCAGATTGTTCTTCGGTTAGGTTACCTAGAGCAGAGGCAGTCTCATTTACTACAGCTTCAAGGGTTCTTGTTAACCTACGGATCAGTTTACTATTCTGGACAGGTCCTACAAAGAAGAAGAAACCTTTATTGAAATCTGTATACTGTTCTAGAGTAGTTTCAGTATAATCGACAATTGGGGACTCCCTTCTATGTCTAATGTGTACTAGATGTGTGTTTCTGTGATAATCAGATGGAGCTAGGAAAACAGGTGGCAGTAGGAAAGCAATGTAACAGGTTCCCTCCCAATCGAGGGGCAGACGGACATATGCAGTTTGACCACAAATAAAATAAGAATGACGTGAAGCTTTGAAAACAGATTTCCTACTGTCACTATACTGGATAACAGTAGTACAATCACTATGTCCTACGTGTACGGAACCATAACTACGGACACATAATTCGCCTTTGACAGGTAGTACTGAAATAGCAGGTAAGTCTGGAGTAGTATCAGACTGAACATTCAGGACCATGAAATTCGACGAATAATTACCTAAATTATATACTTCATTTTCTAGATCTAAACCTGTTCTGTGGGGGAGACCTTGCTTGTCTGGAAAACATGTACTGTTAAGAAAAGACATATCTGTTGAGGATGACGTTAACGTGAACCATGCTCCACACGAACCATTATGTGAGAATGGATAAGGAAAGAGTGGCAGAACTCCCTTCGGTGTCTGAAAAGGGGGGAGTCGACCACACACCCAACAATTAGTGGCATTGCTGGTCTGGTGTGAATAATGTAACATACGGATAAATGAGTTGTTGCGCATAGCGAGGCGGTATGAATATTCGTGAGGAGGCAGATCACTAAACGTGTGCTCTACTGTAGCATTAGCAGACATATTTACATGAGGAACTGGAAAATACAGATAGAACGCATAGCTGGTGCAGGAAATCATAATGCTGATGAATAATACGAAACTCAGAAAAACGATACATTGAATTGAACTTCGACTGACTCTCTCACTATGGGGGTCTATTTTATACATGTCAGAAACAGTCTAACCGTTTCACCTAGGGGAGGACTTATACAATCAAACTGACTGACTTATTTTACTAGACCTGAGCTTTAACTTATACTCCTGTTGCGGAGTTTTCTCTAACAAGGGAGGGGTTGTAATAATGTCTTGTGCGGGACAGTCCTTAAGAGCAATATTCTGGCAGTCCTTCAAATCCTGGGAAATGTTTTTAGAAACGGATTTCAGTCCTTTAAAAAGTTTAATATGAGAAAGGTGGACCCACCCCTTCCTGCCTTCCAACTTGACGGCAGTACGGGTGGTCAAGAGGACCTGACGTGGCTCCTTCCAACGTGGTTCCAGCGGACTTGATCTGTCGAAATTCCGGACCATCACTAGGGAGCCTGGAACGATTTCATGTGGTGCCACCTCGGTATTGTCTGGAAAGGCGGCAGCAACCTGTGAACGACATGAGTTGAGGGCAGACATCAAGGAAGCTAGGTAATCTGTCAGCATATTACATGAAACATCGGTAATACTTCGGGGTCTAGGAGTACCCCACATGTTAGGGGGGCGGCCGAATACGACCTCGTACGGGGACAGACCTGATCTGGAATGTGCAACCATGCGCATATAAAACAAAGCGACTGGCAGAGCTACTAGCCAGTCCACACCTTTTTCTTTACAAACTTTTGCGATACGGATTTTCAGAGTCTGGTTATGTCTCTCGACCAGACCGGCTGCTTCAGGATGGCGTACACAATGAAACTTCCACTGGTACCCTAACAACAGGGAAACATGCTTCATTAACTCTGAGGAGAATGGCTGACCGTTATCAGAATATACGACTCTAGGGAGTCCATACCTAGGGAAAAATTCACGAACCAACTGTTTGGCAGTGGTCGCGGCTGTGTAATCTGGGACTGGATATGCTTCTGTCCACCTGGACAAAGCGCATACTACTACAAGGACATACTTGAAACCTCGACATCGCTCCATTTGAATATAATCCATCTGGAGGACCTCAAAAGGGTGGTCAGGGGGCTGGAAACCACCTTGTTCCACCGGGACACTTTTACCTGGATTAAACTGACAACATATCATACAGGTGCGGACTTTCTGCTTGGCTGCAGCTCGTAAATGCTTGTTGAACCAAATATTCTGGATACTGTCTAACATAGCTTTTTCTCCTAAATGTGCTGGACTATGTGCGGTATTAATAATGACTTGAACCATAGAGTCGGGGAGAAACCATGTGGCTCTACCCTTCGTTAACCATCCTTGATCTGTCTGGACCCCTCCTTGTTCAGACCATTTCTTGATTTCATCGGGAGTAGCATGTAACTGTATATCTATGACGTCTTGAGTAGGGTCCTTAACTGTCATGCATGTAGTCGGATCTGGAGTATGTGTCTGATTAACTGGAATGTCTGGAGTCTGTGCTGTAAGCTTGGCTGTGCGATCTGCTAGATCATTACCTTGAGAAATAATGTCAGTAACTTTCGTATGTGCTTTGCACTTCATGATAGCAATAGATGTCGGTAAATGTATGGCATCTAACAGGGCTTGAATAAGGAGACCATGCTGAATCTTGGTTCCATGAGAAGTCATGAAACCTCTCTCCTGCCAGAGCACTCCGAAGTCGTGTACAACTCCGAATGCGTAACGTGAATCTGTGTAAACATTAACTTTCAGGTTCTTGGCGTGTATACAGGCTTGTGTCAGGGCGACTAGCTCTGCTGCTTGAGCGGACAGGGTATCAATACGGTGTGTCTCAATAACTTCGGTGTCAGTAGTTACTGCATATGCTGCGACTAGTTCTCCTGTACTAGTTCTCATACATGAACCATCCACATAAAGTGTCAGGTCGGGATCTGGTAACGGAATATCTGTCAGGTCTTGTCTTGGCTTTGTCGTAATGTTAACTACTTCCACACAATCATGTGTGTCTGGATTTAAATTAACTGATGGTAACAGTGTAGCAGGATTCAGAACGTTGCAGCGTCTGATTTCTATGTGTGGCTGGAACAGTGTCAATTCATAACCTGTTAAACGTGCAATTGTCAAGTGCTGTGTTTGTGTTCGGTTTAAAAGAACTTCTACGGAGTGTGGAACTTGTACTGTCAGGGAATGCCCTAAAACTATGGAATCACTTTGTCTGATAGCTAGTGCTGTGGCTGCAACTGACTTGAGGCACGCAGGCAACGCCTGGGCGACTGGATCTAATGTGCTCGAAAAATAAGCACAGGGCTTGTATTGTCCTGCTTGATCTTGTGTGAGAACAGATAATGCTGTACCTTCACGTTCAGTAACGAAAAGTGTAAAAGGCTTACTGTAGTTCGGTGTAGCTAGAACTGGAGCTTGACATAGGGCTTTCTTTAACTCATTGAAACTAAGTGTATGGTCAGATGTCCAAGGGAGGACAGTCGATACGGCTGCCTCCTGTGTCGTTAACTGTATCAGTGGCTTGGCTAGAAATGCATACTGGGGAATCCATTGTCTACAATAAGAAGTAAGGCCGATAAAGGCACGTACCTCCTTCTGGGTTCTGGGCTGGGGAAGACTCGCTATTAACTGGATACGGTCGGGTGTCAACTGCCTACCCCTCTTGGACAGCAAGTGTCCTAAGTATACCACTTGCTGGACACAGAATTGAAGCTTCGAAGGTGACACCTTGTGCCCCATCTCGGCTAGGAAATACAGAACTGTAAGGGATGCTCGTTCGCAGTCACGTTCAGAACGGGCTGTGATCAGTAGATCATCGACATACTGGAGTAGGGCAGTGTCAGTTGGCATGTGAATGTTGTCTAGTTGTCTCTTGAGTGCTTGACTGTAAATACTAGGGCTTTCTGTGAAACCTTGAGGAGCGCGTGTAAACATATAGCTCCTTCCGTTTAAACAAAATCCGAAAAGAAACTGGCTGTCTGGATGAATTGGAACACTAAAAAATGCATTCTTGAGGTCAATGACAGTGAAAAACATGGCTTCGGAATCAATAGCAGTTAACAGGGAAGAGATGTCTGGAACAACTGGGTACTGAGGAATAATACATTTATTAAGCTCTCGTAAATCAATCACTAATCGATATACTGGGGGTGCATTTGGATCAGTACGTTTCATGACTGGAATGATCGGAGAATTACACACATTGGAGTCAGTTTCTACAACTACTCCTTGAGCCATGAGCTCGTCAATAATTTTGGATAAGGCTGCTACAGCCTCAGGTGGCAATCTGTACTGTCTGATTCGTGGTAACACTACACCTGGTTTGAGAGTCACACGATGGGGTGTGATTTGCATGTAACCTACATCAGTTGGACCTTGCGCCCATAAATGCTGCGGAACATTAGACAATCTTGAATCAAAATCTCGTAATACATAGTGACCCTTAAAGTCACGTAGGAACAGACGTATTCCCTCTGGGGAACAGCAAATAACTGCACCTAATTCTTTCAGTGTCTTAATGCCTAATAGATTTTCTGGACATGTCTTAGTGAGTAACAGATCAGTAGTGCGGGACAATGGACCTACTTCTAGAGTGACTGGCTTTGATATCTCATTAACTATTGGCTTTCCTGAAAATCCAAGGGAAACATTTCTTGAGCCTGAGAGCGGAGCCCCTGGAACTTCGGCATGGCTAATTGTGGTCCTACTTGCCCCTGTATCGATCAAAAACTTTCTGTCTTTCCCTAATACTTGACTATGAACATAGGGACCTTCTTGATCTACGGGTATCTCGATGAGAGGCAAGCCTACCTCCCTCTCTAGGCTGTTTCATGAATATGGCTGATACTCTGGATACTCTGTCTGAGCATACTGGTACATCTGTGATGTAACGTGCTGTGTTGCAGCAATAGGCTGCGGTGCGGAAACTGTCTGTTGTGCATTCTGTGGCTGAGGAATCTGTGAAACTTGTTCTTGTCTAGGCGGACGTGGTCTTTCTTTAGTCTTACCAGTAGCTATATTATGTTTCAGAACTGCACACTCGTTTATAAAATGACCTGGCTGTTTACAATAATTGCAGTTCCCTTTAACGGGAGCTGCAGGATGACTGGCTTGATTCGGACCCCTCTTCTGACTGTCTTGAGGAACAGATTGTGCAACTAGCACTTTCATTTTCGTGTCTTTCATACGTTTTCTTTCGTGTTCTTGCTCTTCCCTGATTCTATTCTGGTGATACTGGAGCATCTGGAGCATCTGGGACGGGGTATTTGCTTGCCAGGTGCTTTCGACTTTCAAAACTCGATTTTTAATTTGTGGACTTGAATTCTCGACTAATTTGGTAACGAAAAGGTGAGGGTATGACTCACTACTTGTCTTGAGACCACTGTTAATACTGAAACATTTCTCAAATCTAGAATAAAAATCACTAATATCTTCATCTTGTTTCTGTTTACAGGCTGAGATTGCATCCCAGTCTTCTTTTCTCGTTGCCAATAATCTAGGTAAAACTTGAATCAATAATTCTGGTAATTCTTTACATTTATCTCCAAGACCGGTACCTGGTACTCGTGCCTTGTCTTCAGCTTCTAGAACTGCCCAATCGATCTTTTTCTCTCCCACCTCCCATTCCTTTTCCTTTAACTTTTCATACACCCCTGCGGGTAACAGGACCTTTAACATTTTAATGATATCTGGGTAAGTGTATTCTCCCATACGGAGCATGTCTTTTAATTCTCTATGGAACCCGGCTGGATCTTTGTCATGACAGGGAATTAATTTCTTCATTTCAAGAAGTTCCATCTTTGAAATCGGAGTGTATACAAACACTCGTTGCATTACGCCACCCGCCCCTTGGACTGGGTGGACTTCTCGTAACGGATTCTGTCTGTCTATGTAAAATGATTTACTTTCTGGGGGTGAGACATGAACAAAATGCGGATTCAGGAACGTTCTATACTTGTGACGCTGTTCTAGAATGACACTCATTAAATCGGTACCTAGACCTCTCCATCTATACTGGAGTAACTCGTTCAGGATATCATGCAACGGTCCTGGATCAGAATGTTGACCCTCATACAGAGTAATAAGGTGTTGGATCATATACATACCCACCAGTCGTTGCTCGGCTGGGGGCAGTTTCAGAAACATTTGTGCCACTATTTCGTCTGGAAAAGTGGTAGAATCAGTAATCCATCGGACTGCTGATCGGGCTAGTTCTTGTTCATGCATGGTACTTAACTCACTATAACCGATTCGTGATTTCAGAATGTGATCGGTAGCTTGAAATACTTGTTCTAGAGAACCTTGTTCTGGTGCTGGATGATGAAAAATAGACTTGTGTTCTAGACGTAAATGGCGATCCGGAAATCTAGATTTTCCTACATACGCTATTCTGGCGGAATTCTCGTCTTCCTCTTCAGGATCAGAGATACTTTCTTTCTCGCTTACTTGTGCTGCTTTACGCTGGTCGTGTAACCTTATTATTTCTTTACGAATTTTCTTGTACATACTCTCTATGGCACCGACGGTCTTGTGCTTACCCTCGGCTATATTATCACTCCACCTTGTCAGGATTCTCATTTCGGCAGAATCTTTAGACGGGTAATCTTGTTCTCTTATTAGACAATTGATCAGGAACTTTAATATCATGAGCTGAATCTCGGCTTTCCTTTGAGACATAATCTCGCCAATACTTTCTGGATCATCCCCTGTACGGATGAAACGATATATTCTGTCTAGATCTTCTTTCATATTCGGTAAGGTGACTAGATACTCGGCCACCTTTCTTACGCGGAATGAATATAAAACCATATTATCCTCGCCTGGGACTGGATCATAGACACATTCGGCAAGGGCTTGTCTGATTTCTGCAACAGACTGATATCTAGGCGTACGCTGTGATGCTTGTGCATGTAATTCGGCTAACGTTAAACGCTTGTGTGGCGGCGGGGTTTGAGGAGGACCTCCTCCTGCGGCCCCTAAACTGGAGTCGTCTACTGAGGCTCTACGTCCTGGCAGAGTGGGAAATGGAAATGTAGGCTGGACTTGTATGACGGGCTGGACCGGGGGTACCGTAACAGGTACTCCGGTGTCTGGAAGAGCGGGAAGTGCCTGATTTACAGGGACTGGCGGAGCGCGAACAGGATTTGCATATTCTGGGACTATGTCGTCCAAGTAGGACGAAATAAAAATATCAGCTGCGGTCTGTTTGTGACGTAACTTAGTCGGAACTAATGGTGGCGGGAAATTATTGGATGCCTCTGGGGTCGCTTTTGGCACACCTTCGGCAAGAAGAGGATACATACCCTTAATGAGGGCATGCCTCTGTCTGTCTGACTGTTCGGCTTTGACTTGTTCACCTATCTCGATTAATTCTCTTTCTTGGGCTCGTTCCTGGGATTCTCTACTTAACTCTGACTTTCTGACTTCTTTCTCGGTTCTTCTATGAGCTTCCTTACGCCATAACTCGATGGCATCTTTCTGTGACTGTCTGGCTTTCTTTTTCCATAATGCTTCTTCCACTCGCATGATACATTCGGCATCCCATGTACCCGATACGGGCCATCTATACTTTTCTTCTAACTGTTTGGTATACTCTACCCATAAATCTAGATACATTATGGCGCTTATGCCATGTTTCTGATACATAAAGTGACCTGGACTGTCCCTGGGCGGGACAGGAACCGCTTCCTCTAACAGACCCTTTCTAGTTTTTAACTGACGTAACTTGGAAAATATAGGCATGACTGAACTGTAATCTGGACACAATACAATACACAATAAAAACACGAAATCACATCACACTCATACCACAACAGTAAAATACATGAAGAACATTATAAATAACAGTTCGAACAGAATATTACCTGGAATACTGAGAACAGAAACAGAACAGAATTTCTCGAGAACGGAACAGACTAGAATTACTGGATGCACTGCTGTAACAGTACGGAACATACCGGTCCCATAAAGGGACGCATCAAGACCCGTATCCACCTAGGTGAACACTTCGTTTGTGAGTCTGGGCACCACCAACCCACGGACCAGGAGTCAATTTAGATTGGTCCTGTCTAGATACTACCCCAGCAATGGTACTCACCGGGCAGCACGGAACGGAAGGCCTCGGACTGGACTGGACTGCGGACGACGAACTTCGGACTTCAGTTACAGGTGGGCCTCCGGATACCTCGGACCTTGGACTCTCGGCTTGGGCTCTGGTCGGGACTCGCCGCGTTCCTCCACCGTCTCGTTTGGATGCTGGACCGCCTCCTCCGTCTCCTCCGTGGGCCTGAGGGATACTTGGAGCAGAAATATCTGCCAGTGCACGGTATGGTTCCGTCACGACTGCAGAGGGTCAGGGGGTCGGCGTGGCTTCACCGACGCGTGGGGAAAGGGCAAGTCCCTATTCGGGCGCCATTATGTGGTATATAAATAAATAATACCGGATCTATTTTTGAATGAATGAATGAATAACAGACAGCTCAATAAAATAAGAGTCAAGATTCGAGGTAGTAGGAGTTTCTGCAGGTTTATTACAGCATAAGGACAGGATCAGGACAACCTGCATAGGAACAGAGGTGACAGGGCCCAGCAGGACAACTGGGGCCCAGCAGCTGCCGGGGCTTGATCTGGGATGAGCGCGCTAGCCTTTTAATAACAATACATCAACTTATATACATAGCGCAAACACATAGCATTACATTGCAGTAGGCGTAGCAGTGGGTGGAGCAGAAGGCGTGACGCGTAGCAGTCGCGAGAGATAACAGTAAAAGTAGGTGTAACTGGGAGTATACATAGACATGTGATGCAAACGTAACAGAATATGTCATGAATGGGCGGAAACATAGGAGGGGGCTACCTAAGGAGCCGGGACCTCTAACCTGGTGGTGCGCGAAAACTGGCAATGACGTGTTACTAGGAGAAGCTGGGGGCTACGAACTCTGTGCTAGGAGCAGAGACTAGAGTCTGGAGGGTCGGAGCGACATGTACCTAAACCCTATCTGGTATCTGATGTTTAGGGAACATGTTGATATAAACTAGAAGTCATGAGGGGAAAAGCTAACTTGATTCTAAGACTGGACCATGCATTATTCTACATGTAGTGCGTGATGAAGAATATTAAATGACCATTAATACAGTATTTCTCTAACGTGGAGCCGAATAGGATAGACAATGACGGAAACTATTGATGCAGTTCAGTAGCTTAGGAATGCAAAGAAGGAGGACTGAACTGATAACTGGAACTATAACATACTTTTGGCAGACTCAGAGGCAGAGCCAAGCTGCACCGGGCACTGCGAGGCAGGAAGTAAGTGAAGGGTCGAGGATACAGGTGGTGGCTGTATCGCTCCTCAGCGAGGCTTTCAGGAGACAGGAGCTGAATCTGATGTCCGGGCCCTTTTGAGGCCTAGAAACGGGGACTTTATACTGGAATAACGTGCATACTGAGAACCGTGGCAACATTACTTTACATAGGCATGATATTCGTAGTATTCACGAGGACTGGAAAATGTCATACCAGAGGTGGACACAACTATAATTGCGTCATTAATCAGACATGGGGAATAACATATGCATATTGGTCATGCACACATAACATATGATGGATGAGGCGTAGGGACACAGAACATAAATTTACTTTTCCACACTTGAATGCCCAAGGGCGTCTAGGCGCTGCAACAGAGGAATCTGCCAATAATAAAAGAGGGAAAGGATTTAGTTTGAAAAAAGTCATGTTTCAGCGCTTTTCTGAAGGAAAGCAGAGTTAGACAGTTTTTAATGGCTAGAGGGAGCATGGTCGCCAATTTTGCCTAGTTCTGGATAAAACTATTGCCTCCCCAGCGAGCTTTCCTAAATTTAGGAATTTGAAGAAGTTTACTTTGCGCTGAGCGTAGTGTTCGACAAGGATGGTACCACAAGAGGGCTCAAAGAAGGGTGCGTGCTGGCACCAATGCTATTCAACTTATTTCTATCAGACCTTCCACATACACTTGCCTCCATCGACTCGCATGCTCCCAAACTAGGGTTGACTCACTTATCCAACCTACTTTATGCTGACGACCTGGTGCTACTACGCAGAACACAAGCGGGGATGAAGAGCCTCCATGAAGGCCACCGAGGCGTGTGCTGATGCAAATGGGATGAAAATAAACTGAAAAAAAAATGAAATCAAAATTTCTGCCACAAAGGCCCTGAAGGGGAAGGTTGGCTGGGAACTAGGCGGGAGTAGGGTCAAGGAAACAAACAGCTATAAGTACCTTGGCCACATACTCGATAGCAATGGCTCCTTAAGAACATACAAAGAAGAAATCGAAAAGAAAGGATTCGCCCTTTTAGCCGGCCTGGCGGCGCTATCAAGGAGTCTAAATGAACCCTCATATTGAGTGATTCTCGAAATCGCCAAAGCAAAGGTAGTCCCCACGCCGGCCTATGGCAAGGAGGCACTCCGAGGGAGAGATACTCCGGTCCTGGACAAAATCTTTCATACGGCTTGAGTTTGGGATAACAAAGCAGTCTTACTCCAGAAGGGCGTCCTGAGTCACCTTTTGTCACAAATTTAAAAACTCTGAGGTAAATTCCATCAATCCATGACAAAGAAGCCACGTTCGCCAGCTTACAAACATCTCAATGACAATATTGAACTACTAAGCGTGGGGGAATTGTGGTCAATAACTGTAAATAAAGATCAATTCAATAAAAAAGTATCAACTTCTTCTAAAATCTTCCTATCACTTGAAGATAGGGCAACCCTAGCTAAAAGGTCACAAGGCTGGGTTGAGCTTAACAGTTACATGACCTTGAAACCTCAGCAGTACCTGGGAGAAGTAATATATCCCAAGATTAAAAGGAAGTTTTCATCTGCCTTTACACAACTCCTATCACCTCAGTGGATCCAGCGAGGGGTGCGTACTCGCAGGGAAGCCATTGTGTCCTGCTTCAACGCTTCGGACCAGGGCTCAATCCTCAGAACTGTCACTACTTCCAAGGGCTTGAGAAAGCCCTCCAGTTGGCTGCAATAGAGCTGGGCTAAACACACCGAACTGCCCCCTACAATGAATTCACTTTTACTCAGTTCTGCCCTAATCTCACCTTCTGGCCAGCTGCTTTCTCCTTTATTTTTTATGCACAAAAACGTTTAATGCTCATTTGCTCTTCGCATGGGTTTTATTCATTCTTGGTTATCTACTCCAAGAAATGTAAGCACAAAAACGTTTTTTTAATTTTTTTTTATTTGAAAGTATTTTTTTTATTTTTATAGACAAGACATTAGCATTTCTGTTACAAGGTTTGCCAATTGTAGTTTGTACAACAGTGTTAACAGTCACTTCGAAACATATGCTCAGCTAAGGAGTGGTTTAGTGAGAACAGGAAAAAAGGTGATAGAAAAAAGCAGGAGAGAAAGGGGTGAAAGAAGGAAACAAGAAAGGCTCTGTAATTGTGGGACTTATAAACGCCTGACCAAGCCGCCAGATCACTGGCTTGCTTATGGCGAGATAGGGAGACACGTCAGTCCAACCGATCCCTAGGGCCATAGTGATTGCACTCAGTTACATTCTCATTTGCTTTTCGTATTGTTTTAACTTTTTTGCACTCTTGACTATTTATCTTAAAAAATGTATTAACTGCCGCTCGCTGTGTTTTGCACATGTTTCTGCCATTCTTATAGGATTGTTTTTTGGATTGCTTCTATTGTAAAGATTTAAAATAATCAAACAATAAAAGTACTTTTGGGACTCACAGGGCACTCAGGGGTATATTACCAACAACTAGCGATAATTTTTGTCTCTAACTTGTTTAGAGACAAAAATTATCGCCGCACATTGGCGATTTTTATCGCAGATAAACCTTGCTATTAGCAAGGTTTATCGCAAATGCGATAAAAAACGGCCGCAATGCATGAATATCGCTGAAAAGTCAGCGATATTCATGCATTATCGAGCAAATGCTCTTAGCCATGTTATCCACCTCCCATTGGATAACATGGTGAAGAACTGCTCAGGGCAGGTGTTAGCTTTTGGAGATATTCGCGCTTAGCGCGAATATCTACAAAAGTTGGTAATAGGAGATAGCGATGTTAGCGACTGTTTCCAGTCGCTAACATCTTGGCACGCCCACTTTGCATGTCATTAGTGATAAATATCACTGACATGCAAAGCGGGGCCCAAGATGGTCGCTATCTCCTATTAGCTGTCGCTAACTGGTGTTAGCGACAGCTTGGTAATAGGGAGATAATTTTATCTCCGCTTTCTTGGCTTTTAAAGCCAAAAAAGCGGAGATAAACCCCTTGATAATATACCCCAAAGTGCTGATAGAGAGTAATACGCCTCTCTCTCTTCTCTCCTTCCTTTCAGCCTGGCTCGGGGTCTGGGTCCAGCTGGTGGCTGCGCAGGGGCCCGGGGCGGAGGTGGTCAGTGCTGCGGTCGGACAGACGGCCGTCCTCACCGCCCCGGTCAGTACAGGCGCCTTCTCCTTTGCCTGGTACAGAAGAACAGCAGCGCATGATACGCTGCGGATCATCACTTACGTCCCATCCAGTGGTGCACAGTCCTTGGGTCCCCAGTCCACGGGCCGGGAGTCGGTGCTAGGGGACGGATCCTTACGGCTCACAGACCTGCGGACAAGTGACAGTGGCAGCTACACACCATCCGTAACACAGACGGATGGAATAATACAGACAGGAGCCCCCCGGCAGCTGAGGGTCCACGGTAAGTGACAGGGCCCTGCTTACGGGTAAATACGTACGTTTATTGTAATTAAATAAAATCATAATCATTTCATCTCAATTGTAAGATTTGAATGCTGATCAAAAGAAAACAGAACTGGCAGCAACACTGAGCTTGTAAAGACGAGGCTAGACATGCAGGCCATGTAAACAGTCTAAAAGCATGATTGACCTTCTGACATTGGGTTCTCTGCACTTTTGGGCGCACGCACCTTCCCCTTATATTACTGCTCCTAAAGAGAGTGAACTCGTGAAAGTGCAAAAGTAAAAGTGCAGGAAGTGCAATGAAGTGCGAGTTTAAAGCTTGTGGTGGGGAGGCGCTGCTCCCCCCTGAGCTGACAGCAGCCTGCTCGCCTTTAGTACACATTTGATGAAAGATGCCCTCCCTTGGGGGGAGTCTCCTTTCATGCAGGAAAGTAGTGCGTGGCGGCAGGATCTGATGGCGTGTTGGTTAAACACATTCCGCGGCAGGATCTTACGTTCTATAAGTGGAGCAGGACATATGGATAGGATAGGAGTCGGGGGTTCTTCACGTTGATGCAAACTCAACACTTCTGATGCAGGGATTCTGCGCACACAGAACTCTACGAAGGATTATGGGACCTTAGGGGCAGATTTATGAAGGCCTTGCGCCGCCGGTGCGTCATTTTTAACATGGGAAAAAGTGACGCACCGGCGGCGCAAGGCCTTCATAAATCTGCCCCTTAGTGTATAAGGACTGAGTCTTCCTACCACCTTAGCACCCACGAGTCCAGGACTGACGAGCTATAGTGTCTCACTTGCTCTCCTACACAAACACGGAGAAGCAAGTAATTAGACATCCCAGAACACAACACTCCCAACTCTCTCATGAATTGCGGTGGTATGACACACCCTTTCGCTCACACTCCTGTTCCTGTCCACAATAAAATCTGACAGAGACAAAAACACGTTTAAAATATTTATTTAAACGAATGTGCTCTATTATGCGATATCCGTGCCACAATAGGCAGAAAAACGCATAACACAAATACGGTCAGCATAGCAAGTAGTCCATAAATTATAAAAGGAGCTGCCATTGTAGAAGACTGTATAGCCTAACCACCCTCCCCTTGTAAAGAAGCAGAAGGATTATATATTACAAGATCTCTGGGTGTTATCTGCAGACCCCGTACCTCATTCTATAGAGGGTAGATATACATCCTAGGTGCAGTCTCGCCTTCTCCCTCGAAAGGTCCCTCGCCAAGTATCTGCTTCCTATCCGTGTATTTCCATAAGACCAAAGTATGTATTCCCAAACAACAGCTGCATCTGCATGTTTTGTCTAGGGCAAATGCAGGAAGCTTTTTAGTGTCAGCGTAGCTATGGGCGCACTGCCAATTATAGATGCACAAGAGAACAATAAGGTGGTGCAACCGGGTGAGTGGAAAAACCTAGTAACCACTCATAGGTTAAGCCAGCAAGCTGGTAAAACACAAGGATTTAGGAAAAAGGCAAACCCTATGCACACACATCTGATATCCAAGTAAACGTAAATAGTATTGACATGCAATAAGAATTACAAGTGAAGCAGCAGAAAAACAGTAATTAATTTTCATGTACTCTACAGCCGCCAGCCGACACGTGTTTCATCGCTTGCGCGAATCTTCAGGGCTCAGGAATTGACTGCGTATATGTCGAGGGTCGCTCTGCCGGTGATACTTCCGACCCGGTGGGGCCCTTGATCAGATCAAGTAAGAAAGTAGAAACGGCCACTGCCGTAAAAAAGTATAATTTGACAGGAATCCCGGGAGCTCTTTCAGTAAACCAGTGGTGGAGCGGATAACCCCAATTACCATCAAGATCAGTAAATCGAAGCAAAGGGAAGAGAAGAGAGAGTAGATCACTCTCAATCCCT
The DNA here is from genome assembly GCF_964261635.1 of Lissotriton helveticus. Lineage (NCBI taxonomy): Eukaryota > Metazoa > Chordata > Amphibia > Caudata > Salamandridae > Lissotriton > Lissotriton helveticus. Next base: position 19,315,678 of record NC_136068.1, on the reverse strand, counting down.
CTTTTTTCTCGTGCATTCAGTTACGCAATGTGCGCGCCGTTAGTGGAGCTCCCGGGTCACCGTGTTCCTGGTTGTGGACCGCTTCGATTTACTGATCTTGATGGTCAGGAAGGATCAACAGCTAATGAGAAATCGCTAGAATGGGGAGGTGACATACCAACACTAAACATTTCATCTTGTACTAGTATGTCCTCGGAGGACTTTCACCCCATTGTTGCTAGGAAAAGCGTTCAGGCCGCCGATTTGCAAACTAAAACAGCCCCAAACGAACAGGTAAAAGAAAGAGGGGTGGGGGCCAACGGGGTAGAAAACCAAATATTTCCAAACTGTCAGGTACATTTTGTACAACTGCGCCAAGGGCTATCATCCTACCTACTAACCCAGTACTAAGGTCCCCAACACCTAACACCCAGGGACAACAGCCCAAAATCAGCGCCCAATCACTAGGGAATGATGCAGGACTGACGATTGACAATATGGCTTACTTATTAAAATCATTTGCACTTCCCCTGATTGAGAGACTGAAAGTTATCAATGGCAAATTGGATGCTTTGAGGGAATTGACCCTAGAGAACACACGCAAGCTGGCCAATCTAGCACCCGCAGGGGAAACAAACATTAACAATGCAATGGTTGAGCCTAGCCTGGAAACATGATGGCCGCCTGAACTCTTGGCTCCGCCACCTCGTTCTTCTTCCCTCCGTACCGCTGCACATCCTGTCACTTCTCCGTTTATCCTGAAGCGGTACCGGATCTGGGAAGTTGCGCTGATTCCAGCGGTGTGTCTCCCGATGTTCTCCCTTCGGCGGAACAGATCGAATGTCCCGGTTTCCTTTCTGCTGTTGATGGCGGCGTCCTTCTCTTTGTTCTTGGGGTGGATGTGCTTCGGCCACCGTGAAGACGGCCACGAACGGCGGTGCGGAGTCGATCGGCGAGACACGGCGGCCGCTTAGATTGTCTGCAGCGACGCGCTTTCCTTCATTTTCACCTCGGCACTTGATTTGGTTCACGGCAGCTGGTGCTACTTTGTATCCCCCTGTTCCTTCCTTTTGCGGAGCAGTGAGGAGGGGCCATTTTGTGTCGAGTGCTCTGTGGTGGACTTGGTGGCCTCATCAAATACTGAGTTATTTCTCTCAGCCAAGTGCACACTATGCCCGTGTGCCGCTCTGATGTAGACCTTACTGCCCATGTCTCAATGACCTCGCTGTTATTGCCGGGGCGCCCGTGTGATGTCGGACTGCCAAAAGGGGATGCCAGCATGGGGTCTCGAGGACCGGCCCTGGTCGTCGACCCTCGTTCGAGTGGAGCTGCATTATCTTCCTCTCCTGAGGCTCCCCTTCAGATCGCTTCGATTCTGGGCGCCCTGGCTGCTTTGCGAACCACTTGGGCAGGTCACGCCCGGGTCCTGGGGAGCCGCTTGGACTCCATCTTGTTTGCGCTGTCCACCACCATCCGAGATGGGGAACGCGTGCAGAGTGCTTCGTTATACCCTGTGCCCGAGCACCGTGAGCTGTTTATTCCGATGTGCTTTGAGACGCCGGAGGTGTGGGAATTGAATGCTGCGGCGACGCTGTCTGCAACCGTCATGGAGGAAGGTGCGAATCCTGGACTGGCGCTGCTGAAGGGGGGTCGGCACTGGGCGCCATGTCTTACTCCCAATCCTGGACCTTCTGCTGCTTCCTCCTCTGGTGTCCTGGGCTCGCCGTTTCTGCTCCCGCTGTTCACTTCTGGAAGACTGTTATGGCGCACCGCTTTTCGTGGTTCGCCGATGGCCCGCATGACTTTGTGTTGGACTGCCCTTTGTGTACGATGCGCTGTCCGGCCATGGCATTTGCAGCGGTTCCAGTTACTCTGGTGGGCGGTTTACTTTTCGACTTTTGCTGCCACGTTGGACCGTCAGGGACAAGGTTGACAATCCTTTTCACTTAGTTTGCTGCTGTTTGTTTACTGGGACTGTGATGTTTAGACGGGGGACCTGGACGCTGGATCTGTTTTTCAACTGGGTTCATGGGTTGGGTGGCCGCGAATATACTGTTGGTCTCTTTTGAGCGACGATAATTTGGCCCTCCTCCGATTTCACTTGTGTGTAATAATTTTTCTTTTCTTCTCTTCCCCTTTTTTGTTCCCTATATTTCGGGTTTCTGTGGGCGACAGGCACGCTGACGGGGGGTGGGCCGTAGTCACACGCAGTGGTGCAGGGTGGGGGGGTGTTCTTATGTACTGTTTTATGTTTCTATGGCCCTCTTTTTCTTTTGTTCTTTGCTGTCTTCCTTTTCTTCTTTCGTTTTTTTTCCTTCTTTGTATTTTTCTTCTTCCCGTGTGTTTGGACGGGGCCTGGGGCTGGGTGGGGTTCCTTTCGGGTGGGTCTTCCACTTTGTGCCTCTGGGGTTCGCACAGCTTCTGATGCTTTGTTTTTCCGGCGTTGTTGATAGTATGTGAATGTTGCCTATATGCTTCTCCTACCTGCTCTTCCTGACGAAATTGTGGCGAGTGCTTTCCTCCTACGTGGCTTGTTTCCCATATCGGCCACATTGTTGTATGACGCCGGACCCTTTCTTCCTGCTATAAAAGGTGCCCTTCCCTGTTCCACTTTTTGTGGCTTCGTTTGTTTACTATCCTGAAGTTGTATGTCGCTTGGGTGGGCCCGTGAGGGCGCGAAATGTGATATACTGTTCGTATATGACGTTGGTAATGTTTACTGCGTGACTTTACTTGTTGCGGTCCCTTGGTTGATATTATGTCGCGGGGCCCGCCCTTCCCGGCTCTGATCTGAACGTACGGTCCTCTTTCACTTTGAGAAAACAAAACCTGCATGATCCTTCTTACGTCTGCTATTGATGCGCTGTAGCACTGTTGGTTTGGCTCTCCGCCTATTAAGATGACCTGTATTGTTTCTGTATGTCATGGCGGCCGGCCCGCAGTGGTTGTAGGCAGACGCTGTGTACTGTTACTAAGCTGAATAAAGGTTTTAAAAAAAAAAAACAAAAAAAAAAAAAACAATGCAATGGTTTCGCCTTTGGAAAAGTTAGAGCTATTGGCATTGTAAATGAAAAAATTTGTATTTATGTGTTGGTTTTGAAAACAGATAAATAAATGGCATTGTCATTTACATTGCCATTAGCCTCTGCAGTCGCTCTGCAGTCCCTAGCACTCCATAGCACTCCCTAGTCGCTCTGCAGTCCCTAGCACTCCATAGCACTCCCTAGTCACTCTGCACTCCCTAGCACTCCCTAGTCACTCTGCACTCCCTAGCACTCCCTAGCCCTCCCTAGTCACTCTGCATTCCCTAGCACTCTGCACTCCCTAGCACTTTGCACTCCCTAGACACTCTGCACTCCCTAGTCACTCTGCACTCCCTAGTCACTCTGCACTCCCTAGCACTCCCTAGCCCTCCCTAGCACTCCCTAGTGACTCCCTAGTCACTCTGCACTCCCTAGTCACTCTGCACTCCTTAGTCACTCTGCACTCCCTCGCACTCCCTTGCACTCTGCACTCCCCTGCACTCTGCACTCCCTTGCACTCTCTTGCACTCTCTTGCACTCTGCACTCCCTTGCACTCCCTAGCAGTCCCTAGTCACTCTGCACTCCCTTGCACTCTGCACTCCCTAGCACTCCCTAGTCACTCTGCACTTGTCGATTGCTTCTTTTGATGAGGTACATAAGTGGACGCCTCGCTTATCTAAGTACTTATGTGAGACTCAAAGCTGGGTTAAGTCAATATGTGGACACTATACACTTGACTTAAGGCTATTTGGCTGACCGCAAGCTGCCATCCGCTTCTTCAAGTTCCCCTGAGTACCAGCTATGTCCATCCAATTTGTTTTAGGTTTGAACCGACATGGCAGCAACCAAGCCAGCACCACTGCTCATGTAATGAAGGCCATCCAATAATCTCCCTCCAGCTTATGCCTGCTCAGGATCATATATGTATACAAAGCTTAGTGAACTATGATCCTGAGATATACCACAAAGAGACCCTCAGAGCTGACCAAAGATGGCGGCATACTAGAAACCATAAACTGTACTCCTGTCTCTCACACTTCTTAAGCCATAATACTGTAAGCACTGCTTCCTACAGCACAATAACAGCGCCTCGGTGGTCATCCTGTACGACCTGAAAACACTTTTCACATGAGATCGAAAAACAAACGTACCACCTTTCCTTCCAAACCCCGTGCACGGTGTACTACCTATGTAGGCAAGCACATCAGCCCTCGACACAGGGTTAGTAATCACTATATAGATGCTACAATACAATGCAACACAACACATTTCCCTTTCTGTGGTGTAGGGAAACACCTCTGCCAAAGTCTCACCATTCAAGGAATTCACGTGGACATTTTGCCAGTAGAGAAAGTACCCCCCTTTTGAAGTCGCACAAGCAAGTGAAGGGAGGGGGGACGGGCACACGGACAGCGGGAGGGGGGACGGGCACACAGACAGCGAGAGGGGGGGCGGGAAAGGCACGGACAGCGGGAGGGGGGGCGGGAAAGGCACGGACAATGGATTTAACAGGTGGCCATTGGATGATGGTCATACCTTCAAAATACCAATTTGTGCTTAAAAAGGTGGTAAAGTGCGTCAGCCTAAACAGTACCGGATAACTGTTTACATAAGCCCATCATGAGAGAGCGAGCAGGCAGTGCGTGTTCCAGACTTGGTGCCAACAACTGCAGCAACCGGGGGTATGGAGCGAACTGACGAATGTGTCTGACAGAAGACATATCGCATTATAGACTCACAGTCTTTGGATACGACATACTGCGGTTCACACCGTGGGGATCAGGACGGCTGGTAGAAAGGGCACTGCGGGCAGGTAGAGTCGGAGGATGAATTATACACTAATGAGTGGAAGGATAGTGCTCGGCGCACAAGGGTGGACGGAACGGGTTTCGCTGCGGACTGGGAGGTGATGGGAATGTTGGTGCCTACAAACTGGTGCTACAACTTTATCTGTCAGCGCACAGTGTGGGGAGCTATGCTAGTTCGCCGGCACTCTCCCTAGACTCAGAATAACATGTTGACAGCTCCACACACCCCTCCCCCCCTCACATACCGTGGCAACCTCACGCGCAGAACACTGTTGCAGGGCAGTGTCCACATCGGGTACATCCACCTCCGCTTCAGACGCCATTTCTGCTGAGCAACAACTGATGCAGGAAGCAGAAACAGCGGCGACACCAGCTGGAAACCGAGACAGGCAGACCAGTACTAAACAGCGAAGAAGGACTGCCGAGGGACCTGACGACGTTCCCACAGAGATCTAATAAAGAACTAGAGTGCTAACTCGCTCCTTTCTCTCTGTATAAAGAGAAGGGGAACAACCCACAAGTTCAGGTAGAGTTAATATAAACAATTGAAAGCTTGTTTAAACAGTCAAGTTTTCAGATAGCACCTGAACAATGTGAGCGAACGTCCAAGTGAAGGGAGGGGGAACGGGCACACGGACAGCGGGAGGGGGGCGGGAAAGGCACGGACAGCGGGAGGGGGGCGGGAACGGCAAGAAAAAGCCCTCACCTGGACTCCTTCCGGCGACGGTCGGCTTGCAATGACCAAAACAAACCTTCCCCCCAAAAAAAATAGGAACCGCCCACCACCGCAATGACGTTGTCAAAGGGGCAGGATGGGTAAAAATGGCCGGAACGCCCCCGAATCTGCTCCGCAATTGACGGACAGATCTCTGTTCCAATGGCTAGCCTCCATTTATGGAGCTAGCCAATGGAACAGAGGGCGGATTCCCAAGCCACATACTGTAAACATTAGATTTCGCCTGCGCCGAAAAGCTGCGCGGTGCGCAGCTTTCGCCAGGCGAAACCTAAAAAGGGATGTTTAGATAGAGCAAGGTAAACCCGTAGAAACTAAAGTTGTTTCCGCTAACTACCCAGTTCCTAAGACTGCAATTGATAACCTAAAACTAAACAACAAGAACATGAATAAAAATAAGGGGCTAACTGGTAGTGGCCAAGTGAATAAACCCACCGAAATTAAAAATCCTACTACATGTACTCAGATCACTCCGTCACAGACAACAAGAGAGAAAATGGAGGAGGGGATAGGGGGTGGTCTAGACCGTTCGGAACATCGGGCTCCCTTGCCCATAATCAATCTACCCCCTGAATCCTCACCATTGGTATTGGTGTTGGGTAATGTGCCAGCATTGAATAAGGGAACGAGGGAGAATTATAGCCAGTTAAAAAATAAGGTGGTCCATTGGTTAGCAACTAATACTACAGAAGGAAACAGAATAGGGCATAATGTCATAATGGTTCGAAGGGTGTCATGGCTGGGCAGGACACATAAAACTAATACGGGGGATTGCATCGTAATTAATTTTAATACCCCTGAACCAGTAAGCAGGATACTAAGGGAGACCATGTTTAATGCGGGGCCACGGAGACAAGGCATTGAGATCTTGCAACTGGAGTATTTCTACCGGGATCTGAATAAATCAAGACCCAATAAAGGTGGAGGGTGGGGACATAATAGGACTACATATTTACAAGCAAGACAAGGGTGAGGTTATCCTAGAATGATGCCACCGTACCAAGCAAACCGGGTGGGTGAGGGTCCTATGCCACCTTTCGAAGGAATAAACAGGTTTGCTTTACTTTCTGGTCTAAATGACTGTGATTGACTGGGTGTTGACAAAACTAAAATTAAATCAACTAAAAACTATATGCACCACTATGCCCCCCAGCCTAGGAGGTCTCCCAAAAAGTCTGTAACTGAAGAGCAGGGAGTCCAGGTGGACAATGTACCAAGGGAAGTATCTACTGCTTTCCATCTGGGAGGGCAGAAAACCCCCACCCCCATACTTAAGAAAGCTACTGACAATTGTACTAGGATCATGCCCTTACTGGGGCATGGAAGTGGTATCGCATTGGCGAATCTCGAAACCAATGGGGGAAAATCCAAGAAGGATGCTGAGCGAAGGGGCCCAGTGGTAGATTTGCTGAAGCTTACCATAAACCGGTATATTACGGTCAAAACAGAATTTTCGTATCCAGCAGGGCGGCCAAGTGAGAATTGTTTCCTGGAACGTCTGTGGGTTGGAGAGTAAAGTACATAATACAATTTGGGGGGAGTTTGTGCAGAATATTGACATCCTTTGTATCCAGGAAACCTGGCTCCTGACTGAAAAACATCTAGATGGTTTTAAGACTTTCCACATTCCTGCAGTTCGATCCTTACATGGTAGGCACAAAGGAGGCATATGTATATATATCTCCCACCTGCTGAAGGTTATTAAGATTGCTAATAGAAATAGCTCTCACTATTATCAAATGGTCTCGGTAACTTTAAACCCTGGTGTGGAGTTAGTAATTGTAAATTTCTATAATAATATTAGCAACTCTGATTATGCTGAGGTCCTAAACAACTTACAGGTGGAACTGGGCTGTCTGAACTTAATAAAAGGGATAGATGCAATATTAACCTGGGTTGGAGATTTCAATATGAACATATGTGAACTTGAAACATGCGGGTTCCAGGAATATGGTGGGGAGGACGCAGTGGGCAAGAGCCACTTTTTGCATACTGACAAAGGGGAGAAAATAAATTGTATTATGACCAACTTCGACCTCGGCTTTGCTAATATGATGTGTTCCCCCAAGGTTGATTTTAGTTCCACCTTCCTAGCTAGGGGGTCTCAATCTGTTATCGATTTTATTATGGTTCCTAATAGATTTTCCAACCGGGTGGAAAAATTCGAGGTCCACTCAATTGGTCTGAGTGATCATCTCCCCATAAGTGCGTCCATTAGCATTTATGAGTATAATAAGGTCTCCACTATTGAGTCTTTGGTATGATCACAAGATATAACTGTAGCACGGCAAAATGGATTGGCACTGAAATGGAGCATTGTGGATCCAGTGGTAAAATCCACCGAGATTATAGCCAAGGCTTAAGCACACTTTATGGTTTGCTTAGATGAGAACTCCTCTATGGATGACACCCTGGAGGCTTTTGGCCATATCACAACCGCCATCCAGGATACGTTAACCAGGGCTCATACCGGAAGACCAAAAAAAGTAATGGTTGGTTCGACCCTCATTGCACTAAGGCGTATACTGCCCAGAAGGTCCCTCTAAGTTGTACACCTAGGGACCCCGATGCAATTAGAAAATGCAGGAAGGAATATAACCGAGCAAGGTGCAAACGTAAGAAGGAAAATAAAGACCAAGCATGGCAAAACCTATTAAGGGCATCACAGTATAGAGACTCCAAATCATTCTGGCAGGCAGTGAACGCACCCTTTTTCACTAAAAAGGATGCTGCTAGAATCGAAATAGCCATTGACAAAAAAACCTGGATAGATTTTTTCTCCAGTGTGTACAAGAATACTCAAGGGCACACTACGAATTAGAATGAGGAAAAAGGGCACCCCCCAACAGTACGTAACCATCTCCCGATAGACATGGAGATTTCCCTTGAGGAAGTACAACTAGCAATAAATGCCAGTAAAAATAACAAAGCCCCGAGACCTGATGGGATCCCTAACTGTAGGAACTGGGGTCGCCAGTTCCCCGGGGGTAGCCTGGCACGAGCAGGTAGGCACCCGAAAGCTTAGGTGTTAAGTGACTACACAGCACACGCATCCACTGAGACAATAAAAGGCACGCAATGACTGACGCCACTCCAGTGAGTTTGATTAAAAATCAAATAACTTTTATCTAAGCTCAAGGTTCAGTAGTGGAAAATCACAGTATCAATTAATCATCAAAGCATTTCATCAGAGGGGAGTAAAGGGAGCATTCAATATCCAATTTAACAGGTTGCAACAACATTTCCTTAGAGAATTAGCATTCCATTATCTCACAACAAACATTTCAATGCATTAGAAATCAACATGGCTTAAACCAGAATAGGACATTTCATGAAAGAATTAGGATGGACAACCAGCTCATCAGGCAAGGATGAGCATATCCTGTAGCAAGAGTCCACAGGTCTTCAGGTGAGTAACCTGTCCAGTAGGCAAATCAATTAACGTCTCACCAAGCAAGGGTGAACATTACATAAACTCTCCTTTGCAAGAGTAAACCATTTCCTTCAGCAGGAATAAGCAGTGCATTAAATGGGGATAAAAAAATGTCATTAAATATAAAACATTTCTTTAGGCATTAAATACCATCACATTACCTGATGCCTGAATAAGCAGTGCATTTCCCCTATTAATCAGGCCTAACATGTCCTGAGGTAAAAACAAAAAATTCATTAGGCAGGAAGAAATCACCCTTTCATGGGAATCCCCTACAGTCTTACTGGAAAATGCAGGCATGAACATTTCATGAGGAAATAACCATTTGAGCAGGAAATCATAACCATTCCATTACTCAGAATTAACCATTACATGGAGTAGCTAAAGGTACTTAGGGAACACTGCATTAGGCAGCAACATATGTGCAAATGTAAATGTAGTTGAGCTTATATAGCGCACAGCTACCCGCAGTGGGTTTCCCGGCGCTTGCTTAGGGAACCCGTCCTGGTATTCCCCTGTGAGATATCAGGGTATCCACAAGGTGAAAGTCAGGCATCCCGCCGCGAGGGGCCGTTGTGGAGATTAAGCAAGCTATTGCCCAGAGTCGCAGAGTGTGAACCCGTGAGTCGAGGAGGCACCGGGGCGAGAATTATCGAGTCCGTGGAATTTTTAGCCCAAGACCCGCCGAGGCGGGGAATTGAACCCTGGTCCAGGACCAATCTCAGCTTCCGGGTCTGCTGCCTCTAACCCCTGAGCCACACTTCTCCACAACATATAACACTTCCCCATGCAGGAATAAAACAGTTCATTGAAGATCAGGCAGGAATAATAACATTTCCTTACTGAGGAGTCATCAGGGCATCAAGCTGACTCTTTCAGCAGAGGTAGACCTCCCATTAGCCATATTAAACATTTTAGCACTTTGGGCCAGGGGCCGTTAAACTAGCCCAATAGCGGTACTTTCCGAGGACCGGCCTAGGGGCAGGTTAGCACAACTCGTTCCCCAAGGTGGGGTTAACTTCAGAAGAATTCAGGACCCCAAATGGCTTACAGGTAACTGGCCCGTCTCATTAGGGAGGTAACAGAAGCATTTCGTTATAGGGCTGTAGGCATTTCAACCCCCAGATCAGTAGGTCAGAATCAACAATTCAGTACCTACACTAAGCAGGCATAAACATTTCATTGGGAGTAGACATTTCAGCAGGAACTCATATCTATTTCCTTACACAGCCCTAGATATTCCCTGAGGCACTAATAAACAATGCATCCAAGCCCAATGAGCTTCTCCCTAGGCAAGAATTCAGATTTGGCCAATCATTTAAGATAATGTCAATAATACGGGTATCACTATCTCCTTAACACATTGCATTAGTACATTTCTTTAGAGTGGAGCAAAGTGAACCTTTCATGAATCCCGTTAGGCAAGGATAAACCTTTCATTTTGCAAGAATGAGCATTTCAACAGGCAACAATAAACAGTAACAGACCCCTTGCCAGGGGTGCATTCTACCATGCAGTCAACACACGCCTACTGCCCAATTGAGGGGGTCCCCAATGGCCTTAGTTCATGTTCTGGCCCAGCTACGGGCCTTCTGTGGGTAATTAGGGCCAAAGGGGCCCAACAACAGAGTTCCCCAGGGGAGTGGGGCGGTCTCGGGCCGGTCCGGGGCTTCAGGGACTTCTTGGGCCCAGGTCCAATCAGGTTGCGGCCCCGTGGGGGTGTGGAGCCGGCCGCCAATGGCAGCGCGGCCGGCTAGGGGCACAATCTCCTGGCCAATGGAAGCGCAGCAGGGGCAGGGTCTCTGACGCGCCCCCGTCACGTGATGCAGGCAAAGGCTTCAGGTCCTGTCAGGCCTAGCGCGGCCTGACAGGAATTCCGGCGGCCCTCTTCTGGTACCGGGGGCTGCCGCAACGATTTCCTCAGCGGGGGCCTCCCGCAGATAGACGCCAGGCCGCCGCGGTGATATCAGTCGCAGCATTGGCGGCGGCCCTCTCCTGGTACCGGGGGCCACTGAGGGGGATTGTTGGTAATGTCGGCGCCTCAAGGCAGTGCCAGTGAGTCTCCGGGCTGCGGCGGTGAGTGGGGGCTAGTCAGCGCAAATAAGGGCAGCGCTTCAGCGATGCACACAGCGCTCTGCCTATGCAGCGCTTCGCTGGACAGAGGGGCGCCTGGGTCAGCTGTGCGTTGGGGCTAGCCACAGGCTTGGCAGAACCAGCGCTCAAGGGCAGTCTCCACAGTAGCGCTTCACACAGGACTAGCGCCCAGGGACTTTGTGGCGCTTCAAAGACACAGCAGATGAGCGCTTGAAAGGCACATTAGGCCATGAGGGCGCTTAGCAGTTCAGTCAGCTCAGGGAGCTCAGGGGGCTAGCGCTAGGCAGGCAGGGTGCTTCACAGGTAGCCCAAGTAGACAGGCCGTCCAGCACTTCAGGGCTAGCGCTAAGCAGAGATAGCGCTTAGCATTCACTTCAGTGGGCACTTTCCTCAGGACAGCAATTCAGCCAATTCAGACAGGGGGAGTTAGGCAGGACAGCACAGGCCCAGGTGAAGGCAGGGGGGCGCGGGTGCAGCACAGTCCAATACCTGGTTGATTCCCCAGCAGTCCTGTGGTAGTTAGGTTTCTTCTTGGCGCTTGATGGTTTTGGCGCCCTTGTGAATAGCAGTTTCTTGTTTCTTGTTTCTGGGAGGGGGGTTGAGTTGAGGGCTTGTCAGCAGATCACTGTAGATTGTCTCTGGGTTCCCCTCCCGCCGGGCCAGATCAGTAGGTTAGTTGAGGGTACCTCACTCAACTTAAGAGGCAGCACCTAAGCCCTGTCACTTTCAGTGGCATAAGTCCCTGACTAGGCTCTACCGCCTAAATCTCCTGCGTGGGTCCCCCAGGCCAGTGATGCCCCAACTGACTGGAAAGTTTCCCTCCCTTTCCTTTTATAGGCCCAGGTCAGGTGACCACCCTCTAAGGCAGCAAAACTAGGCTCCGCCCCTATTCAAGAAGGTGCCAGGAGCTTCCCTACTCTAACTGTGGGCAGGCAAGGCAGACTGGAATGGTAACAATGTTGGGAGTCCCTGCCAGCTCCTGGCAACTAGAATGTGCCTTAACAAGACCACGCTGGAGTAACAGGGGTCAGTGGCAGCCATGTTGAGGGTAGAGGGCACCTGCACCTAGCATTGATTTTAACATTACCCAGGGCATTTTAACCTCACAGGGCCTATACAACTACATTACAAAGGGGGGACATCCTGAATTCGGGGAAGCAAAAAGCAAAAAATGTCCGTGAAAAGGGCCAAGTCCAACACTAACGATATATATATAATGAATGTTGACCTATGAGCCTCGCTTTGCACACGGGTTCTTGAAGCATGCTGTGCAAAAGGCTTTATAAATACATGGTCTGAATCGGTTATAATTCCGATATACAAAAAAGGGGATAGGGAGAGTCCTTCAAACTATAGACCTATATCCCTTCTAGACTCCCTCATGAAAATTGCAGGTAGAGTGGTTTTAAACAAAATGCAAACCTGGGCTGAGGAGCATGGTATTTTAAGTCCTGTACAGTATGGATTTCGAGAAGGTATGGGCACCGTGGAACAGGTCCTAAACTTTGTCATGTTTCAAGGAAAATACACGCGGGCCAAGCATGGATGTCTCTACGCAGTCTTAATTCGACCTTTCGGCCGCCTTTGACTGCGTGGAACATGCAAAGTTGTGGCAAATATTGGAGGAAATGAATGTTGAGCCCGCCATCGTGCTTTTTCTACGGCAGCTCTATTCAGGGGCAACTGCCAAGGTTAGATATGACCTGAGGGGGAGTGTACTGGGTCTTTCCGCATAGAGAAGGGTGTAAGACAAGGCTGTGTGCTGGCCCCCTTCCTTTTCTCCTTACACACGAACAACCTGGAGGCGGAACTGGGGGCTAGCAAAATTGACTCTCCGAGGTATGGTAAGAAACAGATTGTCTCCCTTCTCTATGCGGACGATGTAGTACTGATGGCCAGAACGAAGGTGGGCGCCCAGAAGGCCCTCCTGAAGTACGTAGAATTTATGGAAGCCAGGGGCCTTAAAATCAATGCCAATAAATCATTTGTGATGCTTTGTGGCAAAGATCGTGCTTCTTGCAAACACCTCAAGGTGGCAGGCCTGAAAATTGAACATACCAAAATCTTTCCATATTTGGAGGTATTAATTGATGGCTCGGGCTCCTGGGGACCCGAGGTTAAGAACAGGACCATATCTTTTAACCGATCTATAGCGGCCCTGATGAATTTTTCTACCAAACTAGGCAAAAGACCGCCCGAAATTATGCTAACGATATTTGTGACCAAATGTAGAAGCATCGCACTGTATAGGGCAGGGATCTGGGGGTACCAGGACACATCTTCCATGCAAATTGCAGAAAATAACTTCTTCAGATATTTGTTGGCTCTCCCACAGGCCATGTCTGTTTTTAACTGCCATGCAGAACTTGGCATGGACTATATCACAGACCTGATCAGACTGCAACCGATCTTGCTATGGCGGAGAGTATGGGCCACTAAAGCACTTGGCTTAACCCAGGGTATCATTAGGGACGTAATGGGCCTGGATAACGCGAAGCGCATTGCCTGGCTCGAGTATGTCAGGAAAACGCTGACTGACCTGCAAAGGCCTGAGCTATTCAGTAACCCGGACTTGATTTGTGGGGTACCTAAGAAAGCATTGAAAAAGCTATGCATGAATCACTTCGACCTATTAAGATGCTCTGGGGAGAACATAAAGAAAACGGTAATGCAACACCAACTGTCTTTGATCTGTTACAAAATACAACCCTACCTAATTCTAAGCACAATGGGCTTTGATCGTTTCATTTTGACCAGGTTTAGGTTCAACATATTTCATCGGCTGGTCACATTTCCAACCAAAAATGACTGGACCAGAACCTTAGAACCATGCCCATGCGATAATGTGTTGCTGCAATCTACTTTTCATGTGGTGCTGTTCTGCAAACTGTATGAGGGGGAGCGTTGTAGATGGATCAAACAATACCTGAGACAGGGAGCCTGGCGGCAATGTAGGCCCGCGTACCTTAGTCTGCAACAGTTGGATAATGTTAAATGTACCATGGTTATGATAGTTTTTTTTAAAAGTGTTTTAAGGAAACGTAATTTAATGATTAGCTAAACTCTGATATGTGACAGACTATGTACAATTCTGATTTAATACTTTTTTTACTTAAATGTTATTTATTTATTATTATTATATGGAATGTAAAGATGTATATATATGTATTTCTGCTTTTATGATTTTATGTAATGAAAATCGAATAAAGTTAAATTGAACTGAACCATTCCTCACATTTGTCCAGCAAATGGACATTCTATCTGACCCTTTGCCAATGACCGCCTATACCTTGTGCTCCAGTGGTTTTCAGAGTTTCAGATTGGGCGTTGTAATTTCTGATGTCAATTATTTGGAACAAGTGGTTGCTCTCACATCTTAAGGCTATTTTAATACTTTCAAGGGACACTTAAGTGTAGTCCAATATTGATTCAGCTTTACTTGTTATTCTTGTGACCATCATTGGAACATGTCCAGGACTGCGCCCGTTCAGTGTACGGAGTTCAATGGCCTCAAGGATGAGCAAGAACTCATGATCAAGTTTGTTGATGGGATTACATTTGGAAATTTGAATTGGAATCGCCCAGCTTATGTCTACTCTTCTTAAACTACTGCTTCTTCTGAAGGGATATTCCAGGTTACGATTGAGAGCTCCAGGGAGGACTGTTGTTTTTCTTGGGTGAGAGGCTTCTAGTTCCGTAAGTATTTAGTTTTAGGGATGAGTTTGCATTGATGCAAGGATGAAGACTGAATTTGTAGCATTCCCAAAGTACCAGTTATAAATTATAATGCCAAGGAAACCTGCAATATTGTGGTCAAGTCACAGGTGGGGTGATCAGGCGTGGTGGTTCCCGCCAAGTTCAGGTCATGGTGGACGGGTTTCTTTAAAACACTTCATACATATTCCCGCACATTGGGACGTTCTCTCTTCACCTTATCCGTGGCCTGACTGCATCATTACAGTGTTCTTATTGTTGTTGAGGACACTCTCTCCTCACCCCACCTCTGACTTGGTCACAATATTGCAGGTTTCCTTTATGAAGTTGAGATTCATCCTCTTCGAAGGAATAAAAACGTCATACCTAATTTACTCTACATGTAATATTGGATTCTGTATCCACGCTGCACCGTACATTTTGGACTATACTACTCTTTGACCCATTTGATATGACATTGTCTTTGGGGCCGTCCAACGTACATCAAGATAGTGAGTTGAGATATTGAAGTTACTTTGACCGCTTGCCTTAGCCTTGAAAAATTCTGAAATACCATCTGTGTACAGACGAAAGACGTGTCGGCTGCCTCTCACACTTGAATTTGAATACGAAAATAAAGAAAAATACATGTACCAATACTTCCATCGGGTCATCTTGTCTTGCTATAATTGGAAAATTGTTAATTCATCATATTAATATTATAGTCCTATTCTGTGAATAGTCCTGAAATGCATAGGATATTGTAATAGTTTCAATTTGGTTGTGCTGTATTGACTATCTCAAATAAGCTTTGTGTCGGCAGGTCCTTCGGATCTGCATTAGTCACTTTTGGTAGTGAGTGACATTAGTCTCCTTAGCACCCGCGCTGGATTTACAGCAATCTACTTATTAGTTACCCCTAACTATCAGGTTCTTTTAAACATGCTTTACTTTTGAGGTGCGGTTATTCCCTTATAGGGAACACCACTACCAACTTGGCTTAACTTAAGCCTCAAGAGAAGAGCCCAGCACTGGGACCTACAACCAAGGGATCTGGTGACAATAAAGGAGCTAAGGACACCATACGAGCCGGGCTCCTGGTGGATAACAGAGGTGATCAGCACCATGCTAACGGCAGAAAAGAATGAAGAGAAGGTGACCAGAAACATATCCTGGTTCAAAGGAGTGGAGAAAGAGTTTCCCTGATCCCCCAGTGAGGACCGAGCACAAGAAGTGAATGAGGGGCCCGGGGGTGAAGTGGCCATCGAACCGGCTGCCCAGCAGAAAGACATACCCACTCCACCGGACCGAGGCGGATGTAGTCACCACCCCAGGTACCGCCTGCGTTAAAACCCTCCCCCGAGCTCTCGGCTCAGAGACTTTGCATGCCACCTGGCGAGCTGTGCCCCAACAAGAAGATCAAAGAGACTGATTTGAGATGGGATGTAACAGGTCAGCGGTCCTGTTGTTGTGCCTGGCGTGAAGCTGGAAATGTCGCCCCAACACCCTCGGGCCAGGTGTGGCCTGAGGATGTAAATGAATCTAGGGATGGCCCCTTGGGTTACTCCACCCACTATCTTGTACTGTGTAGTCCTGTGTGTTTATTACCGCTGCATATACCAGTGCAGCCTAGGGCGTTGGTCGCTACATAAACCCCAGGACATCAAAAAATGAAAATAAAACTCTCCTGTGTTGTCTGTTATATAACCTGTACCACCGTCACCTTTCGCACCCAGCAATGTTTTAGCAGCTCAAGCTGCTCTGTGTTCCTCACACATGGGCCGCGACTCAGCGGGATGGTGCTGGGGAAGGGGAAGTAGGTGCTTGGAAATACCCCCAAGGCGACCTCTCACTCTACAGTTGTTTCTCACCTGTCACCGACCCCTTAAGGTGTGCCCAAGTTGTGGACCCCAAGACTTGCCTCATGCCACAGCTCCCTGGACGTGCCTGGTCCACAGTGTTGTACCCATGAGGTCTCCCTCTTCTCTGGCCCTCACCAGTGTCCCGCACCCTCTTTGTCGCTCTTTCATTCGAGTCGGCGTCTACTCCTTGTTTTCGGTCTTGTGCTCCTCCCCACTCCGTCGCAGCTCCAGTCTTCCCTCTCCATCCAAGGATCCCTTTTGAGTTTCCAAATCTGTATGCTGTGGGCTGATCTTTCCGGCCTTATTGGAACTCTCACTCCCCACCCCGGGGCTTACATCACACATACTACACTTAATGCAGCTGAGAGATGGAAGCCACTGCCAGCTGTAGCATAGCCATGGCTATTTTAGAGCAGGCAAGTCATTGGCTTTATGGAGCAACACAATTGTCAAGCACCTGAAGATGCCATACGGGTAACGCCTTAAGGTAAGAGTAGAGATGACCAGTAATTTCCAGTTTATGCTGCTGTGTCAAAGGCACTTTTTCTTGTGATATTACAGCTTTTTTACGCAGGTGCTCAGCCAGACCACAACAGTGAACTCTGGAGCCGTTCATTTTGAGCCCACTAGACAGCATTGATTGCTCTTTTTATTACTCTCCTGTGCCTGCTTCTTATTCGTGCCCCAGCTTCTCAATCTTCTGTACCTCCCATGGAGTATTGCCTTTTACCTTTTGTTTGGCTGACTTCTCTACTTTCACTGATTGCTTTTCAAGCCTTACCTTTTTATTCTGGGTTAAGCACTTCATGACTGTGTTGTGTTTTCCAGCTGTCTGTATTGTGTACTTTTCTTCCTCTGTCCTCTGTGTTGCTCTCTGTTGCCCGTGTATTTCTCTATGTCCCTGTCCATGTTGCTCTTGCTCTCTTGTACTCCACCCCTGCCTTGATTTCTACCTGTGTGCAACACCCTGCCCTCACAAAGTTGCTCTTTTGCCCATGACTTCTTCTACCCATACCCACCCTCCACGTTGCTTCTATTTACCCACGCCCACATGACTCACCCGTTGTTTTCCCTCCCCAAGCCCTCTTTCAATTCTGCTTCTCCATGCATGCTGTCCTTTCTTGCTTATTGCTTCTCTTCTCCACCCTTGCCCCCCATATTGCTTGCACATTCCCACCTTGCTTCCCCCACACCCACCCTTAAAAATGAACACTTTTGCTTATTTTTTCATTTTATTTGCCAATCCAACTTGGACACATCATTTTGTGGGCACTTACATGTATGGTTCAAGATGATAGAAAATAATGCAGCTTGCCACCGCTTAACCTTTTTTGATTCTTATATGTTTAAAGTGGCAAACATTTTAAAGGAACAATACCTATCATGGAGAAACCAGTGGGTTAATCAGAAACTTTCCTCGGCCAACTCTCAGAGGGGACTATCTTTTGAGGCGTATTTATCAAGGTTTTGCATCCCCCCTGCATCACACAAGGAGGCGCAAGGGTGTCATCAAACATAAGTAAGATAACAAGCCACACAAGGCCACCTTGTGTGGCCCTGCATGGCTTGATAAATCAAGAGTAACAGAAGACAGCACAAATCGCAGGGAGGCATTCCATGGGTGAAGTGTGCGTGTTCCCAAGCATCACCTACGGATTTTGGCACAATCTCAGATTTACTATTAGTGGTAGACATGGGAAGGCATCTGTTAAACATTGGGTTTCTGGTTGGCAGAGGTATGCACCATGCCCAAGCAGGAAGTACAATCCTAGGGCCAGATTCACAAAAGTAATCTGAGACAAAATCCTGACTTTTCGACTTTCGTATTCACAAAAGGCATTTAGGAGTAGTTGTGATTTTGTCTCAGTTAAACTTAAGTTTTGGTCTTAAGTTAAACTTAAAACCAAAACTTAAGTTTAACTGAGACAAAATCCTAACTTTACGACCTTAGGTATTCACAAAGGGCACTTAGGGGTAGTAAAGTTAAGATTTTGGCTCAGTTAAACTTAAGTTAAATTTAAGACCAAATCCTTTGTGAGTCTGGGTATCAACTAAGAAAAAATGTGAACGAGGGAATCATTTATGGAAAAACAATTGGGAATGATATACTTGAGTTCTCTCTCCTAACAGTGGCAGGAGGAACTGAATCTAAACCGAACTGTACACATATTTGATAGAGCAAGGAATCCTATAGGACATGTGCACACTGAAGATAACTCCTTGTATTCAATCTATATAATGAAGGGGTACAGACCTCATAATTACACAGTATTCACAAGCCCCTTCTGCAGCCACCCCAACTCTCTCCTCAAGGAATCACTGGCACCGCCCTTCTCTTCAGATGTTACCCTGCTCTGTGCTCATTTAGCAGAAATCAAGGAAAGCCCATTTTGTGCTCTAGAGGGCATCTTTAGGATTTGGTAAAACTTCAAGTGCATGCTGGGAGAACATCCTTCCTGCATATGACTCACATCCTCTGTCTGCTTTCTTTCTTCAGAGCTGAACCCTGTTCCTACAGACAGCCCCTGCTCCAGCTGGCAGCTCACCCTGGGTGTGGCCTGTGGTGTTGTGCTCGGTGCTGCAGCCATTGTAGCTGGAGTGGTTGTATATTACAAAAGACAGTTGAAGCAGAAGGGAACACAGACAGGTAACACACTTTAGTTTGATCCCCATCCTGTGTCATTGAATATTCAACTTAAACACACACTAATGTTGTCTCTTTATTTGTTCCCAATGAACCCACATCCCACAGTTATCCAGAACCCTGGAGGCCACTATGAGAACACGAGGAAAGAACAGAGGGGGCCTCCTGACGTAAGTAGCACAGTTCCCACTCATGGAAATACCACCGTACACAGAAGAAAAAGGTTAAGGGCCTTATTTATGAAGGTTGCGTCACTTTTGCGCCACAGTTGCATCACTTTTAGTGAAGCGGCGTAAATAATGCGCCATGTTGCGCCATATTTACAAAGTGACGCTTGAGGGAGATGCGTCACTTCGTAAACTCCTGCGCTACATTATACCTGCGCAAGGTATTTTGTATTCAGGGTTGGCATTCCCCCGAAAGAAAGGGTCATAGGAGTGGCGCAGAGAAATCTATGAAATTTCATTGTGCCACTTCTAGGACACCAATGCGTCAAAACCTTACGCCTGCCTGATGACAGGCATAGGGGTGACCTAGGCCCTTTCACATGGGGCTTGCCTCATTTGAAAGGAGCATTGCTGTAGTTGTGTCACACGTCCCACACAGCTCCATCAATGCGCCACTTTTGCGCAGACGGATATGGCAGTAATACTGACGTATCTCTCATTCCTTGCGACATGATGCGTCATACAGTACATATGACGCATCATTCGTGTCACAAGGAGGGCATAAGAGAAGTGTTGCCTAGCTGCTTTTACGCAGACACTTCTTATGAATGAGGCCCTAAATATTTACTGTTAACAGATCTCTTATGCAGTGCATGATGTCCATGCCTAAAAAGGTGTCTCTTACCCTTAGGCACACAATAGTGTGAGTAATTCCTGACAGGGCCCAGTTACTTACAGTTAATCTTCATTATTCTGACTCCAGGTCTTCCTTGCTACAGTCCTTACCTGTGGAGTTTATCTCTGCTATTGACAATTGTACGTGAAGCCAAAAAACTACTGAAATGGCCGCCCGTCTATTTTCTGAGGAAGTGTACTACAGCGGGCTGCACCAAAGGAGCCACCTGTAAATCCCCAAGCTCAGAAAGGAAAAACTGGTCTGTTTCAATACGCCTTTGGGTGAGAGGGAGGGACCAGGACTGTAGCAAGGGTGACCTGGAGGCGGATTAATGAAGATTACCTGTAAGTAAGCGGTTCATTTCCAATTCGAAGACTTGCTGTGTTCATGAGATGACATTTCCCCATACCCTCTAGTGACTCTAAGGTTGCACCCCAAACTCACCCGCTTGCATTCACTGTTAATTTGAGAAGTAGAATTTCAAATGGGCAACCTTTGGAAAGATGCTGTACCTTTAGCCACCACTGCAGATCCTGTGAAACTTGAAGGGACACTGGGGTCAAATGCTCGTACATTTGGGATACTGACTTCCAGTGCTCTGAGAGATGCCTTACTATTGGATACACATGACATTGTGGAAGCCATAACCTCTCGCTGCGGCTGTTGATGTTGCTAAAGAGGGCCTTCAGATGTGACATCACTTTTACAATTCTGTAGGTTGGCAAACATACCCTTCCCACCTCTGAACTGAACAAAGCTCCAATTAACTGTATTGTATGCACTAGGATTAATTTTGGACAGGGGTCCCCCAGCTATGACCCCTCCTCTAAAGGTCTGTCATGCCCCTTGTGTTTGTAAAGCTCTATTGTACGGTACTGACCTTGTCCTGAAGGCAGCATGGAGCAGCTGTGGTAATTTGAACTTCTGCTGATTTCTTTGCAAGATCTTTCAACTGAGGACCAAACAGACTAGCTTAAGTGAAAGATACATGCATTAGGAGCGGCTTTTGAGAAGCATCCACCTTTCATCAAAAGATGTCTCCATGCTGCTACCACTGCTTCAGAAAAAGAGGCAGCTGAACCCAAGAGGTCAAAACTACATCAGAGAAGAATTGCACCTTCTGTCCCATTACCGAAAGAGTTGGAGTCAGATCTTCACCAGTCGGAATCTGCTCAGTTAGATTATATAATTGACAAAGGTGCTGGCTGCTCTGATCGAGACATTTGAAGTTGCATAGATCTCTTAATAGCTACCTTCACCTTCTTGTCCAGTGCTTCAGGAAGGACTGCCGCCTCTGAAATAATGACTTCTTTCAAGGAAAGCCTTGCCATAGCCAATGGCATGTAGGTGGGAATGTATCCATAAAATTCACCATCAAAGCTATCCTCTCCTATAGACCCTCAGAACCATGCACTGGCCTTAGCAAAGCCATCACAGACTTCATCATCCCATTCGCCATCAAATCCAAGCACTACATCCTCCTTGGTGACCTCAACTTCCCCCTGGATGACCCCACAGACACAAACTCTGCCAAGCTCCTGGAATGACTGGATAACATCGGCCCAGCTGGTCACAGACCCCACCCACAAAGCAGGACACAGACTGGACCCTACCTTTACGTCTAGCAACAAGGTCAAATACAGCCATACCACAGAACTCACCTGGATCAACCACTCCATCATCTATTTCACCATCACAAGATCACCCACATCACCCCCAACCCTCCCAACACCTTGTCTGCTAGATGGAGCAAAGTCACACAGGGCCAATGGGTGGACACCATCAGCACTACCCAAATTGAGACAGGCAGTTGAGAACTTCAAAACCTGACTCACCAATGTGCTGACCGAGTTGCACCAATCAAATTAACCAAAACCCACAGATCTACCAGATGAGTAAGCTAGTACACACCTGAATTAAGCACAACGAAACTCAGCTACAAACAACTGGAGAGAAGATGGTGCACTAGCAGAGATGATACAGGCAGAGCCACCTTCAAGTCAGCCCTCAACACACACCACTAACAACTCAAAGACATGAGAAGAGACACCCGGCAGTCCCCATCAAAGCAAGCGCCAACCAAACCAAGGAACCTTTAACCATCATCAGAGAGTTTTCCTGACCAACAGCCACAGAGTACACTGTCCCTCCCTCACAGGAACTCTACGAAGCTCTAGAGAATCACTTCCACAACAAGATATCCACCATCGACTGGTACTTAGAGACGAAATCCACTGACCTCCTCACTTCAATGGAAGCCAACCAACATCTCTCCGCTTCAGAACTGCTCACCATACTGGACACCACAATCATCTTGAACTGCATCCACTCAGGTGTACCAATCGACCCCTGCCCAACTGACTCCTAAACCTGGGAAGCAACAAGACCAGCCAACAACTCACCACTGTCCTCAATGCATCCATCGACATGGCCACTTTGACCAATACATGGAAACATACAGAGGTCAGACCTCTTCTCAAGAAACCCTCCGCAGACCCCTGCAAACTTAAGAACTACTGCCCCATCTCACTGCTTCCGTTTCCCGCCAAAGTCCTGAAGAAGGTCATCAATCGTCAGCTCACCAAATACCTGGAGAGAAACAACCTACTAGACACCTCCCAATCCAGGTTCTGAGCTAACCACAGGACCAAGATCACTCTGCCGCCACAGACAAAATCTGCGCCTACTCCATAGAGGAGAGTCGGACACCCTGATCCTTCTCGACCTCTCCGCAGCCTTTGACACCGTTTCCCACCACACATTCATGAAGAGACTGCACCAGATCAGAATAAAGGGAGGATTGAATCATTCCTCTTGTTATAAACACAGAGAATCCGCGTCCCCCTTCACAGTGGAACTCACGCGCACCATCTGCGGCGTTCCTCAAGGCTCATCCCGTAGGTCCACCCTCTTCAACATTTACATGACACTTCTAACCAACATCGTCGGAACCCACAACATCAACATCATATCCTACGCCGCTGACATCCAGCTCATCTTCGCGCTCTCAACAGGCCCCACCACCACAAAGACCAGCTTCCACAACTGTATGAAAAACGCCACAGTCTGGATGAAGGACAACCATTTCAAGCTGAAATGGACAAAACTGAAGTGCTGATATTTGGCAACGACACCTCCCTCTAGAACGACACCTGGTGACCCACTGGGCTTGAACCCACCACCACACCAAAAGATCATACCCAAAACCTCTGCATCATCCTGGACAGCAAACTCACCATGAAAAGACTGTTCAACACAATGTCCTCTGCCTGCTTCCACATTCTCCGCAGGCTTCGAAGAGTCTTCACATGGCTCCCCATAAGCAAGAGAAAAACTATCATTCAAGCCCTAATCACCAGTATGCAAGTACCACCACCAAACTCTTGAGAAAGCTTCAATACAGTATTCAGTGGCCAGACTGATCCTCAACCTGCCCAAATGGACTTACATCACTCAGCACCTGAGGGACCTCCACTGGCTCCCCTTCAAGATAAGTTGTCAATTCAAATTACTGGCACACGCCTACAAAATCCTCCAAAACCAAGGACCAGCATGCATAAAACACCCCCCGAACTTCCACCTATCATCTAAAAACTCCACTTGCCTCCCTTTCCCTGGCTCAGACACTGCACAACTGCCGTAGCCACAGCGGAGACTGCTTCATCACCCACCTCACCGCCAAGTCCTGGAATTCCCTTCCTCTCCACCTCCGTGCATCTCCCTTGCTGACGCACTTCCTAGAAGAGACCTGTTTATCAACGGAGTCCAGCAACCTAAGTGCCTGGATAGCCTCGAGGGTGATACGTCGTGGTCTACAAGTACTGACTCATTGATTGATTGATTGGTAAAAAATCTCACATAAGACTGTTTGCCATCTCCCTTCCATTCTAAAGTCAACACCTTCATAATAGCTGAATGCACTGGAAGTGACTCAGGGTCTTTACGCTGATGAAGACTTAAAAAGCCTTCTTCAACAGCAGCCTGTGGGGCTTCAGCGCAATGTTAAACTATTCCTCAAATGTGTACATTGCCCTTTGACCTCCTCCTCATACATTTCAACCTGTACAACATCCCCGACTCCTCAGACACTTTAGAATTTTTGGAGAAGGAGCCTCTTTTCTGGCAACAAATTCTCCCATCACAACATTTTCAAACTTGCTTTGTATTAAGATATTGAAGTTTGAGGCAAGGAAGTTGGGGCTGTGTCCTTTATTGGCTGTGGAGGAGTTTCCAAATGCTTAGGTTTCGCAGAAGCTTTCATCTCCATAGTGAACAGATGTCAGGAGAGAAAAGATTTTCTTAAATAGTGGGTGCTAAGGAAGCGACTCATTTCAAAAATGAACTTTATAGTATCTTGTCCATGTTTATGTTATGCCATTTCACCACCTGCTCAGCCAGTGTGTTTGTGCTGTGTGGTGTCTTTCTACTTATTTGTTGTTTCTTACGCCTTTTTACTGTTTTCTTCTCTTTCGTAATTCGTTGTTGGAGAATATGGGTCATTTTCTTTTGTGTATACTTACACATTGCTTCCTCTCAGTTTTCCTCCACCTATCTCTCCGCTTGTTCCTATCTGACCTTATTCTTTATTATTTCTCCTGTTGCTTCTTTGTTTCTCTCAGTTATTCCTTCATTGGGTTCTGATTGGTATATCTCATTTAGGTTTTGGACAATTGCTTCTGTTGTATTAGAAAGGGGGATATGTTGTATCGTGTTCATGTTTATGTTATGCTATTTCACCACCTGCTCAGCCAGTGGGTTTGTGCTGTGTGCTGCGTGGAATGTTGGAGTGATGATGCACTTCGGAATGTTGGGAGACTGTGAGGTGAAGTGACAGCGGAGCATGGGCTGAGCAGCAGGGAGGCCGCTCCTGGTGGGGCTGCTCTACAGAACCTGTATCTAACTTCAATAAAACATCTTGAACTACATCCTACCTGCATGGACCTTGTTACTACAAACATGTTATATAAATCTTATTTATTTATTTCGAGAGTTTTATATAGCGCTACTGGACCCGAGGGTATCGGAGCGCTTTACAAGATCGATATACTTACACAAAATAGATAACAATGTGCATTAATCATGAAAATTCAAAACATAACATTCACATGGAAAGGAGGTAGCCAGGTATGACGGCATAGTCGCGTGCTAATAACCAAGGAGGATAAGAGTGGGGAGGGAAGGCAGGGAGAATAAGAAGAAGGTGGAAGGTATGAAGAGTAGGAGAAAAAGGGGGTGAGAAACAGACGGAGAGGAGGTTAGAGAGGTGAGGAAAGGGGAGAGGTGATGGGAAAGGCAGGGGGGTAGGAGTCGGGCAGCAGTTGAATCAGAGACTTTACAGAGACTTTAGGTGCCCCAGTATTTGTCGAGAAGAAGCGATTTGAGCCTTTTTTTGAAGAGAGGGTAGGAGGGGTTGCAACGGAGATCTTTGGGGAGAGAGTTCCAGATCGTAGGGGCATTACCCGAGAATGCTCGGGATTGGGCTTTTTTGCATTTGAGTTTGGGCGGGATTAGGACCACGGAGTTCGTGCTCCTAAGGGACCTAGAGCATCCAGCTTTTTGTAGTTTGTCAGCCAGATAAGAGGGGGTGTTAAGGTGAAGAGCTTTGTACGTAATACGTGCAATTTTGTATCTGCGACAGAAGGTCCTCCCGAAGGGGCAGACGAATCGAGGGATCTACTGACATGCTGAGTAGCTCGGGATACCAGTATCTTCGTGCCCAGTCTGGAGCCACAAGGATAACCTGGGCCCGGTCGCGCCTGATCTTCTTCAGCACTCTGGGCAGAAGTGGTATAGGCGGAAAGGCGTACAACAGACCGCGACGAAAAGCGTCTCTGAGCGAGTGCCGCCTTGGAAATTGCAACGCGCAGAATTGATGACATTGCGCGTTCTCTTCGGTGGCGAATAGATCTAACCAAGGCTCTCCCCATTGCTGAAAGAGGCCTTGCGCCACGTCCGAGTTCAGACGCCATTCGTGATCCATCATGCACCGACGGCTGAGTTCGTCCGCCCTGGCATTCAGAGAACCTGCCAGGTGTTGAACTACCAGGGTCACACCCTGACTTTCCAGCCACTGCCAGAGGCGCAGAGCCTGCTGGCATAGGGTCCACGACCCCACCCCGCCCTGTTTGTTGGAGTACCACATGGCGGTGGTGTTGTCCGTGAACACCTGCACTACACTCCCCCGGACAGAGGGGAGGAATGCCTTCAGCGCTAGACGAATCACCCGTAACTCCAACAGGTTGATGTGGAGCCGGGCCTCCGCCGGAGACCAGAGTCCTCTGATCTCCGCCTCTCCCATGTGGCCACCCCAGCCCTGGAGGGACGCGTCCGTCACAACTACGTGCTCCGGGTGGGGTAGGGAGAGGGACCTGCCACTGACCCAATCGCGGTCCGTGAGCCACCACTGCAACTGTCTTGCAGTGCCCTCCAAGATCAAGACGTGATCGGACAAGTTGCCCTGATGCTGGGCCCACTGAAACTTCAGGTCCCACTGCAGAGCCCGCATCCGCCACCGGGCGTGACGCACCAGTAGGATGCAGGAGGCCATCAGCCCCAGAAGCCGCAGCGTCAACCTGACCGAGACTCGGGATAAAGGCTGTAAGATGGGAATCAGAGCCTGAATATCCCGAACCCGCTGTTCGGGAGGGTAAACCCGAAACTGCGCCGAGTCTAGAACCGCTCCGATGAAGAGGAGCTTCTGAGAGGGACACAGGTGCGACTTCGGCACATTGATGGAGAACCCCAGCAAATGCAGGAGGTCGGCCATAGTCTGGAGGTGGCTGACGACTGATTGGGGCGAGCCCGCCTTCAACAACCAGTCGTCGAGGTAGGGGAAGACTGACACCCCTAACCTGCGCAGATGAGCTGCGACCACCGCCATCACCTTCGTGAACACCCGTGGGGCGCAGGTAAGGCCAAAGGGGAGCACAGTAAACTGAAAGTGCTCGTGGCCTACCGTGAACCGCAGGTAACGCCGGTGGGCCGGCAGGACGGGGATGTGAAAATAAGCGTCCTGCAAGTCCAACGCTACCATCCAGTCTCCGGGGTCCAGGGCAGCTAAGACCTGAGCCAAAGTCAGCATCTTGAACTTCTCTTGACGGAGGAAGCCGTTGATGTTCCGTAGGTCCAAGATCGGGCGAAGGCCCCCCTTGCCCTTCTTGGGTACCAGAAAGTAGTGAGAGTAACATCCACACCCTACTTCTGGCTCAAGAACGCGCTCGATGGCCCCCTTGGCCAAGAGGGCCGTGACTTCCTCTTGCAGAAGTTGCAAGTGATCCCCCGACACGTGGTGGAATTGCGGTGGCATGGCTGGAGGGGTCGCCTCGAAGGGGAGGGAGTAGCCCCTTCGGATGATTTGCGGCACCCACTTGTCTAATGTGACAGTGTGCCAGTGGAAGTGGTGATGGCGAACCCTGCCTCCCACAGGTGTCACATGGGCCTGAAAGCTCGGACTAGGAAGGTTTGGAGGCAGGTGCTGCGGAGGGAGGTGTGGACTGGCCTCGCCGCTGACCCCGACCGCCGCCGCCACGGCGGTTTCCACGGCCGCCACCACGCTGCTGGGTATTCCGCGGTGCATGGCTGGCAGCACGTGTGGGGACGCCCCTTCCGTGGCTACGAAAGGCACCCGATTGCTGGCGCGTGCTCGAGAGGCCTAAGGACTTGGCCGTAGCCCTGGAGTCCTTAAATCGCTCCAGCGCATGGTCTGCCTTGTCGCCAAAAAGGCGACGGCCATTGAACGGCATATCCAGGAGGGTGGCCTGGACATCGGCCGAGAAATTGGCGGACCTCAACCAGGCGTGGCGTCGAACCGCCACCGTCGTTGCCATCTCCCTGCCCAGTGAGTCCGTGGTATCCAGTCCACACCGGATAGAGTATCGTGCCGCATCTCGACCCTCCACAAGGGCTTGGGCGAGTTTAGCCCGGACCTCCTTCGGGCATTGTGGCAGCACGTCCGCGACCGTGTCCCACAGGGTGTGGGTGTAGCGGCCCAAGAGACACGCGGTGTTGACAAACCGCAGTCCCAAACTCAGGGACGAGAACACTTTCTTTCCGAACTGTTCGTATCTCTTGGATTCCCGATCGGGCGGGGCCGTCGGGAATGCGGTCTGGGAAGTGGAGGCCTGGATAACCAGGCTCTCGGGGGTGGGGTGGACAAAAAGCAAGGGTCGCCCGAGGCCGGGCGGTAGCGTCTAGCCACGTTCCTATCCACAGGCGGACCCGTGGCGGGCTTGGACCAAGTGCCCACAAGAACGTCACATAGGGCTTCATTAAACGGCAGCAGAGGCTCACTGGAGCTTGCCTGCGGTTTAAGAACCTCAGTGAGGAGGTTAGTCCTCACGGCCGCGACGGGGAGCTCCAGGTCCAAGGCCTTGGCTGCCCTCATCAACACTACGCTGTAAGCAGCCCCCTCCTCCGTAGCCACGGTGGGAGGGGAGACAAATCCAGTGTCTGGCGAGGTGTCAATACCACTGGCCTCCCCAAGCTCATATGTCCAGTCCTCCTGTGACTGGCAATCCTGTGCCAGAGGGTCCTCAGACCCCTCCCAATCACCTCCGGCATCAGTCTCCTGTAATCCAGGGTCAACAGACTGGGCCTCCTCATGGAAATAGAAATCTCCAAAGGCCGACGGAAGCGGCGCCCAACGGCGCCGGAAAGTCGGACCGAAGGGAAGACTGGGACGGCGTCCAGAATGGGCGCCGGGGGCGACACCCTAAGGGCCGGCGCCGGTGAGGTCGTGAGGTCGACCGGCGACGACCCGGATCCGGAAGCGGATCCTGTGAGGTCCTGCGGCGCCGGGACCGAAGTCGCCGGCGGCGCCGGGGCCGAAGCACCCGACGGCATTGGGGCCAAAGCGCCCGACCCGCTAGGGCCTCCAGCCGGGACCGCTGGGCCCGGAGGCGCCGCGGGGCCCGGCCGAGGAGGGAGGGACTTCATGGCCATGAGGTACCGCTCGACCTCCTCCGGCGTCGCGCCGTGCCCAGGGACCCGAAGGTGTGGGGCAGGCGGCGACGCGTGCGACTCTCGTGGAGCCGCGTGGGCGGTGTCGCCCGAACCCCCAGCCGCATCGTGCGAGCGTCGGGGTGGGTCGGAGGAGCGATGATGCCGCTCCGACCTCTCATGCCTCTTACCTGAGGACTTGGATCCCGACGACCGGTGTCCACTCCCGGAGCTGCGAGGACTCCGACCCCGCGACCGGTCCCTCGACCTCCCGTGGGACCGGGACCTGGAATGGCGCGGGGCCGACTGCCGGAGCTCGAGCCGCTTGCGGGACCGCTCCCGCCTAGCCTTCGACGTCAGGGCCCGGCATTCGGAGCAGGTGCGGTCGTCGTGGTCGAGGCCTAAGCACTTCAGGCACCGGCGATGGGGGTCCGTGACCGACATCAGTCAGTCGCACTTCGAACAGGGCTTGAACCCGGGCATCCCTACCGGCACCGATAGAGTCGAAGACTCAAGAAAGAAATGATTGAAAAAGATCAAAAAGTTTAGTCAAAAAATGACTAGGGGTAGAGCTTCTCCGGTACTGCGCTAGCTGGCGCTGAAAAAAGAAGAACTGACGTCAGCGTGCATGGGCGGCGTCTAAGTACTCGGACGACGTCATTCCGGCGCTAACGACACCGACGACGGACGCGGAGCCGCAGACGACGCCTACCGACGCGCAGGGGTATTGTTACGCAAAAATTTCCGGATCCAGTCTGACGCCTGGAGATATTCTAAGGTAAGGAATCTATCACTAACGTGTCTCTTTCAGATCACAGGACCAAGACCACTCTGGTTGCCGCCACAGACAAAATCTGCACCTACTCCATAGAGGAGAGTCGGACACCCTGATCCTTCTCGACCTCTCCGCAGCCTTTGACACCATTTCCCACCACACATTCATGAAGAGACTGCACCAGATCAGAATAAAGGGAGGATTGCATCATTCCTCTTGTTAGAAACACAGAGAATCCGCGTCCCCCTTCACAGTGGAACTCACGCGCACCATCTGCGGCGTTCCTCAAGGCTCATCCCTTAGGTCCACCCTCTTCAACATTTACATGACACTTCTAACCAACATCGTCGGAACCCACAACATCAACATCATATCCTACGCCGCTGACATCCAGCTCATCTTCGCGCTCTCAACAGGCCCACCACCACCAAGACCAGCTTCCACAACTGTATGAAAAATGCCACAGCCTGGATGAAGGACAACCATTTGAAGCTGAAATGGACAAAACTGAAGTGCTGATATTTGGCAACCACACCTCCCTCTGGAACGACACCTGGTGACCCACTGGGCTTGGACCCACCACCATACCAAAAGATCATGCCCAAAACCTCTGCATCATCCTGGACTGCAAACTCACCATGAAACGACAGTTCAAAACAGTGTCCTCTGCCTGCTTCAACACTCTCCGCATGCTCCGAAGTGTCTTCACATTGCTTCCCATAAGCAAGAGAAAAACTATCATGCAAGCCCTAATCACCAGTATGCAAGTACCACCACCGAACTCATGAGAAAGCTTCAATACAGTATTCAGTGGCCAGACTGATCCTCAACCTGCCCAAACGGACTTACATCACTCAGCACCTGAGGGACCTCCACTGGCTCCCCTTCAAAATAAGATGCCAATTCAAATTACTGGCACACGCCTACAAAATCCTCCAAAACCAAGGATCAGCATGCATGAAACACCACCTGAACTTCCACCAATCATCTAAAAACTCCGCTTGCCTCCCTTGCCCTGGCTCAGACACTGCACAACTGCCATAGCCACAGCGGAGACTGCTTCATCACCCACCTCACCGCCAAGTCCTGGAATTCCCTTCCTCTCCACCTCCGTGCATCTCCCCCGTGTGACGCACTTCCAAGAAGAGACCTGGTTTATCAACTGAGTCCAGCAACCTAAGCGCCTGGATAGCATCTAGGGTGATACGCCGTGGTCTACAAGTACTGACTCATTGATTGATTGATTGATTGATTGATAAAAAGTCTCACATAAGACTGTTTGCCATCTCCCTTCCATTCTAAAGTAAAGACCTTCAAAATAGCTGGATGCACTGGAAGTGACTCAGGGTCTTTATGATGATGAAGACTTAAAAAGCCTTCTTCAACAGCAGCCTGTGGGGCTTCAGGGCAATGTTAAACTATTCCTCAAATGTGTACATTGCCCTTTGACCTCCTCTTCATACATTTCATCCTGTACAACATCCCCGCATCCTCAGACACTTTAGAATTTTTGGAGAAGGAGCCTCTTTTCTGGCAACAAATTCTCCTATCACAACATTTTCAAACTTGCTTTGTATTAAGATATTGAAGTTTGAGGCAAGGAAGTTGGGGCTGTGTCCTTTATTGGCTGCGCAGGAGTTTCCAAATGCTTAGGTTTCGCAGAAGCTTTCATCTCCATAGTGAACAGATGTCAGGAGGGAAAAGATTTTTTTAAATAGTGGTTGCTAAGGAAGCGACTCTCGTTTGAAACATGAACTTTATAGTATCTTGTCCATGTTTATGTTATGCCATTTCACCACCTGCTCAGCCAGTGTGTTTGTGCTGTGTGCTGTCTTTCTACTTATTTGTTGTTTCTTACGCCTTTTTACTGTTTTCTTCTCTTTTGTAATTCCTTGTTGGAGAATATGGGTCATTTTCTTTTGTGTATACTTACACATTGCTTCCTCTCAGTTTTCCTCCACCTATCTCTCCGCTTGTTCCTATCTGACCTTATTCTTTGTTATTTCTTCTGTTGCTTTTTTGTTTCTCTCAGTTATTCCTTTATTGGGTTCTGATTGGTATATCTCATTCAGGTTTTGGACAATTGCTTCTGTTGTATAAGAAAGGGGGATAGGTTGTATCGTGTCCATGTTTATGTTATGCTATTTCACCACCTGCTCAGCCAGTGTGTTTGTGCTGTGTGCTGCGTGGAATGTTGGAGTGATGATGCACTTCGGAATGTTGGGAGACTGTGAGGTGAAGTGACAGCGGAGCATGGGCTGAGCAGCAGGGAGGCCGCTCCTGGTGGGGCTGCTCTACAGAACCTGTATCTTACTTCAATAACACATCTTGAACTACATCCTACCTGCATGGACCTTGTTACTACAAACATGTTATATAAATCCAAGGCTATAAATGGAAGCTCTTGATTGCGTGATCCAAACAGAGCCTTAAGTGTGAAAAAATGCTGCAGCACACACATTTATTTACTATCTATCCGCTAAAGCATGCCTAAAATATCATTTAACTGCTTTCCTGGCGTGTCTGCTAAAGAACTATACGTAATCCGGGGAGAGCAAGAGAGAATGAAAACAAATAAACGTTAAAATCCATGTTAGTCGCCTACCTTGCTTCCTGGCAATGACCAGTCACTCCCTGGTCAAAACAGGAAGGGGCATATTATCAAGACAGGCGATAAAATTATCGCCGCATTATCGGCAGAAAACTGCCGCTAAAGCGGCGATAATGGGCTTGATAATATGCTCTATGGAATTCCAATCGAAGCCCATGTTAGACTGTGATGTCATTTGTGGCACACACTGCATCTTAGAGTGCAGAGCCTCTCCACTGTTGTGTGCTTCTGAATTGTGTGTGGTGATGTGGACCTCACCAGCGATCCGATGGCAGGAGTCACATCACCTCTAATGCATCAGCAATTCTGTACCTAATTGATGCCAGTCTGTCTAGTGTACGCCAACCACTGGGTCATGTTTTTTTATCTTGCACTAAAAGTTCTGCTTTTCTCTCCCGCAGAATCAATCCATGGGTGCTGACTCTACATACACGGTAAGTGTCCAATGAGGTACGGACCTCCCCCTTTCACAAATCAGGCCTAGATCAGAAGATCCTTTCCATGGACATTCCACTGTGTTTATTGTATCCTTGATAAAGGAGCAAGTGCTCTAAGGTAGAAAGAGAGGAGACCCATCCAACTGTGGGTCTCTCTGTTAGAGACAGCTAGGAGCAGTGTGTATGCAAAGAGAATCAGACAATGAGGACCGCTCGTGCACCCAACTATGAAGATTTTGATGTGCCGGGACACTCTTCTGAGTAGCTGAACGCTATATAAATGCCTTTTATTCATTATTCATTCATTACTAAGGATGAGAGGGCACTAATAAGGGTCTGTGGGTGCGCCACAGCCGGTTAGAAAGAGGAATTCATGAATAAAGTTAAAAGATTGAAAGAAGGCAATGAGTACAAAGAGAGTACTCCCTTAAGCCGAAGGAAGTTCTTGCACCCCTTAACACCACCTCTAATTCTAAAGTACCGGATAGAGGTATTTAGAGTGCCTAAAATGAGAATAGCTTTCAGATGATAAGATCAGCATTCCTGGAAATGGACAGATGGTGTAGGACTGCAGACCTATAGGTGTGGGGTGTGTGTCATACACTTATGCAGGCTTACCCGTAAAAAAGGTTAGTTCTAGACACCCAAAACGATCTGGCAAATTTCAGGCTTACTCAATTTACCAACCTGAACCTGGAAATCTCTCTGTCTGCAACCCACAAACGTTCTACGCTTTAATTGTAGTTCATGGAGTTCCACAAAAAACTCTGCTGCGGTACGCAGAATCCTGGAAATGGTTCATTAGGTTGCGCCGTTTGTGCAGATTTTTAGAAACAGCACCATGCGGAGCACAAGAGTATGCTGCTTCATTCTGCTGCACAAGTGGATTTCCTACTCGAGCGGCAGCTTTCTCAATGCAAACGGATGGTTTTTCAACATGAGAGGTTGCAACCATCTGCAACCGCCTGCATTGAGTAATCTCGGTGGGAGGTGGTCTAGCGCTGGATTTTCCTCACTTAAAGTTGGCGAGCGCAAGTGAGGAAAAAACTCCACTCCACTGACATTGTGGGAACTCCACGTGCTCCGCAGAGAGCGGAAAACTCCCAAAACACCACAAACAGAGTGGAGATCACCGCCCAGGCCTAATTAATTAATGATGGTGCTTACACAGCAAAGATCAATCGTGTGAGGCTACAAGATTATTTGTATTAATGAGTTCTGAAACTTCTTTCCCCATGGATGGACACTAGGGGCCTCATTAGGATGGCGGGCAGACTTTGCCCGCCCGCCATCCTTGCGATAGTAGGGACCGCCCGCCATAAGGGCAGGGGTCCTGTCGGCAGCATAGGGATGCGCCCGCCACAGTGGCGGGCGCATCCCGCATTCCTACCATTGTGGCGGGCGTGCACTTAGCGCCGTCCGCCACAATGGCAGGAAAGCATGCTGTGCACTTCCATACACAGCATGGCAGGCACCACGCGGTGCCTACCATGCTGTGATTGGAACTGCTGGGGGGTACCATAGGTACCCCCCATGTGCACCCCCCACCCCCCGGAGTCCCTGGGGGCCCACAACGAGCCCCCGCAGGGATTCTCCACATGCCTTTCTGTGGCGGCAAGCATCCACAATTGCCCATCATAATATGGCTGGCGGTGTCTGACAGACACCGCCACCATATTATTCCTTTCCCGCTCCGGCCGCAAGGTGGCCGGGGCGGAAAAGCGGCGGATGGTCTTTCTGTCCGCCGAGGTCCCCCCCGCCATACTAATATGGCGGGGGGGAAACAAATGCGGATGTCGGGCGGATTGCCCCCGCCAGGCTGGCGGTGGCTACGGCCAGCCTGGCGGGGGCAATCCGGGCCCCTAGGTGTCTTAAAGGTTGCATTCAAAAGTAATCCTCTAAGGTATTGCACATTATATGAACAGAAGTAACTATACAAATAAATATAACAGTGGCAATGAAACAGGTTGTTAAACAATGTAGGTGACCTCTAACCCGCATGCATTCGCTGAATAACACAATTGTATAGGTCCACCTCCGTGTCTATAATAGCATACCTGAGCTACTAGACATTCAGATAAGGCTTGAGTCTGAGAGCCTCTGAACTTCTCTACCCAATATATGTCTTTACTAGACTTAAAGACCCTTTTCTGAGTGTTACGAATGGTCAGATGTTGTGGTGAATAGTTTAATAATGTAGGCATCTTACAGTCATAAATCGAGACACGTGTGGCTGCTGACATGGCTCTGACAATCAGGGCCTACAAATTCGCATTATGAAACTAAAGCAACAGCTGTAGTTTACTGTTTTGTTTTACTTTAGCTCTTTCATGTAGAATGCATGTCATGGTCAGAGCATTATGTCAAGAACAAAAAAAGCAATTGCACAGTAGATGGAAACTGACGCTAAGGCAGCGATAACGGGTTTGATAATACGCCCTTGTGAATTCCAATAGAAGCCCATGTTCTGCTGTAAACATGGGATTAAATTGGAATTCTCAAGGGCATAATATCAAGCCCATCATCGCCGCTTCAGCAGCAGTTTCCTGCCGCTAAAGCTGTGATAATTTTAACACTCTTCTTGATAATATGCCCCCAGTGTGCGCTGCTCCCTGCTGTCCAGGGAGAACGTACAACGAACCTTACGCTGGAGATGTTAATATTATTGGACTACCCGCCAATACTTGCAGTTCTGCTGCTCTGAAATTGGCCCTTTTCTGGATAGTAATTGCTGGTGTTAGGACTGGGGGAAATTGAAGCAGTAACGGAGCATGGCCCATGTCTGTAGGGCTATCCTTTATGGATCCTGAACCCTAAACTAAAGATCTGGGCACTCCTTGCCCTTCCATGGGCGCTTCTTTTTCTTCCCTTTTGGCCAAGGCAGAATCAAATCAGAAATCAGAAGTTTTGGAATGGAGGAGCCAAGATGGCGATCGGGATTGCTGCGTAACCGCTCGGCTCCGTGAGTCTCCTCACCCCGCGCATTCATCCTGGCAAATATCCTGAGCTGCAACGGCATCTACATGTAGGCGAAGAGTCACTTTCACTTACCGCTTGCTCCTGAGGCTTCTGCTTGCTGCGCACCCGTTGGAGTGTCCCTGACAGTTTTGAGGCCTTCGCGGAGCTGGGTCCGTGGTCTCGAGTGCGGGGAGTGGCCGGCCGCGAGTGCAACAACAGCGGCCTCTGGTGGTGGTGAGGACTCGGCCGGAGGAAACTGTAGACCTGATTGCCGATTGCGAAAGTGCCGACCCCGCCCGACTGGCGGAGAACTGTGTGGGGAGTGTGATGTCGCTGGGTCGAGGGAGGTACATGATTATTGTCCCCCCATTCCGGTGTTGTGCCCGGGCCCATCGCTGCCATTGCCCGGAGTCGGCATGCTGCCCCCAGGGTGCGGCGGAGTTTTTAGCCTTTTGGTGACTCTCCGCTGAGACACCTGCCCTGGCCTGTGAGATTCCGCTGAGAAACCTGCCTTGGCCTGTGAGATCCCCATTGTGAATCCTGTCCATCCCTGATGTGAGACCCGGTCCCGTGGTGAGGTGGTGAGAGACGAGGCCGGAGCAGCTGAGATGGCGGGGGGCGCCCTCGTGCCCACACCTCACCCGGGCAGAGAAACCTTTCTGCGAGAGAGTCCTGGGGTCTGGCGACTCGAGAGAGAGCTCACGTTCAGAGATGTTTTGGCTGCATTAACAACTCTGCATAAGACCGTGATCCGGGACGCCCGGGAACTGGGACGGAGGATGTCCGCCATTGTTGTCCCGCCGCCCCACGTGGGTGGGGATGAATCGCAAGGAAGCGCCGATGTGCCCGCCTTTGCGTCTGTGTTGAACGTTGCAGCTGAGCCTGTGTTTGTGGAGACGCCGATGGGCCCGGTCCGTTGCATTGCTCTGGATTGCTCTGTTGTGTTTGGGAGTGACTCGTCTGGATCTGCACATATACGGCGGCGGAGGAAACAACGCCGATCCATGGTTTGGGTCGCCCCGGCGGCGCTTCAACAATTGTTGGATTGTGTGTCTTTCTCCTCCTGGCCGATGAGACTGTGTCCTGCCTGGGGGATGTTTCTGGCATCGGTGCTGCCACGCACGGAGTTCCGCCATGCGTCCTTGACTGGGAGTTGGGGGCCACGGTCCCATGGAGTATTGGTGCCTCTCGGACCGCCCGGTTCGGCTGGACCCGCCACATTGTACTGTATGCCGATTGATGAATGGCCATATGTGGGTACTATTGATAGGGGAGGCCAGGGATGATATCGTCTGGGATATGATGGAACACATTGTCGGCTGACGGTGTTTTGAAGGGCCACTCCACGGGGATGATGCCGATTGACTATATGATTCTTGCTACTGACTTTGCTTCCGCTGTATACTGTGCGCGATAGGGGAGGGGGGGGCCGGGTGGTCTGCTCGATGGCCCTTCTCCATATTTTTTCCTTTCTTTTTCTTCCTCTTTCTTCTATATTTCGGGTCTCTTTTAGGGCGATAGGCACGCTGCTGGGGTGGGGGGGTAGGCCGTAGCCTTCTGCAGGGGTGCAGGGTGGGGGGTAGGGGGGAAGCGGGTTGTTTCTTTGTCCTTTCTTTGTCTCTATGGCCCTTTGCTTCGTCTTTTTCTGGGTGTCGTCGTCTTCATGTTTCCTACAATCTGTTTTGTTCTTAAGGGTTGGGGTGCTGATTCGCCATGCCGTGTATGTGTTGTTTACTTAATCCTGACTCGTATGCCTTGCCCCAGTGTCCTTAATTGTGTTCGCACTCATTCCGGGGTTCTGTTTCATGTTGCTATTGTAGGATCGTGTGTGACTGTCTGGCACTTCTTCTGATGTTTTGTCAGTTTAATTTTTCTTCATTGTAAAATTGACCTTCTTAAATCCTGTATTTTACGCTGTACGCTCAAATACGAGTTATATCCTGGATACTTACCTGCCCCGGCTTATCGACCGCTGTTTCTTTTACATTGCTCTGCTTAACTTGCGACTTGCTTAGCGGCCGGCCGGGATGGTTGTAGGCCCATGCTTGTATTGCTGTGAAGTGCAAATAAAGGTCTTCAAAAAAAAAAAAAAAAAAAAAAAGAAATCAGAAGTTTGTGACCTTTATCTGCATCTGTGTTTGTATCCCTTGTTCCTCTACACTCCTTGCTCATCTCACTAACTTCACTCGCACCATCAGTGGTCGTCATGGCTAATGTGGCTGCCACAGGGCTAACCTCGCCATGGCATCGGTCTCTGCATTATTTCCTGCTGACATCCTCTTCTTAATGGCGGTCAGGCATGGGCACTCCAGTGGGGCTGTCGCCCGCTTTCTTTTTCTCTGGATGAACTGAGTAGACTGGGTGCTTGCCATGATATTTCTTGACCTCATGACCACTGGCCGGTGCCTCCTCTGCGTCCCCCACTATGCCCCTCAATGTCCTCAGATCCTTCTGGTTGGGAGGGGGGGAGCTCTGTTTTTCCAAATGTTACTAGAAAACTGCAATGCCAACGTTTCTTCTTCTAACCTAAAGGACCCTAGGTCAGGCCTCTTCCATGATTCAGGGGAGCCCCATAGGTCTGTGCCACTAACCACAGCTCTGCCCATGCCATTTCTCACAGGCTCACCCCCTTGGCTTAACTTCACTCACCATGATTCTCTGCACGGGGCGTCCACTGGCAGGATCCACTGACAAACAGTCCCACGGCTACAGGGAACTGGAGCTATGCTGTCCCTGAGCTCCTCTGGTTCCCTCCTAGCTCCTAGCTTCTGGCCTGGGTTGTTGTTGCCTCCCGAGACCGGGTCCAGACCATCCTGACAGGCTGTTATGCCTCTGGCTTCCCTCAGACCCTCCAAGACTCAGCTCAGGTACAGGTCAGATCAACAAACCCGACAGCTGTGAGGCCACAGGTTCCTCTCAGGTACACTCCGGCACCTGAATCACTCGCGGCACCCCAACCACTCATGGCATCCTCATGGCAGGTTACTCCAGAGGACTGAGCAGGGTGTCCGCAGTCACTGTCACCATGGGGACCATGACCAAACCCCCTCCTCCTGTGCACCGAGCTCAGCGGCTGTACGTCGCTTCCTGTTTTGCCTGTCACAACCCCATTCCCTTGAAGTTATAAAGAACAATATGTCAAAAGACTTAAAGAATATTGGGCAAATAAAGTGAGCAAAGTCAGACGTACGGTGACTATGGCTTCAAGAACCAATTTCTTTGCAGCTTACCAGATTGACTTATAATAGTTGACCGGTGGTGGACAACTGTCCTGACAGATGGAAATTATTGTTTCTATATAAGATCTGGCTACAGATCAATTTACTTCTCTTTAATCTCGTATAACTTTCAAATCTCTTTTATCTCAATAATCACTCCCAGCACCCCTTTATTGAAAGTAAAGAGCTGGTGTCACCCTTAGTTTTCTTCCCCAGAATGCCAACCCTTATCCACAAAATCCCAGAGTCATTTACTCTGCCAGCTTCAGCAGGGAATATTTTTAATTAGAATAAGGATAATGAAAGGCTTAGGTGTAGGCAAGAAAGGGTGTCCTTCCGTTATGGCCGTAAAACCCCTGACTCTGGAAAAGACGGAACATGGTGTGCTCCAGATGGAGGATAAATCTTTCAATTCATCGAAAATCCATTACATGCTTCTCCAAATCGTGATTTTTCAAGGCATGTTAAGAACATCACAATGATTAAACAATGGGAATTGAAGAACTTAAGAGCTGCTGATTTCTGATTTCAATCATTACATTAAAGAAGATCTTCAATAAAACATTAAATTGAAAATTTCTACTTTAAATTAATTTGAATTTAGTTAAGAGAAAGTGTGATCAATTCTCATTTAGTGATTTACTAGCACACCAGCAGCTTGTTCCAAACCACTGAGGTGTTAAACTCAATTAGTGGCAGTTAGAGAAAGTATTGTGATGTATTGTGAATTTCTAATGTTAATTTCTTTAATTTCCAGGAGTTAAAACACAGGGATCAGGCAACCTATGAGCAGATAAAAAGGTAAAATTAAAATGTGTAATGCATATTCATATTTATTTCTTGTCTTAATTAACCTATCAGCGATATTCTTGTCCCAGAAACAAGTGCAGATTATTGATGTTGTAGTAATTCAAAAAGATACTTAGCACAGAGACTATGATGGTTCAGAACAGTTTCCATTTACTCTACACTTGGAAATTTAGAGAAAAACATATTAAATTAATGTAAGGCATGACATTTCCGTGGTAATGTTGGTGTATGCTTCCTGCATGGTTCCTCCTAAAGGTGTTCTCTCTAAGACCAGCCTTGACGCCTGTGGTTTATTGAATTAGATATATGTTCCCAGAGAGGCACACGTAATGTGCTCCTTCAATAGGAACGTAAGATTCTCCACAGTGACTCATTTTATTTCCTAAAACAGATTTATTTCCATTTTCTTTTCCAAGATCTTTATAAGTAACATAATTATCTGAGCAACTCAAATCAAAGCAGCTTTCAAATTCATCAATAGTAGTACATCCAAAGTTGCAGTCTTAGTTCAATTTTATAAAAATAAATAAGTTAATTCCCTAGGGAAATTAGGAAAAAAAACTATTACAGGCAATCTAAAAATTTGATATAACTTTTGATTCCACAGATTGCAGGAACAATTAAATAACATTTTTACTTAAGGAATTACAGCAAAAATTTCTATTTGCGTATATATTATTTAGTAGGGGATGAGCGCCACTTACATTTTTTTTATAGTTATAGGTGCTCAAGCACTACAAACTATAATGCAACATATAGAGAATAATGATCATATCTTTTGATTATGCGTTTGAATTAGCTTTTTTAAAAAAAATATTACTATGACACAAATTTAAAGTGACACCTTTTAGCTTTTTCTTAGCAGGTTGTCTTCCCAGCCCATTTATATTAATTTATTATGATTTTATAATTGTTAAAGAAGTGTTTCTGGGTTAAAAAAGTTTGTTCTCACTATCCTTCATACATGTTTGAGATTCTTTATTTACAATAAACAACACTTTTAAAATGTGACTATTATTGTTGATATTAGTCCATACAAATTTGTGAGGTTACTTTGAGATTGTTATTAAACCTGTTGACAGTTGATAACCACAATGTATTTAAGTTACAATACATTTGTGAAAGAGACATGCTGGTGGAATTATTTAATAAAAGTTGCTTTAATTATATTAGTTTGGAAGATGAATATTAGTGTGAACACACAGGTGTTATTACCCATCTGAGTCTGTCTGAAATCTTATTACTTCTTCGACATTATGGCAAATCGATAATTTATTATTTGTACAGAAAGATTTATTTTATCATTACTTGTGATTTTCTACAGTTTGAGCATAAGAATGTGAATTATTTTAATGCTCTGTATATTACAATATTTTCTAAAGATTTTTGTGGACAGATGCCAGCTATTTATGATATTTAATATAATGGATTTTAATACTGAGTTTAGTTTCATAAAGTAGTTAAATTGACATTTTGTTCTTTCTTTTTTCTTTTTTGTTCTCTATTTCTGTTTATGTTTATTAATTGTCTATATTGTATTGTTCATGGATTGGATGATGATTATATTTTGTTTCTTGTTCTTTTAATATAATTTTTGAATATTGTCGTTTTTGTATCTAAACTTTTCTGTAGATAGATAAGTGAAAAGGTTTAGCCCTGATCAACAGTATTATGGTTATAATAATAAAATCTGTTGACTTGCTATGTCTTGATTTTAAATTTACATTATGTGATGTAATAAAGAACACATCTTTTTAACTATATCCAATATGAAACAAATTAATAAAGTAAAAGAATTTTTAAAAAGTGTTAATGTTGAAATACTAAATTAATCAGTTTGGACCTCATAACATTTTTCTTTGGGAGCTATTGTTGTTGTTCTATGGTGCTTCTCAACGATTTTGAGGTCTTTCTTGTGGCAGTTGTTTTTGGGTCAATTAAGACCGTCATAATGAATAAGTACTTCAAATGTGGTACTAATCAGAAGGTGCCTGCCCTGCCCCGCATCCCACAACGCCTGTCCTGGAAGAGTGGATGGTCTGAAACTCAACCAAGTACAGCAGTGAGGAGACATTGGGCCGTATATAGAGTTTAGCGGATTAAATACTTATTATATCATAAATAATATCTATAGAAATTACACCCCTATGGAGTTGATAATAGAAACTCAGTACCCAAAGGGGCATTATATTTGTAATTTATATTTAGGATACAATAAGTATGAATAGATAATGTTTCTTTAGACAATATTCTTGCACTCAATACTTTTTTCATTTTTTAGGACTTTTTCTTCAGGCTTTTTGCTTCATTTTCATCATTGGAGAGTGTATACAGACATTTGCCAGGGTGTTCCCAATGCGTTTGGTTCTTCTTCCCATTAGACTCAAGATAGCTCTCTCTTAAATAAAGCCCAAATGTGTTTTTTTTAGTCATTCTGCCTCTCTCCAACACCAGTTTACTTTGTAAGTCTAAACACCATCTTCATTGCCCAATCCCCATTTCATTTTTTAAGGCCATGTGGCATGACTGTAGAATAATGTTTTGCGGTATGCATGAATGGAATATAATCAAGACCTTAACACATTCCATGATGCTATTGCATTCACTTTTCTTCAGGACTAGGCCCAGGTGAGATAACACCAGTTAACACACAGATGGAAATTAGATCCAATTAGTGTTTATTTAAATCTATTAGCAAAATAGGCTTTTCCATAGATACTCTGTGTAGGGTATAATGAACAGAAAGGTAATGGAGTGATGTGAATGGTTGGGAAGGTGAGAGATGAGTAAAGTATGCATGAGGGTATGGCATCTGCCCATGCTCTTAGGAAGCTGAAGATGATGTGCAATGAAATAGCAGGAGAGGTTGCCTGGTGGAGAGGGTACAATCATTGACAGGGGTGAGATGAAAGCTGGATATGGATCTGTCTGGTAATGATGGGAACATGCAGTTAATGAAGGTTTTCACTGGTTTATTCATGGAGACAAGTCTCTTCATGAAGGGACACTGGAGCAACTGTCAATCCTCTGAATGCAGAGCTCAGTGACTTCATGGCATTCTAATACAAAGACTTACATCACCACACATCTCCCTTTTTACAGAACAAAGTATGAAGGCAAAATCATTCTAAATATAGTACCCATACCCCCTCCCCAATGAGAAAAACAAAGATAGCGAGAAATAGAG
Organism: Lissotriton helveticus; assembly: GCF_964261635.1. Classification (NCBI taxonomy): domain Eukaryota; kingdom Metazoa; phylum Chordata; class Amphibia; order Caudata; family Salamandridae; genus Lissotriton; species Lissotriton helveticus. The sequence goes on along the minus strand of NC_136068.1, from coordinate 19,272,632 downwards.
TAATGAAGAGAACAAAGAAAAATAGAAGAAAGAAAAGAAAAAAATAAGGATTAAAGTCAAACAAAATCATTCCATCTTCTAGGTCATACAGGAATACGAGAACTTTTTCTAATGTTCACAAAACTCTTTGGATATCTTTTGACAGGCCGAAAAGAAGGTTGAGAAAAACATTTCACAGTGTCGCCAGATATGTCATGGCGGGGAATAAGTGCTACACAAGACATGCCCCACCAATTTCCATTGGCGAGTTTAACAGAATTTCTTCCTAATTAACAAACTACTTGACTTTTGCATTGACTTCTTCAGACTGCTGGACTTTTTAATTGTCACTGGATGTGCACTAATTACGTCTCCTATAACCGAGCAATCTTTATGTATATCATAATCTAGGGTAATTAAAGTTTCCTCATTAGATTGCATTTTACTTTCATCATTTTCAGGTTGTGTCTGATCACCATTAACTAAACTGCATATACTGTTTCTCCTGTATACATCTTCATGTTGAAACATTGACTTCTCTTGCATCAATACCCCTGATCTAGTGGTGCTGCCAAGGATGTTCTTATTTCCAGATTGATCAATAGCTTCATCATTACCTTGCCCTTTTCTGCCCGACAAAAGTTTTACTTCGTGCACCATTGAGCTTATTATTGATGGTAAGTCAGAAATGTTATCAATCAGTTGAACACATGTACATGTTATAAACGGGCTCTCTTTATCTTTTTGCACCTTCGTTATCAGGCTGGTTAATTGCAGGAGTTTTGTGTCAATACCCACTACATGAGATGCTAGTGTGTTTAAAATATCTACCTGAACATCTAATTTGTCAGAATGAAAGTTGAGCGCATTAGTGATTGAATCCATGGTATATAAAAGACAATTCTATAAGCCCCGTTCAGGACTAGCCACACTTGTTTCTAAATCGCCTGGGCTAGCCTGGGCCTTCCCCTCAAGTTTAGTTAATGAAGATAAATCGACTGGGGTAAACTGGCCATTTAAATCTAAGCCGCATTGCTCATTTGTATTAATAATCTTCTCAGTGCAGCCAACACCTGGAACTAAGAATGATCTATCAGTAGTACTGCTATTCTCCATAATTATACTTGGCTGATCCCGGTTAATTAGACTCACATTATCAAGATTAATAAAACGGTTATTTGGGCTGGAAAGCAAGTCCTCTACAACCAATATCGGTTCAATAAATCCATATTTGTGAGCCGGATTTCCAACTCCAACTTCAAGATCTATCATAATCACATCCTTATCTTCATTCAGTGTCCTACAAGAAGACATATCACACACTACATCCGCCCCTTTACTACACCCAACTGATGATTTATAACATGTCTCCTGACTAGTAATCTGGAGATCATTGAACAACTGTAACTCTACCTTACCGGCAGTATAAGTGCCAGAATGAATTTGTGCTTGGGTCTGTTGCCGCTCTACAACAAATGATGGCTGGGACGAAGATACCGGCACTTTCTCCACTAAATCACCTACATCAGTATCCCACCCATCCTGTCTGGCCTGGCTGTCTACAACAGCATTCAATCTCTCAGACAAATTTGAATCAAGAGATTCACCAGAATGATTACTCTTTTCTCCGTTTTTACACAGTGATGACGGTACTGGTGAGGATAATACACTGTCATTAACATTCCCACTAAGATCTTTCTTTTCAGTGATATTTCTTTTATTATTGGCAGACTGTTTTTGATGGTACTTAAAGAAGTTGCTCTTTATAGATGCTTGCGCCACATATGGAGACTTCATACAGTCTTTGTTAAAGGATGCAGATAAAGCCATCTCTTCTATTGGCTGACACAAATTCCCCTCTATATTCGCACTGCCGCTGCTATTTTCCATATACTCTCCATTTCCCATGCGCTTCTCCAGATGAGGTGGTGCGACTGCAGATTCTTCAGTCATTTGACTTTGTTTAGGCTTTGGTAGGCCCCCGTGCTGTCTACCAGACCTCATCCTTATTCTTATTCACACTAATAATTGCCTGTATTTGATCAGGCAGCCCTATCTTTTGGTATTTTTCGTTTTGCTCTCTCCGTACAACAGTTGCCACAGCACAGACACAGGTACAGGCACAGTCAAATCTGCCGCCCTCCTTCCTCACCTAAAACTGGCAAGCTTTGGCAGATATCAGAAGTTGCACATTCAGGAACCAATGCAACCAATGCAACTCAGGGCACCCTCCTTTTGCTTCTTTTGCTTCTTATTACTGGTTTTGTTGGTTGGTTATGTTCCCCTGCGTCTGTCTTCGTTATTATAATTTGACTTGATCCTGATACCGATTTGTTGCTGTTGGGTTAAGTGGGTTAAGTGCACAAGCCTACTGTGCGCAATGAAGATGAGGAAAGTACTAGGTGGAGGGGGGTAGCTGGGCCCAACTTTAGGCCCTTTAATCCAAAATGTATGACAGCTTGTGACAGGAGGTCTCCAGGGGTGGGGGGGGGTATGCTGGGAAAGCGCTTGGCCGCAGTGTTGAACTAGATGTCTGATGTTGGTGATTGTAGTGGCGAGCCCCCCGCGACCACCACTATAAGAGGCTGCCAAGCTCACCTAGCACAGTGACACAACCCCCCCCCGCTTGCTGCTCACCGCTCTCACCTGCAGTGCACCCTGCAGGTGTCTCCTGCAGTCTTCTGCAAAGCCCCCGCTCCACTGTCCCTCTGTCCCGCTGCTATTAGCACACAGTGAATGTTCCTGAGAGCTCCCAGGCCAATGCTTCAACGCCCAGGCCAATGCTGCGACTCCCAGGCAAATGATGCAGCTCCACTCTATCCACTCCCCTGAACCTTAGCGACTAGAGGGCAGGGCCGTCGTCGAAGCACTGTTGCCAGCAAGGGCAGCGCTGCAAACGATGATGAAGCGGTTGCGGTAGAACAGAAACGCCCAACCAGCTCCTGACTGTTCCGCGCCGCTCTACTCCGCTCTGCTCTGCTCCACTCTGCTCTGCAACCGCAGCGGGAGCGGAAGCTGGAGGGCGGAAAGCACCCAGTCAGCCGGCCGACCCACCGGGGGCGGGGGTCCAGTCCGGTCAGCTCCCGCCAAGAAGGGGACGCTGCAGCACGTCCTTTCCGGGTCTTCCGCGGGCCTCTACGGACCTCTCCAAACCGCTCCGGGCTTCTTTGGGCTTCTCTGGGCCACTCTGGGAGGCGCAGTCCGGCCCGGCTGCCCACAATGGAAGCGGTTGAGCTGAGGGCGGAGGACGGTGGTTCAGAGTTCTGGACGAAGCTCGCAGCTTGCACTCACACAGCGGCGCAACAGCGGCAAACAGACACCAGCAAACAGCGAGTCAGCGGTAAGACCGTGACCTGCTCCTTCTCTCTTCTCTTCCGCTCTGAGTTCTACGTGTCTGTGCGCAGCTCCGATCCTAGAGGTGACACAGTTGCACTTTACAAATGCTGATTGATTGACAATGCTAGCTTCCAACCTTACCGTCGACTAACGCAACCCAACAATTGTAAAAGTCTACCAAGTTGGACAGGGAAGAGGGGAAGGGAAGAGATAAAAATATGTCTCACAGAGACAGTGCTATGGCGTGAATGTCTACCCAGGTCAGGTAAAGGTTATTCCTACATGAAAATAGAAGAGAAGAAAGAATAAGACACCTCTAACTTCGGTAAGTGCATCTACCTGTAACTGACTATTATATGTAACCATGTACCTTAGCAAATCCCGTCTTCCGTTTAACTGGCAAGAAGAAAGTGAAGGTCAGTTTGCATGTGTTATTCTAAAAAACAGTGTGTATTGGTATATGTCATAATACCCAAAGTCTGTAAACATGATCTTTGCATTTTTATATACAACTTAGTATCTATGATTCTGTACTCTCCTCTTGCTCAAAGACTTAACTAAACACAAATGCAAAATGAAAGATAATTAAACGCATACATTCTAGCATGTATATATTTTCTAGTCCTAACTCTCTGGCAAAAAAAACCCAAAATATAGAACATTAAGATTGAGAGGAAAAACTGTAAGACCACAGTGTAATGTAAGTAACCAACAGCATAAATACATTGTCTTTTCGTTATGTCCGCAGGTAAAAACATCTCAAGGCAGTGGAGAAGGTACGTATATCCAAAGAAGCAAGACACACAATCAGACAGGGGGTATGGCAAGCAACCCAAGATGGTGGTCGCATAAACAAGGAGCTCCTGGACCCTGGAAAATTATCCTGTAATAACCCCATGTAATCTGGATGGAAGAGCTGCTAAACCGCACTGGATCAAATCTTGACACCTATATGCTCATCGGTGGCGGATCCGGCCCTTGGTTGAATGTCAGAGAGTGAGCTGAGTGGCAGTCTGGGGAACCCACATGGAGCACTGAGGCCTGAGACATGCCTGCTCTGCGCTGTGGTGCCCAGCTGTGTCTGGCCCTGGTGTGAAGCGTTTGCTGAGTGGGAGCAGAGCCAGCCGGGGCGTGACTGCCAGCACTGAGCAGAGGGACGGAGTAGCTGCTGGTGTGGTGTTAATGGTGTTCGTTCCGTTGCAGAAAATCGATAACTAGTCTGACTAAACATTATCTGGAGAAACAGCAAAGAGAAGATGAATTCCAATGGACAGTCCTTGAAAAACCTCTGATCCCATCACATACTAGTGATATTTCCAAATATTTATTTAGGAAGGAACAGAAATGGATCTATAAGCTTCGAACGAATGTAGATGGACTCAACAATGAAATACCGTGGGTTTCACTGTGAATCCTTAATAGACATTTGCATGGCCAATATTACCATCAGAAAGTATGAATTTTCATTCTGTGAGAAAGCATACACAGACAATCGAGCAGTAATCAGACTGGGAGGTGTACAGCGGCCCTATAATGCCCAGACAATATAATGTCTATGTATGACCCAAGAGGGCTCACAATGTATGAACATTCTGTTCTGACTATGGGTGGATGTACATGTAACCTGTTAGACATCAGCATATAGAGTCTGTTCTAAACCTGTTGATTTAGAATAACAGGAACAAAAAGGGAGGCTTGGGTCCTGTCACTGACTGGCCTGCACCACTACAATTCATTAAACAATAACATTGGCCAGACAGGTTTGATTTCACACAATACCTAGTCTAGTATACAAATTACTAGGTTGGACAACTATTTGATTTAGTCAATTATACTTTATAAAAACTATTTTCAAAAGTTAGTTCATATGTCATAAAGAAAAGTCTAGACTTTGAACCCGAGACAAAACAGACGGGGCTGATCTAGGGCAAAAGAACCCACTATAAATACAAAATCCATCCTGCTCATTCCCCTTGAATTAGACCCCACCGATTAAAAGAAATCTCAGGCTTGTTTAGACAAGCAGGTTGCCGTAATAAATTGAATGTCCGCTTGTCTGCATGTATATATAATATGAAGGACTGGTGCCTCACAATGAATTAATTAGAGGCATGGCACAGTTGTCTATGTGATATGTACAGTAATGTGTTGCATGTATTTTGTGCATTCATGTATTTTGTTTATGAATATTTTTTGAATGTGTGTATTTGTCAATGATTGTGTCTTTTCTTTATGACATATGAAATAACTTTTGAAAAGAGTTTTTATAAAGTATAATTGACTAAATCAAATAGTTGTCCAACCTAGTAATTTGTATACTAGGCTAGGTATTGTGTGAAACCAAACCTGTCTGGCCAATGTTTTTGTTTAATGATTTAGAATAACAGGCATTCTATGTAAATGTAAATGTAGGGGACACTTATATAGCGCATCTATCACTCCATGGAGTATCTTGGCGCTCAACCAGATGGAAAACGGTTTCGGAAGAGATAGATCGATGGGGGCGCTTAAACCAGTGCTATGCAGGCTGCATCTGTAAGGGAAAACACCCAGGTCTTTAGCGCCTTCCTGAACTGTGTTTCATGACATAGTAACCTAAGGTGAGGAGGAAGCTTGTTCCAGGCTCTGGAACCCAGAACAAAAAGAGACTTTCCTCCCTTGGTGGCCAATCTAAATCTGGGGATGGTTAATAGATTCTGGTTGGCAGACCTCAGGCAGCGAGTGGGATAATATCGCTTAAAGCCAGTGCACAGATATTTAGGCCCCTGCGGATGGAAGGCTCTAAATGTGATCAACAAGATTTTGAAAAGGATCCTTTTACCAACTGACAACCAGTGTAGCGCTTTTAGTGCAGCTGACGCAGATGATTTTCGGGGCCAGCGTAGCACCAGTCTGGCAGCGGCATGTTGGATCATCTGCAGCCTATGGAGTACGGACTTATTAACTCCGGCATACAGGCTGGTACAATAATCTAGCCTTGAGCTTATTAAGGCTACTGCGACTGCTTTCCTGGCTGACAGAGGAAGGAGATCAAAAAACTTCCTCAAGGATTTAATGGTGTGAAAACACATACCGGCTACGGCCACCGCTTGCTGTTTAAAGCACAACTGGTCGTCAAATTTGATGCCCAGATTCCGAGCAGATGTTATGGTCTCAGGGGGCGATTCAACATCGTCTGGCCACCATTGTTTTGGAGAAAACAGATTTCGATTTCCAAACGGCAAGATCTCCGTTTTGCCGGAATTGCATTTAAGGTGGATTTTCAGTCATCCATTTGAATGTGGCTGTTAAGCAATTCTTCAAGTTTTCTTCCGCTCCCAGCAGTTCTCCATCCAGTACCAGAATTAGCTGAGTGTCATCTGCATATGATATTGTGCTGATGTTAAACGATGCAATTAGCTCAAGCAGGGGTACCATATATAGGTTAAACAGGATCGGGCTTAACCTCGATCCCTGAGGAACCCCGGAGCTGATGACCTTAGCTTCTGACTGGAATTTGCCCAAGACAGTAATTTGTCGTCTGTTGTTCAGAAAATTTCTCAACCAACCCAAAACTGTCCCTCCTATTCCTGCAGCCACCATCCGGTCTACTAAGATGGTATGAGAGACCGTGTCGAAGGCTGCCGACAAGTCTAATAGTATTAGGACAGCCTTCTTGCCTTGGTCGACAGCCATTCGTAAGGTTTCCGCCGTGAACAGGAGGGCAGACTCGGTGGAATGTTTCGACCGAAACCCAGCTTGGTTGGGATGTAGAATGTTATTCACCTCCAAGTAGTCCGTAAGTTGATTGTTAACGAACTTTTCAACCAATTTGAAAACCACGGGAAGCAGGGATATCGGTCGCATGTTGGAGAGAGTCGACGGATCAGCGATGGTCTTTTTGTGGAGGGGCTTAACTGCTGCGAGTTTCCACTCAGGTGGAATTACCGCTGTGGCTAGCGATGAGTTTATGAGGTCGTTGATGATGGGGTTAACAACCTCCACCGCCGCCTGAAGGACCAAGGGTGGGCAAGGATCAAAAGGCGATCCAGATTTACTGGCCAAGATGGCTTTAGCTGTGTCCTCCAACGAGACAGGTGTGAAGGACTCAAAGCGTGAAGTCCCCCTCGCCGTTTCAACTCCCTCAGCCCGCTCTAAGCTGCAAGGAGAGGAAAACGGTAGAGGAAAAGTCTTCACAATATCAGCAATCTTGTTGTCGAAATAATCGGCATTTGAATTGCAGAGGTCCTGTGAGGGGGGAATCTCTTGTGACAAAGCTAATGGTTTTGTGAAATCCCTTACTATTTTAAAAATTTCCTTTTGTCTAGAGCCCACAGCGGATATGGCCTGTAGGTAGTGGGCTTTCTTCGCTAGTTTGATCCCGGCATGGTAATGCCTTCTGGCTGTTTTATAGATATTGCGGGCCGTTCTCTCATAATCTCTACGCCATCTCAGCTCAAGAACTCTTACTTCTCCCAGCTCTAGCTTCAGAGCTGGCGAGAACCACGGGGCGCTCCCTTTGCTCTTTTTGGCAGATGATTTTTTCCTACCGGCTGGTCCTAATAGATCGCCAGCTGAGCCTATCCAGTCACAGAATTTCTGATTATCTGTTATGGTGTCTCCTATTAATTCCGGTGAAGTTTCTAATAGTATGTCTATTAAGTCAGGTCTACTGGGAAATTTCTTCCAGTTAGGTTTAAAAGTATTGTTACGTGTTTCATCATTCGACATAATAGCGGCAGAAGGTTTATTGTTTAACACTATGTCAAATGGAATAAGGGAATGGTCGGACCAGATTTGAGGGCGCGGCTGCCGGACTGTGAGCCTAGCAGAATTGGAACAGATACAGTACAGCAAATGGCCGGCTACATGGGTTGACTCTCGAGTTCGAAGGGTAAGGCCAAGAATATCAATGATATCCATAAAACTGTCTACTCCTTGTTCCTTGGGAGAGTCTAAGTGCAGATTTAGGTCTCCTAGCAACATAAAGTGTGAGTATCTGAGCACTAGATCACTCAATGTGTCCCCCATGGTTTCAAGAAACTCAGAGGGGGAGCCAGGGGGGCGGTAGATAAGGGCGCCAGAAAAGGTAAAGTAATCATAAATTCCTAGGCAAAAAGCTAATGCTTCCGCTCCCTTAATGGTTGTCAATGCATGGATGGAACATTTGAGTGAGTTGTGGTGGATTATCGCCAACCCTCCTCCTCGTTGTTCATTCCTATCCAAATGCTGTATTCGGTAGTCGTGGGGGAGGGCAATAGCCAGGTCCGGATTGGACCACCGTCTCAGCCATGTCTCAGTGACCAGGAGCCAGTCCAAGTCAGACTCAACGATCAGATCATTTATGTTCTGAGCGTTCTTGCAGAGTGAGCGAGCATTTATAAGTCCTCCTCGCAGCACGATATCGTGAGAGGGAACTTCTGGGGCGGGCAAAGGGGTCAACATGAGCTTACATTGACCGCAACAAATGGGTCCGGACCATTTGTCGGGATCTAACGTCCCATAACAGTGTGTGCTAGTGGAATTATAGGAGTGTAACAAATCCCTAGACATACCTGTTGGAGCTTTACCAGGAACCAGGTGTGGCAAGATGTCCTCTGCCTCCAGCGCCGCCTTAGCGCGGACGGGCGCAGACGGGCTGGACTCTGGCTCGAGTCAGGCGCGCCCGCTGCGCGTCACCGCTGCGCGTGAGCATGGTAGGTTTTAGTAGGGCTCACCTGACCTGGGCGTCGGAGCACTGAAGCGCTCAGCGCGAATGCACAGGCAGACCTCCCCAGCTCCTACCAATATGGCGGCTAAACAAATATTTCCTGTCTACTCGATCTGCTAAAAGAGCGGTGAAGGCACAATTATAGTGCTAGTATGTGGGCAATGGTCCTACAACAGTGAAGAGTCAATTAAAATAATTTAGAACAGTTTAATGAAAAAAACGAGCGCAAATAAAAAGCGCGTTTAAAATTAGCGCTACCGCTGTCAGAGAGCTCGCTAATGCAGAGGGTGAATATTGAGCGCGCTACACAGATTAAAACGATCTTTCTCCAATGGACTCCACACGTGTTACTAACACTGTACGTTGACAGTATATAGTTTACTGCCATTAGCTGTATTACAGGAAGCCAAATGTACAATATGGGTGTTTCAAGACATAGATGCGCAGAGGAGGCGCTATGAGGCACTCATTACTCAAGTAAGGCAGTGATTGACATACCGGAACAAGCATGTCAGTGGCATAATAGCAATCATGATCTGATCCTTGCATGATCAGACTGATATTTTCTGCAAACGAGGTTATTGAACTGTAGAACGCCGTTCGAACTACTTCAAATGATGCCGTGATGTCATTTTGTAGTTCTATGCGCGAGTCGATCCCAGTAATGTTCAGTCTAGCCAGTGAATCGCGTTGGAACTACTCAAAATGACGCTGTGACGTCATTCTGTAGTTCTATGCGTGAGTTGATTCCAGGAAGTGTATCGCCAAGCCGGCACTTGTGGAATACTTGCACAACATTGCGGAACGTGCCAAAAAGGTATATTTTAGAAGCCATTTGACCCCACTTATATTGATCTGGGATAGGTTAGTCATGTTCATAATTGAAACAAGATAACTCGAGCGCGAGTTGCGTGTTAGGAAACAAAGTAGTGCCTCATGCATCTGTCCTTAAATATACCTGTCTCTTTATGTCTGTGCCTCCCCCAAAGACTCAGGCTTGAGCTTTGAGGCACCGACGGACAGGTAAGACAGGGTTTGTCTCGGGGAGCAAGAGAGTTTATAACTATATCCCACATTTATTGGTAAAGAGATAGAAGTATTGAGGGATATATAACTATAATGATATTGAGAGTTTGTAAGATACAATCAGCTAACTTTAAACATGCCTTTGCTAGCAGCCCAGGAGCAAAATAGGGACTGCTAATTTTCAACTTCTGGTGGTTAGCGGCAAGATTATCATCTTTGCTGGCATGTTCTAAATATGACCATTCTTTTGAAAACATACACAAAAGGGTTTGGCACACAGGGTCTGCTGCCTGCCTACATGTTTCAATGCTATGTGTATGTGTCTTACATTGTTTATGTTTAGGGTGGGTTGTTTAGAGTTGAGAGAGAGAGACGCCATCTGGACGGGCTCGTATGTGCTCAAGGGACCGATGTTTGTAACCATGAGGGGCTTTGATGAATTCAGGAGTATGGTCATCACTGTTTCTCTCTGGTTGTTGTCTGTTGACCTTTAGAGCGGGGCCTTGAGAAACCTGAGCACGGACCAGGTGAGGTGAGGTCCAGTCCCCGGTCAAGCTGGGTGAGGAAAAGAAGTTTACTTTTTACCAATTTAGAATGGGAATGGTGTATGGTTGCATTTACATATAGTAGATTCATTACATAAATGTTTATTGTTTTTCTGCATCTCTTTTTAGATGTGCTTAAGCATTCACTGGCATGGATGATTAGCTTTCTACAGGTTGTATTTGTTCCAACCTTTAAGACTTGTGTTATATTCATTATTTACATCACGTTTTAGCAGTAGCAACACACTAAGAGCAGAGGCCCTGATGAAAGCCGGAGGACTTTATGCCCTGTTAGGCAGAAACATGTTGGCCTTGTTTTACGACAGATATTTGTTTCCACTGTCGCCTGCACTGTTCTGTTTTTAATTAGGGGGCTTGTCCTTTGCCTAATAAAGTTCTTTTAGGACATTCCACTCTATTTTATAATCACCACTAATTTGTTTTGCACTGCACTTTCACTATTTCTTGTACCCATCAATGATCGGCTGTCGCATGGTCGTCCATAAGTGCCTATGGACTCGATCTTGCTCCATTATCAATCTCGTGGTTAAATGGTCTCGATGATCAAGGGACCAACCACGTGATATTGGAGAACCAGATGATAGGACTGATCATTAAGTTCATTTTGATGGTTATCCACTTTTGAGCAATTGGGATTGAGTATTTTGGCACTATATGTACGTTTTTTCATGCACACAGACCCATTGTAACTTCGTTTTTTATAAGCTATCCAGGGTGACTAGGGCACTAACTCACAAGCTAGATTTGAGTGTAGGTTAGACCCCCTGTGTTCCTTCTGTGTATTGTGGTGTTAATGCGGCCAATGCCCGTTGGACTACTGCCGGGAGTGGACATCTGAGCCCTGGGAGGAGGCCTCTGCTTTGGGGGCTGGGTTGGATGCGCGAGGCCTCATAGAGGCGTTGTCAGATTTGGAGACGGGGACTGACTCACCTGCGACTCTCGCTCCTGGAGTGGTAACCGGGACTCCTTCTCCTTATGTGTTTTCTCCCAACTCCGGCCCTGAGAACTGGCCGGATAACCGAGGGTGGACAGCTGCAGGGAGATGGCATGTGAGGCTATGTGTCCCCTCCCAACATGAAGCAATAGACTGACTGGAAGCGGTGCCTCATGCTCTGAGCAGCCTTGTGAGTACCATATTCCCACCTAACTTGTGCACTTCGGCCCCCATGAAGATTAAGGAGAGCCCCCGTGGCTACTCCCAGGACACTGTAATACTGGCTTAGAGGGCCCCTAGACTGAGGGAGCTCAAGGCATGCTTTCAGCCCTCTTTCAGTGGGTCTGCACCGTTGAATGACTATAATCACGACCATCTCTCTGACTCAGACATATTAATGGCTCCTCAGTGGTCCGACTTCAGTGCGGGCATAGTCAACAATCCTTCACCTTTAGATCATCCCCCATGGACTGTACATAGCAGACTTAGCCCATTTGTGACCATGAGGGGCACAAGACCCCACAAGACAGAGGTCAGGGTCGCCCCCGGAGCGAATCGGTTCTCGATCCTCTCCATCGGCAGCCTCTTCTGCTCACTCCCTGCCTGGGAACACTGACTCTATAAACCCCTCCGTAGAAAAATTGGATATGATCCTCCAAGAGATCCGCAAGTCCAGGATGGCCATAGCACTACAACTAGGGGCAAGCTCCACTGAACTTAGCCTATTCAAGGACGATCATCGTAAATTATCGGAACGAGTCAAGACTAATGAAGTGGAGCTAGATGAGGTGAATCCTAAGGAAAAAAATTATTCCGCCCTACTGTTGCAATTGCACCATGAGGTGCAGATTCTCCAGGCCCAGATGGATAATGTGAAGGGGAGGTCCCGTCGGAACAACCTGCTCATAGTGGGCCTCCCCGAGGGGTTGGAGGGTTTATGTCCGACGCTCTTCATCGAAGACTGGCTTAAAACAAAAGTGCCCCCCACGGGACTATCAGGTCACTTCACAGTGGAGTGGGAACACTGTGCACCCTAAAAAAAACAGTACTTGGTGCAAATCCACCCCAAATAATAGCAAACGTTTTGAACTTTAGAGATCGTGACCAGCTTCTTCAAGCCGCTAATGACGGCGGCCCCTTATGGTTAAAAATACCACGGTCTCTAAATGTCCTGACTATACCTTGGCAGTGCAATGCAAACGCTGGTTGGAACAGCACTTCCCTAGCACCACAGGAAGTGGACACCGCCCACCGTCACTGCTAAAATAACAGACAACCCCCCATAGGTGCAGAAGAGGGCTTTTACCCAAGACAGCCTCACCAGGGTGCTGTACCCTAAACTGGCCTTGGAGGGCAGACAGGAAGTTCTCCGCTCGACGTCGATGCTGCAATCCACTCACCCGCCCATCAGTTCCAGTTCATCACAAACTGAGGCATAAGACTCGGAATCCGGGTCGTGCGTCGCCTTGTTCCCCTCGATGTCCCCTCAACTAAACTATGATCCACTGAACTGAGAACTTAAGATATATCCTTTTTACTGTTTTTACTCGTTCAAAGCAGTGGTCTGTTTTGCATGGGTTATGTAGGAAGTGGTGGTGGAGCTGAAGGAATTTACCCAGGTGAACTGATCTGTAGATAATAATGTAACATTACATAAACCGTCAATAGGATGGAACTTACACTTTTTTCTACTCGACAGAAACTCTTTGCAATCACACGCAAGGACCGCACCGACCATACAGGAGGTGGAATCGCTATCGTCCATAAGAAAACAATCCGCATCTCAACCAGCTCTGACGCCAACCTCGCCAACTCCGAACACCTTCACTTCCAAATCCACATCGACCCCAAGACCACACTCAGAGGCACCCTCCTCTACAGACCACCAGGACCACGCGCAAAATTCAGTGAAGACATCACGGACTTCATCACCCCACACGCGCTCCCCTCCAAAGACTACATCCTTCTGGGAGACCTCAACTTTCACCTTGAAAAGATCAACGACCGCAACACCGCCACCCTCTTAGACAACCTCGACAACCTCGGACTTAAACAACTGGTCACTTCCCCCACCCACATCGCAGGTCACACTCTCGACCCCATCTTCACCTCCAGCAACCATGTCTCCTTCAGCCACACTACGGATCTCCTCTGGACTGACCACAGCTGCGTTCACTTCACCTACAACAAGCCGAAACCCATCATCCACCTCCAACCAACTCTACAAAGAAACTGGAACAAAATCACCACAGAACAGATCTCCACATCGCTCCTTCAAACCTCCCCAGCCCTCTCTTCTAACGCCAACGAAGCCGCCTCCAACCTCACCCTTTGGTTATCCAACACCGCCGACACCTTAGCACCACTGAAAAAACGTCAACACAAACTTGGCATCAAGAAGGCCGCATGGTTCAACGACGACCTCAAGAAGTCCAAGAAACTATGCCGCTCCCTTGAAAAGGCCTGGAAAAAAGACCCATCCACCAGCAACAAGGACGCCTTCAAAAGCGCCATCCGTACTCACCACCAACTGATCCGAAAAGCCAAGAAAACAGCATTCAAAGATCGACTTGACAACAACGCCCACAATAGCAAGGAACTTTTCAACATCGTCAAGGAATTTTCCAACCCCTCGGCCAACTCCAACGACATCACCCCCTCTCAAACCCTCTGCGATTCCCTAGCCTCTTTTTTCCACAACAAGATTGCTGACATCCACAACAGCTTTGACAACCAACCCGTAAGCCAACCCACCCTACCATCAGCTGACCATCTTCCCCCCGTTAACACCCTTAACGCCTGGAAGCCAATCTCCACTGAAGACACCATCCACCTGATGAACTCCATCCACTCTGGATCCCCCACAGACCCATGCCCTCACCACATCTTCAACAAAGCAGACTCCGTCATAGCTCCGCACCTCCGAGACGTCATCAACTGCTCCTTCAACTCCGCTACCTTCCCAGAAGACTGGAAACACGCTGAACTCACCGCCCTTCTGAAAAAACCAACAGCAGACCCCACCGAACTCAAAAACTACCGCCCCATCTCGCTTCTTCCATTCCCGGCCAAAGTCATCGAGAAAGCCGTCAACAACCAACTCGCCGCCTTCCTCGAAGCCAACAAATCCCTCGACCCCTCACAATCTGGCTTCCGAGCAAAACACAGCACTGAGACCGCCCTCATCGCAGCAACAGACGACATTCGAACTCTGCTGGACAATGGAGACACAGTCGCCCTCATCCTCCTCGACCTCTCTGCAGCCTTCGACACAGTCTGCCACAGCACCCTTTTACAACGCCTCAGAAACATCGGAATCCAAGGAAAGGCACTGGAATGGATCACTTCGTTCCTCACCGCAAGAACACAGAGAGTCCGCCTCCCACCTTTCAAGTCCGAGGCCACCGAAGTCATCTGCGGCTTACCACAAGGATCCTCACTCAGTCCCACCCTCTTCAACGTATACATGAGCCCCCTCGCGGCCATCGCCCGCCAACACA
Source organism: Lissotriton helveticus (assembly GCF_964261635.1). Taxonomy (NCBI): domain Eukaryota; kingdom Metazoa; phylum Chordata; class Amphibia; order Caudata; family Salamandridae; genus Lissotriton; species Lissotriton helveticus. Next base: position 19,257,602 of record NC_136068.1, on the reverse strand, counting down.
ACCTCAACATCATCTCTTACGCGGATGACACTCAACTGATCCTATCTCTCACCAAGGACCCCAGCACCGCCAAAACTAACCTACACGAAGGAATGAAAGAAGTCGCCGAATGGATGAAACAAAGCAGTCTGAAACTGAACTCAGATAAAACAGAAGTCCTCATCTTAGGTAAATCCCCCTCTGCATGGGACGACTCATGGTGGCCGGAAGCCCTTGGAAATGCACCCATCCCGACAGACCACGCACGGAACCTTGGCGTCATCCTGGATTCTTCACTCTCAATGAACAAACAAGTCAGCGCCGTATCCTCTTCCTGCTTTAACATTCTTCGCATGCTCAGAAAAACATTTCGCTGGATCCCCTCCGAAACAAGGAAAACAGTCACCCACGCTCTAGTCACGAGCCGACTGGACTACGGAAACACCCTCTACGCAGGTACCACCGCTAAACTCCAGAAGAAACTACAACGAATCCAAAACGCCTCAGCCAGGCTCATATTAGACATCCCACGCAACGAACACATCTCTGGTCACCTTAAAGACCTCCACTGGCTACCCGTCAATAAGAGGATTACTTTCCGACTGCTTACCCACGCACACAAATCACTCTACGACATCGGACCAGATTGCCTCAACTCTCGACTGTCCTTTTACACCCCCTCCCGAGAACTTCGCTCTTCCAGCCTAGCCTTCGCCACTGTACCTCGCATCAACAAGTCCACCATGGGAGGCAGATCCTTCTCATACCTGGCTGCCAAAACATGGAACTCACTCCCCGCTTACCTTCGCCTCACCCAGAATCACCTAGCGTTCAGAAAGCAGCTTAAAACGTGGATATTTGACAAATAATCCTCCTCCCCTTCCTAAGCGCCTTGAAACCCTCTGGGTATGTAGTGCGCTATATAAATGTTATGACTTGACTTGACTTTGCCAGACCCTGAAGTGAAGGCTCTTCTTACTTTACAGTTCAATATGTTTCTGGTTATTGGAAAGTTTGGTCAAACGGCGTTGACTCGCTTGACCAAGTATTGGGTATCTGTTCTAATATTAAGCTTGATAATGGTCATGGTTTTTGATAACACCGTAGGTAAACGCTCTGCCGGGGTGGGGCCCCTATGCTTTAACGCGAATTCCCAACCTCAACAGTAGCTAAATTGCATACCTTTCTTACCTGGAATGTCCATGGAATGGGCTCAATCCAAAAAAGACACATGGTATTGACATAATTACATAGATGCTGCGCACATATAGTGTACCTTCAGGAAACATAACTAATGCCTACAGAGGCCCTCAAATTGCATAAAAGGTGGAGGGGACAACTACATCAGACTTCATACTCGGCATTCTCAAGGGGTGCAGCAGTAATAGAATCCAAGATCGATGACCAAGGCAGATATGTGCTGCTTTAAGGTGCTTTGGATTGGTAACTGATAGTATTAGGATCTATATCTGGACCTAATACTGATCACGAGTCTTTCCTGGCCCGCTTGTCAGTCACACTGGCGGACTGGACACGATACCCCTGCCTGCTAGGTGGGAACTTTAATGCGGTCCTTGATGTTTACCAAGTCGTTCACATTCTGAACTCCCAGGCACGGTAATAACACACCAGGCCAAGGTGGTAGTATTGGTGGTTGTGGTATTAATGGTGCTATTGGTGGTGCTATTGATAGTGGTGGCTTTTGTGGTGGTATTGGTGAAATTGGTAGTGGTGGTATTGGCGGTGATATTGGTGGTGGTGGTATTGGTGTTGGTGGTGGTATTGGTGGATGGTGATTTGGTGGTGGTGGTGGTGGTGGTGGTATTGGTGGTGGTTGTGCTATTGGTGGTGGTATTGGTGGTGGTGTTATTGGTCGTGGTATTGTTGGTGATGGTGGTATTGGTGGTGGTGGTATTGCTGGTGATAGTAGTGGTATTGGTGGTGGTGGTAGTGGTTGTGATGGTATTGGTGGTATTGGTGGTGGTGTATTGGATTGGTGGTGGTGTATTAGATTGGTGGTGGTGTATTGGTGGTGGTGGTATTGGTGGTGGTGGTGGTATTGGATTGGTGGTGGTGGTGGTGGTGGTGGTATTGGTGGTGGTGGTATTGGTGGTGATGGTGGAATTGGTGGTGGTATTGGTGGTGGTATTGGTGGTGGTTGTGGTGGTATTGGTGGTGGTGGTATTGGTGGTGGTGGTATTGGTGATGGTGGTGGTATTTGTAGTTTTATTTGTGGTGGTGGTATTGGTGGTGGTGATATTGGTGCTGCTGGTGGTATTGGTAATGGTGGTGGTGGTATTGTTGCTGGTGGTGGTATTGGTGGTGGTATTGGTGATGGTGGTATTGGTGGAGGTGGTATTGATGGTGGTGGTATTAGTATTGGTGGGACTGGTATTGGTGGTATTGGTGGTGATGATATTGGTGTTGCTGGTGGTATTGGTGGTGGTGGTGGTATTCGATTGGTGGTGGTGGTGGTGGTATTGGTGGTGGTGGTATTGGTGGTGATGGTGGAATTGGTGGTGGTATTGGTGGTGGTATTGGTGGTGGTTGTGGTGGTGGTGGTATTGGTGGTGGTGGTATTGGTGGTGGTGGTATTGGTGATGGTGGTGGTATTTGTAGTTTTATTTGTGGTGGTGGTATTGGTGGTGGTGATATTGGTGGTGCTGGTGGTATTGGTAATGGTGGTGGTGGTATTGTTGCTGGTGGTGGTATTGGTGGTGGTATTGGTGATGGTGGTATTGGTGGAGGTGGTATTGATGGTGGTGGTATTAGTATTGGTGGGACTGGTATTGGTGGTGGTGTTGGTGATGGTGGTGTTGGTATTGGTATTGGTGGTATTGGTTGTGGTGGTGGTGGTATTGGTGGTGGTGGTGGTATTGATAGTGGTGGTGGTATTAGAATTGGTGTTATTGGTATTGTTGGTGGTGGTATTGGCATTGGTATTGGTGGTGGTGGTAGTGGTGGTGGTGGTATTGGTGGTGGTGTTATTCTTGGCGGTATTGGTGATGGTTGTTGTTAATAAAACAGGCTTTTGAATATAACCTGTCAGGTGGCTTAGTGCAGATGACATGTGGCACAGATGTACTGTTGTCAGCTTCAGTCCACTAGCACAGGATTATGTGCCAGCTAGAATTTACATGACTTCTGCTCTGTGACTCCCAGGAATGTTGGAACACGAAGCTGGTGGATGCTGGTATCTGTTATCTCTAAGCCCTTGACACTCAATGGATCTTATTCGGCTCTGTGACTCCCTGGAATGATGGGCCAGAGACAGATTGTTGAGCTGGGGGATGCTGGTATCTGTTAGGTCTCCATGGATCCTATTCTGCTCTGGGGTTCCTGGAATGATGGACCACGAGGCTGGTGGATGCTGGTATCTGTTAGGCCTGAGCCCATGGCACTCCATGTCTGTTATTGCGTTCTGTGACTCCCTGGAATGATGGGCCCGAAGCGGATTGTACAGCTGGTGGGTGATGGTAGCTGTTAGGTCTAAGCCCCTGACACTCCTTGGATCCTATTCTGCTCTGTGACTCCCTGGAATAAAGAGCCTGCTGAGGTTGTGCTATTGGTGGTGGTATTGGTGGTGGTGGTATTTGTGGTGGTATTGGTGGTGGTGATATTGGTGTTGCTGGTGGTATTGGTAGTGGTATTGGTGGTAGCGGTATTGGTGGTGGTATTGGTATTGGTGGTGGTGTTGGTATTGGTATTGGTATTGGTGGTATTTGTTGTGGTGGTGGTGGTATTGGTGGTGGTGATATTGATGGTGGTGGTGGTATTGGTGGTGGTATTGGTGATGGTGGTATTGGTGGTGGTGGTATTGATGGTGGTGGTATTAGCATTGGTGGTATTGGTATTGGTGGTGGTGTTGGTGATGGTGGTGTTGGTATTGGTATTGGCGGTATTGGTTGTGGTGGTATTGGTGGTGGTGGTGGTGGTATTGATAATGGTGGTGGTATTAGAATTGATGTTATTGGTATTGTTGGTGGTGGTATTGGCATTGGTATTGGTGGTGGTGGTGGTGTTATTCTTGGCGGTATTGGTGATGGTTGTTGTTAATAAAACAGGCTTTTGAAAATAACCTGTCAGGTGGCTTAGTGCAGATGACATGTGGCACAGATGTGCTGTTGTCAGCTTCAGTCCACTAGCACAGGATTATGTGCCAGCTGGAATATACATGACTTCTGCTCTGTGCCTCCCAGGAATGTTGGACCACGAGGCTGGTGGATGCTGGTATCCGTTATCTCTAAGCCCTTGACACTCAGTGGATCTTATTCGGCTCTGTGACTCCCTGGAATGATGGGCCAGAGACAGATTGTTGAGCTGGGGGATGCTGGTATCTGTTAGGTCTCCATGGATCCTTTTCTGCTCTGGGATTCCTGAAATGATGGACCACGAGGCTGGTGGATGCTGGTATCTGTTAGGTCTAAGCCCCTGGCACTCCATGTCTGTTATTGTGTTCTGTGACTCCCTGGAATGATGGGCCCGAAGAGAATTGTACAGCTGGTGGATGATGGTAGCTGTTAGGTCTAAGCCCCTGACACTCCTTGGATCCAATTCTGCTCTGTGACTCCCTGGAATGAAGAGCCTGAGGCGGATTGTAGAGCTGGTGGATGCTGGTAGCTGTGAGGTCTAAGCCCCTGACACTCCTTGGATCCTATTCTGCTCTGTGACTCCCTGGAATGATGGACCACGAGGCTGGTGGATGCTGGTATCTGTTAGGCCTGAGCCCATGGCACTCCATGTCTGTTATTGCGTTCTGTGACTCCCTGGAATGATGGGCCCGAAGCGGATTGTACAGCTGGTGGGTGATGGTAGCTGTTAGGTCTAAGCCCCTGACACTCCTTGGATCCTATTCTGCTCTGTGACTCCCTGGAATGAAGAGCCTGAGACGGATTGTAAAGCTGGTGGATGCTGGTAGCTGTGCGGTCTAAGCCCCTGACACTCCTTGAATCCTATTCTGCTCTGGGACTCGCTGCACTCTTATATCATCTGTGCCTTCTTCCGTCACCCAACAGGTTGTCACCATCTCAAGCCTGGGTTCTCTCTGTGCACAAGGACTATAAGTCTCATTACCAGATCTTTATGATCGGTCACGTCTTGGAGGTTGCAGATGACCTGCGGGAGAGAGGGCTGGTGTCCTTTCTGCTAGGTTAATGGCAGGCCTGTCCAACAGGGGTTGAGGGGTTATAAAAGTAGAACGATCTCAGATGTTCTGTGGGCGGTGGCATTCTTGAATGAATAATAGTTGCTTGGTGGGATGATAGGGACTCCCTCACCCAGCCATCCAAGTAGGGACAACAGTCTCAAACAACTCCTGTCTAACCTACTTTTCTGCTCTCAAGTCATTTAGTATTCATCCCTTCCCACCTTCGTGTAGGCTCTGAAATGACACTTTAGTGAAGAGAGATGCAGTGAAATGGCAGAACATCTACAATCCGTGACGGGGGGTTATGGCATCCCTGCTCGATGGGGTGATCTCTCATGTCATATTACCGCAGTCTTAAATTCACCACAGTCAAACAGAGGGCAGCTGCTAATGTAGGTTTGTTTACTTATTCAATGTTTGGTATTATCTGCAGCCACACCACGGGGCCGATTCACAGAACTAATCTGAAACATAATCCTAAACTTACTACTTTTGGTATTCACAGAGGGCATTTAGTAGTAGCAAAGTTAGGATTTTGTCTTAAATTAGGATTTTGTCTTAAGCTAGGATTTTGTCTTAAATTAGGATTTTGTCTCAACCCCTTCTGTGCTCGCGTCGGCTGTTGGCCGACACAAGTACTACCTTCTGGGTGCTGCGTACGACCGTTGGCCGACGCAGCCCCGCTCACTCCGTGGAAAAACGCCCACACCGCGGTGGAATGTCTGCCGCGGTCAACGGGTTAAATTAGGATTTTGGCTTAAACTAGGATTTTGTCCTAAATTAGGATTTTGTCTTAAGCTAGGATTTTGTCTTAAATTAGGATTTTGTCTTAAATTAGGATTGTGTCTTAAATTAGGATTTTGGCTTAAATTAGGATTTTGTTTTAAGACCAAAACTTAAGACAAACTTAAGTTTAACTTAAGTTTAACATAAGACAAAATCCTAACTTCAGACAAAAACCTAACTTCAGACAAAATCCTAACTTTACTACTACTAAATGTCTTCTGTGAATACCAAAAGTAGTAAGTTTAGGTTTTTGTCTCAGATTAGTTCTGTGAATCGTCCCCTGAATGACTGATGTGGGGTATGTTTGACTGTAGAATTGCATTTCCTCTCCTTATGTTTCCCTCTCACGACATCATTCGACATCACGCAGATCTTCACGAGCCGACGGACTGCATCACACCAGCAGGACCCTTTAGGTACCACTTCTGGTGTCATCATGTGCACAAAACTGCTTCAAGCCATTTAGTTGGCGGAGTATTTGCTGCATCGGGTGTTACTAGGAAATGCCTCTGAATGAGTCAATCAATAATAAGGATAGCAGCAAGCGGCACTAAGGACATAGCATAAGCAAGAGGGGCCTGAATCATGACTCCAATATCAGCCTTATGCATCCATGCAAAATGCATTCACGTGCCTCCAAACATCAACCCGTCCTATTCTGAAACTAAAAGATTCAGCCCTCTCTTGCACATTTTGGGTAGGTAAACTCATTTTTCTTGAACCCTAACTTAACTATATTAATTTTGCCCATAAATGCTAGCTTATCATTTTTTTGCATTTAAATTAATACCCCCCCCCCCAGTATCAACATGTTGTATTCTGAAAATATGTAAACCTTTAAACTGATGACTCCCCTTTGGTGCACTATTTGTAAATGCACAATTACGTGCCCTGGGACAGGTCAATGGACCACTTTAAGTGCTACAGTGAGAGATTTAAATGGCTTTCTTTCATGCACTCATGATAGCCGATCGAGGAGATCACCAGTTTGATTTCACAATCCAGAGGTAACTAGTCCAATAAATAATCTAAGGTTTAAACATTATCCTTAGAAATTAGGACACTCTCCTCTACCATGAGGCTTGCAAATGTGTTACGGCAGGAACTCCTCAGAGGGCCAGGAACCTGGGATTGCCTTGCTAAGCCTTGGGCGGGGAGTACAGAATGGTCCAACTCTTGGAAGCACAGCCTAGCGCTAATCAATTTTTTGGGTTCTGGCAGTATGTCTTTGGACCGAAGAGCAAGTCATTTGTTCTAGACAGGGAGGCCGTGGTGAGTATTGGGAACGGGATGATGATGTGGAAACAGAGGAGTAAAACTGTTTGGGAGTTTGGAGACCTGCTGTCAGAGGAACACACCTTTTAGGGCAAAACACATCCAAAGACTTTAGGAGCAGTGTAGCAAATGTATATCACCCAGCTGACAGTGGTCCAAGGCTTGGCTTCAGAGGCAGAGACATCTGCAGCCACATTACCAATGGCCCCTTGGAAAGCCACAGCCTTATGTTCCTACTGCTAACTCAGGCTTGCTAAGAATGCAAGCAAGGGCTTTAGACAAGAAGACGCAAGAAAAGACCATGTCATTGCTTTCTTGTTGAGCGTAACTAAGATGGAATTTCATTTGCAATGCAAGAGGTCTCGCATTACTGAAAGTTTGAGCTATTAGCATTGCATTATTATGTGGAAGAGGTGTGGCGCAGCGGCCAGAGTGACTGACGCCGGACGCTGGGGATCACGGTTCCATACCCTGCACCGGCAGCAGGGGTCTACCCAGCACCATGTGACGCTGGGCAATAGCTTGCTTAATCTTCCCGACGGCCCCCAGCGCCGGGAAACCTATGGGTAGCTGTGCGCTTTACAAATACAGAATTATTATTATTATTTACAATGCCAATAGCTCAAACTTTCAGTAATGCAAGACCTTTTGCATTGCAAATGATTGTTATACATTGGTTGCAAAATTGACCCTTGCTTGGAGTTAGAAATGATATGGAAATGGATATATGAATTGAAGTACCTTGTCCAAAAGGAAGGCTTGGACTTGAAGAGTGCTCGGAGGATACCACTGGGGCCCGGAGCTCCCCGAGTTGCTCCTTTATTGATGATCATATTGATTTGTTCATCATTTGTCCATTCTACGGGGTCTGCTTTATTTCAGTAGCTTGGCCTGAAGCACGGACCACAGAAGTGAACAGGGACTGAACTTCATCTTTATTGTTTTATAGAGTGACTGCAGAAACGGATTCCAGATGTTTCCCTTATATGTTGATTATTCAATACACAGATGTTATTTGCTAGTTGATTCAGGGTCCAGAATTTGGTGCAGTTCCCTGCCCTGTTGGCTTCAAATAGTTGCGTGGGCAGCTTTCTTTGCCCCCTTCACTAAAGATTCCATTCTTTCTTGAGGTTTTCATTGTTTTAGTCTTAGATGAGTCCTAAACTGTTTTGCCCATGCACCTCAGGACCCTGCAAATATGTTTTCCATTTTTTGCTGATCTTTGTTAAACCAGCTATGTAGGAGATCCTTCTTTGCCATCCACTGTAATTTTGTTGGAGGTTTCCATGCTTTGCACACATTAGATATATGAAGTGTCTTAAATGTTGCATGGTCAGGTTTGTCAAAGTTTGTTCGAATTTATTTTCAAGGTTTTGCACATGCCCCTTCATTTTAAGCCTCTTTAGCCTGCTTGTAGATTTTAGAGCACCTGGATGAGTTGTTCGTTCAAGGGAGACATTTTTATCTAGAATAGTAATAGTCTGCGGCTGATGGCCACTTTCAGCTATTGCCTCAAATTTGACGTTAGCAATTTAACCTGTTGCGTTTGTGATACAGTCGGGAGCCGTCCAACGTCACAGTGGGCGTGTGCGTCGAACGGCTACTGGCCGTCTTAGCACCTACTGACGGGGGAAGTGCTGGGGACATTTTTATCTAGAATAGTAATAGTCTGCGGCTGATGGCCACTTTCAGCTATTGCCTCAAATTTGACGTTAGCAATTTAACCTGTTGCGTTTGTGATACAGTCGGGAGCCGTCCAACGTCACAGTGGGCGTGTGCGTCGAATGGCTACTGGCCGTATTAGCACCTACTGATGGGGGAAGTGCTGGGGACATTTTTATCTAGAATAGTAATAGTCTGCGGCTGATGGGCACTTTCAGCTCTTGCCTCAATGTTGACTGTAGCAATTTAAACTGACAAATGGGTAGTTGAGGAAAGCATCACTATATGTTATAATATGCTATGTACTATTTCTAAAAGTAACATCCACCTAAGGGTATCTTGACACTGGTGAGGTCATAGAAAGGGCAAATGAGTGAGAAGGTCTCATCCAAGCAAAGTTTATCCGAAGGTTTATTTAAAAATCCATGTCTTCAATGCTTTCCTAAAGGGGGCCAGTTCTGTGATAGTTCAGATCTCTATAGCAAGGGCATTCCACTCCTTGGGTGCACATACTGAGAACCTTTGTTCCCCTGTCCTTACTTTCTTAAATCTAGGTACTTCCAAAATGTTGACTGATGCGAAGGGTCCTTTTATGGGAGTTTCGTATTAGTTTGTCTTTCAGAACTTTAGGGGCCACTCCCTTCAAAGACTTGAAAACTAAACAGAAGACTTGAAACACAACACATTCCTTAATAGGGAATCAGTGAAGATTTTTAGGATAGGGGGTGACGAGTGTTCAACACATTCAGAATCAACTGTAATCTTTTTCGGTCACCATCGGGAAGGCCAATATTACAATATTCACATAATGCAGACAGCACTCAATACCAGCTGATATGAGAGACTTCATGGCGAACGGAGTAAGTTTGAATCATCATGATTGTTTTTTGTAAGAACACACATTTGAAGTTCACTGCACTTATGTGTGGCCCAAGTGACAGATCTTGGTCAATACTAATCCAAAGACTCTTCACCACTGGTTTCAAGGCTGGAAGAGTTCCCATATCCAGGGCCCAGAAGGTGTTAGTCCACAGCATGGGATTTTTGCCAGGCACTAGGACCTTGGTCTTTTTCACATTTAGTTCCAGGTGGTTTTGTCTCATCCAGCTACAAAGTGCATCATGTTACTGAGCTGAACTCGTATTTGTTCCTTGGTGTCAAACTGGAGTAGGATCCGGCAATCGCTTTCATGGTTGAATATCCTGTAGCCTCTTTCTACAAGCGACTGGAGGGATGCCACACTCACTCTTAAGGTCTGATGCTTTAAAAAGGAGTGTCTGGGTCCTGTTTTCCACGAAGGAGGTGAGCCATCTAAAGGCTTTCACTCTAAAGTCAGCTCGCAATAATCAATCCAACACTATCTTGTGGTTGACCAAATGATATGCCTCAGACAAACCCAACAATATCAAAACATAATCTAAATCCACTCGCAGATCATCTATCACTGATAAGATTACTGCTTCCAAGCTGTGTTGTGGTCGAAACTCAACTTGAAAAGGTGTGAGGTATTTGGAGCTGGATAAGAAAGAACTCATCTTTTTGGCTATGTGGGCTTCCAGTAATTTTCCGCAATATGGTTCAACGAGATGAGACAATTTGAGACAAGTAATACTACCTATACTTGGAATAACTATGATAAGTTTGATAATAATGATCTGGTGCAAATGTGCTAAAAGGAGTAAAAAATATGAAGTAAATAAACAGGGAAAGAAAAGGAAATATGATGAAATTAGGCTTGAAGAATTAAAAGGAGAATTATATAAGAAAATTAAAAACATGAAAGAAAAAGATGAAGTAGAAATTGACAAGATAGAGAAGGGAATGGAGATATGGTAAAGTTGGGATTTGATTTGGGTATGGGTAGTTGTTGATGGCATAAATGCCATCAGAGAGTGGATTGATGGAGCAAGGAATCGCAAATAAGCAACTTGCTCGGATATAATTCTCTCATATAACCTCGTAATAAATTACTAATAACATTCCTAAAACTAATTTCACATGACATGTTACATTTTCTAGAAAAGGGGGAAGCTTGGCTATGTATTTCACTAACAAGTAACCCAAGGGTGATTAAAGATGGCTGCTAACGTGGGAAATTAAACTGCGCATGCATCAGCTACATGATGTCTAAACGTTTGGAGGGAAAGTTTTGCTTCTGCGCAGTAACAGTTAAGATGGTTGCTTAAGAACTCACATGCTAAGCATCGGCTCCACTTAAACTAAACTGTGTTATATACTAAGTGCTAATGCATAAATAGTCTTTATTATTAAATGGGATTTGAGTAGGGATAGGTGGTATACAGCGATATCATTTTATTTGAATCTAATACTTTGTCTCTTTGACCTCTCTATTAGTTCATATTTGGGCCTTAAAGAGAGCTAAGGGCTGACACCCACGCGAAACCATCCACATGCGCAGAAGGGACAACTCAGAAGCGGTGACCTCAAGTCTTGTGACCTGGCCAAGGACACTTTCTCACTATGTCCTGAGAACCAGCTGAACATCCTGAAAACTCAATGGACAACTGTAGAAAACTGTATACATTGTTGTTAATGCATTATGAACATGGGTGGGAAATAATGCTTGGGAGAAACAAATTAATGGGCGGGAACATGAGACGATGCTCTTAAGAAAAGTATTGCACTTAGCATGATGTGATGATCATCCCCTCAGCTTGGCCAATCAGAATTAGGAGTTTCATAAGGTTGAAACATTTGGGGGTGGTACTTGTCATTAAAAGGTATAATTGGGGTAGTTAATTAGTTTAAAGAGAGCTGTCGCTGCCAGAACGCTGAGAGACAGAGATGCTGTCCGATTGCTGATCGAAATACCTAAAGAAGCATACTTAGAATTTTCAAGCAAGTAGAATTAGAAAGAAGATCGCAGAAGAATCAAGGAGGTAATGGAAATAGAAAGAAGAGCGCAGAAGAATCGAGGAGGAAATTAGCATCAGAGAGGGGTGAGACGCGGGCGTCGAATCCAGAAGAGGCTACCTGCCCTGTCCTATTCTTGTCCTGAACCTATCACCTGAATTTTCTAACAGGCCCATAACTCTTGGCCAGAGGGGTCTGATCTTGCTCCATCCCAGGTAAATATAAATCTGTGTATTGTGTCAATATGCCTTTTCTCTCTATCCTCTCTTCCTGAGGTACTTGTCATTGAAAATTATGGTTTAAATCAAATAAATCAAACCTTACCTCTTCAGAATGATAGAGTTAACCCTCTAATTTGTCTTTGATTCTTCTGGTAAAATTCAGATAAACCTTTAAACTTTATCCGAGTCTGTGGTTATTTAATGAGCAGAACAGGTAAACCCTTCACTGTCATAATGATCAAATATAATCAACTAAAATAGATCAATTTGTAAAGAAAGGGCTTAGTATTAAATAGGCTCAAGACTGAGAGGCAAGCGGACATAGAGAATAGCCCTAAAATTGATCCCCAGCGGGGTTTCATCGACCAGATAATGAGTGAGTGTGGTTTATGGGCCCAAATGAGTATTTAGTGGTAATTGTCTGCAGATTGGTGTCCCGCTGGATCAGGAGGAACATGTGATTTTCAAGATGAGACTGAGGAAATAAGGGGTCAGATTACACAGGGGTGTGCATCAGCCAAGCTAAGGCAAAGAATACTGGAAGAATCAGGGAAATCATTGGCCGACATACTCACCTTGGGGAGAACCAAAGAACTATCAAAAGCTAGGACGGCACACATGGAGGCCGTTCTTCAGACTCTAATCAAGACAGAGCTGGTCAACGCAGTCACCAGCATTGCCGCTGAATCGATGGCTTGCACGAAAAACCCAGCTGCAGTGGGCTCAGTTACTTGCACGAGAAGCCCCATAATCAAATTGTGTGGGTACTGTGGTGGGCCTTCACACAGGTCATCTGAATGCCTTGCAAGAGGGAAGAGATGTACGGCCTGCGGAAAGTTCAACCACTTTATGAAAGTGTGCCGATCCAGCAAAGGGCCAGCAGGAAGGTCTCAAGTAAACATGATTCCTGAGTCTCAGGAACAAGGTAATGACATGGACGATGATAACCGAGAAGAACACACGTGCACTCCGTCTTCAAAGTGGGGTCTGCCGCTGAGACTCACACGTGCCTCCCATGATGACAAGTGCTGGTGGCCGGGTGCCCATCAACAGCAATAATTGACACAAGAGCCACCATAAACGGATCACTGAAAGAATATCGACTGAAAGAATATCGACCATCAAAAATATCGTTGAGAAAATATCGACAGTCAAAATATCGAGTTTCTATCTACAAACAGGTAAGTACAAAAATATCGAGTTAAAAATATCGTTTACAAAAATATAGTTGTAAAAAATATCGTATTTACTAAAAACAGTGTTAAATTAAATTAATATTAATAATTAATTACTAAAATATACTTAAAATTACTTAAATTAACTTATAATAATTAAATAATTAATGAAAGTTAAATAAATATTTTTTTATTTCATATTTATTAAACATATATATATAGTAATAAAATATAATAAAATAATACCCAAAAACTGAAAACTGACCCTGAACCCTAAAAATACCCCTTTACCCAAAAACTGAAAACTGACCCTGAACCCTAAAAATACCCCTTTACCCAAAAACTGAAAACTGACCCTGAACCCTAAAAATACCCTTTTACCCAAAAACTGAAACTGACCCTGAACCCTAAAAATACCCCTTTGCCCAAAAACTGAAAACTGACCCTGAACCCTAAAAATACCCCTTTACCCAAAAACCCAAAACTGACCCTGAACCCTAAAAATACCCCTTTACCCAAAAACCCCAAACTAACCCTGAACCCTAAAAATACCCCTTTACCCAAAAACCCAAAACTGACCCTGAACCCTAAAAATAAAAACGATATTACTTCACTTACCTTAAAAACGATATTACTTCACTTACCTTAAAAACGATATTTTGGCTGTCGATATTCTGTCCTGTCGATATTTTCTCCAAACGATATTTTGGAGTCGATATTATGTCCAAACGATATTTTGGAGTCGATATTATGTCTGTGTACCACCATAAACATTATGTCCTGGGAAGAGTACAGAGAGATGCCATCTCCTCCTCCTCCAGCATTGACGCCGGCCAAGGTGAAGGTGTTTGCGTACGGCCAGACAAAACCTTTCGTCATAAGAGGAAAATTCAAAACCACAATATCACATGACCAGCAAGAGGTGGATGCTCTGGTGTATGTGACGGAAGAAGGGCATGGCATGCTGCTGGGTTGCAAATCAGCTGAAGCTTTAGTAATCGTCGTCTTCGCTTTTGGCATTCATCAAGAGGGCGTGAGCCAGATACTGGAGGAATTCAAGCAAGTATTCAATGGCATTGGGTGCCTGCATGACAAAGAAATACGCTTGCACATTGATCCGCTGGTGCAACTGGTTGCTCTTCAGCACAGGAGGGTCTTCTTTCACCTAAAACCACTCGTAGAAAAGGAGCTGTGCAAGCTGGAAGAAGCTGGGATCATCGAGAAAGTACAAGGTCCAACACCCTGGGTGTCTACGAAAGTGGTCGCAAGGAAGCCAAAACAACCAGGAGAAGTCAGGATGTGTGTGGATATGAGAATCCCAAATACTGCCATCAAGAGGGAAAGACACCTGACACCCACCATAGATGACCTGATCGGGGAACTCAGCGGAGCCAGCTGGTTCTCTAAGCTCGATCTCCAAGCTGGGTATCATCAGTTAGTCCTTGATGAACAGTCCCGGTACATACCAACATTCTCCACACATGTTGGATTGAGGCGCTATAGGCGTCTGAGCTTCGGAATCTGGAGCGCTGCTGAAGTGTTTCAGAACACTTTACAGGAGCTCCTTGTGGATCTCCCGGGAGTTGTGAATGTGAGCAACGATATTCTGGTCCATGCCAAGTCTGTAGATGAAAATAATACCAACAAGCACAAGAGGTTCCCTTGAGTTTCTATGTCCTAGAATCTATAAAATATAAGATCTCTAAATAAATTCCATGGAGGTCTCACTGTAGTTTAAATACCCCAGTTAAATACCCCAGTTATTCATGCGCTCTGCACTCACAAGCTTAAATGGAACCACAAAAAAGCACTTACAGTCTAAAATATATATGCTACGTAGCCATATTGTATTTGAGTGTGTTTATACAATGTATCATGAATTCATATCTCTTGGGAGTGTTTGAAAAAACGAGTCTGTATAGAAACGCATAACAGCATGTTGATATACATATGAATACCCACCAAAAGAGATATATATATTGTGTGTGTTTTTAAATGTGAAATTTTTCTCATGTAAATTCGAATTTTTAAATAAAAAAATAGTCCCATCAATACACATCCCGGCTACGTAGCATATATATTTTAGACTGTAAGTGCTTTTTTGTGGTTCCATTTAAGCTCGTGAGTGCAGAGCGCATGAATAACTGGGGTATTTAAACTACAGTGAGACCTCCATGGAATTTATTTAGAGATCTTATATTTTATAGATTCTAGGACATAGAAACTCAAGGGAACCTCTTGTGCTTGTTAGTTACTACTTACCCTATTCCCTTGGTATTGAAGGGTTATTCTCCCTCTATTTACACAATGAAAATAATACCCCACTCAGACAGGTACTTGAGAGAATTCAAGACTCTGGACTTACCTTGCATAAAGAGAAGTGTAAGTTTCTTCCAAGGAAGCTACAATACTGTGGGTACATTTTCTCCGCGGAGGGAGTAGCTCCGGATCCAGACAAAATCTGAGACATCAAAGAGGCCTCAGCACCCACCAACATATTGGAAATGAGCAGCTTCCTGGGAATGGTGAACCACCGCGGTAGGATTATCAAGGATCTCTCTTTGCTCACCACATCACTGAGAGAGCTCACCAAAGCGTTCACCCCATGGTCATGTGGCCCAGAGCAGGAGGCTGCGTTCCAATCCTCCAAGGATGCCCTCTGGGATGGCGTCAAAACCGCTGCCGCGCATTGAAACATGAATGCTACAGTTGCAGGAGTATAATTTCATGATTGAATACCAGCCAGGTACCAGCAATCCTGCGGACTATCTATCGCAGAAAAGCAACCATTAGTGAAATGGAGGATGCGGAGGAGACAGAAGAGTATATCCGATACATCGCAGACAGCTCACGTCCGCTCTCTCTAGGTGGACTATGCCAAGCGACTGCTCAGGATGACTGCCTGCAGAAAACAGTGAAGGCTGTAAGAAATAACAAGTGGCATCAACTCTGAAGCCAAACAGGCACTTTTACTCAGGAAGCCCGAAGAATCTTGGATAGCTTGAATCTCTTGAGGCATGAACTGAGCGTTGACCCCCATGGATGTCTACTCCGAGGACATAGACTGGTTATCCCCTCCACTCTCGTGGACTGGGTAGTGGGACTTTCACATGCCGGCCATCAGGGTATGGTGAAAACCAAAAGTAGTTTGAGGACCAAAGTGTGGTTTCCCCTGATGGGTGAGAAGGTAGAAGCCACTGTACAATCATACCAGTGGTGTCAGGCCACAGGGGACCCGAATCCTCCAGCACCCATTCTGACCGAATGACGACCTGAGACCTGAAGGTCCGTGGATGAGTGCCAGCATGGATTTCGGAAGTCTCCCTGGTGGGAGATACTCCATGGTGATCATCGATGGTTACTCGAAGTACCCCTAAGTAGAGATACTCTTGTCTCTGAGTGCAGGAGATGTCGTTATGAAACTGGAAAAAGTGCTGGCCACACATGGACTGATCAAGGAACTCAAGACTGGCAATGGGCTCCCCTTTCAGGGACAAGTGTTTGCATAATATCTGTCATCTCAAGGGATCTGTCACCAGGAGATAACTCCTAAGTGGCCCCAGGCCAATGGTGAAGCGGAAGGCTTTAAGAGAACTCTAAATAAGGTGATCCGGATTGCTGTCGCCAATTGGGAGTCCGTGGAACAGTTCCATCGACTCATTTCTCAGGGACTACAACCAGACCCCGCATGCCACTATGGGGCGGGCCCTGGACACATATCAATGGGGAGAGTAGTGCGAGACTCAATTCCACACCACCCTCAGTGGATCCAAGAAGGAGTAGATGAACCCGATGTACACAGGAGCCGACCAAGAGCTAACGATCAAGTCAGTGCTCGTCGTGGAGAGGAACACTCCTGATTAAAAAAAGAGGACCTAGAGGTGTCCAAGACAGGCACCCTGGCAACAAGTTCCGACTTAAGTTTGAAAAGGATCCGTTGTGCATTACTCAGATCCATGGGACCCAAATAACCTCAACAAAAGGCGTGGAGCTGATAACCAGAAATGTATCGGCATTCAGGAAGTTTCAAGGGAACCAGGAGGTTGGCGCGAGCCCGTCGAACAAGACTGTGGGTGAATCCGACTGGAAGGATGATCATGAAACGGAATGCCCCCCAGACTGGGTATAAACCCAAACCCAATACTCCCCAGGGCCAGACTGAGCTCGAAATGCTTTGGAAAACATTGCAGCTCCTGACACCGGTGCTAGGCGCAAAGGAGGTCGTGGTTGATATGGTTTGCGGAGAAATTCAAAGCCTTCCCGCCGGCGGAGAGATTTCCACTTCTAGATGGACATGTCCAAGCGCTGGGGTTGTCAGAAGCAGGTTTGATGTGTCAGCCAGTTTGTCCTGTTAATAAAGTTTGATAACTGTTTTATTTTGGGGCGGAATGTTGTTTCACTATGCGATACTTGTGTTTTGGGCAAGACATCTGCTGTCTATTGGTCCCGGGAGTATTCTGAGGGACCCCATTGACATGCTGTTTAATGGTTTTGCCCAGGCTGCGTGAGCGTGTAAATAAATAGTTGTGAGCGTGCGCAAACAGCATCAGAGTTGCCTGCGCACCGACACTGTGCACACTAGCTCTGTGTCTGGATTTATTTACGCGGCCTACCATGTGCTTTGGAGCGGCCACACCTCACCGCTGATTATACCAACCGCGCATTCTGTGAGCACCTATGAGTGCAGCGGTAAACATAACAAACACCATAAAAAATGACATTTGAAAAATGGGAAATGGATGTGGGCAGTTCAACTATTAATGTAGTTGAAATCTGTCTTATTTCCATTCCCTGGTAATTGAGAGTGATGCTTATATAAACTGATTGTTTGCCAAACTGTGACCTATTCAGTTGCTAATTTCCTAACCCAGGAGCAATCAGTCACTTAAAGGGAGCTGCAAACTGCAGCCTTTACAGCAGAAGTGACAAATATTTGCTTTTCTCCCCATCTCTGGCATTCTATAGAAAAGCATCTTCAGCCCTGCCAAGTATCGCGCATTAGGCGTTAGACAAACACATTTCAGTGTGCTGATCCGCATCACTGCACTGAAATACATTGTCACGCATTTATAGCCCCTCAGCTGTACCCAGGTGCGCTGCTCTTCAGTACCTTAAGTGCATTAGGCATTAGACGAACGCATTTCAGTGTGCTGATCCGCATCACCGCACTGAAATACATTGTCACGCATTTATAGCCCCTTAGCTGTTCCCAGGTGCGCTGCTATTCGTACCTTTACTGACTGCCAAAGCTCTTAGCTTGCGCGCAATCCATAATGTTTTATCCAACATGGCACTAATCACTGACGTCAGGTCACAAGTCTGGCCCATGATTTCATTAGCCCAATCACCGTAGGTGCCGTCGGCAGGGGAAGCTGCACGGTATAGTTTCAGTTCTGTGGCCGCCTTCCCGCTTGGAGCCCGCTGCTGCAGCTCACAAAGCACGTCCCCATGGCCGTAATGATTTTACTACAGAGGTCGGGGTGCATGGCTGCCTCAGCAGCCACCCTGCAGTCCTGTGCAGCCAGTGCGGAGTCCGATGATCTGGACAGCGGTCGCAGCGCTGCCCGTGACTGTGCCGGCCCATACCGTCAGTGGAGTTCACAGCTGTAACAAAGTAAGTGACATGTCACTCACTGTTTCTTCTCCGACTCCCTGACTTCCGACAGGATCTCCCTGAACAAACTGTAGGAACCGCAGCAGGCCCGGGGCAGTGATCCCTCAGAACATCATCACACACGTCAAGCAAGGCGAGCGCCTCTCTGAGTGAGAGTCCCTTAAGGTCTTTTAATAGTACATGTTTTGCGGGTCGGAGCTCCCTGTGTTAGTTTGGTCCAAGGGTACCACCTTTATTTGTTTGACCTCTGGTTAATATTAGGCCGGGGCGGTAAATTCCGTTCCACTTGAGGAATTTGGGTAATTTTGCATTCCGTGGAGAACGTGCAATTGCTCAAAATTCTGCGTTCCGCGACTTAGGGAAATTTTGTTCGCATTCTCAAAATGCGCGTTCGTGAGATATTTCCGCCCGAGCACGCAAACAGCAATTGCGAACAGGAAAAAAGCATCACGAACAAGCAATTCCTCGTGTTCGTGGAATTTCTGTGTGTTCGCAGAGATTTTTTACCGTTTTGTGGAGATTTGCGCAACGACATTATGCAAATTCCGCCCACCCCTAGTTAATATCCTGCTGTGCAGTGTTGGTTGGTCCATTACGTCTTGAGCAGTTTTATAGATAGCCAAACTCCACCGGAAGGTGGTGTTACAGCGCTTATTTGTGATGAGGTAAGGCACCTGTAATGTGCGCTAACTAATACACCCACTGCATCTCATTTAAATGTTTGAGCTGCTTTGCTGGACTGATAACAAAGAAGCCGCTCCTGATCCCCAGCATATATATAAACATGTGGTATCCCAACTGGTATTATTTCAAGGCAATTACAGTAGATATGTTGAAAACATTATCAGCGAGGAAAAAGGAGACTCATACGTAGTTATGAATGTGCACATGGCATCATGTTTATCCAAAACAAAAACACAAAGTTACAGTTGTAGCAGCACTGTAAGTAAATAAATAAGAACAACCCATATTGTACTTGGTGCTCTAGGGGTGCAAGTGATGTGCACGGTGGCGACGCAAGTAACAATATGCACAGCATGAACAGTGCAAGGTGACTGGTATAAGAATATGTACAGTGATTAGAGGCAACAATATGGTTCCTGCAGATTAGTGGTCTAATTTGTTTCAGATGAACCACATTGTATAGTCGCGCCTTCGTTTGCGCTGCGTGGTCGACGGCATTTCGATCCTCTTAACTCGGGGACTGGGTTGTTTTTGACACAGTGCTTGTCGTAGGATACGCGTAGGATTGTATCAGGGGGTCCAGAGGACTGGGCCTGAGACAGGCAGTTCACGTTAATTACTTCTGGCGGGGATCCGTGCAGCCATCCGTTGGTGATCGACATGTGGTGAATTGGATCTGTGTAGTCTTGGGCTGTCGGAGGCCAGAGCTCCGATCGAGCTGGACACGGTCAGTGGTATGTTTGGCGTATTCGGGTCGTCGATCCTGGAGTGATCGGCGAAGAGAGTCAATCTCTAGCAGGGTCTATGGCGGACTTGATCCGAGTTGGCTGTTCCCCAGCATCATATCACAAGCAGGAGGTCTGGTAGATTTCTTCAATCTGTCACACTGCTCTCCTTTTGGTGCCCTCCAAGCCAGTAAACAGTCCGGTACGTAATTACTGTGAGGAGTGCTGCATATTTTTCTTGCTAGCCCTTCCAAAACAGAACGTGCTAGCTGGAGCAACAGATCTTCAATAAGCACTTCAAAACAAGCCTCAAGAAGGGGGATAGAGATGATTTACAAAATGACAATTTAAATAATGCACGCACTAGCAAAGGCCTGAAGTCTGCCTTTTTAATCAACAAATCAGTGGCTGAGTGCATAGATAAGTGAATTAATATAAATACGTGCTATTTAGATAGATTAATTGATGAAGAGAAGAATGCATGGATCATGAAACTGGCAAATACACAGAGTGATTACTATGCATGAGCAGTTTAATGGGTGAATAAGATGATGAGTATGCGTGGATGGACAAATCAGTGAGCAAGTAGATGAGAGAATGGATTCTTATATACAAGTTAGTGAGTGCATGAGGATATAAGTGTATTTAACTCACTGGCTCCTGCACTCATAAAACCACTAGTATACTTAGGCCAGCAGCCTCATTCACACCTCACTGCCACATGCACCAGTAACCTTTCTCACACGTGCAATGGAAGTTACAAAGTATTCTCATTGGCGCCTCACTTACACAACTGGAACTTCCACTAGCAACCTCACGCTCACCTCACTCACACCTTTACTGTCACTTGTACCAGCACCTGCACATGCTCTCACACTTGGTCTGGCATCATTAATCTCTCTCACAGTAACACTGGCATCTGCTCTGGCACTAACAATCACCCCTGCCCTCCTATTTACACTCACAACTATTCTGACACTCGCACTAGTAACATGGTCACTGCTAGATGAATTGAATAAAATGAATCAGTGGCTTCATACAGCTTAGTCTCTCGCAGCCATGCTCTTTGCCACACTTACTGCAGAGTGATTCAAAATCCTCAAAACGCAGAAATATCTTTAGGAGGAATCTAAGGAGACACCTGGTAACTTTGATTCCACCGACTACCATTCTCTTGCAGATTCATTTTAGAATGGCAAGGTCTGAGTAAAACCAGCCCTGTGACCTCCCATGCATCCGGTGTTACGGTGCCTGAGCTGAGCTCTGCAATGCAGTCACTGTCTGAAGTCTACACAAATTTGAGTTCAGGGTCAATGAGGCTGGCTCAGGCTCCACACTGGGGCTTTTCTCACATCCTAGCGCCATTCCATTTCTGGTGAGTTGCAGCATTTTTAAGACCTTCTCAGAGTTTTTTCTCGCTCAAATGGAAGTAATTTGTGATAGTTGTATGTTTTGATCGTCTTCGTTGCTTGATTTTGTTTGCGAGAAAGTGTCACTCATATTCAGTAAATGTCACTCATAATTACATTAAAATTATGAAAATGTCACACATAAGCAACCTGAAACCTTATGTTTTGATCATCTTCATTGCTTGATTTTGTTAGCGAGAAAGTGTCACTCATATTCATTAAATATCACTCATAATTACATTGAAATTATGAAAATGTCACGCATAAGCATCCTGAAACCTTGACAGTCGTGCGATCTTTCACTGTGGCATCTGGTGCTCATTTACTGATAAACAATAGAAGCCATGCCCTGAGATGCTCTGCGTCTCCCCACCAGTGTTTTAACTATTTGCGCTCCCCGTCTGTTTGTGGCTCCACGACGTGAGAGCAAACCTTACAAATACCGCTTGGTCCACGCATGCGTACACGAGAACGGCGCATGTGCACTCAACAGGAGGGCGCTGAATCGGACGGGGAGCTCCGATGATACGCATGTGCACTCAACAGGAGGGCGCTGAATCGGACGGGGAGATTCGATGATACGCATGCGCTCTCAAGAGGAGGGCGCTCAATCGGACGGGGAGCTCCGATGATACGCATGCGCACTCTTGAGGCGGGAGCTCAATCGGACGGGGAGCTCCGTCTCACGGAACGCCTGTTTTCTGTCAGGGCGTCGAGGCGCGGGAGAGCAGGCCGCACTCAGGCCCGCACTCGGCCCGCCTTCCCCCTCCGCCCGCCCTCGCTCCGAGCCGCCTCAAGCTTCTCTCCATGGGGGTCCCGTGCGCGCCCCGCCCGCGGTGGGCTCCCAGCCCGAAGGCGCTGATCCTGACAGGTGAGGGGGCCCCAGAGGGAGATCTTTCCTGTCCGAGGGCGCGGAGTGTCAGGAGCGACCCCAGGCCTCACAATATTCAAAGCTCAGAGGCCTCCTTTGGCCTCCCTGTCCGAGCAGACCGCAGGCCTCTCTCTCAGCCCACCAGCCTGGTGCCCCCCGCCCAAAACACCACCTGTCCCTTGTACTCCTGCCATTCAATGGAAAGAAAGCGGGGGGGGGGGGCTCTGGGCCTCTCAGGGATGGAAGGGGCCCTCCCATGGCCTCTCAGGGATGGAAGGGGGCCCTCCCATGGCCTCTCAGGGATGGGGCCCTCCCTGGGCCTCTCGGGGATGGAAGGGGCCCTCCCATGGCCTCTCAGGGATGGAAGGGGCCCTCCCTGGGCCTCTCAGGGATGGGGCCCTCCCTGGGCCTTTCAGGGATGGAAGGGGGACCTCCCATGGCCTCTCAGGGATGGGGCCCTCCCTGGGCCTTTCAGGGATGGAAGGGGGCCCTCCCTGGGCCTCTCAGGGATGGAAGGGGGCCCTCCCATGGCCTCTCAGGGATGGAAGGGGGCCCTCCCATGGCCTCTCAGGGATGGAAGAGGGCCCTCTCTGGGCCTCTCGGGGATGGAAGGGGGCCCTCCCATGGCCTCTCAGGGATGGAAGGGGGCCCTCCCATGGCCTCTCAGGGATAGAAGGGGGCCCTCCCTTGGCCTCTCAGGGATGGAAGGGGGCCCTCCCATGGCCTCTCAGGGATGGAAGGGGCCCTCCCATGGCCTCTCAGGGATGGAAGGGGGCCCTCCCATGGCCTCTCAGGGATGGAAGGGGCCCTCCCTGGGCCTCTCAGGGATGGGGGACCTCCCATGGCCTCTCAGGGATGGAAGAGGGCCCTCCCTGGGCCTCTCTGGGATGGAAGGGGGCCCTCCCATGGCCTCTCAGGGATGGAAGGGGGACCTCCCATGGCCTCTCAGGGATGGAAGAGGGCCCTCCCTGGGCCTCTCGGGGATGGAAGAGGGCCCTCCCTGGGCCTCTCGGGGATGGAAGAGGGCCCTCCCATGGCCTCTCAGGGATGGAAGGGGGCCCTCCCATGGCCTCTCAGGGATGGAAGGGGGCCCTCCCATGGCCTCTCAGGGATGGAAGAGGGCCCTCCCATGGCCTCTCAGGGATGGAAGGGGGCCCTCCCATGGCCTCTCAGGGATGGAAGGGGCCCTCCCTGGGCCTCTCAGGGATGGGGCCCTCCCTGGGCCTTTCAGGGATGGAAGGGGGCCCTCCCATGGCCTCTCAGGGATGGAAGGGGGCCTTCCCATGGCCTCTCAGGGATGGAAGAGGGCCCTCTCAGGGAAGAGGCCCTCCCTGGGCCTTTCAGGGATGGGGCCCTCCCTGGGCCTCTCGGGGATGGAAGAGGGCCCTCTCAGGGAAGAGGCCCTCCCTGGGCCTTTCAGGGATGGGATCCTCCCTGGGCCTCTCAGGGTTAGAAGGGAGGGCCTTTCAGGGACGGGGCCCCAGTTGCAAAGAGATGCATTTTGCAGGTGTGTCCTCAGTGAAGCATCCTGACCGGCTGCCATTCAGAGACACTGCGCCCCACAGGTTTAAGTCTCGGCATGAAATAAGTTCAATATGCTTTGTGAAGATTTGATTGAAGTCTATTCAAATAAGAAATACATCCACCCATCGTACAGAGCGTCCTCTTGTCAGGAGTTTGCACGGCAACTAACACTAACGCCCTTTGAACATACTGACATCAGCGCTCCATGCATGAGCAGTAATTCAAAAGAACATAGCAACATTACAGTATACAGAATATCACGCCAAACATTCTTTAGTGGCGCGCGGTAATAATCAAAATAAAAGAAATGAAACTAACCTCTATTACATCACCTTCCCCCTTAACCAAAACACAGAAAATGATATAATAACATTCTATGTAACAAAAATGATCAAAGTGATACATATAAAATTGAATTACAGTGTCAATACCTAACAAAATCCTCAAACTTTTTAGGAGGTCTTATGATACGGCCTCTAGAAGAGTAGCCTCTAGTGGTACCCACATTGATCTGGCATGAAGCATTATTAACCAATGAAAAAGACAAATCATTTTGAGAAACAGAAACTTGTGAAGAAGACCTCGAGGATCCCACAGAATCAGCTGTTCCCAACCAGTGACCCGAATGAAGGTCATCACTCGTTTCTTTCTGTCTGTTTAATAAAATCTTAGCTTATTCACGAGAAACTTTAACTAGTTGTCTTTTGTTCCACCACCCTTTCCTTTCAATAAAAGCAGCCCCTTTGCTCACTTTACATACCCTTTTGGGTTTCAATAACTTTGATTCCCCTTTCTTAGTTTTCGCAGGCTTTTTCAACAAGACCCAATCACCAATCGACAAATCATCATGCGATACTTGACATTTCTTATGAAAATGTTCCTTCATTAGTAATTGTTCAGCAACAACTCTTTTAGAAACGTCTTTAATATCAATCTTTGACTCGTTAGATTTTTTGCGAGCCAAGTTGGAAATAAAGACGTGAGCATTCCTGCCCCTCAATAAGGTGAAAGGTGATACACCCATTGTGCAATGTGGGGAAGTATTATAACTCCAGATTTATTCCGCAAGAAAAAACATTAACATCTAGACCAGCAGACAATGCGGTCTGTATGCCCTCTTTCACAATTTTATTACCCCGTTCCACCACCCCATTGGAAGTTGGTGAATAGTTACAGTGCTACTTTAAGATGTTTGATATCAAGTTGCTTTAAAAACTTACACATTTTGTCGGAGACAAAATGTGTGCCATTGTCTGTTACAATGATCTTCGGAGTACCTTCTCGAGTAAAAATTCTTTTAAGAAATGACAACGTCGACTCAGAATCAGGCGATTCGACAAAACAGTGCTACATCCACATTGAGAAATAATTGATGACTAAAATAATGAATTTCTTGTTCTGATTGAGCAGGGAATAAGGACCTGAAAAGTCCAAAGCTATTTTTTCCCATGGCGACTTTGGAAACTCAGAAGGATGCAACAGAGTTTTCAAAGTACGCCAGTGTTTGTCAGACAATAAACATTCTGGGCACATGTCAATACAGGACTCAACCTGCGAATCAATCCCCGGCCACCAATAATGCTGCTTGATCTTCATAGCGGTTTTAGTGGATCCCAGGTGTCCCATGTGAGCATTGTTTATAATTACTGGACGTAAGTCAAACGGGGGAACAAACCTGTCCCCTCGGCGTATGATTCCGTTCTCAATAGACAACTTATCCGCTATCTGAGCGAAAATATGTAGATCCCCATTTAGACATCTAGGATCTGGCAATACACTGGTTGAGTATTCAGTAACTTTTCTTATTACTGTGGCATTTTCACATGCAACCTTCCAGTCATCCTCAGACAAAACAGAATTGTATACCTGAACCGCATCGACCAAAGCAACACATTCCCTATCATCCAATAGGGAATCATCTTCATCGTCTTTGTCCATCAGCAATCTAGACAGACAATCAGCTCGGACATTTTTTCCTCCCTGAATGTGTTTACCAGAAAAATTGAATTCCTGGAATTTAGAAACTAGACGCATGAACCTAGCGGACATACAGGTAGTATTAACTTTGTTAAAAATATATATCAAAGGTTTATGGTATGTTACCAACTCAAATCTGCGCCCCCAAATGTACATCTTGAATTTATGGACCGACCCACACACCCGCCAGAGCTTCCCTCTCAATCGTGCTATACTGTCTCTCACATGGTTTGAGGGACCTGGACGCAAATGCCACTGTATGTTCCTGTCCGTCCACACTCTGGCTCAGGACCGCTCCCAAACCGGACATACTTGCATCAACTGTTATAAGAGACATTCAGTCATCCCTAAAGGCATGTAAGGCTCGGGCCGACACAATCAATTTCTTAACATTCTTAAATGCAGACTCCACTTCATCATCCCATTTAAACCTATGACATTTTTTCAACAATTGCCGTAGAGGTTCTACAGATTGTGCATAACTGGGCACAAATCTTGCGTAATATTCGGCCAGACCGAGGAATGAACGCAACGCGTCCTTATCCTTTGGTGCATTAGCTTCTTCAATCCCTCTGATCACAGAAAATGTAGGTTTAATTCCGTTATCAGATACGGTATGCCCTAAATATTCTAATTCTTGCACAGCACCCTTGCATGTATGTGGCCTCACAGTCATCTCTTTGGACCTTAATATTGATAGAACACGTTTTAAAATTGCATTGTGTTCTTCAATCGATTATTCAAAAATCAGAATATCATCCAAATATGCTTGGACTCCAACTATTCTTTGAAAAAGAGTGTTCATCAATTTTTGGAAAACACTTCCAGCTGATGCTAAACCAAATGGGAGGCGGAGGAACTTATACGCACCAAATGGGGTCACAAATGTTGTTAAATCTTGTGAGTCTTTAGATAACGAAACCTGGTGGTAAGCTGACCTTAGATCAATTAGCGAGAACCACTTGGCTCCCCCAAGGTGTGCCAGCAGTTCGTGAATTCTAGGAAGTGGGTGGCAGTCCACGATTATATTCTTATTAAGTGTGCGCAAGTAAGTGCGAAGTCTGATCTCACCAAATTTTTGGGTGCAACCACAATGGGAGCCACCCACTGCGAAGAATCCGTCGGACCTATAATCCCTTGCTCACATAAATTCTGTAAATAAAGTTTAAGATCATCACAGACACTCATGGGAACTGAGCGAACTTTGTGTGACACAGGTTGAGCTCCAGGAATCAATTTAATATGGTGCTCAAAACCCGTAACTTTCCCCACCTAATTGTTAAAAACGGGTTTAAATTCCTCAATGATGTCATTCAAACAACACGTGCCCCCCTCTGATTCTGGAAAATCAATATTGCAAAGGGATAATTCAGCCAACTTGATTGGATTTTCATCCCCGGGGACCAAATACAAACCCATGCGGGCCAAATCTTTCCACCCAATTATATCCTTCCCTTTTATGGCCACATCCATTTTAGTCATTGTCTACCTCCTGAGACATTGTACAACTCCAGGAAAATATCCTAACATATCAATATCTTTCTCGCCGAAAGCTTTAGGATTCACATCAGACATAAGTAATTTTTTATCCTTCCACCATTCGAAAAATGTAGAGTCTCTCAAAATAGTTATCGGTGATCCGGAATCCGCCTTAACCTGTAAAGAAATGTTATCAATAGAAGCTAAACATAACGATCTTTAATACAATAGCTTCCACAATCTAACGTTACGATCACATTGTTCAATGAATTTGAGCAAGAATCAACTTCCGTTTCTATATTTTGAACATTTATGGCTTTTTTAGTATTCCTGCACAAACCCTGAAAATGACCTATTTTTTTGCAGACTACACCGCCTTTAATGATAGCTGGGCATCCCGGAAAGTTTCCAATGTGATTCCTCTATCCACACCTGCAACAAAACACATTTTGTTTCCTTTTAACAAATTTTGTATTCTTGTTTTTAACGTTGACAACCGCTAGTGGACATTCATTTTCTGAATCGTTAGAAGTGATTCAATTGACCACAGTCTTAGTATCGTCTTCCATAACTCTACTAGAAATAGTTGAATGCTTAATACTCAGGGCTAATTCAATTACTTCAGATCCCGGGGCATTTTTACAACTCAAAATTCTCTCTTTAATTTGACGAGATGCACAATTGACAACACAAATTGATCTCTAATGTAATTATCAGCAAGTGGGCCAAAACCACAAGTGGTAGCTAAGACCCTGAGAGCAGAAATATACTCCTCCACTTTTTCGTCCTCTTTTTGTTTGCATTTGTAGAAATTGTGACGTTCCAACATAATGTTTGGTTCCTCTTCAAATTGCTTTTTAAGGCGTGCAAAAGCTTCTAGATAAAACGTTCCATTGGTTATCCCCGGAATGAGATGGTGGAATAGGAACAATGCTGTTGAAAATTCTTTGAGCTACTTGACCAAGACAACCAAACAATAAAGCAAACTTTCTTGCTGGGGAATAATTAACAGCGTCTATAGCTACCAGGTGAGTTTCAAAAAGTCTGAACCATTCAATCAGGTAATTGGTGGACTGCCAGGCTTATTAAGAAAAGGTGGAGGCTGAATAAATAAATAAACACTAATGAGTGATGACTGAACAGTTAGATGAATGTTGAACAAATGGACACCAACAAAATGACGTGCGTATTGTCATAATAAATTATATGACACACTGTAATGATCAACTGTCTTTTAGTGTAAACACAATGCGCTGAAATGACGTGCGCGTCGTTGTAACTAAACGGCAATACGCAGGAAAACACATAAGAGCATTAATAATGAATAATAATGACGTGCGTGTCGTCGGAAGGTAGACCGTTGACACGCAGAATAGCCAAAGGCACAATTGTCCGTGTTGTACACGAACGGTAACTTTACCATTAAGTTGCATGCAAAATTGTCCCAATCCAAAATGGCGCCACGTCAGGAAACGTCGTCACGTCAGCAGGGACTCAATGGTTCAAGCAAGCTCTCGAGAGACGCGCGAGAAAAGGAACGCTCCAAAACACAACTACGTAACCACGTACCTTAGGGATCTTCTGGTCCGAATGCAAGACCTTACCCCTCATCGATTGACGCCCAACCGCCGTTGATAAGAAATGGCAGTAGGTCAGAAGAGGTAAAAGGGTCAGTTGGTCTGTCGTTCCTCGATGCGGTACTTGAGAGATGTTGAATAAATGCGTGGGCTGATGAGTGTGTGTTCCCAGACGGGAGATAAATGAAATAAGTTCAATATGCTTTGTGAAGGTTTGATTGAAGTTTATTGAAATAAGAAATACATCCACCCATCGTACGGAGCGTCCTCTTGTCAGGAGATTGAGTGGCAACTAACACTAACGCCCTTCGAACATACTGACAACAGCGCTTCATGCATGAGCAGTAATTCAAAAGAACATAGCAACATTACAGAATACAGAGTATCACGCCAAACATTCTTTAGTGGCATGCGGTAATAATCAAAATAAAAGAAATGAAACTAACCTCTATTACACGGCCCCCAACCAATTCTCACACCTTCAGCCCAAAAAGGGCTGTAAAGAGGTGCTTGTAAGGTGGCTAAGAGGAGGAGCTGTGGCCAGGAGACGTCTGAACGAAGCAGCTTCTGGAGCCATGTATATATCACATATGTGAATTAGAAGGGCCTCGCACATTCCCTTTCGGCCCTGGGCCCCAAAAACCTTGAACTGGCCCTGGCAGGCAGTATGGAAGTGTGTCCTATCCGGAGGCATTTACCTGAGGCGGTGTCAGTGGTCTCACCTGAGGCGCTTACCGGAGGCGGCGTCAGTGGTCTCACCTGAGGTGTTTACCGGAGGCGGCGTCAGTGGTCTCACCTGAGGCTGCGTCGCTGCTCTCACCTGAGGCGGCGTCAGTGCTCTCACCTGAGGAGGCGTCAGTGGTCTCACTTGAGGCGGCATCAGTGGTCTCACCTGAGGCGGCGTCAGTGCTCTCACCTGAGGCGGCGTCAGTGGTGTCACCTGAGGCGGTGTCAGTGCTCTCATCTGAGGCGGTGTTAGTGGTGTCACCTGAGGCGTTTACCTGAGGTGGCTCTGGGCTCAGGCTGTTCCCTCAGCACAGCACGCATGTGGACTCTATGGGGAAAGGCGTTTTATAACGTTTACTGATTTTAAAAGTTGAAACTAGTGAGCTGGTTGAAGAGCTCCTTAAAGCAAATGCGCGCCATTCATTCACACCGCACTGTCGATCGGTAAGCCCTGCCATGGTGCAGACGCCGCCACTACTCACGGGATTGTCCGGAGTTTACAAGTCGTATTAAAGAGCCAGCATCGTCTGAGCCCCCTATACTTCGGCCACCTTGTTGGCACTGAAAAATTGATTCATCCATAGCACTATTAAGTGCCCAGAGGTTTTTTGAACCGTGGACAAGTTTCATGAATTGGTAAAAAGTCATTACGAGTATACCAAATTGAGTCACGACAGGGATTAGGTCCCGGCTGGGATCTCTGTAAGTTGCTTTCATTCACCTTCATCACGGTGTCACTGTCTTTGTATACATATTTACCAGCATTGAGCAGGTGTCCCATATACAGTTAGTCCTGAAGAGACCTTCTATCCATACAAGGTCGAAACGTCGTCGACAACTTGTAAAGAAGCAGACCGTTTTTTAAGTTGTCATTACTGGTCAACTTGAATATTAATTTTGAAATTAACCAATAGGTCGCCTCTTTTCTTTCCAAAAAACGAATTCACCATAGAAACCCTATGTCATTTCTCTTTTTTTGAATGAATTTTTGTAAATAAGTTGTGTTTTTTGTTCAAAATTATTCACTTGGGACACAAATTCACTGTTTTCAATTTGTATAAGTGTACATAAATGTGTATATTGTCTATATGTGTAAAATCAGTATGTAATTTGGCTTATATTCAAATATATTCTTCCAGTGTATATACCACTTACTTGCCTTTCGTCTGTTTTCAAATCACCCACATCGCCATTGTGCAGTAATATTACCATATTATTTGAGTAATTGTCCACAGGAGCCATTGTTTTTGTAGAAGTACATGAGGTCTGCACTGAGGGCTTTACTGAGGGCTACAACTCGGGCTGCACTAATGGCTGCATATGAGGGTTGTATATGAGGTCTGCACTGAGGGCTTTACTGAGGGCTACAACTCGGGCTGTACTAATGGCTGCATATGAGGGCTGTATATGAGGAATGCACATTTGGACTGCACTGAGGGCTTTACTAAGGGCTACAGTGAGGGATGCACTGAGGGCTGCTCTAGAGCTGCACATGAGGGATTCAGTGAGGAATGTACTGAGGGCTGCCTATGAGGGCTGCATTTAGGGCTATGCTGAGTGCCGCACTTGGGGGCTGTATTGAGGGCTACACTGAGGGCTGCCATGAGGACTGCACATGATGACTGTACTGAGGGCTGCACTGGGAGCTGTACTGAAGGCTGCACATGATGGCTGTACTTAGGGCTGACATGAGGACTGCACATGATGACTACTGAGGGCTGCATTGTGAGCTGTACTGGAGTCTGCACATGATGACTGTACTTAGGGCTGCACTGAGGGCTGCACATGATGACTGTACTTAGGGCTGCAATGAGCGCTGCTTATGAGGGCTGCATATGAGGGCTGCATGTGAGGGCTGCTCATGAGGGCTGCGCATGAGGGCTGCACGTGAGGGCTGAACATGAGGGCTGCCATAAGGGCTGTATATGAGGGCTGCACTGAGGGCTGTCATGGGGACTGCACATGAGGGCCAGTGTTATAGAGATAACAGACAGAAAGTAAAAGTCATAGGGCACGAGCAGACATTCACACACCTGGTGCAGCTGTCAATATAAATGTGCAAAAGACGCCAGAGACTTTGACTATTTTTTGAAAACAGTGATTTAAAATAAAAACACCAATGTATTAATTCCTGGTTTTTCTAAAGTGATTCACAGCACACTAACTAGAATCACATATAAAAAGCAGAAGTTTGTAACTATAACAATCATAGCCAATAGGTCTCGCCTTTGGGATCTTATAAGTGTTTAGCCATGCAACAGTTGATGTTGTTGCACCAAGGCTATTGTGCTGCATAACTAAATACTTCTTAGGTCCCAAAGGCGAGACCTATTGGCTATGCCAATGCTTGTTTATTTATATAATGTCAGTGCCCCACTTAACCCGAAGGCAGTAAGGCGTTATACAGACAATTGTAAAGAAAAAATAGAAAAAAAAAATATGTACGTCCAAAATAAGCACAATACCGAACAGGCTTGAGACAGTTGATTTTTTCCTCCGGGATTGTGTCATTGTTTGGATGCAATATTGTCTATATTCAATCAATTAGGAGTCTCTGTATGCATGCAATCAATCCATTATCACAATTTCTGGGACCCCACTTACATCAATAGTTATTTGATTAACTCTACAAGTTATATAGATGGTTCATTTTCGGCTAGTTCATCCCTCATTACTACAACCAAAGTTCGCTACTCGTGCTGTTATTTTTAGACCCATCTTTGCAATGTTAGAAACAAAACTACAAATCCCCAAATGCAGTTTGATATTGAGTGAAAAGTTAAGGACTATCTGGAGGTGTAGGCAGTGGCACTAGGGCATTTGACAAGTGCGCATGTTTCTGTGACCTTTTTAAATGATCACTTTTTTAAATGAGGTATAAAATTAAAACCAGTCCTAGGACGTCCTGAGGTGAGTGAACCTGGCCTCAAGGCTTGCGTGCCCACTGCTGGTGTGAAAGTATCTGGGCGCAGGAGAACACTGAGCTTCGACCTCGACCTCCCCCCGCCCGCTCTTTGAAAATATGTCCCCACAGTCCATTATCCCTTCTCCCCCATACTTGGGCATTGAGCCCTGGCTTCTATTACCTGACAAGGGCTCAGTAATGTGTTAACAAGTTAACAAGCGTCTTCCTAATGAATGGGTGACCCCAGATCAAAGGTGGCGCTTTTTGCAGCCCAAAAAGCTGAGGGTCCTTAGGAGGGGGCGCCCGAATGCATGATAGAAGCACTGAATAATAAAAAAGCAAACCAAAGCCATGGTCATGCCCGACGAGATCCACCCCTCCTGCAAGGGCAGCGCTACCATAAAAAAGGTTCAAGTGAAGTGTGCGCAGAGGCGGTATCCGAGCTAACAAGGTGAATGTGAAGAGGGGACAAAGAGGGAACAAGCCAGCGAGGGAAATAGAAAAAAAAAAACAGCGAGAGAGGGCGGCCGCGCGAGAGAGAATCAATTAACAAATACAGCGTTTCCCTTGCGGGAGCCAGCAAGGGCACCATCTGTTTGCAAGATAGTTACAAACAGATGTCGCCAAAGCTCACTCCAGTAAGGGAAACGCCAAACGTGCATGCGTTGCAATTGAAAGCAATGCAAAGCGTACACGTTTTTGGGCAAAACTGATCGATTCCAAGAGGTCCCCTCCTATGCAGCGCATGCGCACTGCATAGGCGAGACCTAAAAAGTCACACTGTTACACACCTGTGTTTGTCTGTGACTTGTTTGGTACGAACAGAGGCGGCAACATCAACCTTTAAACGCACCTGCCAGCTTTAACATCGACACTATAATCACATGCCTCTCTGGTCACAATCCTGTTTGATCATTTTTGTCTTTTCCGCCAACATTTCTGCTTGGAGTTCTAATGGAAGGTGAATGAAATGCGTACGTATATTATGATAATGGGGCAAAAAAAAGAAGACAAGGATGAAACATTTCAAAAAGGAAATACAAATGGGAGAATTTTAGATTTGGATTATGGAGAGGCGGTTTACGAAAATCCTATAACGAAAAACGAACTTGGACTACAGCTTTATGGATCCTTGGTAGTGCGGCCCCATTGCTGAACAGAACAGGTTAGCAGAGTTATGCTCTGCCCTCAAATAAGAGTGTTATGAAAAGGAGTCGGAGGATTAAAGCCCGAGTTTGTGGAGGGAGGAGCGTGGACTTGAAAGTGTGAGAAGGAGATCGTCTGCAAACAGAGCTATCTTGTGGTCTAGGCCCCTAAGTCTGATGCCATGAATGTCGGAAGATTGGCGGTTCATGATGGCCAGAGGCTCTACTACAAGAGCAAATAGAAGAGGGGATAGGTGACACCCCTGTCTGGTGCCCCTGAGAATGGAAATGGGTTGTGTGAGCTGGCCCGTTGACCTGTACCCGAGCAAGCAGGGAGAGGTAAAGGGACATAATGCGAGCTATCATCTGCGGGCCTATCCCTATTTCCCGCAAGACAGCTCGGAGAAATACCCAATCTACTCGGTCAAATCCTTTCTCAGCATCGAGTGATAGCAAGCAGGAGGGTATCTTCCAATGGTGTGCCTTCCCAACTAAGTGCGCAACGCGGCGTAGGTTGTCCGCGCTTGACGTTGGTGAATAAATCCCACCTGGTCCGGCTCAATAAGACCTGGGAGCTGGGTGCTGAGGCGTTTCACTAAAATCTTTGTGTACATTTTGAGATCGGTGTTTAAGAGTGCAATGGGGCGGAAGGAGGAACAGAGAGTAAGGTATTTTCCCGGCTTAGGGATCTGGGCGATTTCGGCCATAGCCATATCCTTGGAGGGTCTTACTTCATCTGAAAAAGAATTAAAGAGGCGCTCTAGTACGAGACAGATAAGCCGTCCTGCACCGGTGTTTTGCCGAGGGGGAGATCTTTTAGAGCACTGGCGAGCTCCTCTGGAGTGATAGGCTCCTCTAGTAGTTGAGAGTGGTAGTTGCTAATCGGGGACCACTCACAGGACTCTAAGGTGGCCAATACCTGGGACGGGTTGGGTGTCTCCTGGGCATAGAGAGATGAGTTATAATTCTGGAATGCTTGGAGCTTAGCTGTCCCAGTAGTGACCCAAGTCCCGTCTCCCAGCTTAAGTTTAGCAATGTGCGCTTTGGTTGCCCGCGTTCTAAGGCGGTACGCCAGGACTGTGCCCACTTTGTCCCCCCCATCGTAATACCGATGTCGCAGGGCAAGGAGAGCATGTTCGGCCTTGTTGGTTCTATGTGCCCAGAGCTGTCCTGGGAGCATAGCTAAGCGCCTCTTATGTATCACCAAAGGGCACTCCTGATCTAACCTCTCGAGTGCCTTTATGTCGTGTGAAAGTTTGTCTTCGAACAAGCGAGCTTCCCGAGCCCGAGCAAAAGCAATGGATGTGAAGCTACCTCGAATGGTAGCCTTGAATGCGTCCCATAGTACGGGAAGTGGAGTCTCCGGAAGATCATTGGTCTCGAAGTAGGACGTAACGGCGATTCGAAGTTCCGCCGCATCCACAGGGTCTCTGACGATATGAGGGGGAAACACCACCGTGAGGGGTGCTTAGGACGAGAGAAGCGGTCATGGAAAAGGAGTTCAACATGAGCGTGGTCAGAGACTGAGATATCAGACATAGTTGCTGAGAGAGTATCCTTGACGAGGGAGTGTGAGACGAAGAGGTAGTCAATGTGCGAATAGGAGTGGTGTACCTGGGAGTAATAAGAGTAATTGCGGGGAATGGTAGCGCCAGATATCTACAAGACCTAGTGCAGTGAGTTGTCTTTTTAAGGCCGCTGACATTTCTCCCGTCCCGTGAAATGAGCCCTCGCTGCGTTAGAGTCCCACCTCCCATACCAAATTGAAGTCTCTCCCCAGGATGAGGTCAGCATCATCGTGTGTTATGTGTACTCGCAGCAACCCCCGCAAGAATGTGTCCTGGGCTTGGTCTGGTGCATAAGTGTTGCATAGGGTGAGATTGCGGTGTCCAATCTTGACCATCACCTTTAGAAATCTGCCATCTTTGCTATGAACTACTCAGGAGTCCCCCTGGTGGATACCCACCCGACAGAGGATTGCCACTCCCGCTGTCCTGGTAGTTGCTGAGGCCCAAAATTGAAGAAGGAATCAAGGATGCGCCATGGGGGAGACGTTGTCTCTTAGGAGGTAAGTTTCTTGCAGATAGACGAAATCCAGATTTTGTAATAGGAGATATCGCCATATTTGGCGCCGCTTATTGGGGGAGTTGAGATCCTTCACATTAAGGGAGAGGAGTTTCAGGCAGGGTACAGAGGTCATGATCTCGGTGTGTCAGGGGCAAGCGCTAACCCAGGCAGAAGGATTGGAGTGGTGTGTAGAGCAGGTGTTCCCCAACCCAGTGGAGGGCTAGAGAGCCCCAATGCCATGGTGTTCGCCCTAGAGTTCTGGATGGGGAAGAGCAACCTATCCAATGAGAGTCCCCCTTATTCTCTGAGGCATCCCCCCGCCAGGGATGGGAGTAGGTGAAGAGAAGAGAGAGAAAAGCAAGAGAAAACATAACATGTTGAGCATAACAACAGCCAACATGGCCAACAAATTCTATTCCAGTCCAGGGAGGCCATGCGATCTAAAACCACAGTGGAATCAGGGTTTTAAGTGGGCCGGGGTTTGCCAGTGTTCAGCACTGACAGTTCTTAAAAGCAGGTGCCGAAACTGTTCCCTATCGGGCTCTTCATTTTTGCCGTCACCATGAAAAAATATAAATCTTATCTCTGGAGCAGTCAGTGCCACCCTTTACTGCCTTTGATGTAACCTCAAAGAGACACGTTATAGTTATTTCACAGTCTTATCATTTCAGAACTGAAGCATTTTCCATATGCTATACTACGACGGCATGGTTGTTGCGTATTTATCTTATGCAACTAACGACCATTGACAAATAGTACTGGGCTGGCTTGTTGTAAGTGTATTGTTACTTGCTGTATTATATATCTGGATTTAACGACCGAAATAGGAAAATAACAGTGGGGCGGCACACTATGATAAGTATAGATTTTCAGACTATGTGCTTTTAAGGCACGCCCTAATTACATCGGCCACACTCCTTTAAGAGACCCTCCTGTTTTTTAATCCCACTTAAATCCCTGCGTGGAATAATACAGCGCCCCCAGTACCCCTGCCAACTCTAGAAACAATGCTGAATTGTGCATCAGCAGACACGTTTAATCCGCCACAAAGATGGCCTCAGCCTCCCAGTGCAACAAGCCTTCTACAGCTACCAGTAAGAAACAGAGCGGCCTCAGCCACCCAGTCACCTCTGACCTAAAATCCAGGTGGTCAGAATCATCCATCGTACTGTGCGCCCAAAGCAGCATCATGCAAGCCTCCAGTGTGGCTCTTTTCAGCTCCTGCACAATTTGTTTGTTTGTTTGTTTGTTTTGGATTTATATAGCGCTTATAACCCAGGGGTCTCTAAGCGCTTTGCCTTGGGAACCCGTCCTGGTTTTTCCCTGTGAGATAGCCCCTACAGGGCATCCCCAAGGTGAAAGCCAGGCATCCCGCCGCGGGGGGCCATTGTGGAGATTAAGCAAGCTTAATGCCCAGAGTTGCAGAGTGTGAACCCATGATTAGGTCAGGCACCGAAGCGAGAATTATCGAGTCCGTGGACATTTGAGCTCGAGACCCTGCCGCGTCGGGAATTGAACCCTGGTCCCGGGTCTGACCTCTGCTTCAGGGTCTGCCTGCTCTAACCAGTGAGCCACACTTCTCCTCTTCACCATACCCCCTACCCCCCTCCTCTCTACTCTTCTCTTTCCTGCTAATGACTTTTGCCCTCACCCGTCTTTGCTCAAAGTTCCCACCCAGTCTATTCACTGGACTTTCTTCTGTGAACTTTCCCTCGTCAGTACCTAGCTATCTGACTGATGCCCGATGGAGCTACCTGTTTAGCTATTGGGGAGATGGGCTGTGTATTCCCTCCTCAGACGCCACCTACCCAGTCAGTCTTTGGACAGACTTTCTTTCGTCTCTCCTGCCATCTTTTCATCTCTCCTGGAATCTTTTCCCTCATCCTCCCCCTTCCCCTCTCCTCTCTATTTGTCTCACCTTTCTTTCCTCTCCCAATTTGTTGCTTAATTTTTTATGTAATGTTTAATTGTTTTCATTCTCTGTAACATTGTGTAGCCTAATGTAAAGACTCCTGATACCTACGGGTCTAGCCAGCACTATATATAACTCATAAATAACGTTCCTCTGAACTTCTGTTGGATCTTTGACGACACCCCATGGGCGTCAACACTGTTTGTACTCACCTCGATGCACGAGCAACCTTGGCCGATGCCCGGTGGAGCTGTCACATGCAGCTAAAGAGGAGTCTGGCCCTGGTTTCACCCCCTCGGCCGTCACCTACCCAGTCATACATCTGACATTGTTTTACTAGTTTCTCCCATTGTGTATTCCCTCCCTCCCCCTCATCCTCCCCCTATGACTCTGATTTAAGTGATGTTACTATGTAACCTGTAACTCGCCGTAACTCATGTAAAGCTCTCTGATACCTCCGGGTCTAGCCAGCGCTATATAAAATGTTTCAAATAAATAAATAAAATCTCCGAGCTCATCTCCCTCGCATCCTCTCAAAGTGAGACGAGAAGAGCCGCAGCGACAATGATTAGGAGACAGAATGATAAGGAATTAGCATTTACGGGGTAAGTTGAGTCCTTCAACTACTTTGCGGGGCCTGACTCTAAAGCAAACATTCCCCTCAAGGCTTCCCAGCCCATTCTCTGCATAAAGCGAGGAGATTTCCGAAGATGTGCGCCAAATGAGGCATCGGGGAGCCTGGCACTGCAGTCGCATAAAGGGATTCGGGTGAGCTCCGAGCCCCCTCCAGTGGCAGAACAGTCTGCGAGGGATAAAAAAAAAAAAATTTGCAATGCAATAGGTCTCGCATTTAAATGGGAGACCTATGGCGTGGCCGCCATTGTCCCGGGCTGCTAGAAAATTAAAAGTGAACATAGCGTGTAAAGTGTAAGCAAAGCACATCGTGGCGCCAGAGAGAAACATAACTCAGGAAGAGCAACTCAATGAAGAAAATGCTTACAAGACTAAATAACATGTACCGCGTAACAACTGAAGTAAAGC
Organism: Lissotriton helveticus; assembly: GCF_964261635.1. Taxonomy (NCBI): domain Eukaryota; kingdom Metazoa; phylum Chordata; class Amphibia; order Caudata; family Salamandridae; genus Lissotriton; species Lissotriton helveticus. The sequence continues at coordinate 19,218,828 of NC_136068.1, read as the reverse complement.
GGTCAGTAGCCATGGGAGGTTACAAATCGAGAAAAGGCCATACCAAGGAGGGACTAACAAAGCGATTACTTAATCAGAAGCCTGCATTTACGATGGACAAACACAGAAGCCAATGACAAATATGGGCAGAGAGTGGGTGGGGCTTCTCTTCCATACGCTACTACAACAGATCGCCAGAGCAGCACATGCGCGCTGGCTCAGGCTTAACCTAAAAATGACACAAATTCTCCAATAAACACGTATTGAGTGCTAGCGACCCAGCAAAAGTTCTGGTGGTCGTGGACCGATTCCATCTCAGGGCGTTATTCTGATCATACAGGACTGCACCAAGAGGACGTGCCACAAGCAACGCTCTCTCTGTAGGAGCAGTATTGGGTCGCTTTACATGAGCTCCAGTTACGTTACACAAGGACACATTCATCTTTGGTAGGCATGGGGAGATAAAGTGATTTGCCCTAAATCACAAGATGCTGAGCCAATGCCGAGGCACAAACCCGGTTCCCCGGGCTCCAAAGTTGGCAGTTCTGGCCGTTAGTCCACATCCTCTCCCCTCCTCCTGTAACGTGGTGTGCTTGCTTTTGTTACATGGTGTGCAAACACCCATTTGACCGCCAAAAAACACTTCAGTTTGTTGTGTACTCTATATAAATGACTGCTGTTGTGTTATAATAGTGTCCAATAGAATCATGAAGCAGTAAAGGGCAGAGTTATGTGGCAAAGTTCACTAAATTATTCACCATGGAAGACCATATTACGCAATTAAGTTATGCGCTTGGGTGTGTGGCACTAATATTTAGTATTTTTGACATTTTAGCACACTTGTACACAAATTATAGTTTTATGAAATATGTAAAAGAAAGAGGACTAGGTAAATGTAAATGTAGTATATTTTGTAAAGTGCACAGCTGCCCCAACAGGGCGTCCCGGCGCTGTATAACGCTGTGGAACCCTTCCTGGCTCTCCCTGTGAGAAGACCCTTCTGGGCACTCCCAAGGTGAATCCTGGCATCCCAGTGTTGAGGGGGGCCGTTGTGGAGATTAAGCAAGCTATTGCCCAGAGTTGCAGCGTGGGACCCATGGTTAGAGTAGGCGCCGAGGCGAGAATTATCAAGTCTGCGGATATTGCGCTCAAGACCCTGCCGCGTCGGGACTTGAACCCTGATCCCGGGCCTGATCTCTGCTTCAGAGTCTGCCGCTCTAACCAGTGAGCCACACTTCTCCACTAGGTGCATACTGCAGACCCTATTCAACATGCTATTCACAGACAATAAATCAGAACTTGCATGGAGGCACAGAACACCATTATTTTAACTGTCATTTTTACCTCCCATAATAAAATACTGTGCTGCAATTAGCAGGAACAAGCCTACATTTACACAATTTGTTTACTAAACGTATGCCTCATTTATTTGGCTGTTGCCATGGATATCCTAAAACTTGTTTTCATTTTCAGGTCTTTGAAAGGGTTTTTTCCTATAATGTATCATCACTCGTGTTTGTCACAGAAGCAAAAAAAAGAGACTAAGACTGCAATGGTCCTGTTTCCACTTTTTTATTTTGTGTCTCTTTTTTCTCTTTGTCACCCCTCACTGCAATTTGCAAAATAATAGGAAAATCTGTTTGTTTTTTAAGCAAGGTTTAGGTTTTTTTGTGCACTTGGGATTCAATATCATCTGGGTCGTTAGTCATCCTGACATTTTGTGAACTTGTTTTTGGTAAGGTAGTTTTCTAACCCGTTTCTTCAGATTAGAATGTGATTTAGAGAATACAGTCTGGATTTAAACAACTATTAAAGATCTGTTGCTTCATCTTGGGCATAATAGGAACATTTACTAGCTCAGTTGAATGATCGTGTAAAGAGAGCAGTCGTGGTCGGCATGACTCGCGGTTGTAAGGGTGGGAATTGCGCGGGGAGGGTGGGAGCTAAAAAAAAAAATCTAACTTACCTTTGCCTCCGATCTCGCGTCACTTCTCCTTCTCTCTCTGCTCCGAGTCTCAAGAAGCAGGCAGCCTCCCACTCCTCCCCTAAGCCAATCACATTGCTGCAATGGCAGTGTTGTGATTGGCTGGGACGCCGACCCCACAAGCGTCTATAGGGAAGCCGTTTTCTCTATGCAGGCTACATGCAGCCTAATAGAGAAAATGGGAGAGTGCATATGAATGATTAGGTCGGCCCTGGGGCCGACCAAACAGTCAGCGCCCACAACGGTGGGCAAGCCACTCCTCCCCTGTCCTATAGCAGGACAAAACCAACCAAACCCTTCTGTTTTCCTGCAGTGCGAGAAGCAGAAACATAAAATGGTATTCATAATACCATTATGTTTCTGCAACTCGCACTGCGAGAAAGCAGTGGGTCGACACTCCTCCGCCAATGCGAAGGCGCTACCCTGAAAGAAAGCTTTCATTTAACACGTTATACTATTTATATTATTTTCCTAAAGCTTTAAAATAAATAAAATGCTTTTTCATTGAGCAGGAGATCTGTCATGGTGGTTTATATCCTCCATTTTTTACATTCATAATTGAATCTTCTTCCCACAGATTGCTCACTTTATAAATACTGCTTCCAAGCTTCATACTGAGCTTGAAATTGTTTTCCTTAGCAATGACTCCATCACCTCCAGGTTTCACCTCATGGCTCGTGCGACAGCTATTCCTCCGTATTTGTGATATTACTGGAGAATATTAGCACACCAATGAAATGCAGTGAACAGTGGGCTCAGCTTGCATTAATTACAGTGGTTCCAGTTGAAAACGTGTACAGATGTTTGCCAAATAAACAATTAGAATTGAATTCGAATGCTCATAAAATACTATACTCCCATACTATGTGGAAATGCATGTGTAATCATGAAAGCAATATTTATTTGCCTTCAAATAAAGGCAGTTCTTTTGGTGGCAATTACTTCAGCTTGCAGAATGCTTTCCGTCCGACATTGTAATCGAGCCCTTAGTTTTACAAGCTGGGATAAGTAGTGCACTTTCATGAATTCCTTTACCTTTATTAGGTTACTGCGCACTAGCACAAAGTTCATTTGATTTAAAAGCCCTCCTGTGGGCCTCCGAAATGAAAATATTTCCTTTATTTTTTCTTTTCTGCTTTTGTTCAGAGTAGTTCCATGCCCTCTGGGCCACATGTCCTTTATGTACTACTCTGAGTTATACGATTTCTAACATATGTCATTTTAGTGGCTGTGTGGCTGTCTGTATCACCGTGTGAGTGGGTGTCGGAGCAGCTGTAAAGGTGTGTGTGAGTGGCTCTATAGGGCTATCAGTGGGTATGTGAGTGGCTGTATCGCCTATTAATGGGGTTGTGAGTCGGTTTCTAGGTGTGTGAGTGTTTGTATTTTTGGGTGTGATTGTATGGGTGTGTGAGTTGGTGTGTGAGCGGTTATATGGGTGTGTGAGAGGTTGGGCATGTAAGTGGGTGTGTGAGTGAGTGGTTATGTGGGTGTGTGAGTGGTTGTGTGGGTGTGTGAATGGTTGTATGGGTCTGTAAACCGGTGTGTGAATGGTTGTATGGGTGTGTGGGTGTGTGAGTGGTTGTATGGGTCTGTAAACCGGTGTGTGAATGGTTGTATGGGTGTGTGAGTGGTTGTGTGGGTATGGGTGTGGGTATGTGAGTGGTTCTGTGGCTAAAGGCATCAGAGATGTCACTGGCCATGTCATGAGTGATGTAATATGTGAGGTCATAAGCAGTGCATTACAGGGCCATCAGTTATGTTTAGCCAAGTAACTATACCTGCTGAATTTCTATGGTTTTTTGGATGTGAAATCTGAGCTTAACCATAACATCCCTGTAACATTTGTTTTTTCAGTGAATTTCTAAGGTTTTTCTCATTGTATTTCCTAACTAAAAAGTCCCTATAACATTAGGTTTTCTTCAGTGAATTTCTCTTTTAAATTCTATTTCCCAATTATAACATCCTGTAACCTTTGTTTTTCTTTTACATTTCTAAGGTTTTTAATTTTTTCTTATTTCCTAACTAACTTGTAACCTTCGAGAGTAGCTGTGTGAGTGACTGCATGGTTCTGTGAGTGGTTGTGTGAGTCGCTGTATGGGTTTGTGAATGGGTGTGTTAGTAGCTGTATGGGTCAGTAACTGAGTGTGTGAGTGGATGTGTGGGTATGTGAATTGGTGCGTGAGTGTATATGTATGAGTGGGTGTGTGAGGAGTTGTGAGGGTGTTTCAGTGTGAGTGTGAGTGGATTTGTGAGTCAGTGAGTGAGTGACTGTATGGCTGTGTGAGTGGGTATGTGAGTGACTGTATGGGTCTGGGTCCGTGAGTGGGTGTGTGAGTCGCTGTATGGGTTTGTGAGTGGGTGTGTTAGTAGCTGTATGGGTCAGTAACTGAGTGTGTGAGTGGATGTCTGGGTATGTGAATTGGTGCGTGAGTGTATATGTATGAGTGAGTGTGTGAGGAGTTGTGAGGGTGTTTCAGTGTGAGTGTGAGTGGATTTGTGAGTCAGTGAGTGAGTGACTGTATGGCTGTGTGAGTGGGTATGTGAGTGACTGTGTGGGTCTGGGTCTGTGAGTGGCTGTGTGAGTGGCTGTATGGGTGTGAGTGGGTGAGTCTGTGACTGTATGGGTCTGCAAGTGGGTATGTGAGTAGTTTTGTGGGTGGGTGACCTTTGCATTTCATTTTGGCAATGTTATTGTTCCATGTGCGTCATCTTCCAGCAATCTGTAATAACATGAATTCTACTACAGAGAAGATGACAAGACTACAAAGAGGTAACAGCACCAAAGAAGGGTACTTCCTCTTTACTATTGAAAGTAAGTGCTTCTTGCTTTGTTTGATGGAGATGTCCTTATATACTTCAGCTTCAAGAACACATCACCAAAATCAGTGGGAAACACGCTGGGGGGCCTTTTGGTAAGCTGTCCATCATCCTTTCAAAAGTTGGGAAGACCTTTGCATACTACTAAGGTGAGTGGGACAGGGATAAGTGGACAGAACTTGGAGGTGATTTTGCACATTTTCATACTCGTAATTTAAATGGAGAACCATGCACTCTGCTTTCACCAGGCAAGGCCAAGAAAGAACCAACACGTCACTACAGATTGCGCTCCAATAGATCAATGATGCTTTCTCCTCCGCTTATGATTTCAGATTGTTTTTCAATGTGCAATTGCAGAGAAAACACACTTGGTGTGCCTTCACCAAGCCCAGGAGGTTGGGATCATTTGTCCTTTACAAAAGGGGAGGGGGGCCGTGTGGCCCCCTCCATGGGCCGATTTCAGTCCCAGGGACCCTATCCACTGGGGCCTGCCACTGGATGCTGGGTACTCTGGAGCCCACCCAGGGCAACAAGACTTCTGGAGGAGCCTCAATACCTCTAAGGTCCCTGCTGGCTCCCCGCCTACATTGGGAGCCAGCATTGATCCTGCATGAAGTGAGCAACCAGAAATACTACTCCTTGTGTGTAGGAACATCTCTTTCATCTGTTTTCCGACAGCTTAACAGCTGGCCCGAAAGCCAATAAGAAGTCCATTCCCAGTGGGTAGGACTATTTTACATGCTCCCGCCTGCTGAGAGCAGACTTAGTGTTTGCTCTCGCTTGGCCATGCCCTGGTGAGGTGGTGGTCCCTGGGGCCGATAATGGCCCCAGAGGGTGGCCTGCATGACCTCCCTTCCCCCATTTCTTATTTGAGGTATATTGTTATGACCTTGCCCCTGGAAGGGTGGCAGTCCCCGGGATCAATATCAGCCATGGGGAGGGAGGCTGTGTGTGCCCCCCTCCCCAAAATACATATTATACCCCTGGAACCTGGCCCACCCGGGCTTTCAACTAGAAACAAGGGCGGGGAGACTACGCTTCTTTGTTTTTAAAAATGTACTGCAAATTTGCTGATCTATTGCGAAATTGCAGCAAAATGTAAAATATAAAAGCCTTGTTGGCCCTGGGGGGGTCTCTTTTGTTGTTTTTCCTTTTTGTTTGGGACCTGGCTGAGTCCAAGTCACAAAATGCCTGCCAACACGTCATGGTTGAAGTGCTGATAGCCAATCCGATCTCAGCATGAGATCTGTTGGATTCCCGAAGGCTCCAAGCCTCTAGATATTTAAATTAGTTTTTTTCCTTATTATCTTGAAAACAACTGAAAGGACTTACAACAAATCACAAAAAACACACTTACTGTACCAAGATCTAGCTTTCTGACAGTTTGGTGTAATTCCAAGTTTGGGCTTTGGTCCAAAATCCCTATGGGAAATTGTGTGGGGAAAATGTATTTAGGACTTCCCCTTATTCTCGACCCCCACTTGAGGAATCACCCTTACATTTTCCAGACAGCATCTGAAGTGACTGGTAAACTAGTTTTGAAGATTTCGTGAAGATTGGTCAAGCAGCGCCAAACTTATTAGCAAAACAAAAAACGCATTTCCTATGAAAACTAAGTCCTAACTATAAACACCTACTGGAGACCATTAGCAGGTAATATATTCACACAAAAAAAACAAATGTTGCAGTGACGTTATAGTTAGAAAATAAATGTTAATAAACCTTAGAAATTCACTTAAAAAAACAAAGGTTACAGGGACGTTATAGTTAGGTTCAGAATTTACACAGACAAAACCATAGAAATGGAGCAGTTATATTTATCTCAAGTGACTATACCCTGCACCTGCATTCTCATCAATAATTTCACTGCAAATGTTGCAGTGATATTAATAATGATGTCATAGAAGATATAATGAGTGGTGTAATATGTTGGGTAATTAGCAGTGCAATTACAGGACAGTACCTTTGAGTGGGCAGTGTACATAGATGAAATTTCTCTAGCCTGATTAGATGATGGCCACAGGGAATTCCTGGTGCAACCAATTTTCCAGACATACAAAAGGTGAGTGTTTAAATGTCTACCAGGTGGCAAAGCACAAGGACATGATGGCCTACTGGGAATTCCATAATGAATATGGTACAATCCTGGCTACACCTGCTGACCGTATTTGAGGACACGACACACACAAAACGTGTGTCTGCTGCATCCTTGCCACTTAAAATTCCACTTCTTAAAGCGGGCTAGGATCCTTAGCACTGTAAATCATGCTATTCACTCTTGTACATTTAGTAGGTGCTTATATTACTGCTGCACCTGTACTACGAGATGTAATAAAACGTTTGACACCTTAGAATGGGAATTCTTACCTACAATACTCAAAAGGAAGTTTATGCACAATTATTCATTGATTGGGTCATGTTAGATGCTAACTCTACTGTGTGTGTGTGTGTGTGTGTGGGTGTGTGTGTGTGCTAGCCGAATAATGTTGAAACCAATGAATATAATGCCGGGAGCAGACAAGGGTGTCCATTGCCACCTCTTCTATTTGCCACTGCGGTGGAGTCCCTAGCAAGTCACCTTCAATAGCACCACTCAGACTGTGCACTCAACTACACCACTTCAAGCTAATTACATTGCTGTCCGAGGATGATATGGTAGTTTGGTTTAAAGACTCACAGAATATCAACTTTAGTGATCTTTCATGCTTCTAGCCATTGGAGTTAATAGGTAGATTTCTCTATCATGTCTGTAACCGTTGAGTGCACACCCGCATTCCCACTGAAATGGTGTGTAGATTCAGTGACATATTAAATGGTTTATGTTGCTCGGAATATAGATACCATATTAAAATAAAATAATGGCGTACTCACATCCAGACTAGAGCCCCAGGTGGAAAGATGTTCTTCTTTCCCACTCTCCCATCCAAGCAGGAGTGGGTTACTGAAAACGCCTATGCCACTGAATATTGCACTACCATTACCTAAGCATTTGTTTATTTCTCCCAGATCTTTAATGATAAAACCAGCCTAGGTGGGTAGGAATCGCAGGAGTAAGTGGGAAGAGATTACACTACCGTAAGAGCGGGGTGTTTGCAGCACCTGATTTTGGGTTGTATGTTCTCTCAGGCTCAGCACATCCACCTCATATAGCTGTGTAAAAAGACCATGTGGCGCTAATGCTATTCCAGACCATGCAAGGACATGATGCTACAGCTTCAAAAAGAAGTCACTTTCCCTGCTTAGAAACTTGAGGCTGCAGTGACAAGTGCACATCCAGGGACCAATGGACATTGAACTGAAGTAGACTGAAGCACACAAGCTCTGTGTCCCTAATAATAATAGAACATACATTATACCCTTTACATTCCTCCACAGGTGTGCTCAGCCTAAAGAATAGGTGTCTGAGAGGATTGTCTTCGGTTCTAGATGTGGAAATACAGAGGGGACTTTTTTATCCTGGTTTGGTCATGTCTATCAAATTAACAACTTATGGCGGTGGGTAAGAGCTACTTTATTTAGAATAAACTAGAACCCACTGGGATTTGCCAAAATGTGCCTTCTAGTCAGCCGATAGTCATGGCGCTCGGCACTGGTGTACTGGAACGAGCTACACTATTGTTGCTTCCCTACTCCTCCCATCCTAAGGATATCGGGGGGCCTCTGAGAACGTATTTATTGCATAACTTGGTTGGCTAAGTATTAAGTAAAATGTAAATGCTCTTTTGCTGGCAGTACACAGAGGGCATTGCTCGTTGCTGCACAACTTGATTCACTTGATTGCCCTGTGCTGTTATTGCACTGTGCAATGCTTTAGTTGTCGATGACTGTAGATATAACTTTGTGTATACTCAGAATCAGTATTTAAACACCGCATCCGATTGCTGTACTGTTGTATGATTGTGTACTGCATGTATATTTCATCAATGAAAGCAAGTTGGTATTGTTGTTTCATTTTGCTTGCTCCTTAAATCTCACACCTTAATTTCAGAACATTGTCCCTACTGTGTGTTTTCCTTCTTATTTCTTTCTTCTCTGCTTCTGCCTGTGCATGGGACTGTGCCAGGAGCACAGCTATCCTTTCTGTGAGGGGCGCCTCATCCTGTCATGTTGTGAGTAGAGGTTCCTGGGTTACCTTGTACACTTGGTAGAGCTGTGGTTCCTTGGGCTGCACTGATGTCTCTTCTGCTCCTGGAGTGACCTCTCAGGCCTGAAAGTGGGATACTATGGTTAGTGTAGGGTTACCCCTGCTTTTGGTGGTACAGCTTGAAGAAGGAAAAACTATGGCATGATCCCCAACATAGTGTGAAATCTTGCAACATGTGTGACTAGTGATTTATGCATCAAAGATCTGCTTTCTTCCCTTCCCTTCCAGCCTGGCTTGGTATCTGGGTCCAGCAGACGCTGGGGCAGGAGCCCGGGGTGCAGGAGGTCACTGCGAGAAAGGGAGAGACGGCTACGCTCAGTGCCCCTGCCAATAAAGATATATTCTCCGTTAACTGGTTCAAAGGAACATCCACTAGTAGCACACAGAAGATTATCATGTACCTCGCCTCAACTGGGAGACGGACCCCTGGTCCCCAGCACACGGGCCGGGAGACGGTACTAGCCAATGGTTCCTTACGGATTGCAAACCTGCGATCAAGTGACAGTGGTAACTACACTGCGACTGTAACACAGCGGAATGGGGTGTTCTTAACAGGAACCTCTCAGCACCTGAGGGTCTACGGTAAGTGGCAGAGATCTGTCTTACAGCAGACTGTGTACTACCTCTTAAAAGGTGTCCACATTTCCTGTATGTATATGTTCACATGTTCTCTTTCTTAAGACCCCCTGTCAGGTGTAACAATTACAATGTCACATGTTCAGAGTATCTTGAGTATCCTTTAGAATCGATAGAAAACGTTTACTACAACAGGTTTTCAATACGTATTCTAAAAGTCTCAAACTGCAGTCTATCCATTGGGTCACTAGTAATTAATATGTTATGTTTCCACACAAAACCCTAATAATACTACTAGACAGTGTATTGCATACAAAAATTACGAAAATTGATAGCAGGAGTTAAAAGGAGAAATATGTTCTGCTTTCTTTTCCGACTTTGAATATGTGCTGCCCCGAAAAGTTCTAAAAGTTGTTTAGCCTTAGTGGCCTATTTATGAAAAAGTCATGCAGTTCAGCGCAGCAAGTTCCTTGCTGTATTGTGTGACAGGGAAATGGCACGAATGCTCCATATTTAAGGGACACCTTCCTGCCCAAAAACAATCCTGAGAGGCACATCTTTCTAACTCTGTGTGCTGCAAAACGCAGCACACGTAGAAAGCGGAAGTAACAAGGAGAAATAAATATATTTCTCCTCATTACATATCTCCTGGGAAGGAGTATCTTTTTGGTGCATTCCCAGGTTTACCAGCACTGGTGTAGTGAGGGTTGGGCCTTGTTGCGCACAATGCTATGTTAGCATAGGCTTATTAGACGTTTAAACGCCGTTTTACCTTTTTGCTGCGTTTGAACACAACACTGCATATAACTGTTGTTGTAAGTTAGGCTGTGTGAAAAACTTCACATGAGAATAGCTTGTTTTCAGCATCCCTAGACTTTCATCGCGACTCTAGTCTGCACACTGAGTGCTAAAGCCTCCACGGTTATCATAAGAAGGTAGCTGTTCGAGTTGATCGGCTCACGTTTTAGCCATAACATACATGCAGCTGCAGCCAACGTGATTCTGGCGTCTTTAATATTACACTGTAAGCATGATTTCAGGCACTTGGAAGAATCCAGTTTTTCCAGAGAGACAGAGCTTTTGCAGATCCTGATGTGATTCACAACTGCTGATCTTGGAGGTATGGGGTCCCCCACACAAGCCTAAGAGACCGTCTATATTTTATAAAACATAGTTCCTACCTAGGGAGGGTGATTTACTAGGTGCTATAGGACCTTGTGAGAAGGATCAGGGGACCGAAGATGGACTTTCCGAGCTATCGCCATGGGGGGAGTCCTCGAGGCGGGTGGAGCAACAGAGCAGTGTTCACGGACTACAACGCCCATACCCCTCTCGTGTTTGTTTACAGAGAGACACCGACGCAGACGTAATCCCGGAAGTAACCCTGAGAGACCTCGGAAGCACTAACAACGGCCCAATTAAAGACGGCCATGATCAAGGGGAGGGGTCGATGACCGGAAGGAAGACGAGCGAGTGGAAGAGCGTAGTGAAGACCAAAGACGCGGGACCCGTGCAGGAAGACGCGGGACCCGAGGAGCAGATTGCGGAACCATCAAGAAATATCGAAGAGCCGGAGGGGAGCTGGTCCGAAGAGTGGTGGTGCCCGGAGGATGCTGAGGAGCGGCCGCAACTCGGAAGAAGAGTTGCGGCGGAGCCGCTTCTGGGAAGAACAGCTTGACGCCGAGGAAGAAGACCAAGAGTCCCTCAGCCGGAGAGCTACACCAAGCACAAGTCCAACATCAGAAGAGGAACCAGAGGAGAAAACCCCTACCCTATCCCCGTCTATTGCTATTGAGAATAAAAAGCCTCCTGTTCGACAATTTATACAGCTTCCTCGCCTGTTTATCAAACCCGCCCTCCCACAAGTGGTGTCAGAAGTGGGATTGAGAGGCAGATGGAGGCCGCTTTGGCGAAAATGGCCGAAAACCAGGAACATCTAAGTAAAGTAATGGAACGCTTCCTTACCGTTGTGGAAGAAGATCGTGGCAAGTTCCAACAAGTTCTAACAGGACAAGGTCAAACACATGAAGCTGCCATGGACAAGCTTACGGAGGCCCTTGGTCAACAGAGAGGTCCCACAACTTTGCCTTCAGTAGTATTACAGCGATATGTGGCAGGAGAAGATTCCGATTATTTTTTCAATAATTTTGAAAGAATGGCAACTGCCGTCTCATGGCCAGAAGAAAAATGGGGACAGTACTTAGGCCCTCTACTGTCAGGGGATCTCCAGGCAGCATACTACCAAGCAGCAACTCTCCAAGGGACAGTCCCCTACACTGATATAAAGAAATGTATTATGGAAAAATTAGGGGTAGACGATGAAACATATCGGCTAAAATTAAGGCAAATGAAGGAAGGCCCACAAGAAACCCCTTGTGCTTTATACTTCAGGGTAAAAGATATGGCTGACCGGTGGTTAAAACCCGCTACCACTGACAAAGAGGGGATTATGGCCAAAATATACTTAGAACAGGATTTAACCTCCCTACATCCTCCCATACAACGCAGGGTCAGACAACAAGCTAATCTTACTTTAGAAACCGCAGTTGAGATAGCTAGTGCATACAATAGAGCCCAGGACAGACAAAAAGGAAGAGAGGAACCCACAGGGAAATCTGGGAGCCATGGAACACCTCGTCCACCCCGTCCCCCGTTGGCAAGGAAACCCGAACCCCTGGCTATTGTACCCAGTCCTACGCCCAGTATGCCGTTCTTCCGACCCCCTCCTACATCCCTGGGTCCACAATGTTTTCAATGCGGAGGAATAGGACACATTGCTAGGTTCTGTCCTCAAAAGGAAGAACCGATGGAAATAGGGATGGCCAGAAATTATTACTGTTCCCCTACAGAAAGGAAACCACCACCCTATAGATGCACGGTTACCGTAAACGGACAACCCGTCACTGCCCTAGCTGAAACAGGGTGTTTACATAGTGTAGTAAGACCCCAAGACCTGGGCAATAAGGTGGGACCAATAAACGGGGTTGTAGCTATTAGGTGTGTACATGGGGACACCAAACCTTACTCAACAGCTCAGATACAGATACAACATCCCCGAGATTCAGGAACCCCTTTAACTGTAGGTTTGATACCACGCTTGCCTGAACAAGCCATACTAGGGAATGACTATCCTAAGTTACCCCTGCTGTTGCAAGATACATCGTCCACTGAAGAAGATTGGTTATCATCAGCCCTATTTTCTAAAGACGTAGAAAAAGAGTGGCCGCCAACGAAAACCAGGAAGAGTCAGAGACAAAGAAGGGCTGAAAAAGGGATAAGCCCACACGTACTGCCTGTCATACCCGACGAAAACCCCTGGGAGACAGATAGGAATTTCCACGCTGCCCAGAGAGAAGATCCAGTGTTACAGGAAGCATGGAATAAGGCTCTTGACGGGGAAGACCCCCAACACGTAGGTCCTTATTTTTTCACGACGAACAATGGGTTGTTATATAGGAAGGGAAGCCCTACTCAGAAGGCACAGTTGCTGATCCCGGGACCCTTCGGGGAGAAAGTCTTATATTTAGCCCATAGCCACTTACTAGGGGGCCATTTTGGAACAGAAAAGACAGAAAAACTGATCCTAGAAAAATTCTATTGGCCAGGAATATACCAACAAGTGAAACAATATTGTAGGGAATGTCCAGTATGCCAACGTAATAGCCGATACCAACCACCTCGAGCACCCCTACGACCGCTTACTATTATTGACGAGCCTTTCCACCATATAGGCATGGACATAATAGGCCCTTTGTTGCCATCCCGAAGCTGGTGTAGGTATGTACTTGTCCTAGTAGATTATGCAACACGTTTCCCTGAGGCCATTCCCCTACGTCGCCCAGACGCTACAAACATATCCAAAGCCATGATTGGTGTATTCTCACGGGGTGGTTTTCCAAAAGAGATCTTAACCGATCAAGGAACTCCTTTTGTATCTAGATTGATAAAGCAGCGTTGTGCACAATTAGGCATCAAGCAGATCAGAACAGCTGCTTACCACCCACAAACGGATGGGTTGGTAGAACGATAGAATGCCACCATTAAGACTATGCTCAAAAAACTGCCAGCCTTAGAAACCAGGAAGTGGGAAGACCTTTTGCCCTTGGCTTTATTTGCCATACGATGTAAGGAGCAGAAAAGCACCGGATATTCCCCTTTTGAGCTGTTATATGGACACAAACCCCGCACCTTGTTGGATATGGCACAGGAACAATGGGAAACTGAGCCCTATAACACCAAACCATTGACTGAATACGTGGCCAATTTACGGACTCATTTGAGCCAGATCAGGACTATTGTCCGGAATAATCTGGAAGATGCGCAGAATGCCCAAAAGAGCCAATATGATAAAAACACTAAAGAACGAACCTTCCAAGTGGGGGATTTGGTGTTATTAATGATGTCCTCCTCAGACCAAAAATTACTGGGACAATGGCAGGGTCCCTACAAAATAGTCGAAAGAGTGACCCCGGTGACATATCGCATCGAAACCGATTCAGATAGGCACCTCTCCCAGATCTATCATGTCAATTTGCTTAAAAAATGGGAAGGTCCCGTACCGACCACTGTAAACATGGTAGAAACACCAGCATATGTGTTTCAACAATGTATAGACCCTGATTTGCCGATAACACTAACAGAAGACCTATGCAAGGCGTTACAACCCCTGGCTACTACCTTTTCTACTTTCCCAGGTAGAACCAATCTTCTTGAACATACTATAAAAACTCCTCCAGGACGGCGGGTCCGTTTAAGACCTTATCGTATTCCCGAAGCACGCCGTCAAACCATCAAGGAAGAAATACAAAAGATGTTACAGATGGACATCATTGAACCCTCTGTAAGTGAGTGGAATTCACCCATAGTTCTGGTACCAAAACCAGATGGGTCAGTGCGTTTTTGTATTGACTTCCGTGAAGTCAATAAAATATCAGAATTCGACACATACCCTCTTCCACGAGTGGATGAAATAGTGGAGAGAATAGGCAAAGCGAAGTACATCAGCACTTTAGATTTGTGTAAGGGGTATTGGCAGGTACCATTACGAAAACAGGATAGAGAAAAAACTGCATTCTCAACCCCCGATGGCCTATACTAGTTCAAAGTGTTACCTTTTGGACTGCATGGGGCCCCAGCAACGTTCCAGAGGGACATGAATGTGATATTAAAACCCCATGAGGACTATGCTGGTGCCTATATAGATGATATCATCATTTATAGCGACACCAGGGAGCAACATTTGATACATCTAACACAGGTCATAGAGACATTGGTAGTACACGGGCTAAAGATAAACCCGTCCAAAAGTCACCTGGCTGCACAAACTGCAATACCTAGGGTATTTACTAGGGGAGGGAGTCATAAGACCTCAGACTTCAAAACTCACAGCCATTTCACAGATTCCCTTACCTAGAACCATGAAAGACCTACGGGCTTTCCTTGGGTTGCTGGGTTATTATCATAGATTTATCCCAGGATTCTCCCAAATGGCTGCTCCCTTAACTGATTTGTTAAAGAAAAATGCCAGAACAGAAGAGATTTTAGGATTCCCCTCCTTCTCATGTTTTACAGTCCTTTGAATCTCTAAAGAAGTCCTTAACTTCAGACACTGTTTTGATCAGTCCCGATTATTCCCGTCCCTTTTATACTACAAACAGACGCCTCAGACCAGGGTATAGGGGCAGTATTATCCCAGGAGACCCCAAAAGGGGAAAGACCTATTTTGTACATCAGTCGTAAACTTTTTCCTTGAGAAAAAAAGTATGCTACTATTGAAAAAGAAGCTCTAGCTATAAAGTGGGCCATTGATTACTTACGCTATTATCTAGAAGGTCGTGAATTCATTCTTTTTGCCGACCATGCACCCCTTGAATGGTTAGCTAGAAACAAGGGACACAACGAAAGAGTACTTAGCCCTACAGCACTACAGCCCTACAGATTTCAGACGAAACACAGAAAAGGGAGCGAACAAGGCAATGTGGACTACCTGTCTAGATTTCCCCAAAACTTGAGCCCTAGAAGAAAGACAGCAAGGGAAAGGAGATGTGAGAAGGATCAGGGGACCGAAGATGGACTTACCAAGCTATCGCCATGGGGGGAGTCCTCGAGGCGGGTGGAGCAACAGAGCAGTGTTCACGGACTCCATACCCCTCTCGTGTTTGTTTACAGAGAGACACCGACGCAGACGTAATCCCGGAAGTAACCCTGAGAGACCTCGGAAGCACTAACAACGGCCCAATTAAAGACAGCCATGATCAAGGGGAGGGGTCGATGACCGAAAGGAAGACGAGCGAGTGGAAGAGCGTAGTGAAGACCGAAGACGCGGGAAACGTGCAGGAAAACGCGGGACCCGAGGAGCAGATTGCGGAACCATCAAGAAATAACGAAGAGCCGGAGGAGAGCTGGTCCGAAGAGTGGTGGTGCCGGGAGGATGCTGAGGAGCGGCCGCAACTCGTGAGAAGAGTTGCGGCGGAGCCGCCTCCGGGAAGAACAGCTTGACGCCGAGGAAGAAGACCAAGAGTCCCTCAGCCGGAGAGCTACACCAAGCACAAGTCCAACATCAGAAGAGGAACCAGAGGAGAAAACCCCTACCCTATCCCCGTCTATTGCTATTGAGAATAAAAAGCCTCCTGTTCGACAATGTATACAGCCTCCTCGCCTGTTTATCAAACCCACCCTTCCACAGACCTGTTTTCACCATCGTTGTAATATGATTTCTCCTATTGTGTTTTATGGAATTGTTACAATGCTGATCATATTATTTCTAATCATATGTCTGCTTATGTTAGCAAAGATACTCCATATTAGAGCTCGTCGTTAAAATAAATATTTTAACCTTTCCCGTGTCTCTTTTTACTCCTGTTGTGGACTGGTATGAGAGTATAACGAAAGAGTGTTCTTGCTTCCCACCATTCCTGAGTATAACCTAAGTCACATGTTCTGGGTTATCTAATCATTGGTTCCTTTGCTATAGGACGAAGAGCTAATGTGACACTGATGCTAGCTGGTTAGGGTTTCTAGGTACTAAGGTGAGTTTTTTGGTACACCACAATTCACTGAGGTCATGGGTCTCTGTGCACAGTTCTGTGTAGGAACAGAATCCCTGCAACATGGCGCACCCAACAGTGGTCTTATTTTGAGACTCTCGAGTAGTGCTTATATCAGTCCACGACCCCCTCACTATTGTTTCCGGTTGACGGTGGTGACGGTTAAACCAACCTATGGTTATATAGGTCATTCAAGCTAGATACGTAAAAACGTTTTTTGATTGAATTACTCCCCAGTTGTGCTACACTTCTTTGCATTCTACTTGTTCTTTTCCGTGTACTTATGGCTGACGTTGACATCCCACAGCATAGTAGGGTGGCTGTGCGCAATCATTTGCAGACATATGGCGTCACTGTAGATGGCTTAGCAATTGTTTTTGTGGTGAGTACTGAAGCAGCGTACCCATTTGAGCTCATGGGTAACCTTTCCTGCTGTTGACGCTAATTCTGATCTGTTTCACCTTTATACTCCCACTGCCGTGCCTCTAGACTACACCCCATATTGGACTCTGCTGATCCCTATTAATGCTTGGCATCATCGCGTTTGGTTTGATGGCGCCCTCCCCCAATCTTTAACAGCGGTTCGGTTGGGCCCTTTGTCCATTCCAGGGGCCACATGGCCGGTTTTGGGCGTTTACACACCGCATCCGCGTTATAACCTAGTTGCTATTGATGAGTTGCGTGTGCTCTATACCTCTTTAGTCAGGGTGCACCGGGCACTGGTTCAATATGTGACCCACAACATCCAGGGCGGGGCTCCTGATGTTGCGGCGCGTCCAGTTGGACCGGTCGGGATTAAAATTAATCCCGTCATGGTTAATTCGGTTATGGGCAAGTGCCCCCAGGAAAAGGATGATATGCCTTTTTGGCTTGCCGAGAAATTTGACCAATTGGAAGCAGTGTATCCTAACTCGACTTCGTTGAAGAATACAGGATTCTCACTATTAGTTTGCAGAAAGACTTGGTGCCGGAAGTAACTGATTGGGATACTTGGGGTATGAACTTGGCGGCAGTCTATGCTAAGTGCTTTGGCACTCCGTCCATAGCTGTCCTGCCCTCCGTCATTAAGCGTGTTCAGGATGAACACGGACCGGAGGCAGCGGTTGAGTTGGAAATGAGACTCGTTGGAGTGTTAGAAGTAGTTTCCGATCTCGTTCTTTCAAATGTCAAGGGGGATGCGGTAAGCTTCCAGGTGTCTAATGCTTTGCGCGATGTCCCTGATGATGAAAAACCCCGTCAGTTATCGAACATTATTACGGTGGCATATTAGACAATTGGCCGTAAAAGTTTTGAGTAAAAAACAGGGGAAACAGCAACAGAAACAGGGTTCCCGTCCCGCTTCCCTGATACCTGCGTCTACTGAGTGCACTTATGAATTGCAATACCGCGCTACTATTAAGTCACCTGATCGTTTTCAGGTTCCTATCAACATTCTCCTCGCTCTTTACAGGACACATCGGTCTCATCCACCGGTGGAGGAGACGGCGGCAGAGGACGGGGTGCAAAACAGGAGCAACCCCGCAAGACAGACGGTAAAGGCAAACAAGACGACTCTCCACATCAAAGACCACAGTTTCAGAAAAAGAAAGTTGCTGCTTTAACAGCGAGATATGCCACGGATAGTGAGAACGCAGGTTCGGAATCTGACATGGGCGCTGACGCTTCTGGACAGCGCAGCTTAAATTACCATAATGCGGGAGGCGCTGTGTCCACTTCTGAAGGTGACAGCAACTGACACGTTTGTTGTTGTTGTTTTTGAGACAGCTGACACCAGAGTGTCTCACTCTGAAAGACTTTTTGAAATTGTTCTTTTAATTGAAGGTGACATACAACGCACTGTAAAAGGGTTATTTTGGGAAAATCTAACTACTACCGATGACATTTTGATGGCCGAGGTCAATTGGCCCCCGCCTTTCGTTTTAGCTGCTTCACAAGGGGAGGAGGTAACCCTACCTAGTTTCACGCACACAGTACAGAAGGAGCAGGATCTGCATTTTGCAGAGGATTGGGCTAAGGTGCTTGCACAGGTGTTTTACCGTACTCACTGTGGCTGGGACAAATTTCCCCCCCAACATAAGATACCATTGCGGTCTATGCCACAGCCTCAACCCCAAAACCCCACGTGGCGTGAAGCGAAAGTTCCCGTGGCAGAAATCCTTTAACAATTGGAATATCAAGGTGTAATTGAAACGTATGTGTCTCCAATGAATAACCCTCTTTTTACTGTGAATAAGCCTGATGGCTCATACCTTTTGGTATTCGATTACCAGCACTTAAACTCTCATTGTCGTACGTGTGCGGTGCAAAATACTCACAGTTCTGCCCTTGTGCATAAACATATCCAATGTTTTTTTTGGTCATAACCTGTCTTCTCTTAGTAGTCAATGGACAGCTTTTACCTGCGGTGGCAAACAACGCCAATTCAGAAAGTTGGCTATGGGCTATTAAAACAGTCCAGGCATCTTTGCCGCCCGCATAGTCTCTCTTTTAGAGAGGCTTGACCCAGATGCATGTTCGTATGTGGATGATATTTATCTCACAGACGACGAATTATGGTTGCATCTGTGTTGCGTTGACCGCATAATTTGTCAGTTTAAGGACTTCGGTTACAAGTTAAACTTTGCAAAATCTCACATTGCAGAGTACACAGTGTTGTTCCTGGGCTATGAGCTCAACAATGAAGGTCGAGGTTTAGCACCTCACTTCTTGGAGAAATGCGCACAGCTGCGCGCTCCTACAACGCTGAAGAAATTACAGTCTTTACTGGGCTTTTTGAATTTCGGGCCTACTTAAATTCCCGAATATGCCCAGCGTATCTAGCCTCCTTACACTTTGGTTCTACCAACTTTCTCCAAATCTTGCTGGCTGCATGCACATTCAGCCATCTTGCAATCTTTGCAGGCTGATCCTCTAGAATCTAAACTCTTATTGACTCGTGATAACCACACCAACCTGGTGATAAGAATCGTACCTGGGGCGGTGGGTTCCACGTACCTGACCTTTAATGAGGGTGACACAGTCCCTATCGCTTAGAAGTCACACTTGTACACTTCCGCTGAGCTGCGGTTTTCCACTGTGGAAAAGGTTTTCACAGCAGTGCAATTGGTGATTCTGAAAGAACGTGCACTGTCACAGGGAAAACGCATATTGGTTGTTACTCCGTATCCTGCCTTGGAGGCAGTGACGAAGGCCAGTGTTCCAAATTCGAAGGCTTTGCACATACGGTGGATACAATGGGCTACGTCTTTGATATCTCCGTATGTCATGTTTATTTTTGACTCCTCTTTGCCGACTCAGGAGTATTTGCAGTATGAATTCGTTCATCCAGCTCCTCTGACCATGCGCCCGCTTGAGGATTTCAATTGTATCATTTACACTGATGGTTCGGTGCAGCTGGCGACGGTTTCAAAGCACGCTTATTCTTCGGCCTGCGCAATAGTGGTTGGTACTATGGTGAATGGTGAATTCAAGTCCGATGTCAAGCATACACAGACATTAGGGGACTGTACCGCTCAATTGGCAGAGCTACGTGCTCTACTGCTTGCTTTGGAGTACGCTGATTCTAGTGTAACTACTCTTATCGTAAGTGACTCATACTACTGTGTTCAGTCTTACAATGACAATCTGTTCTTTTGGGCTCAAAATGAGTATCGTGATTCCAAAGGTAGCACAATAAAACATAAAATGATCTGGGTTCGAGTGGCTGAGCTTAAAGAACGGGTTGCCATTCGTGTTTGTGATTCATACACTTGGTCACCAGAGTGTTGGAGTGCACGCTGCTGGCAACAGTCTCGCAGAGGAAGTGGCAAAGACAGCAGTAGTGACATATGTGGTTGCAGCAGTTACACGTTCCAAAAGTAAGATTGATGTTGACATCTTGGCAGCTATTTCCGCAACATAGAGGGGAAGTAATTACCCTATAGGTTTCCCTTCAAAGTACTCTTATTACTTAAGGCCTGATAAAGTTCCTTATGTGAGATTTAACGATGTTGGTGACAGATTGATTCCCAACACAGGTCCACACTGATTACAGCGGCTCACGAGGGTATGGCCTTCGCCCATGCCGGCGTCTCTGCCACTGTATCACTTTTACAGCAGCGTTACTGGTGGTGCGGCTTGAACAAACAAACGTGTGATAATGTCCTTCATTGTTACACTTGCCAGCAGATTAAACCTTAAAGTGCTGCACGCCCGCCCCAGACACAGTTGTATATATCTAATAAACCGCTTGGCTGTGTTTACTTAGATCACTGCGGTCCTTTCTCCTCTGATACTGGGTATAAGTACATCTTAGTTGCAGGTGATTCTTGCACGCACTTTGTGTGGGTGTGGCCCCAAAGGAGTGCTGATTCTCGAACTGTCATAAGGGATTTGAGTGTCTTTGTGGGAATTTTTGCATGTGGTACGTTCCACTCGGACCAGGGTCCAGCATTCGCCTCTAAGGCGTACAAGGATGCCATGCGTTCATTGGGAGTCCAAGTCAAATTTTTGTCTCTATAGCTGCCTGAGGGCAATAGTGTTGTGGAGTGGATCAACCATGACTTAAAGCAATCCTTGACAGCTAGGGTTTTAGGTACAGGCCGGAACTGGCTAGCCCACCTCAATAGCGTTCAGCGCGCACTTAATAATCTCCCTAGAAGGTCTCCGGGTGGGCGGACTCCTTACGAAATGCTCTTTGGTATCAAAATGTTTGTTCCGGACCTTGAGGGTCTTGACTTGGCGGCGTCTGCCGCTCCCTTTGATGTAGATGAACATTGTTCTGTTTTCCAGAATCTACAAAAGACCCGAGACAATCATGCAAAGGAACATTAGCCCTCCACTTCTGATGCTGCGTTGCGAATTCCGGTAGTTGGCTGGCTACCCCGAGTTGGTGAACTGGTCTGAGAGTAGGTCGAGAACAAGAAAGAGTTTGGCCCCTCATATCGTGCTCCAGTTCCTGTATTTGGCGTGCAGGGCACAAGAACAGTCATTTTACCTCTACTACCTGGTCGTAAGTAAAACGGGTACATCTCCATTGACAATGTCAAACTACACAGGGCGGTCTCTTGTCCAGCGATGCTGCGAAACTCTGTTTTGGCCCCTGCACCTACCATCGGGCCTGATGTTGCCATTGAGATGAATACAGTTACGAATCCTTTATTGAATCGACTGGCTGGTGGTCCTCTTGATGATACTGAGTACACTTACCCCACAGATTTATCGATGCCCGATTTGCAGACCTGTGTGGCTAATCAGTCACATTTTTCATTTGACACTGACTCTAACACATCAAAGCCACCCTCAAAGGTTTCAATTTTTGCTGTTAGGTTTAAAAAACATTTTTTGATTCCCTCCTGGACTTATATTTTTTTCGTCTTGTGAATGGACATTATGTTAAGGAAAGATCTACAATTAGACAGATTGATGGTACTTTAGCACCCCACTCCTCATCACACATCATGAAGAGGGACCAGACTTTTGTGAATATCACTGCTTGGCCTGTCTTCGATGGGATTGCATGGGATGCTGTCAAATTTCAGATTCACGGTCCCACAGAGGTTATTAATGTCCCTAATGTACTACGTGTTTCAATGGGGGATGTGGTTAAACAAAATATACGCTCTGATGACTGGGACTTCAAAGCTGTAGAGGCTCTGTTTTCTGATTTGAAATATTATGCTGCCTTTGTTGCTGAAGATTTGTATTTAGACTCTCCAAATTATGCTGATTTGTTTTGTTACCAACACTATGGCAATCATTTTCTCCACAAAGCTAACACATTTAGGAATGTGGTTAATTTTAAGATGACTTACCCACACTAAATTACTATATTCAAAGTCCTTTATCGACCAAATGTCAAGAGGAGGCTATGAGCTGTGGAAAAATATGATTTATCTTTAATCTATTTGGGGTTAAAAAAATTGGCAAGTGCAAGGCACTGAGGCTTTGCATCATGCACGTCTCATCCCGAACCATATGTTGTTTCTAAACGCGACTATTTCACAAACCACCTGCTTTGGATTGGCTACATCTAAAACATTAAATGCCCCTTCTATTCCTGATTTGGAAGAATACCCCAATTGGAACAATCACACCAGTAAGTTCCTTAGTGATTTACAGACTTTGCTACTAAATTCGTCTTTTAACATTTCCAGTTTGGATCCCCAAGGTTGGTTATTATGGCAAAAAAGTGAAGATTCATGCCAGCATCATTTTCTGGATTTGACCCCTGGCTATAAACA
Source organism: Lissotriton helveticus (assembly GCF_964261635.1). NCBI lineage: Eukaryota > Metazoa > Chordata > Amphibia > Caudata > Salamandridae > Lissotriton > Lissotriton helveticus. The sequence goes on along the minus strand of NC_136068.1, from coordinate 19,196,061 downwards.
GGTTAGGGTGGATTACCATTTTCAGAGTGACCATTCTGTCACTACCTATTCTGTAGGCAAGCTATGTCAGAACTGGCTCAAAACTCCACTTTAGCGTCAGTTAAGCTTCATTTGTCTAAATTGTCTGACGATGTTGATTTGAATGACTGTTTACAACGAAGTTTGGAAACTGTCCCAAATTGAAGCTGCTTCTAGGTTAAGAGCTTTTGATCAAGCTAATTTAGAAAAAGTGCTTGCAGTTGTAGATAATAGTATTAACACACTTTCTTCCCGAATTTTCACATTAGATAATATTGTTTCTTCTGTTGTTGATATTGTGCAGGACGAAGTCTCAGTTTTGTACCATGGTCAAAATCATTGGGGTTCGAATATGCCGTTTGCATGGACTTTATGAACATTGAAGGCAGGGAAAGTGCCGTGGGACTATATGAACACTTCTTTGCTGTTTTTATCATTTAATCTGACTGTTAAACAACAATTTATGTCAATGAAAGATGCTACATTTTCATTTTTGCATATTGAAAAGTTAGAACCTTTACCATTTTCTGTGGCCGAGACAAATTCTGCAGTTTGACGTATTCATGGTTAATAACGCTACCTTTCCCGCTGTTTAAATTCGAAGCCTACACGAAACACTATGCCATAGGCAGATATGAACCATTGGGTAGCGCGTATCTCCATGAGGTTTGGTCTCTTCCGTTCACCAATAGGTGTCTGAGGGAGGGTAAAGAAGTTTACTTGAAAGGTGAAGATTGCACTTCCACACCAGATCACTCATTGGTCTGTAGGAATATACAATTGCACGGCTCGTGTAATCTGGACGCACCAAATGTGGCCTGCATTTTAAAAGTTACACCAGCCCCAGCTATTACACCTACTTTCACGTTGTTAGCACGTACACTCTCATCTGTATGCAAGAGAGAGTATGCAGTATTTGCACACCCTCCCGTGTGGAGGCCTAAATGGCTCAGTGCATACACTCTCACCTTTATACAAGGACAGAGTATGCAGTCTTTGTACTCCCACCCATGTGGGGCGGCACAGGGCTCAGCGCATACGCTCTCACCAGTATTCAAGGGAGAGTATGCAGTCTTTGTACTCTCACCCATGTGGAGCACCACTGCACTTGAGTCATACACTCAACAGCATACAAGGGAGAGTATGCACTCACTGTAGTCCCACCCGTGTGGAGCACCACAAGGCTCAGCGCATACACTCTCACCAGTATACAAGGGAGAGTATGCAGTCTTTGTACTGCACTCATACAGAACACCACATTGTATATCCCCTACACTCTCAGTGCATCATGTTAATTGCTATGTGACCGTGGATGTTGATAAAGGGAGCAAAAAGTACAGAGTAGTGGTTGCACATGAGAGTCCTGAAGTCCCCATACGCTTAAGGATGGTGTGTACAGAGTTCTTTGACACAAGCATATGTTAAAACATAGCAATATGACTTTCTTACCCTTCCCCCCTCTCTTTGTTTTCAGGATCAGCAGGAAAAGCCCCTCCCCCACATATTAGTCCAGGTCTCTCAGTTGGAGCTACCGTTGGCATTGTGATTGGTGTGCTAGCGGCGGTCATCATCATTGTGTGTGCGCTGGTTTACGTCTTGGTGATAAAGAAGCATGCCTCAGGGTAAGTGTGATTAGATACCTGTGCCAATATATCTCCTTCTGTGGCTTCAGGCTCAATGGTTCCCACCTTTTCCTCAGTTACCCTGCTGTAACTTGACTCTCACCAAAAAGGTTTATCTTTTAAGCTGGAGGGTGCAAGTGTCTTTATTCACCTGACTTCTTTGCTTTGTGTCTACAAGAAGGTCTCTGCTCTCTCCGATGTATTTGTTCCTTCACGTCTGATATTAGCAAATGGATTGTGCTGGATAGGCTGAGGCTGCTGCACAGAATAAAAATGTGAAATACATTTCAAAAGATTCTAAGGCTTATTTAGAATCAGCCAAAGAGTGTGATGGTGACACCTATAATCGTTAAATCATCTTTTGAGTAGTTTAAACTATCAGAGCTGTCTCAGTTTGGATGACAGCATCACAAAATAAAATGATGGATGGAGTGTTGAAACTTTTCAAACACTCACCCCCCCCAGTCACAGATCTGGGTTTAATCCATTGTTATTTTGCTCGTCACATCACCCCAGTTTGGACCCTGCCATATGCAAATCAGTCTTGACCCTGTTCCCCAAGGGAGCGGTCCAGCCCAAACTGCCAGGCCAGGTCATCCCTGGACTGGAAACAAGCATCCTGGGACCAGTTTCGGTGTATCACCCCATATCAGCTATGTCTGGATAACATCAATGTCCCTGGCAGGCAATGACTTAGCAGAGCTGTGGCTCTTCTTCAGTTTGACAGCAGGAAGCAGCCTTTGACTTCTTGAATAAAGCGTACTCTGTATCTTGGCAAAGGCTGAGGTCAAGCAACTGCTTCCACATAGCAAAGAGTAAGGTTCTACAACAGAAGCAACTCAAGAGTGTCTCCTCAGCCTGGGTGTGAGGTCAAAGGCACCGGTACTCCTGAGAAAGTCAAAATGCGAAGCCTTTGCCAGACTCTGTCACAAGGACTTTGCTGAGAGCGGAAATACCCAGCATGCCTTGCAATGCTGTCACACAGAGCCATCAGCGACCCCCTGCACATGAATCCACTAGAGTCCCCCCATGGTTTGAGTTCATCATCCCACCTGTCCCCCAATAGGAAACCACTTACATAGATGCTGGATTATTAAACGTGTGTACTGTGACGTGTACCCTTGTCCCAGATTTACAGTATTGTAATGTTATCCTACTGCTCAAGTGTGGCAGGACTACTTCATATCATGGACATATAGCTCTGGCAGTAACTGTGTGCACATAAACATATGGAAAACTGGTACATTTATTACCGTTACTGGTACATATTCCTACTTTGTCGCCGAGCCCTAGAACGGTCTTCCCTCCCCCTGTGGACAGCACCCTCTCTGGCGGAATTCAGGAACAGACTGAAGACCTGGCTCTGACTCAGACCAGCAACCTAGCACCTGGATACCTTCACAGGTGAATAGCAGCTCTGTTCAACTATAGATCGATTGATTTATTGACCACAAGTTATTCCCAATTGATGGGCCGAAACCCTGACTCTGGGGCTAATCCTGCACGTCTGCAGTGAGGTAGCATTGTTACCCAGTGAAAGCACAGCTCCTGGGGTCCCACAGTCCTCCGCAAGCAGCTGACGGCCATGGATGTAAAGTATATCAGAGGTATGGTTAGGATGGTGTAAGTTCCTTCAAAGAGCATCAATGATGAAGTTATACGGACCATGCCCCCCAGTGCTACTAAAATACATTTCTCTATTCCCTCCTCTGAGAGACCTAATTTCTCACACCCCAAAAACATATGTATTGTATCCGACAGTCCTTGATCACATCAAGGACATTTATCATCCCCTCTTTTACTCCAGCAAAAAGAGCTTCCCAGGGGTAAACTAAAGGTCAAAGATCGTATAATAATATTGGGGTTTTATGTTGGCTGAGAGAAATGTTTCCTTTCCTAACGCAATTGACTAATAAAGATCAACGTTATGACTTCCCAATTTGCTAGCCCATTTAGTTTCTACCTTTTCCAAGTCATCGGGAGTGTGGCCATTAATATTTTCTATATATACTTAATTCTTGTCTGGGGGTGAGACATAACCTCCACTAGTGGAATTCTATTTGTAGAGATCTTTTTCCCTCCCTATTTGATTTAAAAAAAACTGGTGATCTGCTTGTACTTAAAATGAGACCCTGCTGTTACTCCATATCTCTGCTGCAGGTCTGTAAATGAAAGCCTCTGGTTGGTTGAGAAAAGATCCCCTACCTTTATAATACCCCTTTCCTCCCATTGCTTACCCAGATTATCATATATTGAATCCGGAAATAAGGGAGATCGCCACAGGGGTGTATATCTATTGTATTTATGTATCTGCATGGAGTGGTGTGGCTCACTGGTTAGAGGCGGCAGACCCATAAGCAGAGAACGGCCCGGGACCAAGGTTCAATTCCCGACACGGCAGGGTCGTGGACCAGGGTCAGCGGACTCAACAATTCTCGCCTCAGTGCCTACTCTAACCAGGGATCACACTCGGCAACTCTGGGCATTAAGCTTGCCTCATCTCTACAACGGCCCCCCACAGACACCGGGGATGCCTGGTTTCACCTTGGAGATACCCAGAAGGGACCATCTCACAGGGAAAGCCAGGACGGGTTCCCCAGCGGTCTCCAGCGCCGGGACGCTTACGGGCAGCTGTGCGCTTTACAAGTCCAACACATTTACATTTACTTAAGTCCAATCATTTTGCTCTAGATCTTCCAAATTGCTATTATCACTTTAAACCGCGTCTTCATATAGTACCTGGCCTCTACTTGTTGAAGGAGTATTCCCTGTGCTGCCTTCCCTATGGCCAACTCATAAATGGATGGAATGTTCTTGCTGATCTCTTGATTCCCGATAGTCGTGTTTGTGTTTCCTAATGAGACTAGTAACGTCATTTGTTGCAGAAAGGTGGCGTAGTAGTAAAATCTTATATTAGGGGCCGACCAACCTCTGCGTTCTTGTGGTAACGTTAACAATTTAAGGATTCGCCGAATTTTCTTGTATCTCCAAATGAAGTTGCTAAAAATGGAGTCCAATTTCTTTATAAGTTGGCCTTCGATTTCTAGTGGGATAGATCTAAACAGATATAATATCTTGGCAAAGATCCTCATTTTAAGTATGTTGCACCTTCCTATTACTGAAATATGAAGTCTATCCATACATCTTAAATCCATGCTGATCTTGTTTATCAAGGGGGGACAAATTTATTTTGGGGTGTTGGTGCTGTTTCCAGTGTGGTCGGCCACCAGGAGTCGTCCCAGGCTGAGGGGGTGGATCCGAGGATGAGGACCTCCGTCTTGTCCGAGTTCAGCTTCAGACGCTGCTCCTCATCCAGACGGCGACGGCCTTCATTCCCTCGTGAAGGTTGGTTTTGGCGGTGTGTGGGTCCTTGGTGAGGGAGAGGATGAGCTGGGTGTCGTCGGCGTAGGAGATGATGTTGAGGTCGTGATGACGGGCCACTTGTGTGAGGGGGGCCATGTAGATGTTAGACAGAGTCGGGCTGAGGGATGAGCCCTGGGGGACGCCGCAGATGATGTCGGTGGCTTCGGATTGGAAGGGTGGGAGGCAGACACTCTGGGTTCTGCCGGAAAGGAAGGGCGTGGTCCAGTCAAGGGCCTTCTCTTGGATTCCGGCTTCTAGGAGGCGTGTCTTTAGAGTGCGATGGCAGACCGTGTCGAAGGCGGCCAACAGGTCCAGGAGGATGAGGGCTGATGTTTCGCCGTTGTCTAGTTGGCGCCTGATGTCGTCTGTGGCGGCGATGAGGGCTGTCTCGGTGCTGTGGTTTCGTCTGAATCCAGATTGGGATGGGTCCAGGATGTTGTCTTCTAGGTGGCGGGCCAGTTGCTTGTTGACGATTTTTTCGATGACCTTTGCCGGAAACGGGAGCAGGGAGATGGGCCGGAAGTTCTTGCGGTTCTTGGGCTCCGCCTTGGACTTCTTGAGGAGGGCGTTGATTTCGGCGTGCTTCCAGCTTTCCGCGAATGTCGCTGTTTCAAAGGAGATGTTGATGACCTTCCGTAGTTGGGGTGCGATGGCTGCGTCTGCTTTGTTGAATACGTGGTGTGGGCACGGGTCTAACGGAGACCCTGAATGGATGGAGTTCATGATCTTTCGTGTCTTGTTGTCCTTGACGTTGGACCAGGAGGTCAGGCGGATGGCGCTGGTGGTGTTCACAGGGGAGGTGGAGTCTGGCGTAGTCGGGCCGTCGTGGTGTTGAAGCTGTCGTGGATGTCAGCGATCTTGCGATGGAAGAAGATGGCTAGTGAGTCACACAGTTCTTGCGAGGGCGGGATGTCGTTGGTGTTGGCGCTGGGGTTGGAGAGTTCCTTTGCGATGCTGAAGAGCTCTTTGCTGTCGTGTGCGTTGTTATCCAGGCGGTCTTTGAAGGAGGATCTCTTGGCTAGTCTGATGAGGTGGTGATGTCTGCGGGTGGCGTCCTTGTGGGCTGCGTGGTTGTCCGGTGTGCGTTTGTGGAGCCATATTTTCTCCAGTTTCCGGCCTGCGCGTTTGGAGGTCTGGAATTCGTTAGTGAACCAGGTGGCTCTCTTGCTGGCGTGGATGTTGGAGGGTTTCTTGGGCGAGGGTGTTGGCGCAGTCATCGATCCACTGTCTGAGGTTGCGGGCTGCGGTGTCTGGGTTGGTGGGGTCGGTGGGTGGGTTCTGGGCGAGGGTGGTGATCAGCTGGTCTTCGGTGACTTTGCCCCAGCAGCGGCGAGGCAGCTTTTGGGTGCGGTGGTGCGTGGTTGGTTTCTTGAAGGTGAACTGGGTGCAGTGGTGGTCGGTCCAGCGGAGTTTGGTGGTGTGGTCGAAGGGGACGTGGGTGCTTGTGGAGAAGACGAGGTCCAGCATGTGGCCGGAGGCGTGGGTGGGTGCGGTGACGAGTTGTCTGAGGCCGAGGTTGGCGAGGTTGTTGATCAGTGTGGCGGAGTTAGCATCGTTGTTGTTCTCTAGGTGGAAGTTCAGGTCCCCGAGGAGGATGTAGTCCGTGGAGGTGAGTGCGTGGGTGCTGGCGAGGTCGGCGATGGAGTCGCTGAACTGAGCCCGGGGTCCGGGGGATCTGTAGATGAGTGTTCCTCTGAGGGTGGTGTTGGGGTCGGTGTGGATCCGGAAGTGTAGGTGTTCGGCGGTGTTGAGGGTGTCGTCTGCGTGGGTGGCGACCTGAGGGTGGACTTGTGAACAATGGCTATTCCTCCTCCGGTTCCGTTGGCGCGATCCCTGCGGGAGATCTTGTAGCCGTCTGGGATGGCTATGGCTATGTCGGGCGCCGAGGAGTTATTCCACCAGGTCTCGGGCAGGAAGGCAACGTCTGGGGCGGAGGTGTCGAGCAGATCCCAGAGCTCGACTGCGTGTTTGCGTGCAGAGCGGGTGTTGAGGAGTATGCAGTGGAGGTGGTTTAGTCCAGTCCTTGGAGGTTTGGTGGTTCGGTCGCAGGTGAAGTTGCAGGTGCGGCAGGAGAAGGGTCCGTGGGTCAGTTTCGGGGTGGCCTGGAAGCAGGTGTGGTTTAGGCTGGCGTTGAGTGCGTGGAGGCTGCTGGCGTCGTAGTGGAGTCTGGTGTCGTGGCGTTCACGGAGTCCAGGGGTTCTGGCACTAGGCGCGGTCCAGGTGCGGACGGGCGCAGGCGGGCTTGCCTTAGGCGCGCCTTTGGTGCGCCAGCGGCGCGGCCGCTGTGCGGCTGTGCAGCTGCCATCATTTTAAGGGGAGGTGGGAGGGAGGAGCAGCTGGGAGGCGGGAGGCAAGGGTTAACGAATGGGCGCGGGGGGGCAGGCCCGCAGGGGCAGTAGCGGCAGGAACGGCGATCAGGGGCATGGGGGGCCGAGGAAAGACAGCGCCCAGGAATGGGCAGCAGAGACCGAGGGTGCATGGCTCTGGTGGAGCTGAGATGCAGCGGGGGGGGGAGAGACCTACCTGGCAAGGTCAGGGGTCAGGCACAATCAGGGGAGCAGAAGGCAAGAAAAACGAGTGCAATCAGGGGAGCAGAAGGCAAGAAAACGGGCACAGATAAGAATGCAGGCACAGGGGGTAGACAGGCAACAGCGGTCACAGACACCAGAATTCAGTATGGGCAGTACAGGGAAGACAGACAGCCAGCGACAGTGATACAAACCTAAGGCCTACCACTGGCCACCAGGGATGAGGCGCAGGTGGTAGCCTGCGGGTGGAGGAGGCCCTCAACTTCTACTGCAGCGACAGCTGGGGCAGGACACACAGGCGGCGCTGTGTGGTGGGGGAGCGACTTACCAGCAAGGTCAAGGGATCTGCACAGGGGGTTTTAGAATTACAGATGATCTGCGTTTTCCCTGCATTCAATAGATAGCCTGATATCCGGCCTTATTCCGCAGCCAGTTTTTGTATTTGAATTATCGCTGCTTCTGGATCTGTAGTCACTACAGCAATATCATTGGCATACGCCATTATCTTACTTTCAAAACCGTTACAACAGACTGGTTTAATTGTCTGATCTTGAAGAATTTGTTGAATAAATAAGTCAATGTAGATGGCAAATAAAATAGGAGAGCAGAGACAGCTCTGCCTTGTCCCCCTAGCCACCTTGATACAACTTGACTTTTGGCCCATTAGTTGCTGTCTCGCATAAGGTCTAAAGTACATTGCCCGTACCGCCATTATAAAGCCTGGACTAAACCCTTTCTGTGCCATAATACCCCATAAATAATGCCAAGAATCTCGGTCGAATGCCTTCTCTGCATCCAGGAGGATCATAGTCATCTTCTCTCCTGTTATCCACGGTTATGTCAAATATGGCAAAAGTACGTCAGATATGGTCTGTGGTGCCTCATCCCGGTATAAACCCAGGTTGCCATGGTGAGACTAGATGGACTTTGATCCTCCCTAACTGAGTCACCTGAATTTAAGAATTGAGTTTTCCAGCCACATTCATGAGGAATATAAGCCGATAGGATCCTGGGTTATCTGAGGGCTTCCCCTTTTTTTTAAAAAAACGCTATATCTGCTCCCTGCCAGGATTCTGGTGGGATCCCACTGTATTGTACTCTGAGAAATACATCCAGAAGTAGGGAAGCAATCTCTTCCTGGATAGCTTTGTAGAGCTCCAAAATAATTCTATCAGGCCTTCCGCTTTTCCTAAGGCCATGGAATGTAGGGCTTGTAGGACCTCTTCAATTCTTATCTCTTTTTTCATCTCATGCCTTGTTTCCTCGTCTACCCTGCGTTGATTCCCTATAACTCTTTCGTACATGCCAGATGGAATAGGGTCAAGACCTTGATAATATTCTCCAAAATATGTGACCGGGCCACCGTCCTGTCCTTTAACCTCACTGATGTTATTCCTAACAGCCCTCTGCTTAGTACGCAGAGCCAGCAGCTTGTCCACCGACTCTATATTCATAACTCTCATTTTTGTAGGCTTGAAAGCCTGCCCCTCCCCTTTTACTGTAATAGCCATTAATGTCAGCTTTTGCAACTGTCGGGAAAAAATCCTTTAGGCAGTGCAAATCATTTAATCACCACATCTGCAACAAAAGTGAGTACGAAAAGGTTTCTTGTAGATGCCAGGCTAATTCAGCTGGGAGATTGATGTGCTGTGAGCGAAGCACAAGTCAGTCTCAACTTACATACACTTCAAGTCTACTTCTTATAATACTAATTGTGGCCTAGATCCATATTTAAAACAATGTTCACAATAGAAAAAGCTTCCTGCTTTTCCGTTATGTCCCACCCAGATTACATACATTTATTTAAAGAACGGCTCTTTCCTATTGTTTGTGACTTCTCACGCCAAACTTACAGACTACAATGGAAAACATTCTTGCTGCTCTGAATTTCCTGTTAAATATCCTAGGCAGGACGTTCTCAGCTCGAATACAATGAAGAGGAAAAAACACTTAAACCAAACCACATTTAGGCCTTTTTTTGAAAGCAGGCTGTAGGTTATTTCCCGATACAATTGTGCAACTTTAACATGCATGTTTAAACAGCATTATACAATTGTTCTGTCTTTACATAATATTTCACAGTGTGTGGGCATGTGACAGATAAAACGGAATAATTAGATCCTAAATCTAAATTAGGGGTTTGATTCCTTTCACAACCACTATTTTCTGCCGTAATGTCACTTTAGCAGCATCTTGTTTTTGCCTAAAGGCGAGGATATGGTCTTTTTCAAGTACTCCCAATCCTTCAACCAAGCTATCGATTTCGAGTTTCTCTTGTTTCATGGCCTTGCCTACAAAGCTAATTGTATTCCCTCCCAGGCCTGCCTTAAAGCTGTTCCAAACCATACACCGTGATGAGCTATAACAATGTATCTCAAAATATTGTACCACTCATTGTCTAATGTATTTAACATATCGCTCATTCATAGGTAGTGTTCTGTCAAATGTCCATTTACTTTGAGCCTGAACCCCCCTTGCAATGCAAGGTCGATAATTAGTGGATTATGATCAAATAGTAATTTCAGTAGTTTCCTGCTTCCTACTGTCGTGAGCAAGGTGGAGGACGCCAGAAAGTAATCTAGCCTTACATACTTTTTGTGAGGACATGAGAAGTATGTATACCCTGGGTCTGTAGGATTTTTGTAACCCATACGTCCTTCAAGTCATAACTGGTCATTAGAGCCAACAGAGCCTTATGCACTTGTGGCTTCCTTCCCCTATATCTTTTTGTTGGGTCTCTGCTTGTCTCATAATTGATGTTTATATCTCCACATATTACTACTGGGCATGGCCATGATGCCAGCTCAATTTCTATATCATTAAATATTTTAGGGTCTTCCTGATTCGACCCATATATCGTGCAAACTGTCAATCCTACGGGCGATATACAATAATTCATCTTCCCCATTTATCCTCCAATACTCGTTTAACTGATCCAAATCCACTCCTTATGTGGATCGCAACCCCCCCTTATAGTGGAAGTCTGTGTAGAGCGTGCTGCAAGGGTGTACCCGTTGATAATTAAAGTATCCCCCTCCCCCAAGGAATATGAGTTTCTTGTTGAAATATTACGTCAGCTTTCTGCCTTCTTAATGTCTCTGCAACCCTATTGCGTTTCATTCTGTCATTTAGGCCCCCTACATTAGTTGAGCATATACTTATTCTACCCATTTAAATAATACAGATCAGTCACTCTTCATTTTACCCCTCTCTCTTGATCAATTCTTTTCTTCAAATTATTCGTTTGTGCTCTCTCTAATTTTCGCCCTCCCCTTGCCCTATGCCCAACCCCCATCAGCCCTGTTCCCCCCACCTCCCCTCCCACTTGATTCCCCCCTCCTCTCCACCGTGCCCCTGCTGCCCCCCCCCCCCCACCCTATCTTTTCAATGATTTCTGATGGGAACTCAGTACTAATGTACAGTGTGTTGGTTCAGGACCCTCACTGGTGACAATACATTCTCTTTGGCATTATATCATTCACGAGCCACGTGGGTCATGTCAGAATACCAAGGGCAAAAATATGGCCCCAGAAGAATATCGTGATATGTGTAGATGTATTATTGTCAACTCCACATCAGCTCATCCTCACAACATAGCGATAGTTGCTGCTCTGCCATTTACAGTCACTTAGGAGCATTAACACTGGATACTCTGATGGAACAATGAACCTGTTCCCCCTAGAAATTGTCATTTGTAATTTTAGAGCGCTTATCGAAATGCTATGTTGGATTAAAAGCTTGTGAAACTCTAGTGCTACCACTTCAGTATTATTTCCATTACCAATCACTGCTGCATGTCCGCTTCCACAATTAAAGGTATATGTTGTTGAAGATATTGTCCCTCCCTAACAACTTTCATTCTTGTTGGTGCTGAAGTGCAGCTGCAGACAATCCCTGAATAAGGGAGCTGCTCTGATTGCTAGGTCACTTCCCCAAGATCACACGTTTTGATTTGTTCAACATTTTCCCACACACTGCTCAGATTTTTCCGTGACATTGCAGTGCGAAATTAGATTGACATATTCATTTTTGAGACTCAGTTGTGTCATTGCTTCCACTCTCACATGTGCTGTGCAGGGGTATTTGAATGGTACTCAGTTCTGTATTCAGCTGCTTATGGAGGTTCTACTTGCCCCTCTTACTGGTGAATGCCAAGTGTGACATCTCTATGGCACGTTTGTGGTGGAGGACTCGAGTCCTCATGGCTTTCCCGGGGCCGAGCACTGCAGGGGGACTGGATGAAAAGGGTCTATGGGGATGGAGATCTCATTGGAGGCTCTGTGAGATGAACCTGTCAGGGAAGAAAATGTACAGGAAGACAGGAGTGAGATCCGCAATGCTGAGATAAAGGTACACCATTGTCACATGGCTGTGTTAAGTGTCCACCATTGTAACACAGCTGAGGTAAGGGTACACCATCGACACACGGCTGAGGTAAGGGTACACCATCGACATACGCTGAGGTAATAGTACACCATAGTCACACGGCTGAGGTAAGGGTACACCATCGACACACGCTGAGGTAAAGGTACACCATCGACACACGGCTGAGGTAAGGGTACACCGTCGACACACTGCTGAGGTAAGGGTACACCGTCGACACACGGCTGAGGTAAGGGTACACCGTCGACACACTGCTGAGGTAAGGGTACACCATCGACACACGCTGAGGTAAGGGTACACCATCGACACACGCTGAGGTAAAGGTACACCATCGACACACGGCTGAGGTAAGGGTACACCGTCGACACACTGCTGAGGTAAGGGTACACCGTCGACACACGGCTGAGGTAAGGGTACACCATCGACACACGGCTGAGGTAAGGGTACACCATCGACACACGCTGAGGTAAGGGTACACCATCGACACACGGCTGAGGTAAGGGTACACCATCGACATACGCTGAGGTAATAGTACACCATAGTCACACGGCTGAGGTAAGGGTACACCATCGACACACGCTGAGGTAAAGGTACACCATCGACACACGGCTGAGGTAAGGGTACACCGTCGACACACTGCTGAGGTAAGGGTACACCGTCGACACACGGCTGAGGTAAGGGTACACCGTCGACACACTGCTGAGGTAAGGGTACACCATCGACACACGCTGAGGTAAGGGTACACCATCGACACACGCTGAGGTAAAGGTACACCATCGACACACGGCTGAGGTAAGGGTACACCGTCGACACACTGCTGAGGTAAGGGTACACCGTCGACACACGGCTGAGGTAAGGGTACACCATCGACACACGGCTGAGGTAAGGGTACACCATCGACACACGGCTGAGGTAAGTGTCCACCATTGTAACACAGCTGAGGTAAGGGTACACCATCGACACACGGCTGAGGTAAGGGTACACCATCGACATACGCTGAGGTAATAGTACACCATAGTCACACGGCTGAGGTAAGGGTACACCATCGACACACGCTGAGGTAAAGGTACACCATCGACACACGGCTGAGGTAAGGGTACACCGTCGACACACTGCTGAGGTAAGGGTACACCGTCGACACACGGCTGAGGTAAGGGTACACCGTCGACACACTGCTGAGGTAAGGGTACACCATCGACACACGCTGAGGTAAGGGTACACCATCGACACACGCTGAGGTAAAGGTACACCATCGACACACGGCTGAGGTAAGGGTACACCGTCGACACACTACTGAGGTAAGGGTACACCGTCGACACACGGCTGAGGTAAGGGTACACCATCGACACACGGCTGAGGTAAGGGTACACCATCGACACACGCTGAGGTAAGGGTACACCATCGACACACGCTGAGGTAATGGTATACAATTGTCACACAGCTGAGGTAAGGATACACCATAGTCACACGGCTGAGGTAAGGGTACACCATGGCCACATAGCTGAGATAAGGGTACCCTATTGTCGCACAGCTGACATAAAGGTACACCATAGTCACACGGCTGAGGTAAGAGTACACCATTGCCACATAGCTGAGATAAGGGTACCCTATTATCACACAGCTGACATAAAGGTACACCATTGTCTCATGGCTGAGGTAAGGGTAGACCATTGTGACATGGGTGATGTAAGGGTAAACCAATTTATCCAGTATTATGGGTGTCTTTCATAGATTCACATGCCGGAATCATTCCCCGTCGTCGAGATGGGAGCCCCGGTAATAGAAAAGTAATGTCCTATAGACATACATAGAGAAAAATAGGCCTAAGGGCCTTGCCTTAGTAGCCTATCTATGTCCTTTTGTAAAAAGGACCAAATTTCCAAAGGTAGCCAATCAGCTACCACCTCCCTCTAGAACCTTCCTGCCAGGAGCCTCAGTCTCTCAGATTTTCTACCGCACGTTGTGCTAGGGAGTCCCCACCTGAGCTCTCCTCAGGTTTCTTCAAATTCTTTACTTTTCTTCAAAAAACTTGGATTATTCTTCAACTATGGCTGAACAACAGAAAAAAGGACTATTCAGAGCTTGTTCTTCTTGTGGCAAGAAGAGACTGCACGTCGACGACAAGCATGAGACTTGCCTCTACTGCCTCTACCCTGACCACACAGTAAAGGATTGCAGGGTATGTAGAACATTCTCTACCAAAACACTTAAGGATAGAGAAGGCAGACTGCTCCTCTGGTTAAACAGACTAAAAACCAGAGAGGATGATGTGCTCTCCTCGGAGGGCAGTGAAATGGCTTCAGTTTCCTCAAAACTGTCCTTAAAAAGGCCAAGGGAGGCTTCCCCTGGCCATCCAGACGTCCCTCACAAAAAGACTACTTCAAAGTCTTCTGAGGCAAGATCTGACACGTCTGTGAAGGATGCTGCAACCTTCAGAAAGCCATCGCAGTCCTCGTCGTCTACTTCCATGACATTCTCTTCAAGGAAAACGAACTATGTTTCCACATCGACGACGACAGTCTCGACGACGGTGGCATCGTCAGCCTTGACTTCAACGACGACGACCACCCACTCGTCGACGACGGGTAAGCCAATATCGTCGATTGTACTTATTAAAAAACAGCAATCGTTTGTCAAAACTCCGTCGTCGTCTCCGTCGACGTCGACAAAACAGAAAACACCGACATCGTCGACGAGAATTCAGTCGACGTCCACCGCATCGTCGACGAAGACACCGACGACGGTAGGAGCACCGCCGACGACAAATGCACCGTCGACGGCTACTACGCCGCCGACGACAAAACTGCCGTCGACGACCACGACGACGGCGAAGGTACCGTCGACGACCGCATCGACGACGGCGAAGGCACCGTCGACCAAGACATCGTCGACGGCCGCACCGTCGACGACCGCCTCGTCGACGACAGCTTCATCGGCGAAGGGACACTCGACGCTTGAAAAGCGATCGACGTCGATACCGTCGACGACCTCGTCGACGACCTCGTCGACGACGACATCATCGACGCCATGGAAAAAAGCGGAGTTAATTCCATCAAAAAAGGTCACCAAACTCCCTATTACACCTGAATTAACATCACCCAGTAGGGTTCAATCACTGCTTCCTTCTCACATACTACAAGCTGACGAATCAGATGATGACCAATTCGAACAAGCTACTAGCCCGTCAGATCTCAATGTCAAATGCCAGAGTACTGACGATGACGGAGATGATGTTATTTTTACGGAAGAAACTGTTCGGGCTCAGGTAAATACTCAAGTCACTCCAATGATCGTATTGCCGGCTGAGATAGTTAATGATCTTCAATTCCTGATCACAGACTATAAAAAGCGATTCCCAGAATCGTCAGCGACACCATCACATGACAATTCTCAAGAATCTTCCAAACAGCAAAGATCACCAAGGGCAAGACCAACGCCTTTGGTTATTCCTCAAGATACTGACCAGGTTCACAACATACAATCTTCTGATGATGACGACGAACCTCCTCAGGAAGGTGAGGTTAGAGATGACCTCTCTCAAAACAGAGATGATGAGGATTACGTTGCTCATTCTCCGGCCACACCGGAACCCAGCACATCAGACTCTCCACCAGTGGATATCGGTGGATTCCACAATTTAATAGAGAGAGCGGCCACTAGATTTCACATGGCAATGGAAACAAAGGTAACGGATTGTTTCTTGTATGACTTCAAAGACCCCATAAGGAAGGAGGCACGGTCCATTCCCATAATAGAACATATCTGGGAACAGGGGCTACAACTCATGCAAACTCCTGCATCTGTTTCCATAGTGATCCCTAGACTGGACAAAAAATATAGGGCTCCGTCAACGGCACCCACTTGTTTTAATTCCCATCCAAAACCTGATTCGGTCGTCACTCAAGCCGCCCAGAAGAACTCCAGAAACCCATCCTCGCCACTCTCAGCACCACCAGACAAGGAGGGCAGGAAATTGGATGGCATAGGCAAACGCTTCTCCACAACGTCAGCCATGACGGTCAAAGTGGCCAACGCCATTGCTCTGCTGGGCAGATACAATAGGCAACTATGGGAAGATATTGCTCCATATCTCACGCACGTGCCTGACGACTTGAAAAATGAGGTCCAGGCACTCCTTCATGAAGGTCAAATGTCGGCATCAGAAATCATAGATTCAGCTGTTGATGTCGCCATGACAGGCTTCAGACAGCTTGCAGGCGCCGCAGTTTTGCGCAGGCAAGGTTGGCTCAAAGCGACGTCCTTCAGACAGGAAGTACAAACCAAAGTTGTAGATATGCCCTATGATGGACAACAACTATTTGGAGCTAAAATAGATGAAGCCTTGCAGACAATAAAGAAAGACACCGATACTGCAAGGGCTCTCGGGACTTTACAATTCAGAAACCAGTCCTTTCGAGGGCACAGAGGACGAGGACAATCCACGTACAGAGGATCTTATCAAGGCAAATCCACATACTCATATAATCAAAATCGCTCCCAATATCCACAGCGGCAGCAACAACAAAGTCGTCAGACCCCTTACGGGAGACCGAACTTCAGGGGCAAATCGCAAAAGAAAACGGCTGGCGGAAGACAATGACCAATTCCCGCAGCCAGTCCCCCCACCGTCCGGTCCGCTCAAAATTGGTGGCAAGCTGACACATTTCCTCCAAAATTGGAAAATGATTACGACGGATCGGTGGGTACTACAATTGATTCAACACGGTCACACCTTGGAATTCAACTCCATCCCACCGTTAACCCCTCCTCACAAACATCATCACAAACACCTTCGTCTGTTACTGCAGGAAATCTCTTCCATGATAAAAAAGGGAGCAATAGAGCGAGTCCCATCAGCTCAAAAGGGAAAGGGATTCTATTCCCGCTTCTTTTTAATCCAACAGAAAAAGAAGAAATGGAGGCCCATTCTAGATCTCAGGGCGCTCAATGCCTTCCTAAAAAGCCAATCGTTTCGTATGGTGACTATCCAGGAAATCTTAGGCTCCCTGGAGGAAGGAGACTTTATGACATCCTTGGACCTGCAAGATGCATATTACCATGTCCCAATACACAAACGACACAAAAAATTCCTACGATTCGAAGTAGCAGGTCTCCATTACCAATTTTGTGTCCTCCCATTTGGCCTCAAATCAGCACCTCGCATTTTTACAAAGTGCCTGGCTCCTGTGGCAGCTTACCTGAGACAACAGAATCACCAGGTCTTCCCCTACCTAGACGACTGGCTGGTGAAAGCACCGTCTCTCACAGACGCGCAGCTGTCTTCCAACGCCTGTCTCGACATTTTCCGGAACCTGGGTTTGACTCTCAACTTCGAAAAATCTACTTTACAACCCACCAGGATAATAACATTTCTGGGGGCCACTATAAACACCATTTCCTCCAAAGCTTTCCCGTCTCTGGAAAGAAAAAACAAACTAATGACTCTAGCTACCGCGATATCTTCAAAACCAACCATCAAAGTAAGGATTTTCAAATCTCTTCTAGGGATGATGTCTTCCTGCATTCTACTCATCCCTCACTGTCGGCTCAGAATGCGCCCCCTTCAGGAGGCCCTGACCAAACAGTGGACCCAATGTACAGATTCCTTCGAGGATCACATAGTCGTCACTCGACAAATATCCGAGACGCTGGGCTGGTGGATGAAACACAAGAACCTATCCAAAGGTCTCACATTCTTGTTACCAGAAACTCCACACGTCATAACGACGGACGCATCTCTCGAAGGCTGGGGTGCAGTCCTTCAAGACTTACAAATCAGCGGCAGATGGTCGGAGCAAGAGAAGGCTCTGCATATCAACCTCCTAGAACTACGTGCAGTCCTTCACTCCCTACAGGCATTCCTCCCTCGCATCAAAAATTCTGCAGTACTAGTGAGGACAGACAACACGACCACAATGCACTACTTAAACAAGCAGGGAGGGACACGCTCGCTGACGCTGTCTCGCGAATCACAAAAAATTTGGAACTGGCTACTGCTCAACAACATCACATTAACATCAGAGTATGTCCCAGGAAAAGACAACGTCATAGCAGACGCTCTCAGCAGACAGAGGTCAATGTCCCACGAATGGGAACTGAACCAACAAGTTCTAGACAACATCTTCTCGGCATGGGGAACACCACAAATAGACCTCTTCGCCACCAGGGAGAACAAAAAATGCCACAGCTTCGCAAGTTGGCATCCCCAACAGGGGTCATTAGGAAATGCATTTTCCATCGCATGGCGCAACGTGTTTGCGTACGCATTTCCGCCATTTCCCCTGATCAGCAGAGTCATCCGGAAGATGAAAATGGAGCATTGCACATTGATTCTCATGGCCCCATACTGGCCGAGACAACATTGGTTCGCGGACCTCCGACGCCTCTCAGTCCGTCCATCAATCCAACTGCCTCAACATCCCTCTCTACTCTCGATGTCCAAAGGCCAGATACTCCACCCGAATCTGACATCTCTCAGATTATCGGCTTGGCTCCTGAGTACCGAGAATTCTGTCACCTAAGCATCCCGCAGGAGTGCAAGGAAGTCCTAGCTAAAGCAAGAGCAGTCAGCACGAACAAAACTTATTCCTTGAAATGGAAACGATTTTGTATTTGGTGTAAAGACAACAATATACACCCTTTCAGGATCACTCCAGAGCAGATACTGCCTTATCTCCTGCATCTGGCCCAAACAGGTCTTGCGCATGCTTCCATTAGGGTACACCTGGCAGCAATCTCTCACTTCACCAGGTCTTCAAAAGGCCCTTCACTATGGTCCAACAGACTGATAAAACAGTTTCTTAAAGGGCTTTACAGATCTTTCCCTAGACCAAGACGAATACCACCAACGTGGCATCTGAATATTGTACTCAATCAATTAATGAAACATCCATTTGAACCTATCCATAGGGCTGAAATCAAATACATTTCCTGGAAAACTGCACTTCTTTTAGCTTTAACATCAGCCAGAAGAGTCAGTGAGTTGCAAGCTCTTTCGATACAGGATCCTTTCTTGCAATTTAGAGAAGACAGAGTCATCTTAAGAACCAACCCCCGTTTCATTCCTAAAGTCCCCTCGGACTTCCATCTCAATGAACCGCTTGTGCTTCGCTCATTCTTCCCGAACCCAGGCACAGTGGCGGAAAGATCTCTTCACTCTTTGGACATTAAGAGATGTCTAAAATTTTACCTGGACAAAACGAAAGCTTTCAGAAAGACCAAACAACTTTTCGTTGCCTTCAGCAGGCCGAGAAAAGGCATGCCACTCTCCAAACAATCCATTTCCAGATGGATATCGGCAGCAATTGCATTTTGTCATGACAAAGCCGGACGTCCATTACATTCCTCAGTCCGAGCACATTCCACGAGAGCTGTGTCCACATCGGCAGCACTATTCGCTGGTGTACCGATTCTGGATATCTGCAGAGCGGCCACCTGGAAATCGCCGCACACCTTTACCAGACACTACTGCCTGGACACGGAACTGATGCAGGATGCAGCTGTGGGCCAAGCTGTACTTCGCCATCTCTTCCAGTAAGATGAGCCTTCCTACTTCCCACCGTCCTGCAATGGTATGCACATTTATTTACTTTACTCTTTATATTACTGATGGTATCTAGTCACATGATATGTATTATCTCAGACTGTTATATTCCATCGCATATGTGCATAATGTATTGCTTGCTATTCTGATTCAGGCATGTGAATCTATGAAAGACACCCATAATACTGGATAAGAAATGCGTTACTTACCTGTAACAGCAGTTATCCAGTATTGGTGTCTTTCATAGATTCACATGCAACCCTCCCACCTCCCCAGGAAGGACTCATCTCTCACTACAGAGCATATCTTACGTCTACCTAGCTTGGTGCGTACGAAAATCTGAGAGACTGAGGCTCCTGGCAGGAAGGTTCTAGAGGGAGGTGGTAGCTGATTGGCTACCTTTGGAAATTTGGTCCTTTTTACAAAAGGACATAGATAGGCTACTAAGGCAAGGCCCTTAGGCCTATTTTTCTCTATGTATGTCTATAGGACATTACTTTTCTATTACCGGGGCTCCCATCTCGACGACGGGGAATGATTCAGGCATGTGAATCTATGAAAGACACCAATACTGGATAACTGCTGTTACAGGTAAGTAACGCATTTCATCTTTTTTTTTATTTGGAAGAAAAGCAAGTGAAGCACGTTATTCAGCAGTGTTGGACTTGGCCCTGCTTGCAGGGTCATCCCGAAACGTTTTACCTTCCCCTAGTCCAGTGCTTAATTTGTAAAAAAAATAAGTGCCGGGGCTCCCGTTGGGAGACCACTGCAGCTTGCACCACACAGTGCCCCTCCCACCTGCCAATGACAGTAGAAACACAGCTACTAACCATCACACTCTTAGAAGTATGAAAATTCATAGTATTACAGGCCCACAAAGCTTTCAGAATGGCTTGGGAGGCATGGATTAGTCACGGTCATTTCAAAGTGTTCATATTTGTCTCCAAAGGATTCAAAATTGCTCATTATAAAAAATCATGTTTTATCGTGTGGGGCCCACAGCTGCAGTTCTTCCGCCACTGCTGCTGGCTTCTAACTTAAAAAAAAAAGATTTTGCTGCAAACGTTAAAAGACAGCAGCAGTACAGGAAGAGCTGAAGCCACGGGCCCCACGCTATAAAACATTATTTAGCAGGATCGTACATTTCAGCGCTTGGATTATAGACAAATATAATGCTAGTCAAAGGCATTAATTTCGTACTTGGACTTCGGGAGAGCCTTCTTAGTTTAAATTAATCAGCGGCAGAGGAGGCTAGCTTCATGTTGACCAGCGTATTGCTTATGTCCTGTGATAATGGGGTGTGACGTGACCTACGTCGAGACCAAGCCGAGGCCCCAGTCAGTTGCAGTTTCGGTTTCTGGCTGTAATGTTAGGTGTGTAACTCACATTAGGCGGCCAGCAGATTTGAAATACTTTACGCGCGCTCCACCGTTCCAGTCTCTCCCCATCCCTGTGAAGAGCTCATCAAACATCAATGCATGCGCGCCACACGCATGCATTGATGTTTGATATCAGCTCTTCACAGGGATGGGGAGAGACTGGAATGGTGGCACCTACAGTGTCCTACTACAAGAATGCCCAATTATTGCTCATTTGCATGTGGGCTCGTCTAGAGTGTAGACCCAGCCCTGAGATATAAGTGCCGGTGCTAAGCACCGGGAAGCACCGGCACAAATTAAGCACTGCCCTAGTCCTTTCGTTGTGATGGAATTGGTGGGTTCAGGATGTTGGACACTTTGGCGTTGGTTAGCAGTGCAAAGTGTGTGTGCTTTCTACCTTACATAGGGTTACCCTAGGAACACCTCCGGATTGAAAATGTAGAGGCCATGTGTGGTGTGGAATGAAAACAATAAAAGCTGTGCAATGTTCTGCGTGTGTTCATTTTCACAATTGTAAGAAATTTCACTTTTAAAACGGACGCCATTTCTGTGTGCTTTGATCCGCCTGCCTGCAGTGGGTTGGCGGTCTAGTGTTTGAAGTGACAAGGTGCTCTACACTTCCCCCACATTGACAGTGAGGCTGGAACTGCCAGGGACCTGCTAGAAGCTTCCAGCCCTTTTTGGTAGGTGGGAGGAAGGGTAGTAGAGCAGTAGAGATGCCATGTGCTCAGACAGAGCGTGGACTTGAGAGTGAGGGGACCTGCTGCCAGGGAGGGCCCTGAGCCCATCTGCACCCCTCTTTTGTCCACAGGGCCAGTGAGAGCCCGCTGCTAGAGTACAGGCTGCTGTACCAGGAGGAGTGCCACGCTACAGGGGATGATGGTTCCGAGGAGCTGCTGTCCTGTACTGATGAGTACCCTCTGACCTGGCCTAGCACTGCCTGCCGCTCTCCTGCCCTAGCGCCTCGTGAGCGTTACATCTGGGCCCCGACTGCTCCCTAGCGCCTGGAAGAGAAGAGCGCTTTATCTGACTGCTAAAGACTGTGCCCTAAATAATAAGCGCGGGGCCCCACCAAGCACTATACGGAAGGAACCTGCTACCAGCGCTGTCCCACAAGAATCTCCTGCTGTAGGCGGGGCGCTGCTGGGTGCCCAGGTCCTGGTGGAGTCCTAAGATAGGGAGCGCTGTGCCAGCGAAGTGCCGCCCACCTAGACTGTGCCCTTGGTCTCGAGCGCTGTGGCCGTGAAGCGCTATCGTGGCCAGAACCGGAGCGGGCTGCCTGGCGCCGTAATAGAACGCGCCCGGTGCCCAAGATCATCAATTCCTCCCCCGCGCTGTGATAAGAAGCGCTGGCGTGGGGGACTCACCACCGCTGGCCGGGTCTCTGTGTGCAAGCGCCTTGAATCTGAGGAGCTCCATGGACGGAAATCACAGCAGCAGCCCGGGCGCTGACAAGGAGGAACACCGCGTGATGCCGCAATTTACTGAAGAAGCCGGTGCCCACCCCGCGTGATGGCCGCCTCCTACCGATTATAAACTGCATTGGGTGCCTACCCCGCGTCCGGCCGCCAAGAGAAGAATCACCACCGCGGCCCCCGAGGCCAAGGGAGGGCCAACGCGGTTGCTGTTAAGGCCGCGCCAGGCCTGAAGTGCACAGGGAGGTGTTGCCTGGTACCCGGGGCGCCGGCCGCTTCATCGCCCGCGCCCCCAATAAGTTGCGCTGGGATTGGCGCCAGCGGGAGCCTACCCTGACGCATCAAACCGGAAGTCCCGAGTTGCGCGAGGTACGGCTTGGGGGAAGAGGAGAGAGGAGAGACGCCCACCTCAGTGCTTGGGAGTCAGAGCGGGAGCCCACCCTGCCGGCTCGTGCCCCTGCCGTTGGGAGAAGCCGCAGGAGAGGCGTTGCTGGTGGCGGGGCTCCCCCTTGGAAGAGGAGAGCCCCGCACGCCCAGAGGAGACCGGCAAAAAGAGCGGGAGAGTCTGGAATCGGGACGAGTCCCAGGGGACTGCTGGTGAGTGGGGCTGCGTGTAGGGCCCAGGGGGGGTTGGTCGAGGCACGGGGTCGGTGCCTTCCCCCAGTGGCCCCAGCCCTCGAGGAGGTGCCGGTCTTGTTTCCTCCAGCTACTCCGACCAGCAGTGGGCAGTCGCAATGTGCCACCATAGTTGTTTGGAGCCCCTGTGGTGCCCCATCTAAGACAGGGCCACACTAGTAGTGGGGGCATATTCTGAGTAAAGAGAGGAGCTCCTGGAAGTGGCATGGCGGCTGGGGGTGAGTCGGGGCACATTGTCGGTGCCCGCCCCTGGTGCTGAGTACCCAGCTGGCCTCGTCTGACAGTAGCAGCTGCACCGTGTTTGGGCTTCCTGAGTTTAGAGGTCCCTTTGTGAGTGTGCAGTGCGCCAGAACCTCATCTGCAGCGTAGGGGGCTGGGACTGTAGGGGTTGATGCCAGCTGACTGCGATGATGTTCATGCCAATGGTTTAAGTCCCCCTACCAATGTGATTTAGGCTGACGCAGTAGGCCCCCATGTTAAATGTGTTTATGCTAATGAGGTTATTTTCCCTGTTGGGACTCGTGCCTAATGTCTTGCTCAATGTTATACCTAAGGTTATGTTTTATACCTTGTGCCCCTGGTTCTAGGCCTGAAGTGTATGTCTAATACTAACTAGGTACAGGTGAAATGTCCAAATGCTGACAGGAGTAGGTAGGAGATGTTTATGCCCCTGGGATACCTCATCTAAGGTTGTCTAAAAGTAACTGGGTGCAGGCCTGACATTGACGCCCCAGGTACTACATGAGGTGATTTATGCGTGTGACCAGGACTGGTGCCATGCACCATGAGTCTGATGCCCCCAATGGTGCCTAAAGTGATGTTGCCCACCGGTATGGTGGCCTATGCTAGTGTGTGGCCTACTAGGAGGTTTTAGGTTAGGTCTGATGCTCCTGGGCCCCAATATCATTCATGTTTATGGCCTCAGGATTTATGCCTACTGCATTTCTTTGCCGGATCTAATGTTTTCCCCTTACAGCTTCCCGCCTCAGGGGTTGCCCCGGTTGCCCTTGCATATTGTTAGGCCTGCTCTGATGCTTCATGATAATGTTTCATGCTGAGGGCATGTTTTCGTTCTATGCCTCACGACTGATTTCACGCCCTGATGTTTCCATTATAGGATTGAGACTGTTGGACTTACCTTTTTCTTGTTTTACCCTGCGTCTTTCGCAATGGTTCTGGCAGCGGCCCGATTGGCCCTGCTGTGTAAATAATCTCCCTGTACATATTGCCTTGGCGCCAGTTGGCGCAGTGTAAAGATTACTGTGATTACTATTGTATGTTGACACAATACAAAAGTTATTCTTTTTGCCTAATGTGGTGTGGTCTCTTTTTGTGGTGTGCCTTGTGTGTCGCCTGTGTGTACTGCGTGGATGCTTTGCACATGTCCTCTGGAGTTTAGCCCGCCCGCTCTGCACCATGCTACTCCATTTCTAACAAGCACCATCATTAAGTTAATCACAAACCGAAGGAAAATTCATGATTTTAGTACAAATTAATTAGGCCAAGATACCTTAACCACATACTTCTCTTAAACACCGAGGCATCACTTCACCTGGTAGTTCATGCAAATGTAAATGTTGCTTCTAAATAATACATAATACACTACTGTAGTTCATACTAAAACCTCTCGACAGCAAATAGTCATAGATAACATAATAGTCCCAATATGCCCCCTTGGCCCTATGGTATAACCTAACCTAAGCTATTCGAATTTCTCCCATTTCCCTCTGCCAGGTTGACCACATTTGTTAAAACGCTTGATTGTCCCTATACTTTTTGCATAAAGTAATTCATGCTGAGACACCTTATCCATCCTATTACGCCCATGATTTATAGTAGGTATTTTGGTGGATATCCAGTTTGCTAACACGAATGACTGGGCTGCCAAGGACGCGATAAAACACAGCTGTTTCCATTTAGTAGTCAAATCATAAGCAGCCAGCGAAACCCTGAATCGCATCTGGCAAAATTATTCTACCCACGCAATTACTTCATTCAGGAAAAATCCCTGTCCAAAATACATTTAGTTTTGGGCAACTAAAAATCCTCAATCTGAGACTTACATCAAAAACATACAGGGTCGGCAGCAGGGTACATCTTGCCTATTTTTGTGGGCTTATAATGGAGCAGCCATTTACAGTAAAAGCTCATATGCTTAAGTCAGCCTGGATAGCTTTTTTACCAAGGTTGTTGTAATAATCCCAGTAGGGCTTAGTGATGTTACAGCCCACAATGTTGTTAATGCTAATAATATGCTTTGATATGAGCATAACAAAAAAAATAGTTGAAATCTCTGATCGGAAACACGTTTTTGCCAAGTAACAAACCCATTATTATGAAAGAAGCTGCCCAATGTGCGAAATCTGATATTTGCCCAACATGTTAGTGTGGAATGCCCCAAGGGCAACCCCAAACCAACACAGGCCTCTTGCTTCATCTGGGGATAGAACTATGGAATCTGATATTCTTGTCAAATATAGTTGGCACGATCAACACCTATCTGAGGCGTCTGATGGCGTGTGCGTTTTTACAACCTTGGGATTGTAAAACAAGAGGCCAGATCTATTTTTGTTATTTTGAACATAGCTAGGGCCAGCCAGCTTATAAGCGTAGCTTGATAGAGGGCAAAGCTAGCCCACCCTCCTCCTGAGGCAAAGAAAGTGTCAATCACTTCGACTGCCAAATAAACAACTGAAATTCACTTTCTAAAGCTCTGACAAAGGGCCTTGAGAGCTTAATTCTGTCATTAGCAAAAACAAACAAAAAGCGGCAATAGATGTATTTTTATAAGTGATACACGGCTGATAATTGTAAAAGGGAGCTTATTCCAGAGATTCAGCAATAGACGAACTTTAATTAGTAAAGGGCTATAATTTAGAGCATATACAGCCTGATTCATCAAGCCGAATTGCTCTCGCAAAGGGCCAGATTCTGAGAATCTGGCCCTTTGCGAGCGCAATTTTTGCATTTGGGATTCATCATCCCAAATGCAAAAATCGGTAATTGCTAATTCGCTAAATTGCGAGGAATTACATTTAAGGAATCTCTATTTGAGATTCCTTAAATGCAATTCATCAACCATTTTTAAATTGCTAATTCGCAATTTCGGGCCGCTATTTACCGCGAGGTCAAACCTCGTGGTAAATAGCGAAAACTTAGAAAAATGCTTTTAAAAGCATTTTTCTAAGTTGCATGTTGCACACACACATGTCCTTCGGACATGTGTGTGCGCAACACCACTGTAAATTACATTTCAGGGGTGCTAGCACCCTTGAAATCGCTATCTTATTTGCGAATAGCAAATTGCTAATCGCAAATAAGGAATACTCCCCATTCATTCCTATGGGCCTTTAGGCCCATAGGAATGAATGGGGAGTATTCCTTATTTGCGATTAGCAATTTGCTAATCGCAAATAAGGAATGTGTAGGAATCGCAATTTATTTAGCGATTCCTACATGAATACCGCTTTGCGAGTCTGTAATAGCGATTCCTTATGAATCGCTATTAAAGACTCGCAAAACACGCCGATGATGAATCAGGCTGATAAATCGTTATAATTTACCGTTGCCTTAATCCCGAGATAGGTAATTGGACGTGTGGCTGACAAAGATGCCTGCATGCCAACTGGTAATATCCCAGGAGAACTATTAAAAATCAGAGCTTCAGATCTTACTTGATTTATTTTATATCCCCCTAAGGCCGTAAACTCAGCAATTTCATTAAAAGCGTGCTGACCATTATCCTTGTCCGCCTTTAAGTACAACACCATATCGTCCGCATATAACTTACGTTTCGGCGCTGACCTCATAGGTGGTTTGATAGATTGGTCTGAGCGAATAGGACACACCAGTGGTTCAATAAAGAACGCAATCAATATGAGTGACATTGGGCAACCCTTGCGGGTGCCACGACTAATATTAATGTCTCCAACTAAGAAACGATTAATCAATATGGACGCCTTTGCCCCAGAATAAAAAATGTTCAACATTAACAAAAAACTAGCTGGAAAAGCACATTTCCGAAGTATTGCAAAAAGAACCTCCCACTCTACCAAATTGAATGCTTTCTCAGCATCTAACATAATGGCCGTAGCTGGAATTTTTGCTTTTGAAAAGTAATCAATAACCTGTATTAAAAGATTTGTGTTAGTAGTTATCAATCTCCCGGGAGAAAGCCTTTCTGATCCTGATGCACTATATCCTGTGCTACTGCTGCGACCCTTTTAGCCATCATTTTGGCAAATAGTTTATAATCATTGTTGAGGAGACTGATGGGAGGATACGAATTGGGGTGAGTTCTGGCATTCTCTTTTTTAGAAAACTAACGACAATAGATTCAGAAAACGAGCCAGGGACACTGCCCCCTGCAAGATTTGATCAAATAACTGAACTAAAAAAGGTGATAATTGCTGAGAAAATGTTGTATCAAATTAGGCCGGCAAGCCGTCTCTGCCCATGCCTTGCCGTTAGCTGTCCCTCAGGTAGCAACATGGCTGCATTGATGGATTCCACCTGGGATCCTGAAAGAGTTGCTCCAGTTACATCCGCCAGCCATCGTTCTATCACTTCCGGTTGGCTCCCAATGCCTCCAGTGTACATTTTTAGATATTGCTGATAACAAATCTGAACAATTTCTGAGGGAAGAAATGTAGTATTGTGCATTGATACATTTATTCTTTTAATAAAATTGAGTTATTTCTGGATGTTGCAGAGCAAGCCAGAAACCTACCGACAAAAGCACTTTCTTCATATCTTTGCTATAAATTTGAGGCATGATTTAACGTAACCATTGAAAACAAAACTCCCTCAGATTTTGTTTGGCTTCATTCATTACTTTCGTAGCTTCGAATGGAGCGGAAGTATATGCCCCCATGGCATCATCTACTACTGCCTTGCTCAGATTTTCCAATTGCACCCCCTCCTTCTGTCTGATAGCGCAGACATTGTAATTGCTAGGCTGTGAATAAATGCTTTCAGAGCTTCTCAAACCCCAAAGTCTGTTGCCGTATCTATATTTCATTAAAAAAATTCCTCAAGATTTTGTTTCGACCGTTCGACCCACCAATCCTCTGCTAGTAATACTTTGATAAGGCTCCATCTGACGTTTAAAGACCCAGCAGACCCAGATGGAATAGATATACTAATCAATGCATGATCCGAAAATGCGTTATTGACTATGCTTGCCTCTTCAATGGCTAATACATATGATGCAGTACCGTAGTGCTTTGAATAGCATGTAACTCCTGTATAGCTTCATTTCGTGCCCACCACGGATCTATAAGAGTAAAATCCTGAATTAGAGCCTGCAAAGCCTTTATCGATCTATGTTTGTTTTGCAATCTATTCTGGAGTGATGTGTCTATTTCTAAATTTTGAATTACATTAAAATCTCTTCCCAATAGAATATAGCCTGTCTCATTTTGCAGAAGAGCATATCATTGCTATAGGGCTCCCAGGGAATCCCCAATGGCACCATAGTAACTTATCACATTGTAAATGTCCCTTCCAATTCGTTCTTTAACAAGGATACACCTAGCAAATGAGTCACAAACTACTCTTAACACTTCTACTTGAACTGAACGCATTATCAGTATAGCCCCCCCCCCATAGAAGCCTGTGCTGAAGCAAAAAATTCATGTTGAATCTGTGGACGGAGCCGAGGCTGTATACCCTGATCCTTTAAATGAGTTTCCTGTAAAGTAAGTAAAGTAAAGTAAAGTAAAAAGTCCACATTTGTAAAGCGCACAATCACCCGTAAGGGTCTCTAGGCGCTGGGGGCCGTCGGGAAGATTAAGCGAGCTATTGCCCAGAGTCACATGGTGCTGGGCTAACCTGCCGCCGGGGATCGAACCGTGGTCCCCAGATTCCAGCGTCAGTCGCCCTGGCCGCGGCGCCACACCTCTTCCCTGTAACCTAGTGAAATGAAATTAAATGAAATGAAAGGAGTTATGTTGAGCGCGACTGCTGCCCTTAGACGTCCAAGCACTAATAGAAACGAAAGTGCATTGAGAAGAGTAGCTGGGGGTTAGTTAGTTGCTGAAAAGGAGTGTTTTAAGCTCCTTGCGAAAGGATAACAGATTGGGGTTCGATCTAAGGTGTAGGGGGAGGGAGTTCCACAGCTTGGCGGCGTTGAGCGTGAAGGACCTTCCTCCTGCTCTTGACCTCTTTATCCGGGGGGCTACCGCTAGGAATGCGTAAGTAGATCGAAGTTGTTTGCCGGGGCAGTAGGGGGAGAGCAGGGAGTGGTTGATTTTGGGGCCTGTTCTCCAGAAGGCTTGGTGGGATATGCACATGGATTTAAATTTTATTCTCTCCCTGACAGGAAGCCAATGTATGGTCCTCAGCCCGGATACCACTGATACTCTGCGTGGAATCTGCAGCAGCGTGCGTGCAGCGCAGTTCCTGGTCCGCTGAAGGTTTTGCAACGCGTATTCCGGTGCCCCTAAGTAAAGGGCATTGTTGAAATCAAGTCGGGATTGGATTAGGCCTTGTATGACAATTTGCTTGGCTTCGAAGGGCAGGAGTGGGAGGATTTTTTTCAGCATCCTGATGATCCCGAAACAGGTTGCAGATGTTTTTGTGGCTTGGGTGTTAAGGGTTAGGGATTTGTCCAGCCAGACCCCTAAACTTTTGATATTGTCTTTCGGAATTGGGGGAGTGCCCAAGCTGATGGGCCATAGGTGGTCGATGGTGGACAGAGCTGGAGGGCCAAGCATCATGAGCTCGGTTTTATTGCCGTTAAGTTTAAGAGAAGATGCCGTCATCCATCTCCTGACCTCTTCCATGCAGGTCGTTAGGTTGACCTGTGCCGGCTCACTGTTCTTCTGTGCGAGGGAGACCACTAGCTGAGTATCATCCGCATATGTGATGTCAGTCAGTCAGTCAAATTACTTTATTTGGTTCATAACAAAAACCACAAAAGTATACATGGGTCCAAAAAAAGGGGAAGAACATTCAAATGCAATATGGTTAACTGGTTAAGAAAAGAAATATAACTCAAACGATTCAATCTAAATAACAATTTCATAAATGAGTTTAAAAACCTACACATTTCATCTTAATATCTAAATTCGTAAATTGGCACTATAAAAAGAATATTATCCAAGACTAACAATATTTTTCCTCAGTCTCATTGCAATGTTTAAAAAAGTAGCAACATTAAAAATTTCCCACGTATTGGTCAACAGTTGGAGATATAATAGTGCAGGTTTCACTTGTTTAAAGCCTTTATCCTTAAAAAGGGGTATAATAAATTTTTTCCGTATATCCTTAAAAAAGCCACAAAAGAACATGAAGTGAGCAGTGTCCATTATGGAAAAACCATCGCAAGTGCATACTTTCAAATCTGTGGTCTTGGTCCAACATGGAAGGCCTGAAATAAGTAAATGAATTTTATTTAGTCTGAACTTGGTTAGTAAGTATCTGTGGTTTGCATTATTAACAATCTTCAGATATAACTCTAGGTCATTATCCGATGTTACAGTCAACTGGTGGGCTCTCACAGTGGGCTTACTCAGTTCAAGGCCCTCTCTGTCCATCTCTCTGTGCCGTTTAAAGGCTGACTTAACCCATTTAATGTCTCCTTTGACCAGTTTAGTTGGTTCCTTAAATATTTCTGGCCGCCCCAGTAATACTGCAACCTTTCTAACATTGCTTAACCACGGAATGGACTGCCAATGTTCTAATTTAAGACAATCCGCCAGAATCTCATGATTCACATCCACTTCTGGATTTAGCTAGACCGTAATCCACTTTAGCAAAGGCGCGATGGCAATCCGATCTTCTAAATATCCCACCCCACATTCTTGATGGGCTATAAAACCTGGAGTCGATTGTGGTACAGACAGAATGGATTTTAAAAATGTATCCTCTGCGACCTGTAACTGCTTAACATTTTTAAAACCCCATAGATCTGCACCATACATAGCTATGGACACACATTTTGCGTCATAGACCTTTAACACTGCTTGTAATGGCTTTACCCCCAATTTGCGGGAAAAACCCAGGACAGCAGAGATGGACCGTGCAAACGCATTTCTTTTCTCGCACAGTTGAGGAAGCCAGGTGGAACTTTCATCAAAAACAACCCCAAGGTATGGAAATTTGATTACCCTGGATAACTTATTCCCATTACAATGGAGTGACATAAGCTTCCTATGCCCGCCCTTTGTGCCCACAGCCATGATGTGTGATTAGGTATAATTAACGCTAAGATCCAGGGAAGACATAAAATCATAAAAAGCATTTAACAGACTTTGTAACCCAACTTGTGTACGCGCTATTAGTGCGGCATCATCCGCGTATAATAACGCGGGAAGACAGAATTTACCCGCCTTTGGGATATCCTTGCAGGCTGCACCCAGAACACTTGCTAGCCCATTGATGTATAGTGTAAATAATAAAGGGGCTAGGATGCAGCCTTATCTGACCCCATTAGTTATACCAATCTTCCCCGTGCAATTCCCCTTACGGTCATATCTTACTGTGGCTGTAAGGTCCCTATGAACATCGGCTAAAAAATATACTATGTTTTCATCAAGGCCCATCCTTAAAAGTTGACCCCATAGCTTGGACCTGTTTACCCGGTCAAAGGCCGAGGAGAGGTCCATAAACGCTATGTACAAACAGCCTTGCTTCACTAGGGTATACTTCCCAATCAATAATTGAAGATTGAGGCACTGATCAATGGTACTGCGCCCCTTTCGGAACCCGTACTGTAATGCTGACAGAGTGTTAGTGTCCTCGAGCCAATCAGACAATTTACTCAGAACCACTCTGCCCAGGACCTTCACTGCAGAATCTATAAGGGAGATTGGCCGATAATTACTTGGCTCACCCCTATTCCCTTTTTTGTAGATTGGTACAATTACCGACTGTGACCAGGTCGTTGGGATACCATGTTTAGAAATTCTATTAAAAACATTGGATAAAACTTTAGACCATATTGCTATATTAGACTTAAAAAGATCGGCTGGTATGCCATCTGGGCCAGGGGCCTTATTACTTGTCATGTTACAGATGGCTTCAGCTACCTCAGCCTCGGTTACTACTAAGGTATATTGATGAGTAACCCCTAAGGTTGAATCGTCAACCCCTACGGACACATGTTCATAGACTGACTTAAAATGGGAGAACCACTTATCCTCCTGTATACCACAGTCTAAAACGTTATTACTTGTATCTACAAATTAGGGTTGATTTATCACTGCCCAAAATTTGGCGCTATTTTTTATAACATCAATGGAGGTCAGTTCTGCCCAAGCATCTTCCCTAATCTCCCGCCTCCTCTGTTCAACTGCTACTTTGTAAGCTTTCCTTAAAAGCGACACATATTTTCTATCAACAGGCTTGCATTTCAAGGCCTCCTTCAATTTACGATTGGCTACTGAGCAGTTGTGATTGAACCAGCCAACTGGCCCGGCATCTTTAGAGGTGTGTTAAATCAGACAATATCTGCTGGCAAACCCTTTGAAAAGCCTCCATTACCTCGCTATCCCCAGCTTCCTTGTCCATACATGTATGCAACTCCACCCCCCTACTATTAAAAAGATTGCCTTGGAAATCCTCAGGGATGATTTTACACCATTTAATTCTCCGTGCCTGATCTGTGGCCCTAATATCTTGTTTGTCAACCCCGTTCAGTTGCGTCCCGGATCTATTGAAAATACCTCCAACACGCAAAAAACGGGATTATGGTAACCCTGGGCGGGCGGCTACGTTCCGTGCACGGAGTGTGCGTAGTGCCGGCTTCTACGCATTTTGCGTAGCAGGCGTAGAATCCGGCACTATGCACGCTCCGCAGACGGAGCGTAGCTGGCCGTCACCCGCCTCCCTCCCGCCCTCCCTAAATACTTTAAATTAAAAGTGTAAAAGAATTAAAAGGCACTTACCTTGCCCGCCGCTGCCCGCCGCGTCCCCGGGGCTCGCTATCTTCATGGCTTCCGTCTTGTGTATCTAATGCGCATGCGCAAGCGGCCGCGCATGCGCGGTGCGTAGTGGGGCTACGCGGAGTACGGAGGTGGGCGTAGTTTCTCGCCCACTTCACGTAGCTCCACGAAGCCCCACTACGCCCACTACGCCCAGGGTTAGATTATGGTCACTGAAATGAGACCAGACAGGGAAATAGTCTACCAGATTGTTCCCCAATGTTAGGCTTGTAAAGATGAAATCAATGGTTGACCCACCACCATTTCCCTTAAAAGTTGGTATGTTCACCTCGTCCCCCACGGGTAACATTAAGCCATTTTCAGCTAAAATATATTCCAATAAGGTCCCCTGCTCCGTATGCTCAAAATGTGAGTCAGCCTGTTCAATGGGAGCAAAGGGATCATTGGGCGGACATTTATCTGGGCATCTATGGATATTAAAATCCCCCAATAATATTATATAACATTCATTTTCAGATAACTCTCTATAGTCTACTAAAAAGGAATGTAAAGCTGTTAAATTACTGGTAGTGGTAGCTCTGTCAAATGAATTATAAAAGTTGACAATCAGAACATCGTAAGCCCCTTTACAGGTGATTTTAACTACCAAGCAATAGGGGGAGCCAGAATCAATCACCGTATGTTTTCCTACGATATTAGCTGCCACTAGAGTTACCAACCCTCCCTTTGCTCTCCCTCTAGTAGTAGGGACTGCGAGGAGAGAGTAGGTGGTGTATCCATCCATGGCGAATGTGTTATTTGTGTCCCACGTCTCCTGCAAGGCAATGATATCTCCAGTTCCCAAAAATTCCCTCCAGATCGGGTCGTCTGCTTTATTTCTTAGCCCTGTGATATTCCAGGTTCCTATCTGGGTGTATCTAATGTCTCTAAGGAGGTCCCTACCCACTGAGCTAATTTCTAAATCTTTATTATTCCCGATCTCACAGGCGACATTAGGCAGTACCCTAGTGTCCACACCTAAGTTTGCGGGGGAAACGGGGTTAGTCATATTTCCTTCTTCGGTTCCCGGAACTATTCCTGCCTCTTATCAATCAACCCAGCCCAGATTGGACAGGCAATCATACTGATTTGACATTGGGATAAGTGTAACCAGCATTCATCCCGCTATCCCTAAACCTATCCACATGATGACCCATGTCTCGACTATGTCTGCCTCCTCGTCTCTGGGCTAAAATCCACCGAGGGAGGGAGACCACTAGCTGAGTATCATCCGCATATGTGATGATCTTAATGCCATATGGACGGATGATCTCAGCCAGCGGTCTCATATACACGTTGAACAGCGTGCGGCTTAGTGAAGAGCCTTGCGGTACCCCACAGTCCAACGGTTTACTTTCGGAGATAGCATCTCAGTCAAAGACTTGAAAAGTCCTTTCGCTCAGGAAGGATCTTAGCCAGGCCAGAGCGTCTCCCGACACTCCTAGATCGAGAAGTCGAGACAGCAAGGTTTTATGACATACCGTGTCGAATGCGGCGCTCAGATCGAGGAGGATGACTGCCACTGATCCCCCTCGATCCAGGATCCGCCTGGTTTCTTCTGTCACGGCCAGCAAAGCTGTTTCCGTCCCATGTTTGGGGCGGAACCCTGTCTGTCAGGCATCGAGTAGATGGTTAGACTCGAGAAACCTTGTGAGATGGAGATTAATGGGTCTCTCCAGAATCTTGCTCACCCAAGGCAGATGGGAGATGGGGGGGTAGTTGTTATGGTTTTTGGGGTCCAGGTTAGGTTTTTTCAGGAGTGCCCTCACCATAGCCTGCTTCCATGTTGGAGGCACACTTGCTTTTATCAGGGAGTTCTTAAGCAGCTCCATGAGAGTAGGAAGAATAACTTTACTGGCGGCGGTCATAGTGCTGGGTGGAGCAGGGTCATTTGGAGAGCCTGACTTTACCTGTAATGTCAGGGTTTCCAGTGACTCTAGGTTTATTAGGGGGAAGTGGTCCATAGCTATTCGAGGGTGGTACTCCGCCTTTGTAGTAATATCCGAATTTAACGATCTGAACCAGGCTAACAATCCTTGGGTCTTTAATCTATTATTTAGTCCATTCACAATACATGAACTAATTTTCAACCAAATACAGGACATTATCTTTCCTCCTTCTTATTAACTGCTGTTTTTCTTCCATTTTCAACCTTAACCTTACCCCACACCCATATGCCGTCAGCCTCCCCACCATCCAACTCTCCATCCTGACCCCCCGGAGCGCAAGCCGCCTTAAGCTCCTTCCTACCCCATCCCTCCCTCCCAACCTTCTGCCCCCCCTTCCCAACTTCCACCCTGATGTGGTGCCTTGACATGGCACCAGAAAAACAACTAGGGCAGCTCAAGGCATCGAGAATATTTGGGGCATCGAGAATATTTAATACATTCTGACACAACAGACATAGTCCTAAACCTTTTAGTCCTTTTGTCCTTTAGGGCTGTCCGGTAGTGAGACTTTGTTGTGACTGAGTAACTGATTGAAAACAATCACGGGCCTGTTCTACTGAATGAAAAATCTTAACTCGAGCCTTAAAATCTTAAGTTTTGATTTTTGTATAATGCCCGCAGGGGCCACAGCCTGCTGAAAATTGCTGATCAAATTCTTGAACTCCCTTCTGCGACGAGCAGAACATGCAGACATATCTGAAAAGACTCTAAAAGTAAAGTCCCCCGGGATCTGGAATGTTTTATTCTTAATAGCATTTGTGAGTATCTACTCCTTAACCCAGTAATCACTGATATTCACCATCACTGTTTGAGGATACTTGGCCCCTGTACGTTGAACGCCGGTAAGCGATGGGCTCTTGTGATGGTAAAGTCTAGTTCACGTGGTGTATCTTCTGGGTACACATATTTACTTCTAAGTTTCGATACAAATCCGACCATAGTTTGACCATTTTTGCGACCCTCTGGAATCCCCGTGAATCTCAGGTTTGAGCAACGTGACCGGTTTTCGGCATCATCAATTTTCACTTGCAGTTCTTCCAACTCAGTTTGGAGTTTTGAAAGTAGACATTCCTGTCTGGGTCTAGCATCTTGTATATCCAAACCCTGCTGTTCAACTTCAGACAATCTTGCCGTTAGATTCAACATATTCTGATTAATTGAATTTAGTTGTAGTTTTGTCTTTCTGCTTGTTTCGACCTGTGAGACCTTTCATGAGTTTGAATTCATTTAAAATTTGATGTAGCAGTAGTTCGCCAACACTTGAGGATCTGCAACTGACTGTTCCTAAACAGAATCAGACTCCGGGCATGTTTTATTTTCTCCCTCCTGCTGCAGTGGTCCCGCTTAAGGATTGATACAAATGGGGCAAAACTGGTAAGACTAAATACAGAGCAGCAGGACCAGCAGGCGACGGGTTCATGACATCGTCCGATGCCCCAGCTATGCCATTATCTTTGCCTTGTCCCAGCGCCTGTCCAGCTCTATAAGTGACAGCATCCTTATGAGGTTCTTTTAATCCAGCTACCGCAAAGAAAAAATAGGTCTGTGCTTTAATACCACCTTGTGCACTCTCCATTGTTCTATTCGCTTTTGCTTCTATCGAAATAACTGCATCCGTGGCTTTAACTGTAGAGTCGAGGATCTAGCAAAACAACTTAGAAGCCTATAATTGGGATGTCGTACCCTTGTCAGCAGGGTTTCCTTGTGGAGTACTTGTCCCCTTCCCAGGGACTGTTCTGAGCTCATGGACATAAGGGGATCCATATTCGGAGAAAATGGTGAGGCGATTGCCATACTCTTTTGATCCTTATGCTGCTTTCATGTAGTTTTGGCTGACGTTTTGATAAAGCGTGGTTTAATTGTTGAATCCCTAGAAATCTGTTTAATTCTCCATACAGAGTGTCGATCTGCCTCCTGAGTGGTTTCAATGGCCGTAAGCTGCAAGCCGCACCACAGCTATGTGGTGGCTTCCGCAACCTCAGCACCACAGCACGTCCCACCCCCCTCAAAACAGCAAAAACAAAATAATTTTTTGAAAAAAAGAGAGAAGGGAGAAGAAAAAATAATTTCTTTAAAGAGCCAGAGCTTTTCCTCAATTAAGCAAACTGTTCTGCTGGAAAACTAGGGTACGAATATACTTGAATAGTAGTTTGTAGTTCACAGATCGCAATCATGAATCATTTACCCCCAGATGCTGCTCACTCACTGCTACCTGCCATGGGAGAATGACAAGCAAAAACAAAATCCTTTTTGGATAGCAAGCCAGACATTGACTGGTCCCAGCAGCCCAGCTGTTCCTAAAAGCAAGCCTGTCCCTTAAATTAGTCCTCTGACCTACCCATGAATCACCTCAACACCCCACTAGAGCAGCGGAGAAGGAGCAGGTGCTTCTGCTTATTAAATTGAAATTATGGTGCATTTTTCCCCATTCCTGACCAGTCGGGATTCATGGTCTCCCAGGCATATATCGCCATGCAAATACCCTACGCCTCAGACAACAAAGCTTTCCCCACTCGGAACGCCACCGAGTACCGTCAGCCGTTTCAGCCGCGGAGCATGACGGGATCTCCTGACGTGGCCAGTTCACACAGCTGATTCAAGGGTACACCCTCGTCGCACAGCTGAGGTAAGGGTACACCATTGTTACACGGCTAAGGTAAGGGCACACCATTGTCACATGGCTGAGGTATGGGTACACTATTGTCACACGGCTGACATAAGGGAACACCATCATCACATAGCTGATGTAAAGGTACACCATTATCACATAGCTGACCTAAGGGTACACAATTGTCACACAGCTGAGTTAAGGGTAGACTATTCTTCGTAGATGTTCCAGCATGCTTACATCACTCAAGGGTGTGTCACTCTGAAGATGAAGCTGGTGGAGCTCACTTCAGGGTAAGGTGCCATGGTGCCGTGTGGGCCTCTGGGGTATCCTGTACAGCCCCATCTCAATTGGAGATTTAGTTTGCCTATTATCATGGGCTCCAGGTGTTGGTGACACCGAGATTCAAAAAATCTAAAAAATCCCCCAGTGCCCACACCACGTCGGTGTTGTGTATTGAGTTGGCATTTTACCACCCTATCTCATGTAATGGTTGAACTGGATACATATGTAGATAGGAGGATGCTGCATTAATTCAGCGATTGACATGGACCTCTAGCTTCCACTAATGAGCTAATGCTCATTGATACTTACCAATTGTACGAGGGGAAGTAAACTAGTCTAAATTCTTTCCTCCCTCCCCAGTTTGATTAAGATATAGTAGGCAGCGCACAGCTGTGAGAGTATTTATAGTTACGCCACACCCCCACCTCACACCATGGTGGAGAATCCCGGGCTTATCTTTTCAGAGGAGGACATTAACGAAATCCTTGCGGGCACCCCCCCTCTCTCCCCCCCCCCCCCCACACTGACCGACTTCAACATATCCCAAATGATCGCACAGACCGCAGACTGGGACAGACTTACTGAGCAGAAAAAGGAACAGGATTTGTACCATACTTCATGGGGTGATCCTGACCGAATGCTTGCACAGCAACACAGCACCGAAAGGCCTCCTTGTGACAAATGCCCCCAGGATGTTCCTGGAGGATTCCTCTTTCAGGAAGGACTGGGCACAGATAGCATGGCACTGCACAAGAGACTGGCTAGTCTTAATCATAAAAACTGCCAAAAGACTATCTGATGCGATGTTCATCGAGATCCAAGCTCCGAAAACCACTTTAAGACAACCATCACGTCTTTCAAGAAAAAATTGGACAAGACCAACAAGGAAATGACTTAGCACCAAGACTACCTGACTCAGACCAAGATCACAAAGTTCCAGAAGGATCTCAAAAGATTTGCATACACTAAGGTATCTCCTCATGGCGATGATAACTACACCGTCCCCAACAAACAGGACACATCGTCAGATGCCTCAGGAGACGATACATTAGTTTCCAGTGGTTCCAGCTCGGGAGGCACCCAAAGAATAAAAGGCAGAGGAAAACCCTATAGATTGCAACAACCATGGGAAACATATCCCCAATAGGGTCAAAATTACCCCCGCTATCTACCATCACCTACTCCAAAGCCATTTTCTAGGATGGCATCCTCTATACCACCCAGGACGCCAGAATTTCTTCCAGCAAAATCAGAGACCACCTCCTTTTTTAGGGAGAAGACGGAGAGTACGGAGAACAAGAGGAAGGAGAAGAGATCAACAACGGGTGCACTGGGCAGAGAAAACAGGCCCGGTGGGTGCCAACACAAGGAACAAGTCCAAGAAACCCCAACCAGGACAGAGCGGACACAGATAACATACAACATTTACCAGGCACCCAACCTGGTATTCAACCTATCAATGACACCACTGACGTCTATAGAGGAACAAGTCCTTGACAAGTTCAAATTGGACACTGAGTTGGTAGAATGTTTCCGCAAACTCAAGCTCAAGGCCTATTTTGAACATCAAATGCCAAGAGACCAAGTCTCCAACACCAATGAAACTGTTATCAAATGGAAGCCAACATTCTGCCTGCCCCCATCCTGTCTTCCCGGGGACATTGCCACATTTGAACAAGCAGTCTACAACCAGGTAGAAGAGATTCAAGAACCTAAAACCTTCAACAACTTTACTGCCAAAGACTGGACAGCCTTGCTCAGTCTTCAGAATAATCATAACATCATCATCAGACCTGCTGACAAGGGGGGCGGCATGGTCATACAGGACAAAGCAGACTATACCAATAAATGCCAACGACTTCTAAGTGATGAGTGGAACTACAGACAGCTCAGGGAGGACCCCACAGAGAGGCTCAGAAATACCATCATCTCCATAGTGGAAACAGCAGAAGGAAGGAACCACATATCCAAACAGGAGGCAGAGTAATTGTGTACCAAGAAAGCAAGGACACAGTACTTGTACACTGTACTGAAGATCCTCAAGGAGACCAGACCACCTCCAGGACACGCCATTGTGTCGGGAATAAACTCCCTTTTGGAGCCACTGTCATGTTTCTGTGATTTTTCTCTTAATCCCCTGGTGCAACAATTCTCAACATACATCAAGGACACCAAATATCTGCTGACCCATATCAAGGACACACAATACGATCCAAACACGCAGCTCCTGGAAGGTCTAGACATAGAGAGTTTCTACACTAGACTACCCCAGGACGAAACCCTGGGGATTATTGAGCGGACTTTGGAAGGAACCCCATGGGAGTTCATCACTCCTAGGGAATTTATCCTCCAGTGCGCCACACTTGCCCTCAAGGAAAATTACTTTATTGTTGACGGGGATTTCTTCCTCCAGACGAACGTGACATCAATGGGCAGTACTTTCACCCCCAGTGTGGCAGTACTGAACATGTACCAGTTGAAACAACACTCATCTTGCCCCCCCACAACCTATTCAGTCCCAACATCATGTTGTGGCGTTGTCTCATCAACTATATCCTGATGATGGACCGGCAAGGAGGACACATTAACCACCTTCATGACGTGGCTAAACGGCCGGGATCCCTACCTGAGATTCACAAGCTCTGTGAGCGCTACCAGGCTGGCTTTCCTAGATCTTGTGAATAAAGCCAAAGAGGGATCACTACAGACCACCACATTTTATAAACCCACAGCTAGAAACTCTCTTTTAAATTTCAAGAGCTTTCACCCTCGCCCGCTATGGGAAAATCTCCCCTACGGCCAGTTCCTCCGAATGAGAAGAAATTGCAGCAGAGACTACTAGAAACAATCTACCAACCTAGCTACTAAGCTCAGCCAACAAGGTTATCCTGAGAAAATCATCCGCACCACTAAAAAGAGAGCACGGAACCAAAACTGAGGCACTGCTGGAGGACAACAAAAACGAGGACAACACCATTCCTCTTACATGTGTGACCACAAACAATCCAGTCTCAAACAGAGTAGCCAAAATAATCTGCAAGAACTGGCGCATCCTCAACACAGGTGCACTCAAATGGGAACAGCCACTGTTCTCGTACAAAAGAGCGGGCAGCCCGAAAGACCGACTAGTATCCACCCGCCCAAGAAAATCCCACACCCCTATGGACAACACTGTCCTTAATGCATGGGGTTTACCCAACATAGTGGGTCATTACCCATGCAGGAATTGTTGCATCTGCCATCTAACCAGAGCCACAAAGACACTTGACCTCGAGGAGGGCAAAACATGGCACCTAAGGAAACACACAAACTGTAGCTCAACACATGTAGTGTACTTAATTGAATGCCCCTGCAACCTTCGTTACATCGGAATAACCAGCAGAAAAATCAAGCCGTAAATGCAAGCCACTTTCTCACAGACGTCACCGCCCGTTTCACTACCGATATTTACCCCATTGTGTATGGACATGGCGCTCATCCAGTCACAAGATTAGTGTGCAAATATGAGAAGCTTTCAATATTAACCCCTTGGGTGCTGCAGACGGCACCTAGCCATTTGACGTCACGGTGGGTGGGTGCGGAGGACAGCCGGGGAGCGTCCGAACCCCACTCATTCTTCCTTTCGCCCGCATAGCGCGAAAATTCGTCCAGCGCGCATGGGGTTAAATGTCTTTGTTTGTTTTGTTTGTCGCTTTTTCTCAACAGGTTGTGAGCAAATAGAAGAACAAGTCCTCCCACATTAATTGCATCTTAGCGTGTGAGACAACACTTATGGTCAAACAAACCACACCTGACCATCACCTATTCGCCTTACACACAAGTCATGATGAAAGCCAGCATACATAGTAGTCTGGCTGAAACATGTAGACCTAATTATTTTACAGGATGCCGGAGACATAATTGCACCTCCTCATATATCCGCCTTGTTGTTTTTAACACTGCCAAGGGCTCATAATTAAAATCCTTTTGTCATACGGGATCCATCGGACAGTTTTTAACTCGCACTCATTCACATCATTTCACTCTCACAACACCAAACCAGCTCCGCTGTAGTCTGGTGTTAAAGCACACCCAGGGTGCACTTTGCCCCTTGGGTGGGACCCGATGGTGAAGCATGCCACCAACTTGGTTGGTGGGTGAGGGTCTTCATAAAGAACAAAAGGCTTTTCTTTCAGACATGGACCTCTAGCTTCGACTAATGAGCTAATTCTCATTGATACTTACTAATCAAGTACGGGTACACCATAGTCACATGGTTGACTTAAGGGTACCCTAATGACTCATGGCTCAAGTAAGGTTACACCAGTGTCACACAGCTGAGGTAAGGGTACACAATCTTCACATGGGTGAGGTAAGGGTACATCATCTTCATACTTCTTTAGTAAGAGTACACAATCATCACATGTCTGGGGTAAGTGTACACCATTGTCAAACGGCTGAGTTAAGGCTATGCAATCATCACACCACTGAGGTAAGGGTACACTATTGCCACACGGCTGAGGTAAGGGTACAACATCGTCAACCGTCTTAGGTAAGAGTACATCATCATCATCATCACACAGCTGAGATAATGGTACGCTATTGTCACATGGCTGATATAAGGGTACACCATCGTCACATGGCTGAGGTAAGTGTGTACCATTGTCACACGGCTGAGGTAAGGATACACCATCGTCAGGTGACTGAGGTAAGGGTACACCTTCGCCACACGGCTGAGGTAATTGTACTCCATCGCCACACGGCTGAGGTAAGGGTACACCATGGTCACATGGCTGAGGTAAGGTACGCCATCACAGTATTTTGGGTGCATGCAAGTCTGGATTATAGTTATTGCCTTAAATAATGTTACAAGAAAAGGAACAAGCTTCAAGAAATGCTCAAAGTGAATGACTGTGAATTTCAGCGACATT
The DNA here is from genome assembly GCF_964261635.1 of Lissotriton helveticus. Classification (NCBI taxonomy): domain Eukaryota; kingdom Metazoa; phylum Chordata; class Amphibia; order Caudata; family Salamandridae; genus Lissotriton; species Lissotriton helveticus. Next base: position 19,153,496 of record NC_136068.1, on the reverse strand, counting down.
AGCCACTTGTTTATCCTCTCAAATGAGCGGTGTTAGCCCTCCAGTAAGGGAATCTGACTATAGGTGAATGGCAGAAAAGATATCCAGGGCTGCTGTCGTTACACTGAGGGGCCCCTCCCAGTCCAGTCTAGGTGGTGCCAGAGAAGCCTGCTCACACCCAGTGGGACTTACATCTCTTCAGAACATGTGGAGTACTGGAGAAGCAGCTTCCATGTTGTGTAGAATTCACGTGGATCCGTTTGAACTGGTTACTTTTGGCGCCTTTAATCAGTGTTATGGAATTTCCATTCATCTGGATAAGATGACTGAAGTCTCAGGAGAAAGTCCTGCTCATTTAAGGACTTTCCCTCAAAATGGTATAGTCACTGGAACTGGGGGGACATTTTTGGAAAGCCCTCTTCCTACTTTATTCACGTTATTTGCATGTGAGTTTGAGAACATTTAATATCTTTTATTAATGTTTTAATATGGGAATGTTTTGATTACTTTATAGTGTTTGATCTTTTGATTGAATTTACTTTGTTTTTGTTATATTGGTCTTATTATATTTTTGACTTTGTACTTAACTTTGTGTGGACCATGAAGGTTTTTTATTTCTTTACTGTATTGCCTTCTCAATAGCTGTTAAACTTCTGCTTTGCTGCGTGTGCCCCACTATGAATGTTAAGCCAGAGATACCTCCCAGGATCCAGTGTTCACTGCTCTCTGTAAGGCTGTGTCCTCTCTACACCACATTCTAACACCTGCAGCTCACCCTTCGTGTGACGTCCATCTGTCTCAGTAGTGTCCTGTGATGATTATCTCTCATCTCTCTCCCTTTAGGTACGCAGCTGCGAGAAATTCTCCTGAGATGGCACCCAACGACAGTAAGTAGAGAAATGGGACACATTAAAAAAATTGGGCCTCTTCAGTTTCTGCACAGGGAGCTCCAAGAGCTCAGATATGTTTTCAGAAAGGACACTCCATCTGCTGAATCTTTGCCTTTTTGGGGTCTTATATATTAACCTAAATCTGGCCATGCAAAGCTATGTTTAGAGCTTGTGGTCTAACTTCAGTACGATGTTAATCCTACACTCTTACCAGGGCAAGTTCATATCTAAGTTTCTTTATTGTCAGCAAAACAGAAGTGACTGTGATGACATGTATAGTGCTTCAAAGCTTTGGAGAGGCATCAAAGCTCATTATCAGGCTGGTGCTACACTATAGAGTGAACAAGTTCATTGTGTTGTGTTTGCAGAGTAGTAGGGCTCCATGGGTGCAGAGGTCAATGTTTGAAGACTCTTGTCTGCTCTTTTGCTGGAGCAGATGGTGAGCTGCATAATTCTAGTCTGTAACTTCCCAATAGTCCAACACTAGGCTTCTCAGCCAAAATCCGTGCATCAAACGTTTCTCTAAGCACAGACATTCCAGTCATCAGTTGTCCGTATATTGTTATTTTCATGAAACAGCCTAAGAAAGAGTCATGACAGTCACAATCCAGAAGGACAAGGTTTACTAGGAGAGATGAAACATAGACAGGTGCCTCGTGATGGTGCCCGGATAGACCTTCTTCCCCTGACCCACTCACCCCTGACCACACCACACTCTCACACTGTTTCAAACTCTGGCCAGCAAACAGGTTCACAGAACAAAAAATGAATTTGTTGCTTGATCCTCATTTAGCGCAATGACGTCTACATGAGATGCTAGAAGCCTCAGGTATCTCCTCCCTCAGGCTCCAAGCCCCTTATATCCCATCCTCTTACATCACTTGCCCACTTGCACTAGCAGCGAAGGTAACATATTTGTTCGACCATCCTTTTTTACCTCATTCCCACCCTCTTAAAGACAAGCACAACTGGTTTACATTGCTAGAGAACGGAGGAGCCATTGTTTACAGAGAAGCTGCTAGTCTGAGTCAAGTCCATTCATAAGGTGCCTAACCCCCTAAGTATTCAGGCTCTGATACAGTTTCCAATCTCAAATCTTACTAGAACAGAAACATTTTAAGTTTTTCTGGAGCCCTTTAAGCATGAAACATTCCTTAATTCCAACTTTAGGCCATTCCACCATGTCACCTGTACACTTTGTAGCTACTTGCCAGCTATCGCTGTCAGGTCAAGTCAGAGGAACTTATTAAGTGCACATATCACCATAGGTTCTCATGGCGCTAGCGGAAACTCCGTGGGGACTGACTGTTGGAGTAGCGGAAATTATGGTTGGTTGAATAGCAAGGTTTTTAGATTTTTTCGAAAAAGCTTGAGGTCCATGATGGAAAGGAGATGAGATGGCAGTTTGTTCCAAAATGCAGGTGCGAGAAAGGAAAAAGATTGGCCGCCGCTTCTAGCAGGGCGGATTCTACGAGGGTCAAGAAGACGTTTAGAACTGGACCTAAGCGTCCTACTTGGTTGATACCAACCAAGTTTCTTAGCCAAGTAACTTGGCCCGGTTTCACACATACTCCTATGAAGAAGACAAAGGATTTTAAAGCGACAACGCTTTTTTATCGGGAGCAAATGGAGGATCTTCAAACTAGGCACTGATGGAGCTCTTGCAGGAAGGTGTAACACTAGTCTATCCACTGTGTTCTGCAAGACTTGAAGCCTGGAGTAGTGCTCCTCATTTCTCCAGTATTAGGGGTGTCTTTCATAGATTCACATGCTTGAATAATTCCTCGTCGTCGAAGTGGGACATAAAATAGTAGTAAGAAATATATATACATAAAAAAAATTTTTTTAAATAAATATTACCTACTGGCGATAGCCAGTAGGTATATATAGTTAGGATTGTTTTCCATAGGGAAATCGCAACATTCTATTGGGAATAACTTTGGCGCCGGTTGAGGAATCTTCCTGAAATTTTCCTTAACTTTGCCTCGCGGCGCTCCGGTCCTTCCCTGAAAGTTTGGGGGGGATCCGTCAAGCGGGGGCCGAGATAAAAGGGGGGTCCCAAAACGTGTTTTCCCCATGTTAATTTCCATAGGGCGGTTGGACTCACTTTTAGCCCGAACGGCTGAATGGTTTTCCGCCAAACTTGGCAAAATTGTAGGGACTGGTAGCCCGATGTGCCTTTGCTATGTGTCAAGATATATGCTCCAGTGGTTTTTACGAAAATTAACTTTGAAAAAATATATATTGGGCTACATTGGGCTATATATATGTTAGAGCCCAAATGTAGCCCAATGTAGCCCAATGTAGCCCAAAGATGGCCACCAGAGACAAAAAAAACAAATGTAGCCCAAATGTCAGCCAGATATAGCCCAACTATAGCCCAATGCCAGAATGTCCCAGAGTGTTCTAAAGAACAACTAGAGCGCTAACAGTCTTACTCATGACAAAAGTATGGCACACCTAAATTCACTGAAAAAAACATAGGTTTCAGGCCTTATATAGTTAGGAATTAGGCACAAGAAAGCAGAAAAACAAACGTGTAGAACACAAAAAGGGGGCAGGGTAGAAATACCCTGACCCCTTAGGGCTGCTCAGGTGGTCCCACTAGGATATTAATATATTTAAACGTTATCCGCAAATAGAATTAGCATTTAAAAAACCTTTGAAATTCACTGAAAAAACCATAGGTTTCAGGCCTTGTATAGTTAGGAATTAGCATTTAAAAAACCTTTGCAATTCACTGAAAAAACCATAGGCTTCAGGCCTTATATAGTTAGGAATTAGCATTTAAAAAACCTTGCGAATTCGCTGAAAAAAACCATAGGTTTCAGGCCTTATATAGTTAGGAATTAGCATTTAAAAAACCTTTGAAATTCACTGAAAAAAACATAGGTTTCAGGCCTTATATAGTTAGGAATTAGCATTTAAAAAAACCTTTGAAATTCACTGAAAAAAGCATAGGTTTCAGGAGTTATATAGTTAGGAATTAGCTTTTAAAAAACCTTTGAAATTCACTCAAAAAACTATAAGTTTTAGTGGTGTTATAGTTAGCTGGACATTTTACTCATACAAAACCATTGAAATTGCTCCTATATAGTTAGTTGTACTAACTATATTTCGCGCACCCGCAATCCACTGCTGATGATGTCACATATTAGATCATTCATGACATGGTCAGTGACATCACTGATTACATCTCAAATGACATCACTGATGACATCACTGATGACATCATCCACGTGACAATCACATACACCTTTTCATACACTATTACAATTTTTCATCACTCTTTGTAAAATACAGAGTATCCTATTTAAATCCATTGTCACAGCAATACAAGTATCTAAAAATCCACTCAGTGATTCATAGATGTATACACACATCTAATCACTTACCTATGGATTCACTCATACATGCTGTCAATGAACAATAGAACACTATCACAAATACTTATACATCTATATCGACATTAAACAACAGCACGCATCCTATTCACATATGAAGTCATCCTACTCACTTATGCAAACAATGGATCATACTTACATATTTACTTAGCAAAACACTTATACAAACACCACTTCTTCTATTCATTTAGATAGTAAGTCATACTTAGTGAATTATAAAATCATTATTACAAGTATACAGTTATCCATACAGTCACTCACACAATCATTGTGTCTTATGTATACTTATTTATATACAACAACTGACACATACACTGCCTTTTATTTTTCTAGTTTGTTGAACATGTACCATTGAGAAATATATTTGCTCATCACCACACCCATAAAGAGATTCACTCACCCAAACAACTGTTAGAACATGTAGTTTTAACTTCATATATCTACTGAATCAACTATTCACACATCTTTGGACAGTCACACACCCCCCACCGAACCACACACACTTTCACACTCCCATACAAATACTCAGTTAACTAATCAATAACTAATATAGACTTTCACATAGCTAGTAACCAACTGTAGAATCAGTTTACACAACAACTGACAAAGTGATACAGATATTTACACAGTTTAGTCACTATCCACTATATTTAGTGAGACATTATAAATTGGTCAAGTAAACAGTCAATTACACTGCTACTAAATCCTCCATCCAAATATTTATTTATATATATCCACTTATTCTTCAATGCAAATTGCTATATATATAATGCATATTTAAATAACGAAGCAAACCACATTCACTGGATGATGTCATCAGTGATGTCATCAGTGATGTCATTTGAGAAGTCATCAGTGATGTCACTGACCATGTCATGAATGATCTATGTGACATCATCATCAGTGGATTGCAATTTCAATGGTTTTGTATGAGTAAAATGTCCAGCTAACTATAACACCACTAAAACTTATAGTTTTTTGAGTGAATTTCAAAGGTTTTTTAAAAGCTAATTCCTAACTATATAACTCCTGAAACCTATGGTTTTTTCAGTGAATTTCAAAGGTTTTTTTAAATGCTAATTCCTAACTATATAAGGCCTGAAACCTATGTTTTTTTCTGTGAATATATATATATATATATATATATATATATATATATATATATATATATATATATATTCACTGAAAAAACCATAGGTTATAGACCATATATAGTTAGGAATTAGCATTTAAAAAACCTTATTTTACTCACACAAAACCATTGAAATTCCATATATAGTTAGTTGCACTAACTATATATCGCGCACCCGCAATCCACTGCTGATGATGTCACATATTACATCATTCATGACATGGTCAGTGACATCACTGATGACATCACTGATGACATCTCAAATGACATCACTGATGACATGACTGATAACAACATCCAGTGATTTTGTGTTTCTGTAAAGTTTAAATATGTCTTACATATTGAAGAATGAGTGGATGTGTAAGTGTCTGGACGAAGGATTTAGTAGGTGCATGACTGACTGTATGACTGAGTGATTAAATGTGTCTCACTGAGTGCATGGGTTAGTGACTAAACTGTCTTAATTTGTGCATCATTATGTCTGTTGTTCTGTAAACTGCTGCATGTGTTGATCAGTAGCTATATGAGTAACTATATGGGTTATTGATTGATTGTCCAAGTATTTGTATGGGAGACTGAGTGTGTGTGTGGCTGGCTGGGAGGTGTGTGACTCTGTGCAGATCAATGTGTACTTATATCAATGATTGTATAACAAGGTAAGTATGTGTTAGTATATGTTTGAAAATATAAGGTGCTCTATGTTTAACTGTATAGACAAGAAAATGGAAGTGTGATTGATTCTTTACAGGACTGACTAGGTGTGTGAGTAACTCCATGGATGAGTGGCAGAGTGTGAGTGTCTGTATAGGTGTATGAGTGCATATGATAGTGTTGTAAAGATGAGTGATTGTATGTATGAATGATTGTATGGGTGAATGAGTGAATGTGTGTGTAGACGTAGGAATCAGTGAGTACATATGTAGTAACTAGTATTGGTGTGTCAATGGTTTCAAAAATTATACTCTGTATTTAACACTGGGTGAAACAGAGTTTATATTAAAATATGAGGAGATGCATTGTATTGTCACATGAATGATATCATCAGTGATGTGGTCATTGATGTCAAATGAGATGTCATCAGTGATGTCATCAGTGATGTCATTTGAGATGTCATCAGTGATGTCATCAGTGATGTCACTGACCATGTCATGAATGATGTAATATGTGACATCATCAGCAGTGGATTGCGGGTGCGCGATATATAGTTAGTGCAACTAACTATATATGGAATTTCAATGGTTTTGTGTGAGTAAAATAAGGTTTTTTAAATGCTAATTCCTAACTATATATGGTCTATAACCTATGGTTTTTTCAGTGAATTTTCAAGGTTTTGTAAATGCTAATTCCTAACTATATATGATCTATAACCTATGGTTATTTCAGTGAATTTCAATGGTTTTTTAATAGCAAATATCATAAGCTGTCGAATGTCAAGTACGTGGTAAGTGAAAACATTTTCGTGTTTATGCACACTGATCTGCTTTGAATGGTGCCCCCCCCCCCTCATTTCTATTAGGAGTACTCTCTCTTTGCACATAGTGAAGGGTAGTTAACGCAGGCCTTTGCCCCCGTTGTAATACGTCGTGCCTGCTTCTCTCTCCATTTGATTGATTGTTATCCAAGTATTTACTGTTTTAGAATTGGTTCTCTTTGGTTCATTCTCTATTTACAAACAAACACAGAGTCGCAATACTCTGTTTAGTCTTTGCAGATAGCGAAAAATCGTGTAAAAAAAAAAAGAAAAGGAATCGAGCAAAATCAGTAGGCCACTAACGGGATCTCTTTTTGAACTCGCTAAAATAGAAACATTAGGAACAACCCCTCATGACAAATACAAAACTAGTGAAATGAACTGAACTCCACACAATGATGGCTGCAAAACAGCTCGGCTCCGCCACCCAACCCGCCCAAAATAACGATAAAGAGCGGCTGCCTTGATTGGTTGCGGTCTGCCACGACGGAGCTACAAAATGGTACTGCTCTCATGCTAACCCCAGCTTCAGTCTGAAACATCCAGAAACACTGTAGACTACCAATTCGATCAGTTCCGGTAGCGCCCCAATGTAACCCGGTAGAGAAGAACTAGCCCTCCCCTCTTTGACTGATGGTTCTTGTTGCCTGTCCCTTCTGTTGTCATTTAACAGAACTATTTAGCCTGCTGAAAGGGGTTGTGTTCCGACCGCTGGTTGGTGGAGACATTTTGACTATATTCTGGACCTGCGTTGTCGCGTAATGCGTCATATGACGCGCCGCGTTAGCGCATCCGGAAGTCATCCGGGGCGCGCAGCGCGTAACGTAAGCATAACAAGTCATGTGACTTGTTAATAAAACTTTTCATTGGTTCATTTGACTTTTCTTATTCTAATGATGAAAGGCTTGGTCATATGACCTAAAAATTACGCTTTTTATTACTTCCGAACATTATTTTTTCTTAAATATATGTTATAATGTTCCAGGCTAATGTACTTTCCCGGAAAATTTACAACTGTCCTGCAAGTAAAATATATTCTTTTTTCGAGAAAAAGAGCGTTTCTTCGTCCCATGACGGAGCCGTTGAGCAAAAGAGGGTCGACCTGCTGTCTTAGTCGCCGATACGCCTGAATATGAGATTCTTATCGATCACTTTATGTTGCAGGAATAGAAAACACAACAGCCCTTGACCATTTATCTTTACTGCGTTCCTTCGTATTATACCTTTTACCCTTCATGTAATTGGTCTGCTTTATTTCACTTGCCTTTTAATGATTCTAAAACAGTGACTATTATTAAAAACTTTACCAATGTATATACTACTACCATGTTTTCTTTTAAAAACCTTTATTGTGAAAATTTCATTATACAAATACGAGCCTATAACCACGTGGGCCTGCCACGGAGCAAACTGTAATCGTATATGATGAGTAGACATTTACACTGTAGAGGAACGTAACGGGCGGGCCATTAGGTTGCAAGAACTAAGGTGTCTAACAGTTACGGAATCGGTGGACGTACATTTTATAATTAAAATACGACAGGGCCAGTTACAATAAAATTATCTAGATATACATTTGCGGGCAAGTACCATGGGTGACGTTAATTCGAACTTTCAATAGTACAGTAATCAATAACACATCAGAACTTAATATCAATAGGGATGTCGAAATATTCAATCAATTCTCGTCCCCGCCCGCCATGTGCTTCAAAACTGCATACGTATCTCGTGATTTCAAGGTTCTGCAACCAGTACACAACAAGGAGTTACGAGTCCCATTTATTCCGGCGCCATTTTGGGCGAGGACGGGCAGGTCCAGGATATAGTCAAAATGTCTCTACCAACCATCGACTATGATGATGTTCATATGCTGTATTTATTAGAGTAACACTCATCTGTCCACACGAAATTAATTTGCCACAATCTAAACATGTCATTTTAATCTTTCCAAAGTTCTTCTAAATATTTGGGACCGTTTCCCTTGCCTCTGATGCTGTCAGTGCCACTTCTTTGATGAATGTACTAGCAGGTCAGGGGTTCTCCTCCAAATCTCTCTTTTATGCAGCACTATAATTAATTGGTGCCACCTCTCCATATGACAATGCATGGTATAGTTACCATAACTATATTTTTTTTCGGTTCCTCTGGAGAGTTCATCGTGGCAGATGAAGCGTGTAACGTACTGGGCATTTACCTTTTTTTGCATGTACAGGAAAGGAAAAAAAAATCAAGCGTCCGAGTTCTAAGGTGTCCCAGGGCCATTTTAGTGGACCAGGCCCAAATCCAAAGAACAGGCCGCCATTTTGAGAGTCCTGTTGCAGTCGCCTGTCGCTGTAGCATCAAGAGCAGCCGAAACTCAGCTGAATGGCAACTGAAACGGTAAAGGGGCGCCCCACTACAGCAGACGAGCCTCCACCTAGGAAGGCCCGTTCACGCCGCCTCCCCCCCCCCCCTTCGGGCACCCCACGCCGTTATTCGGAGCAGTATTGTAGGATGGCCACACCAGTGCGGCAACTTGCTAGACATCACCTCGGTGGTAACCGAATCTCAACGCCTTGTGGTGTCTTCTATTCAGAAAACATTGTTATGCTGCCTTCGACCTATTCGCCGCAAGTGCGCACACAACTCAACTGCATAGCTTGCTAGACACCACCTCGGTGCCATCCGGATCTTGGAATCTCAGCGCCTTTTGGTGTCTTCTCTTCAGAAAATATTGTTGCGCTGCCTTTGGCCCCATTCGCACATCGGTCCGCTACTGACGCCATCTCACAGGCTAATGAGGCGCCCCACGCCGACTTTCAGCATTGTAGGATGACCACACCAGTACAGCAACTTGCTAGACATCACCTCGGTGCCATCCGGATCTCGGCGCCCCACTGCAGATGAAGTGCCTCTCAACTATGAAACCACCACGGTGACATCCAGATCTTGGCGCGTTGTGCTGCCTTCGGCCTATTCGCACATCGGTCCGCTACTGACGCCATCTCACAGGCTAATGGGGCGCCCCACGCCGAGTTTCAGCATTGTAGGATGACCACACCAGTACAGCAACTTGCTAGACATCACCTCGGTGCCATCCAGATCTCGGCGCCCCACTGCAGATGAAGTGCCTCTCAACTATGAAACCACCACGGTGACATCCGGATCTTGGCGCGTTGTGCTGCCTTCGGCCTATTCGCACATCGGTCCGCTACTGACGCCATCTCACAGGCTAATGGGGCGCCCCACGCCGAGTTTCAGCATTGTAGGATGACCACACCAGTACAGCAACTTGCTAGACATCACCTCGGTGCCATCCGGATCTCGGCGCCCCACTGCAGATGAAGTGCCTCTCAACTATGAAATCACCACGGTGACATCCGGATCTTGGCGCGTTGTGCTGCCTTCGGCCTATTCGCACATCGGTCCGCTACTGACGCCATCTCACAGACTAATGGGGCGCCCCACGCCGAGTTTCAGCATTGTAGGATGACCACACCACTGCACCTTACTAGACACCACCTCGGTGCCATCCGGATCTTGGCATCTCAGCGCCTTGTGGTGTCTTCTATTCAGAAAATATTCTTGCGCTACCTTTGCCCCATTCACACATCGGTCCGCTACTGACGCCATCTCACAGGCTAATAGGGCGCCCCACGCCGAGTTTCAGCATTGTAGGATGACCACACCAGTACAGCAACTTGCTAGACCTCACCTCGGTGCCATCCGGATCTTGGCATCTCAACGCCTAGTGGTATCTTCCATACAGAAAATATTGTTGCGCTGCCTTTGGCCCCATTCGCACATCGGTCCGCAACTTAGACATCACCTCAGTGCCATCCGGATCTTGGCATCTCAGCGCCTTGTGGTGTCAGTCAGAAAATATTGTTGCGCTGCCTTTGGCCCCATTCGCACATCAGTCCGCTACTGACACCATCTCACAGGCCAACAGGGCGCCCCACGCCGACTTTTACCATTGTAGGATGGCCACACCAGTGCCACAACTTGCTAGACACCACCTCGGTGCCATCCGGATCTTGGCATCTCAGCGCCTTGTGGTGTCTTCTATTCCGAAAATATTGTTGCGCTGCCTTTGGCCCCATTCGCACATCGGTCCGCTACTGCCGCCATCTCACAGGCCAACGGGGCGCCCCACGCCGACTTTCAACATTGTAGGATGGCCACACCAGTGCGGCAACTTACTAGACACCACCTCGGTGCCATCCGGATCTTGGCGCGTTGTGCTGCCTTCGGCCTATTCGCACATCGGTCCGCTACTGACGCAAACTCACAGGCCAACGGGGCGCCCCACGCCGACTTTCAGCATTGTAGGATGGCCACACCAGTGCTGCAACTTGCTGGACACCACCTCGGTGCCATCCGGATCTTGGCGCGTTGTATTGCCTTCGGCCTATTCGCACATCGGTCCGCTACTGACGCCGCCTCACGTGCCAACGTATTTTCTCCGCATTTTATACCCTATGCCGCATAACAGGTCATGTGACTTGTTTATAAAACTTTTCATTGGTTCATTTTACTTTTGGTTTCCTAATGATGGAAGGCTTGATCATATGACCTAAAAACAACACTTTTCATTGGATGAAAACTTTTTTTTTCCCCAAACGATGAAAGCCCCACCTTGTTTCTGGATGTTTCAGACTGAAGCTGGCGTCAGCATGAGAGCACCACCATCTCGTAGCTCCGTCGTGGTCATTCCGCGAGCAATCATGGCAACCGCTCCCCACCAGAAGCCTACAGGAGTCGGGGGCCCCCAAAACTTTTGATGAATCCTCAAGGCGGAGGGGACGCTTTCGAGAATGGGGTCCAAGACCTAGCAGACAAGCGTCCGATTTCCAAGGTGTCCCAGGGCCATTTCAGTGGACCAGGCCCAAAAAGGAAAGAGCCTGCCGCCATTTTGAGAGTCCTGTGACAGCCGCCTATCGCTGCACCGCAAGAGTGGGCGCAACTCAGCTGAATTGCGGCTTTTGACACAGTGGACCAAAAACGGACGGAATGGCAACTGAAACGGTAAAGGGGCGCCCCACTACAACAGATGACACTCCACCTGGAGAGGCCCGTTCACGCCGCCTCCCCCGGGGCGCCCCACGCCGTTATTCGGAGCAGCATTGTAGGATACCAAAACCAGTGCGGCAACTTACTGGACATCACCTTGGTGCCATCGTTCTGCTGCCTTGGAACTATTCGCACAACAGTTTGCTACTGATGACCCACCCCCCGCGACGCCCCACGCCGGAAATCTGGACGTTGTGCTGCGTTGGGACTATTCGCACAGCCGACCGCTACTTCGTTGTTTTTCCCTAAAAATGTTTATATGTTATTACTATTTTTGTTTTCTTGTATATATTTATAAGTTATTAAAGTTTTATAATCTTACTACTTTGTCGGAGTGCTATATATTTTTAATGTGACACATAATTGTAAAAACTTTGATGTACAAAGAGTCATCCCTGGAATCTTCCTCTTCAGGCTCGGTCCCCTCCCCAATCACAATACAGGATGGTTTTCAGATAATAGGAACGCGTCTGCTGTGACGGATCTCATCGAGTTTGGGCCTTGATCTACTATAACTCCTTTGAAGAGGGGTGATTCTTTACAGCTGGGGCCATAAACTACATCTGCAGGGCTAGCTGATACCCTAGGACCAGCCTGGACAATCGGACACAGAGGAAAAGAAGTGTCAGAGGGTGCGGTAGTGAATAGGGCGAAAGGGAGGTGTCGGGCGGGCACAGGGTGTGATTCTCAGGGAAGAGCAGCGCAGATGGGGGGAGGTTTATTACCCATGCATAAGACAGAGAGCGGGGGTGACCACTGCCTGGGGGAGATGCTTGCGAGGGTGGGGAGCCATGCTAAGGATCGACAGCGTGCACAGAGTGGGTCTGGTCAAGGCATCTAAAATGGCTGCCGTGCACGACAAAAGTGTGGCATTTGAAAAAAGACAAGATGGCGCAGACAATGTTTTTCAACACTTCCTGATTTCCTTCGAATCGAACGTTAACAGACGTTGGGGCATATTACCAAAGTTAAGCGATATTTATCCCTAACGATGCTTAGCAACGATTTTTTTACCGCTAAGCATCGTCAGAAATTATCGCAGATAAACCTTGCTATTATCAAGGTTTATCGCAAATACGATAATAAACGACCGCAATGCATTAATATCGCTGAAAACTCAGCGATATTCATGCATTACCGAGCTAATGCTCTTAGCCATGTTATCCACCTCCCATTGGATAACATGGCTAAGAACTGCTCAGGGCAGGTGCTAGCTTTTGGAGATATTCGCGCTTATCTCGAATATTTCCAAAAGTTGATAATAGGAGATAGCGATGTTAGCGACTGTTTCCAGTCGCTAACATCTTGGCATGCCCACTTTGCATGTCATTAGTGATAAATATCACTCACATGCAAAGTGGGGCCCAAGATGGTCGCTATCTCCTACTAGCCGTCGCTAACTGGTGTTAGCAACAGCTAGGTAATACAGATATAATTTTATCTCCGCGAAGCGGAGCGCTGTTACAGATATATATCTTGTTTTTGAACGTTAATTTCTCAAAATCCACTGAAGCACATATATTGAGACCTAGCAAAGGCACATCGAGCTACCAGTCCCTACAATTTTGCCAAGTTTCGTGCAAATCCATTCAGCCGTTCGATTATTATTATTATTTTTTTTTGCCCCGCGGGGCCCTTTTAAAACCTCCACATCAAACCTAAGAGGTCAAGGAGGATCTACTATGCCCCCTTATGGTCATTTGCCCCTTCGCTTTGGCCTCCTCTTGTCTCTCGATCCTACCGAGAGACAAGATGGCGGCCGCTACGGACTGTTTGCAATGTTTACAGACGCCGGAGAACCAATCAGCTTCGCAAACCTCCGTTACGCGAAGCGGAGCGCTGTTACAGATATATATCTTTTTTTGAACGTTAATTTCTCAAAATCCACTGGAGCACATATATTGAGACCTAGCAAAGGCACATCGGGCTACCAGTCCCTAATATTTTACCAAGTTTCGTGCAAATCCATTCAGCCGTTCGATTATTATTATTATTTTTTTTTTTTGCCCTGCGGGACCCTTTTAAAACCTCCACATCAAACCTAGGCGGTCAGCGAGGATCTACTATGCCCCCTTATGGTCATTTGCCCCTACGCTTTGGCCTCCTCTTGTCTCTCGATCCTACCGAGAGACAAGATGGCGGCCGCTACGGACTGTTTGGAATGTTCACAGACGCCGGAGAGCCAATCAGCTTCACTACGCGAAGTTCCGTTACGCGTAAAGTCCGCGAACCGGAGCGCTGCCCGGTCCGCTGTTACAGATATATATCTTTTTTTGAACGTTAATTTCTCAAAATCCACAGGAGCACATATATTGAGACCTAGAAAAGGCACATCGGGCTACCAGTCCCTACAATTTTGCCAAGTTTCGTGCAAATCCATTCAGCCGTTCGGGCTAAAAGTGAGGCCAACCGCCCTATGGAAAACTCAATGTTAAAAACACGTTTTGGGACCCCCCTTTTTTCTCGGCCCCCCCTTGACGAACCCCCCCCAAGTTTTCAAGGGCTGCTCAGAAACAAAATGTGCCATTTTCCTGAAAATTTCAGCCAATTCCGTCCACAAACGCCAAAGTTATTAGACATAGAATTTTCAAAAATCCCATAGAGAAAAAATCCTAACTATATATACCTACTGGCGACCGCCAGTAGGTAATATATATATATATATATATATATATATATATATGTATGTATAAATATCACATAATATACATATTTAAAAGTAAACATTTTGAAGTACCATAGAACAGTATTGGCCCATAGAAAGTATTGAGGGAGTAACATTTCTCCAGTATTTGGGGTGTCTTTCATAGATTCACATGCCTGAATCATTCCCTGTCGTCGGAGTGGGAGTCCCACGGTATATAAAAAAGCAATAATATGCCTGTAATAACCAAAAAACCTTGGTAATAACCAACCAGGAAGTAAAGTAGCCCTAGCTGCAGGAGCAAAAAGCTCCCACACTCATGACAATCCTAGTCATTATATTAGACCAAACTGCAGCCAATCAGGCGACAGCACCCACCAGAATGTTCTCCCCAGAGGCTCAGGCTCTCAGATTTTCTACCGCACGTCGTGTGAAGGGAGTCTCCCTGAGCTCTGCTCAGTTTCTTCTTACTTTGGTTGTTTTTTTAACCTTTAAAGGATGTCTACTTCTAAATCCCTTTTTAGGGCTTGTGATTGCTGTGGAAATCTAAGGCTGTTCAAGGAGGACCCTCACAAAAAATGTATATACTGTCTGTATCCGGATCATGAGGCGAAGGAATGTAAAATCTGCAGAACCTTCCCTCAAAAGACCCTCAGGGACAGAGAGGGTCGTCTGCTCCTGTGGCTTCAGAGGATAAAGGACAAGGATAACCCTCTTTCAGAGGTAGGGAGCATTGCCTCAGGGTCTTCTGTCTCCTCAAGGAAGAGAAAAACTGAGGCTGAGTTGGCTTCTCCTAGGGCTAAAACATTGAAGAAGGCCCAATCCTCTCAGGATTCTGGTTTGCCTACTACCTCCAAGAAGGTGTCTCCACCTGTGACATCTGCGCCCTCAGGAAAAGCTGGAAAATCTACAGTTTCCAAAGCACCTGCTCCTAAGGTTTCACCTCAGTTTACACCTCTGGCCAGGACAGACTCAAGAGCAGCCTCATCGTCGCCATCTCTTCATGTGGCCACTTCTTCCACTTCAACGGTGACTTTCTCCTCACCAAGATCATCTATGGTGATGGCTTCAGCCTCCTCACCGTCGACGTTGGTTCACGTACAAGTTAGACCCATTTCGTCGACGAAGATAGTCCCATCGATCGTCGACGCTCCACTGTCGACGGGAAGCCTGAAGGTACCGTCGACGAGCTCTTCGACGAATTTATTGCCATAGACGAAGAAGACCTTACCGTCGACGACATCCCCGTCGACGGTAGCCGTCCTCGACGATGAAGTTACCGTCGACGACACCATCGACGACGAAGTTACGTTCGACGACGCCCTCGTCGACGAAGTTACCGTCGATGACATCCTCGTCGACGAAGTTACCGTCGACGAAGAAGGTAATGAATCCGTCGACGACCTCCTCGTCGACGCAGCAGACAATGCCGCCGACACCGTCGACGAAGAAGAGAACATCCTCGTCGACGAGTTAGTCGTTGATGAAGCCACTACCATCGACGGGCGCACCGTCGACAACGGATCTAACAACGCAAGGGGAATCAAGCTTGTCATCAGCATCGGTGACTCCATCGACGCCCCCACTGTCAACCTGTATGGCAATGCAAGTGTGGTCGGCAGGAGCATCCACAATACCTTTGCCATCACCGGCAACCACTGCTTCGCTCCTGCAAAAGCGTGGTTCAACCTCCACAGTTTTGTCTCCTTTAAAACTACCAGATAAATTGTTGGATTCTGAGGAAGAAGAATCCTACGAGGATGACACTTTCCGTGCGGCCAGGAGCCCTTCGGACTTGCTCATAAAAGTACAAGACCTAGATTAAGAGGAGGAAGAAAATTGCCAGGAGCACGTTAGTCGACAGACTGGGTCTACACCTGGCATGCAAATGCCTATAGATTTGTTCCAAAACCTCCAATATATGTTAAGCGATTATTATCGCAGGTTTCCACCTTCAGAATCGGGTGATTCTCATGTCTCTACGCCTAGGCCAAGACCATCTACGGCAACTTTAGGACTTCAAGAATCAAATCCTCAAGAAGCACGGTCCGCACTACCTTCTTCACCAGCACCATCCCATCAGGCAGAGGGTGACAATGCGTCGGAAGACGAACGAGAAGACGGTGAATTAGACGACAAGTCGGTATCGTCGTAGTGGGACGACTATCAGGCACATACCCCTTCTCCAGCAGCCCCGCCTACGGCGGACTCTCCACCGGTGGACATTGCCAGCTTCCATAAGATTATGGATAGAGCTACGAAAAGGTTCCTCATCTCAATGGAGGCTAAACAAGACGAATGCTTCCTATATGATTTTAAGGACTTGCCACAAAGACAAAGTTGGTCTATTCCCATCATTGACTTCATATGGAAGGAAGGTCTAAAGATAATGAAAACACCAAATTCTCTACCCGCAGTACTATCTAGGGTGGATAAAAAGTATAGAGCACCTAGTTCATCACCTGCATGCCTGATTAGTCAGGCTAAGACGGAGTCCGTAGTCACACAGGCAGCACAAAGAAGAGCCAAGAATCCATCTACACAGGTCTCTGCTCCCCCTGATAAAGACAGTAGACGTCTTGACTCGATAGGGAAGAAGGTGTCAACTATTGCAGCAACCACAGTCCGAGCCGCAAATTCACTGGCAATACTTGAAAGGTATGATAGGCAGATGTGGTCCGACATATCGCCTTTCATCGAGAAGCTTGCAGAACCGGATAGATCTGAAGCAAAAGAGGTCCTACTAGAGGGGGAGAGCGTTTCCTCTGAAATAATTGATGCTGCAGTGGACGTGGCAGCCACAGGTTTTAGACAACTGGCGGGAGCAGCTGTTCTCCGGAGGCAAGGCTGGTTAAAGGCTACATCTTTAGGTCTGGAGGTCCAGACAAAGATCATGGACATGGCCTATGATGGAGAGTTCCTTTTTGGTCAACATGTTGACGAGGCATTATAAGCCATAAAGAAAGACACAGAGACGGCACTGTCGCTGGGCTCTCTCCAATTTCGAAAGTCTTCCTTTCGTGGTGCAAGAAGAAGAGGCAGTTTCTCGAACAGAGGAGGTTATTCACAGCAACGCTCCTACAGTAACACCCAAGGAAATCAGAGATACCAGCCATACCGTCAACAAACATATGGCCAAAGGAGAAATAATTACTCTCAACCAAGAGGGAAAACCTCTTATCAAGGAAGAGACAACAAAAGCAAGTGAGTGTCACATCCTGCCACCACTTTGTCCCAGCCTGAAACAAATTGGAGGAAGAATATCCCGATATTACTCAAATTGGTCCAAGATTACCACGGACAGATGGGTCCTGGACGTGGTTTCCAGAGGTCACATTCTCGAATTCGTGAAAGCCCCTCCAAATTCTCCCCCAAGAGGACCACCTCCAGCTCATCTCAAGGAGCTGTTTTCCCATATTCACTCTATGATTCGGAAAGGAGCAATAGAAAGGGTACCTCAACATCAAAAGGGAACAGGTTTTTATTCAAGATTTTTCCTGATCCGCAAGAAGTCGGGGGAATGTCGCCCCATCCTCGACCTGCGTGCCCTCAACAAGTACCTCAAGAAATTATCTTTCAGAATGTTGACGCTTCAAGAAATCCTCCAGTTTCTCTCAGTAGGAGATCACATGCCAACACTATACCTTCAGGACGCATACTTCCATGTGCCCATCTTTCCCAGACACCGGAAGTTCTTAAGGTTCAGAGTGGCTGGCAGGGACTTCCAGTTCAAGGTACTCCCCTTTGGACTACATTCGGCCCCCAGAGTTTTCACATAAATGTTAGCCCCGGTGGCCACACACCTGAGACTAGAGGGAGTTCAAATGTATCCATATTTGGACGACTGCCTTATCAAGGCCAGTTCCATCGGCCTGGCAAGAACTCACGTTCAGAGATGTCTATCACTATTCCAAAGCCTGGGTTTTTCGGTGAATTTCAAAAAGTCTCACCTAACTCCATCACAGAGGAAGTCTTTCTTGGGAGCCACGCTGGACACAAGACTCGCCCAGGTGTTCATATCAAGAGAAAGGCAAGCGAAGATTCGCAAGATGTCCTCATCACTGCCAAGAAGAAAGTGCGTTTCTGTTCGCAAGTTCAAGTCTTTGCTCGGGATGATCTCGTCCTGTATCCCTCTCACCCCCAACTGTCGCCTGCGAATGAGACCTTTGCAAGAGGAACTCAGTCGTCAGTGGGTGCAAATAACGGGCTCATTCGAGGACGTCATCAACTTAACTCCTCGGATGAGAAACTCCATCCAGTGGTGGGGGCAAGATGGCAACCTACAGGTCGGTTGCGCATTCCTGACAGAAGGACCCAGATTCGTCGTGACCACGGATGCTTCTCTGGAGGGCTGGGGCGCCCATCTCCAAGGGATGACAGTCAGTGGCAAATGGAACATTCAACAGAAAAAATGGCACATAAATCTACTGGAACTAAGAGCCATTTTTCTCGCTATGAAATCCTTTCAGGCGATCTTGGAGGGCTCTACCGTGTTGATACGAACGGACAACACAACCAGCATGCATTACCTGAACAAGCAGGGGGGCACAAGATCGGCCCGGTTGTCCCGTCAGGCGCAGGAGATTTGGAATTGGGCCCTGGATCACAACATCAATCTGTCGACGGTCCATGTCCCAGGGGTTGCCAATGTCCTAGCAGATTCACTCAGCAGGTCCGCAGGGAGCAATCACGAATGGACTCTGCATCAACCATCCCTGGATCAGATATTCCGAGAGTGGGGTCATCCCGACCTGGATTTGTTTGCAACAGCCCAGAACCGGAAATGCCAACGCTTTGCAAGCTGGATTCCCCGCAACGACTCGTGCGGGGATGCCCTTTCGATGAATTGGTGTCGAATATTTGCATACGCTTTTCCGCCAATTCCGTTGATTCCCAAGGTCATCAGGAAGATGAGGAGTCAACCATGTCGTCTAATCCTGATTGCTCCAAGGTGGCCCCGGTAATATTGGTTCACCGAGCTTCTCCTCCTCTCGGAGTGCGAGCCAATACAACTGCCTCGAATACCGAATCTCCTCACAGTTCAGGAAGGCAAAGTGTACCATCCGGACCCAGCTTCGCTGAAATTGTCAGCTTGGCTCCTCAACACAATGAATTCGCCCACTTAGACATTCCTCATAATTGTCAAGAGGTGTTGGCTAACGCCAGAGCACCATCGACCATAAAGACCTACAAACTCAAGTGGAAGCGTTTCTGTGCCTGGTGCCAGACTGTTGATCTACATCCTTTTCATGCTAGACCAGAGCAAATATTACCCTTCTTCCTGCAACTGGCTAGATCGGGTTTGGCGCATTCAACCCTGAAAGTATTTCTGGCAGCCATTTCCCGATTCCGTCAGGACGGATCGAACTCTCTGTTTTCTTTAAGAATAATCCAGCAATTTTTCAAGGGTCTATTTCGTATGTTTCCTCCAATTCGACGGCCGCCTCCTGCTTGGCATTTGAATGTGGTACTAATCCAGCTCATGCGTCACCCCTTTGAGCCGATAGATAAGGATGACCTTAAGTTTCTTACTTGGAAGGTCTCCTTGTTATTGGCTTTAACATCTACCAGAAGGGTCAGTGACATTCAGGCATTCACGTCTAAATCACCTTTTTTGCAATTTACCTCTGATTCGGTGGTACTGCGTACCAATCCAAGGTACATGCCCAAGGTCCCATCGGACTTTCATTTAAATGAGCTGGTAATCCTCAAGACATTTTTTCCAAATCTACAAACACCGGCTGAGCGAGCTTTGCACTCTTTGGACATCAAGAGGTGCCTCAAGTTTTATCTTTCAAGAACATCAACATTACGCAAGACAGATCAGTTGTTTGTGGCCTATGGCAGACTGCGCCAAGGCTATGCATTGTCCAAACAGACTATCGCCAGATGGGTCTCGTCAGCAATCGGACTCTGTCATCAACAGGCAGGAAGACCCTTACAGGCCTTACCAAGAGCGCATTCTACAAGGGCAGTTTCCTCTTCCACTGCTCTGTTTGCTGGTGTGCCTTGTAGGAGAGTGGGGTCTGCAATCCCATGGCCACCCCAGATTTTTGCTTTTTGCTTCACTGGTTTACGACTTTCCCTGGCTGTGGGCCTGCTAATCAGACCCACAGCCTAGCTGTTCTCTCTCTAAATTACAACCATGTACCTTAGGTGCATTTTACCAATTGGTACTGGGCCACCTTATCAGTCCCTGTACAGCATACCTTAGGTATCCAGGGCATAGGTGTACCCAGGGCCTACCAGGGGCTGAAGCATGTATTATGCCACCCCTGGCTGGCCACCCAAACAGACACAACTGGCTGCACGACAGCTGGGGCAAGGTGGTGTAATCACCCTTTGCTTTAGATATAGTATACCTATATCTAAACCTAAAATGGACACATATATTCCTATCAGTCACTCCTGTGGCAGGCCTTATCAATCCTGAAGGAAGAGTGCTTGGAATTACGTGAGATGGTGCTCTGGCATGAGCTGAGCCCATTCGCAGCTTGCGGAACCAAGTCCAAATAGCTGTTCCATGATAACGCTATACCATATACTCTTAAGTGCATTATAATCCTCGCGGTTAAATGCTAACTTTGGTATAGCATTATCAAAACATGTCGAGTAAGGTGTCATACGAATTGGAATACTAACCCCTCGCCAATTCTGGCGACGGGGTTAGCATTCCACCCTTCTAGAGGGACACGACATGTATGTAACTGTGAACCCCGGTTAAAGTCAGACATAGCCTCAGCTCCACAAAATGGATGCTGCCACCGAGACACAAGTCTGCCCTCCTGCTGCTGGGAGTCCTTCCAGCAACGGAGGCCTGGACAAAGGGTTTTCTGTCAGGGGCGGTGCTAGCACCATCCCAGACAGGATTTTGTGTATCCCAGGTAGGCAGGGCTGAAAGGAAGGTGACTGCAAGTGGCACCCCGGTGCTCACTGTGCATAGGCCGGCTCAAACCAGTTCCTGGGGCACCCCAGCCCCTGAGCTAGGGAGAGACCGGACAAAGGAGAGGGGTGTAACCACCCCCCTCCTGGTCCCACCCATAGGGCAGGACCTAGTCGTGTGCCCGCCCCTTTTCTTAGGATAAAGGTAGGAGCAGGCCCCCTTCCCAAATTAGATCATTCTGAATCTTGAAACTACTTTCCACGAAAGGAACTCTTGACTCTTCTGAAGACTCTCCCTTGTGGCTAAGGAGTAGCCACCCTGCACCAGCAGGCACCATCGAAGCTCTTGCGGTTTGCTATAAGTCCATCCTCCGGATCAAGACTGCCCAGCTCGACGAGACCCGGATTCCCTGCCATCTCTGACCTCTACCTACATCATCCAGCCCAGCTGAGATTTGTGGGTGCGACGAGACCCGTGGGACTGGCCATCTTCAAGACCTGCACGACGCTTCTCCAGCACGACCCCCGAGAGACCCTCGAGTAAGTGCACTGGGGTTTGAGAAGCCCTAACCCTAAGCAGCTCCAGCACCGAAGTCCAGCCCCCCAGCCTCCACGAGATCTGCGTGGGGCCCTTCTGCTTCTTTGCTTCTTGCCACGTTGTCCGGTCACTTGCCCGTTGGCTAGTGACCCTCTTGACGACGTACCATGACGATTTCACCGCTGGTCTGGTTGCTCCAGATTGGCCCTTGCTCCCTTCCAAGAGAGGAGCACCCCGGACCCTCCTGGTCCACTCCAGACGCCATCTTGACTCCACCGCGTGGGCTTGCCTTTGCCAAGGTTTGTTGCTCAAATCCTGAGTCCAGCATCGCCGACAGCCGACAGCCTCGTGGGACAGCTCGCACCTCCAGCCTGGACGCCGACAACGCCTCCTAGCCCGTGTGACTGCAGAGTCCAGCGTCGCCCACTCACCTGGTCGAGGTGACTTCATCCGGTGCCATCCTGGTGCCCAACATAATCACTGGCTAGTGATTAAGAACTAAGTCCCCTCTGCTTTCAGGTCGTCTCCTTCACTGATCCAGCCTTGGATCACACCGAACATCTTCACTGGTCGCCTGCCAGCAACTTCTTCTTTCAGGCTCCATAGACTTCAATGAGGATTCCCGAAGTCTTTTGAACCCTATGCAGCCGCGGCCCCTGGGCTAGGTAACTTGAGTATTTCGGTACTCCAGCACAGGTTCACTATCCAAGTGTCCAGATCCTTTGTCGTTTTTAGTCTACCTAGTCGGATTCGTCCGGAAACAGTAACTTTAGTAACACCAGCATCCATAGACTTCTTCCCGCATCCCGCGTGAGAGTGCACACTCTGCACACGATCTCCCTAGACCTCCTGCTCGTAATCTTAAGGTTCAGTAGTGTAGTCCTAGCAATCCTGAAGCCTCTGGATCTTGTTACTTACCTGCTAGTGTTTTGCATTCCACTTTTTGTGTATATGGTTTTTCGTGCCCCTCGGGCATTTGTGTAAATTGTGCAACTTAAAGTATTTTCGTAAGAGTTTTGTATTGTGCTTAGCTCCCTGACTCATAAAGAGTTCAGGGTAGAACTGTTATTAATAAATATCCTATATTTTTATAACAACTTGTGTGGTGTCCTTTCACTTGGTGTTCAAGGGGTATATGTGATGGTAAAACAGCTGGCTTAGCACGCCCTCTAGAGTTTAGCCTGAAGACTGCTTGTGTCCATGCTACTAGGATAGCTGGTCTAAAAGGTTGACTTACAACCAATCATCAATAAGGGTTGTTTGGTATGATACAAAGTGATCACTAGAATAGTGAGCACTATATATCAGGCCAACTTCTCACATGCCTCTTCTGCAAATCTGCAGAGCCGCAACGTGGTCCAGCAGGCACACGTTCACGAGGCACTACTGTCTGGACTCAGCAAGTGATGCAGATGCTTCGGTGGGAAGAGCAGTTCTTCGCAATCTTTTCCAATAAGGTGAGCCTCTGTTCTCCCGCCTCCTCTATGCTCTTCTCTAGACGCTTTACCATGTTTTTTTTGCATTTTTATCATTATGCATGTATACTATGATACTGTTAGCGTCTATGAGCATTAGGTTATGTGTACTGCTATCTATTCTGATTCAGGCATGTGAATCTATGAAAGACACCCCAAATACTGGAGAAGAACAATAGTTACTTACCTGTAATCTCTGGTTCTCCAGTATTGGTGTCTTTCATAGATTCACATGCAACCCGCCCACCTCCCCTCAGAGGCTCCCTCAGGCAATTATGTTGGTTTCACTCCTGTGTGAGAAAATCTGAGAGCCTGAGCCTCTGGGGAGAACATTCTGGTGGGTGCTGTCGCCTGATTGGCTGCAGTTTGGTCTAACATAATGACTAGGATAGTCATGAGTGTGGGAGCTTTTTGCTCCTGTAGCTAGGGCTACTTTACTTCCTGGTTGGTTATTACCAAGGTTTTTTGGGTATTACAGGCATGTTATTGCTTTTTTATATACCGTGGGACTCCCACTCCGACGACGGGGAATGATTCAGGCATGTGAATCTGTGAAATACACCAATACTGGAGAACTACAGATTACAGGTAAGTAACTATTGTTCATCCATGTCATTATAATGGTCCACATTCCAGTCAATCAGGCTGTAGCACCCTCTAGAACCTTCTCCTCAGAAGCTCAAGCCCTCAGATTTTCTACTGCACGTGGTGTGAAGGGAGTCTCCCTGAGCTCTGCTCAGTTTCTTCTTCTTCAACCTACAGAACTTCCAGAATATGTCTTTGTAGGAAGGGGGAGTCTCTAGTTGGCGCACTAAAAGAAGTATTTTATTATTCTGAGTTCAGGCATACTAAACATTAATTTCTACCATGTTCCCTGAGCCTGCTGGGATTATAGAGTGTAATAATTCCAGCAGCCCATCTGGCCTAAAAGGGAACTGGTAGCCTTACAATAGTGAAAAACGAATTTGGCAGTAATTCACTATTAGAACATGCCACACACACCAGGGCATGTTCTACCTTATACTTACAATGCACCCTGCCCTCAGGCCTACCATAGGGGTGACTAATATGAAGTTAAGGGAAGGTTTAGGGGCTGGCAAATGTGTGCACTTGCCCAGCCAGCATGACAGTACCAGACTGCACGCAGGTTCTGCAATGGCAGACCCTAGACACATTTTGAGGCTGCTTCTGTGGGTGGCGCAACCAGCGCTGCAGGCCCACTAGCAGTATTGGCATTTACAAGCCCTGGCACTCCTGGTGCACTTTACTGGGGACTAACAGTAAATCCAATGAACCAATCATGGACATCAATCACATGTACACTTTACAGTAGGGAGCACTTGCACTGCGGCACGGGTTGGCCGTGGCGCAGTGCCCTGAGTAGCGGACACCAGCAAAACATTTGAGGCACAACAGCAAAAAGTGGAAGGGAAACTCACACCAAGGTGCCAGGTCTAACAGTCTTCTTCAAAAAGGTCTTTGTTCAGACCGTGTTCTGCCTGTGGAAAACTTTGCCTTTTCTCTGAGGACCCACATCAAAAATGCATTTATTGCTTATACCCGGACCATGAGGTGAGGAGTTGCAAGATTTGCAGAACCTTTTCTTCGAAGACTTTAAAAGATAGAGAGGCCCGTCTCCTTCTGTGGCTGCAGAAGTTAAAGACTTCAGACAACCCAGTGTCTGACATAGAGAGTGTGTCTTCCCACCATTCGAAGACCTCTCTAAAACGTGGGTCTGAGACTGAGATTCCTTCTCCTTTTCTACAAAAGAAGCTTGTGGTCACTCAAAATCCAGTCTCCCCACGGGGTCTGCCAGCCTCTATGCCTACGGGACCTAGTTCTCTGGCGTCGCAGACCCCCGCTGTGCCCTCGTCCTCTAAAACAGGTGCTGGCCCGTCGACGACGAGGAGATCCGTCTACGTCATCCCTACATCGACGACGACCGGCACTCTGTCGACGACGACATCATCTACCTCGTCGACGATAGTCCTGGTGGTCCGGCCTATCTCGTCGATGATTAAAATCTCGTCGATGGCTAAGAAAACCGGCTCCCCCAAAGCGTCACTCATCGATGAAGGCTTCATCAATGCGTCCAGTGTCGTGGACGGTGGTCTCGTCATCGGCGGCTTCCTCGTCGACGGCAGTCTCGTCGTCGACCGTGGCTCCGTCAACGCTGAAGGCCTCGTCGATGCCAGCAACTTTTTTGTTGACGCTAGTTTCGTCGTCGACGATGGCCTCGGTGACGACTTCGACGACGAGCTCGACGACGGCACAATTTTCTTTGGTGACTGCAACCACCTTCACAGTGGCAACAGCTACGACTGGTGACTCAAGGAAAAAAGTCCCTCACTACTGATTTTGAGCTCTTTACAACATCCCACAGGTCCGCCTGCTCAACTCTTCGCATCAGCAGATGAGGATTCCTCTGATGATTTGTATGCTGATGACGACTTTCGTGCTGCAAGTAGCCTGTCAGAGTTGCATATAAAATTCCAAGACTATGATGATGATGATGACGATCGAGAGTCGCATATCTCCATTGCAGATGACAATAATGATGATGATCAAGGGGTTCCTCTGGCTCAATTACCCATGTTGTTGATTGCAAATCTTCAACATATGCTGGACGACTATAATCGTCGTTTTCCACCCTCTTTGCAGGCCTCTCCACCGCCACCTTCAATACCGGCATCAGTTCCGGTTGCACCGGCCAGTCACAAGTTCCTCAAGACGCCGATGTTGATAATGATAATATGGACCAGGATGTTGACACTCTTCTAAAAGATTGGGACAATTACCAAGCTCAGATTACGTCCCCTCCTCCCGATTCCCCTCTGGCATCTCCTCCAGTGGATATAGGAGGATTTCACCTTTTAATGGTAGGGGCGGCGTAGCGCTTTCACTTGCCTGTGACCACCAGACAAGAGGATTGTTTCCTCTATGATTTTAAGGATCAACCTCAAAAACAAGTACATGCTATTCCTATTATAGACTTCATCTGGCAGGAAGGACTCAAACTCATGCAACGGCCTAATTCAGTTCCGGCCGTACTCCCATGAATAGACAAAAAGTACAAGGCGCCTGAAAATTCACCTGCCTGCCTTGTTTCCTAGCCAAAGCCAGACTCAGTGATTATGCAGGCTGCCCAAAAGAGATCACGTAATCCGGCTTCTCCTTTAACATCCCCGCCGGACCAGGAAGGTCGACGCCTAGATACCATCGGCAAGAAGTTCTCCACCATGGCTGCGACCACAGTAAGGGCGGCAAATTCGCTAGCCATCCTCGGGCGATACGACCAACAAATGTGGTCGGAGATCTCAGCCTTCGTTGACCTAATTCCGGAATCCTCCTGGGCGGAAGCACTAAAAATCCTACAAGAGGGTAAAAAAATGTCATCAGAAATTATCGATTGCGCAATCGATATTTCCTCTACAGGGTTTGGACAACTGGCAGGTGCCGCAGTCTTAAGGAGGCAGGGCTGGCTTAAAGCCATGTCCTTTCGACCTGAGGTGCAAGCAAAGATACTTAACATTCCCTTCAATGGGGAATCCCTTTTCGGCCAGCATGTGGACGATGCCTTGGAGTCCATCAAAAAGGATACGGACACTGCTCTTGCCTTAGGATCTCTCCATTATCGGAAGTGGCCCTTTCGTGGCGCACGTGGCCGGGGCACATCATCCACTTTTCGCGGCTCTTCCTTTCAATACCGCTCCTATGGTGACAACAGACAGCGTTACTCCAACCAGAATCAAGCAAGACAAACTGATTCAAAACAGTATAGGAGAAAATCCACCTACAGGGGTGGAAATTCCTCTAAAATTAAAATGACTTTTTCAAAACCAAGTCACATCCTACTGCGAAGATTGGAGGTCGAATCTCCCAATACTCTTACAATTGGTCAAAAATAACAACGGATTGTTGGGTCTTGGATGTAATTTCAAGAGGCACACTCTAGAATTTATCAAGTTTCCTCCCCTCCGCCCTGCCACAGGACCCCCTCCTGCACACTTGAAGGAACTGTTTTCGCAAGTTGCAGTCATGATTCAAAAAGGGGCAGTCGAAGTGGTTCCTCGATCACAACAGGGGACAGGCTTTTATTCCCGATTTTTTCTTATCAGAAAGAAATCAGGAGAGTGGTGCCCAATATTAGACCTCAGGGCCCTCAACAAGTACATCAAGTCTCAGACTTTTCTAATGCTCATATTGACCGAAATCTTACTGTTCCTCAACCCCAACGAGTTCCTCTCCACAATCGACCTCCAAAATGCCTATTTTCATGTGCCAATCCATCAGAGACACAGAAGGTACCTCCGCTTCAAAGTAGGAACAAAGCATTTTCAATTCAAGGTTTTACCTTTTGGCCTTCGTTCCGCTCCAAGGGTCTTCACGAAGATCATGGCTCCGGTAGCGGCTTATCTACGCCTGCAAGGCATACAAATATACCCCTATTTAGACGATTGCTTGATAAAGGACCCAACCTTTCTCGCAGCAAAGCAACATACTCAGACTTGCCTGTCAGTCTTCAAAAACTTGGGTCTTTATATCAACCACGAAAGATCGCAAATACTTCCAGCACCAAAAAGAGTCCTTCTGGGTGCATTAATAGACACAAATCTTGCAAAGGTGTTTGTTTCAACAGAACGCCAAACACGCATCTCCAACATGGTGGCTCTTCTCTGCACAAAAAGGTCTGTTTCAGTCCGAACATTGAAATCCTTTCTGGGCATGACCTCATCCTGCATTCCGTTGATCCCCAACTGCAGGTTAAACATGAGAGTAATCCAGGAAGAATTGGACAAGCAATGGCGACAAGTATCGGGGACGTTCAACGACAAAGTTTCACTGACGCCTCGCATACAGGGAGCATTGGATTGGTAGGCTCACCCTCCCAACGTCGCAACAGGGCGCTTGTTTCAAGAGACAGCCCCCACACTTACCCTTACCACTGATGCTTCCTTAGAAGGTTGGGGCGCACACCTCCAAGGACTGTCCATCAATGGCAAATGGACTGCGATCCAACGCAGTTGGCACATCAGTCGCCTAGAGCTCTTGGCCATTTTTCTTGCTCTAAAGTCCTTCCGTCTACTCGTGGAAGGAGAGTCAATCTTTAGTGCTTACGGACAACACCACCAGTAAGCACTACCCCAACAAACAGGGAGGTACGAAATCACTACTGCTCTCCAAACAGGCACAGCAGATCTGGGAATGGGCAATAAAACATCGAGTCCAATTGACTGCAGTTCACATACCGGGCATCTCCAACGCCCTCGCGGACTCTCTCAGCAGATCTGCCACAGGCAACCACGAGTGGGAACTCCACTAACCAACTCTGGAGTATGTTTTTCACCTGTGGGGCCAGCCGGAGCTCGATCTATTTGCGACTCCACTCAATCGCAAATGCCTACACTACGCAAGTTGGCATCCCCACAAAGGATCGAGCGGGAATGCATTTTCGATCAACTGGTCGAAATAATTAGCATATTCTTTTCCAACGATCCCTCTTCTGCCTCGCCTCCTGCACAAGATGAGAGCACAATCATGCCAGATCCTCCTAATTGTGCCCAGGTGGCTGCGCCGACCATGGTTCACGGACCTCCTTCTCCTCTCTCAATGCGAACCGATCCCTCTTTGCCCCCTGCCTCACCTTCTCACCATGAACCACGGACAGATCTGCCATCCAGACCCGGCATCTCAAAGGCTTACCGCTTGAAACCTGAGCACCTTGAGTTTGCCCATCTAACTGTTGCACCTGACTATAGGGAGGTCCTCGCTCATGCACGGGCTCCTTCTACCATCAAAACTTATGAATTAAAATGGAAACACTTTTGTATTTGGTACCACTCAGAAAACATTGACCCTATGCTCGCCACCCCTGAGCAAATTTTACCTTTCTTCCTCCTTTTGGCTAAGTCGGGCCTTTCTCATTCCACTCTGAAGGTCTTCCTGGCTGCGCTTTCCCGTTTTCTATATGATGGTTCCACATCTCTATACTCCTCTCGGATCATTCGACAGTTCTTTAAAGGTTTGTTCCGGATGTTTCCACCTATCCGACGTCCTCCACCTTCATGGCTCCTGAATCTCATCTTGGCTCAGCTTCTCAAGCCTCTATTTGAACCAATCCACTTAGCGGATTTGAAATTCCTTACTTGGAAGGTTTCCCTCCTACGTGCACTTACGTCCTCCCGGCGAGTGAGTGACATACACGCTTTTACCATTCAGCCACCTTTTCTACAGTTTTCAAAGGACGCTGTCGTACTACGTGCAAACCCTACGTTTATACCAAAGGTTCCATCAGACTTCCACCTTAATGAACCTGTAATACTCAAGAATTTCTTTCCTAACCCTCAGTCTCCCGCTGAGCGTACTCTTCATTCGCTAGACCTGTAATGCCTTAAGTTCTATATCCAGCGCACTGCTGTATTTCGAAAGTCAGACCAACTTTTTGTGGCCTATAGGCGGATGCGCAAAGGACATCCGGTCACCAAACAGACTATCACTCGCTGGATTTCTTCTGCCATTTCCTTCTGCCATCAACGGGTTGGCAAGCCTCTTTCTGCTCCGGTGCGAGCACACTCGACGAGAGCAGTAGTATCCTCTACTGCCCTGTTTGCTGGCGTGCCTCTACATCAGATCTGCAGGGCGGCAACGTGGTCCAGCAGGCACACATTCACGAGGCACTACTGTCTGGAGACAGCTAACGCTGCGGACACTGCTGTGGGTTAGGTGGTGCTACGAAATCTCTTCAAATAAAGGTGAGCCTCTGTTGCTTCCCGCCTCCTGTCATAAAAGGATTTCTTGTGCAAATAATGCAATGTTACCAATATGTATTTATATGAATGCACTTTTCATTATTGCCTTTTATGATTATTATTTTTATGGTTTACTGCTTTCTATTCTTATTCAAGCATGAGGATCTATGAAAGACACCCCTAATACTGGAGAAGAACAAAAGTTACTTACCTGTAAACTGTAGTTCTCCAGTATTGGTGTCTATACGGCTCATGATAAGTCCCTGGACCAGCGGTTTTCTGGATTCAACAGGAATCCTTTGAAAACGTTTGCGTAATTTACACAAAATTACATAACAAATGCCAATTATGTGACTAGTATGGCTTTTCATAGACAGCTGATTGTCAATGATAACTCCAAGATTTCGTACCACGGATTTGGGCGATGGGCATGGGCCCAATTTCTGTGGTCACCTATAACTGGACCAGTGTTCATGTACCTTACCAACTAGAATGACCTCTGTTTTACTCCCGTTTAGCTGTAAGTGATTAGTACACATCCAATGATCAATATGGGTCATGCAGTCTTTAAAACGAATCTTTGTGTCAAAGGGGTCAGGGCCAAGGGTAATAAGTAGCTGTGTGTCATCAGCGTTTGACACCACTTCAAAACTGTAGGACCTGATTACCCTGGCCAGAGGTGTTACATACAGATTAAAAAGCATAGGACTTAGGATAGAACCCTGAGGGACTCCTATGCTTACCGACCGACTGCACGACGCCCGGGTGCCAACTCGTACTATGGTTGTTCGGTCTATTAGATAATTTCTGAACCAGTCGATTGCCTTGCCCCTGACACCCACCTCCCATAGACGCTGTTCTAAGATGCAATGGGAGATGCTGTCAAAGGCGGCTGACAAATCCAACAGGATGAGCATGGCGAACTGCCCGTTGTCTAAGGCAAGTCTAATGTTGTCTACCACCTCCACCAAAGATGTTTCTGTACTGTGTGATGCCCTGAACCCTGACTGTGATTGGTTCAGGGATGGCTGTCCACTTAAATGTTTAGGAAACCAGCAGAACCTGAACTTAGAGCCATAGGTGCCTCATTGGAGCACAACATTTGATTCTAAAGGCCAGTTAGCTAGACCACTTTGATCAGCAGTTTTTTGGAGTTTCATTGGGGCACAATATTTCATCCTGTCCACAATTAGTAGCCAGTGCCATTTATGAAGTCATGTGCTCCCATAGTTTAACACAAGAAACAACCCTCAAGGTGGCCTTTTGAATTTTCTCAAGCTTGCTCATGTGCTTCTAGGTTGCATCCTCCTTTTTAGTCCACTTGTAGCTGACACAACCAACAACTAAGAGTGTTTGCTTGATCTTCCATGTTAAGGTGATTATCTGAGACCGCTCCTTGGGACTTTACACTTTTCTTCAGTCTAAATTCAGAATCCCCTGCTGTCATAAAGATGCAGACAGCAAATGGTTTGTCCACTCCAACCCTAAAATTCACTGGCAGTAGTTCACTTTAGATAGAGCTGAAAGCTAGTCCTCTGTGCTTCATCCATTTGCTGGTATCAGCAGCCAAACTGTTGTGAACGCTCTTACAGTTCCTGTTCAGACTTTTCCATTTCCATCATTTTGTCCCAGCAGACTCTACTAATTCCAAACCCTGTGCTATTCTGACTCTTGTAGCTCTTTCTTAGAAAGTGGGAAGTTTTCATTCATGAGTAGAAACACTACAAATCTCTGTACCCCAAGCATCTGCTTTTATCATTACGATAACCAAGGAAACACCTTTGGCACCATGGTTGTTTTGTCTTTTTGTTGGAATAGTGTGCTGGTCTCACATTGTTTTCAAAGTATAAGATATGATTGATCATCAGATCCTATAAAAACCCAGGTATCAGACTATATAGATTAGAGAGGAACTTCGCACCAGTGCTATCGAAGCTGAAGTCACGCCAGCTTGCAGCGTCAACTTTAGACAATGGCATCAGCGAGAAGACGTGGCCTTCAGATTGTCGCTGTTTATGTTCTCTCCATGAACAAGTTGCAATTAATACCTGTCTTGTCATTTCATAATGAGATGACGCGCATGCTGCGCTGTGGGAGCCATCACTGAAAGTTGAGAAGAGACTTGCTGTTTATTGCTTCTGATAAAACACAGCCGTCTTTTGGCCGCCATAAGTGTGGCAGGGTATGCTCAGACGTGAGTCCCTTGCTCACTTTGCCACTGGATTCAAGCAAGCTGGGCTGAAGACGGCTGTAATGCCAGAAACCGGTCCTCGGAAGCTTGTTTCCGGTCCAGGGAAGGCATGGCTTGGCAGTTCGGGCTGGACTGTTCCCATGAGGCACAGGGTTTGACTGATTTGCATATAGCCATGTCTGAACTGGGGTGGCAGAGTGGGCTAAAGAATGGTGATGGATTAAACCCAGATCTTTTGACTGGGTGTGAGTGTTTGATTGGTTCAGATGCTTCGTCCATTACCACCCCCCTTTTGTACCGCTTTTGGCCGTCATAAGTGTGGCAGGGTATGCTCAGACGTGAGTCCCTTGCTCACTTTGCCACTGGATTCAAGCAAGCCGGGCTGAAGACGGCTGTAATGCCAGAAACCGGTCCTTGGAAGCTTGTTTCCGGTACAGGGAAGTCATGGCTTGGCAGTTCGGGCTGGACTGTTCCCATGAGGCACAGGGTCAGACTGAGTTGCATATAGCCATGTCTAAACTGGGGTGGCAGAGTGAGCTAAAGAACGGTGATGGATTAAACCCAGATCTTTTGACTGGGTGTGAGTGTTTGATTGGTTCAGATGCTTCGTCCATTACCACCCCCCTTTTGTACCGCTTTTGGCCGTCATAAGTGTGGCAGGGTATGCTCAGACGTGAGTCCCTTGCTCACTTTGCCACTGGATTCAAGCAAGCCGGGCTGAAGACGGCTGTAATGCCAGAAACCGGTCCTTGGAAGCTTGTTTCCGGTACAGGGAAGTCATGGCTTGGCAGTTCGGGCTGGACTGTTCCCATGAGGCACAGGGTCAGACTGAGTTGCATATAGCCATGTCTAAACTGGGGTGGCAGAGTGAGCTAAAGAACGGTGATGGATTAAACCCAGATCTTTTGACTGGGTGTGAGTGTTTGATTGGTTCAGATGCTCCGTCCATTACCACCCCCTTTTGTATCGATTCTTGCCTGCGGCATCGCTCTGTGGGCGAGGGCCTGCCTGAACCTTCTGGATGGGGGTGCACCAGCACTTCCCTCGGGTTGGGCAGAGCAACCGCAGGCCCCTGGCAAACCACTGTGAGGAGCCTAGACCTACAGGCCTGAACCCATTGGAGAGAGACAGCCCTGGGAGCACTATCAGCACCAACACTGGCCCTGGGGACGGTGCAGGCCCAAACTGTGGAGCACGGCTAACGCCCAAGCAACCACCAAGGAGGGGACCCCCCAGACGTGGAGGGGGTGGGGAGGCAAGGGGCCCGAGACCCATCCAGCACAGCACCCACGGAGCAACTGACAAAAGAGGTACCAGGGCATGCGAATCTGCAAGGTGCTGAATTCCTGCAGCCCCCCTTGGGAATGCGTTGCCTGGCCTCTGCCACGTGCGGTCTGGGATCCAGGAATTACTTGCGGGTGAGCCCCGACTTTGGGGGCTACTGCACCTCTCCCCCTGGCTGGAACTCTGCGCACGGCCCTGCACCGCGGGGTGATCCGAGGTTGGGACCCCAGCACTGTCCGCAATGCGCTCCTAGCCTGGGCCGCCACGCTGTATTGAACGAGGGGGGAGACAGGTAACCCTGCCTCTGAGAAGGGAAGCACCACCACGCTCTGCTAATGCATCGCTTTGGTCACTGCGACGCAGAGGGGGCATGGCGACTCTTCGAGCCACGCTAAAGGACATGCTCATCAAAACCTCAGCTCAGGACTGCCCGAGCACCCTGGTGGCCTCACTGCCCCCACAGGGCACGGACGACGACGAGGCTCCCATTACCCGCTTCTACCTCGAGGCCCTGTTGACGTGACACGTGAAAGAACAATCAAGAGCAATCAATTAAAGGGGACCTGGCCAGGGATTTGCACGGCGTTAGGAAAGAGATCTCTGACATTGGAGACAGAGTGGCCGCACTGTAGTCCAATGAGACCACTAGAGACGAAGAAACTGAACAGCAGGAACTAATCCGCCTCACTTATAGGCAGATAGATCTCCAGGCCAATGCCGAGGACCTTGCGAATAGGTCGAGGCACAACAACATACGAATCAGGAATGCCCCAACGGCGGCCGAAGCAGGAAACGTGGGGGAGTATGTCAAAGCTCTCTTCGCCCAGATCCTGGGTGACATACAGGAGTCAGACATTTGCCTTGATAGAATCCACCGGTTGGGCCCCCCAGAGCTCTGAACAGATATCCTGGCCTGTGTCCACAACTTTCCTCGGAAAGAACGCATTCTCTGGGCTACCAGGGGCCCTGACCCGATACACTTTCGCTGCCACCCACTCCAGCTGTACCAGAACCTGTAGAAGACAAAAGAATTCCGCCACGTGACCACATTCCTCAGAGAGCACAAAATTCCATACACATGGGGTCAGCCCTTCCACCTAATCTTCACCTGGGTGTGGATAATCCGCCAGTTACGCGTCCCTTAGCGCGGCATGTGCCATCCACCAAATTGAGCAGTCTGAGGCTCCAACAGGAGGAGCGGTCAAGACGGGGGTCAGGTCCAGCCGTTGGGAGCGGTAGAGGCAGAGACCGCGGGGCAGTGGGCCCCGGAGGCCAGATGCTAAGGTGATTGCGCAGGAGAGGAAGGCAGTCCTGAGAAGTCTGGCAGGTGACCGGGCGTCTGGAGGAGCAGAGTAAACCAGTAACGCTCGCCTTGCCTAGTGATGGGGTACACATCAGATGCTATTCGGGGCCGTGAGGGGGGCATCCCCAAGAAGAATCATGGTCACCATGAACCCCATCCTGTGGTTTCCTCGTCGGAGGATTGAGGCCTCTTTAATGGGCCTCTCCCTTCCAGAGACTATGTTGATGTTATCTTTTTGTAAAAGTTTGATTGAAATGTACCACTTCTCTGCACTATCAGGGGCATAACCCAAGGGGCAACAGGGACGTTGCTGCATCACTATTCATAGGCCGGGCATCTACATCACACCCTATGTTAGATTTGGGGATCTCTAGTTGGCAGAGGTAGGAACCTTGTCCAAATAGGGACCCTTGCCTCTAGTCATGGTAAGGGGGTACACTCCTAAAAAAAAAACCTGCTCACCCCCTTGGTAGCTTGGCACGAGCAGACAGGCTTAGCTCAGAGGCAGTGTGTTAAGCATTTGTGAACGCATACAGTAACCCAGTGACAACACTACAGATGGACACCACACAAGTTGTGGTATAAAAAAAAGTATTTTTATATAGACTTAACACAAGACCACAAATGACAAAAATCCACAATACTGTGCTTAAAAATAGTAGAATTAGCTTTGTTCTCTTTAGATGATAAATGCAACACTTTGAGTCAATATACCTTAGGATGCGAGACGCTATACAACGAAAGTGTTGCAGGGAAGGTGATGTGTTGGTTCCTTACACACAAAAACGATGATGCGTCGGTTCCCTACTGCTGCGTAGGGGACTGTGATGCCTCTGTTCTTGTATGCAAGGGGAGGCGATGCGTCAGTTTCTTACTGCGCTTCTGTGGCGATGCGACCAGCAGCGCCGTGATGCGATGAAGATCTGGTGCAAAGAAACAAAGATGGCATCTTCTCTTGGATGCAACATGATGCGTGCACGCCCGATGGCCGTGCAGCGACTCAACGATTCTTCTGAGCCGCAACAGGCCCTGCGACATACTTCCCGGTGATGTGGCGATGTCTGGTGCAACATCGATATTCTTCTCCGGCGATGCGACGACAGCGGCGACACGCTTCTTCTTCGCGAGTCGTGCTTCCAGCTCCTTGAGACACACAGCCCTCAGAAAGCCCAGCACAACTGCAGGCACTTCCAAGGAACTCTTGGGGAGTTGGTGGGTGAAGTCTGTTGTCCCTGAGACTTCAGCAGGAGGCAAGCTCTTTCTCAAGCCCTTGGAGATACTTCACAAGTTGATGAAAGTACACACAAAGTTCCTCTCTCCTTTCTTCGGCAGTCAGGCAACCACTACAGGCCAATACCCCAAGCAGAACTTCAGCTCAGGGCTAGGCTCTCCTCAGTCTCTCTGGTACCTCTCCTCAGCAAAGGTGTCTACTTGTTTCCCAAACGTGATCTAAAGTTCTGGGGTCTGGGTCACCTTTTATACACAGTTTCTCTCTGTTCTCTGAAGGCAGAGAGGCCTTTGCCTAGTCCAAACCGGTTTTGGTCAGTCCTAGAGCACTCTGTTTACATGCCTCCTTCTTTCCTTTCACAGTGTAGGTCAGACACATCAGATGCACCACAGGAGGTGGAGCCAGCATTGTGGAGGGAAGGCACAGCCCTATTCAGGTCCGAGGTGCAACACCTCCCACCCATCTGCATGTAGATCTCTCTATTCAGCCCTGTGCTGACTCACCCTGTCTCCTGGAATTCCCCAGGCCCTGTCACTCAAACTCCATACAAGGAATACACAACCTAGCAGAGGCAGGCTTGGATGGTTACACAAGAAAATACCTACTTTCTAAAAGTGGTATTTTCAAACACAGAATGGTAAAACAAACTTCACTAAAAGATGCATTTTATCATTCTGAATTCAGGCATTCTAAACTCGAAATTCTTCCTAGTTCCCGGAGTCAGTTAGGATTATAAGATGTAATAATCAAACCACCCATTCTGGCCTTTGGGGAACAGGTAGCCCTGTAATAGTAAAAAACGCAAATGGCTGTAATTCACTAGTAGGACATGCCACACACACCAGGGCATGTCCTACCTTATACTTAGAATGCACCCTTCCCTTGGGCCTACCATAGGGGTGTCTGATATGAAGAACAGGGAAGGTTTTAGGGACTGGCAAGTGGGTGCACTCACCCAGTCAGCATGGCAGCACCAGACTGCACACAGGCTCTGCAATGGCAAGCCTTAGACACACTTCACCCGCTGCTCCGGTGAGTGGCACAACCAGTCCTGCAAGCCCACCAGCAGCAGTTGATTTACATGCCCGGGGCACACTCAGTGCACTGTACTAGGGTCTGATAAGTAAATCAGATCAGCCAATTATGGAGTCATTAATCCATACATCAATTTACAATAAGGAGAGCATATGCACTTTAGCACTGATCAGCAGTGGTAAAGTGCCCAGAGTCATAAAACCAACAAAAACAGGTCAGACAAAATACAGGAGGAAGGCAAAAAGTTCAGGGATAACCCTGCAAAAAGGGCCAAGTCCAACACCCTAGTACTGTGAGTACCGCTCACATGCAGCAAGACCGCATCTACACACAATGACTACAGGTGACACCCTAAAGGTACTCTCCCTAAATGTTAAAGGGCTTAACAACCCAGTCAAAATGCAAGTCTATCCTCTCCTACCTGGAGCACACTGAAGCAGACGTCTGCTTCCTCAAGGAGAACAACCTCTTTGCGGGTGAATCTCATAGGCTTAAATCCAAAGCCTTCCCGTAGCAACTACTCTCCTTCTTAGGGTACAAGACTGCGGGGTGGCTATTTTAATTCCAAGGCTCTAAAGGCCTCAAGTTGACAAAACTCAAGCGTCGCCTCCTGGTGTACCAAATCCAGTTAGGCTTCCAGACGTTAACTATAAGCTCCCTTTATGCACCTAATGAAGGGCAAGAGTGTTTCGTCCGCAAAGCTTTAGCCGTGACCCTGACATCTCAGGACAGACTGGTCTTAATAGGAGGCGACACATAGTCTTTGACAAGAATATGGACCGCTCTGTCCATAGGTAGGGAGGAAGCGGGGCATTATCAGGGGACTGACTTGCATGTTTAAGGGAGGCGGGGTTAATAGTCTTGTGGAGAGCATCCCATCCCAACACTTGTGACTATACATTTTATTCGCATGCACATAGATCATATGCCCGTTTGAACTATTTTCTGGGAACCCTAGCCCTTCACCAACTCCTCCACACTGTGAAGATCGAGCCAAGTGCCCTATCTGATCACTCAGTGCTGGTCCTTGAGATACACAATCCCCAACAGAGAAATGCGAGAAGACGATGGAGGCCCCGGGAATCTCTGCTGCAGAGTCCAGAAGTGTTTTCCTGGCTTATAACTGCCATCCGTGATTACATGGAAGTCAATGACTCCCCAAATACACCACTCCCATTCAGTTGGGGTGCAATGAAGGAGGTTGTCAGAGGATAGCTGATATCCCTTTCGGACACCAAGAATAGGCAGCCTAATACCAAAAGGGCAGAGTTACAGATACATTTCAGAGAATTAGAACTCATCCATCACCGCACTTGTGTCCCTAGGGTTTGGTGGCAGCTGGGGGCCGCAAGGAAGCAGCTGGCTGGTCTAGATCGAGACAGAGAAGAATTTGCTCTGCTGCGCCTCAAACTCTCCTTCTACCTGAATGGGAACAAGAGTGGCAGGCTCCTGGCTACTAAGTACAAAGCCCAGCGACATGCCAATAGAGTAAATTCCCTTCTGACGGAGTCCAGGGAGCAGCTGTAAGACAACGCCTCCATTGCAGCCTGCTTTCGGGACTTCTTCACAGCTTTGTATTCAGATCAAGTTGTCCCCTCTGACGCCATAACACGTTACTTCCCAGACTCTTCAAGGACCAAACTGGTGGACTCCCGGGCGTCCGCTTTTGATGATCCCATACGTGTCGAAGAAGTCATATCTGTTATCTCCAGGCAGAAACCATTGAAATCTCATGGCCCAGATGGGATTTCCTCTTGGTTTTACAAAGCCTTCTGCTCCGAACTCGCCCCAGTTCTTACCTGGCACTTTAACACAATTACAGACTTGACCTCTCTCCTGGCTTCGATACTAGTTATTCCCAAGCCTGAGAAGGACAAGCGATCCTGTGCCAGCTAACACCCAATATTGCTGTTAAATGCGGATGAGAATATCTTTACGGGTATTCTTGTATCCTGCCATAACCCACTGATGCAAGTCCAGCAGACAATGTGCGAATAACACTCAATTAAAGCGCACAGCAGACAAGGCTCAAGCATGCTATCAGTGGACGCTGAGAAAGCCTTTGAACGGGTGCACTTGCCCTTTCTCAGTGCGACCTAGATGCACATTGGATTTTGGGAGAGATCTCGATCTTGGGTCCTTAGCTACGACGGGTCCCCAATGGCCTCGGTGAGAGTGAACCGGCTGGGCTCTGAGGGCTTCCCAATACGCAGGGGCACACGCCAGGGTAGTCCGCATTCTCCCCTTTTATTTAATCTTTATACGGAACCCTTTGCGCTGTGCGTGAGAGATCAATCCCAGATCAGCGGGATTCCCTTGGGAGGGAGGAGCATTGAATCAGCCTGTATGCAGACGATGTCATGGTCATGCTTGACAACCCTGTTGAGAGCTTGCCCCCTTTTTTTAAACGAATTAGCAGAGTTCGGAAGGGTGTCAGGATTTTGAATGAACCGTCACAAGTCTCACACGCTCGACCTCACACTCCCTCCTCGTGAGCTAGAGACGCTAAAACGAGCTCATGCAATTTGTTGAGCACCCAAGTCATCCCCCATCTGGGTGTTCAGCTCTGCCAGACACTGGAGAGAACAAGAGTTCTCAACTACGGAGCGTTAACAAGACGAGTGCGCAACAAATTAGGCCAGTGGCGACACAACCCTCTCTTCCTATAGGGCCATGTTGCGGCCTCTAAAATGACGACCCGGCCCAGGATCCTCCTCATTTTCCAGGCCCTACCATTGCCCCTCCCCCGACAGGCACGGTCGCAGCCTTACAGACCGCACTGAATCACTTAATTTGTACAAGAATGAACAAAGAGCAAAGCTGACTCCCCCCAGTGGATGGCGGACTTGGAACATCCTGCCTCCTTCAATACTACCAAGCTGACTAGCTTCGGTATCTAGTGGAGTGGTCTAGGGCAAAGCCAGAGCAGTACTGGCTGTTCATGGACAGAGCCCTGGCGGGAACTTCGCTGGCAAAGGTCCTGTTTCTTCCATGAGCTCACTGTGCCCCCATCGCTTATACATCTTGCCGATAACACACTCTTTACCAAGAGTGTGGGACAGATGTATTCTCAAAGGGAGGTTGACCACCTTGCTGTACCCCCTGACCCTGATTGCCGACAACCCAGATTTACACCTGGACTTGGGCCATAATTTCAGGCGTGGGGGCAGCACCTTGTAAAGTGATAGGACACTTCTTTAATCAAGAAGGACCTGTCTCCTTTGATGCTCTAAAGTCAGACTATGCCATCCCCGAAAATGAACGCTTCCGATATTTCAAAATCAGACACTAGCTAATGCACCCATAGATGCGCCAGGGAGCAGGAAGGTCACTGACACCTTATGAGAAATGTCTCCTAGGCAAACAAGTAGACAAATGCCTTATCTCGGAGCTATACGTTCTACTCCAGCCGACACGACTGAAGATAGATCCCTGGCCCAGAACCGCTGGCAATCCGAAATAGTCCGCCAACTCTCCTTGAAGGAATGGCACAACATATTCCATCGAGCACGACCCACCACTTACAGCATAGTGAGCACTGAAATGGCTGTAAAAATCACATCTTATTGGTACCTAACCCCGGTGCGACTTCACCGGGGGAATCTAGCTCGCATAGACAACTGCTGGCATCAATGCAGGGCAACGGGCACTCTCACACACATACTTTGGGATTGCCCGGGGTCACAGCGTTTTGGCCCTCGGTGTTAGATGGTATAGACACCCACTTCTCTAACCACCTCCCTAGATTCCCATCATATACTTTACTAGACCTCCCAAATACTTTCACCTACTCCCCCTCATCTCGCAGAGGGCGCCAGATCAGCATAGCACTGGGAGCCGCCCATCAGCCGCCCATCAGACCATCCTAGCGCTCTGAGGAACAGTCACCGCCCCAACCCACACGGCGTGGCTTCGACTTCTGTGGGATATCCTTGGGATGGAAAAACTCACCCTTACACTCACATCACGGGGCAATACATTTAGAACCCTAGGGAGTCTCTTCATAGCTTCATTAACTAAGGAATTCAGAGAGTTGACCTGTCCAAGTTACCTGCAAATACTTCATCTTACAGACCTAGATGCAATCCACAATACCCCGATACTGTATATCACACAGCAAGTGGTTCTGGGGAAGGATAGGCAGGTGGGATGACGGGGGAGTTTCCCTTTCCTTCTTTCTCTCCTCTTTTCTTAAATGGATTTAAACGTTGCATTATTACAACGTGAAACAGAGAGGTTTCCTCTTGTGTTGTGTACAGTTAACTTGTTATGCAAATGCGACAATAAAAACAGATTTAAACCTAAAATACACGTAATGTTTTAATGCCACCTTTGATTGTGTTACTCATTATTAAAGAGGGTTTGGAGTTCCTCTGTGTCCCTGAACTCTTCTTGTGGGACTGATTGTTACCAGGAAACCCTTCCTTCATAGTACGCTCAGTGGGTCGTGTATGGGTTGCAGTCCAAGTGGATTTCTAATTCATATTAGCAAATTGGCTAAATCCTTCCACTAGGGTGGTTAGAAACCCGAACCCTATGACTCTGAGGGGGTACCGTCAAATAATGTATCAAAACTTATCAGAGGTTGACATCTGTCTCATAATCATTGCTCAATGATAGAACCAGTTTTGTTTCATCAGCATAATTATGAAATCCTGGCCCCTGTGTAACAAATAGATTGTGTGGGGCTTCACTCAGACATTAAAACATAACGGTGACAGGTGGGGACCCACAATAAAACTGCACTGGGACCAGACTCCCCTTTTCTTATAGTCTGAAATGATTGATTTGAGAGAAACCTCTCAAGCTTCATTCTGGAG
Organism: Lissotriton helveticus; assembly: GCF_964261635.1. Lineage (NCBI taxonomy): Eukaryota > Metazoa > Chordata > Amphibia > Caudata > Salamandridae > Lissotriton > Lissotriton helveticus. Next base: position 19,111,419 of record NC_136068.1, on the reverse strand, counting down.
AGGCTGGAGGGATTATGGTCGATGGTGCGTAAAGCAGTTGTGAGATCCAAGATCACCAACAGTGTTGCTGCCACTCACCTGCCACCCTCTGTCATCTTTCCCATACAGACCTCAATGCTGTCTCTGTGCCCTTGTGAGGTTTAAAACTGGACTGGAACCCTCATAGCAGACTGTGCTGCTCAAGACACAGAGTGATTTGTCAGGTTACTACTTCCTACAAGATCTTTACTAAAAATGGAGCTCCAGCATAGGCCTTTAGCTGCCTTGGTTCTTGGGATCTAAGGAGGCTCTGTTAGACTTAGTTAGACACAAAATCTGGAGATACTTCCTTGACCATGAAGGAAGAGCAGTTTTCAGCTGGATACCGAAGTGATATTCATGGCTCTATTAATGAGCTCTATTTCAGCTGAGGTCAAACTAACTCCAAATACTAATACCTGCCCAGACCAGTTCTTAGCCATGTTATCCAGTGGGAGGTGGATAACATGGCTAAGAGCATTTCGTCGCTAATACGTGAATATCCCTGTATTCTCAGCGATGTTCACGCATTTCGCCGCTATCGCTGGATATTTTAGCACAATGGAGAAAAACTTTGCTAATAGCATGTTTTCTCCGCTAACATATCCAGCGATAGGTAGCGATAAAAAAATCGTCGCTAAGCCTATTTAGCAATAAATATCGCTATTTGTTGGTAATATGCCCCTTGGTTCTGCATGTCGAGTGCAGATGGCATTTTATTAGTAGATTGTTTTAGGCTCATAGGAGGGTGGACCCTGGAGGCTTCGCCAGGGATCTCAGATGCATCTTCTGGCAGATTCAACTCTAGTGTTGTACTTGGTAGACATGACCACTTCTGTAATACTTTTACACAAGTACTCAAGATACTAGCTCTGGGATAGTGGATCATTATGATGAGTTAAATATACTTCTTCCAGGTACGTATTGTACATTTGCATCCACTCCTTGGTTTTAGTGGGACAGGAACGCTTCATTGTTCCATTAACAGATGTGTTAAAGCCAATAGAAAAAGTTTTTATCTATTGTGTTTTTGGACTTTTATTAGATGTTCTGAGGACAGAACTCATACATTTTAAAAGACACAGTCAGGTGATCAATGCCTTATCGATCCATTGCTAAAAAACAAGTTGAATTATTATTATTATTTTTAATTAGCATTTATAAAGCGCATGACTGCCCTGAGGCATCCCAGCGCTGGCAGCAGTTAAAGCTGAAAAGAGAAAGCTAGCAGTTACTATTCTGGAATAGCCATGTTTTAAGACCCTTCCGGAAAGAGGGGTGGGCAGTTTCATGTTGGAGAGTGAGAGGGAGGGAGTTCCAAAGTGCAGCTATGTTATATGAAAAGGAGCGGCCTCCACTCCGCTGCCTATTGATTTTCGGAATGCAGGCTAAATTTAAGTTCTCCGAGTGAAGAGATTTCTTAGGGAGATAGGCGGCGATCAGAGACCGATTGATTCGGGGTCCTGTGCCCCTAAGGGTCTTATGAGCAGTGCATAAGGCCTTAAAGGAAATCCTCTCCTTTATTGGTAGCCAGTGAAGGGCTTTCAGACTGGGGCTGGCTGACTGCGTGCTGCTGCAACCTGTCAGAAGCCGTGCGGCGCAGTTCTGGGCCACCAGGAGCTTCCCTAGGGTGGGCTTTGAGGATCCCAGATACAGTGAGTTACAGTAGTCCAGCCGCAAAAGAATCAGGGCCTGGACTACTATTTTCTTAGCTTCAGTGGGCAATAGGAGAAGGACCTTCCGTAGCATTCTAAGGATGCTCTCACAGGCCCCCGTCACTGCCACTGCCTGCTGGTCGAGTTTAAGAGAGTCATCCACGCACACACCAAGGCTCTTGATCTTGGACTTCGGAACTGGGGGGGGCGCCCAAGCACAGAGGCCAGGAAAGTGTGGGGGTTAGCTTGGCAGTGTTGTCCACGTACATGATTTCTGTTTTTTCTCCGCAGTTTAAGAAAGGAGGGTTGCATCCAGGTGGCGACTATTCCCAGGCAGAGCTCCAGGTCTACAGGGTCAGTCCCCGGATGATTTAGAGATATCACCAGCTGGGTGTCATCCACGTAAGTGACCACTTTGATCCCATACGGCTGGATGACCTCAGCCAGCGGCCTCATATATACGTTAAATAACGTAGGACTCAGGGAGGATCCCTGGGCACTCTATAGTTCAAAGGAAGAGGGCTGGAGGTGGATTCCCCCGCGAAGACCTGAAAAGTTCTTCCACTAAGAAATTATTGGATCCAGGAAATAGCATTTCCTGCTACCCGGCTCTCCTTAGCCGTTCAATGAGAACATTGAAGACGACCGTATCAAAGGCCACTCTGAGGTCTAGAAGGATGATGGCCGCCACTCCTCCCTGATCCACTATCCTCCTAGCTTCCTCAACCACCGCCGTTAGGGCAGATTCCGTGCCGTGTTGTGGGCGGAAACCAATCTGGGATTAATGAAGTAGCTCATGTGTTTCTAGGAAGACTGATAGGGTGGAGTTTATATATTTTTCTAAGATGTTACTAAGCAAAGGTAGGAGGGATATGGGCCTGTAGTTGCTCAGTACTTTGGGGTCCTGGCTGGGTTTTTTCAGTAATGCTTTAACCATAGCATGCATCCATACCGGTGGCACAAGTCCGTTGGTAATGGACTTATTAAACACCTCCTGATGACTGGTAGAATCACATCTTTGGCCTTGGATAAGATGTGCGGGGGGCTGGGTCTAGGGGAGAAACAGATTTTATTTTGACAAAAATTTTAGCAAGAGTCTCCATGTCCACGAGGGGAAATTTCTCCAAGGTGGGGGTGGTTGCTACCACTGCCCATTGCTCCTGTGGCCCAACTACTTCCGTCAAAGTGATATCTAGATCACTGGGTAGTGGGGATACAGGGAGAGTCTTATAAATGGCTTGTATTTTTCCCTGAAAGTAACTCGCCAGTTCATTACACTGTTCCTTAGATGAGTTTCTGGAAGTATCATGGGAAGTGGGCCCCAGGAGAGATTTAGTAATTCAGAAGATTTCTTTGGGTATGTTTGATGCTGCCTTCATTTTGTCCTCATAATAAAATGACTGTGCCCTCTTGATTACCACTTGATATCTCTTTATAGCTTCTCTGTAAGAGTTTTTAGCGCTTTCACTAAAATCCTTCCTCCAGCTCCTCTCTAGATGTTTGCATTTTTGTTTAAGCAATTTAAGCTGAGGTGAGTACCATGGGGAGGTATTTTCTCTCATCCTACGATGATTTTTTTTTTCTGGAATGACTTTATCCAGTGTGGATACCAACCAACAGTCAAATGTCTTAGCTGCCGAGGAGATATCTGCCTCAAAATTAGGTTGAGAGTTTATAAGTTGTGTTGACCATGCCTCAGCGGAAAGTTTGGACCATGGGCGGGCTTTCGTCAACCTATGTTCCTTGGATTCACAGTGGAAAGTTATTTCAGAGAGAAGGGGATCATTAAATGATCGGTCCATGGTAGCGGAAAAGGGGTCTCTACTGTCAAATCCAAGATATTAGTGAACACAAGATCCAAGGTATGACCTTTTATGTGCGTGGGTGCGGTGACTTTTTGTATAAGTTGTATTGCGGCAAGATCTTGTATTAGCTCAAATGCCTTTCTTTTACTAGGGTCCTCAAAATGGATGTTTAAGTCCCCTATCAGTGTAAAATACTGAGGGATTTTGCAAGCGCCACTGCCACTTCTGGGAGTGAGCTAAGGAAAGGGCCCCCTGGCCCTGGCTGTCGGTAGATAAGAATTCCTGAGAAAGACAGTGTAGCTGAGAGAGAAAAAGAGAAAAAAAAGCTCTCAGAGTTAAGTACTAGGTTGGGTTTAGTTCTACAATTAAAAATATCTTTGTAAATTATGGCAATGCCCCTCCTTTTTTCCCACGTGATCATTGTGCTGGATATTATAGCCTGGGGGTAGTGTATAGACCAAGTCAGGGGCTGAGTCTTTGTGCATCCATGTTTCTCTTTAAAAAACACATCTGGCTTAATGTCCTCAATGAGCATTTTGAGCTCTCCTGTATCTTTAGGAAGAGACCTGCAGTTAAGTGAGAACATTTTGTAGGTTATATATACACAGGGTTCTCTCTGTGGTGTCCCAGGCTTCTATTCAGTGTGAAAGGGCATTTTGTACAAGTGGAGTCCCCATGTCCTAGGGACATAGAGTGGAGGCAGTCCATTTTGTCCATGTCCCTAGTCTCTATAAGTTGTGAAGGGGTATAAGTCAATTTATAGGAAGCACGTGGACCAGGGGTTCTGACCCCTGCCCCCGGTCAGGCGTGGATGGGAGCAGACGGGCTTGCCTTAGGCACGCCTTTGTCGCGCCAACGGCACACCCGCTACGTGCGTCCGCTGCGCGTCCACTATCCCCCTTCCCTTTTCATGAATCCTGCCCGGAAGAGCGTCAGCCTGGCCCCGCTCCACCCCGCCTCCTGCTCCGACACCCCCTCAACACAAACGGACACCGCAGTGGACCGGAGGGCGTTGGGAGTAAAATGCAAGGTCCCAGCAGGTGAAAGTTATTTTTTAAAAGGATGTCTAGGGGGGAGCGGCCAGCCCCGGAATAGTGGGGGTCCACAGATGAATGGGGAACCTTAGGAGCCCCAAAAGGCAGAGGGGCTAGGAGGAAAACCATCCATGAGCCACTGAAAGAAGGGTACGAGGATTCAGGCCGTGGGGCGGCGAGGAGCCCTCCCTGGAACATGCCGGTGAAAAGGCAACAGTAAGGCACCTTGTCTCCGGGGAGGAACACACCAACAGATTGCCAACCTCTGGAGATGAAGAGACCTCAGGGGATGACTCCAGAACCCGACGCCGGCGCGGCTCAGTGGAGTCCACCACTGGGACCAGATTGACGTCAATCGGCGCTGGAGGGGGCACTTGTAACTCCGGGCCGACTCCTGCCACCACGTGCTCTCCATGAGGGTGGGGCGGGGTCAATGCCAGAACAGCGAGGGAGCGGCGCCGAAAAGGCGCCGGCTCAGCCTCAGACGGTCCAGCCACCCGCACTGAGGACCGAGGGGGACTCGGGAAAGCACCCCAGGTACCTGCCTCCACCCGTGACTCCACCGGAGCAGGGGACGAACGCTCCTGGTGACGAAACGGCCCCGGCTTGGCCTCTGGTGAATAAACTGCCTGCTCACACCATCACGGCGGTCTTCTGCAATGCCACAGGGAGCCCCGTAGGGAATTGCGGCGAGGCAGAGAAGCCAGGTGCCGAAGAGGGGAGCCCCGAAGGACCGCACTTTGACGGCACCACCCTCCTATGACCTGGAGCCGGAAAGTCCGGCGCCGGGGCGGAGCCCCCGGCTACTCCACGGAAGGCCCCGAGTGAGGCAAGGGTTCCGCGGACGTCTCAAGAGGTGAAGCAAGGGCCAAAGAAGCCTGCAGTGCCGCCGCGTAGGCTGTCATTTGGGCCCTAGTCGCCTCTGTGCCAGGAAATCGCGGGTAGGAAGGTGACAGGCGAGGGAGCATGTCCCGGGGGGAGCAAGCACCCATAGCGAAAGGAGGACAAGGCATTGGAGACAAACGAAAGGACCTACCAGCCGGCGAGTCACGCCCTTGGGCTCACGGAGAAAGACGATGTCGCAGACGAAACCGGCGGTTCCTTGCTTCCGAGGTAGGGGACGGACGCTGGAATGGCACCGACCTGGACAAGCGCGCCGAAAGCAACTTCATCTGGCACTCCCGCCAGGACACAATACGGATCCCCGTTGCACGCGGAAAAGAGAAAAAACAGACGTAGGCGCGCTGGGGTGGGACTTATGTATCCGAAGGTAAGTAACTCCTACGTTAAAACAAGTAGAGTAAAATAGCTGCTAGTGAGTTTTAAAGATAGCCCGTTTGCCGCTGAATATTAGTAGGACAAAGATTTCAGGAAACCAGATACCAGTCATTGCGTGCCCCTTGTTTGTGTGTGGGTTCTATGTATTTCATGATATGTTATGCTATTTTACCAGTTATTTCTTTAGCACATGTGTGCTCAACTTTCATGGTGCTCGATAACTGAAACCTAACATGAGCTACAAAAGCCAGATCTGTTATCTGTTCAGCAAAACCGTTTTCCGCAGCTTTCTGAACTGATTAAGAGAGGTTGTTCTAGAAGAAATAACGGAAGAGAGTTCCTTCACTTAGCTGCGGCAATAGAGCAGGCATGTTCACCAGAACAAGCTGCTCAAATTCTAGGGACTTCCAAAGGTCCAAAGAATCCTAGCAGGTTTCTGCTACCCGAACGCGGCAGCCATAAATTCAGGATATGCCCTGGTTCATAGCTCTATGAACCTTGACTATAGGCTTGAAGATTACTCTGCTCCTGATAGGAGGCCAGGGGAGATGTTTTAATACTGACGTGAGGTGTTGGCACTTTGGGGGCTGTATTTTCAATCAGCTGTGGATGAGTCTTTGTTCTGTGAGAGGTAGATAGATCAGACAATATGGACAGGACCATTGACAATAGAGATACGTAAAGTCTTGTCAGTATAAGGAAGAATACAGCACATGGCCTTCATTTGGAGATTGTTACCAGTAAAACCTCCCAAGATTGTGAATGATTTAAAGGGGATGGACAAGGCCCCATAGCTTCTGGCCTCTGCAATAATTCAGATGTTATGCTACCTGCTGAAGTAACTGACCTGTGAGGAGGATCCTACACGGCTCCTCCTCTGACTCCGATTGTCACCACCGGTCTAAGTATGAAGCGCATTGGACTCTAGACTGGACCTCTGACGAGGATCCTGCACGGCTCCTCCTCTGACTCTGATTGTCACCACCAGTCTAAGTATGAAGCGCATTGGACTCTAGACTGGACCTGTGAGGAGGATCCTACACGGCTCCTCCTCTAACTCCGATTGTCACCACCAGTCTAAGTATGAAGCGCATTGGACTCTAGACTGGACCTGTGAGGAGGATCCTCCACGGCTCCTCCTCTGACTCCGATTGTCACCACCGGTCTAAATATGAAGCGCATTGGACTCTAGACTGGACCTGTCAGGAGGATCCTGCACGGGTCCTCCTCTGACTCTGATTGTGACCACCGTTCTAAGTATGAAGCGCATTGGACTCCAGACTGGACCTGTGAGGAGGATCCTACACGGCTCCTCCTATGACTCCGATTGTCCCCACCGGGTTAAGTATGAAGCGCATTGGACTCTAGACTGGACCTGTGAGGAGGATCCTGCAACGCTCCTCCTCTGACTCCGATTGTCACCACCAGTCTAAGTATGAAGCGCATTGGACTCTAGACTGGACCTGTGAGGAGGATCCTACACGGCTCCTCCTCTGACTCCGATTGTCACCACTGGTCTAAATATGAAGTGCATTGGACTCTAGACTGGACCTGTGAGGAGGATCCTGCACCGCTCCTCCTCTGACTCTGATTGTCACCACCAGTCTAAGTGTGAAGCGCATTGGACTCTAGACTGGACCTGTGAGGAGGATCCTACACGGCTCCTCCTCTGACTCCGATTGTCACCACCGGTAAGCGCATTGGACTCTAGACTGGACCTGTGAGGAGGATCCCACACGGCTCCTCCTATGACTCTGATTGTTCCCACCGGGTTAAGTATGAAGCGCATTGGACTCTAGACTGGACCTGTGAGGAGGATCCTGCAACGCTCCTCCTCTGACTCTGATTGTCACCACCGGTCTAAGTATGAAGCGCATTGGACTCTAGACTGGACCTGTGAGGAGGATCCTACACGGCTTCTCCTCTGACTCCGATTGTCACCACCGGTCTAAGTATGAAGCGCATTGGACTCTAGACTGGACCTCTGAGGAGGATCCTGCACGGCCCCTCCTCTGACTCTGATTGTCACCACCGGTCTAGGTATGAAGCACATTGGACTCTAGACTGGACCTGTGAGGAGGATCCTGCACAGCAACTCCTCTGACACAGATTGCCACCACCGGTCTAAGTATGAAGTGCATTGGACTCTAGACTGGACCTGTAAGGAGGATCCTACACGGCTCCTCCTCTAACTCCGATTGTCACCACCGGTCTAAGTATGAAGCGCATTGGACTCTAGACTGGACCTGTGAGGAGGATCCTACACGGCTCCTCCTCTGACTCCGATTGTCACCACTGGTCTAAATATGAAGCGCATTGGACTCTAGGCTGGACCTGTAAGGAGGATCCTGCACGGCTCCTCCTCTGACTCTGATTGTGACCACCGTTCTAAGTATGAAGCGCATTGGACTCTAGACTGGACCTGTGAGGAGGATCCTACACGGCTCCTCCTATGACTCCGATTGTCCCTACCGGGTTAAGTATGAAGCGCATTGGACTCTAGACTGGACCTGTGAGGAGGATCCTGCAACGCTCCTCCTCTGACTCCGATTGTCCCCACCGGGTTAAGTATGAAGCGCATTGGACTCTAGACTGGACCTGTGAGGAGGATCCTGCAACGCTCCTCCTCTGACTCCGATTTTCACCACCAGTCTAAGTATGAAGCGCATTGGACTCTAGACTGGACCTGTGAGGAGTATCCTGCACAGCTCCTCCTCTGACTCCGATTGTCACCACCGGTCTAAGCATGAAGCGCATTGGACTCTAGACTGGACCTGTGAGGAGGATCCTACACAGCTCCTCCTTTGACTCCAATTCTCACCACCGGTCTAGGTATGAAGCACATTGGACTCTAGACTGGACCTGTGAGGAGGATCCTGCACAGCAACTCCTCTGACACAGATTGCCACCACCGGTCTAAGTATGAAGTGCATTGGACTCTAGACTGGACCTTTGAGGAGGATCCTGCACAGCTCCTCCTCTGACTCTGATTGTCACCACCAGTGTAGGTATGAAGCACATTGGACTCTAGACTGGACCTGTGAGGAGGATCCGCATTGGCCCCTCCTCTGACTCTGATTGTCACCACCAGTGTAGGTATGAAGCCCATTGGACTCTAGACTGGACCTGTGAGGAGGATCCTGCACAGCTCCTCCTCTGACTCCGATTGTCACCCGCGCATTGGACTCTAGACTGGACCTGTGAGGAGGATCCTGCACAGCTCCTCCTCTGACTCTGATTGTCACCACTGGTCTAAGTATGAAGCGCATTGGACTCTAGACTGGACCTGTGAGGAGTATCCTACACGGCTCTCCTCTGACTCTGATTGTCACCACCAGTCTAAGTATGAAGCGCATTGAACTCTAGACTGGACCTGTGAGGAGGATCCTGCACAGCTCCTCCTCTGACTCTGATTGTCACCACCAGTCTAAGTATGAAGCGCATTGGACTCTAGGCTGGACCTGTGAGGAGGATCCTGCACAGCTCCTCCTCTGACTCTGATTGTCACCACCAGTCTAAGTATGAAGCGCATTGGACTCTAGGCTGGACCTGTGAGGAGGATCCTACACGGCTCCTCCTCTGACTCTGATTGTCACCACCAGTCTAAGTATGAAGCGCATTGGACTCTAGACTGGACCTGTGAGGAGGATTCTGCATGGCTCCTCCTCTGACTCCGATTGTCACCACCGGTCTAAGTATGAAGCGCATTGGACTCTAGACAGGACCTGTGAGGAGGATCCTACACGGCTCCTCCTATGACTCCGATTGTCACCACCGGTCTAAGTATGAAGCGCATTGGACTCTAGACTGGACCTGTGAGGAGGATCCTGCAACGCTCCTCCTCTGACTCCGATTGTCACCACCAGTCTAAGTATGAAGCGCATTGGACTCTAGACTGGACCTGTGAGGAGGATCCTACACGGCTCCTCCTCTGACTCCGATTGTCACCACTGGTCTAAATATGAAGTGCATTGGACTCTAGACTGGACCTGTGAGGAGGATCCTGCACCGCTCCTCCTCTGACTCTGATTGTCACCACCAGTCTAAGTGTGAAGCGCATTGGACTCTAGACTGGACCTGTGAGGAGGATCCTACACGGCTCCTCCTCTGACTCCGATTGTCACCACCGGTAAGCGCATTGGACTCTAGACTGGACCTGTGAGGAGGATCCCACACGGCTCCTCCTATGACTCTGATTGTCCCCACCGGGTTAAGTATGAAGCGCATTGGACTCTAGACTGGACCTGTGAGGAGGATCCTGCAACGCTCCTCCTCTGACTCTGATTGTCACCACCGGTCTAAGTATGAAGCGCATTGGACTCTAGACTGGACCTGTGAGGAGGATCCTACACGGCTTCTCCTCTGACTCAGATTGTCACCACCGGTCTAAGTATGAAGCGCATTGGACTCTAGACTGGACCTCTGAGGAGGATCCTGCACGGCCCCTCCTCTGACTCTGATTGTCACCACCGGTCTAGGTATGAAGCACATTGGACTCTAGACTGGACCTGTGAGGAGGATCCTGCACAGCAACTCCTCTGACACAGATTGCCACCACCGGTCTAAGTATGAAGTGCATTGGACTCTAGACTGGACCTGTAAGGAGGATCCTACACGGCTCCTCCTCTAACTCCGATTGTCACCACCGGTCTAAGTATGAAGCGCATTGGACTCTAGACTGGACCTGTGAGGAGGATCCTACACGGCTCCTCCTCTGACTCCGATTGTCACCACTGGTCTAAATATGAAGCGCATTGGACTCTAGGCTGGACCTGTAAGGAGGATCCTGCACGGCTCCTCCTCTGACTCTGATTGTGACCACCGTTCTAAGTATGAAGCGCATTGGACTCTAGACTGGACCTGTGAGGAGGATCCTACACGGCTCCTCCTATGACTCCGATTGTCCCTACCGGGTTAAGTATGAAGCGCATTGGACTCTAGACTGGACCTGTGAGGAGGATCCTGCAACGCTCCTCCTCTGACTCCGATTGTCCCCACCGGGTTAAGTATGAAGCGCATTGGACTCTAGACTGGACCTGTGAGGAGGATCCTGCAACGCTCCTCCTCTGACTCCGATTTTCACCACCAGTCTAAGTATGAAGCGCATTGGACTCTAGACTGGACCTGTGAGGAGTATCCTGCACAGCTCCTCCTCTGACTCCGATTGTCACCACCGGTCTAAGCATGAAGCGCATTGGACTCTAGACTGGACCTGTGAGGAGGATCCTACACAGCTCCTCCTTTGACTCCAATTCTCACCACCGGTCTAGGTATGAAGCACATTGGACTCTAGACTGGACCTGTGAGGAGGATCCTGCACAGCAACTCCTCTGACACAGATTGCCACCACCGGTCTAAGTATGAAGTGCATTGGACTCTAGACTGGACCTTTGAGGAGGATCCTGCACAGCTCCTCCTCTGACTCTGATTGTCACCACCAGTGTAGGTATGAAGCACATTGGACTCTAGACTGGACCTGTGAGGAGGATCCGCATTGGCCCCTCCTCTGACTCTGATTGTCACCACCAGTGTAGGTATGAAGCCCATTGGACTCTAGACTGGACCTGTGAGGAGGATCCTGCACAGCTCCTCCTCTGACTCCGATTGTCACCCGCGCATTGGACTCTAGACTGGACCTGTGAGGAGGATCCTGCACAGCTCCTCCTCTGACTCTGATTGTCACCACTGGTCTAAGTATGAAGCGCATTGGACTCTAGACTGGACCTGTGAGGAGTATCCTACACGGCTCTCCTCTGACTCTGATTGTCACCACCAGTCTAAGTATGAAGCGCATTGAACTCTAGACTGGACCTGTGAGGAGGATCCTGCACAGCTCCTCCTCTGACTCTGATTGTCACCACCAGTCTAAGTATGAAGCGCATTGGACTCTAGGCTGGACCTGTGAGGAGGATCCTGCACAGCTCCTCCTCTGACTCTGATTGTCACCACCAGTCTAAGTATGAAGCGCATTGGACTCTAGGCTGGACCTGTGAGGAGGATCCTACACGGCTCCTCCTCTGACTCTGATTGTCACCACCAGTCTAAGTATGAAGCGCATTGGACTCTAGACTGGACCTGTGAGGAGGATTCTGCATGGCTCCTCCTCTGACTCCGATTGTCACCACCGGTCTAAGTATGAAGCGCATTGGACTCTAGACAGGACCTGTGAGGAGGATCCTACACGGCTCCTCCTATGACTCCGATTGTCACCACCGGTCTAAGTATGAAGCGCATTGGACTCTAGACTGGATCTGTGAGGAGGATCCTGCACGGCTCCTCCTCTGACTCCGATTGTCACCACCGGTCTAAGTATGAAGCGCATTGGGCTCTAGACTGGATCTGTGAGGAGGATCCTGCACGGCTCCTCCTCTGACTCCGATTGTCCCCACCAGGTTAAGTATGAAGCGCATTGGACTCTAGACTGGACCTGTGAGGAGGATCCTGCAACGCTCCTCCTCTGACACGATTGTCACCACCGGTCTAAGCATGAAGCGCATTGGACTCTAGACTGGACCTGTGAGGAGTATCCTACACAGCTCCTCCTTTGACTCCAATTCTCACCACCGATCTAGGTATGAAGCACATTGGACTCTAGACTGGACCTGTGAGGAGGATCCTGCACGGCAACTCCTCTGACACAGATTGCCACCACCGGTCTAAGTATGAAGCGCATTGGACTCTAGACTGGACCTTTGAGGAGGATCCTGCACAGCTCCTCCTCTGATTGTCACCACCAGTCTAAGTATGAAGCGCATTGGACTCTAGACTGGACCTGTGAGGAGGTTCCTGCACGGCTCCTCCTCTGACTCTGATTGTCACCACCAGTCTAAGTATAAAGTGCATTGGACTCTAGACTGGACCTTTGAGGAGGATTCTGCATGGCTCCTCCTCTGACTCCGATTGTCACCACCGGTCTAAGTATGAAGCGCATTGGACTCTAGACAGGACCTGTGAGGAGGATCCTACACAGCTCCTCCTATGACTCCGATTGTCACCACCGGTCTAAGTATGAAGCGCATTGGACTCTAGACTGGATCTGTGAGGAGGATCCTGCACGGCTCCTCCTCTGACTCCGATTGTCACCACCGGTCTAAGTATGAAGCGCATTGGGCTCTAGACTGGATCTGTGAGGAGGATCCTGCACGGCTCCTCCTCTGACTCCGATTGTCCCCACCAGGTTAAGTATGAAGCGCATTGGACTCTAGACTGGACCTGTGAGGAGGATCCTGCAACGCTCCTCCTCTGACACGATTGTCACCACCGGTCTAAGCATGAAGCGCATTGGACTCTAGACTGGACCTGTGAGGAGTATCCTACACAGCTCCTCCTTTGACTCCAATTCTCACCACCGATCTAGGTATGAAGCACATTGGACTCTAGACTGGACCTGTGAGGAGGATCCTGCACAGCAACTCCTCTGACACAGATTGCCACCACCGGTCTAAGTATGAAGCGCATTGGACTCTAGACTGGACCTTTGAGGAGGATCCTGCACAGCTCCTCCTCTGACTCTGATTGTCACCACCAGTCTAAGTATGAAGCGCATTGGACTCTAGACTGGACCTGTGAGGAGGTTCCTGCACGGCTCCTCCTCTGACTCTGATTGTCACCACCAGTCTAAGTATAAAGTGCATTGGACTCTAGACTGGACCTTTGAGGAGGATCCTGCATGGCTCCTCCTCTGACTCCTATTGTCACCACCGGTCTAAACATGAAGCGCATTGGACTCTAGACAGGACCTCTGAGGAGGATCATGCACAGCTCCTCCTCTGACACAGATTGTCACCACCGGTCTAAGTATGAAGCGCATTGGACTCTAGACGGGACCTGTGAGGAGGATCCTGCACAGCTCCTCCCCTGACTCCGTTTGTCAGAACCGGTCTAAGTATGAAGCGCATTGGATTCTAGACTGGACCTGTGAGTAGGATCCTACACGGCTCCTCCTCTGACTCCGATTGTCACCGCCGGTCTAGGTATGTAGCGCATTGGACTCTAGACTGGACCTGTGAGGAGGATCCTGCACAGCTCCTCCTCTGACTCCGATTGTCACCACCGGTCTAAGCATGAAGCGCATTGGACTCTAGACTGGACCTGTGAGGAGGATCCTGCACAGCTCCTCCTCTGACTCTGATTGTCACCACCAGTCTAAGTATGAAGCGCATTGGACTCTAGACTGGACCTGTGAGGAGGATTCTGCACAGCTCCTCCTCTGACTCCGGTTGTCACCACCGGTCTAAGCATGAAGCGCATTGGACTCTAGACTGGACCTGTGAGGAGGATCCTACACAGCTCCTCCTTTGACTCCAATTCTCACCACCGGTCTAGGTATGAAGCACATTGGACTCTAGACTGGACCTGTGAGGAGGATCCTGCACAGCAACTCCTCTGACACAGATTGCCACCACCGGTCTAAGTATGAAGTGCATTGGACTCTATACTGGACCTTTGAGGAGGATACTGCACAGCTCCTCCTCTGACTCTGATTGTCACCACCAGTGTAGGTATGAAGCACATTGGACTCTAGACTGGACCTGTGAGGAGGATCCGCATTGGCCCCTCCTCTGACTCTGATTGTCACCACCAGTGTAGGTATGAAGCCCATTGGACTCTAGACTGGACCTGTGAGGAGGATCCTGCACAGCTCCTCCTCTGACTCCGATTGTCACCCGCGCATTGGACTCTAGACTGGACCTGTGAGGAGGATCCTGCACAGCTCCTCCTCTGACTCTGATTGTCACCACTGGTCTAAGTATGAAGCGCATTGGACTCTAGACTGGACCTGTGAGGAGTATCCTACACGGCTCCTCCTCTGACTCTGATTGTCACCACCAGTCTAAGTATGAAGCGCATTGAACTCTAGACTGGACCTGTGAGGAGGATCCTGCACAGCTCCTCCTCTGACTCTGATTGTCACCACCAGTCTAAGTATGAAGCGCATTGGACTCTAGGCTGGACCTGTGAGGAGGATCCTGCACAGCTCCTCCTCTGACTCTGATTGTCACCACCAGTCTAAGTATGAAGCGCATTGGACTCTAGGGTGGACCTGTGAGGAGGATCATACACGGCTCCTCCTCTGACTCTGATTGTCACCACCAGTCTAAGTATGAAGCGCATTGGACTCTAGACTGGACCTGTGAGGAGGATTCTGCATGGCTCCTCCTCTGACTCCGATTGTCACCACCGGTCTAAGTATGAAGCGCATTGGACTCTAGACAGGACCTGTGAGGAGGATCCTACACGGCTCCTCCTATGACTCCGATTGTCACCACCGGTCTAAGTATGAAGCGCATTGGACTCTAGACTGGATCTGTGAGGAGGATCCTGCACGGCTCCTCCTCTGACTCCGATTGTCACCACCGGTCTAAGTATGAAGCGCATTGGGCTCTAGACTGGATCTGTGAGGAGGATCCTGCACGGCTCCTCCTCTGACTCCGATTGTCCCCACCAGGTTAAGTATGAAGCGCATTGGACTCTAGACTGGACCTGTGAGGAGGATCCTGCAACGCTCCTCCTCTGACACGATTGTCACCACCGGTCTAAGCATGAAGCGCATTGGACTCTAGACTGGACCTGTGAGGAGTATCCTACACAGCTCCTCCTTTGACTCCAATTCTCACCACCGATCTAGGTATGAAGCACATTGGACTCTAGACTGGACCTGTGAGGAGGATCCTGCACAGCAACTCCTCTGACACAGATTGCCACCACCGGTCTAAGTATGAAGCGCATTGGACTCTAGACTGGACCTTTGAGGAGGATCCTGCACAGCTCCTCCTCTGACTCTGATTGTCACCACCAGTCTAAGTATGAAGCGCATTGGACTCCAGACTGGACCTGTGAGGAGGTTCCTGCACGGCTCCTCCTCTGACTCTGATTGTCACCACCAGTCTAAGTATAAAGTGCATTGGACTCTAGACTGGACCTTTGAGGAGGATCCTGCATGGCTCCTCCTCTGACTCCGATTGTCACCACCGGTCTAAACATGAAGCGCATTGGACTCTAGACTGGACCTGTGAGTAGGATCCTACACGGCTCCTCCTCTGACTCCGATTGTCACCGCCGGTCTAGGTATGTAGCGCATTGGACTCTAGACTGGACCTGTGAGGAGGATCCTGCACAGCTCCTCCTCTGACTCCGATTGTCACCACTGGTCTAAGCATGAAGCGCATTGGACTCTAGACTGGACCTGTGAGGAGGATACTGCACAGCTCCTCCTCTGACTCTGATTGTCACCACCAGTCTAAGTATGAAGCGCATTGGACTCTAGCCTGGACCTGTGAGGAGGATTCTGCACAGCTCCTCCTCTGACTCCGGTTGTCACCACCGGTCTAAGTATGAAGCGCATTGGACTCTAGACTGGACCTGTGAGGAGGATCATGCACAGCTCCTCCCCTGACTCTGAGTGTCCCGACCGGTCTAAATATGAAGTGCATTGGACTCTAGACTGGACCTGTGAGGAGGATCCTGCACAGCTCCTCCTCTGACTCCGAGTGTCACCACCGGTCTAAGTTTGAAGCGCATTGGACTCTAGACAGGACCTGTGAGGAGGATCATGCACAGCTCCTCCCCTGACTCCGTTTGTCAGAACCGGTCTAAGTATGAAGCGCATTGGATTCTAGACTGGACCTGTGAGGAGGATCCTACACGGCTCCTCCTCTGACTCCGATTGTCACCGCCGGTCTAGGTATGTAGCGCATTGGACTCTAGACTGGACCTGTGAGGAGGATCCTGCACGGCTCTTCCTCTGACTCTGATTGTCACCACCAGTCTAAGTTTGAAGCGCATTGGACTCTAGACTGGACCTGTGAGGAGGATCCTACACGGCTCCTGCTCTAACTCCGATTGTCACCACCGGTCTAAGTATGAAGCGCATTGGACTCTAGACGGGACCTGTGAGGAGGATCATGCACAGCTCCTCCCCTGACTCCGTTTGTGAGAACCGGTCTAAGTATGAAGCGCATTGGATCCTAGACTGGACCTGTGAGGAGGATCCTACACGGCTCCTCCTCTGACTCTGATTGTCACCGCCGGTCTAGGTATGTAGCGCATTGGACTCTAGACTGGACCTGTGAGGAGGATCATGCACGGCTCCTCCTCTGACTCCGGTTGTCACCACCGGTCTGGGAGGTGGAGTGATCTGACAGGGGCAGAGTGAGATTTGGCTCCATCTTCCTTCTCCACCCAAACGCTGAAGACCCTCTACGCCCATAAATGACGGTGTTTGTACAGTGCAGCTAGGACCATGCTAGACATTGAGACAAAGAGATTTACCAAGCCATATATACCTATGGGCCCCAAGTTCTAGTGAGCTTTCAATCATAGGATAGTGTTTAGGGAACCTAGCTGGTAAGAGCACGCACGGACATTGGCTCTGTGCACCTTCGCAACCTCTTTAAGAACCTAGAGCCCTATAGCAATGAGTCAAGTGCCTGTTTTTTTTGTGTCATGTGTGTCTAAAGTTAACACAATTAATCTGCATTTCTCCTTCTTAATGCAGTGACTTTAGACAGCATGTCTGGGACCGAGATGCAATCTCTGCTCGCTGCTTTTGAGTTGATCTGATTAAAGTTAGACAATAATTTGGAGGTGTTTTGAGTTAGCTAAGTCTTAAAAACCTCTAGTACAGCAAAACAGGCTCTCGGCTGAACATGATGTGGTTCCCGCTACACTTAGGTGATGGATACATGGACGCTGAGCTCCTGGCTTGTGTGCTGTCATGGCTCTGGTGGAGGAGACTGGAAGAGGTTAGGGGCAAGGGTGAGGGTTGTCGGGTTTAAACTGATGTAGCAGCCTACCAGTTGAGTCCCCGTTAGGACCTTGTGTTTGAGTGAAGGAAACAGCTATAAGATACCATTTTTACTTCTATGATTTTACCCCAGAAGGTCCAGATTTGAGTTGTGTACAAGTATGACTTCAGAGTAGCAGTATGACTTCAGAGTTCTGCAGAATCATGTCCCAGTACCACCTCTGCTTTCACGTATGCTTCTTTTACACATCAAATATTATTTTCATCAGATCTTTACTCTCAATAGTCATTCGAGTTTAGGTCTGAAATGTCACATCCTGTAAATGGGTCTCACAAACAGTATGCTATATGAAAATATGTATATTTTATGTCCAAGTAACTATTTATGTTGGTAAATTCTTGATAATCTTTCTTTTCAGGAGAAGACTCACCCAGTCCAATGGACAATCAGGTAAGACACATTTGTGAACTATTGCATGGTTCTGTCACCGTAGATATATCATAACCTTCCCCCACCTCTATGCACACACTCAAACTCAGTAGTTCACTCTATCTTGCTCACCTTTTCGCACGCACCTTTAAACTGAGTCAATGGCAGTGGCGGTCGACAAGGATCGGGTGTGTAGGGGGGAGAGGGTGAATAAAAAGTGTAATTAAACTTATCTCCTTGCCGGGTCCTCCTCTTCACGTCCCCTCTCTGGCCGGAACAGGAAGCACTGAAGCTTCCCTGAGCAAATCATTGGTCAGAGCTCTGTGGTTCGGTGCTCAGATAGGTGCTCGAAGCCTGGACATGTTCTTCACCCAAGCTGTAATGCAGCCTGGGTCGAGAACATGTGAAATGCGCATGAATGTTTGGCTGACCCAAGATAGCCAGCCAAACATTCATGCGCACTTAGGGATTGAAAACCACTCCTCCCCTCCCCTCGCCTGCTCTATCAGCAGAGCAGCCCCACCACACCTGGCAAGGCTGCTGCGCCTATAACAGGAAAAAAGAAAATAATAATACATTGAATACTATCATAATTGTTTTCCTTACACTGCTGAAAAGCAGTGAGGCAACGTGCCTCCTCCTTAGCGGAGGAGCCGCCACTGGCCAATGGCAGTTGCTCATCTGCGCTACTCATTCTCCTGCTCACGCCGGGCTTTTCTCTTGTGGTCAGTGATAAAGCGCTTTGCACTGTGTAAATCTTGGTGCAAACTTGGGTGTAGACTGAGCTCTCCTATTAATCTTTAGTTCCGAGCGACTATAGTCCTCACAATCGGTACAGTGCAATAACGTGAAGCACATTAGGCTCCATATAAAGGACAGAGAGTATTAGATTTGCAAACTATGAAGGTTTATTAAAAGATTAGCAAAGTTGCAAATTCAAATCATCAAGTTAGCTGAAATTCAATAGCTAGTACATGAATGCATTAGTCAATATATTTCAAAGTAATTCAACATCATAAATGCAAAGACAAACAGTTATAAAGTTGTGTCAAATAAAGCAAAGAAAAACACTTTTATCTGAGGAGAATGCCCTGTCCTGCTAAGCTACCAGAAGGTCAGGGAATTGGGGAGAAATCAGAGTGAAGGTGTCAGCTTGAGAGCTTGAAAGACAGATGCAACTTCTTACAAGAATGAAAGGGCATCAAAATCAATAGGAAAGAGAATGAATTCCCTCTAAGAGACCGGCAAAGCTTCTTCTGGCAAGGACCAAAGGCATCTGATCTGTGTCTACACTGCAGGAGTTTAAATCAGTTTTTGTACAATTTTGCTACACATACACATGACTTCCAGGAGGTGCGGTTTCAGGAACAGAAAGATAAACCATTGTTATCAGTTGCATAAGCACAATGCCGCTTTCTAAATGTTCTTCAGACTCCAGTTATCTGCAACATAATGAGACACATTTGTCTCAGAACGATGCTCATTAACATATTATATAATGAGTGCGTAAAATTAACATTTACGTGAAAATGAAGAAACAGATGATATAATCTTCATAGTTGCTGGTACAGCTTTTCCTCGGCAATGAAAATAAAGAAAATAAATGGAAAGAAAATGTATGGCAGACTAACGGCCATCTTAAAATACAACCTATGTTATCCACAGTCAGATAAACCTGGTTAACGCACAGTAAATATATTTGTGTGTTGCATGTTAATATTCTTATGTGTTCAAATCATTTAACAATGAGAAATCTCTACAATCAATGATTCACATGTGTCCTCTCTTCTCTCTGTAGCCTGCGGCGGAGATTCAATTCAGTTCAGTCAGTTTTGTGCCTGAGCGAGGAACTCCAGCGACGCCGGTATCCCCCGAAAACGCTGTCTATTCTGAAGTCAGGCGGTAATGAGGCTGCAGGGGACGCTCCATCCTAAATAGAAGGGGGACCCTCGGTAGGTAAGAGGCAGGTAGGCGGGGACAATAACAAAATACAAAATCAAGAAAATACCTGCCGATCAAATTCCATCATACGCCTAACTATATGCCCCCCAAAACAGACCGAGAACAATTCAATACAAATATATAGAAATTGTATTACATCACATAAATCTCCTTCAATATATAAATATCAAACCGCATAATTATTTTCTTTAAAAATAGAGAACACATTTCATCAATACAGTCCCACATACCAATTTCAAATATCCCTCTCATACCATCATACATACCAGAGTTGCAAACAATCCATACCACATACACACAACATATCCAAAGTACATAACAGCCACAGGCTGATCTAGATGTTACAGATGAGAATAAGTCATCGGGGAGATGGAAAAAAGATCAGTCAAAATATCCCCAATTGAGAAAACGCCGACGCGTGTTTTGGTGTGTGGCCCCAGCCGGGGCTACACCCTCATCAGGGCGGAGATGTACAACTCACAGTGGGACAGGATATCAATTCGAGAAGGAGAATCGCCACATTTCAAAAGGAAGAATACCCGCTAGGGACCAGATAATTATACGGCCACAGTCACTGCTTCAAAGATGCTCACAAGCGTTAGCCATTGATGGATCTATGTAGCGCTCATGGTTGATCCTATCTTGCAACACGATGCCAGGACAACAAAGATAGGTTGGTTAGGGCGAACTGAAGGTACCTTCCCAGGATCCGCTAGGCCCAACGTCAATTATCAGATTTTGTAAAGCTTTCAGAATATAACGTGACAGGATAATTCCGCCGACGGTCCAACAGTACTCCACGATTCCCGCATCAGAAAGGTGAAAAAAAACGCAGGGGACTCTCCAACAATGTCTTGTGACCAATCACATTCAACTGTTCTATCAAGATGTCTGCTTCATGTTCACAGCCGGCTGATTGGATCCAAGAAGCGAAATCTGAGGTACAGTACACTTTCATGAGTAGTTTATTTCACTAAGACCATCAGTGAATGTCACTCTCCTCGATTTCTATTTGCTTTCTCGCATTGTGTGCACCCCGTTTCACTGTACTATGTGCCTTGAGCAGTGTACGCCCTCATTGCTGCACTCGCTATAGGAAGACCGCTGTGAAGCCGAAGACTAAGAGGTGGAGCCAGTAGTGGGACCCACACCTCATTCCCCTTCTGAACTCTAGTAACTCCAGCCTCAGAAACTTTGATGTTTCCTAGCAGAGAAGACCATGACCACCACCATGAATAATCATCTTTACACCACCCAGGACCTTGAATAGTGAAAATATGAGCCCAGCGCACACTAGAAAAAGAACCTTCATTATAAATCCAGAACCCTCATTATATATTCAGAACGCTCATTATATATTCAGAAGCCTCATGATATATTCAGAATCCACACTATATATTCAGAGCCCTCATGATATATTCAAAACCCATAATATGTATTCACGGGTGAACCAAGGTAGTCCATGTTGATAGCTGATCGCGTTTGAACAGCTCCTGTTAACCCTTTGTGGCAAAGTGATGTACTGGGGTACAGTCTGTGCGTATGTTCTGCTGGTAATTCTTTCAACCAGTTACACCGTGGTGTTTGTCTTCAGAAGACTCCATGGCCTATGCAATGCTATCAGCCCCCTATTTGTTAATTATGTTTTATATTTATCCGGAGTGTTGCTGTTTTTGATCGGATGTAATTTCCTTATATACAAGAATCAACATATGAAACCAATTGTGTAGCAATGCAAGGTCTAAACATGACACAATTATAAAAATCCTGCACCTGGAGTGGCACGGTGAGGCGACAGCTTGTACTAAGGAAAGGAACTTGGATAAAGAGCTGGGAAGGGTGAGGGTGTGAGGGGCACAGAAAGGGTTTTTAGTGCCTCTGCACCGGTCAGTGTGGACATGATGGAAACAAATGAACTCCAGAAATCAGGGAAAGTGAAGCCGGATGTGACATGTGACATTCATGGTCCCACGCTTCAATGTGTGGAAGGCTATCTTGTATTGTAAACCCTAGTGCATGTGGGATTGGAGAGTCCAGCCCCTCTGGAAGGAAAGTCGGAGGCAAGGTGCAGGTTCAGCTATGCTTTATTACACTTTAGAAATAACCCTTATAGGGGAGAGCCGGTCCGCTGGTTGCAGTCCTGCAGTCGCAATGGCCGCCCGGCGTCACGTCTCCCCGCAATGCCTCGCGGCGTATCACGTGACTGCCGGGAGGCTAGACCGCGACACTACACATCTTCCCCCTTAACAATTGCAGATATAACTATACTGTGGCCCACAGGTGTTGGAGAGAAAGAGAGAGAGAGAGAGAATGATGTGACAACTGAAAGTCTCTGAAGTGTTCAGGTGGTTTAACCTTTTCGGTGCGACCGCGTTTCCCCCTCCGGTGCTGGGCCGTAATAGAAACGGGCGTGGTCATGACGGAACGGTTCCGTCATGAGCACAGCTCAACCGACGCTCATGACGGAACCGCTCCGTCATGAGCACCGAAGGGGTTAACCGTGTTCACAACTGAAAGTCAAGGAAGTGTTTGGGTAGCTTCACCGCACGGCCCTTGACGGGTGTGAACTCCCATCTCTTGCTCCTTTCCCCCGCGGGGTCCATTTGACTTTGTGCCTTCCTCCTGGTCTCTACCAAGGTCGTTGGGTGTCTCGCCTGGAATGCCCCCTTCGTCTGCATCCTGGCTGGGCAACCACGGGGTCGAGCGGCGGGCTGACTGACCTTCCGTATTTGTTGAGTTTCCCGCCTCACTCCTGTTGCACCCTTCCGTTCCCTCGCACCTTTGGTCTGTAGCTGGTGCTGCTGCTCCCGCGATGCTGGGGCTTTTTTCTATATCGCTGTTGTCCTGCAAGATCTTGTTACACTTGGCCATCCTGGATTGTGACCAGACCTTGCCATTGTTCAACAAGGCAGAGCGGGTGTATACGTCCACGACTCGCAGGGGCTCACTGAACTTGCTATCTCCTTTTAGCCCTAGTTGGCCCTTCTTGACTCGGACCCAGTCGCCCTCCGCCAGTGAGGCTTCACACACATTGTTCCGCTTGTCGTAATGTGCCTTGTAAATGCTTTGTGCCTTCTCTAGGTTGCTGCGGATGTTGGCCGGCGACCATTTGCTTTGGAGTCGCATGGTCATCCAGTCTGTGTTGTCTCTGGTGAAGGGTTCTCTGCCTTTGAGGATCTTAAACGGGCTGTAGCCTGTTAAGGTGGGTGTGATGCGGTAGGCCCATACCGTGTTTCTGACTTCGTACTCCCAATTCTTACTGGCGCTGATGGCTACCTGGATCGAGCCCATGATCACCCGGTTAAAGCGCTCCACTAAGCCGTTGCCCGCAGGGTGGTAGACCGGAGTGCACTTTGTCCGGATTCCTTTGCGGTTGGTGAAGGCAGTCCACTTGGCTGACGTGAACTAGGGACCATTGTCCCTGGTGATGGACTTGGGCATGCCTTCCCTCAGAAAGATGTTGGTGAGGAAGGCGATGATGGCGTTGGAATCTACTGATTTGCTGATTTCGATTTCTGGCCACTTTGAGTAGCGGTACACCACTACGATGAGGTGTTTGGGTGTACCCCATGTGTCTAGTACAGGGCCTACCATGTTGATGGAGAAATCCTCCCAGGGGTTGTTGGGAGTGGAGAACTCACCCATGGGAGGGTCTCATGGTGATGAGTGCTTTGTCGGCCCTGACGCAATGGGCGCATGCTCTCACGAACCTCTCCACATGGATGTCCATGGCGGGCCACCAATACAGCAGTTTTATTCGTCTTTTTGCTTTGACATGCCACGATGGCCTTCGTGGTTGATGTGAAGAATGCGGTCATGGAGGGCCTTTGGAGGCACCACTTTGTCGCCCCGCAGCAGAATTATGGAGTCCTCACCGATGGAGAGTTCATCGCGGACCTCCCAGTATTTTCTGAGGTCACTACCGATGTGCTTCTTCTCTGGCCAGCCCTGCGTGAAGTACAACTTGACTTGGGAGAGTACCGTGTCCAGCGTGTAGGCTTCTTCCCAGTCCTGGGCAATGATGGTGTTTTTGTGGTCCATCATAAAGGCGCCTCTGTAATCGTCCCAATCCGATGGAGTGACAGGTTCTTCCATGGCTGCTGCCCTGCTGAGAAAGTCCGCCACTCTGTTCTGTGGGCCAGGAATGTACTCCACATCGTAGACGAAGTCCAAGGGACGCAATGTCATTTTGGGGATGCGTGGAGTGGCTGTAACATTGCTGCTGGAGGTGAGAACTTTGATCAGGGCCTGTGGTCGGTACGGAGCGTGAATCGTGACCCCCACAGATATTGCCGGAATTTCTCCATCGCCCAGATGGATGCTAGAATCTCTTTCTCAATTACGCTGTACTTCTCTTCACTATGGGGTGAGGGAGGGCGAAGCGAACCGCACCGTCCTCTCAGAGCCATCCGTAGCTCTCTGGGAAAGGACTGCTCCCAGTCCTTTGTCGCTGGCGTCCGTGGTCAGGATACTGGCCACATCTCCATCGAATCCCTGTAGGGGAACCGCTTCACAGATATCTTGTTTGATGGCAGAGAATTCCACTTCCGTCTCCTCCGACCAAGAGAAGGCGTTCTTCTCCTTAAACAGTTGGCGTAGGCTATGTGTCTTTGTCCCAAAGTTCCTGACGAATTTACTGTAGAACTCCACCAGTCCCAGGAAAGAGTAAACATTGCCCTTGGTTTTGGTGGAGGGTGCGGACATGATGGCCTCCACATTCGCAAGTTTGGGGGTGATTCCCATGTCGCTGATTTCATGCCCCAGATAAGTGACTTTTCGGAGACCAAATTTGCATTTCTCTAACTCCGCCGTGAGGCCGTTGGCTGCTAGTGTTTGCAGAACGGTGTGCAAAATGTTATCATGTTCAGCCCTGGATTTCCCCATGACGAGGATGTCATCTTGAAACTAGAGGATTCCTTGGACCCCTTGGAACAATTTGTGCATGAGCTTTTGAAAGACTGCGGCCGCCGATGCGAGTCCAAATGGCAAGCGTCTGAATCGGTAGCAACTGAAGGGCGTGATGAAGGATGTACGTTTTCGGCATGACGGGTGGAGTGACCCCTGGTGGTAGGCGGCTTTGAGGTCGATAGTGGAAAACCACTTAATATCTTTAGTCTGGGCCAGTATCTTGTTTATTTTGGGCAATGGGAACTTGTCCACGATTATGTTTTTGTTAAGTTCGCGAAGATCAATGCAAAGGCGTATCTTCCCGCTCTGTTTGCGCGCCACCACCAAGGGCGCAAGCCACTCTGCACATTCGATTGGTTTGATGATGTCGCTGTCTTCTAATCGTTTCAGTTCCAGCTGCACTGCCTCTCTTCAGTTGAATGGGATGTTTCGGACTTTGTGAGAAACTGGTACTGCTCCGTCTTTGAGCACAATCCTGTGCAAGAACTTTGACATCTTCCCAATGCGGTCGCTGAAAACTGTGGGGAACTCTGCTTGGAGCGAGGCAGGTGCAGATGTGTTTTCCATCAGGAGCTCTTGTGTGTCCAAACCGGGTTTGAGCTGGATGCCGAGCTCTCCCTGGTCTGCCCATCCCAGGACTGATGGGCCTTTCTGCGCCACGTACAACTTCGCTGTAGTGTGCCTGCCCTTCGAATTCGAACAGTAGCCACCGGAATCCCACCATGGGGATCCGTTCCCCCGTGTACGTGACTGGGTGGACGTCCATGGGGTGGAGATGGTTCCCCAACGTGTGGGCAAAGTCCAGAGCCCAAATCTGCTTCTGGATGATGGTGTATGGTGAACCGGAGTCAGCTACCATGGTGACGTGAACACCCCCGACTACAAACTCACAGGACGGCTTTTTGGTTGCAACGCCCCCAATGCCCAGGATGTGGTCCTCAATGCAAAGGATGCTGTCTTGGTCGGAGAGATCTGCTCCCACTTGATCGTCGGAGGTATCCTGGACGTATTTGACTGCAGCGTTTCTGGGCCTCCCCGAAGTGTCCTGTGATGGCACAGAAGGAGCATTTGATGTGGAACGCCGGGCATTTTCTGTCATTCCCCATGTGGGAGTGGCTGCCACATCTGTAACACGCACCTTGTTTGCCCTGCAGGACGCGACTGGGGCCTCTGCCTTTAGGCGTAGGTTGTCGGGTTGAGACGGAGCTCTTCTTGATTTTTGCTGGTGGACTCTTCCGGTCGGTGATTTTGCACACTGTGGCTTGAGGAGCCGTGTCTTTCTTGGCCGCAAGAGCGCAGCGTTTGGATAACTCCGCTCGCTTTACGATCGCGATGATCTCTGGAAGGGACGCCTCTCCGCTTACCCAGAGCTTTTGCTGCACGCTCGTATGGGTGGAGTGCATGATAATTTGGTCCCTTATGAGGTTGTCTTGCAGGGTGCCGAACTTGCAGTTGATGGCTAGTTTCTTGAGGGCCGCCACGTTGTCCTCCACTGACGCTCATTCCGCCTGTTTCCGCTGGAAGAAATTGTAACGGTCAATGGCCGTGCATATCACCGGCTGGTGGTGGCCGTCTAGGTCGGCGAGGGCGTGTTGGAACACATCATCATCGGATGATGCCCTGGCCTTCTTCACCATTTGCTCGCGCACGCGCAGACCTTCCGGTCCCAGATTGTGTAACAGGATTTCCTTCCACCGTTTGCTGGAAAATTCCTCTTCGCCTTTGTCCTCCAACGCTGAGAGGGAATTCAAGAAGCACCCCTTCCAGTCTGCCCATTTCATGGCTGGTTCACCGGGCTTAGGCAGGAAGGGCACCGGGTTGGTGAGGGAGAAGGTTTGAGCACAGATGGCGGTGTGGCGTGGACGGCAAGGGACCCTCACGGTGCACGTAGAATCCAACAGGACTCCCACTGACTTGGTTGGGGGCAGGGCACCTCTTGCTGAATTGCAGGCCGCTGAGTGCTGCCCGGAGCGCTTATGGTGCTAGTGGCAGGCCGTGGTGGGCTTAGTTGTAGCTGAGGCCGCAGGAGGCCTGCTCTTGACCCTGTTGTGGGAGTGTACAGCGGGACACACAGCCCTCCTGGAATGCGGATGGCATGGATAGTGCGCTCCGAGGCAAACGCCGAGATCACCACGTGCTGAGGGTGGCTCCTCTATAAGTAGGCCTGCTGGCGCTCGCCTACGCGCCCGATGTGGCAATGTAACTGTTGGCTCCTCTTGCTGTGTGCTTGACAGTGGTTGCCCCCAGGGCACCGGCCTAGTGGTGCTGTGATAGACACCCTTGATCTTAGGCCTGGTAGCGGCCGCCTGGGTACACAGGCCCCACAGTGCTGCTAGTGGCTCCTTATGGGGTTAAGCCTGGAGGTTGCTGCCCTACTTCACAGGCCTCGCTGTGCTGCAGGTGGCTCCTTAGGGAATTTGGCCTGGTGGTGGCAGTTCATTGAGCGCAGACTTCGCCGTGCCGCCTAGAGTGAGGTTGGAACACCCCACGCCGAATTTCGCGCCGAGTGTGGGTTAGGCCAGGGCAGTGTGCTGCGCCGGAAGATGATATGCAGGAGGACTGCCGCCTAATGATGGGACTGGAGGAGCGCGAGAACAATGCGCCCCCAACGAGGATCTGCGCCAGCTCCCCCCTACCTGGACGGAGGTCAGATGGTGCACTGGTTCTTCCTCTCTCGTCGCCACTGTGGGGTTGGAGAGTCCAGCCCCTCTGGAAGAAAATTCAGAGGCAAGGTGCAGGTTCAACTGTGCTTTATTGCACTTTAGAAATAACCCTCATAGGGGAGAGCCGGTTTGTTGGTTGCAGTCCCGCAGTCACAATGGACCCCCGCATCACGTCTCCCCGCAATGCCTTGCGGCGGATCATGTGACTGCCAGGAGGCTAGACCCTGACATTACAGTGCATACTACCATCATTTCTAGGCCTAAATGAGGTCTAGAATTTTAAACTCAAGTATTACTTATTGATGGCTGGGTTGGGACGGTAGCTCAGCTTCTCAGAGTGTGCGCGTGGTCTTGTTGCGCTGCAGCTGTGCAGGATGCTGTACCCTGCAGTTCCCTAGGAGCAACGTTAGCTTACAGGCTACCCAAGAGGTGGACAAGACTAGAGGTAGGTCTAGACATCCATCAAGGCTGTGATAGTGCGTCCTGTTAATTCTGCAAAATGTATCAAATATTGCTAGGAAAATCTGTGGGGCATCAGGTCTTGCACTGCTGCTGAATGGTCATGAAATTGTGAATGTGAAGTGGTTCCACTTGAGGGAATTGTAGTGCACAAAAGTGACAATGTCATTGAATGTAAGGTAGTGGAAAGCCCCCAGCAAGGATTATGGAAGGGTGAAGGGGGTGTATGACTACCACAGGACAGCAATATATATATCAAACCTGCTGCCTGTCGCTGCATATTGCATTGTCTCACAACTGGTCATTTGTAATTCAGACACAGAAGTGTGTTACCCAAGACTTGTGGGGTAGAGCTGTTGAAAGGGTCTAGGGGGCCTATTTACAAGCCCCTTACACTGCTGGTGTGTCACTCTTTAAATGGGAAAATGTGACATACCAGCAGCCAAGGGGCTTGTAAATAAGTCCTTAGGTGTGTACTGCTGTGTGGACCATTAGCCCTTTGAGGCTCCGCTGTGCAATATGCGACTCCTGACCTCTCCTTGAGCTCCACTATTTTCTACTCCTTCTTGAAAGATTCATTCACTGGTTTCTAGATTCAGGCTCCAAAACCAATCTAAGAACTTTGTGCATTCATTTAACAACAGTGACAACCTCTTGATTTTGGGTACTGAGTTAGAGGGATTGGGGCACTGTTCACACTCACCCAAGGTCAGACTTTCTTCCCTTCCTCGTGCCACTCTTTAACAATGGGCAGAAAACCTGCATAGAACCAAGAAGGAAGAGAAGTAGGAATAAACTATAACTGCACTGCAGAGAGAATGTGTCATATTCAGGCCTGGGAGTGAGAGGTGACATAGATCAGACCTGGGAGCGAGCGGTGACATAGATCAGTCCTGAGAGCGAGCGGTGACATAGATCAGACCTGGGAACGAGCGGTGACATAGATCAGTCCTGAGAGCGAGTGGTGACATAGATCAGACCTGGGAGCGAGCAGTGACATAGATCAGACCAGGGAGTGAGCGGTGACATAGATCAGTCCTGGGAGCGAGCGGTAAAATAGATCAAACCTGGGAGAGATCGATGACATAGATCAGACCAGGGAGTGAGCAGTGACATAGATCAGACCTGGGAGCGAGCGGTGACATAGATCAGTCCTGAGAGCGAGTGGTGACATAGATCAGACCTGGGAGCAAGCAGTGACATAGATCAGACCAGGGAGTGAGAGGTGACATAGATCAGTCCTGGGAGCGAGCGGTGAAATAGATCAGACCAGGGAGAGATCGATGACATAGATCAGACCTAGTAGCGAGCGGTGACATAGATAAAACCTGGGAGTGAGCAGTGACATAGATCAGACCCCGGAGCGAGCAATGACATAGATCAGACCCCGGAGCGAGCAGTGACATAGATCAGACCTGGGAGTGAGCAGTGATATAGATCAGTCCTGACAGCGAGCGGTGACATAGATCAGACCTGGGAGCGAGCAGTGACATAGATCAGACTTGGCAGCAAGCGCTGACAAGGATCACACCTGGGAGAGAGAGGAGACATAGATTAGATCAGGGAGCAGGTTGTGACATAGATCAGACCTGGGAGCGAGCGGTGTCATAGAAAAGTCCTGAGAGCGAGAGGTGAAGTAAATCAGACCTGGGAGTGAGGAGTGCTATAGAACAGACCTGGGAGCGCTTGGTGACATAGATAAGACCTGAGAGCGAGGGGCGACACAGATCAGACCTGGGAGCAAGCGGTGACATAGATCAGACCTTGAAGCAAGCGGTGACATAGATCAGACCTGGGAGCGAGAGGTGACATAGATCAGACCTGGGAGCAAGCTGTGACATAGATCAGACCTGGGAGCGAGCGGTGACACAGATCAGACCTGGGAGCGAGCGGTGACATAGATCAGACTTGGGAGTGAGGGGTGACATAGATCAGACTTGGGAGTGAGCGGTGACATAGATCAGACCTGGGAGCGAGCAGTGACATAGATCAGCCCTGGGAACGAGAGGTGACATAGATCACACCTGGGAGCAATCGGCGACGTAGATCAGACCTGGGAGTGAGCAGTGACATCGATCAGACCAGGGAGCGAGGAGTGAAATAGAACAGACCTGGGAGCGAGCTGTGACATAGATCAGACCAGGGAGCGAGCAGTGAAATAGATCAGACCTGTGAGCGACCTGTGAAATAGATCAGGCCTGGGAGCGAGCGGTGACATAGATCAGACCTTGGAGTGAGCGATGACATAGATAAGACCTGGGAGCGAGCAGTGACATAGATCAGACCTTGGAGCGAGTCGTGACATAGAGCAGACCTTGGAGCAAGCGGTGACATAGAGCAGACCTTGGAGCGAGTCGTGACATAGAGCAGACCTTGGAGCGAGCGGTGACATAGAGCAGACCTTGGAGCGAGTCGTGACATAGAGCAGACCTTGGAGCGAGCGGTGACATAGAGCAGACCTGGGAGCAGGGGTGACATAGAGCAGACCTTGGAGCGAGCGGTGACATAGATCAGACCTTGGAGTGAGCGGTGAAATAGATCACACCTGGGAGCGAGGCGTGACATAGATCAGACCTTGGAGCGAGCGGTGACATAGAGCAGACCTTGGAGCGAGCGGTGACATAGATCAGACCTGGGAGCACTTGGTGACATAGATAAGCCCTGGGAGCGAGCAGTGACTTAGATCAGACCTGGGAGCACTTGGTGACATAGATAAGCCCTGGGAGCGAGCAGTGACATAGATCAGTCTGGGGAGCGAGCGGTGACATAGATCAGACCTGGGAGCACTTGGTGACATAGATAAGCCCTGGGAGCGAGCAGTGACATAGATCAGACCTGGGAGCACTTGGTGACATAGATAAGCCCTGGGAGCGAGCAGTGACATAGATCAGACCTGGGAGCACTTGGTGACATAGATAAGCCCTGGGAGCGAGCAGTGACATAGATCAGTCCGGGGAGCGAGCGGTGACATAGATCAGACCTGGGAGCACTTGGTGACATAGATAAGCCCTGGGAGCGAGCAGTGACATAGATCAGACCTGGGAGCACTTGGTGACATAGATAAGCCCTGGGAGTGAGCAGTGATATAGATCAGACCTTGGAGCGAGCGGTGACATAGATCAGACCTGGGAGCACTTGGTGACATAGATAAGCCCTGGGAGCGAGCAGTGACATAGATCAGACCTGGGAGCACTTGGTGACATAGATAAGCCCTGGGAGCGAGCAGTGACATAGATCAGTCCGGGGAGCGAGCGGTGACATAGATCAGACCTGGGAGCACTTGGTGACATAGATAAGCCCTGGGAGCGAGCAGTGACATAGATCAGACCTGGGAGCACTTGGTGACATAGATAAGCCCTGGGAGCGAGCAGTGACATAGATCAGACCTGGGAGCACTTGGTGACATAGATAAGCCCTGGGAGCGAGCAGTGACATAGATCAGTCCGGGGAGCGAGCGGTGACATAGATCAGACCTGGGAGCACTTGGTGACATAGATAAGCCCTGGGAGCGAGCAGTGACATAGATCAGACCTGGGAGCACTTGGTGACATAGATAAGCCCTGGGAGTGAGCAGTGATATAGATCAGACCTGGGACCAAGCAGTGACATAGATCAGACCCCGGAGCGAGCAGTGACATAGATCAGACCTGGGAGTGAGCAGTGATATAGATCAGTCCTGACAGCGAGCGGTGACATAGATCAGACCTGGGAGCGAGCAGTGACATAGATCAGACTTGGCAGCAAGCGCTGACAAGGATCACACCTGGGAGAGAGAGGAGACATAGATTAGATCAGGGAGCAGGTTGTGACATAGATCAGACCTGGGAGCGAGCGGTGTCATAGAAAAGTCCTGAGAGCGAGAGGTGAAGTAAATCAGACCTGGGAGTGAGGAGTGCTATAGAACAGACCTGGGAGCGCTTGGTGACATAGATAAGACCTGAGAGCGAGGGGCGACACAGATCAGACCTGGGAGCAAGCGGTGACATAGATCAGACCTTGAAGCAAGCGGTGACATAGATCAGACCTGGGAGCGAGAGGTGACATAGATCAGACCTGGGAGCAAGCTGTGACATAGATCAGACCTGGGAGCGAGCGGTGACACAGATCAGACCTGGGAGCGAGCGGTGACATAGATCAGACTTGGGAGTGAGGGGTGACATAGATCAGACTTGGGAGTGAGCGGTGACATAGATCAGACCTGGGAGCGAGCAGTGACATAGATCAGCCCTGGGAACGAGAGGTGACATAGATCACACCTGGGAGCAATCGGCGACGTAGATCAGACCTGGGAGTGAGCAGTGACATCGATCAGACCAGGGAGCGAGGAGTGAAATAGAACAGACCTGGGAGCGAGCTGTGACATAGATCAGACCAGGGAGCGAGCAGTGAAATAGATCAGACCTGTGAGCGACCTGTGAAATAGATCAGGCCTGGGAGCGAGCGGTGACATAGATCAGACCTTGGAGTGAGCGATGACATAGATAAGACCTGGGAGCGAGCAGTGACATAGATCAGACCTTGGAGCGAGTCGTGACATAGAGCAGACCTTGGAGCAAGCGGTGACATAGAGCAGACCTTGGAGCGAGTCGTGACATAGAGCAGACCTTGGAGCGAGCGGTGACATAGAGCAGACCTTGGAGCGAGTCGTGACATAGAGCAGACCTTGGAGCGAGCGGTGACATAGAGCAGACCTGGGAGCAGGGGTGACATAGAGCAGACCTTGGAGCGAGCGGTGACATAGATCAGACCTTGGAGTGAGCGGTGAAATAGATCACACCTGGGAGCGAGGCGTGACATAGATCAGACCTTGGAGCGAGCGGTGACATAGAGCAGACCTTGGAGCGAGCGGTGACATAGATCAGACCTGGGAGCACTTGGTGACATAGATAAGCCCTGGGAGCGAGCAGTGACTTAGATCAGACCTGGGAGCACTTGGTGACATAGATAAGCCCTGGGAGCGAGCAGTGACATAGATCAGTCCGGGGAGCGAGCGGTGACATAGATCAGACCTGGGAGCACTTGGTGACATAGATAAGCCCTGGGAGCGAGCAGTGGCATAGATCAGACCTGGGAGCACTTGGTGACATAGATAAGCCCTGGGAGCGAGCAGTGACATAGATCAGACCTGGGAGCACTTGGTGACATAGATAAGCCCTGGGAGCGAGCAGTGACATAGATCAGTCCGGGGAGCGAGCGGTGACATAGATCAGACCTGGGAGCACTTGGTGACATAGATAAGCCCTGGGAGCGAGCAGTGACATAGATCAGACCTGGGAGCACTTGGTGACATAGATAAGCCCTGGGAGTGAGCAGTGATATAGATCAGACCTTGGAGCGAGCGGTGACATAGATCAGACCTGGGAGCACTTGGTGACATAGATAAGCCCTGGGAGCGAGCAGTGACATAGATCAGACCTGGGAGCACTTGGTGACATAGATAAGCCCTGGGAGCGAGCAGTGACATAGATCAGTCCGGGGAGCGAGCGGTGACATAGATCAGACCTGGGAGCACTTGGTGACATAGATAAGCCCTGGGAGCGAGCAGTGACATAGATCAGACCTGGGAGCACTTGGTGACATAGATAAGCCCTGGGAGCGAGCAGTGACATAGATCAGACCTGGGAGCACTTGGTGACATAGATAAGCCCTGGGAGCGAGCAGTGACATAGATCAGTCCGGGGAGCGAGCGGTGACATAGATCAGACCTGGGAGCACTTGGTGACATAGATAAGCCCTGGGAGCGAGCAGTGACATAGATCAGACCTGGGAGCACTTGGTGACATAGATAAGCCCTGGGAGTGAGCAGTGATATAGATCAGACCTGGGACCAAGCAGTGACATAGATCAGACCTGGGAGCGAGTGGTGACATAGATCAGCCCTGGGACCAAGCAGTGACATAGATCAGACTTGAGAGCGAGCTGTGACGTGGATCAGACCAGGGAGCGAGTAATGACTCAAAAAGCAGCTGGGAGCGAGATAGAACCTGGACGAGAGTGAGGTATGAGGTACATACATAGCTTGGAGTGAGATAGGTTTGGATGGGAGTGAGGTCTGGTGTGTATATGTAGCAGTGAGTGATCTTTAATGTAGATGTGACCGTACTATGATGTGTATA
This sequence comes from Lissotriton helveticus, assembly GCF_964261635.1. Taxonomy (NCBI): domain Eukaryota; kingdom Metazoa; phylum Chordata; class Amphibia; order Caudata; family Salamandridae; genus Lissotriton; species Lissotriton helveticus. The sequence continues at coordinate 19,077,345 of NC_136068.1, read as the reverse complement.
GAGGTGGAGAGAGTTATGGCGTAGACGGTAGCAGGTTTTGTTCTTTGATGTACATGAGGGCTGGCCAAAGGTGATGTTGGAGCAGGTGTGAGAAGGCCTGAGGCCAGCGGAAACACACTACTAATAAAATGACCCTGTCTCGTACCCTATTCCTGTGGGTTTCAGCCTTTACCCACCCAAGCTCGCCCAGAGGGGTAGAGAACAAGGAATCACCTAGTGTCAATATGAGCTCGAAGCCAACCAGCAGTTGTTGGAGGGGGCCAGATGTTAACACTTCATAAGTCACACAATAGAAGTGAAACAAGAATCCCTGGATTGACTCAGCCCTCCACAGAGGCCTCATGTCTGAGTGGGTGATGGACTCTCAGCCACAACACTCCTAGAACCTCACAGAGACGGTGAAGGGCTGACGTCTGCAGAGCAGACTGGACTCCTTCTGTTTCCTCATCTAAAGATTGGTTAATGATCTGGGGGAGAAGTAAATTAACTTGCTCTCCCATTACTTAATTATTAATGTTAGATCCTTTAATGAGATAAACCTCCGCAGCCTCTGTGGCTGTGACCTGTGGTGGCGTCAGAGTGACTGAGTCCACCGGGCCTGGCCTAACCTGAGCCTGGCAGGGCTTTCATCACTTTGTTGCACCTCCCTGGCTCTGGGGTACAGGTTGACCTCACCTGTGGGGGGGTTCGGTCTACACCAGCGGTGGCCTCAGAGTGACGGAGTCCAGTGAGCCTGCCCCTGCTGGGAAGGGTCTTTCTTCGCACTGTGACACCTCCCTGGCTCTGGGGTACAGGAGGACCTCACCTGTGGGTGTTGGTGCTATCTCTGGCCCCAGCCATGTCAGTGTTATAGAAGTGAATGCAACACTTCAGTGGGCTCCTCACTGCTTGGGAAGTATTGAAACTCCACCCAGCCCCTCGCCTTTCTTCTGTCAAACCACCAGCTTCCACTCTCGTCCCAGGGCTCTGCCTCGGAGACGACAGAGGTTGTTATATCTGAATAGGGCATAACAAAGCTGAAGACTCGTCTCAGGCTACTGTCTTTTCACAGTCATTCGCGGGCACTCTAATGTTTTGTCTTTCATGGAATTTAGTCTAATTTTTCTTAAATGTTATGTTATTACACGGATAAAAATTGCACATTTTTTGCATGCTTTTACTAGATACCCTGGTCCAGAATTACGGTGATTTGACGAAGAGCAACGCAGTAAGACAACTTGCTGTGCTGTGTCACATGGAAGGGGCTGGAATGTGAATATATATTGACTAAGATATGGCACATTCCTGCTCTCTCCCTGTGCTGGGGCACTGTGTGCTCCCTAGCACCAACACAGACACCCTTGCGCCATGGTGCAAGGCCCCCTGCTTTGCAGGGGCGCAGGAGACACTATATTTCTGGAGGGCACATGGACAACTTATTGGACTTTCCAATGACCCTATACAAATCGCCCGTTGTGTGAGACCGCACGCCCATTAAACGGTGCCTGATGACTCCAAAATCCCTCCGCTTCTCTGGCAAGAAGGTTTTGGGCTCTTCACTGCCAGGGCTTGGCTTTCAAAATATATAGGGGAGTGAGTACCAAATAGGCAGGTAATGGCAGTCCCGAGACTTAAAAATCTCAGAAAAATAGTGCATATACTATGTTCATTTTTTGTACGAAAGGTGAAACCCCTGCAGGGGGAAATTTTACATATTGAAGAAACACCACTTTAAAGAACACTACTTCCCAAAGCATTAATAGTCCAGAAACCGGCTAACTCTATCACCACTCGTTGACTTTGAGCTTGTCTTTGATTCTGTACAGTGCTCCACTGCCTTGTGGCTGGGTTATTTCTAAAGAAATTCCACTTACATACATAAGCATACATATACAGGAAGACTAGTGCCATGAGAAAGAGTGATAGCAAAACACTTGGTCTAAAGAAAATGAGTGATTCTGCCAACCAAAAAGAAGTATTTTCCTGTTTTCCTGCTCTAAGACATGTTTATAGACATTGCCCTGTGTGTGTTTGGGATCTGTCTGATCACTTTCTAGGGGAACTGACCGTTAATAATTTTGCATTGTTTTTTTAGATGTGACCTGAATGACTGGGCCCAGTACTGCAGACGAGGACTCACCAGTGATGTGTACAGAACTTACAACTGTCTGCTGATTTTGCTCCTCGACATGCAATCCAGAAGTATTCATACTGGCCCTACGTTGTTGGCATCTGTCATCCTGGACCCAGACTCATGCCTAGAGCCATTACGCTCCTAGCTGCCAACTTGCCACATGTCAAAGGCAGGCCCTTCATATAGTTATGGATTTTCGACCCACTGTACTTTGCATGCCTGGATTTCAAAGTCCATGCCTATAGCAGAATACATAAAGCTACAAGTACCAGAATGCAAAGGGCTGCTGGCTAAAGAGCCAGGACTGGCTGATGAACTTATCTATGATTTTTTTCCACTTGGATCTTTAAAAATGAAAGTCACTATGCTGAAAGTCTAATTTGTACAGGTCTATAAAAACATAGTTTTTCCTTGAAAGCCTACTTGTGTGTCCCTAATTCAAGAAAACCCACAGATGTCACAGACAAACACAAAGAGACAGCAAAGAGGGCATGTGGTGCTAAAGCACTTGGCAAGTTTTATTGAGTGTTTCAAGAAGATGCCCTAGCAGGCCTGAGATTTCTAAAGGTGGATGGGGGACCAACTAGTACAATGAGGTCATAAGGACCACTCACATTTCAAATGTTGGTGCAATACTTTAGTAAATCACTTGTTCTTTTTGTGAATCACAACAGGCCTAAGTGGAAACATTAAGTTTTAAAATGAGAACATTATCCGGCCCTTAAATAGTACAGACTTGATAATAGGGCAACTTGGTTTACGCTTGGCGTGTCTGCAAAAAGCGCCCTTATATTTCTATTCAGGTTTGGGACATCACACATCAAAAATGATTATAACATTGCACGTGCCTGTAAGAACTGGGACCACCAGTTCTCCGGGGGGTCGCTTGGCTCGAGCAGGAAGGCGGCCAGGGGCTTATGTGTAAAGCAGCTACTCAACACACGCATCCAATGAGACTCGAAGTGGGACGCAATAATGGAGATCACACCAGTAGTTGTGTTTGTAAATCAAGATCTTTTATATAGATTTTAGATCAGAGCAGATAAGGCATTAGCAAATCATCAGCATTGCATTAAAGTACCTCATTAGAACATTTCATGAACGCCTTTCAAAATGAATTTCCTGTAAAAGGGTAACATTTCATTTCAGCACAGCAGAAAACTTGAAGTAACACAGCCTCCGCGTTATACTCATCAGCAGGCTGAGAGGTAGTTTCATAAACCATGGGTTAACCTGTAGGAAGCAATCATAAACATTTCCTCTTGTAAATACCAACAGTCTTGCGACAAAATCAGATCATCAGAATAACATTGGAAAGAATCAATAAGTATCACAGTTCGGCCCCATCAGGAACTGTAGAAGCCCGCCCCTGCAAGAAATTCAATACCGTGAAAAGGATCACCATTCCAAGAGCAGGCTTGTAAATATGGTCTAAACATGAGCACTACAGGCCGGACACTGGCAATATGGCAGTTCAATATGAGGGGGGAAGTGTCTGTTCTCCAGCCTCTCAGCTACTCGAGGCACATTGGGGGGGGGGGGCCAACGGGGCCCAGTCACAGCTCAACCCGGGGGAGGGGCGACCTCGGGCCTTCCCCGGCCTACCGCCCTCCTCCCCGGGGGTTACCTTATGCTCTTCGGCCCTCCAGGGCCCTTGCGAAGGCTTTGCGTGGGGGAGGGGTCCGCGACCCTCCCGGGGCCTCACTCGGCCCGGCGCGGTGCAGGGGGGGCTTCCGGGAACCAGGGCCGGGGCAAAGCCGATATGTGGAGTTGAAAGGAGGGGGCACTTAGGCTCCACGGCCTCCTCCGCGTGGTCTACGGGCCGTCTCGGGGCCCACCGGCAAGGCTCCGATGCCGGGGCCGGTGCAGATCGTGGCCGGGGCGGCTCCAACCAACCGCGTAGCCCGCCTCGAGGGCGCGCCTGCCTGGACCAATGGCAGCGTGGCGCCCGGGGGCGGGGCGGAGGAGCTCCCCGGTCACGTGACAGGGGAACAGCTCGGCTTCGGCCCAGCGTGTGGAGAACGGCGGCCCTCTCCTCACATACGGGGGCCGCCGAGAGGGGTAATTGAAGCTGGCGCGGGTCGCCACTCGCCGACAGGGCAGCCGCACTTCAGGGGCGTCGCGTGGGTGACGCGAACGCCGCGATGGTCGCCAGGCCTCGTGGTGACGCGAACGCCGCGATGGTCGCCAGGCCTCGTCGTGTGCCTCGGACAGCACAGCAGCTCCGGGCTGTGGCGGTAAGTGGGGGTCAATAGCGCCTAGTGGTGACGGTGTCCAGGCACCGCAGCGCTCACTCGTGGGGGGGGGGGTAAATCAGTCAGCTCAGGAGAGTGCTTGGGGGCAATTGCAGGCAGGAGGAGTTCTAAGGTGAAAAGCGCCTCAGGATCACAGCGCTTGAACCACGGGAGCACAGTTAGCTCAGGGCAGGCAGTGCTGGCAGGGGAATTGGATATAGCGCTTTCCCCACAACTTGGCAAGGATGGGTAGCAAAGCAGTTCAGTCAAGGGGGAGACAAGTGGGGCAAGGTGGGCCCACTGCAGGCAGGGGGTGCGCAGGGCAACACAGTCCAGTACCTGGTCGATCCCCCAGCAGTCTCCGGTCACAGAAAGGTAGACTTCTTGGCGCTTGGATGGTTCTGCGACCTTGGATGTTGGTTTCTTGAAGTTGAAGGGGGGGGGGTTGAGTTGAAGGCCTGAAGTCACTGCAGATGGACCCTGGGTTTCCCTACCACTCAGCCAGATCAGGGGGCTTGTCTAGGACACCTCACCGAGCTTAAGAGGCAGCACCTAAATCCTGTGACTCCCAGTAGCATAGGTTCCTAACTAGGCCCTCCCGCCTAGAACTCCTGCGTGGGTTTCCCAGGTCAGTGATGCCCCAACTGACTAGAAAAAGTTCCCTCCCTTGCTTAAGTATGCCCAGGTCAGGTGACCACTCTCTAAGGCGGCAAAAACCAGGTCCGCCTTTCTTCTGGAAGGTTCCAGGAGCTTCCCCACTCTACCTATGGACAGGGGAGGGGTGGCTGGCATTGCAACATTGTATGGGGATCCAGCCTGCTCCTGGCAGCCAGGGTGCTACACTAAAAAGACCACGCTGCAGTAGCAGGGGCCAGTGGCAGCCATGTTTGAAGTAGAGAGCACCTGCACCCTAACATGGATTAGCCATGAAAAGGTGCCCGAAGACCTAAGGGCCAACAAAAAGAAGGTGGAGAAAAGGAGGCAAGGGCAAAAAAAACACAGGGAAAGACCACCCTAGGGCTGACAGGTCTAACATGCGTCCCCCCCAGCCGAAAGAGGGGAGAACTACCCAACCTCTAGGGAGTTCTCGTCGCTAAGGCGGAAAAACCGGGAGAGACCGTCAGCATTGGCGTGGTCAGCTCCGGGCCGATGTTCCATCCTAAAGTCATCCCCTGTAGGGAAATGGACCAACTTAGCAACTTGGGATTTTCGCCTCTCATTTGCATGAGCCAGCGAAGGGGTCGGTGGTCGGTTTGAACTAGGAAGTGAGAGCCAAAGAGGTATGGCCTCAACTTCTTCAAAGCCCAGACCACAGCGAAGGCTTCTCGCTCGGTGGTACTCCATCGCTGTTCCCGAGGGAGGAGTCTTCTGGAGATGAAGGCCACAGGTTGGTCTTGGCCATCATCGTTGAGTTGCAACAGTACGGCGCCTACGCCATGCTCTGAGGCATCTGTCTGCACGATGAATTCTTTTTGGAAGTCCGGAGTGGCAAGCACCGGAGCGGTGCACATCGCGTACTTCAGTGTTTCAAATGCCTCCTGGCAAGCAGCCGTCCAGATGACCTTGCGTGGCTGCTTTTTGGACGTCAACTCGGTCAAGGGGGCCACGATGGTACCATACCCCTTGACGAATCTGCGGTAATAGCCAGTGAGGCCGAGGAAAGCTCGGACCTCAGTCTGAGTTTTGGGGGGCTCCCAGGCCATGATGGTCTCAATTTTGGCCTGGAGGGGTTGCACCTTACCTCCGCCCACCAAGTGTCCCAGGTACACGACAGATCCCTGTCCAATCTGGCACTTGCTAGCCTTGATGGTGAGGCCAGCACGTTGTCCTCCCAGGTGCTACTGAAGACAGCTATGTCATCCAGGTAAGCCGCTGAGAAGGACTCCAGGCCAGATAGCACCTGGTTCACCAACCACTGGAAGGTGGCCGGAGCATTCTTGAGCCCGAAGGGCATCACTCGAAATTGGAAGTGGCCCTCGGGGGTGGAGAACGCTGTCTTCTCTTTTGCTCCATCAGCCATGGCAATCTGCCAGTACCCTGATGTCAAGTCGATGGTGCTGAGGTACTTGGCGGCTCCCAGCCGGTCAATCAGTTCGTCCGCCCGTGGGATCGGGTGTGCATCTGTCTTGGTGACAGAATTCAACCCCCGATAGTCCACACAGAACCGAAGTTCCGGTGTGGTGCCCGGTGGAGCCGCTTTCGGCACCAACAGGACCGGACTAGCCCACGGGCTGCTGGAGGGTTCGATCACTCCCAGCTCCAGCATCTTGGTCACCTGACCCTGGATGCTGTTCTTCACCTTCTCGGACAGCCCGTAAGACTTGGTTTTCACTGGCGGACTGTCCCCTGTGTCCACATCATGGGTACACAGATGTGTGATTCCAGGCGTGAGGGAGAACAACGAGGCGTGCTGCGCCAATACCTGGCGGCAGTCCCTCTGTTGCTCTGGGGTCAAGGATGGGGAGAGGACAACTCCCTCCACTGAACCATCCTTCTCCTGAGCCGCTAGAAGGTCAGGAAGAGGCTCCCTTTCCTCCTCCTTGCTCCCATCCGTCACCATGAGGAGAGCAAGCTCCGATCGCTCATGATGAGGCTTCAGGCGGTTGACGTGGAGCACCCGGTGGGGCTGTCGGGGGGTCTTCAAATCCACGACGTAGGTGGTCTGGCCTCGACGCTCCACAATCTCGTACGGACCAGTCCACCGGTCCTGGAGGGCACTAAGCTCCCCAGGCTCCATGACCCACACCTTCTGTCCAGCGTCCAACTCTACCGTCCGAGCGTTGCGGTCATACCACTCCTTCATGACGGCTTGGCTAGCCTCTAAGTTGTCTGAGGCTTCCTTCCACAGCTTGGCCATCTGGCTGCGGAATGCCAGCATGTAGCTGACAACATCACGGGGAAGCTTCTTCGAAGTCTTCTCCCACCCCTCTTTGACCAGACTGAGGGGTCCCCTAAAGGGATGGCCATAGAGCAATTCGAAGGGGCTGAACCCGACTCCCTTCTGTGGTACCTCGCGATACGAGAACAAAAAAGCAAGGGAGGAGGACGTCCCATTTCCGCCTCAAGTCTTCTGGCAGGCTCCGGATCATCCCCTTCAAGGTCTTGTTGAAGCGCTCTACGAGCCCGTTAGTCTGGGGGTGGTAAGCAGTGGAGAACCGATAGGTCACTCCGCACTCCTTCCACATGGCCTGCATGTAGGCCGACATGAAATTTGTGCCCCTGTCCGACACCACAACCTTGGGGAATCCCACTCGGGTGAATATCCCCATCAGGGCCTGCGCCACTACAGGTGCAGTAACGGTCCTCAGAGGGATGGCCTCCGGGTACCGAGTGGCGTGGTCCACTAACACCAGGATGAACCGATGTCCCGCAGAGGTCGGAGGGTCCAACGGCCCAACGATGTCAATACCGACCCGCTCGAAAGGGGTCCCGACCACCGGGAGTGGTTCCAATGGGGCCTTCAATTTGGTCCCCGTCTTGCCACTGGCCTGGCAAGTCTTGCAGGTCTTGCAATAGGTGTCAGAGGCAACTCTCATCCTAGGCCAATAAAAGTGTGGGACTAGCCTCGCAAAGGTCTTGTCCTGGCCCAGGTGTCCGGCTAGAGGTATCTCATGCGCCAGTTCCATCAAAAAGGCCCAGTAGCACTGGGGGACCACTAAGGCCCCCGAGGACCCATGCACCGGAACCCTTGGCTCACTGTACAGGAGGCCATCCTCCCAATACACGTGATAGCTGCCGGTCTAGTTGTTCATCGCTTGGGCTTCGGCCTGTCGCCGCATGCCTTCAAGCATGGGGCACTCCTTCTGCGCCCGACAGAATTCCTCCCGGGTAGGCCCTCCTTCCACATGCCACTCGGCAAGGGTCGGCAAGTCCCCCACGGAAACGACATCCACCTCCACGGACTCCGGGGTTACCTCCGCGGGCTCCCCATCCATCACACGGGGTGTGTCCTCCACAACACTCTCCTCTGGACCGACAGTGGGTTGGGCCGTTGTTTCAGGCTCCAACCCGGGTTGAGCTTCTTGCCGGGCAGCCATGGACCGCGTGACTACGCAAGTCCACCCTGGTAATCCCAGCATCTCAGTGTGGGCCTTAAACTCCACTTCCTTCCAGGCGGTATGTTCGAGGTCATTACCGAGCAGACAGTCCACAGGTAAGGCAGGACTGATCGCAACTCTCAACGGGCCTGACACTCCTCCCCATTCAAAGGGAACTTGAGCCACCGAATAGTAGCTCATACTGCCGTCAGCCAACACGGCCGGATGGTACACATCAGGAACAACCTGCTCAGGGGACACCAGCCGCCTCACTACAGTGGTCATGCTGGCTCCTGTGTCCCTCAGAGCGTCCACCTCCTCCCCATTGACCTTCACCCTCTGCTGGACCTTAGCAGTATTCGATGGTAAGGGCGTCACTGGAACCATCTCTCTATCCCCAAGTGAAACCAGGGTCAGGCCTGTCCACTCCCCTTCCCTATCTAGGGGCAGCTCCATCCCCATGCTACGCTAGCCACCCCGGGACTCTTGCCACCAGTGGGGGCTGGGGGTCGTTTGCGACACTGGGGATCTCCCTTGTAGTGTCCGACCTCTCCGCACTCATAGCACCGGACCACTTTTGGCTGCTGACTCTTGTCAGGGTAAGTGGGTTTTGGGGAACGGTTCTGAGATGGGGTACCTACTCCTTTCCCAAACTGTCTAGTTTGTGGGCCTCGTGAGAACTCTGGTCTTTTATCTCCACCCTCTTTCTTCTGAGGGGCGCCCTGTCCGCCTTTTGGGCCATCTCCCCCGGGGCCCTTGTGTGACACCCGGGTGCTGACCCAAGTATCCACCTCCTCCGCAAGCTCACGGGGATCAGTAAGCTTGCGGTCCACCAGATGTTGGCGCAGCTCCGGAAAGCCGTTATCCAAGAGGTGCTCTATCAAAAAAAGGTTATACACGCCCTCAAAATTACGCACCTCGCTGCCACGCACCCAACCATCCAGAGCCTTACGGGCATACTCAAAAAAATCCACCCAATTCTGCGTAGACAGCTTATGGCTGCCACGGAACCTCTGGCGATACCTTTCAGGGGTGAGGCCAAAATGTTTAATAAGCGCCTCCTTCATGGGAATACCTAAACTGGTCTGCCTTGTCCAGATACAGGAGTGAGTCCCTGACGTCAGGAGGTATATACCGGTACAAACCACCTCCCCAGTGTTTCTCAGGCACCCCATGGGCAGTCAAGGCGACTTCATATGCCTCCAACCACCTGGCAATGTCATCCCCCTTGGTGTAGCTCGCTATCACCTCCTTAGGTAACCAGAATCTAGGCTCCTGCTGAGCCTCGGGTATGCTGCCACCATTCGGTTTCCCTGGCGCACCCAACTGTAATGCTTTCAGCTCCATTTCCTTGAGCTGAATCTCGTGCGCCAGCTTCCTTTCCTCCGTAGCAAACTGCTTATCCTCCCTCTCTCTCTCCCTCTGGTGCTCTAACTTGGCAAGCTCCCACTTCAATCGCCTCTCCTCCCTCCTGTCCTCGTACTCCTGCGACGCAACACTCCCCCTAGACACACTACTCCCTGCCCCGGAACGTCTTCCTGGCAATACATTGTCTGACATGTCAATGTTGAGTAGGCCTGGGTCTTCGTGAGTGTCTGCCTCCCCGTGTGTGACCTGTTCCCCATCCTCTTCTTCCTCTGGGTGGGCCCTTACCCATGCCCTCAAGGCAGTACGGAGCTCTTCTTTTATAGCTCTCGTCCCCACAGGCACCCCCATCCCCTGACAGAACTCCCTTAACTGCACTACCGTGTACCTATCAAGGTCAGCCAACTGGAACTCCATTTTGTCAGGTGGGGACCCAGATAACCTGAAAGAAAAATTCTAGGACGTGGGCCACAAGGCTGGTTCAACACACTTTGCAGACTTAGACAGTGGTGGCAATGGGGTTAGCTTGTAGCACCACATTAATTGCAGCACACTCTGTCCCACTGGAGGGTGTTAGGTAGCTACAGGTCCTGGATCCCACCGCTCGCCAACAATGTAAGAACTGGGACCACCAGTTCTCCGGGGGGTAGCTTGGCTCGAGCAGGAAGGCGGCCAGGGGCTTATGTGTAAAGCAGCTACTCAACACACGCATCCAATGTGACACGAAGTGGGACGCAATAATGGAGACCACACCAGTAGTTGTGTTTGTAAATCAAGATCTTTTATATAGATTTTAGATCAGAGCAGATAAGGCATTAGCAAATCATCAGCATTTCCTTAAAGTACCTCATTAGAACATTTCATGAACGCCTTTCAAAATGCATTTCCTGTAAAAGGGTAACATTTCATTTCAGCACAGCAGAAAACTTGAAGTAACAGCAGGCTGAGAGGTAGTTTCATAAACCATGGGTTAACCTGTAGGAAGCAATCATAAACATTTCCTCTTGTAAATACCAACAGTCTTGCGACCAAAATCAGATCATCAGAATAACATTGGAAAGAATCAATAAGTATCACAGTTCGGCCCCATCAGGAACTGTAGAAGCCCGCCCCTGCAAGAAATTCAGTACCGTGAAAAGGATCACCATTCCAAGAGCAGGCTTGTAAATATGGCCTAAACATGAGCACTACAGGCCGGAAACTGGCAATATGGCAGTTCAATATGAGGGGGGAAGTGTCTGTTCTCTAGCCTCTCTGCTATTCAAGGCACATTGGGGGGGGCAACGGGGCCCAGTCACAGCTCACCCCGGGGGAGGGGCGACCTCGGGCCTTCCCCGGCCTACCGCCCTCCTCCCCGGGGGTTACCTTATGCTCTTCGGCCCTCCAGGGCCCTTGCGAAGGCTTTGCGTGGGGGAGGGGTCCGCGACCCTCCCGGGGCCTCACTCGGCCCGGCGCGGTGCAGGGGCGGCTTCAGGGCACCAGCGCCGGGGCCGGGGCAAGGCCGATATGTGGAGTTGAAAGAAGGGGGCACTTAGGCTCCACGGCCCCCTCCGCGTTGTCTACGGGCAGTCTCGGGGCCCACCGGCAAGGCTGCGAGGCCGGGGCGGCTCCAACCAACCGCGTAGCTCGCCTCGAGGGCGCGCCTGCCTGGACCAATGGCAGCGCGGCACCAGGGGGCGGGGCGGAGGAGCTCCCCGGTCACGTGACAGGGGAACAGCTCGGCTTCGGCCTACCGCGGCCCAGCGTGTGGAGAACGGCGGCCCTCTCCTCACATGCGGGGCCACGGAGCTGCTGTGCCGTCCGAGGCACACGACGAGGCCTGGCGACCATCGCGGCATTCTCGTCGCCCACGCGACGCCCCTGAAGTGCGGCTGCCCTGTCGGCGAGTGGCGACCGGCGGCGGCCCTCTCAGCGGCCCTCTCGGCGGCCCCGCATGTGAGGAGAGGGCCGCCGCCGGTCGCCACTCGCCGACAGGGCAGCCGCACTTCAGGGGCGTCGCGTGGGCGACGAGAATGCCGCGATGGTCGCCAGGCCTCGTCGTGTGCCTCGGACGGCACAGCAGCTCCGGGCTGCGGCGGTGAGTGGGGGTCAATAGCGCCTCGTGGCGACGGTGTCCAGGCACTGCAGCGCTCACTCATGGGGGGGGTAAATCAGTCGGCTCAGGAGAGCGCTTGGGGGCAACTGCAGGCAGGAGGAGTTCGGAGGTGAAAAGCGCCTCAGGATCACAGCACTTGAACCACGGGAGCACAGTTAGCTCAGGGCAGGCAGTGCTGGCAGGGGAATTGGATATAGCGCTTTCCCCACAACTTGGCAAGGATGGGTAGCAAAGCAGTTCAGTCAAGGGGGAGGCAAGTGGGGCAAGGTGGGCCCACTGCAGGCAGGGGGTGCGCAGGGCAGCACAGTCCAGTACCTTGTCGATCCCCCATCAGTCTCTGGTCACAGAAAGGTAGACTTCTTGGCGCTTGAATGGTTCTGCGCCCTTGGATGTTGGTTTCTTGAAGTTGAAGGGGGGGGGGTTGAGTTGAAGGCCTGAAGGAGTTCTCCTCAGTCACTGCAGATGGACCCTGGGGTTCCCTACCACTGGGCCAGATCAGGGGGCTAGTCTAGGACACCTCACCCAGCTTAAGAGGCAGCACCTAAATCCTGTCACTCCCAGTAGCATAGGTTCCTAACTAGGCCCTCCCGCCTAGAACTCCTGCGTGGGTTCCCCAGGTCAGTGATGCCCCAACTGACTAGAAAAAGTTCCCTCCCTTGCTTAAGTATGCCCAGGTCAGGTGACCACTATCTAAGGCGGCAAAAACCAGGTCCGCCTTTCTTCTGGAAGGTTCCAGGAGCTTCCCAACTCTACCTATGGACAGGGGAGGGGTGGCTGGCATTGCAACATTGTATGGGGATCCAGCCTGCTCCTGGCAGCTAGGGTGCTACACTAAAAAGACCACGCTGCAGTAGCAGGGGCCAGTGACAGCCATGTTTGAAGTAGAGAGCACCTGCACCCTAACATGGATTAGCCATGAAAAGGTGCCCGAAGACCTAAGGGCCAACAAAAAGAAGGTGGGGAAAAGGAGGCAAGGGCAAAAAAAACACAGGGAAAGACCACCCTAGGGCTGACAGGTCTAACCGTGCCACTAACCGAGCAGTCTCTAGGTGCTAAAATAATGGGTATCATCCCACTCAGTGGTACTTGTTTCATCAACTTGGGAAAGTTGAAACGCTGAGTTATCCATGCTGAGGTTCAAACCAACGACATCCATATTTCAGATGGATGCACCTGCCTCTGGTTTCCTCACCTTTTGAATTACAACATGCTCAGCATTCCACAGAAACTTTTTGTTAGACTCCAACCAGCCCAAGCACTGCAGGAACTTAGCATGCACCAATCCCCTTGACTTGCCCCTTGGACCCCCACAGGGAAACAACTGTGTGGGCACCAATGGACCCGAAAAGAGGGTGGCAATGTTGAGGAGACACCAAGTCTTCCACCCTTTGGCGATGAAAAAGGACACAGCTCCCACCTGCTTTACGCTTCTGCACCACTGTAAATGGGGAGACAAAACAATCCTTTCATGTACCTCTGCAGCAATAATAATACCACCAACCCTCAAGGATCATGCTTTGCAATACACATAACATCCCCTGCTTACCGCTAGAAAATGCAGGCTTGGCTTCGTAAAGTAAGGAATCAGCAATGAGGCCAGTAGAGGAGGGAGCTTTCGCCAATGAATCAAAAAGTAATTTAAAACAAACGAGGGGAAAAAGGTCTACTACGGTCTAAACACCGCCTGAAAAAACCCCTTCGTTTAGTTGTAAATAAAGGTTACAGGAAAGGGATCAGTAAACCCTACCACACACCCAGCGCTGCCTTCGCGGAGTGACCCAAAACGTCACTTCCGCAATAAACGAGGCTGAAAGCAATACCAGCAAAGACGCGCTGGAACCGCCGGAGCTCTGTCAAAGTGCGCGTTGATTTAGTGTCAACACAGGAGGAAACACCTCCGTGCAACGCGAGTGAATTCGGGAGCCCCCGAACACACCAAAAGATAAAAAATAGTGCTGGGAAGTGGGATGGAGAAAAAAGGAATTTTACAAAGGGAAAGGGAAACCCAGGGACCCAAAACTAGCTTTCTGACTAAAGGGACAGGACGGGGAGAAAACGGGAAACAGCAATACCTCTCACGAGCCCGTGAGAAGGCAAAAAATCAGAAAAGAGACTTCCAATCAAGCTGGGAAATCCTCGAACCAGGAACAAACGGCAGCCAACAACCAGGGAAGGAATCCAAACACTGGCAATATCAAGCACCGAGATAAAGGTAGGACCACCTTTTATCTTACTGCCTCTGTCACGTGATGTCAAAGCATGATCACAAAGAAGGGACTTACCCGATTCCTAACACTTTTCTCCATAGCTCTCCCACGTCGACCAGCACCTCACAATAGAACAGCTCCACACGCCACTCCACATGACGTCATCGGAGCCATATGAAGACTTCTTCAGTGTGCTGACGTCAGCTCCCTTTTTTCTGCACCGTTGACGCGTTACTTTTTTCCAGGGCTCTCTTTCTGGAGTTTCTTTATTGCAGGTTTTTTCTGTATTTGGATCAGTGATCATGGCTACCCAGAAGAAGTTCAGTTTTAAACCTTGCTGGGAATTTAGGCATCACATGTCAATTACTGACCCCCATGAGGTTTGTTTACAGTGTCGGTCGTCAGACCATGACGTTGAGGGGTGTTCGCCATGCTGGCGCATTAATCTGAAGGCCTTGAAAGAAAGGGAGGCCAAACTGTTTATGGCCAGAGCAAAAAAGCAGAAAAGGGGCCTAAAGAGGACAAGATCAAGTCCAAGTCGCTGACTCCTCACACCTGCAAGTCGCCGAGAAAGCATAAGAAGATCCAGATGTCAGTTGTCGAAGTATGAAACACTGAAGTTGGGGTCTCTGGTACTCCGACATCACCGCAAGGATTGTGTCTCTCATTCCCCTTCGGCTCAGGTTACTCCGGCACAGTCTCCGGCTCCGAGAGTCTCACTGGTGCCCAGAGAAGCAATGCCATCGCCTCCGGCCACTCGACCCCCAGTGTCTCCCGCACCACAACCGGAGCCAATTAGACTGCCTCCTCGAGTGGTCTCAGAACCGGCGGATCTGGGATATCCAACTTTTTTGGATCCAGGTACGGATCCTTTGCATTTCCTAAATTAGATGTTTGGTTTGTTTTCCAGAGCGACTAACCCTGCTGGTGCGCCACTTGTCCCCATGGGACTGCTTTCATTCTCCCTTGGAGGTTTGCCACCTCATTTCACACATGTACCTTTCATGCCATTGGCTCCTAGAAGTTGGCCTCTCCTGACGCCGAGGTTCTCGACGCCGGTGTAATCCCTGGAGGTAAGAGGGCCGCTGGATGGGTCTTCGCCTGCGCCGTCTGGCTCCATCAATGCCGGTCCCGAAGTCATCGACACCGCATCTGACGCCGCCGTGCCGGTCCCTAGGACGAGATCCAGAAGGGAGGCACAGAGGCTGCTGGAGGAGGACGAATATCAGGAGCAGCAGGAAGAGGCTGAAGAGGGTGAGATTATCAACCCTATGCAGGAGTTTCAGGGACTGCAGGATGCTAGTGGTTTGGATACATCTCCTGAATGGGAGCTCTCCTCACCAAAAGGTCTACCATCGCAGGAGGTTTATCACTCTATAATAAAGAAGGCAGCAGAGTTTCTAGATTTGCCGTTACCTACTGCAGAGCATAAGTCCAATATTTTAACAAAAGTACTTCACTCTCCTTCTTCTGCTTCGGAATCTCTGCTTCCCTTTAATGAGGCTTTGGCTGAGCCCATTTTGGAGGTGTGGCAGAAGCCAATGACTGCCCTGCAGTTTATCGATCAGTTGCAAGGAAATATAGGGTGGCTCCTGGAGATCCTGCTTTTCTTTCCACCCACCCATCTCCTGAGAGTTTAGTAGACCAGGTATCATGCTCTACTAAACAGTCTGCAGGCTCTTTCCCATCCATGCCTGCAGATACAGAATCCAAGAGGATGGAGCAGCC
This sequence comes from Lissotriton helveticus, assembly GCF_964261635.1. Lineage (NCBI taxonomy): Eukaryota > Metazoa > Chordata > Amphibia > Caudata > Salamandridae > Lissotriton > Lissotriton helveticus. Next base: position 19,061,566 of record NC_136068.1, on the reverse strand, counting down.
AGCAAAATAAGGGTTTTCTTCAGCCATTATGGCTCTGAAATCAACAAATGCGATATGTCTGCTGGGTCGCTATATCCACGCTCTGATGGACTCAGAAAGGAGGTACTCCTCAAGCTTCCAGAGGATGTTCAAGGCCATTTTATTGAAGTTTTTTCTGACACCCAAACTGCAGCCCGTCAGGTCATACAATCAGGGCTTGATATGGCGGACTCTGTTGCCGGAGTTATCCAGTATTGGGGTATCTTTCATTGATTCACATGCCTGAATCATTCCCTGTCGTCGAGATGGGAGTCCCACAGTTAAATACAAAAGCAGTGCCATAAATAATAAATAGGCTAAAAAAGGGGCTAACGCCATCTATTAGTAGCCTATCTATGTCCTTTTTCAAAAAGAACCAAAAGTTGGCTCCAGCCAATCAGCTGCTAGAACACTCCCTGCAGAGGCAAGTTCTCTTCAGATTTTCACCGCACTTCGTGTGGGAGAGAGTCTCCCTGAGTGCTACTCAGTTTTTTCCTTTTATTCAGCTAACTTTGGTATCATGTCAGACAAGAAAGACCTCTTCCGCCCTTGCAAGACCTATGGGAAGAAGATGGTCTATGTGGATGAACCAAATAAAGAATCTATTTATTGCCTTTATCCCAGGATAGAGGTGAAGGACTGTAAGATCTGTCGCACCTTTTCTAACAAAACCCTCAACGACAGAGAGGGTAGATTACTTTTGTGACTTCAATCCTTAAAACAACAATCTCGTTCTACAGATGAAGAAGAAGAGCTGGCTGCAACATCTCACAAGAGAGCTAGATCCAAGGAAAGATTCAGGTGAGGGATGAAAACATTTTAAATCTTCCCAAGAAAAGCCTGTAAGCAAGGAGATGATTTCCAAACATTCCTCTGAACCAATGCTGTCTGTACCCTCTACGTCTGTCAAGAAAGATAAAGAGCATCTGAGATCTTCCCATTCTGATTCTGTGAGTAGAAAGCAGATAAAAAAGCCTGCGTTGACGACGATTTCTCGCTTGTCGACGATATGTGTAACATCATCAACACCATCGTCGACGGCATCCAGTCCCCTATTCTATCTACTAAGATTTCTATCGTGAGGAGACCTCCATCTTTGAAATCCGTTGACGACCCATTGTCAATGGCAGAGACACTCTTGATGAAGTCACCGTCGACCAAGACACTGTCAACCAAGACACTGTTGACGACAGTACCGTCAACGAAGACACTGTTGACGAAGACACCGTTGAGGACAACATCACCGTCAACGAGAGTAACATTGTCGACAACAACGCCGTCGACAACAACACCCGTGATGGCATTACAATTGACGACACCGCAGACGAAGGAAATTCCCTCAATTATAATTTCTGCACCATTAACACCCCTGTCAATGAGAATAACTCAAGTCACTACAGCAGTTACAAAGACATTTCTACACCCGTCTTTGCAAGACTTTAGTAAAGTATCACCTTTTCTCCCATCAAACCTTTTGGAAGGTTATATTGAGGAAGGTGATGAGGATGATGATGATGATGGCAGCCTATATCGGGTAGCTCACAGTCCATCTGAGCTCCATGTAAAATGCCAGGATGATGATGATGAGGAGGCGGAAGATTACCATGAGGCACATTATTGTCAGGGACAATATTTAGCTCCACGTCATAGCTATCAATTTAATCTCCGACAGGAACCAAGCCACTGAGGAATGGCTTATCTACCGCCATCATTGATACAGGATCTGCAAGCCATGTCAGCGGATTACAGACAAAGATTCCCTCCTCAACAGAGTCCACCAGAACACCAGGTTCCCCATGTGGAATTGCCAACGGACGTACTAGATCCTCAAGTCCCTAGTACATTAGCGAATGCAACGGGCTCAGTTCCAGCTAATCCTAGAGATCAGAACACTTCCTCTTTGGAAGATGAGGTAGAAGAAGGTGAAATACCTGATCCGGCATCCGTTCCTGAACCTTGGGATGATTATGTGATCCTGACACCATACCCTCCTCCGAACTTACCTTCAGACTCTCGTCCAGAAGATATTGGGGGATTTCACAATTTGATGCAGAGGGAAGCCAATACGTTCAACTTACCCATCACTGTAAAACAAACAGAATGCTTTCTGTATGATTTTAAAGAGGACACAAGGAAAGTGGTATGTTCAATTCCTATTATCGACCATATATGGCAGGAGGGTGTAAAGATTATGAAGACGCCAGAATCCATACCACCTGTACTGCCTCGAGTAGAGAATACATTTAGGGCTCGGGAGGACTCTCCATCTTGCCTTATTGGACACCAGAAGCCAGATTCTGTCATCTCCCAGGCTGCACAGAGACGCTCGAAGAATCTGGCCACGCCAATTACTACCCCCCAGACAGAGAGGGACGTTGTATGGACTTTCTGGGAAGGAAGTTTTCATCGATGGCCGCTGCAACAATCCGTGCAGCAAATGCTTTAGCCATTATCGGCCGCCATGACCGTCAAATGTGGTCCGATATGGCAGGGCTGATAGACCTCAGCCCGGAGGAAAATGGACAGGACGCCCGAAAAATCCTATTGGAGGGTGAGCGTGCTGCTTCTGAGACAATTGATTGAGCCCTAGACATAGCAATTACAAGTTTTAGACAATTGGCTAGAGCGGCAGTACTTCGACGCCAGGGATGGCGTAAAGCTATTACCTTCATACGTGAGGTACATGGTAAGGTCCTTGACATGGCGTTTGATGGAGAGTCGCTTTTCAGAAAACATATCGACGAAGCTCTTTTGGCAATAAAGAATGATACAGACTTTGGGAGCTCTGCATTATAGAAGAGTACCTTTTAGAGGTGCGAGAGGGCGAGGATTCACCACCTACAAAGGAGGATATCAGAGGGCTCAGCAATACCAACAATACCAACCTCTGTATCGCCAATCTTACAACCCGCCATCGTATCGCCAATCACCGACAGCTGGTTTCTCTCGTCAGGAAGGCCACAAGCGAACACCACAACACAGCCGTGACTCTGGCAGAAAACAATGAGTGCGTCAGCCCAACTTCCCTCCGTGCAAGTGGGTGTGAAAATTTCTGTTTATGCACAGTGGTGGCACAAAATAAAATCAGACCGCTGAGTGTTGACCTAGTCACCAAGGATCACACTCTAGAATTCAACCAAAAACCAACTACTACTGCACCCAGGGGTCCTCTCCCCCTCATCTTCACTTATTGCGAAAAGAAGTCTGGATCATGCTCCTCAAGGAAGCAATAGAGGAAGTACCATTCGTTTCTTCCTAATAAGAAAGAAGTCAGCAGAATGTAGACCAATTCTGGACCTAAGGAAACTCAACAAGTTTCTCAAAAAACAGACAGGATGGATTCAGGATGGTAACACTCTCCGATATTCTGGGATGCTTAAACAAAGGAGATTTCATGACTTTACTCTACATGGAAGATGCATATTTTCATATGCCAATCTACCCAAAACATCGAAATATCTACGCTTCACAGTGGCTGGTAGCCACTATCAATTTAAAGTGCTCCCGTTTGGTCTAAAATCAGCACCACGGATCTTCACCAAGTGCCTAGCGCCAGTAGTGGCGGCCTTGCGATCTCAGGGGTTTCAAGTCTTTCCATACCTCGACGATTGGCAGCTCAAAGCTGCAACAACCCAGGAAGCCTATAAGACAATGACAACTTGTCTCCATCTATTCAATGCATTGGGACTCACTCGAAACAGGGAAAAATCAGATTTACGTCCAACTCAAGCAATCTCGTTTCTGGGAGCATCCCTGGACACCGTTCATTGCAAAGCATTCTTGTCTCAAGAGAGACAGATGCGGCTCCAAAGGTTAGCAAGGACCATTTCAAGAAGAAAGTCTGTTTCTGTATGAATGTTCAAATCGCTTCTAGGGATGTGCTCTTCAGCAATAAACTTAGTACCTTTAGCAAGACTAAAGATGAGAACTCAGGAAGAACTGCATAAACTATGGCAACAAGCTCTGGGATCTTTTGAAGATGTAATTCGAATCACAACAAGGATAGTGGGAACACTACAATGGTGGTCTCAAACGACGAATCTTATTCAAGGTCTAACCTTTTTTATCCAAAGTACCCCAGATTTAATTCTGACAACAGACACCTCCATGGAGGGATGGGGAGGTAATCTGCAGGATTTGCAGATCCAGGGCAAATCGATACAGACAAAACAACACATCAACAGATTGAAACTCAAAGCCATATTCCTATCTCTGCCAAGAATAGCAGGTTTCTCAGTGTTGGTCCGTATGGACAATATGACCAGCATGTATAAATAAGCAAGGAGGAACAAAATTCAGGACGCTATCTCAAGAAGCGCAGGAATTATGGGAATTGGCAACGCTCCATGGAATCTCGTTGAAGGCCGAGCATGTCAGGGGTCTACACAATACCCTAGCAGATATACTAAGCAGGTCTCAGTCCAGCTGCCACGAGTGAGAGCTAGAGCTAGCACAGCTGTACAGAATCTTCCAAAGATGGTGGAAACCAGCTCTGGACCTCTTTGCAATGAAGGAGAAAGCAAAATGCCAGTATTATGCCAGCAAGTTTCCACTACCAGAGTCAAGGGGGAAGGCCCTTTTAATGCGATGGACAGGGATATATGGCTACACTTTTTCCCGCAACCCATTAATTTCCAGGGTACTAATCAAAATGAAATTGGAAGGTTGCCACCTAATTTTGACAGCACCATGATGGCCCAGATAATATTGGTTCCCGGACCTGCTCCTATTGTCGCAAGCCAGACCCATTCGTTTTCATCTGTCAGCAACAATGTTATCGAGGAACAAGGGCCAAGTGATTAATCCAGATTTACATTCTCTTCACTTGCACGCATGGCTCCTGAATTCCTAGAATTTAAGGATCTCAATATTCCACAAGACTGTAGAGAAATACTTTCTAAATCCCGTGCTGAAAGCACTATCAAAACATATCGTCTGAAATGGAAAAGATTCTGTTGCTGGTACAGTAAAAACAAAGTTAGTCTGCTGCAAGCCCCTGCTGAGCATATTTTACCCTACCTCCTCTCACTAGCTAAATCAGATCTCACCTTTTCTTCAGTAAAAGTTCACCTGGCTGCAATTTCCCGGTACAGGAAATCTCCTCAGATTCCTTCTCTCTGTTCATCTCTTCTCATAAAACAATTCATGAGAGGCCTTTTCCGTGCTTTTGCTCCAGTGCGAGCGCCTCATCCAGAGTGGGAACTCAATGTAGTCCTAGCACAGTTGATGAGACGACCATTTTGAACGGATTCACAAAGCAGAACTGAAATTTCTCACATGAAAGGTATCCCACTTCTAAGCTCTTACTTCTGCAAGAAGAGTGAGTGAAATGCAAGCCTTTACAATCAAAGATCCTTTCCTACACTTCACACAGAATTACCTAGCCCTTAGGAAAAATCCAAAGTTCATTCCGAAAGTACCAACGCAATTTCGCCTAAATGAACCGGTGATATTACAATCTTTTTTTCCAAATCCAACTAGTCCAGCAGAATGCACTTTGCATACGTTGGATGTCAAAAGATGTTTGAAATTTTATCTTCACAAAACAAAGGAAATAAGAAAAACAGATCAGCTTCTGGTACCCTATGGACAAGGAAAACAAGGAACCACAGTAACAAAAGCCACGATTGCCAGATGGGTCGCATCTGCGATACAGTTCTGCCATGAAAAAGCAAACAAACCTCTGACAGTGAGGGCTAAAGCACGCTCCGCGAGAACAGTCGCTGCATCTACAGCCTCGTTTGCGGGAGTGACATTAGACAAAATATGCCGTGCTGCGACATGGAAGAATGTCCACACGTTTACAAAACACTACTGCCTCCAATCTGCACAACGGGAGGATGCAGCAGTTGGACAGGCTGTGCTACGTCATCTTTTTAACTAAGGTCAGATTCTTTATTGTTCATAAATGAATGCTTTTTCTTCTTTTTTGCTCTAATTTTAATTTAGAATAAGTGATCAAGTAACTGTATTTGGCAACTTGTACCTTAATATGATTTGTGATGTATATTTGGATGGTTACATCAACTTTCACTTTTTTAATATTTCAATATATTATAATGCTTAGCACATGCATTGTGTGAAAAAAAGAAGATCACTATTGGGAGTTTTAAATTACATGTCTCCCGCCTTCCGCTAACGACAATACAATTAGGGTACGGCTTGCTATTCTGATTCAGGCTTGTGAGTCTATGAAATATACCCCAATACTGGATAAGAAAACAAGTTACTTACCTGTAACTACAGTTATCCAGTATTGGTATCTTTTAAAAATTCACATGCAACCCACCCTGTGGAGTCAGTTCTCATTGATTTTGGGGATATTTACTTCTCACTTGTGCTTGAAAAATCTGAAGAGAACTTGCCCCGGCTGGGAGTGTTCTAGAGGGTGCTAGCAGCTGATTGGCTGGAGCTAACTCTTGGTCCTTTTTGAAAAAGGGAATAGATAGGCTACTATTGGATGGCCTTGGGCCCTTTTTTAGCCTATTTATTATTTCTGGCACTGCTTTTGTATTTTACAGTGGGACTCCCATCTCGATGATGGGGAAGGATTCAGGCATGTGAATCTATGAATGATACCAATACTGGATAACTGTAGTTACAGGTAAGTAACTTGTTTTCTTATGGGTTCCTTGGTGGCAACCAGGAGGCACGTTTGGCTAAGGGGGTCTGGCTTTTCATCAGATGTACAGGCCACCCTATTGGACTTGCCTTTTGATGACTCTCATCTATTTGGTGCTGAAGCTGACTCTGTGCTACAGTGCTTCAAAGATAATAGAGCCACAACGAGATCATTGGGTCTTCAGTTCCAGCCCAGAGATTTTGGGTACTGCATATTTTGCGGGTTTGGCAGGACTTCGTCCTTTCGAGCCAAACAATAACAGCAGTCACACAGCAGCAACAGACAAAACGTCTGTATAGGTCATCCAGAGGAAAAGATAGGGGTCGTCTTTGAGGCACAACTCAGCAGCAATTATCCTCCTCCTCCTCTCCCAGGGAAGCAGTCATAAATCCTCCATCCTAGAGCATGCTGGTCCTGTGGGAGGACAGGTATCACATTTTCTGAGAAATTGGAGGTCTTTTGCTTCAGATCTCTGTGTTTTGAATCTCATAGAAAATGTATATGCCCTTCCCTCCCGGAAGTTTCCCCTTCCCTTTACCCCCTCACCAGGACTGGTGCTCAGAGGACCGCCTGTTGCTTCTACAAAAGGAGATACTATCTTTGCTGCAGAAAGGGGCGATAGAGGTGGTGCAGGAGCAGGAAAGGGGTCAGGGATGCTACTTCCGGTACTTCCTGATTCCCAAAAAGTAGGGTCGATTAAGGCCAATCCTTGACCTCAGGTTCTTGAATTTTTTCCTCAAAGAGGAGAAATTACTGATGTTGACCCTGGCGCAGGTTCTTGTGGTGCTGCAGCAGGAAGACTGGATGGGGTTGATCGATTTGCAGGATGCGTATTTTACATACCCACCCAGAAGTTGCATCTGAAGTATCTCTGTTTCACTGTGGGATCTCAACACTACCAGTTTGCAGTCCTACCATTCGAGTTGGAATAGTAAATTAAACTATTCACTATCCAGCGCCCCCCAACGCAAGTCGTTGTAACAACTTGCGTTGTAAAAGTTGCGTCGTAATGGCATGCGGAGTGAAAGCATGCGTTGTAATGTCATACATCCATACAGTATCTGCTTGTGGATCCCTCACTGACCCACCCGCCTCCCTGTTGCCTAACTGTTTATACCGAAAAATAATTGAAATTTGATTCATGTATTTTATTATGAAATATTTGAAATGATGTGATATTTGTACTAGGAAATGTGTATGTTTTAGAATTTCCAGTTTCTTTCTTGTTTTTGTATACTGTGTATACTTGTGGAAATGTTGTTGGTTCCCCCTTTGGCCTCGAAGGCAAGAAAAAATGGGTGGAACTGGCGTCAGCACACTGACAAGGGCTTCTATGACGTCACACGGAGTCGCTTGCAGAGCCGTTCCATTGTGGCGTATTCGTCGACGTGGAAGAGCTATGGAGAAAAGTTTCAGTGGAATGCTGCGCATGGAGTAATTCAAAAGGTGAGGAATCTACTCCCAGATAAAAGTGTTACCGAAAGTAAGTAACTTGTTCTTCCAGTCATTAGCTCAGCCCACTACTTATTCTTATCATTTGTTATCCTTCCTTCGTTTATTGTGAGGCCTTTCTATGAACATTATGACCTTCTTGAAGTCGCTATATAAGGCTTCAGCTCTCTGATACTGTGCGTTATCTGGTTGTGCAACACAACCTAGAAGGTCATTCACATCTCAGACAATTGGCATCTCTACAAAAGGCAATAATGCTGTAACATGGCTATTAACTTGCCACGTCACGAGGGAGGCTTTAAACAAACAGCACCAAGTGTTACCTTTTCCATTTAACTTAGGGGCATATTTACTAGAGAAGTGGCGGAGCGTGGCTTTAGCCTCCTTGGCTAAACGCCATGCTCTGCCACCTCTGAAACGCGAGGCTGCTCCATATTTACAACAATATGGTGCAGCTCTACGTTTCCCCTGCGCTGGCACTAAATTTAGCAGCCTAGCGCCAATGCAGGCACCCTTGTACCATATTGCAAGGGTGTCTGCGTTGAGGGGAAGAAGGTTTATGTGTAGGAAGTGTTGCAAGGATCCTGCTCATACACAGAATTGTGCACAGAGACCTAGGACATCAGTGAATTGTGGTGTACCAGAAACTCACCTCAGTACTTAGAAAAACCACAACCAGCTAGCATCAGTGTCACATTAGCTCTTCGTCCTATAGCAAATTAACCAATGATTAGACAACCCAGAACATGCGACTTAGGATAAACTCAGGAATGGTTGAAAGTGAGAACACTCTTTCATTATACTCTCATACCCGTCCACAACAGGAGTAAATAAGAGACACAGTAAGGTTAAAATATTTATTTTAACGATGTGATCTCATGTGCAGTATCTTAGCCAACATAAGCAGACATATGATTAAAAATAATATGGTCAGCATTGTTACAATTCCATAAAATACAAAAGGAGAAATCATATTACAATGATGGTGAAAACAAGTCTTATATTGCCTAGTTTTAACACCCTCCCGATATAGAAATTATGCATTATAAACTAAAGAAGGTCTCTTAGGCTTGTTTGGGGGACCCCATTACCTTTCCGCTCAGTAAGAGTAAATCACATCAGGACCAGCGAAAACTCTCTGCATCCCTGAAATGAAATTAAATGAAAATTACATTTATATAGCGCATACCCTACCCTGAGGTCTCGCAGCGCTTTGAAACGGAAATGGAAAATCTTCCAAGTGTGTGAAATCGTGGCACGTGTGCAATAATAAGGACACCAGAATCTTAGTTGGCTCACAGCTGCCTAATTGTTGTGTATAGAAAGCGTTACTCGATCATGTCGAAAAACAGCTAACATGTTTTGATAACCTTGACGGCTTCAGCACTCACTGTGCACGATGTAAATCTAGAGATGTCGAAAACAAAACCCTTTCTCATATGTGGACCTTCGCACGGTTAACTTACAAAAACAGCTATGCAGTGTTGTGTGCAAAAGGTAAAATGGCGTTTAAACTTCTGATAAGCCATGCTAACATAACATGCACGCAAAGCAGGCCCTAGGCCATACTACAGAAGGTATGCCTTCCTACACATAAACAAACTGTAAATGGCGTTTTACAACTTCTTTGAGTGCTGCTTAATGCAGCACACATAGAAGTTGCTTGCAAAACTGCATTTTTTATTGATTGTTTATGTGCAGGAAAGGACACCTCAATGCACAAAAACAATCAAAGGCCTTTTACTGTGTATATGTGTGCTGCACAACACAGCACACATGGAATCAGCAAAAATGAGGAGAAATTAAAAATGTCTCCTCATTGCGCCTGTTTAAGACCAGGTTTTCCCTGGTCATAATATTGAAACTGCCTCATCTCATATGTACGCTTCCCTAGTAAATATGGGGCTGCGTCAAAATCAATGGGTGTTGCGTTGGAACACCCACCGTAACACCCATTGTCCTCCCCTTTCACGCTAAGTATAGTGTGAAAGGGGGCCTTATTTACAAGGCAACGTTAATCCGAGTTAAGTGGCTTATCGCTGCGGTGTAAATAAGGCGAAGTATATATTGGCACAGGAACGTCTCTGAAAGGGACGTTCCTGTGGCGACTAGGGCTTGTAAATATGCCCTTTAGTTCTATGAGAGCATACACCGGACTGGCTGAAAGTTACCATCGTAATATAAGAACTAGTATAGAATGTACATTAGGGGTGCAGAATAGTAGAACTATGTCAACTTTTGTGTAGTTATATTGGGAAGCTATAGTGTCAAAAAGTTAATGTTCACCTGCACGGGGAAACATAGATACCGTCCAGGCTATGAAATTGTAGCTTTGTGAAGTTGTAAACCTGTTTGCATAGGGTAACCATACTGCAGCCCTGTTTACATAAAGCCTGAAGAGGGAAGTATCCTGCAGTCTGACTTGCAAGCTGCAGCATGGTGAACTTAAGGGTCCTTTGCCTGGAGTAGTTGTGCTGCAGTCCAGACCCCGTAAGCTGCAGCACTGTGTACTCATAAGACATTATGCACAGGGCAGCAGTGCTGTCAACTGAAGGAGAAAGATGCAGACTTATGAACTGACATCACATATCCACAGACCAATAGTAGAGGTGGACAAGACACTAAGGACTCAAGCGAGAAGCCAAATCTGGCTCAGCTCGAGGTCCTCTTGGACACTCAAGCCCAAAACGAGCCAAGCTTTCATTTCTTATGTGTGCCACCTGTGGTCTATCCTTGTGCGGCAAGAATAAAAACAAAACAATAAACTTTCCTGTAAAAAAGGAGAAAAAGATACCCATCTGGCTCCTCTATTGCACAATCCAAAACCAGAATACCTTGAATCAATCATGGCTTTCCCCCTTGAAGAAAGTGTGTGATCCTAGGCACATATTTTATTTCAATGTGCCTCCTTTTCCTTCATTATCACAAGCTAGCACCTTGAAACTTGTGGGCTCAGGATGTGCGCTGTACAACATCTCTCTGGTTTGATTTGATGCACTGTAATGTTGCTTCATATATAATAAAAATCAATGCCAAATATATGGTATACTTGATGACTGGCTGGCCTCTTATTTCACTAGTAGCATTGTCGCCAGGGCAGAGTGTACAAAGTTGAAACTCTTCCCATATATAAAATAAATACTCTTTTTAGAAACTTAAAGAGACTCTTTTGTATCTTTACAGGACAGTTTTGTATGAATTACATATTCATGGCTCGCCTCATGCATGGACTCTTAGAGCCAAGCTGGACCCTTGGTTCAGCTCTCCTTGTTAACTTGTTGGCTTACCTACATCTCTAAGCAGTAGTGCTGCCATCTGAAATGAGAAGCCACCGGTCTATGAATTTTCTTGGGCATCTCAGCCATTCTGTGGCTCTGCGAGGTCTATAGGGGGCGGGGCGGGCAGGTGACCCTGGTTCAGTGCTGAGAGACCATGGGGAGTTCTGGAACAAGCAGCACAATTTTGTCAATTTGTGACTGCGAGGCCCAGAGTTGAAGGCCCCCTCTCCTTGGTCTAACAGCCCTGGTATAACTACAGTGCTGCCACTCCCAGTATAAGGGGCCCTCTCTCTTTGGCCTTGCTGCAGTTGTGTAGTGCTGTGAGGCTCAGGGGAGGGGGGAGGGCTCCACCAAGCCTTGCAGTGATGTTGACCAAGACAACAAATGAGGCACACTCCTTAGCTGGATATACTGCCTGGCTACTCTGTCCTCCACTCTGCCCCTAACATTAGGTACAACCTGAATAATCATCACCCCAACTCCCCAGAAAATCTACCTCGCCCTTTGAAGTGCAAGTTGTGAGGTTGAGTCGCTCCTCGCTGTCAAATAGTGGATGGATTGGGAAGGGACACAAGAGGAGCACACAGCGTGGGCCGAGATAAACATGAGTCGCATACTGTGTGGTTTGTGGCCAACTAATGCTGGGCCCCATGTGGATAAGATGAACATGGGGCCCTGGGCAGCAGCCCACACTGCCTAGCGCCAACCCTGTTTGTGACTGGAGGCAGGTCACAGGTCAAATGCAAGGCCATTATAAGTAGCGCTTTCATGCGCTATTGGCCCTGCCAACCATAGAAGGGTGAGGGGAAATTCTTTTGTCCCCTCATTCCACCCTATATTTGTCCCCTGTGTCCTCCCCATCCAAAAATCTGTGGGGGGCAAGAAGGATTGTTGCACAAAAACAATCCTCTGAGGCGTTTTCCTCTTTCTACGAGTGCTGCAGAATGCCGCACATGTAGAAAGAGGAAAAACAAGGAAAAATACAGCTCTTTCTCATCCTTTCACCACCCCTAGGATGGCGTACCTTTTTGATGCATTCCCAGGTTTACTACTGGTAGTAAATCTGGGATTCTGCCAAAATCCATGGGTGGATACAAGGGAACCCCCATGTTCCACCCATGGAACGCCTTCTGAGGGCAGAGTAATGTGTCGACTTAATCAATCAGTCAGTATTTATAGAGCGCAGCTAGTCACCCCTGAGGGTATCCAGGCACTAAGTCTTGCTGGCCTCAGACGGAAAGTGACTTGGACTGTGTTGTGTTACTCTAGTTCTCTTCCAGGGGATACTCATCAATAGCCATAAGCACTGAATAGTTCTACCCACATGCGGGATCTCGGAGCAATAGCCAATAATATGCATATATCTACATATATATATATAAATACCCATATATATATATATAGATAATATGCATATACATATACATATACATATGCAGCCTGAAAAACACCCTATTAAGGTTCACAAATTGCCATTATTGCATGTAAAATTCTTACATTTGATCAAATAAAGACATATAAGTCACCATATATGATATATGTAAAGAAAAAAAACTGCCCTGAGTTTCTTTGAAACACACAGCCTTTTTTTTTTCAAAGGTAAAAACAGGCAGGTTTAGCCTTGACAGGTTGCATAGGAAACAATTGGAAAATTGGCGCCGTGCCTTTAAGACCTCCAGGAACCCCCAGGCTCCCATCATGCACCACAGGTGACAGTTAGGTCAGTACTTTTTTCCGGCTCCTTCTATGAGGATCCTTTAGCATTGAGCTCGCCAGTTGGTGATATTTTATCACTTTTTCTGGTCGAAACTTAATTTTTTTTACTTCACTCGACGTCTTTAGTCTCTTTCTGACTAATTAAAAAAAAAATCTGACTTTTGCCTATTTTTTCCAGTCAAAATTCCAGCCTTATTTAATAAGTGCCCAGCCTGTGGTAACAAGATTGCCAAGTCAGACCCTCATTCGGTCTGTATTGCTTGTTTGCCTTCATCCCACAAGCCAGACCAATGTTACCACTCCAGAAAGTTTTCCAAGAGAACCCTTAGAGAGAGGGAGAAGATCAAGCTGCATTCCCTTCATTAGAGAGGAGAAACAGTGAGTGGGCGAGAAGTGCATCATTCCAGAAAGCCCTGCTCTCATCCTACAGAGCGCAAGGAAAGAGGTGAAAAAATAGGGCATCAGTCTCCTCCGTCGAGGGACAGATCTTCATCCAAGGTACCTCTGTGCTCAGGGTCGGCGTCGAAATCGCCGTCAAGACATCCGTCGACGTCGAAACATCCCTCGCCGTCGAAGCATCCTTCGTCGTCGAGACATCCCTCGCCGTCGAGACATGGTGAGAAGAGGGTGAGGTCTCCATCCACGCGTAGGCGGTCCAAGTCTGGCTCGCCTACGACGGCAAGAGGTCAGGACTCGACGTCAACCCATCGATGTCAAATTTCGCCGTTGAGAGGTTCTGGACCGACATTGAGATCGCCGTCAACGACGAGAGGTCCATTGGCATCGACGTTGCGCCAAACATCAAAGGCTTCGACGCCGAAGTGAACCAGCCATTCGATGTCGAGACGCATGCCTTCGACGTCGTCGCCGAAAAGATCGACGTCGAAGAGATCGCCGTCGAGGAGATTGAGGTTGAGATCAAGAAAAAGGCCTTCTAAGCCTAGGAGGTCGAGATCCAGGTCGACGTGGAGGAGGTCAACGTCGAGGGCGTCGCCATCGAGAAGATCTAGATCGGCGTCTCCTCCAGCGAAGAGACCTAGGGCGACGTCGAAGGACCGTTCGACTTGTGACTTTCCAGTGGTGACTTCAGGGAGTGCTTCTTCCTCCCCGGGGCTTCAGATCTTGCAAGTATCTCCAGAGCCCTCACCAGCACCGTCTCCAGCCCGACCAACCAATATCTTGCCAAGATGGCTAGGAGATATTAAAGAGTGGAAGATCCGCAGAATTAACCTACCACGGTCTTCTTCAAAATCAAGGTCACCTTTGATGCAGTCGGTGCATTCTTCGGGGAGATGCGAGCGTACCACGCCGAGAAAGTCCCCACCGGTGAGGAGGCGACTATCACACTCTCCCAGGAGTAGGACATTACGCCACCGATCTTCTAGGAGGCGAAGCTGTGGGTCTCCCACAGGGTCGTCGGATTCCAAGGCAGACTATTCTCCGACTCTTTCCTCATCTCCTCCAAGCAGAATATCACCCATCGATGATGTTCTCATCCTTTAATGAGGTTCTCTGCCGTGGGGCTGCTAAACTCCACATTGAAATGCCGGCTCTACCACCAAGACATCAGTGATTTTTGAAACCCTGTACCAAAAGTCCTCCTCCAGACCTTTGCTTCCTCTAGTGCCTGGATTGCTGGAGCCTGCTCTACACAAGTTTCTTACTCCAGCAGCGGTGGGGGCTGTACCATCTCGGATCTCAAAGATATATAAGGCTCCTGATAATGATCCCTTCTTCCTGAGGGCTGCCCCTCCACCGGACTCTGTTATTGTGTCGGTGGCATGAAAGAATCAGATGGGCAGCATCATCATCTGTGCCCCCTGATAAAGACAGTAAAGCTATGGGCTCTGCAGGGAAGAGAATGTGTACTACCTCGGCTATCTACATGAAAGTAGCCAGCGCCTCTGCCGTGCTGGGTCGATATGATCGCTCATTATGGGACTCCTTGTCACGCTTCACAGAGAAGCTCCCTAAAGAGGACAAACAAGATTTTCTTGAAATCCTGCATGAAGGTGGCCTAGTAGCCAATCAAGTGATCAATGCAGCGGCAGATGCTTCAGATCTAGCTGCACATGGCTACTCGCATGGGATTTGTGCTCACAGGACTGAAACAGAGCACAGCATTGGATTCTTAACCTTCCTTTCAATTGGTCATCACTGTTTGGATCTCATGCCAATGATGAGATGTCTTGAATGAGAAGCGAGCTTGATACGGTTAAAGCTGTGGTTCTCGAGAAGAGGAAATACTTCAGGCGACGGTACCGTCCTTACGACCGCTGACAAATCCAACAGAGGGTTCAAACCCCTCAATGGTCCTTGCAACAAAATCAAGGAAGATCACAATTCTCCCAGCGTCGTCCTGGTAGAGGAAGAGGTGGCAATTCAAGACAGTCCACACCTGCTGCCAAACAACAGCAACAGAAGTGAGTGCTTGCTTCCCCTATCTCCGTTACCCACTCCGGTGGGGGGAAGTGTACGTTTTTACCTGGAAGAGTGGAAAAATATCACACTAGACAGGTGGGTGCTGAATATTGTAAAGAATGGGTATACCATCAAATTCAAGTCTCCTCCACCTTCCATTCTTCCTCAAAAGACTGTCACTCATCGTATAAATCCCTTGAGGGAAGAGGTGTCTGCTTTACCGTGACCTTCTGGTGACCGTCCTGTGCCTCACAGAAGCGGTCGCTCCAGACGCTGCTCCCCGGTCTGCCTGGCTCATTTGGTATCGTAGCGCCAGTCTGCTGCTTGCTGCCTCGTTGCCACTGTCTAATTTACCAGCGCATCTCAGTCGCAGTGCGGGATTGCACATCCACCACTAAAATTATTTAATTAATTGTCCATTTCGAACCGTAGCGCAGGATTGGCTCAGCGCTTAGTTAAGAAATAATTGACTGCTCGTGTTTTTTGCATCAGGAGCGCTGGACTGCCCAAGTGCGATTAATTTAGATTCTTTCATTACTGTGCCGCGCTGCCTGCGATATTGATCAGAACCCTGCTTGGCTCTTGGCGTGCTGCCATTTTGTTTGTTCTCATCTCTGTTGTTGTTGTGCCCCCGGACCGGATATCCACCCCGCTCCCCGCCTCCCAGCTGACCCTCCCTCCCACTGACACTACTAGCCACGCTCTAGCTGCGTAGCGCTGTGACCGTCCTGTGCCTCACAGAAGCGGTCGCTCCAGACGCTGCTCCCCGGTCTGCCTGGCTCATTTGGTATCGTAGCGCCAGTCTGCTGCTTGCTGCCTCGTTGCCACTGTCTAATTTACCAGCGCATCTCAGTCGCAGTGCGAGATTGCACATCCACCACTAAAATTATTTAATTAATTGTCCATTTCGAATCGTAGCGCAGGATTGGCTCAGCGCTTAGTTAAGAAATAATTGACTGCTCGTGTTTTTTGCATCAGGAGCGCTGGACTGCCCAAGTGCGATTAATTTAGATTCTTTCATTACTGTGCCGCGCTGCCTGCGATATTGATCAGAACCCTGCTTGGCTCTTGGCCTGCTGCCATTTTGTTTGTTCTCATCTCTGTTGTTGTTGTGCCCCCGGACCGGATATCCACCCCACTCCCCGCCTCCCAGCTGACCCTCCCTCGCCCCTCCCCTCCATTATCCACTTATGACAGATGTTCCAACGCGCAGCGGTCACGCGCAGCGTTCGCGCCCCATGCGCGCCGAAGGTGCGCCAAAGGTAAGCCCGTCTGCGCCCGTCCGCGCCTGGCCCGCGCCCAGCGCCAGACCCCCTGGTCCCCGCCACTCCCTGCCCACTAGAGTCACATATGATGCCGCAACTCTCCTCGCCCTCAACCCCGGACGCGCACCACAATGCTGCGAAGCCTCCCCAGGACGTATCCACGGCCCATTCGCCTGCCTCTCCTGCAAGTTCAACTGCTTCAGGACCCTCACCAAATCCACTTCCCCCACACACAGCTCCGACTCTAACCGCCTGAAATGCATCCTGCTCAACACCCGCTCAGTCCACAGACACGCAACGGAACTCTGGGACCTACTCGACACTGCGTCACCTGACATCGCCTTTCTTACAGAAACATGGATGAACACATCATCAGCACCCGACATCGCCATAGCCATACCAGACGCTTACAAGATTACCCGTAAAGACCGCATCAATCAAACAGGAGGAGGCATCGCCATCATCCATAAGAATACCATCAAAATCACAACCAGCTCCGATGATAATCTCGCAAACGCCGAACATCTCCACTTCCAGATCCACTCCGACCCCAGGACTACACTCAGAGGCACCCTCATCTACAGGCCTCCAGGTACTCCGCAGTCAATTCAGCAATTCATCAGCCCACATGCCCTCGCCTCCGAGAACTACATTCTTCTAGGAGACTTCAACTACCACCTTGAAAACAAACACGACAGCAACACCACCACCCTTCTGGACAACCTGGCCAATCTCGGGCTCAAACAACTTGTTGACACCCCCACCCATGTAGCCGGACACACGCTCGACCCTATCTTCACCTCCTGCAAGCACATCTCCTTCGATCGCACCACAGTTCTCCACTGGACGGACCACAGCTGTGTTCACTTCAGCTACAAAACCACCCTGACCCACAACTGCCCACAACCTATTCCTCGGAGAAACTGGAACAAAATCACCTCCGACCAACTCCTCACATCACTCAACAAAAACCCTCCCACCCTCTCATTGGACCCAAACCAAGCGGCCACCAAGCTCAAGCAATGGATCACCCACAGTGCTGACGAATTAGCACCCCTGAAAAAACACCACATCAAATCAGCCAGCAAAAAAGCTCCCTGGTTCAATGATGACCTTAAAAAATCCAAGAAGCTATGCCGCACCCTGGAGAAAACATGGAGAAAAAACTCAACCACCGACAACATGTCCACCCTCAAGGCAGCCACCCGCAAACACCACCAACTGATTTGATCCGCCAAGAAATCAGCATTCAAAGATCGTCTCGACAACAACACTCACAACAGCAAGGAACTTTTCAACATCGTCAAAGAATTCACCAACCCTATTGCAGCATCTAACGACATCACTCCCTCCCAAGACCTCTGCGATGCGTTATCCTCCTTCTTCTACAACAAAATCGCCGACATCCACAACAGCTTCGAGAAAACTCCCGGCGTTCAACCCTCCCCACCCCCCTCAGATCCTACTCCGCCAACTAACAGCCTCACCGCCTGGAACCCAATCACCACTGAAGACACCATCCGCCTAATGAACTCCATCCACTCTGGCTCGCCAACTGACCCCTGCCCCCACCACATCTTCAACAAAGCGGACTCCATCATCGCACCCCATCTCCGCGATGTCATCAACTGCTCGTTCAACTCTGCCACCTTCCCGGAAAGCTGGAAACACGCCGAACTCCGCGCCCTTCTGAAGAAACCCACAGCAGACCCCTCTGAACTCAAAAATTACCGACCCATATCCCTCCTCCCATTCCCGGCCAAAGTCATCGAGAAAGCCGTCAACAACCAGCTCGCAGCCTTCCTTGAATCCAACAACTCCCTCGATCCATCTCAATCCGGGTTTCGAGCCAAACACAGCACCGAAACAGCCCTCATTGCAGCGACTGACGACATCCGAGCACTACTGGACAATGGAGAAACAGTGGCCCTCATCCTACTCGACCTCTCCGCCGCTTTCGACACAGTCTGCCACAGCACCCTTATTCAACGCCTCAGCAACATCGGAATACATGGAAAAGCCTTGGACTGGATCACCTCATTCCTCGCTGGGAGAACTCAAAGAGTCCGACTTCCCCCATTCAACTCTGAGGCCACTGAAGTCATCTGTGGCGTACCACAAGGATCGTCACTCAGTCCCACCCTCTTCAACGTTTACATGAGCCCACTCGCCTCCATCGCGCGCCAACACAACCTTAACATCATCTCTTACGCCGACGACACCCAACTAATCCTTTCCCTCACTAAAGACCCTAACACCGCCAAAACCAATCTTCACGAAGGCATGAAAGAAGTAGCCGAATGGATGAAACAAAGCCGCCTAAAGCTCAACTCAGACAAAACGGAGGTGCTCATCCTAGGATCTTCCCCCTCTGCCTGGGACGACTCCTGGTGGCCTTCCACTCTGGGCACAGCACCTACACCCCCTGACCATGCACGTAACCTTGGCTTCATCCTCGACTCCTCTCTCTCGATGTCCAGACAAGTCAACGCAGTCTCATCCTCCTGCTTCAACGTACTTCGCATTCTCAAAAAGATCTTCCGCTGGATCCCCCTTGAGACAAGAAAGACTGTCACCCACGCAATGGTCACGAGTTGACTGGATTATGGCAACACACTATATGCCGGAATCACAGCAAAATTACAGAAAAAACTCCAACGCATCCAAAACGCATCAGCGAGACTCATATTAGACATCCCTCGCCAAGATCACATCACCGGACACCTAAAAGACCTCCACTGGCTTCCCGTCAACAAAAGAATTACTTTCCGCCTCCTCACCCACGCACACAAGGCCCTCTACAATCTAGGACCCGAATGCCTCAACACTCGACTGTCCTTCTACAAACCCACCCTCCAACTTAGATCGTCCAACCAAGCCCTCGCCGCTGTCCCGCGCATCCGAAAATCCACCGTGGGTGGCAGATCCTTCTCCTTCCTTGCTGCCAAGACCTGGAACTCACTCCCCACTCACCTCCGCCTTACTCAAAACCACCTTTCCTTCAGAAAAGATCTTAAAACCTGGCTATTCGACAAATAATGAACCCCTTACCCAAGCGCCTTGAGACCCTCTGGGTGAGCAGTGCGCTATACAAATACGTGAACTTGAACTTGAACTTTACTCCTAAAGGACGCCAATGAGGAGGTCCCATGGCAACAACGTCGGCAAGGGATCTACTCCCAATACTTTTTGGTCCCAAAGAAAGGACCAAACAAGGAGTTCAGGCCTATACTAGATCTCAGGCGTCTCAGCAAATTAATTCTATGAGAAAAGTTCAGAATGCTGGCATTACATCAAATAATACCGCTTCTGCATCAAGGGGACTGGATGTGTTCCATAGATCTTCAAGATGCCTATTTCCACATACCAATCTCTCCAAAGCATCGGAAGTTCCTACGATTTCACATCCAATCAAACCACTTCCAATTCACGGTCCTGCCCTTCGGACTGAAGTCGGCTCCTCTGACTTTCTCAAAGTGCATGGCAGTAGTAGCGGCTTATCTGAGAAAACAGCGCATATTCGTCTACCCTGACCTAGACGACTGGCTTCTCAAGAGTGCGTCTCCCACTCTTCTGCAACAACATCTCACGCACTGTATCCATCAGTTGCATTGGCTTGGTCTGCATGTAAACTTCAAGAAGTCCATCCTCAATCCAACACAGAGGAGACACTACGTAGGCGCAACTCTGGACTCAGTCAACGCAAGAGCGTATCCTTCGGAGGAGAGCCTATCATCTATTCTCCTCAAGTGTCAAGCTCTCTTTAAAACACCTCGGCCTACGGCCAGGCAGATCTCCTCCCTACTGGGGTCTATTCCCCTCGTGCATTTTTCTCTTTCCAAACACCAGGCTTCACATGAGACCTCTGCAGCAGACTCTGGAGGATCAGTGGTCCCAAATCTCCAATTGCTGGGAGGACAGGTTATCAATACCTCTGTCAGTCCGACTCTCCATCAGATGGTGGATGCGACGGATTCATCTCATCATGGGAGTCCCATTTCAAGAGGACATACCTCAACAGACTCTGGTAACGGATGCGTCTCTTCAGGGATGGGGCACTCATATGGGATCATTGCAGATCCAAGGAATGTGGTCAGAGAACGAGCTGCTATACCACATAAACATGCTGGAGCTCAGAGCTGTACATCTAGCTTTCCAAGCGTTCTTTCCGTCAATAACTTCGACCTCTCTGCTTGTTCAGATGGACAACACAACAACGATGTACTACCTGAACAAGCAGGACGGTACAAGATCCAGACCCCTGTCTCTGGAAGCACAAGCAATCTGGAAATGGCTTCTGGCACGAGATATGAGAATATCTGCAGTTCACTTGCCGGGCGTCCTCAATGTTTAAGCGGATGACCTAAGCAGGCACTTCGCAGAAGCACACGACTGGGTGCTAAAACAGGAAGTGGTACAAGACATCTTCCACAACTGGGGAACATCAGACATCGATCTCTTTGCGGACACCAAAAATGCA
Source organism: Lissotriton helveticus (assembly GCF_964261635.1). Classification (NCBI taxonomy): domain Eukaryota; kingdom Metazoa; phylum Chordata; class Amphibia; order Caudata; family Salamandridae; genus Lissotriton; species Lissotriton helveticus. Next base: position 19,040,314 of record NC_136068.1, on the reverse strand, counting down.
AAATGCTACGTCTTCGCCTCCAGGTATCCGCAACCAGGGTCCAAGGGGAATGCTCAGTGGATAGACTGGTCAGAGACATTACTCTACGCTTTTCCACCGATTCCACTCATTCCCTTGGTGATCAGGAAGCTGTACAAGTCCAACACAGACATGATCCTGGTTGCGCCAGATTGGCCTCGCCAGTGGTGGTATCCGTACCTTCTTTACCTATCCAAAGTACCACACAGGATGCTGCCATGTCACCCGGATCTGCTGACTAGGGCGAGCGGCAAGGTGTTCCACCCCAACCTATGGCTTCTGAGTTCATCCAATATGGACATTTAGGCCTCTCACAGGACTGCATGCATATTTTAAAAGAGGCTAGGAGAGCTTCTACAAGAAAGTCTTATGCTTTCAAGTGGAAACGTTTTTTCATGTGGTGTGCTGCTGAAGGTCATGACCCTATTAGAGGTCAAGAACAGGTACTGTTGCTATACTTACTATATTTGGCCAAAGCAGGTTTACAGTATTCCCCCATAAAAGATCAACTGGCAGCAATAACAGCATGTAGAAAGTCTCCCACTCAGGCTTCTTTCTTTCAAATGGCAGTTGTTAAGGATTTCCTGGAGGGTCTCAAGAAAGTCTATCCTCCTGTGAGGACTCCCTCTCCTCCCTGGGAGCTAAATGTGTTCTTATCTAAACTGATGGCCCCCCCATTCGCGCCCATTGATAAGGCTTCCCTGCAATACCTGTCATGGAAGACTGCTTTTCTCGTGGCAATCACTTCTGCGCGCAGGGTAAGCGAGATACAGGCCTTATGCTCTACAGAGCCTTATCTCATCTTTCATGCGAATAGCGTGGTGTTACGTACTCACCCGAGGTTCCTCCCTAAGGTGGTCTCGGATTTTCACATTAACCAGTCAGTCACTCTTCCCACGTTTTTTGCCAATCCGGACACTCCAGCTGAGAGAGCTCTGCACTCTTTAGATTTAAAACGAGTGTTGAAATTCTACCTTAATAAAACAAAGAGTGTACAAAAGTCTGACCAACTGTTTGTGAATTATGGTCCATTAAATACAGGTTTTCCTGCCTCTAAAAGGTCCATTTCTAGATGGATAGTGTCATGCATTTTGTTATCTTATCAGTTGGCACAAAAGCAGCTCCCGGGCAAGCCGAGAGCGCATTCTACAAGAGGCAAAGCTGCTACAATAGCAATGCTTAAGAATGTACCAATTCATGAAATTTGTAAGGCAGCTACGTGGCGCTCAGTTCATACCTTCGCACGCCATTACTGCCTTGATTCTGACACTCAGGCGGATGCTCAGTTTGGTCAAGCATCCCTGAGAAATTTGTTTTGGGTAATATCTGTTGGTAAAATGTGTTGGTAGGCTGGTATTCACCCGCAGGGTATGGAGATGGGCTTGCTAATCTATTCAGTGCTTATGACTGTTGATGAGTATCCCCTGGAAGAGAAGGATAAGGTACTTACCTGTAATCCTAGTTCTCTTCCAGGGGTATACTCATCAAAGTCATAAGCAACCCTCCCGCCTCCCCGGACGAATACCAGGACTGTATATGTACCTGTTACCCATGCTGTGATTAAACTGTTATACGCCGTCCAAAAGAACTGACCTAACTGTCACCTGTGGTGCATGATGGGAGCCTGGGGGTTCCTGGAGGTCTTAAAGGCACGGCGCCAATGTTCCAATTGTTTTCAATGCAGCCTATCTAGGCTAAACCTGCCTCTATGATCCTGCCTGTTTTTACCTTTGAAAATAAAGGTGTGTTTCAAAGAAACTCAGGGCAGTTTTTCTTCTTTACATATATCATATATGGTGACTTATATGTCTTTATTTGATCAAATGCAAGAATTTTACATGCAATAATGGCAGTTTTTGAAACCTAATATGGTGTTTTCCAGGCTGCACATGTATATACATATTATCTATATATATATATATTCACTGAAAAAACCATAGGTTTTACACACGTTATAGTTAGGAACTAGCATTTAAAAAACCTATGAAATTCACTGAAAAAACCATAGGTTTTACACACGTTATAGTTAGGAAGTAGCATTTAAAAAACCTATGAAATTCACTGAAAAAAACATAGGTTTTACACCAGTTATAGTTAGCTCAAAGTTTTACTCGCATAAAACCATTGAAATTCCCACGTTATAGTTAGTTGAACTCACTATAACTTGCGCGTGCAATGCACTGCTGATGACGTCACATATCATATCACTCATGACATGGTCAGTGACATCACTCATGACATCACTGATGACACCATCCTTGTGACAGAGTGACAGACCTCCTTTCACTGTAATGTAACCTTTGAAACAAATATTCAAAAATAGAAACTAAAATATTGAAAAAAGTGGACATACTCATACCAGTTACAACAACCAATTCAGTAATTCCACCATCATATACACATTCACTCATTCACCAACAGTTCTGTGTAGTCGCTCATACATATACTCACTCATCATATATAGTGATACACCTATATATCCTGTTACACAACGACAGTCATCCAAAAGTTACTCATACACATACTCACACATGCAAATAAACTATTGAACATCCATTTATTTGCATATACAGCTATACACACACTACCACCTTACTTCTAAGAAAACATACACATAATTATTCTCTTAAACAATCACTTATAGAAACACATACTAATTTATACAAGAACTCTTACAATCCCTCACTCTCACATATACTCACTTATAAACATCAATATTCACATGTACTAGATTAAAACATATGTAGTTACTGATAAAAACACTAGTGAGACAGTCATTCACTCACTAACACCCACATATACACACTCATCCACCCATACAGTCCTGCACATATGCTGTCTTCAAAACACAAACAAAGAGAGAGTCAGTCATTCATGCATCTATCTGCTAAGTAATACCCCCACCAAACCATAGAAACACTCATACTGATACTAAGAAAAACATCTAATAACCCATATACATACACATGTAGCTACTCACCAACCCATGCAGCCACTTATACACAAAGTGAAACACTAATGCATATATTTAAATATTTAAACATTACTCACTAATATTTATTTTTTAGAAAGACACACATTCACTGGATGGTGTCATCAGTGATGTCATGAGTGATGTCACTGACCATGTCATGAGTGATATAATATGTGACGTCATCAGCAGTGCATTGCACGCACAAGTTATAGTGAGTTCAACTAACTATAACGTGGGAATTTCAATGGTTTTATGCGAGTAAAACTTTGAGCTAACTATAACTGGTGTAAAACCTATGTTTTTTTCAGTGAATTTCATAGGTTTTTTAAATGCTACTTCCTAACTATAACGTGTGTAAAACCTATGTTTTTTTTAGTGAATTTCATAGGTTTTTTTAAAGGCAACTTCCTAACTATAAGCTGTTTATAACTTATATTTTTTCATTATATTTCATTGGTTTTATTAATTGCGAAATATAAAATATTTTTTTAATGTATTCTATAGTTTAATTTTAGATTTTCGAGAAATGTTTTCATAGTATTACAAACTTTTCTTCACTGTTAGAATTGCTTAGGGACTCCTTGTAAGTCTGAAAAGCTTTACAAAGTCTTCACCTTACCTTCACTTTACCGTTTTCAGACTTGTCACTAAATGTTGAAAAACGTACTGTGGTGCGCGACCGAGTGCGCGCACCCCGGTATTTTGAAACAATAAAAAATGTTTGATACTTTATCGGCATTGTTCTTGTGACCCCATAAGAACGTATTTAACATTTGAAAATGTATACCTTACGTCCTTTTCACATTTTAAAACTTCATTACATTAGACCGATACTTCTAATTCACGTACGTGTCCGAATTCCGTCACCGCGTATACGTCCTAATACGCTCATGTAAAATCATGTGACTTGAAAAGAACACTTCCTATTGGTTCATAGTAGTTTCTATTCTGCAATTTTCCAGAAACCACCAACTTCCCTCACTATCTATTTGGCGCTGAACGGAGAACAACCTTTTTCATCTTTCCGGAGACTTTGCTGAAATGGCGGCCGCACGCAATTCTTCTTCGGAATCTGAAGAAAATGTTCATCTTCCTTTAAAAAAAAAAAAGGAATCCTTTATTTGGCAATTTTGTACCTTTCCTCAAGGTAAAAAAAAAAGTAAATGCTCCGAAAGTAACGTGCACAATTTTTGGCTCCGTACTTTCAAGAGGAAATCCAACCAAAAAATATTCCTTTTCAATTCATACCATGAAGAGACATATGAGCCAAGTCCACCCTGTGCAATATGCACAGGCAGCGACAGGAGCTCTGGCCACAGAACTACCACCAGCTGTGGCCAGTACTTCATCGACCACATGACCTACATCTCCATCGACTACACAGATGGAGTTGAAACCATTTTTGTCGAAAGTGCATATAAAATGCAACAAGTGTAGTGGATTGATTGTGTACGGGGAGCAGAGCCTCATTCTTGTTGAAAGAAGATTTAATGATCATGTAAGGTTCGAATGCATCTAAGTTTTTAACAACTACAAATGTTCCTGTTTTACAGTTCAAAAATTTAGTTCCAGTTTTACAAATTTTAAAGAATAAAAAACTTTTCAAAAAAAAAAAAAAAAAACCTCACAAAAAAACAGTTCTTTTCAGAACTACCTCATTGTACCAAAAAGAGCTCTATTAATAAGCTAAAGTATCGCCGCATTTTCAGAACAATAATGAAAGAATGCGGCAATACTTAGGGCATATTATGAAGAAGACGTGATAATTTCATGTCGCTTTTATCGGCAGAACGCTGTAAAAAAAGCGCCAATAATCGCCTTCATAATATGAGCCATATTATCAAGGATGGACGATACAATATCGCCGCTTCTATCGGCAGGAAACTGCCGATAAAGCGGCGAAAATGGGCTTGATGATATGCTGTATGAAAATCCTATCGTAACCCATACTACATGTTTTTCGCATCCCACATGGGCTTTGATAGGATTTCCCTAGAGCATATTATGAAACCCATTATCGCCGCTTTATCGCTAATTTCCTGTCGATGAAAGCTGCGAAAATGTATCGACCGTCCTTTATAATATGCCCCTATGTTTTTCAAAATTCAAATTGAAATGTATGTTATATGCCTTTATATGTAACATTACGTTCGACTGCAATTTATAAAGCATATTATGGACGCCGTTTTCGCCCCTATATCGGCAACTTCCTGCCGTTCAAGGCGGCGAAAAAGTCTTTTGAATCATTATAAATGTTCTTGAACATATTTATGAGAATGTCATAACACTGCCTACAATAAAAGCACTTTGCATGTGTGCCGCACAGACAGTTAATGACATGCATAGTAGGCGTATGTTAAACTACAAGCAAAATCTGTTTAAAGGCGAAAATACTATCTCGTACACGGCGGCTGTTTGAAAAACAGTTTAAATAAACTTGTTTATCGTACGAGTGCCACGGGCAGCTTTGATGAAGCATTTGGCAGCGTTAACGTGGAGGTGTGGAAAATAAAACTAAATCAACCCCCTCTCCTAATTACAAAGCACACATTAGTGCATAAAAACAACGCTTATTTTCACGCGGTAATGTTAACTGCCGCAGGCTGTCACAGGGGTACTATCACATATGTATTCAAATTATGTTCAGACTGCCTCTTTTGTAATTCTCTGCTAACATGCACTCTCATCACTAGAAGTGAAATCATAGTCCTTCTTCTATTTTCATTTAATGTCCCGTTTTTTACCTTTAGAAATCTAGTAACCGTAAACAACTAGCACAATTTATCACTATGTTGGCTTACTTCCAATATTTTTTCGTAGACCAGCGGCGAATTTTAACGCTTAGGAGTGATAGAATTATCAAAGTTTAATTCTAAAACTAGTGATTCCCAAACTGTACACCACGGCTCCCCAGTCCGCTGTAATGAGGTGCCAAGGGCACGGCACACACTAGGGTGCCTAACCGTCCGTAAATTCCACAGACGTCACTACCCTGTTATGTGTAACTGTATCCATCTCAGAGAGCTGCGCACTCCTCCCCTGTGATAACGCTGACAGACCCTGCTGAAACGGCCTTGGATTTTACTGCACCAGGAGCACCCCTCCCGCACATTGGAATTCTCAAAGGAGCTTCCTGCCTCAATGAACAGAAGACATTGTCTTAGATAAAAAAAAGTAAAACCACCAGCATGGCATATTATGAAATAGTTTCTTTAAATAAGGCTATGAAAGAAAATTAAAAAATGAGATTAACGTTCTTTCATTGTCTCATGATTTTTAAACAGCAGTATTTTCATTAACATATTCAACAATACCATGGTTACTGCTTTTGTACTTAAAGGAAGTAGCACCTATTTTCAAAGCCAATAGTCTTTGCTTGTTGTTTGTGTGAAGGTATTTGCTGATCTACATATCTGCATGCAATCGGACATACAACATACCTCCAATCGAGCACCACACTATACTACACGCATATTTGTAGTTTAGGTGCTTTAATCTGCCCACAGAATAACATCCAACACCTCCTTTGAAAAGACTCCTCCCTTTTTTTAAACAGTGCTTAAACTCAGGGGTGGATTGGCAAGTCGGGCATTCAAACATGGGCCGAAGGGCCGGTGCTTCAGTGCCCTCTGTGGGCCGTTTTTTTCTCCCCTGTCCCAATCCACAGAGAGTGGACTTGAAAAGGGGAGAAAAAAAAAACGGCCCACAGAGTGCACGGAGACAGACAGAGAAAATGAAAGCAGCCACGCTGTGCGGCCAGACACCCCTGCCCTGCCAAGCAATGAAGCTGAGGCTGGGCTGGGGAGGGATGATTGTTTGCAACAATCGGCCTCCCTGGGGGCCAGGTGTTTCTCAGACCTTTGAGCCATTTTCACCTCGGCCCCCCTGGAGCCCATGCAGCCCATGCAGCAAGTATCTAAAGCAAACAAAAGTGAGAGGTAGCATACAGTGTGATACCACAGAAAACTGACGTGTGCAAGTTACAAAAGAATAGCACACACAGGTACAAGGTTAATACTACAGTAAATGGTAAACACTCAAACTGCCAGAACACACTGTGAGGGCACTTCCCATGCACCAGCTTCACCTCAACCTCCCCCTGGCTACCTGGCTGTGTTTTGTGCTCCCCTGCCAAGACATTTTCCCGAGGCCTGGAGGGCTGATTAATTTACTAATTGCAGGGGCCTTACCTCTGTTCAAGTGCTCCTGAGCTGAAGGCCTGGGAAGAACTAAGTAGGTTACTAATAGCAGCGGCTTTGCTGCTTTTCAGGTGCTCCTGTGCTGGAGGGCTGGAATAATTTTGTGACAGAAAGGGGCCTTGCTATTTTTTTTAGTTGCTCAATATGTAGGCCACTGGCACCTTGGCCCTGTGTCCTGTGCAAAAACAGTATCCTCCCACTTTCATTCCTTGTATGTGCAAATGGTGTTTCATGAAAGGGCACGCCCCTTGAATGTGAACTACACCCATTAAATATGGGCCACGCCTCTTGAATGTGGGCCACTTTTTTCCTCAGTGCCCGGGCCGAATTATGATCCCAATCCGACCCTGCTTAAAGCCATGGAAAGAACAACATTTAAAGGTAACCTCACATGCTGTTACTGAACATCATGTATAGCTGATAACTTCTACGTTTTCAGTCTGCCTATGTAAGGAGATATTGTAAACTCTCACCCACCGCACCCCACCCTTTGCTGTAGGTTGTTCTTTACAGGCCTCTTCTTTCTACAACTCTACAGAGAAAGAGTCAGGTCATAAAGTACAATGGTGGGTGAGTAAATAAGTTTGTAATGTCTAAATGGCTAGATCGATTACTGAAAGGATGAATGAAAAGAGAATAGTTATATAATCACAGAAAGCATGGATGAATAAATGAATGAGAGCAAGTATAGATGTCAGAAAAGATAAATTGATGTATGTATGCCTGAAAGGGTGCTTGAATGGCTAGAAGGATGGATAGATATGTTAAAGGATGGATGCATAAGTAAAAGAGCACGTGATGGATCAGTAATTTAGTGAATGGATGTTTGAAAGCATACATAGATAAATAAATGAAAGTGTAGATGATGGTCAAATAAATGCGTGGATAGATAAATTGATATGTGAAAAGGTGAAAGAAGGGTTAACTGAAAGGGTGATTACAAAGATTAATTTGTAAACGACAGGGGGTATATGGACAAAAACATAAATACATCAGTAAAGTAAAAGGGTGGATAGTTAAGAGAACGGATGGCTGGATCAGTGAACAGATGATTGAATGAGTGATAGAAAGTGTCCCAATTGATTTAAGAAAGATAACAGGACGTACATACCACCTACCAACCGTTAGATAAAATGGTGTGTAACCACTGTAAACTGCTGAGTAGGTCAAGAAACACACAGGTGAACATTGTATGCCAACCACTATCCTAAGTGAAAAAAAATCTGTCCAAATAAATAAATATTATTGTGAAGTCAGCGATATTCATCCATTACAAAGCTGTTTCTCTTAGTCAAGTTATAAACCGACCATTAAATGATATACCTAAGAACTGCTCAGGGGCAGCTATTCGATTTTGAACATTTTCGAATATGGCACAAATATGTTCCAAAGTGGGTAAAAACAGATAGCAATGTAAGGAACTATTTCCAGTCACTTACATCATGCAATGTTAACTTTGTATGTCAATTATATTAAATTTCACAGACAAACAAAGCAAATCCCAATATAGTTATTATCTGTTATTAGTTATCACTAACTGGTGTTAGCATCTGCTACATACTAGAGAGACAATTTTATCTGCACTATCTTGCCTTTTAAAATCAAAAATGCAGAATAAAACTCCCTTGATAATATGCTCAAAAGTTCTGTAACACATATCATTTACCTGCAATATTTTCACACATCCGCATTAGTGAACTGACAGACTGAAATGTTGCTGATTTCTTAAATTAATTTTTAAGAGGCTCCTTGTGACCGTGCAGCCAATCCTCCATGGAAATGCTCACATAAAACACAACACTAATATGACCAGGATACTCAAAGAAATAACACAGGGTTGAAAAAGTGTTTTTATTATTTATACTTACCTAAGAAATAGTAATAAAGAAAAACTTTAAATATTTGAAAAACATGGTATCTGTGAAAGAAAAGTAAAACTATGGTTATAGTGTTATTTCATAAAACAAAACAAAGTAGAAGTGATTGAAGCAGAAAGTGAAAGAAAAGAAGACTGAGGGACAGAAAGAGACCGAGACAGAGTATTTTGAAAGCAATAAAAGCACTCAAAGAATGACTGTCTAAAGGAAAGTGAAGTGACAGACAAAATGAGAGTATGATCAGTGATAATACACGAAACAAACAGTCTATGAAATAAACAGACTAAGAGTACCTAAATGTCTTAAAGAGATAGATAAAATGAAGAAAGAACACTAAGAGAAAAAGAGTCAAAAAGGTAGAGTAACAGAAGATGAATGGAATACAAATAGACATGGAGTATAAGAGAGACAGATAAACAGAAATTAAGTAGGGTGCGAAAACTAAACTATAGATTTTAGATTGGAAATTGAACATAAATAAAGGAAGCAAAGTAAAGGAACAAATTGTAAGGTACAGTAAAACAAAGAAGTTAAGATTCAGGAAACAAAGGTGATAATGGATCAATAAAGGTGACTCTCTATAAAGCAACGTAAGTAAGAAACTGAAGAGTAAGAAAGACTGAATAGAATACTAACAAAAAAAGATGTAAAAGTAAAAGCATGAGTTAAAGAGAATAACCATATCTAAACACCATTAACCAAGGAAGAGGATGAAAAAAATAAGGATAAGAGACAGGTACACGAAACTGTCAGATATGATTAGTTGTTCTTACCTTAAAAATGTAATATCTGTGGAAGACAATAAAGAAATCTGTTATAATACATACTTCTAAATCCAATGTAACAAAATAACTTAAGGAAAAAAAAACACAATCAAAATGATTGTATTTAAAAAACCCGTACAAGATCTCTATACATACTATAAATACCTAGAAAAAAAATGTCTTAAATGTTTTTCTCTAATTCGCAATTTCTTGAGTAAGCACAGCACATATTCCACAATTATAAACTAACTAAAGTATACAAGCTACTTTTAAATACCGCTCCACAAATAACCGTGCAACTATGTTCTTTAAACATTTATCTCAAGTCAACATTTTGATATCTCATTTTTTTCCGCATGGCCAAATACTATGAGATAAGTCGTTATTTTTTGAGTACCTCTCAACAAACTCGCGAGTAAGTATGTTCTAGAAACATTTATCTCAAGTCCACATTTAGATATCTCATACGTTTCCTCAAGGCCAAATGGTATGAGTTAATTTGTTTTTTTTTTAGTACCTCTCAACAAACTTCCAAGTAAGTATACTCTTAAAACATTTATCTTAAGTCAACATTTTCATATCTCATTGTTTTCCGCGTGGCCAAATAGTGTAAGTTAATTCCAACATGTCCTGTACCAGAAACATTAAGGAAACCTTACCTGATGCTATCACTTTGGCACATAAAAGTTTCATTTCTGTATTTGAACACCCTTAATCACATCATATTTCTAAAGAACACATTTAGATATCTTTACAGTATTACTCTGACTCGACCAAGTAATTTCACTGAAATTTTGGTTGCAAAAATATCAGATAAGAATTTCTTAACTCAGAAGGCAAACGTTTCTTAAAACTTAATTGACTATCATTGCAGAGCGTCCAACCAGTTGGACTCTTCAAATAAGCTATGTAATGTCCTGATGATATAGATGACCCTTCATGAAAAATAATTGCTACAGTTACAAATGTTCTTCTAGAAATAGATATTTGAGAAGCCACATCATTTTTAATTAAAGTTGACAATTTACTTCCATCAGCTCTGCATCGTTGAAGCATTAAAATAACATACTGTCCATATCTATGGATAAATAAGGTAGATAACATTTCTGAATTACATTGAGAACAGACCATGTTCTCTTCCAGGGGATACTCATTAATAGTCATAAGCACTGAATTATCTCCGCCCATGAGCGGGAACCCGGAACACATAACAATATACATATATATGTGTAAAATATATTAAAAAAGTACATAGTACTAACTAATTATACACATGTAATAACCATAATATGCAGCCTAACATATATACATAGGCTAATAAAGCCACAATTACACACGTTCTGAAGCATGAAAATATGCTGTATATAAATGCAATAAACAGGCATGAGCCCAAAATGCATTTCATAACCATGAAAAACTTTTATTTTCATCAAAGAACCTGTTGTAAACAGCTATTAGCCTAAAAAGGCTGCATATGAAAATTTGTCTGTGTACAGAAAATCAGACTGGCACCCTGCCTTTAAGGCCCCAGAGAATCTGCACACTTTGCCTTTAAGGCCTCTAGGAGAACTCTGTTCCCATCATGCACCACAGGTGACAGTTAGGTCAGTTCTTTTTTCCGGCTTGTTCTGTGAGGAACCTGGAACTTGAGCTCTGCTCATTTGTAGTATTTTCTGTCAGAAGTTGGTTTTTTCTTGACATTTTTTGACAAATAGTACTTTGGTGGTGTTTATTACCTTTTTTCTGACTAAACTGTTGTGAATTTTTTAGTCAGTATGCTACCTTTATTTTATAAATGTCCTTCCTGTGGGAAGAAAATGGCAAAAACTGATCCACACTCTGTTTGTGTGGTGTGTCTTCCTGATACTCATAAGGTGGAAGATTGTTATCATTGCCTCAACCTTTCTAGTAGGACTTTAAAAGAAAGAGAGAAAATGAGGCTTCTGGGCCTTCTGGAGAGAGAGAATCGTGGTGAGAAGAGTTCTAAGGTTTTCTTATCGACTTCTAAGCCACCTTCTCAGCCTAAACGTCGAAGATCAGCGTCTCCAGAAGGTAAAATGAAGAAAAATCGACTCCAGGAAGCTTTTCCTGCGAAAAAGAGGCGTTCGACGTCGAGATCCAGATCGCCGTCAGCATTGTCGGCGTCGAAGAGGACTCCGTCGACGTCGAAGAGGCCTCCGTCGACGTCGAAGACTTCGCCGGTGAGGCAGTATACAGCATCTCGACCTTCGCCGTCGAGATCTTTATCGACGTCGAGACATCTGGTGTCGATTGCAGTAAGAACGACGTCGGGGGTTCAACGCTCGACGTCGAAGGAGAAGATGCGTTCGACCTCGAAGGATCATGGGTCGCCGTCGAAGAGTAAAGTGTCGACGTCGAAGGATCATATATCGACGTCGAAGAGTAAAGTGTCGACGTCGAAGGAGATTCATACATCGTCGTCGAGGAAGAGATCGACGTCGAGAGGAAGATCGGCGTCGAAGGATTCGACGTCGAGGTCTAAGAAGAGGAGGTCAAAGTCTCCATCGCGACGTAGATCGGCGTCGAAGCATGCTTCGGGCTCGAAGCATGGAATGTCTAGGTCTCCCCCACCTGTGCACAGGTCGGCGTTGAGACTGTCACGATCAGCCTCTCGGACCTCACTTAGGTCTTTGTCGAGGTCAGACATAAGTCCTGAGCCTAGAGTGGTTTCTTCACCGCAGGATCAACAAAAAGATGCGGTGGGACAAGAGACAGTGCATCAGGATTCTTCTATGGTGGCTCAGTCGGGCTCTACCTCAGGCCAGGCAGATGATAGGCAATTGGTGCCCAGTCAGCGGACTCCATCTGGCTCAGTGGTATCTGAGCACAGTGTAGTCTCCGGAGCTTCCAAGTCTTCAGCAGACCTGAATATTGTGCAGGTGTCACCTGAAGCTTCACCTGAGCGTGTAGGTCGGCCTATCAACTTGTCACCGAGATGGCTGGAAAGTCTTCGGCATTGGAAGATGCGTCCATTATTGGGTGACAGAGCTCCGGTTCCTCGGACGGAGCTGCAAAGAAGATCACGTTCGAGATCATTGGAAAGAGAGAAACCTCGATCAAGGGAGCGAAGGAGGCAGCGATCTGCAACTCCTCAAGAGAAGCGTAGGACTCCTGCTCCATCTCCTAAGTCTGTAGAAGGACGTAAATCTCGTTCAAGGGAGCGAAGGAGGCAGCGATCTGCAACTCCTCAAGAGAGGCGTAGAACTCCTTCTCCGTCTTCTAAGTCATCTTCGTCTTCTACAAGATCTTCATATAGAGACTATTCTCCCACAATATCATCTACTCCTCCGTCCAGAGTGTCTCCAGTGGATGATTTGGGCACATTTAATGATGTGTTATGTCGTGGGGCGAATAAGTTCAAGATCAAGATGGCAGTTCCTCAAATCGCAACGTCAGTCATCTTTGAAACCCTACATCACAAGACGACTGGTAGGCCTCTTCTGCCGTTAGTGCCCGGGTTGATAGAACCAGCGATGAAAACTTTCTTAACTCCGGCCACAGTGGGTTCAGGACCTTCTAGGATTGCAAAGAAGTACAAGGCTCCAGAGGAAGATCCTTTATTTTTGCGTTCTGACCCACCTCCAGACTCTCTTATTGTGGCGGCAGTCAGAAAAGCACATTCGGCAACATCTACCTCTTCTGCTCCTCCAGAGAAGGATAGTAAGAGTATGGATTCCTTGGGGAGACGAATGTGCAACACCTCAGGTTCGGTCATGAGAGTGGCCAGTGCGTCAGCCTTATTGGGCCGCTATGATCGTCTGCTATGGGACTCAGTTTCTCGTTTTGCAGAAAAACTCCCTAAGGAGGATCAGAAAGACTTCCTGGAAATAGTGGAAGAAGGAGGATTGGTGGCTAATCAAAGCATTAGTGCGGCTGCTGATGCGGCGGATCTGTCAGCTCATGGTTATGCACATGGTGTTTGTGCTAGACGTACGTCTTGGCTTCGCCTTACGGGTCTAAAACCTGAGGCTCAGAGAAAGATGGTAAATCTACCTTTTAATGGTTCGACTCTGTTTGGATCTCACGCCGATGACGAGATGTCTAAAATGAAAGTGGAGTTAGACACTCTTAAGGCCGTTGGTCTTGAAAAGAAAAAAGAGTTCAAGCGTAGAGGTAATTTTCGTCCCTATGACAAAAGATCTTTTCAGCAGAGGGGCCAACAGACGAATTGGTCCTCGCAAAATCAAGGCCAGAGTCAACAGAGATCGCAATTCCAGCAGAGGCGACCTGGACGAGGCAGAGGCAGCGGAAATAGGCAGCAATCATCAGCTACCAAGCAGCCTCAAAAACAATGAATGGAAGCTTCCTCCACAACCGTGTGCCACTCCGGTTGGAGGAAGTATTGTGTGTTATCTGGAAGAGTGGAAACAGATCACAAAGGACAAATGGGTACTCAATGTCATTCAGAGCGGGTACCTTTTGAAATTCAAGAAGCCACCTCCTGTCATGCGTCCTCTGAAAATGGTACAGTGGAACTTAATGCGCTTACAACAGGAAGCGGATGTCCTTCTGAAGAAGAATGCCATAGAACCAGTGCCTTTTCAACAGAGAGGTCAGGGCCTGTACTCTCGGTTTTTTCTTGTAAAGAAAAAAGGTCCAGTTACGGAGTTCAGACCCATTCTGGACTTGAGGCGTTTGAACAAATTCATTCGGAAGGAGAGGTTTCGAATGCTGGCTCTTCATCAGATTTTTCCTCAATTACATCAGGGGGATTGGATGTGTTCCATAGATCTGAAAGATGCTTACTTTCATGTCCCAGTATCCAGAAAACATCGCAAGTTTCTCAGATTTCAAGTAGGGGCTCGTCATTATCAGTACGCAGTGCTCCCCTTTGGCCTGAGATCAGCTCCCAGAACTTTTTCAAAATGTATGGCGGTAGTGGCTGCTTGTCTTCGAAAACAACGGATTTTCATTTATCCGTACTTAGACGACTGGCTTCTGAAGAGTTCATCCCCATCTCTACTGGAAGAACATCTATCGATATGCCTCCAACTCATGTACAAGTTGGGTCTTCAAGTCAATTACAAAAAGTCCATAATGAATCCCACCCAGAAGATCCACTATCTGGGTGCACAACTGGACACGGCAAAAGAAAACGTGTGTCCTTCGGAGGAGAGGTGGTCACCCATCAAGACAAAGTGTGTGTTTCTCCTTCAGTCTGCACGTCCGACAGTTCGGCAAGTGTCCTCTCTTCTGGGATCCATGGCATCGTGCATCTTCATAGTGCCAAACGCACGTTTGCAGATGCGTCCTCTACAGCAGTGTCTAGAAGATCAATGGAAGCAGAGGACGGGATGCTGGGAGGATCGAATTCTTCTCCAACAGTCTGCAAAAGATTCCATCCGATGGTGGATGAAAAAGACACACTTGATGAAGGGAGTTCCTTTTCATCAGGACCCACCAACGCAGACTCTGATCACAGATGCCTCTCTCCAAGGTTGGGGAGCACATGTGGGCCCGCTGCAAGTACAAGGGCTATGGTCAGATTTCGAGAAAGGGTATCATATCAATCTACTCGAACTCAGAGCGGTCCATCTTGCTCTCAAGTCCCTGGCTCCATCTCTTCAGACTCGGTCCCTCTTGGTGCAAACAGACAATACAACTACAATGTATTACTTAAACAAGCAGGGGGGTACCAGGTCCAGGACTCTGTCCATAGAAGCTCAGACCATCTGGCACTGGCTACTTGCACGAGACCTGTCCATAACGGCAGTTCACTTGCCAGGGAGCCTCAACACGCAGGCGGACGACCTCAGCAGAGACTTCGTCGAAGCGCACGACTGGGTGCTCAACGAAGAAGTCGCGCACAGCATTTTCCAGGCTTGGGGAACACCAGACATCGATCTGTTCGCAGACGCGGCAAACGCAAAATGCCCCATCTTCGCGTCCAGGTTCTCCCAGAAAGGGTCTCAAGGGAATGCCCTTTTGATAGACTGGTGTCAAAATTTGCTGTACGCCTTCCCGCCGACACCGTTGATACCAGCAGTGATCAACAGGATGTACAAGACCAAATCCAGAATGATATTGATTTGCCCAGAGTGGCCACGCCAATGGTGGTTCCCAGATCTCCTCCAGTTGTCAATCAGGCCACACAGGAGATTACCTTGTCGCCCGGATCTTCTGTCCAAACAGGAGGGGCGTGTATTTCATCCCAATCTGCCCTCCCTGCGCCTGGCAGCATGGCTCCTGAAGTCATCCAGTACGGGCATTTACAGTTAAATCCGGAGTGTATGAACATTCTTAAAGAGGCAAAGCGGCCTTCTACAAGACAATCCTACGGATTTAAGTGGAAACGCTTTTTTCTTTGGTGTCAGAGCAAAGGTCTTGACCCTATTCGAGGCCAAGAACAGGTGATATTGCCTTATCTTCTGTATCTTGCTGAGTCTGGTTTGCAGTTTAATTCTATCAGAGTCCATCTTGCTGCAATAACTGCTTATAGAAAATCGCCAACACAGATATCGTTTTTTCGGATGCCTGTGGTGAAGGATTTTCTAGAGGGATTAAGAAAGGTGTTTCCTCCAGTCAGATCTCCTTCTCCACCTTGGGAGCTTAATGTGGTGTTGACTAAGTTGATGGGCCCACCCTTTGAGCCCATACATAAAGCGTCATTGCAACACTTATCTTGGAAAGTAGCATTCCTGGTGGCTATCACGTCCGCTCGTAGAGTGAGCGAAATTCAGGCTCTGTGTTGCAAGGAACCGTACACAGTTTTTCATGCAAACAGAGTGGTGCTCAGGACTCATCCTTCTTTTCTACCTAAGGTGGTGTCGGATTTTCATATTAACCAATCCATAACATTGCCTACTTTCTTTCCAAACCCTTCAAGTCCGGCTGAGCGGGCTTTGCACTCTTTAGATCTAAAAAGGGTTTTGAAGTTTTACTTAGATAAAACCAAGACTATGAGACACACAGACCGTTTGTTTGTGAACTATGGTCCTACGAATACTGGTTTGGCAGCATCCAAGAGATCCATTTCTAGATGGATAGTGTCATGTATCTTACTGGCCTATCAGCTAGCCCACAAGTCTTTATCAGGTAGACCTAGGGCTCATTCTACGAGGGGAAAAGCTTCTACAACAGCTCTCCTCAGGAATGTGGCTATGTCAGAGATATGTAAAGCAGCTACTTGGCGTTCAGTGCATACGTTTACACGCCATTATTGCTTGGATTCTGATGCGCAAACAGATGCTCAAGTGGGACAGGCATCACTGAGAAATTTGTTTGCTAATTCTAGTTAAACACTGTGTTTTTAAAAGTGTAGCTATGCATTTATCTGTTCGCCCGCTTCTAGTGGGTATGAGCTTGCTACTCTATTCAGTGCTTATGACTATTAATGAGTATCCCCTGGAAGAGAAGGATTAGTTACTTACCTGTAATCCTAGTTCTCTTCCAGGGGTATACTCATTAAAGTCATAAGCACCCTCCCGCCTCCCCGGGCGAGCAGTAGCATTGAAGTTTTCATTATGTATTATAAAGTTTTTAAGGGCAGATTCCTGCTAATGTTTACTGTACCGTACAAAAGAACTGACCTAACTGTCACCTGTGGTGCATGATGGGAACAGAGTTCTCCTAGAGGCCTTAAAGGCAAAGTGTGCAGATTCTCTGGGGCCTTAAAGGCAGGGTGCCAGTCTGATTTTCTGTACACAGACACATTTTCATATGCAGCCTTTTTAGGCTAATAGCTGTTTACAACAGGTTCTTTGATGAAAATAAAAGTTTTTCATGGTTATGAAATGCATTTTGGGCTCATGCCTGTTTATTGCATTTATATACAGCATATTTTCATGCTTCAGAACGTGTGTAATTGTGGCTTTATTAGCCTATGTATATATGTTAGGCTGCATATTATGGTTATTATACATGTATATGTGTATAATTAGCTAGTACTATGTACTTTTTTAATATATTTTACACATATATATGTATATTGTTATGTGTTCCGGGTTCCCGCTCATGGGCGGAGATAATTCAGTGCTTATGACTTTAATGAGTATACCCCTGGAAGAGAACTAGGATTACAGGTAAGTAACTAATCCTTCTGATACGCATCTTTAACTAGTTTATTAAAGGACACTGTTTTACAATCTGGTAATGTTAAATATATAAATCTTTCTGTGTGTATGTCAGTACTACTTGTAAATGAGCAATTATCGCAAATATGTTCCCATTTATAAGAAAGGCCAAAAAGACTATCAATACCTACACCTTCTTCTTCCAAAACTGTAAGCATATACATAATAAATTCCTGACAATCTTGCTGAATATGCTGAGAAAATTGATTTAGTTCTGCCCATATGTCTAAAACATTCCTTACTTCTGAAACACTTGCTACTTCACTATTATCACTGGTACATTTTTCAAACACAGAATTTAAAGAAGAACAAAATGTTTGCTCTTGATTTTCTCTAATCTGTTGCTGTAAACTTTTTAGAAAAAAAAACACATTAACCACTACATTTGCATAGCAGTTGACACCAGACCTATTTTCAAATTTAAATCCAACAATCTCTGTAGTACTAACCTTTTTAGGTTTCGAAACCTGGCGAGGGGCGAAGCCCCTCCCAGATCGAAATCTATTGTTTTTAATAGTGAGGTTAGGACAGCCTCTGTTTCCAATTGGCTAGCTCCATAAATGGAGACTAGCCATTGGGAGACAGAGGCTGTCAATCGCGCTTTCTCACGAAAACGCGATTCGGGGGCGTTTCTGGTGCTTTTTTTAAGCCCCGCCCCTTTGTCCCGGGCCGCGCTGCGATTGGCTGCCGGCCCGGGACACCCCCGTGACGTCATTCCCGGGCCGCGCTATGATTGGCTGCCGGCCGGGAAACCCCCGTGACGTCAGCCAATCACAGCGCGGCCCGGGACCTGACTTGTTTATTTAGTTATCTGTTTCGTTAAAGGAATGCCTCATTCATGTTAGTGTCTGGCCTATATTGTGTCCCAGTGTGACCTGGAGTACGCACTTCCGAAAGTACCAGTTTGGGAATTAGAAAGGAGACAGAAATTGCGACAGGTACCAGGTTTAAATACGATAACGCGGCAGCTTTATGTGCAGTTACACCTTTACTAATGTTCTTCTCTGTATAAAAAACACCCGACTGGCGCTTTTTACCCTCGCCAGGCTTCCATTTTAGTCTTGCTTCTGGGAATATGCTGTGCTGTAATTCTTGGCATGCATGCTTGAGACCCGAGCGCCTCCTTCTGTCGCAGGGCCTCACACGTGTTGGTGCTATATCCAGTGTGCAATGTGCATTCCAAGCGTATGACTGGCAAAGTATAAAGGGCATCATACTGAGGTAGGGTCGGCGCGCGGCCCATGTGCTGTGTGCGCGGGTCGGGAAATCCAGTTCCAAAGCCTCCGAGTGAAGGGTTGGCCATGGGTGCAAGAGATGCCGATCCATGCCGGACTTTCAGGATACCCAAAGAATGTAGATGGAAATAATTTACGTCAGTGGTTATTATGAGAAGCCCCCCTCCCAAATCTAAGTTGGATGCCTACAATGCCGACACTTACGTCTTCAAAGGGATGTGCTAAGGAGTCGAGTAAATGTCAGATGACCACCTCGTAATACATGTGTAACATTACACACTGCCTGGGGTAGAGTGAGTATAGCTGTACACTCTAACAGCTGAACAAGGACCGTTTAAGACTAAATGTGGGCAGTATCAAAAAATGGCAAAGGTTGTCATTTTCATATTTTGCCAGCATGTGGAATGTGGGTTGTATGAGTATGGAAACTTCAAAAATATATGTACGGTGTATGTAAACTACATATGGTGTATGTAAACTACAAACATATTGAGACAAACAAGTTGGGCACCAGAATATCAACATTATACATATCACATTATATTTAATTTAATTTAGATATTAAAGTTTAAAATAATAATATAATAAAAATATAATATTACAAATATCAATTTAAAATACATGCTTTCAGAAATTAACACATTGATCACAGAAGAAGGCTTGGCGCCGAAACGTTTGTTTTCAACCTGCCGATTAAAGTGCACTGAGCGAAATGTCCCCCCCTGCCCCCCCGTGAGTGTGGTAATTTTTGGGTTTCGCCTGCCGAAAGGCTGCGCTCTGCGCAGCTTTTCAGCGCAGGTGAAATCCTATGTTGACCATAAGGACTTCGGGAACGTCCCCCGGCTCTCATTGGCTAGCTCCATAAATGGAGGCTAGCCATTGGGTGCCGGATCTGTCCGTCAAGGCCGGACCAGATTCGGGGGCGTTCCCGACATTTTTTCCCTGGGCGGAGTTACGTTTTTTCCCGTTCCCTCCCCTTTCCCGCCGTCCGTGTCCCCTCCCGCCCCCCTCCTGCCGTCCGTGTTCTCTCCCGCCCCCTCCCGTCGTCTGTGTTCTCTCCCGCCCCCCTCCCGTCGTCCGTGTTCTCTCCCGCCCCCCTCCCGTCGTCTGTGTTCTCTCCCGCCCCCCTCCCGTCGACCTAGCCCAGCCCCAGAGAATAACCGAGGGCAGTGTGTGTGCCCGACAGCTCGGGTGCACCGTTGTGCATCGTGCTGGTGTGTGATTGAAGCTAGCCAGGGTAAGTGACTGCTCGCCTCCCGTTCCCTTCTCATGGTGCGCACTCCAGGCCGCCTCCGACAGATCACTGCTTGGGATTCACCAGCGTCTACGTGGGTACGTGGGTCTTGCTTTGCTATGCCAAGCCATGCTGCGCCTGTTATTCCATATTTGAATTGTATAATTTTTTTTGTACCACCGTACATCCTGCCTTGTATGTGTAAGGTGTACCGTGACATTCTATGCCGCGGTGCACTACCATATATTTGTATCCTAGTATAGCATGCTGCCTTTAATTATATCAGTCATTCTATTTCATGGTACAAATTATATATTTTTATAATTGTACAAGTCATAATGCATTTATGATACATTTCTTTGATTCTGTGTCATGGTGCATATATAATATATTTGTGTCACCCTATGCCAGAGTACAAGTACATATATATTTAGGTCATGCTACGTACATATGATGTATTATGTATGTACCACCACAGAGCATGACCAATCATATCAAGATACATTTGTGTCATTCAATGTTATTGTACATATAATTATATATCTGACATTTGGTGTTATATAGGTTTGTGTTATTCAATATAGGATATGTGTGTTTTCTCATTTGTGATGTGGTTAACTATATTACCCCCTCCTCAGCCCTTGTTTCACCTCCAGAACACTATAATGGCGTTTGCTTCTGTATTACTGTACATGAGGTGTGCTTATGCCATGGTGCAGTTTATGAGCATTCTCCTTTTTATTCACCTGGCATGATTCTGTTGTGTTATTCACACGTGGATGGCGGCGGCACAGTTCTCTCATTTATTTTTGGAGTTCTTCATATTGTATTCTTGTGTTTTAGAGCAGTCCAGTTTATGCTATTTCAGGACCCAGCTTAGATTATGCTTTGTTATAGTCCAGTTTAGGTTGGTTGGTGTCACAGTGCAGTCTAGTGTTTAATATTTGAGTACTTAGTGACGATGATGCTTTGTTGTAGTGCAATGCAGGTCACAGGGCAGCACAGTTTATACTATACACGGTTCAGATAACGAAGCATAATAGTGCAGTACAGCTATGGCAGCCTCATAGTGCAGTTCAGGTTAGTATGTCTCAGTGCAGTTACATTATACTACTGCATAGTGTGGTTTGGTTTTTGTTGGCTCATGCTGTCCACTGTAATTGTTGCTTCAGGTGCAATAAGTTTAATTTGAAGTTACTACTTAAAGATCATCTTATTCAGGAGAAAACAAGTACAGCCATACAAATGTGGAGCAGTACACCGTTTGAGAAGTATATTTAAACATAAGCACGGATGTTGTGGCAGTACGTCCAAATGTGATCATACCCCCTCTACAAATATAGGTAGGACATGGCCTAGAGTTTTTGTTGCTGAAAGCATATGCCTACCTTCCCCGGATTAGCAGGAGCACATACACTCATGCACGCACTTCAAACACAAGCAAATGATCAAGTAATTTACTTAACATATACATTATACTCTTAACTAGGGGCTTTAGTAAAATTATATTTTGCAAGGTACTTGCAGGATGCATAGCTCTTTACAACGAAATACTTTGTGGCCACCGTATTAGCCACATGATTTATAATGCCAACTCCACACTGATGCCAAGCATACATAAGACATATCTGGCATGGTATATGGGAACTGCAATCATGTTAGGTTTTTATCAGTACTCTAAAGAAGCACTACATGAAACCACAACTATAATAAACAGTCATAGAAATAAATGAGGAAGAGCATTTAGATGCTAAAATTACAGGCACATATCTCTTATACATTTAGACGATTAATTAGCTCACAGCATTTGAAGAGTAAACATTTTAAATCTATCAGCAAGTTAACGTTGGTTTGCATGTTTAAAACCCACTTTTCACTGGCAATGAATACATCGTATTTTAAATGTAATAGATTTTTGTGTTTTAAGAGTGAGGGATGGCCAACATTCACAATCTTATACGTGTCTGAATAGATGCATTTTACATGCTGTTTGGATACAAACACATTGGCAATAAAACATGCAAGCTGGGAAGAAATGGTTTTCTTGGATGAAATTATTTCCCTGTACCCCAGCCCCATTTATATAATGCCAGCTCAGACAGACGGTGTGCGATGTTATATGGCCGGCTCTGAACGTAGTGATGTTTGATTGCAGCGACTTCCAACTCTCATACTTCTTTGGAGCTGACCATATCTAGCTGCTGGTGTATACTAACAGCATACTCTTGTTCTTGCAGGTCACACAATGCAACGGTTTCGCCTTTGGAAAAGTTTGAGTTATTGGCATTGTAAATGACAACATTTGTATTTATGTGTTGGTTTTGAAAACAGATAAATAAATGGCATTGTCATTTACATTGCAAATAGCTTTAACATTTCCAAAGGCGAAACCGTTGCATTGTAAATGCTTGTTCTTACTCTTATCAATGACAGTCTCATCTTTTTTTCTTCGTTTCTCTACTACTTCAGTACATTGTTCCTCATTTCTCCTTTTCTGACCAACTATACTCTTTTTAATTAAAGGATATTGAGGTAAACTTGGAGCGTATTCTCTTCTTAACCTATTATACTCCTTTACACATTTTAAATCTGCACTGATCTTTGTCTCATCAAAATCAATTAGATAAAGCCCAGATAAAGTTCTAACTCGTGATAAAGCAACATATCCCATACCCTCTTTAAATACACTATTTCCAATATTTACCAAAGCACAATCTACACTTAAACCTTGCGATTTGTGAATAGTCACTGCATATGCCAAACAAATTGGAAATTGTTTCCGACGGACATACAAGTCTTTTACAAGTAAAAAACGACTTGAGCAGCGACTGATTTGTTGAACTTCCTCAATTCCATCAAATTTTATTTGTAAAAATTCAATCTCATCTCTATTTGGGTAATTTCCAAAACTAACAACATTACCCATTGCTCCATTCACCAGACCTCTTTCTACAAGTAAATTTCTCCGTAACATAATCCGACAATTTAAACATACATACAGATTCTTCTCTAAACCAGCAGTTTTAGATATAGATGTCTGTAGACTATTCAATTTTAACTTTAATTTATCATACAAAACAATAGTACTTCCTTCATGCTCTATTTTATCTTTTGCTTCCAGTTTCTTAATTTCTTGATTTTCCAACTTTAACATTTTCTCATTGAAAACTGAGCATTCTTTCAGAGTTGGCATCAAGCATATAACTGACTTATCTTTTACCTCTTTGCTATATATTTTCTCAGGTACATTATCTTCATTGGGAAACAACTTACAAAGTAATCGAGTTTGTAGAGTTTCTTTTGCATCTTCAGTTAGTCTTCCAATCCTTATATCTTGAAGAATATTTCCATATTTAGTATCCTTTGCCTGTCGCATATTTTGAATCAGTTCAGTATATTTGAAATGTGACCATATATTAACATTTCCAATACTGCCAAGGCACTTTCTGGTGTCTTCATGTGTCACAGTTTCAAATACAGATTGTCCTTTTACAGGAGTTAGTTGCAGTAGATCTCCAAAAACTATGACATGTTTCCCTCCAAATAAAACATCATAGTCAGTTTTAAGTATCTGCTGCATTCTTAAATGTACAAAAGCAAGCATTAAATTGGATACCATGCTTACCTCATCAATAATAAGAAGTTTCATTTCTTTAAGAACTCTTGAAACTTCATAACAAGCGTCTCCAGATAGCTTGTGATATTGTAATTTGTTTTCATGTTCAACTGGCAGCATCAGTAAACGATGTAAAGTAATACCTTTAATATTATGTGCTGCCAATCCAGTTGGAGCTGTCACAACACAAGACAATGGTGACTGAGTTTTTTGCTGTAGATATGTAGTAATTCCTTTTATAAGAAAACTTTTCCCTGTCCCAGCTTCTCCACTTACATATAGTCGAATAGGTTGAAATGACATACATGAGCATTCTTTTTTCTCATGACGAAAACCATGCTCAATGTGCTCTGTCACTTCATCATATATCTGTCTTTGCTCAAGATTAAATTCCTTCTCCAATTCTTCTAAGTTTACTATATCCTCTTGAGCTTGCTGCATTACTCTTTCCACCTCATCCATGGCAGTGGCTGCTTCATTTCGGATAATTGGTTCTCCCAGTGGATCCTGACTCAACGATGCTGAACTTTGAGTGTCTTGTGAACTTTCTCTAGCAATCTCTGCTGCAATTGTTGCTTCTTGCTCTATTTCGTCGTTCAACATTTTCAGATAATTACTAAAAGCAGGACATTCTATACTACTTTTAGATGCATTAAAAGAATCTTCATAACTTACAAAGTCTCCAAGTAGTTCCTCTTCAGTATGCCATGGTTTAAAGAGTTGCAAAAGAGCTAAATAGTAAAATTCTCTTTTGTCTGGATTTTCGCAACTCAGTTTTCGGTGATTAATCAAATGTCCTTTTGTTTGTTTCACCAGACATCCTTCCTGTCCAATTACAGCGTACATACCTTTTTCAACATTCTCTCTAATATTCCTTTTAAAAGTGTATTTTTCAAGGACTTCATACAGACAAATATTTTCAAGCAGAGTACTTCTATTTGGATAGTATGTATCCAACATATTTGTTTTCAGAATGTCTGTACTGTTTGGTTCTTTCTGTGCTAAATATTCAATTTCTTGCACAGTTTTCAAAACACGGTTTCGTGTTCCTGCTAGACCTAAACTCACCCACAGGATACTTCGAGATTTCGCATAAAGACTTGCTGATGATAATCGATCACAGCATTCATATGCTCCAATTTTTCGATGTGATAACATCTTCAAACTGTATGTATACAATTTCTTGCTTAGGCTCTTTTCATGAGAAATATCTTCCCACATCTCCTTCAGTTCCGTCTTTTCAGATTTTGTGATGTAAGACGTTACATATCGAGCCACAGCAATAGAGTTGTCTGCAACATATTGTATATCCATGTTAGCATTCCACATGGACAAAATGACAGGGTTGTAGTCATTTATATATTTGGACTCTTCTCCTCTTCTTAAATTGTATGTATTTTTGGGTGATCTTCTTGTGATGTTATGTCGCAAAGATGACATCAAATTATTCACTCTTCCTTTTGAAAGCACTGGTCGTGCAAATCCAAAATGACATTTTGTATAGAACTTATCCTTTGATTTGAATTTTCGCAGACAATATTTTCCACAACGATGTCTTTGAAACCGTAACACTTTTCCTCTTAAGTCTTTATCAGTAGTACTGTTAGGTATGTCACAAGTGGCATATTCCTCAATAAAAGACAGTACAGTGTCATCGGAGTCTTTTCCAAATTTGGGAGCATCCTTGATCCATAGTAACATATGAATATGTGGAGCACCTCTAGCTTGATACTCTTTTCTCCAGAAGAAATCCAAAACTTCACCAAGCGGTGGATTCTTCTTGTTTGTAAGAAACGACATCATTGCTTCAAATCGATGATTAAAATATCGGCAAACATTAACCGGATCCAACGAACACAATTCTCCTGGTGTCTTGTAGTTTATATTTTCAATATTTACATTCGCCTCTCGAAGATATTCAAGTAAATCTTCCCAGGCGTACTCTGCACAGCTTAGAGTTACAAACCATGTTGGTGCTCCCAAGTTTCGTAGCATGCATTTTAAATCTCCATGACGACGGTACCAATATTCATTAGTACCACGCTGACATGCCATTAAATTAATTAGATGAGAATCCAAAACACTATCTTTCTGTTGCACTTTATCCATAAAATCCTTTGCTGAAACATTTTGCAGATGCACTCCACTTTTTAAGACATGGTTTACTGCATAAGAAAGACCAGATAAGTCACTCTCAAACAGAAGATGAAACAAATATGGAATACATTGACGAAATCTGGGATCTCCTGCATATAATCTTGTTGTCCGGTACTCAGATGCAGGAATCTGCAAAGGTCGATCATCATATCGCGCACCTTCACCTGTTGGGAATAAGTGTGGGAAACAACGACCTTCCAAACTTTTTTCCCACACACTAATAGGACTTCCTTCTGCTTTTTTCATCTGAAATAACTCAATTGCATTCCCCATTGCTTCTTTGAAATGCAGTGGATGTACACTGTAATGTTCATAAATTTCTTCACTTCTGGACATGTCGACTTTTTCAATTTGTCCAATAGAGAAATCATTATTCTCTTCATCACTTACATCTTCTTGTTCTACATACACATTTTTATAGTATTTATTATTTTTGACTAAATACAACGTTGCCTTTTTCACTTTCCTAACATCCACTAAATCTTGCCAGATTTTCTTACTCTTTGTAGGTACACCATTAACTAGAATAACAAGATGTTCCTCTTCTACATTTTCAATACCAATTGTCTCTATATTTTTTTTTTAATCAAGTGGCAAATATACAACTCTACCCTTTAATCCTCTTTGTAAATCTGTAGGATTTAATTTCCCAGTCTTAGGCTCCATACGAACAATAGCCTGAAAAGGATGTACACATTGAATCAAAATAGTCTCATAAGTATTTAAATCCTTCAGTTCCGATGGAATATTTATCAACTCAAGATTATCATGAACAGCTCTAGCAGGCATTTTATTTTCATTTAATTTATTATAACAATATTTACAAATACGTTGCTCAAAACCCAAATACAAATAGTTTTCTACCAGCAAATAAGTTGCAAACTCTCTCCACTGAGTATTATCTTCATCTTCACTTTTTAAATATAAATCACTAACCTAGTTTGACTTTTGTAATGAATGCGTCGACAACACACACAAGTTAAATTTGGTTTTTCACCTGCAATGACCTTAAATTTTGTTATTTCCTGTTCAAATTCTTCAGTATTAAAATGTCCAACATTTTCTAACACATTTCCTTCTATAACTATATCAGTTTCTACATTCTCTTCATCTCGACTAAAATAACTTACCTCAATTTCTGCACAAATACTCTTCACATCTAATACACATCCATGCAAAAGAGCACTATTTAACTCTTTAAGTTTAAGTGCTGGACTTTTTGCATAATACATATTTCTGACTAATTTTCTCATTTTGGTATGATGCACTGCTAACATCCTAAAGTGATGAAAAACACTCTGGCATATTTTTTTTGAAAGACAAGCCAATGAATGGCCTTGCAAACCTATTTTTTCTCTCACTCTGCAACGATCTAATTCTTGCAACAGTACAATTTTTTTTTTAAACTTTCCTTAGTGTACTTACGTAAGAAATTGCGAAAGAAATCAATTGAATCCTGTCGTACACTGCAAATACTGCTACAATTCCAACTATAAACAGGAGCATGAACACGTCCCTGTAAAACTTCTCCACCTATTTCCCCTTCTGTATTTCTGACCTCAATTTTCTCTTTCTCAATAGGACAGCCATCCTTCACTTCATACGCTCGACCACTGGTGTCAACTGCATGCAATAAATCATTACTTTGAAAGTAACTCTCCTCATTAAAAAATGGCTCAGAATTTGAAGTATGCATCCATTTACCAGAAAAGATTTTACAAAAATTAGTTCTATTTATGTGTCTCTTCCATTTACTCAGCTTTTAAAACTCTGATTGCCTTATTTAGTGTATTTATTCTTTTAAGCACTAAAATAAAAATAAAATTTTTGTCTCGAACGCATCATCCACAACTTCCTCTATATATTTTTTTTTCTTATAAAAAGCAGATTTCCTTTTAGAAACTTTTTCCTTTTGTAATAAATTCATAACAACTCTCTTATGAAACATACGTTTCCTTATTTCCGCAAACTGATTTGTACGTCTTGTACTGTACATATTTTCCTCACCACTCTTTTCAGACACAGTTTTCTTTTTTCGTCCATTTATCCTTGTAGATCCTGAAAACTGTTTTTCCTTTGCAACATTATCCAATTGACTTTTCCTCTGACACAATTTTGTAAAAAATTCCTTGCTGCTCTTACCAGGAGCACTCTTGTTTTCCTCCGTCCTTTGTTGATTAGGTAAATCTTGTGCCTCTTTTCTCTTCAAATGGTATGTCTTTTTATACAGCTTTCTTTTTTCATTTCTCGTCGGCATACTGATTGATGTTTCTGATATTAATGATAATCTGTTTGGAAAAAAGTTAAAAAATATTATAGACCCCTACTACCATATACCATACAAATTATAACCAATGCTTGATTTTATAACTTGAATAAAGACAAAGAAACAGTCTCTGGTCAGAGTAGGAAATCCTATAGTGAATATTGTTTCTAAATTTGTGACACTCCATATTTATGTTATCCTTACACATGTATTCTATGAATGTAATTTTTCAGACATATAAGTGCTATTCTAAGTTACAAGCATTGTCGGTGTTCCTAATGCTTTTTATTTTTATAACTTTAATCTTTTATGCACCTTATCACAACTTTTACTGTCATTCTTAAAAAAGAGAATACTGATTAACAGTACAACAATAATGTTTTCAAAGTTTTCTTTATTTAATCAAAAATAATTTTATTGATTTAATAATTCATATTCCAGAAGCACATTTAGCATAATTTCATCTGATACTTCATTATTATTTTGCTCTTGCAAATTCTCTTCTTCCACCATCTCTAAGTATGCACTATCAAAAGTGCAGTCCAAAAAGTCCTCATTTTCAGTTGAATTTTCATCCTCAAATAGTCCTTCAATTAATTCTTCAAGGACTTCTTTTGCCATTTCAAAATGGACATTCTTATTTTCACAGTACTCTTCCATGTTTTTTTTAATTTTCTATCTTCTGTGTCCTTTTAAAAAAATATAAAGACTAAATTATATATTTTTTATGATTAGTTAACCAATGATTACCTTGAGTAATCTTTCAACTACATACATTTTCATACTTTTAAAGACATTAACTACATTGATTAATATAAGACCTTCCTCTTTATTTTATAAAAAAACAGATACTTTCATCCTAGACATTAACAGTTTCCTATTTAATTTTTTTAATTAAAATTGTGCAGTAAAAACACATTTCACTGTGAAATTTGCTTTCTGCATTTCGTGCTGTAGAACTATTTATACACTTTCTAATTTTATTGTAGAGATCTATTTTCTAACTTCACCACTACAAACTGTGATTCAAACTGTATGCAAACTGAAGGAATGACTCACAATATACCAATTAAACATTCACTAAACCGATTGCTACTTCCCACAGAGGCAGTTGCTTTTACCTTTAACAGCATACTCATCATGTAAATTTCATCTAATTTAAAATATTTCATCATAATCATATGAAAGCACAATCAGCCGCGACTCGTGGAGGGAATTATGGTGGGGCAGGGAGACGAGGAGGGGAAGATCTTTGCTGGAGGGACCTAAAAACCAGGATACAGATAATTTGTAGTAAATACATATTTTAATTATTTAAATGAATTTTGCAGTGTGCACTGCATTCCAAAATGCGATGCTGTGTACACTAAAAAAATTATTTTATTAATTAAATTATATACTTTCCTACATTTATCTATACACCACATTTTAGATCTCTCTACCCTACACCTCCCCCTCCCTCCCTCCCTGCCCTACCATTACTCCCTCGATGGCGTCCGACTGACCTCATCATAATACACCTGTGCAAATGCATATAATAGAGTGCAAATAGATAGTACAGTCAAAAAAATTGCATCCGGAATGGCCATCACGCCAACAGCCATGTCATAATACACCTCTATAATTTCTGAAAAATTACTGTACACAAATGATACAGCATAAGTTAGAGAGATAATGATGACTCAGCAAAAATTAACCAACGTAAACAGGAAACTCTTACAGTCAAAGAATAGATGAACCCAAACTGCATAGAAAATAACACATGGACCCGGCCCATCAAAAGGTTGTATCAATAAACAATAAAACCGTATTTCAAAATACATATGTACTACAAGCATGTTCAGACATGTTTAAAATAGAAATTAAAATCCTCATGTAAAAGAGAAGCAGTGTAATTTTTCTTAAAAAACATGCATATTATGGTAATCTTCTCAAAAATAAATTATCATTTAAAAATTATCAACTCACCTGTAAAAAAGGATTTTCTGTTTGTATACTCTCACGTTCACTTCAGGTTGTTGCTTTTCAGCACCAAACACTCTTTAAAAAAAATACACAACTGAATTTTATTTAACATAATACAGACATATGTATTAGACAACATACACCCATTCTACCAAATATCATGCCTACCAGATACATTCCCTAATTTTCTATCCAATATATATCGTAAAGCCTAAGTTTAAGATTTCTTTGTGAACCACATTTATTTACCAAATTTTTCCCCCTACATTTTTTTTAAATCAATCATTATTTACAATATAATCTACCATACATTACCAGGATACTACATGCAATATTTTTGATATGCACTGCTACACAACCTTACTTTCTATATTTATTACCTAAATACATATAGATTATGTGCAGGGTGTTTTTTAACAAAATGGCGGTCAACACTTTCTGAATTCCCCCGAATTGGCCATATTATCAAGGGGGTTTATCTCCACTTTTTTGGCTTTAAAAGCCAACAAAGCGAAGATAAAATTATCTCCCTATTACGTAGCTGTCGCTAACACCAGTTAGCGACAGCTAGTAGGAGATAGCAACCATCTTGGGCGCCACTTTGCATGTCAGTAATAATTATCACTAATGATATCCTAAAGTGGGCGTGGCAAGATGATAGCAACTGGAAACAGTCGCTAACATCGCTGTCTCCTATTACCAATTTTGGAGATATTGCGCTATCTCCAAAAGCTAACATCTGCCCTGAGCAGTTTTTAGCCATGTTATCCAATGGGAGGTGGATAACATGGCTAAGAGCATTAGCTCGGTATTGCATGAATATCGCTGACTTTTCAACAATATGCATGTATTGCGGCCGTTTTTTATCGCATTTGCGATAAACCTTGGTCATACCAAGGTTTATCTGCAATAAAAATCCCCGCAGCTCACCAGTAAAATTTTGGGGCAGATTTATGAAGGCTTTGCGCCGCCGGTGCGTCACTTTTTCCCATTTTAAAAGTGACGCACCGGCGGCGCAAGGCCTTCATAAATCTGCCCCAAAGTCTCTAACCAAGCAATAGCGATAATTATCGCTATTGCTTGGTAATATGCCCCCTTTACTGACGTTATACAACAAATCACATTGCCATTTACACACACCCGCATAACTGACTAAAAAGGGAGAAGAAGTGTCTATGTATTGAATGTACAAAACCGACAAACAATCCTGTGTAATTAAAATTTAATGGTGCAAAAGGAGAGGACACATGAAGATAGTTATAGGTCTTAAAGTTTTATAATTTTGCCTGTTTTTCAAAAATGCAAAAATTTACAGTTTGCGGAATTATAATTTGCTGCTCAACGTCTGTCAACATTCCATTCGGAGGAAATGAGGAAGTGTTGCCGCCATTTTGTTAGTGCGAGTGCATATAATCTACCGAACAAACGGTGAGAACATGGAACATTAACATTAAAAGCGGAAGCCCGGCAGATCGGCTCCCAGCCAGACTCATGGGTCCACTAGGGAGCACACTGGGCCCTGACGTTCAGAGGCTAGTAAACCTCTCATTAACATCTGGAGTAGTTCCACAATGTTGGAAAAAAGCTCTTGTCAGACCAATCAGGAAGAATTCATCAATTCCTTGGACCAATTTGTCTAATCTTAGACCTATTTCCCTTTTACCATTCTTGGGAAAAATCACTGAAAAGCATTCCAATAAACATCTATCCACCTATCTGGAACAATCTGGCAGCCTCGATCCATCTCAGTCAGGCTTTAGGCCAAAATACAGCACTGAAACGGCCTTGCTGTCGATAACAGACGATCTTCGGCTGTACCAGGACAAAGGTTATTCTGTGATCCTGGTACTCCTAGATTTATCGGCAGCGTTCAATACTATTTCTCACAACATCCTTATCGAACGCCTGTCTGAGAGTGGAATCGGTGGTATTGCACTGGAATGGATCAGAAGCTTTCTCTCCAACCGCACCCAATCTGTCACCATGGGTGATTTTAGGTCGGAGGAGGTTAACATCACCAAGGGGGTCCCGCAGGGCTCATGCCTGAGCCCGACCTTGTTTAACATCTATGTGGCCCCCTTGGCAGATGTAACCAGAGCTTATGGATTCCACCCAGTGTCATATGCTGATGATACGCAGCTCCTCTTCCCTTTTAAACATCTTACACCGGAGATAATACAATCCTTCTCCGATGGGATGAAGGCAGTTGCAAGGTGGATGTCCTCCAATTTCCTCCAATGCAACGTTGGAAAAACGGAGGTGATGCTTTTTGGTGATGTAAAGGTCCAATGGTCTCCTGATTGGTGGCCTCTCGATCTAGGCCCAGTTCCTGAGCCCAAAACAGTGATCAAGAATCTAGGAGTCAGATTGGAACCAGAGTTGACTATGAAACATCACGTCACCATTACTGTTGGAACATGTTTTCACGTAATAGGTCTCCTCCGGAGGATCTTTCCGTTCCTCCCTGATTCTTATAGGAGAACCTTGGTTCAGGCTCTAATTATCAGCCGCCTCGATTACTGCAATGGTCTTCTGGCAGGAGCTAATGAAGAGGTTCTCAACCGCCTACAGGTGGTACAAAATACAGCAGCGAGGTTGGTGCTTAATGCTAGGTCCCCCTCCAGACCTTTATTGCACAAACTACACTGGTTGCCAATACGGCAACGAGTAAAGTTTAAGACCTGCTGTATTATCCATAAAGGCCTTAATGGATTGGGACCAGAGTATTTGGCTACAAAATTTGTTCCATACGCTCCTACCCGCACCCTTAGATCTGGTGAACAACTCTTGCTAAACATTCCTAAAATCACTAAATCTAGGCAAGGAGGTAGGGCTCTATCTGTGGTAGGTCCTAGTTTCTGGAACTCCCTCCCGCTTTCCTTAAAACAAGTTAAGAACCATCTCAATTTCAGAAAATGTCTGAAAACTTTTTTGTTTACCTCATGTTAACATATATCCGTTGGTTCAAAACTAAGTTTTGGCTATAAAATTATACTCCCTGTGGCCTTCTCTAAGCTCTTTTCCCAGGTGTCACCAGCGCGGAGATACTCCTTCGGGAGTCTATTCATAGCGCTATATAAACACGCAAATAATAAAATAAAATAAATAAAGAGAAAAAGGTACAGATTATCTAAGCGAGTACGTTTTCTCAGGGGGTGCAGTATAGACCCTGAACGCCAAAACAACATTTTTTTTTTCTGAAAAAATTTACGGGGTGCGCGCACTCGGTCGCGCAACCCTATTTACAAGACTGTGATTCACGTGCTTTATAAGTAAAATTTAATGGTGCAAAGGCAGACAACACTTGAAGATCGTTTCAGGACTTTAAGTTTACTTATTTTGCCTATTGTTTAAAATTACAAAAATATACAGTTTACGGAATTCTGATTTGCTGTTTAACGTCTGTCAACATTAGAATCTGTGGAAATCATAAAGTGTTGGCCGCCATTTTGTAACTGCGAGTGAATGCATTGTTCTGAACAAAGGGTTATAACATGGAAAGGAGAGAAGGTACAGATTATCTAACCGAGTAGGTTTTCTCAGGGGGTCCAATATAGACCCTGAATGTGAAAGAAACATTTTTTTTTCTCCGTTAAAAGTTACGTTGTGCGCGCATTGGGTCGCGCACCCCTATTTACAAGACAGTGGACTATTGCCTTTTCTCACAGATTATTAGCTGCACATGTTAAATAAACCTTAATTTACTTATCTCACTAATGTTTATAAAACTTCAATTTATAGTCCCGCTAACACTGTAACAATATTCTCATACCTTACTTGTGAAAAAAATAAAAAGTATTCCATACTAAATGTAACTCTCTTTAAAGGTTTTCCGTTCCGTATCTACACTACACTCACCTAACATCATTTCATTGCGTCACTTCTCCACTACTCATAAGTACACAGGGCCTTATTTATGAAGGACTTGCGCCGCCGGTGCGTCACTTTTAACATGGGAAAAAGTGACGCACCGGTGGCGCAAGGCCTTCATAAATAAGGCCCCTAGTGTCAAAAATATCAATGCTGCAGATAATCGTTCACATCCAGGCACTACCAATTGCATTACTTATTTAACAGGAAGCGCTGTAATGTTGCATGTGTTTTCAAAGGTACACCGGTATCTCCTATAATGCCGAATTTTACCTTAACACTCAGCAGTAATTATTTATTTTCAACCAATGTCAATTACTATGACTTTTTAAACGACAAACTTTAGTCTGTAATAGTCACCCTGCATATGCCTCTCTGTAAAAATGAACTTCATCCACCCACGCATAAGAACCTTGATGTTTGCATCTGGCCGTGAAATACGGCCTTGAACTCAAACTTCCATCCCTAGACTTGAACAACAGCCTTATTGTCCCAAAATCAAGCTACCTGAGCATCTGTTCACAAACATATCTCATTCACTTAGCTTACACTCGCAGAAAACTGCATACCTTATTAAATAGTGACCTTCCTTTACAATTTTCTACGGTGACTCTCATAATCTTTAACGCTCCTCCACTTCCCAGCTGCACTATTTTTTTTGCAGCTACTAACCAATGGTTTCGTGATTTTTTTGCACCAAATCATTTAAAGGCATTCTGCTACTCTCACTCCATACTCTCTAATCTATGTTTCTGAATTTCCTCATCTATTACCAGCAGCTGCAACTTTTGTATTCCTATTTTCGGTATTACAAAATGGATGTCTGTCCTGCCTTCGCAAACGAGCTGGAACACTTAGAACTATTTCGCCACAGGATGCTTGACCAGTATGGCATTCTGCCACTCGCGACTTTGAGTGCATCATATGGATTATCGTTTCGATTTTCCTATTTCACCTGTGTGCAGCCTGTATTTCATTGCCTGAGCTGTGATTTCATGTGGGCCCTGGACTTATGTCTCTGCAACTCAGTACCTCCTGAAGTGAATTACAATCATCTCATGAATCCGTTACTTGATCATGAACAGCTTTGTTCCGACGGAGGGATTATGGCCTTTGCAGCGATACATGGAGTCCCGGGTCATTGGAATATATTCGCAGCGGCGCAAGATTTCTTGGCACACAGCTACATTGAAAATTCACCGAGTTGTCCTCTGAAGCTACTAGAGGCTCCGGTAATTAATGACCATGTATGTTCATTTCCTCTTTTCAATTGGATGGCTGACTTGTTTTCGGATGATAACAATGACTTTCTTTTAGAAGCAGTTGCCACTTACTTTGCCTATTCAATGGAAGGATAACTGTTCTGCAAACCATTGATATCTTGACTGTTTTTCCCCTTCCTAATTTTTTTAATTATTTTTTTATTTTTATATTTTATATAAACTGACCTATTGGCTTTACTAACATTGGACATTGCAATTTCCTGCTGGTGAGAATTTTTTAATTTATGTGGAGTTAATTTTTTTACCACACCTACTCGATTTTGTTCAAAACATTTCATGATGCTCTAATTTCAACAAATCACTACCTTATGTGATCTTATCTGATTTGAAATATTCTCGAAGCAAGGCTGCGTAAAATATGGCTAAATGTACCCTGATAAATGTGTATAGTTTTAATGACTTTTTATATCGTTTATCACCATTCTCCTTTTCTGCTCCTTATTTCCGCCTCACACACATGTGCTGCTTTTGTTTTATGCCTATTGAAAGATTTTTGATTCATAACTGAAAAGTATATGATTACCCTGATATTACCCTTGCTTATCAACCTGTATGTCACATCGAGTACTGAAACCTTTTAAAAAATTATCTCAATACAATAGTTGTTCTGAGTACTGATTTTCGAACGTCCCTGCAGATAACATACATGCACCTCCAGGCAAATTCTCGCTTTTGGCGCGTTTTTCATTTCCTTTCACAATACCATACAACAAGCTTGTTACTGCTTTGTATGCTGAAAACTAACTGTTAATGAGGTGATGTTTAACCATTAGCATTTTCATATATGATTACTGAACTTAAAATCAAAAGACACCTTCTTGCATGCAATATAATTAAATATATTTGATTGCGGTGCTGTACAATATTTTTTTTAAACGTTATCCATTTTGCTTCATACTACATTTCCATCATTTGTGTTGTATGGACTAGTAACTATACCCACTACTTTCTTTATATTATGTTTACTTGTATTGGATGAAAAACTTCGCTTCAAAGCACTGCATCATTGAATAAAAATTTGAAATATATACGTTTCCTCTTTTAACCCATATTCACAACTGAAATAATGTATACTAAAACTGTATTCATGTGTTTGACGTAATCTCAGCTGTACTCAATTCGGGGCAGATTTATGAAGGCCTTGCGCCACCGGTGCGTCGCTTTTAACATGGGAAAAAGTGACGCACCGGCGGCGCAAGGCCTTCATAAATCTGCCCCTTCATGTTTTCTTTTGTCAACCTGAATTTTTCATAGTTCAACCCGCTGGCCTGCGACGGTCAGTCAAGTTTTTCTTTGCGGGTTGTGAACCATAGCATCAATGGTACCTCTGGCAAAAAAATTATTTATTACTGTAACGAAGCACCGCCGCAGTTGTGGTTCACTCAGACTGTTAATCACTGCTCCCCGCTTCCACAGAGCACACGCTATGTCGTATTTCAGTACTTATCACCCTTTCATCTCCACTATAACAAATACTTCTTTGCCAGCCATCAGACAACAAAGTGAGAAACCAAACAGACTAAGAACAGAAACACAACAAACCCTCAGCTCTGTGGAGCCCACCGAGTGGTACTTCTTAAAGTCGACATACACTGACTAACGCTTCCAAAAACCATCTCAATTATATAAATAATATTTTCGAAACCTGACAAGTACTTTGATGTGACTATCTGTGTCTGCCTGCAGAACAAACTTCCTCTGCCAGACTGAACGCACACACACACACATACACACACTAAGATAACACAAAGCAACTGATATGGAAAGCAGGAGTGAGATGAAAATGGAGTCACACAGCGGAACACAGAAACCTCTATATGTATTCGGTCTTCTACATCAATTTATGAAGGCATATACTCCACGAACCTATGTACAACCTCATGGTCACAATTTTTCATTTCATTGTACTGGGACACCTCTCCTTTTCACCCCACCCCCACCACTGCATCCCTCGGCCGCAAACCACACTGTAATTTTTTCCTCAAACTTAAAGTTTAAAATACCTAAACCATTCCCACTTTTTGTCGACAATATCACATATAATCAACTATTTTTCTCTCTACCTGCATTATCTATGTCTCTGCCAATTCCTTTTTTTTGATCTATAACCAACTTTACAAATTATGTGCAAACACTCCCAAATCTCAAATAATTTCTGTCTATTTTATTACATTTTATATTCTGTTTATTCAGTTTATCACAAATACATTCCAAACTATAATTCAGACTTGAAAGAAAGTGAAGAAACGGCGCACAACCCTCATTAACTTAACAGAACTTCAGCCCCTCCCCCCCTCACGTCTGCTGTGGAAGCCCAAGATAACATACATCCCAGATACACACAGAGCCGCACCTGAACGTTTCACATCTCTATAAAGAACCATTTCAATAGTAATTAGGCCTCACACTTGTTTTACCCATTCTAAGAGCCCCTCCACCTTTACTCTACCTACTGATTACACGTTCATGTCCCCCTACAAAAAATCTTTTTTTTCGCCCCCCCCCAAATTTCGTTGCAGACCCGTCTCTAACTGACATTTAATTCATAGACCTAACAGTAGCTGATAGCATAAAAACATGACTGAAGTCCACTAACCTTAATCAAATTAATTAATCGTAATTTTAAACTAATAATTACAAAGAAACAATGTTTAAAAACATTGATCTAATAAAATGGAACAGTAGTTGAAAACATATAAAACCGTATCAAAGTCAAAAATGTGGGGGCAGATTTATGAAGGCCTTGCGCCGCCGGTGCGTCACTTTTTCCCATGTTAAAAATGACGCACCGGCGGTGCAAGGCCTTCATAAATCTGCCCCCGGTTCCTTAGACACAGTAAGTCAAATAATCAAATATAGTGATCAAACCACATTTTACGGTACATCATAAAACAAACAGTTATACACTCACCTTTACCAATGCTTTATCAGATGTAGAACAATGATAGTAGCAAACCGATAGCCGTTTGACGGAGCTCTCAATAATACTTCTATCACTGCAACCAAAGAATAATGGCATAGATTTCCTGTCAATACACACTCATATATGTCTCTCCAACCAATCATATTTGTTCCCGCACAATTTCATATTCAAATTAACATTTCATTTGGTTATCCTTTCAATATTTTCAAAGTCACATAACGGTCACCCTTCACCCTCTGCCTTCTCTGCCTGTTACCATGGTAACAGCTCATTCTGCACCTGGCTGATGGCACAGGTCAAAAGTTCATATCTCAACGTTCTAAATCCAAGCAAAAAGGGTAATTTCCCTCCAAACACACCTGCCTATCCACTGTTTTTTACATTTCTTTTTTTCCACAACCAATAGAACATTTCGTTTTAAAAAAACAGTAACATACAACGTAGTCTTCAATCTTGAGGTATAACAATCAACCGATCATTTTCAGTTTTTCATCAACACGACACCTCATACACTTTTTTATCGTGACTTTCACCATTCTACTTGCCATTCCACTTCAAGAACCCATCGGAGTACTACTGAATCTGCCTTGAAAATGAAGGTTTGGCTTGTAGGACACAGTTATATTCACTGGAGTGAAAAATATGCTGCAAACAGACGAATTTCTAGCCTTGACTTACCAAATGTGCAGATTACGTGGATTGGCCAAAGAGGATTAAGATGTCACCAATTGATACCATTGGTGAAAACTTTTATGCATCTTCCTGAACCTAACCTGATAATTGTGCACTGTGGTGGGAATGATCTAGGCACATTAACAGGGGTAGGTCTGGAAATGCTTCTAAAAGACACCTTTCGTCAATTGATGTCACTTTTTCCTCGAACTGTCTTGGTGTATTCAAATATATGCCAAAGACAAAAATGGAATTGGTCCAATCAACGTTGTCCACAGATTGAGAAAGCAAGGAAACATGTAAATAAATCTGTTTCTGCTTTCCTCAGAGAATATAACATGGGTTCTATATACAACAACAACCTGCGTTTCAACATGGAAGGCATCTATCGGAGAGATGGTGTTCATTTCACGGATGAGGGAAACAGAATTTTCCTCTGTAACATGAGACTCTGCATCGGAACTTACTTATAAGTGCAGAAAAAACTCAATTAACACAAGTGCTCTTTTAAGAGCCACCTTAGATCTAAACACTTAAACTTGTAATTTATCTCCATCTTTCTTTATGTTTTTTGATCGCCGTGCGCGACCGAGTGCGCACACCTCGTAACTTATTTGCGAAAAAAAGCTACTTTTAGACTTTCGTCATCCTTAATAAACCCCTCAAGAAACCTACGAAATCAAACACTCTCCACCGTGCTCCCTTTCCATTCTCACCACTATAATTTTTCACAGTCTTGTAAATAGGGGTGCGCGACCGAATGCATGCACCCCGCAAATTTTTACTCCCAAAAAAAAAATGGTCTTTTCGCGTTCAGGGTCCATACTGCACCCCCTTAGAAAACCTACCCGGCCAGACAATCTCTACCTTCTCCCCTTTCCATGTACTAACCCTTTGTTCTGTATTATATATTCACTCGCACTAACAAAATGGAGGACAACACTTCCTGATTTCCTACGAATCGAATGTTGACAGACGTTAAACAGCAAATCACAATGCCGCTCGCGCACACCCGCATAGGTGCGCGCAACCGTGCGCGCTTACAGATATATAACTGATTTCAACTTTACTTTTCTCAGCAACTACTGAACGGATTTACACTATTTAAACAAAAGCGTGATCTGCGACCCACACTCTACCTTTCTACCAAATTTCTTATAAATCCATTCAGCCGTTCGAGCTGTAGCCGTGTCTAAACGTCCTATGGAAAATAACATGGGAAAAACACGTTTTGGGACCCCCCTTTTATCTCAGCCCCAACTTCACGAATCCTCCCAAAACTTTCACAGAATGAGCGCAGCGGACCGAGCCATCTTCTTTGAGAAATTCGCAAACATTCGTCCACCAGGGCCAAAGTTATTCCCAATAGAATGTTACGGATTTCCTATGGAAACTAGGTCCTAACTATAACTACCTACTGGCGACCGCCAGTAGGTAATATATGGGTATTTATGTATATTACCTACTGGCGGTCGCCAGTAGGTATATATAGTTAGGATTTTTTCTCTATGGGTTTTTTGAAAATTCTATGGCTAATAACTTTGGCGTTTGTGGACGGAATCGGCTGAAATTTTCAGGAAAATGGCACATTTTGTTTCTGAGCAGCCCTTGAAAATTTGGGGGGGGTTCGTCCAGTGGGGGCCGAGAAAAAAGGGGGGTCCCAAAACGTGTTTTTAACATTGAGTTTTCCATAGGGCGGTTGGCCTCACTTTTAGCCCGAACGGCTGAATGGATTTGCACGAAACTTGGCAAAATTGTAGGGACTGGTAGCCCGATGTGCCTTTTGTAGGTCTCAATATATGTGCTCCAGTGGATTTTGAGAAATTAACGTTTAAAAAAAGATATATATCTGTAACAGCGGACCGGTTAGCGCTCTGGTTCGCGGACTTTTCGCGCAACGGAGCTTTGTGAAGCGAAGCTGATTGGTTCTCCGGCGTCTGTCAACATTCCAAACAGTCCGTAGCGGCCGCCATCTTGTCTCTCGGTAGGATCGAGAGACAAGAGGAGGTCAAAACAAAGGGGGAAATAACTATAAGGGGGCATAGTAGATCCTCGCTGACCCCCTAGGTTTGATGTGGAGGTTTTAAAAGGGCCCCGCGGGGCAAAAAAAAATAATAATAATAATAATCGAACGGCTGAATGGATTTGCACGAAACTTGGCAAAATTGTAGGGACTGGTAGCCCGATGTGCCTTTGCTAGGTCTCAATATATGTGCTTCAGTGGATTTTGAGAAATTAACGTTCAAAAAAAGATATATATCTGTAACAGCGCACCGCTTCGCGTACTTTTCGCGTTACGGAGCTTTGCGAAGCGAAGCTGATTGGCTCTCCGGTGTCTGTAAACATTCCAAACAGTACGTAGCGGCCGCCATCTTGTCTCTCGGTAGGATCGAGAGACAAGAGGAGGCCAAAGCGAAGGGGCAAATGACCATAAGGGGGCATAGTAGATCCTCGCTGACCCCCTAGGTTTGATGTGGAGGTTTTAAAAGGGCCCCGCGGGGCAAAAAAAAAAATAATAATAATAATCGAACGGCTGATGACCATAAGGGGGCATAGTAGATCCTCGCTGACCCCCTAGGTTTGATGTGGAGGTTTTAAAAGGGCCCCGCGGGGCAAAAAAAAAAAATAATAATAATAATCGAACGGCTGAATGGATTTGCACGAAACTTGGTAAAATATTAGGGACTGGTAGCCCGATGTGCCTTTGCTATGTCTCAATATATGTGCTTCAGTGCATTTTGAGAAATTAACGTTCAAAAACAAGATATATATCTGTAACAGCGCTCCGCTTCGCGGAGATAAAATTATATGTGTATTACCTAGCTGTTGCTAACACCAGTTAGCGACGGCTAGTAGGAGATAGCGACCATCTTGGGTCCCACTTTGCATGTGAGTGATATTTATCACTAATGACATGCAAAGTGGGCATGCCAAGATGTTAGCGACTGGAAACAGTCGCTAACATCGCTATCTCCTATTATCAACTTTTGGAAATATTCGAGATAAGCGCGAATATCTCCAAAAAGTAACAGCTGCCCTGAGCAGTTCTTAGCCATGTTATCCAATGGGAGGTGGATAACATGGCTAAGAGCATTAGCTCGGTAATGCATGAATATCGCGGAGTTTTCAGCGACATTAATGCATTGCGCTCGTTTTTTATCGTATTTGCGATAAACCTTGATAATAGCAAGGTTTATCTGCGATAATTTCTGACGGTAAAAAAATCGTTGCTAAGCATCGTTAGGGATAAATATCGCTTAACCTTGGTAATATGCCCCAACGTCTGTTAACGTTCGATTCGAAGGAAATCAGGAATTGTTGAAAAACATTGTGTGCGCCATCTTGTCTTTTTTCAAATGCCACACTTTTGTCGTGCACGGCAGCCATTTTAGATGCCTTGACCAGATCCACTCTGTGAACGCTGTCGATCCTTAGCATGGCTCCCCACCCTCGCAAGCATCTCCCCCAGGCAGTGGTCACCCCCGCTCTCTGTTTTATGCATGGGTAATAAACCTCCCCCCATCTGCGCTGTTCTTCCCTGAGAATCACACCCTGTGCCCGCCCGACACCTCCCTTTCGCCCTATTCACTACCGCACCCTCTGACACTCCTTTTCCTCTGTGTCCGATTGTCCAGGCCGGTCCTAGGCTATCAGCTAGCCCTGCAGATGTAGTTTATGGCCACAGCTGTAAAGAATCACCCGTCTTCAAAGGAGTTATAGTAGATCAAGGCCCACACTCGATGAGATCCGTCACAGCAGAAGCGTTGCTATTATCTGAAAACCATTCTGTATTGTGATTGGGGAGGGGACCGAGCGTGAAGCGGAAGATTCCAGGGATGACTCTTTGTACATCAAAGTTTTTACAATTATGTGTCACATTAAAAATATATAGCACTCCGACAAAGTAGTAAGATTATAAAACTTTAATAATTTATAAATATATACAAGAAAACAAAAATAGTAATAACATATAAACATTTTTAGAGAAAAACAACGAAGTAGCGGTCGGCTGTGCGAATAGTCCCAACGCAGCACAACGTCCAGATTTCCGGCGTGGGGCGTCGCGGGGGGTGGGTGATCAGTAGCAAACTGTTGTGCGAATAGTTCCAAGGCAGCAGAACGCGCCGAAATCTAGATGACACAAAAGTGATGTCTAGTAAGTTGCCACCCAGCAAATAACGGCGTGGGGCGTCGCGGGGGGTGGGTCATCAGTAGCAAACTGTTGTGCGAATAGTTCCAAGGCAGCAGAACGATGGCACCAAGGTGATGTCCAGTAAGTTGCCGCACTGGTTTTGGTATCCTACAATGCTGCTCCGAATAACGGCGTGGAGCGCCCCGGGGGAGGCGGCGTGAACGGGCCTCTCCAGGTGGAGTCTCGTCTGTTGTAGTGGGGCGCCCCTTTACCGTTTCAGTTGCCATTCCGTCCGCTTTTGGTCCACTGTGTCAAAATCCGCCATTCAGCTGAGTTGCGCCCACTCTTGCGGTGCAGCGATAGGCGGCTGTCACAGGACTCTCAAAATGGCGGCAGGCTGTTTCCTTTTTGGGCCTGGTCCACTGAAATGGCCCTGGGACACCTTGGAAATCTGACGCTTGTCTGCTAGGTCTTGGACCCCATTCTCGAAAGCGTCCCCTCCGCCTTGAGAATTCATCAAAAGTTTTGGGGGCCCCGACTCCTGCAGGCTTCTGGTGGGGAGCGGCTGCCATGATTGCTCGCGGAATGACCACGACGGAGCTACGAGATGGTGGTGCTCTCATGGTGACGCCAGCTTCAGTCTGAAACATCCAGAAACAAGGTGGGGCTTTCATCGTTTGGGGGAAAAAAAAAGTTTTCATCCAATGAAAAGTGTTGTTTTTAGGTCATATGATCAAGCCTTCCATCATTAGGAAACCAAAAGTAAAATGAACCAATGAAAAGTTTTATAAACAAGTCACATGACCTGTTATGCGGCATAGGGTATAAAATGCGGAGAAAATACGTTGGCACGTGAGGCGGCGTCAGTAGCGGACCGATGTGCGAATAGGCCGAAGGCAATACAACGCGCCAAGATCCGGATGGCATCGAGGTGGTGTCATAGTTGAGAGTTCTGAGCAGCGGTTGTAACACTGTCTGAAGCTTATTTGCAGCTGCTGCAGCTTCACTACGCGCCAAGATCCGGATGGCACCGAGGTGGTGTGTAGGAAGTTGCCGCACTGGTGTGGCCATCCTACAATGCTGAAAGTCGGCGTGGGGCGCCCCGTTGGCCTGTGAGTTTGCGTCAGTAGCGGACCGATGTGCGAATAGGCCGAAGGCAGCACAACGCGCCAAGATCCGGATGGCACCGAGGTGGTGTCTAGTAAGTTGTCGCACTTCTGTGGCCATCCTACAATGTTGAAAGTCGGCGTGGGGCGCCCCGTTGGCCTGTGAGATGGTGTCAGTAGCGGACTGATGTGTGAATGGGGCCAAAGGCAGCGCAACAATATTTTCTACTAT
This sequence comes from Lissotriton helveticus, assembly GCF_964261635.1. Taxonomy (NCBI): domain Eukaryota; kingdom Metazoa; phylum Chordata; class Amphibia; order Caudata; family Salamandridae; genus Lissotriton; species Lissotriton helveticus. The sequence goes on along the minus strand of NC_136068.1, from coordinate 18,995,698 downwards.
ATTTCCGGTGTAGAAGAGACCACAAGGCGCTGAGATGCCAAGATCCGGATGGCACCGAGGTGGTGTCTTGCAAGTTGTGGTACTGGTGTGGCCATCCTACAATGCTGAAAGTCGGCGTGGGGCGCCCCGTTGGCCTGTGAGATGGCGTCAGTAGCGGACCGATGTGCGAATAGGCCGAAGGCAGCACAACAATATTTTCTGACTGACACCACAAGGCGCTGAGATGCCAAGATCCGGATGGCACCGAGGTGATGTCTAAGTTGCGGACTGATGTGCGAATGGGGCCAAAGGCAGCGTAACAATATTTTTTGTATGGAAGATACCACTAGGCGTTGAGATGCCAAGATTCGGATGGCACTGAGGTGATGTCTAGCAAGTTGGTGTGGTCATCCTACAATGCTGAAACTCGGCGTGGGTCACCCCATTAGCCTGTGAGATGGCGTCAGTAGCGGACCGATGTGCGAATAGGCCGAAGGCAGCACAACGCGCCAAGATCCGGATGTCACCGTGGTGGTTTCATAGTTGAGAGGCACTTCATCTGCAGTGGGGCGCCGAGATCCGGATGGCACCGAGGTGATGTCTAGCAAGTTGCTGTACTGGTGTGGTCATCCTACAATGCTGAAACTCGGCGTGGGTCGCCCCATTAGCCTGTGAGATGGCTTCAGTAGCGGACCGATGTGCGAATAGGCCGAAGGCAGCACAACGCGCCAAGATCCGGATGTCACCGTGGTGGTTTCATAGTTGAGAGGCACTTCATCTGCAGTGGGGCGCCGAGATCCGGATGGCACCGAGGTGATGTCTAGCAAGTTGCTGTACTGGTGTGGTCATCCTACAATGCTGAAACTCGGCGTGGGTCGCTCCATTAGCCTGTGAGATGGCGTCAGTAGCGGACCGATGTGCGAATAGGCCGAAGGCAGCACAACGCGCCAAGATCCGGATGTCACCGTGGTGGTTTCATAGTTGAGAGGCACTTCATCTGCAGTGGGGCGCCGAGATCCGGATGGCACCGAGGTGATGTCTAGCAAGTTGCTGTACTTGTGTGGTCATCCTACAATGCTGAAACTCGGCGTGGGTCGCCCCATTAGCCTGTGAGATAGCAGTTCTTTGGATTTGGGCCTGGCTCGTCTGCTGTAGTGGGGCGCCCCTTTACCGTTTCAGTTGCCATTCAGCTGAGTTTCGGCTGCTCTTGATGCTACAGCGACAGGCGGCTGCAACAGGACTCTCAAAATGGCGGCCTGTTCTTTGGATTTGGGCCTGGTCCACTAAAATGGCCCTGGGACACCTTAGAACTCGGACGCTCGATTTTTTTTTCCTTTCCTGTACATGCAAAAAAAGGTAAATGCCCGGTACGTTACACGCTTCATCTGCCACGATGAACTCTCTAGAGGAACCGAAAAAAAATATAGTTGTGGTAACTATACCATGCATCGTCATATGGAGAGGTGGCACCAATTAATTATAGTGCTGCATAAAAGAGAGATTTGGAGGAGAACCCCTGACCTGCTAGTACATTCATCAAAGAAGTGGCACTGAGAGCTTCAGAGGCAAGGGAAACGGTCCCAAATATTTAGAAGAACTTTGGAAAGATTAAAATGACATGTTTAGATTGTGGCAAATTTATTTCATGTGGACATCTGAGTGTTACTCTAATAAATACAGCATATGAACATCATCATAGTCGATGGTTGGTAGAGACATTTTGACTATATCCTGGACCTGCCCGTCCTCGCCCAAAATGGCGCCAGAATAAATGGGACTCGTAACTCCTTGTTGTGTACTGGTTGCAGAACCTTGAAATCACGAGATACGTATGCAGTTTTGAAGCACATGGCGGGCGGGGACGAGAATTGATTGAATATTTCGACATCCCTATTGATATTAAGTTCTGATGTGTTATTGATTACTGTACTGTTGAAAGTTCGAATTAACGTCACCCATGGTACTTGCCCGCAAATGTATATCTAGATAATTTTATTGTAACTGGCCCTGTCGTATTTTAATTATAAAATGTACGTCCACCGATTCCGTAACTGTTAGACACCTTAGTTCTTGCAACCTAATGGCCCGCCCGTTACGTTCCTCTACAGTGTAAATGTCTATTTATCATATACGATTACAGTTTGCTCCGTGGCCGGCCCACGTGGTTATAGGCTCGTATTTGTATAATGAAATTTTCACAATAAAGGTTTTTAAAAGAAAACATGGTAGTAGTATATACATTGGTAAAGTTTTTAATAATAGTCACTGTTTTAGAATCATTAAAAGGCAAGTGAAATAAAGCAGACCAATTACATGAAGGGTAAAAGGTATAATACGAAGGAACGCAGTAAAGATAAATGGTCAAGGGCTGTTGTGTTTTCTATTCCTGCAACATAAAGTGATCGATAAGAATCTCATATTCAGGCGTATCGGCGACTAAGACAGCAGGTCGACCCTCTTTTGCTCAACGGCTCCGTCATGGGACGAAGAAACGCTCTTTTTCTCGAAAAAAGAATATATTTTACTTGCAGGACAGTTGTAAAATTTCCGGGAAAGTACATTAGCCTGGAACATTATAACATATATTTAAGAAAAAATAATGTTCGGAAGTAATGAAAAGCGTAATTTTTAGGTCATATGACCAAGCCTTTCATCATTACAATAAGAAAAGTAAAATGAACCAATGAAAAGTTTTATTAACAAGTCACATGACTTGTTATGCTTACGTTACGCGCTGCGCGCCCCGGATGACTTCCGGATGCGCTAACGCGGCGCGTCATATGACGCATTACGCGACAACGCAGGTACAGAATATAGTCAAAATGTCTCCACCAACCAGCGGTCGGAACACAACCCCTTTCAGCAGGCTAAATAGTTCTGTTAAATGACAACAGAAGGGACAGGCAACAAGAACCATCAGTCAAAGAGGGGAGGGCTAGTTCTTCTCTACCGGGTTACATTGGGGCGCTACCGGAACTGATCGAATTGGTAGTCTACAGTGTTTCTGGATGTTTCAGACTGAAGCTGGGGTTAGCATGAGAGCAGCACCATTTCGTAGCTCCGTCGTGGTCATTCCGCAACCAATCATGGCAGCCGTTCTTTATCGTTATTTTGGGCGGGGTGGGTGGCGGAGCAGAGCTGTTTTGCAGCCATCATTGTGTGGAGTTCAGTTCATCTCACTAGTTTTGTATTTGTCATGAGGGGTTGTTCCTAATGTTTCTATTTTAGCGAGGTCAAAAAGAGATCCCATTAGTGGCCTACTGATTTTGCTCGATTCCTTTTCTTTTTTTTTACACGATTTTTCGTTATCTGCAAAGACTAAACAGAGTATTGCGACTCTGTGTTTGTTTGTAAATAGAGAATGAACCAAAGAGAACTAATTCTAAAACAGTAAATACTTGGATAACAATGAATCAAATGGAGAGAGAAGCAGGCACGACGGATTACAATGGGGGCAAAGACCTGCGTTAACTACCTTTCACTATCTGCAAAGAGAGAGTACTCCTAATAGAAATGAGGGGGGGGGGCACCATTCAAAGCAGATCAGTGTGCATAAACACGAAAATGTTTTCACTTACCACGTACTTGACATTCGACAGCTTATGATATTTGCTATTAAAAAACCATTGAAATTCACTGAAAAAACCATAGGTTATAGACCATATATAGTTAGGAATTAGCATTTACAAAACCTTGAAAATTCACTGAAAAAACCATAGGTTATAGACCATATATAGTTAGGAATTAGCATTTAAAAAACCTTATTTTACTCACACAAAACCATTGAAATTCCATATATAGTTAGTTGCACTAACTATATATCGCGCACCTGCAATCCACTGCTGATGATGTCACATATTACATCATTCATGACATGGTCAGTGACATCACTGATGACATCACTGATGACATCTCAAATGACATCACTGATGACATCACTGATGACATCTCATTTGACATCAATGACCACATCACTGATGATATCATTCATGTGACAATACAATGCATCTCCTCACATTTTAATATAACCTCTGTTTCACCCAGTGTTAAATACAGAATATAATTTTTGAAACCATTGACACACCAATACTAGTTACTACATACGCACTCACTGATTCCTACGTCTACACACACCTTCACTCATTCACCCATACTATCATTCATACATACAATCACTCATCTTTACAACACTATCATATGCACTCATACACCTATACAGACACTCACAGTCTGCCACTCATCCATGGAGTTACTCACACACCTAGTCAGTCCTGTAAAGAATCAATGACACTTCCATTTTCTTGTCTATACAGTTAAACATAGAGCACCTTACATTTTCAAACATATACTAACACATACTTACCTTGTTATACAATCATTGATACAAGTACACATTGATCTGCACAGAGTCACACACCTCCCAGCCAGCCACACACACACTCAGTCTCCCATACAAATACTTGGACAATCAATCAGTAACCCATATAGTTAATCATATAGCTACTGATCAAAACATGCAGCAGTTTACAGAACAACAGACATAATGATGCACAAATTAAGACACTTTAGTCACTAACCCATGCCCTCAGTGAGACACATTTAATCACTCACTCATGCATTCAGTCATGCACCTACTAAATCCTTTGTCCAGACACTTATACTTCCACTCATTCTTCAATATGTAAGACACATTTTAACTTTACAGAAACATACAGTCACTGGATGTTGTCATCAGTGATGTCATCAGTGATGTCATTTGAGATGTCATCAGTGATGTCATCAGTGATGTCACTGACCATGTCATGAATGATGTAATATGTGACATCATCAGCAGTGGATTGCAGGTGCGCGATATATAGTTAGTGCAACTAACTATATATGGAATTTCAATGGTTTTGTGTGAGTAAAATAAGGTTTTTTAAATGCTAATTCCTAACTATATATGGTCTATAACCTATGGTTTTTTCAGTGAATTTTCAAGGTTTTGTAAATGCTAATTCCTAACTATATATGGTCTATAACCTATGGTTTTTTCAGTGAATATATATATGCATATTATTGGCTATTGCTCCGGGATCCCGCACGTGGGCGGGACTATTCATTGCTTATGACTTTGACGGGTATACCCCTGGAAGAGAATTAGGATTACAGGTAAGCAACTTATCCTTATACAATGCTACGAAGAGCCTTGCAAGGCAGTTCTGCGTGGCATAGTAAATCCACCTTAAGGCTTGTGTTGCCCTTACGCCACCTTGTGTGACACAAAGGCAATGCAGTCATTTCATAAATCTGTCCCCCGGTATCTGAAGTTGTAAAGCACACACTTCCCCTTCCAGCTTTGAGATGTAACCCCTCTCGCCCTCTCCCATCTGTGAGTTGTATGTGCCCTCTTCATCCTATCAGTGAGGTGTACTTCTCCTCTTCAACCAGTGAGGTACGTGCACCCTCTTCGTCCTGTTGGTGCGGTGTACTTCTCTCCCAACAGTTAGGTGCAGCCCTCCTCGTCCTGTCAGAGAGGTGCACCTCTCCTCTTCCACCCCTGAGGTACAGCCCTCTTCCTTCTGTGAGGTGTATGTACCCTCTTCATCCTGTCAGTGGTGTGTATCTCTCCTCTTCCGTCAGTGAGGTGCACCTCTCATCTTCTGTCAGTGAGGTAGAGCCCTCTTCTCTCAGTGACGTGTATGTTCTCTCAGTGAGGAACAACCCTCTGCTCTCAGTGATCACTCTTGCTGTCCAACTCAGCAACTCGTGCATTAAACTCCACCCAGGCCTCCATCCTTTACCAATCATAAGTCTGTCAGCCCTTTGTTTTGTCACAGTTCCTGTCCTGCCTTGACCTCATTGTTCTAAGAATTCTGTCCTCACTCTTGTGGTGTTTCCATCCATGGGCTCTCTGTTGAGTAGCCACTCCCACTCCCACTCCCACTCCCTGCTGTTACCACTCCCAGCTGTAACCACTCCCACTTCCTGCTGTTACCACTCCCACTTATCCAGTATTGGATCTTTCATAGATTCACATGCCTGAATCATCCCCACCGTCCAGGTGGGAGTCTCATGAAACTCTCACCTCATAGGCGGGATAATTCAGGTATGTGAATCTATGAAAGATACCAATACTGGATAACTGAAGTTACAGGTAAGTAACTTTTTTTCTTCCAGCTTCTGCGAGACAGTTTTTCCCAAGAAGGGATCTGCACAACATGTGGTCTGCGGCCACCTCCTCCTCCTCTCCTCCTGACACCACAGGATCTAAAAAATATCGAACAGTGTGATTATGTATACCAGAAATCGTCCTTTCTAGTTACTTCAACACCTTTACTGACCTCTTTGAAACACCAAACTCTAGCGTGCAGCCTGGTCTCACCATGGACGTGCGCGCTGGTGCGGAGCAGAGCTGTGCTCATGTGCTCGAGTCATTGGGCCACTAAAGCATGTGCACTTAACTTAAATCAGAAGTGCACTTAACTCGGAAGTGCTCCATGTTAGTGCAGGAGCTGCAGACACCGCAGCTCAGAAGCAGAGGTGGCATCACTGAGCTGTCTGCAGTTCAGGTGCTACGTTTGGGGGATTTCTGCGGTGAGTACTCGTGCTGTTAGCCTCAGAGGGGGCAGACACACATTAACACGGGGCAGCGGAGGTGAGAGTCCGGCCTGGCCCTGAGAGCCAGAGCACGAGCCGAGCCATCAACATATTGTCATGTCAACTGAGCAAAATAAGTCATGTACAAACCTGATAACTACTCTTCTGAATTAAAAAAATGTACTTAAAAATGATCTGTTACTATTCAGTACTTTTCATGAAAACAGTCCGTTAAGTGACATTTACTAAAAGAGATAGTTTTTAAACATGAACTTAGAACCACCCCCGAAAACAACCCCTTGCTGGTAATCAATCTATCAATCAGTATTTGTATAGCGCTACTAATCACCCGTGAGGATATCCAGGCGCTAGGTTGCAGGGCTCAGTTGAAAAGTCAGGTCTTGAGTCTCTTCCTGAAATCCACCAGCGAGGGTGATGTCTGGAGCTGGGGGGGGGGGGGGGGCGCTCCAGGACCTGGGGGCGAGGTAGGAGAAGGATTGGTAGGTGGAGTAGTGACCCAAGGGACAACTTGGTGATTATGTATTCACTATGTATGGCTTATATTATTATTATAGAAGCAGCAAAGTTACAGTTAATTAAACCACCTGAAATAGAGGGTTTCACATCACACGCCCTACACGCCCTGAACTAAATTAGTTCTAAGTGCTTTCAAATGTGATAGTGAAGGAAAGGAAGGCTCTGTGAAGGAAAGTCATTGGCTAGGATCACACGGTTGGTCAAGCAGTGATGTCAAGATTTCAAATCAGTTTTATTGGTCACACATTGTGCAATTCTGGATAGCTTCTCCTGAACAAGCATATTTAAGGGGCACCTTAACACTTCAGTAAAGGCCCTTACTTCAGTCAGTCAATTACTTTATTCAATACTTATAATATAAGATCATAAAAGTGCAGATGAATACTATTTAAAAACAACAAAATACAGATAAATACAATTTAAAAATCATCAATCAGTCAGTACAAAAAGAGAATGCTATACATATCAGCATGGAAGTAGAAGTAACAAAGTAAAAGCAATGATAATCATTTAAACATTCATTCAGTGGTGTTTTGCTGCCACCTGATCTTCCACGATTGACTGAAAAAAGACACCACTGATAAGCAAACCAAGTGGTTAGGCAGGGAACATTGCTACACAACATTGTTTGAAACGAAATTTGCACATCAGGGAGAGAATAAATATTTTACGAGGGTCCCTATAAAATTTTAAGAAGAAAAAATATGTAAATTTGATTGTGTAGAAGAACTGTCACAGGGACAGTAGGGCAAGTCATTTGTAGAATAGATACCTGCAGGGTGTGCCAACATGTACAGTATAAGATTCAGTCAGAATTTAATTAGAAGGAATCAATGACGCACAGTGGACACAGTAAATAGGTATGACTATATCCCTTCCTGTGGCTTCGGACCTTCGAGATACAGTTTCACCAATACCTTTATACAGTTTGTTTGTAATCTGGCATCTGCTCTTTGTTTAAAAAAACTGGCTTTTACCTCCCGCCTTGAGATGCTCATGCAATCCCTGGGGGTAGTAAATAGGTGATCCTAACCTAAAGCAGAGAAGGTAGATTTGATATGTGAACTCCATGTAATTCTATGTACATTTTCCATGGATAAACAATCTTCAATTAGTTTTTGGGTAGTCTGAATAGACTCCCTTCTCCAGATGGAGTGCCACAAAATTATTGGTGCCACAGAAATTGTATCAGACAGATATGGGGCCTCCAATTCTGTGTGGGTATTCAAGTTGGAACAGCTTATGGGAAGGCCCATTAGATTTTTCCGAAAGGTGTCCTCTATCACTTGGAGGAGAGATGGATTAGTATGACCCCATATACCTGCCCCATAAGTTGCTGCCGACACTGATTTGGCTGCATAAGCCTTTCTCACCATATCAATAGGCTTCGCCCCCAGTTTTTTAATAAAGGAATGGAGAGCGATGATACTTCTCTCTAATGATAACCCCCTAGTGGCACGCATGCCCGACCATGATAACTGCATACCGAATGTTACACCTAGGTAAGAAAAGGTATCGGTGTGAGCTATTTTTTTGCCAGAAATATAAAAACTCGGGACCTTCCTATTCTTCCTCCCAGGGATTAGAATGAAAGATTTTGACTCATTTTTTTCAGCCCTAGTTTTTCCATATAGGTCACATAGATGTTTAATACCTTTTGTAGGGCCAGGCAAGTACGGGCAATTAGCACTGCATCGTCAGCATACATGAGGATTGGGGTGCAAACGTTGTTAATTTTTGGGACGTCTAGTGTAGAATCTGTCAGGGGTGCTTCTACCCCATTGGTGTAAATAGAAAAAGGAAATGGGGCGAGTACGCATCCCTGGTGGACTCCTCTGTTAATTGGAAACGCCTTGGTGAACTCTCCTTCTCTCCCGTATCTGACGCAGGCCATAGCTGATGATTAAAGCTGCCTTATAAGTATTATGATCGCCCCATATTTGCCCATTTCCTCCATTATCCTCCATAGGTGTTCATGTGCCACACAGTCAAAAGCTGCAGACAAATCCATGAACGCCAGGTATAGTCTACCAGGCTTTGCTTGGGTACACTTGGCGATTAACAGGCTAAGATTAAGGCATTGATCTTGGGTACCCATACCCTTTTTAAAACCATATTGGACTGGAATTAAAACCTTGTTTTTAGCTGCCCAATCCTCTAAACGGTTCAGTAAAACCCTGCCCATGAGTTTGGCTGTGCTATCCAACAACGATACGGGCCTGTAACATTTAGGTTCGGATTTGTCCCCCTTCTTATAAATTGGTACTAAAATTGATTTCTTCCATGAATCTTATGGGCCCACTTTTGTGACTTCATTAAAAACATTTGTCCGCATCGGGCCCCACAGATCTGGCTGATCAACGAATAAATCTATGGGGGTACAATCCGGTCCTGGTGCTTTGTTAGTGGAGCGCTGGGCTAGAGCTTCTCTGACCTCATGATATTCAAAGGCCAATGGTGGGCCAGTGAAAGTATTCATGGGTATGTTCTGTGTTACCACCCCCTCCACAGTGGGATCAAATATACGTGAAAAATACTCGACCCAAGATTCCTCATCAACATGACAGTCCAATGTAGGAACTGATGATGATCTAAGGAAGGGGGCGTTGATAATGCTCTAAAAATCCTTAGAGTTTTTTGCAGTAGCAGCTTGGTGGAGTTGTTCCCATGGTTCCTCCTTCAAGGTCTTGAATATTTTTTTCCTGGCCTCATTGTATTGAAAATAGAGTTGCTTGACTAGGATTTTATCTCTAGGGGTTACCCCCAGGGCCTGGTGCAAAGCTGTTAGCGATTTAGTCAACACACAATCAAACCATCTAGGTCCTGCTGTTATGGTAGTTGTTTTTTTTCCTAGATAGAATGTGCCTAACCTCAGTTAGTATTGCCTCAAATGCGGCGGTTATTTGGGATGGGTTAGAGGCAGGTTCTAAGCAGTTAGAATGTCTCTCTGTCTCTTTTTAATTATTTGTGGGACAAGGGACACTTTATCAGCTAGGGCCCATTTTAATGTTATCCCATTCGTTTTTGCAATCACAGGCTTAATATGCCTTCTTTGTTCGGTGTGAATACCCGCCCATTTCAATTTACCAGTGATCGCAGCGTGATCATTAAAGTTATCACACCATTATTCGCCATACTGATTATGATTAATATGGTGTAAAGGATCTCCTTCATCGTCATTAAAACCGCATGCTGCTGAGTTTAATAACTGACAACAGTGTGCATCAAAATCACCCATCCAAAGTATTTTTGGAGTGTTTTTTTAAGGGCTAGTGCAATTTTTAATATCTATCTCCAGTTGGTCTGCAACGTCATTCATGTCACCTGAGAAGTTATTATTATAAAAGTTAACTAAAGCAATAATGTCTTCATCTGGACCTTTTAAAATAATAGATGGAAGAAAGAGAAAACATTATAAAGTGAGACAACTTCCACCCGTAAAGTGTTTCGTAATAGGATTATAATCCCTCCCCTGGCTTTGCCTGATCTTGATGGGAGGGCGGGGTATAAAATGAGCAATAACCATCCAGATCCATCTGCCCGACCTCCCAAGTTTCCTGGAGGCAAATCAGGTCATATGGGGTTATAATATTTATCCAATCTGGGTCCTGATTTTTTCTGCCCAAACCGGCAATATTCCATGACATAAATGCGATTGATTTAAATTGCTCAAGTATTTCGAATACGGGTAACTGTGTATCAGAAACCCTTAAAGGTGAGTTTTGAACATGAGTGTGAACACTCCTGCTTGGGTTATGCCAATCGCAACCCTCTAAATTTGTGAGTGCATCGAATCTGTTATGTGTAGTAAGAGGGGCCCTTACTTGTATTAAAAACACACTGACTCACTTCCACTTGTATGTTCTGCGTTTAAACTCCAGACAGATGGAACAGAGAAGCCCCTTTCAGGCCTGATGTGTGCAGTTAGCTTTTCAGCAGTGTCTGTGATGCCAGGACCACTCTTTTTGGGAAGCCAGCCCCCACAGGTCAAGAGCTGGGCCTGATAGGGGCTCAAGCCATGCATAGCTCGATCACCTGTGCTTAAGCATGTCTTAAAAACAGGCCCACAGCTGTGCTCTCTCCCAGCCCACCCTTTTATGATATGGCCCTAGGCCTCAACTATAAAACAGCAGACAGGAGAGGGCGCCACCTACACTTCAAATTAAAAGATGTCAAAGGAAGATAACAGATTTAGGTGCAAAACCACACCTAAACACAGGTGGCTTTCCTTCCCCCAGATTAAACTTCCTGTGATTTGGACTCTAGGTCTGCGGCCGGTGGTGCATCAGCTTCAGCACTCAAAACAAGCATTGGCATAGCGAGAGCTATCGGCTTTGCCAGTGTGTTTAAGTTATGTTGCAGAGCAGTGTGGCTGTGATAAACACCTCGCATGGCAATCCACAAAGACTGTGCTTGCTCATCACGTATTGAAGGTAAGTAACAGTTACATGGAGTTGTTTTTCTTCCTTAAAGCCAAGTCAGTGGAAAATGCAACCACAGCAAATAGAGTAAACAAAGCGCGCTCCAAGCCAGTGGGTCTCTGTGGCCTGAAAGGTACCTCTGCTGTCTCAACCCGTTTGGTCTGTGTGTGACCTAAGGGACAGTAATGTTGTCTAAGTCCAGAGCCTGTAAGATCTGTGTAACCTCAGAGGTAGGTCTACTAAGATCTTAGCCTGTGATATCTGCGTGCCCTGAGGGACAGCTCTGCAGTCTAAGAAAGAACCCGTAGAATCAGTGAACCCAGGGGGAGAGCTTTGATGCCCGGGCTTTAACTGTGAGACCTATGTGCCCTGAGGGAGAGCTCTGCAGTCTAAGAAAGAACCCGTAGAATCAGTGAACCCAGAGGGAGAGCTTTGATGCCTCAGGCTTTAACTGTAAGACCTATGTGCCCTGAGGGAGAGCTCTGCAGTCTAAGAAAGAATCCGTAGAATCAGTGAACCCAGAGGGAGAGCTTTGATGCCTCAGGCTTTAACTGTGAGACATATGTGCCCTGAGGGACAGCTCTGCAGTCTAAGAAAGAACCCGTAGAATCAGTGAACCCAGAGGGAGAGCTTTGATGCCTCAGGCTTTAACTGTGAGACCTATGTGCCCTGAGGGACAGCTCTGCAGTCTAAGAAAGAACCCGTAGAATCAGTGAACCCAGGGGGAGAGCTTGGATGCCTCAGGCTTTAACTGTAAGACCTATGTGCCCTGAGGGAGAGCTCTGCAGTCTAAGAAAGAATCCGTAGAATCAGTGAACCCAGAGGGAGAGCTTTGATGCCTCAGGCTTTAACTGTGAGACCTATGTGCCCTGAGGGACAGCTCTGCAGTCTAAGAAAGAACCCGTAGAATCAGTGAACCCAGAGGGAGAGCTTTGATGCCTCAGGCTTTAACTGTAAGACCTATGTGCCCTGAGGGAGAGCTCTGCAGTCTAAGAAAGAATCCGTAGAATCAGTGAACCCAGAGGGAGAGCTTTGATGCCTCAGGCTTTAACTGTAAGACCTATGTGCCCTGAGGGAGAGCTCTGCAGTCTAAGAAAGAATCCGTAGAATCAGTGAACTCAGAGGGAGAGCTTTGATGCCTCAGGCTTTAACTGTGAGACCTATGTGCCCTGAGGGACAGCACTGCAGTCTAAGAAAGAACCCGTAGAATCGGTGAACCCAGAGGGAGAGCTTTGATGCCTCAGGCTTTAACCGTGAGACCTATGTGCCCTGAGGGACAGCACTGCTGTCTAAGAAAGAATCCGTAGAATCAGTGAACCCAGGGGGAGAGCTTTGATGCCTCAGGCTTTAACTGTAAGACCTACGTGCCCTGAGGGACAGCACTGCTGTCTAAGAAAAGTACCTGTAAGATGTGTGTCCCTTGAGGTGTGCTTCCTGTCTGAACCTAAAACATCTACATTCCCTTGGACATATAACCCACCTGTTCTAAGCCCGGAGCCTCTCTGTGGCACAGGAGTTTACAAGGAACTAATTTTAGTCACGTCATCTCGTTGCCCCATGAGCACCATCCGCACCTCTAATTCAATAAACGGGCCTCTCTTTAGCAACATGCCTGGCACCTTCTCCCGGATTCCTGGCTCTGCGGAAGTGTGAAAAACAGATTATGTCCAGTTCATTGCGGACTTGCAGGTGGAACACTTAGGGCATACAAAAGGCTTCTACAGGTAGTATCCCGGCAACCTAACAATAACTAAGCTCCTCTAGCCTATTTCTCACCCACCAACCATTTGCATGAACTCACACTAATGATCACACTTAACTCCTATTAATTGAACCTATCATGAATAAAGTGGTGTAAATGCATGGCATGGTTTGCTTCAGATCACAGGGCTAATCCCAGTAACCAATAATCCCTGGAGTAACCACAAACCTTGGGGTCTGAATTAGGACCCTACTGCTGTAAAGCGCTTCAACACTTTTTCAGGGGTAGAAAGTGCTATGTGTATGCAAGTATAATATAATAGACTGTGCAAATGATATCACAGGACTTGAATACAACATCTATGGCCTTCTGAAATTCCCCCTTTCTCACTCAAGCACACCCAAAATTGCACCACAGGGTGTTGTGACCAACAAGTAAATGAGCCGGGTACATTGGTCCAAAGGTCCGCCTGCTCCGTCTGTTGCTAAATATCTCTTAGGAGAACATCCTACTCTCAGCAAGAAAAACAAGAGAAAGATTTGGTGAAATTTGTTTCAGGTGTTTTCTGGGTCCAGACTCAAAGACAACATGGGCCCATGTATTTGGAGGATCTCTGTCTTGGGAATGGGAGAACAGTCCCGTGCCACAAGAGCACATATTGAGTGTTGTCTCCAGTTACAAAGACAACGTATATATGTAGTACTATCTGCAATTCTGAGAACCATGCATGGAGTAGAGTAACCAGTTCTCGAAGCTACATCTTAATCAGTTCTGGAGGCCATCTATGGTGTTTTGTATCCAATAAAAGAGGCCTTATTACAACTATTGTAGCCAGTTCTGGAGGCCATGATGGATAATTGTGTCGTTTTTAGAGGCATATCTGAAATATTGTGTCTGGTTCTAGACGGTACATTTTGTATCTTGTGCTCAATTCTGTATGCCGCCTCTGTCACATATGGAGTTTTCTGTCTAGTACTGAAGGTAGCATATGGAATATTACGCCCCATTCTCTGAGCACCATCTCTAGTGTAGTGTCTAGTTCTGGAGGCCCCATCTGCGCTATTGTGTCAATTTCTGGAGGCTATTTGTTATCTGTGTGCAATTCTAAGTACCACATCCCGAGTGTTGTGTTCATTACCGGAGGCACCATAATGGAGTACTGCTTCTAGTTTGGGATGGTACATAGTCAGTGCCGTGCCCACTTCTGACAGCTACACCTTGAGTATTATGTCTAGTTTTGAAAGCAATATTTGGAATTTTGTGTAGGCATGGGCGGAGTTCGCAGAGTTTCACTCCACCGAACTCCGTGAAATGACAGAAAAGTTCAGCCGTGCTCCACGGAGTTCCGTGAGTGGCGGAGTATGTTAGGTCGTGTCGCTTGCAATGACTTTAAGAGCCAGGAGTTTGTCCTGCACTGTTAAATCAGTGCGAATGGCACACTGCGCCATGCTGGAGTGTGCTGCTGCTTTCAGCTCATCGAGTAGACATGCTACTTGAGCGGCAGCTTCCTCAATGGGAGCGGCAGATTTCTCAACGCGAGCGGTTGCGACCTGCCGTGACCATCTGCATTGAGAAATCTTGCCGATAGCAGGACCAGCGCGATTTTTGTCTCGCAAACGCTCACCAACTTACAGCTGGCAAGCCGCTCAAGAGTAAAAACTCGAGACTCCAAACCCCTTCTCCCACTCCACAAACACTAAAGAACGCGGGTGCGAGGCGCCCGAGCACCGGGAGGTGACCACGCGCTCCCCACAACGCCGGCTACGAAGCAGCGCAACAGCCAAGAAAGACGGAAATCGGCAATTCGGAAATACAGCCAAAACACGGGCAAAACATGCACCGGCAAAGAGACAACGGTGCGCAACACTAGCGGTATGAATCACAATCAGACACAAGTCATTAAAGCATGTAATAGCAAGTAAAGACACATAAGTAAAGATAAAGTACACTTAACTGGCTGTGGAGCAGCAAAGAAAGAGGATGTACTATTCTCTATGGTTGCTTATATACTATACATACTCTATTGTTTCCCAGAGTATTCATGGGAAATGTAGTTGTTTTTTCACTTTTCTTCATTGTGATTGGCTGCTGAGCATTTCTAATAAAGAAATGAGATAGCATAATCGGAGCCTTCTGTCCTGACATAGAATTGAGGATGTAGTTTCACTACTTTACTATCCACAGCCTAGGTCTCGTCACAAGAAAGGGTGGGGGGGGGAGGCACCCTACACTACATGCTACTGCTGATGCAATGTGTCATTCTGTTACTGTGCACAAGCGCTACTCCAGATTAATGAGTTACACATTGTAGGGTACTGAGTGGCCGCTTTTCCCTGCCCTTTGACTCCTCCACAAATTATAGCCAGTTATATAAGTACATTTTTTCACCCTGTAAATCTTTTTGTCTGCGTCACAAATCATGGTTGCTTCGGTTTTGCTATTCTGTATGATTACTCATATCATGACTATTACACCACCTCTTAGCTCAACCTAGAGTGTTGGGCTTTCTGGGTACGTTTACGTTTAAACCATGTAATTCCTAATAAGGTATCGCCTCGTCTCAGATTTCCCAGATTACAGCGCGTGCCCAACAGGGGATTTCGGATTACGGTGCGAGTTCTTGGGTTCTCTTATCAGCACCTGCGGTGCAGACCTAATCTTTCCTAAGACAAGAAGATTGTACTCCCACACATCAGTTTCATAATTTGCATACATCTCTGATTTACATTAGAACCTAGAAAAACATAATTTGACTCAAATGCTTCAATTAGTTTAGCCTTCTTATCCATTTCCTGATTTGTGTGTAATCCCAAATCCACCTTTGGTCTAAAGAAACATTGATTCTGGCGGTTCTAAAACTTTAAGCCTTGCAGCGTGGTCGCCCTGTGACTGCCTCAACTGTGCATATTATATTCCGTTTTTTTCTCAGAGCCACTGTTTTTCCGCAGATGCAGTAGAGAGAAGTGTAATATATTGTCCCGACCGATAGCCCAGTGATAATGTACCTAAGGGCTCACCACAAAACGTAGCGTTTTATTATTTATTTTTGGTGCACCCCGTTGTTCCACTAGCGAGGTCAAGCATATTGGACGTATTTCGGAGATGCCATTTTTGTTATGGCCACATGGGGGCAGGAGAGAACTTTTCTATGGGCAGTACGCAGCATAACATTCATATTATTCTAGTAGGATGCTGGCAGAAATTAGAGACGAGACTGTGGGAGTCGGAAAGGAAGTGGCTTGGAAAGTTACAACTACTCTATGACTGAGACTTGGGGCACGTAACTCATTAGAATTCATAAAACTATGGGTAGCTAAGCAGAATTCGGAGCTATTTGCACTTAAAAACAAGTGAGCGCGCCTCGCGCGGCGGAAGGGGGAGGCGCGCGCGGCAGCAGGGGAAAGGAGGGGGCTGCGCGATTCACTTGCAGGAGCGATAATTGCTACCATATAGTGGCGCGCGCTCCCGCAAGTGAATCGCCCACATGCACGCGCTGCCATTGAAGGCAATGGAACGCGTGCACGTGTTTGGCTGAAAAGCCGAAGCAATAGAAATAGGTCATTTTGCCTATGCAGCTAGGCGAGACCTAAAAACTAAACTCTCTGCTGAACAAGAAGCAAACACTGGAGATTGGAAAAATATTTACAATTTTTGGCATTCATTAAAAATGCTTAATGTGTATTAGCCAAGGTAAGTGCACATTCAGAGTGCTGATAAAGCGCTCTCCTTGTTCTTGTTTAATCAGGTACTCTGAGGCCCGGAAGAAACCACTGCAAATAACAGGGAGACCCCTTCTGTCCCAGCCTCTCCCGTCCTCTGGCTGGGCCTTTTGCAGGTTAAACACCTGGGACCTCTGGGATGGAGGAGTTAGCGTTGGTCTCTGCACTGCGCGGCATTTATTTATGCTTTGGTGCCAGCCTCTTCCTTCCTGTGGCTGGGCCTCTTGGAGTTAAATGCCCGAGCCTATGGGATAGATTATAAAAGCAATTGCATTTATATAGCTCTTTCTACCCCGGACGAAGCATTAAATCGCTTTTTCGGCGAGTAGCAAGCTACTCCGGAACCCAAAAAGGAATAGTGGTGTATTAGCATAGGGAGATATTAATTTAATTTAAGCAGTGCACGTGTGAGTTTGTTATTTGTATTGAAAAGGATAGGGTAGGGAGAGAAGAGGGAGGGATTTGCATTTATATAGCGCTTGCTACCCCTGATGAGGTGTTGACGCACATATCGCCGGGTAGCAGACAACTCCTGAACCCTAACAGGATTAGAGGAGAATTAGTATAGGGAAATGTAACCCTTGGAGCAATGGGTCACTTAAAGGAAGCTGCAAACTGCAGCCTTTACAGCAGAAGTGACAAATATGTGCTTTTCTCCCCATCTCTTTTTTTTTTTTTACACATAAACAAGGGAACCCAGAAGGTATAGTATAGGGACCTTGGGTAGTAGCATATTTTATAAAACAGTGGTCCCTATTTTAGAAACGAAATAGTCTGTGAGGACAGACAAAACAATTTTCATACACTTGATAGGTGAAATGCCTTTTGTCCAGCCGGACAAGAATTTTTATTTTTATTTGATTTAGAACGATAATTATGAAAATGGAAGAACCATTTAGTATCAAGTGGGCACAGCCGTGACCCATACAAGACAAGACAAGACAACAAAACAATAGTGGCCAAGAGGGCAAAGCAAAAATTGCATCTGTATACTATTAATCAGTTGTTACAGATTTTAAATTTCATTGTAACACTCCACTGCAAATGATAATATTTCAGTCATATATTGCATTTGGGGGTTCAGAGGTCGACGACGTTTCGATGCCGTATTTTAATCTAGGGCATCATCATCAGGACAGGAAATGACAGTTGTTGTCTTAACCATTATATTTAATCTAAGCCTTTAGTCACAATACTAGGTGGAGACTTAATGTGGCAGTATTCCGTGACGAGATCGGTCAAACTGTTTTTTTGGAATCTCGGGTAGCAAGGCACACTGTTGCCCCTGCCAGGATAGGGAGGAGAGCCCAATGGCTCGAATAAAGGTCTGCTCAATGGCGTTTGTTCACCTTTCAGACCGAGCAGCAATGGCAATCAATCGGTGAGGCAGGGGCAACAGTGTTGTAGTATTGTGACTAAAGGCTTAGTTTAAATATAATGGTTAAGACAACAACTGTCATTTCCTGTCCTGATGATGATGCCCTAGATTAAAATACGGCATCGAAAAGTCGTCGACCTCTGAACCCCCAAATGCAATATATGACTGAAATATTATCATTTGCAGTGGAGTGTTATAATGAAATTTAAAATCTGTAACAACTGATTAATAGTATACAGATGCAATTTTTGCTTTGCCCTCTTGGCCACTATTGTTTTGTTGTCTTGTCTTGTCTTGTATTGTATGGGTCACTGCTGTGCCCACTTGATACTAAATGGTTCTTCCATTTTCATAATTATCGTTCTAAATCAAATAAAAATAAAAATTCTTGTCCGGCTGGACAAAAGTCATTTCACCTATCAAGTGTATGAAAATTGTTTTGTCTGTCCTCACAGACTATTTCGTTTCTAAAATAGGGACCACTGTTTTATAAAATATATTTCTCCCCATCTCTGGCATTCTCTAGAAAAGCATTCTTCACTGCGGCCGCTGGTGTTGGAACTCATTGACTGATAAATAAGCCATCCCCTGAGGAGTTCTGTCTCCCCAGGCAGCACGGCAAGGCAGCAGGGGTCATACTCTCCAGGCTGACTCAATGGCATTCCTGCACAAGGCACAGCCCATAATAAAGCATCCGGGGTATTAATGATCCCTCTGCATCCGGGGCATTAAAATTCCTTCTGAGCTGCATCTGAGGTATTAATAATCTCTCTGAGCTCCATCCGAGGTATTAATTATCCCTCTGAGCTGCATCCGGGGTATTAATGATCCCTCTGAGCTGCATTCGGGGTATTAATGATCCCTCTGAGCTGCATCCGGGGTATTAATGATCCCTCTGAGCTGCATTCGGGGTATTAATGATCTCTCTGAGCTGCATTCGGGGTATTAATGATCCCTCTGAGCCGTGGTATTAATAATCCCTCTTCCCTCTGAGCTGCATGCGGGGTATTAATGATCCCTCTGAGCTGCATTCGGGGTATTAATGATCCCTCTGAGCTGCATCCGGGGTATTAATGATCCCTCTGAGCTGCATTCGGGGTATTAATGATCCCTCTGAGCCGTGGTATTAATAATCCCTCTTCCCTCTGAGCTGCATGCGGGGTATTAATGATCCCTCTGAGCTTTACTATCTCGGGCTCCACCGCAGTGCCGCCGAGGGGGGTTTAAAAGGGCAGGTTTAGATGACAAAATGCAGAGTGCGCATGCGTGCAATGAGACGCATGGAGGGCGCTCAAACGGACGAGGAGCTTCGACCGACGGAACCGGGGCGCTCCGATACCGCACATGCGCACTCAAGAGAAGAGCGCTCCCGGGGACGGAAAGCTTCAGATACCGCGCATGCGCACTCTTGAGGCGGGCGCTCGATCGGACGCTTGTTTCTGTCAGACGTCGAGGCGCAGAGAGAGCAGAGCAGGCCGCACTCCTGCCCTCTCTCGGCCCGCACTCAGGCCGAGCCGCTCTCGAGCCGCCTCTAGCTCTCTCCATGGGGGTCCCGTGCGCGCCCCGCCCGCGGTGGCCTCACAGCCCGAAGGCGCTGATCCTGACAGGTGAGGGGGCCCCAGAGGGGGATCTTTACCGTCCGAGGGCGCGGAGTGTCAGGAGCGACCCCAGGCCTCACAATATTCAAAGCTCAGAGGCCTCATTTGTCCTCCCTGTCCGAGCAGACCGCAGGCCTCTCTCCCCGCCCCAACACCACCTGCCCCCTTGTACTCCTGCCAGACAATGGAAAGAAAGCGGGGGGATGGGGCCCTCAGGGATGGGAGGGGGCCCTCCCTGTCCCTCTGGGATAGAAGGGGGCCCTCCCTGGGCCTCTCAGGGATGGAAGAGGGCCCTCTCGGGGAAGGGGGCCTCCCTGGGCCTCTCAGGGATGGAAGGGGCCTCCCCTTGGCCTCTCAGGGATGGAAGGGGGCACTCCCTGGCCTCTCAGGGATGGAAGGGGGCCCTCCCTGGGCCTCTCAGGGATGGAAGAGGGCCCTCTCGGGGAAGGGGCCCTCCCTGGCCTCTCAGGGATGGAAGGGGCCCTCCCTGGGCCTCTCAGGGATGGAAGAGGGCCCTCTCGGGGAAGGGGCCCTCCCTGGCCTCTCAGGGATGGAAGGGGCCCTCCCTGGGCCTCTCAGGGATGGGGCCCTCAGGGATGGGAGGGGGCCCTCCCTGGCCTCTCAGGGATGGGGCCCTCAGGGATGGGAGGGGGCCCGCCCTGGCCTCCCAGGGATGGGGCCCTCAGGGATGGGAGGGGGCCCTCCCTGTCCCTCTGGGATAGAAGGGCCCCCCGGGCCTCTTAGGGATAGGAGGGGGCCCTCCCTGGGCCTCTCAGGGATGGGGCCTCCCAGGGATGGAAGAGGGCCCTCCCTGGGCCTCTCAGGGTTGGGAGGGGGCCCTCCCTGTCCCTCTGGGATAGAAGGGGGGCCTCCCTGGGCCTCCCAAGGATGGAAGAGGGCCCTCCCTGGGCCTCTCAGTGATGGCAGGGGGCCCTCCCATGGCCACTCACGGAAGGGGCCCTCCCTGGACCTCTTAGGGGTGGGAGGGGGCAGGTGGGAGGGGGCCCTCCCTGGGCCTCTTAGCGATGGGGTCCTCTGATGGCCTCTCAGGGATGGGGCCCTTCCTGGGCCTCATGAATGGAGCCCACGCTGGGCCTCTCCGGGATGGGGCCCTCCCATGACCTCTCCGGGATGGGGCCCTCCCTGGGCCTCTCAGGGATGGTGTTCCAGTTGCAGGTTTGTTCTGCAGTGAGGCCTCCTGCCCGGCTGCCATTCAGAGACACTCACTGCACCCCACAGGTTTAAGATTCAACCCTTAAGCAATTCTCACACCTTCCGCCCAGAAAGGGCTGTAAAGAGGTTCTTGTAAGGTGGCTGAGTGGAGGAGCTGTGGCCAGGAGAAGTCTGAACAAAGCAGCTTGTGGAGCCCTGTATATGTCACGTATGTGAATTAAAAGAGCCTCGCACATTCCCTTTCGGCCCTGGACCCCAAAAATCCTTGAATCGGCCCTGGCAGACAGTATAGAAATGTGTCTTCACCAGAGGTGTTTACCTGAGGCGATGTCAGTGGTCTTACCTGAGGCGTTTATCTGAGGAACCATCAGTGGTCTCACCTGAGGCGTTTACCTGAGCCTGGCGGTGTCAGTGCTCTCACCTGAGGTGGCATCAGTGGTCTCACCAGAAGCGTTTACCTGAGGCGGCGTCAGTAGTCTCACCAGAAGCGTTTACCTGAGGGGGCGTCAGTGGTCTCACTTGAGCCGGCGTCAGTGATCTCACCTGAGGCAGCGTCAGTGCTCTCACCTGAGGCGGCGTCAGTGCTCTCACCTGAGGCGGCGTCAGTGCTCTCACCTGAGGCGGTGTCAGTGCTCTCACCTGAGGCGGCGTCAGTGCTCTCACCTGAGGCGGCGTCAGTGCTCTCACCTGAGGCGGCGTCAGTGCTCTCACCTGAGGCGGTGTCAGTGGTCTCACCTGAGGCGGTGTCAGTGGTCTCACCTGAGGCGGTGTCAGTGGTCTCACCTGAGGCGGTGTCAGTGGTCTCACCTGAGGCGGTGTCTGTGGTCTCACCTGAGGCGGTGTCAGTGCTCTCACCTGAGGCGGCGTCAGTGCCCTCACCTAAGGCGGTGTCAGTGCTCTCACTGGAGGTGGCGTCAGTGCTCTCACCTGAGGTGGTGTCCGTGGTCTCACCTGAGGTGTTTACCTGAGGCGGTGTCCGTGCTCTCACCTGAGGCGGCGTCAGTGGTCTCACCTGAGGTCTTTACCTGAGGCGGAGCCAGTGCTCTCACCTGAGGCGGAGCCAGTGCTCTCACCTGAGGCAGCGTCGATGCTCTCACCTGAGGCAGCGTCTGTGCTCTCACCTGAGGCAGCGTCTGTGCTCTCACCTGAGGCAGCGTCTGTGCTCTCCCCTAAGGCGGCGTCTGTGCTCTCACCTAAGGCGGCGTCCGTGCCCTCACCTGAGGTGGCGTCCGTGCCCTCACCTAAGGTGGCGTCCGTGCCCTCACCTGAGGTGGCGTCCGTGCCCTCACCTGAGGTGGTGTCCGTGCTCTCACCTGAGGTGGTGTCCGTGCTCTCACCTGAGGTGGTGTCCGTGCTCTCACCTGAGGCGGTGTCAGTGCTCTCACCTGAGGCGGTGTCAGTGCTCTCACCTGAGGCGGTGTCAGTGGTCTCACCTGAGGCGGTGTCTGTGGTCTCACCTGAGGCGGTGTCAGTGGTCTCACCTGAGGCGGTGTCAGTGGTCTGTGGTCTCACCTGAGGCAGTGTCAGTGGTCTCACCTGAGGCGGTGTCAGTGGTCTCACCTGAGGCGGCGTCAGTAGTCTCACCTGAGGCGGCGTCAGTGGCATCACCTGAGGTGTTTACCTGAGGCTGTGTCAGTGCTCTCACCTGAGGCGGTATCAGTGGTCTCACCTGAGGCGGCGTCAGTGGTCTCACCTGAGGTCTTTACCTTAAGCGGAGCCAGTGCTCTCACCTGAGGCGGAGCCAGTGCTCTCACCTGAGGCAGAGCCAGTGCTCTCACCTGAGGCAGAGCCAGTGCTCTCACCTGAGGCGGAGCCAGTGCTCTCACCTGAGGCAGCGTCAGTGCTCTCACCTGAGGCAGCGTCTGTGCTCTCACCTGAGGCGGCGTCAGTGTCCTCATCTAAGGTGGTGTCAGTGCTCTCACTGGAGGTGGTGTCCGTGCTCTCACCTGAGGCGGTGTCAGTGGTCTCACCTGAGGCGGTGTCAGTGGTTTCACCTGAGGCAGCATCAGTGGTCTCACCTGAGGCGGCGTCAGTAGACTCACCTGAGGCGGGGTCAGTGGCATCACCCTAGGTGTTTACCTGAGGCGGTGTCAGTGCTCTCACCTGAGGCGGTATCAGTGGTCTCACCTGAGGCGGCGTCAGTGGTCTCACCTGAGGCATCATCCGTGGTCTCACCTGAGGCGCCGTCAGTGGTCTCACCTGAGGCGGCGTCAGTGCTCTCACCTGAGGCGGCGTCAGTGCTCTCACCTGAGGCGGCGTCAGTGCTCTCACCTGAGGCGGCGTCAGTGCCCTCACCTAAGGCGGTGTCAGTGCTCTCACCTGAGGCGGTGTCAGTGGTCTCACCTGAGGCGGTGTCAGTGGTCTCACCTGAGGCGGTGTCAGTGGTTTCACCTGAGGCAGCATCAGTGGTCTCACCTGAGGCGGCGTCAGTGGTCTCAATTTAGGCAGCATCAGTGGTCTCACCTGAGGCGGCGTCAGTGGTCTTACCTGAGGTGTTTACCTGAGGCGGTGTCAGTGCTCTCACCTGAGGTGGTATCAGTGGTCTCACCTGATGCGGCGTCAGTGGTCTCACCTGAGGTGTTTACCTGAGGCGGTGTCAGTGCTCTCACCTGAGGCGGCGTCAGGGCTCTCACCTGAGGCGGCGTCAGGGCTCTCACCTGAGGCGGCGTCAGGGCTCTCACCTGAGGCGGCGTCAGGGCTCTCACCGGAGGCGGCGTCAGGGCTCTCACCGGAGGCGGCGTCTGTGGTCTCACCTGAGGTGCCGTCAGTGGTCTTACCTGAGGTGGCGTCAGTGGTCTCACCTGAGGTGGCGTCAGTGGTCTCATCTGAGGTGGCGTCAGTGGTCTCACCTGAGGTGGCGTCAGTGGTCTCATCTGAGGTGGCGTCAGTGGTCTCACCTGAGGGGGAGTCAGTGGTCTCACCTGAGGGGGGGTGAGTGCTCTCACCTGAGGGGGCGTCAGTGCTCTCACCTGAGGCGGCATCAGTGCTCTCACCTGAGGCGGCATCAGTGCTCTCACCTGAGGCGGCGGCAGTGCTCTCACATGCGTTGGTGTCAATGCTCTCACCTGAGGCGATGTCAGTGGTCTCACCTGAGGCAGTGTTAGTGGTCTCACCTGAGGCTGCGTTTGTGATCTCACCTGAGGCGGCGTCAGTGGCCTCAACTGGGGCGTTTAACTGAGGCAGTGTTAGTGGTCTCACCTGATGCTTTTACCTGAGGCAGTGTCAGTGGTCTCACCTGAGGCATTTACCTAAGGCGGCGTCAGTAGTATCACTGAGGCGTTTACCTGAGGTGGCGTCAAGGGTCTCACCTGAAGCAGTGTCAGGGGTTTCAACTGAGGCATTTACCTGAGGCAGTATCTGTGGTCTCACATGAGGCATTTATCTTAGGCGTCGTCAGTGGACTCACCTTAAGGTTTTTACCTGAGGCGGTGTCAGTGGTCCCACCTGAGGCGGCATCAGTGTTCTCACCTAGGGTGTTTACCTGAGGCGGCATCTGTGATCTCACCTGCGGTGGCATCAGTGGTCTCACTGAGGCGTTTACCTGAGCTGGCGTCAGGGGTCTCACCTGAAGCAGTGTCAGGGGTTTCACCTGAGGCGTTTACCTGAAGCAGTGTTAGTGGTTTCACCTGACGCTTTACCTGAGGCAGGGTCAGTGGTCTCGCCTGATGCGTTTACCTGAGGCTGTGTCAGTGGTCTCACCTGATGCGTTTACCCTAGGCGGTGTCAGTGGTCTCACCTGAGGTGGCATCAGTAGTCTCACCTAGGGCATTTACCTGAGGCGGTGTCAGTGGTCTCACCTGAAGCAGTGTCAATAGTCTCACCTGAGGCGTTTACCTGAGGCGGCCTCCGTGATCTCACCTGAGGCGGTGTCAGTGGTCTCACTTGAGACGGTATCAGTGGTCTCACCTGGGGCATTAACCTGAGGCTGCTTTTGTGATCTCACCTGAGGCGGCGTCAGTGGTCTCACCTGGGGCATTTAACTGAGGCAGTGTCAGTGGTTTCACCTGAGGCGGCATCAGTAGTCTCACCTGAGGCATTTACCTAAGGCAGTGTCAGTGGTCTGCTTGGAGTTCCAATGGAAGGTATTTGCTTAAAGTATCACAAGTCCAGTGTGATGGATTTTCCTGGATGTTGCGCAGTTACCATGTGCCCTTTCATGTGACAACCCTCAGAGGATCGACAGCAAATCGAGTCTGTTTTTCGCTTTCACCTCTGCTTGACTAAGACATAGTCACCGTCATCAAAGACTGTTTCCTCAGCTCCTTGGAGCTGATAGGCACAGTTCTTCATTTTTTGTTTCCGAGCATTGTCCATGACACAAAGTTGATCAGCATACCAGGAGCAGTTTGCTATCCACTGTCGTAGTTTGGCTTTTATGGCTCTCCCAAACAGCAAGGTGGCAGGACTCTCATCAGTTGTGAAGTGAGGAGTTAAACGATAAGCTCGGCGAGCTTGACATATGGCCTTGTTCAACTCAATTCACTTCCTCAATGCTCACGGAAGTACCCTTTGAGGGTAGCCATGAATCATTCCACATCACCATTGACTTGGGGCCTCAGAGCTGTACTCTTTTGATGCTTGACATTTAGTATGACTAGAAACTCCCTGAATTCTTTGCTATTAAAAGGTAGACCACCTTCAGATTTGAGAATGATGGGATACCCCACCCTGCAAAGATGTTGTTCAGGCACTTGACCTTGTCATAGGTTGTTGAAGATAATTCCTGTAATAAAGGAAAGCGTGAACACTCATTAATGACTACCATGAGATGATGTCCATTTGCTATGGGCCCAAAGAAATCAACTGCAATTCTCTCCCAGGCACATGCTGTAAGGCCTACATGCTTAGTGGATGCTGCACTAATGTTGTTTTATGTCACATAGTTTCTATGAGTGACCCTTGATTCTACAACCATTTGGAAGCAGCCCATGTGCTAACCTTTGTGTTTTGTGGTTTAAGGTGGGACACAGGAGATAGGCTGTTACATTTTTTGACTGGCATGATGTTAATCGACAACCACTGAAGGTTATGGAGCAACCGTTGACCTTAATTGTAATTTTGGGGCAGTGTCCAAATGAATTCTGTTTTGTTTGATGCTTCATTTTTGTCTCTTGTTCCTTCTTGCAAGCAGCCAAACCTACATGTGCATGACGTTCTGTGGTTGATAACATCATTACACATCTATCTTCTTCACTTGTGCTTGATAGTGACATTGAAGAGCCTTTGTAGGATGAACTTGATGATAATCAACTTTGTGTGGTTTCTACTTGTATTTGATGTTACTTTTTGGTCTTGTGGACGTGGAGATAATACTTCTGGAATCTTCTGGCATCCATTGTCTCCGCTTGCTGTGACGTAATTGGTTTCTATCTTGCGTTGCACAACTGTTATGATATGGTTTTCTTTTCCGCAACCTTTGAATATCTGTCTTATGGCTGGACATTTACTTTCATGGAGAAATTAAAACCAACATCAGAAACAACTTTTTCTTCTTTAGGGACATCAATTTCCGTGCATCTACCTTGTGTTTGTGTTTGCTTTTCATCATCAACACCGATTCACTCTTAGCTGTTCCAGCTTACATATCGGCAGCTTATTGATTAATTGTTTATTGGCTCTTGCAGCTATTAGTATTTTCTCTAAACTGAGCATTTCTCTCTACGTGCATCATCTGAACGAGTCTGAACGACAGCCATTGATGACTCAGAGGCGTATGGCTTCCTCGTCTCTTTCAACAAACTCGTCCATCGTTTTACCAGCTTGCTCTCTTCCTTTATTGAAAAGGTACTGGATTGAGCTTGATCTGACGTTGCAATATTGTATCAGTCTGAGATTTTCTTTATCACTTTTTACACTCCATCACCAGCAAGGTTCTTTAAGTATTTAATGATTTTCTTATCTTCTAATTCTACGGCATCTGTGAAGTAATCGAATGTCTTGATCCATGCCATCCACCTGGCCCCATTGTTTTGCTTTGTGGCGGTGGTGGTTTCAGACACGCGGCTGTGGTGCATTTTGCGCTCCCTTTTGTCGCTATTGAGAGCATGTGCTTGGCAGCTTTTACTCTACTTGGTAAAAACCTGCAAGTTCTTCAATGGGAGGCCTTGCCTTTGTTTCACCACACACGATCTGAGGTCAAAACACACTTGATACCACTTGCTACTTTGCACTCATTGGCCAGGTCCGGGTCATAACATCCGATTCGACTTCATGTGGCACTTCCTTCGCTCATGCCGGTAGGTGTGTTTGTGCTTTCCCACCTGGTTATCGCTGCCTCTAGCTTTTGGTTTGCATGGAAGATGGCTCTGTGTTTTACCACAACTCAGTGTCTCTTCTTTTAGCCTTTACCAGTGGATTCTGGTGGGCTTTCTGACTGTGCTCCTCTGGAAAGCCTTCAACTTCTTCAAAGACTATATAAGGGCTGGAGCGGGACTTCGACTCTACATGCTCCAACTGCAGACTGCTTTGCATCAGTTCGGGCGCAAGTTGTGTTAACAAGCAGTTTGCTGTTTCATCACAAACTCTTAGGGAAAGCAGTCTTATTTCTTCGGTGAACTTATCCCCTACTCATTGCCAGTTGTAACATCCTCCCTAGCCCGGGAGCATGTAAATTAACACGCCACGCACAGAGCTCAGTAACAGACATCTTTATTAATCAGCTAACAAACATACACTTGGCAAAGATACGTTTGTATTTCACGGGTTGGGCATCCCAGCGCAGCGGATCTTAGAGCTGCCGCGGGTGACAATTCTTCTTGCCGCCATTTCCCCCGAGCACACAGGCCACGCCCACTATCGTCAGGCCACGCCCCCGCCCGCACTCAGGTACTTAAGACGCGCTGATCACGAGCGCGATCAGAGGACACCTAACTCCTGAGGCGGAAGCCGGGAGAAACGCTTGCTACTTTTAAAATACTTTGATGTAATATTGTGTTTTT
Organism: Lissotriton helveticus; assembly: GCF_964261635.1. Lineage (NCBI taxonomy): Eukaryota > Metazoa > Chordata > Amphibia > Caudata > Salamandridae > Lissotriton > Lissotriton helveticus. The sequence goes on along the minus strand of NC_136068.1, from coordinate 18,967,674 downwards.
ACTCACTATTTCCTTCTCCCTGGGCAAAGATACGTTTGTATTTCACGAGTTGGGCATCCCCGCGCAGCGGATCGTAGCGCTGTCGCGGGTGACAATTCTTCTTGCCGCCATTTCCCCCGAGCACACAGGCTACGCCCACTATCGTCAGGCCACGCCCCCCCGCACTCAGGTACTTAAGACGCGCTGATCACGAGCGCGATCAGAGGACACCTAACTCCTGAGGCGGAAGCCGGGAGAAACGCTTGCTACTTTTAAAATACTTTGATGTAATATTGTGTTTTTACTCACTATTTCCTTCTCCCTGGGCAAAGATACGTTTGTATTTCACGAGTTGGGCATCCCAGCGCAGCGGATCTTAGCGCTGCCGCGGGTGACAATTCTTCTTGCCGCCATTTCCCCCGAGCACACAGGCCACGCCCACTATCGTCAGCCCCCCCCCGCACTCAGGTACTTAAGACGCGCTGATCACGAGCGTGATCAGAGGACACCTAACTCCTGAGGCGGAAGCCGGGAGAAACTCTTGCTACTTTTAAAATACTTTGATGTAATATTGTGTTTTTACTCACTATTTCCTTCTCCCTGGGCAAAGATACGTTTGTATTTCACGAGTTGGGCATCCCCGCGCAGCGGATCTTAGCGCTGCCGCGGGTGACAATTCTTCTTGCCGCCATTTCCCCCGAGCACACAGGCCACGCCTACTATCGTCAGGCCACGCCCCCCCGCACTCAGGTACTTAAGACGTGCTGATCACGAGCGCGATCAGAGGACACCTAACTCCTGAGGCGGAAGCCGGGAGAAACGCTTGCTACTTTTAAAATACTTTGATGTAATATTGTGTTTTTACTCACTATTTCCTTCTCCCTGGGCAAAGATACGTTTGTATTTCACGAGCTGGGCATCCCCGCGCAGCGGATCTTAGCGCTGACGCGGGTGACAATTCTTCTTGCCGCCATTTCCCCCGAGCACAAGGCTACGCCCACTATCGTCAGGCCACGCCCCCGGCACTCAGGTACTTAAGACGCGCTGATCCCGAGCGCGATCAGAGGACACCTAACTCCTGAGGCGGAAGCCGGGAGAAACTCTTGCTACTTTTAAAATACTTTGATGTAATATTGTGTTTTTACTCACTATTTCCTTCTCCCTGGGCAAAGATACGTTTGTATTTCAGGAGTTGGGCATCCCCGCGCAGCGGATCTTAGCGCTGCCGCGGGTGACAATTCTTCTTGCCGCCATTTCCCCCGAGCACCCAGGCCACGCCCACTATCGTCAGGCCACGCCCCCGGCACTCAGGTACTTAAGACGCGCTGATCACGAGCGCGATCAGAGGACACCTAACTCCTGAGGCGGAAGCCGGGAGAAACGCTTGCTACTTTTAAAATACTTTGATGTAATATTGTGTTTTTACTCACTATTTCTTTCTCCCTGGGCAAAGATACATTGTATTTCACGAGTTGGGCATCCCCGCGCAGCGGATCTTAGCGCTGTCGCGGGTGACAATTCTTCTTGACGCCATTTCCCCCGAGCACACAGGCCACGCCCACTATCGTCAGGCCATGCCCCCCGCACTCAGGTACTTAAGACGCGCTGATCACGAGCGCGATCAGAGGACACCTAACTCCTGAGGCGGAAGCCGGGAGAAACTCTTGCTACTTTTAAAATACTTTGATGTAATATTGTGTTTTTACTCACTATTTCCTTCTCCCTGGTCAAAGATACGTTTGTATTTCACGAGTTGGGCATCCCCGCGCAGCGGATCTTAGAGCTGTCGCGGGTGACAATTCTTCTTGCCGCCATTTCCCCCGAGCACACAGGCCACGGCCACTATCGTCAGGCCACGCCCCCTCTTCTCTTATAACTATGTGTATTTCCCGGACGCGCAGCGGACGAGCGCAGCCCGCGCCAGGACGGGCCTAGGGACTAGGCAGAATGGCGAAAATTACAGCTTTACTCCCCTGGAACTCTGCTCCCTACAACACTCTCGCCTCCCCAGCCTGGACCCTGCGACACGCTCCTGTCTAACGGCCAATAACATCTACCGTTCCCAGCTAGGCCTGGCCTCCCCTGATGAAACCCCCCATGCCTCTCACTCTACTATTAAATCTCCGAGGTCCAATGACCTTACACTCCGCTGCCTATACTTAAACACACGGTCTATGATAAAACATCAACTAAATATTTTCCTACTTCTTAACTCCGATAGACCAGACATGCTTCTCATCACTGAAACCTGGCTTACCCAAGACTCTCCTCCGAATGTCCTTGCCGTTCTCCCGGCAGACTATTACATATTATCAGTGAATAGAGAACCAGGAAAGCAAGGGGGTGGCGTTGCTGCCATCATCCACAAAGATCATAAGTTCACCACACTACCTTCCCTGGATCTACCAGATACTGAAAACCTTGTTATAAAATCTGACACAGACAAGGGAACCATGATATTGGTTCTGACCTACCGACCCCCCAAGGTCATGCCCACATTTCCGGTGGCCCTGAGCGAGCAAATGGCTGGCTTAGTTGTCAACTACGACAAGGTAATGCTGATTGGGGATTTAAACTACTGGTATAACGACCCAGCAGCAGGGCCTCAGGCCAATGAACTCTTTGAGCTCCTCCTCCATCTGAACTTTTCTCAATCAGTCCTGACCCCTACTCACGAAAAGGGACATATTGTGGACCAGATCTGGTCTCACAATGTTCCATTGTCCATCCCGACGGCAACCCCTTGCATATGGTCTGACCACCATCTACTGCAATTCTCCTATACTCTTCACGGCCACACGAAGGCCCCCATTCCTGCAGGAGGGGCAGTAAGGAAATGGAGATCACTAAACAATCATGCTTTCTTGTCCTCCTTGGCTAACTCAATTCCAGCACCCACCCCATATATTAATCTTATGGATAAAAATCTCACTGACTGGCTCTTGGCAGCCTGCAACGAGCATGCTCCACTCTCCCAATTCTCTCTTGCCCGCCGTATGGATGCCCATAGGTGGTTCACGGCGGATTTAAAAAAACAAAAACTAGAATTGCGCCAATCTGAGAGGAAATGGAGACATAGGTACTCAGACGAGGACAGAGTGTTATATATAACTGCCGGTAGGAATTCTAAGAACTCCATTTTATCGACCAAGGCAGCATTCTTCTCCGACAAAATCCTGAACGCACACAACATATCTAGAGAAATTGTCAGGGTTGTGAATGATCTCTGTAACGATGCAAGAACCTCCCCCCCCCCCAAGCCCCCACGCAAAAGCTATGTAATCAGCTCAATATTTTCTTCAAGGACAAGATAGCCACCATAAAAGAAAGCATCCCGGAAAGGCCTAGCATGGCGGCCATCGAGGACATCTGCAGAAACCCGTCCGAATTTGAGGCTTTCCCTCCGATTGATCCATTTAGGTTAGGGGAACTGATGAACCGTGTGAAGTCCGGCTCACCTAATGATTGTTTATTCAGCACTTCCGCTGGGTATACTCCCCCTCTTGAATGATTCCCTAGCGCAGGGAATAGTCCCCAGTTCATTTAAAAAAGCAACGCTGGTCCCATTAATCAAAAAAACCGGGTGCCGATCCGTCTAATCTCGCTAACTACCGGCCCATTTCCCTCCTCCCTTTTGGAGCTAAGATCTTGGAAGCCCATGTGGCCAGCTGCATATCCAACTTCATCGAAACATCTGATTACCTGGAGCCTAACCAAGCCGGTTTTTGCCAGGCGGCACTCAACTGAGGCAGTGATCCTCGCAGTCCTGGACACAATGAGATCCAATGCCGACAGGGGTATACATCAGGCCTTGGTGCTCTTGGACCTGTCGGCAGCGTTCGACACAGTGGTTCATACCATCTTACAACACTGTGTCGAACAAGCCGGTCTGCGAGGCTCGGCCCTCGGCTGGGTGAAGTCCTTCCTAAGCGACCGGACCCAGGCAGTCAAGCTTGGGAACTTTTTAGCGCCCAAATTATCCACCACTTGTGGCGTCCCGCAAGGTTCGTCACTTTCACCCCTCCTGTTTAACCTATATCTCAAACCTCTATTACACTCCTTAAAAAACAGGAGGGTTACGATTTATAACTATGCCGACGACCTGCAGCTAATTTTCCCTCTGACTCAACCGACTCCGCCGTGGAATTCCAGGCCACCATGCTGCACATTCAACGGTGGATGGAACTGAACCACTTAAAACTTAATCCCGGGAAGACCGAGCTGGTACTCCCAGGAAAAAGCTCGATCAGTTGGGGCCCTCATTTCTGGCCGTCAACAATGGGATCCCCTCCTTCCCCCTCTCTCTCGGTGAAAAGCCTCGGGATCACCATTAACTCCGATCTCTCTCTGAAAAGTCAGGTGGGAGCAGTGATCTCGTCTAGCTTCCTTCAGTTATGCAAAATCCGAAAAATTGCCCATCTACTCACTCACCCTGCCCTCATTCAGGTGGTTCTCGCCTTGGTCCTTTCCCAATTAGACTTCTCAAACTCTATTTATTTAGGCCTCCCCTGTTTTTGTCTAAACGCCTGCAAATTGTGCAAAACCAAGCGGCCAGATTAATCTTCAAGAATCGAGGTAGGAGCTCGGCGAAACCATTGCTGGCAACTCTTCACTGGCTTCCCATAGCCCAATGGGTAATATTCAAAGTAGGATGCTTGACCTTTAAGGCTCTTCACGGGATAAGGCCCTTGTTCATCAACAGCCTAATAATCAAACATGAACCGACCGCAATCTCCGTTCTGCTCATCAGTCCCTTCTCACTCTACCCTCCTTCAAACGGAAGCGCCTGGGCGGGTGTCGATTTGCTTATCTCGCCCCAAAGGTTTGGAACTCTTTCCCCTTGTCGCTCAGGAGATGTACCAATCTCATGGAGTTCAGGGGTGCACTGAAGACCTGGCTATTCAAGCAAGCTTCGGGATAGGTTAACTGTTTTGTCATTCTTCCTCACCTCCAGCGCCATGAAACCTCTGGGTGCCTGTGCGCTTAACAAATTTAGAATAACATAACATAACATAACACTACTTTCTCATTACATCATAAATGTTAATAACCACACATTAACACCTCCCAGCAAGTTACATAATTTCTCTATAGAGCCCGCCCAGGACCGCAAGGGTCCCAGCGCCCATAGTCTTAAGACACTACACTCTACACATTTTAAAATCCTAATGACATAATACAATAAAAGTAGATAGAACATCTGCTCTACTGTCTGGTCAACAATTGTTTTGCACAGCTTTGTTTAATAAATGACGCTAATTTGCCGTCGGGGGTTGATATCTACACAAATCGCTCATGTTCAATGCCAGCTCCTGATCTATAGTGATAATTGATACAATCACGTCACCAGTAATAGCTGATTCCAAATGATTGACTGGAATATTCTCACTTTCTAAAATAGCTATATGAAAGAGACAACTAGTTATAGATTCCTTACCTTAGAATTACCCCCAGACTGGATCCTGGAGAATTTTCTTTTTCTTAGCAGTACCCCTGCGCATCGGTAGTTGGTGTCGATCAACTCTGTGTCCGTCGTCGGTGTCGTGGTCACCGGGATGACGTTGCGGTATCTACTTGGACGCCACCCCTGCGTGCTGACGTCAGTTCTTTCTTTTTCCGTGCCATCCAGCGCAGATCCGGAGAGAAGCTTGCCCCTTTTGTCACTTTTTTACAAAACTTTTTCGACTTTTGTTGGCCTCTTTTAAGTCTTTATCGACTCCTGCTGCGCGAGGGATGTCCCATTGCCTGGGTTTCAAGCAATATCAGTCCTGTTACAAGTTGATGTCCGTTACCTATCTGTACCTCGTGTGCATCTGGTGCCTGGAGCGTGACCATGACCTGAAGTTGTGCTTTGACTGCCGGGCCATGGCCCGAAGGCTTTGCTGTAGCCAGAGCGACCCCTGCCCAGCTTCGTTCGTTTTACGAAGCAATGCATACCATCTTTGCTCAGCCCGACTCCGCCAGAGTGCCTTCGGACCCCGCAGACTTGGTCGGGGGACCAAGGCCTTTGACGCCAGCAGCTCTGGACCCGATGACGCAGGTTCCCCTTAGATCCAGGCCTGTATCCGGATCAGCGCCGGTCGACCTCACTGGTCCTTCCCTGACGCCGATTCGACGACTCTGATGCTGGTTGTGTCCCCAGCTGGCTTCAACCCCAGACTCCCTCTCAACTCGAACGTAGAGCTGGACCGACATCGCTCAACGCTGGTTTCTGAGCCGGAGGGTAACTTTGTGCCCGCGTTCTTTCCTGGTGTTCCCTTTTGCCGTGACTGGCTGCCTGTGGATGATGATTAGGAGGACGGGGGGGTCTGGTGACCCTCTAACAGACTAGCTGGAGGAGCCGGACTGGAGAGAGGACGTGGGTGATGCCAGTGGGCTGGTTACTTGCCCAGACCTTGGCATGCTTTCTCCCCTACCACGGAGGAGGGTGCGTCATACACAGTGGTGTTGCGCTGGGACGCTCACACCTTAGGCCTTGAGCGTCCTACTGTGGCGGTCAGGACTAATCTCCTGACTGAGGTGTTTTAGCCAGCGGCATCCTCTTCGGAGCCCTTTTTGCCATTTAACAAAGCCCTCGCTAATGTCCTTTTGGGCTCCTGGTCCAAGCCCACCACAGGGGTTCCTGTGCCAGGAACATCGCCCGAACCGCTCTTCCTCTCCAACACCCTACCCCCGAGAGCTTGGTGGTTCAAGCCTCGTCTTCCAAGGGTAGCGCGTTCTCTACTGCTCCACAAGATAGGGTATCCAAGAATCTGGACCATCTTGGAAAGAAAATGTTTTCATCCGCCAGCTTAGGACTGTGGTCACCGCATGTCTCTTGGCCCGGTACCAGCACTCTGTGTGGAACACGGTTGCGCAAGTGCTGCCACGATGCCTGGAGGAGGCCCGGGCTCTCCTTATCCTTGCTGTTGCAGAGGGTTGAGATGCAGCAAAGTTCACCATCAGGTGTGGACTGGACACTGCTGACTCACTAGGCAGGACGGTTTCAACGTCTGTAGCATTCAGACGCTATACCTGGCTCAGAAAATCAGTTTTTTCGGGAGATTTCCAATCGACTCTTTTGGACATGCCCTCTATGGCCGTCGCCTGGTTGGTGTGGTGACGAAGCAAACAACGCACTTGAGCGTTTTAAGGACTCTAAAGCTACGGCCAGGACCTTAGGCCTCGCAGTGTCCTCTCATCCTTTGTAGTCTGCTATTCGCTTCTTTCGTGGCTTACGTAGGGGTGACCCTCCACATTCCAACCAAAGCCACAGGCCGGTGCAAACTAACCAGCCTCTGCGCAGCCAGGGATATGGGGCTGAGCAACGCAGGTCGGGGGCAAGAGGGCGGGCCAGTCCACCTCCGCCCCCTCTGCTGCAGCCTCCAAACCTTCCTAGTCGGACCCTTCAGGGCCACCAAAGACCAGTGGGCGGCAGGATTTGCCATCACCTCCCCCTCTGGTCCACCATCCCTTCGGACAGGTGGGTTTTGCAAATAGTCCAAAGGGGCTACTACCTCCCCTTCGAAACTTCCCCTCCATCCATGCCACTAACATTGAGACGCATGTCGGAAGATCGTTACGGCTCTCTTGGCCACTGGAGCCATCAAACGTGTTCCTCTGCCAGAAGTAGGTCATGGCTGTTACTCCCACTACTTTCTGGAAGGAGAAGTTCAAAATGTTGAGTCTGGCTCAGATCTTGTCTGCCCTCGACCCTGGAGACTGGATGGTAGCGTTGGACTTGCAGGATGCCTATTCCCACATCCTGGTCCTGCCTGCCCACCGTCACTCGCTACGGTTCACAGTAGTCCAAGGGCACTTTCAGTGCACTGTGCTCCCCTTTGGCCTTACCAATGCCCCTCGGGTGTTCACAAAAGTCATAGCAGGTGTTGCAGCTCATCTGCCCAGATCAGGGGTTCCAGTCATCCCCTATCAGGACAACTCGTTGTTGAAGGCAAGCTCGCCCCAGGCTGTCATCTCCCACCTTCAGACTACAGCAGACCTCCTGTATTCGCTTAGATTCACTATCAGCGACACATTAACAGGTGAAAGGGCCGACTAGTTATTTGAACAACTAATGTTCTGTGTAAACCATAAAGTGCCTGTTACCCTGTGCGCGTTGCTCTCAGATCTGCGCCAGCCATGGTGAGGTGTAATTGTCCGTATGTCGGTTAGTTGGCTTGTTCATTTTGTATCAGGGATGTCGCTTGGCACGGGCAGTGTTGAAAGGTGCCCAGGGCCCGCACTCGCCGTATCAAAAGGCTTCTCAGGTGTATATCTCTACTCATGCAGCTTGCTGCTCGTGCCCCCTCCCTCATCCGTTTGCTACTTGAAAGTAAGGTGTGTATCGGCCTTGCACCTCAAACTTTCAAGGGCATGGTGACTTTACGTGGGGGGGGGTAATCCATCAACAACTCAGGAGGTGAGAGGCGGAGCAGTGCTTCGGTTGAGAAACGCTTATAAGACTTAAGCACTTTTTTTATGAGCTGTATTCATGCGTTCTAGAACCATTCTGAGGCCCGAACACAAGTTGAAGGGTTAAATCCCAATACCCGTGCAGGCGGGAGTTTTTGAAAGGACCAGAATTACGAGCCCCCCTCCCACCCCAAGGGTTTTGGGAAACCGGAACATCTGTGAAAGCTTATCGAGACATTGCCTACCTGCGCAGGCTCAGTGAGAGCTCGAGTACTTATTTTTTGTTTGCACAGTAACACTGATTCACGCGTGTAACATGACTTAATTGCCTTGGTTCCTTAACCGCATGCGTGCGGGCGGAATTCCGCCCGTACGCTGGGTTTTGCGAAACCGCACTTTACGTGACGAGCTGGGCTCGTCATGAGCGTGCGAGGAGGCTACGCCATGACGAGCCCAGCTCGTCATGAGCGTCGAAGGGGTTAAGAAAAAAACAATTGCAATGCAATAGGACTAGCCTTTGCTCTAAATAACACTTCCGTACAGTGTATAGCTCGAAGTAAAGGGGCCAATAGCCACTGAATGTTACAAATGACGACATGGCATAATAAGGTGGGACAAACAAGGCTCAATATGCAATGCCCATGCTGTACAGCATTAACAAAAGGCAGTGGCAGAGCCAATAATCTCAAACGCGAGACCTATTCGTTTTTCCAATGCTTGTTTTCCCAGCCCCTACTTAACTGATCAGCCTGAACTTTTCAGGAAGGAGCAGAGGTGGCAGACATTTTTTTGGGGGAAAGTTTTGTGAAGATCCATCAAATGGCACAAAAGTTATTAGTAAACAATAAAATATATTTCTAAGGGAACACACGCCTAACTATACCTACCCACTGTCAAACCGCCAGTGGATTTATTTATTTATTTATTGTAAAGTTTTGTATAGCGCGAACAAGACCCGTGGGTATCAGAGCGCTTCACATTGTGAGGTCGGTTATGATTAAAACAAATGTAGTAACACTTTAAAGTCAGTCAGAATATGAGGTAGATACATATATTACAATATGAGGTAGATACTTATATGGTATTCGAAAGTGAAAGTAAATATAAATTTACAAAACATGTGCATTTACATTAAGAGTTAAGTTATATACTAGTCTATACAGCCTACAGTTTAAAGCGCAAACTAATATGAGGTAGGTAGTTATACATCATTCTGGAGGTGCTTATATAAGTATGAATAAACATATAAGCATGAGGTAGCAGTAAGGATACAAATCAGTTACATAGATGTTCTGTATTAGAACAACAATAACTCTCATTTGTGAACCAGAGTCTTCGCTATGCGAGGTATTTACTCATCAAGATGCATTTCACTTCCCTCTTAAAAGTTGCTGTATTCTGAATCTTTCTAATGTTTCAAGGAGTGAATTCCATATTCTGGGGGCTGCTCCCGAGAACGCTCGGTCGTAAGATTTTTTTTTCCTGAAAATGGCTGGCCGCAGCAGCAGGTCCTTGGCACTCCTGTCTGGTCTGTTTCCTCCTGATAGTTCAATTTTCCCGGCTAGATATCTCGGTGTGTTGTAATGGATCGCTTTATGGGTGATACATGCTATTTTTAGTTGAATTCTGGCTTCATAGGGAAGCCAGTTTAATGCTTTCAGGTGGGGAGAGATACGATCGAATTTTCTCAAACCAGTGATAAGTCTTGCCGCTGCGTTGAGACATGCTTTTAGCTGTGCTGTTGCCGTTTTAGGTAGACCGGCTAAGGTGGAGCACCCATATTCAATCCTTGAGATAACTAGGGATTGGACTGCTAGTTTAAGCTCCGTTTCGGAGATGTATGGTTTCAGTTTCCTTAAATAGTTCAAGTGAAAACGGGCACTTTTAGCCATTAACTTAATGTGGGCTTGCATGTCGAGGTTCTCATCTAAAGTGATCCCTAGGGATTTTGCTGAGTTGACTAGGGTTGGGGTGCAGTTTAGCGCTGTCACCAGCTTGATCCATTCCTTGGTGGAGCGATTAATAGGAACTCGGTTTTGTTAGCATTTAACTTCAAATGATTGGTTGTTAACCATTGTAAAGACATTTTTAATGTCTTATTCATTCGTTCAATGTCTTCCAGGGAGGCGATCTTTATGTATATTTGTGTGTCATCCGCATACATGTGATAGGAAATCTGTGCATTACGGAGCAATTCTGTAAGAGGTTCGACATATAAGTTAAACAGATCTGGTGATAGTGTCGATCCTTGAGGGACTCCAATTGAGTTCGGACAAGATGGTGACAGTGATTGGTTGACCAGGAATCTCTGTGTTCTGTTTCGTAGGAATGATTCGAACCATTTCAGCACATTTCCGGACAATCCCATCCTATTTTGTAGCCTGGTCAAAAGGGCTTCGTGGTTTACTGTGTCAAACGCGGAAGATAAGTCCAGGAGAATCAGTAGGCATGCTTGGTTTTGATCTAGGGCCTGTAGAGCGTTGTCAATAATATGGAGGATCGCTGTTTCTGTACTATGTCCTATTCTGAAACCTGATTGGTAGTCGTCTAGTAGGGAGAAGTTGGTGATGTGTTGGCTCAGCTGGGCTTGCACGCATTTCTCAATTAATTTGCCAAGTAAAGGGATGTAAGTCACTGGGCGATAATTATTCGGATCTGATGCATCCGCTGTAGGTTTTTTGATTATGTGGACGACTTGTCCTGTTTTCAGGCAGTCTGGGAGGATCCCTTGCGTTAGCGATGCATTTATAATTTTGGTCCAGATTGGTACAACAATATGGCTGATTTCTTTTAGTCATTTTGCGGGTAGCGGGTCATGATAATGATTCTTAGGTTTGATGTCCGAGAGCGTTTTGGCTACGGTATTCTGATCATATAATTTGAAGGTATCCCAGTGTGCTTTATTTTTGGCCTTCTTACAGCCAGTTTCCAAGTTGGTATCCATCTGGTCTACTGGCTGAGCGAGTAGGTTATCCGCAGCGCTTTTGAGCTCATTCTCGAGTGATATATATATATATATATATATATTACCTACTGGCGATAGCCAGTAGGTATATTTAGTTAGGATTGTTTTCCATAGGGAAATCGCAACATTCTATTGGGAATAACTTTGGCGCCGGTTGAGGAATCTTCCTGAAATTTTCCTTAACTTTGCCTCGCGGCGCTCCGCTCCTTCCCTGAAAGTTTGGGGGGGGGATTCGTCAAGCGGGGGCCGAGATAAAAGGGGGGTCCCAAAACGTGTTTTCCCCATGTTGATTTCCATAGGGCGGTTGGACTCACTTTTAGCCCGAACGGCTGAATGGTTTTCCACCAAACTTGGCAAAATTGTAGGGACTGGTAGCCCGATGTGCCTTTGCTACGTCTCAAGATATGTGCTCCAGTGGTTTTTACGAAAATTAACTTTAAAAAAATATATATTGGGCTACATTGGGCTATATATATGTTAGAGCCCAAATGTAGCCCAATGTAGCCCAAAGATGGCCACCAGAAACAAAAAAAAACAAATGTAGCCCAAATATCAGCCAGATGTAGCCCAACTATAGCCCAATGACAGAATGTCCCAGAGTGTTCTAAAGAACAACTAGAGCGCTAACAGTCTTACTTATGACAAAAGTATGGCACACCTGAAGTCATCTTGATTGGAATAAAGTGTTAACACTTAAAACATTTAATTTGCAGAGGAACAAAATGAGGGGGTTCATTTTGCCATAGAAATTATGATTAGTGCTGAAGAAAGAAAAATTAGGGCACATTTTGAGTGACTTCTCAAATCCTCTTATATTTCATTAAAAAAATTCTGATATGCAGTCTCCCAAGATGGCCACCAGAGACAAAAGAGCCCAAATGTAGCCCAAATATCAGCCAGATGTAACCCAACTATAGCCCAATGACAGAATGTCTCAGAGTGTTCTAAAGAACAACTAGAACGCTAACAGTCTTACTTATGACAAAAGTATGGCACACCTGAAGTCATCTTGATTGGAATAAAGTGGTAACACTTAATACATTTAATTTGAAAAGGAACAAAATTAGGGGTTTCATTTTGCCATAGAAATTTTATATATATATATATATTCACTGAAAAAACCATAGGTTACACACCAGTTATCGTTAGGAATTAGCATTTAAAAAACCTTTGAAATTCACTGAAAAAACCATAGGTTTCACACCAGTTATAGTTAGCTGGAAATTTTACTCACATAAAACCATTGAAATTCCCACGTTATAGTTAGTTGGACTCACTATAACTTGCACGTCTGCAATGCACTGCTGATGACGTCACATATTACATCACTCATGCATATATTTAAATAGTTAAACATTACTCGCTAATATATGTATTCACTAAGATACACTTAATAAGCCAGTTAACCAATCAATTTTTTTTTTTAAAAACACTGAAAAAACCATAGGTTTCAGGCCTTATATAGTTAGGAATTAGCATTTAAAAAACCTTTGAAATTCACTGAAAAAACATAGGTTTCAGGCCTTATATAGTTAGGAATTAGCATTTAAAAAACCTTTGAAACTATGGATAGGTTTATAACTAGAGTGGCGGCAGTCATAGAGAAGGAGATTGCGATGACGGAACGTCGCCTCTCAGGGGATCTCCTACCAGCTAGACGATCCTCTCTTGGCTCTGCGGCCAAATCCTTGTCACCTCTCCGAAATATGGCTCCACCCCCACTCTCTTTAGAAGTGTCTGTCCAACCCAGGCTGTCTGAAATAGGTGATAGTATAGAGAGGTTAGAGAACCTAGTAGTACAGTTAACACCAGGTGTTGCCAGTGACGAGACTGTGGGAGGGTTGATTGTACCTTTTCTTCCCCCTGTTACTAGTCAAAATTCCCCATTGCCAAACCCTGCTCCTCCTGTGGGTCTTTCATTGCCTTGTGTGTTTCAGGGTGCTTCGAAACAAATCAAGAGGAAAAGGGTTGTGAGTACACGCAAAGGTAGACATCCCATATTTTTTAAACGCCCCAGGAAGCAAGGGTTGAGGGCCACGGGTGCAAAATTAGGAAATGGTCCGAGCACTGAGTATCTGGATGGGTTGGGAGAGCTTCCGTCCCAGGAATTGGGACGTGATATTAACGGCAAGCCACCTCCTATCCAGGTCCCAGTTTCTCTGGACCAAATCATTGATGTGCTTAATCACTCTCTGATACCGCTTCTTGACCAAATTAAGAGGGTGGAGGCTAGAGTAAATAGTCTCGAGCAGTCGACTCTTGACAACTTCTTTTCACTCAAAACTCTGATTAAACATCAGACTAGGAGTAGTGAGGTCTCCACATGTGGCAGTCTGGGAAAAGGAACAACACTTGTTGCTGCTCCGGTGCAAGATCCAGTCCCGCCAAAGGCGGTCTCCCCAAAGGTACCAAGTGTGGCTCCAATTCTCACTACCACTGCCCCATCTACGTCCAAAGCAGGCCCCGCTCTACATCCTATCCCAACTCAAGGGAACACCATTATGGTTTCTAAAGTGCATAAGAAGCCAACGCAACCAAAGGCTCCAGTGGGTGGGTGTAATTCTAAACTTAAGCAATCACCCCTAGATAGTGTAAAGACCAAGGGAGACGGGGCAGCTTTGCCAGATAATTCTGCTAAAAGCCACTCGGCAGTACCTCTTCTAGCTGCACTGGCCTTGAAGAAAGTGTCTCGCATTCCCTATGCTGATCTCCCCCCAGATTGCCATCCTTATGTCGTTGTGCTGGTTAAGGTCCCACCCTTGATAGATAACCAACTAGAGACCCACCAGGCCTTAAAAAATAAAAGCCTTCACTGGTTAAAAACAAATAAACCACTCCCTGCGGGCGTAGACGGATTAATCCTTGGCGTCCGCAGGGTGGACTGGGTTGGTAAGGGCAGGAAGCAGTTGGAGGGAGACTGCGTTATTATCAACTTCCAGGACAACAGAGTAGCTAGATCGATCTATACCCAAGATCAAGTGGTGGGTGGCCCCGGAATTAGCGCAGTGGACCTGACCTATTTTTACCCGCGGGCTGCTAACCACGCTATCTTTAGGCCTATTATGGGGGAAATGAGCAAGGGTGCTATTGGTGGAATACGTAGCATGTTTGAGCCCCTCTTCTATCCCCAGACCGGGTGGTCAGGCCAAAATTGTGGCCCCAGGACCTACTGACTTGAGGTAACGGCAGGACTGGAAAGGGGGGAACTGGGAGAGTCTTTACACGGCACTGCAACGTCACCTATTTCTCCCTCCCTCAATAAAACCCAAACTATACCATTGGTTACCTTGGACCCTTCGGGGGACCTGGTTTCTATTGGTCGTAGGGGATCACTGCCATGCGTGGATAGAGTGGCTCTATGTCAAGAGACAGTTTCCCCATGCGCTCCAGCTGTGACGGACCAAGTCTTGAAGGTCTTCAGCTGGAACGTTGCTGGAATAGCCAGAAAACTGGCATTGCCCGACTGGATTGCATTAGTGGAAGAGTATTCCATATGCATTTTCCAGGAGACATGGAGTAGGGAGCCAGTACACAGGGTGGGGTACTCTGCTTATGCCATCCCAGCTGTCTGCCCAGATTTGGGCAGGGGACGACCTTCGGGGGGACTCCTTATCTGGGTAGCTTCATCCCTAAATTGTAGGGTAGTGGAAACTAAGACTAATAGCCCTGATTTGCTTAATATTATACTAAAGGATGCTAGGGGTTGTGTCATTTTGAATATATTCAATGTCTATGCCCGAGGCACTAAGGGGGGGAGGCAGTCACCCACAATCGCACTGTTGGAGGACTTGTTAGGGGCAACTCCACACAAAGGCCACATCCTGGTTGCAGGTGATGTCAACTGTACGTTCGAGCCCTTGGGCTCGGATGTCACCCAAGACCAGGATGAGGAGGATGGCAGGAGGGGGATACCAGTTCTAGAGCTGCCCCCGATCAAAAAGTGGTCAGAGGTGGCATTGCAGCTAAATGCCCTTAGTATAGAGCATGGCCTGAGGGCTCTTAATGGAAGGACTAGCTTGGACAAGGGGGGTGCCCATACATACAATAGGCCCAATCACTCATCAAGAATCGATTACATCTTGCTTGATGTGTGTCTATGGAGCTCAGTGAGGGATATGGTAATAGTACCCTCAGTCGAAAGTGATCACAACTTGCTGTCCCTCACTCTAACCCCCTGGTGGTCTGTTAGCAGTGGGGGCCCTGTACCTAGTCCCACGATTGACCTAGGCGAGTCGGAGGTATCCCTTTGCGGTAGGCGCTTGAAGTGGTCAAAACTTCTCTTGTCTGCCGGAAAACTGGAGGCTGTGTCCCAGCTTTTGGCCTTAGCCCATCACAACTTAGGCACAGTCAGTGGAAGCCTGGGGGAGGTTTGTGAAGTATTTTGCGACTTAACTGGGGCCCTGACAAATCTGTTCACTGTGCGACAGAAGCATATTGGGGCGGGAGAAAGGGCCAAGAAAAGTGAGGGCTGGTATACTCACAATTGTAGGAAGGCAAAAAAAAATCTAGTTGAGGCAGTAAAAGCAAAATCCCAAGTCAGGACAAGGGAGGCTAGGAAGGTCTACTCCAAGTCCATCCAGATAGCAAAGAAGGAATGGGAGGAGAAATTCTGGGCGGATTTGCTGGCTGCTAGCAAAGGCAAAGACGCCAGGGGGTTTTGGAAATTGATAGGTTCCCGTAATAGACCCGATGATACCCTGAGGACCTGTACTATTCCACCCCAGAGCTGGTTCCATCATTTCGGGGCCTTATACTCAGCGATAGAAGGGCCCCTAAATGAGCCAGTTGTATTCCCCTCTTTGTTGGAGGTCAGCACCCTTGACCTGTTTACACCGTGGGAGCTTGAGAATGCCATCAAGACTGTGGTCCCATTGAAAGCTGCTGGCCCGGACGGGCTTCCAGGGGACTTACTGTGTGCCTACTCATCTGACTGGGGTCTTATGATCTCGGCCCTCTTGAATGACATCTTGGAGGGCGGCCCGATCCCAGAGTCGTGGAGAGGGGCAGTGGTAGTCCCTATTTACAAAAAGGGTAGTAGAGACATCCCAGGGAATTATAGGCCAATAAGCCTGATTGACTCTACACAAAAAGTAGCCGGAAAAGTCATTCTGGGGAGAATCCTTCAATGGGTGGATGAGAACCAAGCTCTATCGGACTTCCAAGCAGGCTTCCGCTCAGGAACAGGCACAATTGAGCAGGTCTTTAGGTTAACACTCCTGTACTGGAAGGTGGTGGAACTGGGCAATGGCCGTCTCTATTTGGCCTTCATCGATTTGAAGACTGCCTTTGACCTAGTTCCCAGGGAGGAACTCTGGAGGGTTCTCCACGGACTGGGATTGCCCCCGTACATTTTGTCTCTCCTCACTAAACTTCATACGAACAACTTTGCCCAGGTTCGTTGGGGGAGAAACGGCGAAACAACAGATAGGATCCCGGTCTGTAGGGGTGTCAGACAGGGTTGCGTCTTAGCGCCCACACTCTTTTCTCTATATGTAAATGGTGTGGTGGAGCATCTGCTTCAGGAACCTGCGGCTGCACCCTCCCTGGGGGGGGGGTGCGGATTCCAACATTGTTGTTCGCGGACGACACTCTCCTTATTTCAAAGACCCCCCAGGGGCTTCAGAAGTTGTTGACCCGTTTTCAGGACTTTTGTGTATCCAGAGGGCTGGTGATAAACGTAGAAAAAAAAAACGAAATACTTGATACTACGCCCACCAAGGAAACTAGGTCGTCCTCCCACTCTGAACTCGGTCCCTCTGGAGAAAGTGTCCGAATTTGATTATTTGGGTCTACGTTTGAGTGACAAAATGAGTTGGTCTTCCCACATCGACAAGATGGTTCTCTGCCACAAAAGGGTAGGGGGTGCCTTACTCAAGGAATATCATACATCCTCCAGATCCATAGTGGCGCCTGCAATTGAGATCTACAAGGCAAGGGGGGTTACTTCTGCCCTGTATGGCGCGGAGCTATGGGGTCATTGTAATTTGAATTCTTTATCCAAGGCCGAAAATAAACTTCTGAAGGACCTCCTAGCTTTCCCCTTGAGCACCCCTACAGTCCCGGTGCTATTGGACTTGGGCTGCAGAAGTATCAAAGACCATGCCCGTCTTCGCCCATTGCTCTTATGGTCCCGCATATGGAGGGTCCCGGAACTAAAATCCTATGCCGATGGCTTATCAGAAGTAATGAGCATGGGGGGCTGTAACAAGATCAAGTGGCTGAGGGACACAAAAAATCTTTTGGGGGAATTGGGCCTAGGAGATTGCTGGACCACAAGATCTGCTCCTCCTAAGGCAGTCCTTAAAAAACTATACTGGGACTGGGTCTCTTGCCAACTAATTGGGAATCCACATCACTGCAATTCAACTGCAGCGTTCCTCAGAATAAAGGATGTGGTACTATACGAACCGTACATGGATTTAATTACTATGCCAATGGATAGGGTCCTTTATTTCAAGTTTAGAGTTGGCACTCTCCCGTTAGGAGTAACTGTATCTAAGTGGAAGTCCCATGCTCATTTATCCCCCTTTTGCGCATGCTGCCCAGCCAGGCCTGAGACGGTGGCACATGTACTTTTTGAGTGCCCAGACTATATCCACCCAAGGAGATACTGGTTGAAACCCCTCTTCAAATGTTTGTGAACACGTATCCATTCGGTGGCTCTCCGTATTTTACTGACTGATACCTCCCCTCTTATAGTCTGTGGTGTCTCCAAATTTTTAAAAGTTTTTGGTTGATTCGTTGCAACAGATTGTCCATTTCGGTTTAATCCCTTTTTAGCTAATTTATTTCGGGGGATCCCTATAATTTTATCTTCTTAAAAATGTATGACATATCTGTAGTTTTTTGTAATGTTGTTTTTATAATGTATGTTATGCTTGTAAGATGTCTTTGCATATCGAATAAAGCTCTCAACCAACCAACCATAGGTTTCAGGCGTTATATAGTTAGGAATTAGCATTTAAAAAAACCTTTGAAATTCACTGAAAAAACCATAGGTTTCAGGAGTTATATAGTTAGGAATTAGTTTTTAAAAAACCTTTGAAATTCACTCAAAAAACTATAAGTTTTAGTGGTGTTATAGTTAGCTGGACTTTTTACTCATACAAAACCAATGAAATTGCTCCTATATAGTTAGTTGTACTAACTATATTTCGCGCACCCGCAATCCACTGCTGATGATGTCACATATTAGATCATTCATGACATGGTCAGTGACATCACTGATGACATCTCAAATGACATCACTGATGACATCACTGATGACATCATCCACGTGACAATCACATACACCTTTTCATACACTATTACAATTTTTCATCACTGTTTGTAAAATACAGAGTATCATATTTAAATCCATTGTCACAGCAATACAAGTATCTAAAAATCCACTCAGTGATTCATAGATGTATACACACATCTAATCACTTACCTATGGATTCACTCATACATGCTGTCAATGAACAATAGAACACTATCAAAAATACTTATACATCTATATCGACATTAAACAACAGCACGCATCCTATTCACATATGAAGTCATCCTACTCACTTATGCAAACAATGGATCATACTTACATATTTACTTAGCAAAACACTTATACAAACACCACTTCTTCTATTCATTTAGATAGTAAGTCATACTTAGTGAATTATAAAATCATTATTACAAGTATACAGTTATCCATACAGTCACTCACATAATCATTGTGTCTTATGTATACTTATTTATATACAACAACTGACACATACACTGCCTTTTATTTTTCTAGTTTGTTGGACCTGTACCTTTGAGAAATATATTTGCTCATCACCACACCCATAAAGAGATTCCCTCACCCAAACTGTTAGAACATGTAGTTTTAACTTCATATATCTACTGAATCAACTATTCACACATCTTTGGACAGTCACACACCCCCCACCGAACCACACACACTTTCACACTCCCATACAAATACTCAGTTAACTAATCAATAACTAATATAGACTTTCACATAGCTAGTAACCAACTGTAGAATCAGTTTACAAAACAACTGACAAAGTGATACAGATATTCACACAGTTTAGTCACTATCCACTATATTTAGTGAGACATTATATATTGATCAAGTAAACAGTCAATTACACTGCTACTAAATCCTCCATCCAAATATTTATTTATATATATCCACTCATTCTTCAATGTAAATTGCTATATATATAATGCATATTTAAATAACGAAGCAAACCACATTCACTGGATGATGTCATCAGTGATGTCATTTGAGATGTCATCAGTGATGTCACTGACCATGTCATGAATGATCTAATATGTGACATCATCAGCAGTGGATTGCGGGTGCGCGAAATATAGTTAGTACAACTAACTATATAGGAGCAATTTCATTGGTTTTGTATGAGTAAAATGTCCAGCTAACTATAACACCACTAAAACTTATAGTTTTTTGAGTGAATTTCAAAGGTTTTTTAAAAACTAATTACTAACTATATAACTCCTGAAACCTATGGTTTTTTCAGTGGCCGCGACCTGTGTGCTGACGTCAGGAGCGCGGGGAGGAGCGGCGTCCAGGAACACGAGTGACCTGCAGTTGGGTTTCCAGAAGCGGCAGGCCCCGCTCGCTGGTTAACCACTTGTACGTGCCCCTGCAAGCATGTCCAAATTTCCGCCAGCTGCTGCCTAAAAGCCACCTCATGCTTTCATTAACCCGGTAGTCCGCCTGAGCCGCGAGCGCGTCCATCGCCTCGCCGCGCGCTCCATCCCCGAGTGCCCATTCCCCTTCCCCACCCATTGCTCTCAGCCCTGATCCCAGCTGGGATGCTCTCAGCTAATGATCCCTGATATGACATCCCTCTTATTATAAACAACAGTGAAACAAAGAGAGGGAGGGAGGGGAGATGAGCAAGATCGACAGGGCTACTCTCAGCGTCCGACTCGATCTCTCTGGATTTGCTACTGTGGCCTACATTAGCAGGCAAGCTGGCGTTAGGTATCAGAGCGGCCGAGCTTTGATTGGAGAAATCTCTGCAATAGGATTATTAAAGGAGAATTTGTGCGCGTATTTGATGACACACGGTCCGGAGCCCGGGTCTAAATTTAGAAGTTAAATAAAGTAAAAGCTAAAAAAACAAGCATTTACAATGCAACGGTTTCGCCTTTGGAAAACTTAGAGCTATTGGCAATGTAAATGACAATGCCATTTATTTATCTGTTTTCAAAACCAACACAAATACAAATTTTGTCATTTACAGTACCAATAGCTCTAAGTTTTCCAAAGGCGAAACCGTTGCATTGTAAATTACAGTGGGGTAAACAACAATGTATATTAAGAACAAAAATGCAATTGCGCAATTATCGTTACATGTATTTATCACTCCACCAACATAACTCATGATACATTGAAACTGTCACACATTAGGACATTCTCACACAGTGGGCTATATGCTTTCTGTCTTTCAAACATGATGGTGCAGTAGCAGTCAAGATGAATGTATTACCCTAAACAGTTGTTTTTTTCTGAATGTTGATATTTCAGGCTGTAGGCACCTTTCACGTCCCATGAAAAATTACTAAATCTAAACTAATGTTAGTGATAGATTAGTTACCCACATAAGCAGAACTTGCTAGGTTTAAAGAACCAGATTGTGAAAATATTGAAGGCAGGACCGATTTCACTTACATAATTGCCAAACAAGGCCCACCAAACCTAGGAGGCAGTCAGTATTCATACTAATAAACACGTGTGCAATCTGAACACTGCAGCTCCTTATAAATGGCTCACATGACTTGCATGGCAAAATTTGAAATTTCGCACAACAGAATAAATGCACCTAAATCCGCCGTGTAAAACTGTATTTAAGCAAAAGAAAATACGCTGCAAATATCTGGAACACTCATAAGTAAGATACAGTACACCAATTTCCAATATGCACTCTTGTGGCGTGACCGACGAAAATTTAAGTAAGCGCTCGAGATCACACAATGCAGCCAGATAAAAAAAAAGCCGGCATGAAAAGCGAAATCTCTAGGTCTCCGGGCAGAAAATATGCTGCCTCACCATCTCTCTTAAAAGTAATGATAGAGTTGTTAAAAGCGCCTCAATTCTTCTTTGGAACTGTGTTCGCGATATCATCTGTGTTTTGACAGTTCTGTTAGCTTTGGCCAAAACGGTGAAAGCTATTTATGGAACCTGGTAAATACTCATCTCCCAGGATGTGGTATTTACCACATGCCCTAATTACCACCAATTATGAGTTTTCCTCATTAAAATAAGGAATGACGTGAAATCGGGGCTTTCTATAATTTCATACCAAATTCTGCATATCTCGGAGTTCACCCCACATTTTCAACTAGTACGCTGCAACAGAGCTGGCCTCCCCGAAGAAATGCACTTGTGCTGTAAATACCACATCTCATAATTCCGATCACTACGTAAACTGGTATTTACACAGTAATGGGAATCTATTCCATAACTTGTAAACAGTGCCCTAGGCTCACTCAGAATTCTGCACCTGAAAATACCTAGTCATCTCTCAGAGCCTTACTCTTAGTAATATAGGGACTCACTAAGAGCTAAACAACCGCTAACAACCAGAATTATACAGAATTCTGCTCTTGATAATGCACAAAACCATCCACTACTTTGCACATGATAAAACATAGGCTTAATCAGAGCAGATCCATGAGAATAACCACATTCACTGAGATTTGTTCTGAAAATACTCAAGCTAGATCACAGCTGTGCTGCTGAGAATACACAGCACCAGACAATGCTGTCCAGAGATGACATCCAATAGGACAAATGCTTTCCTCAGAAAATTTCAGAATAAGAGATCTTTAATGCATTAGGTAAATACTGCACCCCAGAGTATCGGTACTTACCAGAGTGCTAAATGCTTCATTACATTCTGGGCCATTTGTTTTTGGGCCCTTTTGCACCCCATCTAGATTAGTTATTTTTTATTTTAACCTTGGAAGAGATAGCGCACGCATACGTCATCGTGGACTGGGGGAGATGCACCGGGGAGTGGGAGTAGAGGAGCAATCGAGGCACTTGAGGGGCGGAGGCACGAGGAACAAAGAGGACGGCCGACTCGTTTGCTGCAGACAGGGTCTCTGCAAAGTGTCACCTTTCATCTCTTTCCCTCGCAGGTCTCGTGCATGGTTTCGTGAGGCAGGTCACGTGAACGTGGGCTGTGTGGCATCTCTTCTTGAGAGGCTAAATAGGAGTGGCAATATCCTCTTCGAAAGACAATTGTCTGGTATAGGCATTGCTGGCTGAAGTTTTGGGATACATTTGCAATATTTTTTGCCTCTGATCGCCGCTCTTGCATGGTTTCGAGGACAGGCTCGCGGAGTTTTCAGTCCAATGGTCTTATATTTTGGAGCTGGTGAGGATGGAGCCAAAGAACTGTGTGCTTTATTTTTGGTACCAAGGTCCAATGTCGGTTCCGAGGCTGATTTTCTGGAGGTGAAGGTCCCTGCTGTAGGCTGATGTCTTGGCACCAAGCCAGAGGGTGGGCATCCAAATAAGTGTCGGTGCGCACCATGCCTTTGTGCAGTGGCAACTTGTGAGCCGTTTTATCAGCCAGAGCAGATTTTTGGGGCTTTGAGTCAGGGGTAGGTGTACTCGTGGTCGGACGCTTTTTTGAAAGACCCTAGGCTGGCTCGATCTTGTTCTGTCTCTGACTAGGATTGAGATTAGTGGATGAAGGCGGAGTCCTGCTCGGCTGCAGAGACTGCTGCTTCTTCCCCGTCTGGCTGGCCAAAGATGTTTGGTGTGCTGTCAGTGTCTACGCTTCATCGGTTCCAAGGAGTTTTCTTAGGCTGGAATGACCAGCAGGACTAACCGGTATCTTCCAGAGAGTCAGGCAAGAGGCATACGTTACAGACTGAGGTTTGACCAGTGTAAAGATAGTTCAAATGGCACTTCAGACAGAAGCGGAACGGAGTGCATTCCTTCAGCAGCTCATTTTCCTGTTAGAGTTGTTAGATGTCAAGAGTTGTTAGATGTCAAAAAGGGCCCAGCCAGGCGTGGCCCCATAGGCCGTCAATAAGAGTCCAAGGACCTGACATGCAAAACTGTTCTTGTGCTCAGAACGCAGAAGTGACTACACGATCAAGATAATACCGTTGAGTTAGAAGATCTATAGACAAACAGAAAGGAGCCCAAAACTATCTCAAACCTGAGAGTGAGATTACATCCGAACCGGTCAGCAAAAAGAAACAAGTCAGGTCCCAGGCCGCGCTGTGATTGGCTGACGTCACGGGGGTGTCCCGGCCGGCAGCCAATCACAGCGCGGCCCGGGGAATGACGTCACGGGGTTTCCCGGGCCGGTAGCCAATGACAGCGCGGCCCGGGACAAAGGGGCGGGGCTTAAAAAAAGCCAGAGAAACGCCCCCGAATCGCGGTTTCTCGAGAAAGCGCGATTGACAGCCTCTGTCTCCCAATGGCTAGCCTCCATTTATGGAGCTAGCCAATGAGAGGCAGAGGCGGGTCATCGATCACATATACATCTCAAGAGGTTTTGCTAGCGCATGCGTACTTCGTACGCATTGGCTAGGCAAAACCTAAAAAGGGCTCTCGTTCCTCGCTCTCTGCCCACATCCGCCTTTTAAGGCGCACGTTTCCCGCCCCCTCCAAAGGTGGCAGAAAGATAATCCCTCTGTGGCTCTGCTGTGATGTACAGGGAGGGTCAAGGACATGCCAGCTGGATACCGCTGTGAATTATTTAGGAGCATTCGCATTTAGATGCTAATGATAAATCTGCAGAATGCTTTTTACCCGTAAAAGGGATGCGTCACTGGAATCATACAATTGTTTTCTCTCACACAAACAGACAACATTAATCTCCAGGCTCCCACAGTAGTGTGCGCACATTTATCAGAAGCATGCTACAGTGCAGGTAGTTGAAATCTGCAAAGCAGTGTGGAGATTCAAGGTGGCCTCACTCTCTGGGAATCTTGGTCACTGAGCAGTCCCCTTCTTACACCCCTTTGCCTTTCATGAATTATAGGAAGGCCCATTGGAGTTATGTGACTGTGGGGCTGCAGGGCTTTTCGCATAATTGTATATTTGCCGCATTTGGCGCATAATCCATCCATCATTGCCTCATAATCTGCAGAGTTTAACAAAAAAAGTTTCTAGCTCAGTTGAAAAGTTAGAAAAAACACAGCGACATGTTGCCGCGCGGTGGAAAGACCTTCGCAAAGATTGACTGGTCACCTTTCTATAACTTATTGCTATATTTGGGTGTTAAACTGGAAGTAAAGAGGTACAACTAATGCACAGACAGTGCTATCAAGTTTAAAAATGTCAAAATCTATATACTACTATTATAAAGGAAGAACTTTGCACCTTTGAGGCAGGTAAACTCGGGAACCACAGCGCCAATCCACACACCCGATACATCATTGTAATCGTCAGGGTGTGCAGATGGACATAGGCTATATAAAGTATAAAAATATGCGTTATTTAAAAAATTAACATAAAAAAAGTAGTCCCTTCGAAGTAGCGCCGGCCGCGACCTGCGTGCTGACGTCAGGAGCGCAGGGAGTAGCGGTGTCCAGGAACGCGAGGAGGAGCGGCGGACATGGTGCGGGGGAGGAGCGGTGACGAACGGCGGTGAGGACCGGCGGACAGGCGGGAGGAGCGGTAAGCGGTGAGGAGCGGCGGAGCGGTGAAATGAGGAGGAGCGGCGGCTTAGGTAAGGCTCCGGGCAGGCGGGGGTCAGGGTGGGCGGGGGTCGGGGCAGGCGGGGGACGGGGTGGGCGGGGCTCCGGGCTGCTGCACAATGTGCGGTGAAATGAGGAGCGCGGGGGAGGGGCGGCGGCTGAGGTAAGGCTCCGGGCAGGCGGGGGACGGGGCGGTGGGGGCCCGGGCTGCTGCACAATGTCGGGGCGGGCGGGGGGCCGGGCTGCTGCACAATGTCAGGGTGGGCGGGGGTCGGGGAGGCCTGATTGCTCCCGGACAAGGTCGGGACGGGCTGCTAGTATGTATATATATATATATATTCTATTACTGTGACTACACGGAGGAGCTACGATGACTTCATCGACGGATCCATGGCCCGGCTGAGAACGGATACAAGCGTCTAGGGGACCCGGGAAGGGTTCAAACTTTCACTTGCACAGCTTTTGCCATAAGAATATTCCTCGCCCACACGCTCAGGGCCCTACTTGGGACACAAGGACTGGGTGGAATCACTTACCTGCATGTCGTGGACAGGGCATGCTGGTACCTGTAGTCAGCCGACGCTGCTGCGGTGCTGTTCGTGAATCCAACCCCGCCCACCTGAACAGCCAATCCAGGCGGGACAGAAGGACATTAAATAAAGACTCTTCTGGCGATTTCAAACTGTAGCTGGGGCTGGCATCTGAGGAAGGTATTGCACCGAAACGCGTCATGCTAGCAGCTCCATGAAAATAAAGACCCTTCCCATACTCCCCTGCTGTGTCTCTCCGGTTCTTTTACTCTAAAGAATCTTTCGTGGCATTTACTTTGCACGCCAGTCCTGAGGCGTGCTGTGAGAGACCCGCTTCATTCAGAGGAAAGTGCAAACAGGACAACAGCTTCGGCATTCTTTTCTTCCAAGTTATTGGAACGCACTGACCCGCTGCACCCACTCTCAGCCTCTGTGCTTCTATTACTGTGACTACACGGAGGAGCTGCGATGACTTCATCGACGGATCCATGGCCCGGCTGAGAACGGATACATGCAGCTGAAGCGTCTACGGGACCCGGGAAGGGTTCAAACTTTCACTTGCACAGCTTTTGCCATAAGAATATTCCTCGCCCACACGCTCAGGGCCCTACTTGGGACACAAGGACTGGGTGGAATCACTTACCTGCATGTCGTGGACAGGGCATGCTGGTACCTGTAGTCAGCCGACGCTGCTGCGGTGCTGTTCGTGAATCCAACCCCGCCCACCTGAACAGCCAATCCAGGCGGGACAGAAGGACATTAAATAAAGACTCTTCTGGCGATTTCAAACTGTAGCTGGGGCTGGCATCTGAGGAAGGTATTGCACCGAAACGCGTCATGCTAGCAGCTCCATGAAAATAAAGACCCTTCCCATACTCCCCTGCTGTGTCTCTCCGGTTCTTTTACTCTAAAGAATCTTTCGTGGCATATATATATATATATATATATATATATATATATATATATATATTCTCTGAAAAAACAGGTTACAGGGACGTTAGGTTCAGTTTCACACCCACAACACCATAGAAATTCAGCAGTTTATTGAATTCCTTTACCATCTAAGGCCGGGAGAGCTAGTGGAGGTCAAGCAGTATTATTATCGGTGTCCTCTCCCTTGACCCTAAAGAAAACCCTTACAACTCTCAGTATTACCAGTTCCTATTCTTCTTTGTCAAAGGAAAGCAGAATATTGTAGGGATCAATAGCCATGTGTAGGTAGGCTGTGTGTGCCGCCTTCCCCAAAATACATTTTAATTTACCCCCCGGAACCTGGCCCACCCGGGCTCTCAACTAGAAACAAGGAAGGGAGACTGCCCTTTTTTCCCAATATTCTGAAAATGTGCTGATCCACTGCGAAATTGCTGCAAAATGTAAAAAATAGCAGCCTTTTTGTCCCTCGCGGGGTCCCTGGGAGACCCCACCACCAGGGTTAGGGGGTCAGGGTATTCCTACCCTGCCCCCTTCTTGTTTGTTTTACCTTTTTGTTTGGGACTCAGCTGAGTCCAATCCCCAAAATGCCTGCCAACACTTCCTGGTTGAACTGCTGATGGCCAATCAGATCGCAGAATGAGATCTGTTGCATTCACGAAGGCTCCATGCCTCTAGATATGCAAATTCGTTTTTTTCTCGAATATCTTGAAAAAACTGAATGGATTCACACAAAATCACAAACGTCTCTCTTTCTGTACCAAGATCTAGCTTTCCGCCAAATTTGGTGTTATCCATTCCGAGACATTTGGGCTGTAGTCATGTCTAAAATCCATATGGGAAATTGTGTGGGGGAAATGCATTTTGAGAACCCCCCTTTTTCTCGCCCGCTTGAGGAATCACCCTTAAATTTTCCGATAGCAGCTGAAGTGACTGGTAAACTAGTTTTGGAGATTTCATGAAGATTCGTCAAGGAGCATCAAACTGGAGACCGTTAGCTGGTAATATATTCACTGAAAAAAACAAATGTTACAGTGACGTTATAGTTAGAAAATAAATGTTAATAAACCTTAGAAAGCTACTTAAAAACAAAGGTTACATGGAAGTTATATTTAGGTTGAAAATGTACACAGACAAAGCAATAGAAATTGAGCAGTTATATTTATCTCAAGTAACGATAACTTGCACCCCCACGGTATTCTTATCAATAATTTCACAGCAAATTTGGCTATGATATTATTAAATATGTCATAGAAGATGTAATGAGTGGTGTAATATGTTGGGTAATTAGCAGTGAAATTACACAACAGTAACTTTCAGTGGGCAGTGCGCATAGATGAAATTGCTCTAGCCTGATTAGATGATGACCACAGAGAATTCTTGGTGCAGCCAATTTTCCAGACAGAAAAAATGTCAGTGTTTAAATGTCTACCAGGTGGCAAAGCGCAGGGGCTTGATGGCCTGCTAGGGAGTTCCATAATTAATAGGATACAATCCTGGCTACACACATGCTGACAATATTTGAGGACACACACAAAAAGTGCGTCCGCTGCATCTTTGCCACTTAAAATTCCTCTTCTTATACTGGGCAATGACTTAGCACTGTGAATCATGCTATTCACTCTTGTACATTTATTAGGTGCTTATATTACTGGTGCAGCTGTCCTACCAGATGTGATGAAAGTGTTTGACTTCGAACTTAGAATGGGAATTCTTACATAGAATATTCAAAAGGAAGTTTATGCGCAATTATTCTTTGATTGGATCATGTTATATGCTAACTCTAAAGAGTGTGTGTGTGTTAGCGAAATAGTGTTCAACCCAATGAATATAATGGGAAATGTCATTTACCCCACATGTGAAATCACGCACGCCATTACAACACAGAAATTATAAAGACTGCATTGGTGCATCGCATGCCATTACAACGCACGCCGTTACAACGACTTGCAGTAGGGGGCAGAAGTGTTGGATTTTAAATCTAACACCTTCCCTACTGTTGCACGGACTGGAGTTGGCATAGTTAATAACGCTATTCCAGCATCCAGCGCCCCTCTACAGCAAGTCGTTGTAATGACTTGCTGCACAACGCTGAGACCGCTTATAATGGCCGCCCAACGCTGATTACGAGCACTGAATGCTGTGAATGCCGGGCGCTGGTTGCTCTGACGCTCGGAGCATTGCCGCTGTTCGCTGCTGCCGCTATCCCACGGACAATTCCTGGCGGCTGCGAGTTTCGAGTTTTAAGTTTTGGTTTCGGCGCGGTGAGTGGCGCCCGCGCTGAGCCTGCTTTCTCTCTGCCCTGCCCTGCCTCGCCATACCCTGCATACCTGCATGCTCCTGAGCCTCCCCGAACAGACTAGAGCGGGAGCACGGACAGGTGGAACAGAGCGGGCAACCCACAACACATAGCGGGGGTCCATCAGGGTTCTACAGGCGAATTACAGGAGAGTCATAGGTGGGGCACAGTGAGCATCATGAATATATGCGCAACAACACCGGCGAATACCTGCTGCTGCTGCTGCTGTTTCTGTGAAAAGTGCTAAAAACACAAAGGAAACACTAAGGAAAGTTTATGAAAATTTGACTGAACTTACCGGAGCGGCGAGACGACCGCCTGCGGGCCTTTGAACCTTGGCCTGCACCTCACATCCTGCATCGTAGCGCTATGCCAGCGTTGCTTCTGCCTGCCTGCTCACCCCCTGCCGCCGTAAGATTTCCATCTGTAACACGGCCTCCGAGAGGGGTGAGCTTGAACTACACCACCCAGAGGCACCCACGGCCGGAAGCCGCACAGAGCACTAGCGCGCCAGGAGGCGCTTAAATCCACGGGTCATTTCCCGCATCGCGGGCTAAGCTCGGGCAAAGGGCGGGCTGTCTGTGGCCGTCCGAGGCCGGGCTGGGCAACAGATCTTGGTCCTCGCTGCTGAAACTGATCCCCTGGAAGTGAGACTTTTAGTATATTAATTCATTTTTGGGATTTTGATTTTATCCTAAGATATGTAAAATACTGTGCCTACAGGAGAGTAAGCAGACCATAGTATATAAGTATCTGGTAATTCATGATAGCCTTTATTTTTTTTTAGATAAATAACTTTGTGGTTTTAATCATAAAATATCAACCATGTCTAAACATAAAGCTGATAAGACTCCCACTGCTGTAGCCACATTAGATAGCTACTTGGTGAAAGTGGTTAATACAATTAACAGTGATAAAAGAGCGTCATTAGGGCGGGGGAGTTCTCCTGGTACTACCCCAATTTCACCTATCCTAGCGGGCGCCCCAATATTATCTGATAGTTGTGGCCCGGGAAACCAGGCGGTTGTATCTGTGGACGTTCTGGTTCATGCGGAAAATGTTCAGGACATCTCAGCCATATCAAATAATGATATTCACGATACCTCAAACAATGGTATAAAGGACCAGTGTTTATCCCCCCCAGAACATCCAGGGCTGTAAGGGCATGTAGGAAGACCCAAGCCAAACGAGGGGGAAACCGTAGTAAAAAAGACTAGAGACACCACCGAAACGCCCACTGGGGGAATCTGAGCCGGTAGGAAGCAAAGGCTCATGTAACATTAATGTTGATCAATTAAACCTTCTAGCCAGTATCATTGATGCAAAGCTAGAAGAGCTCATTAAACCCCTAGTGTCCAAACTTGATACCATTTCTGCTGAAGTTAAAAGACTAGGAGACCTTATGGAGACACATCTGACACGGACTGAAAGACCTAAATGTGGTGTTAAGGGTATAGTGGAAATAAATCAGGGCATTATCAAAGATGTTTCCAAGCCACCTAGTAATAGACTAACTGAAACTGAACGTGTTATGCCTGACCCGACTCCATTGATTGATTGATGCTTTATTTCGATATGCACATATCATAAAAGCAGTACAAAAAGATAAAAACAGCATGTCGAAATAGGTAAGACTGTACAAATGGAATGATAATTAAAACACGGTATGTCAGCATAAATTAACTAAAAAAGAATTAAATTGATATGGACAGTCTTCTAAGTCTTATCAACCAAGCCCATTTTAAAAATTTTGCAACAGCACAAACAATAGGAGGGGCTGTATTGGTTAAAAGAATCCGGAGGGCAACAGAGTGCAGACGAGTCCCCAGTTCTCTGCAAATGGGGGCAAGCCAACGTGATCTGGGGCGACCATAGTCCGGGCATTCAAAAAGGAAGTGTGGCACCGTCTCTGGTTTGTCCGGACAAGAGGCACAAAAACGTGAGGTGGGCTGGGCTTTATTCCACCTTGAACAGAGATCCGCCAAGGGCAAGGTTCCTAGCCGAAATTTTATGAACAAGGACCTATCCATAGCAACTGTTATGATATCCATATATGGCTCATACAAGACAACGTCTTTGAACAACAGGAAAGCTGCGGTGGTTTTGCAATGCTGCTGGCTACTAGAACGCTTCACGTCAACCCACTCCCAGAAAAGTTTTTTTAAAATCTTCTTTGGTGGAGCGGAGTGACTATGCCAGCAAGAGGCCAAACCCAATTCCCCTAAAAGATGTTTTATGTCCTTCAGCCATTTGATGCTACTCCAACCATCAGCATGCATTACTTCTGCCAGCCCATTGGCATACGATTGTAGCTCCGGGACCCTCCACAAGCGTGCCCAGAGCAGAAGGGGACGAAGCCGAGCCTGGTCCCTTATGGCTTTACAGCCCGTGTCCAAGAGCATTGGGATGGTCGGGCTGCTCGATGGAATAGCAAGAAGATCCTTGATAAATTTATTTTCGGCCTTGCTCAGTGAGTCGACTTTGCCCAAGCCCCACAGTTCCGATCCATAGAGAGAAGCAGGGACTGCACGAGCTTTGTAAATCTCCAGTATGGGTGCAACACAATGTTTTGAGGAGTTATTGTACTCTTTAAGAAGGGCGCCCCCCACCCTTTTGTGGGCCAGAGTCATTTTATCGATGTGGGCAGTCCAGCTCATTGCATCATTCAGACGGATCCCCAGATAATCAAATTCCGCCACTCTTTCTAGAGGTATGGAGATCAGAATTGGAGGGGGACCAAGTTTGCGGGATGGGTGCATGACTAGGTACTTGGTCTTGTCTATGTTAATGACGAGGCCTTTAGTGGTACAGAAATCCTGGAAGCGGTTCAGCAAAGACTGTAAACCTTGGGGGGTTTTGGAGATGAGGAGGGTGTCGTCGGCGAACAACAGAGTTGGAATTTTTACTCCACCCAGGCTGGGAGCATCTGTTGGTTCGCCCAGTAGGTGATCTACCACCCCGTTAATATAGAGGGAGAATAAGGTAGGGGCCAAAACACAGCCCTGTCTTACTCCCCTCTCGACCCTGATTTTATCGGTCTTTTCCCCATTCAGCCCCCATCTAACCTGGGCATAGGTGTTGGTGTGCAGGTTAATGAGGAGGTTCAGTAGGTACGGGGGCATCCCTAAACCATGAAGCACCCTCCAAAGTTCCTCCCTTGGTACCAGGTCAAAGGCAGTCTTAAGGTCAATAAAGGCCAAATAGAGACTGCCTTTGCCCAGCACCACCACCTTCCAGTGTAGCAACAAAAGCCTAAAGGCCTGTTCAATAGTTCCTGTACCTGAACGGAACCCAGCCTGCATGTCGGACAGAATGTGATTGTCGTCCACCCATTGAGTAATTCTCCCCAAGATGGTTTTCCCGGCCAATTTCTGGCTGGAGTCTATTAGGCTTATAGGCCTATAGTTCCCGGGTAAATACCGACTGCCCTTTTTAAAGATGGGGACCACCTCCGCACCTCTCCAGGAGTCAGGCACAAGCCCTCCCCCCATGATTGCATTGAGAAGTGCAGAGATTAAAGCCCCCCATTCTTCCGGGTAGGCACGGAGGATGTCCCCCGGCAGGCCATCCGGGCCAGCTGCTTTCAAGGGGACCAAGGTTTTGATCTGCTTTGTTACATCTAGGGGGGAAAACAGATCCAGGTCACGGTCTAGAGTAAAGGCTGGGATTTTAAAGTGATCATTAAGGGGGCCTTCAACAGGAGAGTAAAGATTTTGGAAATGGGAGAGCCAAGTCTGGGCGTTAATCGCACAAGTCCTCCGGGAATCGTCGGGACGATTCCTTTTGCCCACCATGTCCCAAAAACCTTTAGCATCTTTCCCTCGGCTGGCAGCCAGGAGGTCCTGCCAGAAGTTATCCTCCCATTCCATCCTAGCATTTTTCTGGCAGAGTGTGTAGTGTCTCCTGGCCTCCCTAGTCCTAAGTGGCAATTTGGACTTAACTGCCTCGATAAGAAGTGATTTCGCCTCCCTACACTTTTGGTTGTACCAGCCCTGACCCGGTCGTAGGCTGGGTTTCCTTCCGCTCGGGTGGGCTGGGACTACAAAGAGGTCGCCAATGGCCTGAATTATGGCACAAAACCTAGGTGTCACCTCCATCAGCCCTTCCTCTTGGCAGTCAAGATTGGCCAGGGCTGAGACCAGAAGCTGCCTAATCGCAGAGGTTTTCTCCTCCGAAAGAGCCAGCTTCGCCCACTTTATCCTTCGCCCACAGTTCGTGACCACTGACAGGTCTGGAGCGGGGTTACACGGAGAACCACTCACGGTGCTGTTGACGCACCTGTGGGAGAGGGTGAGGGACAGGAGATTGTGATCACTCTCCACAGAAGGTAAAACTACCATGTCCTCCACCATGTCCCACAGGTGTATGTCAAGGAGGAAATAATCAATTCGTGACGTGTGTCCTGGCCTGTTATAGGTGTGCGCCCCTACTTTGTCGGACCTGGTTCTGCCATTGGCAGCTCTAAGCCCAAACTCCATAACTAAGGAGTTGATCTGGAGGGCCACTTCTGTCCACTTTTTGACAGGGCCAAGCTCGAGGGGAGGAATCCCCCACCCATTATCAAGTTCCTCCTGATCTGCTAGGATGTCCAGATCGAGAGGCTCGAAAGTGCAGTTCAGAGCACCTGCCAACAGTGTACAAAACCTGTATGGAGATGAGCGGAGTTGCGCTTCCAAGCAAGCTATAACTGGGGATTCTCTTCCCCCCTTAGTGCCACGGGCATAGATGTTAAAAATGTTTAGAATGACTCTGCCCTGGGGGTTTCTAAGCAAAATATTTAGGAGGTCAGGGCAGTTAGTGTCCTTCTCCTCCACCCTACAATTAAGTTCGGTGGCTACCCAGATTAGCAAACCGCCAGAGGGGCGGCCCCTACCAGTTACGCTTTCTGCTGCCGGCAAAAAGTGGGTGGAATAACCCGCCTTGTGAAGGGGCACCCGACTCCAGGTTTCCTGGAACAGGCAAATGGAGTATTGCCCCACACGCTCGCTCCAATCCGGCAACGCCAACTTCCTTTCGAGGCCCGCAACATTCCAGCTGAAAACCCTAATCTGGGGGTCCGTTACAGCTGCAATGCTACAATCCTCGAAAGGGGGTGACAAGTCCGCAGAACCCACATCGAGGGGACCAGGCGGAGAATTGTGGGAAACCCCAGTCTCCCCCTTCCCCTCTACAGACTCGGCCGTAGCCAGAGTCTGCAGTGGGGAGGAGGAGCCATTGGATCTGTGGTATGGTGTTGACCCAGCGACAAAGCCTGGGGCCACAACATCCTCCCCCGGATCATAACTGAGTCAACAACTCCCAGGTCCCCAGTTTGGTATCACTGGAGCTGGGCATAGCTGCCGAGAAAGAACTCCCGGGGTCAGAAGGCCATGGGCAGTGTTTTCCATCAAAAATTGGCCCCCTGGGCTGCCAATGAAGGAGGGTTGTCCAAGGTGGATGGAGGGGGTGGTCCTAATAGACCGTGGATAAAAGAATGTTAGATCGACAATGTCGATACCCGAACCAGCCGTGGGTTGGCCTTGGGAGCATATAAATTGGGCAACCCTAGCATCTTGGAAATTTACAACCACACAATCCCCTTCAAACGATTTTTCCCCATGTCCAATCCAACCCACCCTGCGTACACCAAGAATAATTCCATCCACTCCCGCAGGCAAGGGCCTGTTGGCTTTCAACCAGTGGATGACCTTATTCTTTAGTGCCTGATGGTTTTCCCGCTGGGTACTCCCAATGGGGGGGACTTTCGTAAGGATGACAACATACGGGTGGCACTCAGGGGGGAGGTTAACTGGGGGGCACTTGCGTCTACTGTTCTGAGGAGGACCCAAAGGGAGCCGATTTGTAGGTGGGACGGGAATAGATGCAACCTTAGGAGTTGATGCAACACCACCAGTTGCATCAGATATAACAACCCCAGGTTGCGAAATAGGGCCCGTCCCTCCCTTCTTGTGTTGCCTTGGGGCCTGGGTAGCCACCGGGGATATTGCTGCTGGGGGAAGGGTAGCATGCACGTGGGCAACACAAGTTGGAGCCTTCGGCTTTACCTGTCTAAGACCGACCTTTGGAGCAGCCAAGATCGTATTCCCAGGTGCAGGGTGCTTGGGCGGCTGCATCAGTTGGTCTCCCTGGGGGGGTCTCACTGGGACCTCTATCCTGTTGGACTCATCTAACCTATCAGTCCTATCCTTACTGGGCTTTGGCTGGTGCTTGAGAAGGGTCTTTAGGGCAAAGAAATTGTCCCTAGTAGCCTGCTCAAAGCAGTCAAGCCTTTCCCCCAACCTCTTGACCTGGTCTATAAGTGGCAACACAAGAGACTTGACCATCTTCTCAAACGCCTCCATAGAGTGACCCACGTTGTCATGAACAGGTGTTAGTGTGGCCAACAAGATGGGTGGTACTGTATCAGTAACAGCCGGAGCGCTAATGGCTGGCCCTGTAGATACTGGTCCGGCGTTGCTCTGGGGGGGAGGACCCCTCAGGGGCGGGTACCTGGGATGGTTAGTGGTCTTAGATGGGCAACCCTTTCTAGTGTAATTTGCCCTTTTCCCCTTCCTTTTGATAGGCTCCTGGATGGGTTGCTTTTTGGTCAGAGCTTGTGGGACAGTAGCAGGAACCTCAGGGCAGTGTAGGGACTGTATGCCAGGTGAGCCTACTAAAGAGAGCTCATTGCATGGATCCACACGCACTGCACATGGGCTCGTACTGTGGACACCAACCAGTGAGCTATCGAACCCCTCTAAACCACCCATTGGAGGTGCAATAAGGGAATCCCCAGGTAAATCCCCAAGCAAAGGTGCAGGGGAAGTAGGATTTAGAGGGGACAACACTATTGCTGGCGATGGACTTTTAGCAAGTGGGAAGTCAAGTGAAAGGCGCCGTTCAGATATGGCAAGTTCATTGTCTATGACAGCCGCCACCCTTGTCAGAAATTTGTCCATAGAGCCAAACATAGCACCCCCGGGGGCACTCTCCCCGCAACCCCTCAAGGCCTTACCAGAGCGTGTTGACATGCTGAGATGCGGTACCACAGATTGAAACCGGTACGGTAGATGGAAATGGGGTGGCCCTGCCCTGCCTCCTCCTGCCCCGGACGGCCACAGACGGTCCCGCCCTTGTCCCGGGCTTCTCCCGGTCGCTCCCGCGAAGCGGAGGTCCTACCCTCCTTAAGATGCTGCTACTGTGTGTTGATTTGGTGATAGGCGGGGGGGCGTGGCCAGCGGGGAGAGCAGCCCAGGTGTTCCTGGTTGGGCGCGCAGGGGCTCCTGGTCGCTGGAGTCCCCTGCCTAGCTCGCAACCCCGCTAGCACACTTGCCTGACCCCGCGCTCCTCCTCAGCTCCTCTATGCAGCCCCCAGGCAGATGACGCGCTGCGGGACCCGCGGAGCGGGTCCGGCGAGTCGTAGCGCCGAGTACAGGAAGAATGGAGGGAGAAGGGTCCGCTGGGCAACAGGTCAGCAGGTCCGCCGTACTCCTCTAACAGGTAACGGTCTCAATGCAGAGTGACTCCATTAATCTGCCCAAATAAGCAGAGTACTGTAGCTCGAGAGAGTATTCCTACTGTAAGAGAAAGAAGGAATAATCGCTCCACCAACCTGCCACCTGATTGTGCCCCATATGTGGTTGTCTTGACTAACGTCCCCTCCCCTGGAAAGTCATTCAACCCAGCCCCAACAGGAAACCCACAATTCACTTAAAAACAAGACAGTTTCGTGGCTGAATAAGCAATGTGGCTTTCCGATAAATTTTTCTGACCAAATCCTATCTACGAGAAGGGCGAATTGGATAGGCCAGTCTAGAAAGACCTATAGGGGCGATTGCGTTATAGTCAATTTTAAGCATCTCCAACATGTAGCTACCGTCTTGCTAAGGGCAGCTTCACTAGCCTATGCTGAGAATAGTGTTTGCGTACGCCCATTAGGCTACTTTTATAGCCAATTTATTAACGTATCCTCCAATAATGATAAAAGTAGACACTATAGTCCCCATTTACCTGTACAATACCCTGGCCTTGAAAGTCACATGCAGAATAGATACCAAGCCCTAAGTTCGTTGGATTCTAACGACTGACTTGCCGAGGGGCGTGGGTTATCTGCAGTGGCAATTTCAGTAAGCCCAGAGATTGAATTAAATAACATACATCTAGATCTGGAGCAAATCAGCCGGGGGAACGATATGAGATCAACAGATGTGGGAGTATATTAACGGGGAACGCAATGGCGGGGATTAGTGCTATGGTAACAGCAGCCACAGCTGTCCATACTATAACGCACACCAATGTTATTAAAATTGTAAGTTAGAATCTTCCTGGACTTAAGTCCAAGGGGAAAGTTTTGGGTTGGAACGACTTTATTAACAGCTATGATATACTCTGCTTTCAGGAAACTTGGTGTAGGGAGGAAGTAAATTATGATGGTTATGTCTCGTACAGTTTGTTGGCACAAGGTTCTACCTCGGGGAGAACCAAGGGGGGTCTCCTGATTTTAGTCTCCATCAGGCGACAGATTACAGTGAAAAGGTATTGGTGTGTGGGAGCGCATGTACAGATCCTCTGGCTAATTGCGGACCAGGGACGTAATGTACTACTGGTTCATTATTATAATAATTTGTTTGATAATTCCAGGTCGACTGTAGTCCACAATTTGGCCAGCGCTATTGATAATTTCTTTACTGAATTTAATGTTGTTTTTGATTTTATCTGGGTGGGTGATTTTAACCTACCTTTGTGTGAACTGTCTACCCAAAAAGTTTGTGGGGTCCTTAATAATGATGGCGTGGATGATTTACATTTTAGACATAACAGTTATGGCGAAATATTGAATAAGTTCATGGGATGTCATGACCTGGAAATTTTTGACTTTGTTAAAGACGAATCTGGTCAGACAATCCCTACTTTTAAAAACAGGCAGAGTAGCTCTGTTATAGACCACGTGATTGTTTCAACTAACATCACCTCTCACTGTGCTTCTCCTAGGATAGAGGTCAGCTCTTTAAGCGACCACAATTATATTGTACCTTATGGGGGAGTAGCACTGTCAAAGTAGGTACTGTACTTACTAACGTAGAGCCTTGTAGACCAAATGGTGTAAGGCTTAGATGGATAGGGGAGAAAGCTAGTGAAATACTACACTATTGTCGGTGAGAGCCTGACAGATATTACCATCATATTGGATCACGGCACCGACAACGAGCGGGTTTTAGCTGCTTTTAATTCTATCAATAAATCTATTAATGCTAGGTTCACTAAACCTAAAAATGCCCATTGTAGAAATGGTCGGGGCTGGTTTGACCACGCCTGTACTAGCCTATTAAATAAGTTAAAACAGGCTCTTGTAAAAAAGCCTAGGGACACAGACCATATCATCAAAATAAGGTCAGACTACAAGCATGCTCTGAAAAGGAGAAAGCGAGAATTACAGCAGCAGGCCTGGGATTCACTCAACCAGGCCGCAGAGCTAGCTGATAACACCCTGTTTTGGGCAACAGTAAACTCAGCCTTCCTCAAAGAGGATACTATACCTGAATTAACATCTAATGTCTCTAGTGAGGGTTGGGTTACCCATTTTTCTCAGATTTTTGGTTCTGTTAACAGTGATGCTAGTAGCATTTATGACTGGCCTGTTATCTCACTGGACATTACTGTTCAAGAGGTTGAATCCGGTATTGGAGCTAGTAAGGGGGGCAAGGCTCAGGGACCCGACGGGGTGCCGATTGATGTATATAAAGCCGCCCCAAAGATGTGGAGCCCTGTGTTGACCAAAGTGTTTAATGCCGCTGTGTGTGCAGAGGCGCCAAATACATGGGGGGAATCCATTATAATCCCAATATTTAAAAAGGGCAGTCGGGCAGATGCAAAGAATTATCGCCCAATCTCTCTCCTTGACTCGTCAGTTAAGATCATGAGCCGAGTCATGTTGGTTCGATTAGAAGAGTGGGCTGAGCAAGAAGGCATTCTGGCAGACAGCCAGTATGGATTTAGGAAGGGACAGGGTACACTTGACCAGTGTATTAACCTTGAACTATTGATTGATAAATATACTGAAGCAAAGGAGGGCTCATTATATCTTTGCTTCGCCGATCTAAGTAGTGCCTTTGATATGGTGGACCATTCAATACTATGGCCAACATTGTTACATCTTGGAGCGCCGGAGGGTATAATCTTCTTTCTTGCCAGGTTATACAGAAAGTTAAAAACCTGTGTGCGCTACGGCACCAAAGGTGAATGCACCCCTAAATTCAGTGTTAAGCGAGGGATAAGGCAGGGGTGTGTACTAGCCCCCCTTCTTTTTATACTGTTTATTAACGAAATAGATACTATTTTAAAAACCGTAAACGCAGATGCACCCAAGATTAAAGGCGTTTCTGTTCCAGTGTTACTGTATGCTGATGACGCTGTCCTGCTCTCTAGAACTCCTATTGGACTACAGCGTCTGATGGACAGCTTTTCTACCTTTATTAGGGATAGGAAACTGTCCATTAACAAGGGGAAAACGCATACCATGGTCTATGGACACAGAAATAAAGCTTCTAAGGCCTTTTTTATCGAGGGCAATAAGGTGCAAGATGTAGGTAAATTCTGTTACCTTGGCATTACTTTCTCAAAGGACTGGAAGTGGACTAACAAATTCACGAATATTAGCAATAAAATGGCTAAAAATGCCCATGGTGTTTTTAGATTTGCGGCAAAAATCGGGGATAGACTTACTAAGGACATGGTCCATATCTATCAAGCTATATGTGTCACCATTGCTATGTAAGGAGCGGGAGTATGGGGACATACCTATGACCATAAGCTACAGGTGGAAGAAAATACCTTCCTAAAAAAGCTTTTATGCCTACCGACCTCTGCTCCTACTGAGTTCATACACCGGGAACTTGATATTAACTACCTAGCTGATGTCTTATCCGTGAGGCCACTTATGATTTGGCGGTCAATTTGGCTACAGGATGAGAAGTTGTTTAATAGATCAGTTATTTAGGACTGTTTATCGTTGGATAAATATTGTAATATTTCCCTTGGATAAGATATGTAGCTGATTGTTTCTTAGAAATATTTAGTTTAAATGTACTGACTGACCCGGGTGCCGCTTCTATGATCCCAAAAGCCGAGCTGAAAGCAACTTTTATGGCACATCAGGCTGGGAAACGGGGGTCAACAAACGCATTCCTGTCCACAGTCATGTTCTATAGTAAATATAAAATCAATGAAGGTTTTCCCAGATATTTAAGTTTGGTGACAAGACCTTCCCATAAGTTTGTGCTAACAAGACTGAGGTTTGGAGTAGCACATCATTTAGTGGCCCAGCCGAGTATTAAGAAACATCCAACTGGGCCGTGCCAGTGTGACGGCATCACCAAACAAAGCACCTTTCACTTTTTATTGATCTGCAAATTGTAAATGAATTTTAGGATTGCCTACTTGAAGTCCCTGTTTGTTAAACATGGTGTATGTACAGTGTATCAGTCTATGAGTCTGTTATTTAATCTGGAAACTGCTGATATCTGTTTTTTTACTGCTACTTTTTTAAATCAGTCTATTAGGGCACGTGAAAGTATGTTTTTTTAAGTATCATGTGTGTTTTTTAATTCTTAATTGTAATAATGTTTTACCTGTTTTTTATTACATGTGTTGTGCTTTTATGGTCATCTTGTATGTACCGAATAAAGCTTCATGATTTGAATTGAATTGACTTGCTTTGTAATGCTATCCGTAGTAACAGCGTTGTTGTTGTACT
The DNA here is from genome assembly GCF_964261635.1 of Lissotriton helveticus. Lineage (NCBI taxonomy): Eukaryota > Metazoa > Chordata > Amphibia > Caudata > Salamandridae > Lissotriton > Lissotriton helveticus. Next base: position 18,927,169 of record NC_136068.1, on the reverse strand, counting down.
GACCGCGTTGTAATGGCATGTGTTCTAAATGCATACTTTATAATGTGGTCTGTTCGAATATAATGTGTGGCACCAGACAATTGTGTCCATTGCCACCTTCTATTTGCCATAGCGGTGGAGTCCCTAGCATGTCACCTTCGATAGCACCACTCACACTGTGCATTAAACTACACACACTTCAAGCTAATTACATTGCTGTCAGAGGATGATATGGTAGTTTGGTTTGAAGACTCACAGAATATCAACTTTGGTGATCTTTCATGCCTCTGTCCATTGGAGTTAATAGGTAGATTTCTCTATCATGTCTGTAACAGATGAGTGCACACCCGCTTACCCAATAAAATGGTATGTAGATTTAGTGACATATTAAATGGTTTATGTTGCTCGGAATATAGATACCATATTAAAATAAAATAATGGCGTACTCCCATCCAGACTAGAGCCCCAGGTGGAAAGATGTTCTTCTTTTCCACTCTCCCATCCAAGCAGGAGTGGGTTACTGAAAATGCCTATGCCACTGAATATTGCACTACCGTTACTTAAGCATTTGTTTATTTCTCCCAGATCTTTAATGATAAAACTAGCCTAGATGGGTAGGAATCGCAGGAGTAAGTGGGAAGATATTACACTACCATAGGAGCGGGGTGTTTGCAGCACCTGATTTTGGGTTGTATGTTCTCTCAGGCTCAGCACATCCACCTCATATAGCTATCTAAAAAGACCATGTGGCGCTAATGCTATTCCAGACCATGCAATGACATGATGCTCCAGCTTCAAAAAGAAGTCACTTTCCCTGCTTAGAAACTTGAGGCATTAATTATAATGGGGTATCCCAGTGACCCTCAGAACCTGGGTCCTAAAAATAAACATAAATAGTGGTTCTGTCGGGTAAGGAGCAGAACCACTATTTTTGTTTATCATATAGAAACTTGAGGCTGCAGTGACAAGTGTACATCCAGGGACCAATGGACATTGAACTGAAGTAGGCTGGGTTTACTGCTGCAGGCACACAAGCTCGTTGTCCCCTAATAATAGAACATACATTATACCCTTTACATTCCTCCACAGGTGTGCTCAGCCTAAAGAATCGGTGTCTATGAGAGGATTGTCTTCAGTTCTAGATGTGGAAATACAGAGGGGACTTTTTTATCCTGGTTTGGTCATGTCTAGCAAATTAACAACTTATGGCGGTGGGTAACAGCTACTTTATTTAGAATAAACTGGAACCCACTGAGATTTGTCAAAATGTGCCTTCTAGTCAGCCGATAGTCTTGGCGCTCGGCACTGGTGTACTGGAACGAGCTATACTATTGTTGCTTCTCTACTCCTCCCATCCTAAGGATATCGGGGGCCCTCTGAGCACGTATTTATTGCATAACTTGGTTACCTAAGTATTAAGTAAAGTGTAAATGCTATTTTGCTGGCAGTATACAAAGGGCATTGCTCGATGCTGCACAACTTTATTCATTTGTTTTCCCTATGCTGTGATTGCACTGTGCAATGCTTTAGTTGTCGATGACTGTAGATATAACTTCGTGTATACTCAGTATACTCAGATTCCGCATCGAAACACCGCATCCCTTTGCATATGTTCTAACGGATCGCTGTACTATTGTATGATTGATTACTGCATGTATATTTTGTCAATAAAAGCAAGTTAGTATTGTTGTTGCATTTTGCTTGCAACTTAAATCTCACACCTTAATTTCAGAACCTTGTCCCTACTGTGTGTTTTCCTTCGTATTTCTTTCTTCTCTGCTTCTGTCTGGGCATGGGACTGTGCCAGGAGCACAGCCATCCTATCTGGGAGGAGTAGAGGTTCCTTAGTTACCTTGTACACTTTGTAGAGCTGTGGTTCCTTGGGCTGCACTGATGTCTCTTGTGCTCCTGGAGTGACCTCTCAGGACTGAAAGTGGGATACTATGGTTAGTGTAGGGTTATCCCTGCGTTTGGTGGTACAGCTTGAAGAAGGGAAACTATGTGTGACTAGTGATTTGTGCATCAAATATCTGATTTCTCTCCTTCCCTTCCAGCCTGGCTTGGTATCTGGGTGCAGCAGACGGTGGGGAAGGAGCCCATGGTGCAAAAGGTCACTGCCATTGCGGGAGATACGGCCACTCTTATTACCACGGAACCTAAAGATATATTCTCAGTTAACTGGTTCAAAGGGACAGAATCTAATAAGACGCAACAGATTATCGTGTACCTCGCCTCAACTGGAAAACAGACCCCTGGTCCCAAGCACACTGGCCGGGAGTCGGTACTACCGAATGGTTCCTTACGGATCACAGACCTGCGAACAAGTGACACCGGTAACTACGTGGTGGTTACAGCACTGATGAATGGGGTACAGATGACAGATCCCCCCTCGCTGTTGACGGTCCAGGGTAAGTGGCAGAGATCTCTCTTACAGCAGACTGTGTACTTCTTCTGGGCTGGGTTCAGGGAAACAGACGGCATCCACATTTCCTGTACGTACATGTTCTTTTTCTTAAGACCCCCTGTCAGGTGTAATAATTACAATGTCACAAGTTGAGAGTATCTTGAGTAGCCTTTAGAATTGATAGAAAACTTTTACTATTACAGGTTTTGAAACTGCAGTCTGTCCATTGGGTCAATATTAATTTATATGTTATGTTTCAAAACTAATATAACTCGCAGAAATGTCTCCTACTTGTACGTTCTGTAGAGAGAAGGACCTCATTGCAGAAGGTGCACTGAATGCGATAATGTAGGGGAGTGCTACCACATTAACAAAGTGGTATGAAGGCCGCACATTAGTGCAGCTCTGCTGATCGGGCCATAATCCTGCAAATATTCTGCCTCTCTACGTGACATCCATTGAAAATTTGCTGCAGCTGTGACTTCCCTACCTGTGAGCTGCTTGTTGATGTCCTGGCGGTGAAGATCGGTGGAAGATAAGCGCTCCAGGCATCGCATGGGCGTAAAATCCGTTCCGTTCGTGGAATTTGCGGATTTTCTGCAATTTTCCGGTCCGCGAAATTGCTGAAAAATCCGCGAAATCGCGTTCGGTCGGATTTTCAAAAACTGAAGTACATGAAGCACTTTCAGGGTTACAGCAAGTGCCCAAGTTGAAGCTAATTGTGGGTGTGAGCCCCCGTGGAGCCCTCTCAGTGTGAAAATCATTTGTGCTCAATTGCCTGGGAGCCCTCTGGGTGTGAGCACACATTGTGCTAAGTGTCCCCCTGCCCCCAGTACATATATACCCATACCGCACAGCACCATTATGCTCTTGCACCATGAAGTCTGGTGCCTGGATGCTCCTGATCCGTGTAGGTGGTACCACCGTCTGGTGCAGTCAAAATATAAAGTCATAACTTGCTACAAGGCACCAATAAACACGTGTCCCCCCTGGCACCGGTATGCGCATGTACCAGGCGTGGAGCACCCGCATGCCACTGCACCCTACTGACAAGTGCCAGCATATGCCTGTACGGGGCAGTTTAGTATGAGATGGGACATTGTCCAGCAGCAGCAGCTGCATGTGCCTGAACCCACTGAGCAGGATCAGAATGGCTTTGTACCAACACGCGCAGCAGAGCTATCTTGGACATCTGAAGGATTCTAGGAGTTTCCCGAGCGCCATCCCCGTGTAGCTCCTGTGACCAGGAGGCTGCTTTCTCCTCATCTGCTGCTCTGCTCCGTCTCTGACCCTTTATTAACAAGATGCATGTGAACTCGCATAGAAACCCCGCCCGTTTGGCCCCATCCACCACACACTAGCAGTATGAAATGTCTTCCCGCCCGTCCCCACTATAATGGCCAGCTCGCTCAAGGGACCTCGGCGCCTTTTGGCGCGCTGGCAAAGTTACATGCACACGTGGTCACATATTTGTGCAAATGGCACAAAAATGCGCGAGTTCGCGGGAAAATTCGCTGACTTTTTTTGCAATTTCGCACGAATTCGCGGACCGCGAATTCACAAATTTCGTCCATACTTACCGGTGCTAGCTCGCGCTGCCTTCATGAAATGGCGGCCCGGGGTCCATGACAACTGAGGCGGCAAAGGACGCTGTGTTGCTAAGCTCTAGCCATGGCTGATATTGGGCGAAGAGCCTGTGGTGAATATCGGTGCTGGGGAGCGGCACGGTGAGGCGGACCCGCTGGGTGTAATTGCAGCTGAGGTGTGAAGGTCGGCGTTGGCCTCGCTGCCTTTGTACGAGCTGTCTGGCGCTGGTGCTTTGTGATCGAAGGCTGCAGGAGGGAGAGCGGTAGGTGCGGAGTGCATGGGCGGACTGTCGGAGCTGGCGCAGCGGGTGAGCGCCGGCTCACGGAAATTCACGCTGTGGGCTGCACGCACATAGGTAGAGGAGCCCTGGGGATGACCTCAGCCTGCCATTTTATATAACGGACGGCAGGTAATGGCGGAAGGCGCGCGAAGGCTGATGTGGACATAGAGGTGGGGAGCTCAGTAAGCGGCTGCACAGCACATCACCGCCTGACGCTTGAAGCCTCAGATATACCCAGTGAGTGTTGGCTTTGATTGTTAATGTGGATGATACTGAAGTGTGCTGGATTTGTACATTTGCTCTGGGGAACCCATATATGCGTGCCATTTTCACAGAGACTCTAAAAGTGGCACTGGAAGATAGTGGAGGGGGGCAAGATGGCCGCTGGAGCATTGTAGGGAATAGTCGCATTACACTCCCTCTCCGGGGCTGACTGCTAACGTTAGTACTGGACCAAGAATGCAGTAAATTGGGAATATGTGGATAGCGTATTGGCTGCTCCTGAGGTTCTGGGAAAAGGCACAGAGGAAACGCTGGGCAGGACCCCCAAGCTCGAAGTTATCAACAATGTCAGCACGCTCTAAGGAAGGTAACGGACTGGGGGCCATCCCGAAGACTTCACAGTCAGGCAGAAAAAGCACCCCCGCATTGAGTGCCACACAGAAAGCACAGCAGCGGAAGATCGAGCGAGAGAGAAAAGCTGAGTTAAAAGCGCAGAGTGGCGCGGAAAAAAGCATTTTGTTACATGGGGAGAAAGGAAGGTCAGCAGCGGAAAAAGAGCGCGCAGATACTAAACAGAACGTCAAAACCCCTAACCTGCTGATCAAGGAGAAGGAGACATCACTGAGACAGCCTACCTTGTCAGAGACTTTCACACGGAAACCCCTGGCGGCTCAGACCGGCGGTCCTGACGGAGATGTTAGGCCGGGACTCGTGTCCACCCTGGAGAGGCAAACAGAGGAGAAGGCAGCCGGAGATACAGGACACACAAGGATCGAGGAGAAGGCAGCAGAGCGAGGCGGGGTCCCGCCGGGCTGCAACAGCGCGGGCTCAGCGGGGCAGACACCCTACGCGGAAGGCTGTACTGGGGTTGCTGAGCAACCAGTGGAATACGCAGGAGCGTGCATGCCCAGGCCAGAAGAGGAAAGAACGCTGGGAGAGACAGACCCAGCCAAAGAGGTGGGGGCTGCTGTAGCGGCTCCTGGTGCAGCTCGGTACATGGAGGGAACAAAAATCCCAGGCTCAAAAGGTAATGGCAATGGTTATGGGGGATTAACGTTAAAGGAGATTGAAGGCATGAATAATAATGCCTCAATGTTGGACGCACTGCTGCAAGTAGAGGCTGAGATAAGCAGCAATCTGAGGCCAAATACGAACTGGGGAAGTGAGATGAGCATAGACTCACATAAAGAACGAGAAGGGGACAAATTCTTTTCTGTAAATGAAGGCTCAACCTCATCAAGTGCTGAGGAATTAGGGACCTCTGAGATATCATCGGAGGAAGAGGAAAGTACTGAATCTGACACATTAAGTACACAGAAAAAGAAAAAATCGGCCTCAAAACGCAATGTAAATGCTAAATCGAATAAAAAGCTACTGTGGGACTATTCTGCCACTACAGGCCTTTTTCAAGAGGGGATGCAAGGGCCTCAAGGGTCGCTGGGGGCACAAGAAAGAGACATGGCGAGTGAGGAGGATAATCTAAGAGAGCAACCCACCCTGAGCCTACTAGTCAATATGCTAAAACAAATCCAGGGGGAAGCCAGGGCGGAGAGCCGCAGAGCTAGACACGATACAAAAAAAATACAGGCCTCCATCAGGAAGATGAACAAAAAGTATGAGGAAGTGGAGGGGAGAGTGGAATTGGTAGAGGAAAGGACAGGAAGATTGGAGGACGAGGCAACTGAGTGGCTTAAATTTAAGAGGGATCAGACAAAAATAATGGAAGACCTGCAATGGAAAATGGAGGACTCTGAAAATCGTCAGAGACGGAACAATGTAAGACTTTTGGGCCTGGAGGAAGGAGTGGAAGGGCAGGACGCAAGGGGGTACGTGATCAGGCTTCTAAAGGGTGCCTTCCCTGAGGCTAGGTGGAGATGGGAAGACGAGGTTCAAAGAGCCCATAGATTTCCATTGGCAATTAAAAAAAGGCAAGGAGGGTCCCAAGAAAATATGCCTAGAGCAATGCTGGTATTTTTTGGCAACTTCCTGGCAAGGCAGGAGGTGATGGAAAAAGCTAGACCAGACTCTAAAAGATCTGCCGAAGGGGTCACATTTTTTGCGAGACCTGACTTCTGTCATGTCACCGTCGAGAGGCGATGGCGCTTAAGACAGTTAATAACCCCTCTTCAACAACAAGGAGCTGAAGCATATTTGATGTTCCCGGCGAAACTTAAGGTTATCAGCGGTGGGCGCACAAGGTGGTTTTTTTCTGAGATAAAAGCAGGGGAGTACCTCGAAGAGCTAAAGGAGCAACGCAAGGGGAAGTAGTAAAGAGCAACAAGGATCAAGACTATGGAATACTTATCAAGGTCTATGGACTGTAAATTCGGGACAGCTAGGAGGGAGAGGGAGGGCGACGCTACAATGCAAGCAGCCAACACATAGGTCAGGATTGACCTATTTGCCTGTAGAAGGGGGGGGTGGGGCTGTTGTGGGAGGGAGGGGGTGGGGGGGTGTGGGGTGGGAAAGGATCAGGGAAAGTCGGTGAAACAACACAAAAGAATAGATTGGAATGTGATAAGATTTGCAACAAAACAGAACAAGTGGGTAAAATTTTCTTTAGGAAAGACTTATAAGATGAAATGGCGTTAAGGATTGCAACAGTTAATATATGTGGATTAAACGATGGGGGGAAAAGGCAAAAGGCGGCGTCACTGTTTAGACAGCTAAAACTGGATGTGATTTGTTTGCAGGAGACGCATATTTTGGAGAAAGAAAAGTTTAAACTTGAACAGTTGGGATATGTGGTGTTGGCTAGCACAAATCAAGACACCAGAACAAAAGGGGTGGCTATATTAGCAAGGAGAGGGGTTATTAAACTTAGAAGGAAAAAAGAAGATTCTGACGGGAGATGGGTTATCATTGAGGGGGAAACTACTGCTGGGAATTTAACAATAGTATCTGTATATGGCCCGAATGATGACAACCCGGAAATGTTTGAATGGCTAGATCAGGAACTCGCACTCTGGATAGAGCCGGTAATTATGTGCGGCGATTTCAATATAAATGGTTTGCATGGTTTGGGGGGAGCAGGAGGGGGGAGTTACGTAGGTAGGAAAAAAAAAATATGTAATGCTGTAAATAATATGCTGCAGAATAATGCTCTTTCAGATTTGTGGTCCAAACGCAACCCATTCGGGTCAGGAGCTACCTTTTACTCGGCACCCCACAGAATGATCACTAGACTAGATTATATCATAGTGTCTAATGTTATAACAAACGGGGCCCAGATAGAGCGAATACCGAGAATGATTTCGGATCATAATTTACTGGTAATAACCATCCCCAGGGTAGATAGGGGGAGTATTAAACCCTGCACTTGGACATTCGAGAGAAGATTACTGAAAGAGGAAGAATATATCAGCAGGATGAATAACTGGATTACACAGTTCTGGGAAATTAACAGGGGTTCGGCTTCAGCTAAAATCGTATGGGATACATTTAAGGCCGGAATAAGGGGGGAAACCCTGAGTTATACCTTAAAAAAGAGTAAGATGGAGAGAACAAGGATGGACAGATGGGTAAAGGAGCTGAATAGTTTAGAAGAACAATTAAGCTGTGCAGTGCAGGGACAACACATAACTGAAATAGAGGAACTTATACTGGAAATTGAAGTCAAGAAAGCAGAAACGGGAGAAGCACTCGTGGCAAAAGCGGCGGGGAATTACCTCACTAAGAAAGAAAAGTGCTATGAGTACAGTGAGAGAGTAGGACACCTCTTAGCTATTAGAATCAAACAGAACCTGGCTGCAGGGGAAATCAAAGAAATTAGGAATAGTGCTGGGATAGTGGTAAATAAGCTAGAAGAGGTTCAGGAGGCATTTAGAGAATTTTACGAGAAGCTATATGATCAGAAACCAGAGGATATAGGGGAAGGGTGCAGGGATTATTTGACAGGGATAACGCATGATAAACTGGACAAGGGAGAAAGGGACAAATTAGATCTACCGCTAACATTGCAGGAGATTAAAATGGCAGTGAATAACTTACCAGGAGGCAAGGCTACAGGGCCAGATCAAATACCAGCTGAATTTTATAAAACATTTTGGGAAAGACTTGGGGAAAATATGCTGGAGACTTTTAGACAGGCACAGCTGCAAAAATCTGCACCTCAGTCTTGGGATGATGCAAATATTATTGTGATACTGAAAAAGGATAAACCCCCACTAGACCCAGGGTCATATAGACCTATCACTCTCTTGAATGCAGATGCAAAAATATACGCCAAAGCTCTAGCACAAAGATTGAGTCGAGTTATCGAGAAACTAGTAAGCAAGACACAACACGGTTTTATTCCCGGGAAAGGAACTACTCAGCACACCAGGCAGTTAATTACTATACTAGATGCTGCTGAGGTAGCAGGAGATCCTGTCGCAGCCATATTTCTTGATGCTGAAAAAGCATTTGACAGGGTCTCCTGGCAGTTTTTATGGAATATAATGGACTGGTTTGATATAGGCAAAGGGTTTATAAGTGCTATTCAGGTGTTGTATTTGCAGCCAAAGGTGAGGGTGAAAATAAATAAGACATACACTAAAACGGTAAAGATCACACGTGGAACACGACAGGGCTGCCCGGCATCACCCCTACTCTTTGCCTTATATCTAGACCCATTTCTCAGGAGACTAATAGGTAACATTAACATCTCGCCAATAGTGATACAGGAGACAGAGTACAAAGTATTTGCATACGCAGATGATGTGGCACTGATAACTCCGGAACCAGGAAGGGCCATGAGGGAAATAGAACAGGAAGCAGCAGTTTTTGGGGGACTATCAGGATACTCAATTAATAAAGGGAAAACCCAGATTATTTTGAATGAATTTACACCCTTTGCGGATCCCAGAGTGGTAAAGGAGGCAGTATACCTAGGAGTAAGAGTGTCGGCAGACTTGGCGGAGTTAGTGAAAATAAATATGGAACCGTTATTATCTAAGGTAAAAAGCAATACAGAAAGAATTCACAACCTGCACTTGACACTATTGGGACGCATAAATGTAATCAAAATGGTTACGTTACCTAAATTTCTTTATCTGTTTAGGGCTATACCTCTATTTTTTGAACAACTTTGGTTTACTAAGCTGGAAAAAATACTTAATAGACTAGTATGGGCACAAGGGAAAACTAGGAGGGCATATAGACATATGACACTTACACGGGAGAAAGGGGGTTGGGGAGCACCGGATTGCAAATTGTACTATTGGGCGGCAGCTCTGCAATACTTTCAAGGTTTAATTGGAGGGAGACGGGAATACACAAATGTGTATAGAACCATAATGGGGGAGACCGCGGTTGACGGTCTACTGAACACAATTGATTATAGACTCTTTAAGAACACTAGATTTAAAACACTAAAAGCTGTTTATATGATCTGGAAGGCTGTGGTGAAAAAAGTGGGTATAGGCAGATTTAATAGATACACCAGGTTAATTGATAATGAAACCCTTCCGGGGGACATCTTTAGGGATGGAACGATGAGGATATGGAATGGGAGGGGTATTAGGAAAATAGGGGATCTTCTAGATACAGAAGGAGATATAGTAGAATTTGTAGATTTACAAAACAGATACGATCTTCCCACTAACACCTTTTTTAAGTATTTACAGGTGAGGAGCTACCTGAAGGATAAAAAGGGTGGTCGAATAGGGTTTAAACACTGTAGGCTATTAGATTGTATAGAACAAAGTAAAAATTGTAAGATACGACAGATACATGCAGAATTATACGCATATAAAGTAGATGACAGAGAGAAATTCTCAAAAAAATGGGCAGAAAAAGTTGGGACCTCCCCGGATGGATTTCAGAAGTCTCTAGATTTAGGAAGATCGGTTTTATGTTCGGCCACGCTGCAATCACAGCACTACAAAACATTATATTGCCTCTATTACACGCCGGCAAAAATAGCGCAGTGGGGTGGGACAGAAGGTACTACATGCTCTAGATGTAATTCTACGGAAGCTGATATAGTACATATGTTCGCCCAATGCCCACAGCTGTACACCCTGAAAACGGCCATAGAGGAATTCCTGGAGAAAGCTCTCGAGATTAAGATAAAACTAAGTAACGAAAGTCTATTGTTGGGGGTGAAGAGTGATGAAGAAGAAAATGACTCCACAAAGTTTTTGTTTATGGTGGCAGCTGTATATAGAATTTGTATTGCACAGGCTTGGCTTGATAAGACACCTCCTACATTCCAAATTTGGATAGCTAGATTACTAGGGTCATATAATTTGGAGAAGGCTATATATGAGAGAAAGGGGAAAAGAGCAAAAAAATTGGGAGCGGAGATATGGCAACCCATTACGAGGTGGAAACATAAGCAAAATAGAGCAGGAGTCGGCTAAACAGCGGTAGGCAGGATTGGCCTATCTATTGGTATTTTATTTATTTATGTATTTATTTATGTATTCATCTGTTTTGTTGTTCTTTTATTGTCTTTGCTATTCTCTTAAGTACAAATTTTGGGGAGCACTGTTGCAAGAAGGTATTTGCTCGGTATTTAATTTACTTTATATTATATAGGATATATAATATGTGTATTTTGTGTTGAAAAATTTGATGTCTGTAATAGGGGGGGGTAAAAACTGCTTTAAAAAATGTCTCAATAAAAATATGTAAAAAAAAAAAAAAAGGAAGATAGTGGAGGGGGTTGCTGTTTGAAGCACATAAGGGCGCCCACAGACTGGGGGCTCGCCTGAACAGGACTAAAGTATACGCAGCCTGCAGCTCCCTGAATACCATTGGTGGAGTCAAGAGGAGTATATGACTAGCTGGGAGCGTGCCCATTATTCGCAGGATCTGCAATAGTGTATTTGCCTGCCTCCTTGTTTAAAAGTAGTGACTGCTGGGCCTTGTCTGTCTGTCTGCCTGCCACTCGCATAGGCTGCTGCTCATTGTTGAATTCAGCATTCCTTCACCTTCTGTGCCTACTGGACTACATTGTGGGCGGGTTGAGTCCAGATTCACGCACGACGTGCGTTGCGAAGATCTTACTATGGGACTGACTGCAGCCGGAGGTGCTGAGTTCTGTGACGCCTGATCTCGATCGCCTGACATACGGCTGCGGCTCACTGGTCTAGGGGCATAAGCGGAGTGTACTGGACGGTTAGCCTTGTGAACGGAGGTCTGTGTTTGCATTTGCTGGAGCTTTGGACCCCCACGCAGTCGAAATGGGCAAACTGGATAAACAAGTGCAACCCAAGTTAACTTTTGAGTCAAAGCGCCTCAAGAAAGTAGCGTCAGAAGTATCGTCGGACACGGAAACGGACATGGAGGCTGGCGGCTCTAGTAAGCTGGACCGCATGTTAGTGTCCATGCAGCAGAGTTTACAGACCATTGATGGTAAAATAGACACTCTCAACCTTCGCATAAATAGCATGTCGTCCAAACTGGACAAGCAAGGAGTGCGCTTGGCAGAGGCAGAACACCAGATTTCGAATGCTGAGGACAAAGTGGAGACTACTGCTAAATCACGTGCGCAAATGGAGAGGCTGCCGTCTGTGTTAAACGCAAAGAATGCGGTCTTAGAAGCTACGTCCAGGCGTAACAATCTACGCATTCTCGGGGTCCCGGAATCTACCAATGTTGGGAAGATGGAGCTCTACATCGAGGACATGCTCAAAACACTCTTTGGCGCTGAGAGCTTCTCTGGAATGTTGGTGGTTGAGCGGGCGCACAGGTCTTTGGCGCCTCGATCCATTCCGGGGGCGAACCCTCTCCGAATAATCGCAAGGTTGCTTAACTATTGCGACCGCGATGCGGCACTTCGTCTGGCGAGGGAGATGGGCACTACCACATACCAGGGCGTGGAGGTTCAGCTGTTCCCGGACTTCACGGCGGCGGTGCAACAGGCGAGGCGGGAGTTCCAGATGGTTAAAAAATGGCTGCAAACCCTGGAGATACAATACGCTATGTTATACCCAGCAGGATTTCGGATCCAACATGGTGGTAAGACCCGAATGTTCATGAACCCAAAAGACGCTATGCAATTCATCAAACTGTCCTGCTGGAGCGAGTGGAATGTTTAAGATCTGCAAGGTTTGAGATGCATGGACAGTACACTAGAGGACTGTCGAACATATGTCTCTCTGTTTACTGTGTGGCGAGCAATCCTGATTAGGACATTGACATTTCTATGGTCCATTCTTTACTCCTCAGACGTAGGGGGGCGATGTTAACGATTTTGCTTTGTTTGTCCTGACTGCTGGGAGGGGGTAGCACCTGGTTATGCATACATATATGCTTCCTGTTCCAGATATGCGCGGTCCAAATTGTATATTGTATTTCTTATGGCTGTTGAAGTGAGCGCAGGTGCGATTGTTATCTAGGATGTCTAAGGGAGGGAGATGGTACTGCTGCCCCGACCTTCCCTCATTACATTGAGGGGATCGCTGGGCTTCTGGTGTGCTTCATGTGGGTGCACCCCAAGTTGATTTTTGTTGGGGTGTGGTTGGGTTGGGGCTTTTGTTACGATGGATGGGACTTTATTCTGCTAAATGTTGTTTGTTCTTTATTTGGGATGTCCTCGGCATGGCTGGGGTGGGTGGGGGGTGTTTTCAACAGGGTTGTTCACATGTGCAGCTGTGTAAACAGTGTTACTTCTCTGTTGCTTCGGAAGTATTGAGGTTCCGTGAATTCTGAACCCGTTTCATAAATGTCATCGTATCATGACGATTTTAGTATCAGCAGACCGAAAATGGAGAGTATGATATGTACGAGTATTTTCGTCATGTTCGAGTGACGAGATCACCATGAAATCAGGGATTCCGTTCTGAACCCTTGGGTTCCATTTTGTGTACGGCAGCCATTTTGTGGTTGCCCTCACATAGGCCGATGTCTAAGGCCGAACGAGTCCTTGGGACACGTACACCTTTAGCTGACTTCTGTGTGACCTGGGCTAGCTGACTCCGTTGCCCGAAGCCAAACCTGTTAGGCCAGTTCCTTTCCCAGCAACTGGTCGAGATTGAGGATCACGGCACAGGGCATCATAAAAACCCTTTATTGCACACAACTATGCCTTATCTGACTCACACCTGTCTCTGTTCCTTTCTTTATGACCTGTTTTACGATGAGGAGGTGCCCGTTTTTATTAGTGGTACATCCGATTTATCTGATGAAGAGTGTTGGGCTTGTCCGGGTAATTAATGGTGGGCTGGACTGTGGAAAAGTAAATTTTGCCATGTTGTATGTGCCTACGTGTTCCCCATCTTATGTTATATGTGCATGATCGATATGCATGTATTCCCCTCTGATCGATTAAAGACGCAATTACAGTTGTGTCCATCTCTAGTATGCCAGTTTCCAGTCCTCGTGAATATGACGAATATTAGGCCTATGTAAACCTACGTTGCCACGTTTTACAGTATGCACGTTAATTCATTGAATTGTCCCCGTTTCTAGGCCTCAAAAAGGCCCGGACTCAGATTCAGCTCCTGTCTCCTGAATCCTCTCCGAGGAGCGATACAGCCCCCACCTGCATCCCTGACCCTTCACTTACTTCATGCCTCGCAGTGCCCGGCCCGGCCTGGCTCTGCCTCCCAGTCTGCCAAGAGTATGTTATGTTTCTAGTTATCAGTCCAACCCTCCTTCTCTGCATTCCTAAGCTACTGAATCGCATCAATAGTTTCCGTCATGGTCTAGCCTTTATGTCTCCATGTAAGAGAAATACTGTATTAATATTCATAGAATATTCCCCACACACGCACTACATATAGAATTATGCATGCACCAGTCTTAGAGTCTATTAGCCTTTGCCCTGATAACTTTTGGATTCTATCAACATGTACTCTAAACACCAGATACTAGATATGCCTGGGTACATGTCGCTCTGACACTCCAGACTTTAGTCTCCTCTTCTAGCGCAGAAGTCATAGCCCCCAGTTCTCCCTGGTAACACGTCATTGCCCGTTTGCGCGCACCACTAGGTTAGAGGTCCCAGCTGCTCAGGTAGCCCCCTCCATGTTTCCGCCCCTTTTATGACATATTCTGTTACGTTTACATCACATGTCTATGTATACGCCCTGTACACGCCTTCTTGTTACATCATTTTGCCCTTATCTTTCGCGACTGTTACGAACCACGCCTACCGCTACGCCTACTGTATTGAATGTAATGTATTTTGTTTAACTATATATATTGTGCACTGTTATTAAAAGTATGCGCATTATTCCCAGATCCTGCCCCCGGCAGCTGCCATCCTATTCCCGTACAGGCTGTCCTGTTCCTGTCCTTTATGCCTGATTAAAGCCTGTAAACTCCAGCTACCTCGAATCTTGACTCTTATTTATTGAGCTATCTGTTTATATGAGTATCCTGAAAAATAGAACCGGTAATTAATTATTTATTTACCACATAATGGCGCCCGAATAGGGACTTGCCCTTTCCCCACGCGCCGGAGAAGCCACGCAGGCCCCCTGACCCTCTGCAGCCGTGACGGAACCATACCGTGCACGTGCAGATATTTCTGCTTCAAGTATCCCTCAGGCCCACGGAGGAGACGGAGGTTGCGGTCCAGCGTCCAGACGAGGCGGTGGAGGAACGCGGCGAGTCCCGACCAGAGCCCAAGCCGAGAGTCCAAGGTCCGAGGTATCCAGAGGCCCACCTGTAACTGAAGTCCGAAGTTCGTCCGTCCGTCGTCGTAGCAGTCCAGTCCAGTCCGAGGCCTTCCGTTCTTGCTGCCCGGTGAGTACCGTTGCTGGGGTAGTATCTAGACAGGGTCAAGTAATTTGTCTCTGGTCCGTGGGTTTGGGTACACAGATCCAACACGAAGTGTCCACCTAGGTGGATGCGGGTCCTGACGTGTCTCTTTATGGGACCGGTAAGTTTCGTACTGTTTTAGCAGTGCATCTAGTCATTCTAGTAAGTTTCTGTTCCAGTAAGTTCTGTTCTCGAGAAAATTCATGTATTCTGTCCGAACTGTTATTATAAATGTTATTTTATGTGTTTTCAATGTCGTGGTATGAGTGATTCGTTTTTCAGTTATTATTGTGTTTTTCGTGTATTGTATTGTGTCCAGACTCCAGTCTAAATTATGCCTTTGTTCTCGAAATTACGTCAGTTAAGAACTAGGAAAGGTCTGCTCGAGGAAGCAATTCCTGTCCCGCCTAGGGACAGTCCAGGTCATTTTATGTATCATAAGCATGGCATAAGTGCCATATTATATCTAGACTTATGGGTGGAGTACACCAAGGAATTAGAAGAGAAATATAGATGGCCCGTATCAGGTACGTGGGATGCCGAGTGCATCATGCGAGTAGAAGAAGCATTATGGAAAAAGAAAGCCAGACAGTCCCAGAAAGATGCCATCGAGTTATGGCGCAAAGAATCTCATAAAAGAACCGAAAAAGAAATCAGAAAGACAGAATTAAGTAGGGAATCCTCAGAAAGAGCCCAAGAAAGGGAATTAATCGAAATAGGTGAATGAGTTAAAGCCGAACAGTCAGACAGACAGAGAAATGCCCTTATTAAGGGTATGTATCCTCTTCTTGCCGAGGGCTTGCCAAAAGCAACCCCGGAAGCACCATGTAATTTTCCGCCGCCATTAGTTCCGACTAAGCTACGTCACAAATCGACCGCAGCTGATATTTTTCTCTCGTCCTATTTGGACGACACCGTCCCAGAATATGCAAATCCTGTTCCGTCAGCTCCTGTAAATAATGTAATTCCTGTTCCTCCAGCCACCGGGGCACCTGTTACAGCACCTGTTACGGTACCCCCGGTCCAGCCCACAGTACAGGTACCCACTACATCAGTCACTCTGCCAGCCCGTACGATACCCGTCGACGATTCCAGTTTAGGAGCCGCGGGGGGGGGGAGTCCTCCTTGTACCCCGCCGCAACACAAACGTCCGTCATTTCTCGAGTTACATGAACGTGCGTTACAGCGTACGCCCAGACCCCAGTCCGTTGCAGATATCAAGCGAGCTCTTACCGAATGCCGTTATGATCCAGTCCCAGGCGATGATGATATGGTCATATATTCATTGCGTGTAAGGCGAGTAACCGAGTATTTGGACACCCTACCGAATATGAAAGAAGATCTAGACAGAATATATCGTTTTATCCGTACAGGAGTAGATCCAGGAAGTATTGGCGAAGCCATGTCTCAAAGGAAAGCTGAGACTCAGCTCATGCTTTTAAAGTTTCTAATTAATTGTTTAATAAGGGAACAAGATTATCCAGATAAAGATCCGACCGAGATGAAAGTCCTGACAAGGTGGAGTGATCATATAGCCGAGGGAAGACACAAGACACTAGCTAGTATAGAGAGTATGTACAAGAAAATTCGTAAGGAAATAATAAAGTTACACGAGAAACGCAAAGCCGCACAAGTAAGCGAGAAAGAAGACGACTCTGCTACCGAAGAGGTAGACGACGAGAATCCCACCAGAATAGCGTATGTAGGTAGAACTAGACTTCCCGACCGACATTCACGCCTAGAACACAAGAAAGTTTTTCCTCTTCCAGCACCAGAACAAGGTTCTCTTGAGCAAGTATTTCAAGCTACCGATCACATTCTGAAATCACGAATCGGTTATAGTGAACTTAGTACCATGCATGAACAAGAACTAGCCCGATCAGCAGTCCGATGGACTACCGATTCTACCACTTTTCCTGACGAAATAGTGGCACAAATGTTTCTGAAACTGCCCCCAGCCGAGCAGCGACTGGTGGGTATGTATATGATCCAGCACCTCATTACACTGTATGAGGGTCAGCATTCTGATCCAGGTCCGTTACATGATGTTCTGAACGAGTTACTCCAGTATAGATGGAGAGGTCTAGGTACCGATTTAATTAGTATCATTCTAGAACAGCGCCACAAATATAGAACGTTTCTGAATCCGCATTTTGTTCATGTCTCACCTCCAGAAAGTAAATCATTTTACATAGATAGACAGCATCCGTTACGAGAAGTACACCCAGTTAGGACAGCGGGTGGTGAAATGCAACGAGTATTTGTTTACACCCCTATCACCAAGATGGAACTCTTAGAGATGAAGAAATTAATTCCCTGTCACGACAAAGACCCAGCAGGGTTCCATCGAGAATTAAAAGACATGCTCCGTATGGGAGAGTACACGTATCCAGATATCATTAAAATGCTAAAGGTCCTGTTGCCCGCAGGGGTATATGAAAAACTCAAGGAAAAAGAATGGGAGGTGGGAGAGAAAAAGATTGATTGGACAGCTCTAGAAGCTGAAGATAAAATACGAGTACCAGGTACCGGTCTTGGGGACAAATGTAAAGAATTACCCGAGTTATTGATTCAGGTTTTGCCAAGGTTACTAGCCACGAAAAAGGAAGATTGGGATGCAATCTCAGCATGTAAACAGAAACAGGATGAAGACACTAGTGATTTTTATTCTAGATTTGAAAAATGTTTTATTATTAACAGTGGTTTGAAGACAAGTAGCGAGTCATACCCTCATCTTTTTGTTACTAAACTAGTCGAGAATTCAAGTCCACAAGTTAAAAATCGAGTTTTGAAAGTCGAAAGTAGTTGGCAAGCTAATACTCCGTCACAAATGCTCCAGATGCTCCAGTATCACCAGAACAGAATCAGGGAAGAGCAAGAACACGAAAGGAGACGTATGAAAGACACGAAAATGAAAGTATTAGTTGCACAATCAGTTCCACAAGACAGTCAGAAGAGGGGTCCTAATCCAGCCAGTCATCCTGCAGCTCCCGTTAAAGGGACTTGCAATTACTGTAAACAGCCAGGTCATTTTATAAACGAGTGTGCAGTTCTGAAACACAACATAGCTACTGGTAAGACTAAAGAAAGACCACGTCCGCCTAGACAAGAACAAGTCTCACAGACTTCTCAGTCACCACAGAATGCACAACAGACAGTTCCAGCACCGCAGCCTATCGCTGCAACACAGCATGTTACACAGCAAATGTACCAGTATGCCCAGTCAGAGTATCCAGAGTATCAAGAGTATTCATGAAACAGCCTAGAGAGGGAGGTAGGCTTGCCTCTCATCGAGATACCTGTAGATCAAGAGGGTCCCTATGTACACAGTCAAGTATTGGGGAAAGACAGAAAGTTTCTGATTGATACAGGGGCAAGTAGGACTACTATCAGTCATGACGAGGTTCCAGGGGCTCCGCTCTCAGGCTCTAAAAATGTTTCCCTTGGATTTTCAGGAAAGCCTATTGTTAACGAGATTTCGAAACCAGTTTCCCTAGAAGTAGGTCCATTGTCCCGAACTACTGATTTGTTACTTACGAAGTCATGTCCAGAAAATTTATTAGGTATTAAAACACTGAAAGAATTAGGTGCAGTAATTTGCTGCTCCCCAGAAGGAGTCCGTTTGTTTTTGAGAGACTTTAAAGGTCACTGTGTATTACGTGATTTTGATCCCAGATTACTGAATGTTCCGCAGCATTTATGGGCGCAAGGTCCAACTGATGTAGGATGTATGCACATCACACCCCATCGTGTGACTCTCAAACAAGGTATAGTCTTGCCACGAATCAGACAGTACAGATTGCCACCTGAGGCTGTAGCAGCCTTATCCAAAATCATTGACGAGCTTATTGCTCAAGGAGTGGTTGTAGAAACTGACTCCAATGTATGTAATTCTCCTATCATTCCAGTCTTGAAACGTACTGATCCAAATGCACCTCCAGTATATCGATTAGTGATTGACCTTCGAGAGCTTAATAAATGTATCATACCCCAGTATCCAGTAGTCCCAGATATTTCTTCCCTATTGGCAGCCATTGATTCCGAAGCTACATTTTTCACTGTTATCGACCTCAAGAATGCATTTTTCAGTGTCCCAATTCATCCAGACAGTCAGTACCTTTTTGGTTTTTGTTTAAATGGAAGGAGCTATAAATTCACACGAGCTCCTCAAGGTTTCACAGAAAGTCCTAGTATTTACAGTCAAGCACTTAAGAGACAACTAGACAATATTCACATGCCAACTGACACTGCCCTGCTCCAGTATGTCGATGATCTACTGATCACAGCCCGTTCTGAACGTGACTGCGAGCGTGCATCACTTACCGTTCTGTATTTTCTGGCCGAGCAGGGGCACAAGGTGTCCCCTTCCAAATTACAATTCTGTGTCCAGCAAGTGATCTACTTAGGCCACTTACTGTCCAAGTGGGGTAGGCAGTTGACACCAGACCGTATCCAGTTAATAGCGAGTCTTCCACAGCCCAAGACACAGAAGGAGGTACGAGCTTTTATTGGCCTCACTTCCTATTGCAGACAATGGATTCCTCAGTATGCATTTCTAGCCAAGCCACTGATACAGTTAACGACACAGGAGGCAGCCGTATCGACTGTCCTCCCTTGGACCCAGGAACATACACTTGTTTTCAATGAATTAAAGAAAGCCTTATGCCAAGCACCTGTTCTAGCTACACCGAACTACAGTAAGCCTTTTACACTTTTTGTCACAGAACGTGATGGTACTGCATTATCTGTTCTCACACAAGATCAAGCAGGACAGTACAAGCCCTGTGCTTATTTTTCGAGCACATTAGATCCAGTAGCCCAGGCTCTGCCTGCGTGCCTCAAGTCAGTTGCAGCCACAGCTCTAGCTATCAGACAAAGTGATTCCATAGTGTTAGGACACTCCCTGACAGTACAAGTTCCACACTCTGTGGAAGTTCTTTTAAACCGAACACAGACTCAGCACTTGACAATTGCACGTTTAACAGGTTATGAACTAACACTGTTCCAGCCACACGTAGAAATCAGACGCTGCAACATTCTAAATCCTGCTACACTGTTACCGTCAGTTACTTAAAATCCTGCCACACATGGATGTGTGGAAGTTGTTAACACTATGACCAAGCCAAGACAAGACCTGACAGACATTGCATTACCAAATCCCGACCTGACACTTTATGTGGATGGTTCATGTATGAGAACTAGTACAGGAGAACTAGTAGCCGCGTATGCAGTAACTACTGAAACTGAAGTTATAGAAACACACCGTATTGACACCCTGTCTGCTCAAGCAGCAGAGCTAGTCGCTCTGACCCAAGCCTGCATACGTGCCAAGAACCTGAAAGTAAACATATATACAGATTCACGTTACGCATTCGGAGTCGTACACGACTTCGGAGTGCTCTGGCAGGAGAGAGGTTTCATGACTTCTCATGGAACCAAGATTCAGCATGGTCTCCTCATTCAAGCTCTGTTAGATGCAATACATTTACCGACAGCTATCGCTATCATGAAGTGCAAAGCACATACGAAAGTTACTGACATCATTTCCCAAGGTAACGATCTAGCAGATCGAACAGCCAAGCTTACAGCTCAGACTCCAGACATTCCAGTTAACACGACACAGACACTCACTCTAGATCAGACTACTTGTATGACAGTTAAGGACCCTACACAAGATGTCATAGACATACAGTTACATGCTACTCCCGAAGAAATCAAGAAATGGTCCGAACAAGGAGGGGTCCAGACAGATCAAGGATGGTTGACGAAGGGAAAAGCCACATGGTTTCTCCCCGACTCTATGGTTCAAGTCATTATTAATACCGCACATAGTCCAGCACATCTAGGAGAGAAAGCTATGTTAGACAGTATTCAGAACCTTTGGTTCAACAAGCATTTACGAGCTGCAGCCAAGCAGAAAGTCCGTACCTGTATGATATGTTGCCAGTTCAATCCAGGTAAAAGTGTCCCGGTGGAACAAGGTGGATTCCAACCTCCTGACCACCCTTTTGAAGTCCTCCAGATGGATTACATTCAGATGGAGCGATGTCGAGGTTTCAAGTATGTCCTCGTAGTTGTATGCGCTTTGTCCAGGTGGACAGAAGCATATCCAGTTCCAGATTACACAGCCGCGACCACTGCCAAGCAGTTGGTTCGTGAATTCTTTCCCCGCTATGGACTCCCTAGGGTCGTGTATTCTGATAACGGCCAGCCATTCTCATCTGAACTCATGAAACATGTTTCCCTTTTGTTAGGATATCAGTGGAAGTTCCATTGTGTGCGCCATCCTGAAGCAGCCGGTCTCGTAGAGAGACATAATCAGACCCTGAAAATCCGCATTGCCAAAGTATGCAAAGAGAAAGGTGTAGACTGGCTAGTTGCCCTGCCAGTAGCCCTATTTTATATGCGGATGGTTGCACATTCCAGATCAGGTCTGTCCCCTTATGAGGTCGTATTCGGCCGCCCCCCAAATATGTGGGGTACACCTAGACCCCGCAGTATTACAGATGTTTCCAGTAATATGTTGACAGATTACCTAGCTTCCTTGATGTCTGCCCTACACTCTTGTCGTTCACAGGTTGCCGCCGCATTTCCAGACAACACTGAAGTGAAACCGCATGAAGTCATTCCAGGCGACCTTGTCCTCGTCAGGAATTTTGATCGTTCGAGTCCACTGGAGCCTCGTTGGAAGGAGCCTCGCCTAGTCCTGTTAACCACGAGGACTGCAGTCAAGTTAGAGGGCAGGAAGGGATGGGTCCACCTGTCCCACGTCAAAAAATTCCATGGACTTCGTGAAAAATCTTTTGCTAAGGACTGTTCCATTACTAAAGACTGCCTAAAAACAGACTCTGAACTTGATTCTGAACTCAAGCCTCCTCTGTTAGAGAAAACTCTGCAACAGGAGTATAAGTTAAAACTCCGGTCTAGTAAAATAAGTCAGCCAGTTTAATTGTCTAAGTCCCTCTCGGGTGAAACGGTTAGACAGGTTTTCTGACATGTATGAGATAGACCCCCATAGTGAGAGAGTTAGTCAAAACTCTATGAGATGTATCGTTTTTCTAAGTTTCTTATTGTTTCTAAGTCTTATGGTTACCTGCACAAGTTATGCATTACATTTATGTTTTCCAAGTTCACATGTAAACAAGTTTTCTAATGCTACAGTAGAGCACATATTTAGTGATCTGCCTCCTCACGAGTTATCCTATCGCCTTGCTATGAGAAATAATACATTCATCAGAATGTTACACTATTCACACCAGACCAGCAATGCCACTAATTGTTGGGTGTGTGGTCGACTCCCCCCTTTCCAGACACCGAAGGGAGTTCTGCCACTCTTTCCTTATCCGTTTTCACATAATGGTTCGTGTGGAGCATGGTCCACGTTAACGTCATCCTCCAATGATATGTCCCTTCTGAATAAGACATGTTTTCCAGACAAGCAAGGTCTCTCCCATAGAACAGGGTTAGATCTAGAAAATGAAGTATATGATTTAGGTAATTATTCTTCGAATTTTATGGTCCTGAATGTTCAGTCCGATACTACTCCAGATTTGCCTGCTATTTCAGTTCTACCAGTCAAAGGCGAATTATGTGTCAGAAAGAATGGTTCCGCACATGTAGGACATAGTGATTGTACTACTACTGTCGAGTATAGTGACAGTGGGAAATCTATTTTTAAAGCTTCACGTCATTCTTATTTTGTTTGTGGTCAGACCGCATATGTTCGTCTGCCCCTCGATTGGGATGGAACATGTTACATTGCCTTCCTACTGCCACCAGTTTTTCTAGCCCCATCTGACTATCACAGAAACACGCATCTAGTACACGTCAGACCTAGAAGGGAGATCGAGTCCCCAATTGTCGATCAAACTGAAACTACTCTAGAACAATATCAAGACTTTAATAAAGGTTTCTTCTTCTTTATAGGACCTGTCCAGAATAGTAAATTAATACGTAGATTAACCAGAACCCTTGAATGAGACTACTTCTGCTCTAGGTAACTTAACTGAAGAACAATCTGCTATGAGATTTGTCGTGCTCCAAAATCGCCTCGTTCTTGACGTCATACTGGCCGATAGAGGAGGAGCATGTAGAGTCATCGGATCTAGTTGCTGCATTTTCATTCCTAATAACGCGCCGTCTGTTTATTCAGCTATAACCAGACTTCACAAAATTGCCCATCAGTTACACCAGAATCCAGGCACCTGGACATGGTCCGGTTGGCTCTGGAGTATTATATCTGCCTGGGGATGGAAAGTATTGTCATTCCTAGGTATTGCAGTAATGATCATATTCAGTTGCTGCCTCTGTATACAATGTGGCCCTGCGATTTGCGGCATTTGTGCTACCTCTTGTATTCCTAGTCCTAAATCCCGTTCCAAGACAATTCGAGACGAGCAAATGATGCTATATGAAATGATAGATGGTATCATGAATATTGATGTTTCCTGATGGAAACGTAGGGCACAAGGAGGGAATGTGGAAAAGTAAATTTTGCCATGTTGTATGTGCCTACGTGTTCCCCATCTTATGTTATATGTGCATGATCGATATGCATGTATTCCCCTCTGATCGATTAAAGACGCAATTACAGTTGTGTCCATCTCTAGTATGCCAGTTTCCAGTCCTCGTGAATATGACGAATATTAGGCCTATGTAAACCTACGTTGCCACGTTTTACAGTATGCACGTTAATTCATTGAATTGTCCCCGTTTCTAGGCCTCAAAAAGGCCCGGACTCAGATTCAGCTCCTGTCTCCTGAATCCTCTCCGAGGAGCGATACAGCCCCCACCTGCATCCCTGACCCTTCACTTACTTCATGCCTCGCAGTGCCCGGCCCGGCCTGGCTCTGCCTCCCAGTCTGCCAAGAGTATGTTATGTTTCTAGTTATCAGTCCAACCCTCCTTCTCTGCATTCCTAAGCTACTGAATCGCATCAATAGTTTCCGTCATGGTCTAGCCTTTATGTCTCCATGTAAGAGAAATACTGTATTAATATTCATAGAATATTCCCCACACACGCACTACATATAGAATTATGCATGCACCAGTCTTAGAGTCTATTAGCCTTTGCCCTGATAACTTTTGGATTCTATCAACATGTACTCTAAACACCAGATACTAGATATGCCTGGGTACATGTCGCTCTGACACTCCAGACTTTAGTCTCCTCTTCTAGCGCAGAAGTCATAGCCCCCAGTTCTCCCTGGTAACACGTCATTGCCCGTTTGCGCGCACCACTAGGTTAGAGGTCCCAGCTGCTCAGGTAGCCCCCTCCATGTTTCCGCCCCTTTTATGACATATTCTGTTACGTTTACATCACATGTCTATGTATACGCCCTGTACACGCCTTCTTGTTACATCATTTTGCCCTTATCTTTCGCGACTGTTACGAACCACGCCTACCGCTACGCCTACTGTATTGAATGTAATGTATTTTGTTTAACTATATATATTGTGCACTGTTATTAAAAGTATGCGCATTATTCCCAGATCCTGCCCCCGGCAGCTGCCATCCTATTCCCGTACAGGCTGTCCTGTTCCTGTCCTTTATGCCTGATTAAAGCCTGTAAACTCCAGCTACCTCGAATCTTGACTCTTATTTATTGAGCTATCTGTTTATATGAGTATCCTGAAAAATAGAACCGGTAATTAATTATTTATTTACCACAGGACAATGAAATGTGGGTTTGTCATGCAATTCTTTTGTCGTGTACACATGGGATTGGTCAACTGTAAATAAGGAATGTTTGCCTGAAGCACAATATTTGGTATAAAAGGGATGACGCGCTTTGTAAGTTTGAGCAGTCTCCTACGAATATACAGCCATTGTACTTCGTGGACCTCTGTTACTGGTTGCAGCCCAAAAAATTGATCTTTGACGTCACCAAGAAGTTGCCGCGTTTCTGTAATTCTGAGACAGGTGAATCCGGAGATTTCGGGTGTGTCCCCTGACACCGCTGGGTTCTAAATAACCCGGTTCTCCAATTGGCGCCCAATGTTGGGCGACTTCAGCGGTACCGGTCCAAGCCTGATGATCGTGAGGAGCTTCGTGTGAAAATTCTGGAGGAAGGCCAGCCACTTCATCGACCCCTGTATGTCGTCGTGGTCCGAAAGTCTTTGCTGCGAGGTTCCTTGCTTTCCGACGGCTACGAAGGACTGCTACCCTGACTGTCGCCCTGTCTTGGAGCCTTAGATGATTTGTAGAGCGAGACGATAGAAGGGTCTTCTGGTGACGTCATCGATACCTCAGTTAAGTATGAGTGGAGCATCTCCCAGTCCTTAGTTTTAGGTATCCCCTTGGGATCTTTGATTTGGAACTTGCAAGTACCAAAGCCGAGGGACTAGTGTATTCACGAGACTATCGTATTTCGATAATCCTTTGAAGTTTGAAGCTAGACTAGTGAGCGAAGATGCCTGGTTTTAGCAGACTTGGAAATTTGTTTTGTCTTGGTTGTAATAGGGATTCCCGATTGGAGGACTCGTGTCCGGTTCCTCTGATTGGAACTCCGACCTATGAGCTTTATGTGAAACATGGCGTGGGCCCTATCACGTATAATGAAGTATGGGTTAGGTACACTAGGAAAGATGGTGTCCTAAAATGGCCCCAATATGGTAGTTTTGACACGGAAGATCTAGATAATTTAGAGGTTAAACTCTTTAAGAAGAAAGCCCGGCCGGCGATGTTTGACTCTTCCGCCTATGGCGAAAGGAAGCCAAACAGAAAGAAATTAAATTAGTAAAGAAAAATAAAAGAGAGAGAGGTATCTCGATAATGCAAGCTGCAATGCAGTTTAAAGATAACGAAGAAGAACAGGCGAGTGAGCAGTTGCACAGGCAACGTAAAATGGCGATTGATAAATGCTATCCGGCTTTGCCGCTTCTTCAGCAAGAGGCAGCGAAAGACCTTGAGAAAGATCCCTTAATGTCACATTTGTTCAGTTCGCCACCCCCTTATGCGCAGAGTGCTACAGCACCTCTGCAACCTTTTGTTGTGCAACCTCCAGTTGTGCAGCTTCCTGTTATTCCACAGCCGCTAGCTCCTCTTCAGTTGGCCACTACTCCTCTGGTCCAGCCTCCTCAAGGGCCACTTGCTTTACTACCTGCTCCGCCTTTAATTCCTGCGCCACCTGTGCCTTTTTCACCTGTTCTTGCTACCTCCTCTTTTACTGCTCCTACGTTGACCTTTTCTCAGTCCGCTTTATCTCCTGACCTGTCGACCTCGCCTTCTGTTCGACAGAGAATGACCAACACTGTTACTAGTCTTTTGTCTCCTTTCTTTGGGTCGCTTAGTACGACCCCTGTTTCAGAGCGTAAACAGTTGCGTAGCCAACTGCCTGATTCTCGAGAGAGAGAGAGAGAGAGAATATTGGATCGTTTGGCACGTAAATGGGTTACTCGTCCTTTAAGATACAATGTAGAGGCTGTTATGGTTGTCTTCCGTCAATGGGAAGCACCGAAACAGCGATATGTTTTCGATAAGGTGTGTACTTTCCTTCGTGAAGAATGGGAAGATGATGACGTGGGACAGACTCCGTCTGAGTTGTTCCATATACAGTCTGAGTTTGCGAAAGGTACGATTGTGGGTTCCGATGTTGAGAAAGCAGTTGCAACGTTGTTGTCATTTAGGAGTGAGTCTCCTTCTCAGCCGCGCTGTTTGAGCCTGACCCCTCTGTTAGGAGGAAGGTGAGACAGTACCCAATGAGAGAAGTCCCTCCTGTATGGAAGGACGCTGTTGCGGCTGATGCCCCTAATAACATTGATGCTGTACCAGCACATTTTCAGCGTGTTTGGGTACATGTTCCATGGAAACGTGCAGAAGTTTTAGCTCTTAAGCAGACTTTACCTGACCCCCGTAAAAATCCTGCAGGGTATTACAAGGAATTATCACAGACCGAAGACTCGTGTGTTATGAATCTAGCTGATATAGACATGTTGTTTGGAAATGTGGTTCCACAGCCTTTATGGGGATTGATTCGTCATACGGATCATGCGCAAGAGTTAGGTGATTCATGGGTTAATATTGCTGCTGCAGATGACCGGCAAGTCAGTGGTGCTAAACCTGAGCCTTTGGTAGCGGAACTCCCTGGTAAGATTGTTACTTACATGAAGACCTTAATGCCTGCGATGCGTGTAAATTGGGATAAATTGTCTGCGTGTAAGCAGAAGAAAGGAAACCGTGTCTGATTTCTTCACTAGGTTTGAAGAGACGTTTATCGACCACAGTGGTCAAGACATGAGTAATGAAGGTGGTCAACGGTTGTTCGTGACAAGTTTGTACATAATTTACTTCCTGAATTATGTAAGAAATTGAAGGATTCAGAAAGTTCTTGGGCCGTTTCCTCTTCAGCACAGATATTGGCTACTGCACAATATTACGAAAATAGGGATAAGGACGAGAAGGATAGAGCAGACAAGAAAACCAAAGAGTTGAAGACGAAGGTGCTTTTACAGCAAGCGTATCTGCCCCGTAATAATCAGCGTGATTATCAGCAGCCTCAGCAGTTTCAGAGAAACTTGCAAAGGTTCGAGTCTCCTCAACAGCGTTTTTCGGAAGGCCCCAATCAGTGTTCATATTGTAAGGAAGAGGGTGATTTCAAGTATAGTTGCTCTATTTTGTTGCAGCGTATGAATGGTGTTTCGGGCGCAAGAGGTCGAGGTGTTCAGCAAGCACCTAGAGGTAGGGGACGTGGAGGTTTTC
Source organism: Lissotriton helveticus (assembly GCF_964261635.1). Classification (NCBI taxonomy): domain Eukaryota; kingdom Metazoa; phylum Chordata; class Amphibia; order Caudata; family Salamandridae; genus Lissotriton; species Lissotriton helveticus. The sequence goes on along the minus strand of NC_136068.1, from coordinate 18,899,302 downwards.
CCCAGAACGCTCGTTCCTTTCCTCCACAGAATACGATGAATAGTTTTGATCAGCAGAATGGTGCACCTGGTAGGACGACTCAGTACTATACAGACGACTACTATGTTGAAGGTGAACACATGGATGATAATGATTGCTAGGACAGCCATGGACAAAGAGAGGGAGTTGTTTCAGTTCCAGTAGATCAGAGTGGAACTTATGTTGAAGTGATTACATCAGGTGTGTCAGAGCCTTTTCTGTTGGATACTGGTGCTACGAAGAGTTCTATTATGCACTCTAAACTCCCTGGCGCACCTTTGTCTGGCCTAACGAATGTTTCAGTAGGTTTTTCTGGCGCCCCTGTTAGAAACCCAATTTCTAATCCTTTGTCTCTTTCTGTTGGACCTCGCGAACTAGAAGCACCCCTTATTCTAACGACAGGTTGTGGTGAGAACTTGTTGGGATTGGATCTGTTGAAAAGATTGTATGCGACATTGTATTGTTCTCCTTCGGGAGTACAACTTACATTAGGTAAGAAAGTGATCCCTCCGATGTATTTGTCGAAAGATAAACTTCTGACAGAATTGTCTTCTCTTCCTTCTTTGGGCGACTGGTCCTAATGACGTGGGTCTCTTGTCGATACCACCATATGTTGTAACGTTGAAAGCGAACGTTAAAATGCCACGCATTCCCCAATATAGGATCTCTAGTGATGGTGAAAGGGCGTTGCTATCGATTATCCATGATCTAATTGAGAAAGATGTAATTGAAGAAACAAGAGGTAATGTTAGCAATAGCCCTGTTTTGCCTGTCTTGAAACGCACTGACTCTTCTCAGCCACCTGTTTACAGGTTTGTGATTGATCTTAGAGAGGTGAATAGGATAGTTGTGCCACAGTTTCCCGTTGTTCCTGATATCACTGCCTTATTGACTATGATTCCAGCTTCGGCCACCTGGTTCTCGGTGATTGATTTGAAGAATGCTTTCTTCAGCATCCCGATTGCCGAGGGGAGTAGAGATATTTTCGGCTTCCCTTTAGGAGGTCGAAGCTTCCGGTTTAAGCGCGCTCCTCAAGGCTATTGTGAGAGTCCGTCAATATATAGTCAGGCCTTGAAAACACAACTTGAAGCGATTGTCCTACCCGATGGTGCTGCTCTTCTTCAGTACATCGATGATTTGTTAGTTGCTGCCGATACTGAGGAAATTTGTAAGAAAGCTGCTTTATCATTGTTTCGTCATTTGTCTGATTTCCATCACAAAGTGTCTCTTTCGAAGTTACAGTATTGTCGACAAGAAGTTACCTACTTAGGTCATCTCTTATCGAAGGAGGGAAGAAGATTGACCCCAGAAAGAATTCAAGCGATTGCGAACATGAGTGTGCCAATTACACAGAGAGAAGTGCGTGCTTTCCTGGGTATTACGTCATATTGCAGACAATGGATAGCACATTTTTCTTTACTGGCCAAACCGCTGGTGGCATTGACCTGTAAATATACACCAAATCCCCTCCCGTGGTCTGAAGATTGTCAGAAAAGTTTTTCCGAATTGCGCGATGCATTGTGTTCGGCTCCTGTATTGGGTACCCCGACTACAGTAAGCCCTTTACACTTTATGTCCACGAGAAAGAGGGAGGTGCGTTGTAAGTGTTGACACAGTCTTTTGGGGACAAGCAACGTCCATGTGCATATTTCTCGTCGACTTTGGATCCGGTAGCTAGAGCGTTGCCGAGTTGTTTGAGAGCCATAGCGGCAGCAGCTGTTTCTATTCGACAGTCTGCTGGTTTGGTGATGAATAATACTCTGTTCGTGATGGTTCCACACGCAGTGGATACTTTGTTAAACAGGACCAAAACACACCACTTAACTAGTGCTCGATTGTCAGGTTATGAGCTGACACTTTTAGCGAGTCATGTGCACATAAAGAGATGCAATACGTTAAATCCAGCCACGTTATTGCCGATTTCAGTAGAGACAGATGATGTTGAACAGCACGATTGCTTTCTCAGGACAGAGGAAGAAACAAAAGGGAGAATAGACCTTAGGGACACTCCTCTTGCGAAGTGTGATGGTACCTTATGGGTGGATGGTTCATGCTTCAAGCTTCCAAATGGTGATACGACTGCGGCATATGCTGTTACGACTTAGCATACGATTGTTGAAGCTGCACGTATCCACATAATTCAACCCAAGCAGCAGAGTTGATTGCACTTACGAGAGCGTGTGTGTTGTCGAGAGGAAAGAAAGTGACCATATATACAGACAGCCAGTATGCGTTTGGTGTGGCTCACAGTTTTGGACGTTTGTGGAAGGAACGTGGGTTCCTTACGTCACATGGGACAAAGATACAGCATGGTCAATTGGTGAATGAGCTCCTGGAGTCACTTACCTTGCCGTTGCAAGTTGCGATTGTGAAATACAGTGCACACAAGAAGGCTACCGATGATGTTGGTCGTGGTAATGCGTTTGCAGACGAAGTTGCGAAAGACGTGGCAAGGGATGTGATGAGTCGAATGTATGTTGCGGGTCCGGCGAGATGGATTCCGGATAGAGGAATGTGTGAGGATACGATAGAGAGTGTGAAGTCGATTCAAGCTGAAGCTACAGAGAAAGAGTTGAGTGTGTGGAGAGAGAGCACGGGTAAATTGGATGCGAATGGTTGTTGGGTTGAGTTGTCAGAGCATCAGCGATGGTTGTTACCCGATGCGTACATGCTTGCAGTGGTTACGATGGCGCATGGAATGGCTCATATCAGTGTGAAAGGGATTTGTAAGTTGTTGGCTCCAGTATGGCAAAATGCTGGAATTCCTAAGTGTGCAGAGAATGTGGTCAAGAATTGTATGGTTTGTCTGAAGTACAATCCTGGTAAGGGAACTCCAACTCCAGCTGGTCATTTTGCTCCTCCGACGTATCCGTTCAAGGTTTTGCAGCTAGATTTTATTCAAATGGAGAGATGCAACAACCTGAAATACGTACTCGTGGTTGTTTGTGCCTTTTCATGATGGGTAGAAGCATATCCCCTGAAAGATAATACTGCCTTTTCCACAGCTAAGGCCCTTGTCAGGGAGTTTTTCCCTAGGTATGGCTTGCCGAGAATGGTCTGGAGTGATAATGGGAGTGAATTTGTGGGTCGAGTGATGAAGAGAGTATGTGAAGGGCTAGGAATCCGCCAAACGTTCCACGCTGCAAATCACCCCCAATCAGCTGGACTAGTAGAGTGCTATAATGGCACTCTTAAACTGAAGCTGGCTAAAATACAAGCGAGCTCTGGTCTTAAATGGCCTGATGCTTTGCCATTAGCACTCTTGTCTACAAGGATGACTGTACATTCCCGAGTAGGACTTAGTCCTTATGAAATTGTGTTCGGTCGCCCGGCCAATGTAGTACTTAAAATTCTGGACCCATGTTATAAACATCGTTGTATCATGACGATTTTGATATCAGCAGACCGAGAATGGCTAGTATACTATGCACAAGCATTTTTGTCATATTCGAGTGACAATTTCACCCTGAAACCGTAGTTTTCGTCCTGAACCCTCGGGTTCCATTTTGTGAACGGCAGCCATTTTGTTATTGCCCTCACATAGGCCGATGACTAAGGCCAAAACGAGTCTGAAGGACACGTACACCTTTGCTGACTTCTACACGACCTGGGCAAGCTGACTCCACTGCCCAAGGCCAAACCTGTTCGGTCAGTTCCTCTCCCAGTGGCCGAACGAGATAGTATCAAGGCACAACATGCCATAAACCTTTCATCGCACACTAACCATGCCTAATCTTACACACACCTGTCCCTGTTCCTTACTTTATGACCTGCTTTACGAGGAGGAGGTGCCCGTTTTTATTAGGGGTCCGCCGATATCTGATGGAAAATGTTGGGCCTTGCCGGGTAATTTATTGTGGGCTGGACAAACTGAAAATAAGCTTGTCATCATGATTCTGCTTTTTCTTTGTAGTGAAAATATGTGAATGGTCAACTGTAAAATAAGGAATGTTTGCCTAAAGCATAATATTTTGTATAAAAAGAGAAGGCTGGCTTTGTAAGATTGAGCAGTCTCCTGAGAATATACACCGTGTTGTACTTCTAGGATGCCTGTTACTGGTTGCAGCCAATAAACTCGATCTTTGACTTCACCGAGAAGACTTTGAGTTTCTGTAGTCTAGAACAGGAAGGACCCGAAGTCATAGGGTGTGTCCCTGGCACCGCTGGGTTCCGAAAAACCCAGTACTTCAGTTGGCGCCCAACGTGGGGCGATATCAGCGGTACCGGTCCAAGCCAGAGGTTCGTGAGGAGCTTCGTGTGAAAATTCTGGAGGAAGGCCGCCACTTCATCGACCCCTGCATGTCGACGTGGTCCGAAAGTCTTTGCTGCGAGGTTCCCCGCTTCCCGACAGCTACGAAGGACTGCTGCCCTGACTATCGCCCTGTTTTGGACCCTTGATGATTGGTAGAGCGAAACGATAGACGAGTCTTCTGGTGACGTCATCGATACCTCAGTTAAGTATAAGTGGAGCGTCTCCCAGTCCTTAGTTTGGTTCTTAGTTTGGGTATCCCCTTGGGATCTTTGATTTGGAACTTGCAAGTACCAAAGCCGAGGGACTCGTGTATTCACGAGAATATCGTATTCGATAATCCTTTGAAGTTTGAAGCTAGACTAGAGAGCGAAGATGCCTGGTCTTAGCAGACTTGGAAATTTGTTTTGTCTTGGTTGTAATAAGGATTCCCGATTGGAGGACTCGTGTCCGGTTACTCCGATTGGACTCCAACCTATGAACTTTATGTGAAACATGGCGTAGGCCCCATCACATATAATGAAGTATGGATCCGATACACCAGAAAGGATGGTGTTTTAAAATGGCCCCAATATGGTAGCTTTGACACGGAGATCTTAGATAATCTCGAGGTCCAACTTTTTAAGAAGAAAGCCCGGCCGGCGATGTTTGACTCTTTTCGCCTATGGCATAAGGAAGCCAAACAGAAAGAAATTAAATTAGCAAAGAAAAATAAGAGAGAAAGGGGTATCTCGATAATGCAAGCTGCTACGCAGTATAAAGATAACGAAGAAGAACAGGCAAGTGAGCAGTTGCAGAGGCAACGTAAAATGGCGATCGATAAATGCTATCCAGTTTTGCCGCCTCTTCAGCAAGATGCAGCAAAAGAACTTGAACAAGACCCCCTAATATCACACTTATTGAGTTTGCCACCCCCTTATGCACAGAGTGCTACAGCACCTCCGCAACCTTTAGTCGTGCTACCCCCGATTGTTGTGCCTCAAGTTCTTCCACAGCCGCCAGCTCCTCTTCAGTTGGCTCCTACTCCTATGGTGCAGCCTCCTCAAGGGCCGCCGACTTTGCTACCTGCTCTATCTGTACTTTCTACGACTTTGCCTACTGCATCAACTGCCTCTTCTGGTATTCCTGCTGATTTTTTTTTTTAAATATTTTTTTATTGCAGCAAGAGCATATAATCAAACAGCATGTTCCATCGTCTCTCCTTGGTTCGCCTGAGGTGTGTCGCCCCTCCCCCCAGTATTACACAGCCATTCAGCTCACAACCCAGAGGTCGAGCGGCAATAACACGTTGGGAAGAAAAATTTAACAGGGGCGTTCAGTACATGCCCGTAGCCACCAATCGGAGGAGGAATAACATGGCCGCTTTTGGTCCTAACCTTCTCTACTCCCTGTCCCAAAGCCAGGTGAACCAAGAGCCTCTTGTCACCCAACCTGAACAAACCCCCTCCCCTCTCCCACAACACCCTCAACCCCAACTACCCCTCCACCCTCGCCCAGGACCACCCCTAATAGCCCTCCCACCCCTAGCCAGACCCCCCTCCCCCCCAGGCGTGCCAGAGTATCGTCCAATCAGAATCTTAATCCCAATCACAGGACCAGATCCGGAACTTAGTACCAGGAGTTATCAGCTATCATTCGTAAGTCCTCACAGTGGAACTCAAAGGTAGGGAAGCAGCAAATCAGGTCTAGACCGTCCCCCCGTCGGAAGGGCGCTCCGCCGGAGCCGGACTATGTCCCGGGGAGTCCTCCTCCTCCATGTCCACGAGAGTGAGTCCCAGGACCATCCCCTCCCACGCCCTGGCCCTCTCCAGTGCTGTGTCGTTGCCTGCCCTGAGCGCGGCTCGCAGGCGAACCTCACCCTCACATCTAGCCCACTTATGCAGTTCAGACCTCCAGCGCCCTATCACAGGGCCCCGGGACGCCTTCCATTGGGACGTGATGGCTCGCTTCGCCAGGAGAAGCCCCAAGTCCAGAAACTTGCTAGTGACTTTATTTTTTGAAGTGTGTGGGAACCAGTGTAGTATGCAATGCGCCATGGTGAGTTGCAGGTCCCTTTCCGTCACCTCCCTCAGAACCTCCACTACTTCCTCCCAAAAGGGCCCCAGCTCGGGACACGACCAGAACATATGTTGGAAGTCGGCAGGATCTGCCGGGCAACGTGGGCAGGATGCCGGGTGGGCCGGGAAGTATGTATGCAATTTATCAGGGGTCAGGTAGGCCCTATGCAGGACATAAAAGTGCACCAGCTGGAACCTTGCGTTGCGTGTGCTATTTCGGGCCCCCTCCAGTATTCCCTTCCATGCCTCCTCGGGGATCTCAATCGCCAAATCAGCCTCCCATTTCGCCTTCAAGGCCAGCAGTGGAGCGACAGATTCCGAGACCATGCGACGAGACAGGCACGCGACAGCCTTGACCGTCCCTGTCATCATCACGATGTACTGGCAGCCCAGAGACAATGGTGGCTCCGACATGCCCGTTCTCCAGTGTCTGCGGATCGCCGCCGTTAGGGCCGCATGAAGGAGGAAGTCCCCGCCTGCCAACCCAAAGCGGTCCTGGAGGAGATCAAAGGGTAACATCGCCCCGTTTTCGTACAGGTCACCCATGGATGACAGCCCCTGCTGGTCCCATCCTTCTAGCCCGTGCCACGAGCCCCCATGCGGAAGTGCCCCGCAGAGCCCAAGAGGGATCTCAGGTGCGTACGGAATCGCAATACCACACCTCCGGCGATATCTGTTCCAACATTTCCGGGCCGTCGCAAACTCCTGTGTGAGGTGGAAATCCCCCATCGGTAGACCCAGTACGATCCGCGACAGCACCTGGACTGGACCCGCCGGTTCTCCCGATCCGTCTGTCCCTCTCCTGGCCCGTGCTACCCATTGCGTCAGCCACTGCAGCTGTGCCGCCAAGTAGTAGAGCTCGTAGTCCGGCAGTGCCAGCCCGCCATCCGCTCTAGGGCGGAGAAGTGTGGCGTGAGCCACCCTGCGCCTGCCTGCCCCCCACAAAAAGCCGATGACCATCGATCGCAGTTGCCGAAAGTAGCTCGCCGGGATCCAGATCGGGAGGGTCCCGAAGAAGTAGAGCAATCGTGGTAAGGTCACCATCTTGAGCAGCGCCACCCTCCCCATGAGTGATAGCGGGAGCGTGCCCCAAAAGTCGAAGTTCCCTTTAGCATGCCTGATCGCCGACCCGATATTCCCCTCAAGGATATCGGCCCTGTCGTGGAAGATCGTGGTGCCAAGGTATCGTAGGCCTCTCTCCACCCAAGTCACGCCCTCCGTTTCCTGCGGGCACTCTCCCCGCGGGCGGGTCGGAAATAGGTGGGATTTCGCCCAGTTCACACGAAGACCGGAGACACTGCTCAGCGACTGCAGGAGAGTCTTAGCACCACGCAGAGAGTTCGCCGAGTCCGCCAGGAACATCAGCAGATCATCTGCGTATAACGCTATGTGGTGTACTTGGCCATAGACGTCCAGTCCCTGATACGCCCGGCCCAGCCGGGCTCGTGCTGCAAGGGGTTCGACAGCCAAGGCAAATAGTAAGGGGGAAAGAGGGCATCCCTGACGGGTGCCCCTGCCCACCCTGCACAACTCAGAGATAACCCTCCCTGACCTGACTCTCGCCGTCGCTTCTTGGTAGAGCAGACTCGTCCAACCTACGAAGCCTTCCCCAAGGCCCAACGCTCGTAATACATGGAATAAGTAAGGCCATTCCAAGCTGTCAAACGCCTTCTCCATATCGACAGCGAACACCACCGCCTCGTCACCATCATAAGTGTCGGCCTCCAGTATATGTAAGAGTCGCCGCACATTAAGCGCCGTATTGCGGGCCGGGATGAAACCCGACTGGTCCGCATGCACCAGTTTGGACATGTGAGGGAGCAAACGCGCCGCCAAGATCTTGCTCAGGATCTTGTAATCCAGGTTAAGCATGGACAGTGGGCGGTATGCCGATCTGTCCCATGGTTCCTTGCCCGGCTTCAGAAGGGGGACAATCAACGCCTCCCTCGTGGTCTCGGGTAGACAGCCCAATCGCCTCGACTCATTGTACAGCCACGTCAGTCGGGGCGCAAGGAGGTCCACGTAGGTGAGATAGAATTCCGCAGGGAATCCATCCGTGCCCGGCGTCTTATTCCTTGCCATACTCTTAATGGCAACCCGTACCTCTCTTTCCACGATCTTGTCCCCGATCCGTTTCGCATCCTCCTCACCTAGGACCGGCAGGTCCAGATCCTCCATAAAGGTCTGGAACTCCACCAACGAAGGGAGGACCCTGCTGCGGTATAGTTCAGTATAGTAGTCGTAGAACAACGCGTTGATCCCCTGCTGATCGAATCTCGCCGCTCCCGTGTGGTCTCGGAGCTCAAGGATGACCGAGCCCCGGCGGGCCGGGTTGGCCAGCCAGGCCAGGAGGGCCCCCGATTTGTCGCGTTCCGAGTGCGCTCGTGTGAGGTAGGCTTTGTAGTCAAAGCACCGGAGGCGCTCCACCGACGCCGCCACCGCCTCTCGCGCCCCCAGCAGGTCTCCGTGAGTGTCCGGCCGCTCAGGTCTTTCCCTCTCCAGCCTCCGCAGGGTCTCGTCCTCCTTCCCAATTTCGTCCAGAAGCGTTTTCCGCACTCCCGACGCCGTTGCTATGCATTGGCCTCGCAACACCGATTTGAACGCGTCCCATTCCGTTACAGCTGAACCCGCCGTGCCCGCATTCACCTGAAAATAGCCCTCTATGCCTGACGCAATTGTGGTCCGGAAGAGCTGGTCATCCAGCGCCTCAGGACGTAGTTTCCAAGCCGGGATCCTCGGGCGAAACTGCGACCAGCGCAGCCGCACGAGGAGGGGGTTATGGTCCGAGATCGAGCGTGTGAGATACTCACTGTGGTTCACTTCCGCGTGCACGTCCTGGGAGCTCAGGAAGGCGTCAATGCGGACGTGTAGCTCGTGAATGCCGGAGAAGAATGAGTAGTCCCTGTCTAGTGGGTGGTTAGCCCTCCAAGAGTCAACCAGACCCCACTGTCGTTGCCAGGCGGAGCGCGCAAGTGCAAGTCTACCAGCTGGTGCAATCTGTAGGGGGGGGTGGGACCTGTCCAGGGTAACATCGGCCACGCTGTTAAAATCGCCGCCCAGGAGCAAGGGCTCCATTAAGAACTGAGCCAGTTTGTGGGACAAAAGGGAGAGGAAAGCAGGTTGGTCTACATTCGGGGCGTACAAACAACCCAGGTTAAGGTCCCTCCCGTCCAGCTTGCCCCGCACCATTACGTATCTCCCTTCCGGGTCAATTACCTGTTGCGTGCACAGGAAGGGTACCCCCGCCCGTACCCAAATGGCCACCCCCCGAGCATAGGCAGAGTAGCTAGTGTGAAAGACCTGTCCCCTCCAACGCCGCTGCAGAGCCCTCCCCTCCTTATCCAGCAGATGTGTTTCTTGAAGGAAGGCGATGTGAATGCCCCGCCTGACCAGATAGGAGTGAATTTTATGACGCCTATGCATCGAGTGCATCCCTCTGACGTTCCATGTGAGACATTTGTAGCCTAAGTCGGATCCCATGGCAGAGACCACCATATCTCCATCCCCCTCTCAGCCACCCCTCCAGCACGCCTAGGCCCCCCCCTTTTCCCCCCCCCAACTTGTACTAGCAACCTACCCCAACTCCCACTCCCCCGGACAGATAACCAACATGGAAACCCCATCCAAACACAGTTAGCAAAAAAGCGTATCATTACAAAATAGGGTTGGAGTGGCGGCAATGCCGGCTCCAGACAGGCCCGAAGTCCCCCGCCCCCGCCCCACTACCCCCAGCAACCAACAGGAGATGTCCCCCGACTCTCCCCGTCCCCAAGGTCTCAGTAAGAAGTCCCAGTGGGCAGCCGCACCCCACAGCATAGCGTCCTGAAGCGGCCCTCCTCCGCCCACATATCCCGGTACCTTACTCATGTGATCGATGTCCCGCGAACCATCTCAGTCCAGGATACCATCCGCAGTCTGGGGAGTCACAACCGGCAGGTCTGTCTCGGACAACTCATGCCCACTGCTGGAGCCAGGGCTGGGAGCACTGGCCTTCGACTGCTCCGAAGCACTACCGGAAGGGCTGGCGTCCCCCTGGCTAATGGTCGCCACTGCCTGCACCGCCTTGGCGCGTTCCTGTTGCCAGTCCGATGGGGAGCCAGGTCGTCCCGCCGGCGGCGTCTCCGACGCGTGTCTCCTGGGGGGGGTCCTCGTAGCGCGGTCCTCTGCCGACGCCCCTCTTGAATCCAGCCAGCTCCAAGCCTCCTGTGGTGTCAGGAAAAAGTGGGTGCGCTCTCCTGCGACCACCCGCAGCCGCGCCGGGAACATCATAGCGTAGGGCAGCTGTAGCGACCTCAGTTTCCTCTTGACCGCCAGGAAGGAGGCCCGCTGCTTTTGCACCTCTCTGGTGAAGTCCGGAAAGATCATGATCCGACTGTTGTCGATGCTCAGGTCCGGGATGTCTCTCACTCTCCGCAGGATATGGTCTCTGTCCCTGAAGTGCAGAAGACGCAGTACGATCGGTCGCGGAGGCGCCCCCGGTTTGGGAGGACGCGCAGGGACTCTATGAGCCCGTTCAATGGCAAAGAACGACGAAAGTCCCTCCGGGGCCACCTCTGAGCGTAGCCAGCCCTCCAGGTAGGTGACCGCGTCTCGCCCCTCGGCTTTTTCGGGGACCCCCACAAGGCGAAGATTATTGCGCCGAGAGCGCCCTTCACTGTCCTCAGCTCGGAGCTCCAGCACTCGTACCTTCTGCGCCATTTCCGCCAGGGTCGTCTTTAGCTCCGCCACGTCTCCTGGCAAACTTTTCAGGGTACCCTCGGTCGTCGCTACCCGCTCCTTCAGCTTTTTGTGGTCGTCCCTTAGCAGAGACAGGTCCGACCCAATGGTGTCCATGCGTTTCTCAAGGGCCTCCCGCGACGCCACTATCGCCTGCATTATGTCCCCCAGGGAGGGGTCCCGTGGGCGGGATGGACTCCCGGCCCCCGCCCCCGGCGGGACTTCGTCCTCTGGGTGCCCCGGGTCGTCCAGCTTCAGTGCCTCGAAGCCCTTCTTCCTGCTGCCGCGTGTCATCCTGGCGGGCAGTTAGCGTCGCGTGCCTCTTCCAGACCCTGGTCCGCCCCACGACCTTCGCCCACTCCAATCTCTGGGCCCTCGCCCCGTGGGGACCAGTCCGTGCAGTAACCCAAGTGCTGGGGCTCGCTCCACCAGGGTTGTGGGGCACAATAGTCCCGGGTCAGGGCTCCTGACAAGGTTCCCGCGTCGAGATTGCTCAGGCCGGATGTGCACCTACGGGCCCCAGTGCTAATTGGGCGCACTGGTCTCGGGCGCCCCCGAGCAGGTAGACGCTCTCTCCCGCCAATGCGTCGCAGGGGCGGGCAGCCAGCCTCTCACCCCCTGCACTCTTTTCTGTCGACACTCCTGAGCTGTACACCCCCCCCGCGGTGTGGGTCCCTCAGGAGTCCTCTCAGTAGGGCGGACCAGGTGCTCTGCGCCGACCCCGAGTCCCTCACGGACCCAGAGACTCCGCAGTCAGTGCTTCAAGCCGGTCTTCGTGTCCCGGCCGGCGCCATCTTAGGGTCAGGCAGTGAGGTCGTCCTCTGCCCCGCAGCTCCGTGCGCGAGGATGTCCGCCAGCTCTCCTCACCTCCGTTTGCGTTCCGGAGGCAACTTCGGTAGACCACAGCCACCACAGTATTAGGGGAGCTCTCCCCCGCCTCGTAGGCTCCGGCGCCAGGCACGTCGTTACAGGACGGCGGCCGCCATCTTAGGCGCTCCCATCGCCGGGTGCCGTGCCCACCGCTCTGAGTGCGGCAGGGGTAGTTGCAGAGGCCCCCAGACCCCCAAAGTCTCACTGCGCGTTCCTGATGCTCTCTTGAGCACTCGTGGGGGGACGGAGCGCGAGTCGGGGCTCAGGATATGTGGCGGTGTGAGGCGGGCACGGAGGAGCTCCGGAGTCCCGCTTCCACCTACATCGGCGCCTAAACCACGCCCCCTCTGGTATTCCTGCTGATACTGCCTCTGCGTCTGCATCTGCGTCTGCCTTGCCTCATTCTGTTTTTCCCCCTGTTCTCTCATCGACTTCTCCTTCTGTTCGACAGAGAATGACTGACACTGTTGCTAGTCTTCTATATCCTCTCTTTGGGGCATCAAGTATGACCCCTCTTTCAACGTGTAAACAGTTGCGTAGTCAACTGCCTGACTCTAGAGAGCAGGAAACATTGGATAATTTGGCACATAAATGGGTCACTGGCCCCACGAGATATTAGCTAGAGTCTGTTATGGATGTCTTCCATCAGTGGGAAGCATCGAAACAGAGGTACGTTTTTGAGAAAATGTGTGTTTTTCTTTGTGAGGATTTAGAGGAGAATGATTTGGAATCCAATCCGCCTGAGTTGTGTCGTGTACGGTTCGAATTTGCAAAAGGCACGATTGTGGGTTCCGATGTTGGGAAAGCAGTTGCAACATTGTTGTCGTTTAGGAGTGAGGGTATTTCTCAGTCGTTGTTTAAACCTGATTCCTCAGTTAAGAAGGCGAGACAATATCCCATGAGAGAAGTTCCCCCAGTTTGGAGAGAAGGGGACCCGAATGCTAATCCGGTCATTCCGCCACACTTTCAGCGTGTTTGGGTACATGTTCCATGGAAGAGAGCTGAAGTCTTGGCCCTTAAACAGACATTGCCTGATCCCCGTAAAAACCCTGCAGGGTATTACAAGGAATTGTCACAGACTGCAGGCTCTTGCATTATGAATTTAGCCGACATAGACATGTTGTTTGGAAATGTGGTTCCACAGCCTTTATGGGGTTTAATTCGTCATACAGATCATACGCAAGAATTAGGCGACACATGGGCTAATATTGGTGCTGCAGACGACCGACAAGTTGGTGGTGCTAAACCTGAGCCTTTAGTAGCAGATCTCCCTGAAAAGATTGTTACTTACATGAAAACTTTAATGCCTGCTATGCGAGTGAATTGGGACAAATTGTCTGCATGCAAGCAGAAGAAAGATGAAACAGTGTCTGATTTCTTCACCAGGTTTGAAGAGACGTTTATCGACCACAGTGGTCAAGATATGAGTACAGAAGGTGGTCAACGGTTGTTCGTTGACAAGTTCGTGCACAATTTGTTACCCGAGTTATGTAAGAAATTAAAGGATTCAGAAAGTTCTTGGGCCGTTTCAACTTCAGCACAAATATTGGCTACTGCACAGTATTATGAAAATCGAGATAAAGATGAGAAGGATAGAGCAGACAAGAAAACTAAAGAGTTAAAAACGAAGGTTCTTTTACAACAGGCATATCCGCCACGTGGTGGTCAGAGTAACTATCAGCAACCTCAACAGTTTCAGAGAAACTCACAAAGGTTCGAGTTTTCTCAACCACGTGTTCCTGTAGGTCCCAATCAGTGTTCATATTGTAAAGAAGAGGGTCATTTCAAGTATAGTTGTCCTATTTTGTTACAGCGTATGAATGGTGCTTCTGGTGCAAGAGGTCGAGGTGTTCAACAAGCTCCTAGAAGTAGAGGACATGGAAATTTACCCCAGAACGCGCGTTCCTTTCCGCCTCAAAATTCAATGAATAGTTTTGATCAGCAGAATAACGCGTCTGGTAGGACAGCTCAGTATTATGCTGATGACTACTACGCAGAAGATGAACATATGGAAAGTAATGATTGCTAGGACAGCCATAGACAAAGAGAGGGAGTTGTTTCAGTTCCAGTAGATCAGAGTGGACCTTACGTTGACGTGATTACATCAGGTGTGTCAGAGCCTTTTCTGTTGGATACTGGTGCTACAAAGAGTTCTATCATGCACTCTAAACTCCCTGGCGCACCTTTGTCTGGCGAAATGAATGTTTCAGTAGGTTTTTTTGGCGCCCCGGTTAGGAACCCGATTTCTAGTCCTATGTCTCTTTCTGTTGGACCTTGTGAATTCGAAGCACCCCTTATTCTAACGACAGGTTGTGGTGAAAACTTGTTAGGATTTGATTTGTTGAAAAGATTGTATGCGACATTGTATTGCTCTCCCTCGGGAGTGCAACTTACACTGGGCAAGAAAGTGGTTTCTCCAATGTATTTGTCGAAGGATAAACTTCTGACAGAATTGTCGTTTCTTCCTGATATTCTTTGGGCTACTGGTCCTAATGATGTGGGTCTTTCGGAAATACCGCCATATGTTGTGACATTGAAAGCCAATGTTAAAATGCCACGAATTCCCCAATATAAAATCTCTAGTGAAGGTGAAAAAGCGTTACTAGCGATCATTTATGATTTGATTGAAAAAGATGTAATTGAAGAGACAAGAGGCAACGTTTGCAATAGTCCTGTTCTGCCTGTTTTGAAGCGTACTTATCCTTCTCAGCCACCTGTTTACAGGTTCGTGATTGATCTTAGAGAGGTCAATAAAATAGTTGTGCCACAATTCCCAGTTGTCCCTGATATCACTGCCCTATTGACTATGATTCCAGCTTCCGCGACCTGGTTCTCGGTGATTGACTTGAAGAATGCTTTCTTCAGCATCCCGATTGCCGAGGAGAGTAGGGATATTTTTGGCTTCAGTTTAGGAGGCCGAAGCTTCCGCTTCAAACGCGCTCCTCAAGGCTACTGTGAAAGCCCATCGATATATAGTCAAGCTTTAAAAACACAGCTTGATACGATTGTTTTACCTGATGGCGCTACCCTTATTCAATATGTTGACGATTTGCTCGTCGCTGCAGATACTGAGGAGATTTGTAAAGAAGCCACATTGTCATTGTTGCGTCATTTGCCTGATCTACATCACAAAGTGTCTCTTTCCAAATTGCAATATTGTCGACAAGAAGTGACCTACTTAGGTCATCTCTTATCGAAGGAGGAAAGGAAACTGACCCCAGAAAGAATTCAGGCAATAGCAAAATTGAGTGTGCCAAGGACACAGAGAGAAGTGCGTGCTTTCTTGGGTATTACATCATACTGCAGACAATGGATACCGAATTTTTCTTTGCTGGCCAAACCTTTGGTGGCATTAACGTGTAAAGATACACCGAATCCCATTCCGTGGTCTGAAGAGTGTCAGAAAAGTTTTTCCGAATTGCGCAATGCATTATGTTCGGTTCCTGTGTTGGGTACCCCCGACTACAGTAAGCCCTTTACATTGTATGTCCATGAGAGAGAAGGTTGTGCATTGTCAGTGTTGACACAGTTGTTCGGAAACAAGCAGCGTCCATGCGCGGATTTTTCGTCGACTTTGGACCCGGTAGCTAAAGCATTGCCGAGTTGCTTAAGAGCCACAGCGGCAGCAGCTGTTTCTATTCGGCAGTCTGCTGGTTTAGTGAGGAATAATACATTGATTGTGATGGTTCCACATGCAGTGGACACGTTGTTAAACAAGACCAAGACACAGCACTTAACTAGTGTTCGATTGTCAGGTTACGAGTTGACACTGTTAGCGAGTCATGTACACATAAAAAGATGCAACACGTTGAATCCAGCTACGTTGTTGCCTATTGTAGCAGAGACGGACGCTTCTGAACAGCATGATTGTTTTCTCAGAACGGAGGAAGAAACGAAAGGGAGAGTAGATCTTCAGGACACTCCTCTTGTGAAGTGTGATGGTACCTTATGGGTGGATGGTTCATGCTTCAAGCTTCCGAATGGTGATACGACTGCAGCATATGCTGTTACGACTTTGCATACGATTGTTGAAACTGCACGTATCCCACATAATTCAGCTCAAGCAGCAGAGTTGATTGCACTTACGAGAGCGTGTGTGTTGTCGAAAGGAATGAAAGTGACCATATATACCGACAGCCAGTATGCGTTTGGTGTGGCTCACAGTTTTGGACGATTGTGGAAAGAACGTGGATTTATGACTTTGCATGGAGCTAAGATACAGCATGGTCAGTTGGTGAATGAGCTTCTTGAGTCACTTACTTTGCCCTTGCAAGTTGCGATTGTGAAATGTAGTGCGTACATAAGGGTTACTGATGATGTTGGTCGTGGCAATGCATTTGCTGATGAAGTCGCAAAAGAAACAGCAAGGGATGTGATGAGTCGAATGTATGTTGCAGGCCCTGCAAGATGGGTTGGTGACGTTGGAATGTGTGAAGACACGATAGAGAATGTGAAGTCTATTCAAGCTGAAGCTACAGAGAAAGAGTTAAGTGTGTGGAGAGAAAGTACGGGTAAAATGGATTCAAATGGTTGTTGGGTTGAATTGTCAGAGCATCAGAGATGGTTGTTACCCGACGCGTATGTGCTTGCAGTGGTTACAATGGCCCATGGAATGTCTCATATCAGTGTGAAAGGGATTTGTAAGATGCTGGCTCCAGTATGGCAAAATGCTGGTATTCCTAAGTGTGCAGAGAATGTGGTCAAGAATTGTATGGTGTGTCTGAAATACAATCCTGGTAGGGGAACCCCAACTCCAGCTGGTCATTTTGCACCTCCAACGTATCCGTTCGAGGTTTTGCAGCTAGATTTCATCCACATGGAAAGGTACAACAATTTGAAATACGTACTCGTTGTTGTTTGTGCCTTTTCGAGATGGGTAGAAGCATATCCCCTGAAAGACAACACTGCCTTATCCACAGCTAAAGCCCTTGCCAAAGAATTTTCCCCTAAATTTGGAATGCAGAGAATGGTCTGGAGTGACAATGGGAGTGAATTTGTGGGTCGAGTGATGAAGAAAGTATGTGAAGGGCTAGGTATCCAACAGAAATTCCACGCTGCAAATCACCCCCAATCAGCTGGACTAGTAGAATGCTACAATGGCATGCTTAAACTGAAATTGGCCAAAATTCAAGCGAGCTCTGGTCTTAAATGGCCTGACGCTCTGCCTTTGGCACTCCTATCAACAAGAATGACTGTGCATTCGCGAGTGGGACTTAGTCCTCATGAAATAGTGTTCGGCCAACATATGGGGAGTGCCAAGGCCGACAAAATTCAGTGAGATCGAACACCCTGTACTGCTTGATTATTTGTACGAATTGACGGCTAAATTGCCTGTTTTACACCAACAGGTTCACGATACTCTGCCTCAGGTCTCTGAAGCTCCAGGACATCCGATCGATCCTGGATCCTGAGTGCTGGTCAAGAATTTCCAACAGACAAAGAATGACCAGCCCCGGTGGACCGGCCCCCATCTAGTTCTTCTCTCAACGAGATCAGCCGTTCGAGTGGAAGGAAAGAAGCACTGGATCCACGGCGTTCATTGCAAGAGGGTCCCTTTGCCTCTGCCGTACGACCGGTGGGTCCAGGAGGGTATCGCTGACTCAGAGACTGAAACTGTGCCTCGTTTTCTGCCTTTCAGTAATGCACGTATAAAAGGAACAATTTCTGAACGAGAAAGTGACAATCTTTTGCAAGAAGCTGTGCCACCGTCAATTCGATTGGACACTACAGAGCCTGAACTCCTGTTTCAGGACCAGACAGTACCTGGGAAGAAACGCTATAATCTGAGGCCGAGAACTATGGACTAATAAAAATTTCCTTTTCTTTTCTGTTTTTAAAAGTGCAGCTCTCTCATCTGAGAAAGTTTTTTATTTTTGTTTTTCGAACCACCATCCGGGTTCAGCTGTAGGGTCGCGGTTGCCCAAGTCTTTGGGGTGCAGCTGAAGACGTTCTGGTTGGTCTAAGGGAGTTGCCTTGGACTGACAGAAGCATTCCTTAGCATAGAACACCCTACCATCGCGAGCAGCATTTAGAGAGGATGGAGTTTTTCGAGATGGAAAGACATGCCAAAGAAACGAACTCTAAAGATAAAATTTGTAGAATGATGACCAAGAAACGCTTTTTGATATTATGCATTTTCATGTTGTTCAGTGTAATGATGTTTTTAATAGGATATGTTTTATTCTCTTTTCGAGTGACATTTGCACCCACTACACAGCCCATACCTCCTCCAACTGTTTCCTTGCATTCTTTCCACCCTTTTCCTGAACATGAATCCGTTAGGAGATTAGAGTTTATTAATAACTCTTTCGTTCAGCTTTTACACCAACACCAACTAGTAATGAACACGACTAACTGTTGGGTGTGTGGTCTTATGCCTCACACAACGGATAAAGGTATCCCTTATCTGGTTCTGCCATTCAGCCATAATGGTTCTGTGTGGGCATACAGAACGATGTTCATCTACGCACATGAAGTCTACCCCCTACGTTCTGTGAAAGATAATCCTAAGAATAGTGCTCTAGTTAAGGGTATAATAGATATGATTAAGGAAGATACTTCCTATGAGACTGTCCCGAGGGATGAGACACTAGCATATATTGGATGGAACGTGACCGGATATGGAGTTACTCTGAGTGAGAAACAGCAAGCTAAGAGATCCTCCCCGATTTGGATTGTACTTCATCAGGGTCACCTATGTCTGCAAGGTACTGGCAAGAATCCCAGAGCTCAGTTAGGGAAGAGCGTCTGCACTGAGACATATGTTTTTGCGTTCAAGACTTCCCCATCGTTCTTAGCAGCTAAGGGTACCTACTTCATCTGCCATGATAGGGCCTGTACATGGTTGCCCCCTGGCTTTTCGGGCACATGTTTTGTTTCGTTCCTGTTGCCTCCCACTTACACAGCTGCGGCAGATTACCATAAGACAAGGATAGTTAGAGGTGTCTTCAGTAAGGAAGACACTGCAGGACAAGAATTTGGAGACTTTGTGAAGGGTTTTCTGCCGTTTTGGGGACCCATGGTTAACAGCAGGAACATAAGGCAATTGACGAGGGTGGTTGAATCCACCGTAGTTGAAACTGCCGGTGCCCTTAGTAACTTGACTGCTGAGCTCCAGTCGGATCGTCTTATGACCCTTCAGAACAGGGTTGCGTTAGACGTCATACTTGCAGACCGAGGTGGGGTATGTAGAGTGATCCAATCGAGTTGCTGTGTTTTCATTCCAGATAACGCTCCAACAGTGTACCAGGCCATCTCCAAACTACATAAGATCTCTGAATCTATTCATGTGGATAAAGGAGATTGGTCGTTGATGGGGTGGTTCTGGGAACTGATATCCACCTGGGGATGGAAAATTCTGATGGTCATTGGGATGATCTTAGCCATTCTTCTCCTGTTCTGTTTGTGCGTACAGTGTGCTCCTGCAATATGTGGCCTCTGTGCTACATCATGTGTAAGGAAACCTGTATCAAGGGACGAGCTAAGTAATAGGATGATTCTACAGCAACATCTCAATGACTTTATGAATATAGACCTGGACTCAGATTAGCGTGAGTGTAGGTTATTGCCTATGTAAGGGCAAAAGGAGGGACTGTAGTACTTAAAATTCTGGACCCGTGTTATAAACATCGTCGTATCATGACGATTTTGATATCAGCAGACCGAGAATGGCTAGTATACTATGCACAAGCATTTTCGTCATATTCGAGTGACGATTTCCCTCTAAAACCGTAGTTTTCGTCCTGAACCCTCGGGTTCCATTTTGTGAACGGCAGCCATTTTGTGATTGCCCTCACATAGGCCGATGACTAAGGCCAAAACGAGTCTGAAGGACACGTACACCTTTGCTGACTTCTACACGACCTGGGCAAGCTGACTCCACTGCCCAAGGCCAAACCTGTTCGGTCAGTTCCTCTCCCAATGGCCGAACGAGATAGTATCAAGGCACAACATGCCATAAACCTTTCATCGCACACAAACCACACCTAATCTTACACACACCTGTCCCTGTTCCTTACTTTATGACCTGCTTTACAAGGAGGAGGTGTCCGCCGATATCTGATGGAAAATGTTGGGCCTTGCCGGGTAATTTATTGTGGGCTGGACAAACTGAAAATAAGCTTGTCATCCTGATTCTGCTTTTTCTTTGTAGTGAAAATATGTGAATGGTCAACTGTAAAATAAGGAATGTTTGCCTAAAGCATAATATTTTGTATAAAAAGAGAAGGCTGGCTTTGTAAGATTGAGCAGTCTCCTGAGAATATACACCGTGTTGTACTTCTAGGATGCCTGTTACTGGTTGCAGCCAATAAACTCGATCTTTGACTTCACCGAGAAGACTCTGAGTTTCTGTAGTCTAGAACAGGAAGGACCCGAAGTCATAGGGTGTGTCCCTGGCACCGCTGGGTTCCGAAAAACCCAGTACTTCACCAACATATGGGGAGTGCCGAGGCCGACGAAATTTAGCGAGATTGAACACCCTGTACTGCTTGATTACTTGTACGATTTGACGGCTAAATTGCGTGTCTTACACCAACAGGTTCATGATACACTGCCTCAGGCTTCTGAAGATCCAGGACACGCCAACGATCCTGGCTCGTGGGTGCTGATAAAAAACTTCCAGCGAACGAAGAACGATCAGCCCCGCTGGACTGGTCCCTACTTGGTGCTGTTGTCAACGTGATCTGCAGTACGAGTGCAAGGAAAAAAGAACTGGATCCACGGCGTACACTGTAAGAGGGTCTTTTTGCCTCTGCCGTACGACCGGTGGGTCCAGGAGGGTATTGCTGATTCTGAGACTGAGACTGTGCCTCGTTTTCTGCCTTTTAGCGACGCACGTTTATTGGGGACAAGTTCTGAGCGTGAAAGCGACGATCTTCTGCAAGAAGCTGTGCCACCGTCAGTTCGATTGGACACTACCGAGCCTGAACTCTTGTTCTGTGACCAGACATTGCCCGGGAAAGACCATTATAATTTACGACCAAGAGTCGTGGACAAATAAACTAAAGAGATTTCCTTTTATGGTCTATTTTTGAGCATTCAGCTTTCCCATCTGAGAAACTGTTTTGACCGATTTTTGTTTTTCGAACCGCCATCCGGGTTCAGCTGTAGGGTTGCGGCGTCAAGTCTTTGGAGTGCAGCCGAAGACACAAGGTCGACGGTTCTGGTTGGTCTTTGGGCGTTCCCTGGACCGACAGACGCATTCCTTAGCACAGACCACCCTACCTCCGCGAGCAGCACGGTTAGAGGATGGAGTTTTTTAAGATGGAGAGACCTGTTGAAGAAATTAATTTTAAAGCCAAAATGTGTACAATCATGAGTAGAAAATGTTTTTTAATATTGTGTCTTTTTATGTTGCTTAGTTTAATGATGTTTTTCATGGGATATATAATATTCTCTTTTCAAGTGATGTTTGCACCCACTACACAGCCCATACCTCTTTCTACTGTTTCCTCACATTCTTTTCACCCTCTGCCTGAACATGAGTCCGTTAGAAGATTAGAGTGTGTCAATAACTCTTTCGTTCAGCTTCTACACCAACACCAATTAGTAGTGAACACGTCTAACTGTTGGGTGTGTGGTCTTATGCCTCATACTACTGATAAAGGTATTCCATACCTGGTTCTGCCATTTAGCTACAGTGGTTCTGTGTGGGCATACAGAACGATGTTCATCTACGCTCGTGAAGTCCACCCCCTACGTTCTGTGAAAGACAATCCGAAGAATAGTGCTCTAGTTAAGGGTTTAGTAGACATGATTAGAGGAACTATCTCTTATGAGACTATCCTGAGAGATGAGACACTAGCGTATATTGGATGGAACGTAACAGGATATGGAGTTAGTCTGAGTGAGAACCAGCGAGCGAAAAGATTCTCCCCGATTTGGGTTGTACCCCATCAGGGTCACTACTGCCTACAAGGTAATGGTAAAAATCCGAGAGCTCAGCTAGGGAAGAGTATCTGCACTGAGACGTATGTCTTTGCGTCCCAGATTTCCCCTTCGTTTCTAGCAGCTAAGGGTACCTATTTTGTCTGTTACGATAGAGCGTACACATGGTTTCCCCCTGATTTCTCAGGCACATAATTTGTCTCGTTCCTGTTGCCTCCCACCTATACAGCTGCGGCAGATTACCACAAGACAAGAATTGTTAGAGGTGTCTTCTCTAAGGAAGATACTGCTGGAAAAGAATTCGGAGATTTTCTGAAGGGTTTTCTGCCGTTTTGGGGACCTATGGTTAACAGCAGGAACATACGGCAATTGACGAGAGTGATTGAGTCCACCGTAGTTGAAACTGCCGGTGCCCTTAGTAACTTGACTGCTGAGCTCCAGTCGGATCGTCTTATGACTCTCCAGAACAGAGTTGCGTTAGACGTCATACTTGCAGACCGAGGTGGGGTATGTAAAGTGATCCAATCCAGTTACTGTGTTTTCATTCCAGACAACGCTCCGACAGTGTACCAGGCCATTTCCAAACTGCATAAGATCTCCGAATCTATACACGTGGATAAAGGAGATTGGTCGTTGATGGGATGGTTTTGGGAACTGTTATCCGCCTGGGGATGGAAGATTCTGATGGTCATTGGGATGATCTTAGCCATCCTTTTCCTGTTCTGTCTTTGTGTGCAGTGTGCTCCTGCTATATGTGGCCTCTGTGCTACATCGTGTGTAAGAAAACCTGTATCAAAAGACGTGCTAAGTAATAGGATGATGCTACAGCAACATCTCGATGATCTGATGAGTATAGACCTAGATTCAGACTGACATGGGTTTAGGTTATTGCCTATGTAAGGGTAAAAGGAGGGTCTGAGGTTCCATGAATTCTGAACCCGTTTCATAAATGTCATCGTATCATGACGATTTTAGTATCAGCAGACCGAAAATGGCGAGTATGATATGTATGAGTATTTTCGTCATGTTCGAGTGACGAGATCACAATGAAATCAGGGATTCCGTTCTGAACCCTTGGGTTCCATTTTGTGTACGGCATCCATTTTGTGGTTGCCCTCACATAGGCCGATGTCTAAGGCCGAACGAGTCCTTGGGACACCTACACCTTTAGCTGACTTCTGTGTGACCTGGGCTAGCTGACTCCGTTGCCCGAAACCAAACCTGTTAGGCCAGTTCCTTTCCCAGCAACTGGTCGAGATTAAGGATCACGGCACAGGGCATCATAAAAACCCTTTATTGCACACAACTATGCCTTATCTGACTCACACCTGTCTCTGTTCTTTTCTTTATGACCTGTTTTACGATGAGAAGGTGCCCGTTTTTATTAGGGGTCCGTCCGATTTATCTGATGAAGAGTGTTGGGCCTGTCCGGGTAATTAATGGTGGGCTGGACAATGAAATGTGGGTTTGTCATGCAATTCTTTTGTCGTGTACACATGGGATTGGTCAACTGTAAATAAGGAATGTTGCCGGAAGCACAATATTTGGTATAAAAGGGATGACGCGCTTTGTAAGTTTGAGCAGTCTCCTACGAATATACAGCCATTGTACTTCGTGGACCTCTGTTACTGGTTGCAGCCAATAAAATTGATCTTTGACGTCACCAAGAAGTTGCCGCGTTTTTGTAATTCTGAGACAGGTGAATCCGGAGATTTCGGGTGTGTCCCCTGACACCGCTGGGTTCTAAATAACCCGGTTCTCCAGTATGGTGTTGCAATGTATGATATTCTGTAATGCCCCAGCAATGCGGGTAATGGAAGAATCAGGGAAACTTACTTGGATTACGTGGAATATCAGAGGATTAAACAATCCCAAAAAAACTAGGCAGGTACTGGCGTACTTAGACTGTCACAATGTTCAAGTTGCGCTACTACAAGAGACTCATCTCGGTAGGCATACTGCTTCTGCTGTGGCCAAAAAATGAGCAGTTGCACGTTTTGCCACTTCATACTCCTCTTATGCGCGGGGGTGATGGTGTTAGTTAAAAAAATATCCCCTTTGAAAGTAGCTATGAAGAGGTTGACGATAATGGTCGATATGTAATAGTGCAAGGTAGGCTGTGTGGCACTTTGATCACGATGGTGAATGTCTATGGCCCAAATATAGACGATCCGGAGTTTTTAAAAATGCTGTGGAACAAAATATATATGTTACCGCCATCTGTCATCATATGTGTGGGGTATTTTAACGTGGTGCTGAACCAAGAGATGGACCGTCACTCGCAAGTAAATTCCACTATTAAAAAAGCTGCGCAGGCGGATCGGGATGGTATATGCGACCTGGGTCTTACTGATGTTTGGAGGCTGAGGCATCCTGGGTTGCGGGAGGGAACGTGCTATTCGTATACACATAACACATGGTCACGTTTTTGTGGTTTGCAACGCACAACATCAACACATGGGTTACCCGGATTATGCTCCGGCCCGTTTCAATGGAGACTACAGCCCTCTGCACTGCTAGACCCAGTCTTTAAGGAAGGGATACGAGTGGCTATAGAAAATTATTTTAATGATAATCTAGGATCAGTGCAAAGTATGGGCATTGTATGGGAAGCATTTAAAGTGACTGTCCGCGGGGCATGTATAGGCTTGCAAGCTGGCGTGCTCAAATCTCTACGGGATTACATGAAAAGGGTAGAGAAAGACCTGGTGACAATGAAGCGACATGAGGAGGCACCAGCGAATGCTACCTTGGCTGCCAAACGCGCAAAGGTGACAGAATATAATGAAGTTGGCGGACCAGAAAGTAAGGCATTTGTCACAGTGTTGTAAAGCTAGATATTATGGTGAGGGTGCCAGACCGGGCGTGCATTAGCTGCTAGGATTGTGGAGCCATGGGCAAGACATTGCACGGTGCAGGTCATCTTGGAGGGGGATACTTCCTGTTCTGACACAGATCAGACGCCCCACAGAAGGTGGAGCCAGCATTGTGGAGGGAAGGCACAGCCTTCCCTCCACAAGGAGTCATGTCCACAACTCTGTTGACTTGACTCCTCTCCTTTCACAGTGCTGGGCAGAGACATCAGACGCACCACAGGAGGTGGAGGCAGCATTGTGGAGGGAACGCACAGCCCTATTCAGGTCCCAGGTGCAACTCCTCCCTCCCATCTAGATGCAGATCTCTTTATTCACCACTGGGCTGACTCACCCTGTCTCCTGGAATCCCCCAGCCCCTGTCACTCAAACTCCAGACAAGGAATAGACAACCTAGCAGAGGCATGCTTGGATAGTTAGGCAAGAAAATACCCATTTTCTAAAAGTGGCATTTTCAAACACAGAATGTTAAAACCCACTTTACTAAAAGATGTATTTTACCATTCTGAGTTCAGGCATACCAAATTCGAATTTCTACCTAGTTCCCTGAGTCAGTTAGGATTATAAGATGTAATAATCTAACTGCCCATTCTTGCCTATGGGGAATAGGTAGCCATGTAATAGTGAAAAACAAAAATGGCTGTAATTCACTATTAGGTCATGCCACACACACCAGTGCATGTCCTACCTAATACGATGCACGCTGCCCTTGGACCTACCATAGGGGTGTCTGATATGAAGAAAAGGGAAGGTGGAGGGACTGGCAAGTGGGTGCACTTGTCAAGTGGACATGGCAGTCACAGACTGCACACAGGCCTTGCAATGGCAGGCCTGAGGCTAACTTTACAAGCTGCTTCTGTGGGTAGCACAACCAGTGCTGCAAGCCCACCAGCAGCATTTGATTTACAAGCCCTGGGCACACATGGTGCACTGTACTAGGGTCTGTCAAGTAAATCAAATAACCAAATCATGGAGTCACTAATCAGTACAATAATTTAACATAGGGAGCACCTGCACTGTAGCACTGAATAGCAGTGGCACAGTGCCCAAAGCATATAATCAGCAAAACATGTCAAAAGCAGAGGAGACCAGCAGTAAAAAATGGAAGGGAGACTCACGCCAATGATGCCAGGTGTAACACGTGTCCCCTCCAGCTGAAATGTGGGGAGAACTACCCTTCTCCTTGTGAGTTCTCTTCGCTCAGGCGGAAAAATCTGGACAGACCATCAGCGTTGGCGTGTTCTGTACCAGGGCGGTGTTCCACCGTAAAGTCCAGACCCTGTAAGGAAATGGACCACCCAATCGGTAGTGCCCATCTGGTGTGGAGAATGCTGACCACTCTGAAACCCCATCAGTCAAGGCGGTCTGCCAGTACCCAGATGTCAAATCAAACATGCTGAAGTACCGTGCAGCCCTTAACCGATCAATGAGCTCAACAGCTCTGGAGATGGGGTGCACATCAGTCCTGGTGTCTGAATTAAGTCCTCGGTAGTCCACACAGAACCGCAAGCCTGGTGGGGCAGCAGACACAGCAGAGTTTGGGACCAAAACCACTGGGCTGGCCCAAGGACTGCTAGAGGACTCAATCACCCCTAAGGCAAACATCGTGGAGACTTCCTCCTTAATGTGAGCTCTGACATTGTCAGTCACTCTCTAAGCCTTGTGCTTCACAGGAGGACTGTCCCCAGTGTCCACGTCATGGACGCACCACTCTGTGACACCAGGAATCAAGGAAAACAAATCAAAGACTTGCCCCAACATTTGGCGACAATCTTGCTGCTGATCAAGGGTCAGTGTGGTAGAGAGGCTGACACCATCCACTGACCCATCTTGCTCTGTTGCAGACAGGAGATCAAGAAAAGGCTCGGTCTCCTCCTCCATTCCATCATCTGTCACTAGGAGCATGCCCACTTCGGACCTTTCTAAATGGGGCTTCAGGCGGTTAACATGCAGGACCCGCAAAGGGTTCCTAGGAGACCGCAAGTTCACCAAATAGGTGACATCACTCTTGCTCTCCAGCAGCTCAAATGGTCCGGTCCACCTGTCTTGTAGCGCACAATGCTCTACAGGGGCCATGACCCAAACTTTCTATCCAGGTTGAAGCTCAATAAGAGTGGCATTCTGATCGTACCACTGCTTCATGTCCTCCTGGCTGGCTTCCAGATTCGCTTGAGCGAGTTTTGTGGATCGCTGAGTCTGGTTCCTGAAGGCCAGCATGTAACTGTATACATCCTGGGGAGGTTTTCTATGAGATTGCTCCCTGCCTTCCTTGACCAGACTCAAAGGTCCTCTTACCAGGTGTCCCTACAACAGTTCAAAGGGGCTGAACCCTAGTGACTTTTGTGGCACCTTATGGTAAGCAAAAAGAAGGCCTGGTAAAAGGACGTCCCACTTACGCCTCATAGGTTCCTCAAGACCCATAATTTGCCCTTTAGGGTCTGGTTGAATCTCTCACCCAGCCCATTACCTTGTGGGTGGTAAGGAGTGGTGAACATATAAGTAACACCACACTCCTCCCACAGAGACTTCATATAACTGGAAATGAAGTTTGTACCTGGGTCAGACACCACCTCTCTGGGGAACCCCACGCGGGAGAAGATCCCCGTCAGTGCACGTCTCACCACGGGGGCCGTCACTGTTCTGACTGAGCGGAATGGCTTCTGGGTACCGGGTAGCATGGTCCACCAACACCAGGTTAAACCTGTTGCCCATGGCTGTCTTGGGGTCCAGTGGCCCCACAATGTCAATGCCCACCCGATCAAAGGGGCTACTGACTACAGGGAAAGGTTGGAGAGGAGCCCTGTGCTTCCTTCCACTTTTCCCTCTTGTCTGAAAAGTTTGACAAATCCTACAATGAGTATCTGAACTCTTCCGCATCTGGGGCCAATAAAAGTGGGTGACAAGTCTTTTAAATGAATTGTCCTGCCCCAGATGTCCAGCTAAAGGTACATCATGAGCCAAACCCAAAGGGAAGGCTCTGAAGCGCTGGGGTACCCTCAGCACACAGGCTGACCCAGGCTCAGCAACCTTAAGCTCGCTATACAGGAGGTTGTTCTCCCAGTAGATCCAATGTGATCCAGACTGATCACCCGCTGCCTGGCTTGTGGCCTGTTGCTGCAAACCCTCAAGAGAAGGGCACTTCCTCTGCTCTGCACACAATTCCTCATTGGAGGAGCCTCCTTGTTGCTGCCAATGGGTCAGAAGGCAGGCCCCCCCAGTTCAGCAATTTGCTCCCCTGTAGGTCCCAGGGCATCCCCCTCAAGTTCTGCCTCCCCCTGGACCCTGGGAACAATGGGGCCTGGTTTCCGGTGCCCCTACCTCTTCTCTTTAATGCAGGTTCCTGGGCCATACTTTCAGGCTCCAGGATCTCTTGAACACCCTAGGCTGCCATATACCGAGTGGTCACACACACCCACTCAGGTAGACCCACCATCTCCAAATGAGCCTTCTTCTCCACCTTAACACAAGGGGAGCGTTCCAAACCATTGCCCAACAGACAGGCATGGCAGTCACAGATTGCACACAGGTCTTGCAATGGCAGGCCTGAGACCCACTTTACAAGCTGCTTCTGTGGGTGGCGCAACCAGTGCTGCAAGCCCACCAGCAGCATTTGATTTACAAGCGCTGGGCACACATGGTGCACTGTACTAGGGTCTGACAAGTAAATCAAATAACCAAATCATGGTGTCACTAATCAGTACAATAATTTAACATAGGGAGTGTAGGAGAGTAGGGTCTGCAATCCTATGGTCACCCCAGAATTTTGCTTTTTGCTTCACTGGTTTATGACTTTCCCTGGCTGTGGGCCTGCTAATCAGACCCACAGCCTAGCTTTTCTCTCTCTAAATTGACATCCATGTACTTTAGGTGCATTTACCAATTGGTACTGGGCCACCTTATCAGTCCCTGTACAGTGTACCTTAGATACCCAGGGCATAGGTGTACCCAGGGCCTACCAGGGGCTGAAGCATGTATTATGCCACCCCTGGCTGGCCATCTAAAAAAACACAACTGGCTGGTAAGACAGCTGGGGCAAGGTGGTGTAATCACCCTTTGCTATAGATATAGTATACCTATATCTAACCCTAAAATGGACATTTATATTCCTATCAGTCACTCCTATGGCAGGCCTTATCAATCCTGAAGGCAGAGTGCTTGGAATTATGTGAGATGGTGCTCTAGCATGAGCTAAGCCTGTCTGCAGCTTGCGGAACCAAGTCCTAATAGCTGTTCCAAGATAACGCTCTAACATATACTCTTAAGTGCATTATAATCCTCGCGGTTGAACGCTAACTTTGGTATAGCATTATCAAAACATGTCGAGTAAGGTGTCATACGAATTGGAATACTACCCCCTCGCCAATTCTGGCGACGGGGGTAGCATTCCACCCTTTTAGAGGGACACGACATGTATGTAACTGTGAACCCCGGTTAAAGTTAAACGAAGCCTCAGCATCACAAAATGGATGCTGCCACCACAGACACAAGTCTGACCTCCTGCTGCTGGGAGTCCTTCCAGCCAGGGAGGCCTGGACAAAGGGTTTCCTGCCTTGGGAGGTGCTAGCACCACCCCAGATAGGATTTTGTGTTTTAGGTAGGACAGGCCTGAAAGGAATGAGACATGCCTGGGGCACACAAGGCGCCCTGTGCATACACCGGTTCAAACCAGTTGCTGGGGCACTCCAGCCCCAGCTCTGGCGCGAAACCGGACAAAGGATAGGGGGTGTAACCACCCCCCTTCCTGGTCCCACCCATGGGAGGGACCTAGTCACTAGTGCAGCCCCCTTTAGGAGAATAAAGGTAGGAGCTGGTCCCATTCCAAATTAGATTATCCTGAACAACTCTACAAGAAGAAACTCTGGACTTCGAAGTTCTGCTCCACAGAAGACTGAAAAATCTCCCTTGTGGGCAAGGAGTGTCCACCCTGCAACTGCAGGCACCATCAAGCGTCCTAGCTGTTCACTTTTTCGTCCTTCCTGCCGGAACCAGACTTCAGGGCCCGACGAGATCTGGACTTCCAGACCTCTCCGACCTCAACCTACATCTGCAGCACAGCAGAGATCCGTGGGTGCGACGAGACACATGGGACCGGCCATCTTGAAGAAACTGCACTTCGCTTCCAGCACGACTTCAGAGGCATCCTCGAGAAAGTGCTTTGGGGATTGAGAAGCCCCAGCCCCGAGCAGCTCCTGCACCGAAGACCAGCCCCCCAGCATCCAAGAGATCTGCGTGGGGCCTTTTTGCTTGATTGCTGCTCGACGCGTTGTCTGGTCACTTGCCGGCTGGCTAGTGGCCTCCTAGACGCTGATCTTTGAAATCTTCACTGCTGGTCTGGTTGCTCCAGACTGGCCCTTGTTCCCTTCCAAAAGAGGAGCACCCCGGACCCTCCTGGTCCACTCCAGACGCCGTTTCCACTCACCGCGTTGGTTGCCTTTGCCAAGGCCCGTTGACTCCAAAACCGGATCTGACACCGCCGACAGCGAGAGCCTGTGTGGGACAGCTCGTGCCTCCATCCTGGTCGTTGAAGACACCTCCTGTTCCACGTGGCTGCAGAGACAAGCATCCACTCTTCACCTGATCGCGACGACATCATCTGGTTCCCTCCTGGTTCCACACCGGTCACTGGCTAGTGACTTTGAACACTGTCCCCTCTGCTTTCAGGTCCTCTTCTTCCCCGATCCACCCTTGGATCGCACCGGACATCTTCCACGTGGTCGCCTGCAGCATCTTTCTTCAAGGCTCCATAGACTTCGACGCGGAAACCCGACACACTTTGACACCTTTGCACCCGCAGCCTGTGGGTGAGGTAACAAGAGCATTTCGGTGCTCAAGGGTAGATTAACTCTCCTAGTGTCCAGTTTGCAATCGTTTAAGTCCTAGATAGTGAAGACTGTCCGTACTTACCTTTTTCGTAAACTGTACTGTCCATTGACTTTGTTTCGCATCTCGCGTGTGAGTTCACACTCTGCACACGCGTCCCGTGGGCCTCCTGTTACTTACCTGAGGTTAGGATAGTGTAGTCACAGCGATCCTACAGCCTCTGGACAGCTCCATTCCTTCTATTGCTTTCCTTATACCATTTACTTAGTATATGGTTTGTCGTGCCCCTAGGGCACCATTGTAATTTTGTGCAACTTATCGTATTTTTCCTAAGAGATTGTCATGTGCTTAGCCCTCTGACCTCATAAAGAGTTCAGAGGTGTTTGTTATTAATAAATATATTGTTTATTTTGGTAACAACCTGTGTGGTGTCCTTTCATCTGGTATTCAAGGGGTTATATGTGGTAAAACAGCTGGCTTCACATGCCAAAAGAGTTTAGCCTAAGACTGCTTTGTCCATTCTACCATTAGGATAGCTGGTCTATAAGGTTGGCTTACAACCAATCACCATAAGGGTTGTTTGGACTGATACAAGGTGATCACTAGAACTAGTGAACATCATATATCAGGCCAACTTCTCACATTGGTGGCAGCGGTGGGATTTGAGCTTGCTGTTGTTTTTACCAAGTATAATCTTGAAATATCATTTGAAAGATCACATAAGGTACCATAGGTACATATAACAAGCTTAGAAATACTCTGAGTTCTACTGAACCAGCTGTTGTAGTAGAAAGGGCCTAACACACTCCGACTACAACTCTTAGCAAGGGATCAGTAGGAAAACCCATAGTGTAGGTAAGTGCATCACTTTCACCTCACTAGAAAGCATGTCTACCCATGGGGAGACCTCAGTGACTCCCCTAGTGGTTAGTGACCCTCCACAGGTCCTTTCCAGATATGCTGCACTCAGCTTCCAGGAGATGAGACAATTGTGTACCTCCAGGAAACTGAAACAGGGTTCTAAGCCTACCACTCCTTTTCTGTTAGGTCTCTTAGAGACATGTGATGCTAGAAGGGCTTCTAACACAGGCCCCTCTAATCCAGATGGGAGCATGCCCCCCTTAGAAGGTGATCCAGAGCGAATTATTTCAGGGTTTGTTTGGGCCGGTAAAACACCTAGACGAGCTATGAAATATATGACGCTACCAAGGGAGAGGGGAGGATGGTCGCTACCAAACTTTCAATGCTATTATTGGGCAATCACGTTGCGACATATAGGTTTACTATTGGATGGTCTGGAACCTGCTGGTGCTGACATTTCTATTTATCGTTTAATTTTTGGGGAGGAAGCTAAAGGGCTCCTTTTTAGACATATTGATTTTGCATATTTTAAACGGGTAAGGTTTAAGACTTTACTGGCTGCCTTCAAGGTTTGGACACCCGTCAGAAAATTATTAAAAATTGGGAGATTACATGTATATACTCCTGTTATAGACAATACTCTCTTACCGGAAATTTTTAGGGATGGCTACTTCAGAGAATGGAATAGGCAAGGAGTACTGGTAATAGGGGATATTGTTATGGAAACAGGGATCATGTCTTTTGAATGTATTAGACAGAAATTTGGTATCAGCAACCGGCATTTCTTTAAATGTTTACAGATACGAGACTTCCTGAGCCGGAAAAGGGTTAGTTGGGATCATATTTCACTTATAGAGGTGATTCAGGGTGGGCAATCAACTATTTCCACAATGTATAAATTGGTAAATGAAACTAGAAGCGACGATCTGGATAAACATTTTGGTCGCTGGTTGAATGTCGTGCAGGCAGGACAAGACACATGTGAAGAGTCTTTAGCCCTTTCTCAATCGGCTACAATGTCAGCAAACCTGCAGGTTCAATGTTTTAAGACATGGCTAAATCTTTATGTTACCCCACATCGTATACAACAATGGGGTGGGGTGGATGGAGTTGATTGTCCTAGATGTGGTGAATTTGCGGTAGACAGTGTCCACATGTTTGCCTTATGTCCCAGTTTAACCCCATTGCTGGATGCGGTGGAGCAACGGATGCAACGGCTATTTGGGTATAGGGTCAAACTCTCACCACAGCTAGTAATGCTTGGAATTGCCGAAATCAATATGAATGTTCCCGAAAAGAAGCTATTATTTATTGCGATGGCCACACTTAGACTGTGTATAGCCACGGTTTTGCTGGATCCTGTCCCCCCGACCCCCCACGAATGGTTTAGTAAATTTATCAATGTCGGGAAGTGGGAACTGCTGATCTTTAAAAGGAGAGGCCCGAGGGCTCGGAGGGAGGGGGAACGGATTTGGGAGCCCCTTATAAACTGGCTGTATCCTGAGAGTCAAAGTGCGCAATTTATTATGAATATTTCTTTTTCTTGTCCTGTCTTGTATAGTTTATAGGTTTTCTAATGTGATTTTTTTTTTCAGGTACTCCATTTTTTTCTGTTTTATTATACTCCTGCAGCCCCTGGGGGGGAGGGTCGGGTGGGGGGTGGCGGATAACATTGAAAAACGTGGGGAATGACAAAGATATAATGTATGATGGTATTTGTTATTGTATTGTTTTTTTTCTTCGTATGGAGTTTGTTCTTATGTCATTTTCCCAATAAAAATATTAAAAAAAAAAAAAAAAAAAAAGAAGGTGATCCAGACTCTAACCTACCTGAAACAGAGAATGTAGATAGTAGGGAAGAAGGGGATGTATCTGAGGATGAGGCAGAAAATGGCCAACCTGTAGTCAGCAGACTTACAAGGGCCAACGTAGACCTACATAGGGATGGAACTGGGGGACACCCAGTGCCATCCACAAGCAGGCCTAACTTTGGGGTCAGAAGAGATTAATCTCATTCTAGGGACTCCAACAGATCTGTGCACTCTCATGCCTCCCATGCATCTGCTCAGAGGAGAATGACTTCCCCTCAGAGAAGAGAGCATGAGGCAAAGATGAAGGAGGCTAATCTGAGGATTCAAAGGGAAGAACTTTCCCTTGCCAAAGAGAAGCTTGCCTTTGCTAGAGAGCAACAGTTGAGTGGGGTAGTACCCACTGGTGGCAGCAATATCCCTAGGGATAAAGACAGGGGTTTTGATACTAGAAACCTGAGTAAAATAGTGGCCTCCTATAAGACAGGAGATGATATCCACAAGTGGATAACTGCTCTGGAGAGGGCCTGCAAAGTACAGCAGGTACCTCAGAGTGAGTGGGCAGCTATATTGTGGCTCTCCTTTGAAGGCAAAGGTAGAGATAAGCTCCTCACTGTTAGAGATGAGGATGCTAATAATTACCAAGTCCTGAAAACTGCACTGATTGATGGGTTTGGCTTAACAATTGAACAATACAGGTTTACGTTCAGGGACACCCAGAAAACTCAGGCTCAGGGTTGGACTGACTTTGTTGATTGTGCCACTAAGGCTTTGGAGGGCTGGTTACTGGGAAGTAAAGTTACTGATTACACAGGATTGTATAATCTAATTATGAGAGAGCAAATCTTAAATAAATGTCAGAACCTGTTGTTGCATCAGCACCTGATTGACTCAGATCTGACCTCTCCCCAAGAATTGGGAAAGAAGGCAGACAGATGGGTCAGAACCAGGGTCAAGCAGCAGAACCAGAACCAGGGTGGTGGCCAAAAGAAAGCAGACCAGAAGGGTAATAATGAGAATAAGCAAAATGTCCGGAAGTCTTCAACAGGGCCCCAACAATCTAAGGAGGGTGGGTCCCAGAATTCCCAAAAGAAGAAGAATGATGGTCCTAAGAAACCATGGTGCCAATACTGTAAAAGTAAGACTCACTGGTTTAGTGAGTGCACCACGAAAGGCCCAACTCCTACCACTACTGTCCCTAAGACACCTGCACCCCCTAGTACAGTTAGTAGTGGTAGTGTACCCCCCAAGGTTCTAGCAGCGTTGACCCTGGGAACTGAGGTGGGTTCTGACTTAGTCAGAATACCTACTCAGGCAGTTCTTGTTTGTACTGGGGACATGGATATGACCCCTACTGTAAGTCCCAGTACTCTGGGCAAATACAGGCAAACACCTTTAATCAATGGGAAAATGGCTCAGGCCTACAGGGACACATGTGCCAGTGTCACTATGGTGACACCAGCCTTTGTGGATCCCGATCAGATCATGCTAGGTTCAGACTACCTAGTGGCCAATGCTAGCAACGTCACTATCAATCACAGTATGGCAGTTGTTAACTTCTCCTGGGGAGGGGTAACTGGCCTCAAAAGGGTTGTAGTTAGTTCAGACCTCCCAGTAGATTGTCTCTTCGGCAATGATTTGGAATACTCCATGTGGTCAGATGTGGAGTACAGGACTCATGTAGAAATGTTAGGTCTCTCCTCACATGTCCTTGCTGTGACCAGGTCACAGGCCAAGAAATGCCCAGCTGAACAGGTGCTGGATCCTGGAAGAATGGACCAGACACTACCCAAGAGGAAGAGCAGTAGGGTTAAGGCAGAGCCTTCCCCCCTGCCTCAGGTTGAGGATCAGCCCTCTCAGGAGGCTGACCCAAAGCCCCCAGAAGGAACTGTCCTAGAAGAGCTTGAACATGAACAGGTTAAGTTTCTTGGGACAGGGGGACCTTCCAGGGCAGACTTGAGGCAGGCACAGTTAGACTGTTCCTCCCTTGAATCCCTCAGACAGCAGGCTGCTGCTGAGGCTGCAGGGAATGCTACAGGTGCCCACAAGGTATATTGGGATGAAGGACTCCTATACTCTGAGGCAAGAGACCCCAAACCTGGTGCTACCAGGAGGCTGGGCATCCCCTTGTCACTTAGAGGTTTCCTTCTCACCTTAGCCCATGAAATTCCCCTTGCAGGTCACTTAGGCCAGAACAAGACTTGGGACAGGCTTGCCCCACACTTTCACTGGCCTCATATGTCTGAAGACACTAAAGAGTTTTGTCGCTCATGTGTCACCTGCCAAGCCAGTGGCAAATCAGCTGGCACCACAAAGCCCCCCTTATACCACTACCTGTGGTGGGGGTGCCCTTTGAGAGAGTGGGGATAGACATTGTTGGACCAAAGGACCCCCCAACAGCATCTGGGCACAGATTTATACTGGTGGTAGTGGATCATGCCACCAGGTATCCAGAAGCTATTCCCCTTAGGACCACTACAGCTTCTGTTGTGGATAGGGCCCTACTTGGAGTTTTCTCCAGAGTGGGGTTTCCTAAGGAGGTTGTCTCTGACAGAGGTGCAAACTTCATGTCAGGATACTTGACTGCAATGTGGAAGGAGTGTGGTGTAAATTACAAATTTAACACACCCTATCACCCACAGTGCAATGGGCTTGTGGAGAGATTCAACAAGACCCTAAAAGGGATGATAAAAGGGTTACCTGAAAAGCTAAGGCGAAGATGGGACATCCTTTTACCCTGCCGCCTGTTTGCTTACAGAGAGGTCCCACAGAAGGGGGTTGGCTACAGCCCTTTTGAGCTTCTGTTTGGGCATCCTGTAAGAGGACCCCTATGTCTTGTAAAGGAAGGATGGGAGTTACCTCTCAAAAAGCCTAAGCTTGACATAGTGGACTATGTACTTGGTCTCCGCTCCAGGATGGCAGAGTACCTGGAGAAGGCATCCAAAAACCTTGAGGCCAGCCAAGAACTTCAAAAAGCTTGGCATAACCAAAAGGCTGTCCTAACTGTTTATCATGCAGGACAGAAGGTGTGGGTGTTGGAGCCAGTGGCCCCAGCAGCTCTCCAAGACAAATGGTCTGGACCCCATACCATCATTGAGCAAAAGGGAGAGGTCACCTACCTGGTGGACCTTGGAACTCCCAGGAGCCCCCAAAGGGTGCTTCATGTAAACAGGCTCAAGGCATTTGTCGACAGGGAGGACATGGGCTTGCTCATGGCTACAGATGAGGGGCAGGAGGAAGAGAGTGACCCTCTCCCAGACCTGCTCACTCAGAACCCTGATGATGGGTCAGTAGATGGTGTAGTCTTTTCTGACAGCCTCTCTGAGCATCAACAAGAGGATTGCAAACCGGTTCTTCAATCCTTTAGACAAATGTTCTCACTGACACCCAGTCAGACCAACTGGTGCACCCATGAGGTGTACACTAGTGACAGTCTGCCTGTCAAGAGTAAAATCTAGAGGCAACTTGACCACGTCAGGGACTTCATAAAGAAAGAAGTACAAAAGATGTTGGAATTGGGAGTCATTGACCCCTCAGAGAGCCCTTGGGCTAGTCCTGTAGTTCTAGTGCCAAAACCTCACACCCAGGATGGTAAGAGAGAGATGAGGTTTTGTGTAGACTACAGGGGTCTCAATGCTGTCACTAAGACAGATGCCCATCCAATACCTAGGGCAGATGAACTCATAGATAAGTTGGCTTCTGCCACCTTCTTGAGTACATTTGACCTAACAGCTGGTTATTGGCAAATCAGGTTAGCTGAGGATGCCAAGGCCAAAACAGCATTTTCTACCCCAGGAGCTCATTACCAGTTTGTGGTGATACCCTTTGGTTTAAAAAATGCACCTGCCACTTTTCAAAGGTTGGTGAAATAAGTTCTCACTGTGCTGGATGACTTTTGTGCAGCATATCTAGATGATATTGCTGTCTTTAGCTCCACCTGGGAGGATCACCTGATCCACCTGAGGAAAGTTTTGGAGGCCCTGCAAAGGCAGGCCTCACTATCAAGGCCACCAAGTGCCAGATAGGGCAGAGTCTGGTTGTGTACCTGGGCCACCTTGTGGGTGGAGGCCAGGTTCAACCATTGGAGAGCAAGATACAGGCCATAAAGGACTGGGCTCCTCAAACCACCCAGACACAGGTCAGAGCTTTCTTGGGCCTGTCTGGTTACTATAGGAAGTTTGTCAAAAATTATGGGTCCATTGTGACACCACTTAATGACTTGACAAGCAAGAAAATGCCAAAGAAAGTTCAGTGGACAGTTAGCTGTCAAAAGGCATTCGATGACCTGAAGCAGGCCATGTGCATGTGTACTGCACCTATTCTCTAGAGTCCTGACTACTCCGAAACATTCATTGTCCAAACAGATGCATCTGAGTTGGGTGTGGAAGCTGTTCTATCTCAACTGAATATTGATGGTCATGACCAGCCCATTGCTTTTATAAGTAGAAGGCTGACCCCTAGAGAGAAACGTTGGTCAGCTATTGAGAGGGAGGCCTTTGCTGTGGTTTGGGCCCTGAAGAAATTGAGGCCATACTTGTTTGGAACTCACTTCAAGATTCAGACCGACCATAAATCCCTCTTGTGGCTAAATCAAATGTAGGGTGAAAACCCCAAACTTCTTAGGTGGTCCATTTCCCTACAGGGGATGGACTTTACAGTGGAGCACAGACCAGGGACTGACCATGGCAATGCAGATGGTCTCTCCAGGTATTTCCACTTAGAACAGGAAGACTCACCTGGTCAAGGTTAGTTTAATGTGCCTAAGTTTGGGGGGGGGGGTTATGTAGGAGAGTAGGGTCTGCAATCCTATGGTCACCCCAGATTTTTGCTTTTTGCTTCACTGGTTTATGACTTTCCCTGGCTGTGGGCCTGCTAATCAGACCCACAGCCTAGCTGTTCTCTCTCTAAATTGCCATCCA
This sequence comes from Lissotriton helveticus, assembly GCF_964261635.1. Lineage (NCBI taxonomy): Eukaryota > Metazoa > Chordata > Amphibia > Caudata > Salamandridae > Lissotriton > Lissotriton helveticus. Next base: position 18,861,223 of record NC_136068.1, on the reverse strand, counting down.
TGTACTTTAGGTGCATTTACCAATTGGTACTGGGCCACCTTATCAGTCCCTGTACAGTGTACCTTAGGTACCCAGGGCATAGGTGTACCCAGGGCCTACCAGGGGCTGAAGCATGTATTATGCCACCCCTGGCTGGCCATCTAAAAAAACACAACTGGCTGTTAAGACAGCTGGGGCAAGGTGGTGTAATCACCCTTTGCTATAGATATAGTATACCTATATCTAACCCTAAAATGGACATTTATATTCCTATCAGTCACTCCTATGGCAGGCCTTATCAATCCTGAAGGCAGAGTGCTTGGAATTATGTGAGATGGTGCTCTAGCATGAGCTAAGCCTGTCTGCAGCTTGCGGAATCAAGTCCTAATAGCTGTTCCATGATAACGCTCTACCATATACTCTTAAGTGCATTATAATCCTCGCGGTTGAATGCTAACTTTGGTATAGCATTATCAAAACATGTCGAGTAAGGTGTCATACGAATTGGAATACTACCCCCTCGCCAATTCTGGCGACGGGGGTAGCATTCCACCCTTTTAGAGGGACACGACATGTATGTAACTGTGAACCCCGGTTAAAGTTAAACGAAGCCTCAGCATCACAAAATGGATGCTGCCACCACAGACACAAGTCTGACCTCCTGCTGCTGGGAGTCCTTCCAGCGAGAGAGGCCTGGACAAAGGGTTTCCTGCCTTGGGAGGTGCTAGCACCACCCCAGATAGGATTTTGTGTTTTAGGTAGGACAGGCCTGAAAGGAATGAGACATGCGTGGGGCACACAAGGCGCCCTGTGCATACACCGGTTCAAACCCGTTGCTGGGGCACTCCAGCCCCAGCTCTGGCACGAAACCGGACAAAGGATAGGGGGTGTAACCACCCCCCTTCCTGGTCCCACCCATGGGAGGGACCTAGTCACTAGTGCAGCCCCCTTTAGGAGAATAAAGGTAGGAGCTGGTCCCATTCCAAATTAGATTATCCTGAACAACTCTACAAGAAGAAACTCTGGACTTCGAAGTTCTGCTCCACAGAAGACTGAAGAATCTCCCTTGTGGGCAAGGAGTGTCCACCCTGCAACTGCAGGCACCATCAAGCGTCCTAGCTGTTCACTTTGTCGTCCTTCCTGCCGGAACCAGACTTCAGGGCCCGACGAGATCCGGACTTCCAGACCTCTCCGACCTCAACCTACATCTGCAGCACAGCTGAGATCCGTGGGTGCGACGAGACACGTGGGACCGGCCATCTTGAAGAAACTGCACTTCGCTTCCAGCACGACTTCAGAGGCCTCCTCGAGAAAGTGCTTTGGGGATTGAGAAGCCCCAGCCCCGAGCAGCTCCTGCACCGAAGACCAGGCCCCCAGCATCCAAGAGATCTGCGTGGGGCCTTTTTGCTTGATTGCTGCTCGACGCGTTGTCTGGTCACTTGCCGGCTGGCTAGTGGCCTCCTAGACGCTGATCTTTGAAATCTTCACTGCTGGTATGGTTGCTCCAGACTGGCCCTTGCTCCCTTCCAAAAGAGGACCCCCCCGGACCCTCCTGGTCCACTCCAGACGCCATTTCCACTCACCGCGTGGGTTGCCTTTGCCAAGGCCTGTTGACTCCAAAACCGGATCCGACACCGCCGACAGCGAGAGCCTGTGTGGGACAGCTCGTGCCTCCATCCTGGTCGTCGAAGACACCTCCTGTTCCACGTGGCTGCAGAGACAAGCGTCCACTCTTCACCTGATCGCGACAACAGCATCTGGTTCCCTCCTGGTTCCACACCGGTCACTGGCTAGTGACTTTGAACACTGTCCCCTCTGCTTTCAGGTCCTCTTCTTCCCCGATCCACCCTTGGATCGCACCGGACATCTTCCATGTGGTCGCCTGCAGCATCTTTCTTCAAGGCTCCATAGACTTCGTCGCGGAAACCCGACACACTTTGACACCTTTGCACCCGCAGCCTGTGGGTGAGGTAACAAGAGCATTTCGGTGCTCTAGGGTAGATTAACTCTCCTAGTGTCCAGATTTGCAGTCGTTTTAGTCCTAGATAGTGAAGACTGTCCGTACTTACCTTTTTCGTAAACTGTACTGTCCATTGACTTTGTTCCGCATCTCGCGTGTGAGTTCACACCCTGCACACGCGTCCCGTGGGCCTCCTGTTACTTACCTGAGGTTAGGATAGTGTAGTCACAGCGATCCTACAGCCTCTGGACAGCTCCATTCCTTCTATTGCTTTCCTTATACCATTTACTTAGTATATGGTTTGTCGTGCCCCTAGGGCACCATTGTAATTTTGTGCAACTTATCGTATTTTTCCTAAGAGATTGTCATGTGCTAGCCCTCTGACCTCATAAAGAGTTCAGAGGTGTTTGTTATTAATAAATATATTGTTTATTTTCGTAACAACCTGTGTGGTGTCCTTTCATCTGATATTCAAGGGGTTATATGTGGTAAAACAGCTGGCTTCACATGCCAAAAGAGTTTAGCCTAAGACTGCTTTGTCCATGCTACCATTAGGATAGCTGGGCTGTAAGGTTGGCTTACAACCAATCACCATAAGGGTTGTTTGGACTGATACAAGGTGATCACTAGAACTAGTGAACATCATATATCAGGCCAACTTCTCACATTGGTGGCAGCGGTGGGATTTGAGCTTGCTGTTGTTTTTACCAAGTATAATCTTGAAATATCATTTGAAAGATCACATAAGGAACCATAGGTACATATAACAAGCTTAGAAATACTCTGAGTTCTACTGAACCAGCTGTTGTAGTAGAAAGGGCCTAACACACTCTGCCTACAACTCTTAGCAAGGGATCAGTAGGAAAACCCATAGTGTAGGTAAGTGCATCACTTGCACCTCACTAGAAAGCATGTCTACCCATGGGGAGACCTCAGTGACTCCCCGAGTGGTTAGTGACCCTCCACAGGTCCTTTCCAGATATGCTGCACTCAGCTTCCAGGAGATGAGACAATTGTGTACCTCCAGGAAACTGAAACAGGGTTCTAACCCTACCACTCCTTTTCTGTTAGGTCTCTTGGAGACATGTGATGCTAGAAGGGCTTCTAACACAGGCCCCTCTAATCCAGATGGGAGCATGCCCCCCTTAGAAGGTGATCCAGGTGATCCAGACTCTAACCTACCTGAAACAGAGAATGTAGATAGTAGGGAAGAAGGGGATGTATCTGAGGATGAGGCAGAAAATGGCCAACCTTTAGTCAGCAGACTTACAAGGGCCAACGTAGACCTACATAGGGATGGAACTGGGGGACACCCAGTGCCATCCACAAGCAGGCCTAACTTTGGGGTCAGAAGAGATAAATCTCATTCTAGGGACTCCAACAGATCTGTGCACTCTCATGCCTCCCATGCATCTGCTCAGAGGAGAATGACTTCCCCTCAGAGAATAGAGCATGAGGCAAAGATGAAGGAGGCTAATCTGAGGATTCAAAGGGAAGAACTTTCCCTTGCCAAAGAGAATCTTGACTTTGCTAGAGAGCAACAGTTGGGTGGGATAGTACCCACTGGTGGCAGCAATATCCCTAGGGATAAAGACAGGGGTTTTGATACTAGAAACCTGAGTAAAATAGTGCCCTCCTATAAGACAGGAGATGATATCCACAAGTGGATAACTGCTCTGGAGAGGGCCTGCAAAGTACAGCAGGTACCCCAGAGTCAGTGGGCAGCTATATTGTGGCTCTCCTTTGAAGGCAAAGGTAGAGATAAGCTCCTCACTGTTAGAGATGAGGATGCTAATGATTACCAAGTCCTGAAAACTGCACTGATTGATGGGTTTGGCTTAACAATTGAACAATACAGGTTTACGTTCAGGGACACTCAGAAAACTCAGGCTTAGGGTTGGACTGACTTTGTTGATTGTGCCACTAAGGCTTTGGAGGGCTGGTTACTGGGAAGTAAAGTTACTGATTACACAGGATTGTATACTCTAATTATGAGAGAGCAAATCTTAAATAAATGTCAGAACCAGTTGTTGCATCAGCACCTGATTAACTCAGATCTGACCTCTCCCCAAGAATTGGGAAAGAAGGCAGACAGATGGGTCAGAACCAGGGTCAAGCAGCAGAACCAGAACCAGGGTGGTGGCCAAAAGAAAGCAAACCAGAAGGGTAATAATGAGAATAAGCAAAATGACCAGAAGTCTTCAACAGGGCCCCAACAATCTAAGGAGGGTGGGTCCCAGAATTCCCAAAAGAAGAAGAATGATGGTCCTAAGAAACCATGGTGCCAATACTGTAAAAGTAAGACTCACTGGTTTAGTGAGTGCACCACGAAAGGCCCAACTCCTACCACTACTGTCCCTAAGACACCTGCACCCCCTAGTACAGTTAGTAGTGGTAGTGTACCCCCCAAGGTTCTAGTAGGGTTGACCCTGGGAACTGAGGTGGGTTCTGACTTAGTCAGAATACCTACTCAGGCAGTTCTTGTTTGTACTGGGGACATGGATATGACCCATACTGTAAGTCCCAGTACTCTGGGCAAATACAGGCAAACGCCTTTAATCAATGGGAAAATGGCTCAGGCCTACAGGGACACATGTGCCAGTGTCACTATGGTGACACCAGCCTTTGTGGATCCCGATCAGATCATGCTAGGTTCAGACTACCTAGTGGCCAATGCTAGCAACGTCACTATCAATCACAGTATGGCAGTTGTTAACTTCTCCTGGGGAGGGTTAACTGGCCTCAAAAGGGTTGTAGTTAGTTCAGACCTCCCAGTAGATTGTCTCTTGGGCAATGATTTGGAATACTCCATGTGGTCAGATGTAAATGTAAATGTAGTTGAGCTTATATAGCGCACAGCTACCCGCAGTGGGTTTCCCGGCGCTTGCTTAGGGAACCCTTCCTGGTATTCCCCTGTGAGATAGCAGGGTATCCACAAGGTGAAAGTCAGGCATCCCGACGCGAGGGGCCGTTGTGGAGATTAGGCAAGCTATTGCCCAGAGTCGCAGAGTGTGAACCCGTGAGTCGAGGAGGCACCGGAGCGAGAATTATCGAGTCCGTGGAATTTTTAGCCCAAGACCCGCCGAGGCGGGGAATTGAACCCTGGTCCAGGACCGATCTCAGCTTCCGGGTCTGCTGCCTCTAACCCCTGAGCCACACTTCTCCACTCCACATATGGAGTACAGGACTCATGTAGAAATGTTAGGTCTCTCCTCACATGTCCTTGCTGTGACCAGGTCACAGGCCAATAAATGCCCAGCTGAACAGGTGCTGGATCCTGGAAAAATGGACCAGACACTACCCAAGAGGAAGAGCAGTAGGGTTAAGGCAGAGCCTTCCCCCCTGCCTCAGGTTGAGGATCCGCCCTCTCAGGAGGCTGACCCAAAGCCCCCAGAAGGAACTGTCCTAGAAGAGCTTGAACCTGAACAGGTTGAGTTTCTTGGGACGGGGGACCTTCCAGGGCAGACTTGAGGCAGGCATAGTTAGACTGTTCCTCCCTTGAATCCCTCAGACAGCAGGCTGCTGCTGAGGCTGCAGGGAATGCTACAGGTGCCCACAAGGTATATTGGGATGAAGGACTCCTATACTCTGAGGCAAGAGACCCCAAACCTGGTGCTACCAGGAGGCTGGGCATCCCCTTGTCACTTAGAGGTTTCCTTCTCACCTTAGCCCATGAAATTCCCCTTGCAGGTCACTTAGGCCAGAACAAGACTTGGGACAGGCTTGCCCCACACTTTCACTGGCCTCATATGTCTGAAGACACTAAAGAGTTTTGTCGCTCATGTGTCACCTGCCAAGCCAGTGGCAAATCAGCTGGCACCACGAAGCCCCCCTTATACCACTACCTGTGGTGGGGGTGCCCTTTGAGAGAGTGGGGATTGACATTGTTGGACCAATGGACCCCCCAACAGCATCTGGGCACAGATTTATACTGGTGGTAGTGGATCATGCCACCAGGTATCCAGAAGCTATTCCCCTTAGGACCACTACAGCTCCTGTTGTGGCTAGGGTCCTACTTGGAGTTTTCTCCAGAGTGGGGTTTCCTAAGGAGGTTGTCTCTGACAGAGGTGCAAACTTCATGTCAGGATACTTGACTGCAATGTGGAAGGAGTGTGGTGTAAATTACAAATTTAACACACCCTATCACCCACAGTGCAATGGGCTTGTGGAGAGATTCAACAAGACCCTAAAAGGGATGATAAAAGGGTTACCTGAAAAGCTTAGGCGAAGATGGGACATCCTTTTACCCTGCCTCCTGTTTGCTTACAGAGAGGTCCCACAGAAGGGGGTTGGCTACAGCCCTTTTGAGCTTCTCTTTGGGCATCCTGTAAGAGGACCCCTATGTCTTGTAAAGGAAGAATGGGAGTTACCTCTCAAAAAGCCTAACCTTGACATAGTGGACTATGTACTTGGTCTCCGCTCCAGGATGGCAGAGTACATGGAGAAGGCATCCAAAAACCTTGAGGCCAGCCAAGAACTTCAAAAAGCTTGGCATAACCAAAAGGCTGCCCTAACTGTTTATCATGCAGGACAGAAGGTGTGGGTGTTGGAGCCAGCGGCCTCAGCAGCTCTCCAAGACAAATGGTCTGGACCCCATACCATCATTGAGCAAAAGGGAGAGGTCACCTACCTGGTGGACCTTGGAACTCCCAGGAGCCCCCAAAGGGTGCTTCATGTAAACAGGCTCAAGGCATTTGTCGACAGGGAGGACATGGGCTTGCTCATGGCCACAGATGAGGGGCAGGAGGAAGAGAGTGACCCTCTCCCAGACCTGCTCACTCAGAACCCTGATGATGGGTCAGTAGATGGTGTAGTCTTTTCCGACAGCCTCTCTGAGCATCAACAAGAGGATTGCAAACAGGTTCTTCAATCCTTTAGACAAATGTTCTCACTGACACCCAGTCAGACCAACTGGTGCACCCATGAGGTGTACACTGGTGACAGTCTGCCTGTCAAGAGTAAAATCTAGAGGCAACCTGACCACGTCAGGGACTGCATACAGAAAGAAGTACAAAAGATGTTGGAATTGGGAGTCATTGAACCCTCAGAGAGCCCTTGGGCTAGTCCTGTAGTTCTAGTGCCTAAACCTCACACCCAGGATGGTAAGAGAGAGATGAGGTTTTGTGTAGACTACAGGGGTCTCAATGCTGTCACTAAGACAGATGCCCATCTAATACCTAGGGCAGATGAACTCATAGATAAGTTGGCTTCTGCCACCTTCTTGAGTACATTTGACCTAACAGCTGGTTATTGGCAAATCAGGTTAGCTGAGGATGCCAAGGCCAAAACAGCATTTTCTACCGCAGGAGGTCATTACCAGTTTGTGGTGATACCCTTTGGTTTGAAAAATGCACCTGCCACTTTTCAAAGGTTGGTGAAATAAGTTCTCACTGTGCTGGATGACTTTTGTGCAGCATATCTAGATGATATTGCTGTCTTTAGCTCCCCTGGGAGGATCACCTGATCCACCTGAGGAAAGTTTTGGAGGCCCTGCAAAGGCAGGCCTCACTATCAAGGCCACCAAGTGCCAGATAGGGCAGAGTCTGGTTGTGTACCTGGGCCACCTTGTGGGTGGAGGCCAGGTTCAACCATTGGAGAGCAAGATACAGGCCATAAAGGACTGGGCTCCTCAAACCACCCAGACACAGGTCAGAGCTTTCTTGGGCCTGTCTGGTTACTATAGGAAGTTTGTCAAAAATTATGGGTCCATTGTGACACCACTTAATGACTTGACAAGCAAGAAAATGCCAAAGAAAGTTCAGTGGACAGTTAGCTGTCAAAAGGCATTCGATGACCTGAAGCAGGCCATGTGTACTGCACCTATTCTCTAGAGTCCTGACTACTCCGAAACCTTCATTGTCCAAACAGATGCATCTGAGTTGGGTGTGGGAGCTGCTCTATCTCAACTGAATATTGATGGTCATGACCAGCCCATTGCTTTTATAAGTAGAAGGCTGACCCCTAGAGAGAAACGTCGGTCAGCTATTGAGAGGGAGGCCTTTGCTGTGGTTTGGGCCCTGAAGAAATTGAGGCCATACTTGTTTGGAACTCACTTCAAGATTCAGACCGACCATAAATCCCTCTTGTGGCTAAATCAAATGTAGGGTGAAAACCCCAAACTTCTTAGGTGGTCCATTTCCCTACAGGGGATGGACTTTACAGTGGAGCACAGACCAGGGACTGACCATGGCAATGCAGATGGTCTCTCCAGGTATTTCCACTTAGAACAGGAAGACTCACCTGGTCAAGGTTAGTTTAATGTCCCTAATTTTGGGGGGGGGGTATGTAGGAGAGTAGGGTCTGCAATCCTATGGTCACGCCAGATTTTTGCTTTTTGCTTCACTGGTTTATGACTTTCCCTGGCTGGCGGGCCTGCTAATCAGACCCACAGCCTAGCTGTTCTCTCTCTAAATTGACATCCATGTACTTTAGGTGCATTTACCAATTGGTACTGGGCCACCTTATCAGTCCCTGTACAGTGTACCTTAGGTACCCAGGGCATAGGTGTACCCAGGGCCTACCAGGGGCTGAAGCATGTATTATGCCACCCCTGGCTGGCCATCTAAAAAGACACAACTGGCTGGTAAGACAGCTGGGGCAAGGTGGTGTAATCACCCTTTGCTATAGATATAGTATACCTATATCTAACCCTAAAACGGACACATATATTCCTATCAGTCACTCCTATGGCAGGCCTTATCAATCCTGAAGGCAGAGTGCTTGGAATTATGTGAGATGATGCTCTAGCATGAGCTAAGCCTGTCTGCAGCTTGCGGAACCAAGTCCTAATAGCTGTTCCATGATACCGCTATACCATATACTCTTAAGTGCATTATAATCCTCGCGGTTGAATGCTAACTTTGGTATAGCATTATCAAAACATGTCGAATAAGGTGTCATACGAATTGGAATACTACCCCTTCTCCAATTCTGGCGACGGTGGTAGCATTCCACCCTTTTAGAGGGACACGACATGTATGTAACTGTGAACCCCGGTTAAAGTTAAACGAAGCCTCAGCATCACAAAATGGATGCTGCCACCACAGACACAAGTCTGACCTCCTGCTGCTGGGAGTCCTTCCAGCGAGGGAGGCCTGGACAAAGGGTTTCCTGCCTTGGGAGGTGCTAGCATCACCCAGACAGGATTTTGTGTATTAGGTAGGACAGGCCTGAAAAGAATGAGACATGCCTAGGGCACACAAGGTGCCCTATGTATACACCGGTTCAAACCAGTTGCTGGGGCACTCCAGCCCCAGCTCTGGCGCGAAACCGGACAAATGATAGGGGGTGTAACCACCCCCCTTCCTGGTCCCACCCATAGGAGGGATCTAGTCACTAGTGCAGCCCCCTTTAGGAGAATAAAGGTAGGAGCTGGTCCCATTCCAAATGAGATAATCCTGAACAACTCTACAAGAAGAAACTCTGGACTTCGACGTTCTGCTCCACAGAAGACTGAAGAATCTCTCTTGTGGGCAAGGAGTGTCCACCCTGCAACTGCAGGCCCCATCAAGCGTCATAGCGGTTCACTTTGTCGTCCTTCCTGCCGGAACCAGACTTCAGAGCCCGACGAGATCCGGACTTCCAGACCTCTCCGACCTCAACCTACATCTGCAGCACAGCTGAGATCCGTGGGTGCGACGAGACACGTGGGACCGGCCATCTTGAAGAAACTGCACTTTGCTTCCAGCACGACTTCAGAGGCATCCTCGAGAAAGTGCTTTGGGGATTGAGAAGCCCCAGCCCCGAGCAGCTCCTGCACCGGAGACCAGCCCCCCAGCATCCACGAGATCTGCGTTGGGCCCTTTTGCTTGATTGCTGCTCAACGCGGTGTCTGGTCACTTGCCGGCTGGCTAGTGGCCTCCTAGACGACGATCTTTGAAATCTTCACTGCTGGTCTGGTTGCTCCAGACTGGCCCTTGCTCCCTTCCAAAAGAGGAGCATCCCGGAACCTCCTGGTCCACTCCAGACGCCGTTTCCACTCACTGAATGGGTTGCCTTTGCAAAGGCCTGTTGACTCCAAAACCGGATCCGACACCGCCGACAGCGAGAGCCTGCGTGGGACAGCTCGTGCCTCCAACCTGGTCGTCGAAGACACCTCCTGTTCCACGTGGCTGCAGAGACAAGCGTCTACTCTTCACCTGATCGCGACGACAGCATCTGGTTCCCTCCTGGTTCCACACCGGTCACTGGCTAGTGACTTTGAACACTGTCCCCTCTGCTTTCAGGACCTCTTCTTCCCTGATCCACCCTTGGATCGCACCGGACATCTTCCACGTGGTCGCCTGCAGCATCTTTCTTCAAGGCTCCATAGACTTCGACGCGGAAACCCGACACACTTTGACACCTATGCACCCGCAGCCCGTGGGTGAGGTAACAAGAGCATTTCGGTGCTTAAGGGTAGATTAACTCTCCTAGTGTCCAGATTTCCAGTCGTTTTAGTCCTAGATAGTGAAGACTGTCCGTACTTACCTTTTTCGTAAACTGTACTGTCCATTGACTTTGTTCCGCATCTCACGTGTGAGTTCACACTCTGCACACGCGTCCCGTGGGCCTCCTGTTACTTACCTGAGGTTAGGATAGTTTGGTCCCAGCGATCCTACAGCCTCTGGACACTCCATTCCTTCTTTTGCTTTCCTTATACCATTTACTTAGTATATGGTTTGTCGTGCCCCTAGGGCACCATTGTAATTGTGTGCAACTTATCGTATTTTTCCTAAGAGATTGTCATGTGCTTAGCCTTCTGACCTCATAACGAGTTCAGAGGTGTTTGTTATTAATAAATATATGGTTTATTTTCGTAACAACCTGTGTGGTGTCCTTTCATCTGGTATTCAAGGGGTTATATGTGGTAAAATACCTGGCTTCACATGCCAAAAGAGTTTAGCCTAAGACTGCTTTGTCCATGCTACCATTAGGATAGCTGGTCTATAAGGTTGGCTTACAACCAATCACCATAAGGGTTGTTTGGACTGATACAAGGTGATCACTAGAACTAGTGAACATCATATATCAGGCCAACTTCTCACAGGGAGCACTTGCACTGTGGCACTCAATAGCAGTTGCACAGTGCCCAAAAGCATGTAACCAACAAAGCATATGTATAGGCATTTCAAAAACAGAGGAAATCATCAGTAAAAATGGAAGGGAGACTCACACCAATGATGCCAGGTCTATCACGCTCCCTCTTACCCTGTCCCCCCTGCTACTGCAGAATTTCTCTCCCTCTCACCCAGTCCCCCCTGCTACTACAGAATTCTTAATGCAAGTGTCTGAAACTGTCCAGTACCGCCAATCCTCTGTAAAGGGTTCCCACCCTAGTGATCTCAAACTAGGGTGGGACGGGGTATCCACCCCCCCCCCATCATCCACTATGCCGAATTTGGTGCTGACTTTGGGGCAGCAGCATAGGCTGATACCTGAGGGAGCGAGGGTCCGGAACCAGAAGTAATAGTTTCCCAGATACCAACAGGACCACCCCACCCCCCTTCCCTCTCCCCCCCTAGGTTTATACATTTGGTCAATTGCCTTTTCTGCTCAAGGATCTCAATCATCTTCTTCAGAATTGTTACTTGGTCCCTTAGATCTCCAAGTCAAGTCAAGTCAATATTTTATTGTTTGATTAATTAAAATCATTACAATTCCCCACCAGTGTACATTGAAATCATAATAGAAATAGCATTTCATGTATAAAATACACCTGGTTTTAACACAATACCGCTATTATAAAAAGGTGCAGTTGCTTTTCAATAAAAACTAATTTACAAAAATTCCTACTCTCCGAGACATTCACCTAGCTTTAAACCCTATTGATTCTTTAACCTATTTAGTAGTAACGCTCCCAATATTCTAGATAAAAAAGCACAAGTGACGGGCTACCCATTTAGCAGCGCATTACACTCCTGTGAGGGGTACAGTTTAAAACTAAACAGCATGAATGAAAATATAGGGACCCCTCAGAGGGACAACTATATTGATACTGCCCCAATGTTCAAGACTATGGTGATCTTTGCTGTCTGATTGCGACCAGCAACTGGACGTGAATTAGCATGCTGTCCGCTTAATTATTGTAGTAGATTGACTGTAGGGTGGTGACTTTGCTCCATCTTATTTTTGTTGCTCTCCGTCGGCTTGATGTAATAGTCTTCTGACCGTTGTCATGTATGTGACCCCCCGGCAGGCCAAGCTGATGGACTTACCCTCCAGCCAGCATATCACCGCTTGCCTGCTTGATGTTCAGGTAGTTAAAAATACATTTTAAGTGCTGTCTCCTCTGGACCAGAACTGCTGGGCAGGCACATAATAAGTGGATTAAGGATTCTGATTTAAAACCGCACAGTCGACAGATCGCGGATGGAAAATACTTTTTCCAAGTTGGATACAGGTCCTTTAAGTCATGCACACCCAGTCTGAAGTTTATAAAACTCTTCTTTAACTGCAAGCTGAAATGAGCAGATAAATAAGCTTGAGGCCTTAAAATGTTATACGAGTTGATGACAGCCCACCCAATGCGGCGCTTGCTGAAATCTTTCTTGTCAGCCAGCAAAGATTTCTTTTTTGCTGCCGGATTTGCAGCTTTGCTGAAACTTTCTTTGTCATCCCCGTTTTCCCATGCAATTTGTAGGTCCAGTACAGCCAAAGATTTTTTCAGGAAGCTGCCCCATGAGCTCAGTTTTTCTGAGTTCATCTGGCCCCTAATTTCGTCCCAGCATAATCTGTTCATGGCGTCTGGGTTAGAGGAGCGGAATTTATGACAGAGCTTTTGGTGCTGGAGACCAAATTCTAATCGGACCTGAGAGGGAGAGGCTGATTTTGGCAGCTCGAAGACGGCCTTGTAAATCCTTATTTGATGCTCGTTTAGTATGTTCGCTTCCTTACCGCACCAGGTAGCTAAACCATACGATAGGCTGGGTTGAATTTGTGCGGCCATAACTTTTAGCAGATGCATATAGTTTTGGCAGTCCATTTTTTTGCGTAGAAGTTTGTACGCGTATATTAATGATTGGGCTTTAGCTTTTATTGCCAGTTTATGTTCCTTATGAGAGGCACTTTGCCCAATAATTACGCCGAGATATTTATATGAGCGCTGCTCTTCCACTAATGCCCCTTTTGCCGACCATTTGAACTTTGTTTTTTTGGGATCCACTAAACAAATGATTTTAGTTTTTTCTTTATTTAATTCAAGTTGTTCCTGATCCAAGTAGGTTGCTAAATTGTTTATGGATCTCTGTAAGCTGATTGGGGTTTGGCTCAGCAAAACAATATTGTCAGCGTATTGTAAGATGGCAACTGACTCTTTGGCCAAGTTCGGTGGATGACAATCGGCTTTTTCAAGGTGCAATGCGATGTCAGAGAGAAACAAATTAAAAAGGCCAGGAGCCAGAACGCATCCTTGTTTCAGGCCTCTCTGCGTATGGATACTTGGGGTTGTGCTATATCCGTCGCCCAGCTTACCTCTGACCCAGGTATCCGAATATAAGGTGATTATGGCATTAAGCATTGCTCTTGGCAAACCCCAAGCCTTGAGTTTCTTCCAAAGATGACCCCTGTTTACTCGGTCGAAAGCGGATTTGATGTCCACAAAGCAGGCGAACAATCGCAATTTCTTTTTTTGCGCTTTTTCGAATAAAAGTGCTAGAATTGCCAAGTTGGTTATGGTACCCATCTCTTGCCTAAAACCTGTCTGGAACTTGGGGATTATGTTTTTCGCCTCCATCCAGTCTTGGAGCTGGACTAGCAGGCAAGAAGCATAAAGCTTGGCCTCCACGTCTATCAGTGAGATCAATCTGTAGTTGCCCGGTTTGCGATGGTCACCCTTTTTAAATATTCACTCTCCATGAGGCCGGGACATTGGATCATATGTAGATCTCATTGAAGACGGGGGTAAGGTTGGCAGACCAGAAGTCTGGATCGCTCTTAAAGATAGCGTTTGGAAGGCCATTAGGACCAGCCGCTCCCTAGGTCTTGAGTTTTGATATTAAGCCTCTTAATTCCTTTGCGTTGGTAAGGTCGTGGCTAAATACCTCTGAACTGCCTTCCACATGATCCGGGTCGTGAGCAGATTGTATTACCTCTTGGTCAAGATGCTGCCTGCTTGGCCAATCTGCGGCGCCTGTTACTGTGTTGCTATACAAGGTTTTCACATAGTGGACCCACGTTTCTTGACCGATTCCCGCTTCTTGCTGTAAAATTGGTCCAGATGACAGTTTGTTTATAATGCCCCAGAAGTCGCTACTGTTGGGTTTTTTACTTGCGGTCAATAAGTGTGTCCAAATGGCCCCCTTGTGCGCTATTTTTGCGCTCCTCAGGTTCCTCCTGTAATGCTCCTCAGTTGGCCCAGCTTCCGTTTTTCTACTTCCCTACCTGCTTTTACTGCTCGTATTTGTGATCGCACCTCTCCTGCAAGCCCTCTTTTTTGTTCTCTTTTGGTAACTGTCCTTGAGGTGAAACCCCTCGTGGCTGGGAACCTTAAGACTAGTAGCTCGACCAGCTGTTCCCAGATTTTGACGCAGTCGGCTTCTGTTTGCGTGATCTGATTGCCCAGAAATTGCCTTGCTGTCTCCTGTATGATTTGAGGGGCCACTCCCAGCCATTTAAGTTTTTGAAGGTTAAACTTTTCAGGGTATTGCGCTGTGGACTTGATTTTTTGGGTGAGCTTTACTTTGAAGTTCATTCTTGCAGTAAGAGGAAAATGATCACTTTCGACTTGTGATGTGACTTTGAAGGTGTCAACTTGTGAAAGCAAATTATTGCTAATGATAACAAAGTCAATCGTTGAAGAAGCTTTTCCACTCAAAAATGTAGCTGCTGCTGGAATATCGCCTGGAATTTTCCCGTTCAGGATTGTCAGATCGAGAGGTTCAAGTTCTTTCATTAGCGTTCTGGCTCCCTGATTATCCTGCCTTTTACTTTCATGCAGGGTACTGGCTATTCGATTGCAATTGAAGTCGCCTGATATAACCATTTGGCAGTGCTGATGACTTTTCTCCATTGCTTTTATCAGAGACGTTAGTATTGTGTATTTTTCATTCTGCTTTTTCCTTTCGGGATGAATGTAGACGTTGATTACTAAAAGTTGCCACTTACGTTCTTCGGACGGATGTCTACCGCTTAGTTTGGTCACTTGGACCCATGCAGCCTCGACTCCAATTCTTCAGTTGACCAATCCAGTTTTTGAGTTACGAAAGTTGAGAGGCCCCCTCTTGGGTGCTCAAAGCTTGAAAATCTTTCAGCCAGGATGTGGTATTCTATAACTCCTGGGATGGAAATTGGAGACAGGTTCTAGGATTCCAGGAGCAGGATAATATCTTGATGTGTGAAAAAATGTAATGTTTCGTGGTCCTGCTCCATGTCTTTAAAACCATGGACGTTCCATGAACAGAATACAATATTGACTGAACGAACTTCTTCCGAGCTGGAGGCCGGCCTCCTTTCTCCTGTTAAGTTTTTATTTTCTTCGTTAGGTATGCTTATTATTTAATGTTTTTGACACCCAGTGTTAAATATTAGATTGCGATGTGAACATTACCGGCGCCATCTTGTCCCACTTAGACCTTTGCGAGCGCGAAAGCGGCAGCCATTTTAGACAATGTTGCCAGTTCGTAACATTGCCGATCGCCTGCACGTCTCCCCGACCTCGCAATCATCCCCCACGCGCTGGCAGCCCCCAAGCACACATGCTAGAGTCATAAAGCATTCTCAGCGCGACCCTGCCCCGGAGCCACTTCCCGTGCCGAGCCCACATACCCTTTCATCCCTTGCTCATGAACAGGCCCTTCGATAATCTCCTCCCCTGCACCTGGCCGTTCGATCTGAACCCAGGCCATAACCAACCCCTGCGGATACAGTTTATTGCCCCCGTACAGTAGGATTCCTTCTCCCATCAAAGGAGCCGGAATTAATCAATGCCACAACCCCATGAGATCCGACCGATTGCGCGTATTTCAGCTCCTGCCGGAATGCCCAGCTGCGCGATAAGCAATCACCTATTGAAACTGGGGTCGGGTACAGTACTGTTGATATGTGTGGGAACGGGCCTGAAGCGGGGATTCCAAAGATGGTTTATAATACATCAAAGTAATGTCAGGAATGTGTTACACTGCAATAAAGAGATAAAACTGTGTATAAAAGGCCAGGCCACAGAGATGCAGTTAGAGCACCTCGAGACAACACCCTGCCTGTCTGATCTGACGCGCTTTCCTTCGAAGAATAAATCAGTTTCCTGGTTTCCAATTCCCAGCGCCTGCCTCTTTATTTTATAACTACCGATTGAACTAGAGGCGACTAACACCAAGCAGTGCTTGAGGATATCTAGGGAAAATCTGCTTCGTTCATCAATTGGCGTCCCAACGTGGGGCCCATCAGCGACACGTGGGTCCAGTGAGAGAGGTCCTAACGATGGAGTGAACGACTGCAACGATCGGGAAAGAGCTCCTACCCGATAGACCCTCATCTGGCAGCCGATCATCTGACCTTCACTGATTCTGAATGGACCTCTCTCTCAAGTGATCTACGGTCCTGACTGGGATCCCATAGGAGTGCCGCGGCAACAACGGAGAAAAGAGGACGATCGGGCGCTGGAAGTGGAAGACGAGAAACAGTCCATACGGTCCGGGTAAGGTCGTGCAGCACGACTGTTTTGATTGATTGATTGATTGATTGTTTGGAAAATACTAGTATTACTTATATTTATTGGTTCGTTTAGCCATCGTTGCTACTCGACATATTGGTTCTCTTTGAGATATTCTCTGTTTACTAACAACGAAGAATAGAAATATTCTGTCTAGTCTTTTTAGGTAGTGAAGGATAGGTAGTGCGGACCTTTGTCCAACATTATTTGAGATCTTCACTTGTCCGATATACATCATGCCTATCTTCTCCCCACTGATTGGAAATTGGTTCAACCCGGACCGTTTATTAGAGGTAGATCATCCAGCTCCACTGGAAGGCACCCCTAATAAGGACATGTATGTTAGATATGGACTAGTCGCCGTAGCTTACAGTAAACTATGGCATAAAAATACTAAGAAAGATCGAGAAAGTCAGTGGCCACTGATAGAATCTTTTGACTTCGACAAAATAGAAGCGCTAGAAATAGCCCTTCGCAAAAATAGAACCACGCCAACCATGCTTGATAGTCTCGGCATGTGGCGCAAAGAAGCAACGCAACGTAAAAAGAGAGACGAAGCAAAGAGCGATAAAGAACTACAAAAAGCAGCTCATTTAGCTGATAAAAAGTTGGAAGAGGAAGTGAAGGAAAGAGAAAACGCTAGAAAAGAACGAGAATCAGAAACCTCAGGCCAATGCCCTGTTAGACCACCCTCAGCACTTTACCCTGAGCTCCCATCAAAGCAAAGGACGGACGATGATTTACTCTTCGGTCCCCCAATCATCTACATGCCTCCTCCTTATGCCCCTGCCCATCCCTTAGTACAGCACCTAGAACCCCAGAACTTAACTGAAGGTAGTGCCAGGGCCTCGGTACCCACGGCCTCCGCGCCGACCGAGCCTCTTGTACTAAACACATCGACAAAGGACACCTCGGAAAGGATTGAAACACAAGAGAAAGAACCGGCGAGAATTCCCTGTTAGAGCACAACTGAGCGGGCCGGCATCGACCTAGTAGTTAAGACCTTAGTCGATAGGAAGGAAACCGATGAGCATATCACAGACACGTGTAGCTCATACGCTGGCAATTAAATGTAAATGTAAATGTGCTGGATTTGTAAAGCGCACGGCTGCCCGTGAGCGTCCCGGCGCTTGCTTAGGGAACCCGTCCTGGTATTCCCCTGTGAGAAACCCCGGCAGGGTGTCCAGAAGGTGAAAGCCAGGCATCCCGCCGCGAGGGGCCGTAGTGGAGATTAAGCAAGCTATTGCCCAGAGTCGCAGAGTGTGACCCCGTGAGTTGAGTAGGCACCAGAGCGAGAATTGTCGAGTCTGTGGAATTTTTGAGCCTGAGACCCGCCGAGGCGGGGAATCGAACCCTGGTCCACGGTCGATCTCAGCTTCCGGGTCTACCGCCTCTAACCACTGAGCCACGCTTCTCCACAATTACAAATGACATTTTGTCGTGCGTTTTTGTTATCACACCCTCACAGCGTACGAAGAAAAATATAAGGAAACAGGACCTGACCGGCTCATGACTCTATATAGGAAGGTGGACACAGGGGACGAGAGTGAATGTAACGTAGCCAAACTCGTCTCCTACACTTTGGAAGTCTTCCGCCACCTCATAGAACAGGGACGAATAGTTAAGAGCGTCACGCCTGTGATAACTGAACCCCCGATAGAAAGATTTGACAACATGATGCCCATAAAAGAAGCTGCCCCCTATTGGGTTCCCCCTAGAGGACAGGGAACTCACGATGACATAAATCACCAGGACGCAAAAGGAAGAGTAGTATACAACTGGGTATATCAGCCTTGGGATAGACAGGACATCCTGACGTTCCGCAAATCCTTGCCGGACTTACGAAAGAATCCCACCTCGTTCTATACGGAATTAGGTACCGCTTTGGGATCAACGATCATGACCTTTGCCGACATCGACTTGTTCTTTGGGCTATGTCTGCCAGCTGACGTGTGGAAACAAATCTGGAAAGTCAACCACACTGATCTGTTCGGGCATACCTGGGAACAACTCGACAGTCTAGATAAACAACGAAACCCTGGACAGAAACCCCTAAAAGCAATATTAGACCTCCCAGACAAAATCGTACAAAAGGTAAAGACTCTAATCCCCGAGAAACATGTAGATTGGTCTATAGTAACAGCTTGCCGCCAAAAACCCCAAGAAGATGTCTCCGAATACTTCTCCCGGTTCGAAACAGTGTTTTCCGATTACAGTGGACAGGACATGACCACTGCAACCGGACATCACTTGTTCGTACAGAATTATGTTAAAGGTTTGTTACCGGAAGTTTCGCAGAAATTGCAAATATAGAAAGCAGTTGGGCTGCCTCAAAGCCCGCGGCCATCCTCCAAATGGCTCAGTATTACGAGCACCAAAAGAATGAAAGTGATAGAGCTTCCAAAAGGAAAAAGAAGGATGGAGTGGTGTGGCTCACTGGTTAGAGGCGGCAGACCCGTAAGCAGAGAACGGCCCGGGACCAGGGTTCAATTCCCGACGCGGCAGGGTCGTGGACCAGGGTCAAAACGGACTCGATAATTCTCGCCTCGGTGCCTACTCTAACCAGGGAACACACTCGGCAACTCTGGGCATTAAGCTTGCCTCATCTCTACAACGGCCCCCCACAGACGCCAGGGATGCCTGGTTTCACCTTGGAGATACCCAGAAAGGGACCATCTTACAGGGAAAACCAGGACGGGTTCCCCAGCGGTCTTCAGTGCCAGGATACTCCATGAAGTCGCAGTGCGCTTTACAAGTACACCCACATTTACATTTACAAAGGAACGGGTTATGATAGCTCAATTACAAGGCGTGAGTATAGGGAAAGAATAGTACAAGGGAGGTTATCAACAGAATACCCCTAGAACTCCACCGCCACGAAGCAATGCACTCACACCCTACGCTGGACGTGGAGACTTAGGCGAGAACCAATGTGCATTTTGTAAAGAGTACGGGCATTGAAAGTCTCCATGTCCGGTCCTGTTAGAAATGAATAGGAACAAAGAAACAAGAGAACTAGCAAATAGACCGAGAAATAGAGGACGTGGACGAGGGTACACAAACGACACTAGTGACGAAAGGCCAGGTACAACGAATACATTTGACCGTCCCCGACAAAATCAGTACCAACAGTCTTACTGCAACAACGCCACCGACTGTGCATAGAACTGCCAAGGGCAAGGGAGGCATCCAGTCGAGCTCTATGTTGACCAGCAAGGCCCTTATGTTACCGCAAAGGTCCTAGGCACAAAGTCTCCATTTCTGGTAGACACGGGAGCAACACGTAGTGCATTATCCAAACGACTGATTCCAAGGGCACCCTTGTCTGGCTCACACGTGACATCAATAGGATTTGATGGAACGCTCTCCACCAACCCCTTGTCCAAACCGATCCCTTTTGATCTTGATGACAATATCATTGACACGACATTTCTCCTCTCCTCCAATACCCCAGACGCCATTATGGGTCTTGACTTGCTGAAGTATTTTCGAGCAACTATTAGATGCTCGCCCGACGGAGTCCGAGTCATCCTATATGACAACCCTGGCCTACTAAGATCTTGCCCTCCACGACACATATACCCCGTTGCAGACGCAGACATATCCCTACTTGATACCTTACCATCACACTTATGGGCGAAAGCTGACTCAGACGTAGGACGAATGATGATAGACCCAGTGCATGTGACTGTACGACAGGACACAACCCTACCGAAAGTGCCCCAGTACAAGATTTCACCAGAAGGCGAGAAAGCACTAATTGAAATAATACAGACGCTAGTAGACGCAGGAGTAGTAGAAGAAGTAGTTAGCAACATCTGCAACAGCCCAATTCTATCGATCATCAAAAGACAAGGAGAGGGAGATGAGAAAGCGTACCGCTTCATTATCGATCTACGAGAGGTCAACAAGATAGTTGTGCCACAGTATCCTGTAGTCTCCGACATCACCACCATCCTGACCCTGATCCCGTCCACTGCCACCGCTTCACTGTCATTGATCTCAAAAACGCCTTCTTCTCCATACCCATTCACCCAGACAGCCGCTACCTCTTCGGATTTACCCTAAGATCCCGCTCGTATAGATTCTGTCGAGCATCCCAGGGGTACACCGAAAGTCCAAGTATCTATCGCCAGGCACTCAAGAGACAGTTAGACGCAGCTCAGTTACCGGACGGAGTGGTGTTAATACAGTATGTTGATGATGTCCTTTTAGCAGCCGACACCACTCCACTTGCAGTCACAGCCACCATCCAGCTCCTACACTTCCTTGCAGAAAATGGTCACAAAGTTTCCCGAAAGAAGTTGCAGTTTTGTAAATCCCAAGTAACATACCTAGGACACCTCTTATCAAAGGAAGGAAGGAAACTCACACCTGACAGAATCCAGACTATCCTAGACACTCCCGTCCCAAAGAGCCAGAAGCAAGTCCGCTCCCTTGTAGGCCTCGCCTCATTCTGCCTTCCCCCTCCCTTGGACCCCTGAATGCCAGACCGCGTTCAAAGAATTGCGAGACGCCCTTTGTTCGGCACCCGTTCTAGGAACCCCAAACTACTCCAAACCATTCTCCCTTTTCACACACGAAAGAGAGGGATGTGCATTATCTGTCCTGACCCAATCGATTGGCCCCAAACAGTGCCCTTGCGCCTATTTCTCAGCCACTCTTGACCTCGTAGCCAGAGCTTTACCAGCTTGCCTGCGAGCTGTTGCAGCCGCAGCAGTCTCGATACGACAGAGTGAAGGAATTGTGCTTTCCAACTCCCTTACAGTGTTAGTACCCCATGCTGTTGACACCCTCCTGAACCAAACCAAGACCCAGCACCTGACTAGTGCACGACTGACCGGATACGAGTTGACCCTATTGGCACCACACATTACTCTGAAACGATGCACCACTCTGAACCCAGCTACATTGTTACCACTGCCTGAAAACGACCCTAATGTAACTCCCCTACATGACTGTGTGACCCTCACCGACGAACAGACAAAGAGTAGAGTAGACCTCCGAGACACTGCCTTCCCAGAACCTGCCGGAGAACTATGGGTAGATGGCTCGTGCATCAAGCTCCCCGATGGCACCACCTCAGCCGCATATGCCGTCACCACATCCCGAACCATTATTGAAACAGCCCGAATTGCCCAGCGATCCGCACAGGCGGCAGAACTGATTGCCCTCACACAAGCGTGTATCTTAGCAGCGGGGACGACAGTAAACATTTACACGGACAGCCAGTATGCCTTCGGGGTAGTTCATCATTTCGGACTCCTTTGGAGGGAATGAGGATTCCTGACCTCACACGGCACACCGATCTTACATGGAGATCTAGTCTCCGCCCTTACCGAAGCAGTCCTCCTCCCCAAACAGCTAGCAGTAATCAAATGCCAAGCACATAAGAAAGTAACGGACATTATAGGACAGAGAAACGCACTAGCTGACGTTACTGCCCGAGCCACAGCTGAAAACAGAATGACGACACGAATGTATGTGACCAAGTCACAAGCAGAGAAATGGACAGATGCTAGGACCACTATTAGGGATATCCAACTGACGAGTACACCACACAAACTGACTGAATGGGCTCGGGTGGGACTAAAAGACGATGAAGGCTGCTGGAGGACAAAGGACAAAGACAAATGGTCGTTACCCAATGCACATTTGATCCCCATATTGACCATGGCACACTTATCGGCACACATAGGTTCTGCTCCCATGACCGAACTGATCACTAGAGTATGGCATAATGACAGGATAGCAGACTCAGCAAAACGCCTAGTTCAATAATGCATGATATGCCTACAACACAATCCAGGGAAAGGGACAGTAGTACCACGGGGAGGGTTTGGAGTCCCCGACCATCCGTTTGAAGTCCTCCAAATAGATTACATTTAGTTAGAAAGGTGCCATGGTCTGAAATATGTCTTAGTTATTGTATGTGCATTCAGCAAATGGGTAGAGGCTTACCCCACCCGCGACAATACCGCCACCACTACTGCAAAGGTGTTGTTAAAAGAGTTTTTCCCACGCTACGGCCTTTGTAGAATTTTGTGGAGCGACAATGGCCCCCACTTTGTAGCCGAAGTTATCCAACTCATATTGAAAGGGTTGGGAGTAAAACAAAAGTTCCACGCAGTTTTCCACCCCCAATCTGCAGGCCTAGTAGAAAGACACAGCGCCACACTGAAGCTAAAACTAGCAAAGATAGTTGCCACCACAGGACTGAAATGGCCTGATGCCCGCTCACTGGCATTGCTATCAATGCGCTCCACCCCAACCAGACATCACTTGACTCCGTACGAGGTTGTCTATTGCCGGCCAATGAACATTTGGGCTGCGCCGAAGCCAACCTCCATCCACGATGTCCCGCACATCCTAATGTCTGATTATTTGCATAACCTTACCAAAGAACTAACTGTTATCACCAACAGGTGCAGCAAGCCATACCAGACGCATCTAGGGGCCCCGGACACATCAAACCTGGCGAATATGTTCTAATCAAGAACTTTCAGAGATTGAAGAGTCTGGAACCCAGGTGGACCGGCCCCTGGCAAGTCTTGATCATCACCCGAACTGCACTTCGAGTGGAAGGGAAGAAAAAGTGGCTTAAAAACTGCTCACCACTGCAAAAGAATATCTCCGACCCTGAAAACGAACGAAAACGTGGACACCCAAGAAGAGCTCCTGAACAAAGACAGACCGGTCCTGAGTTGGTACCCAGAATCAGAGACACTCGAATTGGCAGAATTTCCCGATCCCACTGTGCCATCTAGAAAAGGGTACAACTTGCGACGAAAGGAGAGTGCCTCGACAAAGCAGACCACTAACTGAGTCAAAAATCTCACTACAAAGGCTACCAGGAGCGACGCCAGACAAAGTATGTGGTCCTGCCAGTCACCGAGCCTCTTGAAGGTGATGGAAGATCCCGGACGACCGAAGACCCACCGCAAAGACCCCAAGATTGTCGAACTACATAGCAAAAAGACAATTGTACTTTTCATCATATCCCTCATCTGCCTCTTGCTAATGGTCGCAGTATGGATCATAGAAGAGAGTGCTCCTGCTCACCAGACAATATCACCCACTATGCAGCCCACCACCAAGAAAGAACATTATCTGGTCTCACTATCACCCCATCTCCGAGAACGACGCAAAGAATTTTGGAACAACTCCTTTGTACAACTGCTGCATCAACACAACCTTGCTGCTAATACCACAAACTGTTGGATCTGTGGGCTGCCACCACATGCAACCGAACATTCCATTCCCTTCATCCCTTCACCCTTCTCTGTTCATGGGTCCTGCCTTGCCTGGCTAATGCTCCTGCAAGAGAGCTACAAAGACAATGCTACATCCGACGGAACAATTACACAGTTCTACAACGAGTTCTGGCTGAAAAAAACTGGAAGAACCTCTGCTCCCTTTTGCCCTCTGACCTCAAACACTACCTTTCAAATGAACATCCCGGAAAAAGAACGAATCGAAATGCAAGTGTTCAACAACCCAGCCAGACCCACCATCTCATATCTGCGAAAACGGACTGCTGCAACTCTGACTGTGGCCCTATCTTTGGTGAACGTCTCAGGCCTTGTTTGCATTGAGGGCCATGGGACAAAAATCGTAGGCCACAGCTCCTGCCCCATAAAAAGGACTCTGAACACTGTGGACCCCCCTTCATTTGTTGCATCACCAAATATGTACTTTGTCTGCGGTACAAAGGCTTACACCTGGCTCCCAAAAGACTGGGGGGGGGGGCACATGCTACATTGCCTTTGTCCTTCCTCCAACATACGTAGCACCAGCAGCCTATCACAGACAGAAACGCTCGAAAGACACAGAGCAAGCAGACTCTACCGCATCACAGTTCCTCGATGCAGCAAAAGGACTCATCCCTTTTTGGGGTCCAATGGCAAACAGTCGAGCCATCCGACATCTGACCCAAGCAGTCGAAACAGCTTTGAACATCACAGCTGGCATCCTCACCAACAACACAGCTGAGCTGCAGGCGGTCTGCATTGTGGTTTTGCAGAACCGCCTTGTGCTCGATGTGGTACTGGCGGATCGTGGAGGAGCATGCCGCATCATCGGTACCAGCTGTTGCACCTTCGTCCCAGACTATTCACCTTCCGGCTACAAAGCAATAGAACACCTTCATAAACTGACATCAGAGATCCATCAGGAACAAGAAGGTTGGACACTTGGAAGCTGGTTTTGGAACGTTTTGAAAGACTGGGGCTGGAAACTGTTGATAATAATATTGGTGGCAGTTTTTGTGATATGTGGTTGCTGCTTGGGAATACAATGCATACCGCCCTTGTGCTCTCTTTTGATGAATTCGATATGCCCTAAGACTTTGGACACTAAATTTGAAAATATGAAAGAATTGTATGACAAAGAGATACAGAACATTATGAACATTGACATAGATTGACAAGATGACGAGGCATGTTCAAAGGAAGGACTGTTAAATATTAGATTGCGATGTAAACATTACCGGCGCCATCTTGTCCCACTTAGACCTTTGCGAGCGCGTAAGCGGCAGCCATTTTAGACACTGTGGCCAGTTCGTAACATTGCCGATCGCCTGCACATCTCCCCGACCTCACAATCATCCCCCACGTGCTGGCAGCCCCCAAGCACACATGCTAGAGTCATAAAGCATCCTCAGCTCGACCCTGCCCCGGAGCCACTTCCCGTGCCGAGCCCACATACCCTTTCACCCCTTGCGCACGAACAGGCCCTTCGATAATCTCCTCTCCTGCACCTGGCCGTTCGATCCGATCCCAGGCCATAACAAACCCCTGCGGATACAGTTTGTTGCCCCCGTACAGTAGGATTCCGCCTCCCATCAAAGGAGCCGGAATTAATCAATACCACAACCCCATGAGATCCGACTGACTGCGCGTATTTCAGCTCCTGCCGGAATGCCCAGCTGCGCGATAAGCAATCACCTATTGAAACTGGGGTAGGGTACAGTACTGTTGATATGTGTGGGAACGGGCCTGAAGCGGGGATTCCAAAGATGGTTTATAATACATCAAAGTAATGTCAGGAATGCGTTACACTGCAATAAAGAGATAAAACTGTGTATAAAAGGCCAGGCCACAGAGATGCAGTTAGAGCACCTCGAGACGACACCCTGCCTGTCTGATCTGACGCGCTTTCCTTCGAAGAATAAATCAGTTTCCTGGTTTCCAATTACCAGCGCCCGCCTCTTTATTTGATACCTACCGATTGAACTAGAGGCGACTAACGCCAAGCAGTGCTTGAGGATATCTGGGGAAAATCTGCTTCGTTCATCACCAGGACCAATCCCTGATCTCCTGGGATGATCCCTCCTGGTTTCCAATGCTTTCTATTGTGTTCGACCTGTACTCATTGAATGGCGTGGCAGGGGAATTCGAACGCGCACCTCGCACATATGTGTTATTATTTTTCACCAGTGCGTCCCCGTCTTTTAGATTTTTAAGGAGGGGATGCGGGTATTTTGGACATTTATGAATCTTCAGCATGATTCCCCAGGCTCCGAACGTTGTACTTGTTTTTAAAACAATTTTTTTTTATTGAGAGTTCAGAATCCAAAAATAAACATTACATGACACATTAGCAGCAGAATTGATACAGTACGAAATAAAGTGTGTGTGCATTAGTACAAAAACATTTGCATGACACATTACTAATAGAGTTAATACAAAGAATGTGGATCAAAATCCAGACCCATCTTACACTAACTTCATTTAAATACAAAAACATGTTCGGATTTCAACAATTTAAGACTTACTCATAAAGTGCAGTGTATATAGTACTATCATAAAAGCGATCTAGCAGACTAATATTAGAAGAAGTTGTTAAAAATGGGTATCGAAAAGAATCAAACTAGGATTCGAACACACTCCAGTGTTTATCATACTTCTTAAGGGCCCCTGATCTCAATGCGTATTTTCTTTCCCTACCCTGAATCCGTAATATTTTACCTTCCATGCCTGTAGGGTTGGTACTGACTCTGATTTCCAGGACGGCAAAACAAGAGATTTAGCTATGAGAGAGGCTATGAATAGAGACTCGTCGTGTGGAGCATGGCTCGGGAGCAGCCTAGGACTGAATTTAACTCATCAAAAGAAATAGTGGCTCTGATCGTGGTGGAAAGATATTTTTCTATTTCCCTCCAGAATATCTGTATTTTGGGGCACTCCCAGACGATATGCTTCCAGGTGCCTCTTTCTTCACAGCGGGAGCACTTATCGGCAACTTGGGGATAAATATTGTGGAGAAATGAGGGAGTTCTATAAATTAACCATTTATTATAAAATTGCATACGTTTAAAATTAGCACAGCGGAAAATGGTTTTATTAAATTTATAAATCTTGTCCCATGTCAGCTTGCTATTTTCAATGTCTTCCCTCTTTTTCCACCTTTCTATGATCTTATTGGAGGAGTCCATTCAGTTGTCTTCTTTTAATATTTTAATTCAAGTACTGATCTTCTTTTGTGTTGGGTTATTTAATGCTATAGACAGATCTTTTTTATAAAATAGGTTACTTATATCTAACTGTCTAAGATCCGTATGGAACATGAAAAAAGACCATCTCAGTATTGTAGAGGCGAGGTGGATCGGTCTAGAGATTTCCTCCCAGGTTTTCTATCTATTCCCTATGAGGAAATCCTCAATTTTCTCAAAACCATTCTCCTTCCAAAGCCTCACTATATTATTATCCAAACGGCCCCCCTCTCCATAGCTAAAATTGATTAAATCCGTGGTACTACTTATTTTAAACATACCATAAAATTTCAAGAGCTGTGTTTTCTGTTTAAAAACCAACTGTAAGGACTTATAACAAACCTTCTTTGGATCCTTCGTAATTCTAACAGGATCAGTAATTTTAGATTCCAACAACATCTTCTTCATAAAAAAATTGTCTGCCTCATCATCGTCTAGAAAAAAAAACCTGAAGCTATGATGTGCAAAAGAAGCAAAATAATATTCTCTGACATTTGGGAAGGACAACCCTCCGTGTGCAAATGGGAGGTACAAAGTGCTAAGTGCAAGCCTAGAAAATTTTTTTGCCCAAAGGAAGGAGGAAATCAAAGCATCCACTTTAAAAAAAAAAGGAAATCTGGATTGCACAGGGGGCCGCACTAAAAAGGAAGTTAAAAAGAGGTGGAATAGACATACGTATTAAAGCTGCCCGTCCCATTATGGATAATGGTAATAGATTCCAGCGATCTAAATGAGACCCAACCTTTTTTAACAGAGGTATATAATTTAAGGAATACAGATCTTCCAACTTATCCGAGATAAATATTCCCAGATATCTCTTTGGGCGTAAGTTGTACATCTGCCTAAATTCCTGCAATAAAGTGTCTACAGTGCAGTTGGCTAAGATTATTTCCGTCTTGTTAACATTTATCTTATAACCCCCTAACTTTTGAAAGTCAGATTTTTTTTTAAATGTTTTACTTGACTTGAGGGTTTTGAATCTAAAAAAAGGGCGATATCATCGGCATACAATTTTATGTTTGTCATTCCAGCTACTGGAGCTGTGTCGGTCATTATATCCCTGATTGCGATCGCCAATGGTTCGATGAATAAAGCAAATAAAATTGGCGACAGAGGACATCCTTGGCGCGTGCCTCTGCTAACCTGACATGTACCAATATTAATATTATTGATGATAATCTGTGCCCTGGAATTCGTATAAAGTTGTTTTAAAAGAGAAATAAAAACAATCGGAAAATCGAAACTGTGCAAATTAGCAAAAAGACAGTCCCATGACACCAGGTCGAAAGCTTTCTCAGCATCTAAAAGCCAGATTTGAGCTTTCACCTTATTAATGTTAAAATAATCCAGTGCCTCCAATAGAAATTTAGTATTTGTATGGAGATGCCTGCCTGCTAAAAAACCACACTGATCAGGGCCTATAAGAGACCCTACTATTTTATTGAACCGGTTCGCTAAAAGTTTCGTAAACATTTTATAATCTGTGTTTAAAAGACTTATGAGCCTGTAGGAATTTGTATTTTCCTTATCCTTTCCTTTTTTTAAAATGCTAACCACCACTGCTGAATGGAAGGAATTCGGGGGAGGTCCTCCTTGTAATAAATAATTAACTAGAAGTAAAAGTTCTTTACGAAGAGTACCTTCAAATTTTTTTTAAAATTTCGACCGGAAGACCATCGTCGCCATTGGCCTTACCATTGGGAAGAGAGCCAATAACCCCATCTAATTCTGACTTTGTCCTCGATCAAAAATTTCTTATCCCCATGATCTAATTTGGGTATTTCGAGTGACTCTAAGAATTCCCCAATGGATTCGGGTGTAGCCCCTTCAGTAGCTTGATACACTCCCTCGTAATGTTTTAAAAAAAGCTCGCCAATGGAGGCAGTAGTCAGAACGTTGTACTTGTTGAGTATATTCTATCCACCAGGTCTTTTGAGGACCAGGTTGTCAGTGTCTCTTCAGCTCCCGTCCTTAGATTTTGTTTAAATTCAACAGCTACTAGGTCTCGAGAATGAATTCCTTTTAACTCTGGGATTTCTTCAAATAGCCTCAACAGGTTCCCTCTGTTTAATGTATCTTTAATGTATCTTGTATTCCTTTGGTCTTGTATTCTGGAACAAATGACAGTTTCAATGCGAACCCCACTGTTTGGTTTTGGACGCTGAAGCAGGAATATGAATTTTCCATGCTTCCTGTCTCAGGAGTTATTGTTAGGGGAGTACCCTTTATGGGTTGTGGTTCACGCTTCCTCGGGTCGGCGTTTGCCTCCTCCGTTGTCCGGTTCATCAGTCCGGGTTTGTTAATTATGTTGTTCCCTGTTTGCACTGGCCTGGTATCCGGGTGGTGAAGCTTGCAATATTGGGCTGTTCCACTTATTGTGACCTCTATAAGGTTGATAACATTTTGGGCCATAGGGGTTGTTGATACCCGGGACGTCTTAGCTGGTGAAAGTTTCCGCTTTCCCGCTTCTGGCCCTTTTTCTATTTCCTCGTGGGCCTTGACCTGAATTTATGTACTTTTTCACTTTTGCGCCTGGATGCACTTTTGCCCGAGGGTTGAAGTGTTTTTTCACGCCCCACTCCTTTTTCTATTGCTTCATTACTTTTTTGTTGCCGTACTTCCTGGTTTGGATTCTGGCCTGGTTTACCCTCTGGAAAGGATCCTCCACCCTTTTGAAGGAATTGTACTTTCTTTTGGCATATGGGAGAGGAGTTAATAATTTGTTGTATTTCGCCGGAGACCGGAGGGACTTTAGTGTGTTCTATATCCAGTTGAGTTTCCCCACAAGGGGAAGAGTAAATCTTTTCCCCTTGGGATGCTTTTGTTGTAAATAACGGGAAGATTTTCTCCAGAACTGGGCTTAACTGTTTTTTTTGTTTAAGCCGGGCTTTCCTTGTGCCTTCCTTGTGCGCTTTCTTTCCCGTTTTGTGTGATTAATTACCCATGGTGTCTTCAAAAGGTTCCCGGAGGCGTCTATTTGGGTGTCTGTTAAATTGAGTTGGGCATGAGGCTCCACTTTTTCTTTGTCGTTAGCGTTACATGTTTCCGCTGTTGTTAGTTTGGTACATTTTGTTTTCACCTCTTGGTTGGCAGTATTTTGGGGTTGATTAAGCTGCTTGCTATTGCAGGATTGGTTTACTGCCCCTAAGATGTCCTTTAAGATTTCAGGGAGGGTTGCCAGCTTATCAATGATCGAGCCGCAGCCAGAATTGGGAGGTTGTCTGTTGTTAACTAATAAACAAAAGAAGAGAGGTTGAAGTATCAAAAAAGCCACATAGATGGAGCGAAACAACTAGTGGAACTCACACCCTATTTGGGTGGAGAAGAAAGCCCTCACACACCGACCTAGTCAGTGTCATGCTTCATCATTGGGCCCCACCAAAGAGGCCGAGTGCCTCTTTGGTGTGCTGCGACGCCAGAAGACTGCGGAGCTGGTTGTGTGAAATGGGCGTGTTGTGAGGTTAACTAAAAGTAAAAGTGTCTAAAGGGTATCTACAAAAAGTTTTAATGAATGATCCCTAGGACACGGATAAAAGATTTATGTGTCTGAATTTAGTGCCAAAGGTAATGGATGGTTAATTCAGAATTAAGTCAGTCAACATGTTTCAGCCTTACGGGTGGTTTCAATTTACCTAGGCATTCGTCAGGACAGAAATAAACCCCGGCGGTATGGACTCTCTAATCGTCCACCCTGACCTGGGGGCGTGAAAGTGAAAAACTAATAAAAAGTGATAAAGTGCATAAAAAGGTGGAAGAGTGCAGTGCTCATTCCAAAAATACTCCTAGTGATGGAGTGTATCTGCACTTTAAAATATGGCGCTAATTGCTCCATGGGTCTCAGGAGGGGGGTAGGAGCGTCCCTGGCACATCGCCCTCAGCGCTCGCTTCCCACTTGAACACCTGGTATTCCCTCAAACCGGACCCCGACGATGGGTTCCCGGAGGCGTCTATTTGGGTGTCTGTTAAATTGAGTTGGGCATGAGGCTCCACTTTCTCTTTGTCGTTAGCGTTACATGTTTCTGCTGTTGTTAGTTTGGTACATTTTGTTTTCACCTCTTGGTTGGCAGTATTTTGGGGTTGATTAAGCTGCTTGCTATTGCAGGATTGTTTTACTGCCCCTAAGATGTCCTTTAATATTTCAGGGAGGGTTGCCAGCTTATCAATGATCGAGCCGCAGCCAGAATTGGGAGGTTGTCTGTTGTTAACTAATGACTGGTCCAAATTTCCCCTACGTGTTAATAGGGATGTTATTAGATCCATTTTGGTGTTTATACCCGAAATGTGGCTGGCGATGAGATTTACAAGATCAATTTGAACGTCCATTTTGTCTGATTGGAAGTTCAAAACCTTCATGGCTTGATCCAGGGAATGAATTAGGGTTTGAGTCCAATGTGTAGTAGAATGATATTCATTGTGCTTCGCAGAGGCCTCTGACCCAAGCTCAATCCTACTAACTGAAGACATTGTTATTGGTTGTGAGAGGTTTTGTTGGATTGCCCTTGTGGAGCTTTGGAGGTCCTCCACTAGTACAGGGTACTGGTATAGTAATTTGTCTGGAGGACTTAAGGGTGTAGCTGCGGCTATTTTGAATCTGCCCTGTGGGGTTATGTTACTTGAGTCTGGTTGTAAGTTGTTTCCTTGATGATCTTTTTCCTGACTCTTTGATTCCAATATTTCCAATATTTCCACCAAATTGGAGTCATTTAACATAGAAAATGATTTGGCGGGACCTTCTTCCATGGGGCCTGCCTGTCCCAGAGGGTTTATTGTTTTTTCTTTTTTGTCATGTATCCCTTTTAAGTTGGAGAGACCCTCTTCGTTGGAGCATACTAATTGTTTTTCCACCTTCGGTCCCATTGCAGTTATGTGGCCATCCAAGGCTATATTGAAAGCTTCGGAGCTGCTGTTAGGATTCGACCAAGTTCTCCTTTCCATGGGGATCTCAGTTCCCCCCTCTAGTACAGTATTGTCTGCTTGCTCGGATACGTTTGAGTTTAAGGATTTAGCAATCAGTTCAAAATTATTTGCAAGTGTGGTATCTGGAATTATGTGCGTTGTCTGATGTACCTGCGCTGTTGTGGTTACAAGCTTTCCCGCGTCTAAGCCTGCCGTGTTTTTTTGTGGAAATAATTCCCTTTGTGGTGCGTTGGTCAAGAGGTCGGGTCCGTAAGGGGTTGGCTCTTGGTTTATCGGGGAGAATTGGGCTGGGCAACTGGGAGGTTTCAGCTGTTGGAGCATGTAATGCTGCCATAGGATCCTTTAGAAAAAATAATTTGCGGATCCCTATTTTATTTTTCAAGCTTGGCGTTATTTTTGTTGGCGTTGGTGCTGAGACCAGCCTCTCCCTTGAGCCTTTTTCCTTTGCTGTTTGGTTTAAGAGTGAATCCTCTTCCTTAGATTTTTTGAGTTTTGATATTTTTTTTGTTTTTCTGCCTGTTGCCACTTGGCGGATTGTTCCCGATCTCATTTGAGCAGCCCTGTGCTTGGCCTAAAGCCTGAGCTGGGTTCTTCGCCCTTATAGGCAACTCTCCATAGGACCGCCGGTTATGGGAGGACGGATAGTAGCTAAATTCCTAAGCCGTTTAGTATTACCTGCAGGGCAATATAAGCGTGTTTACTCAAGACGGAGAGCGTAAGTGAGGGTAATGAATCTGGTTTAAATCCTTGCTTGTTTGATCCCCAGCCAGGGACTTTCCTTACAGAACTTTAAGCTGTAGTTCCTTAATTTGAATATATTCTGTCGCCAGCTGGGGGGCTTGCTTGGGGTTGGTTCTTTCAATATTTTTTTTCCGCTGGTTACACGGGCAATGCTACAAAGCTACAATGCTCGATGTACGGCGGTTATACCTTCCTCCTGGCGGTATCCAGTCAGATATGGGGGTGCTCCTGGGAGTGTGCGGCGTGGGGACTTGGTTAGGCTCTCTTAGGCTCTCAACTCTTGCCTCTAGCCTCTGCCCACGTTGCCTCCTTCCTCTTCCAAGTCCGGCCTCTCACTGTAGCCCGTGGCCCGCCCCCACCCCCTCCCCCGAGGCCCGCAAGCTACTTGTGCGGGGGTCTGGGTTCCGGGGCTCCTCAAAGGCGCTACCTCTAACGCTACGCCTACCTGGACAGATGGAGGTCAAAAGGTGGATGTGTCAGTCCGGGGGCAGCAGCTTGGCCAAGCAGCACTGTGGTCCGAAACTCCAGGGTCTGCAAAGCTCCAAAGGGCGGGCTCGCTGTCCCACGAGCCGTCGGACTCTCTCCGGCTCCCCCCGCTCCTCAGCCCGCACCCGCTGGCCGTGCCTGGCCGCAGACTCAGCACGGCTCCTCCCTCGGGAGCTCCGCTCTCCATGCGGCTTGGCAGCACTGATTGGCGCGGCTCGGGCAGTTCAGTTCTTCTACTGGCGACCAGGTAGAGCCGGGGGTCAAGCCGGGAATCAGGGGTCCAGGGAGTCTAAGGGATGATGGCTCCTTGCCCTGCTCCTGACCCCTGACGAGAATGCTCCGCCGCTGCCGCTGCTGCTCAGACTGCTTGCGGCTCGACTTCTCGCTGCACCAATCTCGGGTCGGCTGCAAACTCCGGCCGGACAATCTCTCTGCTGGAATCACTGCACGCTAGGTTTCAGCAGGGTCCAATAGTCTTCATCATATCATGCAGTAATGCTATAACCCCCAAATCAGTACAGCCCTGGCAATCAATATGCTGGAACAATGTCCTCAATGGGGAGGGCAGAAAAACAATTACGTCGGTCAGTAATCAGATCAACACAATTAGGAGTGTTTTTTGGTGTGGTGGGTGTTAAAGATGAGAGGTGTTGTTGTGGTTGGTTTACTGCTTTGCATCTGTGGTCAGTGGGTAGTGTCAGACATCTCTTCCGATGACTGTACGTCATGGATGTGCTTGTTTATAACGGGTATGAAGGATGAGGGATGCATGCGGCTCTACTATTGAAGATTGTCTTAATGCCTCGCCAGTTACACTGACACTTTTGGAGGTCACATGGATATTGTTTGGATGGTTCTGACACTGTAGGTGTAGAAAGTGACGTCAAAAAAGAATATAAAAAAGTACTGCTTGCATACCATGACACTTTATCTACAAACCCAAATGCACTTTATCGTTCTCCCCTGCGATGAATTGTGAAAATGTTTTCCTCTTTTTGTTTTTAGGATGCTTTTATGGTTGTATCTTTTAACCAAATAAAGCTTCTTTTGACTTTGAGGTACCATTTTTATTGGAAGACTTTGAGGAAGGCATGGTGGGAGGAATTTTGTGGATCCACCCAGATTCCAGAACTTTCCATCACAGAAATGTGAGGAATTTTTTTTTTTTTTTTTTTACAAAGTTTGAGGTTTGCAAAGGATTCTGGGTAAGAGAACCTGATGAGAGCCACAGAAGGTACCCGATCCTAGATTTCCCTGGGTGTCTAGTTTTCCAAAATGTATAGGTTAGCTAGGTTTCCCTTGGTGCCTGCAGAGCTAGGGTTTAAAATAGACAGCTAGGCACTTTGCATAAAAGGGTCAGTTTTCACTGTAAAAATGTGTTGTGTCTATGTTGCGGTTTGGCCCGTTTCCTGTTGCTAAATGTGCTAGCTACATTGCTCTTATACATGTTGACAGGGTACAATAGTCTTCATGTGCACACATGTGTACACTCTTTTCACATGGCTGATCTCCCTGTGCCCCAGATCCTATATTAGTATGGTTTGATGACTCATGACCACTGTCCACATTTACATGACTTGCATGTCGGATATGAAAAGTTAGAGCTCTCACCTTGTGAATGGTCTTCACAATGCAACTGTACACATAACGTTTTAAGTTGTATGTGCAACAGTCTCTGTATGTAAAGACAAGTACCCACATACTGATCCGATTGTAAACATGTTCATTGGAAACAGTCAATGTCTCAAATTAAGATTGTGATAAAGACTCATAATTGCCACATTTTCCTCTGTTCTGTGGACGTTATGTACACTACTAGATACTATCTAAATACTGTACAATGCTCGAACAAGTGTACATTACAGTTGGCTTGACATAGATCCCAGGGACTGTTGTAACAATTACAGAGGTAAAATCTTAGACTTGTAAGGCACCCTTTTTGCCTTAAAGCTCGCAGTTTTTAACCAACAATTGGGTATTCTAACACCTATGAAAGTTCTGACTCCATATCCCAAGCATCAGCACTCTTCCTCAGAGAATTGGTATGTGGATAATTGGATACTGAGTCAGAATGTATGAACACACCAACGTGTCACATGCTGCACCCTTTCAAAGAACTAGCTGGCAGTGGTACCATGGTTCAACACACTGATGGGTTACATGAAATGTAATGTATGATTTTATCTGTGGCAGAACGAGCTTTGCTCCCCCTATTAACAAGCTGTACTCCCTTTGTCTCTATGTTAGAAAAGTCTTGTACGTGTACATTGATACAGCTAGGCTCCTCCTGACACTCGGGCCAGTGAGTACTGACACGCCTGAGGTGGTAGCTTTCCCAATCCAAATCTCTCTGTTTTAACAAACTCTGCCTCTTACACATGGGTACCTCTGTGCCATGGTACCAGCGCACACAGTCTCTGTGGTATATTCTCCGAGAACTCAGTCATTCCAGACCCTGATCATTCATGTGCTTTCAGTAGTGGTTTTTGTATGAAGATAATCGCAACGGACAAGATCATGTCATAACCTTGTACATTGCTGTACAATTGCCATCTACAGTAACTGTAGTTACCAAACTCTTATGGTCAGAAATGCATCCATAAGAATTTCCATGTTGGAATATCAGTCAGCAATGAACAAATGTGTTGTCACACAATAGTAGTCACTCATGAGTACATACCTGAGTCAGATGTTGAGCCAGGATCTGACCCATGCCCATTTCATGAAAATTTCCTGCTCAATTTTTCAAAAGATTACACATCACATTGCCTGGATTGCAAGCCTTAGTTTTGTATTTTAACTTTGAAAAATTTAGCTAACAAAATGGCCACTGCCTGGTGTCTGTTCACAGACTCTCTAAAAACAAACTCCGCCGGATACTGGCCACACGAGGAGGGCAGTCTCACATGCGGAAGCTGTACACTTTATATCACATTGGCGATTTTTGTCCAAATACAACACGGTTACCAATACACTCACTTGCCTCCTGACACTGCCGCAATCTACACCTCCTCAACTACAGCTGCTGTTTGCCATTTCTATGTGCCATCATGAGTCGTGTGGAAGGTGTGAGGGTCCCAGCCTTCAACCCAGATTAGCTGGAGAGCTGGTGGAAAAGGTCCTCTCCCACTACCATGAACTGTACGGCTCATCAGACGAGCAGGTGAGTGCCTCACATTCCTTCAATACTCTGATGCTCTGCACATCTTTGTGCATATCTGTTTTGAATGGTATTTATGTGGCCATTATAAATCATGTGAAATATTAAGGGGGCCATGGAGGCATGCACTAGAACAGATATGTGATATATGGAATAGTTATGTTTACAAATGACCTTCATGATTCAGTTAAATCTCATTGAAACTACACGCCGTGTGGCATAGGTTGCACAGTACAATTATTGTGTACATGTATTTACACTCAAGTGATGTATATGTGTTCTGTATTCATTGTTGCAATCACATGAAACAGGCATTTATTCGGAAGACATTGGCTGTAAAATGAATGTGCACGCACATACACCTACATACCTTTGTATGTACAGACTAATAGTGATTCATGCACAAGGTTTGATCGTCCTGCTGCCTGGACCAAGTGTGTACTATTGAACACTGAACTGGGATTTGCTATATGCGTACAAACATTTAAAGAAAACTGGAATGTTTCCATGCAAACATGAAACGACTGAGTTTCACTTTAATTCTAGGATGACTTGGAAGTTCGGCTCACGATCAAGGCTGTCCGTGGTTAGTGGTTTCCCTTTACTTATGTTCTTTGAGTTCCATAAATTTAGCCTTGGTGTGCAAAAGTTAATTTCTGCACCTGAAAAGCATGTTACGGGGTTGCAATAACAGTATAAGGGATTACATCAATTAAGCTTTGACACTCTGAACGCACTGAAGTCCATGCTGTTCAAACCAGTTATTGCCTCAACTTACACCAGAGAGCTGTTTGATTTTCAATTTTGAAGGTCAGCATGATCATGGCTTGTGCATGTATTACGCATGTTGACTACCATGTCAAATGATATTGTCTGAGAGGCTGAGTATTCTGAAAATCTTCATATGTGTCTATATTTATACTCACTGTATTCAACATGTTCAGCTAGTGTAATCCTGCCATCACACATCTTGCAATATGCCTTTCTATGGAATTGAATGTAGTTTTCCACACAATGATTCTCTGCTATGACCTAACTTTGTTAACATGGTTCATACCCAGTCAACGATGTGGGTATTGGTGACATAGTCAATTACATTGTACACTGAAAATGTGTGTACTGCAAGTGTCACAAGTTGATTCGTTTGTATTTTTATTCACTCTAGAACTGGTTGGGGTTAAGCAAGTACCAACTATTTTTGGATTTCTCTAGGGTCCCTTCATTTGTGAGTGCTATGATGGCAGTGGGCATGTGCCATGACGTGATTCACCACCTGGATGGATATATGTTTGCTTTTGTTGGTATGTGATATGTATGATTGGCCAACATCTGATTGCCACGTCTGAGTAGTGTCTGTAAGTGTGGCGCATACAAATGCATGCATTGTGCTTTCTCATGGTAGTGGTCAGTATGTACACCATTGTTAGGCTGTTGGAGGCATGTGTAGGTTGTCAGGTGAGTACAGGGTGTATGCTAACCTGTTCCAGTGTCCTCCACTGCATGAAAAGCTATTATTTTGTGTTTTTCACATGTTAACCACAGCATGGTACAAAACTAAAGGACATGTATTCCATGTATTGGATAGGCTGTGTTAGCCAGTGCGTTACACCACAAGGGTGAAGTGAAAAGCAACT
This sequence comes from Lissotriton helveticus, assembly GCF_964261635.1. Taxonomy (NCBI): domain Eukaryota; kingdom Metazoa; phylum Chordata; class Amphibia; order Caudata; family Salamandridae; genus Lissotriton; species Lissotriton helveticus. The sequence continues at coordinate 18,823,228 of NC_136068.1, read as the reverse complement.
CGATTATCTCTAGTTGGAGATGTATTTTACATTGTGATGAGTACCTATGTTGTGTGGTGAGATTCCACATACATGTTCATACAGTTTCTCCTTTTTAACAATTAGGAAGTTTGTAGATTGGACTTGTTGTTACAATCTCTTGCTCCATGTCTTCTGTGTGTACAGGTCAAGCCCATCAGAAGAAGGCTTTATGGAAAACCATTGCCGTTAAAGTGCGGTCCCTGGAGATCTATCGCCTGTGCCCACTTCAAGAAACAATGGTAGGACATAAGACCGTGGACCCATAAGATCGCTCAAGTCCAGGTGGGGCAGTACTCCCCAGGTCCTGTAGGCGTGCGTCCGAAACTGACTCCCCTCATGGGCCGTATCCTGGCGGTGGCCTACCCAGATGTCGTTGGGTTGTTGAAGGCCCAACAGCAGCTACAAGGGGGTAGGTTTTGTACAGTGTTTGACTGTGTGATTATACTATTGCCTCCTGTCACAGGCAGCATTTTCCTTGCTGCAGATGTAGGTACATATATGTGTCGGGATGACTTGTATTTAAGCATATATGGGTAGTGAAGCTTCAACCATACTGTTCTTACTAAACTTATGTCCAGGTTCCAGAAGTGAGTGAAATCTGAAAGAGACACGTTAGTGATAGATTCCTTACCTTAGAATATCCCCAGGTGTCAGACTGGATCGGAATTTTTTTGCGTAGCAGTACCCTTGCGCGTCGGTAGGCGTCGTCTGCGGCTCCGCGTCCGTCGTCGACGTTGTGGGCGCCGTGATGATGTCGTTGGAGTACTTAGACGCCGCCTCCGCGTGCTGACGTCAGTTCTTCTTTTTTCCGCGCCAGCAGCGCAGATCCGGAAAAAGTGGTACCTTAGTCACTTTTTGACTAAACTTTTTGATCTCTTTTGATTATCCTTTTTCGAAGTTTTCGACTCCGAACGGTGCCGGTAGGGATGCCAGGTTTTAAGCCCTGTGAGGATTGCGACCGGCTGATGTCGGTCACCGACCCTCACCGTCGGTGTCTCCACTGTCTCGGCGTCGATCACGTCGACAAGGCCTGTTCCGACTGCCGGGCCCTAACTTCGAAGGCTAGGCGGGAGCGGTCCCGCAAGCAGCTCGAACTCCGGCAGTCGGCCCCGCACCGAGAACGGTCCCGGTCCGGACGGAGGTCGAGGGACCGGTCGCGGGAGAGAAGCCATCGGAGCTCCGGGAGACGACATCACTCCTCAGGGTCGAAGTCGTCAGGTAAGCACAAGAAGTCGAAGAGACGTCATCGCTCTTCCGACTCCCCCCGACGCTCGCGCGACGTGGCCGGGGGTTCAGATAGCACCGCCCACGCGGCTCCGTCGGAGTCGCAGGCATCGCGTCCGGGCCCATACCCTCCGGTCCCTGGGCCTTGCGCGACGCCGGAGGAGATCAAGCGGTTCCTCATGGCCATGAGGTCCCTCACTCCTCCGACGGGCTCCGCGGCGCCTTCGGGCCCAGCGTACCCATCTGGGGGTCCTAGCGGGTCGGAGGCTTCGGCCCCGACGCCGTCGGGTGCTTCGGCCCCGACGCCGCCGGCGCCTTCGGGCCCGGCGCCGCAGGCCCCCACTGGATCCGGTTCTGGATCCGGGTCGTCACCGGTGGACCTAACGACCTCCCCGGCGCCGGTCCCTCAGGTGTCACCCCCGGCGCTGTCTTCGGGCGGCGCCAACCCCGATGCCTCCCTCGACCCGGTTCCGGTGCCGGAACGGCGCCGCTGGGCGCCGCTTTCGACGCCGTTCGGAGAGTTCACTTTCCATGAACCGGCCCCATCATTTGCTAACCCTGAGTACCAGGAGATGGGTGATGAGGAGTATTGGGAGGGGTCTGAGGACCCTCTTACACGTAAATGTCAGTCCCAGGAGGACTGGACAGGTGAACTTGGGGATGCCAGTGGTCTGGACACTTCGCCGGACACTGGCTTTGTCTCACCTCCTACCGTGGCTACGGAGGAGGGGGCAACCTACAGCGTGGTGTTGATGAGGGCGGCCAAGGCCTTGGGCCTTGAGCTCCCCGTCGCGACCGTGAGACTAACCTCCTCACTGAGGTCCTTAAGCCGCAGTCATGCTCAGCCGAGCCTCTGCTGCCGTTTAACGAGGCCTTAACCTACGTTCTTTTGGGGACTTGGTCCAAGCCCGCTACAGGTTCACCTGTAGATAGGAACGTGGCCAGTCGCCACCGCCCGGCCCCGGGCGACCCTTGTTTCCTGTCCACCCACCCCACCCCTGAGAGCCTGGTGATCCAGGCCTCAAATTCCCAGACCGCATTCCCGTCGGCTCCGCCTGACAGGGAATCTAAGAGGTATGAGCAATACGGCAAAAAGGTATTCTCCTCCCTGAGTCTGAGCCTGCGGTCTTCCAACACCGCATGCCTCTTGGGCCGCTACACCCACTCTCTGTGGGATACGGTCGCGGACTTGCTGCCAGAATGCCCGTTGGAGGTACGGGCTAAACTCGGCCAAGCCCTTGTGGAAGGCCGAGATGTGGCACGTTACTCTATCCGGTGTGGACTGGATACCACCGACTCTCGGGGCAGAGCGATGGCAACGACGGTGGCGATTCGTCGCCCGCCTGGTTAAGATCCGCCAACTTCTCGGCAGATGTCCACAACACACTCATGGACATGCCATTTGATGGCCGTCGCCTTTTTGGCGACAAAGCAGACCATGCGCTTGAGCGCTTTAAGGACTCCAGGGCTACGGCCAAGTCCTTGGGCCTCTCGGCCCCGCGCCAGAAATCGGCTGCCTTTCATTCTTTTCGTGGCCGCGGAAGGGGTGCACCCACACGTGCTGCCAGCCACGCTCCGCAGGGTAATACCCAACGCGGTGGCGGCCGTGGAAACCGCCGTGGCGGCGGTCGGGGACAACGGCGAGGTCAGTCCACACCTTCCCCCAGCATCCTCCTCAAAACCCTCCTAGTCCGTGCTTTCAGGCCCATGTGACGCCAGTGGGGGGCAGGATTCGCCATCACCTCCTCCACTGGCGCACTGTCACGTCGGACAGGTGGGTGCTGCAGATGGTCCGAAGGGGCTACTCCCTCCCCTTCGAGGCAACTCCTCCAGCCATGCCACCGCAGAACCACTGCGTATCGGGGATCATTTGCGGCTTCTGCAGGAGGAAGTTACGGCCCTCTTGGCCAAGGGGGCCATCGAGCGCCTTCCTGGGCCAGAAGTAGGGTGTGGTTGCTACTCCCACTACTTTCTGGTACCCAAGAAGGGCAAAGCGGGCCTTCGCCCTATCTTGGACCTAAGGAACGTCAACGGCATCCTCCGGAAGGAGAAGTTCAAAATGCTGACACTGGCTCAGGTCTTAGCTGCCCTGGACCCAGGAGACTGGATGGTAGCGTTGGACTTGCAGGACGCTTATTTCCACATCCCCGTCCTGCCGGCCCACCGGCACTATCTGCGGTTCACGGTTGGCCACGAGCACTTTCAGTATACCGTGCTCCCCTTCGGCCTTACCAGCGCCCAACCGGTGTTCACAAAGGTGATGGCGGTGGTCGCAGCTCATCTGTGCAGGTTGGGGGTTTCAGTCTTCCCCTACCTCGACGACTGGTTGTTGAAGGCGGGCTCGCCCCAGACAGTCGTCAGCCACCTCCAGACTATGGCAGACCTCCTGCACCAGCTGGGGTTCTCCCTCAATGTGCCGAAGTCACACTTGTGCCCCTCTCAAAAGCTCCCCTTCATCGGAGCGGTTCTGGACACCTCGCAGTTTCGGGTTTATCCTCCCGAACAGCGGGTCCGGGATATTCAGGCTCTGATTCCACTCTTTCGGCCTTTATCCCGGGTCTCAGTCAGGTTAACGCTGCGGCTTCTGGGGCTGATGGCCTCCTGCACCCTACTGGTGCATCACGCCAGGTGGCGGATGCGGGCTCTGCAGTGGGACCTGAAGTTTCAGTGGGCCTGGCATCAGGGCAACCTGTCTGACCACGTCCTGATCTCGGAGGGCACTGCGAGACAGCTGCAGTGGTGGCTCACGGACCGCGATTGGGTCAGCGGCAGATCCCTCTCCCTTCCCCAACCGGAGCACATAGTTGCGACGGATGCGTCCCGCCAGGGCTGGGGAAGCCGCATGGGAGAGGCGGAGATCAGAGGCCTCTGGTCTCCGGCGGAGGCCCGGCTCCACATCAACGTTTTGGAGTCGCGGGCGATTCGTCTAGCACTGAAGGCATTCCTCCCCTCTGTCCGGAGGACTGTAGTGCAAGTGTTCACGGACAACACCACCGCCATGTGGTACTGCAACAAACAGGGCGGTGTGGGGTTGTGGACCCTTTGCCAGGAGGCTCTGCGCCTCTGGCAGTGGCTGGAACGCCAGGGCGTGACCCTGGTGGCTCAACACCTGGCAGGTTCTCTGAACACCAGGGCGGACAAGCTCTGCCGTCGGTGCATGATGGATCACGAATGGCGTCTGAACTCGGACGTGGCGCAAGGGCTCTTTCAGCAATGGGGAGAGCCTTGGTTAGATCTATTCGCCACCGAAGAGAACGCGCAATGTCATCAGTTCTGCGCGTTGGAATTTCCAAGGCGGCACTCGCTCGGAGACGCTTTTCGTTGCGAGTGGAGTTGCGGTCTGTTGTACGCCTTTCCGCCTATACTACTTCTGCCCAGAGTGCTGAAGAAGATCAAGCGTGACCGGGCCCAAGTCATCCTTGTGGCTCCGGACTGGGCACGAAGGTACTGGTATCCAGAGCTACTCAGTATGTCAGTCGATCCCCCGGTTCATCTGCCTCTTCAGGAGGACCTTCTGTCGCAGCAGCATGGGACGGCCCTCCACCCGAACCTGTCCAATCTCCACCTCCATGCTTGGAGATTGAGCGGCGACAGTTGAGGCCATTTGACTTACCTCCTGAAGTCTGTAATGTTATTCTGGCAGCCAGGCATCCATCCACAAAGTCGGTATACGCCTGCAGGTGGAACAGATTTGTGGCATAGTGCACAGCAAAGGCTGTGGATCCTCTTGCTGCCCCTCTCTCTGAGGTTCTTCTCTTCCTTCTTTCTCTTGCCCAGCAGGGCTCTGCTCTGGGCACTATCAAGGGCTACTTTTCTGCCCTTTCAGCCTTTCTGAGGCTGCCTGATCAACCTTCTTTGTTCAAGTCTCCTATTGTAAATAGATTTCTAAAGGGCATCACACACACGTACCCTCCTGTTCCGTTTGTGATGCCTCAGTGGGACTTGAACCTTGTTCTTTCATTTCTGATGTGCGCTCCCTTTGAGCCACTTCACAACTGTCCTCTCCGCCTTCTTACTCTGAAGACTGCTTTCCTGGTTGCCATCACCTCTGCCAGGAGAGTGAAGTGAGTTCCAGGCCCTTTATTGTACTCCTCCTTTCCTTTCTGTCCATCCGGACAAGGTTGTGTTGCGTACTAAGCCATCCTTCCTGCCCAAGGTTGTCACGGCCTTCCACATCGGGCAGTCTATCGCCTTGCCCACCTTCTTTCCGGCTCCGCATCCCTCTAAAGAGGAAGAGCGGCTCCACCGTCTGGACCCAAAACGTTCGCTTTCATTCTATTTGGATCGCACGCGCCAGTTCCGGGTGGATGACCTACTCTTTGTTGGTTACGTGGGCGCTAAGAAGGGGAAAGCGGTGCACAAGAGGACTATCTCCCGGTGGATCATCTTGTGTATCCAGGCATGTTATTCCTTGGCTAAAAAAGAGCCCCCTTTTGGATTGCGGGCTCATTCCACCCGAGCCACAGCAACTACAACTGCCCTGGGCCGGGGAGTGCCCTTACAAGACATCTGTCAGGCAGCTACGTGGGCATCACTGCACACGTTTGCAAGACACTACAGCCTGGACAGCCAAGTCCGGAGGGATGGCTTCTTTGGCCGTTCTGTCCTCCAGGACTTTCTGGTGTGATTATTGGTTTGCAGACCCACCACCGGGGTTGGTATTGCTGGGGTATCTATTCTAAGGTAAGGAATCTATCACTAACGTGTCTCTTTCAGATGCACGAGTTACTACTTGTGTAACGATATATCTGTAAGAGACATTAGTTAGTGATAGAATCCTTACCGCCCACTTATCCTCCCCGTTCTGCAGACGACGCCTACCGACGCGCAAGGGTACAGCTAAGCAAAAAAATTCCGGATCCAGTCTGACGCCTGGGGATATTCTAAGGTAAGGAATCTATCACTAACTAATGTCTCTTACAGATATATCGTTACACAAGTAGTAACTTGTGCGTTAATTTACTTATTTTGTACTTGTAGTAATTCCTGGAAAAATGATGTTTCATGTCACAGACGGTAGGCAGACAAAATATCGATTTTTAAATATCGACATACAATAATGTCAATGTTTAAATATCGAAGGAACAGAATATAGAAGGTAAGTAATATCGATATTTTTAATATTTATGTTAGTAATATCGATGTTACTAATATAGATGTTACTAATATCGATGTTAGTAATATCGATGTTACTAATATCGATTTTTATATGAATTTTATGTAGATTATTATGTATTTAATATGTATTTTTTTTAAAGTAATATATGTACATTTTTTACTTTAGTACCATAGCGGGTTGTGGGTTTATAGGGGAATAGGGTGGGAAGTAATTTAATTATACTAAATTAATTATCAATTTTTAGGAATTATAAATTAATTTTAATGAGTTGGTAATTATTTTTTATTAATTTGTAATTAATTTAAATTAATTGATTGATTTATAATTATGTTCTGTAGCGGGTTATGGGTTTATAGGGGAATAGGGTGGGAAGCAATTTAAATGTAATTAAGTCATAATTTATTTTAATTAATTGTTTTTGTTAATTATATTATTGTTAATTATTAATTGGTAATTAATTTTTATTAATTGATAATTATGTTCTGTAGTGGATTATGGGTTTATAGGGAAATAGGGTGGTAAGTAATTTAAATGTAATTAAGTAATAATTTATTTAAATTAATTGTTTTTAATATTTATATTATTGTTAATTGGTAATTTTTATTAATTGATGAATTGATAATTATGTTCTGTAGCGGGTTATGAGTTTATAGGGGAGTAGGGTGGGAAGTAATTTAAATGTAATTTAGTAATAATTTATTTTAATTAATTGTTTTTGTTAATTATATTGGTGATTAATTATTAATTGGTAATTAATTATTATTAATTGGTATTTATTATTCATTTATTTTTACTTAATCATTCATTGTTAAATATGTTTCTAATAATTATGTATTGGTATTTGTAAATAGTTTAGATTTATTTAATAATTAATTTTTTTATATTTTAAAATATTAATTGAAATGTTATTTTTAACTTATAGGCTATCCATCACTTTCCCTACTGTTGCACTCTCTGGAGTGGGAATAGTAATTTTTAACCCTACGCTATCCAACACTTTCCCTACTGTTGCACTCTCTGGAGTTGGAATAGTAATTTTTACCCCTACGCTATCCAACACTTTCCCTACTGTTGCACTCTCTGGAGTGGGAATAGTAATTTTTACCCCTACGCTATCCAACACTTTCCCTACTGTTGCACTCTCTGGAGTGTGGATAGTAATTTTTACCCCTACGCTATCCAACACTTTCCCTACTGTTGCACTCTCTGGAGTTGGAAAAGTAATTTGTAACCCTACGCTATCCAACACTTTCCCTACTGTTGCACTCTCTGGAGTGGGAATAGTAATTTTTCCCCTTATGCTTTCCAACATTTTTCCTACTGTTGCACTCTCTGGAGTGGGAATAGTAATTTTTACCCCTACGCTATCCAACACTTTCCCTACTGTTGCACTTTCTGGAGTGGGAATAGTAATTTTTACCACTACGCTATCCAACACTTTCCCTACTGTTGCACTGTGTGAAGTGAGAATAGCAATTTTTACCCCTACGCTATCCAACACTTTCCCTACTGTTGCACTCTCTGGAGTTAGAATGGCAATTTCTACCCCTACGCTATCCAACACTTTCCCTACTGTTGCACTCTTTGGAGTGGGAATAGTAATTTTACCCCTACGCTATCCAACATTTTATTTTTGGAGTTATAATAGTATTTTATTCCCTCTGTTATTTAATATATTTTGTATAGTTTTAGTTAATGTAATATATAAAATATTAAAAGTAAATTAATTTTTTTTAATTTGTTTTGCATAATTATTTAATTTTTTATTTGGTAATATTTTATGTGTATAGATGAATTCATAATTTATAATATTTGCAATTATTTATAACTTATTGAAATAATTATTAAAAATAATTATTAAGTATATATTATATATTATATGTATATGTTTAATTAATTTTTTATTAAATTATGTATATTACTTATTGATTTTAAATATTATAAAATATTTGTAGCTGTTTATTATATTTGTAAGTGTTTAATTCATTTTACATATTTTTTAAATAAAAAAACGATATTTATTTTAAACAATATTTTGACATCGATATTTTTTTGCGATGTTTTTGTACTTACCTTGTTGTAGATAGGATGTCGATATTGTTGACATCCATATTAATGCTCTGATATTTTTGTACCTCGATATTATGTATTTCCATATTTTGTCAGACATTCATCACAGCCATATGTACGATGTGATGTGTGTGTGATGTCCCACACACACCACGTATATTCTGATGTTTTGCAATGTTGCTCACACAATACTGTGTATGTTTTTGGAGTAAATTTCTCACATGTGAGATTGCCTACATTGCACAATGGAATAAAGGTAGGGCATGTAATTGGACCACAGCTCTGATGTGAAGCTTCATACATGTGACCATGAGTGTATAGTCGATTTGTACAAGAAACTGAGAGGATAGTGAACACATGTTTAAGTTATTCACGATGGATGATCTTATTTCTGCAAATCATGTTTTCTTGTACTTTGTGTAATGTGCAATTTACGTACCAGATGGATGACATGTTGATTTCCACACAAAGCAAAGTGTGTGGATATATCTTCGTTATTTGTGGATACATGGTCATAGAGATCTCCCTTCATGACAATTTCATGACTGTGTTGTTGAATGACGACGTTGTGGACTTTGTGTCTCAGACACTGGACCAGAATGTCCTTTGTTTTTAATGTATGAAATATTTGTGGAGTTCATAGCTCCACTGTTGGTTGTGCTCTCACTGACAGATTACATGTGTGAGCGAAGTCTATGTATAATTTGGGCCTTTTTTTGGCTCCGATCTTGAGTTATTCTCAATGGTCTAGCATTTTTAGTGGTGACCAAATCCATTATGTTTTGTGTGCTATGCACAGTGTTATGACCACATCTTGTATACATGGGACTCTGATGACCAAACAAGGCATCCACGGTCAACTTAGGTTTGATACATACATACACTGCAGTGTTGGTGTGGACTGCCAGACCATTATAAATTGTGTATGTCCTTAGCTGTAGGTGGCATTTGTAGCCCTGTCAATATGTCCTGCTACTGGCCAGTTATGGTTGGACATTTTGTTAATGTAGAAGTTATTAACTTAGTTCACTGTGTCCTTTGGAGGATTTTGCAACTATGTAATATTAGTGGATGAAAATGTCTTCAGCGTCCTTACACCTATTTTAACCGTCTTTACCGCATCAACAGAGGCAGGCAGAGGAGATGTTGCTGGAGACGTTGAGGATACAGCTGGCCAGAGGGGCTCTGCTCAGGGTACTGACAGTGACAGAGCCACTGGTACAGAGGGTGAGGATCATGCACAGGATGAGCAAGTTTCAACCTCTTCATCAGATTCTCCCTCCAGTGTCCGCTCTGTGGAGGTGGTGGACAGCCCAGCACTTGAGACCACATCAACCTTGCCCTCCACCTCCACTCTCTTATCCACCCTCCCTGCTGGTCCCCACAAATAAGTCTGGCTCCGAAACCATAAGGTGCAGACTTTCTCCTTTGGCCAAGGCACCTAATCCCCTGCCCCGTGGCCCCAGCTGCCTTGAGTGAGAAGGCTATTGACGTCCTGAGACTCATCTCTGTTGGATGGATGTACTGCTGAAGGACCTTAGCCACTCCACTGTATTGGCCCAGATGCTGGAGTTCCTGGAGGGAATTCACAGTAGTATGTCTATACTATAGAGGTTGTTTCAGGCTCTGGCCTTCTTACTGATGCCATCCTTCCCCTCAGCCAAGTCTTCCTACTCACCTCCTGCCTCTTCCCAAAGCCAAAACCCTGTTCCTATACATTTTCATCCAAACGCAAACATAAGCAGACATGCAGTCCAACATCCACATGCCCCACAACACCCTCCAAGTGCAAAACAATTGACATACATGCATCCACTGACCAGGTCCAGCCCACACATACAGACTGAGCATGCACCAACAGACACAAGCTAGACACAAACCGCATCAGACCCCCAGACACTTGCACCAACCGCAGGCACACCCACAACAGTCGCCAAATTAAAGGAGAGAGTGAGGACTAGGTAAGCTAGTCCGAATCCTCAGGATTATATGTCAAAATCAATAAGGACTAACTAAGTTAGGGGGAGAGGGGGAAAACTCAATAAAGTAAGCGTGCAGGTAAACACATTGCTTTGTTCATGAAGCCCTCACCCACCAACCTAGTTGGTGGCATGCTTCATCATCGGACCCACCACAGTGACACCGAGTGTGTCCCGGGTGTGCTACGACGCCAGATTACTGCGGAGCTGGTATATTCGCTGAGTGTGCAGTGTAGTGGGTGAAAAAGTGAAGGGTTAAAAAGCTATACAGTGGGTCCCAGTACCCGAGGGTAAATGGATAAACTTTCATTCTCATCCAGGGGATACTCATCAATAGTCATAATCTATGAATAATCCCCGCCCATGTGCGGGATCCCGGGGCATATAGAAAATACATATAAATATATATGTTTTTTATATATATATATATATATATATATGTGAAAACCTATATTTGCAGCCTAAAACATTTCCTAACTGGCAAAATTGCCGCAAAATTACATAAATTAGCATACATACAGTAGTACTCTTCCAAACCCTAAGGAAGAAAGAGAGCAGAAAACATTTGTATACAACAATGCTTTATTGCCATAGGAAAAACCTGTAATTGCAGGCATTTGCCAGTAGGCTGCAGTAGAGTATAAAGCAAACAAAGAAAACTGACACCTTGCCTTTAAGGAATTAGAGTAGGGGTACCGTGCCTTTAAGACCTGAAGGCAACCCCCTGCTCCCATGGTGCACCACAGGTGACAGTTGGGTCAGTTCTTTTTTCCGGCTCCTTCTGTGAGGATCCTGGAGCTTGAGCTCTTCAGTTTTCAACTGAAATTGTGTTTTTGAGAGAATTTTCTCTTATTATTCGACATTTTTTGGATAAATAAGGCTTCTGATTTATTTTTCTGTGGTAACCCACAAGAATTTCCTGTCAGAATGCCTGCTCTGTTCCGGAAATGTCCTTCTTGTGACAAAAAGATGGCTCTGACTGACCCACATTCTGTATGTATTGTGTGCCTTCCATCTACACAAGTGCCATCACTGTCAAAAGTTTAAAAGTCGAACTCTTCGCGACAGGGAGAAGATTCGACTTCATGCCATGCAGGAGATGGACAAAAGTCACCAGGTGGGTGCTTCTACAGCCCCCAGATCTTCTCCTACAAGCAAGCACGGCCAAAACGGCGTCATTCCGCTTCTCCTGTCCCCAGGAAGAGGAAGGAAGGTCGAAGAACTCAGTCGACGTCGCCGTCGAAGAGGCCAAGATCATCTTCATGACGTCGAAGATCTCCGCCGCAGTCAAGTAAGTCGGCGTCGAGGCGCCATACTTCGGGCTCGAAGTCCATGGGTGCTACCACATCTAAGTCTCCGTCGAGGCTTCCGTCGACGTCGAGACACTCTCCGCCGCCCGGAGGGGATCGGCGTCGAGAGCTAGGACGGCATCCAGGTCGCCGCTGGCTGGCGGTCCGCCGTCGAGAGGGACTGTCAGATCCCATCCTTCGACGTCAAGGAGGTCGACGCCGAGGCGACGCCAGGAAAGGTCGACGCGACGTCGAAGAAGGTCATCGTCGACACGACGTCGAGAGTCGTCGTCGATACGACGTCAAGGAGCATCTCCATCTGGTCGACGTCGAGGGAGATCGACGTCGAAGTCTCCGGATTGACGTCGAGGTTCTCAGTGGAGCCCTTCGCGACGTGATCGGTCGCCGTCGAGAGCAGACCACTCGACGCCACTAGTCACCCAGACATCTTCGACGTCGAGGCTTTCGCCGTCGAGGGATCAAGTGACGGCAGTGGTGGAATCCCCTGGTTCCGGATCTTCAGGAGGCAAGTCATCATCTCCTCGTTTCAATATCGTGGAAATCTCCCCGGAACCTTCGCCCAGATCTGCGGACAGACCACGCAGCTTGGTGTCTCAGCATTCTCAAGGGGCTCTATCTGGAGGTCAGAGTAGCCTGGGCTCGGGTTACTCCCGTACATATTCTCCGTCTACGGCAAGAACGCCGGTCAGACCGTCTAGATCTCCTCGGAGTCCCAGGATTTCACCCAGGCCAAGATCTCGGATCAGATCACGTTCTCCAGTACGGCCAAGAACACCTGTCAGACCAAGTTCACCAATCCGGCCAAGACCGAGGTCTCCATCAAGACATCGCTCTAGGTCCAGAGACCGTCACAGCAGGAATCGTGAAAGGTCCCATAACAGGCGGCGTACAAGATCTTCCACAAGGTCGTCCTCATCTAGGTCGTCTTACCGAGAATACTCTCCGACCTTCTCATCTACGCCTCCTTCCCGAGTCTCTCCAATTGATGACCTCGCGACTTTCTCCGATGTTCTGAGCAGGGGAGCAAAAAAGCTGAACATTACGCTGCATACTCCAGTGGTTCCCACTTCTGTGATTTTTGATACTCTTCATCATCGCACAGCGCCCAGGCCTCTTCTGCCCCTGGTCCCCGGCCTCCTAGAACCGACTATGGCTACTTTCCTCACACCAGCAGTGGTGGGATCTGTTCCATCTCGGATAGCCAAAAAGTACAAGGCCCCTGCAGAGGATCCCTTGTTCCTCAGATCTGATCCTCCTGCGGACTCCATTATTGTGGCGGCTGCCATGAAGTCCCATGCAGGCTCTACTTCTTCCTCAGTACCACCTGAAAAAGATAGTAAACTTATGGACTCGTTTGGTAGGAAGGTATGCAACACCTCCTCTTCATTTATGAAGGTGGCTAGCGCCTCTGCCTTGCTTGGAAGGTACGACAGGTCCCTTTGGGACTCCCTGACTCGCTTTACAGACAAGCTCCCCAAGGAAGATCGCCAAGACTTTCTGGAGATTATACAGGAGGGAGGCCTGGTAGCCAATCAAGTTATTAGCGCCACAGTGGATGCCTCTGACCTTGCGGCCCATGGCTATTCAAATGGTATTTGTTCACGTCGTTCGGCCTGGCTCCGCCTGACAGGGCTCATACCAGATGCCCAGAAGAAGATTTTGAATTTGCCATTCAATGGGAAATCTCTGTTTGGTCCGCACACGGACGACGAAATGTCCAAAATGAAAGCGGAAATGGACACCGTCAAAGCTGTGGGATTAGAAAAGCGCAAGGAATTCAAGAAACGCTTTCGCCAGGGAGACAGGAGGTCTTTCCAGCAGAGGGTTCAAGCCCCTCAGTGGCAATCCCAGTCTCAGCAGAAGACGCAGTTCCAGCAGCGTCGTCCTGGCAGAGGAAGAGGTGGCAATAACAAGCAGCAGTCTTCCTCCAAGCAACCTCCTAAGCCCTGAGCCATTGCTTCCTCCACGTCTGTTCGCCACTCCGGTGGGAGGGAGTGTTTCTCATCATCTGAAAGAGTGGAAATCCATTACAAAAGACAGATGGGTGCTGAATATTGTGCAGCATGGTTACTTGCTGATGTTCAAATCTCCTCCTCCGCAAGTCCTCCTTCAGGCGTGACACCTCCCACGTTTCCAGAGTCAATTGCTAAAAGACGAAGTCTGCGTCCTCCTGAAGAAGATGGCCATAGAGGAGGTTCCCTCCATTCACAGAAATCAAGGAGTGTACTCCCGGTATTTCTTGGTTCAAAAACGAGGAACTGCCAAGGAATACAGGCCCATTCTAGATCTTCGAATGCTAAACAAATTCATACGAAAAGAAAAGTTCCGCATGCTCGCCCTGCACCAGATCTTTCCGCATCTTCATCAGGGACACTGGATGTGTGCCATCGACTTGCAGGACGCCTACTTCCACATACCAGTGTCAGTCAAGCATCGGAAGTTCCTAAGGTTTCAGATCGGACGCCGTCACTACCAGTATCGAGTGCTGCCGTTTGGCCTGAAATCTGCACCTCGGACATTCTCCAAGTGCATGGCGGTGGTGGCTGCTTTTCTTTGCAAAAGAAAGATCTTCGTCTATCCATATCTAGACGATTGGCTGTTGAAAAGCTCCACTCCGTCGCTGCTTCAAAACCATCTGTCGTTCTGCCTCAAACTGATGGACTCGTTGGGTCTTCAAGTCAATCTGAAAAAGTCAGTTCTCAACCCTTCCCAGCGGATCCACTACCTGGGTGCTTCTCTGGACTTACTACAGGCAAGCGTGTGTCCTTCGGAGGAGAGGTTGTCATCTATGCTCCTGAAGGGTCGCCTTCTTCTGGACAATCAGGCCCCCACAGCCAGACAAGTGTCCTCTCCTCTGGGATCGATGGCCTCGTGCATTTACATCGTGCCCAATGCTCGCCTTCACATGAGGCCTCTGCAACAAGCCCTCGAAGATCAGTGGTCTCAGAGATCGGATCAGTGGGAAGACCGGGTCTTGCTTCCTCAAGAAGCCAGGGACTCGATCAGATGGTGGTTAAAACGATCCAATCTCCTCCGGGGAGTGCCATTCCATCGTCCTCCTCCGTCCCAGTCAATTGTCACGGATGCCTCCCTTCAAGGCTGGGGCGCTCACATGGACGGACTCCAAGTTCAAGGCCTCTGGTCCGAGGTAGAGCAAGACTACCATATCAACTTCCTGGAGCTTCGAGCAGTTCATCTAGCTCTCAAGTCTCTTTATCCTTCTCTGCGCACCAACTACCTCCAGGTTCAAACGGACAACACAACAACTATGTTCTATTTGAACAAACAGGGAGGCACGAGGTCAAGAGTCTTTTTTTTTTTTTTTTTTTTAATTATAAACCTTTATTTGAGTATGCAATAAAATACAAGGATGGGCCTACAACCACACGGGCCAGCCGCTAAAGAGGAGAAAATACACAATATACACTTCCGTAGCGGTAACGATCAATCGTCAATGCAATACTCCATATAATATACAGAACAAAAACAGATTTTGTTTTATAAAAAAGAACAGACACACAAAAAAGGCGAAAGTGTATTACTGAAGGTCAGCCCAAAGGACGGGAGGGGACAGCAACAAAAATGGAATCAAAGCTATAAGCTCCAAGGAGCCCGGATGGGGGGGGGGGACGGGGCACGAAGGAGAAAAAGAAGGGGGGGGGGAGCCGGAAAACCAGCACAACCCCTATATGCAAGGTTCCAAGAACGCTCGCCTAAGGAGACCGGGAAAGCTCAATGTCATCCACAAGGGGAGGAGTACAGATGGCACCACGATATTCATTCCATTGACCCCACACCCTAGTCCACGCCCTGGGTCTGCCCCTAGCCACGTAGACAGTCTTCTCACGGAACATAGACCAATCCATGTTGTCTTCCCATTTCGATAGTTCAGGGGGCTTGGAGGCCCCCCAAAGTTGAGCAATATCTCGCTTCGCAACCATATAACCCAGGGTGGCCCACCTAGTCTGGGCCACCGAGCAGTCAGTGGGCTCCCAAACATTCAAAAGACAACGACGAGGTTCCGGACACAAGGACACCCCTGTCACCACAGCCATAACCTCAAGCACAGCCGTCCAGTAAGCAACCACCATCGGGCATTCCCAAAGAATATGTAGGAAAGTCGCAGTCAAACCACATCCACGCTTACACAACCCATCGGAAGAAAAACCCATCACAAGCAAACGAGGTCCCGTAACATACACCCGATGAAGGATCTTCAATTGGACCAAACGGAGACGAGCCGGGATAGCCACCTCTTTAGGAGAAGAGAGGGCCGACTGCCAATCCTCGTCATCAAGCTCCAAACCATCACGAACCCACGCCTCCCGAAGTCGGACCAACAGATCAGTCCGATTATTAATCAGTTTCTTATAAATCAGGGAGATAGTGCTGTCAGGAAGATGTCCGTCAAGGACACGGTCTTCAAGGGGGGAAGAATCAGGCGGAATCTCACCAGGAGCAAATACAGCGGTCAAGGCGTGCCTAACCTGTAGGTATCGAAAGAATTCCCGACCACTCAAGCCATATTCAGCTTGGAGGGCCTGAAATGTTCGCACAGAGCCCTTGGAATACACATCTCCCACTTTAGAAATTCCAATAATGTCCCAGCGATCAAAACCCTTGGTAGACCAAAGACCGCCCAGACGTTCGGAAGCATAAAGCGGCGTGGCTAACGTCAAGCGATCCTCCCAGCCCAGGCTGCGAGTCGCGGCCCGCCACACCGTCAAAGCAATCGACGTAGGACCCACAAGATGGCGCCCAGCAGGGCGAGAGTAAAGCACTCTGTTAAAGTCACCTCCCGGAAGCTGAAGTCTATCCATCTCAAACGCCGGATTACTACCCGGCGAGAACATGATGTGGTTGATAGCGGACAAGTGTGAGGCCCAATAATACCTCTTAATATCGGGGAGTGCAATGCCACCGTCATACCAAGGAATGGAAAGCTTAGCAAGAGCAATACGCGGGCGTCCATCCCAGACAAGTTGTCTCTGAAGGGTCTCAATCTCCCGAAAATAGGACTGAGGGACAGGATCATAATAATTCTGGAGAGCGTAAAGAAACCGCGGTAACGACATCATC
Source organism: Lissotriton helveticus (assembly GCF_964261635.1). Taxonomy (NCBI): domain Eukaryota; kingdom Metazoa; phylum Chordata; class Amphibia; order Caudata; family Salamandridae; genus Lissotriton; species Lissotriton helveticus. The sequence continues at coordinate 18,806,426 of NC_136068.1, read as the reverse complement.
TTAAACAGGGCTGCCCGACCAAGGGGAGACAAGGGAAGCCTGCGCCAACGAGCAACGTCCAAACGCAGTCGAAGCAACGGAGGAAGGAGATTACGATCAAAGCGAAGAGACGAGTCCAGAGTAACGAAAACTCCCAAGTATTTGAAACCATCCCGGGCCACCTGAAGAGGGAGCCTGCTCGGTAATGGAGGCAAGACACCAGACAAAACATACACACAGGACTTGGTCCAATTGATTACGAGGCCCGAGTTAGCACCAAAGGACACAAGAACGTCAAATAAAACAGATAAAGACTTACGAGGGGAGGTAAGATACAAGAGGATATCGTCCGCATAGAGCGAGACTCGGTCCTCGAAGTCCGGGGCCCAACGGATCCCTTTAAGGGACGGTTCCCAGCGGAGCCAGGCCGCCAACGGCTCAAGGGCGAGCGCAAACAGTAGCGGGGACAAGGGGCAACCCTGGCGGGTGCCCCTGCCCAGGGGGAAGGGAGCAGACACCCTACCATTCACAACAACCTGCGCCAAAGGTTCCGCATACAATAACTTAATCCAGCTAATAAACTCGCACCCGAAACCGAATTTCTCAAGAGTCGCCCATAAATAAGGCCACTCCACAGTATCAAAGGCCATGGAGGCATCCAAGGACGCCAAAATGGCCGGTTCAGTCAGTAGCCCCGCCCTCGCTATCACGCCGTGAAGACGACGTAGATTCAAAGCAGTGTTGCGATGCGGGATAAAACCAGATTGATCCGGATGAACTAAGTCCCCAAGAACCGATAGGAGTCGGGTCGCCAAAAGTTTCGCCAGAACCTTGGGTTCAACATTTAACAGGGAGATGGGTCTATATGAGGAACAAAGGTCGCGAGGTTTACCGTCTTTAGGGATGACGACTATCGTCGCCAAACGCTGATCATAGGGAAGGAGGTTACGCTCGCGTGATTCCAAAAACATATCGCGGAGATATGGCGCCATTTTATCGGGTCGCAACTTGTACAACTCAATAGGCAAACCATTTGGACCCAACGCCTTGCCCGAACGGAGCGAACGAATGGCAGTAGCTATTTCATCAACCGTAAAGGGGGAGTCCAAAGCGATACGGTCCAAATCAGAGACACAGGGCAATGCAATATCACGCAAAAGGAGGCGAGAGTCAGCCACATCCCTCATAGACACAGGAGCATACACAACACGGAAATGTTCCGCAAAACGATCTACAATGGCGATCGGATCAATCACATTCTCACCACTCGCAGACTGAATCACAGGCACCACACGATTAGCTCTTTCTTTCTTGTCCAACCACGCCAGGAGTTTACCCGCCTTATCACCAACATCATACAGTCTGCCTTGTTGCTCACGAAACATCACTTTAGCAGCGTCAGTAACTAGGGATTTATATGCAAACTGTTTTAGACCCAGGGCATGAAGTTTCTCAGGCGTGACACCAGATCCCAACTCGTCCTCCAAGGCAGAAATTTCCCCCTCGAGGTCCACTACCTCCCTCTTCCCGGCTTTCTTAGCTTCAACAATCAAAGAAAGGGCCTGTCCACGAATCACAGTTTTGAAGGCTTCCCACAGGGACACCGCCGAAGGGACCGACCCCTCGTTTTCCAGGAAATAAGCATCTATGGACTTGAGCAAGAGGGCACGAGTCTCAGGGGAGGAGAGATACCATGGGTTAATGGGAGCCACTCGGCCCACTGCCTCTATCCCAACCTCAAAACGAAGCCAGAGCGGCGAGTGGTCAGAGATGCCCCTTGGCAAATGTATAATCTCACGGACCGCCGACGACTGGGCAGCGGGCATCAGGAAATAATCTAGCCGAGATAGGCTACCATGGGCACCAGAGTGAAAAGTGTATTGAAGCTGAGTAGGATGTAACAATCGCCAGCAGTCCACAAGGCCAAAAGTATCCAAAAACCCACCCAACCAACGCTGGGCATGCGGGGTATCCCTGGGGGGATGGCGATCGTGAAGGCCAGAAAGCACTGAATTAAAGTCACCGGCAAGAAAGAGTACACTATCAGGAAGGTCCAACAAGACACGGCCTAAATCAGTGAAAGTAGCAGTTTGCAAGCCTGGGGGGACATAAACATTAAAGAGGGACAGGGTGCGGCCCTCATATCTACCCACCAGAACAATATATCTCCCACGATCATCCCGAATCACCTCATCTATCGCCAGAGGGAGGGAGTTACGAACAAGGATACCCACACCCCTGGATCCTGAAGTAAACCCCGAGTGTGCCACAAGGCTGTAGCCCCATCTATTCATTGCATTACATACATTCCCAATCAAATGGGTCTCTTGCAGGAAAACAATGTCCGGTGACAAACGTCTTATATATTTCAACACCACACTGCGCTTGATGCGATCTCCCAGGCCATTAACGTTCCAGGAAACAAATTTCAACCCCCTACCCCCCATCCCACCCACCCGAGCCAGGACCCCCCATCCAAGAGCTAGACATCAGAAACATCAGTAAAGACAGAAGCAATTCGCCTTGAAAACAACACACAAAAAAATAAGAACTTCCCATCCCCCCTCCCCCAAGCTGAAAGGAAACACCCCCCACCCTGCACCCCTGCAAAAAGCTAAAGAGCCACCCCAACCTGCAGTGTGCCTGTCGCCCCACAACCCCTAGTCTACACAAAGACCCCGGAGGAGGAAAGGTCTCCGTTCCACCCGCCCCCAGACTACAGTAAGAGCAAGAATCAACACACAAAAAATAAATAATCACATTGCAGAGGTACGCCGGCCACCACTCCTGGGAACGTATTCAAAACGAGACATCAGAGTCAAACAATCAGATCTCCACACCACCTTCGGCACCACCAGGGTGAGCGGCAGACTCAGTCTCAGGAGGACGGTCAGGCAAGGAGTGCAGCCAGTCATTAACAGCATCCGGTCTATCAAAGAACAGAGTACGCTCATTATACTCGACACGAAGTCTGGTGGGGAAAAGCATAGCATAGCGTAGACCCCGATCTCGAAGACGTTTCTTAGCACCACGAAACTCCATCCGTTGTCTTTGAACCTGTTGGGAGAAGTCCGGGTAGAAGTTCACTGTGGCATTCTCGAAGGCCACCGGGCCCTTCACCCGTGAGGCCTGCAGGATAGCGTCCCGATCCCTATAATGAAACAGTTTAGCCACAATAGGCCTTGGCGGAGCACCCGGCTTAACTTTGCCCCCCGGGACACGATGTGCGCGTTCAACCGTGAAAAATTTGGTAAGCCCGGAGGGGGCAAGATGGTTTAAAATCAGACCCTCAACCAGGAGATCAACAGAGTGGGGTTCAGGGTTTTCCGGTACACCAACCAGGCGAACATTGCAGCGACGTGCCCTGTTTTCAAAATCCTCCAGGCGTCGGGTCATGAAGTCGTTCACCCGACGAAGATTCCCAACCTCTGTCTGGAGCTCCGAGACGTCTTTCGTGAGGCTAGATGATTTAATATCCAATGACTGCACCCTCTCATTCGTCTTGCCGAGATCAGCACGAATCAGATTCACCTCAATGGCCACGGTGTCAAGTTTGTGGGCCAAGGCCTCGTACTGAAGGCCGGTGGATTCCCTCACTCCCGAGATGGCGCCCATGATATCCCGTAGGGAAGGCTCCGCCGACTCTTCCAAAATTCGTTCAGACGCCGTACTGTGGCCAGGTAGGGCAGCTCCGGGGGACCCCTTAGATTGAGTATAACGGTCCATGACGTTCGTCTGAACCGGCGCTCCGCGCAGAGGTGTTTTCGTCTTGCGCGTTTCTCTGTCCCCTCTGCCCGCCATTTTGAAGATGCGTCACGGGACAAGCCACCAGGGTCGACGGGCCAAACACCCAAAACTCAGGATCAAAAGTACACCAAAAAGAAGGGCTCAACTCGGGAGGAGGCCACCAAACCAGCAAATAGACAAGAGGAAAGCCCCGTGTCCGAACTGTCTCCTAGTCTCAGCCAAGCGCGATACGCACACTCGTGGCACAGGTCGAGACAGAATCGAAACCGAAACTCAGGAAGGGGGTCTCACAAGGCCAGATCTCCTGCCGTTGTTGTTCAATTCCAGGACGGCCACAGATCTGCACCCCGTCCCGGGCGCACCTCAAGGGCGGAGCCCAAAAGTTCAGACCACCGTAGCTCAGGAGTACGAGATCCAAAGCAAATTCCGAAAAGTGCCAGGGTAATCAGCCAAACGTCCTCTACTTGAATTCTTACAAGAAATCAGGATCTAGTCAGGATAAATCGCCGGGAGCGGCGAGGGTCCGGAGAGCGCTGTGCTCAAGCGGCCATCACGGATGCCCGCCAAGCTCCTCCTCGAGGTCAAGAGTCTTGTCTCTGGAAACACAAGCCATCTGGCACTGGCTCCTAGCAAGAGGCCTGTCCATCGTGGCAGTTCATCTACCAGGAATTGAAAACGTCCAAGCAGACTGCCTAAGCAGAATCTTCGTAGAAGCGCACGATTGGGTGCTCAACGAGGAAGTGGCGCAAGAGGTTTTTCGGTGCTGGGGCGTACTGGACGTAGATCTGTTCGCAGACGCGGCAAATGCAAAATGCCCCGTCTTCGCGTCCAGGTTTCCCCAACAGGGATCACTGGGGAACGGTCTTTTGATCAGCTGGTCGCAGACATTACTCTACGCCTTTCCTCCCCTGCCTCTGATCCCGGCAGTGATCCAGAAGTTCTACAGTACCAACACCAGAATGATCCTGATAGCACCAGAGTGGCCACGCCAGTGGTGGTACCCCGATCTTCTACAGATGTCGGAGGTTCCGCACCGGCGCCTACCATGCCGTCCAGACTTGTTGACCAAAGACCAGGGGAAGGTGTTTCACCCCAACCTTCCTTCACTTCGCTTGACAGCATGGCTCCTGAGGTCATCCAGTATGGACATTTAGACCTCTCAGCAGACTGCATGACTATTCTTAAGGAATCAAAACGACCCTCCACTAGGAAGTCCTATGCTTTCAAGTGGAAGAGGTTCTTCTTATGGTGTCATGAGCACTCTCTTGACCCGGTACATGGCCAAGAGCAGGTGATTCTTCCATATCTATTGCATTTAGCGAGATCAGGCCTGAAATACCCCTCCATCAGGGTACATTTAGCTGCAATCACAGCATATAGGAAGTCTCCTAATCAGACATCTTTCTTCCTTATGCCTGTAGTTAAAGATTTCCTAGAAGGTCTTAAAAAAGTCTTCCCACCGGTGAGGACCCCCTCCCCTCCCTGGGAGCTTAATATCGTCCTGACTAAGCTGATGAGTGCTCCTTTTGAGCCTATACATAAGGCCTCTTTGCAGCACTTGACCTGGAAAGCTGCTTTTTTAGTGGTGATTACCTCTGCCCGTAGGGTCAGCGAAATCCAGGCCTTGTGTTGTAAGGAGCCTTACACAGTTTTTCATGCCAACAGGGTGGTCTTAAGAACGCACCCAAGTTTCCTGCCTAAGGTAGTTTCAGACTTTCATATCAACCAGTCTATTACCTTACCTACCTTTTTTCCTAATCCTTCCACTCCCCCGGAGAGGTCATTACACTCCCTAGATCTCCGGAGGGTCCTGAAGTTCTACTTGTCAAAAACCCTGCCTCTTAGGAAGTCTGACCGGCTTTTTGTTAATTATGGCAGTACTAATACTGGCCTGTCAGCTTCCAAAAGGTCCATTTCTCGCTGGATTGTCTCCTGTATAGCTTTAGCTTATCAACTAGCTAACAAGACCTTGCAGGGTAACCACATGCACATTCTACTAGAGGGAAAGCTTCCACTACAGCTCTCCTTCGTAATGTTCCTATTTCTGAAATTTGTAAAGCAGCAACTTGGCGGACTGTCCATACCTTTACCCGCCATTATTGCCTGGTCTCAGATACTCAGGCCGATGCCAGAGTAGGGCAGGCCTCGTTAAGGAACTTATTTGCATAAGATGTATTTGCAATATATGTCTTAGTCATTCTGTGAAGTTTTTATACTTCTTGCTCATCCACTTGGTTAATGAACACAGGAGTCCTTTCTTGGCAAGATATGGAACTACTACAACCAGCATGCCATGCGCCCATTGGGGCGGGACTCATTACTCTAATAAAAACCAGCTGTTCTTACACATGCAGTTTCCTGCTTCTTTGCCAGTGATCAAGAGCTACGATAGAGCTCGAAACGCGTATGGCTACATGGGACTGTGAGTGGCCTGCTGCTTACGCTGACGCTTGCGGATTGGTGTGCACAATCCCCCTCTGCACAATCCCCCTCTGTGTGTGGTTATCATAGTTCCAAGGACACACAAAAAGAAACTCGACAGTTGGAGCATGAATAAACTTTTCACTGTCTTTCCCATTATAGCAACAAACATTTTCTAAACACTCACAAAAAATCGTCTCATAATGAGGACTTATAATTGTAAATGCACCTTAGACTATTATTGGCAACATTTGGTGGCGTTATGAGAAAAACAACACATTGTGATTCATGTTATATATATGTAGTAAAGAGTAGACAGAGATGCACAAAAGATTGGAAAACACGAGGATCATTGGTGCTTAAATCCTACATCATCGTAAATGCTATGTGTACTATTGAGTGCTAAAAAATGTTCTCTCTATTATTATTTTCCTGCGGAGGAAATCCTATTTATAAAGGAATTAGAAAAACCAATTAAACGTACTAGATTTTTATAAAGCAAACATACCAGCAAATATTTCTCATACGTTTCTTCATATGTTTTTCTCTTTTTCAAAAAGCATAGAATGAGGATGGTGCAGCATATAGTGTACTGTTCTGTAGCTACTTCACTGTTTATAAAAGAATTTAATACTGATTAGATACCTGTAATAATTATTTTTCTCAATTGTCGATTTGCGACCCTATCAGATTTTACCTTTAATTTTTCAAGTGGGTAAGTGTAGCGATACTGTCAAGATTAATCGTCATACAAGTCCTTCTTGCTATGAACAGTTCGAGAATTAATCCTGCGAGGAAAAGATAATAGTCTTTGATATAGTCATTGGCCCTTGCACACGAGCGTACATATGCTGGCTTAACTTAATACTTTGCGGCGAAACTCTTACCTTTGTAATTAAAATCATACTCATTCGCAGTGATATTTAAAAGGTTCCGAAAATTGGGTGAGGCAATCTTTATCAGGCAAACTCTATAGCATGTCTAATTTTCTGCAAATGTTAACAAAAAACAGAAAATAAGTGTCTTCTCGACCACTCTCTTCTTGAACACAAATTGACTTATAATGTCAACTTGTGATAGATACTATACGCTATCATATATCCATAAAATGAACGTGCCTTGCTCACTTGCGGTACGCTGTCCAGATTACTTGGAGAGCGTCCGAATTACTTGAGGCGCGTCCGGCAGGTAGAGCGCAGATGCTGTGTAATACGGCAATCGGCTTTTGATGTAGTAACCTTGTATACAGAGAGAAATACAACTCGTGTAAGATATAGCTATAGATAACAGTCTGTTTGCATAAAAACACTTCTCACGTAAGATAAACAAGCTCATACCCAAAGTCTTGCGGACGAGCAAGAAGTATAAAAACTTCACAGAATGACTAAGACATATATTGCAAATACATCTTATGCAAATAAGTTCCTTAACGAGGCCTGCCCTACTCTGGCATCGGCCTGAGTATCTGAGACCAGGCAATAATGGCGGGTAAAGGTATGGACAGTCCGCCAAGTTGCCGCTTTACAAATTTCAGAAATAGGAACATTACGAAGGAGAGCTGAAGTGGAAGCTTTCCCTCTAGTAGAATGTGCATGTGGTTTACCCTGCAAGGTCTTGTTCCTTCCGAATTCGGGCACCACAGAAGGGCGATAGGTCCAAGGATGATCTAGACCGGCAATTCCGGTCTCTTTCTCTGCCAGGTGACCCAAGGAAGCCTTTTACAGCAAATAGCCTGTTAAAGCAAGAGGGAATCCCCCTCTAACATATAACGCACCTTAGAGAGTGCGACACATAGCAATACAACACAATCACTATAATTTAGTAATCTTATTTATTTTCTACACCTTTTTCACATACTCACTTGGTCTTGAGGAAAGCCAGTTTTAAATTAAAAAAGGCCTGGCTGAAACATGTAGACCACCCAGGACGCTGGAGGTCATAATTCGCACTCCAACACGTCCGTTTGCCTTTTAAGCAGCTAACAGGGGCCCAGTAATTAAAGTTTATCCATTTACCCTCGGGTACTGGGACCCACTGTATAGCTTTTTAACCCTTAACTTTTTCACCCACTACACTGCACACTCAGCGAATATACCAGCTCCGCAGTAATCTGGCGTCGTAGCACACCCGGGACACACTCGGTGTCACTGTGGTGGGCCCGATGATGAAGCATGCCACAAACTAGGTTGGTGGGTGAGGGCTTCATGAACAAACCAATGTGTTTACCTGTACGCGTACTTCATTGAGTCTCCCCCCCCTAACTTAGCTAGTCCTTATTGATTTTGACACCCACAACAGTGACATACAGTCCCTCAACCTCCCTGAGCCCACCAATTGCCACTCCACCTGCCCAGGATCCCATGGATGACCCTCCTGTACCCGGTGACGTTCTTTCTGGGCCAACCACTGCCCCACCTATCTTTGACAAACCAACCTCACCCAATTGCAACCTCATTTCTTCCTAGTTTGTTGTTTTGAGGTGCCTGGCCTGCCTACTAGATGCCCCTACCTGAGGAGATTCCTTAAGCAGTCTCATGTTTGGCAAGTACTTTGATGCAGCAATGTTCTCATGCACTTTGGAACATTGGATTGTCTATTGGCCTTAAAACGTGGTTAACTTTAATAAAAGAGTGTTTTTTTTAAGTTAACCTTCGCATCCTTTCTTTTACGTACTTTTAGCTGTATCTAGTACCTGTATTATATAATTGAACTATGATGTAATTTTGATGAGTTTTGAGATGCCCCCGGGTGAGTCGTGCGCTATAGCAAATTATATTAAAATAACATAACATTTGAGGTTCCTTGGTAAGTGGTATTTGTAATGTGACCTTTGTACATGTTGTGTAGTTCCCCTAAATCGTAGAACATGTTCATGGTATGGTCTAGTGTCCTGTAGACCAACTGATTGTGTCCTAGCAGTGTGTGTATTTGCTTTAGTTTGTTTGTTTATTTTTTTTGATGGTCAGCAAGAAGTATCTTACCCTGCTCCCATTGATATAAGTTGCTTATGTTTAGGTATTTTGTGTACTCACAGGGCTCGAAAAATCCACTCGCATGCTGGCATTAGCGAGCGGGATTTAATAAGGCCAAGTAATTTTTAGGTCCTACTTGCCAAGTAGGAAGACAAACTGACTTTGGACCATCGTCTCTGAAAGCAGAGCAAATGTGACAAGATAGCAAGATTTAAAGCCATCTTTATTGCTCACAAAGTGAATGATCAATAAAATTGCCTTTAAATCTTGTTAACTTGTCACATTTGCCGGTCTAGCACCAATTTTATGATTTTTCGAGCCCTGACTCAATGGGGCCGATTCCGATTCGGTAAAATGCCCTATGATTCACCGTACGGAGCGTTTTTCCCATACGATTCGTACACCTACAACGTCCCCGTACGTACGATGAAGTACGATCCTAACCCAAAGCATATCTACGTACGAATCGTACCAAACACCATACGACCAAAAAATACATACGATTCATATCTGGGTCACGCAGTATGCGCCGTCAGTACGTAAACAGGCAGCAGTTTCCTGCCCAGCAAGTACGATCTGTGTCGACGACACTCCGTACGACCCTAATGCTACGGGAGCAGAAAACGTCCGTAAAAGCCGAGTCCGGCCCGACCCGCACCTCGGTATGCGACAGACACGCCATGAACCGCATCGGCCGTGTCATCCCAGTCCTGTACGCCTACGACCTGGTGCACAGAAACCAACGACGGCGCATACGGTGAGAACAACGTACCGCAACAACGGAAGCGTACTTGTACCGTGCGTCACACGCTAGCGTAAGGCACCATTGCAATAGTGCTACGAGCCGCACACACGCCATTAATGTTGGGGTACGGTGTGTCACACGCTCGCGTATATCACCATTGCAATAGTGCTACGAGCCGCACACACGCCATTAATGTTGGGGTACGGTGCGTCACACGCTCGCGTATATCACTATTGCAATAGTGCTATGAGCCGCACACACGCCATTAATGTTGGGGTACGGTGCATGATATCTGAGGGGTGGGTGGATATGACTCCTAGCAGTGCCCAGACATAAGAGGGGTGGGTGGATATGACTCCCAGCAGTGCCCAGACATAAGAGGGGTGGGTAGATATGACTCCCAGCAGTGCCCAGACATAAGAGGGGTGGGTGGATTTGACTCCTTGCAGTGCCCACACATAAGAGGGGTGGGTGCAGAGGACTCCCAGCAGTGCCCAGACATAAGAGGGGTGGGTGCAGAGGACTCCCAGCAGTGCCCAGATATATGAGGGGTGGGTGGATATGACTCCCAGCAGTGCCCAGACATATGAGGGGTGGGTGGATATGACTCCCAGCAGTGCCCAGACATATGAGGGGTGGGTGCAAAGGACTCCCGGCAGTGCCCAGACATAAGAGTGGTGGGTGCGGAGGACTCCCAGCAGTGCCCAGACATAAGAGGGGTGGGTGCAGAGGACTCCCAGCAGTGCCCAGACATAAGAGGGGTGGGTGCAGAGGACTCCCAGCAGTGCCCAGACATAAGAGGGGTGGGTGCACAGGACTCCCAGCAGTGCCCAGACATAAGAGGGGTGGGTGCAGAGGACTCCCAGCAGTGCCCAGACATAAGAGGGGTCGGTGGATATGACTCCCAGCAGTGCCCAGACATAAGAGGGGTGGGTGCAGAGGACTCCCAGCAGTGCCCAGACATATGAGGGGTGGGTGCAGAGGACTCCCAGCAGTGCCAAGACATATGAGGGGTGGGTGCAGAGGACTCCCAGCTGTGCCCAGACATAAGAGGGGTGGGTGAATATGACTCCCATCAGTGCCCAGACATATGAGGGGTGGGTGGATATGACTCTCCCAGCAGTGCCCAGACATATGAGGGGTGGGTGGATATGACTCCCAGCAGTGCCCAGCCATATGAGGGGTGGGAGCAGAGGACTCCCGGCAGTGCCCAGACATAAGAGGGGTGGGTGCAGAGGACTCCCAGCAGTGCCCAGACATAAGAGGGGTGGGTGGATATGACTCCCAGCACTGCCCAGACATATAAGGGGTGGGTGGATATGACTCTCAGCAGTGCCCCGACATAAGAGTGGTGGGTGCAGAAGACTCCCAGCAGTGCCCAGACATATGAGGGGTTGGTGGATATGACTCCCAGCAGTGTAAATGTAAATGTAGTGCTTATATAGGGCACGAATCACCCCCAAAGGGTTCTCAAGGCGCTGTAGACATACCGCTGTGGAACCCTTCCTGGCCTTTCCCTGTGAAGTGCCCATTCCTGGGCACCCCCAAGGTGAAGCGAGGCATCCTACCCCTGTTGGGGCCGTTGTGGAGATTAAGCAAGCTATTGCCCAGAGTTGCAGAGTGGGTCCCAAGATTAGAATAGGCACCGAGGCGAGAATTATCAGGTCTGGGGAAATTGAGCCCAAGACCTGCCGAGGCGGGAATTGAACCCTGGTCCGGGCCAGACCTCTGCATCAGGGTCTGCCGCTCTAACCGTTGAGCCACACTTCTCCAGACATAAGAGTGGTGGGTGGATATAACTCCCAGCAGTGCCCAGACATATGAGGGGTGGGTGCAAAGGAATCCCAGCGGTGCCCAGACATATGGGGGTGGGGGCAGAGGACTCCCAGCAGTGCCCGGACTTAACAGGTGTGGGTGCAGAGGACTCCCAGCAGTGCCCAGACATAAGAGGGGTGGGTGCACAGGACTCCCAGCAGTGCCCAGACATAAGAGGGGTGGGTGCACAGGACTCCCAGCAGTGCCCAGATATGAGAGTGGTGGGTGCAGAGAACTCCCAGCAGTGCCCAGACATGAGCGGTGGGTGGATATTACTCCCGGCAGTGCCCAGACATAAGAGTGGTGGGTGCAGAGGACTCCCAGCTATGCCCAGACATAAGAGGGGTGGGTGGATATGACTCCCAGCAGTGCCCAGACATATGAGGGGTGGGTGCAGAGGACTCCCAGCAGTGCCCAGACATAAGAGGGATGGGTTCAGAGGACGCTCAGCAGTGCCCAGACATAAGAGGGGTGGGTGCACAGGGCTCCCAGCAGTGCCAAGACATATGAGGGGTGGGTACAGAGGACTCCCAGCAGTGCCCAGACATAAGACTGGTGGGTGCAGAGGACTCCCAGCAGTGCCCAGACATATGAGTGGTGGGTGCAGAGGACTCCCAGCAGTGCCCAGACATAAGAGGGGTGGGTGCAGAGGACTCCCAGCAGTGCCCAGACATAAGAGGGGTGGGTGCAGAGGACTCCCAGCGGTGCCCAGACATAAGAGGGGTGGGTGCACATGACTCCCAGCAGTGCCAAGACATAAGAGGGGTGGGTGGATATGACTCCCAGCAGTGCCCAGACATATGAGGGGTGGGTGGATATGACTCTCCCAGCAGTGCCCAGACATATGAGGGGTGGGTGGATATGACTCCCCGCAGTGCCCAGACATAAGAGGGGTCGGTGGATATGACTCCCAGCAGTGTAAATGTAAATGTAGTGCTTATATAGAGCACGAATCACCCCCGAAGGGGTCTCAAGGCGCTGTACACATACCGCTGTGGAACCCTTCCTGGCCTTTCCCTGTGAAGTGCCCATTCCTGGGCACCCCCAAGGTGAAGGAGGCATCCTAGCCCTGTTGGGGCCGTTGAGGAGATTAAGCAAGCTATTGCCCAGAGTTGCAGAGTGGGTCTCAAGATTAGAATAGGCACCGAGGCGAGAATTATCAGGTCTGGGGAAATTGACCCCAAGACCTGCCGAGGCGGGAATTGAACCCTGGTCCGGGCCAGACCTCTGCATCAGGGTCTGCCGCTCTAACCGTTGAGCCACACTTCTCCAGACATATGAGGGGTGGGTGGATATGACTCCCAGCAGTGCCCAGACATATGAGGGGTGGGTGGATATGAATCCCAGCAGTGCCCAGACATATGAGGGGTGGGTGCAAAGGAATCCCAGCGGTGCCCAGACATAAGAAGGGTGGGTGGATATGACTCCCAGCAGTGCCCAGACATATGAGGGGTGGGTGAAGAGGACTGCCAGCAGTGCCCAGACATAAGAGGGGTCGGTGGATATGACTCCCAGCAGTGCCCAGACATATGAGGGGTGGGTGCAGAGGACTCCCAGCAGTGCCCAGACATAAGAGGGGTGGGTGGATATGACTCCCAGCAGTGCCCAGACATATGAGGGGTGGGTGGATAGGACTCCCAGCGGTGCCAAGACATAAGAGTGGTGGGTGGAGAGGACTCCCAGCGGTGCCCAGACATAGGAGCGGTGGGTGCAGAGGACTCCCAGCAGTGCCCAGACATAAGAGTGGTGGGTGCAGAGGACTCCCAGCAGTGTCCAGACATATGAGGGGTGGGTGGATATGACTCCCAGCAATGCCCAGGCATATGAGGGGTGGGTGGATATGACTCCCAGCAGTGCCCAGACATATGCCCAGACATATGAGGGGTGGGTGCACAGGACTCCCAGCGGTGCCCAGACATAAGAAGGGTGGGTGCAGGGGACTCCCAGCAGTGTCCAGACATATGAGGGGTGGGTGGATATGACTCCCAGCAATGCCCAGACATAAGAGGGGTGGGTGTACAGGACTCCCAGCAGTGCCCAGACATATGAGGGATGGGTTCAGAGGACGCTCAGCAGTGCCCAGACATAAGAGGGGTGGGTGCACAGGGCTCCCAGCAGTGCCAAGACATATGAGGGGTGGGTACAGAGGACTCCCAGCAGTGCCCAGACATAAGACTGGTGGGTGCAGAGGACTCCCAGCAGTGCCCAGACATATGAGTGGTGGGTGCAGAGGACTCCCAGCAGTGCCCAGACATAAGAGGGGTGGGTGCAGAGGACTCCCAGCAGTGCCCAGACATAAGAGGGGTGGGTGCAGAGGACTCCCAGCGGTGCCCAGACATAAGAGGGGTGGGTGCACATGACTCCCAGCAGTGCCAAGACATAAGAGGGGTGGGTGGATATGACTCCCAGCAGTGCCCAGACATATGAGGGGTGGGTGGATATGACTCTCCCAGCAGTGCCCAGACATATGAGGGGTGGGTGGATATGACTCCCCGCAGTGCCCAGACATAAGAGGGGTCGGTGGATATGACTCCCAGCAGTGTAAATGTAAATGTAGTGCTTATATAGAGCACGAATCACCCCCGAAGGGGTCTCAAGGCGCTGTACACATACCGCTGTGGAACCCTTCCTGGCCTTTCCCTGTGAAGTGCCCATTCCTGGGCACCCCCAAGGTGAAGCGAGGCATCCTAGCCCTGTTGGGGCCGTTGTGGAGATTAAGCAAGCTATTGCCCAGAGTTGCAGAGTGGGTCTCAAGATTAGAATAGGCACCGAGGCGAGAATTATCAGGTCTGGGGAAATTGACCCCAAGACCTGCCGAGGCGGGAATTGAACCCTGGTCCGGGCCAGACCTCTGCATCAGGGTCTGCCGCTCTAACCGTTGAGCCACACTTCTCCAGACATATGAGGGGTGAGTGGATATGACTCCCAGCAGTGCCCAGACATATGAGGGGTGGGTGGATATGAATCCCAGCAGTGCCCAGACATATGAGGGGTGGGTGCAAAGGAATCCCAGCAGTGCCCAGACATATGGGGGTGGGGACAGAGGACTCCCAGCAGTGCCCAGACATATGAGGGGTGGGTGCAAAGGAATCCCAGCAGTGCCCAGACATATGAGGGGTGGGTGGATATGACTTCCAGCAGTGCCCAGACATAAGAGTGGTGGGTGCAGAGGACTCCCAGCAGTGTCCAGACATAAGAAGGGTGGGTGGATATGACTCCCAGCAGTGCCCAGACATATGAGGGGTGGGTGAAGAGGACTGCCAGCAGTGCCCAGACATAAGAGGGGTCGGTGGATATGACTCCCAGCAGTGCCCAGACATATGAGGGGTGGGTGCAGAGGACTCCCAGCAGTGCCCAGACATAAGAGGGGTGGGTGGATATGACTCCCAGCAGTGCCCAGACATATGAGGGGTGGGTGGATAGGACTCCCAGCGGTGCCAAGACATAAGAGTGGTGGGTGCAGAGGACTCCCAGCAGTGCCCAGACATATGAGGGGTGGGTGGAGAGGACTCCCAGCGGTGCCCAGACATAGGAGCGGTGGGTGCAGAGGACTCCCAGCAGTGCCCAGACATAAGAGTGGTGGGTGCAGAGGACTCCCAGCAGTGCCCAGACATAAGAGTGGTGGGTGCAGAGGACTCCCAGCAGTGTCCAGACATATGAGGGGTGGGTGGATATGACTCCCAGCAATGCCCAGGCATATGAGGGGTGGGTGGATATGACTCCCAGCAGTGCCCAGACATATGAGGGGTGGGTGCACAGGACTCCCAGCGGTGCCCAGACATAAGAAGGGTGGGTGCAGGGGACTCCCAGCAGTGTCCAGACATATGAGGGGTGGGTGGATATGACTCCCAGCAATGCCCAGACATAAGAGGGGTGGGTGTACAGGACTCCCAGCAGTGCCCAGACATATGAGGGGTGGGTGGAGAGGACTCCCAGCAGTGCCCAGACATAAGAGTGGTGGGTGCAGAGGACTCCCAGCAGTGTCCAGACATATGAGGGGTGGGTGCAGAGGACTCCCAGCAGTGCCCAGACATATGAGGGGTGGGTGGAGAGGACTCCCAGCAGTGCCCAGACATAAGAGTGGTGGGTGCAGTCGACTCCCAGCAGTGTCCAGACATATGAGGTGTGGGTGGATATGACTCCCAGCAATGCCCAGGCATATGAGGGGTGGGTGGATATGACTCCCAGCAGTGCCCAGACATATGAGGGGTGGGTGCACAGGACTCCCAGCGGTGCCCAGACATAAGAAGGGTGGGTGCAGGGGACTCCCAGCAGTGTCCAGACATATGAGGGGTGGGTGGATAGGACTCCCAGCGGTGCCCAGACATAGGAGGGTGGGTGCAGAGGACTCCCAGCAGTGCCCAGACATAAGAGTGGTGGGTGCAGAGGACTCCCAGCAGTGCCCAGTCATATGAGGGGTGGGTGCAGAGGACTCCCAGCAGTGCCCAGACATAAGAGGGGTTGGTGGATATAACTCCCAGCAGTGCCCAGACATATGAGGGGTGGGTGGATAGGACTCCCAGCGGTGCCCAGACATAAGAGGGGTGGGTGCAGAGGACTCCCAGCAGTGCCCAGACATAAGAGGGGTTGGTGGATATAACTCCCAGCAGTGCCCAGACATATGAGGGGTGGGTGGATAGGACTCCCAGCGGTGCCCAGACATAAGAGGGGTGGGTGCAGAGGACTCCCAGCAGTGCCCAGACATAAGAGTGGTGGGTGCACAGGACTCCCAGCAGTGCCCGGACATATGAGGGGTGGGTGCAGAGGACTCCAAGCAGTGCCCAGACATATGAGGGGTGGGTGGATAGGACTCCCAGCGGTGCCCAGACATATGAGGGGTGGGTGCAGAGGACTCCCAGCAGTGCCCAGACATAAGAGGGGTGGGTGCACAGGACTCCCAGCAGTGCCCAGACATATGAGGGGTGGGTGCAGAGGACTCCCAGCAGTGCCCAGACATAAGAGAGGTGGGTGGATATGACTCCCAGCAGTGCCAAGACATAAGAGGGGTGGGTGCAGAGGACTCCCAGCAGTGCCCAGACATAAGAGTGGTGGGTGCACAGGACTCCCAGCAGTGCCCAGACATATGAAGGGTGGGTGCAGAGGACTCCCAGCAGTGCCCAGACATAAGAAGGGTGGGTGGATAGGACTCCAAGCGGTGCCCAGACATTTGAGCGGTGGGTGCAGAGGACTCCCAGCAGTGCCCAGACATAAGAGGGGTGGGTGCACAGGACTCCCACCAGTGCCCAGACATATGGGGGTGGGGGCAGAGGACTCCCAGCAGTGCCCAGACATAAGAGTGGTGGGTGCAGAGGACTCCCAGCAGTGTCCAGACATATGAGGGGTGGGTGGATATGACTCCCAGCAATGCCCAGACATAAGAGGGGTGGGTGTACAGGACTCCCAGCAGTGCCCAGACATATGAGGGGTGGGTGGAGAGGACTCCCAGCGGTGCCCAGACATAAGAGTGGTGGGTGCAGAGGACTCCCAGCAGTGCCCAGACATAAGAGTGGTGGGTGCAGAGGACTCCCAGCAGTGTCCAGACATATGAGGGGTGGGTGGATATGACTCCCAGCAGTGCCCAGGCATATGAGGGGTGGGTGGATATGACTCCCAGCAGTGCCCAGACATATGAGGGGTGGGTGCACAGGACTCCCAGCGGTGCCCAGACATAAGAAGGGTGGGTGCAGGGGACTCCCAGCAGTGTCCAGACATATGAGGGGTGGGTGGATAGGACTCCCAGCGGTGCTCAGACATAGGAGGGTGGGTACAGAGGACTCCCAGCAGTGCCCAGACATAAGAGTGGTGGGTGCACAGGACTCCCAGCAGTGCCCAGACATAAGAGTGGTGGGTGCAGAGGACTCCCAGCAGTGTCCAGACATATGAGGGGTGGGTGGATATGACTCCCAGCAATGCCCAGACATAAGAGGGGTGGGTGTACAGGACTCCCAGCAGTGCCCAGACATATGAGGGGTGGGTGGAGAGGACTCCCAGCGGTGCCCAGACATAAGAGTGGTGGGTGCAGAGGACTCCCAGCAGTGCCCAGACATAAGAGTGGTGGGTGCAGAGGACTCCCAGCAGTGTCCAGACATATGAGGGGTGGGTGGATATGACTCCCAGCAATGCCCAGGCATATGAGGGGTGGGTGGATATGACTCCCAGCAGTGCCCAGACATATGAGGGGTGGGTGCACAGGACTCCCAGCGGTGCCCAGACATAGGAGGGTGGGTGGATATGACTTCCAGCAGTGCCCAGACATAAGAGTGGTGGGTGCAGAGGACTCCCAGCAGTGTCCAGACATAAGAAGGGTGGGTGGATATGACTCCCAGCAGTGCCCAGACATATGAGGGGTGGGTGCAAAGGAATCCCAGCAGTGCCCAGACATATGAGGGGTGGGTGGATATGACTTCCAGCAGTGCCCAGACATAAGAGTGGTGGGTGCAGAGGACTCCCAGCAGTGTCCAGACATAAGAAGGGTGGGTGGATATGACTCCCAGCAGTGCCCAGACATATGAGGGGTGGGTGAAGAGGACTGCCAGCAGTGCCCAGACATAAGAGGGGTCGGTGGATATGACTCCCAGCAGTGCCCAGACATATGAGGGGTGGGTGCAGAGGACTCCCAGCAGTGCCCAGACATAAGAGGGGTGGGTGGATATGACTCCCAGCAGTGCCCAGACATATGAGGGGTGGGTGGATAGGACTCCCAGCGGTGCCAAGACATAAGAGTGGTGGGTGCAGAGGACTCCCAGCAGTGCCCAGACATATGAGGGGTGGGTGGAGAGGACTCCCAGCGGTGCCCAGACATAGGAGCGGTGGGTGCAGAGGACTCCCAGCAGTGCCCAGACATAAGAGTGGTGGGTGCAGAGGACTCCCAGCAGTGCCCAGACATAAGAGTGGTGGGTGCAGAGGACTCCCAGCAGTGTCCAGACATATGAGGGGTGGGTGGATATGACTCCCAGCAATGCCCAGGCATATGAGGGGTGGGTGGATATGACTCCCAGCAGTGCCCAGACATATGAGGGGTGGGTGCACAGGACTCCCAGCGGTGCCCAGACATAAGAAGGGTGGGTGCAGGGGACTCCCAGCAGTGTCCAGACATATGAGGGGTGGGTGGATATGACTCCCAGCAATGCCCAGACATAAGAGGGGTGGGTGTACAGGACTCCCAGCAGTGCCCAGACATATGAGGGGTGGGTGGAGAGGACTCCCAGCAGTGCCCAGACATAAGAGTGGTGGGTGCAGAGGACTCCCAGCAGTGTCCAGACATATGAGGGGTGGGTGCAGAGGACTCCCAGCAGTGCCCAGACATATGAGGGGTGGGTGGAGAGGACTCCCAGTAGTGCCCAGACATAAGAGTGGTGGGTGCAGTCGACTCCCAGCAGTGTCCAGACATATGAGGTGTGGGTGGATATGACTCCCAGCAATGCCCAGGCATATGAGGGGTGGGTGGATATGACTCCCAGCAGTGCCCAGACATATGAGGGGTGGGTGCACAGGACTCCCAGCGGTGCCCAGACATAAGAAGGGTGGGTGCAGGGGACTCCCAGCAGTGTCCAGACATATGAGGGGTGGGTGGATAGGACTCCCAGCGGTGCCCAGACATAGGAGGGTGGGTGCAGAGGACTCCCAGCAGTGCCCAGACATAAGAGTGGTGGGTGCAGAGGACTCCCAGCAGTGCCCAGTCATATGAGGGGTGGGTGCAGAGGACTCCCAGCAGTGCCCAGACATAAGAGGGGTTGGTGGATATAACTCCCAGCAGTGCCCAGACATATGAGGGGTGGGTGGATAGGACTCCCAGCGGTGCCCAGACATAAGAGGGGTGGGTGCAGAGGACTCCCAGCAGTGCCCAGACATAAGAGGGGTTGGTGGATATAACTCCCAGCAGTGCCCAGACATATGAGGGGTGGGTGGATAGGACTCCCAGCGGTGCCCAGACATAAGAGGGGTGGGTGCAGAGGACTCCCAGCAGTGCCCAGACATAAGAGTGGTGGGTGCACAGGACTCCCAGCAGTGCCCGGACATATGAGGGGTGGGTGCAGAGGACTCCCAGCAGTGCCCAGACATATGAGGGGTGGGTGGATAGGACTCCCAGCGGTGCCCAGACATATGAGGGGTGGGTGCAGAGGACTCCCAGCAGTGCCCAGACATAAGAGGGGTGGGTGCACAGGACTCCCAGCAGTGCCCAGACATATGAGGGGTGGGTGCAGAGGACTCCCAGCAGTGCCCAGACATAAGAGAGGTGGGTGGATATGACTCCCAGCAGTGCCAAGACATAAGAGGGGTGGGTGCAGAGGACTCCCAGCAGTGCCCAGACATAAGAGTGGTGGGTGCACAGGACTCCCAGCAGTGCCCAGACATATGAAGGGTGGGTGCAGAGGACTCCCAGCAGTGCCCAGACATAAGAAGGGTGGGTGGATAGGACTCCAAGCGGTGCCCAGACATTTGAGCGGTGGGTGCAGAGGACTCCCAGCAGTGCCCAGACATAAGAGGGGTGGGTGCACAGGACTCCCACCAGTGCCCAGACATATGGGGGTGGGGGCAGAGGACTCCCAGCAGTGCCCAGACATAAGAGTGGTGGGTGCAGAGGACTCCCAGCAGTGTCCAGACATATGAGGGGTGGGTGGATATGACTCCCAGCAATGCCCAGACATAAGAGGGGTGGGTGTACAGGACTCCCAGCAGTGCCCAGACATATGAGGGGTGGGTGGAGAGGACTCCCAGCGGTGCCCAGACATAAGAGTGGTGGGTGCAGAGGACTCCCAGCAGTGCCCAGACATAAGAGTGGTGGGTGCAGAGGACTCCCAGCAGTGTCCAGACATATGAGGGGTGGGTGGATATGACTCCCAGCAGTGCCCAGGCATATGAGGGGTGGGTGGATATGACTCCCAGCAGTGCCCAGACATATGAGGGGTGGGTGCACAGGACTCCCAGCGGTGCCCAGACATAAGAAGGGTGGGTGCAGGGGACTCCCAGCAGTGTCCAGACATATGAGGGGTGGGTGGATAGGACTCCCAGCGGTGCTCAGACATAGGAGGGTGGGTACAGAGGACTCCCAGCAGTGCCCAGACATAAGAGTGGTGGGTGCACAGGACTCCCAGCAGTGCCCAGACATAAGAGTGGTGGGTGCAGAGGACTCCCAGCAGTGTCCAGACATATGAGGGGTGGGTGGATATGACTCCCAGCAATGCCCAGACATAAGAGGGGTGGGTGTACAGGACTCCCAGCAGTGCCCAGACATATGAGGGGTGGGTGGAGAGGACTCCCAGCGGTGCCCAGACATAAGAGTGGTGGGTGCAGAGGACTCCCAGCAGTGCCCAGACATAAGAGTGGTGGGTGCAGAGGACTCCCAGCAGTGTCCAGACATATGAGGGGTGGGTGGATATGACTCCCAGCAATGCCCAGGCATATGAGGGGTGGGTGGATATGACTCCCAGCAGTGCCCAGACATATGAGGGGTGGGTGCACAGGACTCCCAGCGGTGCCCAGACATAGGAGGGTGGGTGCAGAGGACTCCCAGCAGTGCCCAGACATAAGAGTGGTGGGTGCACAGGACTGCCAGCAGTGCCCAGACATATGAGGGGTGGGTGCAGAGGACTCCCAGCAGTGCCCAGACATAAGAGGGGTGGGTGTAGAGGACTCCCAGCAGTGCCCAGACATAAGAAGGGTGGGTGGATATGTCTCCCAGCGGTGCCCAGACATAAGAGTGGTGGGTGCAGAGGACTCCCAGCAGTGTCCAGACATATGAGGGGTGGGTGCAGAGGACTCCCAGCAGTGTCCAGACATATGAGGGGTGGGTGGATATGACTCCCAGCAATGCCCAGGCATATGAGGGGTGGGTGGATATGACTCCCAGCAGTGCCCAGACATATGAGGGGTGGGTGCACAGGACTCCCAGCGGTGCCCAGACATAAGAAGGGTGGGTGCAGGGGACTCCCAGCAGTGTCCAGACATATGAGGGGTGGGTGGATAGGACTCCCAGCGGTGCCCAGACATAGGAGGGTGGGTGCAGAGGACTCCCAGCAGTGCCCAGACATAAGAGTGGTGGGTGCAGAGGACTCCCAGCAGTGCCCAGTCATATGAGGGGTGGGTGCAGAGGACTCCCAGCAGTGCCCAGACATAAGAGGGGTTGGTGGATATAACTCCCAGCAGTGCCCAGACATATGAGGGGTGGGTGGATAGGACTCCCAGCGGTGCCCAGACATAAGAGGGGTGGGTGCAGAGGACTCCCAGCAGTGCCCAGACATAAGAGGGGTTGGTGGATATAACTCCCAGCAGTGCCCAGACATATGAGGGGTGGGTGGATAGGACTCCCAGCGGTGCCCAGACATAAGAGGGGTGGGTGCAGAGGACTCCCAGCAGTGCCCAGACATAAGAGTGGTGGGTGCACAGGACTCCCAGCAGTGCCCGGACATATGAGGGGTGGGTGCAGAGGACTCCCAGCAGTGCCCAGACATATGAGGGGTGGGTGGATAGGACTCCCAGCGGTGCCCAGACATATGAGGGGTGGGTGCAGAGGACTCCCAGCAGTGCCCAGACATAAGAGGGGTGGGTGCACAGGACTCCCAGCAGTGCCCAGACATATGAGGGGTGGGTGCAGAGGACTCCCAGCAGTGCCCAGACATAAGAGAGGTGGGTGGATATGACTCCCAGCAGTGCCAAGACATAAGAGGGGTGGGTGCAGAGGACTCCCAGCAGTGCCCAGACATAAGAGTGGTGGGTGCACAGGACTCCCAGCAGTGCCCAGACATATGAAGGGTGGGTGCAGAGGACTCCCAGCAGTGCCCAGACATAAGAAGGGTGGGTGGATAGGACTCCAAGCGGTGCCCAGACATTTGAGCGGTGGGTGCAGAGGACTCCCAGCAGTGCCCAGACATAAGAGGGGTGGGTGCACAGGACTCCCACCAGTGCCCAGACATATGGGGGTGGGGGCAGAGGACTCCCAGCAGTGCCCAGACATAAGAGTGGTGGGTGCAGAGGACTCCCAGCAGTGTCCAGACATATGAGGGGTGGGTGGATATGACTCCCAGCAATGCCCAGACATAAGAGGGGTGGGTGTACAGGACTCCCAGCAGTGCCCAGACATATGAGGGGTGGGTGGAGAGGACTCCCAGCGGTGCCCAGACATAAGAGTGGTGGGTGCAGAGGTCTCCCAGCAGTGCCCAGACATAAGAGTGGTGGGTGAAGAGGACTCCCAGCAGTGTCCAGACATATGAGGGGTGGGTGGATATGACTCCCAGCAATGCCCAGACATAAGAGGGGTGGGTGTACAGGACTCCCAGCAGTGCCCAGACATATGAGGGGTGGGTGGAGAGGACTCCCAGCGGTGCCCAGACATAAGAGTGGTGGGTGCAGAGGACTCCCAGCAGTGTCCAGACATATGAGGGGTGGGTGGATATGACTCCCAGCAGTGCCCAGGCATATGAGGGGTGGGTGGATATGACTCCCAGCAGTGCCCAGACATATGAGGGGTGGGTGCACAGGACTCCCAGCGGTGCCCAGACATAAGAAGGGTGGGTGCAGGGGACTCCCAGCAGTGTCCAGACATATGAGGGGTGGGTGGATAGGACTCCCAGCGGTGCTCAGATATAGGAGGGTGGGTGCAGAGGACTCCCAGCAGTGCCCAGACATAAGAGTGGTGGGTGCACAGGACTCCCAGCAGTGCCCAGACATAAGAGTGGTGGGTGCAGAGGACTCCCAGCAGTGTCCAGACATATGAGGGGTGGGTGGATATGACTCTCAGCAATGCCCAGACATAAGAGGGGTGGGTGTACAGGACTCCCAGCAGTGCCCAGACATATGAGGGGTGGGTGGAGAGGACTCCCAGCGGTGCCCAGACATAAGAGTGGTGGGTGCAGAGGACTCCCAGCAGTGCCCAGACATAAGAGTGGTGGGTGCAGAGGACTCCCAGCAGTGTCCAGACATATGAGGGGTGGGTGGATATGACTCCCAGCAATGCCCAGGCATATGAGGGGTGGGTGGATATGACTCCCAGCAGTGCCCAGACATATGAGGGGTGGGTGCACAGGACTCCCAGCGGTGCCCAGACATAGGAGGGTGGGTGCAGAGGACTCCCAGCAGTGCCCAGACATAAGAGTGGTGGGTGCACAGGACTGCCAGCAGTGCCCAGACATATGAGGGGTGGGTGCAGAGGACTCCCAGCAGTGCCCAGACATAAGAGGGGTGGGTGTAGAGGACTCCCAGCAGTGCCCAGACATAAGAAGGGTGGGTGGATATGTCTCCCAGCGGTGCCCAGACATAAGAGTGGTGGGTGCAGAGGACTCCCAGCAGTGCCCAGACATAAGAAGGGTGGGTGGATAGGACTCCCAGCAGTGCCCAGACATATGAGGGGTGGTTGGATATGACTCCCAGCAGTGCCCAGACATATGAGGGGTGGGTGCAGAGGACTCCCGGCAGTGCCCAGACATAAGAGTGGTGGGGCAGAGGACTCCCAGCAGTGCCCAGACATATGAGGGGTTGGTGGATATGACTCCTAGCAGTGCCCAGACATATGAGGGGTGGGTGCACAGGACTCCCAGCGGTGCCCAGACATAAGAAGGGTGGGTGCAGGGGACTCCCAGCAGTGTCCAGACATATGAGGGGTGGGTGGATAGGACTCCCAGTGGTGCTCAGACATAGGAGGGTGGGTGCCGAGGACTCCCAGCGGTGCCCAGTCATAGGAGGGTGGGTGCAGAGGACTCCCAGCAGTGCCCAGACATAAGAGGGGTGGGTGCACAGGACTCCCAGCGGTGCCCAGACATAAGACTGGTGGGGGCAGAGGACTCCCAGCAGTGTCCAGACATATGAGGGGTGGGTGGATATGACTCCCAGCAGTGTCCAGACATATGAGGGGTGGGTGGATATGACTCCCAGCAGTGTCCAGACATATGAGGGGTGGGTGGATAGGACTCCCAGCAGTGCCCAGACATAAGAGGGGTGGGTGCACAGGACTCCCAGCAGTGCCCAGACATAAGAGTGGTGGGTGCACAGGACTCCCAGCAGTGCCCAGACATAGGAGGGTGGGTGCAGAGGACTCCCAGCAGAGCCCAGACATAAGAAGGGTGGGTGGATATGACTCCCAGCAGTGCCAAGACATAAGAGGGGTGGGTGCAGAGGACTCCCAGCAGTGCCCAGACATAAGAAGGGTGGGTGCAGCGGACTCCCAGCAGTGCCCCGACATATGAGGGGTGGGTGCAGAGGACTCCCAGCGGTGCTCAGACATAGGAGGGATGGGTGGATATGACTCCCAGCAGTGCCCAGACATAAGAGTGGTGGGTGCAGAGGACTCCCAGCAGTGCCCAGACATAAGAAGGGTGGGTGCAGAGGACTCCCAGCAGTGCCCAGACATAAGAGTGGTAGGTGCAGAGGACTCCCAGCACTGCCCAGACATAAGAAGGGTGGGTGGATATGACTCCCAGCAGTGCCCAGACATAAGAGTGGTGGGTGCAGAGGACTCCCAGCAGTGCCCAGACATAAGAAGGGTGGGTGCAGAGGACTCCCAGCAGTGCCCAGACATAAGAGTGGTGGGTGCAGAGGACTCCCAGCAGTGCCCAGACATAAGAAGGGTGGGTGCAGAGGACTCCCAGCAGTGTCCAGACATATGAGGGGTGGGTGGATAGGACTCCCAGCAGTGCCCAGACATAAGAGGGCTGGGTGCACAGGACTCCCAGCAGTGCCCAGACATATGAGGGGTGGGTGCAGCGGACTCCCAGCAGTGCCCAGACATAAGAGTGGTGGGTGCAGAGGACTCCCAGCAGTGTCCAGACATAAGAAGGGTGGGTGGATATGACTCCCAGCAGTGCCCAGACATAAGAGTGGTGGGGGCAGAGGACTCCCAGCAGTGCCCAGACATAAGAGGGGTGGGTGCACAGGACTCCCAGCAGTGCCCAGACATAAGAGGGGTGGGTGGATAGGACTCCCAGCGGTGCCCAGACATAAGAGGGGTGGGTGCAGAGGACTCCCAGCAGTGCCCAGACTTATGAGGGGTGAGTGGATATGACTCCCAGCAGTGCCCAACGGTATGGGGGTGGGTGGATATGACTCCCAGCAGTGCCCAGACATAAGAGTGGTGGGGGCAGAGGACTCCCAGCAGTGTCCAGACATATGAGGGGTGGGTGGATATGACTCCCAGCAGTGCCCAAACATATGAGGGGTGGGTGGATATGACTCCCAGCAGTGCCCAAACATGAGGGCTGGGTGGATATGACTCCCAGCAGTGCCCAGACATAAGAGGGGTGGGTTCAGAGGACTCCCAGCAGTGCCCAGACATAGGACGGGTGGGTGCACAGGACTCCCAGCAGTGCCCAGACATATGAGGGGTGGGTGCAGAGGACTCCCAGCAGTGCCCAGACATAAGAGGGGTGGGTGTAGAGGACTCCCAGCAGTGCCCAGACATAAGAAGGGTGGGTGGATATGTCTCCCAGCGGTGCCCAGACATAAGAGTGGTGGGTGCAGAGGACTCCCAGCAGTGCCCAGACATAAGAAGGGTGGGTGGATAGGACTCCCAGCAGTGCCCAGACATATGAGGGGTGGTTGGATATGACTCCCAGCAGTGCCCAGACATATGAGGGGTGGGTGCAGAGGACTCCCGGCAGTGCCCAGACATAAGAGTGGTGGGGCAGAGGACTCCCAGCAGTGCCCAGACATATGAGGGGTTGGTGGATATGACTCCTAGCAGTGCCCAGACATATGAGGGGTGGGTGCACAGGACTCCCAGCGGTGCCCAGACATAAGAAGGGTGGGTGCAGGGGACTCCCAGCAGTGTCCAGACATATGAGGGGTGGGTGGATAGGACTCCCAGTGGTGCTCAGACATAGGAGGGTGGGTGCCGAGGACTCCCAGCGGTGCCCAGTCATAGGAGGGTGGGTGCAGAGGACTCCCAGCAGTGCCCAGACATAAGAGGGGTGGGTGCACAGGACTCCCAGCGGTGCCCAGACATAAGAGTGGTGGGGGCAGAGGACTCCCAGCAGTGTCCAGACATATGAGGGGTGGGTGGATATGACTCCCAGCAGTGTCCAGACATATGAGGGGTGGGTGGATATGACTCCCAGCAGTGTCCAGACATATGAGGGGTGGGTGGATAGGACTCCCAGCAGTGCCCAGACATAAGAGGGGTGGGTGCACAGGACTCCCAGCAGTGCCCAGACATAAGAGTGGTGGGTGCAGAGGACTCCCAGCAGTGCCCAGACATAAGAAGGGTGGGTGCAGAGGACTCCCAGCAGTGTCCAGACATATGAGGGGTGGGTGGATAGGACTCCCAGCAGTGCCCAGACATAAGAGGGCTGGGTGCACAGGACTCCCAGCAGTGCCCAGACATATGAGTGGTGGGTGCACAGGACTCCCAGCAGTGCCCAGACATAGGAGGGTGGGTGCAGAGGACTCCCAGCAGAGCCCAGACATAAGAAGGGTGGGTGGATATGACTCCCAGCAGTGCCAAGACATAAGAGGGGTGGGTGCAGAGGACTCCCAGCAGTGCCCAGACATAAGAAGGGTGGGTGCAGGGGACTCCCAGCAGTGCCCCGACATATGAGGGGTGGGTGCAGAGGACTCCCAGCGGTGCTCAGACATAGGAGGGATGGGTGGATATGACTCCCAGCAGTGCCCAGACATAAGAGTGGTGGGTGCAGAGGACTCCCAGCAGTGCCCAGACATAAGAAGGGTGGGTGCAGAGGACTCCCAGCAGTGCCCAGACATAAGAGTGGTAGGTGCAGAGGACTCCCAGCACTGCCCAGACATAAGAAGGGTGGGTGGATATGACTCCCAGCAGTGCCCAGACATAAGAGTGGTGGGTGCAGAGGACTCCCAGCAGTGCCCAGACATAAGAAGGGTGGGTGCAGAGGACTCCCAGCAGTGCCCAGACATAAGAGTGGTGGGTGCAGAGGACTCCCAGCAGTGCCCAGACATAAGAAGGGTGGGTGCAGAGGACTCCCAGCAGTGTCCAGACATATGAGGGGTGGGTGGATAGGACTCCCAGCAGTGCCCAGACATAAGAGGGCTGGGTGCACAGGACTCCCAGCAGTGCCCAGACATATGAGGGGTGGGTGCAGCGGACTCCCAGCAGTGCCCAGACATAAGAGTGGTGGGTGCAGAGGACTCCCAGCAGTGTCCAGACATAAGAAGGGTGGGTGGATATGACTCCCAGCAGTGCCCAGACATAAGAGTGGTGGGGGCAGAGGACTCCCAGCAGTGCCCAGACATAAGAGGGGTGGGTGCACAGGACTCCCAGCAGTGCCCAGACATAAGAGGGGTGGGTGGATAGGACTCCCAGCGGTGCCCAGACATAAGAGGGGTGGGTGCAGAGGACTCCCAGCAGTGCCCAGACTTATGAGGGGTGAGTGGATATGACTCCCAGCAGTGCCCAACGGTATGGGGGTGGGTGGATATGACTCCCAGCAGTGCCCAGACATAAGAGTGGTGGGGGCAGAGGACTCCCAGCAGTGTCCAGACATATGAGGGGTGGGTGGATATGACTCCCAGCAGTGCCCAAACATATGAGGGATGGGTGGATATGACTCCCAGCAGTGCCCAAACATGAGGGCTGGGTGGATATGACTCCCAGCAGTGCCCAGACATAAGAGGGGTGGGTTCAGAGGACTCCCAGCAGTGCCCAGACATAGGACGGGTGGGTGCACAGGACTCCCAGCAGTGCCCAGATATAAGAGGGGTGGGTGCAGCGGACTCCCAGCAGTGCCCAGACATAAGAGTGGTGGAAGGATATGACTCCCAGCAGTGCCCAGACATATGAGGGGTGGGTGGATATGACTCCCAGCAGTGCCCAGACATGAGGGGTGGGTGAATATGAATCCCAGCAGTGCCCAGACATATGAGGGGTGGGTGGATATTACTCCCAGCAGTGCCCAGACATAAGAGGGGTGGGTTCAGAGGACTCCCAGCAGTGCCCAGACATAAGAGGGGTTGGGGCAGAGGACTCCCAGCAGTGCCCAGACATAAGAGGGGTGGGTGCACAGGACTCCCAGCAGTCCCCAGACATAAGAGGGGTGGGTGCACAGGACTCCCAGCAGTGCCCAGACAGAAGAGTGGTGGGTACAGATGACTCCCAGCAGTGCCCATACATATGAGGGGTGGGTGGATATGACTCCCAGCAATGCCCAGGCATATGAGGGGTGGGTGGATATGACTCCCAGTAGTGCCCAGACATATGAGGGGTGGGTGGATATGACTCCCAGCAGTGCCCAGACATATGAGGGGTGGGTGCATATGACTCCCAGCAGTGCCCAGACATAAGAGTGGTGGGTGCAGTGGATTCCCAGCAGTGCCCAGACATGAGGGGTGGGTGCAGAGGACTCCCAGCAGTGCCCAGACATTTATTTATTTATTTATGCGTTTTTATATAGCGCGGACTTTACCCGAAGGCGTCGGAGCGCTTCACACAAGGAACAGAACTGTTACATGAGGAGAACATTACACGTGAACAAATTACAAAAGCAGACGTTAAGTTACATGAGGTAAAAGTGACAATTGTGAGCAAACAAAATACATGAGGTAGCAAAGGTGCCATGAGGAAAAACTGACAAGTGTGCAGGTTATAAGAGAAAACAAAGTACAAATAGAGGTATAATACTGCAAAATAAGCTAGACACTCAGGCACAAGAATAAACGTATCGTAGGCAATGGTGGCATTTGTGCAAGTATCAAAGGTAAACAAAATGTGAGAGGTAGCATACTGTGTGTTACAAGGGAAAGTGGTGTGTGTAAGTTACAAAAAGGTACCAAACGCAAGTACAAGGATAATACAGCAGTGAATGTTATACACTCCAACCACAAGAACACACTGGGAAGGCACTTCCATAGTCAAGGAGAATAGAATTTTCAGTAAAGGGAGGTCTTCCTTTAGATAATAGAGTGGGCGTGGATTACTTTTGGAGGTGTTTTTGGAGGAGGAGAACACTTTGAGGTCCGTTTTGAAGGCCTGGGAGGAGGCGGTGGTCCGGAGCTGCGGCAGAAGGGAGTTCCAGATTCTCACCGCGTTACCTGAAAATGATTGTGCCATCGTTCTTTCCTTCTGGAAAGTGGGAGGTTCAAGCAGAAGATTTTCCGCATTACGTGATGGTCTGGAGCCTCCATAGAGTTTCAGTTTATTCGCCAGGTAGCGAGGAGAGGAGGAGTGCAAGGCTTTGTGGGTGATACAAGCAGTCTTGTAGATAGCTCTAGCCTCGATTGGAAGCCAGCGGAGGGTGGATAACATCGGTGTGATGTGATCGCTTCTTTTGGCCCCATAAATGAAACGAGCTGCTGAATGGAAAACAGATTTAAGGGGGGACAAGTGGGATTTGGAGAGGCCAGTAAGAAGAGAATTGCAGTAGTCAAGTCTCGAGAGGACCAGCGATTGCAACAGGGTTATGAGGTCCTGCTCCGGGAAGAAGTGACGGATTCCCCAAAGAAGGCGCAGATGGTATTGAGCAGACTTTGCAATGGAATTGATGTGGGGGATTAGATTGAGTTTTTTGTCGAGAATGACACCAAGGGATTTTGTCGGCAATGATGGGTTTAGTGTTAAGTAGATTCAACTGATCCATCCATGATTGCACCAGGGGAGGAGAGATTGAAGAGGAGAAGAGGAGGAATTCGGTTTTGGAGGGATTCAGAATCAGTTAATGAGTAAACATCCAGTTATGAATGGAGTCGAGAGTAGAGCTTAGGATAGAGAGATCGTGAGTGGAGGCAACCTTGAGGTAGATTTGAGTGTCATCAGCATAGAGATGATAGTGGATCCCGGATTTACTTAGGAGATTTCCTAGTGGTTCTAAATAGAGATTGAACAATGTGGAGAAGTGTGGCTCACTGGTTAGAGGCGGCAGTCCCATAAGCAGAGAACGGCCCGGGACCAGAGTTCGATTCCCGACGCGGCAGGGTCGTGGACCAGGATCAGCGGACTCGATAATTCTCGCCTCGGTGCCTACTCTAGTCAGAGACCACACGCGGCAACTCTGGGCATCAGCTTGCCTCATATTCACAACGGCCCCCCCAGATCGCCGGGGATGCTTGGTCACACCTTAGAGATACCCATCTGGGACCATCTGTCAGGGTGAGCCAGGACGGGTTCCCCAGCGGTCGAAGCGTGGAGATACTCCTCCGGGAGTCGATTCCTAGCGCTATATAAACCCGCAATTAAGTATAGAGCCTTGAGGAACACCTTGACCTACCGCCACAGGAGATGAAAGACTGTTCGCTATTTTGATCATTTGGGATCTATCAGAGAGGAAGTAGGCAAACCATTTAAGCACAGTGCCCTCCATGCCCATTCTCTGTTTCAGAATGTTGAGGAGGGTGTTGTGATTGACAGTGTCAAAGACTGCAGAAAGGTCAACAAGAATTAGAATACAGGACCCCCCCGTGTCGAGGATCCTCAGCGCGTCATCAACCACTTGCAGTAGGGCTGTTTCAGTGCTGCAGCAGGGCTGTTTCAGTGCTGCAGTTTTGAATGAAGCCAGACTGGAAATTGTCAAGAAGATCATTGTCCTTGATATGACGAGAGAGTTGTTTCGCTACACATCTTTCTGTATTCTTCGCAAGAAAGGGTAAGTTAGTGATGGGGCGGAAGTTGTTGAGGTCAGACGCATCAGCAGTTGGTTTTTTTAAGAAGCGGGGTGACCTGCCCAGTTTTGAAGGAGTCAGGAAGGGAGCCTTGATAGAGGGAGAGGTTGACCAGAGTGGTCCAGTAGGAGAGGGAAAGGGTATAAAAGTCAATGGCAATGGCACTGGGGATCGGGTCCAGATGATGGTTGGAGGGCTTTGTTTCGCGGATGCACGTGAGAAGGGCATCTTCAGATATGGGGTCAAAGTTTTGCCAAATGGCTTAGGATTTGCACTCCTCTGGAGGGGTAGGATGAGCGACCTGATCCACAAGTGATTTTACTTTTTCGTCGAAGAATATAGCGAAATCCGCTGCTCTATTTGCAGAATTCTCCAACTTGAAGGATGGGGGAGAGCAGTCAGGAATCTTGATGAGATCGAATAGTTTTTTGGGTCTATTTTTGGCTGAGTCAAGGAAGGTTTTGAAGTGCACCGCTTTCCCAAGGAAGATGTGCTTGTGGTACTTGGATCTTGCGGAGCGAAGCGTGGACAAGTTATCGGTGGAGGGCACTTGCCTCCATTGTTTCTCCAGGAATCTTAGCTGCTTCCTTTCTTCATAGAGGGATTTGTTGAACCAAGGTGCTGAGGGGGTGGGTCTTAACCTTTTGCTTTTGAGTGGAGCGACGTTATTGATTTCATCTGCAAGAACTGCGAGGCATTGGGAGGTGAGTTCGTCAACATCTAGGTTCGGGTCTACCCTTAGAAGTGATAACAAAGCTGATTCACATAGGGGACCGACATCAATATTTTTAACATCACGGAACCAGGAGATAGCCCTCTTGGGTTGGCCAAGTGTTATATAGTGTGATAGTTGAATAGAGAATGGGATGAGGAGGTGGTCAGACCAGTCTACATGAATTGGGGTAGTGATGGAAAGCATGCCTGCTTTAGAAATAACAAGGTCCAAGATTGAGCCCTTAGAGTGTGTTGATTCTGTGCAGTGTTGGATGAGATCGTTTGCAGAGAGGAAGGTGGCCAGGGAGTTTGCTAAAGAGTCTTGCGGTGAGCCCCAGTGGAGATTGAAGTCACCCACGAAAGTCTGATTGTCACTTTGCGAGTATTGGTCACTGATGAAGTCAGTGAGTTCCCCAAAAAACGAAGGGCCACTACGAGGCGGGCGGTAAATGACATGGAATCTAAGGGGTGAACGGTGGTGCACTTGTAACTCAATAGAAAGGCATTCAAAGGTGTGGAAGGAGCTGATAGGAGAAGCCTTAAGTTGAAGGGAGTTTCTAAAGATGACTGCAACACCTCCCCTCGTGCTGTCAGTTCTGTCATTCCTAAGTATAGAATAGCCTGTAGGTAATAGGAGATCAAACATAGAATGCGAGGTATCTTTGAACCAGGTCTCTGTGAGGAAGAGCATGTCAATATTGTGGTGGGTGATGATATCTGAGATTTTAAGTTTGTGTTTTACTGCAGATCTGCAGTTGTGGAGCAGACAGCGCAGCTCTGTCAGGACTGTTTTGGTGACGGGGCACTTGGGCTCTGAAGGGTGATCGGGATGTTGTGCTTATGTGGGGTGCTCGGGAGGGTTTAGGTGGATGCTTGGTTCTGACAGAGGAGATGGTTGGAATAGTGTAGATAGTAGGGTTGCTAGGGTATGCAGGTTGAGGAAGGGCGGCGTTCAAAGGCTTGTGCGAGGTAACAAAGTTTGCAGACGACTGATTGAGCTTGGCTAAATTGAGGTGAGGGGAGGTGCATCTCGTGGGAAGTTGGGAAGGAGTGGGGGTGCAAGGAAAGGTGGAAATCTTAGAGCTTAGAAGTGAAATTGCAGCTGTAAGCTGGGAGATGGAGGTGATAAGAGAACCTAGCTTATTTTCCAGCGAGAGTAATGCAGAGCACGGAAGGCTGGGTGGATCGATGGAAACAGGGGGGGGGGTGGAATTGGTGGTAGAAGGCAGGGAGAGGTGGGGGGACAGGAGGTGAGTTGGGGTGTAGAGTTCAAAAGTAGGGAAAGGTGGAGGTTGAGAGCGGGAGTTAATGAATCGGAGGTTAAGGGAGAGTTGCCTTTGTTGGTTTTGCAAGAAGGAGAGGAATTAGGGATAACTTTAGGGGGAGAAGAGTGCGGAACACAGCGGTAGGGAAGAAGGAGAGGGGAGGACTGTGTGGAGTCATGGGAATGAAGGAGGTTTGGGAGGAAAAGAGGTGAGGTGGTTGTGGAGGGCATGCCAGGTAGGAGAGGTGGCTGTGAGGGAACGGGCATCTGGCAGAGGGGGGGTTGAGAGAAAGGGAAGTTGGGGAAAGGAAGTGGTACTGTTGGACCCGAGGGAGGGAAATGGACAGGGTTACCAGGGGGGAAAGGGAGTAGCATAGCATTGCTGGAAGAGTGGGAGTGAGGAGAGAGATGCAGTGGGATTGTGGAGAAATCTGGGTGAATAAGAGGGGTGGGTGCACAGGACTCCCAGCAGTGCCCAGACATAAGAGTGGTGGGTGCAGAGGACTCCCAGCAGTGCCCAGACATATGAGGGGTGGGTGGATATGACTCCCAGCAGTGCCAAGACATAAGAGTGGTGGTGCAGAGGACTCCCAGCAGTGCCCAGACATAAGAGGGGTGGGTGAATATAACTCCCAGCAGTGCTCAGTTATGGGGGGGCATTCTCATCAGCATACCACAACTACATGGGGGTATGTTTACATCCCTAATCTGTGAGAGTCCTGATAGTGCCATAGCAACATATCACTTACAGCAGTGTCCCACCACACGGAGGATGGATTTCTGTCACACACTGCGTTACACACCACATGTGGGTGTGATGTCAGATCCCACATGCATACCCACCCGTGGAGGTTGCAGGAAACCTACACACCCTACCATCATGACACAATAGTGTATAGTCATGTAACAGCCCATCAAACAAATAGAGCAAAAGGGAACACACGCACTGTCATGTACATCCCTGGCCTGATATGAATTTCAAGGTGGTGGTCAGATCACCAACATGTACTCTCTCATGGAAGGAATAGGGTTGAAACCCCTTAGATACAAAGCACAAAATTGTGAGTCTTGTGCACAGATACCCTGCATAACAAATCCAAACATAAGGGTAAGGCTGTGATTACACACATGCATAGTGGTAAAAAGGGTGAATGTGTCCAAGAAGGCATTTCTACATACTAAAAACCCAAGTACAGTGAGTAGCATGGATGGCACAGACTAATGAGCAGTACACATCTGTGAGCAGGCATGGCCATTGCTGAAGGGAACGTTCAACAAAATAGGAAATCTGCAGACTTGTCAGCACAACAATTGTGTAACTGTCTGTAGTGAAGATCTCATGTGTCACTGAGGAAGGGACACTCTTTGGGACAATGTCTGTATGGAAACTGAACACACACAAACAAAGAGTAATTGCTGCAACAATGTGATGGTACATAGATACCATGGTCCACCTCATCACCATCATCAAATAGACACCTTTCACAATCCCAAAACATTACCATAACACCAACTCCTAGGCACACAGCACCTAAAGCAAGTACATGAAATGCAATAGTTCTGAATGAAAAATAAAATCCTTTATTCAGCTCCAAAGGAACATGATTAAAAAAATTAGTCCCGGCTCAAACAAGGCCAATGGCCAGTCCACATAAAAGTCTGATTGGGGGACGTTGGAGAGGTTGTCGACCCCAAACTTGCCTGCACATGATGGAGCTAAAGGGTTGTTGACCCGTGGGGGGCATCATCTGGGTCAGTGACCGGTACCACAGGGACAGTAGAGGGAAGGGTAGGTGTTGTGGGTGCAGGGGGGGAGGAATCCTCAGTGGCTTGTGCAGCGCCAAAGGTGGAAATATAGGCAGCGCTGCACACTGCTGCCAGTTCAGCCAGACCACCACCTGCATCCGGGGACACAATGGGAGGGGAGGTAGAGGGCTGTGAGTCTTGTGGACTTTGTCTGTGTCTGCGTGCCTGCCGTCTGACCCCAGTCCCTGTAGGTGTGCCTGCATCCCCCTGAGATTGCGTGCCAGGAGATCTGCGCTTACACTTCCGTGGTGGTGTGCTGGCTGTGTCTGATGGTGTGCGTGATCTTGTGTGTCTGCGTGTGCTCTGGACAGGTATGGGAGAGTGGGGTGTGGATGGGTCCGAAGGATGGAGGGGGGACGGACAGCTGCAGAAGGGCAACTGCTGCCGTCAGTGAGGAGTCCATGGACGATAGAATCCGACGTTGGGCAGACATCGTAGCTGATATGCCCTCCATGAATGACAACAACTGTGTCAGTATTGTAGTGTGGCCATGGAGGACAGTCCGCATTGATGTCTGACCAACATAAATCTGCCAGAGTAGGTCCATAGACTCGGCACTGAGGGCAGCAGGGGAGACAGGGGCAGGTGCTGCGGTGCCGGGGACGAAGGAGACATGGGGGGCAGCACGGACAGAAGGGACTCTAGCAACTGTGAGGGTGAAGATGGGTCTGGAGGAGGCGGGGACAGGCACAGTGATGGAAGATGGTGTCGCAGCGTATTCCCCCTCCTCCCGGGAGTCAGAAGCCGAGCCGTCCGCATTGGAAGAAGTGTCGCCTTCCAAAGGTCCGGCCGCCTGACTCCCATCACCCTCCGTGCCACTGGCTCCCTCCGACTCCTCAGCGCTGGTGGCACTGCGGCTGGGTTCCTCCTCCTGGTCCGTGCTCATGTCTCCTCCTGTGTTGGTTGATGATGCTGTGGGCAAGGAGAAGAAACAAAAATGCATCAGTCACCTGTACACATCTGACACATGCACAAAATCAGTTGGTCACACTGCAAATCATGGCATGCATCATGAGTAACAGCCAGATAGCTCAGCACCTCTTTGAGACTAGTACTGCCCAGTTGGTATAGACACAATGCTACTTGGACACAAGGATACAAAGAACAGACCAGGCCACAACTTGAATGAGAGTCACACTGAGGAGCTTCTGTTTGTTTACAGGAGAGCCAATCTATACAATGAAGTGACGCTACCTCAAGTTCACAAAGAATTAAACAGTTGTGTTGCCCCTCAGGGCAAACTAACACACCACACTCCCCAAGGTGACACCACACTCCGAGCCCTGTAAGTACATTTTGGTGAAAACTAATGTCACGAATTGTTGGCACCTTGGGACTCACCATACTTCACACCTTCAACATGTATTGAATGTGTAAACTAGCCATCTTGTGAAGATAACATGTATGTGCCTGCATGAAAGATCTCTCACAAGGAAATGCACACCCAAAACATAGACACATTCATTGAAACAGCTGGCACACTTTAAGATGGAACACTGTTAGAAACAAATGGCGTGGACCATATACCATATACATGGTCCAACGGAGGTCTTGATGGCTTGAGACACATTAGTTTGTACAATTGACAACAAAGGAGTCTCAAGCACTCACGACCGCTGTGGGGACATGTATATGGAATCAAGGCACTACATTAATCACTAACACTGCCCTCCTTCAAAAGCTGATTGCTTCTTCCAAAAAATTGCAAATGTTGTTTTGTGTGCACTACCTTGTGAGAAAACTATAATGCAGGCACATAAGTGTAACCTACACATTTTGGCATATGAACACATTCAAAACATAAACAACTCTTAACAAGTGTTGGGAGTGCCAAGGTACATTCATCAATGTGAGACAACTTCAAATGTGTCAGTCCGTACAGGGGCATCTATTACCTGACCATACAGTTGCTAGCACATAAGACCCACTGGCTGTCATGTGAAGTGGCCCACATGTCCCAAATCAGGACAATGCTCAAGCTAATGGGCCTGCAATTGTGAATAGCAAAATAGTTGCTGCATCGTGGACACACCATAATCCCCATGCAAATTGTCAACACAGAAGTGTGCACAATAAGACAAAACAGCGTTGCACCAGAACTACATACATGTGGCAAAAATGAATTAGGCACAATCATGTCTGGAAACAAATGACATAGGCTGTCAAGCCCCAAATGAAAGCACTGTCCACCATCACAGGGGAAGTGCATGGTGAAACATGGACCAGCCAATTCTCACACACAGGTCACAACTGCCAAGGACAAATCAGGCAGACCCATTGGACCTCTCCTGCACAACACCCCTATCCCTCAGTCAATGTGATAGATACAGCTCAAGAAGTGAGAACTTTGAATCGGGGTAACAAAAACTGTGCAGCAACATTGTAAAAGGTAACCCAAGCTCACCTTGTGGGGCTGCCAATACATATTAGTCACAAACACCCAACAACAGATTGTTGTGAATAGGCACACAGGCACTGCCCAGTGTGAGTATGCACAAGCCAAATTTTGTATCCATGTCCAGTGGGAACATGTAGCAGACACAGGATAAATACAAACTATGCCAGGGAACAATGCCACTGAGGCAGACCCATGCTGAACCCACATAGAATGGGCACAGTGTTGTATGACACACATGATTAGGATGTCGGGGTGTCTCAGGGGACTGTGGTGGGCACACTGATCCGTGGGTCTGGAATGAGCTGACTTTAACAGTAAGAACCGTCATGGCACTATGCATATCTTCAAAATAATGTACATCATGTCTGACAACACAACATGGGTCATGCATGCTGCAAGGGTGTGCAGTTGAAACCTCACACTCCTATGTTGAGACTCATCATCAGTGCAAACAAATGTGAAGCCCTAACACAGTGCACAGGTCATGGCACAGGCAAGGTCACAACACATGTCACAGACCACCTTCCCACATGATGCACTAATCAATGTGCAGTATAAATAACGTGCACCCTAGATGAGCATGTGCATATTTGAATACACACAGACCAGGGGACACATGTGAAGGAGGGGAAGGGATGAAAAGGAGCACCAGCTGATTATGGGGAATTTAAAATACACTGCACATATAACCTGTCTGACCAGACACCCCAACTGTGGGAGTGTTTCCAGGCTTCTGAGCACCTCAAGAAGCAGGTGACACACAACACAACAAACAGGCATGTACCTCCCCCCTACTTGCTGCTGTCTCTCCTGCAACTGCCTATCGAGGTCGGGAAAGACCACAGCCAGGACCCGGAGCATGTGGGGGTGAGGTGACGGCTGCCGCCATGCCGGCGTGGAGCTTCCAGCTTCAGCTGGACCCGGGCTATACGCCGGGTCCAGCACCGGATGTCCTGCCACCTCTTCTGAATGTTGTGCAGCTTCCGGCGATGGCCCCCCACAGTCCTGACAGCCCTGACGATCTCCAGCCATATCTCTCCCTTCTCGTAGGCATACCTGTCAGGAAGACAAAGTTAAACAACATCACTACACCTGCTCCATCTCCCAGAGACACACACTTGCACACCATTGATAATGTGAACAGGGCATAGGATGCTGACAAGACTTGCATCATTGTCCATGTGAATTAGGCCTGTGGGCAAACCCCAATGCACTACATGGCATTGAAAGGCAACAGATGCAACACACTCACTGATCATGGCACACACTGGAGAACACATGCAACTGCAGGGTGTGGGACAGTACGTGGCAAGCAGTCACATGTCTAACTCCACTTAACAACCCCCAGCAGACCAGACAGACACACCCTAGCACAGATCACTCGCCCGTCACTGATAACAGTGGACACAACCCTCACTTTGCACATGTGCCACTTCACAAAGAGGTGTAGTAGGTGTTGTGCTCACTTTGCAAGTCAGGCACACACCACTGCTTACTAGTCACATCAGATGGCTATAGCTGCTCAAACGCCATGCATCTGTGGTGCAACACTTCACATACACACTCACCCAGATGACAAGGAAGATTCACACACTGCAATGTCCAAGAGATTAAACACATCATTTGTACAATATCCCCACAGGTCCCCACAAGTCATACACAGCTGTGAGTACAGTCAGCTGTCACTCTGGGGAGAACACTGTTACACCTCAGGACATTTTGGAATAAAGCCACCAAGGTCTTTCACGCCTAAATGTGTCACGCACTATGCAGTGAATGTCACAGGAAGCACAATGCAAGTTCGGAGTGAACTCACATGAACTACATCATGCTCTGCATGAGAGACACCACCATGTACACCCCCTGGGACAATCTCAAGACCACATTGCATCTCTGTCCCACCAATACACAATGCCTGTTGTGACACTCACACAACAGGTGCACAGTCAAAGGTACTGCAGTCAGCACTCACCTGCTCCCCTGGTCTCCCATACAGCTTGCTGTACTGTGGTAGGAGGGCATCCAGCAGGGCCTGGTTTTCCTCCTCAGTGAATCATAGCTGCCAAGGTTTCAGATTGCTATGTGTGACATTTTAATAATTTTAGAGTAATTATGAGTGACATTTCAATGACTATGAGTGACACTGTCTCGTGAGCAAAATTAAGCAATGAAGAGGAGGGAAACAATAATATCAGAAATGGCACACATTTGAGGAACGAGAAACTAAGTTAACTGCTGCAAAACGTAAGAAATATAAACAACTTCCATTGATCAGACTCTAGCTAAAATTATAGAAATTAGATAAAGCAGCTTGGAAGTGGTTGAAAATGTCATTATAATCAGCTGAGTGACTCAGTCTCACTCAACAGCCACCAGTGACCTGAGCTATAATGAAACTGAAAAACAACGCAGAGACGTACTGTGTGAGTGACAGGGGCATAGGCAAACTCAGAATAAGTCTAGAATGGAGTGCATTTGCTAGTAGGTGTCTGGGTAGGCACGTGATTGAGATGAGCCACACTCACACATAGAACTGGGTGCGCTCTCAGGTATGTTTGTACTGTCTGTTTTTATTAGTTTAAATGGTTAAAGTTCTCTGCAGTTTAAAATACCCTAATAAATCGAAAGTAATCAATGGCATTTATTTGAACGTCGTGAATAAACACGGCACAGTTTGTTCTATTTAATAAGAAGCTAGTGGGGTTTGATGTGCTGTGCTAGCTGCCCTGACCCGGGCAGACTGAGTGTTTCTGAATAAGTGAAAGATCCGCCATGGCCTTCATGTGCTACTTCTTATCTCTTTTCCTCTACTTGTGAGGAAGAGTGACGCTCTGAACAAACAAGGAGGCCCAATGAGGGAGTGGGTGGGGGGCTCCTTTACCAAGCAATAAAAAAACCTTTCCAGTCGCTTCAGAGCCCCGCGACCTCTCCCAAGGCTTCACCGAGGAGAGATAACCGAGGTACGGTGGAAGGGAGCTGCACGTGGGAGCTCAGCCAGCATCTCAATTTCGCGCACACAGGCTCTCTCTCCCACTGACCACGACCAGTCGTACATATGGCAATAGCAAAATTTCACTAACCTCACAGAAGAAGGGCCCTCCACCTCCAGTCTCTCCAGGCGGCCCCGGTGTCACTGACTTCACTCCGCGACGATCGGCTACAGTAAGATATTTCATGATTCAAAGGGGGCGGTAATAACAATAGCTAGCACGTGGTGCCCGAGCAGATTAAAGCCGGCGGACGGTGCCGTAGTTATAGACAGCACTACCTCTAAAGATGATGACATGCTGCGCCGCCCGCAAACTATCCAGCCGCATCGAACGCTCAAAATAAACTGCGCGCGCTTCTGAAGTGACGTCTCACCGTGATGACATCAGCCTGCCAGTAAGAGCCGAGCCGGGGCAGTTACATTCAACCTGGATACATTGTGCTAAAGCTGCGTTAGCTCATCTGAATCCCAAGCCTGCTGGAGCTGCCACAAACTCTGTTTTAATCAGGCTTGACAGTCAGGCTTGACAGTGACAACCTCAAGTACTGATAATGCACTTAGCTTTTAAATACGCTTATTTGCGTGACAATCCTTTAACATGCGGTAATGCGGAAATGTAACTAAAAATGTGTTAGTGTCACACCGGATGTGAGACACTTGGCAGGGCTGGTGAATGCTTGTGCCCTCTCCATGGTAAGTAAAATCAGAGTCCAGGGAATGCAGAGACAGCAGCAGCGTGGTGCACTCCTATGTTGTGCGGGCAAGTGCCCTCTCAAAGCCACCTGCAGCCTTAAATCAGTGCTGCTGAGGGGCTTTCAGTCTCAGGAGTACAGTGTGATAGGCCAGATTACTTTGCATCCTACGTTTCATCCAATCACTTTCAAAATAAGGCCCTGACACACATTTGCATGGTTCAAAATTTGAGCTTCAGCTCCACAACAATTTTGCAACATTGTATAGTTTTGCCCAACTGACTTTTGCAGGACACCTGTAGCACACACTCAAATCTCAGTATCCATTTTTTTTTAAAAACTGTTTATTAGCGACTGCGGAGAAATCATATTATCACAGTACAGTTATATACAATATCAGAAGTTTACAGTCTTTTCTATTTTGTCCCCAATAGCCCCACAATCCCATGGCCATGAAAGGAACAATCATCATACAGCAGGACCGTGGCATTCTGTACGCTCAATCAATACTCGCCCATTCAACAGTATCCCAACAGACCCCAACAGTTATTTTCCCCTCCCTCCCCCCCTGTGGTGTGAGTGTGCATAGTCATGCGGATACATCAAATGTTGCGTGGCCAACAGCTGCCGGACAGCCTCTTGAGGTTGACCGCGAGTGGGATGCGCGCTTCGCTGTTCCTAATCATCATCTTCATGTAGCAGTGTGGTATATAAATAAATAATACCGGATCTAGGTTTTACTGGACATAGCAATAACAGATAGCTCAATAAATAAAAGTCAAGATTCGAGGTAGTAGGAGTTTGCAGGTTTAATACAGCATAAAGGACTGGAACAGGACAACCTGCATAGGAATAGGATGGCAGGGCCCGGCAGCTGCCGGGGCTGGATATGGGATGAGCGCGCTAACTTTAATAACAGTACACAAGTATATATACTAAAACAGTTGCAATTGCAATACATACAATAGGCGGAGCAGTGGGTGTGGTCAATAGCAGTCGCGAAAGATAAGAGTGAAAGTGGGTGTAACAAGAGGCGTGTACATAGACATGTGATGTAAACGTAACAGAATATGTCATAAATGGGGCGGAAACATGGAGGGGGCTACCTAAGGAGCCGGGACCTCTGACCTAATGGTGCGCGCAAACTGACAATGACGTGTTACTAGGAGAAGCTGGGGGCTATGAACTCTGTGCTAGGAGCAGAGACTGAAGTCTGGAGAGTCAGGGCGACACGTACCTAAACCCTATCTAGTATCTAATGTTTAGAGGACATGTTGATATAAACTAAGAGTCAGGAGGGGAGAGGCTAACAGACTCTAAGACTGGAGCATGCATTATTCTACATGTAGTGCGTGATGAAGAATATTAAATGACCATTAATACAGTATTTCTCTTACATGGAGACGTAAAGGCTAGACAATGACGGAAACTATTGATGCGATTCAGTAGCTTAGGAATGCAGAGAAGGAGGGCTGGACTGATAACTAGAATCATAACATACTCTTGGCAGACTCAGAGGCAGAGCCAGGCCGAGCCGGGCACTGTGAGGCAGGAAGTAAGTGAAGGGTCGAGGATACAGGTGGGGGCTGTATCGCTCCTCAGCGAGGGTTCAGGAGACAGAAGCTGAATCTGGTGTCCGGGCCCTTTTGAGGCCTAGAAACGGGGACTTTACAATGAAATAACGTGCACACTGAGAAACGTGGCAACGTAACTTTACATAGGCCTAATATTCGTAGTATTCACGAGAACTGGAAACTGGCATACTAGAGATGGACACAACTATAATTGCATCTTAAATCGAACAGGGGGAATACATATGCATATTAATCATGTACACATAACATAAGATGGAGGACACGTAGGGACACAGAACATGGCAAAATTTACTTTTCCACATTCCCTCCTTGTCACTACGTTTCCATCAGGAAACATCAATATTCATGATACCATCTATCATTTCATACAGTATCATTTGCTCGTCTCGAATTTTCTTGGAACGGGGTTTAGAACGGGACTTAGGACTAGGAATACAAGAGGTAGCACAAATGCCGCAAATCGCAGGGCCACATTGTATACAGAGGCAGCAACTGAATATGATCGCTACTGCAATACCCAGAAATGACAATACTTTCCATCCCCAGGCGGAAATTATATTCCAGAACCAACCGGACCATGTCCAGGTGCCTGGATCTTGGTGTAACATATGGGCAATTTTATGGAGTCTGGTTATGGCTGAATAAACAGACGGCGCGTTATTAGGAATGAAAATGCAGCAACTAGATCCGATGACTCTACATGCCCCGCCCCTATCGGCCAGTATGACGTCAAGGACGAGACGATTCTGGAGCACGACAATTCTCATAAAGGATTGCTCTTCGGTCAAGTTACCTAGAGCAGAAGTAGTCTCAGTCACTACTGCTTCGAGGGTTCTGGTTAATCTACGTATCAGTTTACTATTTACAACAGTGCCTAAGTAGGGGAAGACACCTTTATTGATATCTATGTATTGTTCTAGAGCAGTTTCAGTATAATCGACAATCGGGAGGTCTCTTTTGTGTCTAGTATGTACTAGGTGGGAATTCCTATGGTAGTCAGGTGGGGCTAGAAAAACTGGTGGCAGTAGGAAGGCAATGTAACAGGTTCCCTCCCAATCGAGGGGCAAACGAACATATGCGGTCTGACCACAAACAAAATAAGAATGACGTGAAGCTTTGAAAATAGATTTCCTACTGTCACTATACTTGACAATAGTAGTACAATCACTATGGCCTACATGTACGGAACCATTATTTCGGACACATAATTCGCCTTTGACTGGTAATACTGATATAGTAGGTAGGTCTGGAGTAGAATCAGACTGAACATTCAGGACCATGAAATTCGAAGAATAATTACCTAAATTATAAACTTCATTTTCTAGGTAAGCGCCGCGATATTGAGGCTGCTCCTGATCGAATTTATATGCTGCTAACTAGCGCGAGCACAGCGCTTTTTAAAACGCGGAAATAATTAATTAATTATCATTTTTAAAATTAATCGAAGGGTCCTGTTTTCTGGTGGGGTTTGAGTTAGGACATACCCACACTCTAATCGGAGATTGCACCGCTGTTGAGCGGGTCTTTTGCTGCTTTCTTGCTTTCTTGGGGTGGGAGCCATCTTGGGGGAGGAAGCGCCGCTTTGGGACGCCATTGTGGTTGACAGCCTAGTTGCTGCCTGGCCACCTTGCACGCTCGAGGCTACTTAAGCTGAGAAGCACAGGGCTTCTTCTTGCTAGGTAAGCGCCGCGATATTGAGGCTGCTCCTGATCGAATTTATATGCTGCTAACTAGCGCGAGCACAGCGCTTTTTAAAACGCGGAAATAATTAATTAATTATCATTTTTAAAATTAATCGAAGGGTCCTGTTTTCTGGTGGGGTTTGAGTTAGGACATACCCACACTCTAATCGGAGATTGCACCGCTGTTGAGCGGGTCTTTTGCTGCTTTCTTGCTTTCTTGGGGTGGGAGCCATCTTGGGGGAGGAAGCGCCGCTTTGGGACGCCATTGTGGTTGACAGCCTAGTTGCTGCCTGGCCACCTTGCACGCTCGAGGCTACTTAAGCT
This sequence comes from Lissotriton helveticus, assembly GCF_964261635.1. Taxonomy (NCBI): domain Eukaryota; kingdom Metazoa; phylum Chordata; class Amphibia; order Caudata; family Salamandridae; genus Lissotriton; species Lissotriton helveticus. The sequence continues at coordinate 18,761,735 of NC_136068.1, read as the reverse complement.
GAGAAGCACAGGGCTTCTTCTTGCTAGGTAAGCGCCGCGATATTGAGGCTGCTCCTGATCGAATTTATATGCTGCTAACTAGCGCGAGCACAGCGCTTTTTAAAACGCGGAAATAATTAATTAATTATCATTTTTAAAATTAATCGAAGGGTCCTGTTTTCTGGTGGGGTTTGAGTTAGGACATACCCACACTCTAATCGGAGATTGCACCGCTGTTGAGCGGGTCTTTTGCTGCTTTCTTGCTTTCTTGGGGTGGGAGCCATCTTGGGGGAGGAAGCGCCGCTTTGGGACGCCATTGTGGTTGACAGCCTAGTTGCTGCCTGGCCACCTTGCACGCTCGAGGCTACTTAACCCTGCCCTCATGCAGGCGCGCAGCGTATGCGCGCAGCGTGGGCGCGCCGGAGGCTCGCCAGAGGCAAGCCCATCTGTGCCCATCAGGGACCAGACGGGACCCGGGGCCACGACCCCTGGTACTCGCTTGGTATACACCAGAGGTGAGTTGGAGTCTTTGAACTCCCGTAATCTTGATATTAGCCCAGAATGTGCTGCCATTCTTGTGCGCGAGAGACTCCTGTCTGGCCCTACTCCCCAGTCGGGTCGGAAGGTGATAAGTCAGGCTCGAGGCTTACGCTTTGGCCTACTTAACACTCGCTCCCTGCAACGACACAATTTAGAGGTGTTCACCCTTCTAGAAGGAGGAGAACTAGATCTCCTGGGACTCACCGAGACATGGTTAGAGGACTCCTCTATGCCGGATCTGGTTGCTTCCCTACCACCCGACTTCTCGGCACTTTTCCATAATAGATCCGGAGCCAAGAGGGGGGGAGGTGTTGCCCTCCTGTACAACTCACACCTATTGGTCGAAAAGGTCCTGATGGAAAATTTAGCGGGTGCGGAAGTGATGGGTGTTAAGCTGTGGAAAAGTAAATTTTGTCATGTTCTGTGTCCCTACGTGTCATCCATCATATGTTATGTGTGCATGACCAATATGCATATGTACTCCCCATGTCCGATTAATGACGCAATTATAGTTGTGTCCACCTCTGGTATGTCATTTTCCAGTCCCCGTGAATACTACGAATATCAGGCTTATGTAAAGTAATGTTGCCACGCTTCTCAGTGTGCACGTTATTTCATTATAAAGTCCCCGTTTCCAGGCCTCAACAGGGCCCGGACATCAGATTCAGCTCCTGTCTCCTGAACCCTTGCTGAGGAGCGATTCAGCCCCCACCTGTATCCTCGACCTTTCACTTACTTCCTGCCTCGCAGTGCCCGGTGCAGCTTGGCTCAGTCTCTGAGTCTGCCAAGACTATGTTATGATTCCCGTTATCAGTTTAGTCCTCCTTCTCTGCATTCCTAAGCTACTGAACTGCATCAATAGTTTCCGTCATTGTCTAGCCTATGCGGCTCCATATTAAGAGAAATACTGTATTTAATGGTCATTTAATATTCTTCATCACGCACTACATGTAGAATAAATGCATGCTCTAGTCTTAGAGTCAATTAGCTTTTCCCCTCATGACTTCTAGTTTATATCAACATGTTCCCTAAACATCAGATACTAGATAGGGTTTAGGTACATGTCGCTCCGACCCTCCAGACTTTAGTCTCTGCTCCTAGCACAGAGTTCATAGCCCCCAGCTTCTCCTCGTAACACGTCATTACCAGTTTGCGCGCACCACCAGGTTAGAGGTCCCGGCTCCTTAGGTAGCCCCCTCCTATGTTTCCGCCCATTCATGACATATTCTGTTACGTTTGCATCACATGTCTGAGTTACACCTTCTTTTTACTCTTATCTTTCGCGACTGCTACGCGTCACGCCTTCTGCTCCACCCACTGCTACGCCTACTGCAATGTAATGCTATGTGTTTGCGCTATGTATATATGCTCATGTATTGTTATTAAAAGTCAGCGCGCTCATCCCAGCCCCAGCAGCTGCTGGGCCCTGTCATCCTATTCCTATGCAGGTTGTCCTGTTCCTGTCCTTATGCTGTATTAAACCTGCAAAACTCCTACTACCTCGAATCTTGACTCTTATTTATTGAGCTATCTGTTATGATATATGTCTAGTCAAAAAAAGGGTATTATTTATTTATTTACCACATAATGGCGCCCGAATAGGGACTTGCCCTTTCCCCACGCGTCGGTGAAGCCACGCCGACCCCCTGACCCTCTGCAGTCGTGACGGAACTCTTCTGCGCAGTGGCAGATATTTCTGCTCAAGTATCCCTCAGGCCCACGGAGGAGACGGAGGAGGCGGTCCAGCATCCAGACGAGACGGTGGAGGAACGCGGCGAGTCCCGACCAGAGCCCAAGCCAAGAGTCCAAGGTCCGAGGTATCCGGAGGTCCACCCGTAACTGAAGTCCGAAGTCCGAAGTTCGTCGTCATCGTCGTAGCAGTCCAGTCCAGTCCGAGGCCTTCCGTTCTTGCTGCCCGGTGAGTACCGTTACTGGGGTGGTATCTAGACAGGGTCAATTTGATTGACTCTGGTCTGTGGGTTGGTGGTACACAGTCCCACAAACGAAGTGTCCACTTCGGTGGATGCGGGTCCTGACGTGTCTCTTTAAAGAGACCGGTAAGTTTCGTGCTGTTTCAGCAGTGCATCTAGTTTCTGTTCTAGTCAGTTCTGTTCTCGAGAAATTTCAAGTATTTCCAGGTAGTATTCTGTCCGAACTGTTATTTTAAATGTTTTTCATGTATTCTAATGTCGTGGTATGAATGGGAAATAAGTATCGTGTTTATTGTGTATTGTATTGTGTCTAGATTACAGTTCAGTCATGCCTATATTTTCCAAGTTACGTCAGTTAAAGACTAGAAAGGGTCTGCTGGAAGCAGCAGTTCCCGTCCCGCCCAGGGACAGTCCAGGTCACTTTATGTATCAGAAACATGGCATAAGTGCCATATTGTATCTAGATTTATGGGTAGAGTATACCAAACAGTTAGAAGAAAAGTATAGATGGCCCGTATCGGGTACATGGGATGCGGAATGCATCATGCGAGTAGAGGAGGCATTATGGAAAAAGAAAGCCAGACAATCACAGAAAGATGCCATCGAGTTATGGCGCAAAGAAGCTCATAAAAAAACCGAAAGAGAAATCAGAAAGTCAGAACTGAGTAGAGAATCCCAAGAACGAGCCCAAGAAAGAGAATTAATCGAGATAGGTGAACGAGTTAGAACTGAGCAATCAGACAGACAGAGGAATGCCCTCATTAAGGGTATGTATCCTCTTCTTGCTGAGGGCTTGCCAAAAGCGACCCCAGAGGCATCCAGTAATTTCCCGCCACCATTAGTTCCGACCAAGCTACGTCACAAACCGACCGCAGCTGATATTTTTATTTCGTCCTATCTGGACGACACAGTCCCCGAATATGCAAATCCTGTTCGCACTCCGCCAGTCCCTGTAAACCAGGTAATTCCTGCTCCTCCAGACACCGGGGTGCCCTTAACAGCCCCCCCGGGTCAGCCCGCCATACAAGTCCAGCCCACGTTACAATTACCCACCCTGCCAGGACGAAAAGCATCAGTTGATGATTCCAGTTTAGGGGCCGCAGGAGGAGGTCTTCCTCAAACTCCGCCGCCATACAAGCGTTTATCAGCACTCGAATTACATGCTCAAGCATCACAGCGTACTCCCAAGAGTAATAAGTCTGTTGCAGAGATCAGGCAAACCCTTGGCGAATGTGTCTATGACCCAGTTCCAGGCGAGTTTAATATGGTTTTATATTCCGTACGCGTAAGGAGAGTGACCGAGTATCTAGTCACCCTGCCGAATATGAAAGAAGATCTAGACAGGATATATCGTTTCATCCGTACAGGGGATGACCCACAAAGTATTAGTGATGCCATGTCTCAAAGGAAAGCCGAGATTCAGCGCATGATATTAAAGTTCTTAATTAACTGTCTAATAAGAGAACAGGATTACCCGTCTAAAGACCCGGAAGAAATGAAAACTCTAACAAAGTGGAGTGATAATATAGCCGAAGGAAAGCACAATACCATTGGTGCCATGGAAAGTATGTACAAGAAAATCCGTAGAGAGATAATAAAGATACACGAACAGCGTAAAGCAGCACAAGTAAGCGAGAAAGAAAGTACCTCTGATCCTGAAGAGGAAGACGACGAGAATACTGCCAGAATAGCGTATGTAGGAAAATCTAGATTTCCAGATCGCCATTTACGTCTAGAACACAAGCCAATTTTCCATCATCCAGCACCAGAACAAGGTTCCCTAGAACAAGTATTTCAAGCTACCGATCACATTCTGAAATCACGAATCGGTTATAGTGAGTTAAGTACTATGCATGAACAGGAACTAGTCCGATCGGCAGTCAGATGGATTACTGATTCTACCACTTTTCCAGACGAAATAGTGGCACAAATGTTCCTGAAAATGCCCCCAGCCGAGCAGCGACTGGTGGGTATGTATATGATTCAGCACCTCATTACTCTGTATGAGGGTCAACATTCTGATCCAGGCCCGTTACATGATATCCTGAACGAGTTACTCCAGTACAGATGGAGAGGTCTAGGTACCGATTTAATTAGTGTCATTCTAGAACAACGCCACAAATATAGAACATTCTTGAACCCGCATTTTGTCCATGTCTCACCCCCAGAAAGTAAATCATTCTACATAGACAGACAGAATCCGTTACGAGAAGTCCACCCAGTCAGAGGAGCGGGTGGCGAAATGCAGCGAGTGTTTGTATACACTCCGATCACAAAGATGGAACTCCTCGAAATGAAGAAATTAATTCCCTGTCATGACAAAGATCCAGCAGGGTTCCATAGAGAATTAAAAGACATGCTCCGTATGGGAGAATACACTTACCCAGATATCATTAAAATGTTAAAGGTTCTGCTACCCGCAGGGGTGTATGAAAAGCTAAAGGAAAAAGAATGGGAGGTGGGAGAGAAAAAGATAGATTGGGCAGTCCTAGAAGCAGAAGATAAGATACGTGTACCAGGTACTGGTCTTGGAGAGAAATGTAAAGAATTACCAGAATTATTAATTCAAGTTTTACCCAGATTATTAACAACTAGAAAAGAAGACTGGGATGCAATCTCAGCCTGTAAACAGAAACAAGATGAAGATATTAGTGATTTTTATTCTAGGTTTGAAAAATGCTTTAGTATCAACAGTGGCCTCAAGACAAGTAGTGAGTCATACCCTCACCTTTTCGTTACCAAATTAGTCGAGAATTCAAGTCCACCAATTAAAAACCGAGTTCTGAAAGTCGAAAGTACCTGGCAAGCAAATACTCCGTCCCAGATGCTCCAGATGCTCCAGTACCACCAGAATAGAATCAGGGAAGAGCAAGAACACGAGAGAAAACGTATGAAAGACACGAAAATGAAAGTACTAGTTGCACAATCTGTTCCTCAAGACAGTCAGAAGAGGGGTCAGAATCAAGCCAGTCATCCTGCAGCTCCCGTTAAAGGGAACTGCAATTATTGTAAACAGCCAGGTCATTTTATAAATGAGTGTGCAGTTCTGAAACACAACATAGCTACTGGTAAGACTAAAGAAAGACCACGTCCGCCTAGACAGGAACAAGTTTCACAGATTCCTCAGCCACAGAATGCACAACAGACAGTTACAGTACCGCAGCCTATTGCTGCAACACAGCATGTTACATCGCAGATGTACCAGTATGCACAGTCTGAGTATCCAGAGTACCAGCCATATTCATGAAACAGCCTAGAGAGGGAGGTAGGCTTGCCTCTCATCGAGATACCTGTAGATCAAGAAGGTCCCTATGTTCACAGTCAAGTATTAGGGAAAGACAGAAAGTTTTTGATTGATACAGGGGCAAGTAGGACCACAATTAGTCATGCCGAAGTTCCAGGGGCTCCGCTCTCAGGCTCAAGAAATGTTTCCCTTGGATTTTCAGGAAAGCCTATCGTTAATGAGATTTCAAAGCCAGTCACTCTAGAAGTAGGTCCATTGTCCCGCACTACTGATCTGTTACTTACTAAGTCATGTCCAGAAAATCTATTAGGCATTAAAACACTGAAAGAGTTAGGTGCAGTTATATGTTGTTCCCCAGAGGGAATACGATTGTTCCTACGTGACTTTAAGGGTCACTATGTATTACGAGATTTTGATTCCAGACTGTCTAAAGTTCCGCAGCATTTATGGGCGCAAGGTCCAACTGATGTAGGTTATATGCAAATCACACCCCATCGTGTGACTCTCAAACCAGGTGTAGTGTTACCACGAATCAGGCAGTATAGATTGCCACCTGAGACTGTAGCAGCCTTATCCAAAATTATAGACGAGCTCATGGCTCAAGGAGTAGTTGTAGAAACTGACTCCAATGTATGTAACTCTCCGATCATTCCAGTCATGAAACGTACTGATCCAAATGCACCCCCAGTATATCGATTAGTGATTGATTTACGGGAACTTAACAAATGTATTATTCCTCAGTACCCAGTTGTCCCAGATATCTCTTCCCTATTGACAGCCATTGATTCCGAAGCCACGTTCTTCACTGTCATAGACCTCAAGAACGCATTTTTTAGTGTTCCCATCCATCCAGACAGCCAGTTTCTTTTCGGTTTTTGTTTAAATGGAAGGAGCTATATGTTTACACGAGCTCCTCAAGGTTTCACAGAAAGCCCTAGTATTTACAGTCAAGCACTTAAGAGACAACTAGATAATATTCACATGCCAACTGACACTGCGCTGCTCCAGTATGTCGATGATCTACTGATCACAGCCCGTTCTGAACGTGACTGCGAGCGAGCGTCACTGACGGTTCTGTATTTCCTAGCCGAGATGGGGCACAAGGTGTCCCCTTCGAAGCTTCAATTCTGTGTCCAGCAAGTGGTCTACTTAGGACACTTACTGTCCAAGAGGGGTAGGCAGTTGACACCAGACCGTATCCAGTTAATAGCGAGTCTTCCTCAGCCCAGGACCCAGAAGGAGGTACGTGCCTTTATCGGCCTTACTTCTTATTGCAGACAATGGATTCCTCAGTATGCATTTCTAGCCAAGCCACTGATACAGTTAACGACACAGGAGGCAGCCGCATCGACTGTTCTCCCTTGGACATCTGAACATACACTTAGTTTCAACGAGTTAAAGAAAGCTTTATGCCAAGCTCCAGTTCTAGCTACACCGAACTACAGTAAGCCTTTTACACTTTTCGTTACTGAACGTGAAGGTACAGCATTATCTGTTCTTACACAAGATCAAGCAGGACAATACAAGCCGTGTGCTTATTTTTCGAGCACACTAGATCCAGTAGCCCAGGCTCTGCCTGCGTGCCTCAAGTCAGTTGCAGCCACAGCCCTAGCTATCAGACAAAGTGATTCCATAGTTTTAGGACACTCCCTGACAGTACAAGTCCCACACTCCGTGGAAGTTCTTTTAAACCGAACACAAACACAGCACTTGACAATTGCACGTTTAACAGGTTATGAATTGACACTGTTTCAGCCACACATAGAAATTAGACGCTGCAACGTCCTGAATCCTGCTACACTGTTACCATCAGCTAGTTCAAATTCTGCCACACATGATTGTGTGGAAGTAGTCAACATTACGACAAAGCCAAGACAAGACCTGACAGACATTCCGTTACCAGATCCTGACCTGACACTTTATGTGGATGGTTCATGTATGAGAACTAGTACAGGAGAACTAGTCGCCGCGTATGCAGTGACTACTGACACCGAAGTTATTGAAACACACCGTATTGATACCCTGTCCGCTCAAGCAGCAGAGCTAGTTGCTCTGACACAAGCCTGTATACACGCCAAGAACCTGAAAGTTAATGTTTACACAGATTCACGTTACGCATTTGGAGTTGTACACGACTTTGGAGTGCTCTGGCAGGAGAGAGGTTTCATGACTTCTCATGGAACCAAGATTCAGCATGGTATCCTTATCCAAGCTCTGTTAGATGCAATACATTTACCGACATCTATCGCTATCATGAAATGCAAAGCACATACGAAAGCTACTGACATTATTTCCCAAGGTAATGATCTAGCAGATCGCACAGCCAAGCTTACAGCACAGACTCTAGACAGTCCAGTTAACATGACACACACTCCAGATCTGACTACATGTATGACAGTTAAGGACCCTACTCAAGATGTCATAGATATCCAGTTACATGCTACTCCCGATGAAACCAAGAAGTGGTCTGAACAAGGAGGGGTCCAGACAGATCAAGGATGGGTGACGAAGGGTAGGACCGCATGGTTTCTCCCCGACTCTATGGTTCAAGTCATCATTAATACCGCACATAGTCCAGCACATTTAGGAGAAAAAGCAATGTTAGACAGTATCCAGAACATTTGGTTCAACAAGCATTTACGAGATGCAGCCAAGCAGAAAGTCCGTACCTGTATGATATGTTGTCAGTTTAATCCAGGTAAAAGTGTCCCGGTGGAACAAGGGGGATTCCAGCCCCCTGACCACCCCTTTGAAGTCCTCCAGATGGATTATATTCAGATGGAGCGATGTCGAGGTTTCAAGTATGTCCTTGTAGTTGTATGCGCTTTGTCCAGATGGACAGAAGCATATCCAGTCCCAGATTACACAGCCGCGACCACTGCCAAGCAGTTGGTTCGTGAGTTTTTCCCTCGATATGGACTCCCTAGAGTCGTATATTCTGATAACGGTCCGCCATTCTCATCTGAGTTGATGAAGCACGTTTCCCTGTTGTTAGGGTACCAGTGGAAGTTCCATTGTGTACGCCATCCTGAAGCAGCCGGTCTAGTCGAGAGACATAATCAGACTCTGAAAATTCGAATTGCCAAAATATGTAAAGATAAGGGTGTGGACTGGCTAGTAGCTCTGCCAGTTGCTTTGTTTTATATGCGCATGGTCGCACATTCCAGATCAGGTCTGTCCCCGTATGAGGTCGTATTCGGCCGCCCCCCTAACATGTGGGGTACTCCTAGACCCCGAAGTATTACTGATGTTTCATGTAATATGCTGACAGATTACCTAGCTTCCTTGATGTCTGCCCTCAACTCATGTCGTTCACAGGTTGCCGCCACATTTCCAGACAATACCGAGGTGGCACCGCATGAAATCGTTCCAGGTTCGATGGTGCTCGTACGCAACTTTGACAGATCAAGTCCGCTGGAGCCACGTTGGAAGGAGCCCCGTCAGGTCCTCCTCACCACCCGTACAGCTGTGAAATTGGAAGGACGCCGCGGCTGGGTGCACCTTTCGCACGTCAAGAAATTCTACGGATTAAAACCGGTCTCCAAGAACATTTCCCAGGATATCAAGACTTGTCAAAACATTGTTCCTAAGGACTGTCCCGCAAATGACATTGACACAACCCCTCCCCTGTTAGAGAAAACTCCGCAACAGGAGTATAAACAGAAATTAAGGTCTAGTAAAATAAGTCAGCCAGTTTGATTGTCTAAGTCCTCCCCTAGGTGAAACGGTTAGACTGTTTCTGACATGTATAAAATAGACCCCCATAGTGAGAGAGTTAGTCCAAACTCAATCCGATGTATCGTTTTTCTAAGTTTCATATTATTTCTCAGCCTTTTGATATCCTGCACTAGTTACGCATTTTTCCTGTGTTTTCCAGTTCCTCATGTAAATAAGCCTTCTAATGTTACAGTAGAGCACACGTTTAGTGATCTGCCTCCTCACGAATATTCATACCGCCTCGCTATGCGTAACAATACATTTATCCGCATGTTGCATTATTCACATCAAACCAGCAATGCCACTAATTGTTGGGTGTGTGGTCGACTGCCCCCTTTCCAGACGTCAAAGGGAGTTCTGCCACTTTTTCCTTATCCTTTTTCACATAATGGTTCGTGTGGAGCATGGTCCACGTTAACGTCATCCTTAACAGATATGTCTTTTCTTAACAGCACATGTTTCCCAGACAAGCAAGGTTTCCCCCACAGAACAGGTTTAGATCTAGAAAATGAAGTGTATAATTTAGGTAACTATTCTTCGAATTTCATGGTCCTGAATGTTCAGTCTGATACTACTCCAGACTCACCTGCTATTTCAGTACTACCAGTCAAAGGCGAATTATGTGTCCGTAATTATGGTTCTGTACACGTAGGACATAGTGATTGTACTACTATTATCCAGTATAGTGACAGTGGGAAATCTATTTTTAAAGCTTCACGTCATTCTTATTTTGTTTGTGGTCAAACTGCATATGTTCGTCTGCCCCTCGATTGGGAGGGAACCTGTTACATTGCCTTCCTACTGCCACCTGTTTTCCTAGCCCCACCTGACTACCATAGGAATTCCTTCCTAGTACATACTAGACACAAGAGAAATCTCCCGATTGTCGATTATACTGAAACTGCTGCAGAACAATTCATTGATATTGATAAAGGTGTGTTCCCTTATTTAGGTACAGTTGTAAACAGTAAGCTAATCCGTAGGTTAACAAGAACCCTTGAAGCAGTAGTAGATGAGACTGCCTCCGCTCTAGGTAACTTAACCGAAGAGCAATCCTTTATGAGAATTGTTGTGCTCCAGAATCGTCTCGTCCTTGACGTCATACTGGCCGATAGGGGCGGGGCCTGTAGAGTCATCGGATCCAGTTGTTGCATTTTCATTCCAAATAACGCGCCGTCTGTTTATTCAGCTATAACCAGACTCCATAAAATAGCCCATCTATTACACCAGGATCCAGGCACCTGGACATGGTCCGGTTGGTTCTGGAATATAATTTCCGCCTGGGGATGGAAAGTCCTGTCCTTTCTAGGTATCGCAGTAGCGATCATATTCAGCTGCTGTCTCTGTATACAATGTGGCCCTGCGATTTGCGGCATGTGTGCTACCTCTTGTATTCCTAGTCCCAAGCCCCGTTCTAAATCCCGTTCCAAGACAATTCGAGATGAACAAATGGTACTGTATGAAATGATAGATGGTATCATGAATATTGATGTTTCCTGATGGAAACGTAGTGACAAGGAGGGAATGTGGAAAAGTAAATTTTGTCATGTTCTGTGTCCCTACGTGTCATCCATCATATGTTATGTGTGCATGACCAATATGCATATGTACTCCCCATGTCCGATTAATGACGCAATTATAGTTGTGTCCACCTCTGGTATGTCATTTTCCAGTCCCCGTGAATACTACGAATATCAGGCTTATGTAAAGTAATGTTGCCACGCTTCTCAGTGTGCACGTTATTTCATTATAAAGTCCCCGTTTCCAGGCCTCAACAGGGCCCGGACATCAGATTCAGCTCCTGTCTCCTGAACCCTTGCTGAGGAGCGATTCAGCCCCCACCTGTATCCTCGACCTTTCACTTACTTCCTGCCTCGCAGTGCCCGGTGCAGCTTGGCTCAGTCTCTGAGTCTGCCAAGACTATGTTATGATTCCCGTTATCAGTTTAGTCCTCCTTCTCTGCATTCCTAAGCTACTGAACTGCATCAATAGTTTCCGTCATTGTCTAGCCTATGCGGCTCCATATTAAGAGAAATACTGTATTTAATGGTCATTTAATATTCTTCATCACGCACTACATGTAGAATAAATGCATGCTCTAGTCTTAGAGTCAATTAGCTTTTCCCCTCATGACTTCTAGTTTATATCAACATGTTCCCTAAACATCAGATACTAGATAGGGTTTAGGTACATGTCGCTCCGACCCTCCAGACTTTAGTCTCTGCTCCTAGCACAGAGTTCATAGCCCCCAGCTTCTCCTCGTAACACGTCATTACCAGTTTGCGCGCACCACCAGGTTAGAGGTCCCGGCTCCTTAGGTAGCCCCCTCCTATGTTTCCGCCCATTCATGACATATTCTGTTACGTTTGCATCACATGTCTGAGTTACACCTTCTTTTTACTCTTATCTTTCGCGACTGCTACGCGTCACGCCTTCTGCTCCACCCACTGCTACGCCTACTGCAATGTAATGCTATGTGTTTGCGCTATGTATATATGCTCATGTATTGTTATTAAAAGTCAGCGCGCTCATCCCAGCCCCAGCAGCTGCTGGGCCCTGTCATCCTATTCCTATGCAGGTTGTCCTGTTCCTGTCCTTATGCTGTATTAAACCTGCAAAACTCCTACTACCTCGAATCTTGACTCTTATTTATTGAGCTATCTGTTATGATATATGTCTAGTCAAAAAAAGGGTATTATTTATTTATTTACCACAAAGCTGCAATCAGGAACGGATTGTCTGCTGATTATGTTAGTTTATCGCCCTCCGTGGACTACGCCTGAATTCCCTGACTTGTTCATAAGACTGGCACAGGACATTCGCTCAAGATATGACAAGGTAATGATAATGGGGGATTTTAACTACCATTGGGAGAAGGTCCCAAAAGATGGTCAGGCGTTACAGATAGATGAGGCGCTAACCTCATTAGACCTGGTTCAACAAGTAAGAGGCCCAACACATGCCAAGGGACACACCCTAGACTTGGTGTGGACGACAGTTCCTGTTCAGGACACGGTTGCGGCTCAGCCATGCGTATGGTCCGACCACTACTTGGTGAGAGGCAAGGTTATGGCGAACAGACAGGAAACAACAATTAAAGGAGGTTGGAAGGCAGTTAGGAAGTGGAATAAGATCGATGGGGAAAAAATGATAAATTTACTTCGCACCAACCCCCTTGCTAACAATCGCCCCCTCAACCCAGAGGTCCTTTGTGGGGCGCTCATGGACAAACTTCAGAATGCCACAGACAAAGTTGCACCAATCTGTAGGGTGAACCGTTCGGATAGGAAACGAGGGGCCCCGTGGTACAATGAGTCACTTAGAGCTCAGAAACGGGGGCTACGTAAACTGGAAAGATCCTGGCGGAAAAATTACAGTCTTGACTCTCGCAGCAACTATCTACGGGCTCTCGCTGGTTATAAGCAAGCGATTATAGCCAGGAAGTCCGAGTTCTACGAGGAGAGGATTTCTTCGGCTACGAACCCTCAGAAAGAAGTCTTCCGAGTCCTTACGGAGCTCAGGAAGAATAAGGAACAGTCCCCGGACTTTAGTCAGGAGGATTGTCAGAAGTTCCAGGATTTCTTCACCAACAAAGTCATTGATTTGGTCACTGAAATTGCGGCAACCTCGCAAATTGACTGTCCACCGGTGGATGTCCCAGCCATACTGCCAATTACAATCCCGCTTTCTAATCTACCCTTGATTACTAAGGATAGTTTAGTCTCCCTCACGGGACGGGTTAAGTCCGGCTCTAGATCGGATCCATGCCCACCTGAAGTGTTCAAACTCGCACTCCCGGGCATTGAGGATGACGTGCTGAGTCTCCTGAACCTCTCTTTACAAACTGGCCAAGTGCCATCCGCCTTCAAGGAAGCTCGTCTGATTCCCTTATTAAAAAAACCAGGGGCAGACGCAAAATGTCTGAAGAACTTCAGACCAATTTCCCAGCTACCATTCTTGGCGAAGGTTCTGGAGCAGCATGTCCTTATCACCCTTTCTGAACATCTGGAAAGCAACATGCTGCTAGAGCCGAATCAAGCAGGTTTCCGTGCGAACCACAGCACGGAGCTGGTGATGTTGTCAATCGTAGACGAACTTAGGAACAGAGCAGACAAGAAAATCCCGGGGGCCCTGGTGCTGTTGGACCTCTCCGCGGCATTTGATACTGTGTGTCATGAACAACTACTGTCGCGGATGAGGGATATCGGCATTCAGGGCATAGCACTGGCATGGTTCACATCCTTCCTTCAAGGGAGGACGCAGAAAGTGCAATTAGGTGACATGCTTTCTACCGCAACCTCGATCACTTGCGGAGTCCCACAAGGGTCTGCTCTGTCACCCCTATTATTCAATATATACCTACAGCCTTTGATTAGAATGCTTAATCAAATGGACTGTCAGGTATATAACTACGCAGATGACACCCAGATCATCATCCAGCTGGAGGATAGCCAGAATGCCTTTACCAGACTGCAAAACATTCTGAGAAGCACAGCCAACTGGATGTCCGGCAACTCCATAAAAATCAACCCGGACAAAACCGAGGTGTTGCCGATTACCATCGCTGGCAACCCTTGGTGTGATCGTTTCTGGCCGGGGGAGTTGGGCACGCCTCCAGAACCGGCGGAGGTGGTTAAGAGTCTGGGCATCCAGGTGGACAGTAAGCTGTCCATGAAGAAGCAAGTCACAGCCGTGGTGGGCTGTTGCGTCGGCCTCCTTCGCCAACTTAGGAAAGTTTCCCCACTGCTCTCTTTTTCCACCTTAAGGAGCGCGGTTTCTGCAATGATTTTGGCCAGGCTGGATTATGGCAATTCATTGTATATAGGACTCCCACAGGGCCTCCTGAATAGAATGCAGACGGTCATGAATGATGCTGCTAGGCTCATTTTCAAGAGACCAAGGAGTACCCAGGCATCCCCCCTCCTGCGGGAACTACATTGGTTGCCAGTGAGGCAGAGATTAATGTTCAAGGGGCTCTGCATTGTACACAAGGCGCTTCATGGGAGAGCACCCACCTATTTGAAATCTCGTCTGTCCCTTTACAAACCAGGGAGGGCGCTTAGATCGGCTGACTCCATCTACCTGGTTCAGCCACGCTGTAGACTGACTACCGTGGGTGGACGCGCTTTTTCACATACTTTGCCAGCTATGTGGAATAAATTACCGCTGAAACTCCGCAATGAAAAGAAACTAATGCCTTTCCGCAAACAACTAAAAACTGTGCTTTTCCAGCAAGCGTGGGGTGGCCGATAAATGTAATTTGATGCATCTTTTTATTGTTTAGCTGACCCTAACAAAGCGCTTAGAGACCCCTGGGTTATAGTGCGCTATACAAGTCACAATAAATAAATAAATAAATAGATCTAACCCTGTTCTGTGGGGAAGACCTTGCTTGTCTGGAAAACATGTACTGTTAAGAAAAGACATATCTGTTGAGGATGGCGTTAACGTGGACCATGCTCCACACGAACCATTATGTGAAAATGGATAAGGAAAGAGTGGCAGAACTCCCTTCGGTGTCTGGAAAGGGGGGAGTCGACCACACACCCAACAATTAGTGGCATTGCTGGTCTGGTGTGAATAATGTAACATGCGGATAAAAGAATTATTTCGCATAGCGAGACGATATGAGAGTTCATGAGGAGGCAGATCACTAAACGTGTGTTCTACTGTAGCAATAGAAGACTTATTTACATGAGAAACTGGAAAATACAAATAAAATGCATAACATGTGCAGGTAATCATAAGGCTGAAAAACAATATGAAACTTAAAAAAACGATACATCGGATTGAGTTTTGACTAACTCTCTCACTATGGGGGTCTATTTTATACATGTCAGAAACCGGTCTAACCGTTTCACCTAGGGGAGGACTTAGACAATCAAACTGGCTGACTTATTTTACTAGACCTTAATTTGAGCTTATACTCCTGTTGCGGAGTTTTCTCTAACAGGGAGGGTTCAGTATCATTGTCTTTTGCGGGACAGTCCTTAAGAATAGTACTTTGGCAGTCTTTAAGATCCTCGGAAATGTTCTTTGAAACAGGCTTTAGTCCAAAAAATCTTTTCACATGTGACAGGTGGACCCAGCCCTTCCTGCCTTCCAGCTTGACGGCAGTACGGGTGGCCAGGAGGACCTGTCGGGGTTCCTTCCAGTGAGGCTCCAGCGGACTTGAACGATCAAAGTTCCTCACGAGAACCATGCATCCGGGAACGATTTCATGCGGTGCCACCTCGGTATTGTCTGGAAATGCGGCGGCAACCTGTGAACGACAAGAGTGTAGGGCAGACATCAAGGAAGCTAGGTAATCTGTCAGCATATTACTTGAAACATCTGTAATACTTCGAGGTCTAGGTGTACCCCACATGTTAGGGGGGCGGCCGAATACGACCTCATACGGGGACAGACCTGATCTGGAATGTGCGACCATGCGCATATAAAATAAAGCGACTGGCAGAGCTACTAGCCAGTCCACACCTTTCTCTTTACAAATCTTGGCAATACGGATTTTCAGGGTCTGGTTATGTCTCTCTACTAGACCAGCTGCTTCAGGATGGCGTACACAATGGAACTTCCACTGGTACCCTAACAACAGGGAAATGTGTTTCATCAACTCGGATGAGAATGGCTGGCCGTTATCAGAATATACGACTCTAGGGAGTCCATAACGGGGGAAGAATTCACGAACCAACTGTTTGGCAGTGGTCGTGGCTGTGTAATCTGGGACCGGATATGCTTCTGTCCACCTGGACAAAGCGCATACAACTACAAGGACATACTTGAAACCTCGACATCGCTCCATCTGAATATAATCCATTTGGAGGACTTCAAAAGGGTGGTCAGGGGGCTGGAATCCACCTTGTTCCACCGGGACACTTTTACCTGGATTAAACTGACAACATATCATACAGGTACGGACTTTCTGTTTGGCTGCAGCCCGTAAATGCTTGTTGAACCAAATGTTCTGGATACTGTCTAACATAGCTTTTTCTCCTAAATGTGCTGGACTATGTGCGGTATTGATAATGACTTGAACCATTGAGTCGGGGAGAAACCATGTGGCTCTACCCTTCGTTACCCATCCCTGATCTGTCTGGACCCCTCCTTGTTCGGACCATTTCTTGATTTCATCGGGAGTAGCATGTAACTGAATATCTATGACATCTTGAGTGGGGTCCTTAACTGTCATACAAGTAGTCGGATCTGGAGTATGTGTCTGTGTCGGATTAACTGGAATGTCTGGAGTCTGTGCTGTAAGCTTGGCTGTGCGATCTGCTAGATCGTTACCTTGAGAAATAGTGTCAGTAACTTTCGTATGTGCTTTGCACTTCATGATAGCAATAGATGTCGGTAAATGTATGGCATCTAACAGAGCCTGAATAAGGAGACCATGCTGAATCTTGGTTCCATGAGAAGTCATGAAACCTCTCTCCTGCCAGAGCACTCCAAAGTCGTGTACGACTCCAAATGCGTAACGTGAATCTGTGTAAACATTAACTTTCAGGTTCTTAGCGTGTATGCAGGCTTGGGTCAGAGCAACTAGCTCTGCTGCTTGAGCGGACAGGGTGTCAATACGGTGTGTTTCTATAACTTCAGTGTCTGTAGTCACTGCATACGCGGCTACTAGTTCTCCTGTACTTGTTCTCATACATGAACCATCCACATAAAGTGTCAGGTCGGGATCTGGTAATGGAATATCTGTCAGATCTTGTCTTGGCTTAGTCATAATGTTAACTACTTCCACACAGTCGTGTGTGGCAGGATTTGAATTAACTGATGGTAACAGTGTAGCAGGATTTAGAACGTTGCAGCGTCTGATTTCTATGTGTGGCTGGAACAGTGTCAATTCATAACCTGTTAAATGTGCAATTGTCAAGTGCTGAGTCTGTGTTCGGTTTAAAAGAACTTCCACAGAGTGTGGAACTTGTACTGTCAAGGAGTGTCCTAACACTATGGAATCACTTTGTCTGATAGCTAGTGCTGTGGCTGCAACTGACTTGAGGCACGCAGGCAGAGCCTGGGCTACAGGATCTAGTGTGCTCGAAAAATAAGCACAGGGCTTGTATTGTCCTGCTTGATCTTGTGTGAGAACAGATAATGCTGTACCTTCACGTTCAGTGACGAAAAGTGTAAAAGGCTTACTGTAGTTCGGTGTAGCTAGAACTGGAGCTTGGCATAGAGCTTTCTTTAATTCATTGAAACTAAGTGTATGTTCAGATGTCCAAGGGAGGACAGTCGATACGGCTGCCTCCTGTGTCGTTAACTGTATCAGTGGCTTGGCTAGAAATGCATACTGAGGAATCCATTGTCTGCAGTAAGAAGTAAGGCCGATAAAAGCACGTACCTCCTTCTGGGTCTTGGGCTGAGGAAGACTCGCTATTAACTGGATACGGTCTGGTGTCAACTGCCTACCCCACTTGGACAGCAAGTGGCCTAAGTAGATCACTTGCTGGACACAGAATTGAAGCTTCGAAGGGGACACCTTGTGCCCCATCTCGGCAAGGAAATACAAGGCTGTAAGGGATGCTCGCTCGCAAGCACGTTCAGAACGGGCTGTGATTAGTAGATCATCGACATACTGGAGCAGGGCAGTGTCAGTTGGCATGTGAATGTTGTCTAGTTGTCTCTTAAGTGCTTGACTGTAAATACTAGGACTTTCTGTGAAACCTTGAGGAGCTCGTGTGAACATATAGCTCCTTCCATTTAAACAAAATCCGAAAAGAAACTGGCTGTCTGGATGAATGGGGACACTGAAAAACGCGTTCTTGAGGTCTATGACTGTAAAAAATGAGGCTTCGGAATCAATAGCTGTCAATAGGGAAGAAATATCTGGGACAACTGGGTACTGGGGAATAATACATTTATTAAGTTCTCGAAGGTCAATCACTAATCGATATACTGGGGGTGCATTTGGATCAGTACGTTTCATGACTGGAATGATCGGAGAATTACATACATTGGAGTCAGTTTCTACAACTACTCCTTGAGCCATGAGCTCGTCAATGATTTTGGATAAGGCTGCTACAGCCTCAGGTGGCAATCTGTACTGTCTGATTCGTGGCAGGACTACACCTGGCTTGAGAGTCACACGATGGGGTGTGATTTGCATATAACCAACATCAGTTGGACCTTGCGCCCATAGATGCTGCGGGACATTAGACAATCTCGGATCAAAATCTCGTAACACATAGTGACCCTTGAAGTCACGTAGAAACAGTCGTATTCCCTCGGGGGAACAGCAAATAACTGCACCTAATTCTTTCAGTGTTTTAATACCTAACAGATTTTCTGGACATGACTTCGTAAGTAATAGATCAGTAGTGCGGGACAATGGACCTACTTCTAGAGTAACTGGCTTAGATATCTCGTTTACAATAGGCTTTCCTGAAAATCCAAGGGAAACATTTCTAGAGCCTGAGAGCGGAGCCCCTGGAACTTCGGCGTGGCTGATGGTGGTCCTACTTGCCCCTGTATCAATCAGAAACTTTCTGTCTTTCCCTAATACTTGACTATGAACATAGGGACCCTCTTGATCTACAGGTATCTCGATGAGAGGCAAGCCTACCTCCCTCTCTAGGCTGTTTCATGAATATGGCTGATACTCTGGATACTCGGACTGTGCATACTGGTACATCTGCTGTGTAACATGCTGTGTTGCAGCAATAGGCTGCGGTGCTGGAACTGTCTGTTGTGCATTCTGTGGCTGAGAAGTCTGTGAAACTTGTTCTTGTTAGGCGGACGTGGTCTTTCTTTAGTCTTACCAGTAGCTATATTGTGTTTCAGAACTGCACACTCGTTTATATAATGACCTAGCTGTTTACAATAATTGCATGTCCCTTTAACGGGAACTGCAGGATGACTGGCTTGATTCGGACCCCTCTTCTGACTGTCTTGAGGAACAGATTGTGCAACTAGTACTTTCATTTTCGTGTCTTTCATACGTTTTCTTTCATGATCTTGCTCTTCTCTGATTCTATTCTGGTGGTACTGGAGCATCTGTAACATCTGGGACGGAGTACTAGCTTGCCACGTACTTTCGACTTTCAAAACTCGATTCTTAACTTGTGGACTTGAATTCTCGACTAGTTTAGTAACAAAAAGATGAGGGTATGACTCGCTACTCATTTTCAATCCACTGTTTATAATAAAACACTTTTCAAATCTAGAATAAAAATCACTAGTGTCTTCGTCTTGTTTCTGTTTACAGGCTGAGATTGCATCCCAGTCTTCCTTTTTAGTGGCTAATAATCTAGGCAAAACTTGTATTAACAGTTCTGGTAATTCTTTACATTTCTCTCCTAGACCGGTACCTGGTACTCGTATCTTATCTTCAGCTTCGAGAACTGCCCAATCGATCTTTTTCTCTCCCACCTCCCAATCTTTTTCCTTGAGTTTCTCGTATACCCCTGCGGGCAACAGGACCTTTAACATTTTAATTATATCTGGATACGTGTATTCTCCCATACGGAGCATGTCTTTTAATTCTCGGTGGAACCCTGCTGGATCTTTGTCGTGACAAGGAATTAATTTCTTCATCTCTAAGAGTTCCATCTTTGTAATCGGGGTGTAAACAAACACTCGTTGCATTTCACCATCTGTTTTCCTGACTGGGTGTACTTCTCGTAACGGGTTCTGTCTATCTATGTAAAAGGGTTTACTTTCTGGGGGTGAGACATGAACAAAATGCGGGTTCAAAAACGTTCTATATTTGTGGCGCTGTTCTAGAATGACGCTAATTAAATCGGTACCTAGACCTTTCCATCTATACTGGAGTAACTCGTTCAGGACATCGTGTAACGGACCTGGATCAGAGTGTTGACCCTCATACAGAGTAATGAGGTGCTGGATCATATACATACCCACCAGTCGTTGCTCGGCTGGGGGCAATTTCAGAAACATTTGTGCCACTATTTCATCTGGAAAAGTGGTAGAATCAGTAATCCATCGGACTGCTGATCGGACTAGTTCTTGTTCATGCATAGTACTTAATTCACTATAACCGATTCGTAACTTCAAAATGTGATCGGTAGCTTGAAATACTTGTTCTAGAGAACCTTGTTCTGGTGCTGGATGATGAAAAACTGTCTTGTGTTCTAGGCATAAATGGCGATCTGGAAATCTAGATTTTCCTACATACGCTATTCTAGTGGGATTCTCGTCGTCTACCTCTTCGGTAGAGTCATTTTCTTTCTCGCTTACTTGTGCTGCTTTACGTTGTTCGTGTAACTTTAGTATTTCTTTACGAATTTTCTTGTACATACTCTCTATACTACTGATAGTCTTGTGCTTACCCTCGGCTATATTATCACTCCACCTTGTCAGGATTCTCATTTCGGCCGGATCTTTAGTCGGGTAGTCTTGTTCTCTTATTAGACAATTAATCAGAAACTTTAATATCATGAGCTGGATCTCAGCTTTCCTTTGAGACATGGCTTCGCCAATACTTTCTGGATCATCCCCTGTACGGATGAAACGATATATTCTGTCTAGATCTCCTTTCATATCTGGTAGGGTGTCTAAATACCCGGTCACCCGTCTTACACGGATGGAATATATTACTGTACTATCATCACCTGCAACCGGATCATAGCGGCATTCAGTAAGAGCTCGTCGAATATCTGCAACGGACTTAAATTTGGGCGTACGTTGTAACGCACATTCATGTAACTCGGCCAACGTTCTACGTTGGTGTGGTGGCGGGGTACCAGGAGGACCTCCTCCTGCGGCCCCTAAACTGGAATCGTCGACTGATACTCGTCGTACCGGTGCGGTGGGAAATTGTAATGTAGGCTGGACCGGGGGTACCGTAGCGGGTACTGCAAAGGGTGCCCCGGTGTCTGGGGGAGCAGGAATTGCCTGATTTACAGGGACTGGTGGAACAGGATTTGCATATTCCGGGACTGTGTCGTCCAAATAGGACGAGATGAAAATATCAGCTGCGGTCGGTTTGTGACGTAGCTTAGTCGGAACTAATGGTGGCGGAAAATTACTGGATGCCTCCGGGGTCGCTTTTGGCAAGCCCTCGGCAAGAAGAGGATACATACCCTTAATAAGGGCATGCCTCTGTCTGTCTGACTGTTCGGTTTTGACTCGTTCACCTATCTCGATTAATTCCCTTTCTTGGGCTCGTTCTAAAGATTCTCTACTTAATTCTGACTTTCTGATTTCTTTTTCGGTTCTCTTATGAGATTCTTTGCGCCATAACTCGATGGCATCTTTCTGTGACTGTCTGGCTTTCTTTTTCCATAATGCTTCTTCTACTCGCATGATGCACTCGGCATCCCATGTGCCTGATACAGGCCATCTATACTTTTCCTCTAACTGTTTGGTATACTCTACCCATAAATCTAGATATAATATGGCACTTATGCCATGCTTTTGATACATAAAATGACCTGGACTGTCCCTAGGCGGGACAGGAACTGCTGCTTCTAGCAGACCTTTTCTGGTTTTTAACTGACGTAGTTTAGAAAATAAGGGCATGACTGAACTGTAACCTAGACACAATACGCAATTACAATACACAATGAACACGATAAATACTCCACATTCATACCACGACATTACAATACATGAAAAACATTTAAAATAACAGTTCGAACAGAATACTACCTGGAATACTGGAAACAGAATACATGAATTTTCTCGAGAAACAGAACTGACTAGAACAGAAACTAGATGTACTGCTAAAACAGTACGAAACTCACCGGTCTCATAAAGAGACACGTTAGGACCCGCATCCACCAAAGTGGACACTTCGTTTTGGGTCTGTGTACCACCAACCCACGGACCAGAGTCAATTTAGATTGACCCTGTCTAGATACTACCCCAGCAATGGTACTCACCGGGCAGCAAGAACGGAAGGCCTCGGACTGGACTGGACTGCTTCGACGCCGGACGGACGAACTTCGGACTTCTGTTACGGGTGGGCCTCCGGATACCTCGGACCTTGGACTCTCGGCTTGGGCTCTGGTCGGGACTCGCCGCGTTCCTCCACCGCCTCGTCTGGATGCTGGACCGCCACCTCCGTCTCCTCCGTGGGCCTGAGGGATACTTGAAGCAGAAATATCTGCCGGTGCGCAGAAGAGTTCCGTCACGGCTGCAGAGGGTCAGGGGGCCGGCGTGGCTTCGCCGGCGCGTGGGGAAAGGGCAAGTCCCTGTTCGGGCGCCATTATGTGGTATATAAATAAATAATACCGGATCTAGGTTTTACTGGACATAGCAATAACAGATAGCTCAAGAAATAAGAGTCAAGATTCGAGGTAGTAGGAGTTTGCAGGTTTAATACAGCATAAAGGACAGGAACAGGACAACCTGCATAGGAATAGGATGGCAGGGCCCGGCAGCTGCCGGGGCTGGATATGGGATGAGCGCGCTAACTTTAATAACAGTACACAAGCATATATACTAAAACAGTTGCAATTGCAATACATACAATAG
Organism: Lissotriton helveticus; assembly: GCF_964261635.1. Classification (NCBI taxonomy): domain Eukaryota; kingdom Metazoa; phylum Chordata; class Amphibia; order Caudata; family Salamandridae; genus Lissotriton; species Lissotriton helveticus. The sequence continues at coordinate 18,738,884 of NC_136068.1, read as the reverse complement.
GCGGAGCAGTGGGTGTGGTCAATAGCAGTCGCGAAAGATAAGAGTGAAAGTGGGTGTAACAAGAGGCGTGTACATAGACATGTGATGTAAACGTAACAGAATATGTCATAAATGGGGCGGAAACATGGAGGGGGCTACCTAAGGAGCCGGGACCTCTGACCTAATGGTGCGCGCAAACTGACAATGACGTGTTACTAGGAGAAGCTGGGGGCTATGAACTCTGTGCTAGGAGCAGAGACTGAAGTCTGGAGAGTCAGGGCGACACGTACCTAAACCCTATCTAGTATCTAATGTTTAGAGGACATGTTGATATAAACTAAGAGTCAGGAGGGGAGAGGCTAACAGACTCTAAGACTGGAGCATGCATTATTCTACATGTAGTGCGTGATGAAGAATATTAAATGACCATTAATACAGTATTTCTCTTACATGGAGACGTAAAGGCTAGACAATGACGGAAACTATTGATGCGATTCAGTAGCTTAGGAATGCAGAGAAGGAGGGCTGGACTGATAACTAGAATCATAACATACTCTTGGCAGACTCAGAGGCAGAGCCAGGCCGAGCCGGGCACTGTGAGGCAGGAAGTAAGTGAAGGGTCGAGGATACAGGTGGGGGCTGTATCGCTCCTCAGCGAGGGTTCAGGAGACAGAAGCTGAATCTGGTGTCCGGGCCCTTTTGAGGCCTAGAAACGGGGACTTTACAATGAAATAACGTGCACACTGAGAAACGTGGCAACGTAACTTTACATAGGCCTAATATTCGTAGTATTCACGAGAACTGGAAACTGGCATACTAGAGATGGACACAACTATAATTGCATCCTAAATCGAACAGGGGGAATACATATGCATATTAATCATGTACACATAACATAAGATGGAGGACACGTAGGGACACAGAACATGGCAAAATTTACTTTTCCACAGCAGAGCAGCTACTATCTGCGTTAACAACTCCCATGCCCTCGCATGTACCAAAATCTTTTCCTGTCCTGAAGGTTGCGCTTGCCTCGGCCTGACCGCGCTCTCACACTTCGCCCATTTGAGAAGTTCCGCCTTCCATCACTGGTAGGACGGGCCCTCCTTCGACTTCGAGTGTAATGTTATCTCTCTCTTCGCTAAGATGAGCCCCAAATCTATACATTTACTAGTTATTTTTGTCTTAGGTGTATGGGGGAACCAAAGCAGTAAACACATGGCCATATCATAAGTGAGCTCCCTACTGGTGACTTCGTTCAGCAGCTCGCCGACCTGTTTCCAGTAATCTCCCAATCTCGGGCAATGCCAGAGCATATGCTCTAGGTCCGCCCCCCCTTCCAAGCACCTGGGGCATGCCGCATCATGCACCAGGAAGTATTTCTGAATTCTGCCTGGCGTCAGGTACGCTCGGTGTAGGATAAAAAACTGTATCAATTGCAGTCTCGCGTTCCGCGTACCTTTCCATGCTCGTTGGATTATACTCCCCCATGTCGTGTCTGGTATGGGTTTGCCTATCCCCTCCTCCCATTTAGTTTTTAAATCTGTCAGTGGCTGCAGCCCCTCTCGTAGTATCCTGGAGTGGAGGCAGGTGACGGCCTTCACAGTCCCCGCTGCCATCACTACATATTGACATGCCAGCGTCGTTGTTGGTTCAGTGTGGCCCCCCTCCAATGCTTTCTGATCGCCGCCACCACCGCAGCATGAACTAGAAAGTCGCCCAGCGACAGGCCATACCTGTCTCGCAATGCCTCAAACGTCAGTAATTCACCCTCTTCATACAGATCCCCCACCATCTGGATGCCCAGCTTCTCCCAGTCCTCCAGAACAGACCAGTCACTCCCGTGAGGAAGCGCAGTCAGCATCCCCAACGGTATCTCCGGCGCGTACGGATGCTGCACTCCCGCCTTGCGATGACTGCGGTTCCAGCACGCCCTCAACGTGGTTTCCTCTTGGGATAGGTCCCTAGGGTGAAACGCTTGCTGCAGTATTATATACGAGAGAACATGTCTCTGTATCCCTGTGCCTCGTACTCGGTCAGAGCCCCGGAACTCCACGGCGACCGCCTGTGTAAGAACCTGCAGCTGCGCCGCCAGGTAGTAATTTTCAAAGTCCGGGACCGCCAGCCCCCCTTCCAGTTTAGGTCGTAGCAATTTGTCCAGGGCAATCTGTCTCCTGCCTGCACCCCATAGAAAGCCCACGACCATTGATCTCAGCTCTCTGAACACTGTTGGCGGAATCCATACCGGAAGTAGTAAAGGAGCCACGGCAACGCCACCATTTTAAGTAAGGCTACCCTTCCCAGTACTGACAACGGCAGTGTGGACCAGAACGTCATACTACCCTTCAAGGCTCGTACGCACCGTCCCACGTTCCCCTCCAAGACATTCGCGGCGTCATGGTATATCCGAACTCCTAGATATGTAATGCAGCTTGGTTCTCACCGTATTTGCCGGGGGAGCGTTGGGATCTCTGTACTCGGGTGGACTGGCAGAAGGCACGTCTTCATCCAGTTCACCTTGACCCCCGACAGGTCTCCAAACCGGGCCAGCAGTGTGACTGCCCCTCGCAGTGCTGCTCCCGTGTTCTCCAGATATAGTAGGAGATCATCGGCGTACAACGAGATGCGGTGCGGCATAGCATTCTGCCAAAGCCCATCAAAGCATCGTCCCGACCTCGCTTGTATAGCCAGGGGTTCTATTGCCAAAGCAAACAGCAGCGGGGACAGCGAGCATCCCTGCCTCGTCCCTCTCTCGACCGGATATCGGTCTGATATCAGTCGCCCCAACTGCACTCTCGCCACCGCCGATGTGTAGAGAACTTTGACCCAAGTCCCAAAGTGCGGGCCCAGACCAAACTTGTCCAGCACTGCATAAAGATAGTGCCATTCTAGGCTATCGAAGGCCTGTTCTATATCAACAGAGAGCACTGCTGGGGTATCCAATCCACGATGGTCCGCACCCACCATTCCCAGCAGCCGGCGTATATTCGTGGAAGTGTTTCTGGTCGGGATAAATCCGGCCTGATCCGGATGCACAAGGGTGGTCATGTATGGCAGAAGCCTATTTGCCAAAATCGTGCTCAGGATCTTATAGTCCGTCGTCAACATAGATAACGTCCTATAAGATGTGACATTCACGCTGCTCCTGCCCGGCTTCAGGAGAGGAATAATCAGCGCTTCCCTCATAGATGAAGGTAGATGACCCAGTTCTTTAGCTTCCCTATAGACCTCTAGGAGTCGCGGGGCAATAAGATCTATGTATTGTGCATAAAACTCTACAGGCCCCGGAGTTTTATTCCGAGCCATGTGCTTGATGGCACTGCGCACTTCAGCCATTGTAATGTCCCCTCCTAGTACCTTAGCCTGGTCTTCCTCCACTCGTGGAACCTGGCATTCCTCCAGGTACTCCACCAGCCCGTCGCTGTTCTCCTGCAAGCCGCTTTCAAACAGCACCTCATAATAGTCTCGAAAGCATTTCATGATCCCATGTTGGGTATACACCACAGTGTCAGGTTCCGTCTCCATCCCCAAGATGGGACCCCCTCGTGGCCTCGGGTCCGCCAGCCATGCCAATTGCGCCCCCGCTTTGTCTCCCTCCGCGTGGGTCTTCTCACTGTACTTTTTGTAATCAAAGCTGCGTAACCTTTCTACCTCCACTGCTACCTGTTCTTTAGCCACCAATAGTTGTGTATGCAGCGCCTGTTGTCCAGGTCTCTGCTGTTCCAACACCCTCAGTTTCCCTTCTGCCTTGACTATGTCATCCAGTAATGCCTTCCGCATCCCTGCAGACTTGCTAATACATAGCCCTCGGGTCACAACCTTAAAGGCGTCCCATTCCACTGCTCTGTTCGACGCTGTGCCAGCATTGACTGCAAAGAATTGTTCTACGCCTTCTTGTATTGCAGTTTGGTAGGCCTGGTCCTCCAGAGCTTCCGGGCGCAGTCGCCATGTCGGAATGGACGATCTTGCCAACTCCCAGTTAAGAGAGATCAACAACGGATTGTGGTCCAATAACGTCCTGGTAAGATATTCTGAGCGCCCCACCAATGGAGCCACCGACCCCGAGCACAGTATTGCGTCTAAGCGCACATGGAGCTCATGGAGAGCTGAAAAAAAGGAGTAGTCCCGGTCGCGGGGGTGCTGACTACGTCAAATGTCCACCAATCCCCACCTATCTTGCCAAGTCACCCTAGACTTAGTCAATCTGCGCGCTGGTGAGTCCATTAGCGGAGGGTGAGATCTATCCAGGTCAACATCCGTCAGGGAATTAAAATCACCGCCCACCAATGTAGGGTTAGTGAAACAGTGCGCCAGGGACCCCGATATGTGTTCAAAGAAGTGAGCCTGGTCAGTGTTTGGTGCATAAAGGCTACATAGTGTGATGTCTCTTCCGTAAAGCCGGCCCTCCACCGCCACGTATCTACCCCCCGGATCCACTAGTTGTCGCGTGACCTGAAAAGGAACCCCAGCCTGGATCCATATTAATGTACCTCTCGCATATGCTGAATATGACGTGTAGTAGGCCTGTCCCCTCCACCTGCGTTGCAGTGCCTGCCCATCTGTTGCAGTAAGATGGGTCTCCTGGAGGAAGGCGATCTGAACCCCCCTCCTAACCAAATACGCATGGACCTTGTGTCTCCTTGTCATTGTATGCAGGCCGCGCACATTCCAGGAGATGCAAAGCAATTCAGGTAATGCCCCCATCGCTAATTGACCAACCCCCTCCACTCAGTGTCATGCACACACCCACACCAAACAGTTCCCCCCGTGAATCAACATATCCAGCCCTCCCCTCCCTCCTCCCCCCCAGAACAGGACCTAACAGCAAGTTATCAGCCCCCATCCAAACACAATCAAACAAACCCAACATTCAACAACTTTCCACAGTAGCCACTGCAGATGTGCCTTAAGGGCCGGAAGGGTGCAACTCCGGACCAACCGGCAGCTACGGCAGCCCTCCGCCCCCGCCGCCTTGGCCCCTTAGTGGTAGTCCGAAGTATCCGACCCCTATGGGTAATAACAGAGGGTCGGTGCCCTGTCACAGCCGGGAGCCCCAGCCGCCATCAGTTGAATTGAACTACTCCAGTTCAGGCATCCAGCACCCCGTCTGCAGTGTGCGGGGTGATCTTCGGGCCCAGTATACTGTCCGCCTCTGACAGTTCAGTCTCAGAACACGTTTTGTGCTCTTCAGATTCGGTTCCCCGCTGTGATGTACTTTGTTGAGTCCCCGAAAGCGCCCTCACTGCGTGCAGAGCCGCTTGCCTCTCTTCGCCTGTTTGGGAAGTCGAAGGTTTCCGCAAGCCTTGTCGCCGTCGGCGTATGCGCTGTGACTTTCGGACTTGCGTAGTCTTATGTTGCTCTGCAGCATTGCGCTCCGTACGATCTGTCCCCGCTTTATAGGTTTCCAGCCACTCCCATGCGTCTGCAGGCGATCCAAAGAAATGTGTGGTGCCATCCAGTATGACCCGCAGCTTGGCTGGAAATAGCAAGGAATATTGTATTCCTTCAGCTCTGAGTTCGCGCTTAACAGAGAGAAAGGACGCTCTAAGCCGCTGAGTCTCATAGGTGTAGTCCAGAAATATGGTCACTTTACTGTTATCCACTTCAAATGGTCCATCTCGGCGGGCCCTTTGAAGCAAGAGGTCTCTGTCCTTGTGGTGCAGGAGCCGTGCCACCACTGGCCTCGGTGGGCAACCCGGTCGCGAGGGTCGCACAGGGACACGATGAGCTCGGTCAAGTGTGAAGAAGGTGGTGAGTCCCTCAGGTGCCACCATTGTTCGTAGCCATGGTTCCAAGTAACCTATCATGTCGCCTCCTTCTATTTTTTCAGGTAGGCCCACCACGCGTATATTGTTACGCCTATTCCTGCCCTCCGCCTCCTCGGGCCTTTTCTCCAGGGTTTGTATCCGCTCCAGAGCGGTCGCCATCTTGCCCTCCAAAGCTGCATGAGCCGGTGCCAATTCCTGCAGCGTGACCTCATTGGCTTTCACCCTATCTGTTAGTTTGGCGTGGTCCGCTCGTAACAACCCAAGTCCTGTCGCCACCTGGGCAATGTCTTGCCTTAACGTGTCTCGCGCCGCAGAGATGGCCTCCAGGATGCGGTCCAGCTGCTGTTGCAAGTCCGCAGGCCCCTGTGTTATCTGTTCCTGCGTTTCCGGGTCCGCGGCCCCCTCCTGCTTCCCCTTGGTCTTGCCCATGTTTAATTGGGCGTGTGCCTATCCTTGTTCTGATGGGGCTGTGTCCTTTAAGCTGGTGACCGGCAATATTCCTCGCCGTGTCCCACACTTGCGCCCCAATCTCACAAGGCTTCCGGTATTACGGCCATGTTGAGTGAGGCCACGACCACCAATAGGTTTCCCCGCACCAGTGCTCCCGCCGTAAGCAACCCACGCCAATGTCCAGCCTGCGATCCGCTTTCCTCTTTCGTTTATGCGCCAGTGTCCACAGCGAGCTGCGCCAACCTGCTCCCCTGCGCCTTTCCAAAATCGAGTGCCCCTGTCCGGTGGCCCTCGATATTGCGGCCGTTACAACTGATCCCCACTCAATGTCCAGTGGTCTACCACCCGCAGCCTGGTGCCTGCAGTCTGTTCAGTGGCTCAGTCTGGCCCCGAGATGTCCGCTCCCCAGTCCGCAGGCCACCCCACACAGCTTCCCCGACGAGCGCTAGGAGGCAGGTTAGGCCCGCTATCCGCAAAGTCCTGCCCGCAGGCTCAGCTGCTGCTTCCTCCGCCCCACGGTGGCCTCAGTAATGTCTCCCGTGTGATCGATGGTGCCCCTGGCCTCACTGCTGTATGGTGGCCACCCGGCCGTGTCAGGCTGCCCTTGACTGCAGCCTAGGTCGAGTTGGAGGCCCCCCCAGGTCTCTAGGAACCTCAGGCCACTTCCCCCGGCTCGCAGGGCGTGGCCCGCTGGCCCCCCGCTCCCACCACCACCTCAGAGGGTCCAAGCCAGCCGCACCCCACTCACCGGTACTCCGCCGCCTGTGCACTACAGCTCCAGCCGCTCTCCCGCTACACTTCTTCTCCGCAGCGGTGCACGGACAGCCAAGCACCTCCTAGTCCCCAAGCGACGGCTCCTCTCAGCTGCGCTCACCACCAGCACTTCCCGGCCAGCTCCTCCGCATCCAGCCTTACGCCACGAGACCGCCGGTCCTCATCGCAGTAGTTCCGGCTCCCTGCTCCCCAACGGCCAAGCTCCGGCGGTGTTCTCAGCAGGGTCGCCTCCTCTCCAGTGGTCGTGCTTACGTCTCGAGCCCCGCCATCTTGAGAGCCGGGCTCCCGGTTCAGGTCCGCTTCCCAGGGGTAGCCGTCTTCACCCCAGTCACCACCTCCTCAGCTCCCCGAGTAGAGGCCCCGCAGGCCGCTGGTATGGGACCCCAGGAGCCGCCGCCGTACCTGCCGCACTCGCTGGTCACACGTCTGCCATCTTCTCCGTCACAGCAGTGGCGGTCGCCATTACTCTCGGCCTCTTTGAGGAACCGCCAATGCCCTATTCGCCGCTCCAGTCGGTTTCAGACGGGCCTCGACCGCACTCGGGTCACTGACTCCGTTCTCCGACGCTCCGGTCTGCGATGGGTCACTTTACTGGGTCCAGTGTGATTTTAAAACAGGAAAATTGCTGGGCCAGGCTCGGAGCTCCGAGCTCACGCCGCCATCCCCATCGGCACCGAAGCCACGCCCCCTCAAATCTCAGTATCCATGACAACCAGCCTGCATCTGGGCCTACTATTCATCCCCTAGGTGTCCCCTATGTATTTTTTGGGATCCACACACGTGTACGGTGTGTTTCACGTCACGTATGGCACCTTTTTAATAGTGAGACGCTGCGCACACACGCACGTAATGTCTGGGTACGGTTCGCTCACGTATGGCACAATTACAATTGTGAAACGAGGCGCACACACGCACGTAATGTCGGGGTACGTTTCGCTCGCATATGGCACGATTACAATTGTGAAACGAGGCGCACACACACGCGTAATGTCGGGGAACGGTTTGCTCGCGTATGGCAAGATTACAATTGTGAAAGAGGCGCACACACGCACGTATTGTTGGGGTACGGTTCCCTCGTGTATGGCACAATTACAATTGTGAAACGAGGCGCACACACGCACGTAATGTCGGGGTACGGTTCGCTCACGTATGGCACGATTACAATTGTGAAACGAGGCACACACGCACTTAATGTTGGGGTACAGTTCATTTAACACGCTGTAGTGAATGCAGGGGTACGGTGCGCCTTACACGGTGCATTTCACATGCTGTAGTGAATGCAGGGGTACGGTGCGTCTTACACGGTGCGCTTCACACGCTGTAGTGAATGCAGGGGTACGGTGCGTTTTACACGGTGTGTTTCACACGCTGTAGTGTATGCAGGGGTATGGTGCGTCTTACACGGTGCGTTTCACATGCTGATGTCAAAGCAGGGGGACGGTACGTTGCACACGCTCACGTATGGCACCATTACAATAGTGATACGAGGAGCACACATGGCAGGGATGTAGGGGTACGGTTAAAACAAGGATGTCTATCAAGTTTCTGTCATTGCATACTTACAGGAGCAGGCCCTAGGTGTGGCAGGTAGTGATATAGCACAGGGCATCTGATCTTGTTGCACAATTGATGTGTGATGACCTGTTGACCCATGTCATGTGTGATGGTGCACTATGTGGTACACATCACCTTTACTCTTGTCCCATATGTATCATCATGCACATGTTGTCATGCACATCAACACTGGGATGGCACAGTCATCACTATGGGCACCTGTCTCATTATGCTAGTGACCGGGGCACTTGCTCACTTCACAATTTGACGCTCAGCATGACCTTATGTGACAATGTCATGTGTGTGTCATGTTAAAGATTGAGCTTGCTGTTTGTGTTCTGTTAACTGCATCTGCTGTTGGTGCATGTATTATGGGTCTGTGTTGTGATTGAAATGGTTTAACATGTACGCACACCATGCCACATGTGCATTTCCACGGTTTTTGTGTCTGATGGCATCATACATCATTGATCCCCAGGCATACATGTCTGCATCATGACAACGGCTGTGGTATTGCGTTGTCAGATGCACAGCTTATTAGCAATTTGTCTGATATGTACAATGGATATACCATGTGACCTGGGCGTGTGCCTTGCAGTCAGCAGTCTGGATGGGATGACAACCTTCTAATGCAGGTCTGGTGACGTGTGTCACTCCGGTGATATCTTGGGCTGTCATTCAGACCAGCCCAGCAGCTCTTTTGTGTGCATGTAATGTTCATTTCACAAAAGTCAGGTGTATCTGGGTTTTCGTTGGAGTGCCAGCAAGCTGGCATATGTGTCCTGGATGTATTACACACGCCAGACCCCATAGTGACTTCATGTGTAGTAGCAGTGTTGCATGTGCTATGTCCATTGGTATTGTAGTTGGCTGACAGTTGTTCTCCATTCTTCCCAAATATGTCCTGCAGGGCACCGCCTCTACCAAGGCCTTTTCCAGACTTGGAGACCATGAGGGAATGTGATTGCATCCGACGTTACAGATTCACTCGAGAGTGGATTCAGGACTTGACGGACAGGCTGGAACCACATCTCCAACTGCGACACAGGTATCCGACTGCGCTGACACCAAAGCTGAAGGTGATGGCAGCCCTACATTTTTTTGCAGCAGGTATGTTTCAATTTACCATTGCTGATGTGGGGGGTATGTCACAAACCATGTTCACCCGTGTACTACGTGATGTTTTAGCTGCGATGTTGGAGCACATTGATGAATTCATCAAATGTCCTACTCCTGAATAGTTGACAGATGTAAAGGGTGAATTCTATGCCCTGGGAGGGATGCCACATGTAATTGGGTCCATTGATGGAACACATGTGGCTTTGGTGCCACCACAGGCTCAGGAGCAGGCCTACCGCAACAGGAAACATTACCACTCAATAAATGCCCTGGTGGTGTGTCTTGCTAACATGCTGATTTCACATGTTTGTGCACGTTTTCCACGATCGTGCCATGATGCATTCATCATGAGGCGTAGCAGGGTACCACAGGTGATGCTGCAGCTGTGCAACGATCGGGCATGTCGTGTGGTGGGTAAACTCTGTTTGTCCTGTATGTCTTGTTTGTTTTTTGCTCTGACGGCATCTCATTACACACTTATTTACATGATGTATATTTGTAGGAGACGCAGGATATCCCAACGTGCCGTGGCTCATGACACCACTCCGCAACCCAAGAACAGCTGCAGACCAGTGGTACAATAATGCACAAGGACAGACCAGGCGAGTGATAGAGCGGACGTTTGGACTCCTGAAGAGCCGATTGCGGTGCCTCGATAAGACTGGTGGATCCCTCCCATACGCCCCGGTCAAGGTGTGTCACATCTTCATCGTGTGCTGTATGCTGCACAACATGACAGTTGAGAAGGCCGTGCCACTCATCCTGGATCCTGAGGAGCTGGAACATCCACCCATTGAGGAAGAAGGGCTTGGCCACGATGAAAGTGATGAGGAGGAGGAGGAGGATGATATCCGGAGTAAGCTCATACGCAACTTCTTCTCTTAATGGTGAGTCACTAGGAATTAGTGTGCAAGCTTGTGGCATAAGTGGCATGTGTTGCATACTGTGTGCCAAGCTGACTGTATGCGAAGTCACTTAGATGTTTGTTGTGATGTGTCACACAAGTGATGATGTCATGCCACACACATATGCGCAATGAATGATCTTGGAATGTACATGTGTACTACATTGTTAGTGTTTTTTACATGACCATGTCTGTAGGGAAATATTTTGAACGTAACCCCTTGTGTGCCTGTCATTCCCCGGTTGCTCTGCCTGTTGTCTGTTTGTGTCATCTTCGTCCTCCTGCTATTCCTCATGATGATTGTAACGTGTGCCGATTAAGCGTTCCATGCACGGACATGTGGAAATGTCAGTTCGGGTAAGAAATCCAAACAGGCTGTTATGGGTTGGTATGGTTTGGGAATGTGTGTGAACTGTTTCTGTGCATGTTGTAGAACCATACATACATGTCCCATTACCATGGATCAAATTGCATGTTGCACCACTCCCATGACAGGTCAGTCACCCTTCTTGACAGTCATCTGTTGTGGAGTTTTGACTCTGGTGAATACATCAATGTGTGTAAACTTTGACCCTGACACGTTTCAGATAACACCGGTTGACATTGTGTGGGACATCACAACCACAGGCTCTGTGTGGAATTGCAGCCTCACTGTGTGCAGCAGGATGTGTCAGGCTCACCCCCTTAATCTTGTGGGTCAGTACAGTTTGATTTTCAAACAAACCATGTTGGGAAGGTGTGGGCCAGTGTATGTCCCACATGTTCAGTCAACTGTCCTTTGAGTCTGTTTGTATGGATGCATTGCCCCTTGTGCCAGTATGTCATGTCACGTCGCTACATCAGTGCCGGTGGAGAACACTGCTTTGCAATCCTTCTCTGTAAGTTGAGCTTAACTTTCTATTCCCATGATGCCAGGAATGTTGCGCTGATGACGTCCCAACGTTGTGCTGTGGCAAATGTAAACACATCCGTGACACCAGTCGGGTGACGTTAATCCCAGGATTTTCTTGTGCGGTGCTGCATATCCTGGTCACGGTAGGGGTGGTTTAGTGGATTTGATCCTCATTACTCTCTGCTGAGTTTGGTCCCACCTGCTTGTCATGTTTGGCATTGTAAGGCACAGTTTGAATAGCCAATGACTGGCTCTTGCGGGGCTTCCTTGTGTTTAGATATTTCCATTCCTCATTGGATGCTCTTGTTACGGCTCTTGCGTGTGATGTGTAATTTACCTTCATGACCCTCACGGATTCCCAGGGCTAACTACGGTTTATTGGGTTTGTGTGAGTAGCACTGCTACACAGTCAATTAAATGTAATTTGGAGCCTCATTCATACACTGTGACTTAGTTGATGACCGCATGGATCTAATTGCATTGAAGCAGCCTGGTGTGCGTTACATACCCTTCATTTAGGTGACAAACTCTGCTACCTTTTATTTGTCCGTGTTCAATCCTCAGATCTAGTATCATTTCAAAATGTGTGATCCCAAATAGGATACAGTGGCTGTGGTTAAACTTCACAGGTGTAACTGTTACAGTGTAGGTCATGAGGTATTTGCTGATTCAGTGACAAGAAGTGTTGAATCCTTATGCTTGTTTACCTTTGTTTCAGATCTCCCTCCCTGCTGTTCCCATCCTCTCCTTCCCTCGCCTGATCACCCTTTTCAGTCTGTCATTTATACTCAGACCAAGGGGCTATCTGGAGATGGACCCCTTTCATCATCGTACGACTCTGAGGATCAAAGGTACCAACAGTCCCTGGCAGTCGTCTGGAGATTGTTTCACCAGCATTACAGGTAACATCCTTGCATGACTGTTATTTTCTTCAGAGCAATGCCACTGGCCATGTACATTGGCTAAAGCAGCATGGCCTCAAAACAAACTTGATCCATTTGTGTAGAAAATGTGTTCCCAACAGTACATTGTGCCTCATTACTGTCACCGCAGATCTCTTGCCAGTGTGCATGCGTCATCTATGGCATATTATACAATGATTGTGCATTTATGGTTATGTGTACTGTGGCAATGTGCATGCTGTTTGTAATGGCTAATGGTCCATATTGTGCATGACGTACATGTTTGTGTATGTATTGTTTTAGCTTCAGATCCTGTGCCCGTCATATTTGGTGATTGTCTACCCATTTTCGTGCAGTGACCCATGAGTAACCAGACACACCTTTCTTTCCATACACATGTTACATAGTGCCTTGCATAAATCCATGTTTTTGTGTGCTTGTTTTGCACGGTGTCTCACCCCTTCTGCCGTCATGTGGTCACTCATTCGTGCTGCTGCCTCCCCAGCGACACCGCAACACCGAGTGCCCTGATTCTGCAACACACAGGCCTCCAAGATGCTCCTCCAACCATCCATCCATCCATTCTTAAGGCAGGCCGCAGCTTGTCAGTGCCACTGTTGCACCACCTCCAAGCCAAAGGCAGGACCGTCACCGCCTGCAACGTGCACAGTGCAAGACCCTCTGACCAGGGACCAACACCAGCAATCCAGGAGAATGATTAGCAATATTTTATGAGGTACACCCTCAGAGTCACATACAACACCAAGGACACACTCGGCATTGTCAAACATATACACTTCAGGTTTCACACCAACACCCTGACCACCCTCAGTTTAACTATCATCTACAGATCTCCAAGCCTACACACACAATTCTGCTAAGCCCTCTACAATTATATTAATATGCAACTATTGGGCGCACATTTAACACAACGGGGTGTTCCAGCGCTGTAGTGATCGAAATGGAGGCAGCATACGGAGGAGCAAGTAATCAAGCAGGCAAAATGACCAGGTTTCAAGGGCTTGGCAAGACTCACATTCAGACAGAATTATACGCAGCGGAAGAGGTGCATTAGTCCAACATTGGCTGGTTCCTACCTGTAAGGTTTCACCTCCTGATCTTTGTTTGTCAAACCAAAGACCAATGAGCAAATGCTTGTCATTGGAACATAGAGATCGTGATTGACAATAGGGACAGAGGCTCCTCCTTAGGTAGACAGGCCCACAGCCTTGTCCTGCCATGAAGGCATGTGGCAGCGCATAGAAATCTTGTTGTGTAGCCATGGTCAGCCAATGGACTAGTCGAAGAAACGGGTAGATATGTTGTCAAACTGAGACTCCACATGTGAGGCGGTCAGCTGCATTTTTGAGCGTCTGCAGTATACGTAGCAAGCCTAATGTGAGACACACGGATGGGCATTTTGCGTAGTCAAAATCGGAGGTGATCAGTACATGAACCACCGTTTTCTGGGGTACATTGTGCAGATAGCTAATAGATCTGTAGATAATTAAAATGTTGCCTACAGAAGAGGCACCCGCCTCTTGTACCTGTGTGGGAAGGGATAGCTGATTGTCCCATCTGACTCACAGATCCCTGACCAAGTGCTTGTGTGCCAGAGCAATGGCCAGTTACTCTGGCCACCAAAGTTTGGAAGAGAGGGCAGAAGGTTGGTATAAGAGTATAGACCTAGATGTTATCTGGATTAAGTTTCAAGAAAATGTGGTCCATCTAGGCAGCAATTTTTAGACAATTTTGGAGAGGGTCAAAATTTGCTGCTCGGACAGAATTTTAGGTGATTAGAAGCTGAAGATCATCAGCATATGATATTATTTTTACTGCAGACATGGCAATCGATTCAGCCAGCGGGGTTACGTAAATATTCAAATTCAGCTGGCTCAGAGCAGAGCCCTGCGGCACGCCCCACTTCAGTGGTTTGACTGGGGAGAAGAATGGTTAGGTGCGGACCTGCTGTGTGTGGTCAGATAGTTAGGACACTATTCAGTTCAGCACTGAGGCGCCCACACCTATGGTCTTCATGCGGTTCAGAAGAATGGGATGGTGTTGGACTTGGCCCTTCTGGTAGGTTCACCCCTGAACTTTTTGCCTTTTAGTGTTACATATTTATAATGATTTCTGGTCTTTGCGCACTGTGGCGCAGTGTAAAGTGCGTGCGCTCTCGGAGTGTGTGTATGAGATTGGCCTGCCCTCCCATAGGAATGCATGGGGAATGTGTGTGTCCATGGTAATTCCTGATGCGTGGGGAGTGCAAGGTCGAGTTTGGTATGTGCAAACTCGTGAGATTGAATGCTGCGTGATGATGTGTGCGGCGTTCATGTGTCTAGTGTGGAAGTGCCACTTCTAGAAGTTGGCCTGTCTGTGCAGTGACTGTCTGGCTTGTGATTGGCTGCAGCTGGCTGGTGAGCCTGGCTCCAAGAGTCAGGATGGGTCTGGCCCGGTGGTGAGTGGAGAGATCTGCATGATTGATGTGAGGGAGGAGTGCACCTGGGACCTGAATAGGGCTGGGGTTTCCCCACACAATGCTGGCTCCGCCCACTGTGGTGCGACTGATGACCCTGGCCTGTCTTGTGAATAGGAGAGAGGAGCTGGGCAAAACAAAGTACTCCAGGGCTGTGCTTCCCTCCACAATGCTGGCTCCGCCTCCTGTGGTATGTCTGATGTCTTGACCTAACACTTGTAGACAAAAGATTTGGTGTATAAAACGAGGCTGTGACCTCATGTTAAATGTTCTTGTTTCCTGACTAGAATCTGCCAGGGGCGTGCTGCTGCTGGGGCCCAGGGGAAGGCTTGCCTGCCTGGGCCCTGCCCAGCCCCTGGATGCTGGAGGACTCTGTGGGACCCCTCTGCCTTTCCTGGGATGATTGGGGACTTTGCTTTGCCCTGGTACCTCTTTTGACTTTTTCCCTATGACTCTCTAGGACCTTTGGCAGCATGGAGAGGCTGCATTTTACCTTACAGATACTGGCCTAGTGCGCGCTTTATTTCCCCTAAAGGAGCGCTTTATTTTTATTGCAGGAGCCCACCCTGCATTATGCCCGTGGATTGTGTGTTCTACTCGAGCAGGAGCCTACCCTGCATTTGTTCCTTCGTTGTTGCCTACGGGTGCCACCCCGTTAATTTAATTATTTTGGCGCAGGTGCCCACCCTGCGCCTTCCTTTTTATTTGATGATTCCAGAGGGAGCCTACCCCTTGTTTTGTGCACAGAGAAGATCACCGCCATGGCCCCGTTCGGCCGACCCGGAAGCCAGGCACTCCTGTCCATGACAGGGTCGGGGCTTGCAGCAGGGCCGGAAGGGCGCGTTATTTCCGTGTTTCACCGCGGCCGGGGAGAAGCCGCACAGCGTCCCACGGGCGCTACCTGAAGTCCCGGTCCCAAGATGGGGGACCGGGTTAAGATGCGCCTCGTACCTGACGAGGCATTGTGTGTGACGGGGCTCCCGTGAGCGAAGGGGAGCCCCGGAGGCCGAGTTCCGCCAGCCGAACCCCGACGAGGAGACAGAGCCTGCAAGGGTCCTGCATAGCCCCGGTGAGTGCGGGCTAAAATACTCCCACGTTGGGGGCCAGTTTATTCCTAGAGCCCTGTGTGGCTTCTCCGATCTGGGGGCAAGTCCTCTTTCCTTCTGGCCACAGTTATTTAGGAACCCCGTGGGGTCCTCAGGGGCCCGTGCTCTTGCCCCGGGTGGTGGTTTTCGAGGCCCAGGACCAAGTTTCCCCTTTAGAGCGGCCCCGGGTGGCAGCGGGCCGCTCCAACCTCGTGGTCATATTTATTGCTGGTGCCAGCGCGCCTTACAGTATTTGAGGGCCAGTTCCTTCCCTAGTTGGTGCACAGTTCTTTATCTAGCGCCAGAGTGCTCCTAGGGACATGCTGTATTTCTAGAGCCCCTTGGCTCTAACATTTGGCCACATTTGTTCTACGGGCTAGTGAGAGACCATGCCACACTTTTATTCCCAGCTGCCCAGCAAGTAGTGGGCAGCTGCTATGTTTAGGTTTTCTCTCTAGGGACATGTGTTCTCTGGACTCAGGAGTGAGGCGCACTCCTTCATCCCTACCTTGGCCTTCCCCAGCTGCGCAGCACTTAGTGCCAGCTGCAGCTTTTAGGCCCTGTTCTTGTCCCCCAGCTGCCCAGCAAGTCGTGGGCAGTTGATAAGTTTAGGTTTTGGCGCAGTGGCGCAACCTGGACCTCAGTGCTATTTATGTACTAACTGTGATTTATACTCTAATGTGATTTATGTGCTAAATGCTTTGGGTGTTAGGAAATGTACTGTGTATAGTATGTTTTGCGCACCCTGTGTTGATGCCTCTAAATATGATTTATGCGTAGGAGGTGGTTTTACCTGTTTAGGTTTGTGTTAGGAAGATTATACTTCCCTGTGTGATTTACGCCCCTAGTGTAAGGTTTTACTTAGGTGGTGAGGGTCTAATGTAGTTAGACTGATGGGATACTGTGTATGATGGATTTCATGGCGCAGATGGTTGCAAAGTACAGTGATTTACCAGTGGTAACTGGTTGTGTTCTACCATGATTATTTGGTGCTACAATTGTTCTATGTTCTAAGTGCTAGTTCTACCATGTGCTTATTCCTGACAGTGATCCATGTGGCCCTATCCTGTGTACATAATCCCTTGTAAATATTGCCCGTGCCAGTTGGCATAATGTATATGGTGTGGTTACTATCTGATGTGTTTTGATAATACAAAGGCTATTTTTGATATAACTTGTGTGGAGTTCCTTTTGTGGGGGGCCTGGGATGTTGTTGCTGGTGGGTGCGTGCACAAATACTTAACTTACATTGCCTCCGGGATCAGCCTTACTGCTCGTGTCATGTTGCCAAGGGGGTGAGCAGGGGTTATCTTTGGAGTGTAACTTCCTTGCCCTAACTAGAGTGGTGGTTTCTGCCTGGCTTTGGCGCAAGCCTCAGTCAACCAGAAATCCCATTTGTAACAGATGGTCAACGGTGTCAAAAGATGTAGACATGTCTAAAAGCACCAACGCTGCCTTGGAACCTCCGTCGACCTCCCAGCGTATTGAGTCTGCCATTTCTATGAGGGCCGACTGCGTACTATTGCCGGGATGGAAGCTGGATTTAGAGTCGTGAAGGAGGCTATTATCTTCAACAAAGGGCATCAGTTGCTGCCAGGAAATTTTCACTTAAATCTTGTCCGGAACTGATAAATCGAGTTCGGTGTATGATTGGAAGGATATTCAGGATCTGCTTTGCCTTTACTTCAGATGGGCAGGAGGAACGTGTGTCTCCACGCATCCGGATTAGAGATCAATCTGAGCTAAAGGTTCCAAATGGCGTTGAAGTGGTGATTGTGAATCTTAGCAAGGATGTTGTATTGCTTGGCGGCCAAGGTGTCAGTAGGGGAAGTGGATTAACACATCTGCTAATCGAGCAGACAGGCTTCCCCATAAATTGTGTCAATATCTGAGACCACTGAGCTGGGACACTGCTTTATTGATTTCTCCTCAGACATTGGACTACTACATCAGCACACAGGCCCACACCTACACAGAATACATGGGTCAGGGGTTGAGCAAATCCTGGCTGGAGGACAAGCACACCACCATCCTGCATTGGTACATAAACATTTGCATCCAGTTCTCCAAGTCAACAACATCACTACTCATGCTGCAAGTCCCTCCACATGCTGGAAATGATCTTCAGGTGGATCCACTCCTAGTCAAGACAGACAGCCACCCAGGTCCACGACACCAGCCAGCTCAACTACGGCAACAACCTATACCCAGGAACAAGAACCAGACTCCAGGAGCACTTGTGCACATCCAGGGTGCATGCGCACACCTCATCCTCAAAATCCCCTGCCACAGCCACATGACCGTCCACCTGAGATACCTACAATAGTCCCACCGTCAACTGCAGGATCACCTTCATACTCCTCAGCCACACTCAGTAGGCACTCCACAACCACAGCCCGAAAAACGAATATGGACGTCTCCCATCCAATCCCCCGTTGCCCAAAGTCCGTCCAGCCACCCTTGCCCTGGAGAACATTCATCACATACACAGTACAACTGCATGCGGGTGATAGTTCTCTCACCTCAACAAACAGACCTGGTAGTCCCTCCCTGGACACCTACACATTACCCATGATCTCTACACCTTCATGAGACTCTTCCGTAACTGTCTGTCAGAGCAGTATGGCAAGCCCCCCCCCACTCCCCCCCTTCAGCAGATAGTAACCATCATGGGTGAGTATTGCCCTCCATGTATGTAGTTGATGAAACATTGTGACCTATGTGTATCCTCAACCGTACTCAGATCCCAGTGTATGGATGGCTTGAGTTTGTTCCACACCCTGGCATACGTTGACATATCCCCACACGTATGTTGTTGACTCTGGGAAAAAGACTTCAACATCAATACGTATTGTGTTTGTTATATTTATTTATCAACCTTGTGCGTGAAATCTGAGTAGGTGGTAAGTGCTGTACAGAAATTGCTGGGAATCCAAAGTTCACAGATGGAGATGTGATGCCGTGCAGTTTGAGTCAACAGAGTCCAGACCACAGTGCTTGGCATCATTGGTCACACTGCGACCAGCAAGTCCATGTGTCGGGGTCAGACAGTCAATAGGGTGATGCTGTTGCACACAAAGTCAAGATGCCAGACCAGGTGACCTGGGAGATGCGCTTGGCCCACTGCCTCTCAACGTCTTCTCCGTGGACGACCCACCTTCCTTGGGGACCCTCATATGCAGTCCTTGACGATGCCTGGGACGGTCCGTCGGACAATTCCACCTCCTCCTCCCTCCCTGTGCCTGTTGGCAGTCTTTGCCTCAATGTTTCTGGCCTGGTGACACAGGGAGGGTGCTGCATGTTGTCAGCAATCTGATGGAGTGAATTGCTTATGTCCCTCTGCACCGCCAAGAGCTCAGCCAGTCTTGCCTCCATCCATCCTTGGTGTCGTCGTTGACTGGCGTGTTGCTCGGCCTGCTGGTTTTTTAATTCGATGAGGGCCCCCACTCCCTGGTTGAACTCCCTGGTGTCCCACTGGTATACCTCCATGATGTTTCTCAGTTCAGATATACCGGACCCTGCAGCTTGCTGGTCAGGTTCTCGCCTCCGCCTTGTGCCACTCCCACCACCTCTGCCCACACGAGCCTGGCTTGCTGTTGTGGGAACATCTGGTCGACGGGACCTCTGAGCGTTGACAGTGGTGGTGTTGTCTGCCACCTCCTGGTTGCCCGGCGAACCTTTTCCCTCATTGTCAGACTGGCTCAGTTGTGGATTGTGGGCAGGGCTCCGAGCTGTCTGCTGGGATGTGGCATGAATGGGTGTGGTGGTTGGCGCAGATGTCCTTGATCCAGCTGCTGCACGGGTTTAGGATCCAGAGGTGCCCGGTTGGTCGGGGTCATCCATGGAGTGTTGAGAGGCGACGCTGTTGGTGGGATCAGGGTCCTGCGGAGCCTGGGACTGTGATCCATCTCCCGCCTGGTTGGGGGTAGGTTTTGCATGTTGCCCTGTGGGTGTGAGAGTGAAACGATGTTAATGCCATTTAAAGCAACATCCACTTTTCATATACATTGTCGTTGTCACTGTTCCACCTGCTTTGGATTTGTCTCAATGTTCACTTGTGGATGGGTATTTTGTGGAGTCAGATACATCTGTGCTCCGGAGTCATTGCCATGTGAGGGTCTATTTACAATGACTTGCACAGCCAGGCATATCAGCAGGGATTTGCCAGTCATTGAGCACCACAGCTATGCCAGCATGGATGCAACACATTTACACTGTGGATCACCATGGTGGGAAAACATAACAGCTGCGTCCCGCATCTGTGCCATGGAAGTGGCACATTGCTGGAGTTGTGTCGCTGGTGCAACGCAGATCCAGCAATGCTCAGTGTGGCCCTATCTGCACAATTCTGTGTACATCCTTACGTCTGCTTCAAGCATGCACAGGGTTTTGAGGCAGCATAAAAGTGACTGAGTGAAATGTTTAAGATTTCACTCAGCCACTTTTGGGAGGTGTTACTGTGCCGTGACGGGCAGCCACCGCCCACCACACCACAACCAGTACACCGACTTCTGGCGCAGGGCTTTAGAACGTGGCACATCTTCCAGATGCATCACCTTGTCAATACCCAGCACCATGGCTCAAATTGTGTGCGTCCGTTGCGTCACAAAGGTGAAGCTACGGCGTTGTGATATAAGCGCAAGGGACTTGTGAATCCGCGCCGTGCATTTTTTACTTGGATGCTTCATCAGATCTGTATTTGTTGTGTTACATGCCATTTGTGACAGTGGGGCACTCCATTGCCTGTTCCAGGTGGCTATGTTTAGGTAAGGGGTGTGTATGACAGGCCGTGCTGGTGGTTTGAGTCTGATTTGCAACTGGGCGTCCCTAGTGGTGTGGCTGTCCCCCCATGGAGCATGCTGCCATGACAGTGGTTATGAGTTCCTGTGCAAGATATCTGACCTTGTTGTCCTGGTGTTAGTGTTTGCACTGTTCACAGGAGGGCCTTGTGCTGCATACACCAGGGCCCAGTGTCAGCTATGTTGTCAGTACTTTGACACTCCATGTACATTGAGCATGGTGCATGGGTGTGTACCTGGGCCATATGGGATGACTGCAATTGGGCATGTGCTTACACACCATTGTTGATAAGGGTGGCCAAATTTTTAGGTTCTTCAACATCCTCCTTGCACCCTCCTACCCTCCCCTTGCACCCTTTGGGTCCTCCCCATGCCACCTTCTGGCCCTACCCCTTGCACCCACCCCCATACTGTTGGCCACTGCTAGGAGTCATAGCCACCCACCCCTCTTATGTCTGGGCACTGCTGGGAGTCATATACACCCACCCCTCATATGTCTGGGCACTGCTGGGAGTCCTCTGCACCCACCCCTCTTATGTCTGGGCACTGCTGGGAGTCCTCTGCACCCACCCCTCTTATGTCTGGGCACTGCTGGGAGTCATGTGCACCCACCCCTCTTATGTCTGGGCACTGCTGGGAGTCATATCCACCCACCCTCCTATGTCTGGGCACTGCTGGGAGTCCCCTGCACCCATCCCTCTTATGTCTGGGCACTGCTGAGAGTCATGTTCACCCACCCCTCTTATGTCTGGGGACTGCTGGGAGTCCTCTGCACTCACCCCTCTTATGTCTGGGCACTGCTGGGAGTCATGTGCACCCACCCCTCTTATGTCTGGGCACTGCTGGGAGTCATATACACCCACCCCTCTTATGTCTGGGCACTGCTGGGAGTCATATCCACCCACCACTCTTATGTCTGGGCACTGCTGGGAGTCCTCTGCACCCACCACTCTTATGTCTGGGCACTGCTGGGAGTCATATCCACCCACCCCTCTTATGACTGGGCACTGCTGGGAGTCCTCTGCAACCACCCCTCTTATGTCTGGGCACTGCTGGGAGTCATATCCACCCACCCCTCTTATGTCTGGGCACTGCTGGGAGTCCTCTGCGCCTACCCCTCTTATGTCTGGGCACTGCTGGGAATCCTGTGCACCCACCCCTCATATGTCTGGGCACTGCTGGGAGTCCTCTGCACCCACCCCTCTTATGTCTGGGCACTGCTGGGAGTCATATCCACCGACCCCTCTTATGTAGGGGCACTGCTGGGAGTCCTCTGAACCCACCCCTCTTATGTCTGGGCACTGCTGGGAGTCATATCCACCCACACCTCATATGCCTGGGCACTGCTGGTAGTCATATCCACCCACCCCTCTTATGTCTTGGCACTGCTGGGAGTCATATACACCCACCCCTCTTATGTCTGGGCACTGCTGGGAGTCATATCCACCCACCCCTCTTATGTCTGGGCACTGCTGCGAGTCATATCCACCCACCGGTCTTATGTCTGGACACTGCTGGGAGTCCTCTGCACCCACCCCTCTTATGTCTGGACACTGCTGGGAGTCCTCTGCACCCACCCCTCTTATGTCTGGGCACTGCTGGGAGTCCTCTGCACCCACCCCTCTTATGTCTGGGCACTGCTGGGAGTCATATCCACCCAACCCTCTTATGTCTGGGCACTGCTGGGAGTCCTGTGCACCCACCCCTCTTATGTCTAGGCACTGCTGGGAGTCCTCTGCACCCACCCCTCATATGTCTGGGCACTGCTGGGAGTCCCGTGCACCCAGCCCTCTTATGTCTGGGCACTGCTGGGAGTCCTGTGCACCCCCCCCTCTTATGTCTGGGCACTGCTGGGAGTCCTCTGCACCCACCACTCTTATGTCTGGGCACTGCTGGGAGTCCTCTGCACCCACCACTGTTATGTCTGGGCACTGCTGGGAGTCATATCCACCCACCCCTCTTATGTCTGGCCACTGCTGGGAGTCCCGACATGAGTTGTTTGCATACTCACCACGCTCCACGACTCCTTCAATTCCATGTACTCCCACGGGTGGTAGCAGGGCCATGACCTTCTCCTCCCAGGGCTGGTACTGTACTGGTCTGCGGGGACCACCACCTCCAGTGTACTGGCTCTGGGCGTAGTCCTCATCCATCTTCCGCTTCACCATCCTCCGCAGATTGTACCACCTGTTCTGGCAATCCCTCCTGGTGCGCCTGGTGGGTGCAACAGCATTAACCCTATTGACGATCCTCTCCAACAGCCATGTTTTGTCAGCCATGCTGGTCTGTCTGACCAATGCGCCAAACAGCTGTGGCTCAACTCTGGTAACTTCATCTGCAAGGATCTCCATCTCCTGGTTGTGAACTTTGGATTCTTCGGTGCAGACATGTTGTGGGGTGAATGTGATTGGGGGGTGACAGTGTGTATGGATGGGGGGTGTGGGTCTGAATGTGAAGGCGGTGTGTGGGTCTGAATATGATTGGGGGTATGTTTGAAGGTGGATGTGTGCAGTTGTTGGTGTGTTGTCAGTCTCTGTAGGTAAATGGGTATGTTGCAAAGGATGCTGGTTTGTGTGTGTGAGCCATTTTTATTGGTCCATTTGTGGGTGTGGCTTAGTTTGAATTTTTGGTGGGTGTGTTATAAGGGGTGGGTCTGAGTTGGGCCCTCTGTTTGCCAGTTTGGATCTGGCCAGGACATTGCTTTGCAATGGTTTGTACACAGGAAACATGTTTTGTGGTGTTGTGCGACTCGTTTGCACCCTCCATGTGCTGTTTTAGGGGTACGTGTGCGCTTCATTGAGGGGGGTTAGTTTAGTTATTTATTGTGTAGCTTTCTCATACGTGACGTTTTTACGGGGTACGTGCGCGCTTCGTTGAGGGGGGTTTGTTTCGTAATTTATTGTATAGCTCTCATACGCGACGTTTTTATGGGATAGGCGTGCGCTTCTTTGAGGGGGGTTTGTTTCGTAATTTATTGTGTATCTCTCATACACGACATTTTTACGGGGTACGCGTGTGTTACGTTGAGGGGGGTTTCGTTTCGTCATTTATTGTGTAGCTCTCTCATACGTGACATTTTTACGGGGTACGCGTGAGCTTCGTTGAGGGGGGTTCGTATTGTATTAGATTGTGTGGCTCGCTCGTACGCGATGTTTTCCGTACAAATCACAGTTCATACGCGACAACTTTTTCCCGTACGAATCGCGTTTTTGGTCCCCGGTCCGGATCGTACTTGGCGGGTCGTACGGCATGTTTACAAATCGTATGGTTCACTTACCGAGTCCGTATCGTACGGATCTACGCTTGTTTTTCGTACGTTCAAAAACGTTCGGGCATATTATTTGGAAACGGATCATACTACGCGATTCAGACGGGTTTGTACAATTCGTACGGAAACGGCTACGAATACGAATCATCGGAATGTTTTCTTTCCAGAATCGGAATCGACCCCAATGTGTGCCTCAAGACATGAAGTATATCAGCATTGCTTAAGTTTGTGTGGGTCTGCATGTAAATGTGTGAAATGGACAGTGTCTGCTTTTCGGCTACTTACAATTGATGTCTGACAGATGCTGTGTTTCAATCAATCAATCAATCATAGACATTTATAGAGCGCTCTACTTACCCGGAGGGTCTCAAGGCGCTAGGGGGGGGTGCTGCTACTGCCCGAACAGCCAGGTCTTGAGCTTCTTCCTGAAGGCGAGGTGGTCTTGGGTCAGGCGCAGGTCGGTCGGGAGGGAGTTCTATCGTTTGGGCTGCTTTGTACTTTCCAAAATCCTACAGGTGTTCATCTTATTTTTGTATAAACTTTCTAAAAGGCACATCTGTGATTTCTTTGGGCCAGGGCTTGTTTGTCAGTGCATGTTGTAGTTGTTTTGTTGGGCCACTGGCTTGGCATGTTTTGTTTCCCTGATGGTGTTATTAATATCATGTGGGTTAAATTTAGGATATGTTTCCCACTACTTGACGGCTATGGCATTGTATGACTTGCTTTTTGACGTGAGCTACGTGTGAGTTTACTTCAACATTGTGACAAGGATTTTTTTTTTATTTGAGTCATTACTACTGATGTGTCATTAACCCCTTCGACGCTGATGACGAGCTGGGCTCGTCATGAGGTAGCCTCCTGCTACGCTGATGACGAGCCCAGCTCGTCACGTAACATGCGCTTTACAAATTCTCAGCGTACGAGCGGAATTCCGCCCGCACGCATGCGGTTAAAATTACAAAGTGAGTTTTGATGTGTGCATTGTAATGGGGTCATTTTAAGGGATGCCTCTTATTCTGAGTAAGATTAACAAGGCCTCATGGTAGTTGTCATTTCCCAGAGAGACATTAGATTATTTGGATTATGTTGCTGTGGACGAATGGAGCGGAACGGTGGTATTGTGTCTGCGAACAAAGTTAGTTTCCCCATTGTTTGTAAGATATATTGGTGTGCATATTTACAGGTGGGGGTATTACGTATCATGGAAAATGCCAACATTACTTTCACTTATGTGGGACTTACACGTGATCGGTGTAGACTGTGTGCGTGTGTTGTTCATATGTTTGTGTCTTCGTGTGCACGTTACGGAATGTACCACACAATTTTGAATGAGTGATATGTGCTATGTGAAATGTGCACCTGTGACATTGTTAAATGCAGTTAAAGGAAAACTCTATTGTTTGTTTGCTGATGAAGCATTCATTTAGCATGGGTCACAAATGATACATGGAGTGACGAGACTCATCAGCGACATCTTCTTCAATGGGCTCTTCTTTGGAGGTGATCAGTGAAGTAGAGCTACAGCATTACAGGTAGGATAGCCTCAAAGTAGGCACATGACGTGTGGATGTGCATAGAGCCTTTCTGCCGCTTCTTGCCTGTAGGTGTGACCGCCGTACTTCCTCCAGCTGAGATGCAACTCATAATGGGAAGGGAGGTAGAGCGCGGACGGAGCCTCATTGGCCCTCACCACTAGCCGGGCGGTCTGAGATAGCCTGCGAGTTCAGCGGAGTAATGGAAATCCGTGCAAGCCTTAGGTTGTAATTCGTAATAGGGTGGTCGGGAGTGCTGGCTAAACCGCAACTGCCTCTCTGTTGCCTGGGCGGTTCCTGAACCTCCAACCTAGTAATAGGCCCCATTGTGATGATACAGTGAGGGATCCTACAACCCCTTTTATCCTCGCAGATTCTTTTTTCATTTATCTTTGGTAATTTTTGGTTTACTGATAAAGATTTTGTGCTTGCTTCTCCTGAGTGCCTTTAAAGTAAAAGCCAAATAAACGGCAGTAAAAAGAGAAAAAGAAAAACAGACTCCCCAATTACAACCAAACGAAGACTTTAAACAAATGTAAGTCCTGATGCAACCTTAAGCACTGAGACAGTAAGCTGCTCGTAGAAACTTGGACAATAGAGATAATAAGTGCCTTTTATTGATTTCTTCAGAACCACCTGTAATCCAGGAGTTCCGAGCAAGATAGACCTAAACCCACAGCTTGTAAAGGTAACATACAGCGCAAATGACTTAAGGCACTGAATTGATGTAAGTGTAAGGTCCCATTCTGAAAAGTGTCCTCCATTGTTTTTATATAGGTACCCAACTAACAAAAGCCCTGAAGAAAAGCCTGGCGAACAATACACGGGCTTGGAAACGCGTCGGCTTATTTATATTTTGTTTGTTCACTCCAATACATGAACACTCAATGCGCAAAGGGCCATCAATATAACGTTGGACTTTCTACTTAAACGTTTAAGAAAAATGCTTGCCCTTGCGTAACCAGTCCCTAAACATACATAAGTCATACAGTGACGGTCTGGTGGTAAAAATTGTTAGTAGGGTTCAATTGTGATCTTCTTGTTGTAAAATATATGTAGAAATTGTATAGTAATGTATAGTAATGTATAGTCGTTTTTCATTTGTTTGTTTGGATGTTAATTGTAAAATTTGTACATAATAACCTGGTGTCTGTGTATGATAAAGCAAACCCTCGGACTATTATACCTGGTGAACCAAGTGAAGTAACTTGTAACTTTGGCTATAAATCAATCATAACACTCACGGATTAAAAATCGTAGGGTGTAAAAATCTGCTCAAATAAAAATAAGTAGCAGAATCAAAAAGCGACTGGGTTCCTTTTATTGATATACATGATTACGTTGTCCTACCCAGCGCTAAAGAGGACACAATCCCTCCTTTTCTCAAACCTTTAAAGGAAAAGCAGCATATAAAGAGTAATAAATCCCACTATTAACATGTTTCTGCTAGAGATTTGGTGTTGCTGTTCTTACTCAGGATTAGAGGAGGGCCTGCCATTGTGATTAAGTCCCTCTTTTTCCCTGATCACCCCCATTTTTATGCTGACTGCTTTTCTGCAACTCTTGAACTCTGTATACCGGGGCACTGCTGTTAATTCCCTAGTTTACATGTTCTGACTCCATAAAAGAGGGTAACATTGGTTACGCCTCAGTTGACCTAGTTACTCCAGTATTGGAGTTTTCATAGATTCACAA
The DNA here is from genome assembly GCF_964261635.1 of Lissotriton helveticus. Taxonomy (NCBI): domain Eukaryota; kingdom Metazoa; phylum Chordata; class Amphibia; order Caudata; family Salamandridae; genus Lissotriton; species Lissotriton helveticus. The sequence continues at coordinate 18,711,687 of NC_136068.1, read as the reverse complement.
GCCTGAATCATTCCCCGTCATCGAGACGGGAGTCTCCGGTACATAAAAAAGCAATGCTTAGTAGTAATGCAAACGGAAAAGAGGCCCAGGCACATTTCCCTTTTGCAACCCATAACCTTTGTTATGTGAAAGAGACCAAACTTGTCCCTGATCAAATCAGAGCTCCTCACCCTCTAGGACACTCCTGAGAGAATATTTTGCCCCTCAGATTTTCTACCGCACGTTGTGCTATGGAGTATCCTTTGAGCGCTGCTCAAATTCGGCAGCTTTCTACTTCAATTTAGATTGGAGTTGATAGTTTCTTCAACTGATTTAGTAATTTTGATTACTGCCTACTTGTTCACCAACTCCTGAGAGTGGCTGACAAGGAGAAAAAAGGTTTATTTAGAGCATGTGCCACCTGTTCAAAGAAAAGGCTCTACACAGATGACCCTCATAAGGATTGCATCTACTGTCTTTATCTGTACCATCAGGCAAAAGACTGTAAGGTATGTCGTACCTTTTCAAATAAAACACTGAGGGATCATGAAGGGAGACTTTTAATATGGCTTCATAAACTAAAAGCCAGGAAAGAAGTCACGTCCAGTGACAGTGATGAGGCTTCTTTTACTTCTAGGAGATCTCAGAAAAGAAGCAGATCTCGTCAGACTCATGCCTCAGAGAAACGTCCTGAGAAGGCCCTAAAGGAGACCAAACAAGGGTCTTCTGGGCGCAGTCCCTCTAAATCGCCTCCAAGCAGAGAAAAGGAGTGGAAGGGTCATGCTTCGAGGGTAAAACATACTAAGAAGACAAGCTTGGAGCCATCAAAATCACCCCCTAATTTCAAACATTAATTCAAGAAGCCTGCCTCTACACCTCTTGAGGTAAAAGCGGAAAAATCTGCATCGTCAACAGGAGCGTCGACGAAGAAAATGGCGGCGGCGAAAACTGAGGTAAAACTTGCTTCTAATTCTATCACTCCGTCGACGGTTGCTCCGTCGACAGCAGTGTCGACGCCGAGATCTTTGACAACGACGGCATTGACGATGACTGTTACAACAGCCATGACCATTTCGTTGACAGGATCGTCGACAACAACAGGATGGTTGACGAAGACGACAGTAAAAGCAGCATTGGCGAGGGAGACAACGTTGACAATGATGTTGACGACATCATCGACGATAGTTTCGTCGGTGGTTTCGCCGGCGATCTCATCGACGGGCTCGTCGAGGAGAGAATCTCCAGAATAACGGGAATTGCCAGGAAGAGGAGAATTACCCCAGAACTCACCTCTCCAAGTAAGGTGACACCTTTGGTACCATCCCATCTGTTAGAGGAGGAAGATTCAGAGGATGAGGAGGATGATGACGGCCCTTTTGGTTACGCCAGTAGCCCGTCACAGCTGCATGTAAAGTGCCAAGAAGATGACTTTGAGGACAAATATGAGGGGGTATCAGGATCATCCCCAACAACACTATTGCCAGGAATATCAGGAGGAGATGTTTAGCGTTCCGTCTTTGTTACTAACGGATCTGCAGTTTATGCTGGTGGATTATAAAAAGAGGCATCCTATACCTCATACCTCTCAAGAGATACCGGTGACTACGCCTCACCCACGCTCTATCCCAAGTACTCCTGTGCAAAGGCGAGAGATTTTACCGGAGCCCTTGCCTAGATCACCACAACCAAGGTCTCTACATGAACCAGTGACCACTGATGATGAACAGGAAGAGGGAGAGATAAGAGACCCTAACAAAGAGTGGGATGATTATCTTATTCCATCGCCTTCATCTCTTTCACCGATGCCTATAGACTCTCCGCCGGAGGACATCGGTGGGTTTTATAATTTAATGGAGAGAGCTGCAAGAGATTTGCGCTCACCATGTCATCTGACAAGATGGAGTATTTCTTGTACGATTTCAAGGAGCCATACCGCAAGGCAGTTTGGTCTCTCCCAATTATTAGTCATGTATGGGAAGAGGACCTAAAGGTCATGGAGACACCGGCAACAGTGACTCCAGTACTCGCCAGGCTGGATAAGAAATATAAAGCACCTTCGGATGCTCCAGCTTGTCTACTAGGCCCCCCCAAGCCTGACTCAGGTATAACCCAGGCAGCACAGCAGAAATCGAGGAATCCATCAGCTCCTAATAAATCGCCTCCCGACAGAGAGGGTAGGCGCTTGGACAATGCAGGAAAGAGGTTTTCTTCCATGTCTGCCCTTCTAGTTAAGGCGGCAAATGCCCTGGCCATTCTGCGCAGGTACGATAGGCAGATGTGGTGTGACCTCTCGCCTTACATAGACCCCGTTCCAGAGGCTGATAGACAGGAGACCAAAAAGATTCTTCAAGAAGGAAAAAGGACTTAGGCTGAAGTCATTGATTGCGCGATGGATATCACAACCACAGCCTTCAAATCTCTCGGAGGAGTGGCAGTCCTACGCCGGCAAGGATGGCTGAGAGCAACACGTTTAGTCCGGAAGTCCAGAATAAAGTCTTGGACCTTCCCTTCAATGCAGAGGATTTGTTCGGAAAACATATCAACGAGGTACTCTACTCCAAAGTATCAAGAAGGATACTGACACCGCAAAATCACTAAGAACACTACAGTATTGGAAGGTTCCTTTTCGAGGCTCTAGAGGTAGAGGCCAATCATCTGATAGGGGAGGTTACCAGCAGGACAGATACACTTCTTACTCCATCTCGTCCCAGCCATACCGTCAACAGTATACAGACGACAAACAGGAGGCTACACAAAATCTGCTCCTAGAGCAAGAGGAAGTTGTCAGGGGAAGGACAATTCCAGAGGACAATGACAACCTTCAGGATCCGGCTACACCTATCCCTTTTCCGTCACATGTTCCCCTGGGTGTAAAAATTGCTTATCATCTCCAGTATTGGCAGCAAATAACTACTGACCAATGGGTCCTCAACATAATACAATTTGGACACACTCTAGAGCTTCTGCAAACTCCCCCTTGTACACCGCCAAAACATCAAGAGGTCAAGCACTTACATCAGATGCGTCGGGAGATTCGGACAATGCTTGGAAAGGAAGCAATAGAACTGGTAACGAACTCCCAGAGGGGAAGGGGATTTTATTCCCGGATTTTCCTAGTCAAGAAAAACGTCCTCCAATGGCGTTCTATTCTGGACCTCAGGTCCCTAAACACCTACCTTAAGGAGCAATCTTTCAGGATGATTTCTCCAAGACATTCTGCTGCTCAAAGACCCAGGAGATCATATGACCACATTAGACCTACAGGATGCGTACCTTCACATCCCCATCCATCCTTCCCACAGGCAGTATCTTCGTTTCATGGTAGCTGGAGACCATTACCAATTCAAGGTACCGCTGTTCGACCTGAAATCAGCCCCAAGAATTTTTACAAAATGCCTGGCTCTAGTGGCAGCTGTTCTAAGGAAACAGAAACACCAGGTTTTGCCTTAGCTTGACGACTGGTTGGTCAAAGCGCCATCAGAAGCATCGCCCGGTCGTCAACGGCGGCTTGCGTGGAGTTGTTTGCCAGGCTAGGTCTGACTTTAAACACGGAAAAGTCATCCCTTCCGCCTACATGAAGCATCACCTTCTTGGGAGCAATACTAGACAGAGAGATAAACAAAGCTTTTCCCTCCAAGGAGAGACACTTTCGAATAATATCTCTATCCTAGGAGTTTACAAAAAAAAAGTGTCTTTCAGTACGTAAGTATTAATCCTTGCTGGGAACGATGTCATCTTGCATTCCCCTCATACCTTTCTGCAGGTTAAGGATGCGTTGGTTGCAGGAACAACTGGATCAACAATGGCATCAAGCGGAGGGATCCTTCGACGACATAGTCAAGGTAATGCCGGCCATGGTCCAAGCGGCAACATGTTGGACCCAAAAGCGGAACGTCTCGCAGGGTCTTTCGTTCCTTACCGAGCCAGCCCCGCTGGTGATTACTACAGATGCGTCCCTGGAAGGCTGGGGAGCGTTCCTTGAGGACCTCCAATTCAGCGATCGCTGGAAGTTGCACGAACAGCAAATACACATCGACTTGTTGGAACTCAGAGCCGTCCGTTTAGCATTGCTGGCGTTCCTATCAAGGATACAAGGATGTGCTGTACTAATAAGAATGGACATCACAACAGCGATGCACTACTCAAACAAACAGGTAGGGGCTCGTTCACTCTCCCTGTCTCAGGAAGCAAAGAAGATATGGGAATGGGCGCTGCAACACAAAATACCCATAACAGCGGAACATCTCGCAGGGGACCAGAACGTCAAAGCAGATACTCTCAGCAGGCTCTAATCCACCTGCCACGAGTGGGAGATCGACCAGGGGATTTTAGACAGCATCTTCCAAAGATGGGGAGAACCGACAGTAGATTTCTTTTCAATGGCAGAGAACAGAAAATGCCGGTTCTTTGCAAGCTGGCTTCCCCAACAGGGCTCTTGGGGGAATGCGTCAGGCATCTTTGCCTACGCCTTTCCTCCAATTCCCCTCCTGCCACGCATTCTTACGAGTATCAAGAAGGAACCGTGCAAGGTAATCCTGATAGCCCAATGGTGGCCCAGGCAACACTGGTTTACGGAGCTTCTGCTACTGTCGGAGGTCCACCAGATTCTCCTTCAACCAATACCTTCACCCGTAAAGATGTCCCGGTGACAAGTGCTCCATCCAGACCCGAGATCGCTACACTTAGCGGCCTGGCTCCTGAACACTGCAAATTTCAACATCTGAACATTTCAACGGAATGCAGAGAGATCTTATCGGGGGCTAGAGTGGATAGTAGGAACAAAACATATAGTATGAAGTGGAAGAGATTCTGTTTATGGTGCAAAAGATGTAACATTCATCAGAAGGAGTGTTCTAGAGGGTGAGGAGCTCTGATTGGTTCAGGGACAAGTTTGGTCTCTTTTACATACCAAAGGTTATGGGTTGCAAAAGGGAAATGGGCCAAGGCGTCTTTTTAGTTTGCTATACTACTAAGCATTGCTTTTTTATGTACCGGAGACTCCCGTCTTGACGACGGGGAATGATTCAGGCATATAAATCTATGAAAGCTTCCAATACTGGAGAACTACAGTTACAGGTAAGTAACGTGTTTTCTTAACTGCCCTGTAATTCCATAACATATCATTCAGTAAAATACATCAATGGCATGGAAAGTTAAACGTCAGCTGTAGACTGCAGCTCATATTATGATATTTCACTAGGGTGACAAAGAAAACGTAGCATCAGACCTAAATTTGTAGTCTGACTTCTACAGCTTTTAAATCTGCAAGTGGACCTGTTGAAATGACCATTATTGACAGAAGAGAACCATACTTTAAAATATTAAATAGCCCATCCCTAAGTTGGCCTTGTAGCCCGCACGTCAGGGTATATAGTATTTAAAAGTGGCACATGCAAGACTTTATTTTTGCCATCTTCCTAAAGTGACAAGCCTCCAAAAGCGGTTTTCACTGTACAGAGCTGTAACTAATCCTTTGAGGAAAACTAAAGTGCAATTTTGGCTTCGGATAAACTTCAGAAATGATTAACAACTGTGTTTTGTGGTAAATAAATAATTAATTACCGGTACTATTTTTCAGGATACTCATACAAATAGATAGCTCAATAAATAAGAGTCAAGATACGAGGTAGCTAGAGTTGACAGGCTTTAATTAAGCATAAAGGACTGGAACAGGACAGCCTGTACGGGGATGGGATGGCAGCTGCCTGGGGCAGGGACAAAGGAGCGCTAACTTTTAATAACAGTGCACAAGTATATATAGTTAAAACATTTACATTACAGTCAATACAGTAGGCGTAGCAGTAGGCGGAGTTTGTAGCAGTCGCAAAAGATAAGAGCAGAATGAGGTAACAAGAAGGCGTGTACAGGGCGTATACATAAACATGTGATGCAAACGTAACAGAATATGTCATAAACGGGGCGGAAACATGGAGGGGGCTACCTGAGCAGCTGGGACCTCTAACCTAGTGGTGCGCGCAAACTGGCAATGACGTGTTACTAGGGAGAACTGGGGGGCTATGACTTCTGCGCTAGAAGAGGAGACGAAAGTCTGGAGTGTCAGAGCGACATGTACCTAGAGCCTATTTAGTATCTCGTGTTTAGAGAACATGTTGATAGAATCCAAAAGTTATCGGGTAAAGGCTAACAGACATTAAGACTGGTGCATACATAATCCTATATGTAGTGTGTGTGCGGGGAATATTCTATGAATATTAATACAGTATTTCTCTTACATGGAGACATAAAGGCTAGACCATGACGGAAACTATTGATGCGATGCAGTAGCTTAGGAATGCAGAGAAGGAGGGCTGGACCGATAACTAGAATCATAACATACTCTTGGCAGACTCGGAGGCAGAGCCAGGCCGTGCCGGGCACTGCGAGGCATGGAAGTAAGCTAAGGGTCAGGGATACAGGTGGGGGCTGTATCGCTCCTCGGAGAGGGTTCAGGAAACAGGAGCTGAATCTGAGTCCGTGCCCTTTTGAGGCCTAGAAACGGGGACAATTCAATGAATTAACGTGCACACTGTAAAACGTGGCAACGTAGGTTTACATAGGCCTGATATTCGTTGTATTCACGATAACTGGAAACTGGCATACTAGAGATGGACACAACTGTAATTGCGTCTTTAATCGATCAGAGGGGGAATACATGCATATCGATCATGCACATATGACATAACATGGGGAACACGTAGGCACACAGAACATGGCAAAATTTACTTTTCCACATTCCCTCCTTGTGCCCTATGTTTCCATCAGGAAACATCTATATTCATGATACCATCTATCATTTCATACAGCATCATTTGCTCGTCTCGAATTGTCTTGGAACGGGACTTGGAGCGGGACTTAGGACTAGGAATACAAGAGGTAGCACAAATGCCGCAAATCGCAGGGCCACATTGTATACAGAGGCAGCAACTGAATATGATCATTACTGCAATACCTAGGAATGACAATACTTTCCATCCCCAGGCAGATATAATGTCCCAGAGCCAACCGGACCATGTCCAGGTGCCTGGATTCTGGTGTAACTGATGGGCAATTTTATGAAGTCTGGTTATAGCTGAATAAACAGACGGCGCGTTATTAGGAATGAAAATGCAGCAACTAGATCCGATGACTCTACATGCTCCTCCTCTATCGGCCAGTATGACGTCAAGAACGAGACGATTTTGGAGCACGACAAATCTCATAGCAGATTGCTCTTCGGTTAAGTTACCTAGAGCAGAAGTAGTCTCATTCACTACTGCTTCAAGGGTTCTGGTTAACCTACGGATTAACTTACTATTCTGGACAGGTCCTATAAAGAAGAAGAAACCTTTATTGAAATCTTGATATTGTTCTAGAGCAGTTTCAGTTTGATCGACAATTGGGGACTCGATCTCCCTTCTATGTCTGACGTGTACTAGATGTGTGTTTCTGTGATAATCAGATGGGGCTAGAAAAACTGGTGGCAGTAGGAAGGCAATGTAACATGTTCCATCCCAATCGAGGGGCAGACGAACATATGCGGTCTGACCACAAACAAAATAAGAATGACGTGAGGCGTTGAAAATAGATTTCCCACTGTCACTATACTCGACAGTAGTAGTACAATCACTATGTCCTACATGTGCGGAACCATTATTTCTGACACATAATTCGCCTTTGACTGGTAGTACTGAAATAGCAGGTAAGTCTGGAGTAGTATCAGACTGAACATTCAGGACCATAAAATTCGAAGAATAATTACCTAAATTATAAACTTCATTTTCTAGATCTAACCCTGTTCTATGGGAGAGACCTTGCTTGTCTGGAAAACATGTTCTATTCAGAAGGGACATATCATTTGAGGATGACGTTAACATGGACCATGCTCCACACGAACCATTATGTGAAAACGGATAAGGAAAGAGTGGCAGAACTCCCTTCGGTGTCTGGAAAGGGGGGAGTCGACCACACACCCAACAATTAGTAGCATTGCTGGTCTGGTGTGAATAGTGTAACATTCTGATGAATGTGTTATTTCTCATAGCAAGACGATAGGATAGCTCGTGAGGAGGCAGATCACTAAATGTGTGCTCTACTGTAGCATTAGCAAACTTATTTACATGCGAAATTGGAAAACATAAATGCAATGCATAACTTGTGCAGGTAACCATCAAACTTAGAAACAATATAAAACTTAGAAAAACGATACATCTGATAGAGTTTTGACTAACTCTCTCACTATGGGGGTCTATCTCATACATGTCAGATACCTGTCTAACCGTTTCACCCGAGGGGGACTTAGACAATTAAACTGGCTGACTTATTTTACTAGACCGGAGTTTTAATTTATACTCCTGCTGCGGAGTTTCCTCTAACAGGGGAGGCTTGAATTCAGAGTAAATTTTTAGGCAGTCCTTAGAAATGGAACAGTCCTTGGAAATGTTCTTGGCAAAAGTTTTATCACGGAGTCCATGAAATTTCTTGACATGCGACAGATGGACCCAACCCTTGCGGCCCTCCAACTTCACGGCCGTACGGGTGGTCAGAAGGACTAGTTTCGGTTCTTTCCAGCGAGGCTCCAGCGGACTTGAACGATCAAAATTCCTTATCAAAACGAGATCCCCGGGGATGACCTCATGCGGTTTCACTTCAGTATTGTCTGGAAATGCGGCGGCAACCTGTGAACGACAAGAGTGTAGGGCAGACATCAAGGAAGCTAGGTAATCTGTCAACATATTACTGGAAACATCTGTAATACTGCGGGGTCTAGGTGTACCCCACATGTTTGGGGGGCGGCCAAATACGACCTCATAGGGGGACAGACCTGATCTGGAGTGTGCGACCATGCGCATAAAGAATAAAGTCAAAGTCAAAAGTCAAAAAAGGCTTTATTTCGACATATAACAATATCTTAAAAAGCATACATACAGTAAGAAAAAATACTTTTCAGTACATTTAAAATAAACCGTAACTTTCTGCTATCAGAAAATGGTTCTGTAGGTTTTAAAATAAGCATTTAGTTATTTAATGCTGTAATCTGATTAGGGCAAATAGGCTGACTTTTTAAAAGAATAAAGCAACTGGCAGGGCAACTAGCCAGTGTACACCTTTCTCTTTACATGTCTTGGCAATACGGATTTTCAGGGTCTGATTATGTCTCTCTACGAGACCGGCTGCTTCAGGATGGCGCACACAATGGAACTTCCACTGGTACCCTAACAAAAGGGAAACATGTTTCATGAGCTCAGATGAGAATGGCTGGCCGTTATCAGAATACACGACCCTAGGGAGTCCATAACGGGGGAAGAATTCACGAACCAACTGCCTGGCAGTGGTCGCGGCTGTGTAATCTGGAACTGGATATGCTTCTGTCCACCTGGACAAAGCGCATACAACTACAAGAACATACTTGAAACCTCGACATCGCTCCATCTGAATATAATCCATCTGGAGGACTTCAAAAGGGTGGTCAGGGGGCTGGAATCCACCTTGTTCCACCGGGACACTTTTACCTGGATTGAATTGACAACATATCATACAAGTACGGACTTTCTGCTTGGCTGCAGCTCGTAAGTGCTTGTTGAACCAAAGGTTCTGTATACTATCTAACATGGCTTTTTCTCCTAGGTGTGCTGGACTATGTGCGGTATTGATAATGACTTGAACCATAGAGTCGGGGAGAAACCATGTGGCTTTACCCTTCGTCACCCATCCCTGATCTGTCTGGACCCCTCCTTGTTCGGACCATTTCTTGATTTCTTCAGGAGTGGCATGTAACTGTATGTCTATGACATCTTGTGTAGGGTCCTTAACTGTCATACAAGTAGTCTGTTCTGGAGTGGATGTCTGTGTCTTGTTAACTGGAATGTCTGGTGTCTGAGCTGTGAGCTTGGCTGTTCGATCGGCTAGATCGTTACCTTGGGAAATGATGTCAGTAACTTTCGTATGTGCCTTGCACTTCATGATAGCGATAGCTGTCGGTAAATGTATTGCATCTAACAGAGCTTGAATGAGGAGACCATGCTGAATCTTGGTTCCATGAGAAGTCATGAAACCTCTCTCCTGCCAGAGCACTCCGAAGTCGTGTACAACTCCGAATGCATAACGTGAATCTGTATATATGTTTACTTTCAGGTTCTTGGCACGTATGCAGGCTTGGGTCAGAGCAACTAGCTCTGCTGCTTGAGCAGACAGGGTGTCAATACGGTGTGTTTCAATAACTTCGGTGTCAGTAGTCACTGCATACGCGGCTACTAGTTCTCCTGTACTTGTTCTCATACATGAACCGTCCACATAAAGTGTCAGGTCGGGATTAGGTAATGCAATGTCTGTCAGGTCTTGTCTTGGCTTGGTCATAGTGTTAATAACTTCCACACAGTCATGTGTGGCAGGATTTGAAGTAACTGACGGTAACAGTGTAGCAGGATTTAAAACGTTGCAGCGTCTGATTTCTATGTGTGGCTGGAACAGTGTCAGTTCATAACCTGTTAAACGTGCAATTGTCAAGTGCTGAGTCTGTGTTCGGTTTAAAAGAACTTCCACGGAGTGTGGAACTTGTACTGTCAGGGAGTGTCCTAATACTATGGAATCACTTTGTCTGATTGCTAGAGCTGTGGCTGCAACTGACTTGAGGCACGCAGGCAACGCCTGGGCTACTGGATCTAATGTGCTCGAAAAATAGGCACAAGGCTTGTATTGTCCTGCTTGATCTTGTGTGAGAACAGATAATGCAGTACCATTACGTTCTGTGACAAAAAGTGTAAAAGGCTTACTGTAGTTCGGTGTAGCTAGAACAGGTGCTTGGCATAAGGCTTTCTTTAACTCATTAAAACTAAGTGTATGTTCAGATGTCCAAGGGAGGACAGTCGATACGGCTGCCTCCTGTGTCGTTAACTGTATCAGTGGCTTGGCTAGAAATGCATACTGAGGAATCCATTGTCTGCAGTAAGAAGTGAGGCCAATAAAAGCACGTACCTCCTTCTGTGTCTTGGGCTGTGGAAGACTCGCTATTAACTGGATACGGTCTGGTGTCAACTGCCTACCCCACTTGGACAGTAAGTGGCCTAAGAAGATCACTTGCTGGACACAGAACTGAAGCTTCGAAGGGGACACCTTGTGCCCCATCTCGGCTAGGAAATACAGGACTGTAAGTGACGCACGCTCGCAGTCACGTTCAGAACGGGCTGTGATCAGTAGATCATCGACATACTGGAGCAGGGCAGTGTCTGTTGGCATGTGAATATTGTCTAGTTGTCTCTTAAGCGCTTGACTGTAAATACTAGGACTTTCTGTGAAACCTTGAGGAGCTCGTGTAAATTTATAGCTCCTTCCATTTAAACAAAAACCGAAAAGGTACTGGCTGTCTGGATGAATCGGAACACTGAAAAATGCGTTCTTGAGGTCGATTACAGTAAAAAATGTAGCTTCAGAATCAATAGCTGTCAATAAGGAAGAAATATCTGGGACTACTGGATACTGGGGTATGATACATTTATTAAGTTCTCGAAGGTCAATCACTAATCGATATACTGGAGGTGCATTTGGATCAATACGTTTCATGACTGGAATAATAGGAGAATTACATACATTGGAGTCAGTTTCTACAACCACTCCTTGAGCAATGAGCTCATCAATAATTTTGGATAAGGCTGCTACAGCCTCAGGTGGCAATCTGTACTGTCTGATTCGTGGCAAGACTATACCTTGCTTGAGGGTCACACGATGGGGTGTGATTTGCATAAAACCTACATCAGTTGGACCTTGCGCCCATAAATGCTGCGGTACATTTGACAATCTTGGATCAAAATCTCGTAATACATAGTGACCTTTAAAATCCCTTAAAAACAAGCGTATTCCCTCTGGGGAACAACAAATAACTGCACCTAATTCTTTTAATGTTTTAATACCTAACAAATTTTCTGGACATGACTTCGTAAGTAACAAATCAGTAGTTCGGGACAATGGACCAACTTCTAGAGTAACTGGCTTTGATATCTCGTTTACTATAGGCTTTCCTGAAAATCCAAGGGAAACATTTCTAGAGCCTGAGAGCGGAGCCCCTGGAACCTCGTCATGACTGATAGTAGTCCTACTTGCCCCTGTATCAATCAAAAACTTTCTGTCTTTCCCTAATACTTGACTGTGTACATAGGGACCCTCTTGATCTACAGGTATCTCGATGAGAGGCAAGCCTACCTCCCTCTCTAGGCTGTTTCATGAATACGGTTGATACTCTGGATACTCTGTCTGGGCATACTGGTACATCTGTTGTGTAACATGCTGTGTTGCAGCAATAGGCTGTGGTGCTGGAACTGTCTGTTGTGCATTCTGTGGTGACTGAGAAGTCTGTGAAACTTGTTCTTGTCTAGGCGGACGTGGTCTTTCTTTAGTCTTACCAGTTGCGATGTTGTGTTTCAGAACTGCACATTCGTTTATAAAATGACCTGGCTGTTTACAATAATTGCATGTCCCTTTAACGGGAGCTGCAGGATGACTGGCTTGATTCGGACCCCTCTTCTGACTGTCTTGTGGAACAGATTGTGCAACTAGTACTTTCATTTTCGTGTCTTTCATACGTCTCCTTTCGTGTTCTTGCTCTTCCCTGATTCTATTCTGGTGATACTGGAGCATCTGGAGCATCTGTGATGGGGTACTAGCTTGCCAGGTACTTTCGACTTTCAAAACTCGATTTTTAACTTGTGGACTTGAATTCTCGACCAGTTTAGTAACAAAAAGATGAGGGTATGACTCGCTACCTGTCTTCAGACCACTGTTGATAATGAAACATTTTTCGAATCTAGAATAAAAATCACTAGTATCTTCATCCTGTTTCTGTTTGCATGCTGAGATTGCATCCCAATCTTCCTTTTTCGTGGCTAATAATCTTGGCAAAACCTGAATCAATAACTCTGGCAATTCTTTACATTTGTCCCCAAGACCGGTACCTGGTACTCGTATTTTGTCTTCAGCTTCTAGAGCTGTCCAATCAATCTTTTTCTCTCCCACCTCCCATTCTTTTTCCTTGAGTTTCTCATATACCCCTGCGGGCAACAGGACCTTTAACATTTTAATTATATCTGGATACGTGTATTCTCCCATACGGAGCATGTCTTTTAATTCTCGATGGAACCCTGCTGGATCTTTGTCGTGACAGGGAATTAATTTCTTCATCTCTAAGAGTTCCATCTTTGTGATGGGGGTGTAAACAAATACTCGTTGCATTTCACCAGCCGGTGTCCTAACTGGATGTACTTCTCGTAACGGATTCTGTCTATCTATGTAGAATGGTTTACTTTCTGGGGGTGAGACGTGAACAAAATGCGGATTCAGAAACGTTCTATATTTGTGGCGCTGTTCTAGAATGACACTAATTAAATCGGTACCTAAACCTTTCCATCTATACTGGAGTAACTCGTTCAGAACATCATGTAACGGACCTGGATCAGAATGCTGTCCCTCATATAATGTAATGAGGTGCTGGATCATATACATACCCGCCAGTCGCTGCTCGGCTGGAGGCAGTTTCAGAAACATTTGTGCCACTATTTCATCTGGAAAAGTGGTAGAATCAGTAGTCCACCGGACTGCTGATCGGGCTAGTTCTTGTTCATGCATGGTGTTGAGTTCACTATAACCGATTCGTGATTTCAGAATGTGATCGGTAGCTTGAAATACTTGTTCTAGAGAACCTTGTTCTGGTGCTGGAAGATGAAAGACTTTCTTGTGTTCTAGGCGTAAATGTTGGTCGGGAAGTCTAGATTTACCTACATACGCTATTCTGGCGGTATTCTCGTCGTCTACCTCTTCAGTAGAAGAGTCGTTTTCCTTCTCGCTTACTTGTGCTGCTTTGCGTTTCTCGTGTAACCTTATTATTTCCTTACGAATTTTCTTGTACATACTCTCTATACTACTGAGTGTCTTGTGTCTACCCTCGGCTATATTATCACTCCACCTTGTCAGGACTTTCATTTCGGTCGGATCTTTAGTCGGACAATCTTGTTCCCTTACTAAACAATTGATTAAAAACTTTAATAGCATGAGCTGGGTCTCAGCTTTCCTTAGAGACATGATTTCGCCAATACTTTCTGAATCGTCTCCTGTACGGATGAAACGATATATTCTGTCTAGATCTTCTTTCATATTCGGTAGGGTGTCCAAATACTCGGTCACCCGTCTTACACGCAATGAATATATAACCATATTATCATCGCCTGGGACTGGATCATAACGGCATTCGGTAAGAGCTCGTCTAATGTCTGCGACGGACTGATATTTGGGCGTACGCTGTAACGCACGTTCATGTAACTCGACTAATGTTACACGTTTGTGTGGCGGCGGGGTACCAGGAGGACCTCCTCCCGCGGCCCCTAAACTGGACTCGTCGACTGATACTCTTCGTGCTGGCAGAGTGACCGATGTAGCGGGGACTTGTACTATGGGCTGGACCGGGGGTACCGTAACAGGTGCTGTAACAGGTGCCCCAGTGGCTGGAAGAACAGGAATTACATTATTTACAGGAGCTGGCGGAGCAGGATTCGCATATTCTGGGACTGTGTCGTCCAAATAGGACGAGAGAAAAATATCAGCTGCGGTCGGTTTGTGACGTAGCTTAATCGGAACTAATGGCGGCGGAAAATTACATGGTGTTTCCGGGGTTGCTTTTGGCAAGCCCTCGGCAAGAAGAGGATACATACCCTTAATAAGGGCATTTCTCTGTCTGTCTGACTGTTCAGCTTTAACTCGTTCACCTACTTCGATTAATTCCCTTTCCTGGGCTCTTTCTAAGGATTCCCTACTTAATTCTGACTTTCTGATTTCTTTTTCTGTTCTTTTGTGAGATTCTTTGCGCCATAACTCGATGGCATCTTTCTGGGACTGTCTGGCTTTCTTTTTCCATAATGCTTCTTCTACTCGCATGATGCACTCGGCATCCCACGTACCTGATACGGGCCATCTATACTCTTCCTCTAATTGTTTGGTGTACTCCACCCATAAATCTAGATATAATATGGCACTTATGCCATGCTTGTGATACATAAAATGACCTGGACTGTCCCTAGGCGGGACAGGAACTGCTTCCTCGAGCAGACCTTTTCTAGTTTTTAACTGACGTAACTTCTTGAACAGAGGCATAACTAAGACCGGAGTCTAGACACAATACAATACACGATAAACACAATAATAACTTTAAGAAAACAAATCACTCATACCACGACATTGAAAACACATGAAATAACATTTATAATAACGGTTCGGACAGAATACTACCTGGAATACTGAAAACAGAATACATGAATTTCTCGAGAACAGAACTTACTAGAGCAGACTAGATGCACTGCTAAAACAGTACGAAACTTACCGGTCCCATAAAGAGACACGTCAGGACCCGCATCCACCTAAGTGGACACTTCGTGTTGGATCTGTGTACCCAAACCCACGGACCAGAGACAAATTAATTGACCCTGTCTAGATACTACCCCAGCAACGGTACTCACCGGGCAGCAAGAACGGAAGGCCTCGGACTGGACTGGACTGCTACGACGACGGACGGACGAACTTCGGACTTCAGTTACAGGTGGGCCTCCGGATACCTCGGACCTTGGACTCTCGGCTTGGGCTCTGGTCGGGACTCGCCGCGTTCCTCCACCGCCTCGTCTGGACGCTGGACCGCAACCTGCGTCTCCTCCGTGGGCCTGAGGGATACTTGAAGCAGAAATATCTGCACGTGCACGGTATGGTTCCGTCACGGCTGCAGAGGATCAGGGGGCATGCGTGGCTTCTCCGGCGCGTGGGGAAAGGGCAAGTCCCTATTCGGGCGCCATTATGTGGTAAATAAATAATTAATTACCGGTACTATTTTTCAGGATACTCATACAAATAGATAGCTCAATAAATAAGAGTCAAGATACGAGGTAGCTAGAGTTGACAGGCTTTAATTAAGCATAAAGGACTGGAACAGGACAGCCTGTACGGGGATGGGATGGCAGCTGCCTGGGGCAGGGACAAAGGAGCGCTAACTTTTAATAACAGTGCACAAGTATATATAGTTAAAACATTTACATTACAGTCAATACAGTAGGCGTAGCAGTAGGCGGAGTTTGTAGCAGTCGCGAAAGATAAGAGCAGAATGAGGTAACAAGAAGGCGTGTACAGGGCGTATACATAAACATGTGATGCAAACGTAACAGAATATGTCATAAACGGGGCGGAAACATGGAGGGGGCTACCTGAGCAGCTGGGACCTCTAACCTAGTGGTGCGCGCAAACTGGCAATGACGTGTTACTAGGGAGAACTGGGGGGCTATGACTTCTGCGCTAGAAGAGGAGACGAAAGTCTGGAGTGTCAGAGCGACATGTACCTAGAGCCTATTTAGTATCTCGTGTTTAGAGAACATGTTGATAGAATCCAAAAGTTATCGGGGTAAAGGCTAACAGACATTAAGACTGGTGCATACATAATCCTATATGTAGTGTGTGTGCGGGGAATATTCTATGAATATTAATACAGTATTTCTCTTACATGGAGACATAAAGGCTAGACCATGACGGAAACTATTGATGCGATGCAGTAGCTTAGGAATGCAGAGAAGGAGGGCTGGACCGATAACTAGAATCATAACATACTCTTGGCAGACTCGGAGGCAGAGCCAGGCCGTGCCGGGCACTGCGAGGCATGGAAGTAAGCTAAGGGTCAGGGATACAGGTGGGGGCTGTATCGCTCCTCGGAGAGGGTTCAGGAAACAGGAGCTGAATCGGAGTCCGGGCCCTTTTGAGGCCTAGAAACGGGGACAATTCAATGAATTAACGTGCACACTGTAAAACGTGGCAACGTAGGTTTACATAGGCCTGATATTCGTTGTATTCACGATAACTGGAAACTGGCATACTAGAGATGGACACAACTGTAATTGCGTCTTTAATCGATCAGAGGGGGAATACATGCATATCGATCATGCACATATGACATAACATGGGGAACACGTAGGCACACAGAACATGGCAAAATTTACTTTTCCACAGTTTATCTAAACGTCAATTCAGGGGTGTCATTGGATTTCTGATAAATATACAGGGTAGATAGTTTTTAAAATGTTAGCCTACCTACTCGGCCTGGGCAAAATTTTCAATTCTGCTAACGAAATCGGAGGAATTTTGGTAATTCCATGTCACTCATGTTAAGCAGAATTATTGATAAATAAAAATTCTCCAACCTTGCCAGTGGATTAAAAAATTATGCAGTGGTTTCTAAAGTTAGAAACCGCTGCATGCCACCTCTGTCTCCAGATGATCCTTCAGGATCTTGCGAGCTATGGTCACTTCTGCTGCGCTGTCTAGCATTGTCTGGGCCCACTCCCCGTTCTTGAGTTGTGTCCTCAGGATCCGCCGCATTTCTGATTTTAATGCTAGCTACCTTCTTCTTGGTGAATTGAGTTTTCTTATTTTTTGGAACGTGATGTTCGTCTTTGGACTGCACGCGTTCTTCTTTTTGTTCTGATCGTCCTCTTCTTTCGGATTTCTGAGAGGAAGTCTGCAAGATACGAGAAGAACGTGTATTAATGTCTTTATCTATCAGGTTTTCTTAAATTATCCCTATTTCTAAGGTTATATCTTTTTTCAGAGGGTTCCCGTTGTGGAGACCTACCTCCCCGTTGGGGAGATCTTCCTCTGGATTGAGAACGCTTCTCTTTCGGAAGTGTCTATTTAGTATTTTTCAACTTCTTTTTAGGAGTGGTGAGATTATTTTTAATAAAAACTTTTTCAGGATTTTCCGTTAGTTGGAGTTTTATTGGTTTCCCACCCAAACTATCTCTACCTAGTTCTTCATAGGATTTTTCAATAATTCTGGCAAGCTCGTATGGTTGCTCAGTAATATCTGTTTCTTTTAGTTTTTGGCTGATTGCCACAGATGCTGCTTCACCTTTAATGTTGGCTGATAATATAGCCGAAACCTGTTTGAAATCTTTTAGTAATTGCATACCAAGATTTAGGGCAGGTTCTGGTCCGTATTTATTTTGGTATTACCACCATAGACGGAACACCATGTGTTTTTGTGTAGATTAAAGCAAAGACTGTACCGCAAGTGTCACAGTTCTCGCATGTGCGATCCCCATTGGTAAACAAATTGTCAGAATCCTGTGTTTCTCATGAGGTGTACTATCAGGAAATACTGCCTCTATCTGAGTAATTTTTTGGGCTAACCAAAACGGAATTTGTTCCCTTTTTGCGGGCAATTTACCAATGACTGATTGAATAGTCTGTGGTGTGATTTTGTTTGTGTTCCCCTGGTGAGGGGTGTGCTGTGGAATCCTTACAGTAGGTTGGACTGTTAAGGTCCGCATGACATATTGAACCAATTGTCTATGTATTTTAATTAACTGTTTTAGCTGTACTAACTGTTCTGGACCTGTCATGTTTTCAATGTCAGGATGTGGTGTATAGCTGGCTAGTACCGGCCATGTTGCTCCTGGTCTACCTAGTGGACAGAGCCTGGTTATGTGATTTTCAGGTTGTAGGGCGCCTTTAAACCAGAGCTGATGCTCTTGGTCAGTTAATGGAATTTAAACGTCCTCGTAAGGAACATATTTGGTCTGAGGTTCCTCTACTTTGTAGTAGTGGAACTCGTGTGTTCCTGCATCTGCTGGAGAAAAATTAATCCATGAATAGAATACTTCTGTCTGCCGATATTCATGTGCCTCTATAACAAAGATTACTTTACCACCTCTTGATGATACCCCATTATTTATGAGTTTGTAAGTTATAGTTTTTCTTACATTTACCGGGATGATTATAACATCCTGGTCATTCTGTATGAGATTTCTTTCATCTAAAACTGCTTGAGCTGCAGCTCTAGCTAATTCTTCGTCACTAGTCGACATTTTGTTGCAGAACAAGTTTCGAGGAAACAAAGATTAGGTGCACAATATTTTGTTACACTGTATCCTTCAACGTTGATCAAACCAAAAACGAATACATAGGATTTTCGTTCCTCTCAGTTTTGGCGAATATTATCCTTTTACCCACTCCAGACGTCTATTGGAGTATTTTATGGGAAAAAGGGTCTGTGTGAAAAGCACGACTGAGTTACTCTAGTACCTAGCGTTTAATTATCGCCTTACCAAATGTTGGCCGCCATGTAGTGTAGTTCCTATATTCCCAAAAGGCTCTGCGCATTGGAATAACGTATACTATAGTTTAGACGTAGGACTGAGGTCGACTAGGTCTCTATCGAATATATTAAACTTAATTGTGAGTGTCAGCTAGCTCAGAGGTCACTAGAAACTTTCTTGAATTCACAAGAAGGGATTAGTTTCTGACAACCGCATAAACATGACAACTTTGTTTCCCAAGAATAAGAAATCAATCTCTAGAGTCGCTGAAACAATAGATGGCTATTTTACTCAGTCAATCGTGCATGCTTCGTTTCACCAGAGGTGCTGAGAAAATAGAGAGACGGGCGTTTTCAATAAAAAGTATTTATTGAACAGTCTTCTTTCTCAAGCATAAGAAATGTACTGCCACAATCGTAATACTGGTTATAAAGTATAATGCGTACAGTATGAATAGTATTATAAAATAATACTGTAAAAGCATGGTATGGTTTCTATGCCATATAAAATAAAATAAGAAACATACATTAATAAATAATGACTAAAAGTACTCAACTAGTGCTTCTAAAATACGCCTATCCCGGTGTACCTAACCTAGGTCTAGTACGAGGGAAGACGTAAGTGAGGTGTAGCTTAAGTTTAGTATTCTTTTGCCAAGAATCTATTCCAAGAATTCTCTAAGGGTCTAATAAGCTCCGTACCATGGTTTTAGAATGATGGAGGTCTTGTATCTCTTTCTCAAGACTCGATTTCCCAGCAACCCGCAAGGGTAACCTGGAAACACTGGAGCTGGGTTTCTCGGCAGGAGAAAAGACAATCAGCCTGATTCATGTACAGGCCGTTTTGCGTGGCCCTAATAGCGAATCATAGCGACTCGCTATTGAGGACACGCAAAACGGCATTCATGTAGGAATTGCTAATTAAATAGCGATTCCTACATGTTCTTTATTTGCGAGTAGCAATTTGCTACTCGCAAAAACTCCCCATTCATTCCTATGGGCCAAGAGGCCCATAGGAATGAATGGGGAGTATCCCTTATTTGCGAGTAGCAATTTGCTACTCGCAAATAAGATAGCGATTTTAAGGGTGCCAGGGGTGTCCAAAGGACACCCTGTAGCACCCCTAAAAAGCACATTTGAACAGGTGTTGCGCACACACATGTCCAAAGGACATGTGTGTGTGCAACATGCAACTTAGAAAAATGCTTTTAAAAGCATTTCTCTGAGTTTTTGCTATTTACCGAGAGGTCTGACCTCTCGGTAAATAGCGGCCTCAAAAGTGCTAAATCGCAATTTCTTGATGTGTCATGAATAGCATTTGAGGAATCTCTAATAGAGATTCCTTAAATGCTATTCCTCGCATATTTGCTAATTCTTAAATAGCGATTTTTGCATTTGGGATCATGAATACCAAATGCAAAAATCGCACTCGCAAAGGGCCAGATTCTCAGAATCTGGCCCTTTTGCGAGCGCTATTGGCTACATGAATCAGGCAGAATGTCTCTCAGTGCGTCAGCTGGAGGGTCGGCTTCCTTCGGCAGGGGGAAGTCCCTGACTGCTGAAGGCGGGTTTTTCCAAGAAATCGTTTGGGATTCTCGGAACTTAGTGGAAGTAGCCATGCCGTATTTGGGCTGCATAGGCTAAGTCTAAATATGGTTATGATTTCTATGCCTATATAAGGATAGACTGATTTATACGTATATATGGGCATGAATCGGGAAAATTACACTAGGGTCCTGAATTCCTAACAACATCGGTACCCTTGCATACTCTGCAGTAATTAAAACCTTTAATTACTGCAGAGTATGTAAGGGAGCTGAGTGATATACAGTGGTTTTTAAACTTCAGACACCACTGCATACCACTCAGCACCCTTACATACTCTGCAGTGTTTAAAAGTAGTATTCACTGCAGAGTATGCAAGGGTTCCAGATGGTATTTGGCTGCAATATTTTCTTAGCACAAAATGCATCCTTGCTTGCTCCCATCTTTTGTATGCAAGGGTGCATTGTAAGCTAAGCAAGTAGTACCAAATGCCCACTCCGCCCCATTGCCGAATCTGGTTTAATTTTAATGTAATCCTGCGTGATTCTGCAGGATTAAACTCTGCGAAATCTGCACAGCCTTACTGCCTACCTGAAGCTCCAGTAAACTAATTAGCATTAGTTTACCAGCAGCTTCCTCCTGTCAGTATTTTGCCCTTTATGATTTGTAAAAAAACTGCTTCCATAGCAAAGGCAAATGCTTAGGCCTTTTGGCTGTAAGACCTTGTGAGAGTTTATTTGACTCTACTTAGCTCAGGAAAGTCAGTTATAGAGGATTTGGGAACTTAATTGACTTGAAAGGAGGCAGGGTGAGGGTGCCCATTCATAGTTAATTGTAAAGAGAGAGTGGGGGAAGAGAAACCCTTTGATCCCAGGGTACAGTGTATTCAGATTGGTACCTTCTAACGGGTCAGCCAGAACCAGTTCCACCAGAACCAGTTGAGAAGCAGGGTCCTGCACGTTTTCCTAGACTCACCCTGGCTGGAACATAAGCCCCCTTCAAGAGGAGAAGGGTCTTCCATGTTGGTTTTAACTCAAAATAGTGTACATTGGGAATGTTTGCAGAACTGCAAACAGGATGTACTGAACAAAAAGGAGGGGTTGCCCCTAGGAAGTCTGTGGACATTGATTGGAAGTGTCTAGTAGTCTTCCCCACCCTCTCGCTATTAATTTGCACAGAAGTTGTACCTCACCCACAGTTGTCTCTATTGTTAGAAATTGGTTGTGAGATTCTTATTATATTGTGATTTGATAAAGGAATTGTTTTGGTACTGACTGCTGAATACTTTACACACTGTTTCTTAAGTTAAGCCTGTCTCCTTTGTGCCATAAGCACCATGGGTGGAGTCTAGGCTTGTTTATTGAACTTTTGCGTTGGACCTGACAGTATTTTGAATTTATTACAATCATTTTTTACATCTTCTCGTAGGTGGATATGAACATTTTTCAAAGGCTGTAGGATTAAATATGACCAGCGTTCTGCATCAGATAGAGTTTTATGTCAAGTGATTTGGAATCTAAGGGCCTGATCTAGATCACAGCGGATGGGTTACTCTGTTACAACTGTGACGGATATCCCGTCCGCAGAACTATAAATCCCATTTTATCCTATGGGATTTATATTTCGGCAGATGGGATATCCACCACCATTGTGACGGAGTAACCTGCCCACTGAGATCTAAATCGGGCCCTAAGTTCTCTAGTTTCTATAGGATCATAATTAAGGATCTTTGTATGGTCTCATGCAGGCTAACCTTTTTATCTGGGGCTCCAAGACATATTTATGTGAATGTAGCAGAACCACCTCAATGAGAAACTCAATGATTGTTATGGATAAGTCAATATCAATTCTGAATATAGACATAGTCTATCCTCAGTCAGTCAGTCAGTCAGTCAGTCAAAATACTTTATTGCGATAACTTAATATCATACAAAAACAATGGCAAATATATAAAACAAAAATACAAACAACACATACATTAAAAACAGTTAAAAACAATTTAAGATTAACAGGTTAAAAAAGACCAACATACACAATGTTACATTTTTACATCAGCATAACTGGTACAAAGTGCAAAGTGCTAAAGTGCAAAGTGCCAAAGTGCAATGAAGACTTAAATAAAAATGTAAAAATGCTAAGGAGGTCCCCAGCAAAATGATTAGAACTGGCAACTACTAGCCCTGTTACAGTGCTTTCTAAGAATGCTGACCCAAGAGGTCACCAGCAAACATACTAACTAGAGTGTTGGTCTATACTACAAAGGGAGGTAGACACATTTTTTTTTTTTTTTTTTTTTTATAACATTTTTTATTGTCGCACCCTGTCATCACATGTACTGGTTCAAGCATTCAGATACTTGGCGTCAACATTCCGCCACAATCAGTTTGAGTCGCAACATTTCTTTTCCTTAACATTAAACAACAAACAACATTCAGGTGTATATCATGATCTCACAGAAGCAATGTAGGAATATATAAGATTCCTAGGTGTGCCAGGCAGGCTGTCAGTCTTCAACCCTCACACATACCCTTAACATCCCTTACGCCAGGAGGGCGAGACAGTGTCTATGCAATCCGCGCCCCTGCCGCCCCAACCCACCCGCCGTCCCAATTTTATGCTACATCTTCCTCCTCCTCCGAACTATCCACATCTTCTTCTTCCTGTAGAGGTGCACAAGGCTCCCCCCTGTAGGCATTCCACGGCAACCATAGCTTGTTCCATTTAGGTGGATTGGCCCTCTGTTGATACACTGCCCGTTCCACCATCATGAGCATATCCATATTCTTGCACCACTGTGCCAACGTTGGTGTCTCTGCTGCCCCCCATCTTTGCGCAATGTCTCGCTTCGCTAACATCACCCCTATGACAACCCACTTCCGCCCGTATGACGTCAGGTCGTTCGGGCCCCACACATTCAACAGGCAAATTCTAGGGTCAGGAGTGAATGGGAGCTGTAGCGTCTGGGCGATCGTGCGTGCCACACGCTTCCAGTAGTCTAGTATAGTCGGACACGACCAAAGGGTATGGAACAGCGTCCCCTCCTCCCCACAGTTCCGTAGACAATATGGGTGATCTGCCCTCTGAATCTTGTGTAGTGTAGTGCGTGTGTAATACACTCGGTGCAATACCTTGACCTGCACTAATCGGAACCTTGCTGATATACCCGCCTCCCTAGGCGATGCCAGTGCGGCATTCCATTCCTCCTCGTCCAGTGCACCTACATCCGCCTCCCATTTCTCTTTCAATTTCTGTAATGGGTCAGGCAAATTATTCACTAACTTACGGTACGTGAGGGATGTAGCGCTAGCTTCCATGAAATCAGTGAGTAGTCTGTCCTCTAAAGGGGCCGATTCCGGGACTTGAGTACCTGGTGTCAGTGCGCCCATTAATGCGTGTCTAATCTGTATGTATCGGTATGTCTCAGTGATGTGCAGTTCATACTGTTCTCTCAGAGTAGCAAATGGAACCACCCCCTCCTTTGTCCATAGATCTCCTACCGTGGAAATCCCTATAGCGTCCCAGCGGTCAAATCCTTTGCTACGTCTCAGGTTTCCCAACACTCTAGAATCCCACAAGGGCGTGAGTTGAGTAATCACCCCCCCCCCACTTCAGTCGTGCTTGGGCCTTATGCCAGAGCATTACGGTGTGCTTAGTTGGGCCAACCAGTTTTGCTATTAGGCCTTTGTTGTAGAGCGGGGCCAGAAGTGTGTGAATGCCGAGCTGCCGTCTGTCTGCTAAGTATGCCGGGTCCTCCTGCGGTGCGTGCAGCCATTGGTTAATCACCTTGAGGTGAGCCGCCCAATAGTATAATTCCAGGTTCGGGAGTGCAATCCCTCCGCTGTACCAATCTCTAATCAGTTTCGCCTGCGCTATCCTTGCCGGACTCTCTCCCCACAACAGTCCCGACAGTTGCCCCGATACCTGCCTGAAGAAGGAAGGCGGAACTAGTGTCGGTGTATTCTCCAAAACATAGAGGAACCGGGGCAGCGCCATCATTTTGAAAAGCGCCGCTCTGCCCAACAGCGTCAGCGGGAGTGACTTCCAGTGGCGCACGTCCGCTTTCAGTCTGTCGAGCAGTGGTTTCAGATTCAGTTCCTGAAAGGTCACGTGATCGCGGGTGATCTGAATTCCTAAATATTTGAAGGAGACTTCCTCCACCGCCAAGGGGCAATCCACCTCTAGACGTGGCGGAGCGCCACGCAGCATGTAGAGCACCGATTTCCTGCAGTTAATTTTGTAACCCGACACAACACCCTGCCGCTCACACAACGCCAGCAAGATTGGAATCCCTTCCGCCGGTTTAGTCAGGTATACCAGCATATCATCAGCATACAAGGACACTCTGTCCTCCCAACCATCACCCCAGTCGATACCCCGCATCAGTGGCGTGGTTCTAATGATGGTCGCCAATGGTTCCAATACCAGGGCGAACAGTAGTGGCGAGAGCGGACAACCTTGTCTCGTGCCCCTTGCTAATGAAATGACTCTCGAAACATGCCCGTTCGCTGTCACCCGCGCCATCGGGCGCTCGTACAGTAATTTGACCCACCTTATGAATTTCGGGCCAAAGCCCATATGGTCCAGGACCGCAAAAAGATACCGCCACTCAACCAAGTCGAACGCCATTGTGGCGTCCAAGGAGAGGATCGCTGCATCTGTTGTCAGTAACGGGGCTTTCGCCAGAACACCATGTAGGCGCCTGAGATTCAGCGCTGTATTTCTGTGCGGCATGAATCCCGATTGGTCCGGATGGATGAGGTGGCTAAGGTGAGGTAATAGCCTGCTGGCCAACACCTTCGCCAGGATTTTGCTTTCTGCATTAAGGAGGGAAATCGGTCTATAGGAGCCGCAATCCTCAGGGGGCTTACCGGGTTTCGGGATCGCCACTATGGTGGCCATGCACTGATCAGGTGGCAAGTGTCCTCGGTCACAACTGTCTACGTACATATTGAGTAGCGGCGTTGCGAGCGTTTCGGACATGGTCTTGTACCACTCAATCGGGATGCCGTTAGGGCCCATGGCTTTTCCCGGGTGCAACGCCGCAATAGCCGATGCTATCTCCTCGGCCGACAAATCTGACTCAAGGTCCTCTACGCTATTCTGCAGTAGTGTGCGGGTGGGCACTCCCACGAGCGCCGTCTCCGCCATTTCCCGGGTAACCTCTATGTCAGAGGTATACACCGCTTGAAAATGATCAGCAAGAAGTTCAACTATCCGTGCCGGGCGGGTGTGCATCACCCCCACAGAGTCCTTCATTTGCAAGATAGTCCTCTGTCCCTCCCGCTTTTTCTCTAGCCAGGCTAGGAGTTTACTTGCCTTGTCTCCTACGTCATAGATCCTATTGGTAACGGCCGTCATGTGTTCAAGCACTCTACCACGTAAAAAATCAGTATGACGTTGCTGACACAGCCTTAGTGCATGGAGCGTGTCCCCGGTCGGGTCAGCCATATGGACTTCGTTTGCCTCGGCTAGTCTGCCCTCTAGGTCTTGTAGTTCCCTCTTCTGGGAGCGCTTATAACTCGTTATTGTGGAGATGGCTTGGCCCCGGAGGACCGTTTTATAAGCTTCCCATAGGACCGATGGGGATGAGACCGAGCCAGTGTTCTCCGTGAGGTAGCATGCTGTCGCCGCTTTAAGGGCCTTGGTCACCTGCGGGACCCTAAGGAGACCCGGGTGTATCGGGTATATGCGTTCTTGGGACCGTTCAGGGTTGGAAAGGGTGAGCGTCAACGGGGAGTGGTCCGAGACACCCCTCGGTTTAATTTGTACATCTTCGACCGTGAGCCGCCCATGCCCCGGTGCCAGGAAATAGTCGATTCGTGATAGACTGTCGTGGACCGCTGAGTGATAGGTGTAGTGCCGGTCAGTCGGGTGTAATCGCCTCCAAAGATCTATCAGGCCTTGTGCCTCTAGGAAGTCATGCAGCCGGGAGGGCCCTGGGGCCTGCTTTCGTGTCGGGAACCTGTCTAGTGTGTTATGTGCCACTGCATTGAAATCCCCCCCTACAATGAGGTCCCCGTCCGGGAGTTCCAACAGAAATTTCCCAAGCTCTGGGAGAACCACCGTGTGTAGTGCCGGTGGAATATACACGGAGACTATATTCAACTGTCTCCCTTCCCACTGTCCGAGCGCTGCTGCAAAACGGCCCTGTGTATCTACCTTTGTGGACTGAAGTATAAAACGGGAGGATCTATGCATCAGTATCCCCGTCCCACGGGAGCCCCTTGTAAATTCCGAATGGGCGATCATACGGTAGCCCTTCCTGTCTAAGGCGTGTGTGGCTGTACCCGTGAGATGTGTCTCCTGCAATAGGACTAGGGCTGGGCTGGACCTTTTTATACTGTGGAGCACCAATCCTCGTTTGACCTTGTCCCCCAGACCTCTCACGTTCCAGGACATAATTTGCAGAGGTGTCATGTGCCCCACCCCGCTCACCCCCCTCCCGACGTCACTCCATGTGGTGTGTGTCATGGCATCTGTGGTTGAGAAAGTCTATGTACAATAACAATTGCGATCTAAAAACTCGA
The DNA here is from genome assembly GCF_964261635.1 of Lissotriton helveticus. Classification (NCBI taxonomy): domain Eukaryota; kingdom Metazoa; phylum Chordata; class Amphibia; order Caudata; family Salamandridae; genus Lissotriton; species Lissotriton helveticus. The sequence continues at coordinate 18,684,555 of NC_136068.1, read as the reverse complement.
CATGAGCCCGCCATAGGTAATGTGTATGCCTCATCGATCCAATCAACACCTGCAAAGTAACTTGAAACAATCGAAACCCCCCCTCTCCCAACTCCCCCCCACCCTGCCCCCCTGCTCAACGGACTCCAAACTGCCCGCCCCCCCAACTCAGCAGAGTGCCTGAACCCATCCCCAAACATAGTACTTGCGCGCTGGGGCGAGGGACTCTCCGGAGTCAGCGGCCCCTCCTCTCAGTCACGGAGGCCCTCCGCCCAGTATCCACGGCGGCACGCCCGGGCAGCGTTACAAGTGTTCCCCAATGGCAGTTGGCAACGATCACAGGTCAGCCACTTCTTCCCCCTCCTGAAGGTCGTGCAAAGGCGAGCGTTGATTCAGTTCCTCCCCAGACGTTTGGGAGCTTCGTTGTGCCTCTCTGGTTCGGTGTCCGGTCGGTCTATTGGAACGGCGCGGCCGCGCTGCTGTTCTCCATCCCTCCAACCAATCCTGTGCAGAATCCGGGGTCTCGAAAAACCATGTCTTACCATCTGCTACCACCCTGAGCTTGGCCGGAAAGAGCATCGAGTATGGCAATTCTCTGGCCCTCAGTTCTTTTTTCACCTCAAAGAAAGTTCTTCTCCTCCGAGCCACCTCCGCTGTATAGTCCGGAAAGAACGCCAGGGTGGAGTTTTGGATGCGAACTGGTGGTGATTTCCGCGCCGTCTGCAAAATCGCATCTCTGTCTCTAAAGTTGAAGAGGCGCGCTATGACTGGCCGCGGGTTCGCCCCTTGTTTCGGGCGGCCTCCTGGTACCCGGTGTGCCCTTTCAACAGAGAAAAAGACCGAAAGACCCTTCGGCCTCAATTGTTGTTTAATCAGCTCCTCGACGTAGAGGTCCATTGCTCCCGTGCCCTCCGACTCCGGAATCCCAATAATACGGATGTTATTCCGCCTGGAGCGCCCCTCTTGATCGTCCAGTTTATCACGTAGGTCCTTGTTCTCCTTCGCGATCCGCTCCATGTTGACCTGAAGCTCCGAGACATCCTCCACCAAAGAATTAGTTACTATCTCCATCGACTGCACTTTCTCAGAGATTTTATGGAGATCTGCTCGCAGGAGTGTGATATCAGTCGATATTGACCCAACTGTTGCCTGCACCTGAGCCAGGGCCTTCATGACGTCATCTATCGTCGCCTTCTTGCCCCCGTCGACTCCCCGGTTTTGCCCTGTATCGATTTCGCATCAGGCGAGGAGGATGGGGCTCTATCATAGGCATATTTTTCCAGCCGGGCCTGTGCGGCTCCTCCTTTCGATCCCTTCCCGGCCATCTCAGTGGCGACCCCTGTCTCGGCACTCGGGGGGAAGAGCTTGGTGGACAATGTCACAACAGACCCCCAGGCCAAAGGGAGATCGCCTCCACGTAGATCACTCCTGAATTGCGTGTGGCTCACTAACACAGCTACAGTACCAAGGAGCCAGCAGTATGGGAAGCCTCTATAGTGAGGCAGCTAAGGCAGGGCGTAAAGAATCAGTGTGCCCCCCGGGATATTCAGGCCAGTTCTCTCTCAGCCTTCAGGACCCGTAGTGTTGTGGGTAAACTTCGCCGGCCTTTGTGCACCACAATTGGGACCTTCACTATGTCCCCACAGTCCACTGAGACGGTGCCGGGCAGTTCGCCACACCCCGCTCAATGCCCGATCCTGTATGCAGTGCAAGGGTACAGGTGAAGTCTCGCAGACTGAATAAAATGCGGGGTACCCAGCCTGCCAGTCCGGGCCCAAAGGGCTGTGTGCTATCCTCAAATACCAGAAATATGCAGCCGGCTGTGCGAGGCCTCTCACTCTCGCGTCCCCACCTGGCAATCCTTCTCACCTCGGCTCCTCCTCTCGCCGGTGGGTCCTGGCTCCGACGTGCAGCCCTCGCGGGCTGAACAGTGTCCGGACTTCACAGCAGCTCACTCCGCCCTCAAGCCCTCCGGGGCCCGGAGTTCACCAGCAGTCGTCGGCAAAATGGCGCCCGCTCTCCTCTCGGTGACCAGGACACCTCCGCAGGCTCAAACCGGCTGGGTGGTGCAGGCGATACCCACAAGTGACCTCTTCCCGGTCGGCGGTGTCTCCGGTGATGTCTCCGCCCGGGGAGGAAAAAGTTTTACGGGCCCACGGATCCGAGCGGGCGCTTCCGGCGCAGCCTCTCCCGGATCACCGCACTTCCGGTCCGCTCCCTGCCTCAGACCGCACCCCGGCTCACGGGCTCTTCAGCGGCCTTCCAGGACGTCGCTCGAACTGCGCTCTTCAGCCACGGATCAAGAAATCGCCGATCCCCAGACGTGCCGCCCGGTCCCGGGCTTCAGAACCTACCCGTCAGTGACAGGTTTGTGACGGATCAATTGCCGGATTTAGCAAAGAGGCCGCTTCAACTACGGAGCTTGCCCTCTAAGCTACCGCCATCATCGGCTGCTGGCCACGCCCCCCCTAGACACATTTTTAAGTCTGATGTTCCTGCTTCTAATAGCTCTCACCAGGAAACTAGCCACGTAAAACATAATCCAGGGAGTTTGTAACATTTGTAAATAAATAAGAGCAGGTCTAACTAAAATAAATCCTGCTTCCTTGAGTATAGGTACAAGAAACAATTTCCGAGCTTCATTATAGTGGCTACAAAACATTATAAAGTGCATAGTACTTTGCTCAGAAAAATGGTCGCAAGAACAGGGTGGTGCCTTTTCAGGGGTACTCCAGACGGGATAAAAGCCCAAGCTAAAATGTATCAAATTAAATCGAAAACGAGTTAAAATAAACCTGTGGTAGGGATGGATCACCACGTTAAGGTAACTGTCAGGACCGTTGGGTATAGCCAGCAATACACTGGCCCTGACACAGGGTTTCTTCAGCTCAATTTCTTCCCTCTCCAGGGATAGGAGCTCCTTCATTCCAACTTTGGTGTAAACAATATCTTTAGATGTTACGGAATCAATAACAGTGTAAAGTTCAGGCCTCCCCAACTTCAAAAAACTTTCCTTAATGTACATCAACCACCTAATCCTGTGTACATTATCTAGGGTCAAACAGTCCCTCATTATGGTATGATTAAGAGGAATTTCTGTGTTAAGCCACATCCTCAGCCAAGCAACTAAAGGTGCTATTCTAATCAGGTCTGAGATGTAGCCTTCCCCCAGTTCCATGTGGACAGTATAGGACTGGGTTGACTGAGGGACGCCCAAAACAGATCTAAAAAATTTGTTTTCCATTGTCTGTATGGGTTCCACTCCCCTATGTCCCCACAATGAACCACCATATGATGCAACTGAAATGCATTTAGCCTTGTATATTTTACTGACAGCTGCAAATGGCCTACCCCCCAGTTTTTTAGAAAACCCATGGAGGGCAGCAGATGTCCTGGCCAGCATAGATGCTCTGCTTTTAACATGAGGACCCCAGCTACCTTTATCGTCAAAGGTGAGCCCCAGGTAGGGAAAGGAGGAGACGCGTGCGAGCTTTTCCTGCCCACAAAGAAAGGTTTTATGAAAAGGTCTCCTAGAGGCCCTGCCCATGAGCATAACCTGCGATTTTTTTGCATTTATTTTCAGGTCAAGTGAGCCCATAAAGGATTCAAAGGCATCCAGGAGTCGTTGAAGCCCCACCCCAGTACGCGCAAGAAGAAGCGCGTCATCCGCGTAAAGGAGAACTGGTATCCCCTGCTCTCCTGCACGTGGAATGTCGCTTGTAACGCCCCTGAGGGCAGGCTCCAGCGCGTTCACATAAAGCGTAAACAACAGTGGTGCCAGAATACAACCCTGTCTTACTCCCTTTTCAGACGCAAAAACATCTGTACACCTTCCATTCGAGGATACTCTAATTTTAGCAGTAAGGCCAGAGTGTAAGTCAGCCAATAAATTAACTATGGATCTATCCAAGCCCATGTCGAGTAATTTTAACCAGAGCTTGGATCTATTGACCATATCAAACGCAGAGGAGAGGTCCATGAACCCAAGGTACATGAACCCATCCTTAGCCCTGGTATATTTCTCGATCAGGAGGTGGAGATTAAGGCACTGATCCAGGGTACTTCTTTTAGGTCTGAACCCATATTGCACATTACTCAAGATATTATTCTCGGTGGCCCATTCGTTCAATTTGACTAATATGACTCTCCCTAGAATCTTAACTGAGGAATCAATCAGTGAAATTGGTCTATAACATGCAGGATCCTGCCTATTTCCTTTTTTAAAAACAGGAATAATTATTGATGTTTTCCATGACTTGGGAATATTATCACGGTTTAAGGCATTAAAGACCCTGCAGAGCAATCTTGACCAGAAGTTAGGGAAGCATTTAAAGGCATCAGCAGGGACACCATCTGGTCCTGGTGCCTTTTTTTTCAGAGTACAATCTATTGCAGATAATACTTCACTGACTTCAAAGTGCAAATGGTTCCCTAATGGAATAATATTAACTTCCTGTTCCCTGGTTTCAGCGTTATTATGAACTGAATAGATGTCTCTGAAGTGTTTAATCCAACCCTCATCAGGGATATTAGTTTCTAGAGGGGAGTTATCCTCCCCTGTGAGTAAGGGTTGGTTGACAATCCTCCAGAATTCTCCACTATTTTTTAGTATGGCTGGATCAGTGAGTTGTGTCCAGGCTTCATCTTTAAGCTGTTTTTTCCTTACTACGATTGCCTTTTTGTATAGTGCTCTACTGTTACTGATGAGGTCACGATCTTTCGGAACAGTTTTCAAAGCATTGAGCAATGCAGAGTGTGCTTTTGAGCAACTGTGATCGAACCATCTTTTAAGAGGTTTCGGCTTGGGTTTACTAGTCACAGAAAGCCTGCCGTTTATCTTGCTACATATGCTGCTAAATGCAAGGATCACTTCCCCATCATTAGAGTCACTGGATAAACACACTCCGACCTCCTCCTCAGCCTCTGAAAGAACTTCTTGAACAAAGGGTTCTGGGATTATACTATCCCATTTCAATCTCCTTCCCTGATCCTTAACTTTAAGCTTTCTTTCTTCATAACAAGGACCATGGTTTCGCCCTAAAAATTCAGACACTACTAGGTCCATGGAAACTGGGTTATGATCACTAAAAGCGGAAACCACAGTTCTATACATTAAAACCTTGGATAAAAAACATGCAGAAATAAAAATATAATCAATAATAGAGTCATTGTCTGAGCCCTTGAAAGTAGGGGCCCTAATCCCCCCCTCCCCACAACTGGATTCATATAGGTTCCATCTTGCGAGGAAGTTCTCTAAACAACCCCCCTGTTTGTTATGTTCAAGATGGACCAGTGCACAATTTGGAGGGGATTCTGAGTCATCGCAAACACACATAAGTGAACAAGGGTGTATATTAAAATCCCCCAAAAAGATGATTTCAAATGCATTAACATCTTCACTATAGACTGACAGAAAGTAATCCAATCTACCTAGACTATATGATGTACAGTCAGCAGCGTTGGAATTGTAAAAATTAATAAACAAAATATTGGGAGATTCCACACGAGACAATTCAACAATAAGGCATTGCTCAGATCCTGAGTCACATTTCTTAAGGCTACCTTTGATGTCTAGTTTGAAGAGGCTTAACAGTCCTCCCCTCGCTCTTCCTGCTGTGCTAGCCACAGCAGGAGTACAAAAATAACTGTAGCCATCAAGAGAAAAACTAGAATTTGTTTCCCAAGTTTCCTGCAGAGCAATGATATCATACCTAATTATAAAAGTCAACTAAGTTGCATTACCTACTTTGGTCTTTATACCAGCTATGTTCCAAGTAAGCATACTGAGTACTGGCACACTATTCTCTGTCTGACTAGAATGTTCTGACAAGAGTCAGTCATTATGATCCAAAAAGGATAAGGGTGCAAATCGATTAGACAATAAGAGGGGTTGAGCAAAAGGATTCTGATGTACTAGGGGAGCGGATTGATTTACAGTATTCCGATGTTGTTCACGGCCCCATCTATAGTTTAAATCAGAATTGGTATCCCATCCAAAGGCTGGTGTTTTAGGGTAGGTGACGTTCTGCTGCTCACCATAAAAGAACTTCAAAGTTAATGGTACAACAGAACCCTGCCTGCGTTGGGGTGGGAGTAGATTGATAAGGATGTTAGGCAACACGCCTGAATGTAAGAAGCTTACTGCCACGCAATCCCCCTTAAATTTTTTGGGGCGATTACCTAGCCATGGGACCCTTTTAGCAGTTTTAATCTCTTGAGCCAGCAGTTGACCCCCCCCTGCGGCTAACCTCATATTAGTTGTAAGCCACTGCAAGGCTTTATTAGACAAAGAGGAAGGGGATTCTTCAGCACCGGCTTCTAAGGGTGGTACATTTGCCAATACTAAAACAACAGGGGAGGCTTCAACTATAAATTGAAGAGGGTCAGTTAACTGAGCATGTGCAGGGGGTATCTCAACCGTTAACCGACCATCCCCTCTATTAGTATTGGGACCATTAGTTCAGGAGGCTGAGGTGGTGGATTATTTAATACGTCATCTGTATTCTCCCCCTCCTGATCATCAACTTCTCCACTCTTATTGTCCAGGTTTGATACCAACATCGTGACATTATCAACACCCTCTGTTAGTTTATTCAACTGCCCTCCCAGCTTTTTGACTTCAGATTGTAATTTATCAATTTTAGAGAGTAATGGTTTAACAATGGATTTGATTTTACTATCTATTAAGTCAGCGATTCTATCAAACAAGTCCTCATCATGGCTGACATTAGTCTTAACACTTCCCCCTTCAACTTCCTTGGGGTTTGCTTTTGGGGTGTTTACCCTCTTCCTCCTGGCCCCAGATCTTAGTCCCCCCCGTCTCGGCGGGTTTTTGATTTTCACAGAGTCTAATCGAGAAGTTTGTTCAGTGATAGAAATATCTTCATCTGTAGGGTCAGCACGAATTTCCTGATCCACATCACTGTCAGATTTATTTCCAAGCTCCACGATAAGGACCTCGGGACCAGACAACATATTATCATTTAGGGAGCCGGATTCCTGCATGGTGGGACAATTGGAAGAGGCATCAGAGAAAGTCTGCAGGGACACTAAGTCCTCAGGTGAGGGGGATGAAGATGGGGACAAACAGTGTAAGTCAGGTGACTGACTCAATCCCAGCGATTCTCTCCTCTGTAGATTGATTTTTTTCACTGTTTGCACCAAGTAGTTTTCCATTGTGTTGGCTAGTGGTTCAGATCCCTTTTTAGGCATACTGATGATTGTAACAAAGAGCTAAAACTCCTCAAACCACAGGGAAATATGTATCACAAACAATACAGTCTTACTTGGACAGTAGGATGCCTCACGAACCTTGCGCAGGGTTTCTGGCCCTGCCCTGCCACCTCGTGCCGATGAGGGCCGTAGAGGGCCCGCCCTTTGCCCGGGCTTCGCCCCGGGCGTCCCGCTCGCGTCCCGCGACGCGGGTCTCTTTCTCCCTTTATTGGCCTCAGAGCGCACTGCTGGCGCGTTTTGCGTCACTTCCGCGCGCCGCCGCAATGCCTGCCGGGAGTTGTAGTCCCCCCCGGAGCGGCGGCGCGGTTTTCTATGCCCAGGTATGACTCTCGGCGGTGGCGGCTTGAGCATCAGCTCTGGCGTTTGTTCTGGCGCCTGTTTGTAGCCTGGAATGACTCTCGGCGGTGGCGGCAGACTGACAGATCCCAGGATATGACTCTCGGCGGTGGCGGCAGGTAAGTAGTCTCCCCCGCTCTGCCGGTCTCTTTCTCCCTTTATTGGCCTCAGAGCGCACTGCTGGCGCGTTTTGCGTCACTTCCGCGCGCCGCCGCAATGCCTGCCGGGAGTTGTAGTCCCCCCCGGAGCGGCGGCGCGGTTTTCTATGCCCAGGTATGACTCTCGGCGGTGGCGGCTTGAGCGTCAGCTCTGGCGTTTGTTCTGGCGCCTGTTTGTAGCCTGGAATGACTCTCGGCGGTGGCGGCAGACTGACAGATCCCAGGATATGACTCTCGGCGGTGGCGGCAGGTAAGTAGTCTCCACCACCATTGTGACGGAGTAACCTGCCCACTGAGATCTAAATCGGGCCCTAAGTTCTCTAGTTTCTATAGGATCATAATTAAGGATCTTTGTATGGTCTCATGCAGGCTAACCTTTTTATCTGGGGCTCCAAGACATATTTATGTGAATGTAGCAGAACCACCTCAATGAGAAACTCAATGATTGTTATGGATAAGTCAATATCAATTCTGAATATAGACATAGTCTATCCTCAGGTGTCTGACCTTAAGTTCACCCTCTTTACTGCCTGTAACATTTACTCCCATGCAGTTTCCATGAGAGCACCTTTTCCTTTTTATTATTTACTCAGTTACACAATCACTCTGCACAAATTATTAATAAAACAACTTACATATTAACCTCTTCCATGCTGATGACGAGCTCTGCTTGTCATGCAGCACGGTGGCGCTGTGCTGATGACGCCCACGCGGGGATTATTCCCCCGCTGTGCTGGGCTTTCCATTGAGCGGGCGGGGCCATGACGAGCTCAGCTCGTCATCAGCACCGCGGCGCCGCGTGCGGCCCCCCCGCGCCGCGGGGTAATTAGCCCCGCGGCGATAGGGTTAAATATACCTTAGTGTTTGTGTTTTAATTGAACAATGTTGTGTAAACATTAAATAATATTTTTGTATTACAATAATGTTATTTCATTTTTCATTTCAAATAATCAACAGCATTTACAAATAGCATTGGGGTAATTACTTAATAAATGTATTTGATATTGTGGGTAGATGAGAGAAGCAAAGGTAAGACAAACTGAAGTTGGGAAAGCAAATGTGTTGGGAAATAAAGGTTTGGGAAAGAAAAATAGTTATACTAATGACACCCAGCAGTTTCCTAGTATTCAAAATAAAAATAATTTAGAAATAATGACTTCTGTTTGGGGAGGTTCTAGTTGCCGAGAGTGGTATTTTCAACCTGCAGAAACTTGACTTTGCGAAGTTCAACAAAGGGGACAACTTTGGAAAGTGAATACGTGCCACTGAGACTGGACATTAATAAGTGTTCGGTGACTCTCTTGGCCTCATTGGAGGTGGAATAGAGATGTATGATGATTGCATGGACCCTATTGACTCCATGGCTGATAGGATTACCAAAACCTGCTGTACACATTTTGATTGTGTGTATCTAAATTTAAAGGGCCATTATTCAACTTGTGATGATTCCATTCCAAGATGGCCGAACTGCTGATAAATCCGTACACTTTGTGCTGATGAGACCTCTGTTGAACCTGGTGTTCAAAGGATGCTATACAGTTTTCTGTGTCATGAGATCCATCACGTTATGGGAGTGTTGAAGATAAATGTACTCGCTAACATTGATTATCACCATTGATTATTAGACCTGTTAATTTCTTCTCCAGGTTGCTAGCTGTACTTAAGCACTCATGTTGTGTGGTGGGGGAGAGGAAGGGTATGGTGTCTTAAGGAGCCCAAAATCTACCTGTCTTACCCTTCTACGACCACAGGGTCTTACTGTGGAGAGAATGGGTTTTCTGACGAAGAAAGCGGGTGATATCAGTATTGTAGCTATTATTAGACCAGCGGGCATTGTAGCACCAAGGCCCAGGGGGGATGAGCCGCAACTGTACACTAGTTATGCCAGTGGCGTAACAGGAATGATGCTTCCCCTGCAGAGTGTGGTGAGGGGCCCTGAGTTTCCTATATCTCACAGATATTCATTGGTCTTAAACTGAATGGACCGCTGAAGAGTTGGGGGCTTTTGAAAGGTTAGGGGCTCCACAGGGGACTGCATTACACCATGAATTATGCATATCGTTTACTACCCACAAGGAGATCCAGAGTACCCATGCTTGTTTCCCCCAGTATCTATGGCTCCCTTGCTTGCCTTGCATTGGATATTGGTCCTTTGCTGCAGGCAGGGTGTGGTAATAAGACTTTATCACCTTCTGTTCTGGGTGATGTGTCTAAGGTTGTCTTCAGCAAGGAGGCTGCTGCAGTTTTTTTGCATGGGATGGGTTCTTGTCTGTCTTACACATGTGCCATACTCTAAAATCAGAACATCTGATAGAGACTTCTAGCTGCAGATTCCTTACCTTTGAATTTCCCAGGTGTCAGGCTGGATCCAGAAACATTTGCTGAGAAATACCCCTTGCCTGCTCCGTTGGTGTCAGGGACTGTCCGGGACTATGTCAGGAACACAGTTAGGGACTTGGGCAAGGACTGGGAATGGGGTAGAAAATGTACACAGAGAGGAGTACAGTGCTGCCCAGGATCACACAGGAAGTCAGAAGAGGAAAAGGGATCCAAAGGGGAAGCCTGTACAATTGAACATGATGGCTAAGACTCAGAAAGGAAGGGCACTCACAAGGCAATTTAGCATTCAGACTAACTACACCCAGGATGGACGTGCAGGACATATATTGTGAGGACGAGCATTCTGGGGCGCCAGCAACGGAACACTTTCCCCATTATCTCTCCCCGTATTCACAGACCTTTCCCGAGGAGTACTGGCTCTTTAAGGCGGTAGACTTCCCGGATCAGGTGACTGGGTCACATGGTTCAGAGAACTTCAAAACGGAGGACACCAGAGAGAGTGTTCGTTCGTTTTGACCGACCGTTGAAGCACGCCGGGAGAAGACGCTGGTGAAGACCTTCCTTGTGGCACCAACGGAGGAAGCAGGAAACCGCCGACAGGAACAGGAAGACTCGGTGTCCCAGGGGAAGCACAGGGGCGGAGCAGTACCGGACGAGGAGACAGACGGGCAGCCAGACCCTACCTCGCAACGCGAGGAGTCGAGCCATGGCCCTGGAGGGACGTGGCTAAATAAGGTACGGGGCGTTTTAGCTTGGTGTGGGGCCGCACACTGGAGGGACCCAGAAGGGGGGTGGATACGGGAGGTAGAGACCCCGGTCCGTCTTCGTGCTAGATTAAGCGCCTGCATGACACATTGGTGACGGTAGCGGTGGCAACCCCCTACACCTCCTCGGCTTCCTGCGCCACGGTTTCGAGTAGAAACAAACCCCCTTATATGGTGTTTTTTTTTTCTTTCTTCCCTTATGATTGTGGTCATCTTTTCCAACGGGCATACGGTCGCCAAGCCTGCCATCCACTGGAACTCCTGACCTTCACCCAGAGACTAGGAAGTCACCGGACCAAACTACAACCCCCAGAATTCTTTTCAGCAAAGACTCGTTTGAATTCCAGACTCATTATTTGTGTGCTTTCCCCCCCAAAGACTCTCTCCCAAAGTGACCCTTAAACACTTTAGTATTAAAAACCCTTAAAAGAAACCTAGTTGTCCTGGTCTGCTTCTCCACCGCGCCACATATATAAATCAACATACCAATAAAGGGGAGTGTGGGGTCAAGCACTCAGGAGCTCGACACAGTAGAACTGAAGCTAAGTAAGTTTCTCACCCACAATTGCTGTTACACATACTGACTGCAAATACCCACATGTAGTATATGCATGGAAAGGCAGGGTCTGTGGAGCTTATACCTATGGTGATGTTATAAATGTCACTCAAAGAAAATACTCACAGTGAACAAGAAACACCACCTAGGTAGTTAGCTGTGCCCACGGATTCTGGCGGTCAAACAGGAACACGCAAGGCAGTAACAGCAAGAGGGTAGAACTAAACACAAGCACAATAGACAAGGAGCTAGCAAGGAGGAGTGCTTAACAGTAAAGGAAGGAAATGACAGGGCACACTTGGCAGAAAGCAGGTAACAAACATACAAGGCAACAGTAGAAAGACCGCAAACTAGGAAATGTAACCAAGGAATTGGGAAGAAAGGCAGGGACTGGAAAGGGATATACAGAAGGGGATGCTACAAGGGTATACTAGAATAGTGCAGGTTAAGGAATCAAGAAAACAAAGTAGCATAGAAGGCAGGGCTGGGGCAGGAACAAGAATTGAGCTAAAGCTCAGGAGTCTAGGTAGCACTGCAGGCAGTGCTGGTTCAGGAACAGGGAATTACTATAGTTAAGGAGTCAAGGTAGCACTGCAGGTAGTGCTAGTACAGGAATAGGGAATAACTAAAGCTTTAGGAGTCAAAGTAGCACTGCAGACAGTGCTAGTTCAGGAACAGGGAATTAGCTACAGCTCAGGAAACAAGGAGTCAAGAGAGCACTGCAAGCAATGCAAATCAGGAACAAGAAATAGCTGAAGCCCAGGAACAGGAACAAAGAATAACTATAGCTCAGAAACTCAAGAAACAAGAGCACTGCAGGCAGTGCAAATTCAGGTACAAGGAATAGCTATAGCTCAGGAAACATAGCACTACAAGCAGTGATAATTCAGGAGAAGGGAAACTGCTACAGTTCAGGAACAAGGAATACTACGGCTCAGGGATCAAGGTAGCACTGCAGGCAGTGCTAATTCAGGAGCAAGGAAAACAGCAGCAGGTCAGGAACAAGGTGTAACTAATGCTCAGGAAACACTGGAAACAAGAATAACAAAAGCTCAGGGAGCACTGGAAACAAGGATCGGTCTCACCGGTAAACAGCTACAATGACCAACCCTGAGCTGAAGGGATCTGGGGCTTAAAAGAGCTCTCAGTAACCACATGCATCAGGTGTGAGCAGGCTAGCAGCAGCCAGCCACAGGTGAGCTGAATTCCTCCACCCATCCTTGGCCTGCAGGGGTGGAGACAAAGCAGTGAGCAGGGAATACTGGGTAATGGAGTTTCAGGCATGAGTAGGCTGGTTTCAAGTATAAGCAGGCTGGATTTCACAAAACCTGGCATGGATTGGGAATGGATGTCAATTCCAAATAAGTGTCCATATGGCTGGAAGTCAGGATATGCATGCAGGGGAGGGTATGGAAGCTTATTATTAGAAGACTGGAGAGTCCTACAGTCAGCCCCCTGGTGGTGGACACAAGAACACAGGGAGTGAATCGTGACAGTTGGGTGGCTCTATTCGTATCTGCATGATGTTGGTAGCGTTGGTTATGACATTGTGGTACCTATAAAGGCACCACCCAGGAGGGCGGACATCAGTTCTTTTCTTTCTGCACCAGTTAACCGCTGATCCAGAAAGAGCTACCATTCTGTCGCTTTTTGGCAGGCCTTTTCTCAAATTTTTGGCCAAATTCAAGACTTTTTGCATCGTGTTCGAGGATGTCTTCGAGGAAGATAGGGTTCAAGTTGTTCGGAGACTCTAGGCACATTTGAGCGGAGCCGGAGTCAGGGTCGACTTGTGCCTCCCTGTCTTCCCTGGAGCCACAGCGACCCCTACTCAGATTAAAGTATTTTACGAGGCCATGCGCCGCGTATTTGAGTGGGCCGACCCCTATGGCGAGCCCTCTAGCCCCGTGGGGCCAGAAGGGGCCCCATCGGATTCTACGACATCAGCTACAGCCAGAGTGCCGGTGGGCCCTCAAAGATTCAATCAAGGATGTTGGTTGATGCTAGTTGTGCCACCGCAACCCCACCTGGTCTTGGACCGGAAGTCGGTGCTGCCAGTGCCCGTCAGCTGCACCAGCCCCATCCTTATCCCCAACAACACGGAGCCAGAACGGCGTAGCTTGATGCTGATTCCGACGTCGATTGAACCCAGGTGTTCTATATTGTCACATGAATACTTGGAGGATGTATCAGGCTCAGGAGAGGAATGGGAGGGGTCGATGGACGTTTTGGAATGTCAGGATGACCCTGTAGAGCATTTGGACTGTTATGGAGAGCTTAAGGAGGCCAGTGGACTGGCTACTTCTCCAGATACTGGCATGCTCTCTCCGCCAAACGCAGCTAGGGAGGAGGGGGCATCTCCTGCCATGGTGGTCAAGATGGCAGCTGAAGTTCTTGGACTGGAGTTTCCCTCCATGGAGGTTTTGACTAATCTCCTGTCCAAAGTGCTTCAGCCTTGGGGCTTCCACCTCAGATCCTCTTTTGCCCTTTAATGAAGCAGTATTAGATGTCCTTCTAGGCATGTGGCCCAAGCCTAGTACAGGTGCTCCTATGAATAGGACAATTGTGCGCCGCCATCGCCCAGCTCCGGGTGACCCAAAGTTCCTCAGCCAACACCCCACTCCTGAAAGTTTGGTGGTGCAGGCATCTACATCTCAGAGTGTGTTCCTTACCACCCTTCCAGATAAGGAATCTAAGAGGCTTAATTAATTTAGTATGAAGTTGTTTCTTCCTCCAGCCTGGCATTGCGGTTGGCGCATACCGTATGCTTATTGGGCTGTTTCTCCCATTCTCTCTTGGAGACAGTTGCGCAGGTGCTGCCACAAGTCCTGGAGGAGGCCCGTGCTTTGCTCGCTCATGCAGTGAAGGACAAGAGAGATGCAGTAAAAATTCATCATACGGTGTGGCATAGATATGACGGATTCAATGGGCAGATTAATTCCCAAGATGGTGGCCTTAAGGCGTCACACCTGGCTTAGGACAATTGGCTTCTCAGGAGATGTCCAGGCTAATTTGATGGACATGCCCTTGATGCAACCCACCTTTTTTGGGAAAAGGCAGATTTGGCCCTAGTTAGGTTAAAGGACTCTCAAGCTACGACCAGATTCTCTCTTTTACTCCTCGTTGCCAGTCTACCTTTCTCCCCTTTCGTGGCAACAGAAGGGGTTTCCAGCTGCGTCAGTCCTATCCCAGCCAATGACCTAGGTGCAGGCTTTACAAGCTGTACGGAGACGTGGATGTGGTTAATTCCAGCCTAGGAATGGAAGCCAGAAGTCGTCGGCCACCTTGCAGTCGGGAGCCTCTAACTGCTCCTAGTCTGATTCTGCAAGACCACGCTACTCCAGTTTGCGGGAAAATGCATCATCATCTCCCCCACTGAAGGTCCATAACATCTGACAAGTGGGTCTTGCAGAACATTCAGGTGGGCTATTCTCTTCCTTTCCTTTCTTCACCTCCTCCTATTCTGCCAAATCAGGAACTGCTGTCGGAGGATCATTTAAAATTGCTTCAGGAGGAGGTTACAGCTCTTTTGGCCAAGGGAGCTATAGAAAGAATCCCGGATTCAGAAGTTATCAGTTGCTGTTATTCCCGCTACTTACTGATTCCAAAGAAGAACAAAGGGTTGGGGCCCGTTTTGATCTTCAGACCGTCTATCTCTTCCTCAAAAATGAGAAAGTCAAGATGCTCAATCTGGCTCAGATCTTGCCTGCCCTAGATCAAGAAGACTGGATGGTGGTAACTTTGGACCAGCAGGATGTGTATTTCCCTATCCCAATCCTGCCGGACCACAGGCGTAACCTGCGGTTCAAGGTAGGCCAAGAGCACTTTCAGTTCACCATGCTCCCCTGCAGCCTTACCAGTGCCCCTTAGGTGTTCGCCAAGGTAATGGCTGTGGTCATAGCTCATCTGCGCATTGTAGGGGTGTTAGTTTTTCCCCACCTCGATGACTGGCTGTTGAAGGTGTCCTAGCCCCAAGCTGTCGCCTACCACCTAAAGACTACGGCAGACCTCCTGCATTCTCTGGGGTTCTCTATAAATGTGCCAGAGTCACACCTGACTCCTTGTCAGACGCTCCCTTTCATCGGAGCTGTTCTGGAAACAGTGCAGTTTCGGGCCTATCCTCCTGAGCTGTGGGTCCAGGATATTCAGGTTAGGATTCAGATGTTTCAGCCTATATCCTGGATTTCGGTGAGACTGACTCTTAGGCTCTTGGGCCTCATTTCCTCCTACATCCTGTTAGTACAGCACACCAGGTGGCGTATGCTGGCTCTGCAGTGGTGGTTAATGAATCACGATTGAGTCAAAGGCACACCCCTCTCTCTTTCCCAACCAGATCTCACAGTTGTGACAGATAAGTCACTTTTTGGACAGGGCAGCCACCTGGGATAGGTGGAGAACACGGGACACTGGTCTCCGGCAGAGTTGGGGCTCCACATAAATTTGTTGAAGCTCCGAGCAATTTGGTTGGCATTGAAAGCATTTCTTCCCTCTGCCAAGGGAAAGTTAGTGCAGGTGTTCACAGACAACACTACTGCCATGTGGTACTGCAGCAAGCAAGGTGGGGTGGGCTCCTGGACCCTGTGTCTAGAGGCCCTGCGTTCCTGGACATGGCTTGAACAGCAGGGCTTAACCCTGGTGGTTCAACACCTGGCATGTTCATTGAATTCCTGGGCGACGCACTCAGCCCTCGAGGCCTAGCGGATCACAAATGGCGTCTCCAATCAGAGGTGGCGCAAGGTCGCTTTCACCAGTGGGGAGAACCTTGGTTGGATTTGTTTGCCTCTGAAGAGAATGCACAGTGTCAGCAATACTGCACGCTGGAGTTTCTAAGGCGGTTATCGCTCGGCGAATCCTTTTGTCGTAATGGAACCTCAGGCTGCTGTTCGCCTTTCTGCCCATACCACTCCTGCCTATGGTTCTGAAGAAGATCAGAAGCGACCGGCCAAGTCATCCTTGTGGCTGTGGACTGGGTGAGGAGAGTCTGGTATCCAGAGCTACTGAAGATGAGCATCTATCCTTCGATCAGGCTGCCCCTTTGGGAGGAACAGTAGGAGAGGGTCCTCCACCCGAACCTGTCAACCCTGCGCCTCCATGTGTGGAGATTGAGTGGCGGCAGATGATGGCTTCTAACGTTCTTCCTAAAATATGTGTCATTATTTTGTCGGCCAGGCGGACCTCCAGTAAGATTGTATATGCCTGCAGTTGGTAGAAATTTGTATTATACTGTACAGAAAGGTCTATTAACCCTTGTTCTTCTGTTTCCACTGTCTTTTTATTCATTCTAACTCTTGCCCAGAAGAACTCTGCTTTGGGAACTCTCATGGATTACCTTTCTGCTCTGTCTGCTTTTTTTGCCGCTGCCAGACCAGCCCTCTCTCTTTAAGTCTCCAACTATGCATAGGTTTCTAAACGCGCTGGCTCACTTGTTTCCACCCACGCCCTTTGCTATGCCACAGTGGGACCTTCATTTGGTCCTCACCTATCTAATATGTGCTCCCTTTGAGCCTTTACATACCTGTCCCCTCCCACTGTTGACCATTTAGACAGCCTTTGTAGTGGTGAGTATATCTGCCCGGAGGGTGAGTGAGTTGCAGGCATTATGTTGCACTCCTCCCTACCTGAGGAGCGTCTCAACCGATGGGACCCAAAAAGAGCATTGTCGTTCTACCTTGACTGCACAAAAGAGTTCCGGGTGGACGATCAACTCTTTGTCGGGTACATGGGAGCTAAAAAGGGAAGGGAAGGGCAGTGCAAAACAGGACAATCTCTCGCTAGGGTCGTTCTCTGCATTAAGATCTGCTATGCTCTGACAAAGAAGCACGCCCCTGAGGGAGTAAGGGCCCATTCCACCAGGGGAAAGGCTGCAACTATGGCCTTCTCTTGGGGTATCCCAGTTGTGGACATCTGTCAGGCAGCAAAGTGGGCATCTTTGCACACTTTTCAAAGCACTACTGCCTGGACACTCAGGTCCGTAGGGACTGCCATTTTGCCCGTTAGGTCCTGCAGGACTTCCTAGTTTGAGGTATTGGTCCACACCCATCGCTGGGGTAGTATGGTTGGGTATCTAATTCAAAGGTAAGAAATCTGCAGCTAGAAGACTCTATCAGCTGAACAAGTTACTTACCTATGGTAATGCATTATCATGTAGGGAGTCTATCTAGCTGCAGATTCCTTACAGCCCACCCATGCCTCCCTGCGTTGCGGACTAATAGTGTACGGCTAGGGTAACTCCCCCTTTCTGGGCCCTAGTTTTGCACACAACTACATCAGTTACTTTGTGGCTCTGCGCTTGTGGCATGGAAAAAAACGAAAAATACTGATGTCCGTTCACGGGGTGACGCCTATATAGGTACCGCAACGTCATAACTGAAGCAACTAACGTCACGTGAACCCATCCGATGGCATGCACAAGGTGTATTGCTCAGCAAAAGTTTCCAGATCCTTCCTGAAGCCTCGGAAATTCGAAGGTAATACATCTGCAGCTAGAGAGTCTCGACCAGATAATGTGTTACTGAAGGTAAGTAACTTTTTTCACCACCATCACTGGGATAGGCTCTAACACATAAAATAGGGAATTAAATCCTGTGGTCATTTCCATATTAGTAGTAGTCCAGTCTGTGTGCTCTCACTTACATGGAGGGCCATACATTTTTAAACGCGATTTCCAAGTTATTAAGACTTGATCTTTTAGAAGAGAAGGTGGGGGATCAAAGAGCATAAACGTTATACCCTCATTCATATGGCAGGCCATACAACGCCATGCATACACAAACATACACATTTATAATGACAATAAATACATGATTTACAGAATCGACTGTGCCAAGCAGAGGAGGACTTAGTGAGGACTATACAACAGGGGATGATGTGGAAGATTCACAGGCAAATATAGCAGTTGCTAAACCCTCCAGTATGGAAATAATAGCTGCAGATGCTGCAGATGAACTTATGATCTGGATAGAGAAGGCATATAAGTGCAGTGAGCAAATTGGGCGTCACTTGTCAATAAGAGCGAGACAAAAAACAAAGCAAAACTTGAAACAAGAGATCCAGGATCCCACACTGGGAATAGTAACAGACCCAGATAGTATACCAAACACATTTTATATGTACTATCAGACGTTATATCAAGATGATGTACATGGGGATACAAGAGAAGTTCATGAATATCTGGAATCAATTCCTGGAGAACACTTTTCTGTAGAAGACCAACAATTGTTGGATGATCTCCCACAGTGGATTTGAGATATTATTATGCCCCAATGGCCTACCTAACGGTAAGGTGACAGGATTGGATAGTATTCCCACCGAATTCTACAAACAATTCTCGGAGAAACTCAAAGAATGTATGACCCAACTGCTTGTCCAAGTGTTCAAGGGGAGAAGACCTCCAAACTCTTGGTCTTCCGCTAAAATAGTAATCTTCCTTAAAAAGAATAAACCGGCAGGTCCGCCCAGCTCATACCTTCCAATAACATTGATTAAGAGCGACAGTAAAATATATTCGAAAGTACAAACAGCTCGTCTGGCGCCAATCACACAAGGTAATTTCAAATTTGTCAGCATGGATTTGTTCCAGGGCGTGGGACGATTGACCACATAAGGAGGGTTATTACATTCCTGGATGCCTCAACAGTATCCAAGGACCCCTTGGCTTTAATCCTAAGCCTTTGACATGGTCATGTGGCACTTTTTATGGGAGGCCCTGTCAAGTGTCGGAATTAAGGGTGGGCTATTACAGGCCATCAAAATGCTTTATTATCACCTAACAGCCAGGGTTTTTTGTTAATGGCTCAATTTCTGATCCATTTGTAATAATGAGGGGGACCCGTCATGGTTGCCCGAGCTCACCCTTGTTGTTTGCGGTATATATTGACCCCTTCATACGTCAATTAGAAAATAATAGAGCCATCTAACTATAATGATACATGGCTGGGAAACAAAAGTGTTGGCATATGCTGACAACATTGCCCTTGTGACCCCTGCCCCTACTCTCTCTACAGGAAATAGAAGAAGAAGCAGAAAGCTTTTTGAAGATTTCCGGACATACACTTATTTGTGTTAAAACACAATCATGGTCAATGGGAATCCAGCGATAAGTTACGCCAGAGTGGTTAAGAGTGCGACATATTTAGGGGTTAATATCTCTGCAAACATGGAGCATATTGTTTAAGACAATATGTTATGTTATACGGGGTTTTATATCGCGCTCAAATACTCTAGAGTGTCCTGGTGCATGCGATACAGTGAGAGAGTGGGCAGAAAAACTTACTTAACCATTTTGAAGAGATGAGTTTTTAGAGTTTTTTTTTTTAAACAGCCCGAAGACCTGTGTAAGCTGTAGCTCCACAGGGAGAGCGTTCCAGGCAGCAGCTGCTTTCACAGAGATGGACTGGCCACCTATGCGCGTCCTGTGAAACCGTGGAATGACCAGCTGGCACTGAGTGGCAGAGCGCAACGGGCGGTTCGGCGTATACCGGACAAAAGGTCTCCTCAGATACGCAGGCCCATGACCATGAATTGCCCTGTGAGGTAGAATGAGGGCCTTAAATTGCACGCGCTGGGCCACTGGTAGCCAATGCAGATCACGCAAATGTTGCCGGACACTAGTTCTCCGCGAGATGTTAAACAGGAATCTGGCCACGGCGTTCTGTGTGATCTGGAGTTTCTTAACCAGATAGGCCGGAATGCCAATGAACAGAGCATTTGCATAATCGAGGCGGGAAAGGATAAGGGCACGCACTACCATTTCTTTAGCCTCTCTCGGAAGCAGAGGAAAGAATCTTCGAAGGGCCTTGAGGGTACCAAAGCAAACTCCTGTGAGTTATATATAATATAGAACCTCTCTTAGTTAAAACTAAACAGGATTTATTTAGGCTAAACAATTTACATCTGTCCATCATTGGCAGAAAAAAAATATAGTCAAAATGCTATTCTTTCCTAAGATACTATATTTCTTTCAGGCAATCCCATTAGAATTTTCAAATGATTGTCTGAAAAAACTAGAAGATTTAATTTATCGATTTATCTGGGCATATGCCAAACCGCGAAGGGCTTTTAAATATCTTACTTTTCCCTGGGAAAGATGAGGTTGGGATTTACCTAATCTCAGACTTTAGTATTGGGCTACTACACGTCTGCATAACCTGGTACTGCTACAAGAAAAAACGTCTGAAAGACATGCTGAGGGGGTCCCCCCCCCACACCCCCCCCCCCCAGAATTTATAATGGGGGAAGAGGCCTGGGGATGGTTATGGCGCTATTTAAATGATAAACACTGGGCTGAGATCACCCGAGTGCCTGCCTGTACAGACCCTACAGACCCGAAGAGGGCTCCATCAACGGGGGGAGACCCCCTGGGCTCTCCAGCTGACCCAACACTCATCGGCGTAATGGCTGCTATAAACGGGGTCCAGGAATCAGTGGGCCAAAAGATGGAGGCCTTGGACAACAAATTGAACGCTGTTAAGATTAAGGTCAACTTGCTACCGCCAGATCTAACGAAGACAAGTGAGAAAGTAAAGTCGCTTGATATTAAAACCACTAGCCTGATCGATGATGTTGCATTGCTGCAACAGGAGGTACATGATCTCAAGACCTCGCGGGACCTGACAGATCGGAAGCTCGACGAATATGAGGGAAGGGCTAGACGTAACAACATACGCATTCTTGGGGTGCCCTGCACCAGATCTCTTTGTGGAGGACATAGTCCTTAATCATCTCAAGCCCAAAGGACTGAGTAACTTTTTCACAATCGAGCGCGCCCACAGGGTGCCGGGGGGAGGCCCAGGCCTGGGGCCCCCCATCGCCCGATGATTGCGAGAGTATTGAACTTCAGAGATAGGGATGTGATTTTACAGGCGGCGTGTGCAGGGCCTCCTTTGCGATATGAAAATGCAACACTCTCCTTTTTCCCTGATTTCACCCAGATGGTGCAGAAGCAGCGACAATGTTTTCTTCCAGTGAAGAAGAAACTCAGGCACAAGGGACTAAATTATGCCATGATGTTCCCGACTCATTTGAGGGTGAAATCAGATGGGAAGGCTTGGCTCTTTGACCACCCTGAAGTGGTGTCAGACTGGTTGGGCAGCAGACTTTCAAATGGACCTGAAAGGCGGGACCAAGGTGGAGGAGATGATTTGCAAGAGCAGGAATGAAGAAGGCCGTAAGAACTTGCATGCAGTTTTGAATTGACAGGTGGTGGGGCGGTTCTGCAGCTAATTCTTTGACTGGATTCAGTGCCTGTACTATTGCTGTGGACGACTCCGGAATTGGGAGATGTGTTTAGGAAGGTTGGAAGGGGGACGGGGTGTTGGACTTCCTCCACATTACTACCTTTAGTTAGTTAGTAGGTTAGATGTTGGGCGACAGTCACACTGCTAGTTGGGGATGGGCGACAGCCATATGCAGGGGTGCAGGGAGGGGTGACGAGGTCTGGGGCGGGTGGGGATTTTTGAGTTCGACAACATATTGTGTGCAGAATTGTTTGAACTATGCTGTTGCTTGTTTTTTCCTTTTTTAACATCAGGAGACGAAGCTATGATTGTATTGCATCCATACCGTTTAAATGTCAAGTGCTAGAAGGGGATTGGGGATGACTGTGATCAGTTGGAATGTGAACGGCCTTTGAGACAAAATTAAGAGTGGAATGGTGAGACAGTTAATGAGGCAGCACTCCCCGGATGTTGTGCTATTGCAGGAGATTCATCTTATCAGTAATCTCTGCAAGGCCCTGCACAGAGGGGGTTATAAGTTGGTAGCACAAGCTAGTTTTACTGCAGGGTCTAGGGGAGTTGGTATTTTGGTGATAAACTAATTTCCCCTCAGCATTCATGCCACATGGTCGGACCAGAGAGGCCGCTACATTGGCATATCGGGGCAATGGGAGGGACAGACCGTCACTTTTATGTCCATCTATGTCCCGTCTGGCCTTCAATCTGACACCTTTAGAGACCTAGGCACAATTTTCCTGACACTGCTATTGGGCCTTCTTGTGATGGGGGGACTTTAATGCAGTAGTGGATGGGGAGGTTGACAGACATCAGGGCCGAACAGGTGGCTCCCCGAATTCTTGGACACGACAGGACTGGTCGATGGCTGGAGGATACGTAATCCGAGTGGGGTACATTACACGAGATGTATCCACCGCACACCATAGGCTGTCTAGAATAAATTATGTGTTGTTGCTGGCAGCCCAGGCTGCGATGATTCGGGAGGTGCGACACCTGGTAAGGGGAACTTCCGACCACTCTCCGCTCTGGCTCCAGTTGGAAGGCGGCCAATCTGATGCAGGCAGGGTAGCCCCAATTAACGCTTGGCATTTGAAGGACCCCACCACCAAGAAGGAAGTTATTAAGATCACCAAAAGGAACTTCCAAGAAAATAGGGACTCGGTTGATTCGGCGCAGACCCTGTGGGAGGCATATAAAATTGTTATTCGGGGAGAGGTCTTGTCCCTAGTCGCGGGGAAAAAGAAGAAACAGCAAGCGGAAATGGAGAGAGTGGAGGCGGAGGTAACGAGACGGGAATTAGAGGTATCCAGGGCAGCAACTCCAGAAGGTGTGCACCAATTAAAGCTGTGCCAGGACGAATATAGGAGCCTAGCTAGAGATAGGGCCAAGGCAAAGAATGATGAGACTCAAAGCAGGATTTACGAGCATGGCAATAAAGGCGGCAAACTAATCGCGTGGCTTGAAAAGGGAGTTTGGGTGTCGCGGCTGGTCCCGAAGTTACAGGGAGGGAACTCCACCACGCTTACGGACCCGCAAGACGTAGCGGATGAATTCTCAGAATACTATCAGGGGTATACATCTCAACAGGGACGCATTAGGAAGCAGACAATGTAGCAATGATCAAAGCTATTCAGATGCCCTCACTATCAGACGACAACCAAGACTATTTAGATTCCCCACTTACAAACGATGAGGTGGCACAGCCCATTAGAGGAATACACTCCAGGAAAGCCACGGGCCCGAACGGAATTCCCATTGAACTCTATAAGCTGAATGCTAACAAACTTGCTCCATTTGTCCGATTCATGTTTGTAGAGAGTAGAGAGAGGGGCCAGCTCCCATACGACCAGCGGGTTGCAAATATTGTAGTCATCTACAAAGCAGGTAAGCCCAACACGCTCTGCTCCTCGTATAGACCTATCTCGTTGCTGAACGGTGAACCTAAGGTCCTGGCTAAACTGTTTGCGACAAGACTCGTCAAAGTTATCAATACCTTGATACATCCGGGTCAATCCGGCTTCATGCCGCACTGGAACACTGCTCTCAACCTGCGAAGACTACATGGGGTACTGGGCAGGACCCCAACGATCCAGGAACTGGTGGCACTGGTGTCGTTAGACGCCAGTATGGCATTTGATAGGGTTGAGTGGCCCTACCTGTTTGCTGTATTGGGGAAGGTGGGCTTTGGCCCGGAGTTCACTACCTAGGTGCGCCTATTGTATGCTAATCCCCTCGCCAGAGTGGTGGTAAATAACCGAAAGTCCGCTGACTTTCTCCTTGGCAGGGGCACGAGACAGGGGTGCCACTTGACCCCACTCCTGTTTGTTATGGCGTTAGAGCACTTGGCGGTTTGCGTTTGATGGGACCGGTCAATACGTGGGCTGCGATGGACGTTGGATTGGGAGGGCAAAATGTCATTAAACGTTGATGATATCCTACTCTACCTCACCAATCCAAGGGGATCCCTGATATGTTTTCTGGACGTGCGTGCTATATTCGTGAGGTATTCCGGGTTTGCAATAAACTGGTCAAAGTCAGTGCTCTTTGTCCTTAGAGGCAATCCGCCGGTGATCCCCGACACCTGCCCGATACAAATTGAACCGATAGGGTTTCGATACCTCGGTATCTATGTCACGCTTGATCCGAAGCTACGATATGCCAACAACCTGGGCCCTCCTATGGCTCGATTTAGGGGTGATGTGACGCAGTGGCAGGCACTTCCGCTTTCGCTTCTATGTAGGGCTTTTCAAGATGATGGCCCTTCCCCGGTTCTTATATGCACTCCATAAGGCGATGGACCCTGTAACGGCGTCCTATTTTAGGGAAATAAAGGCCCTCCAGAGGCAGATTCTTTGGGAGGGTAAGCCATGTATTGCTTTCTCCAAGCTCACGCTCCCCTGGTATGATGGAGCGACAGGGTTGCCAGACCTTCAGAAATATTATTGGGCCTCCCAGCTAGTTGCGGTGAACCACGTCATATATGGCCCCCCCTTAGACCCGGGATATGCGATGGACCGCTGGCAGGTGCCGGGGGAGTGACTTCACAAGGGCACTCTACGCTAGACCTGGTCGATTTCCCCTTGCAGGACCTATGGCTCACGGGGCACAGGTATGGCACGTGGCCAACAGACAGCTTAAGTGGGAAGAGAAGCTGACACTTGCCACCCCGTTATGGAATTCGTAGATACTGGGATGCTTATGGCAATCCAAGGGATTTGATAAGTGGGACCTTATCGGGATCACGCAGATCAAAGATATGTGGGGAAAGGACACAGTTCACACATTTAACTCCCTCAAGCAGCTATACCACCTCCACGACAGGGAACACTTCCGTTACCTTCAAATCAGACATGCTCTGCTCACACACATCCCCAGGGGCACGACACTCCCTGACGCGTCCCCTCTTGAGGACCGGGTGCTAGATGGTCACCTCCCAGAGAAGACCATCTCATTAATATACAAAAAACATATCAATAATATGGAGGATCCGCTGGTACTTTGCAGGACACAATGGAGTGCAGATGGGATAGAGCTAGATGATGAAGACTGGCAGGAGGCGGTCTCCTCTCTGCGGGTGGTGGCTATACAGATGAGGCTCAGGTTAGTGCAGCTAAAGACTCTCCATAGATTGTACGTCACGGAGCCTCAACAGGTTCGAATGGATAGAGCAGAACATGGGGAGCGCCGCAGTGGGTGCGGGGAGCTAGGAACTTTCATAAATATTTTATGGCATTGTACAGAGGTGCAGGTGTATTGGGCAAAGATCCATGACAGTCTGAGAGAAGTCCTGGGGACGGAACTAAGGCCAGAGGCCCACAGATGTGTTTTAAATGTGTGGGAACCCACAGATTTGTGTGTCTATAAGAAGCAATGGGTAACGTTAGCGTGTATGGTAGCCAAACGTAATATTGCACAGTTATGGGGAGCCCGACAGCCACCCCGGGTTGACAAATTGGCGGAAGACATGGATTGGTGCATGTTTAGAGAGAGGTCAGTCTGCGTAGCTAAGGGTTGTCCCCCAAAGTGGGGTAAGGTCTGGGAGGATTGGAATCGGTACGGCGGAGACATCTGTGCACCCCCGAGACACCCGGAAGAAGCGGAGTCACCTGAGTCCCTGTGAGTCCCTGTGATCAGCTGCAGTCACCTGATGTCTTCTGTTGTTGTTTTGTTAAACAATAAAAATATATAATTTTTTAAATAAGCACTACAAGAAGGTTTGCTTCAAAACATTAGTGGGAGGGTTTAAAGTCTGTAAAGCAGTTTGAAGATCCATTGGCATCGGTAAGCTTAATTACTATACACCACTAAAAGATAACCCAAACTTTCCAGATAAAGTTTTCAAGGACTATACAATTAAGTCATGGGGGGGATGCTGGTCTAACTAAATTGGGGTGCATTTTGTCTGTAGAGGGCTTAGTCTCTTTTGAAGATCTTAAAGAGAAGTTTGGGATAGACCGGAGAGACTTATTTAAATATCTTCAAATAAGGGACTTTTTTTATTTAAGAAGGGTGGCAGACCAATTTGTTTTTCTAGAAATACCATAGTTGAAAAATTTGTAAACAATAAGGACCTTTCCATTCGGGTTGTCTTTAATCTTTTCAACTTCCTGATGAAGGATGATGTGAAACTATGGGCATCGAAATGGAAGGAGAGAATTGGCATATCGGAATATACATTCTAGCAGTAATTTAAAATGGCACAGAACATTCTAATCCCGGCTCGGCTACAGGCACAATATTATAAGACCTGCTTCTCATTTTTTACACTCCACATAGGATAGCCAAATGGGGGAGTGGGAAGGGAACATATTGCCCTCGGTGCACTATATTTCAGGCAGATCTTGTTCATATTTTTGCTCCTTGTAGTATACTTTCAAAAGTCAAACAAGATATCATCAAATTTTTTAAAGAAACCTTGGGAATAGAATGCTCCCCTTCACCAAGTCTATTAGTTCTCGGGTGGGGGGGAAAGAACTGGGCAATGAAGGTCCAGAGTTGGTGTTTATTGGGATTGCGGTATTTCGATTTGTATTGCCTCTGCTTGGTTGGATCCCAATCCCCGGGATTTCAACAGTGGCTCTCCCGATTTCTGGCCACGTACAATTTAGAAAAAGCTGCTTATGCAAGAAGAGAGATTCAAGTGCAAATGAAAGGTTTAAGAATCTGGGCGCCATTCTCGGAAGGGGTAGAGGAAAATCAATAGATTAGGTGTGGTGTCATATTGCAATGTATTTGGGTTGTAATGAAGGAATCTGTATGAAATATTTGATGTATGTGAATTTTTGTTGTAGATGTGTGCAAACATATTGAATCCATGGCTCGTACCAGCCCCGGGGGTGGGTTGAAAATTTAAAAAGTGCACAATTAACTCAAGGATGAATTCATAAAATGTATTTATATATCTATAACATTGTGCAGAAAAAGTATTAAAAAAATATATATATCACGTCAGCATATGCAATGTTATACTTCCACTTATGTGGAGCGACACAGAGTGTGGACTTGCACACACACATGTTTACAAGGGAGAGTATGCAGTCTTTGTACACCACTCCCCTACACTCTGCGTCGCACTAATGGTTAAGACAGTAGGTGTTGATAATGGGGGCAAAAAGTGCAGAGTAGTGGTTCCACGTCAGAGTCGTGAAGCCCCCGAACACTGAAGGATGGTGTGTACAGAGCTCCCTGACGCAAACATATGTTTAAACATAGCAATATATGTCTTTCTGACCCGGGTAGCTGTTTCGCCACACCTGCACCTCCGGCCTGGAGAGACGGTTGTAGGAGCAGGACAGGATTCCTAATGGGGGAGCGACTGGATTCCCCTCCGAGCCTGATTGTGCGGCCTTCCTGCAGAGGTCCCACCCCATTCAACAGATTGCGGGCTTGGCCAGGGCGGAGCAGCGGCAAGGAGCTGAGGGGCCTCGGCTTTCCTGAGGCGGAGAGTGGACAGAGCGCTGCCCAGAAGAGGCCGGTAAATGACCAATTGCTGCCAAGGCTGCATAGAACCGGACTCGGAGCGTGAGGTGAGCGAGAAGAGCTGAGCCGACCCTCCCTGCGCAATAAGCCCATGGACACTGGGGGGACACGAGGAAATGGCGACTGTATGGGCGCGCCCCCCGAAGAGGAATGGTCTGACGCCATTGCCTGCTTGGTGAAGACCTACTGGGATCTGAGTGAGGACCCAGGGGCAGCTGGGGGAGAAGGGCCTGGGGCAGCTGAGGGAGAAGGGCCCGGGGGCAGCTGGGGGAGAAGGGCCCGGGGCAGCTGAGGGAGAAGGGCCCGGGGGCAGCTGGGGGAGAAGGCCCCTGGGGCAGCTGGGGGAGAAGGGCCCGGGGGCAGCTGAGGGAGAAGGCCCCTGGGGGAGAAAGCCCGTGGGGCAGCTGAGGGAGAAGGGCCCGGGGGCAGCTGAGGGAGAAGGGCCCGGGGCAGCTGAGAAGAGCCCGGGGGCAGCTGGGGGAGAAGGGCCTGGGGGCAGCTGAGGGAGAAGGCCCCTGGGGCAGCTGGGGGAGAAGGGCCCGGGGGCAGCTGAGGGAGAAGGCCCCTGGGGCAGCTGGGGGAGAAGGCCCCTGGGGCAGCTGGGGGAGAAGGGCCCGGGGGCAGCTGAGGGAGAAGGGTCCGGGGCAGCTGAGGGAGAAGGGCCCGGGGGCAGCTGAGGGAGAAGGCCCCTGGGGCAGCTGGGGGAGAAGGCCCCTGGGGCAGCTGGGGGAGAAGGGCCCGGGGGCAGCTGAGGGAGAAGGGCCCGGGGGCAGCTGAGGGAGAAGGGCCCGGGGGCAGCTGAGGAAGAAGGCCCCTGGGGCAGCTGGGGGAGAAAGGCCCGGGGGCAGCTGAGGGAGAAGGGCCCGGGGGCAGCTGAGGGAGAAGGCAGCTGGAGGAGAAGGGCCCGGGGGCAGCTGAGGGAGAAGGGCCCGGGGGCAGCTGAGGGAGAAGGCCCCTGGGGCAGCTGGGGGAGAAGGGCCCGGGGGCAGCTGGGGGAGAAGGGCCCGGGGGCAGCTGGGGGAGAAGGGCCCGGGGGCAGCTGGGGGAGAAGGGCCCGGGGCAGCTGGGGGAGAAGGGCCCGGGGGGCAGCTGGGGGAGAAGGGCCCGGGAGCAGCTGGGGGAGAAAGGCCCGGGGGCAGCTGGGGGAGAAGGGCCCGGGGGCAGCTGGGGGAGAAGGGCCCGGGGGCAGCTGGGGGAGAAAGGCCCGGGGGCAGCTGGGGCAGAAGGGCCCGGGGGCAGCTGGGGCAGAAGGGCCCGGGGCAGCTGGGGGAGAAGGGCCCGGGGGCGGCTGGGGGAGAAGGGCCCGGGGGCAGCTGGGGGAGAAGGGCCCGGGGGCAGCTGGGGGAGAGGGGCCCGGGGGCTGCTGAGGGAGAGGGGCCCGGGGGCAGCTGGGGGAGAAGGGCCCGGTGGCAGCTGGGGGAGAAGGGCCCGGGGGCAGCTGGGGGAGAAGGGCCCGGGGGCAGCAGGGGGAGAAGGGCCCGGGGGCAGGGCCCGGGGGCAGCTGGGGGAGGAGGGCCCGGGGGCAGCTGAGGGAGAAGGGCCCGGGGGCAGCTGGGGGAGAAGGGCCCGGGGGCAGCTGAGGGAGAAGGGCCCGGGGGCAGCCGAGGGAGAAGGCAGCTGGGGGAGAAGGGCCCGGGGGCAGCTGAGGGAGAAGGGCCCGGGGGCAGCTGAGGGAGAAGGGCCCGGGGGCAGCTGAGGGAGAAGGCCCCTGGGGCAGCTGGGGGAGAAGGGCCGGGGGCAGCTGGGGGAGAAGGGCCCGGGGGCAGCTGGGGGAGAAGGGCCCGGGGGCAGCTGAGGGAGAGGGGCCCGGGGGCAGCTGAGGGAGAGGGGCCCGGGGGCAGCTGAGGGAGAAGGCCCCTGGGGGAGAAGGGCCCGGGGCAGCTGGGGGAGAAGGGCCCGGGGGCAGCTGAGGGAGAAGGGCCCGGGGGCAGCTGAGGGAGAAGGGCCCGGGGGCAGCTGAGGGAGAAGGCAGCTGGGGGAGAAGGGCCTGGGGGCAGCTGGGGGAGAAGGGCCCGGGGGCAGCTGAGGGAGAAGGCCCCTGGGGCAGCTGGGGGAGAAGGGCCCGGGGCAGCTGGGAGAGAAGGGCCTGGGGGCAGCTGAGGGATAAGGGCCCGGGGGAGAAGGGCCCGGGGGGCAGCTGGGGGAGAAGGACCCGGGGTCAGCTGCCGGAGAAGGGCCCGGGGGCAGCTGGGGGAGAAGGGCCCGGGGGCAGCTGGGGGAGAAGGGCCCGTGAGCTGGGGGAGAAGGGCCCGGGGGCAGCTGGGGGAGAAGGACCCGGGGGCAGCTGGGGGAGAACGGCCAAGGGGCAGCTGGGGGAGAAGGGCCCGGGGGCAGCTGGGGGAGAAGGGCCCGGGGGCAGCTGAGGGAGAAGGGCCCTGCTCCACAGCTCATCAGGCCTTGAGAGAGGCCACAGCCGAACGGCGCAGACACTGCATTGAGCATGCAGTACCCAGCATACATAGACTGACCAGTGACTTGGGAGACACTGACAGAGGGCCCCTGGACCTGGGTCGGGAGAGGAGGCTCGCTGCCTTGCCACGAGAGGGAGTTCTAGGCCTGGGAGTTGGAATTTTGAGAAGACTGCTGGGAAGTGCTTGTTGCTCCTGTGCCCTGTTGTGTTTGTGTCCGATTGCCGCTTTGCCGCTGTTTTCCTGCCGTGTGGGTCGTGGACCCCTGTCTCAAAGATCTTGGCCCCGGATCTATACCACGGGACTCACCGGTCGCAGCATCACCCTGGTGGGACTCGCTGTCCCAGGGTGCACCGCTCTACATTACCTCACCAGAGCTGCTTCTAGGGGAGGCCTGGCCAATGCGCTTTAACAACATGGATGCTGTAAATATTTCTCTGTTGTGCTGCAGATCCTTCTTTCCCATTGTTCATGACGAGCTCAGCTCAGCAAATCAGTATTGGAAATACCAAAGTAATGAAGACATTATCACTGCACTACCTCTTGGATACTTTTATAGACCCAGAATGGAGCAGCTCCATTCATTTGGAAGAGCACAACTTAGCACCAGTAATCAAATTACACATGATACCATCTATGTCAAATAGGTTCACACCATTAAGGAGCTGTAGTGAGGTGGACTGCCTGAGACAAAAAAGAGTATCCAAAAGTAGTAGATCAGAATGATTATATTCCAGCCTAGTATCCAGGTAGAAGTAGCCTGTGCAGACCAGGCACATGATTAAGAAGGCAACCAAACTATACCCTCCCCTATTTGTGTTGGTGGTACCGCTGTAGAAGCCGAGATACAATGTCACAGAAATAATACCACCCCGCCTACAAGCCTGGCTGACTGTAATCTTATCAGCCATACATTGCAGGATTCATTATATATTATGACATGGAATGTCGCAGGGGTTAAGCACAAATTGCACGACATAAGATGGCTTAAAAGTATCCAAAACTGCAACCTAGTTTTAATACAAGAAACATGGCCTAAAAAAATCTTTTTTATTATTAGTTTTAAAGCAATTTTCACTAAAGCAACCCATCAAAGGCTGGGAGAGGGGGCGGTGGTTTAGCAGTACTAATATCAGTATCTTCTCCTTTGACTTTAAAGAGAACTTTTATTAAAGCACATCATTTCCAGTTTCTACTTTTTTCAGTAAAAGGAAAACAGGATATTATAGTTATTAACTTTTATAATAATATTTTCAACTCCTCAAGATATGAGACTATTTCATCAATGGAGGAAGAGCTGAATAATTTCTTGAAGATCACAGGCACCGATTATATTTTAATCTATATGGGGGATTTCAATATTGAATCATGCAAACTTGCACCCGGGACCCAATGTGGCTATCAGGATGCACTAGGTGATAATCCTTCACATTTTCCACACAATAATTATGGAGAAATAATTAATTATGTTATACATAAACATAACTTGGAAATTATGGAGCTGGATGCTTGTGAGGGAATATGTGTTAATTATACATTTGAGGGAGCTATAGGTCATCTTCATGCATTGACCATTTTTTAACTTCAAGGAACTGTAGGCCCCTTGAATACAAATGTAGTGTGCAGCCTAGTTTACTTAGTGATCACAATCCTCTGTAACGCAACTATCAATGGGGTGATACCTGCAACTTGGGCTGAGAGTGGGATTGTCCCTATTTTTTAAAAAGGTGACAGAGGCAGCGCGAGCTGCTACCATCCAATATCTCTTCTTGACTCAACATCCAAAGTAATGAGCAGAATGATGCTGGCCAGATTGGAACGCTGGGTAAAGGAAAACTTATCTTGTCTGTAGCCCAGTACGGTTTTAGAAGCGGTATTGGAAGGCTCCCTCCAACTTTGTTTTGTTGATTTATCTAGTGCGTTTGATTTAGTAAATCCTTCTAAGTTATGGGAGACGCTCAAAGGGATGGGTGCCCCACAGGACATTATTAGCTTTTTATCGCAAATATACGCTCATTTAACCTCAAAGATACATTTTGGGGAGAATGGGGAAGGCACAAAGCACTTTAGTATTAAATCTTTTTTATTGAGCAGCAAGAAAAAACATAGCGTCTCATACAGCCGCCTGCACCTGCCTGGGCTCATGTTGGTCAAGAATAGTATAAGAGCGCACACACGGCTAATAGAGGCTCCTACTGTAAGCGTTAACACAGCATGCCGCCTACAGCCCACCTGGGTCGGCCGCGTCATAAGGGCTAAAATGCAGGTGCAGTCGGTACTGATAAGTAAACATGAATAAACAGAGAAAACAGAAGAAAGGGAAAACCAACCCCTGCCCCCCTCCCCCCTCCCACACCCACCCCTCTCCTTGTCCACCGAGTCAAAACAGAGACCATAGGGGATCGCCTCCTTAATGGGCGCCATCTGGTGCAGAACTCTCGGGTGGTTTGCGCTTGCGGGCTCGCACCTGGGGTTCTGGAAGCGTGGTGTCTGCGAGGCGCAGCAATCGCAGGTAGCGTGGGCAGCTCAGTTCTCGGAATTCTCCTGTCAACAGGGTCAGAAATGGTCGCCATAGTGCTGCAAATTCCGCCCCCTTCCCTGCCTTGGCCAAGGACAACTTCTCCATTCCCAGGACCGCCCACAGCCTATGTAACCAGCCCAGCTGCAATGGAGGTTGTACGGCTCGCCAATGCGCCACCACATTTTGTACAGCCGCCCCTAGTGCAATCGCAATCAGCCTCCCTCTCCGAGATTTTAAGGGGTACATCAAGGCGTTGGGGAGGCCCAGTAAAACATACGCAGGGAACCTGGGCAGCTGAGTATCTAGGTGAGAGTCTATTAAATCTAGGATCGAGTTCCAATAAAGCTGAAGGTGGTCGCAGCTCCAAAGCAGGTGCTCCAATGTTCCACGCTCCCCGCACCCTCTCCAGCAGCGGTCGCTAACCCGGGGGTCCCATTGATGGAGTCGATCGGGTGTATGGTACCAGTAGGTAGCAACTTTGGTCATGGTTTCTGTGAGCCCTGTATGATATGCAGAATGCCTAGCCCTGTAGTAAACCCCCTCCCACTCTTTGCGTGTGAGTTGTCTCCCCAAATCCCTCTCCATCTGATCCTCCCCGCGTTGTATGTGTGTATGTTGGTGAGGAGTAAGTGCTGGTACAGGTCCGAGATCAGCTTTTTGTCGGATGTGCGCGTCATCAGCCACTTCTCGTATGGGGTGAGGAGGCGCTGCGCACCCGGTCGGATCGACGTTTGGAGAACCCAATGACGGACTTGCAGGTAGGGCAAGCGATCTACTTCTGGGACGCCATAGTCCTCCTTCACTTTCTGGAAAGGAAGAATGCCCTTAAGGTCGAACATATGTCCCACATTCCTGCATGGCGTCGATCTCCATGTCGCGTAGGCCCGAGGATCAAGGCCGGGCGAGAATTATACAGCTGTGCTCTCGCAACTACAATAGAGTGTTACACAATTGATTACAATAGACAAGTCTCAATAATGAAATAGAAGCAGATTCTTTGGTGTGTTTCTTGTCCCAGCAGGGTGAAGATTTATTGTATCCAGACTTGAGGAATATCACAATATGCCGACACGTGTTTCGTCGTGTGCCGTTGAGTCAACACGACTCTTCAGGGCTGATGGTACAAAACATAGTGTGTACATATTTAGTGGTACGTCATATCACAGAAATAGGCTGCATGTGCTGACATAAAGTGCATCACGCATGCAGTAGTGGTGTGCGTAACTAATTGCACGAAGTGGGTGTGATGGGTGATGACGTTCAAAATACTGAGAGTGTAACACTCTAAGGAAGTGAGTGGTTTTCCTTGAGTGATGGTGCCCTGGGTGTGAGGTTTGCTGATATTAAGTGAAAAAAAAAATTTTTTGTAAATTTTTTTTTTTTTTTTTTTTGTGGCAAGCGTTCACGTACACACGGTGGTCCTGCATGCCTAGGGTTACAGAGTGTCAGGATATCTTTGTGAAGGCAAGCTGAAGTGAAATATAAAGAAAGAGTTTATGGGTGACAAGTTCAAACCGGAGTGTGAGGATATAGTTTAAAGTCTAAGAAACTTGGTGATGTCTATAGTGAAATAATGAGATACATGCTCTCTCTACGAGGTTCAGTTATTACCTTCAGACTCAACTCCTGGATGTGGGTTGAGAATAGTCTGGAAATTATGGTAATGTTTCACGTAGGTGAATTAGAGAGAGACTAAAAGGGCGAGAGGAGAAGAGAAAACATCATCAGGAAAGCATAAAATGAGGAAAGTGCGAGAGCCTCTTGGTAGATGGCTAAGTTAAAATTATGAGATCAACCAGGATACTATATTGAAAGTATCCTTACCACTAGGATTGTTTACATTCAAAACTGTTGGTAGGTAGTAGTGGAGTATCCAGTGGAGTTAGAAGCAAGATCGCGTTTTATCTGCTCTGTTTCACCTTTTTTGGGTGTGTCAGAGACTTCAGGGTTAAAGCGCTATGGTAAAGAAATAAAGTAAAATAACAGGATCATTGAACTAAACGTAGCAAACATCGTCTTAACCCTGTCAACATTTATGGTAAAATAGCTAGAAAAAAACGTTTGCTAAAAGTAACGTTCTATACCTGAATAGCGGTGTGTTTCAGGTATTGACCGGGAGGGGATCCATCAAGTAGAAAACCTCAGAAAACGGGTACGTTTTCTCGATAGGCGGTATGCTGTAAGGGTATTGAAGAGGACATGCACGTATTAAAAATGCGAAAATACGTTCGCGTGTGTCCATTGGCTCAATATTAAAAGGAATCTGGTAGATAGGGGGAGAGGGCCGCAACTTACCCGTAGTTTAGTATCCCTCCTCCGTTGGTTCCCGGTGGCCGTCTGTCGTGAACGGACACCTGATCGGAGGAGGAGGTGTTACTATGTAGAGTTGCTAGACATAGAAGATGTCGGTTTGTTAGTATGCTCAAAAATGGCCGCCATCTTGGCAAGGGGAGATGTTTTAGCTGAATAAATTGTGCTAACGTGCTGTCATGTTGTGTAGACAAAGATAGTATGTCTACGTGCTACGTATATGAAAGGCGAGGAAAAGAAATATCGAGTGAGACTCTTTAGTCATATTTATCGCGCTACTGTTTATTGGTTCAGTGCATTGTGCTCGCGTACTGGCATATTGCGTAGGCAAAATTAATTTGTCTACGTCTCATATAATAACGACGGAGATGATGGATATTGTCAGATAGAAATATGTTCAGTGGAAACCTTTATCGTTGTTCTATTGGTTGGATAGGAGGGTGGAAAGCTCCCGAAATAAGTGTCTGCAACTCCCCCTTTTTTATTAAGTGTCTATGAGTGTGGTGTGTTTTTTAGAGAAGGTGACTCGATAGGGTAACATTCCACCAGGTGAGGGTGCATCATCGTTGTGGTGTATTGGTGACTTCATAGATCACATTATTATACATTTAAAACAAAATTAAATTAGCTTTATCTGATCTCACCAGCATACTAGTAGATGATGAGAAGCTATCCCCTACTGACAGGTGTGATAGGATACAGAACATCCAAAATGACATGTATGGTTACAAATCAACATTATGACAAGCGTTACATCAATAGCAATATGTGCATTATTAAGTGACATTTTTGTTCCAAAAGATGTAGATCTTTATACAAAAGAGTGTCTGTGGTCGTTTCATGTAAGTTATAATGACTAGAAATAGATATGATTAGTTTTCCAAAAGTAGGATCCCCAAAGGTAACTCATTAGTTACCTAGAAAGTATTGAAGCTCAGGGTCGTAGTTTAGCCCATGTTCCACGCTCTGTAGACGCATGATCCATGTGGCCTCCCTACGTCTGAGCGTCAGTTCTCTGTTGCCCCCCCTGATGTTGAGGGGAATCATGTCGATTCCAAAAACACGCACTTTGATGTCATCCTCTAGAGGTTGGCACTCGGCTACGTGTAGGGCTACTGGGTACCTCGGATCTCTTTTTTGTATAGCCCTCATGTGTTCTGCGACTCTTTCTTTGAGTGCCCTGATGGTACTGCCAACATAAATTTTACCACATTTACATTCGATTATGTAGACAACAAATTTGGTCAGGCAAGTAATGTTGTGTTTGATTTTATACACTGTCCCTTCCGGACCCTTGAAAGTTGTGGTGCCATGTTTCCCCCAGATACACATGGAACAAAAACCACATTTATGAAAGCCCAGACCTCTTGTGGATAGCCAATCTCGTGCCGTAGTACTCGAGGGAACTGTGGGGCTCAATTTATTTCTCAGAGTGAAACCCTTTCTGTACGTGATGGCAGGTCTGTCTGGAAGGAACTCCTTAAGTACGGGATCCTCCGTTAACAGTTTCCAATGTTTATTGAAGCTCTTTTTGGTGGTGTGGTTAAGTGCATTGAATTCTGTTATTAATCTGATTTGTCCGGAGGACTCTGTCTCCGTGCGTGTCTTTAGACAATCAGATCTCGGGATGGTTCTGGTTTTTTGTTCTGCTATTTTGAGGGATGTGTTGGAGTACCCTCTATTAATAAATCTGTCTTTCATATTCGAGATACATTTCTCGAACTCATTGGATTCACTGCAGTTGCGTTTGGCTCTTAGGAATTCTCCATATGGGATAGAACGTAACTGGTGTTCAGGGTGAAAGCTGGAGGCATGGAGTATAGAGTTACAGGACGTAGGTTTCCTGAAAAGTTTGGAGTGTATTAGGTTGTCCTTTACGTAGAATTCCAAATCTAAGAACTCCATACTAGTGAGGCTGTGTTTCATGGTGAAGCTCATTTCCCATGTATTGTTGTTTAGGTGTTCAAAAAAGGATTGGAGTAGTTCTTCAGAGCCTGACCATAGTAAAAAGCAATCGTCAATGTATCGACCCCAAAACACTATGGAGTCGATGTATTGGATTCCCTTGGTGCCCCAAATCAAGTCAGCCTCCAGGGCCCCCATGAAGAGATTAGCAAAGGAGGGTGAGAATTTGGAGCCCATGGCTACTCCCTTCTTTTGTCGATACCATTTTCGATCAAAAATGAAAAAGTTGTTTTCTAGAATGATCTTTATCATGTGTAGTAGCATGTTAGTGTGTGCCCATAGAGAAGCCGGTCGGTTAGATAAGAGTTTAGTGATGGCTGCTAAACCTAGTTCCGGATTAATGCTGGTGTAGAGAGACACCACATCCAAGGTCACTAATATGGTGTCTTGTTGCCACTCCATGTCTGCCATGATGCTCAATATGTGTTTAGAGTCTTGTACATAAGACGGAAGATTTTTGACCAGAGGCCCCAAGAAAAGATCCACATACTCTGCGATTCTTTCGGTGGGACCTCCAATCCCCGATACTATCGGTCTTCCTGGAGGAAAAGGTAGATTTTTGTGGACTTTGGGTAACGTATACAACCACGGATACGTGGGTCTGAAGACTTTGAGGTATAGGTACTCGTTGTCATCCAGAAGACCAGATTGTTTCCAGGTGAGTAAGAGTCCATTGATTAAAAGTGTTAGTTGACCAATGGGGTTGTGACTGAGTAACTCATAGCATGAGTCATCGTTGAGTTGGCCTTGAATCTCATTGTTGTAGTCAATCAGATCCATGACCACCACATTGCCCCCTTTGTCCGCCTCCCTGATGATGATGTTGGTATTGTCACTTAAAGCGGAAAATGCTAACCGTTCCCCTTTGGTTAGGTTGTCTTTGTATTTGAACTTCGTGTTTAAGTTCTTGGTATTGGTTCTATTCAGGTCCTCAAGAACATGCCTGTGAAAATTGTCAATTGCATTACCCCCTGGTAACGTGGGTGTCCATTTAGATTTACTTTTCAAGCCACTAGCCATGCTGTAGTCAGTTTCAACATCAAGATCCTCTAGTAATCTTTCCATTTCAAGAGGACTGTCTTCCCTATCTGTCAAAGAAAGAAGCAAGTGTGTGGATTGCACATCTTTAATGGTCAAAGAAACATCATCAAAAACATTTGGAATGTGTCTATGTTGACTCTGTCTGTTCTGTAATCCAGCAAAATGTTTTTTTAGTTTGAAGTTACGAATGAATTTAAAGACATCTATCTTGGTCTGGCACATATCACCGGTGGCATAGGGATTAAAGTTAAGGCCTCTACTAAGTAAGGAGACCATATCTGGTGTCAAGGGAAATGAGGACAAATTGATGACTTGTACTTTGTCACTTAGTGTAGCTAATTCTTCTGTGTCCCTGACCTCAGTTTCCTGCGATAGTCCTCGCTTGTTCCCGCGTTTGCCCCTGTGGGGTTTGGGTCTATAGCGGTTCTTGGTGGCTGTGTCCTGCTGCCTTTTCTCACACGTTCCATTTCTAAAAAAAAAGGTTGAACTGTGGGGTTCTGCATTCGCTAGAATTTCATTTTCAATGTCACTGAGCCCAGTAGAGCTCAGGGAGGTGGTGCTGGAATTAACGGAACTGGTGGTTGTGGTTCTGCCAGACTGTGGGCCTGCTTTGGGTTTAGGGATCAGGGAATCGTATTTGCGATCAAAGGTATAGATTCTACCATTTTTATAATCTGCCTCGTCCCTTTTGATTTGACGTGCCTTTCTGTTTTTTATTTCTGTCTGATGCTTGAGAAGAATCTCATCTAGTAAGGTGTAATTTTTGACTGTGGCTTCAGGTTTATTCAAATCTTTTATCTCCTGTTCAACAATGGAGATTTCTGCCTGTAATTTCGCGGTTTTGCGGTCAGCACTTTCGATGAGAATGTCCATGAGTGTAATGGAATTCTGATTCAGTGAGTCTTCCCATTTAATCATAAGATCTCTGTCTAGATCATCGTAGGTCGGAAAAATTTGGGACCTTAGACCTCTAGGGACTAATTTGAGCTTTAGATAGTGTTTTAGAGTTGCTCCGTCCCACCAACGGGAGTTTTCTTGTTTCTTAAGTTTCTCCAATTTGAAGAACTTGTCTCTTAAACCCTCTATGCGCGCAGGGCCTGCCGTGGCCGATGCCTGGTGTGTGGGCAAGCCTTTGGCCAGGTTTTCAAAGAGGTCCGCTGCTGCCTTATCTCTGTCCATAGTGTGACGGACAGGTAAGAAACTCGGGGTAAGGGCAAAAATTATATTGGTAACGTGGAGGCACCCTATCTGAAGAGATTAAAGTATACTGCTTGGGGGTATTTTTAGAGTTCAGATATCAGGGGCGCACTGCCTCAAATCTTACGTTAATGTGTGTAGTTCGAAATTGGTAGCTGTGTAGTGCGTTAAGAGCAGACGGAAAAACACCCTTAACCGTCTAACAAGTCAGAGACTCTACGATAATTATACAGCTGTGCTCTCGCAACTACAATAGAGTGTTACACAATTGATTACAATAGACAAGTCTCAATAATGAAATAGAAGCAGATTCTTTGGTGTGTTTCTTGTCCCAGCAGGGTGAAGATTTATTGTATCCAGACTTGAGGAATATCACAATATGCCGACACGTGTTTCGTCGTGTGCCGTTGAGTCAACACGACTCTTCAGGGCTGATGGTACAAAACATAGTGTGTACATATTTAGTGGTACGTCATATCACAGAAATAGGCTGCATGTGGTGACATAAAGTGCATCACGCATGCAGTAGTGGTGTGCGTAACTAATTGCACGAAGTGGGTGTGATGGGTGATGACGTTCAAAATACTGAGAGTGTAACACTCTAAGGAAGTGAGTGGTTTTCCTTGAGTGATGGTGCCCTGGGTGTGAGGTTTGCTGATATTAAGTGAAAAAAAATTGTTTTGTAAAAATTATTATTATTTTTTTTTTTTTGTGGCAATCGTTCACGTACACACGGTGGTCCTGCATGCCTAGGGTTACAGAGTGTCAGGATATCTTTGTGAAGGCAAGCTGAAGTGAAATATAAAGAAAGAGTTTATGGGTGACAAGTTCAAACCGGGCGAGAAGTCAGGGTTGTCGAAGATCGGCGTCATGGGCGAGGGGACGGAAGTAAGTTCCCGCTTGACCGCTACCTTGTCCCAAATGTCCAGGACCGTGCTGGTGATCCATGAGGCGTAGAGATTGGGAGGTCTGTGGCAGCGCGGCAAGAACGGGACGCCCTGGAGAGGACGACCAGCCACTGCCTGGTCCTGAAAGAGCCAGTGTTTGCCAGACTCCAGTTGGTGCCACTCCACCAAAGTGAGTAGCTGAGTCGCCTGAAAGTATAGGGTGAGGTCGGGCAGCCCACACCGCCATGTTCGGGGGGAAGTGTGGCGATCATATGTTTAAACCGCGGGCGGCGGCCGTTCCAGATAAAGCGCGCCAGGTCCGCTTGTGCCTTCTGAAGCCATCCCGCCGGTGGGCGTAAAGGGAGGGTGTGAAACACGTAAAGAATCTGGGGCAGCAGGGTCATCTTGACGGCAGCGATAGGCCCCAGCCAGGACAGAGTGAGGTGTTTCCACCTTCTGAGATGGTCACGAAGTCGGGAGCTGAGTCTAGCATAGTTGGCTTCTACGGTGGCCTGCACTGTCGGGGCCAACCGGACTCCTAAGTATGGGATGGTAGATGCCGACCACTGTAGGTCGAACTCAGCCTTGACGTCCTCTAGTACCTCCGGCGAAAGTGATATATTCAGGGCTTCCGACTTCGCCACGTTAATCTTAAAACCCGAGGCCAGTGCAAAGGTGTGAAGCTCAACAAAGAGCGCTCGGAGGGATTGCATCGGGATATTAAGACGTCGTCAGCGTACAAACTGATCGTGTGTGTGTCCCGGCCAAACTGGATGCCCATAATTAGATCGTGTTGCCTCACCCGTTGCGCCAATGGCTCCATATAGAGCGCGAACAGGAGGGGAGAGAGTGGGCACCCCTGTCTAGTTCCCCTGCCAATCGCAAACCGTGGGGAGGTGTGGCCGTTATCCCGGACTGCAGCGTTTGGTCGGCGGTGACAGTTCAAGATACGGTTGCGAAGGGTTTCTCCCACCCCAAATCGTTGGAGCACTAGATCTAGATAGGGCCAATGCACCCTATCAAATGCCTTCTCTGCATCTATCGTGAGGAGCATGCAGTCCGGTCTCGTCCGCGACCCCGCCTCTATGAGGTGGAGGACTCGCCTGGTGCTGTCGCTTGTTTGCCGCTGCGGGATGAAGCCTGCCTGGTCGGGTTCCACCAGTTGCTGCATATACGGTGCTAGGCGACCCGCAAGGATGCCGGTGTAGAGCTTCAGGTCAATATTCAACAGGGAGATCGGCCGGTATGAGCCGCATCGGGTGGGGTCCCGTCCGGGCTTGGGAATCACCAAGATGGCTGCCTCTAGCAGGTCCGGGGGGATGGCACCAGGCTGATCGAAGGTGTTGAAGAGATCTCTCAGCAGCGGGGCCACTTGTGGGCAAAAGGTCTTATAGAAGGCCGCTGTGTATCCATCCGGGCCCGGGGATTTCCCCAGTTTGAGGCGAGAAATCGCAGATATGACCTCCTCCAGGCCAATAGGCCGGTCGAGGAACGCTGTCTGCGCCTCAGTTAGGGATGGGAGAGTTGCACCTCTCAGGTAATCCTGGCCATCTTGCAAGTCAAGGCGGTCCGCAGCATAGAGATCAGCGTAGTAGTCGCCAAAGGCTGCCGCGATGGCCGCATCGTCCGTGATGGGGGCGCCTTGGCTAGGCTGGAGGGAACGGACATGTTGCCTCTGGCGCTGCTCCCGCAATCTGCTCGCCAGCAATTTCCCACAGCGGTCCCCTCCGGTGTAGTACGCGTGCCGGAGGCGCATGGCAGCATATTCTGCCACATCTTGGTCTAGGGCCACCAGCATTTTCCGTTCCGTGCATAGCTGACGCCACTCCCGCGCCGCCCCCGTACGCTGGTGCATCTGCTCCGGTTCCGCCACTTGCTGAGTGAGTTCAACCCGCTTCTGCGCGCGTTCCCTATTGTTAGCCGTAGCTATAGAGATAAATTCACCGCGGAGGACCGCTTTAAGAGCCGCCCATTGTGTAGCCTTAGAGGTGTCCTCATTGGCGTTGTGGGCAAGGAACTGAGCAAGCACCGTCTTAATCCGCTCCAACGTGGATGGAGACTGTAGTAGGCCATCTCGCAGCCGCCAATGTCGCTGAGGGCTGGGCGCTGCCGAGACAAGGAAGGATGCCACTCCTGGTGAGTGATCGGACAGAGAGGCCGGGAGGATCTCCACGTCCCGTGCCCGAAGTGCCAGCTGGGAGGAGCATAAAAAGTGGTCAAGTTGCGCATATGTTTTGTGGGCCACGGAGTAATAAGTGTATGCTGTCGCCTGTGGGTGTGTGTGTCTCCAAAGATCAACAAGATCTAGTTCCGAGATGTGAGTGTGCCCCGCAGCAGACAGTGCCCCCACCTGACCGGACCGCTGACCGGAGCGATCCGCCGTGTTGTGAAACACCAGGTTAAGATCCCCCCCCGAGGCGTAAGTGTGGGTGCGTGGTAGCTGTGGCCGCCTCCAGAGCCGTGTGCAGAAATGTCTCCTGTCCCTCGTTGGGTGCATAAACGGTACCCACTAACAAAGTCTGACTGGCAACCTGGAAGCGATGGACTAACAACCTACCCCTAATCTCAGCTTCCTTTTGCAGGACCCTCCCCTCAAAGGATTTGGCCTCTAATATCGCTACCCCGGCTACCTTCTTTTGAGCAGACGAGAAGAACTGCCAGGGAAAGGCGCTGGACTTGGGTCTGTGTTGGTCCTTGGGCATCAGATGGGTTTCCTACAGGAGGCAGATGTCCGCTTTCGAGTGTTCTAGGAGAGATAGGACCGCTTTGCGCTTGAAATGGGTTATTGAGCCCTCGCACGTTAAGCGAGAGAACTGTCAGGGGGTGTGTCATTCTGAGCGGTTAGCTGGGCTAGCTACGCGCGGAGCTAGGCCTGCAAAGGACTGATGCGGAGCTACTCCGCGTTCTGCGCGTGGTAGCCTAAGGAACCCCAGGCGAAACTCCAACGGACGTGGACAAGGAGATCCCCCCCAACCCCCCCTCAATAGCAACAACACCCCAACTCCTGCTGCCCCTCCCCTGACTCCCCCCCCTTGCCCCAACTGTGTGTGTCCCATTGGTGAACATTATCCCAGGTTCAGCCAGAAGACGGCGTGATCCGTGGCAGAGTGTAACGTTGACGGGGAATGGTGGCTACGGCGACCCATCGGCTCCCTGCCCCGACCCTCTCGCCGCTTGGCGGCAGTGCATTTCAGTAGTCCCCGCAGCTACGTCTCACTCGCTGGCTGTGTCTTTTGTCACTTCTTGGATGGCGGCCGCGTGCTCCAGCGCCACCGTCTCC
The DNA here is from genome assembly GCF_964261635.1 of Lissotriton helveticus. NCBI lineage: Eukaryota > Metazoa > Chordata > Amphibia > Caudata > Salamandridae > Lissotriton > Lissotriton helveticus. The sequence goes on along the minus strand of NC_136068.1, from coordinate 18,641,372 downwards.
GGGTCCGGTTTGCTGACTTTCTTCCTAGGTCGCCTATGTCTCACTGTCTGCCAGCCATCTCTAGCGCCCGCCGAACGAGAGGGGGAAGCGCCCGTTTCGTCTCCAGAGCCCCCCTCTTCCGAGGGAATGCCCAGCAGGTCGCAGGTGTCCCTCAAGGATCTGAGCTGGTGCAGAGTCCCATTCCACTTAAAGATGATGCGGAATGGATGCCCCCAGGAGTATGGGACCCCTTTCTCTCGTAGGAAAGCAGTAACCATTTTGAACGCCCGTCGCTTCTGCTAGGTGATTGCGGACAGGTCTTGAAAGAGCTCCACCGTGTGACCCTGGTAGACGAGGGGTTGTTTCTGCCGAGCCATTTTCAAGATGCGCTCCTTGAGGGGAAAGTCAGGGAGGAAGGCGAGAATGTCTTGGGGGGGGGGGGTAGTTGCACCACTCTGTGCGCCCTGTCGATCCTGATCTCAAAGTCCTCAGGCTCCCCCAAGACGTCTCGGAACAGTCCCTGAAGAAAAGCTGCCACATCCCCCCCTCAGCCTTAGGGGGCACATTCCGGACGCGAATGTTATTGCGCCGTGAGCGGTTCTCTAGGTCTTCGGAGTGCGCTTGTAGATCCATCTGTTGCTCCTGGAGTCTGAGTAATTCTTGTTGAAGGGTGTGCACTTCCGCGCTCCTGGCCATGTCCACGTTCTCTACCTCCGCCACCCTCTCTCCAATCTCGTCCATATCGCAACGTAGCTCCTTATATCCTCCAGCCATCTCTTGCTTGAGGGTCTGAATGCCCTCTTTGAGGGAGGTGAACAGCGCTTCCATAAAAGACTTCGTGGCCGGTGCTTCTCCGTCGGCTCGGTCCCGGCCCCGGGTTGAGGCATCGGTGCCGGCTTGTCTGGGCTTTACTCACTCTTGGCCGCCCCCTTTACCAGCATGTCCGTGATTGTGCGGCCAGCTCTGCGGTTGGAGGAGGACATGTCTGAGACACTTTCCGTGCTATTGAGTCTCCTGACTCCTGGAGCACCTCTCACCCCCGTGACGGCAGCGGGCCCCTGCGGCGTAGGCCCGCAACTGGCTGAGTGGGGGGGGGGCGGTGGCCGCTGCAGAGGGGGAGCGCGGAGATGCATCGATAACAGCCCGCAGCCGCGTGCACCAACCTCTGTTCCTGATGGCCAAGGGCAGGCCCCAAGCGTATCGGGGCCCGGCAGTGCTGAAGGTGGGCGCTCCGGCGCGTAGGTAGGGCCTTGGATATGTCGTTTCCTCGGCCGCCGGTAGCGGGCAAGGCTCCCGGGCCCGTTTGCTTCTCGGAGTACCCAGGCAGCTGCAGCCGGCGGAGTCCGCGCTCAGGCCCCCAGGCCGGCAGATCGGGGCCCCCGCGCGTGGACCTCGTGCTCCTGCAGTGGCTGTGTGGTGCTGGCTGCTCCGCAGTCTGCGTAGTCAGCATAGGCCGTCAGCAGAGGCCGGAATCAGGCTAGTGTCTCCGCGAGTAGGGCCCTTAGGTGGATCGCTAGGCCTCCCTGCCTCCTCCTCGGCGCCAGTCTGTGCTCCGTTCTGCTAGGCCCTACTCCGGTGGCCCAAGCGCGCCCCGCGCCAGTCCATGCTTCTGTCCGCCAGGCCTTACGCCGGGGGCTCGAGCGCGCCCCCCGAGTCTCCACCACGCACCCCACTCGACGGCTCCTCACCTCTGGCTCCCGGCCACATCCGATGTTTCCCGCCCAGCAGCTCCTCTCGTCGTCCTGCCGCGCAGCACCAAGTGCAGCCCCACTGGTCATGCACCGCCACTCGGCCCGGTTCAGCAGCAGTCTGGGCCGTCACTTGCTGCACTGGTACTCCGCCATATGCTCCACAGCTCTCAGTGCACCGGGTCACCTAGTACGGCACTCGCTTATCTCGCGGTGCCCACCACGGGGGTTCGCAGGTCCGAGGTCCCGGAAGGCCCGGAAGCCGGGACCTCGAGTTTCGCGACTGCCGGCCGGCTCTCCCCCACCTCGCCGGCCGGGTCACAGCAGCAGCAGGGGCAGCCGGGGCTTCAATGTCTTCCCAGCCAGGAGCCGCGGGCCCCCGAGACCCACCTCGTGTCTCGCAGGGAGCGGCACAAACTTCTCTCCCTTCAAACGGCAGCCTCTGGTCGGTGTGAGCCGGCGATCACTCCGGGGCGGCCGCCATCACAGGGGCTGCGATTGCGGGTGTCACCTCTGCCGGGCTTCGGCTTGTTTAAAGAGGGCCGGCCGCGGCTCCGGCGGCACAGTCCACTGCAGCGGACAGGTGGGGACCAACAATGCGGTGGTCGGGGAGGATTCAGTCGTGTCGGGTGCTTCAGACGAGGATCGAAGCAGGGAGCCACAGAGACCTGCGTCCGATCAGGTCGCCATCTCGGCCACGCCCCGCACAAAGCACTTTAGAATTACTCATGGGATTAGACAAGGTTGTACCCTTGCCCCCCTTTTATTCTCACTTTATTTTAACGGTGTTGACTCGTTATAACAGAGTCTGAGACCTGATGTTCCTAAAGTTGGTAAGTGCGTTCCCCCAGTTTTAATATATGCCGACAATGCTGTCCTAATTTTCAGGACAGCAAATGGCCTGCAACTCCTGATGGATAACTTCACAACCTTCATTACTGAAAAACACCTGAAAATTAATTTGAGTAAAACCCTAGTCATGACGTGCAGGAAAAAGAAAACTAGGAATAGAACACACTATATTGATGAAGCATCTATAGAAAGGACTTTTACATGTTCTTATCTGGGAATACTTTTTAATAGTTAGGGTTTATGGAGTTCACACATTAAATTATGTAAATTAAAATTCCTGAGATCCGTCGAGGCTATTTTTAGATTTTCACACAAAATTGGTAATAAACCAGTACGGAAAATTTTCAAATTATATGGGTCAAAGTGTATTACTGAGGTTTGGTACGGAGCAGCCTTGTGAGGTATGGCAGATACCTCCTCACTACAAACTCTGGAAAATCATTTTTTAGGAAGGTTATCGGTACCAAATTCTACAGCCCCATTTATAGTCCACAGGGAGACAGATACACCGTATGTAAACGATCTGATCAGTATAGCTGCCTTAACTTTGTGGCATCGAATTTGGTCCAGGGAGGAGACACATTTTACGAGGGATATAATTCTGGACTGCCTCACCCTGGATCATTGTAAAAAAATAACATGGCTAAACTATATTTGTGGTCTTTTAATTGAATGTAATTTGGCTGTGAATCTTAAGATCCCTGAGGATATTCAAAATGTTTGTAGAAAAAGAACGAAAAAAGAGGCTCCTTAACGCCAGGGCTTCATCGAGGGATGTTGTTTTGAGTACTAAATTGTCTATAAGCTCCTACATTGAAGGACCCTTATTGTTGGGTATTCTGCCGTATCTTATTTTTATAACTAATATACAACATAGGTTTTATTTAACTAGATTAATGCTGAATACGCTCCACTACCAGGTTGCATTCCCAAAGATGGGTAAGTGGAGCTCTAATTTACCAAAGTGCCGTGTGATCGTAGATCTTTTTAGACTACTCTCCATTTTCTACTTTTTTGTAATTTTTACAGAGTTTTTAGAAAATCTATTTTATGACCTCTTTTTATTGTTAATAGTCTGTATTGTTTTAGGACTGCTTTTAATCAAATTCGTAATTTGGAAAATGTATCAACTTGTAATGCGGTAATTTGCTTTATATTGACGGCCATTAAACGAAGAAAGGATCTTGCTTACCTGGAAACGTGAATTATGAAACTGATTAAAGCACATTTTGTTAAGCTGTATTTTTTTATGCAAAAAATTAGGGTATAAATGCCTTTTATGAGTAATTCGTAACAAAATTGTACATAAATGTATTTTTTGAATGATGTATTGTTTTTATATTACAGTATGCTTTTATGGTAATTTTCTATGTACCGAATAAAGCTAGATTTGATTTGCTTTGATTTGACTTTCTGACCCTTCCCTCTCTCTTTGTTTTTCAGAAAAAGCCCGTTCTCCACCTATTAGCCCTAGTAGCAGTCCAGGTCTCTCAGTGGGATATATCGTTCGCATTGCGATTGGCGTGCTAGCGGTGTTCATCATTGTGTAAGTGTGCATAGAGACTCGTGCCAAGATATCTCCATCTGTGGCGTCAGTCCACCAGAGTTTCCCAGCTGTTCCTCAGTGTTTCCTTTGTAGGGTTAACCCCCTCTCACCTTCATCTTCAGGGTCTACCTGTAGTCCTTCCTCAGTGTTTCCCTTCTTGGATTAACCCCACCCTCCCTTCATCTTCAGGGTCTGTCTCCAGCCCTTCCTTAAAGTTTTTTCTCCAGGTATTAATCCAACCCCCCCCCTTTCATCTTCAGGCTCTGTGTCTAACTCTTCCTCAGTGTTTCCTTTCTTGGATTAATACCCCTATCCCTTCGTCCTCAGGGTCTGCCTCTAGTCTTTCCTTAGTATTTCCTTCCAGGGATTAATGCCTACCTCCCTTCCTCTTCGGGGTCTGTCTCTAGTTCTTCCTCCATGTTCTACCTCTTAAACCATCCGGTGTTCATTTCCCTTTAATATCTGCCTCTGCCACTCTCCTCTGACCCCCTAATTCATGCATATCTCTCATCCTTTGACTGTCACTAGTGTTACCCTGCTATAAACTGACTCTCACCAAGAAGGTTTATCTTTTAAGCTGCAGACTAAGTGCCTTTATTCATATGACCTCTTTGTTTTGTTTTCACAAGAAGGTCCCTGTTCTTTCTCAGGGATTTGATCCTTCGCACCTGATGCTAGCAGATGGATTGTGCAGGATAGGCTGATGCTGCTGCACATAATTAAAATGTGAAATACATTTCAAAAGATTAAGGCTCATTTAGTATCAGCAGAAGAGTGATAGTGACATCTATATTCATTGAACCATCATATGAGTAGGTTAAGATTTTAGAGATGTTTTGGTCTGGATGACAACATCACAAAATAAAATCTGGGTTTAATCCATTGTTACTTTGCTCGGCTTGTTACCCCAGTATGGACCCAGCCATAGCAACTCATTCTTGGCCCTGCTCCCTATTGGAACAGTCCGACCCAAACTGCCACGGTCCTCTCTGGGCTGGAAACAAGCATCCTGGGACTGGTTTTGGAGTATCACCCCATATCAGCCATGTCTGGATGACATCAATGTCCCTGGCAGGCAATGACTAAGGAGAGATGTGGTTCTTCTTCAATCTGACACCAGGACACAGCCTTGGACTTCTTAAATAAAGCATACTCTGTAGCTTGGCCACGGTTGAGGCCAACCAACCGCTTCCGCATAGCAAAGAGTGAGGTTCTACAACACATGCAGATCTCAAGAGTGTCTCCTCAGTATGGGGTGTGAGGTCAAAGGCACCGGGGCTCCTGAGAAAGTAAAAATGTGAGCCTTTTCCAGACTCTGTCACAAGGACTCCGCTGTGTGCGGAAATACCTACCCAGCATGCCTTGCGATGCTGTACACACAGAGCCATCAGTGACCATCTGCACATGAATCCACTAGAGTCCCCCGTGGTCTGAGTTCATAATCCCACCTGTACCCCACTAGGAATCCACTTACAGAGACTCTGGATTCTTAAACGTGTGTGCCTTGATGTGTACCCTTGTCCCAGATTTACAGTATTGTAATGTTATCGCACTGCTCAAGCATGGTAGGGCCACTTTACATCATAGACATATAGCGCTGGTGGTAACTGTGTGCACATGAATGTATGGAAAACTGGTACAATTTTTACCATTACTGGTACATATTCCACCTTCGCCGCCAAACCCTGGAATCGCCTTCCGCTCTGTCTTTGGACAGCACCCTCTCTAGTGGAATTCATGAACAGACTCAAGACCTGACTCTTTGACTGAGACTAGCAAAATAACACCAGGATACCCTCACGGGTGAATAGCAGCCCTGTTCAAATACAGATCGATTGATTTATTGACCATGAGTTATTCCCGATAGATGAGCTGAAACCCTGAATCTGGGGCTAACCCTGCACGTCTGCAGTGAGGTACCGTTTTTACCCAGTGAAGGCGCAGCTCCTGGTGTCCCACAGCTCTCCACAAGCAGTTGACTGCCATGGATGTAAAGTATATCAGAGGTTTGGTTAGGATGGTGTAAGTTCCTTCAATCACTGTCAACTGGCCTGAGATGCCATCAAAAGGAACCATGCCTGAAATGGGGTTAACGTATTACAGATCTGTATTAAATATACATAACAAACCTTTTCTTAGTGTTTGATGCACCCTTTTTCAGATAAATCGTCTCTTTTCAATGATTTCTGATGGGAACTCAGCGCTAATGACCAGTGTGGTGTTTCAGGCCCCTCACTGGCGCCAAAACAATCTCTTTGGCAGTATGTCTGTCACGAGCCACCTGGGTCATGTCTGAATACCAAGGGCAAAAATATCGCCCTCCAAGAATATCGCGATAAGTGTAGATTTACTACTGTTAACTCAACATCTGCTCATCTTCACAACATAGCGATAGTTGCTGCTCTGCCATTTACAGTCACTTAGGAGCATTAACACTGGATACTCTCATGGAACAATGCACCTGTTCCTCCTAGAAATTGTAATTCGAGGGCGCTTATCGAAAAAATATATTGAATTTGTCTTTGTTTGTTTTATATAATGTGAACTAGACCCAAAGGTATCAGAGCGCTTTACATCAGCACCAGTTGCGTTACAGACACATTAATTTTTGTAAGGCACGGAGATGAAGTGATTTGCCAGGACTCACAAGAAGTTAAGCATCCCTGCCGAGACTCGAACCCAGTTACCCAGCTTCGAGGATTATCTCCCTAGGTGTTAGACCACACATGCGATTTACACCTTTGTGAAACTCTGGCACTACCACTTCAGCATTTTTTCCATTACCTCCTCGTCTCTCCCTCGCTTCCATTCCTTATGTAGTCGAGGCAACCCTGCCTCACCAGACACCCATACCACGTGATTTATCACACGGGGGCTATAAGTAGTCCCCACCCCCTCAAACCTCCTGTTTTTTCTTTGTCTCACCTGTTCAGACGAGCGTACCACGCACTGGCCGTTTGCGGTGCTGTGATCTTGATTTCTTCGCTGGATTTCATCTGTGCTGGATTCCTTCATGGATCTTCTCCCGCAATTTCTTCTGCCTGCGGGGCTTGGCGGTGCCGGCCTGGGCAACATTGTGCCTTCCTTCGCCGCATCTGAGGTTTGCGGTGCTCCTTTGGCGGTGGAATGGGCAGGTCCGGCTGACGGAGTCGCCGGCCCTGTGTGGCTGGGGCTGTCTTTCCGTGTTGGAGGCCGGAATGGGAAGCGGCGGCTGGGGAATTTCATCTGGCATCTTCGGCTGGCTGTTTCTGCTCATCTTTCAAGTAAGGGCCTCGTGTGAGGCCGTTTTTTATCGTTTCACTTGCGTTTTTTGATTGGATTTCTGTTTTTCGGGCGTGTTCCGCTTTTCTCTCCTTTTTATTGTTTTTTTGGAGTTCCCTCCTGGTTTTGGTGCCTGTTTATTGCTCCCTAATGCTGGTCTGCTCCCTATTTATACTACTTAGGCTGTGCTTCAGGTTTTTGGTTCATTATGTCGAAGCGTGCTTCCAAGATTAGGGATGTTTTGTCCTCCTCCTCCTCTGACGATGATGAGCCGATCCCAGCTCGTCGGACAAGGTCCAAGGGTCCGGGTAATTCTGCGGCCCTGCTATCTCCTCATGAGTTCCAGGACATGATTGAGGCTGCAGTGACTCGTGCTCTGGAGTCCAGGGTTCCTGCCAAGCCAAGTCTTCTCGTCCTGCGGTGGGTCTGGTGGACTCTCCCTCTGAGGACTCTTCTTCTTCAGGCGCTGCCATTCCCTCTACCTCTTCCGGGAAGTTTGTGCGTAGGGAGGAGGTTCCTGCGATTCTCCAGCACATTAGGGAGAACTTGGGGTTTTCTCCCTTTTCTACGCCTGAGGGGTCGGATGACATATTTCCTCAGTATGTTAAACCCCCCATTCTCGCAATGCCATTTCATGGGCGCATCGAGGACTTGATTGCTGGGGAATGGCACGATCTGGAGCGCTCCTCGGTTCCTCGCTTTTTGCAGAAGCTGTACTCCTTGGAGGAGGGGGAGGTTTCTCTTCCTCACTCTGTCAAAGTGGATGCCATGTTGGCCACCCTGATTGGTCGTACGGCGATTAATCCTGAGGATTGTTTATGCCACTGATAAAAAGGTGGATGGGGTGCTGAAGAAGGCCTTTTCTGCTGGTAACTTGTCCATGCGTGCTGGCATTTATTCTGCTTATGCGGCTCAGTCGTTGGTGTCTGACTTTGGGAAACTGGCCACGGCTATCCAGGATGAGTCGGACTGCTCTGACTTGCTTGTCCACATGGAACAACAGGCCAAGCTCTTGGCTGACGTGTCTTCGGATGTGCTTCATTCTTCTGCCATGGCTTCTGGTTCCTTAGTCCTGGCTCGGAGGAACCTGTGGATGCGGGACTGGAAGGCGGATTCTTCGGAGAAATCCTCTCTCCTTAAGATCCCCTTTGACGGCAAGAAGCTTTTTGGTGAGCTGCTGGACAGTATGATCATGAAACCTTTTAAGGACCATAAGCATGCTCTGCCTTACAAGGGCAAGCCATCTGCATCTCGCTCTCGCCGTTTCTGGAATCCGGCTCCTTCCTCTGCCTCTTCTTTCCAGTCTTCCCAGCAGTCCTCAATGGCCTTTTCAGACCGTCGGCGTAAGTTCCAGCCCAAAAAGGCGGCTTCTGTGGCTAGTCCCACGGGTCAGTTGGATGCCTATCAAATTTGTTGCTATTCCTCCCGGCTGGGGCACCATCCGTACTCTTGTCCCCAAGTCCCCGACAAAGCGAATGGCTCTTCTGAATGGGGTTTGGGATCTTCTGGAGAAGAAGGCGATCGTCCCAGTCCCCCTGGCTCAATGAGGTCAGGGTTGTTATTCCAATTTGTTTCTGGTCCAGAAGGTGTCAGGGGGTTTCCGGCCGGTTCTGGACCTCAAGAGGTTGAATGGTTGGGTTTGGACCGTTCGCTTCAAGATGGTGACCTTACAGTCCATCGTTCCTTTGGTGGGGGTCCGAGACTCCATGACTTCTATCGATCTGCAGGATGCCTATCTTCATGTTCTGGTGGCTGGGGGGCATCAGAAGTTTTTGCGTTTTGAGATCGGCGACTCTCACTTCCAGTTTGCGGTTTTACCATTCGGGCTGAAGTCCCCTCCGCGGGTCTTCACCAAGATTCTGGCTCCTTTGGACGCTTTGCTCCACGCCCAAGGGGTATTTCTCCATCCTTACCTGGACGATTGGTTGGTCCATGCTCCCTCATTCCGGTTGGCTCTCAGTCACACGGAGGTGGTCCTGGCCGTTTTGAGGGCGCACGGCTTTCTTATCAATGTGGGGAAATCCTTCCTTGTTCCATCCCAGGATCGTCTCTTCATTGGGGCTTGGTTTCTGACGGATTTAGGGGTGGTCACTCTGCCCGAGGCTCGGGTGGACAAGATTCAATCACACATCCTGTCTCTTCTGTCCGGTCCGGTTCAGGCGGCGGGTCGTTGGCTCCAGGTGCAGGGGGACATGGCGGCAACGGTCTTTCTCGTTCTATGGGCCCGGTTTCATTTGCACACTCTGATGGCTCAGGTTCTTGCGCATTGGTCTCCCTATTGCCTTCCCCTCTCTCTCGATTCCGATATCCCCTCTGATCAGGTCGGCTCTGGGTTGGTGGTTGGTTCGGGATCATCTGCTGAAGGGGGTCTCTCTCTCTCCTCCGGCTCCAGTAGTGGTCACCACGGATGCCAGCCTCTCGGGGTGGGGGGCCTGGCTGGTGGTTCATCGGTCCAGGGGCTTCTGGTCCCCCTCTCATGGCAGGAGGTCTTCGAATTGGAGGGTGTTGGAGGCAGTCCGTCTGGCTCTGTTGGCCTTCTCCCGGTTTCTGCAAGGTTCAGTTGTTCTAGTTAAAACGGACAATGTCACTGCTATGGCTTACGTGAACAGACAGGGGGGACCAGGTCCTCGTCTCTGGCTATGGTGGTGTCTCAGTTCGGTTGGGCGGAGTCTCATCTGGTGGCTCTCTCGGCTATTCACATTTGGGGGGGGTCCAATTCCCTAGCGGATGCTCTCAGCAGAACCATCCCGTCCTCTGTGGATTTCTGCCTACTTCAGGAGTTGTTTGTGGATCTGACGGTGCGTTGGGGTGTTCCGGTGGTGGACCTCTTTGCTTGTCGGGGCGATGCCAAGGTGGCCGGTTTGTGTCCCGCAGTCGGGAGAGTTCGGCCTGGGCGGTGGATGCTCTCTCTTGCCCCTGACCTTGCGGGCTTCTAAATGCCTTTCCTCCCTTCCCTCTTCTTCTCCGCTTCCTTCTTCGGGTCCGTTCCTTGGGGGCTCCAGTGATTCTGGTGGCTCTGGCTTAGCCTCGTGCCTCCTGGTTTGCTGAGTAAAGGTGTTCCGGCTGGTTTGACCTCTGCAGGCGGCTAGGTGCCCTTCAACCAACAAGTCTTACCTGAGACAATGGCGTTCTTTCAGTCGGTGGAGTAGTGGCAGGCGTTTGGACCCTGCTTCCTCTTCTTTGTTTGAGGTGATGCTGTTTCTCCAAGAGGGTGCTGCTTTGGGCTTGAAGGTTTCTTCCCTTCTTTTACAATGGGCTGCGATTAGGGTGTTTCGGAGCTCTTGGGGCAATCTCTCGTGATCCTGATGGGTTGGTTGGTCGCCATTTTAAGGGTTTGGGTAATGTTCTTCCTGCCCCTCTGTGGCATTTTTCCCCCTGGGATCTGTCTCTGGTCTTGGACGCTTTGATGTCCCCTCCCTTTGAGCCCTTGCTTTCTGTTGATCTACGCTATTTATCCTTCAAGACCTTTTTGGTGGCCATTTCCTCTGCTCGCCGCCTGGGTGAGCTGGGTGCTCTCTCTTCCAAACATCCTTTTTTGTCGGATTTTTGAGGACCCGATTGTTTTGAGACCTATCCTTTCCTTTCATCCTAAGGGGGATTCTCAGTTCCACAGGAATCAGGAGTTGGTTCTTCCTTCCTTTTTTGATTCTCCGGAGTCGGAGTCTGAGGTGCGGCTGCACTCTTTGGATGTTCAGCGGGCTCTCCTGGTCTATTTGGAACGGGTTGCTCCTTTCCATTTGTCTGATTCACTTTTTGTTAATTTTGGACCTGTGAATCGGGGTTTGCGTCCTTCTACTCCTTCCTTGAGTCATAGGGTCCGGACTCTGATTTCTTTGGCGTACAAGGCGGCGGGGCACCTTTCTCCTTTTGGGGTTCAGGGTTGTTCCACTCGGTCCATGGCAGCATCCTGTGCGGAAGTCCAAGGGGCTTCCATTTCGGAGATTTGTCGGGTTTCCGTTGCCCTTTGCCTCTCATTACCGGATTGGCCAGGAGGTTCACCGTGCTGATATTTTTGGATACAGAGTTCTTTCCACTATGGTTCCTGAATAGTGTTTTTTCCCTGTTGTCTGTATTTTTTAATAAACCTGTTATTTGCATAGCTTCTTTGGTTGTTCTGTTTGGCTTTGTACTTCTCGACTATGTAAGGAATGGAAGCGAGGGAGGTACGAAGAGGTAATGTCTCAATTACTTACCGGTAATTGCATTACTTGAGTCCTACTCCCTCGCTTCCATTACTTACATTCCTCCCTCCCTCCCTGGTAGTCCGGGCCAACCTTTTGGTATGGTTTCGGTCTCTGTGGTAATACAGGAGGTTTGAGGAGGGTGGGGGCTACTTATAGCCCCCGCATGATAAATCATGTGGTATGGGTGTCTGGTGAGGCAGGGTTGCCTCGACTACGTAAGTAATGGAAGCGACGGAGTAGGACTCAGAGTATTGCAATTTCCGGAAAGTAATTAAGACATTACCAATCACTGCTGCATGTCAGCATCCACTATTAAATGTATAGGTGGTTCCAAAGGGAGTGCTCCTCTACTGAAGATATTGTCTCTCCCCAACAACATTCATTCTTGGTGGCTTTGAAGTTCAGCTGCAGACAATCCTTGGAGAAGGGCGCTCATTTGATTCCTAGGTCACTTCTCCAAGATCACACATTTTGATTTGTTCAACATTTTCCCACACACTGCTCAGATCTTTCCCTGTCATTGCAGTGTGAAACTAGTCTGATGTATTCATTTGTCAGACTCAGTTGTGTCATTGCTTCCACTCTCACATGTGCTGTGCAGGGGTATTTGAATTGTACTCAGTCCTGGACTCAGCTGCTTCTGGAGGTTCTCTCTAGTCCCTTTTCCTGGTTGTGGAGTTTCCATAGGCACCCCATTGACAACCAGGTGACTACCTAGTGTGACATCTCTGTGGAGCATTTGCTGTGGAGGACTTCAGTCCTCAGTGCATCCCAAGGGTCGAGCATTGCAAGGGGACTGGATAAAAATTGTCTATAAGGATGGAGATCTCATTAGAGGCCCTGTGAGCTGAAGGAGGCAGGGAAGAAAAGGTACACCATTGTCACATGGCTGCAGTAAGAATACACAATCGTCACACGGCTGAGGGAAGAGTGCACCATCAGCACAAGGCTCAGGTAAGGGTACACCATCAATACAAGGCTGGTGGAAGGATACACCATCGTCACATGGCTGAGGTAAATGTCCACCATCAACACAAGGCTGATGTAAGGGTACACCATCGTCACATGGCTGAGGTAAAGGTACACCATCGTCACATGACTAAGGGTAGGGCACACCATCATCACACGGCTGAGGTAATAGAACACCATCATCACACAGCTGAGGTAAAGGTACACCATAGTTACACAGCTGACATAAGAGTTCACCATCGTCACACGGCTGGGGTAAGGGTACACTATTGTTACGTGGCTGAGGTAAAGGGAACACCATTTTTTTTAATTCACAAAATGAGAGAAGGACTAATAAAAACAGGGCCATGGATGTTAACCCAATTGGAATTAGAAAGTTCCTGTCCTCTCCACTACTTGGGAATAGTTAATTAGTGAGAACCAGAGGAAGAAGGAAAACCAAAAGATTTTATAATAATGCCCTCACCCACTGTGCAGTGGCATGCTTCATCATAGGGCCGCTGCAAACGCCCAGGTACAGATCAACACACTGGGCAGAGTGCTGTTTATTTTAGGAGTGATGGAGAAAAGAAAAGAGAAGGAAGTTTATGACAGGGAAGAATATTCCGTCAAGAAGGGATCTTTAGTGCAGAAAAGTAATAGAATAAAACTGTCTAAGGAGATACCTTTGTAATACCTTTGTTCTTGGTTCCCCTTGACAGGGTTAAAAGTAATGCTATTTGGGGATATGCAGGAGGGGTAACTGCCCCTAAATCCCCACTGCAAGTAGCAACATGTTTCGGCCTTCCACTCTAGCCCCCCATGGGTCAAAAAGGCCTTCTTCAGAGTGTAGATCCCTTGGATTGTAGGGTCTTGACCCAAAATTTGGTCTTTGTGAAAAAGAAAAAATTAACTTTTATTTAAAAGATATATATGATGCACATTCTACTTTATCCATACAGTATTCATTTTCTGTGAGGGGGACAAAACATACAAAGTCCTGTTCGCTCCCCTTAAAAACAAAATCATCATTCAGTTTCAAGTTCCCATCTCCAATACACCTCTATAATGTGCCCCGTTTCTCACTCATAAAAAATGAAAGCATAGTCATGCCATTACAAGTACTCAGACACATGAGAAATTTTGTAGACACTATAATTCCGAACCCCTTTAAAAAGGTCTCTTTATCCTCTTAACCCCATTTTTCGAAGTAAAAAGGGAAAAGAAACCCAAACATTAGAGCGAGCGACAAAAAACATCTTACCCGAGTTTACGAGTAATTCTCTGAACCCGGGACCATCGTGGGAACGCAGTCTTATTGTCACACTCTACGTAAAGACACACAAGGCAAACTCACACTTTCAAACCAATTTTTTTGGCAACCCTTCTTGTTCTGACCTCTATTGCTCACTAGAGTGTCTCCTACTTAAAAACGTGTGAGAAGTTCATTTTCCAGCCTGCAGCACCCTTCTTATTGCATTCAATCACTTTTTGGTAAGTTTTAAATTTAGGAGGTCCCGCCCTGGAACCCCCTGTTATTTCAAGCATGCGGGAATTGTGATATTAATGGCACCAAAAGGAGAGTCCTTTCCTCTCCTCTGCATCAACCCCACTGCTGAGAAATACAACCCGGTTCCCTCCTCCTCAGCCGCGGCCGGTAGTGCGAGTACCTGCCGGGCGGTGATGTGGGGAGGGGCAAGGTAGGGGGTAGTAATGTATGGATTATGGACCTTAACAGGTAAGTAAACATATAAATAAATAAAACGAATTTTGCTGCCTGCACTGCATCACCAAATGCGATGCAGTGCGCGCAACGAAATTCATTTCATTTATTTCTGTGTTTACTTACCTGTTAAGGTCTGTAATCCATACATTACTACCCCCCACCCTGCCCCTCCCCCTCCCCATGTCACCGCCCGGCAGGTACTCCCACTTCCGGCCACGGCTGCTCCTCCTTCCCAGCTAACTTCATCGGCGTTCGTCCTCTTTCCCCACTTGGGCCCTCTGAAGATTCCGCGTTCCAGCCAAAGCTGCCTTTTACTCTGTTTCCTCTTTGTCCCATGACCCTAACCGGATCTCGACATACTCCTGGAAACAGCTAAACTATTAGACCGTCGGAAACTATGGTGGCCATATTGAAATTCCCTCATTAGTCATACTTTGTTCCTGGAATCTGAATATACTAAGTAATAGTGGTCATAATAAGAACCTTATTCTATAACGGTCACGTCTTTATATATACAGGGGTCTATTCTCAAAAACAGAGTCTTATAAATCTTATTTTGGGATCTCGGGGAGTCCCTTTTTATTGATTGTATGCCACCCTGTTCTAGTTGAATGTATACTACAGAAAATTATCTGTCAACTATGGTGGACGTATTAGAATTCCCGTGATAGTTATACTTTGTTGCTAAATTCTAAATATACAAAGTGATAGCAGTCATATTTAGAACCCTATTTATTACGGGCCTAATCTTTCTATATACAAAGCACATTTCTCAAAAACAGAGTTTATAAATCTTATTTTGGCATCTCAAGGAGTCCGTTTTTGATTGGGTACCAGACGGTTTTTATTGTATGTATCCTATAGATAATACATTATTATCTACCCCTCTCTACTTTCTGATTACAACCTCTCTTTCTCTTGTTTTAGGTATTCATTATCCCATATAGTTGGCACCAGGGGATAGAACCATTTAAACCTTGGCTACTACTATTTAATCTGTTTACCCACCTCTGCTCTCTAACAAAGAGAACATTTGTAGTGTCAGTGATAGTTGGTGGAACGTATGGTCTATCAATCACTGAAAACACCGCTCCGTCCAGTGCGTTGGTCTGCACCTGGGCGTTTGCAGCGGCCCTATGATGAAGCATGCCACTGCACAGTGAGTGAGGGCAGTATTATAAAATCGTTTGATTTTCCTTCTTCCACTGGTGCTCACTAATTAACTATTCCACCGTAGTGGAGGGGACAGGAACTTTGTAATTCAAATTGGGTTAACATCCCTGGCTCTGTTTTTATTAGTCCTTCTCTCTTTTTCTGAGTTTAAAATATTGAAAGGGGATTCAAAGAAGGATCATTCCCTAGTCTCTTTTTTGTGATTTTGAAGGGAACACCATTGTCACACGGCTGAGGTAAGTGTACACCATTGATATATGTCGCTGAGAAAAGGGTACAACATCGTCACACTGCTGAGATAGGTGTACACCATCGTCACCCAGCTGAGCTAAGGGTACACTATTGTCACACGGCTGAGGTAAGCGTACATACACCATCATCACATGGATGAGGCAAGCGTACCCCAATGTCACATGGCCCAAGTAGGGGTACCCCATTGTCACACAACTGAGGTAGGGGTACATCATCGTCACATGGGTGAAGTAAGGGTACACAATCGTCATACGACTGAGATAAGGGTATGCAATCACCACATGACTGGGGTAAGTGTACACCATTGTCTCACAGCTGAGGTAAGGGTATGCAGTCATCACACGGCTGAGTTAATGGTATACTATTGTCACACGGCTGAAGTAAGGGTACACCAACGTCACACAGATGCGGTAAGGGTACAACATCATCACACGGCTGAGGTAAGAGTGCACAATCATCACACAGCTGAGGTAAAGGCGCACCATCGTCACACAGTTGAGGTAAAAGTGCACCATTGTCACACAGCTGAGGTAAAGATACACCAACGTTACTCAGCTGCGGTAAGGGTAAAACATCATCACACGGCGGAGGTAAGAGATCACAATCATCACACAGCTGAGGTAAAGGTACACCATCGTCACACAGTTGAGTCTATAGCATAGATCGCCGCCTAGTGTTGGGTCCGGATGATTGCACATTGTTGTCCTGGAAGAGTCTTCGAAGTATCACGAGATAGGTGGCTCCTCCCCTGGACTACAGTGCGCATGGGCATCGACTCCATCCTCAGATTGTTTTTTTCCGCCATTGGTTCGGATGTACTTTCGTTATCTCCAGTTCGGAATCAACATAAACTTTTCGAGGCCAAAAGGCCTTTTTCGAACCGTCGGTATTGTTTGCGTTCGGTGCCCAGTTCTGTTCCGACTCGCTTCCCGAGTTGGACATCCAGGGAGTCGCGTGACTCTTCGGTGATCGAGACCCAGTCGACGCAGCAAGACCTTCGACGACACAACATGGAACGGAGCCCGTTCAAGAAGTGTCCCGTGTGCGGATCGAAGTACCCACACATCGACGTCCACCCGGTGTGCAACAAGTGCCTGTCGCCGGACCACGATGAAGCCAGCTGTATGGCTTGTTCAAGGTTTCAATCAAAGAAGACGATTCGGCTTTGGCGCGTGGCGCGCATGGAGGCCCGGCAGTCGGCCCCGGCACCAGTGGACATCTTCGACAGCGAAGAAGTAGACGAACACGAAGTTCAGATGCAGATTTCACCTCCAGCTGAGGAAATCGACTACGACTATCGAGTGGATGTCGAAGGCCTAGACGTAGAAGAAGTCGTCGACGAGGTAGGAGACGACAATGAGGCCTATGGGGCCATGGAAGATAGCTCAGGGGAAGAGTTATGCCCCGTTCGAACAATTACAAAGGCTCAGGTCGAGGGATCGCCACACGGCCTTACCCAAGACCTTATACCAGAATCCACGGCCCCGCCTTCAGGCCCGGCTACGGACACTTCAGCGGAGCCGCCATTGTCGAAAACGAAACCGAAAGTGAAACCTTCGGTGTCGACACAACCGAAAGTGGTTGAAACGCCATCGAAACCGAAGACGTCTGCTCCCCTGTCGACACCCTCGTCTTCCGAGGTGTCGGGACAGCCCAGGCCGAAGAAAGCTGTCGACCCGGTGAAGTCGGGCAAAACCGTCGAGCCAAAGTTGACCAAAGGCGTCGAGCAGAAGGCCAAGAAGGGCATCGAGCCAGAGTCAAGCAAGGGCGTCGAGCCGAAGTCCAAGAAGGGCGTCGAGCCGAAGGCCAGCAAGGGTGTCGAGCCGAAGACTGGGGCCCCGAAGACGGTTACCCAGGCCGCCGACCCGAAACAGTCGGCGTCGACGTCTGCTGTCGCGGAAGGGGGGCGTAGCACACCTATGAAGGATGCTCCTAAGCCTCGGCCGGAACAGCCCAAGTCATCGACGCTCGAGTCTTCACAAGTTGGTGGACCGAGATCGTCTGTCGTGTCGACAAAGCCGTCCGCTTCCTTTACGAAGCAAGTCTCGGACTCCCTAAAACGTATCAGGGACAAAGCTTCAGCGGAAGACCCCAGGACCCCTTCCGCCCCTAAGCAATCTGTCCCGATGTCAAAGTCATCGACGCCAATCCTCTTCACGTTGCTGCCGAAGGTGGCACCGAAGGCTTTCGCACCACGGTCGGTGCCCGAAGCGAACTTACAGGGTTCTGCGGGGTCGAAGCCTACTCACCCGGCTGGGGGCTTGAAGCATCGACCGCCATTGGTAGAGGAGCAGTCGGAGCGTTTCATCGATGCCGACACTGGGAAGCTTACGCTTTACAAAAGGAAGATTACGGCGACAAAGCCTTTGGAGTCATACACAATTCCTCTAAAGCGCAAAAAGCCTGCTTCGGATTCACCAGTCTTGGTCGAGCCACTTGCTCCTCGGCCTCCAACAATTGCCACACCCTCACCAACTTATTCGGAGGTGGAGGATGCTGGGGATGTGGACGAGGAATACAACTTTCCTGCCAATACAGATCCTGATGAACAACAGGACTCATGGGTAGAGGCAGGAGACCAAGGGGATCAGCAGCCCGCCCTTGACCCTCAGGTCTACAACGTCAAGACCTCTCCCACTGAGGATTCTGCGGCATTCAATGCCTTAATTGAGAGGGCGTCAAAAAACCACGGCGTTGAGCTGCACGCTGACCCTGTTGAGGTGGACTTCCTCTTTGACACTTTTTCCACTGCTGAAAAGACTGTGAAAACTCTCCCAATGTTGAAGGGGGTCCTGAAACATGCTTCGGACATTTTTAAGGAACCCACGCGGTCAAGGGTAGTCAACCCTAGAATTGAAAAAAATTACAGACCAACTTACATCAAGGGCCAGTTGCCATTGGACTCTCTGGTCGTTTCCAATGCCCGCAAAAGGGCGAATTCGCAGACCACTGGTGAAGCTCCTCCCCCGGACAAAGAATCCAAAGTGCTGGAGGCATCAGGAAAGAGAGTAGCAGCTCAGGCGGCCAATATCTGGCGTATTTCTAACACGCAGGCACTCTTGACTAGATACGACAGGGCACACTACGACACACTAGAGACCCTGTTGCAACATCTACCAGACCAATATAAAGTGGCAGCGGAGATGGTTATCCAGGAAGGGAAGCTCATCTCCAACGCTTCCATTAAGTGTGCACTTGATGTTGCGGACACTGCAGCCAGGGCAATAAACACCAGTGTGATGCTGAGACGTCAGGCATGGCTAAGAATCTCCGGGTTTAAGCCGGAGATACAAACTACCATCCTCAACCAGCCGGTAAACCCTGACAGATTATTTGGTCTTGAGGTGGATACCACCCTGGAAAAAATAAAAAAGGATACCGAGACTGCTAAGTCCATGGGAGCTCTTCAGTCCCAACAGTTTAGAGGGAACACTTTTCGTCGCTCAGGCAATAGAGGTGTTTCCAGAGGCCAGATGTCCCAGCAAACACAATTCAATAAAGGTGGGGCGCAATCCTCTTACACCAAGCAAAGTAGAGGAGGTTACCGGGGCAACAGCACCAAGGGCAGAGGCAGGGGCAACAATAACTCCCGTTCCTCCGCCTCCAACAAACAGTGACGCCCTGTCACTGCCCCCCGACCATTCCACACCTGTCGGGGGGAGACTCCAGCAGTTCCTGCCAGTCTGGAAATCCATCACCACAGACAGGTGGGTCAGGAAACTTATCCAGTTCGGTTATTGTTTGGAGCTCACATCCACTCCACCCAACATACCACCAAAACACCGTCCTATGTCCACGGAGCATTTGCACTTATTGCAGCAGGAGGTTCTTGTCATGCTGCAAAAAGGCGCAATAGAGCTCGTGCCAGTGGAGGAAGAAGGCACGGGAGTGTACTCCCTGTACTTCTTAATCCCAAAGAAGGACGGATCCCTCAGACCTATTCTGGACCTCAGGCCCCTAAATCAGTACATTCTCTCAGAACACTTCCACATGCTAACGCTGCAGCAAGTTCTTCCGTTGCTCAATCAGGGAGACTTCCTCGCAACCTTGGACCTCAAGGATGCTTACTTCCACATTCCACTCCATCCCTCCCACAGGAAATACCTCAGGTTCACCATTCAAAATCGGCATTATCAATTCAAGGTCCTTCCTTTCGGAGTGACCACAGCCCCCAGAGTGTTCACCAAATGTCTGGCGACAGTGGCTGCGCACCTCAGGAGACAGAACGTACATGTTTACCCTTATCTGGACGACTGGCTGGTTCAGGCAAAGTCAGCCCAGCAGTGCGCCGCCGACATGTCCCACACCATTCACCTTCTTCACGGTCTGGGCTTCTCACTACACTATCCAAAGTCGCACCTTCAGCTGGCCCATGTGCGGCAGTATCTGGGCGCGACGATAGATACTATGGCGGCCACGGCTCAGCCAAATTCAGTGCGGATAGACAACATCCAGTCACTAATCCAAAAGTTCAAACCGCAACACTCACTTCCAGCGAGAGTGTTCATGCAGTTGATAGGCATGATGGCCTCCTGCATCTTCATAGTCCCGCACGCGAGGTTACATATGCGTCCGCTCCAAGAATGTTCGGCGCATCAGTGGACTCAGGCTCAGGGACAGTTGAACGACCTAGTGTTGGTGACCGGTCGGGCATACAACTCTCTGCATTGGTGGAATCCACACAACCTTTGCAAGGGCCGACCGTTCCAGGAGCCTGTGCCACAGATTATCCTGATGACGGACGCATCTCTCCAGGGATGGGGAGCTCATGTACTCCACTACACTGTGCAAGGACTATGGACAATGCAGCAAAGGAAGATGCACATCAACTACCTAGAACTGATGGCAATCTTCATGGCGCTGAAGGCATTCAAAGTACATCTGTGCAACAAGGTCATGTTGATCCGGACGGACAACATGACGGCCATGTACTACATCCAGGAGCAGGGAGGTACACACTCTCCACAGTTGTCTCATCTGGCTCAGAGCATGTGGAAGTGGGCCATTCAGAGGAACATTTTCCTCATGGCGGAACACCTCCCGGGCAAGGACAATCAGATGGCGGACCTGCTCAGCAGGCACAGCCACCAAATGCACGAGTGGGAGATACATCCATCAGTACTCCGCCCGTACTTCCGGCAGTGGGGTCATCCAGAGATAGACCTGTTCGCCACAAGGGAAAACGCAAAATGCCAAAGCTTTGCCGCCAGGTTCCCTCACCCACAGTCGCAGGGCAATGCGATATGGATGAACTGGTCAGGCAGATTTGCGTACGCTTTTCCCCCAGCACCTCTCATACCGCTGGTGGCAAGAAAGCTAAAGCAACACTCGATGACACTCATCCTGGTTGCTCCAACGTGGGCACGCCAGCCATGGTACACCACGTTTCTAGAACTCTCTGTGGTACCGCATCAACGGCTGCACCTCACACCCAGGCTTTTGACGCAGAACCATGGCGACATTCAGCATCCAGATCCGCAACAGCTCAATCTGGCGATCTGGCTCCTGAGGTCTTAGAGTTTGGCTACCTTGACTTGCCTCCAGAATGCATGGATATCATTCAGGAGGCGAGAAAGCCCACCACTAGAGCCTGCTATGCAGCAAAATGGAAGCGGTTTGTCGTTTACTGTACTGAACACAACATCAACCCGCTTGATGCATCCATTCCCAACATCATATGTTATTTGTTACATCTTTACAAATGCAATCTTGCATATGCTTCCATTCGGATACACTTATCCGCCATATCGGCTTATCTCCAAAACAGGCAGCATCTCTCAGTTTTCCGAGTGCCTGCCCTTAAAGCCTTCCTAGAAGGACTGAAGCGGGTCATCCCTCCCAGGACCCCGCCAGCTCCTGTCTGGAACCTTAATGTGGTCCTCACCAGGTTGATGGGCCCACCTTTTGAGCCTCTACATTCATGTGAGATTCAGTTCTTAACGTGGAAAGTGGCTTTTCTCATTGCCATTACGTCTCTCCGACGTGCTAGTGAGCTACAGGCGCTCACTGTACAAGAGCCATTCATTCAAATTCACTCCAATAGGGTGGTGCTGCGCACTAACCCTAAATTTCTTCCTAAAGTGGTTTCGCAGTTCAATGTCAATCAGACCATTGAACTGCCCGCGTTCTTTCAAAACCCAGAGACAGTGGCCGAAAGAATGCTTCACACTCTTGATGTCAAACGAGCTTTGATGTACTACATCAATAGGACCAAAGAATTTAGGAAGACACAACAACTCTTTGTTGCCTTTTCAGCCCAGCACAAAGACAACCCCATTTCCAAAGCAGGTATAGCCAGGTGGATCGTTAAGTGCATTCAGATTTGCTATCACAAGGCTAAGCGCACTTTAACGGTCCCTCCCAGAGCCCACTCCACCCGC
Source organism: Lissotriton helveticus (assembly GCF_964261635.1). Lineage (NCBI taxonomy): Eukaryota > Metazoa > Chordata > Amphibia > Caudata > Salamandridae > Lissotriton > Lissotriton helveticus. The sequence continues at coordinate 18,619,383 of NC_136068.1, read as the reverse complement.
AAGTTGGGGGCCTCTATGGCTTTCCTTGGTAATATCCCTTTGGAAGATATCTGTAGAGCAGCCACATGGTCTACACCACACACATTTACTAAACATTACTGTGTAGATGTGCACTCCAAGCAGCAGGCAGCTGTAGGGCAGGCTGTTCTTAAAACACTTTTTCAGACTTCTGCAGCTGGCACAGGCGGCCACCGTTAATGGAGGGACTGCTATGTATTCTATGCTATAGATATGAATTCAGCAGCCCACATTCCTCGAACTGAATATGCTACTTACCAGTATGCATCTGTTCTTGGCATGTAGGGCTGCTGACATTCATATCGCCCGCCCTCCTCCCCGGCACATGTAGTGGCTGCAGACTTTTTACACTTACTCTTAGCATGGCCATTGCTTACACTGTTACACTCCATCCTTGCCACAATGGCTAAAAACAATCTGAGGATGGAGTCGATGCCCATGCGCACTGTAGTCCAGGGGAGGAGCCACCTATCTCGTGATACTTCGAAGACTCTTCCAGGACAACAATGTGCAATCATCCGAACCCAACACTAGGCGGCGATCTATGCTATAGATATGAATGTCAGCAGCACTACATGCCAAGAACAGATGTATACTGGTAAGTAGCATATTCAGTTACATGGGTGAATTAAGGGTACACCATCGTCATACGGCTGAGGTAGGGGTATGCAATCATCACAGGACTGGGCTAAGTGTACACCATTGTCACACAGCTGAGGTAATGGTACACTATTGTCACACGGCTAATATAAGGCAACACCATTGCTACATTGCTGGGGTAAGGGTACACCATCATCACATGGATGACATAAGGGTATCCTAATGTCACATTGCTGAGGTAAGGGTACACCATCGTCACACGGCTCAGGTAAGGGTACACCATCGCCACATGGCTGAGGTAAGGGTACATCATTGTCATGGCTGAGGTAAGGATACACCATCGCCACACAGCTGAGTTAAGGGTGCACCATCATCACACAGCTGATATAAGGGTATATTCTCTTCCAGGGGATCCTCATCAATAGTCATAAGCACTGAATATTCCCGCCCATGTGCGGGGACCCCAGAATAAATAAAAAATGATATATGGAAAAACATATATATATATATTCACTGAAAAAACCATAGGTTTCAGGAGTTATATAGTTAGGAATTAGTTTTTAAAAAACCTTTGAAATTCACTCAAAAAACTATAAGTTTTAGTGGTGTTATAGTTAGCTGGACATTTTACTCATACAAAACCAATGAAATTGCTCCTATATAGTTAGTTGTACTAACTATATTTCGCGCACCCGCAATCCACTGCTGATGATGTCACATATTAGATCATTCATGACATGGTCAGTGACATCACTGATGACATCTCAAATGACATCACTGATGACATCACTGATGACATCCTCCAGTGAATGTGGTTTGCTTCGTTATTTAAATATGCATTATATATATAGCAATTTACATTGAAGAATGAGTGGATATATATAAATAAATATTTGGATGTAGGATTTAGTAGCAGTGTAATTGACTGTTTACTTGACCAATTTATAATGTCTCACTAAATATAGTGGATAGTGACTAAACTGTGTGAATATCTGTATCACTTTGTCAGTTGTTGTGTAAACTGATTCTACAGTTGGTTACTAGCTATGTGAAAGTCTATATTAGTTATTGATTAGTTAACTGAGTATTTGTATGGGAGTGTGAAAGTGTGTGGTTCGGTGGGGGGTGTGTGACTGTCCAAAGATGTGTGAATAGTTGATTCAGTAGATATATGAAGTTAAAACTACATGTTCTAACAGTTTGGGTGAGGGAATCTCTTTATGGGTGTGGTGATGAGCAAATATATTTCTCAAAGGTACAGGTCCAACAAACTAGAAAAATAAAAGGCAGTGTATGTGTCAGTTGTTGTATATAAATAAGTATACATAAGACACAATGATTGTGTGAGTGACTGTATGGATAACTGTATACTTGTAATAATGATTTTATAATTCACTAAGTATGACTTACTATCTAAATGAATAGAAGAAGTGGTGTTTGTATAAGTGTTTTGCTAAGTAAATATGTAAGTATGATCCATTGTTTGCATAAGTGAGTAGGATGACTTCATATGTGAATAGGATGCGTGCTGTTGTTTAATGTCGATATAGATGTATAAGTATTTTTGATAGTGTTCTATTGTTCATTGACAGCATGTATGAGTGAATCCATAGGTAAGTGATTAGATGTGTGTATACATCTATGAATCACTGAGTGGATTTTTAGATACTTGTATTGCTGTGACAATGGATTTAAATATGATACTCTGTATTTTACAAACAGTGATGAAAAATTGTAATAGTGTATGAAAAGGTGTATGTGATTGTCACGTGGATGATGTCATCAGTGATGTCATCAGTGATGTCATTTGAGATGTCATCAGTGATGTCACTGACCATGTCATGAATGATCTAATATGTGACATCATCAGCAGTGGATTGCGGGTGCGCGAAATATAGTTAGTACAACTAACTATATAGGAGCAATTTCATTGGTTTTGTATGAGTAAAATGTCCAGCTAACTATAACACCACTAAAACTTATAGTCTTTTGAGTGAATTTCAAAGGTTTTTTAAAAACTAATTCCTAACTATATAACTCCTGAAACCTATGGTTTTTTCAGTGAATATCAAAGGTTTTTTTAAATGCTAATTCCTAACTATATAAGGCCTGAAACCTATGGTTTTTTCAGTGAATTTCAAAGGTTTTTTAAATGCTGATTCCTAACTATATAAGGCCTGAAACCTATGGTTTTTTCAGTGAATTTCAAAGGTTTTTTAAATGCTAATTCCTAACTATATAAGGCCTGAAACCTATGGTTTTTTCAGTGAATTTCAAAGGTTTTTTAAATGCTAATTCCTAACTATATAAGGCCTGAAACCTATGGTTTTTTCAGTGTTTTTTAAAAAAAATGGATTGGTTAACTGGCTTATTAAGTGTATCTTAGTGAATACATATATTAGCGAGTAATGTTTAAATATTTAAATATATGCATGAGTGATGTAATATGTGACGTCATCAGCAGTGCATTGCAGACGTGCAAGTTATAGTGAGTCCAACTAACCATAACGTGGGAATTTCAATGGTTTTATGCGAGTAAAATTTCCAGCTAACTATAACTGGTGTGAAACCTATGGTTTTTTCAGTGAATTTCAAAGGTTTTTTAAATGCAAATTCCTAACTATACCTGGTGTGTAACCTATGGTTTTTTCAGTGAATATATATATATATAAAATTTCTATGGCAAAATGAAACCCCTCATTTTGTTCCTTTTCAAATTAAATGTATTAAGTGTTACCACTTTATTCCAATCAAGATGACTTCAGGTGTGCCATACTTTTGTCATAAGTAAGACTGTTAGCGTTCTGGTTGTTCTTTAGAACACTCTGGGACATTCTGTCATTGGGCTATAGTTGGGCTACATCTGGCTGATATTTGGGCTACATTTGGGCTCTTTTGTCTCTGGTGGCCATCTTGGGAGACTGCATATCAGAATTTTTTTAATGAAATATAAGAGGATCTGAGAAGTCACTCAAAATGTGCCCTAATTTTTCTTTCTTCAGCACTAATCATAATTTCTATGGCAAAATGAACCCCCTCATTTTGTTCCTTTGCAAATTAAATGTTTTAACTGTTAACACTTTATTCCAATCAGGATGACTTCAGGTGTGCCATACTTTTGTCATAAGTAAGACTGTTAGCGCTCTAGTTGTTCTTTAGAACACTCTGGGACATTTTGTCATTGGGCTATAGTTGGGCTACATCTGGCTGATATTTGGGCTACATTTGTTTTTTTTTGTCTCTGGTGGCCATCTTTGGGCTACATTGGGCTACATTTGGGCTCTAACATATATATAGCCTAATGTAGCCCAATATATCTTTTTTCAAAGTTAATTTTCGTAAAAACCACTGGAGCACATATCTTGAGACATAGCAAAGGCACATCGGGCTACCAGTCCCTACAATTTTGCCAAGTTTGGTGGAAAACCATTCAGCCGTTCGGGCTAAAAGTGAGTCCAACCGCCCTATGGAAATTAACATGGGGAAAACACGTTTTGGGACCCCCCTTTTATCTCGGCCCCCGCTTGACGAATCCCCCCCAAACTTTCAGGGAAGGAGCGGAGCGCCGCGAGGCAAAGGTAAGGAAAATTTCAGGAAGATTCCTCAACCGGCGCCAAAGTTATTCCCAATAGAATGTTGCTATTTCCCTATGGAAAACAATCCTAACTATATATACCTACTGGCTATCGCCAGTAGGTAATATATATATATATATATATATATATATATATATATATATATATATATATATATATATATATATATATATATATACAAACATATACATTTTTCTCATACCAATGCAGCCCTCATCTAGGAGGCTAAACAATGTAATAAAAACACATAAATTGCTTTTGCAAACATACATAATATGTGTATAAAACACACATGAGGGCAAGAAGCACTTGAACTCTCTTTTTAATGAGTAAACCTCATGAGTAAACTGCAAAAGAAAGGCAGACATTGTTAGCCTACAGGCTGCATTGTAAACCAACATAGAAAATGAAAGGAATCTTCCATAAAAACTGGCACCATGCCTTTAAGGCAGACATGACCCCTAACTTTCCATCATGCCTCAGGGGTGACAGTTAGGTCAGTTGTTCTTCCCGGCTCATTCTGTCAGGACCCTGGATTCACAACTCTCTCTTTTTTTGGCTTTTCTTTCAAAAATACCTTGTTTGGTGTGAGTTTTATACCTTCACTCGACGTCTTTTGATATCAGAGTAAGGTTTAAACCATTTTTTTGTGGCAAAAAGATTTGTTTTTGGTAAAAAAATGCCTTTTTTGTTTGACTCTTGCCCATCCTGTGGCAACAAGAAGGCCAGGTCAGACACACATGAAGTATGCCTTCTCTGCCTCTCTGAGTCTCACTCTCCTGCCTCCTGTCAACACTGCAGGAAACTGTCTAGAAGAACGATCAAAGACAGAGAGAGAATCCGTCTTTATGGCCTCTCAGAAAGAGGTAGGTCTCCTATAGGGAGAAAGAAGAGAATGGGTTCGATCTCGAGGAGCAAGGTCCCAATATTTTCCCTTTCATCACCGGGCTCGACGTCGAAGGTACCGGCGGCGGAGTCGTCATCGAGGACCTTGGCGCAGGAGCGTCATCCTTGAACTTCGAGAGCCAAGTCTCCTTTGGCGTTAGAGAAGCATCTGGTGTCGAGACAAGATCCTCCGCCGTCAACATTTCAGCAACGATCGACGTCAAGACAGCGTTCATCGACATCAAGACGTAAGTCTCCATCTTCAACAACGAGACCGAAGTCACTGTCGGCGTTTCAATGCAGATCAAATTCCAAGCACAGGTCGGCGGATGTTCACTGATTGAGGTCGAGACAGAAGCTTCTGTTGACGTCAGCAAGACACTTGACATCGAGGCAGGTGTCTCCGTCGGTTTCACAGCCGACGTCGAGACAAAGTCCTCAGTCAAAGGAAAGGCATTCGACATCGAGGCAGAGCCCTCCGTCGAAGAAGAGAAGAGCGACATTAAGACAGGAGTCTCCGTCGAAGAGAAAATCAACGTCGAGTCTCTGTCAAAAAGGATGAGTTTGACATCGAGACAGGAGTTTCCGTTGGTGCGCCGCTCGATGTCGAGGCAGAGTCCTCCGTCGAAGCGAAGGAGATCGACGTCGAGGCACAGGTCTCCATTGAGGCAGTTGTCATCGAGGCGGAGGTCTCTGCCGGGAACGACACGGTCACGTTGAGACAAAGATCTCCGTCACGGACGACGTCGAGACAGAGATCTCCGTCGGTATTGGTCCCTGTTAGAAAGTGGTTCTATATATACTGGACCAAAGTAAGGTACAGTGTGTTTAGAGTCCCCAGTCTCCAGAGGTATGGCAGAGGTTAAAGTTAGATATAACCTTACTCTCTAAAGTGGTAGCTTGGTCGAGCAGTAAGGCAGTATCAGAGGACAGTGTAAAGCATCTGTTATACACACTCAGTCAGCAAATGGTCTCACACACTTAAGAACTGAACTCTAGGCCAATTGTTTTATATCAAAATATATAGAGCTAGATGTAGGTAATGCGAAAATACCGATTCTAAAATACCAAATTTTACCGATTCGGTATTTCAGAATCGGTATTTGGGATGTAGATAATAATTCGGTAAAAAATACCGAATCGGTAAGATTCGGTATTTACCGAATCGGTAATTACCAATTCGGTATTTGCCATTCATTCCTATCGGCCTGGAGGCCCATAGGAATGAATGTCAATTACCGAATCGGTAATTACCGAATCGGTAAATACCGATAAAGTCAAGGGTGGCAGGGTGTCACTTTGACACCCTGTTGCACCCCTGATTAGTGCTTGTGCACATACATGCCCTGTCACATGGCACAGGTGTAAATGCAAATATTTGCATTTACATAGGAATTCGTTATTTGCCACCAACTAATAGTTGGTGGTAAATAACGAATCCTTAAAGCCCTGTAGCACTGTTTACAGTGCTACCTACATTTCAAAATACAGATTCGGTAATTTTACCGATTCGGTAATTTTACCGATTCGGTAAAATTACCGAATCTGTATTTTTTAATGGCCTACATCTCCGTATCCAACAGTATCCAACAGGTATCAAAATATACTTTTCTCAATATGAGTGACTTTAGGTAATTACTTTGCAAAATGGTAATAGACTTTTGTAAGTACAAAAGCTACAGTGGTTGCAATAGGCAACACAATTTCAAACGCAATTTAACATTGAGCTCAATGGGTTTTGCTAGATAAATGCAGTTGATTACTTTATGGATTACTTTTCTAACCCCAGGACTGGATCCTAGATTCAGTCCCGGGACATGTACTGTAAACCGTTAAGTAAAAGCCTTTTGATTACAGTTGTGATTTTTAAAGAATATAAATGTATTCTCAAAGTTGACAGAAACTTTTCAGTGAAAACCAAGCAATGTTATCCTAAGAGAGGAACTTCAAGTCACAGGTAAAGCACGTTCTCGTTACTTTTGTAATCCAGTACTGGACTCCTAAGTTCAGCACTGGGATCTCTACCTAAGACAAGTAAGTACTTACATTTTAGTAGTTGGTACGATTTTTAAGGAATATTTGTAGTTTGCAAAAAGCGCCAAAAGAAATTTCACAGAAAAACAGTCAATGGTTTCTTATGGAAGAAAATTCAGGTTACCGGTATGTACAGTTATAGTTACTTTTGCGGTTCAGTTCTGGGCTACAAGGTACAGTACTGGCATCTCTCCTGATCACAGGTGAGTAATTCAGAATTCGTTATTCGGCTGATTTTAGATGAATATTTTAAAGTTTCAAAACTCCACACTTAGAAGTCAATGTTAACCTATGGAAGGAAAATGAGTTATCGGCTTTTGGGTAAGTACTCGACTGGTGAAGTTAAGGTTCTGGGCATAGACTCAAGGGTCTCCCAGGGTCGGAAAGGTACAGTTGTTACACCCTCAGCGGCAAAGGGGCTGCCGGGTGCAGAGAGAGTAGGCCCAATGCAATACAATAGAGGGTAGGGGGCCTTTGGTTGGTGGCTGAAAGCAAGCAGGCCACGCGGCTGTGGGAGCTGAGCTCCTGGTCACTTACTATGGGCAAGTGGGGAAGTAAAGTAGAGTAGCAGTTGCACTACCAGCGGCACTCGGACGGCTGGGTGCAGGGTACTTTTAAATCATCAGGCTCTCAATGTTAGCCAATGGGAAACTTAAAAAGTGGACAAAGGCTGCGGACCCCGGGACGGAGATTCTTCAGGTGCGACCACCGCTTCGAGAGGTAAGTTGGGATCTTGGAGAAGAGGTAGGTTCCCCAAAGGAAGGCACAGGGCGCCGGGTGCAGGGTTGTCTTTTGGTGTCGGGAAATCTTACCCTCAGCTGGTCGCGGGTGAAGGGGTCCCTGGTTCTGAGGCTGCAGGCGTCGTCTGGTTCGTCGAGGAGTGTCTTTGGGCATTGGACTCTGGGTCACAGTCACCGGGGGACGTCATCGTGGTCTTGGATCACTCAGGCACAGGCCGAGCATGGTGGGTGCAGAGTGGGCTGGATTCGTGGTTCCTGGCTGGCACCAGGGGTATTGTTGTTTGAGCAGAACCACTGCTCGTGGGAGTCCCAGTCTTTTGGAAGGTTGAAGGCAGGCCGGTCCTCCGGGGTTTTTGAGGTTGATGTCTGCAGGAGACGCCGGAGTTTCGCAGGAGCAGGTTCAAGGACAAACAGGCCTGTAGGGTTCTGGGGCCAAGTCAGTGGGCGTCGTCCTTTTGTTAGTAGCTGCACGGCAGGTCTTCTTGTTTCTTGTTCTTCTTCTTGCTGCAATCGGGATCTGAGGAAGGAAGGTTCAGGGTGCCCCTAAATACTAAATTTAGGGGTGTTATAGGTAGGGCAAAGGCAGGGACCAATGGGACCCTGTCCTGGGGTAGGTACACCCCCTAGCCTGCTCCTCTCCCGTGGGAGGGGGGCAGGAGCCTAGCTGTGATGAGGCAGGGCTCCCCATCTTTAAGATGGCTGGAGCCCGGAGTCGTGCTTCACCTCGCCTCTCCCACCTGAGGGGTGGGATTGGCATAGGCTGGCACATCCCCTTTCCTCACTTAGGATTTCCTACTGTTCTTCCCGCCAGAGAGGGGGTCAGAACCGGTGGGGGCCAGTTGCTGAGTGCAGCAAGTGGCCTGGAGAAGCTCACAAAGGCGGTATGCCTTTGAAGATTCCCCTGCCCATCCTGGGGGAGGAGGCTTGGCACCTCGTCCCAGGATGCGCATTGTTTCAGGCCCCCAAGAGCGGCAGGCTCTCGACCCAGGGGTCCAGAAACATGTCTGGTGGTGGCAGCCTCTGTAGCCACACAGTCAGGACACTGGGAGTTGGTTAGGTTTCAGGGGGCATCTCTAAGATGCCCTCTGTTGTGCATTTTACATTAAATCCCACACTGGCATCAGTGCGGGTTTAATGTGCTGAGAAGTTTGATATCAAACTTCTCAGTCTTCAGTGAAGCCATCATGGTGCTGTGGAGTTCGTATTGACAACCTCCCAGCACCATATACTCTTAATGGCAGCACTGCACTTACAGTGCACAGGAATGGCCATGGGTACTGTAGGGGCACAGGGCTCTTGCACCTGTTCCCACACCACAGGCATAGGGCACCCAGCTAGAGGGGTCACTGATGGATGCCAGGAAAGTGAGCTTGTGGGCATGGCACACAGGGATGTGTGCCATGTTGACTCTCTGTTTAGTTCTGTACGTAGACACTCAGCATGCAAAGGCAGTGTGTGAGTGTCATAGTATAGGGCCCCTAAGGGTGACACAATAAGTGCTGCAGCCCTTAGGGGTCTTCTCTACTCACCATACTCTGGGTACCTAGGGTACCATTTACTAGGGGCTGACAGGTGGCCAGAGATTCTAATTTTTTTAGCAGTTTTAGGGAAGGAACACAGGCCCTGGGCACCTTGTTGACAGGAGCCCAGGGCACACTCAGTCAAAGCACATCAGCAATTCAGCAAAAAGTGGGGGCGTTCCATACAAGAAAGATGGCACTTTCTCACAGTCCCTGTAAGCTTCTCTCCGTCTCACTCATCGATGTCGAGAGCAGGCTCCCATCATTCCATCGCCAGGCCTGGTTCCACAGAGGTGATTATTTCAGCCAGGACTCTCCCTCTGGAAGTCAATTGGTAGAGTCTCATCAGAGAGGATGGAAGTCTCCCTCCACACGACGTTCTCCTGTTAGGGAGAACACTCCATCCGTTCACCTCTCTCCCAGATGGATGTGACCACTACACCACTGGGCTGAGCCCACGCAGGACGTTGGGCAGGGTCCGAGTCCTGATCACAGGTCCCCTCTGGTTTGCCCAGCGCAAGATGCAGATCTTTCTCCGCCAAGAGGTAGAGCTCGTACTCACTCTCCTGTACCACCTTCCAGGAGGATCTCAAGATCACGCAGCAGAGGGAGGAGGAGCAAATCTCCAACGCCTTCCACCTCATCAACATACTCAAAAAGGGACTACTCGCCCACCCTTACCGACAGTCCACCGTCAAGAATCTCTCCTGTGGACCACGTGAGCACATTCCAGGATGTGCTTTCCAGGGAGGCTAGCAAGCTGATCATTCCTATGCCAATTCAGCAGAGAACTTCTTTGGTTATTTTTGAAACCTTGAACCAGAAGACGTCTTCTCAACCATTACTTCCATTGATACAGGGGCTACTTAAAGCGGTCATGGACATCTTCCTTACACCGGCCACTCTCAAGACTAAGCCGGCGAGAATTCTAAAGAAGTACCGTCCAGCGGAGGGGAGTCCCTCCTTCCTGAAGTCCGATCCACCACCGGACTCTGTGATTGTGGCTGCGGCTAGAAAGACCCACTCAGTGGCCTCCTCGTCTACAGTACCACCAGACAAGGAGAGCAAGACGCAAAATTCATGGGGTAGAAAAGTATGCAGCACTTTTGCATCCATGCTTAAAGTCTCCAGTGCATCAGCTCTATTGGGGCGCTACAATAGGGCCTTGTGGGACTCTCCCCAACGTTTTACAGAAAAACTGCTCAATGAAGACCGTAAGGACTTCGAGGAGGTTTTACAGGAGTGCAGCTTGGTGGCAAACCAAGTGATGAGTGCTACGGCAGATGGAGCTACACTTTCAGCCCACTCCTACGCCCACGGAATTTGTGCCATAAGATTTTCCTGGCTTCGCCTTACAGCACTGAAGTCAGAAACACAGGCCCAGATTCTCAACCTTTCATTTTCTGCTTCATCGTTGTTCGGCTCGCACACAGATCAAGAGAGGGCACGGATGAAGACCAAGCTAGATTCCCTGAAAGCGGTGGGGCTCGAAAAGAAAAAAGAGTTTTGTCACTGTTACCGCAATACTGATCACCGTTCCTTCCAACAGAGGGTTCAAAACCCTCATTGGCAAAAGAACCAAAACCAACAAGGCCAGCAGAAGTCACAGTATCAAGGCCGTCGATCCAACAGGGGAAGAGGAGCAAACCGTCAGCCCTCTACCTCTCCTAAACCTCCAGTCAAACAATGAGTGCCCACTTCCTCCATCACCGTTCACCACTCCGGTAGGAGGAAGTGTTGCGAATCATCTTCAAGATTGGCAGGCTATCACGAAGGACCGTGGGTGTTAGCTATGCTGCGGGTACTCTCTATGTTTTCGACGTCGCCCTCCCTCGATCCCTCCAGTACCGTCATCAGGCTACCAGGTCAACATGCTGCAGAGGGAAGTGGGCATCCTTCTCCAAAAATCAACCATAGAGAAGGTTCCACGATCCCAAAGAGTTTGAGAGGTTTACTCCAGATATTTCCTGGTAAAGAAAAGAGGTCAGAAATCGGAGAACAGGCCCATTCTGGACCTGCGAGCACTCAACAAGTCCATCAAACGAGAAAAATCTTGCATGTTGACTCTCCCTCAAATATATCCTCAACTCACAGATTTTAAAGAGCAACCTGTCTACGGAGCGTTAGATCGCCTCCCTGCTAGGATCAATGGCATCCTTCATTTTTCTGGTTCCCAATGCCAGATTAAAAATGTGTCCTCTACAGCAGTATCTGGAGGACAAATGGGATCAGCGGTCTTCTCGCTGGGAACACAGAATCTGCCTATCACATGCAACCCGAGCATCCATTCCGTGGAGGGTGAAGAAGGACAACCTGAAAGTAGGAGTTGCGTTCTATCAAACTCTCCCCCCTCAGACTCTGATCACAGACGCATCCCTCCAAGGATGGGGAGCCCACGTGGGGTCTCTCCAAACGATAGGCCTATGGTCCTCGAAAGAGAAGTTGTACCATATAAACATGCTAGAACTAAGGGCTGTTCATCTTGCTCTCAAGGCTTTCCTCCCTTCGATTCAGGCGTGTTTCATCCTAGTACAGACAGACAATACCACCACAATTTACTACCTAAACAAGCAGGGGGGAACTTGATCGAGGACTCTATCTTTAGAGGCACAGTCCCTTTGGCACTGGCTACTGGCGAGGAATCTATCCATCACAGCAGTTCACCTGCCGGAAGAGCAGAATTCTCAAGCGGATGCAAGAGGCGTGGTTCATAATGAATTGGAATTGATAAACGAACCGGCAGCCGCGGTCAAATGCCGGAGACAGGGAGGGACACCTAGGTAGGTGAGATGGCATGATCCTCAATGGGTTCCAATGGTGAGCGCGAGGCAATACATTGCCTCGCGCATTGAGGATCACGCCAGTTGTATTTATGCATTATCAGTCTGTCAAATGTGAGCTGTATGCAGACTTTCCTCGTTTGCCTAAACCAACACTCCCTATGTATGTCACGATTGTCCTTGTGTGGTAGTTGGACACAGGGCGTTTCCCACTTGATACTACATGGATTAATGACTATACGAATATACTTGTTATTAAACGCTGTCCAGCTGGACAGACAATATAGAAACGACTCTTGCTCTATATTTATTACTTCACGTTATCTATACTGTCTAGGGGCCATTGTCCTTCAAAACAGTCTAAGCACCCAAGGTCCCTGACCAATTGCTCCTTTGGTTTCCCTTGTTCCATATAACTGCAGGTGGTTGATGGGCTTGCTATTCTATTCAGTGCTTATGACTATTGATGAGGATCCCCTGGAAGAGAAGGATAAGTTACTTACCTGTAATCCTAGTTCTCCAGTATTGGGGTGTCTTTCATAGATTCACATGCCTGAATCATTCCCCGTCGTCGGAGTGGGAGTCCCACGGTACATAAAAAAGCAATAATTTGTATATAAGAAAACCAAAACCCTTGGTAATACCAACCAGGAAGTAAAGTAGCCCTAAGCTACAATGGACAAAACTTCCACACTCATGACTATCCTAGTCATTTTGTATAGACCAAACTACAGCCAATCAGGCGCCAGCACCCACTAGAATGCTCTCCCCAGAGACTCGGGCTCTCAGATTTTCTACCGCACGTCGTGTGAAAGGGAGTCTCCCTGAGCTCTGCTCAGTACTTCTCAACCTGACTGGTTTTCCTCCTATTTTTGGAATCTCTTCTTCAAAATCTCTCTTCAGACCATGCTCACAGTCTCGTGGGAAGCTTAGGCTTTTTAAAGAAGATCCCCACAAAAAGTGCATTTATTGTCTATATCCAGACCATGAGGTAAAGGATTGTAAGATCTGCAGGACCTTTTCTCAGAAGACCCTCAGAGACAGGGAAGGTCGTCTTCTACTATGGTTGCAGAAGATTAAGGACCAGGATGATCCTCTAACTGAGGTAGGAAGTTTGGCTTTGGGGTCTTCTATATCTTCCAGAAAGAGAAAGATTGAGGAAGAGGTATCTTCTCCTGGGGCTAAGGTGTTGAGAAAAACTAAGTATTCTAGCTTGCCTTCCTCTTCTACCGCAAAAAAGCTTCTCCACCTTCTAAATCTGGACCTAAAACGCCCCCGAGAAAGTCTGCTAAATCTTTGCCATCTAAAAGACTGTCAGAGAAAAAATTACCTCAGGAAACGACCTCGTCGACGACCTCATCGTCGACGGCTGCTCCGTCGACAGGTCCCGTCTACAGTATTTCCTCCACGTCGACGGTTACTTTCTCTTCGCCAAAGCCTCAGATGGTGATGTCGTCGGCTTCTTCACCGTTGACGATGGTCTTGGTTTCAGTGAGACCCATCTCGTCAACGAAGTTTCAACCATCAAGCGTCGAAGTTCCTTCGTCGTCGAAGTTAAAGATGATATCGTCGACGAGTGCATCGTCGACGAAGATTAGCCCGTCGACGAAAGTCATCCCGTCGACGGGTCCCTCGCCGACGAAAGCAGCTTTGCCGTCGACGACCACACTATCGAACAGAAGTCCATCGTCGTCGAAGATTCCACCGTCGTCAACAAGTTCCTCATCGACGAAAGTTCTACCGTCGTCGACAGCTTCGTCGTCGACGAAGTCAACATCGTCGTCGAAGGCTTCGTCGACGAAACTTACCTCATCGTTGACAACATCGTCAACATTGAAAGCCCCGTCAATGAAGCATGCAATATCTCCGTCGACGATACCGTCGTTGGTGGGTTCTTCGACGCCTCTTCTGTCATCATGTACGGATCTGCAGGTTTGGTTCGCTGCTCCATCTGCTGCCTCATTTACTCCACCGTCGACGGGAGCTTCATTATTACAAAGAAAAGGCTCTACTCTACCGCCTCTTTCACACCTAAAGTTGCCTGAGCAGCTTTTGGATACAGAGGAGGATGATAATCAGGAACAATCTGATGAGGATGACAGTTTCCGAGCGGCCAGGAGTCCGTCGGAACTATTATTAAAGATGCAGGAAAGGAGGAGCCAAGCAGCCGTCTGAAATGGCCGCATAGTCGCTCGGCTCCGCGAGCCCCTTTGCCCCACACGACTATCCTGTCGAATATCCTGACCCAAAGTGCTCTCCTTTGCCTCCGGAGAGAAAGCGAACACCTACCGCCTGCTTCCGGAGCGTCTACGTGCCGCCGATCCTGAGAAATCTCCCCGTCTGCTTTGCGGCCAGTGTGATGGTGAGACCGGGGCATTGATTAGTCGGGGCCTCCGGCCTCGGCCGCAGCATCGACGGCTGTCGAGGGTGGAGCGGCGCCTCGCCGGTGGGGGCCGATGTTCTGACCGACCGCTGCCAGCGGTACCGACACGGACTGATCGACGTGGACCCTCGTGGGACAGAGTGGTGGAGTGGGATCAGAGGGGGCGCTTGCCTCCTGCCCCCTTCCCAACGTTTGTTGCCCGGGCATAACCGGAGATCACTCTGATATAGGTGGGCGACTCCCGGGGCCCGGCGGGACTTTAGCCTTTCGGTGGCTCTCCTTTCTGGACCCTGTCCCACAATTTGTCTGTCCTGGAGATGCATCCTGCGGTGTCCCCGCGGTGCGGCCCGCTCCCTGGATTTGTGCAGGGGACCGGCACCGATCGGTTCAAGATGGTGGCTGGCGCCTTTCTTCGCGGCTCACGTCCGGGCCGGGCGGCTGTTGCAGAGATGGGACAGGGATGCCCGCATCGCACGACGGAGTTCACACCCCGAGATGTGTTGGCTGCCTTAACGACTTTGCAGGAGACTGTTGATTGCTACGCCCGAGTCCTGGGTATAGGACTGGACGCCATCACTGTTTTGCTACCTATGTCGACCATGGTCCTACTCCGGGAGTCGGCGGCTGACCATGCTGCTGCCTCTGTAGGGAAGGTTTTGGTTCCTCGGAGGCTCCTCGGACCGCTTGGAGCCCGGACTTCTTCGCCCGTGCTGGCCGTCTTGATCGCCTGTATGACTTTGTCCTCGGGGCATATGTTTGACTGGCAGATGGAAGTTTTCCTTCTTGGACTGGCCCCTGGGGTTTCGCGGCCATGGCCGGACTGTTTGACTTTCTCCTCCTGGATGCTGTTCTTTTGTGTCAGCTTTTGGAAGTTCATGGGACCGGCGCAGTGGTTGCCTTATTTTTGCTGTCTGTCTTTAGGTGGCTTTGAATTATTATGCTTTTTTTTGGCCTTGTTCCGTCCGGGCCCGCCTATCCTGTTCGGACCTTCGAGACTGTGCTTCCCATTGCTTATTGATAGAACTTCAGGCAGTATTCGTATCAGACAGGGTCAGGGCTGAGGTGGCCTGTCCTCTATTTGCTTTCTCATTGACGGGCGATGTCGCGGATATCTGTGATCGCTATTTCTTTGTTCCTATACCCGGGCTTTATTGATCTTCTTTGTGGTATCGACTCCTTTTTGGGATTTTCGTAGTGTTGGGGTGCCGGGCGGGGCCGAGCGGCGCACCGGGGGTCCTCCTCCATTTCTTTCTCTCTTTTTCTTTTTGTTTTCCTTCTCTTCTTTCTTTCTATATTTCGGGTTCTATTAGGGCGACAGGCATGCGGCTGGGGGGTAGGCCATGACCTTCTGCGGGTATGCAGGGTGGGGGGTTGCGGGTGGGGCGTATGTTTGTGTTCGTTACTGTGGCCCTTTAGTCTTTCTTTTTCTCTGTTGTCATCGTTGCCTGTGTTTCTTGCGATGTGTATGGTGCTGAAGGGTGGATTTGGACCTGTTGTATGCCGGGGCTGTGCCTTTGCTTCTCCTGTTATGTATATTTTGTCCCTTGGGGCCCCCCTCATCGTATAGACACTGTTTCATCTATCCTGTTTTACGCACTATCGTGGGAATGCGTGTGACTGTGTGACGCTTCCTTTTGCTCCTTATTAGTAAAATGAACCTTTCGTATCCTTTCTTGAGCTGCTATGCCGCATCCGAATTCTGTACTGTTACTGTATTATACTGTATCTTGAATTGGTGTCACAATGCTTATCGCTCGCAATGTTTTGATTTTACTAGTGGCCGGCCGAGATGGTTGTAGGCCCATCTCTGTACTCTGATTTGCTACAAGTAAAGGTTCAGAAAAAATAAAATAAAAAAATAAATAAAGATGCAGGAGGAAGATCATGAAGAGGAAGAGTTTTTTCCTGCACCAGTTGCTCAAGCCCCTGCAGCAGTACCAACAGCACAGATGCCATTAGACCTCCTTATAAATTTACAATACATGTTAAATGACTATTACCACCGCTTCCCTCCGTCTGAGTCGGCAGAATCGCTTCCAGCGACTCCCATGACTCAAGCACCTGCCTCAGCCTTGAGAGTCCCAAGACAGTCTCCTTTGACACCAGTACCTGATGTACAATCTTCTAATCCACCTTCTCCGGCACAATCCCACCATAAGTGTAACACCACTGATGACGACAGAGAGGAAGGAGGTGGACGATTATTCAGTAATGTCGGAGTGGGATAATTATCAGATGCAGCCCCCATCACCTACTGCTCCTCATATGGCGGACTCTCCACCTGTTGATATTGGAGAATTCCATCTAGTAATGGAAAGAGCAACAAATAGGTTTCAGATTACTATGGAAGCTAAACAGCAGGATTGTTTTTTATATGACTTTAAAGATCAGCCACACAAACAAGTAAGAACAATCCCGATAATAGATTTCATTTGGAAGGAGGGCCTGAAAGTCATGTCCACTCCAAATTCTTTACCGGCAGTATTACCTCGAATTGACAAAAAGTACAAGGCGCCCATTACATCACCTGCATGCCTTATCGGACAAGCTAAGACAGAGTCTGTTGTCACTCAAGCAGCAGAGAATAAAGCTAGAAACCCGTCCTCACAGGTGACCGCCCCACCTTACAGAGATGGAAGACATCTCAACTCGATTGGAAAAAAGGTGTCAACGATAGCTGCGACTACAATCCGAGCGGCAAATTCCCTGGCAATCCTAGGGAGATATGATAAACAGATGTGGTCAGACATATCTCCATATCTTGAAAAGCTTCCGGAACCGGAGAGGTCAGAAGCAAAGAATGTGTTACATGAAGGGGAGTGCGTCTCTGCAGAGATGACTGACGCAGCTGTGGATGTGGCAACCACAGGCTTCCGACAGTTGGCGGGCGTGGCAGTATTAAGGAGACAGGGTTAGCTGAAGTCAACTTCCTTCCCGCAAGAAGTCCAAGCAAAGATAATAGATATGCCTTACGAGTGAGAATATCTATTTGGCCAGCACATTGATGAGGCTTTGCAGGCCTTAAAGAAAGATACAGACACCGCAAGGTTACTGGGAAACCTGCAATTTCGTAAATCATCCTTTCGTGGCGCCAAAGGACGCTGGTCCTATTCAAATAAAGTATATTCTCAGCAACGCTCTTACCACTCATAACAAGGTAATCAGCGATATCAACCGTATAAACAACAGACATACAGACAGCGAGGCAACAACTTTTCGCAAAGAAAATCCTCCTTTGGGGACGAGATTCGACTAAAAGACAATGAGAACTGCCACCTGCCGCCACCGCTGCCAGTACGAAAGTCAAAAGTTGGAGGAAGAATATTCCATTATTTATCAAATTAGTCCAAGATTACTACGGACAAGTGGGTCCTGGATGTGGTGGCCAGAGGACACGCTTTAGAAATTGTCAAAATCCCTCCACATTCACCTCCAAAAGGTCCGCCACCATCTGACCTCAAAGAGCTTCTTTCCCAAATAAATATAATGATTCGGAAAGGTGCAATTGAGAAAGTTCCTCAATTACAAAGAGGAAGAGGTTTCTATTCGAGGTTCTTCCTCATACGAAAGAAAACAGGCGAATGGCGCCCCATTCTCGACCTACGCGCCCTCAACAAATACCTCAAGAAGATGTCCTTCCGGATGTTAACACTTCAAAAAATCCTCCAACTTCTTTCCCAAGGCGATCACATGGCTACCCTAGATCTTCAAGATGCCTACTTTCATGTGCCCATTCTCCCCAGGCACAGGAAATTCCTGAGATTCAGAGTGGCTGGCAGGGACTTTCAATTCAAAGTTCTCCCGTTTGGGCTTCGTTCAGCGCCCGAGTGTTCACGAAGATAATAGCCCCAGTGGCGTTACATCTTTGCTTGGAAGGCATTCAAATCTTCCCGTATTTAGACGATTGCCTTATCAAGGCCAGTTCTCTAAGAGCGGTACAAAAGGGGGGTGGTGATGGATGGAGCATCTGAATCAATCAAACACTCACACCCAGTCAAAAGATCTGGGTTTATTCCATCACCGTTCTTTAGCCCACTCTGCCACCCCAGTTCTGACATGGCTATATGCAAATCAGTCTGACCCTGTGCCTCATGGGAACAGTCCAGCCCGAACTGCCAAGCCATGTCTTCCCTGGACCGGAAACAAGCTTCCGAGGACCGGTTTCTGGCATTCCAGCCGTCTTCAGCCCGGCTTGCTTGAATCCAGTGGCAAAGTGAGCAAGGGACGCACGTCTGAGCATACCCTGCCACACTTATGGCGGCCAAAAGCGATACAAAAGGGGGGTGGTGATGGACGGAGCATCTGAATCAATCAAACACTCACACCCAGTCAAAGGATCTGGGTTTATTCCATCACTGTTCTTTAGCCCACTCTGCCACCCCAGTTCTGACATGGCTATATGCAAATCAGTCTGACCCTGTGCCTCATGGGAACGGTCCAGCCCGAACTGCCAAGCCATGTCTTCCCTGGACCGGAAACAAGCTTCCGAGGACCGGTTTCTGGCATTCCAACCGTCTTCAGCCCGGCTTGCTTGAATCCAGTGGCAAAGTGAGCAAGGGACTCACGTCTGAGCATACCCTGCCACACTTATGGCGGCCAAAAGCGGTACAAAAGGGGGGTGGTGATGGACGGAGCATCTGAATCAATCAAACACTCTCACCCAGTCAAAGGTCTGGGTTTATTCCATCACCGTTCTTTAGCCCACTCTGCCACCCGAGTTCTGAAATGGCTATATGCAAATCAGTCTGACCCTGTGCCTCATGGGAACAGTCCAGCCCGAACTGCCAAGCCATGTCTTCCCTGGACCGGAAACAAGCTTCCGAGGACCGGTTTCTGGCATTCCAACCGTCTTCAGCCCGGCTTGCTTGAATCCAGTGGCAAAGTGAGCAAGGGAAATGGAATACACATCAAAAGAAATGGCACAACAACCTTCTAAAGTTGAGAGCAATTTTTCTGGCCCTGAAATCTTTTCAGACGGTGATACAGGGATCCAGAGTTCTAATCAGAACAGACAATACAACAAGTATGCATTACTTGAACAAACAAGGGGGCACAAGATCGGCCCTTCTTTTCTCAGGAGGCCCAGGAGATTTGGAGTTGGGCTTTGCGTCTCAGGATAAATCTGTCAGCAACGCACGTTCCAGGGATGTCCAATGTCCTTTTGTTCCCAGAGTCATCCGGAAAATGAAACAGCAACCATGCCGCATCATCCTCATCGCGCCCAGGTGGCCTCGCCAGTATTGGTACACCAAGCTCCTACTTCTCTCGGAGTGCAATCCCATACAACTTCAAGCCCTACCAAATCTTCTAACAATGCAAGAGGGTCAAATTTGTCATCCGGACCCAGCTTCCTTGAAATTAAATATCCCAGAGGATTGTAAAGAGGTGTTAGCCAATGCTCAAGCACCTGCTACTATTAAGACTTACAAACTTAAATGGAAAAGGTTTTGTGCCTGGTGTCTCGAGGCCAATTTACATCCACTCCATGCGAAACCAGAACAGATCTCACCGTTCTTTCTTCAATTGGCTAAGTCTGGCTTGTCTCATTCCACACTGAAAGTGTTTTTAGTGGCCATTTCCAGATTCCGTCAAGATGGCTCTAATTCTTTGTATTCCACTAGAATAATTCAGCAATTCTTCAAAGGCCTTTTTCGAATGTTCCCGCCTGTTCGGTGTCCACCTCCTTCCTGGTACTTAAATGTGATACTCTCTCAGCTCATGCGTCACCACTTTGAGCCTATTCATAAAGTGGATCTCAAATTCCTTTCCTGGAAGGTTTCTCTCCTTCTAGCTCTAACATCGGCACGTAGAGTCAGTGACATTCAAGCATTCACCATCAAAGCTCTGTTTTTACAGTTCACTTCAAATTCAGTGGTACTACGTACCAATCCAAGCTACATGCCTAAAGTTCCATCCGACTTTCACCTTAATGAGCCGGTGCTTTTAAAGACATTCTTTCCTAATCCACAAACGAGAGCGGAGAAGGCCTTGCATTCCCTAGACATCAGGAGATGTCTTAAATTTTACCTCCAACGAATTGCTACATTGCGTAAAACAGATCAGCTCTTTGTAGGATACGTCAAGGATACGCTGTATCTAAGCAGACCATAGCCCGTTGGGTGTCCTCGGTAATTAGTCTCTGTCACCAACAAGCTGGGAGACCATTGCAATCATTGCGAAGAGCGCATTCTATGAGAGCGGTCTCCTCCTCAACAGCCCTCTTCGCTGGTGTGCCTCTTCATCATATCTCCAGGGCTGCAACCTGGACCAGCACGCATACCTTCACCCAGCACTATTGCTTGGATGCTGCCAGTGATGCAGATACTTCAGTGGGACGAGCAGTGCTTTGCAATCTTTTTAAATAAGGAGAGCCTCTGTTCTCCCTCCTACTCTATGCTTTTCTAGACGCTTATGTTTCATGTAATATTGTTTGCAAAATGTACATATGCATAGGAATGCAAAAAAGCGTCTATGAACAGGATTGTGTGTACTGCTATTTACTCTGATTTAGACATGTGAATCTATGAAAGACACCCCAATACTGGAGAAGAACAATAGTTACTTACCTGTAATCTGTGGATCTCCAGTATTGGTGTCTTTCATAGATTCACATGCACCCGCCCACCTCCCCTCAGAGGCTCCTCAGGCGATATTATTACTTTCACTCCTTTGAGAGAAAATCTGAGAGCCTGAGTCTCTGGGGTGAGCATTCTAGTGGGTGCTGGTGCCTGATTGGCTGTAGTTTGGTCTATACAAAATGACTAGGATAGTCATGAGTGTGGAAGTTTTTTCCATTGTAGCTTAGGGCTACTTTACTTCCTGGTTGGTATTACCAAGGGTTTTGGTTTTCTTATATACAAATTATTGCTTTTTTATGTACCATGGGACTCCCACTCCGACGACGGGGAATGATTCAGGCATGTGAATCTATGAAAGACACCAATACTGGAGAACCACAGATTACAGGTAAGTAACTATTGTTCTTCTTTTCCAGGGGTATCCTCATCAAAGTCTAAACAACCCACCCGCCTCCCCAGGCAAATGAGATTATTTCATTGTTAAATATTATCTTGGTGCCCTGATCGTCAGGGTTACACAAAGAACAACTGACCTAACTGTCACCCCTGAGGCATGATGGTAAGCTAGGGGTCATGGCTGCCTTAAAGGCACGGTGCCAGTTTTTATGGAAGATTGCTTTCATTTTCTATGTTGGTTTATAATGCAGCCTGTAGGCTAACAATGTGAAGTGAAGGGTGCAGGAAAGTGAATCCAGGAAGCAGTAATCTTGGTTGAATGTATTTAATGTAGCTTCTTAACAAGAGACCTCATCCTTCAGCAAACAGGTTAAACTGACATCCAGTTCAAGTAACAACATTATAAGCAAGCAATATTCTAATAGAGAACATCATGAAGGGAGCATATCTTGGGTAACAAGGGAGAATGACAAGGGGAGGATAAGAACACTACATCACCTCCCTCTTTTCATAAACATAAATGAAGAGAGAAGTATAAGGGAATCAATCACAATAGGCCAAACATACTAAACACAATCTTGAAAACGAAGAGGAACCTTCCTCAACCTGCACGGTCTCTTTTCATTAGATTGCGAGGGAGTGGCAGAAATACCAGAGGAATCTTCCTCAGAACACTTTAAAGAACATTTGGCAATTCTGTTGAGGTTCCACACTTTATGATCTTGGGTTCTGACTGCATTCCCCAAAAGTTTGATTACTTTGATTGGTTGACCAAACTTGCACTTACCAACTCTTCTGTCAGGGAGTTTTACCCTGACCCAGTCACCAACTTGTTACAACATTTCTTTTCACTGCATTTCTTGTATCAAACACACTTTTCCTCTTTATCATTTTCTCTAACTCACGATCCTTCCAACCTACTGTACTGTCAACCACACCACCTACTACCATCCTTCTTGAAGTCACCCAAAGGGGATTCACATGCGTACTAGCCACCCTTCCTTTAAACAAAGTAAAAGGTGTGACACCTGTAGAGGAATGGGGTGTGAACCTGTATTCGCCGCATACTTTCTTGTTAACTGCCTCTCCCAGTTGCAGCTAGACCCTACGGCTAGTTGTATAGCTTCTTTGAGAACCCTAACAAACCTCTCAACTACCCCATTGCATTCTGGGTGATATAAAGCTGGACTCTTATGTGTAATACCTCTCTCACTCAAAAATTCCTTCACTGCTCCAGAGGTAAATTGCACACAATTGTCCATCAAAATTGAACTTGGCAAGCCTTCATTTGCAAAGAGATTGTTAAGAAAACTTATCACAGAAGAGGAATCAACACAATTGACTACCTGGAGAACATATCAATACAAACTAAAACATAGCGATCTTGAGACTTGACTTTAACTGGACCCAGGATATCCAGAGCAATGTCCACCCAAGGACCAGTAGTTTGCTTTCTGACAACCACAGGTTGAGTTCTACACTTAAGAATCTTATCACTGTTAAAACATTGAGAACAACAAGGCACTAACCTTTCAATCTGGGTGTCCATTGCGGGCCACCAATAGGCTTCTCTAATTCTTTCTTTTGACTTAGCGATGCCCATGTGACTAGCGTGTGCATTTTCAATCAGCTTATGACGTAGCACCAAAGCAACAACAAGTCTACTTCCTCTGGAAAGAAGTCAATTGTGAATGGACAATTCTTCTTTTATACACCAGAATCCTCTGATCTCTTCATCACACTCACGATTTTCGCACCACCCATCAGGCACAAAACACTCAACTCGTTGTAAAACTGAATCATCTCTCAGACTAGCAATCCATTCTTCCTCTGTAACCACTCCCTCAGTAACTACACAAACTTTCAAATCATCAGCAGAGTCTTCACCAATAAAAGAGTCATCTTCACTACAATCAGAAACTGCTGCACCACCAAGCCTAGACAAACAATCGGCAAGGATGTTGTTGGTTCCTGGCAAGTAATAAACAAGAAATTCAAAGTCTTGCAGTGCAACCACCCATTTCCCTATTATATGCGAGACACAATCAATTCCTTTCTTCTCAAACACTTCTTTTAAGGGCATATGGTCAGAAACCACGGAAAAACATTTGCCCCACAAGAATTTCTTAAGCTTTTGAACAGCCCAATAGACAGCTAAAGCCAATTTCTCAACTACCGAGTAGTTACACTCGGCTCTTCTAAGTGGTCTTGAGATGAACAAAATGGTATTATCAACTTTTTCACCACTTTGTAAAAGTACAGCCCCAAGTCCTTTGCAACTAGCATCTGTCATAATATAAGACTCTTTAGTAGGGTCGAAACTAGAAAGATTTGGCGCTTTGTTTAAACAATCTTTGATCAAGTGAAATTTTTCACAGCAAGGTTTGTCCCAAACGAACTCTTATCCTTTTTTTAACAAAGCCCTGATGTTTTCTGTTTTTTTTAGCAAACCCAGGAACAAATTTATTATAAAATTCCGCCATCCCTAAATATCTCATGAGTTCATCTTTATTCTCAGGATAATTGAGATTGGTGATGGCCTCAACCAAGGAAGGTTTTGGTTTGATACCTGATCTAGAAATCAAATGGCCAAGATACTCCATTTCTTCGATATCAAACTTACACTTGTCTAACCTGAGAGTAAACGCGCTATGCTCTCCTTACGAACTACCGGCTAAATAATCTGGCTGGTTGTTTTAAGGAGAAGTACTGACAGCGATAGTTTGGTAAACTGTTTGTTTTTAAAATATTAAGGGGCCTTTTACATTATTTTAGCATCTGATTGAGGACAGGGCAATGTCAACTTGCAGGAGAGTGCACATTTGCTATTGAAAATAGGGGCATATTATGTATATGCACATCATAACAGTGGGGCCACTTTCACATTGTGTCCTTCTACTCATTGGACGCGAACAGCATTGAATGCAGAATGTAAGGTAGCTAGATAGACTGTAATAATCCCAAAAAAATTCAAAAATATGTTTTTAGGTGATAGGACCTTTAGTCATTCACTGTGGGGAAACGCGATCGATTGACGCATATCAGACTTCCCCTACCTACCATGCATGGTTGCAGGTATATATGATGGACGCAACGGATGGTGGGTAATAGATGATTTTAGAGTGATAACACATTAGATCAGTGTTAAGCAGAGTGTGTTCACAGATGGGGTCTCCTCTTGTTTTTATAACATCATAGGTTTGATGTGAGCCTACTATGAGATTTTAATTTGGAACCCCAGCAGCCCTGAAGAAGTTGCCTGAAATTCCTCATGGGCAATGAAACATGTCGGCACAATTGATTATGGTTTGATTGTAACCATTTTTAGTTTGGGAAGCTAGCAGTATTAAATAAAGGTAGTTTCAGCTAGGTAGCTTCACCAAGTTTTAGTTGTGAGGATTCTCTGTCTATATCCTCTTGGAAGGATATAGACAGTAGGAAGTAGGAAGATCCCTTAAGTGTAGAGGGAAACTCATTAGGATCCAGATAAACACCCAGATCACCTTGATGAGCACAACTAATCAGAGAATCTCCCTTCATTGACACATATATTTTCCCCACGGTGATCCTTCCTTTAAAATCTATTGTACCCATAAAATATCCCATCAGATTTATAATTTGACCACCATAACCTCTCGGTACTATGTCAGGTTTAAGAAGCTTGACTTTTTTGAACAAGTGTTTTTCATAGAAAACTTTGGGGCATAGTACCAAGATTAAGCAATATTTATCGCTTAACACGGTTAGCGGCAATATTTTTATCGCCGGGCTCCGCCGATTTTTATCGCAGATAAACCTTGCTATTATCAAAGTTTATCTCAAAAGCAATAAAAATCGACCGTAATGCATGAATATCGCTGAAAAGTCAGCGATATTCATGCATTACTGAGCTAATGCTCCTAGCCATGTTATCCACCTACCATTGGATAACATGGCTAAGAACTGCTCTGGGCAGGCAAAAGTACACCTTTGTAGGTAATAGGAGATAGCGATGATAGCGACTGTTTACAGTCGCTAACATCTTGGCACGCCCACTTTGCATGTCATTAGCGATAAATATAGCTGACATGCAAAGTGGGCCCCAAGATGATCGCTATCTCCTACTAGCTGTCGCTAACTGGTGTTAGCGACAGCTAGGTACTAGGGCGATAACATTATCGCTGCTTTAGCGGGAAAAATTCCCGCTAAAGCGGCGATAAGGCCCTTGGTAATATGCCCCTTTGGGTACTAATGTAATTTTAGCTCCTGAGTCGAACAACATATCAACGTAGTTATCATTAATTAGAACCTTTTCCATTGGCCCTTCAAGTGTTTGATTGATAACTTGACACACAACAAAATCTTCATCATTTTGTTCGTAAATTTTCTTTTGATCCCTGTTGGATCTACAACACTTCAAGAAGTGACCTTTTATTTACAAATTGAACAAATATCTTTCCACCCAGGACAGTCTTTAAAATTGGCTACATGTCCTGTATTTCCACAACCGAAGCACTTAACAGTAGAAGATTTTGCGTTAAAACCAGAACGCGTTGGTTTCGAGGAAACTGAGGTATTTTGTTGAGGAAATTTAGTTGATTTGTCTGAGGCGGTAGCTTTTATCTCATTCACATCAGTGGTAGAACTTTTGAGATTGTCAGCATCCTTGCGTATTGTTTCAACACACGCTTTGGAGTGCTCGTGCATTTTGAAGGTGGTGATTACATCTTGAAGCGACGGATTGTCTTTTTGCCATAGAGTATTTTTAGCTTTGTCTATAGAAGAACCTAACATCAGCTGATCCCTAAGTCTCTCATCTAAACTTCCAGCAAATGAGCAAGTTGAGGCAAGCTTACATAAGGTTGTGACATATTGT
This sequence comes from Lissotriton helveticus, assembly GCF_964261635.1. Lineage (NCBI taxonomy): Eukaryota > Metazoa > Chordata > Amphibia > Caudata > Salamandridae > Lissotriton > Lissotriton helveticus. The sequence continues at coordinate 18,592,998 of NC_136068.1, read as the reverse complement.
TCAACCGTTTCATCCTTTCTCTGTACTCTCTTCCCAAAATAATAACGTTCCAATATCATGCTCATTTTAGGAAGCTAGTGTAGATCCGTTTTCTTAATACAAATTTCATACTCATTGATTGAGTCACCCTCACCATCAGGTAAATCGGGGAGGTGCTCAAATACTTCCTGTCCTTCCAAACCTAAGCAATGCATGAACAGGGAAGACTTTCTTTCTGCACTTAGGAACGTTCCACAAACTCTTGCGCAATTAGTAAATACTTTTTTCCATTTCAACCAAGGTATGGTAGGTTCCCCAGGAGCAGGAAGGAAGAAGGGAGGAGGACTGACCTTCTGCATGGTGATGAAGTGAGAACAGCAAAAAGTACAAAAATGAGTCCTAATAAACAAAAATAACAGAGAGTGCAAGGAAAAGCAACCAGTTAAGACAGTATTATGCTTTTTACACCTGTGAATAAAATGTTAAGTCATCACAAAAGAAACGAGTAGATAGAAGCATAAAAGCAGTTAGCTGTGTGAATTAGTAATAAGTGCAAAACCTGGAAAAACGAAAACACACATGGTCATTACATCTAATCTCATGTGCTAACAAGCGTCGAGAGTATGCAACACATAAATAGGGATAGGAAATGAGGTTGTTCAGGTCAGTGTCGAACAGTTAGTATTGACCTATTAACCTGCAGGTTTCTGTATCACCATAGGAGGATGCTGTGCAGATCAGCGTGTGATGAAAATAAAAGGAATCTGCTTGTGAAGGCGTGCAAGTCAGCGTCGAACAGTTAAGATCGTGACTGAAGAAACGAGGATGTTCTGTAGATCAGCGTGGACAAAAGTGTCATAGAAATCAGTGCACATGAGAGGTAATTAAATAAAAGAAAGGAAACCTGCAAAGCGCTGTGCAGATCAGCGTGGTAAGAGAAAATTTACCTCAAATATGAAGGACGACCAGGAGGACAAGAACGGACTAGTCGCTGCTGAATCAGGAAGAACTTCATCAAAAACAATTCAAAATGGTGGCCGCGACATAACGTGATGACGTTAGAGTTTCGCTACGTGGAGGTGCAGCGAGAAGATATCGCGGTGGGAGCACCGAGCCCAGACGTGAAGAGGAACGATGATGTTGGTGTTTTCAAGCTAACAAGAATGGGGTGACGAGAAGGTCAGGCAAAGTCAGGAAACTGGGGTTGCTAGACAACTGCTCACGAAGAGACGACAGGCCCCGGCATCAAGGCCTTCGATGGGACGTCCAACTCTCTCCAAAGTGGCAGGTCGCAAAGTGGGCTCCGACTCCACACCCAAGACGCGCGGCTTCAGAAGGTAAAGACGAGGCGTGAAATGGAGTAGGTAGCATGAGCGCAGCGAATAGACCCACACTTGTCCTAGTTACGTGGTGATTAAAGGTACAAGGCAAAGCAAATCATGAATAGTGCTTCGCACAAGGATTTAGGGCGCTGCACAATAACTCCCAAGTACGGCCCAGCGTCACTCTTGGTCCAACACCAATGAGCATGGGAGAGAAGAACTTGTCGATCCGTCAGCATCCACGAAGCAGGAATCCTCAAGGTCCAGTTAATTGAAGGTTGGTTGAGTAAAAGTATAAAAAAGCAATTTTCAGCAAGTACACCTTAATTGAGAAATGTGTTGATGTCAGTAATCAGAGAATTATGCTTCATGAAGTAGATTGTAAAATCTGTAGAAAAGTTGAGTTGAGGTTCTTGTAATAGATGGGTAGGTTTCCACTCGTCGCCAAAATGAAGTGAAGGGTGCAGGAAAGTGAATCCAGGAAGCAGTAATCTTGGTTGAAAGTCTTTAATGTAGCTTCTTAACAAGAGACCTCATCCTTCAGCAAAAAGGTTAAACTGACATCCAGTTCAAGCAAATACATTCTAAGCAAGCAGTATTCTAATAGAGAACATCATGGAGGGAGCATATCTTAGATAACAAGGGAGAATGAGAAGGGGAGGATAAGAACACTACGCAATGCCTGCTTTTCTTTTGCAGTTTACTCATGAGATTTACTCATTAAAAACAGAGTTCAAGTGCTTCTTGCCCTCATGTTTTTTATACATATATTAAGTATGTTTGTAAAAGAAGTTTATGTGTTTTTATTGCATTGTTTAGCCTCCTAGTTGAGGGCTGCATTGGTATGAGAAAACATGATATATGTTTGTATATAAATAGAGCTGTATATATATGTTTTTTCATATATAATTTTGTATTTATTCCGGGGTCCCCGCACATGGGCAGGAATATTTAGTGCTTATGACTTTGATGAGGATACCCCTGGAAGAGAACTAGGATTACAGGTAAGTAACTTATCCTCATCGTCTCATGGCAGAGGTAAGGGTACACCATTGCCACAAGGCTTAGGTAAGGGTACACCATTAACACACAGCTGAGGTAAGGGTATACCATCGTCACATGGCAGAGGTAAGGATACAGTATCATAGTATTTTAAGTGCATGCAACTCTAGATTATTATTGTTAAGATTGTTGCCTTAAATAATGTTACCACAGAAGGAACAAGCTACTAGAAATACTCAAAGTGAATGGCTGAGAATTTCATAGACATTAGCCACTTGTTTATCCTCTCAAATGAGCAGTGTAAGCCCTCCAGTAAGATAATCTGTCTAGAGGTGAATGGGAGATAGATGTCCAGGGCTGCTGCTGTTACACTGAGGGGCCCGCCTAGTCCAGTCTAGGTGCTGCCAGAGAAGGCTCCTCACACCCAGTGGGACGTCATCTCTTCAGAACATCTGGAGTACTGGAGAAGCATCTTCCATGTCGTGTGAAATTCATGTGGATCCGTTTGAACTTGTTACTTTTGGTGCCTACAATCAGTGTTACGGAATTTCCATTCATCTGTATAGAGCTGACTGAAATCTCAGGGGAATGTCCTGCTCATTTCAGGACTTTTCCTCAAATTATCTCTGCTACTGGAACTGGTGGACATTTTTGGGAAGCCCTCTTCCTACTTTATTCACGTTATTTGCATTGTGAGTTTAAGAGCATTTAATGTCTTTTATCAATGTTTTTGATTTTTTTAATATTTTTTAGATCTTTTGAGTACATTATCTTTGTTTTTGTGATAATTTGTCAAATTATATTCTTGACTTTGTACTTACCTTTTTTCAGACCATGAAGGTATTTTATTTCTTAACTGTTGGCCTTCTCGATAGCTGTTAAACTTCTACTTTGCTGCGAGTGCCCCACTATGAACGTTAAGCCAGAGATTCCTCCCAGGATCCAATGTTCACAGCTCTCTGTAAGGCTGTGTCCTCTCTCCACCACATTCTAACACATGAGGCTTACACTTCGTATTGACTTCCATCTCTCTCAGTAGTGTCCAGTGATTATTATCTCTTGTCTCTCTTCCTTTAGGGCCGCAACTGCAGGGGATTCTCCTGAGATGGCACCCAACAATAGTAAGTATAGAAATTGAACAAAGTAACAAAAAATGGGGCCTCTTCAGATTTTGCACAGGGAGCTCCAAGAGCTCAGATATGTTTTCAGAAAGGACAGTCCTTCTGCTGAAGCTTTGTCTCCTTAGAGTCTGAAACAAGAACCAAAATCTGGCCATACAAAGCTATGTTTAGAGCTTGTGGTCTAACTTCAGTACAATATTAATCCTAGAATCTTCCCATGGGAGGTTAGTGTCAAAGTGTCTTCATTGTCAGCAGAACAGAAGTAACTGTGATGACATTTGTATATTGCTTCAAACTTTAGAGAGGCATCAAAGCACATCATGAGATGGGTCCTACAATATAGCGTGAACAAGTGCATGGCTTGATGGATGTTGCGTTTGCAGAGTAGTAGAGCTCCATGGGTGCAGAGGTCAATGTTTGAAGACTGTTGTCTGCTCTTTTGCTGAAGCGAATAGTGAGCCATGTAATTCGAGTCTGTAACTTCCCCATAGTCCAATACCCACCTTCTCAGCCAAAATCCATACATCAAAAGCTTCTCTAAGTACAGACATTCCAGCCATCACTTTTCCGTATATTGTTATTTTTGTGAAACACCCTAAGAAAGAGTCATGACAATCCAGAAGGACAAGGTGTACTAGGAGAGATGAAACATAGACTGGTGCCTCGTGATGGTGCCCGGATAGACCTTCTTCCTCCTGACCCACTCACCCCTGACTCACTCTGTTTCACACTCTCTGGCCAGCATACATGTTTGCTGTTCAAAAAGTGAATGTATTGCTTGATCCTCATCTGCTGCAACAAAGTCTCCATGAGTTGCTAGAATCACTGTAAGCACGCACTCCAAAGTCGAGCACATCCAAAAATTAGTGCATAATTCTCAAGGAAAGAGGAGTGAGACGGCCATGCCATTATCAAATAGGCACAATCGGCCAGATAGGAAGCTTAGTTACCTGTCAGAAGATGTAACCCTATCCTTACTCCGGGTATATGAGTCTACAGAACACAGTAGAGGGAAGGAAATTACAAGGCCGACTCCACCATCGCACCCCAACTCCGGAACATCATCAACGCCTCCTTCAACACCGCCACCTTCCCGGAGAGCTGGAAGCACGCCGAGATCAGCGCCCTCCTGAAGAAACCTACAGCGGACCCCACCGACCCCACCGATCTCAAAAACTTCCGCCCCATCTCGCTCCTCCCTTTTCCTGCTAAAGTCATCGAGAAGATCGTCAACTGACAGCTGACCGCCTTCCTCGAGACGAACGGATCCCTCGACCCCTCGCAGTCCGGCTTCAGAGCCAACCACAGCACCGAGGCCGCCCTCATCGCAGCCACCGACGACATCCGGACCCTGCTCGACAAGGGGGAAACAGTGGCCCTCATCCTCCTGGACCTCTCCGCTGCGTTTGACACGGTCTGCCACCACACCCTAGTCCAGCACCTCAGCAACATCGGTATCCTAGAGAAGGCACTGGAGTGGATCATCTCGTTTCTCGCCGGAAGAACACAAAGAGTCCGCCTCCCCCCGTTTCGCTCCGAGGCCACGAAGTCATCTGCGGCATCCCGCAAGGATCTTCACTCAGCCCCACCCTCTTCAACATCTACATGAAACCTCTCGCAGCCATCGCACGCCAGCACAACCTCAACATCATCTCTTACGCCGACGACACCCAGCTGATCCTCTCCCTCACCAGAGACCCCGACACCGCCAGAACCTGCCTACACGAAGGGATGAAAGACGTCGCCGAGTGGATGAAGGGCAGCCGCCTGAAACTGAACTCGGACAAGACGGAAGTCCTCATCCTGGGATCTTCGCCCTCTGCCTGGGACGACTCCTGGTGGCCCCCAGCCCTGGGCACCGCACCCAAGCCAACCGACCACGCACGCAACCTGGGCTTCATCCTGGACCCCTCCCTCTCGATGACCAGACAAGTCAACGCCGTCTCCTCAACGTGCTTCAACACCCTGCGTATGCTTCGCAAGATCTTCCGCTGGATCCCGACCGAGACCAGGAAGACTGTCACCCAGGCACTCGTCACCAGCCGACTGGACTACGGAAACGCCCTCTACGCCGGAACCACAGCCAAGCTACAGAAAAGACTCCAGCGCATCCAGAACGCCTCCGCCCGACTCATCCTGGATGTCCCCCGACGCAGCCACATCTCCAGCCACCTGAGGAACCTGCACTGGCTCCCCGTCGACAAGAGGATCACGTTCCGGCTCCTCACCCACGCACACAAGTCTCTCCACAACCTGGGCCCCAAGTACCTCAACGACCGCCTGACCTTCTACACGCCCACCCGCCAGCTACGGTCCACCAGCCTCGCCCTCGCAGCCGTACCACGCATCCGAAGAGCCACCGCCGGAGGAAGATCCTTCTCTTACCTGGCTGCCAAGACTTGGAACTCCCTCCCCATCCACCTTCGGCTGACCCAGGACCATCTCGCCTTCAGGAAACAACTCAAGACCTGGCTGTTCAAGCAGTAGCATACCCCTCCCCCCAAGCGCCTTGAGACCCTCCCGGGTGAGTAGTGCGCTATACAAATGGCATGATTGATTGATTGATTAATTAGAACAGTCCTGATTGATGTTAATTGAACATCCAGAAATAAGGAAAGGAAACCCAACCATAACAACTTACAACAAGTCCAGCTAACCACCAACTTGCTTGAGCGGGACCCTAGTAGCTCAAGGAAACCTCTGAAATGCCTACTGCTCAACTGTTGGTCCGCAGTAAAACGTGCTTCAGACATCGCTGCCCTTATCATTAGCCAGGAAATTGACCTAGCAATCCTGACAGAAACATGGCTCTCGGAATCCTCATCTCCATTCATGGATCTGTTTGTGCCCCCTCAATACAACATTGTGAGATTAGATAGACTAAAAAAATAGGAGGCGGTATAGCCTACTTCCACTGATCGGATATAGAGATCAACCAAATACAATCCGACCCACTCAAATCCTGTGAATACCTAGGTCTTGATATACGATCAATAGACAATCAAAGGTGCAACCTGCATGCCCTGTACCATCCTCCAGGAAATAATGCTACTTTCATAGACCAGTTAATGGAGATCATCACGGATAACTCTAACACTCACGCTAACAACATATTCCTAGGCGATTTTAACTTACACTGGGACGAGAAGAAGGACAAACAGATCAACGCTCTTAAAGACTTTTTAAATGGGCTAAACCTTACCCAAGCCTGCACACAGCCAACACACTCAAAAGGAGCAACGTTAGACTGAATAATATCGAGAAACAAGAACATAGAAATCCACTCAGTTGTTCCGCGCGACTGGTCGGATCACCATGCCATTACCTTCCTTATACCCACTTTGAAAAGGAACAAGACCACGCAGCCTATTAAACTCAAAAAGTGGACCAGGGACAATAAAGACTTGAATATTGAACGGCTAGTAGAAGGTTGTGAGAAGGATCTGAATCCGCCTAACAACTTGCAGAATGTGAATGATCTAACGAATAAAGTAAAGTAAAGTAAAAGTACTACGACAGTAACAAACATAGTCAACACTACCATGACACTAAAACTGAAAAGAGTCACAGAAAAGGACAAAAACCCTTGGTTTAATGGGGCACTGAATGATGATAGGCGGAAACTAAGACTTGCTGAAAGAAAATGGAGACAACACTCTTCTTCCCCGAGCTGAAATCGCTCAGAAAAATCAGAAACGAGTACAACAAAAAGATCCTCAAATTCAAAAAGGAATATATTAGATCAGAACTGGATAACGCCAAAAACATGCCACGGAAACTATTCGAGATCTTAAAGCAGCAATCCACCATATTGGCCAAATCGGCCCAAGAAACTACTAAAACTCATCTGAGTTGTTAAGAATTCTCAACTTTCTTCACCGACAAGGCCAAAACATTGGAAAGAGAGCTCAAGATGGCAGCTGACAACCTGCCCAACCAACCAAACACACTGAATAATACCACCCTGACAATGGACCATGATAGAGCAAAAAACAAAGCGCATTGGGATACCTTCAAGCTATATGACCAGAATACTATCGCCAAAACACTCTCGGATATCAAACCGAATAGCCACTCCCCGCTAAATGTCTACAAAAAATCAACCACATCGTCATCCCAATATGGACCAAAATAATAAATGCCTCGCTATCTCAAGAGATGCTTCCAGAATGCTTAAAAACAGGCCAAGTTGTCCCCATCATCAAAAAACCTACAGCTGACGCAGCAGATCCCAGTTACCAGTATTCCATTACTTGCCAAATTAATTGACAAAATGTGTACAAAATCAACTGAGCCATCACATCGCTAATTTCATGCTACAGGACGACTGCCAATCAGGATTTAGAACAGGCCACAGCACGGAAACAGCGATCCTACATATCGTCGATGATGGGTTACAGGCCCTAGATCATAATAGAACATGTCTACTAGTCCTTCTTGACCTGTCATCTGCATTCAACACTGTAAATCATGAAAAATTACTAGGCAGGCTTCATGGCAGGATGGGAATGTCGGGAAATGTGCTGAAATGGTTTGAATCCTTCCTTCAGACTAGAACTCAAAGATTTTTGGTCAGCCAGATGCTATCCCCATCATGTCCTAATTCAATCGGAGTCCCTCAAGGATCTACACTATCTCCTTCACTTTTCAACCTGTATGTCGAACCTCTTACAGAAATTCTCCAAGACGCAAACATATCCTATCACATGTACGCGGACGACACGCAGGTATACATCAAGATCGCGTCTCTGGAAGACATCAAGTTAATGAATGAGGCCTTAAAAGTGTCATGCTGGTTAACCACCAATCATCTGAAGCTAAATGCACAAAAAACTGAATTCCTATTAATCTCACCACCAAAGAACCACACAGAAGTGAAGGAATGGACCAAACTGATCACAGCACTAAACTGCACCCCTACTCTAGTGGATTCAGCTAAATCATTAGGAATCACGCTAGATAAGAACCTAAACATGAACGCCCACATCAAATCATTGGCAAAAAATGCCCGTTTTCACTGGAACCTCATTAGGAAAGTAAAACCATTCATCTCTATGGCGGATCTCAAATTGGCAGTACAAGCCTTAGTTATCTCAAGGATTGAATATGAATGTACAACCTTAGCAGGTCTACCGAAAATTTCCACGCACCACTAAAAGCATGCCTCAATGCAGCTGCAAGACTCATCACCGGATCAAGGAAATTCGATCATATCGCGCAACACCTGAAATCGTTAAACTGGCTACCATACAAAGCCAGAATCCAACTTAAAATGGCATGTATCACCCACAAAGCGCTCCACTACAAAACACCAAGATACCTGGCCCAGAAGATCGAGTTATCTGGAGGAGGCAGACCAGCTAGGAGTGCCATGGAGCTGCTGCTGAGACCACCCATCTTCCGGAAGAAGAAAATATATGACAGAGCTTTCTCCGGGGCAGCCCCCAGAATATGGAACTCACTCCCTTCAAATATTAGGAAAATTACAACCACAGCAACATTCAAGAGGGAAGCCAAGATCTTCCTAATGAGTAAGTTCCTTACATAGGCAAGAAAGGACATCACAGCCACTGCTACATAGATGTTTCCAAAACTGAACAACAAATGTAAGAAAAGAGAAAGTCACCAGCTATACTGGGGATAACCTAGCGGTGCTATACCTACCCAGAATTTGGATGAAGAATGCACAAATAAAGACAATTCGGAACTATTGTTACTGGAGTACAATATACAGTACAGTAGGCAAGTGGAATAACTTTTATGGTAACCTTGAAGATAGACATAGACAGGAATTATATAGATATATGTAAATTCAGATGTCATGTAGTAGCCTAAATATACCACGTCATTGTACTTATTTTATGCTAATACTTTATAGATGTATACCTAACCTACCTCATATCATTGTGAAACTTTTACCATATAGCTCTATACCTAACCTACCTCATTCACTGAATGGTTATGCTATGCAATATGTACCTCTAACCTACCTCATGTATCTGTGAAGCGCTCTGATACCCAAGGGTCACGTTCGTGCTATATAAAACTTTCTAAATAAATAATAAGCAAATAAATAAATAAATATCCTCCTCCCCCGGGCTCCAAGCCTCTTTTATCCCATCCTCTTACATCACTTGCAACTTGCACCAGCAGGGAAGGTAACATGTTTGTTCAGCCGCCCTCTTTTTTACCTCATTCACACCCTCACTAAGACAAGCACAACTGGTTTACATTGCCAGAGAAAGGAGGAGCCAATGTTTACATAGAAGCTGTTACTCGGAGTCAAGTCCATTCATAAGGTACCTAAAACTCAAAGTGTTTAGGCTCTGGTACAGTTTCCAGTCTCAAATCTCACTAGAACAGAAAAGCTTTATGTTTTTCTGGAGCCCTTTATAGATAAGACATTCCTTAATTCCAATTTTAGGCCATTCCACCGTGTCACCTGTGCTCCCTGTAGCTGCCTGCCAGCCAGCTCTGTCTACCTAAATTTGTAGGAAACCAGCAGAACCTAAACGTAGAGCCATAGGTGCCTCATTGGAGCTTAAATTTGAGTCTAAAGGCCAGTTATCTGGACAACTTTGATAAACAGCTTCTTGGAGTGTCATTAGGGCACAATATTTCATCCTGTCCACAATCAGTAGCCAGTGTAATTTATGAAGTGTTAAAGTTATGTGCTCCCATAGTCTGACACAAGAAGCCACCCTCAGGTGGCATTTTGAATTTTCTCAAGCGTGCTCTTGTACTTCTAGGGGAATTCTCCATTTTAGTCTGCCTGTAGCTGACACAAACTACAGCTTAGAGTTTTTGCCTGATCTTCCATGTTAAGGTGATTATCTAAGACCACTCCTAGGGACTTTACCCATTTCTTCAGTCTAAATTCAGAATCCCCTGCTGTCATAAAGATGTAGACAGCAAACGGTTTGCCCACTGCAACACTCACATTCACTGGCAGTAGTTCAGTTTTGATAGAGCTGAAGGTTAGTCCTCTGTGCTTCATCCATTTGGTGGTATAAGCAGTCAAAACTGTTGTGAACACTCAGACAGTTCCTGTTCAGACTTTTACATGTCCACTATTTTGTCCCTGCAGACTCTACTAATTCAAAACCCTGTATTATTCTTACTCTTGTATTTTTGTTGTGGTAGAGGATGTACATTTGATGTTGATCCAATGAGATGTATAGTCTATGAGGACAAACATGAATCCTTTTTGGGGTCCCAAAACATCCATGTGAGCGATAATGTCCATGGCAAGCTTAGTCCATGGTACCTTTGGGACTTCGACTGGAGATAGGGGAACTTTCCTCAAGATTTTACTTTTGTCACAGCCATTCCATTCTTTGACTTTAACTTCCACCATCGAGTCCATCTTGGGGAACCAGAAGCAGCTCCTGACTTTGTTTTTTGTAAAGCTTCTGCCTAAGTGTCCTTCGTGAGCTAGGTCGATTATTTTGTTCCTGAGGTCCCTGGGTGGAACTATCTTCCCATTGCGATGTATTCTACCAGCCAAAAGGGTCAGCACATAACGTACTTCCCAAAAGTCTTTAATGGTCTCAGGAACTTCAGACCGATTCTCAGGCCAGCCATTGACGATAAGGACTTTGAGGACACTCATATCTGTGTCTTTCGACACACTCTCTTCCCACTCTTCTTTAGTTAACCCCTTTGCTGCTAGGCCTTTTCGCACCCTGTGCTAAGCCTTTTTTTTGGCTATTTGAGGTAATGCGCGCTTAGGCCCCTGTAACTTTTTGACCACATAACGTTTCCACGCCAATTTTGCGTCCTTTTCTTCGAACATCATGGGGATTCTAAAGGTACCCAGGGTTTGCAGATTCCCTTGGAGGCGTCCCAGAAATTAGCCAAAATACAGCAAAATTTTGTTTTTTTCCAGAAAAATGGGAAAAACTGGCAACAAATGAAAGCGTCTGGGGTGTTCCCTGCAAATGAAAATCAAAAAAGGGTTTGTGGGGCTGAAATCACCATTTTCCTAGCTTTTAGGGAATTTCAGACTTTTGTCAGAAAACCAACATTTTTTACAAAATGTTGGCATTTATCAGGGACATAGCCTATTTTTGCTTTTTTTTGTGTTTTCAACCTCCTTCCAGTTAATGGTAAAGATGTGTGTGAAAGCAATAATGGATCCTGGAAAGCTATACATTTTAGAAAATTAGACAGAATTCTGAATTCAGCAGTGGGTCATTTGTGCAGATCCATCAAGGTTTCTTTATAGAAGCTAACAGTTAAATATTGGAAAAATTGAAAATTAGTTGAAAAAAAAGCCTTTTGTGTCAACGTTTTCACCTGTAACTTCTCATAATCATGACATCTTTTTGAAAGCAATATACTGTTACATCCACTGGAGCTTCCTGGTTGTGAGGATATATAGGACTTGTAGGTTCACCAAGAACCAGACGAACCCAGAGTCAAAAACTGAGTAGCAATTTGCAATGGCTTTTTATTATGTACCGGGTATATTGCAATTATTGTGTGAAAATGTATACATGGAAAAATCGGTATGAAAGACACCTATGTATTTCTGAAATGGGAACAAATTATAGAGTTTAGAAACAGTACATATTTGCACATTTTCAAAATTGGGAATACTCATACTAGATATGAGAATTATTGGTCATTTTTCAAAATGACCTTTTTTACGCAATGTCTTTCATTTGGAAGGCAGAAATGCATCAAAAATCAATAGGTATTAACAATTGCTTTACAAATCTAAATTACGCTAAGTCTCCCAATAAAAATGGTACCTCACTTTCTTGTGTGGGTAGGCATAGTGTCCACGACCGCAAAGGGCACAAAACCCAACGTGATCACACCACATTTTCACAATGAAAATTTACCCTTCTTTTGCGAAGTGTGTAGCTGTCGTTTTTTAACCCTAGCTCTGCCGGAACCTATGGAAACCTAGCAAACCTATACATTTTTGAAAAGAAGACACCCAGGGGAATCCAGGATGGGGTGACTTGACTGCCTCCCACCAGGTTCTGTTTTCCAGAATCCCTTGCAAACCTAGTTTGCAGGTTTTTGAATCTGTGTGGATCCACAATTTTTCACCCACGCCGCGTTCCCCAAAGTCTTGCAAGACAAATGGTACCTCACTTGTGTGGGTTGGCCTGGTGGCCGCGACAGGAAACGGCACAAAACGCAACGTGGTCACACCTCAATTTTGCAGTGAAAAATGACCCTTTTTTGACAAAGTGCCTTGCTGTCTTTTTTTAATCCTAGCTCTGCCCGCACCTAGGGAAAGCTAGCAAACCTATACATTTTTGAAAAGTAGACACCCAGGGAAATCCAGGATGGGGTGACTTGACTGCCTCCCACCAGGTTATGTTACCCAGAATCCATTGCAAACCTAAAAAATGGTTTAAAAAAACACATTTTCCCCACATTTCTGTGGTGGCAAGTTCTTGAATCTGTGTGGATCCACAATTTTCCACTCACCCCACGTTACCCAAAGTCTTACGAGAAAAATGGTACCTCACTTGTGTGGGTCGGCCTAGTGCCTGCAACAGGGGACTGCGCAAAACGCAACGTGGTCACACCTCAATTTCGCAGTGAAAAATGACCCTTTTTTGGCAAAGTGCCTAGCTGTAGTTTTGTAACCATAGCTCTGCCGGCACCTTGGGAAACCTAGCAAACCTATACATTTTTGAAAAGTAGATACCCAGGGGAATCCAGTATGGGGTGACTTCACTGCCTCCCACCAGGTTCTGTTACCCAGAACCCCTTGCAAACCTAAAAAAAGTACAAAACAACACATTTTCCCCACATTACTGTGGTGGAAAGTTCTGGAATCTGCGTGGATCCAGAAATGTCCACCCACCGCGCGTTCTAAAAGTCTTGCAAGAAAAATGGTACCTCACTTGTGTGGGTTGGCCTGGTGCCCGGGACAGGAAACGGCACAAAACGCAACGTGGTCACACCTCAATTTTGCAGGGAAAAATGACCCTTTTTTGGCAAAGTGCCTAGCTGTAGTTTGTGAACCCTAGCTCTTCCGGCACCTGGGGAAACCTACCAAACACACACATTTCTGGAAAGTAGACACCTGGGGGTTTCTAAGGAGGTATGGCTTGCATGGATCCTTCAATGTTTCCTTACCCAGAATCCCTTCCAAACCCTAATTTTAACTCAATAAAAACAGTTTTTTCACACATTTTTGTGTGGGGAAAGTGTGACATCACCAGGCTCACGCAAATTTCCTACCACCCAGCGTTTCCCCAGGTCTCCCGATAAAAATGGTGCCTCACTTGTGTGGGAGGCCTAAGTACCCGCGACAGGCAAGGGCCCAAAACGTATTGAGGCGACATCAAAATTGCCTATCTCAAAACCACCTGCTTTTGCAAGGGGGGTCACCTAGGTTTTTGGCCCCGTGCTCGGCTGCCATCTAGGGAAACCTACCAAACCCACACATTTCTGAAAACTAGACATCCGGGGGCTTCCAAGGAGGTATGGCTTGCGTGGATCACCCAACGTTTCCCTACCCAGAATCCCTTGCAAGGCTCAATTTTAGCTGAAAAAATGGGTTTTTTCACACATTTTTGTGTGGGAAAGTGTGGCATCATCGGGCTCACACAAATTTCCTACCACCCAGCGTTCCCCCAGGTCTACTGATAAAATTATTGCCTCATGTGTGTGGGAGGCCCAAGTACCCACGACAGGCAAGGGTCCAAAACGTAGTGTGGCAACATCCAAATTGCCTATCCCATGGGACCGATAATGTCCATGGCAAGCTTAGTCCATGGTACCTTTGGGACTTCGACTGGAGATAGGGGAACTTTCCTTAAGATTTTACTTTTGTCACTTTTTTCACAGCTATTGCATTCTTTGACTTTAACTTCCACCATCGAGTCCATCTTGGGGAACCAGAAGCAGCTCCTGACTTTGTTTTTTGTAAAGCTTCTGCCTAAGTGTCCTTCGTGGGCTAGGTCGATTATTTTATTCCTGGGGTCTCTGGGTGGAACTATCTTCCCAGTGCGATGTATTCTACCAGCCAAAAGGGTCAGTTCATAACGTACTTCCCAAAAGTCTTTAATGGTCTCAGGAACTTCAGACCGATTCTCAGGCCAGCCATTGACGATAAGGACTTTGAGGACACTCATATCCGTGTCTTTCGACCAGAGGCCCAGAAAGGCATATTGAATGTGTGGGAACCCACATACTTGAATGTTTATTGGAAGTAATGGGTGACACTGGCGTGCATGGTAGCGAAACGAAATATAGCTCAGCTGTGGGGAGCCAGCCAACCACCCTGGGTTTCCAAATGGGTGGAGGATTTGGATTGGTGTATGTTCAGGGAGAAGTCTGTATACGTGGCCAGGGGTTGTCCAGAGAAATGGGGAAAGATCTGGGGGCCTGGAATAGACACCTCGGTGAGGTTTGCGCACCCCTGGCGCGACGAGTAGAAGCAGAAGTGCAAGAATCCCCGTGATCCTATAAATCATATATTATTTTTAGTGATTCTGTACGAGCGGTATTTTAACTTGTCTAATGAGGAAACTGTTAACTCACCTGATGTTTTTCTTTTCTTGTTAATTTGTTAATAAAAAGAATTTTTAAAAAAATTGCCTATCTCAAAGCCACCTGCTTTTGCAAGGGGGATCACCTGAGTTTTTGGCCGCGTGCTCAGGGGCCATCTAGGGAAACCTACCAAACCCACACATTTGTTAAAACTAGACACCCGGGGGCTTCCAAGGAGGTATGGCTTGCGTGGATCCCCCAACGTTTCATTACCAAGAATCCCATGCAAAGCTCAATTTTAGCTGAAAAAAAATCAGTTTTTCACACATTTTTGTGTGGGAAAGTGTGGCATCACTGGGTTCACACACATTTCCTACCACCCAGCGTTCCCCCAGGTCTCCTGATAAAAAATGTGCCTCACCTGTGTGGGAGGCCCAAGTACCCGCAACAGGCAAGAGCCCAAAACATAGTGAGGCGACATCAAAATTGCCTATCTTAAAACCACCTGCTTTTGCAAGCGGGTCACCTGGGATTTTGGCCCCGTGCTCGGCGGCCATCTAGGGAACCTACCAAACCCACACATTTCTAAAAGCTCGACACCCGGGGGATTCAAAGGAGGTGTGGCTTGTGTGGATCCCCCAATATTTCCTTTCCCAGAATCCCTTGACACCTTAATTTTAGCTGGAAAAAAAATCAGTTTTTTCACACATTTTTGTGTGGGAAAGTGTAGCATCACCGGGCTCACACAAATTTCCTACCACCCAGCGTTACCCCAGGTCTTCCGATAAAAATGACCAACCTCTATACCATTTGCCCTTTGCCATTCATACACCTTTCATACGTGTGACACATACAAAACATTCACACCGCCAGCCGCGGCCCTATCACATTACAACACTCACACCAGCAGACAGCACCATTCAAGGGCCCATCACTTTCACACGCCCACATTCCTGACACAACAACTACACAAACTGATGAATTGCGTGGAGTGGCACTCAGCTAACTGTGTGTAGTGACCAGCAGCAAGTCACAACTCACACACCACCAGCAGTGCTAGTCCACGCACACTGCCAGCCAAGCACCAATCCACGCACACCGCCAGCCAATCGCCAGTCCACGCACACCGCCAGCCAAGCGCTAGTCCACGCACACCGCCAGCCAAGCACCGGCCTACACACACCTCCATCACATTTAGGATTTTTTATACAAAAAAAACACAAACAAATTGCAAAGAGATACAAACCTACTAACACAAAATCTGAAACTAAATACATTGCACTAATGCCAACATTGAAACAGAATACAAATTTTTAAACAATACAGACCAGGCAGTTCACTTTACCACTCATGGATGCTCCCTAAAATTATTTTGCTTGTGGTACGCTCTAAAACAAGCAGGCACACACAGCCCAGGGTTAGAAGGACACTCAGGGAAGAAAAGACGAGTCTCCTTCCGCAAACCTCTTCGCCAACAGACTCTACATCGCCTAGTGGGAAAGTCTTTTGAAGATGTGGGAGGAATGTAATCAGGAAAGTGGCGATCTTTCAATCGAGCCACATCCTCCACCACCTTAAATCTAGGAACACTTACCTGTTCCACAACAAGGCTAGCTATCACAGAGTGCTAAAACTGAAGAAATTTCAACTTTGATGCAGGAGAAAACGCTTTGAGCACAATAAAAGCATTGAAAGTTGCTAAGTTGAAGAAATGAATGGCCAACTTCTTATACCAAGCATAAGCCTTCTGAGTAGCAGTGTAAGGTTCCAACCTCTGATCTACTCGGTCAACACCACCCATCTGCTTATTGTAGTCTAGAATGCACACAGGTTTCCGCACTTCAGCAACCTGACCCCAAACAGGCATAGGTAAAGTACTCTCATCATGGATGGTAGTCAGCCTGTACACATCCCTCCTGTATACAAATGTCACCGCTAGTAGTTCATCACTAAGCAAGGAACTGCACTGACCCCTCTGAAGTTTTTTGCAAACAAGCTCTTTCGGATAACCTTTGCAGTTAGAGCGGATTGTGCCACATGGAAAAGTGTCCACTTTAAACAATTCCTTAAATAATTGCACAGCAGTGTAGAAGTTATCAAGGTACAAATGGTGGCCTCTGTTAAACAGTCTTCTAGCAAGATCCCACACAAAAGTGGACGGATAACCTGGGGGGTCAATAGTGGAATCTCTACCAGTATGCACACGAAAATTAAAAACATATACTGTCCTACTCTCAGACAACATATACAGATTAATTCAGTAGCGTGCCCTCTTGCTAGGGATGTACTACCTAAAACCCAAACGACCCTTCAACAAAACCAAAGACTCCTCAATAGATATTTCTTTCCCTGGAGTATAGATCTCTGAAAATCGATCTACAAAGTGATCAAGAACAGGCCGAATCTTAAAAAGACGGTCACAGTCATGGTGAATACGTGGCAACGCCGAAGAATTATCAACAAAATGCAGCGTGCGTAGCAAAAGTAAATATCAATCATGAGTCATAACTGCAGGAAATATGGCTGTTGCTATCAAGGGGCTGGTAGACCAATATGAAGCCAGGTTCGGCTTCCTTAGCAAACCCATCAATAAAGTCAAACCCCAAAACTTCTTCATCTCTTCCAGATTTGTGGGAGTCCACCGGGTAGCTCTAGAGTGGGGCCTAAGTTTGTCACTGTTGTCCCTCAAAAACTGTTCAGCATACAAATTAGTCTGCTCAACAATCTCACCCAAAAATACATCATCCATAAATAACTGAAATAACGGTATTGGTAAACATTTTTCACAATCCACTCTACACCCTGCATCACAGAAAGGCTGAGGGACATTGAAGATGTTTGTGGAAGTATTCACAAACCACACCAAAGACAGTTGATTGTAGAAGAGTTGGTTTATTGGCCAGTCTCAACAGCCTCCAGTCTCCACCTGATCTTAACAGAATCTGCCCTTGGTTATCTTTCTCCTTGCATTCCACACCCTTTAGCAATGGAGCATAGAATGTGGAATGCAGTGTGAAAGACTCATCACCACAATGTTTCAGTGTTTGCGAGAAAATCCCCAAATGGACGGGGTGTCATCAGCATATAGGTGATACAATCCCTGCGGTTGCTTCACGAGGAGGGTCAAGAGAAGCGTATAGATGGTAAATATTAAACGGTCAGAAAAGACCCTAAACATTTTAAATTTTCTGGGCTTGTGTTCAAAAAGGATGCAGGGCTTAACTAGCTGAAAAGAGGTGAGTCCACTTACAAGAGACCTGTGAAAGCCAACCGTAGTCGTTGAGTAGGGTTTTGTGGTTAAGTGATACATAAGGATGGCCCTCACCTCTATCCACTTATCTTAGATTGTGATCGAGGACAGAGACCATTACTAGTCCTACACTTCTTCCAGCCTTAGTCTTGCCTGAGATGACTCTGGATTGGGATTGTCCTCCAGCTGAGTAAATGACGCTTTTCCTGTAACTTAAACCAGTATGGTAATATTGAAATAGGTCTAAAGGAAGGATTTGAACTTATCTCATTTAGTGTCACTCTATGCTGACAGCTTCCAGATGTTTCATACAAGATGAGACTCTGACTTGTCCTCTTAACTGGTTCACAAGTTAGAAAGCAAGTACCATTATTAATAGGGCGTGGTTAACATCAATTACATTTTTTTCAAATGATATACTGAGCCCATGGGGGCAGATTTACTATTTTTTCATGCAACCCTGTGTGAAAGGGAGGCAGCAGAAATATGCCATACCTACTAAGATATGATGTGTTTCTGCTGTCTCCTAGCACTGGTGCATTGTGTGCTACCCGATGCCAATGTAGGCACCTTGCGTCATGCTGCAAAGGTGCCTGATTTACAGCCAGGATTGTTTTTGTGCAGGAAGGCACACCTTCCTGCACAAAAACAACCATTAATGGAATTTTCCTCTTTTTACATGTACTACAGAATGCAGCACACATAGAGAAGTGAAACACCTAGTAGAAATAAAGATATTTATCTATGTAATGCCTGCTTGGAGGAGGCTCAAGTTTTTGTAAATCTGGGAATGCAGCAAAATAAATGGGTGTATGCATGAGAACGCCCATACTTCACCCATGTAACGCCTTCCCTACGGAAGGTAACCCAAGGCAGCAATATACTCTGCCTTGCATTACTTTGTATCTACTGAACCACGTAAAGCCACCCAAGCTGGCTTTGCATGACTTGGTAAATGCCAAAATGGATTTTGCAATGGGGTCGCGCCATAAAAGGGAAGCAGTCCGATGCAAAACCTTAGTAAATATGCCCCATGGCGTCTATGGATACAAGCAGGATGTTGTAGAATTTAGGAAA
The DNA here is from genome assembly GCF_964261635.1 of Lissotriton helveticus. Lineage (NCBI taxonomy): Eukaryota > Metazoa > Chordata > Amphibia > Caudata > Salamandridae > Lissotriton > Lissotriton helveticus. Next base: position 18,573,781 of record NC_136068.1, on the reverse strand, counting down.
CTTTTTACTACCACAGCCTCATGACTCAAACAGATTCCAATTGGATCTGAGGTAATTAGGCAGAGAGTTCCAAAGCTCTGGCACTAGATACACACCTGAGTTATCTCCTGATTATGTAACTAGGTGACAGGGTGGCATGTCTTCCTTGTTTGCATCAGAGTCAATAGTGTCCTTGCAAGGCTATTGTAGCTGACTTGTCCTAATACACTGCGGGCTGAGAGATCTGGTACTATTTGTTCAGGCGCATGAGTGCTACGTTGATCCACATCAAAGAGTAACCAGGACACCCTGGGTTTGGGATAGCAGCCAAAAACCTCTGAGCCAAAGTATGTAGAGCATGGGACTCTAGACTGGACCTGTGAGGAGGATCATGCACGGCTCCTCCTCCGACTCCGATTGTCACCACCAGTCTAGGACCTGGAGTGATCTGACAGGGGCTGAGATATGGCTCCATCTTCCTTCTCCACCCAAACGCTGAAGCCTCACCACACCCATAAATGACGGTGTTTGGACAGTGCAGCTAGGACCATGCTAGACATTGAGACACAGAGATTTACCAAGCCATATATACCAAGGGGCCCCAAGTTCTAGTCAGCTTTCAGTCATAGGATAGTGTTTAGGGAACCTAGCTGGCTAGAGCATGCACGCACGTCGGCTCTGTGCGACAATGCGACCTCTTTAGGAACCTGGGGCCCTATAGAGATAAGTTGTGCGCCTGTTTTGTGTCATGTGTATCTAAAGTTCACACATATAACTCTGCATTTCTCCTTCTTGATGCAATGAGTTTAAGCGGCATGTCTAGGATGGAGATGCAATCTCTGCTTGCAGCTTCTGACTTGATCTGTTTAAAGTTAGGCATTCATTTGAATGAGTTTTTAAGCTTTAGACACCTTGAGTGCAGCAAAACAGGCTCTCGGCTGATCATGATACGGCTCCCCACTACTCTTAGGTGACGAATACATGGACGCTGAGCTCCTGGCTTGTGTGCTGTCATGGCTGGCGGGTTTAAATGTAGCAGCTAACCAGTTGAGTCCCAGAATAGGCCCTTATGTTTCAGTGAAGGAAACGGCTATAAGATACCATTTTGTACTCCTATGATGTTACGCCAGTTGGTCCAGATTTAGTTGTAGACAAGTGTGACTTCAGAATTCTGTAGAATTATGTCGCAGTCCTTCCTCTACTTTCGGCATTCACGTTTGTCGCTTTTACACTTCAAATATTATTTTCATCATATTTTTACTCTCGGTAGTGATCTGGGTTTAGATCTGAAATGTTACATCCTGTAAATGTGTCTCACAAATGCTATACTATATGAAAATATGTACATTTTGTGTCCAAGTAACTATTTATGTTGGTAAATTCTTGTTAATCTTTCTTTTCAGAAGAATTCTCCGCCATTCCAAAGGCCAATCGGGTAAGACAGATTTGTGAACTATTGCATGGTTCTGTCACCTTAGATAAAGCAAAACCTTCCCCCACCACTTCGCACACACTTAAACTCTGTTGTTCACTCTGATGCTCACCCTTTCACAAGCACTTTTACACTGAGTCATTGGCAGTGGTGGCTGGCATGGGGATGGTGGGGCTGGAAGGCAGGAGGGGGGGGGGGTAAATAAAAAATAACATTGAAACTTACGTCCTTGCCGGGTCCGCCTCACGCGTCCTCCTCGTCGCGTTTTTCCTCTGAGTGGCATGGATCAGGACGCAGCCAGCCTCCCCTGAGCCAATCACAAAGCTGCAATGCAGCATTGAAATTGGTCTGAGGGCCATAGTTGGGCGCTCAGATGGGGGCTGGGAGCCTGTCCATGTTTTCCACCCAGGCTGCAATGCAGGAGAATATGCTAAGTGCTCATGAATGTTTGTTTGGCCCGAGACGGCCGGTCAAACATTCATGCGCACTTAGGGAGTGAAAACCACTCCTTACCTCCCCTGCTCTGTCAGCAGAGCAGCCTGCCCCACCTGGCAAAGCTGCCGCGGCCGTAACAGGAAAAAATGAAATGATAATAACATTGAGTACTACCTTTTTATATTTCCTTACACTGCTGAAAAGCAGTAGGGCAACGCTACTTGCTAATGGCAGTTGCTCATCTGCGCTACTCAGCCCCCTGCTCACGCCATGATTTTCTCTTGTGGTCACTGATGAAGTGCTTTGCACTGTGTAAATCTTGGTGCAAACTTGGGTATAGAATGAGCTCTCCGATTAATCTTTAGTTACGAGCGACGCCACTCATCAAAATCAGTACAGTGCAGTAACGTGAAGCACATTAGGCTCCACATAAAGGACAGAGAATATTGGATTTGCAAACTATGAAGGTTTATTAAAAGATTAGCAACGTTGCAATTTCAAATCATCAAATTAACTGGTATTCAATAGTACATACGCGCGATAGTAAGCAGACAGCTTTGATACTTGCTACATGCGCCAAGAAGCTGCTTATTACACATTTTTAAAACTGTTGAAATCTGTTTTAAACTGCACTGTTTTTAGAATTAGGCTTATAGTATTAAAAGTACTAACCTTAGAACAGCAAACTGCCTCTCCATGGTCCACCGCGGGATCATCCCGTTTGTTTGTGGCGGGAATTGGACAACTTCCGGCTTCGAGGGAGGTTGGCGTTCATGCGGCCCCTGCCTCCTCGATAAAACTGGATGCTTCACAGGACGTTCAGTGGGTGTGCCACTGGTGCGCTGAAGGCGCGCCAAAGCCAAGCCCGTCTCCGCACATCCGTGCCAGACCGGGCCCATGTAGGTCTGAAATACCAGACGAGAATTGAGTATTCAAGGGAAGATTTATTGAGACTGGACAAGCCTATCCCACCCAAATGTAAAAACAATGTGAATGCTGATAGGAAGTTTTTAAAATGCCTACACTGCAATTTTAACCTCACGTACAGGAATCACTCCAAGAAACAGGCTAGGGAGTGGTCACTAATGCTATCAAATTGTCAGTCTATGACTAAACATAAATATGAGATCTATGATATTCTAAAAGAAAGAAATCCAGATACGTTACTTCTTACAGAGACCTGGCTAAATGACAGTTCGGATCTTGATACCATAGACACACTCCCGGGGTCGTGAGATTCAAAGGCAAGTTAGGGAACAAAGAGGAGAGCGAATCGCTATAATTCATAAATCCTCCTTGAAGTGTAGTATAATAGAAGCAAATATAAAACACTGTGAAGCACTCCTCTTTAAACTCTCAGCGGCTGATGGTATGACCATAGCAGGCTTCCTAATATACCGTCCACCAGCCCAGCTACCCAATTTATAGCAAGCCTAGGACAAAAGATTGTTCAACCAGCCTTACGCTATAGAAAGTTCTTGATACTTGGCGATTTGAACATGCACTTCGATAATAAAGAGAATAAGGAAGCCCAATCCCTATGTATGAATCTTATGGCAATGAACCTTATTCAACAGGTGAAAACAGGAACTCACCATAAGGGCCATATTCTTGATCCCATATTACTAACCAAGAGGAAATAGAAGTAGAAACACAATGGCCTATCCGTTGGACAGACCACTACCTAATCCCATTCTCAATATCTATACCCAGCTCAAGGATAGAGGGACCTAGTCCAAAAGCTAAACACAGGAAATGGGCTGGGTTTAATCTTAGTTCCTTTTCGCAGGCACTCGAAAAAAATAAACCAATACTAGGAACAGATATAAACATTGCCAATGCTCAATTTGAGGACTGGATAACAGGTGCCGTTGATGCGATAGAGTACTAGGAGTCCCAAGAGACAGAAGGCTTCAGCACCATGGTACTATGAAACTCTTGCTAGAACAAAAAAGAGTGTAAGAAGTTAGAGCGGAATTGGCGCAAACATTTTTGCAACAAGGCCAAGGACTGTTATAAAAAAGAAGTAAAAAAGTACCATACATTAATTAAGGAAGCAAGGTGCGAGTTCTTCACGGGAAAAATAGAAAGAGCGAGGAGCTCCTCCAAATAAATGTTTTCAATATTAAAGTCACTTAAATCCTATGAAAATCACAAGGATGAAGAAACACCCTCAGTAGAAAACTACAATAAAATTGCTGAAGAAATTGTGGAGAAGCGTGGCTCAGTGGTTAGAGGCGGCAGACCCGGAAGCTGAGATTGGCCGTGGACCAGGGTTCGATTCCCCGCCTCGGCGGGTCTCGGGCTCCAAAATTCCACGGACTCGACAATTCTCGCTCCGGTGCCTACTCGACTCACGGGGTCACACTCTGCGACTCTGGGCAATAGCTTGCTTAATCTCCACTACGGCCCCTCGCGGCGGGATGCCTGGCTTTCACCTTGTGGATACCCTGCCGGGGTATCTCACAGGGGAATACCAGGACGGGTTCCCTAAGCAAGCGCCTTGATACCTTCGGGTGATACGTGCGCTATATAAGTCGCAATACAATACTTTGAAGGGAAGGTGGCTAAAATATATAGTTTTTTCCCAGCAGAAGCACGTCAGGGGAGCAGCTTAGAACCTAGGAAGGAGAAGAAATTTTTAGGATAAAGGTTCAATGAATTTAAAATGTTAGAACTTAACAAACTTAAAACAATCGCCAAAGGAATTAACAGCCAGATTCATCAAGGTCAAAACGGCTTGCAAAGGGCCAGATTCTGAGAATCTGGCCCTTTGCGAGCGCTATTTTTGCATTTGGGATTCATCATCCCAAATGCAAAAATCGAATTTTTAGAACTCGCTAAATTGCGAAAAATTGCATTTAAGGAATCTCAATTTGAGATTCCTTAAATGCAATTCATGAACCATTTTAAAATTGTGAATTCGCAATCTGGGGCCCCTATTTACCGCAAAGTCTGACTACGTGGTAAATAGCGAAAACTTAGAAAAATGCACTTTAGTGCATTTTTCTAAGTTGTATGTTACACACACACATGTCCTTTGGACATGTGTGTGCGCAACACCAGTGTACATTGCCATTTCAGGGGCACCCTTGAAATCGCTTCCTTATTTGCGATTCGCTAATTGCGAATCGCATATAAGGAATGACTCCCCTTTCATTCCTATGGGCCTTTAGGCCCATAGGAATTAATGGGAAAGCCATTCCTTATTTGCGATTCGCAATTAGCGTATCGCAAATAAGGAAGCTGTAGAAATCGCAAAAAATATTGCGATTTTTTACATGAATCCCGTTTTGCGAGTCTTTAATAGCGATTCCTTAAAAACGCTATTAAGGACTCGCAAAACATGTCAATGATGAATCTGGGGTTAATCTGGATCCCCACAGATCCTGCACGACCAGAACAACTATTGATGGGAGCAGATCTTATCATGCCTTACATCTCTGAGCTAATTACAACCTCCTTCCAGAAGGGGGAAGTACCTACTAGATGGAAACAAGCGATAGTCCGTCCGTTGAAAAAAAAAAACATCCATAGACCAATCAGTTTTAGAAAACTTACGCCCAATCTCGTTGTTACCATTTGTCGCGAACATTGCGGAGAAACTAGTAAATAAACAGCTAACCAACCATATACAGAAAAATGACCTATTACACCCTTCCCAATTTGGCTTTATAACAGCCCACTCCACGGAATCAGCTCTGTTACTGGCTACGGACACATTGAGACACTGGGTGGATACGGGGCAGACAGCTGCAATGATCCTGTTGGACTTAAGTGCGACTTTCGATACAGTCTCCCATGGGCTGTACTTGCACAGACTAGAGGAATGTGGTGTTGAAGGTATTGCATTACATTGGATGGCATCCTTCCTATTGTCATGTAGTTTTCAAGTATTACAGCAATCACAAGATTCCAAGAGTATCCTATTGCCCCAGGGAGTCCCACAGGGATCAATTTTGAGTCCCACGCTATTCAACCTATATGTGGGACCACTGGCAGAGCTAATGTAAAAACGTCAGGTTACCATCGTATCGTACGCTGATGATACTCAGCTGATGGTAACATTCTTGGGAAATATTAGACAGTGCTCAATTTTACTAGGTGCTTAGAGGACGTAGCAAAATGGATGTCCAATCACTGCCTGAAGTTGAATGGGAATAAAACAGAGGTAATGATAGTGGGTAAAACTCTGAATATATGGTCCTCTGCATGGTGGCCAGAAACAATGGGCCCAGTAATTACTCCCAAAATGGAAGTAAAAAATTTGGGAGTCTGGTTCGACACTAAATTGTCTTTCGATGCCCAAATACGGAAGGTATTGGGTTAGTGCTTTGGTACCTTAAAAACATTCTGGACCTACTACCACCCAAGACTTCCCAATTAGATTATGGGAACGTACTGTATCTGGGAGTGCCAAAGAAGGGGCTAGCCAAATTACAGGTGGTGCATAATGCGGCAGCCCTGTAGGTATTGAGTCTTCCCAGAAGAGCTTCTGCAAAAAAAGCCCTGGAGGACTTACATTGGCTGCCGGTGGAAAAAAGAGTCCAAGTCAAGTCAATGTGTTACTGCCATAAAATTCTTGCAGAAAAAGGTCCGCGATACCTGCACTCTCTCATAACACATTGTATTCCTGGCCACAATTTGCGATCGGAAGGAAGGGCATTAGTAAAGGTCCCAAGAATACAGACCACAAGAATGGGGGCACGGTCATTCAGATATCTTGCGGCAAAATCTTGGAACAAGCTCCCGGAAACCCTAAGAATGGAACCGTGCGAAACTACATTTAGGAAAAAAACTAAAACATGGTTATTTTCCTCTGCATCCTAAAGTTAACGAAGGCGGTAGTAATGTGCCTGTATGTAACTCTGGGACGGTTTTATGACCGTTCCTGACTAGTGAGTCTACTTAGCGCGGTGACACGCCGGTGGCGTAACCAACGCTTTAGAAATGTATAAATAAATAAACATACATGCATTAGTCAATATATTTCAAAGCAATGCAAAATCATAAATGCAAAGGCAAACAGGTATAAAGTTGTCTCAAACAAAGCAGAGAAAAAACACTTTTCCATGAAGAGAATGCCCTGCCCTGCTAAGCTAGCAGAAGGTCTGGGAATTGTGGAGAAATCAGAATGAAAATGTCAGCACGAGAGCTTGAAAGACAGATGCAACTTCTTACCAGAATGAAAGGGCATCAAAAGCAATAGGAAAGAGAATGAATTCCCTCTAAGAGACAGGCAAAGCTTCTTCTGGCAAGGACCAAAGGCATCTGATCTGTGTCTACACTGCAGGAGTTTAAATCAGTTTTTGTACAATTTTGCTACACATACACATGACTTCCAGGAGGTGCGGTTTCAGGAACAGAAAGATAAACCATTATTATCAGTTACACCAGCATAAGCACAATGCCGCTTTCTAAATGTCCTTCGGACTCCAGTTATCTGCAACATAATGAGACACATTTGTCTCAGAACGATGCTCATTAACATATTCTATAATGAGTGCGTAAAATGAACATTTACGTGAAAATGAAGAAACAGATGATATAATCTTCAAAGTTGCTGATACAGCTTTTCATCGGCAATGAAAATAAAGAAAATAAATGGAAAGAAAATGTATGGCAGCCTATCGGCCATCTTAAAATACGGCCTATGTCAGATAAACATCAATACCACACAGTAAATACATGTGTGTGTCATGTTAATATTCTTGTGTTCAAATCATTTAACAATAAAAAAATCTCTGTCATCAATGCCTGAGAGGTGAATGAAGTGGAAGAGGTGAATTCACACGTGTCCTCTCTTCCCTCTGTAGACTGTGGTGGAGATTCAGTAGGGTTCGGTCAGTTTTGTGCCCAAGCGAGGAACTCCAGCGAAGCCGGTATCCCCCGAAAACGTTGTCTATTCTCAAGTCAGGCGGTAAGGAGGCTGCAGGGGATGCTCCATCCTAAATAGAAGGGGGACCCTCGGTAGGTAACAGGCAGGTAGGCGGGGACAATAACAAAATACAAAATCAAGAAAATACCTGCCGATCAAATTTCATCATACGCCTAAGGGGTCATTTGATAAGTACAGGAATGACCCCCAAAACAGACCGAGAACAATTTAATACAAATATAGAGAAATTGTATTACATCATATAAATCTCCTTCAATATATAAATATCAAACCGCATAATTATTTTCTTTAAAAATAGAGAACACATTTCATCAATACAGTCCCACATACCAATTTCAAATATCCCTCTCATACCATCATACATACCAGAGTTGCAAACAATCCATACCACATACACACAACATATCCAAAGTACATAACAGCCACAGGCTGATCTAGATGTTACAGATGAGAATAAGTCATCGGGGAGATGGAAAAAAGATCAGTCAAAATATCCCCAATTGAGAAAACGCCGACGCGTGTTTTGGTGTGTGGCCCCAGCCGGGGCTACACCCTCATCAGGGCGGAGATGTACAACTCACAGTGGGACAGGATATCAATTCGAGAAGGAGAATCGCCACATTTCAAAAGGAAGAATACCCGCTAGGGACCAGATAATTATACGGCCACAGTCACTGCTTCAAAGATGCTCACAAGCGTTAGCCATTGATGGATCTATGTAGCGCTCATGGTTGATCCTATCTTGCAACACGATGCCAGGACAACAAAGATAGGTTGGTTAGGGCGAACTGAAGGTACCTTCCCAGGATCCGCTAGGCCCAACAGCAATTATCGGCGTTCGTAAAGCTTTCAGAATATAACGTGACAGGATAATTCCGCCGACGGTCCAACAGTACTCCACGATTCCCGCAACAGAAAGGTGAAAAAAAACGCAGGGGACGCTCCAACAATGTCTTGTGACCAATCACATTCAACTGTTCTATCAAGATGTCTGCTTCATGTTCACAGCCGGCTGATGGGATCCAAGAAGCGAAATCGGAGGTACAGTACACTTTCATGAGTAGTTTATTTCACTAAGACCATCAGTGGAAGTCACTCTCCTCGATTTCTATTTGCTTTCTCGCATTGTGTGCACCCCGTTTCACTGTACTATGTGCCTCGAGCAGTGCATGCCTTCATTGCTGCACTCACTATAGGATGACAGCTGTGAAGTGAAGACAGAGGTGGAGCCAGTATTGGGGCCCCACACCTCATTCCCCCGCAAAACTCTAGTGACTCCAGCCTCAGAAGCTTTGATGTTTCCTAGCAGAGAAGACCATGACCACCACCATGAATAATCATCTTTACACCACCCAGGACCTTGAATAGTGAAAATATGAGCCCAGCGCACACTAGAAAAAGAACCTTCATTATAAATCCAGAACCCTCATTACATATTCAGAACCCTCCCCTCATTATATATTCAGAACGCTCATTTTATATTCAGAAGCCTCATGATATATTCAGAACCCACATTATATATTCAGAACCCTCATGATATATTCAAAACCCATATTATGTATTCATGGGTGAACCAAGGTAGTCCATGTTGATAGCTGGTCGCGTTTGAACAGCTCCTGTTAACCCTTTGTGGCCAAGTGATGTACTGGGATACAGTCTGTGCGCATGTTCTGCTGGTAATTCTTTCAACCAGTTACACCGTGGTGTTTGTCTTCAGAAGAGTCCATGGCCTATGCAATGCTATCAGCCCCCTATTTGTTAATTATGTTTTATATTTATCCGGAGAGTTGCTGTTTTTGATCGGATGTAATTTCCTTATATACAAGAATCAACATATGAAACCAATTGTGTGGCAATGTAAGGTCTAAACATGACACAATTATAAAAATCCTGCACCTGGAGTGGCACGGTGAGGCGACAGCTTGTACTAAGGAAAGGAACTTGGATAAAGAGCTGGGAAGGGTGAGGGTATGAGGGGCACGGAAAGGGTTTTTAGTGCCTCTGCACCGGTCAGTGTGGACATGATGAAAACAAATGAACTCCAGAGATCAGGGTAAGTGAAGCCGGATGTGACATGTGACATTCATGGTCCCACGCATCAATGTGTGGAAGGCTAACTTACATCTTCCTTGTATTGTAAACCCTAGTGCATGTGGGGTTGGAGAGTCCAGCCCCTCTGGAAGGAAAGTCGGAGGCAAGGTGCAGGTTCAGCAATGCTTTATTACACTTTTGAAATAACCCTTATAGGGGAGAGCCGGTCAGCTGGTTGCAGTCCTGCAGTCGCAATGGCCGCCCGGCGTCACGTCTCCCCGCAATGCCTGGTGGCGTATCACATGACTGCCGGGAGGCTAGACCGCGACACTACACATCTTCCCCCTTAACAATTGCAGATATAACTATTCTGTTGCCCACAGGTGTTGGAGAGAAAGAGAGAGAGAGAGAGAATGATGTGACAACTGAAAGTCTCTGAAGTTTTCAGGTGGTTTAACCGTGTTCACAACTGAAAGTCACGGAAGTGTTTGGGTAGCTTCACCGCACGGCCCTTGACGGGTGTGAGTTCCCATATCTTGCTCCTTTCCCCCGCGGGGTCCGTTTGACTTTGTGCCTTCCTCCTGGTCTCTACCAAGGGCGTTGGGTGTCTCGTCTGGAATGCCCCCTTCGTCTGCATCCTGGCTGGGCAACCACGGGGTCGAGCGGCGGGCTGACTGACCTTCCGTATTTGTTGAGTTTCCCGCCTCACTCCTGTTGCACCCTTCCGTTCCCTCGCACCTTAGGTCTGTAGCTGGTGCTGCTGCTCCCGTGATGCTGGGGCTTTCTTCTATATCGCTGTTGTCCTTGCCCCACTGCAAGATCTTGTTACACTTGGCCATCCTGGATTGTGACCAGACCTTGCCATTGTTCAACAAGGCAGAGCGGGTGTACACGTCCACGACTCGCAGGGGCTCACTGAACTTGCTATCTCCTTTTAGCCCTAGTTGGCCCTTCTTGACTCGGACCCAGTCGCCCTCCGCCAGTGAGGCTTCACACACATTGTTCCGCTTGTCGTAATGTGCCTTGTAAATGCTTTGTGCCTTTTCTAGGTTGCTGCGGATGATGGCCGGCGACCATTTGCTTTGGAGTCGCATGGTCATCCAGTCTGTGTTGTCTCTGGTGAAGGGTTCTCTGCCTCTGAGGATCTTAAACGGGGTGTAGCCTGTTAAGGTGGGTGTGATGTGGTAGGCCCATACCGTGTTTTTGACTTTGGACTCCCAATTCGTACTGGCGCTGATGGCTGCCTGGATCAAGCCCATGATCACCCGGTTAAAGTGCTCCACTAAGCCGTTGCCCGCAGGGTGGTAGACCGGAGTGCGCTTTGTCCGGTTTCCTTTGCGGTTGGTGAAGGCAGTCCACTTGGCTGACGTGAAATAGGGACCGTTGTCCCTGGTGATGGACTTGGGGATGCCTTCCCTCAGAAAGATGTTGGTGAGGAAGGCGATGATGACGTTGGAATCTACTGATTTGCTGATTTCGACTTCCGGCCACTTTGAGTAGCGGTACACCACTACGATGAGGTGCTTGGGTGTACCCAATGTGTCTAGGACAGGGCCTACTATGTTGATGGATAAATCCTCCCAGGGGTTGTTGGGAGTGGAGAACTCACCGATGGGAGGGTCTCATGGTGATGAGTGCTTTGTCAGCCCTGACGCAATGGGCGCATGCTCTCACGAACCTCTCCACATGGATGTCCATAGCGGGCCACCAATACAGCAGTTTTATTCGTCTTTTTGCTTTGACATGCCAAGATGGCCTTCGTGGTTGATGTGAAGAATGCGGTCTTGGAGGGCCATCGGGGGCACCACTTTGTCGCCCCGCAGCAGAATTATGGTGTCCTCACCGATGGAGAGTTCATCGCGGACCTCCCAGTATTTTCTGAGGTCACTACCGATGTGCTTCTTCTCTGGCCAGCCCTGCGTGAAGTACAACTTGACTTGGGAGAGTACCGTGTCCTGCGTGTAGGCTTCTTCCCAGTCCTGGGCAATGATGGTGTTTTTGTGGTCCATCATAAAGGCGACTCTGTAATCGTCCCAATCCGATGGAGTGACAGGTTCTTCCATGGCTGCTGCCCTGCTGAGGAAGTCCGCCACTCTGTTCTGTGGGCCAATGAATGTTCTCCACATCGTAGACGAAGTCCAAGGGACGCAATGTCATTTTGGGGATGTGTGGAGTGGCTGTAACATTGCTGCTGGAGGTGAGAACTTTGATCAGGGCCTGTGGTCGGTACGGAGCGTGAATCGTGACCCCCACAGATATTGCCGGAATTTCTCCATCGCCCAGATGGATGCTAGAATCTCTTTCTCAATTACGCTGTACTTCTCTTCACTATGGGGTGAGGGAGTGCGAAGCGAACCCCACCGTCGTCTCAGAGCCATCCGTAGCTCTCTGGGAAAGGACTGCTCCCAGTCCTTTGTCGCTGGCGTCCGTGGTCAGGATACTGGCCACATCTCCATCGAATCCCTGTAGGGGAACCGCTTCACAAATATCTTGTTTGATGGCAGAGAATTCCGCCTCCGCCTCCTCCGACCAAGAGAAGGCGTTCTTCTCCTTAAGCAGTTGGCGTAGGCTATGTGTCTTCGTCGCAAAGTTCCTGACAAATTTACTGTAGAACTCCGACAGTCCCAGGAAAGAGCAAACATTGCCCTTGGTTTTGGTGGAGGGTGCGGACATGATGGCCTCCACGTTCGCAAGTTTGGGGGTGATTCCCATGTCACTGATTTCATGCCCCAGATAGGTGACTTTTCGGAGACCAAATTTGCATTTCTCTAACTCCGCCGTGAGGCCGTTGGCTGCTAGTGTTTGCAGAATGGTGTGCAAAATGTTATCATGTTCAGCCCTGGATTTCCCCATGACGAGGATGTCATCTTGAAACTAGAGGACTCCTTGGACCTCTTGGAACAATTTGTGCCTGAGCTTTTGAAAGACTGCGGCCGCCGATGTGACTCCAAATGGCAAGCGTCTGAATCGGTAGCAACTGAACGGCGTGATGAAGGATGTACGTTTTCGGCATGACGGGTGGAGTGAACCCTGGTGGTAGGCGGCTTTGAGGTCGATGGTGAAAAACCACTTAATATCTTTAGTCTGGGCCAGTATCTTGTTTATTTTGGGCAATGGGAACGATTATGTTTTTGTTAAGTTCGCGAAGATCAATGCAAAGGCGTATCTTCCCGCTCTGTTTGCGCACCACCACCAAGGGCGCAAGCCACTCTGCACATTCGATTGGTTTGATGATGTCGCTGTCTTCTAATCGTTTCAGTTCCAGCTGCACTGCCTCTCTTCAGTTGAATGGGATGTTTCGGACTTCGTGAGAAACTGGTACTGCTCCGTCTTTGAGCACAATCCTGTGCAAGAACTTTGACATCTTCCCAATGCGGTCGCTGAAAACTGTGGGGAACTCTGCTTGGAGCGAGGCAGGTGCAGATGTCTCTTCCATCAGGAGCTCTTGTGTGTCAAAACCGGGTTTGAGCTGGATGCCGAGCTCTCCCTGGTCTGCCCATTCCAGGACTGATGGGCCTTTCTGCGCCACGTACAACTTCGCTATAGTGTGCCTGCCCTCGAATTCGAACAGTAGCCACCGGAATCCCACCATGGGAATCCGTTCCCCCCGTGTACGTGACTGGGTGGACGTCCATGGGGTGGAGATTGTCCCCCAACACATGGGCAAAGTCCAGGGCCCAAATCTGCTTCTGGATGATGGTGTATGGTGAACCGGAGTCAGCTACCATGGTGACGTGAACACCCCTGACTACAAACTCACAGGACGGCTTTTTGGTTGCAACGCCCCCAATGCCCAGGATGTGGTCCTCAATGCAAAGGATGCTGTCTTGGTCGGAGAGATCTGCTCCCACTTGATCGTCGGAGGTATCCTGGACGTATTCGACTGCAGCGTTTCTGGGCCTCCGGCGGCAGACTTTGCCGAAGTGTCCTGTGATGGCACAGAAGGAGCATTTGATGTGGAACACCGGGCATTTTCTGTCATTCCCCATGTGGGAGTGGCTGCCACATCTGTAACAGGCACCTTGTATGCCCTGCAGGACGCGACTGGGGCCTCTGCCTTTAGGCGTAGGTTGTCGGGTTGAGACGGAGCTCATCTTGGTTTTTGCTGGTGGACTCTTCCGGTCGGTGATTTTGCACACTGTGACTTGAGGAGCCGTGTCTTTCTTGGCCGCAAGAGCGCAGCGTTTGGATAACTCCGCTCACTTTACGATCGCGATGATCTCTGGAAGGGGCGCCTCTCCGCTTACCCAGAGCTTTTGCTGCACGCTCGTATGGGTGGAGTGCATGATAATTTGGTCCCTTATGAGGTTGTCTTGCAGGGTGCCGAACTTGCAGTTGATGGCTAGTTTCTTGAGGGCCGCCACGTTGTCCTCCACTGACTCTGATTCCGCCTGTTTCCGCTGGAAGAAATTGTAACGGTCAATGGCCGTGCATATCACCGGCTGGTAGTGGCCATCTAGGTCGTCGAGGGCGTGTTGGAACACATCATCATCGGATGATGCCCTGGCCTTCTTCACCATTTGGTCGTAAAAGCGCAGACCTTCCGGTCCCAGATTGTGTAACAGGATTTCCTTCCACCGTTTGCTGGAAAATTCCTCTTCGCCTTCGTCCTCCAACGCTGAGAGGGAATTCAAGAAGTACCCCTTCCAGTCTGCCCATTTCATGGCTGGTTCACCGGGCTTAGGCAGGAAGGGCACCGGGTTGGTGAGGGAGAAGGTTTGAGCACAGATGGTGCGTGTGGCATGGACGGCAAGGGACCCTCACGGTGCACGTAGAATCCAACAGGACTCCCACTGACTTGGTTGGGGGCAGGGCACCTCTTGCTGAATTGCAGGCCGCTGAGTGCTGTCCCGGAGCGCTTATGGTGCTGGTGGCAGGCCGTGGTGGGCTTAGTTGTAGCTGAGGCCGCAGGAGGCCTGCTCTTGACCCTGTTGTGGGAGTGTACAGCGGGACACACAGCCCTCCTGGAATGCGGATGGCATGGATAGTGCGCTCCGAGGCAAACGCCGAGATCACCACGTGCTGAGGGTGGCTCCTCTATAAGTAGGCCTGCTGGCGCTCGCCTACGCGCCCGATCTGGAAATGTAACTGTTGGCTCCTCTTGCTGTGTGCTTGACAGTGGTTTCCCCCAGGGCACCGGCCTTGTGGTGCTGTGATAGACACCCTTGATCTTAGGCCTGGTAGCGGCCGCCTGGGTACACAGGCCCCACAGTGCTGCTAGTGGCTCCTTATGGTGTTAAGCCTGGAGGTTGCTGCCCTACTTCACAGGCCTCGCTGTGCTGCAGGTGGCTCCTTAGGGAATTTGGCCTGGTGGTGGCAGTTCATTGAGCGCAGACTTCGCCGTGCCGCCTAGAGTGTGGTTGGAAAACCGCACGCCGAATTGCGCGCCGAGTGTGGGTTAGGTCAGGGCAGTGCACTGCGCCGGATGATGATATGCAGGAGGACTGCCGCCTAATGATGGGACTGGAGGAGCGCGGAAACAATGTGCCCCCAACGAGGATCTGCGCCAGCTCCCCCCTACCTGGACGGAGGTCCGATGGTGCACTGGTTCTTCCTCTCTCGTCACCACTGTGGGGTTGGAGAGTCCAGCCCCTCTGGAAGAAAAGTCAGAGGCAAGGTGCAGGTTCAACTGTGCTTTATTGCACTTTAGAAATAACCCTCATAGGGGAGAGCCGGTTCGTTGGTTGCAGTCCCGCAGTCACAATGGACCCCGGCGTCACGTCTCCCCGCAATGCCTTGCGGCGGATCATGTGACTGCCAGGAGGCTAGACCGCGACACTACAGTGCATACTACCATCATTTCTAGGCCTAAATGAGGTCTAAAATTTTAAACTCAAGTATTACTTATTGATGTCTGGGTTGGGACGGTAGCTCAGCTTCTCAGAGTGTGCGCGTGGTCTTGTTGCGCTGCAGCTGTGCAGGATGCTGTACCCTGCAGTTCCCTAGGAGCAACGTTAGCTTACAGGCTACCCAAGAGGTGGAATAGACTAGAGGGAGGTCAAGCGATCCATCAAGGCTGTGATAGTGTAATGTAATGTAATGTAATGTAAGGGACATTTCTACCGCGCAACTTTCACTCCAAGGAGTATCTTGGCGCCCGACCAACTCAGATGGAAGAGTTGTGAGAAGGGAGAAAAATGTCACTAATTTTCTGCACACACATTACACTAGGGTTCTAACGGTGGAATCAGGCAGGGAAAAAATCCAGGTTTTCAGTGCTTTTCTGAATGGGGCTTCCTGGAAAATTAATCGCAGTTGCGGAGGGAGTTTATTCCAGGCCTTTGTTCCTAGGGAAAAAAGGGATTTACCACCCTTTGTCATCAGCTTAAAGTGAGGAGGGGTGAGTAAATTCAGATGGGCAGATCTCAGACAGCGGGTTGGTTGGTGTCTTTTAAACCCATTATATAAATAGGTTGGGCCACGTTGATGGAAAGCCCTAAAGGTGATTAGAAGAATTTTGAACAGAATTCTTTTTCCTATTGGCAGCCAATGAAGGGTGTTTAAGGCTGCAGAGGCCGATGACCTACGAGGCAGGCGCAGTACCAGACGGGCTGTCGCATTTTGGACCATTTGCAATTTGTGGAGAACAGATTTATTTGCTCCAGCATAGAGTCCATTGCAATAGTCTAGCCTAGAGCTGATTAAGGCCACTGCGACAGTTTTCCTCGCTGGTAACGGAAGAAGATCGAAAAACTTCCTTAGTGCTTTGATGATCTGAAAGCACATACCTGCTACTGCCACGGCCTGGGGTTTAAAAGACAACTGGTGGTCAAATTTAATGCCTAAATTGCGGGCCGATATGATAGTATTAGGGGGCACTTCCGCCTCTGCAGGCCAGCAAGCTGTTGGGGAAAAAAGATTATTCTTACCTACAGGAAGGATTTCAGTTTTTCCGGTGTTGCATTTTAAATGGTTGATGTTCATCCACTTAAAGATTGCTGTGAGACAGTCCTTTAGCTCTTCCTCGGCACCAGGCCGCTCCCTATCCAACTCCAGTATCAATTGGGTATCGTCAGCGTATGAAATAGAGCTGATATTGAATGACATAATCAGCTTCATCAGGGGCACCATATAAAGATTGAAAAGGACAGGGCTCAAACTAGAGCCCTGAGGAACCCCTGACCTGACTTCTTTTACCTCAGATTGATATGGGCCAAGCACTGTTATTTGGCGTCTGTTGGTAAGGAAGTTCCTACACCATGCCAAAACCTGTGCTTCCTGTTAATTCTGCAAAATGTATCAAATATTGCTAGGAAAATCTGTGGGACATCAGGTCTTGCACTGCTGCTGAATGGTCATGAAATTGTGAATGTGAAGTGGTTCCACTTGAGGGAATTGTAGTGCACAAAAGTGATAATGTCATTGAATGTAAGGTAGTGGAAAGGCCCCAGCAAGATTTATGGAAGGATGAAGGGGGTGTATGATTACCACAGGACAGCAATATATATCTCAAACCTGCTGCCTGTCACTGCATATTGCATTGTCTCACAACTGGTCATTTGTAATTCAGAAACAGAAGTGTGTTACCCAAGACTTGTGGGGTAGAGCTGTTGAAAGGGTCTAGGGGGCCTATTTACAAGCCCCTTACACTGCTGGTGTGTCACTCTTTAAATGGGAAAATGTGACATACCAGCAGCCAAGGGGCTTGTAAATAAGTCCTTAGGTGTGTACTGCTGTGCGGACCATTAGCCCTTTGAGGCTCAGCTGTGCAATATGCGACTCCTGACCTCTCCTTGAGCTCCACTATTTTCTACTCCTTCTTGAAAGATTCATTCACTGGGTTCTAGATTCAGGCTCCAAAACCAATCTAAGAACTTTGTGCATTCATTTAATAACAGTGACAACCTCTTGATTTTGGGTACTGAGTTAGAGGGATTGGGGCACTCTTCACACTCACCCAAGGTCGGGCTTTCTTCCCTTTCTCGTGCCAATCTTTAACAATGGGCAGAAAACCTGCATAGAACCAAGAAGGAAGAGAAGTAGGAATAAACTATAACTGCACAGTAGAGAGAATGTGTCATATTCAGGCCTGGGAGTGAGAGGTGACATAGATCAGACCTGGGAGTGAGCGGTGACATAGATCAGTCCTGGGAGCGAGTGGTGAAATAGATCAGACCTGGGAGTGAGCGGTGACATAGATCAGTCCTGGGAGCGAGTGGTGAAATAGATCAGACCTGGGAGAGATCGATGACATAGATCAGACCTGGTAGCGAGCGGTGACATAGATAAGACCTGGGAGTGAGCAGTGACATAGATCAGACCCCGGAGCGAGCAGTGACATAGATCAGACCTGGGAGTGAGCAGTGATATAGATCAGTCCTGAGAGCGAGTGGTGACATAGATCAGATCAGGGAGTGAGCGGTGACATAGATCAGACCGGGGAGCGAGCAGTGTCATAGAAAAGTCCTGAGAGCGAGAGGTGACGTAGATCAGACCTGGGAGTGAGGAGTGCTATAGAACAGACCCGGGAGCGCTTGGTGACATAGATAAAACCTGAGAGCGAGGGGTGACACAGATCAGACCTGGCAGCAACCGGTGACATAGATCCGACCTGGGAGCGATCGGTGACACAGATCAGACCTGGGAGCGAGTGGTGACATAGATCAGACTTGGGAGCAAGCGGTGACATAGATCAGACTTGGGAGTGAGCGGTGACATAGATCAGACCTGGGAGCGAGCAGTGACATAGATCAGCCCTGGGAACGAGAGGTGACATAGATCACACCTGGGAGCAATCAGCGACATAGATCAGACCTGGGAGTGAGCAGTGACATCGATCAGACCAGGGAGCGAGGAGTGAAATAGAACAGACCTGGGAGCGAGCTGTGACATAGATCAGACCAGGGAGCGAGCAGTGAAATAGATCAGACCTGGGAGCGACCTGTGAAATAGATCTGGCCTGGGAGCGAGCGGTGACATAGATCAGACCTTGGAGTGAGCGATGACATAGAACAGACCTGGGAGCGAGCAGTGACATAGATCAGACCTTGGAGCGAGTCGTGACATAGATCAGTCCCGGGAGTGACCGGCGACATAGATCAGACCTGGGAGCGCTTGGTGACATAGATAAGCCCTGGGAGCGAGTAGTGACACAGATCAGACCTGGGAGCGAGCGATGACATAGATCAGACCTGGGAGCGAGAGGTGACATAGATAAGACCTGGGAGCGAGCAGTGACATAGATCAGACCTTGGAGCGAGTCGTGACATAGATCAGTCCCGGGAGCGAGCGGTGACATAGATCAGACCTAGGAGCGAGCGGTGACATAGACCAGACCTGGGAGCGAGCGATGACATAGATCAGACCTAGGAGCGAGAGGTGACATAGATAAGCCCTGGGAGCGAGAGGTGACATAGATCAGACCTGGGAGCGAGTCGTGACATAGATCAGACCTTGGAGCGAGCGATGACATAGATCAGACCTGGGAGCGAGAGGTGACATAGATAAGCCCTGGGAGCGAGAGGTGACATAGATCAGACCTGGGAGTGAGCGATGACATAGATCAGACCTGGGAGCGAGAGGTGACATAGATAAGACCTGGGAGAGAGCAGTGACATAGATCAGACCTTGGAGCGAGTCGTGACATAGATCAGTCCCGGGAGTGACCGGCGACATAGATCAGACCTGGGAGCGCTTGGTGACATAGATCAGACCTGGGAGCGAGCGATAACATAGATCAGACCTGGGAGCGAGAGGTGACATAGATCAGCCCTGGGACCAAGCAGTGACATAGATCAGACCCGGGAGCGAGCAGTGACATAGATCAGACCTGGGAGCGAGTGGTGACATAGATCAGCCCTGGGACCAAGCAGTGACATAGATCAGACCCGGGAGCGAGCAGTGACATAGATCAGGCCTGGGAGCGAGCAGTGACATAGATCAGGCCTGGGAGCGAGCAGTGACATAGATCAGACCTGGGAGTGAGCAGTGACATAGATCAGACTTGGGAGCGAGCTGTGACATGGATCAGACTTGGGAGCGAGCGGTGACATAGAGCAGACCTTGGAGCGAGCGGTGACATAGATAAGACCTGGGAGCGAGCAGTGACATAGATCAGACCTTGGAGCGAGTCGTGACATAGAGCAGACCTTGGAGCGAGCGGTGACATAGAGCAGACCTTGGAGCGAGTCGTGACATAGAGCAGACCTTGGAGCGAGTCGTGACATAGAGCAGACCTTGGAGCGAGCGGTGACATAGAGCAGACCTTGGAGCGAGCGGTGACATAGAGCAGACCTTGGAGCGAGTCGTGACATAGAGCAGACCTTGGAGCGAGCGGTGACATAGAGCAGACCTTGGAGCGAGCGGTGACATAGATCAGCCCTGGGACCAAGCAGTGACATAGATCAGACCTGGGAGTGAGCAGTGACATAGATCAGACTTGGGAGCGAGCTGTGACATGGATCGGACCAAGGAGCGAGTAATGACTCAAAAAGCAGCTGGGAGCGAGATAGAACCTGGACGAGAGTGAGGTATGAGGTACATACATAGCTTGGAGTGAGATAGGTTTGGATGGGAGTGAGGTCTGGTGTGTATATGTAGCAGTGAGTGATCTTTGATGTAGATGCGACCGTACTATGATGTGTATAGAGGTGGAGAGAGTTATGGCGTAGACGGTAGCAGGTGTTGTTCTTTGATGTACATGAGGGTTGGCCAAAGGTGATGTTGGAGCAGGTGTGAGAAGGGCTGAGGCCAGCGGAAACACAATACTAATAAAATGACCCTCTCTCGTACCCTATTCCTGTGGGTTTCAGCCTTTACCCACCCAAGCTCGCCCAGAGGGGTAGAGAACAAGGAATCACCTAGTGTCAATATGAGCTCGAAGCCAACCTGCAGTTGTTGGAGGGGGCCAGATGTTAACACTTCATAAGTCACACAATAGAAGTGAAACAAGAATCCCTGGATTGACTCAGCCCTCCACAGAGGCCTCATGTCCGAGAGGGTGATGGCCTCTCAGCCACAACACTCCTAGAACCTCACAGAGACGGTGAAGGGCTGACGTCTGCAGAGCAGACTGGACTCCTTCTGTTTCCTCATCTAAAGATTGGTTATTGATCTGGGGGAGACGTAAATGAACTTGCTCTCCCATTACTCAATTATTAATGTTAGGTCCTTAAATGGGATAAACCTCCGCAGCCTCTGTGGCTGTGACCTGTGGTGGCCTCAGAGTGACTGAGTCCACCGGGCCTGCCCTAACCTGAGCCTGGCAGGGCTTTCATCACTTTGTGACACCTCCCTGGCTCTGGGGTACAGGAGGACCTCACCTGTGTGTGTTGGTGCGATCTCTGGCCCCAGCCATGTCAGTGTTATAGAAGTGAATGCAACACTTCAGTGGGCTCCTCACTGCTTGGGAAGTATTGAAACTCCACCCAGCCCCTCACCTTTCTTCTGTCAAACCACCAGCTTCCAGTCTCGTCCCAGGGCTCTGCCTCAGAGACGACAGAGGTTGTTATATCTGAATAGGGCATAATTGAATTGAATTGAATTGAAAATTGATTTATATAGCGCGATTGCTGCCCAATGGGCGTCCAAGCGCTGAGCATGTAGACAGAGCTGGGCAGTGCGAGAGATTAGGACTCAGTAGACCTTGCGAACAGAAGCGTTTTAAGTTGTTTGCGGAAGGAGAGCAAATTCGAGTTGGACCGGAGATGTAAAGGAAGTGCGTTCCACAGTTTCGAGGCGTTTAGAGAGAACATCCTACCTCCGGTCCTAGCTCTCCTTACTTTGGGAGTCACAGCCAAGAAAGCATCTGTTGATCGAAGATTTCTGGTTGGGTGGTAGTGGGTGACTAAGTTATTACAGATTGCTGGGCCTGTCTTCCAGAAGGCCCGGTGAGCAATACATAGTGCCTTAAATGCCACTCTTTGTTTCACTGGTAGCCAGTGCAAGCTTTTCAGTCCGGTTCTGGCTGACTGGGTGCGTGGGATCTGTAGCAAGGTACGGGCTGCACTGTTTTGTACCACTTGCAGCTTTCGTAGAGTCATCTCAGGGGCTCCTCTGTATAGGGCGTTGTTCGAGTCTAACCGCGACTCAGGCTACTGTCTTTTCACAGTCATTCACGGGAACTCTAATGTTTTGTCTTTCATGGAATTTAGTCTAATTTTTCTTAAATGTTATGTTATTACACGGATAAAAATTTCACATTTTTCGCATGCTTTTACTAGACACCCTGGGCCAGAATTACGGTGATTTGACGAAGAGCAATGCAGTAAGACAACTTGCTGTGCTGCGTCACATGGAAGGGGCGGGAATGTGAATATATCGACTAAGATATGGCGCATCCCTGCTCTCTCCCTGTGCTGGGGCACTGTGTGCTCCCTAGCACCAACACAGACACCCTTGCGCCATGGTGCAAGGCCGCCTGCTTTGCAGGGGCGCAGGAGACACTATATTTCTGGAGGGGACATGGACAACTTATTGGACTTTCCAATGACCCTATACAAATCGCCCGTTGTGTGAGACCGCACGCCCATTAAACGGTGCCTGATGACTCCAAAATCCCTCAGCTTCTCTGGCAGGAAGGTTTTAGGATCTACACTGCCAGGGCTTGGCTTTCAAAATATATAGGGGAGTGAGTACCAAATAGGCAGGTAATGGCAGTCCCCAGACTTAAAAATCTCAGAAAAATAGTGCAAATACTATGTTCATTTTTTGTACGAAAGGTGAAACCCCTGCAGGTGGAAATTTTAAATATTGAAGAAACACCACTTTAAAGAACACAACTTCCCAAAGCATTAATAGTCCAGAAACCGGCTAACTCCATCACCACTCGTTGACTTTGAGCTTGTCTTTGATTCTGTACAGTGCTCCACTGCCTTGTGGCTGGGTTATTTCTAAAGAAATTCCACTTACATACATCATAAGCATATATATACAGGAAGACTAGTGCCATGAGAAAGAGTGATAGCAAAACACTTGGTCTAAAGAAAATGAGTGATTCTGCCAACCAAAAAGAAGTATTTTCCTGTTTTCCTGCTCTCAGACCTGTTTATAGAAATTGCCCTGTGTGTGTTTGGGATCTGTCTGATCACTTTCTAGGGGAACTGACCATTATTAATTTTGCATTGTTTTTTTAGATGTGACCTGAATGACTGGGCCCAGTACTGCAGACGAGGACTCACCAGTGATGTGTACAGAACTTACAACTGTCTGCTGATTTTGCTCCGCGACATGCAATCCAGAAGTATTCATACTGGCCCTACGTTGTTGGCATCTGTCATCCTGGACCCAGACTCATGCCTAGAGCCATTACGCTCCTAGCTGCCAACTTGCCACATGTCAAAGGCAGGCCCTTCATATAGTTATGGATTTTCGACCCACTGTACTTTGCATGCCTGGATTTCAAAGTCCATGCCTATAGCAGAATACATAAAGCTACAAGTACCAGAATGCAAAGGGCTGCTGGCTAAAGAGCCAGGACTGGCTGATGAACATATCTATGATTTTTTTCCACTTGGATCTTTAAAAATGAAAGTCACTATGCTGAAAGTCTAATTTGTACAGGTCTATAAAAACATAGTTTTTCCTTGAAAGCCTACTTGTGTGTCCCTAATTCAAGAAAACCCACAGACGTCACAGACAAACACAAAGAGACAGCGCAGAGGGCATGTGGTGCTAAAGCACTTGGTAAGTTTTATTGAGTGTTTCAAGAAGATGCCCTAGCAGGCCTGAGATTTCTAAAGGTGGATGGGGGACCAACTAGTACAATGAGGTCATAAGGACCACTCACATTTCAAATGTTGGTGCAATACTTTAGTAAATCACTTGTTCTTTTTGTGAATCACAATAGGCCTAAGTGGAAACATTAAGTTTTAAAAGGAGAACATTGTCCGGCCCTTAAATAGTACAGACTTGATAATAGGGCAACTTGGTTTACGCTTGGCGTGCCAGCAAAAAGCGCCCTTATATTTCTAGTCAGGTTTGGGACATCACACATCAAAAATGATTATAACATTGCACGTGCCACTAACCGAGCAGTCTCTAGGTGCTAAAATATTGGGTATCATCCCACTCAGTTGTACTCATTTCATCAACTTGGGAAAGTTGAAACGCTGAGTTATCCATGCTGAGGTTCAAACCAACGACATCCATATTTCAGATGGATGCACCTGCCTCTGGTTTCCTCACCTTTTGAATTACAACATGCTCAGCATTCCACAGGAACTTTTCTCCATAGCTCTCCCACGTCGACCAGCACCTCACAATAGAACAGCTCCACACCCCACTCCACGTGACGTCATCGGAGCCATATGAAGCCACCTTCAGTGTGCTGACGTCAGCTCCCTTTTTTCTGCACCGTTGACGCGTAACTTTTTTTCCAGGGCTCTCTTTCTGGAGTTTCTTTATTGCAGGTTTTTTCTGTATTTGGATCAGTGATCATGGCTACCCAGAAGAAGTTCAGTTTTAAACCTTGCTGGGAATTTAGGCATCACATGTCAATTACTGACCCCCATGAGGATTGTTTACAGTGTCGGTCGTCAGACCATGACGTTGAGGGGTGTTCGCCATGCTGGCGCATTAATCTGAAGGCCTTGAAAGAAAGGGAGGCCAAACTGTTTATGGCCAGAGCAAAAAAGCAGAAAAGGGGCCTAAAGAGGACAAGATCAAGTCCAAGTCGCTGACTCCTCACACCTGCAAGTCGCCGAGAAAGCATAAGAAGATCCAGATGTCAGTTGTCGAAGTATGAAACACTGAAGTTGGGGTCTCTGGTACTCCGACATCACCGCAAGGATTGTGTCTCTCATTCCCCTTCGGCTCAGGTTACTCCGGCACAGTCTCCGGCTCCGAGAGTCTCACTGGTGCCCAGAGAAGCAATGCCATCGCCTCCGGCCACTCGACCCCCAGTGTCTCCCGCACCACAACCGGAGCCAATTAGACTGCCTCCTCGAGTGGTCTCAGAACCGGCGGATCTGGGATATCCAACTTTTTTGGATCCAGGTACGGATCCTTTGCATTTCCTAAATTAGATGTTTGGTTTGTTTTCCAGAGCGACTAACCCTGCTGGTGCGCCACTTGTCCCCATGGGACTGCTTTCATTCTCCCTTCGAGGTTTGCCACCTCATTTCACACATGTACCTTTCATGCCATTGGCTCCTAGAAGTTGGCCTCTCCTGACGCCGAGGTTCTCGAAGCCAGTGTAATCCCTGGAGGTAAGAGTGCCGTTGGATGGGTCTTCGCCTGCGCCGTCTGGCTCCGGTCGGGTGCCTCCGATTATTCCTATGGATCCTCCATCAATGCCAGTCCCGAAGTCCTCGACACCGCATCTGACGCCGCCGTGCCGGTCCCTAGGATGAGATCCAGAAGGGAGGCACAGAGGCTGCTGGAGGAGGAAGAATATCAGGAGCAGCAGGAAGAGGCTGAAGAGGGTGAGATTATCAACCCTATGCAGGAGTTTCAGGGACTGCAGGACTCTAGTGGATTGGATACATCTCCTGAATGGGAGCTCTCCTCACCAAAAGGTCTACCATCGCAGGAGGTTTATCACTCTATAATAAAGAAGGCAGCAGAGCTTCTAGATTTGCCGTTACCTACTGCAGAGCATAAGTCCAATATTTTAACAAAAGTACTTCACTCTCCTTCTTCTGCTTCGGAATCTCTGCTTCCCTTTAATGAGGCTTTGGCTGAGCCCATTTTGGAGGTGTGGCAGAAGCCAATGACTGCCCTGCAGTTTATCGATCAGTTGCAAGGAAATATAGGGTGGCTCCTGGAGATCCTGCTTTTCTTTCCACACACCCATCTCCTGAGAGTTTAGCAGACCAGGTATCATGCTCTACTAAGCAGTCTGCAGGCTCTTTCCCATCCATGCCTGCAGATACAGAATCCAAGAGGATGGAGCAGCCAGCAAAATAAGGGTTTTCTTCAGCCATTATGGCTCTGAAATCAACAAATGCGATATGTCTGCTGGGTCGCTATATCCACGCTCTGATGGACTCAGAAAGGAGGTACTCCTCAAGCTTCCAGAGGATGTTCAAGGCCATTTTATTGAAGTTTTTTCTGACACCCAAACTGCAGCCCGTCAGGTCATACAATCAGGGCTTGATATGGCGGACTCTGTTGCCGGAGTTATCCAGTATTGGGGTATCTTTCATTGATTCACATGCCTGAATCATTCCCTGTCGTCGAGATGGGAGTCCCACAGTTAAATACAAAAGCAGTGCCATAAATAATAAATAGGCTAAAAAAAGGGGCTAACACCATCTATTAGTAGCCTATCTATGTCCTTTTTCAAAAAGAACCAAAAGTTGGCTCCAGCCAATCAGCTGCTAGAACACTCCCTGCAGAGGCAAGTTCTCTTCAGATTTTCACCGCACTTCGTGTGGGAGAGAGTCTCCCTGAGTGCTACTCAGTTTTTTCCTTTTATTCAGCTAACTTTGGTATCATGTCAGACAAGAAAGACCTCTTCCGCCCTTGCAAGACCTATGGGAAGAAGATGGTCTATGTGGATGAACCAAATAAAGAATCTATTTATTGCCTTTATCCCAGGATAGAGGTGAAGGACTGTAAGATCTGTCGCACCTTTTCTAACAAAACCCTCAACGACAGAGAGGGTAGATTACTTTTGTGACTTCAATCCTTAAACCAACAATCTCGTTCTACAGATGAAGAAGAAGAGCTGGCTGCAACATCTCACAAGAGAGCTAGATCCAAGGAAAGATTCAGGTGAGGGATGAAAACATTTTAAATCTTCCCAAGAAAAGCCTGTAAGCAAGGAGATGATTTCCAAACATTCCTCTGAACCAATGCTGTCTGTACCCTCTACGCCTGTCAAGAAAGATAAAGAGCATCTGAGATCTTCCCATTCTGATTCTGTGAGTAGAAAGCAGATAAAAAAGCCTGCGTTGACGACGATTTCTCGCTTGTCGACGATATGTGTAACATCATCAACACCATCGTCGACGGCATCCAGTCCCCTTTTCTATCTACTAAGATTTCTATCGTGAGGAGACCTCCATCTTTGAAATCCGTTGACGACCCATTGTCAATGGCAGAGACACTCTTGATGAAGTCACCGTCGACCAAGACACTGTCAACCAAGACACTGTTGACGACAGTACCGTCATCGAAGACACTGTTGACGAAGACACCGTTGAGGACAACATCACCGTCAACAAGAGTAACATTGTCGACAACAACGCCGTCGACAACAACACCCGTGATGGCATTACAGTTGACGACGACAACACCGCAGACGAAGGAAATTCCCTCAATTATAATTTCTGCACCATTAACACCCCTGTCAATGAGAATAACTCAATTCACTACAGTTACAAAGACATTTCTACACCCGTCTTTGCAAGACTTTAGTAAAGTATCACCTTTTCTCCCATCAAACCTTTTGGAAGGTTATATTGAGGAAGGTAATGAGGATGATGATGATGATGGCAGCCTATATCGGGTAGCTCACAGTCCATCTGAGCTCCATGTAAAATGCCAGGATGATGATGATGAGGAGGCGGAAGATTACCATGAGGCACATTATTGTCAGGGACAATATTTAGCTCCACGTCATAGCTATCAATTTAATCTCCGACAGGAACCAAGCCACTGAGGAATGGCTTATCTACCGCCATCATTGATACAGGATCTGCAAGCCATGTCAGCGGATTACAGACAAAGATTCCCTCCTCAACAGAGTCCACCAGAACACCAGGTTCCCCATGTGGAATTGCCAACGGACGTACTAGATCCTCAAGTCCCTAGTACATTAGCGAATGCAACGGGCTCAGTTCCAGCTAACCCTGGAGATCAGAACACTTCCTCTTTGGAAGATGAGGTAGAAGAAGGTGAAATACCTGATCCGGCATCCGTTCCTGAACCTTGGGATGATTATGTGATCCTGACACCATACCCTCCTCCGAACTTACCTTCAGACTCTCGTCCAGAAGATATTGGGGGATTTCACAATTTGATGCAGAGGGAAGCCAATACGTTCAACTTACCCATCACTGTAAAACAAACAGAATGCTTTCTGTATGATTTTAAAGAGGACACAAGGAAAGTGGTATGTTCAATTCCTATTATCGACCATATATGGCAGGAGGGTGTAAAGATTATGAAGACGCCAGAATCCATACCACCTGCACTGCCTCGAGTAGAGAATAAATATAGGGCTCGGGAGGACTCTCCATCTTGCCTTATTGGACACCAGAAGCCAGATTCAGTCATCTCCCAGGCTGCACAGAGACGCTCGAAGAATCTGGCCACGCCAATTACTACCCCCCAGACAGAGAGGGACGTTGTATGGACTTTCTGGGAAGGAAGTTTTCATCGATGGCCGCTGCAACAATCCGTGCAGCAAATGCTTTAGCCATTATCGGCCGCCATGACCGTCAAATGTGGTCCGATATGGCAGGGCTGATAGACCTCAGCCCGGAGGAAAATGGACAGG
Organism: Lissotriton helveticus; assembly: GCF_964261635.1. NCBI lineage: Eukaryota > Metazoa > Chordata > Amphibia > Caudata > Salamandridae > Lissotriton > Lissotriton helveticus. The sequence continues at coordinate 18,545,620 of NC_136068.1, read as the reverse complement.
ACGCCCGAAAAATCCTATTGGAGGGTGAGCGTGCTGCTTCTGAGACAATTGATTGAGCCCTAGACATAGCAATTACAAGTTTTAGACAATTGGCTAGAGCGGCAGTACTTCGACGCCAGGGATGGCGTAAAGCTATTACCTTCATACGTGAGGTACATGGTAAGGTCCTTGACATGGCGTTTGATGGAGAGTCGCTTTTCAGAAAACATATCGACGAAGCTCTTTTGGCAATAAAGAATGATACAGACTTTGGGAGCTCTGCATTATAGAAGAGTACCTTTTAGAGGTGCGAGAGGGCGAGGATTCACCACCTACAAAGGAGGATATCAGAGGGCTCAGCAATACCAACAATACCAACCTCTGTATCGCCAATCTTACAACCCGCCATCGTATCGCCAATCACCGACAGCTGGTTTCTCTCGTCAGGAAGGCCACAAGTGAACACCACAACACAGCCGTGACTCTGGAAGAAAACAATGAGTGCGTCAGCCCAACTTCCCTCCGTGCAAGTGGGTGTGAAAATATCTGCTTATGCACAGTGGTGGCACAAAATAAAATCAGACCGCTGAGTGTTGACCTAGTCACCAAGGATCACACTCTAGAATTCAACCAAAAACCACCTACTACTCCACCCAGGGGTCCTCTCCCCCTCATCTTCACTTATTGCGAAAAGAAGTCTGGATCATGCTCCTCAAGGAAGCAATAGAGGAAGTACCATTCGTTTCTTCCTAATAACAAAGAAGTCAGCAGAATGTAGACCAATTCTGGACCTAAGGAAACTCAACAAGTTTCTCAAAAAACAGACAGGATGGATTCAGGATGGTAACACTCTCCGATATTCTGGGATGCTTAAACAAAGGAGATTTCATGACTTTACTCTACATGGAAGACGCATATTTTCATATGCCATTCTACCCAAAACATCGAAATATCTACGCTTCACAGTGGCTGGTAGCCACTATCAATTTAAAGTGCTCCCGTTTGGTCTAAAATCAGCACCACGTATCTTCACCAAGTGCCTAGCGCCAGTAGTGGCGGCCTTGCGATCTCAGGGGTTTCAAGTCTTTCCATACCTCGACGATTGGCAGCTCAAAGCTGCAACAACCCAGGAAGCCTATAAGACAATGACAACTTGGCTCCATCTATTCAATGCATTGGGACTCACTCGAAACAGGGAAAAATCAGATTTACGTCCAACTCAAGCAATCTCGTTTCTGGGAGCATCCCTGGACACCGTTCATTGCAAAGCATTCTTGTCTCAAGAGAGACAGATGCGGCTCCAAAGGTTAGCAAGGACCATTTCAAGAAGAAAGTCTGTTTCTGTATGAATGTTCAAATCGCTTCTAGGGATGTGCTCTTCAGCAATAAACTTAGTACCTTTAGCAAGACTAAAGATGAGAACTCTTCAGGAAGAACTGCATAAACTGTGGCAACAAGCTCTGGGATCTTTCGAAGATGTAATTCGAATCACAACAAGGATAGTGGGAACACTACAATGGTGGTCTCAAACGACGAATCTTATTCAAGGTCTAACCTTTTTTATCCAAAGTACCCCAGATTTAATTCTGACAACAGACACCTCCATGGAGGGATGGGGAGGTAATCTGCAGGATTTGCAGATCCAGGGCAAATCGATACAGACAAAACAACACATCAACAGATTGAAACTCAAAGCCATATTCCTATCTCTGCCAAGAATAGCAGGTTTCTCAGTGTTGGTCCGTACGGACAATATGACCAGCATGTATAAATAAGCAAGGAGGAACAAAATTCAGGACGCTATCTCAAGAAGCGCAGGAATTATGGGAATTGGCAACGCTCCATGGAATCTCGTTGAAGGCCGAGCATGTCAGGGGTCTACACAATACCCTAGCAGATACGCTAAGCAGGTCTCAGTCCAGCTGCCACGAGTGAGAGCTAGAGCTAGCACAGCTGTACAGAATCTTCCAAAGATGGTGGAAACCAGCTCTGGACCTCTTTGCAATGAAGGAGAAAGCAAAATGCCAGTATTATGCCAGCAAGTTTCCACTGCCAGAGTCAAGGGGGAAGGCCCTTTTAATGCGATGGACAGGGATATATGCATACACTTTTTCCCGCAACCCATTAATTTCCAGGGTACTAATCAAAATGAAATTGGAAGGTTGCCACCTAATTTTGACAGCACCATGATGGCCCAGATAATATTGGTTCCCGTACCTGCTCCTATTGTCGCAAGCCAGACCCATTCGTCTTCATCTGTCAGCAACGATGTTATCAAGGAACAAGGGCCAAGTGATTAATCCAGATTTACATTCTCTTCACTTGCACGCATGGCTCCTGAATTCCTAGAATTTAAGGATCTCAATATTCCACAAGACTGTAGAGAAATACTTTCTAAATCCCGTGCTGAAAGCACTATCAAAACATATCATCTGAAATGGAAAAGATTCTGTTGCTGGTACAGTAAAAACAAAGTTAGTCTGCTGCAAGCCCCTGCTGAGCATATTTTACCTTACCTCCTCTCACTAGCTAAATCAGATCTCACCTTTTCTTCAGTAAAAGTTCACCTGGCTGCAATTTCCCGGTACAGGAAATCTCCTCAGATTCCTTCTCTCTGTTCATCTCTTCTCATAAAACAATTCATGAGAGGCCTTTTCCGTGCTTTTGCTCCAGTGCGAGCGCCTCATCCAGAGTGGGAACTCAATGTAGTCCTAGCACAGTTGATGAGACGACCATTTTGAACGGATTCACAAAGCAGAACTGAAATTTCTCACATGAAAGGTATCCCACTTCTAAGCTCTTACTTCTGCAAGAAGAGTGAGTGAAATGCAAGCCTTTACAATCAAAGAACCTTTCCTACACTTCACACAGAATTACCTAGCCCTTAGGAAAAATCCAAAGTTCATTCCGAAAGTACCAACGCAATTTCGCCTAAATGAACCGGTGATATTACAATCTTTTTTTCCAAATCCAACTAGTCCAGCAGAATGCATTTTGCATACGTTGGATGTCAAAAGATGTTTGAAATTTTATCTTCACAAAACAAAGGAAATAAGAAAAACAGATCAGCTTCTGGTAGCCTATGGACAAGGAAAACAAGGAACCACAGTAACAAAAGCCACGATTGCCAGATGGGTCGCATCTGCGATACAGTTCTGCCATGAAAAAGCAAACAAACCTCTGACAGTGAGGGCTAAAGCACGCTCCGCGAGAACAGTCGCTGCATCTACAGCCTCGTTTGCGGGAGTGACATTAGACAAAATATGCCGTGCTGCGACATGGAAGAATGTCCACACGTTTACAAAACACTACTGCCTCCAATCTGCACAACGGGAGGATGCAGCGGTGGGACAGGCTGTGCTACGTCATCTTTTTAACTAAGGTCAGATTCTTTATTGTTCATAAATGAATGCTTTTTCTTCTTTTTTGCTCTAATTTTAATTTAGAATAAGTGATCAAGTAACTGTATTTGGCAACTTGTACCTTAATATGATTTGTGATGTATATTTGGATGGTTACATCAACTTTCACTTTTTTAATATTTCAATATATTATAATGCTTAGCACATGCATTGTGTGAAAAAAAGCAGATCACTATTGGGAGTTTTAAATTACATGTCTCCCGCCTTCCGCTAACGACAATACAATTAGGGTACGGCTTGCTATTCTGATTCAGGCTTGTGAGTCTATGAAATATACCCCAATACTGGATAAGAAAACAAGTTACTTACCTGTAACTACAGTTATCCAGTATTGGTATCTTTTAAAAATTCACATGCAACCCACCCTGTGGAGTCAGTTCTCATTGATTTTGGGGATATTTACTTCTCACTTGTGCTTGAAAAATCTGAAGAGAACTTGCCCCGGCTGGGAGTGTTCTAGAGGGTGCTAGAGCTGATTGGCTGGAGCTAACTATTGGTCCTTTTTGAAAAAGGACATAGATAGGCTACTATTGGATGGCCTTGGGCCCTTTTTTTAGCCTATTTATTATTTCTGGCACTGCTTTTGTATTTTACAGTTGGACTCCCATCTCGATGATGGGGAAGGATTCAGGCATGTGAATCTATGAATGATACCAATACTGGATAACTGTAGTTACAGGTAAGTAACTTGTTTTCTTATGGGTTTCTTGGTGGCAACCAGGAGGCACGCTTGGCTAAGGGGGTCTGGCTTTTCATCAGATGTACAGGCCACCCTATTGGACTTGCCTTTTGATGGCTCTCATCTATTTGGGGCTGAAGCTGACTCTGTGCTACAGTGCTTCAAAGATAATAGAGGCTCAACGAGATCATTGGGTCTTCAGTTCCAGCCCAGAGATTTTGGGTACTGCATATTTTGCGGGTTTGGCAGGACTTCTTCCTTTCGAGCCAAACAATAACAGCAGTCACAACAGCAGCAACAGACAAAACGTCTGCATAGGTCATCCAGAGGAAAAGATAGAGGTCGTCTTTGAGGCACAACTCAGCAGCAATTCTCCTCCTCCTCCTCTCCCAGGGAAGCAGTCCTAAATCCTTCATCCTAGAGCATGCTGGTCCTGTGGGAGGACAGGTATCCCATTTTCTGTGAAATTGGAGGTCTTTTACTTCAGAACTCTGTGTTTTGAATCTCATAGAAAATGTATATGCCCTTACCTCCTGGAAGTTTCCCCTTCCTTTACACCCTTACCAGGACTGGTGCTCAGAGGACCGCCTGTTGCTTCTACAAAAGGAGATACTATCTTTGCTGCAGAAGGGGGCGATAGAGGTGGTGCAGGAGCAGGAAAGGGGTCAGGGATGCTACTTCCAGTACTTCCTGATTCCCAAAAAGTAGGGTTGATTAAGGCCAATCCTTGACCTTAGGGTCTTGAATTTTTGCCTTAAAGAGAAGAAATTACTGATGTTGACCCTGGCGCAGGTTCGTCTGGTGCTTCAGCAGGAAGACTGGATGGGGTTGATCGATTTGCAGGATGCGTATTTTACATACCCACCCAGAAGTTGCATCTGAAGTATCTCTGTTTCACTGTGGGATCTCAACACTACCAGTTTGCGGTCCTACCATTCGAGTTGGAATAGTAAATTAAACTATTCACTATCGAGCGCCCCCCAACGCAAGTCGTTGTAACAACTTGCGTTGTAAAAGTTGCGTCGTAATGGCATGCGGAGTGAAAGCATGCGTTGTAATTTCATACATCCATACAGTAACTGCCTGTGGATCCCTCACTGACCCACCCGCCTCCCTGTTGCCTAACTGTTTATACCGAAAAATAATTGAAATTTGATTCATGTATTTTATTATGAAATATTTGAAATTATGTGATATTTGTATTAGGAAATGTGTATGTTTTAGAATTTCCAGTTTCTTTCTTGTTTTTGTATACTGTGTATACTTGTGGAAATGTTGTTGGTTCCCCCTTTGGCCTCGAAGGCAAGGAAAAATGGGTGGAACTGGCGTCAGCACACTGACGAGGGCTTCTATGACGTCACACGGAGTCGCTTGCAGAGCCGTTCCATTGTGGCGTATTCGTCGATGTGGAAGAGCTATGGAGAAAAGTTTCAGTGGAATGCTGCGCATGGAGTAATGCAAAAGGTGAGGAATCTACTCCCAGATAAAAGCGTTACCGAAGGTAAGTAACTTGTTCTTCCAGTCATTAGCTCAGCCCACTACTTATTCTTATCATTTGTTATCCTTCCTTTATTGTGAGACCTTTCTATGAACATTATGACCTTCCTGAAGTCGCTATATAAGGCTTCAGCTCTCTGTTACTGTGCGTTATCTAGTTGTGCAACACAACCTAGAAGGTCATTCGCATCACAGACAATTGGCATGTCTACAAAGGGCAATAATGCTGTAACATGGCTATTAACTTGCCACGTAACGAGGGAGGCTTTAAACAAACATCACCAAGTTTTACCTTTTTGTGAGAAGTTGGCCTGATGTGCAGTGCTCACTATTCTAGTGATCACTATATATCAGTCCAAACAACCCTTATTGATGATTGGTTGTAAGTCAACCTTGTAGACCAGCTATCCTAGTAGCATGGATACGAGCAGTCTAAGGCTAAGACTCTAGAGGGCGTGTTAAGCCAGCTGTTTTACCATCACATTACCCCTTGAACACCTAGTGAAAGGACACCACACAAGTGTTATGAAAATAAACAGTGTATTTATTAGAATCACAACAGCCCTGTACTCTTTATGAGGACAGGGTGCTAGGCACACAACAAAACTCTTACGAAAATACTTAAGTTAGCACAGTATATACAAATGCCCGAGGGGCACGAAAAACCATATACTCTAAAAGTGGAATGCGAAATTACTAGCAGGTAAGTACAGTACTAATAGGCTTTGGAATCGCTAGGACTTGACTATGGAATCGTTAGATTACTTCTAGGAGGCCCAGGGGACTCGGGTGCAGAGTGTGCACTCTCACGCGGGATGCGGGACAAAGTCTATGATAGCTAGTAAAGTTAAAGTTAGTGTTCACGGGCGAACCCGACCTGGTAGGGAGAAAACGACAGTGGATCCTGACCCTTGGATAGTGAGGCTATGCTGGGGCACCGAAATGCCGAAGTTACCTAGCCCAGGGGCTGCAGCTGCATAGGTCTCAAAAGACGTCGGGGATCCTCGTAGACGAACCAGGAGCCTGGAAGAAAGATGCTGGCAGGCGACCAGTGAAGAGAGTTCGAGTTGATCCAAGCCTGGATCTTGAAGATGGATGACACCTGAAAGCAGAGGGGACCAAGTTCTTGACTACTAGCCAGTAGTCAGTGGGCACCAGGAGGGCACCGGATGGTAGTCACCTCGACTAGGTGAGTGGGCGACGCTGTACTCTGCAGATCTCACGGACCAGGAGGCGTTGTCGGCGACCAGGATGGAGAGGCGAGCTGTCCCACGATGGATGAAGCTGTCGGCGTCGAAGAACCCAGGATTGGGCAACAAAGCCTTGGCTAATTCAGGCCCACGCGGTGGACTCAAAATGGCGTCTTGGGTGGACCAGGAGGGTCCGGGGTGCTCCTCTTCTGGAAGGGAGCAAGAGCCAGTCTGGAGCAACCAGACTAGCAGCAGTGATGTCATCGGGCGTCGTTCAGAAGGCCACAAGCCAGCGGGCTAGTAGCCAAACAACGCGGTGAGCAGCAAAAAGCAGAAGGGCCCCACGCCGATCGTGGAGATGCTGGGGGGCTGCTCTTCGGTGCTGGAGCTGCTCAGGGTTGGGGCTTCTCGGACCCCAAAGCACTCGCCAGGAGATTACTCGGCGGGCTTGCTGTGAAGAAGTCGTGCAGTCTTGGCAATAGTCGGTCCCTTGAGGTCTCGTCGCACTCACGGTTCTCAGCTTGGCTGTAGAGGTGAGTAGAGGTCGGAGGTGCCAGGGAAGCCGGGTCTTGTCGAGCTGGGCAGTCGGATTCCGGAGGAAGGACTTACAGCAGACCGCAGTGTTCTTCGGATGGTGCCTGCGGATGCAGGGTGACTACTCCTTAGTCACAAGGGAGAATCTTGAAGAAGAAATCTTGATGTCCTTTCGTAGAAAGTCGTGTCTTGATTCCAAAGATGATCTAATTTGGAAGGGGGCCTGCTCCTACCTTTATCTGGGAAAAGGGGGCTGGCACGCGACTAAGTCCTGCCCTATGGGTCGGACCAGGAGGGGGGTGGTTACACCCCTCTCCTTTGGCGGGCTTTCCCCAGGCCAGGGGCTGGAGTGCCCCTGGAACTGGTTTCAGCCGGCCTATGCACAGTGAGCACCGGGGTGCCACTTGCAGTCACCTTCCTCTGTAGCCCTGCCTACCCGGAATACACAAAACCCTGTCTGGGACGGTGCTGGCACCGCCCCTGGCAGGAAACCCTTTGTCCTTGCCTCCTGCTCTGGGAGGACTCCCAGCAGCAGGAGGGCAGACTTGTGTCTCGGTGGCAGCATCCATTTTGTGGATGCTAAGGCTCTGTCTGACTTTAACCGGGGTTACAGGTTACATACATGTCGTGTCCCTCTAGAAGGGTGGAATGCTAACCCCGTCGCCAGAATTGGCGAGGGGTTAGTATTCCAATTCGTATGACACCTTACTCGACATGTTTTGATAAAGCGATACCAGAGTTGGCATATAACCGCGAGGATTATAATGCACTTAAGAGTATATGGTATGCGATATCATGGAAACGGCTAAGGGATGGATCCCTAAAGCCGCAGACAGGCCCAGCTCATGCCAGAGCACTATCTCACACGATTCCAAGCACTCTGCCTTCAGGATTGTCAAGGCCTGCCATAGGAGTGACTGATAGGAGATCTGTGTGTCCATTTTTAGGGTTAGATATAGGTATACTATATCTAAAGCAAAGGGTGATTACACCACCTTGCCCCAGCTGTCAAGCAGCCAGTTGTGTCAGATTTGGATGGCCAGCCAGGGGTGGCATAATACATGCTGCAGCCCCTGGTAGGTCCTGGGTACACCTAGGCCCTGGGTACCTAAGGTACACTGTACAGGGACTGATAAGGTGACTCAGTATCCAATTTAGATATGTACCTAAGGTACATGGAATCCATTTTACAGAGAGAGCAGTAGGCCTGGGGTCCTGAATAGCAGGGCCCCAGGTCAACTAAGTCAGAAAACCAGCAAAACACCAGGCAAAAAGTTGGGGGCAACCATAGTCAGGGATCTACCTTCCTACATAACCCCCCCCCCAAACGAAAGGAGATAAGGCTATCCTTGCCAGGTAAGCCTATATTGCCTGAGTGGCCATATAAGGAAGTACCAGCACTGGCATGGTTACCCCCTATCTCATGGTCCACTAAGCAATCCCTCACCCTAAGGGTATCTGAGGGTCTCCACCATAGGGAATCTCTACCTGTGGTGTGTTTTGGCAAAGGAAAAGGCTGGTGCTGAAATGGAGTGCTGAAGTGAGGCTCCACTAATTTTGGGCTCAGCTTCCTCCAATCATTTTCCACCATAGAGGCCTTTCTTTCCAAGACTGAGTTGTTTTGGGCTCTCAGGGTCAACCTCTGGCTACCTACCGCTGGAGGCTGAGTCCCTTTGTTTGGCTTACTGGAGGGACAGGTCAGGTTTGGGGCCCTCAGGTCCCAGGTTTGGCTGTGCCCAACAGTGTCCATCTGTGGGAGGTCCCTAACTAATTTTAAGGGGGATCCCTCAGGAGTTGATTTTATTTTCACTTGGCTAGGACTACTAGCTTCAGTGCCCTTAATCTGCTGATTGGGGAATTCTTTTGGACAGGGGGCCCTTTGGGGTCCAACACTGGCCTCCCTGACCTCTACAGCCCTGGGCTGACTGAGGCAGGGTAGAGAGGGGCAGGTTACCTGCTCCAGACTGGGTCCCACCTTGGAAGGGTCCACTGACATCAGGGGTTCTGCCAGGCTAGGCCTGACTACCTCTGTGGCAGTTTCTTCACAAGGGGTCAGATCAGTTCCCTGAGGAGGCTGACCCTTTCCTAAAGTCTGGTGGGAGGGAGATTTCTCTTCCTCCTCAATGCTCTCTGTCTGAGTGGAGTGATCCATAGTTTCAGGCTTCACAACACTATCGTCTGTCTGAGTTTGAGCTGTGGCCATCACAACTCTCCCAACCTTTTCAGGAGGGGGCTCAGTTTGGGTGTGGGCTGTGACCATCACAGCCTTGACAACCTGTTCTGGGAAGGAAGTTGTCTGAGATTGGGCTGTGACTGGCACAGCCCTCCTGACCTGTTCAGGGAGGATATCTTGGACTGGGGCTGTGGCTATCACTGCCCCACTAACCTTACCATGGATGTTTACCATTCTAAAATGGGTTTCTTGCTCTACTTCAGCCCAGGCTGAGAGCTCTAAATCATTCCCCAGTAGGCAATCTACAGGCAAGTTTGGTGACACTGCCACTCTCTTGTGGCCAGTGACACCTCCCCAGCTGAGATTGACCACTGCCATGGGATGATCTCTCTGTACTCCATCAATATTGGTCACCTGGTATGTGGCACCAGGTAAAAGTTGCCTTGAGGGGACTAGACTCTCAGTCACCATAGTGATGCTAGCCCCTGTATCTCTATAGGCCTCAACTTTTATACCATTGATGAGGGGCTCCTGTCTGTACTTGCCCAAAGTGTTGGGACAAGTTGTGAAGTTGGCAAACCCTATGCCAGTCTCACAGACAAGAGTATCTAAGTTTGGGACCTGGTTAGGCCAGAGTCCCCAGGAACTCCCAAAGTAAATGCACCCAAATTCTTGGGGGCACTCCCACCACCTGGGGGATTACTACTAATAGTAACAGGAGGTTTGGGAATGTTACTTGGGGGTATGTTCTCCTTATTGTTATTCTTTGGGCAACTGCTGTCAGTTTTCAAATGACCCACCTGTTTACAGGGATAACAATAAGGTTTCTTCTGGGTATTAGAAGGATTCTGGGACCCACCCCCCTCAGAGGATTTTTGGGGCCCTGATGTGGTTTGATCTGGAGATTTATTCCCACCCTTCTCTTGAGGCTTGGTTGATTCCTTTTTCTGGTCACCACCTTGGTTCTTGGGCCTAATCCTGGTTCTGACCCATTTGTCTGCCCTCTTACCCAATTCTTGTGGAGAGGTCAGATCAGAGTCTACCAGGTGCTGGTGTAATAACTGGTTCTGACAATTATTTAAGACTTGCTCTCTCATAATAAGATTATATAATCCTGTGAAGTCAGTAACCTTGCTACCCAGTAGCCAGCCTTCCAAAGCCTTAGTGGCACAATCAACAAAGTCAGACCAGTCCTGAGACTGAGTTTTCTGGGTGTCTCTGAACAGCAACCTGTACTGCTCAGTGGTTAAGCCAAACCCATCAATCAGTGCATTTTTCAGGACCTGGTAATTGTTAGCATCCTCAACTCTAGTAGTGAGGAGCTTATCTCTACCTTTGCCATCAAAGGAGAGCCACAGTATAGCTGCCCACTGACTTTGGGGGGATGCACTGGACAGTTCAGGCCCTCTCCAAAGCAGCCATCCATTTCTGGATGTCATCCCCTTGCTTAAAGGGGGGCACTATTTTTGTCAGGTGTTTAGTATCTAAACCCTTCTCTTTTTCTCTTGGGAGATTGCTGCCACCAGTGGGAGCTAACCCACTCATCTGCTGCTCTCTAGCCAAGGCAAGCTTCTCTTTGGCCAGGGCAATTTCTTCCCTTTCAATCCTCAGAGTAGCCTGTCTCATCCTAGCTTCATGCTCCATTCTCTGAGGGGAAGTCAATCTCCTCTGGGGAGAGTTCCTTCTCCTCTGAGAAGAGGCATTAGAGTGCAGAGATCTATTGGAGTCCCTAGAAAGAGATCTATCTCTCCTAACTCCAAGGTTAGGCCTACTTAGGGTCAGTACTGGGGGTCCCCCAGATCCTAGCCCAAGCAAGTCTAAGTTGGCCCTAGTTAGCCTTCTGACTACCTCAAGACCTTTGTCTACCTCGTCCCCAGAGAGTTCCTCTTGATCCTCCTCCTCAACTGCATTGGCAATGTTGGGGAGGTCTGGATCCCCAGAGGTACCCTCTAAGGCTGGCATATTCCCATCTAGCTGAGAAAGCTTTCTCGCATCATAAGTCTCTAAGAGACCTATTAAAAAGGGAATGGTGGGGTTAGACCCCTGTTTCAGTTTCCTGGAGGTACACACTTGTCTCATCTCCTGAAAACTGAGAGCTGCATATCTTGATTTGACCTCCTGACGTAACAAGCATATTTCAGGGGCACCTTAACACCTCAGTAAAGGCCCTTACTTCAGTCAGTCAATTACTTTATTCAATACTTATAATATAAGATCATAAAAGTGCAGTTGAATACTATTTAAAAACAACAAAATACAGATAAATACAATTTAAAAATCATCAATCAATCAGTACAAAAAGAATGCTATACATATCAGCATGGAAGTAGAAGTAACAAAGTAAAAGCAATGATAATTATTTAAAAATTCATTCAGTGGTGTTGTGCTGCCGCCTGATCTTCCACGATTGACTGAAAAAAGACACCACTGATAAGCAAACCAAGTGGTTAGGCAGGGATTGTAAAAAGAACATTGCTACACAACATTGTTTGAAACGAAATTTGCACATCAGGGGGAGAATACATCTTTTACGAGGGTCCCTATAAAAGTTTCAGAAGAAAAAAATATGTAAATTTGGTTATGCAGAAGAACTGTCACAGGGACAGAAGGGCAAGTCATTTATAGAATAGATACCTGCAGGGTGTGCCAACATGCACAGTATAAGATTTACTCGGAATCTAATTAGAAAGAATCTATGACGCACAGTGGACACTGTAAATAGGTATGACTTTATCCCTTCCTGTGGCTTCGGACCTTCGAGATACAGTTTCACCAATACCTTTGTACAGTTTGTTTGTAATCTGGCATCTGCTCTTTGTTTAAAAAAACTGGCTTTTACCTCCCGCCTTGAGATTCTCATGCAATCCCTGGGGGTAGTAAATAGGTGCTCCAAACCTAAAGCGGAGAAGGTAGATTTGATATAGTTAGTGGAGAAGTGTGGCTCAGGGGTTAGAGGCGGCAGACCCGGAAGCTGAGATCGGTCCTGGACCAGGGTTCAATTCCCCGCCACGGCGGGTCTTGGACTAAAAATTCCACGGACTCGATAATTCTCGCCCCGGTGCCTCCTTGACTCACGGGTTCACACTCTGCGACTCTGGGCAATAGCTTGCTTAATCTCCACAACGGCCCCTCGCGGCGGGATGCCTGACTTTCACCTTGTGGATACCCTGCTATCTCACAGGGGAATATCAGGACGGGTTCCCTAAGCAAGCGCCGGGACACCCACTGCGGGTAGCCGTGCGCTATATTATTATTATTATTATTATTATTATTATTTATTTTTATAAAGCGCGATAGTCACCCGGAGGTATCCCAGCGCTAAAGAACCATGAATTCACCAGGTCGAAGGGGGAGAACTAAGCAGAGAAAAAAAGGGAGGGGGAGTACAGATTTAGGGAAAAAGATGGGTTTTTAACAGTTTCCTGAAGCGCAGGTATTGAGGTTCAAGACGTAAATTACGGGGAAGTGAGTTCCAAAGGCGGGAGGCTTGTACTGAGAAACGTCTACCTCCTGCTCGGGTTTTCCTGAATCTAGGGATGTTGGAAAAATTTTCTGCATTGGAGCGGAGGGACCTAGAGTTCCTATAGGGAGTGATGATGTTACTGAGAACAGGAGGGCCTTGATTCTGCAGCGTTTTATGAACAAGACATAGGGCTTTGAATTTGACTCTCTCCCTTATGGGGAGCCAATGGAGGAGTTTAAGAGCGGGCTTGGCAGATGATCTAGCCGGGGTGTTAGTGATGATCCGGGCAGCCGTGTTCTGAATTATCTGCAGTCTGGTGAGGGTCGCTTCGGGGGCACCCATGTAAATCACATTGCTATAGTCCAATCTCGATATGATGAGACCTTGGACTAAAAGTTTTTGGGATTTAGGGGGAAGAAGGGGCAGAACTTTCCTCAGAGATTTTAAGAGGCCGAAGCAGGTCCCTGCCACCTTCTTTGATTGTGAGGTAAAGGAGAGATCGGAATCGATCCACACACCCAAACTTTTCACCTCTTTTTTTGGATCAGGGGGTGGACCCAAACAGGCTGGCCAGCTGTCCAGGGGAAGTGAGGCTCCTTCCGGGCCTAGTATAAGGACCTCGGTTTTTGTCCCGTTGAGTTTTAAGGCTGATCTGTTCATCCAATGATGGACCTGCATAAGGCAGTTGAACAGATCAGCTTTCTGTTGCTTGGGATGGGATAGAGACACCACAAGTTGAGTGTCGTCGGCGTAGCTGACGACGCTCACTCCGAAAGGGATGATAACCTCCTCCAATGTGGACATATAGATATTAAATAAAGTGGGACTCAGGGAGGAGCCCTGAGGCACACCACATTGGAGGGGCATTTCGGAGGAGCGGGCGTTCTTTTCCCAGATCTGGTAGGACCGTTGGGCCAGGAAGGATGAAAGCCAGGATAGGGCTGTACCTTTCACTCCCACCCCAGCCAATCTTTTGATAAGAAGTTGGTGGTCAACTGTATCGAACGCTGCACTAAGGTCGAGGAGGATCACTGCCACTGATCCTCCCCCATCCAATAGTGCTCTTGCCTCCTCTACAGCAGCCAAAAGGGCGATATCCGTGCCCTGTCCAGGTCGGAAACCTGTCTGGGAGCTTTTTAATTTATTATTGGCCTCTAGGAACTGAGAAAGTCTCCTATTGACCAATTTTTCTGCGACCTTGCTCACCCCCGGCAGTAGGGAGATAGGTCGGTAATTAGTTAGGTTCTCGGGGTCCAGTGTAGGTTTCTTCAGCAGGGCTTTCACCACCGCCTTCTTCCAACTTAAGGGTACGGTTCCTTGTTGGAGTGAGGTGTTAATCAGGTGGGTAAGGGAGGGGATGATGGTGGGGGCTACCTCTTTAAGGATACGGAGGGGAGCAGGGTCGCTAGGGGAGCCGCTCTTCATAGAGTTGAACACATTACTCACCTCGTCTGCCGTGACCTGGCCCCACGTGGACAGGCAGGTGGTGGTGTGTGGACAAGTGATATTTTCCTCAGGGCTGGAGGGGGGAATAGATTCCAGAATTAGTCTAATTTTGTCGTGGAAGAAATTGGCTAGTTTCTGGCATTTCTCCAGATCGGCTTTAGGATCGGCCGTGGGTCCCGTTCCTTGTCCTTGGGGTTTAGACAGCTCTTTAAGGATTGCGTATGCTTCCTTACTGGAGCAGCCTGCTTTCTCTATTCTCTCCTGAAAAAACATGCTTTTGGTTTTATGAATGGCAGTTTTATAGTTCAGGAGAGAAATAGAGTAGAGGTTCTTGTTGGTCGATGTTTTGTCGCGCCTCCAGGAGCGTTCGGTTTTTTTACACTCTTGACGTAGAGTTTTAAGCTCAGTAGTGTACCATAGAGCTGGTGATATTCTTTTAGGTTGTTTCCGAGTGGTAGTTATCGGGAGCAATGTATCCAGAGAAGAAGTGATCCAGTTGCTGAATTGACTGTCAGCTATATTGGGATCAGATGAGAGCGCAGGGGTGGACTCTGCAAGAGAGGTAGCCCAAGTCTCCGGGGATAGTTTGCGCCATTGTCGGTCGGTGACTTGGATTTTAGGGATCGAGTCAGTGGAAGTGGGGATTTCCCAAGAAAAGGGTACCAAAAAGTGGTCAGTCCAGGGTAAGGTCACCGGTGGGTTAGTAGTCATAGTTGCTATGTTGGTGAGGATCGGGTCCAATAGATGGCCTTTCTCATGGGTGGGCTCTTTATTCACTAGACGGATGTCTAGAGATGTTAAGTCGCTCCTAATGTCCGATGCTGCTCGATCCGTGGGGTCCAAGAAATGAAAATTCAGGTCACCTAATATAAGGAAATTGGGGGCAGAGGAAGCTAGTTGTGAACCGGATTCAACAACAGCATTGATGAAATTACCCGGGGCCCCTGGCGGGCGGTAAATAAGAAGCCCTGCCAGGGTAAGGGCTGGGGCGACTTGGATGGAAAATTGGCCGCTCTCACAGTCCTCAATACCAGCATTGGTCATACGGCAGGTAAATTGTTCCCTGTGGATTATGGCTATCCCGCCTCCTCTCCCTCTGGGTCTATTAAGTGTTTGACAGATATACCCGGTGGGAAGGGCCGTGACAACATCCGAATCGGTATTGTCAGAAAGCCATGTTTCTGTTATGAACAAAAGGTCAAGCTCCTGGTTCTGAATTAGGAGGTTCATTTCGGTGGCATGTTTGGGGAGGGAACGGCAATTAAGAAGTCCTAGTCTCAGGACGATGGTGGGTGGTTTCAGGATAGAAGTCAGATTGCATTGTGAACAGGTCAAGAATGTCTTACCTGCAGTCAGTGAGTGGTGGCAGGCCAAGGTATTCTTAGGTCGTAAGTTGTATAAGGTATCAGCTGTATACATTATTCGATCCTGAGGGGTACCGGACATAGTAACCGGGCCTAGGGCCTTCTGGGCCCGGACGGGC
Organism: Lissotriton helveticus; assembly: GCF_964261635.1. Lineage (NCBI taxonomy): Eukaryota > Metazoa > Chordata > Amphibia > Caudata > Salamandridae > Lissotriton > Lissotriton helveticus. The sequence continues at coordinate 18,529,754 of NC_136068.1, read as the reverse complement.
CCAGACGGGCTTGCCTTTGGCGCGCCTTCGGCGCGCAAACGGCGCGCCCGCTGCGCCCGTCCGCTGCGCGTACGGTATTGACACATCCCTTATAGGAGGGAGAAGGGGGAGGAAGGGGGGCGTGGCCTCCAAGGGGGCGTGGCCTATCAGCACGCCGGCAATGGCGCCGTGGACGATTTTCGTGAGCCCGCTGACAGCGTGAGGCAGCTGTGCGGTGTGCTTTCCAGGACCGAGTCCCGTGAAGCCAGGTGAGTACCTATCTACATTTACATTTACATTTACATATATGAACTCCGTGGAATTCTATGTACATTTTCCATGGATAAACAATCTTCAATTTGGTTTTGGGTAGTCTGAATAGACTCCCTTCTCCATATGGAGTGCCACAAAATTATTGGTGCCACAGAGATTGTATCAGACAGATATGGGACCTCCAAATCTGTGTGGGTATTAAAGTTGGAACAGCTTATGGGAAGGCCCATTAGCTTTTTCCCAAAGGTGTCCTCTATCACTTGGAGGAGAGATGGATTATTATGACCCCATATACCTGCCCCGTAAGTTGCTACCGACACTGATTTGGCTGCGTAAACCTTTCTCACCATATCGATAGGCTTCGCCCTCAGTTTTTTAATAAAGGAATGGAGAGCGATGATACTTCTCTCTAATGATAACCCCCTAGTGGCACGCATGCGCGACCATGATAACTGCATACCAAATGTTACACCCAGGTACGAAAAGGTATCTGTGTGAGCTATTTTTTTGCCAGAAATATAAAAACTTGGGACCTTCCTATTCTTCCTTCCAGGGATTAGAATGAAGGATTTTGACTCATTTTTTTTCAGCCCTAGTTTTTCCATATAGTGTCGTGTATTTCTATAGGTTCTGAATCAGTCCCCCTATTCCTGACCCTATTCTGGTTAAACTAACTATCAAGTTAACTAACAGTCAGCCCATGAGGCAAGAAAACCCCCATGATGCAGATACCGTTATCTGACGCAGTCACACTCCGGCACAGGAACGTGTTATCTGATTAGGTCATAACGCTTGAGATCTAATTAGACAAGCGACATTCCTCCAGCCCCTGATAAGGCATACGACGTTCTCATAACAAATCAAACCTATGACAACCTGGAAAATCCGTGCGGCCATTGTTTTGATTTCACAGAGAACTTTAGTAAAGAATGTGCTAACGAGCAAGTCGTATGACATCTTTATTGACGTATCTATGTCCATCCTTACGTCAATCTCGGCACCTTTAAGGTATAAATATTGCCGACCTTGCCCTATGCAAACACACGCGTGGTGACAAGACGGAGCAGCCATACTTGCCGAAGCCGAGAGCAGAAGCAGACCCAGCTGGCAGCAGCCCCGCCTTCCTGACGCGCTGAGAGACGCGCTGCTATCTCAAGCCGAGAGACCCAGCACCGGCGCTTCTGGGCAGCCCTCGCAGGCAGCCTGGAATATCGAGAGCAGAGAAAGAGATACCATTCCTCATTCATCCTAACTTCCAGGTACAGAAATGAATAACCCCTCACAGAGAATTCCTTAGTTATTCACTTGGCAAAAACAAACTTAACTTAAACTGTAACTTTCTATTCCCGCCCACGCATTAGACTTAGGTCAGGTACACGGGGTAGGCGTATTTAGAAACACCAGTTGAGTACGTTTAGTCAAATGTATATGTGTATGTAAATATATTTTAATCATTTTAAACATCATATGGCTCAGAAACCATATCAATGTTTTTACAGTATTATTTTATACTATTGCTTTTAATGTATGCACTTTACTTAACTATAAGTATTGCAATAATATCGATCCATTTCTCTTGTACGAGAAAAGAGACTGATCAATAAATAACACCTTTTTATTGAACACGCCCGTCTCTTCCTTTTCTCTACATTCTGATGAGACTAAGAATGCACGTACTGACTGAGTAAAATAATTGCCTTGTGCTCACACGACTCTTGAGATTGACTCTTGATTAGGGGAGAGCAAAGTTGTCATGTTCTATGGTTGTCAGAAACTAAATCCCTTCTTGTCTAATCAGGGAAGTTAATCCTTCCTTGAACATTCGAGAAAGTTTCTAGCGAACTCTGAGCTTAGCTGGCAAACCCAAAAATTAAGTCTAGTATCGACAGTAGTAGACCTAGTTAACGTCTGGCCTAGGCCTTTACTGCTGTAGGTACTATTCCAATGTGCAGAGCCTATTGGGAAAATAGGAGCTACACTACATGGCGCCCAACGCGTTTGGAAAGGGCGATAAAACTAACGTAAGACATTTAGAGTAACTCAGTCGTGCTTTCTCACTCAGACCCCTTTTCCCATTATACTCCAAAGACGTCTGGAGTGGGTGAAAGGTTATATCCTCCAAAACCTCGCAGGAGGGAACTCCTATGTAAGGTTCTTGGTATAGTCAACGTTGAAGGATACACCGTTCCAAAATATTGTGCATCTAATCTTTGTTCCATAAGAAACCTGATCTGCAAACAAAAGACATAAGCTTCCTGTCGGTAAAATGGCAGAGAGTGATGATGAAAGAGAGGCAGTTAGATTAGCAACTGAACTCGCAGATGCTGATGCTACCATGCAAGCAGCAGACGCGGATATAATACTCATTCCGGTCATCAAAAGGAGATCTATAACCTTAAAACTTATAGAAAATGGACTGACACCTAGAGGTGGCACAGTCATATTCGTAATTGAGGCACACGAATATCGGCAGACAGAGGTATACTATTCATGGATACATTTTCCAGCAGCAAATGCTGTAACAAAGTACTTCCACTATTACAAAATAGAGGAACCTCCTAATGAGTACACTCCTTTCGAGGAGGTGGAAGTACCACTCAAATTCCAAGAGCATTTGCTCTTATTTGATGGCGCCCTAAAACATAATAATCACATTACAAGGCTAGGTCCTTTAGGAAGACCAGGAGCAACGTGGCCGGTCTTAGCCGGATACACACCACATCCAGACATCGAAAGAATGCCTGCAGCAGAGCTATTAATACAGCTAAAACAACTACTAAAAATTCATAGACAATTAGTTCAGTATGTAATGCGGACTTCAACAATTCAGCCAGCGATTAAACTTCCACAGCTGACCCCTCACCAGGGGAACACAAATAAAATCACACCACAGAACATCCAATCCTGCCTAGGTAAAGTTCCAACTAAACGGGAACAAATACCATTCTGGTTGGCACAGAAAATCACCCAAATAGAGGCGGTGTTTCCTGACACCACCCCGCTGGAAAAACACAGGATTCTGACTATATGTCTCCCAATGGGAATCGCACCACACATTGAGGACTGTGACACTTGGGGTACAGTCTTTGCTTCCATCTACACAAAAACGCACGGTGTTCCATCCATTGCGGTAATACCAGATGTGCTAAAACAAATTCAAGATGAATACGGTCCAGAACCTGCTTTAACTCTTGGTATGAAATTACTAAAAGACTTCAAGCAGGTCTCGGCTATATTATTAGCCAACATAAAAGGTGAAGCAGCAAACGTGGCGATCCGCCAGAGGTTAAAAGAGACAGATATAGCAGACCAACCAGCTGAAATTGCCAGAATCATAGAAAAATCCTATGAAGAACTAGGCAGAGATAGTCTAGGTGGAATACCAGTAAAACCGCAACTGACTACAAGTCCAGAAAAAATATTTTTTAATAATAATAATTCACCAAAAAAGAACTGGGATGGAAATAAACAATCCAATCCTAAAGAAAAGAAATTCCAGTCCAGAGGAAGGTCTCCGAGGCGAAGAGAGAAATCTCCAAACCAAAGACAGAGGTCACCACAGAGTGACCCCTCTGGGAATAGATATAACCTTAGAAATAGGGATAATATTAAAAAACCTGATAGATATCAAGACATTGATACACGTCCCTCTCAATCTTTTCAGAATTCCTCGCAGAAATCGGAAAGAAGAGGACGATCAGAAGAGCACGCCAAGTCCAAAGACAAGGAACCTGCTCAGCAAAAAAAGAAATTACAATTTCCAAAAAAGAAGGTAGCCAGTATCAAGGTAGTTAACAATGCCGAGAATACTGAGGACACAACTGAAAAACGGAGAGTGGGCTCAGACAATGCTAGACAGCGCAGCAGAGGTGAGCATAGCTCGCAAAGTCCTTATGAATCATCTGGAGACAGTGGACACGAATGAATACCTTCAAGTGGAAACTGCAGACACCAGAGTTAGCAAGCCCCACAAAATATACGAGATAACATTACGTATAGAGGGAGATAAGACTAGGAAAATAAGGGGACTATTTTGGGATAACCTCTCCAAAGGCTATGACATCCTTCTAGCTGAAAAAGACTGGCCACCAGAGTTTGTCAGGGAGTGCCCTCATGGCGAAGAAGTAATTATGCCTGCCTTCTCGAATCAAATACCGATTCATAAAAAATACACACTTGCTAGAAAGTGGGCAGTGGCCTTAGCACCTGCTTTATATAAAAATCATGTAGGATGGGATGAGGATTCTCCTCCTCACAAAATCCAGTTAAAATCACAACCAACTGCACAAAGGCAGTACCCAATTAAGCAAGAAGCTAAAAAACAAGTAAATGAAATACTAGATCAGCTAGAATACCAGGGGGTGATTGAAACTTGCACCTCACAAATGAACAATCCTTTGTTTCCGGTCTCCAAACCAGACAATTCGTACCGTCTAGTTTTGGATTACCGACACCTTAACACATGTTGCAAAACCTTTGCAGTACAAAACTCACACAGTGCTGCACTAATGAATAACATAGTGCGCAAAAAATACAAAACAACCTTGGACATCTCCAATGGATTCTTTTGTCAAAACATAGCACCAGAGAGCAGATATTTAACTGCATTCTCAGTAAATGGCACTCAAAAACAATTCTGTCGGTTAGCCCAGGGGTACAAGAACAGCCCGGGGGTATTCTCAGCGAGAGTAACAGAATTACTACAACTATATGATGATGAAGCATTATCTTATGTTGATGACATTTACCTAACAGATGATGATTTGGAGACTCACTTGAAAAGAGTGAACACCATAATACTTGGGTTCGCTGCAGAGGGTTACAAATTCAACTTCAAAAAATCCAGAATTGCCCATCTAAAAATTCTATACGAAGGATATGAATTATCAAGTATAGCCTGGTTGACAATTTTTTAAGAACTAGAAGAATTAAAAAATCTAAAATATGAAAAGACGTATCCTCTGCCAATCGACATTCTGCCTCTACGACATTACGCCTGTGTAATCTATACAGACGGACATGCTCAACCCTCCGTTTGGGGAGAACATGCATACAACCCCACATGTGAGATTACAAAAGAAGTGTGGCGCGGAGGTATATTAAAACCTCTATTAACAAAATCACACTCAGTAGAAACTAATTCAGAACTACAAACTGAAATAATAGCTTTGAAAATGGCGCTAGATAATGCGGATCGCGAATTCCCGACGCTTATAGTGTCAGATTCATATTACTGCGTCAAAGCATATAACAAGGATTTGCAGACATGGATTCAGAACGGTTACAAAGATGACACAGATGCATCAATAAAGCAGAGACTGCTCTGGGAACAAGTAGCTCTTTTGAAAAAAGAACTACCAAAGACTCACGTGACTCACTCACTGAGTCATCAACGTGATGGCGTTCACGTTGTAGGGAATTCATTGGCTGAAACAGCCGCAGCGGCAGCCACTAAATCGGCTCCCGTAGATCGAAAAAAGCGTACATTAAAATACATTGACGGTGAAACAATGCTGGCGGTGAAAACGTCATCAAAAGGCGACTGCTCAGCGTTACCGATCAACTATCCACTCAATTATACATACATAATCGATGCAAACTCCGTCCCTTTTGCTCGAATCCCTGGAGTGGGGGATAGAGTGATTCCAAACATGGACAGGAGAAACTTGTTAATCGCAGACGCACACATGGGCGAGGGTCACAGACACCTTAAATTAAAAGATTCTCTGGAAGAATTACAATCACGGTACTGGTGGCCAGGCATGAGCCTGCACTACACCATGTTTGTAAAAAACTGCCCAAACTGCAACAGAGATCGCAGTGGGGAGAGAAGCAGTTTAATACCTCGTCGTATCAAGGCAGATAATATTACCAGCAAAAGGAATGGCTTGCGATTAACATATACAGGCTAGTTTCCACTTATAATGTAGATCACCAGCACTCGGCTGACGTCCGGACTATTATACAAGATTTGCGAGTCTAAATGGCATATACGCTAAGAGCATGCTACGTTCGACCATTGTTTTCACTCAGGCAATCCAGCCTGGGGGGGAAACATGGCCAAATGAGCACAGCCCAGCGGGAATCTTCTCACTTCCTTCCTGAGGGTACGGGATGGTGTAAAGAAAAAACCAAGGCAGAAAGCAATCTATAATGGAAAGGATATTAGGTTCGGGAGCTGGGTGGGTCAAACATCTAATAAGTGTCCAACGTAGTCTAAATAACTTGCCAAGAAATTCTCTGAAGGGATTCAGTCCGTACGAATTATTATTCGGAACTAGGATGTTGATCTCTGACCTTGATAGTCAGACTTCAGTGGTAATAGAAAAAACCTTTGATGTCAAAGACCGTTTGGCTATTTTGCAGGACTTAAACAAAACAAGAAAAGACCTGAGCAACATACAGTTGAAACAACAGCCAACAACCACTGAAGAATCACCACCTGTCCCAGCAAGACCTGTCTGGATTCCAAAAGTCGGGGATCTAGTCAGGGAGAAGATCGCGGTAAAGAAGGAATTTGGGCCTTCTTACAGAAAAGCAGTTCCTGTCTTGTCTGTCAACGGGACAAGATCAGTTGTACTACCGCCACTTGCTGGAAAAAAGGAGAACCGAGTTGTATCCATCGACCTGGTAAAACCACAACATGTGGCCGATAACAAACAGTAGGCCAAGTGGACTCCCAATAAGTAGCAGAACACCAAGGTTTGCTACCAGCACAGAGGTCCTATCAAAAAGGCTCATCACATTCGAAACGCCTGCAGAAGAACAAGAAGGACTATGCAACAATGCAATAGAACTAAGACCTCTGAAAACCCAAATAGAGACATTTAGCAGAGACACACCAATCTATACTGAAGTACCAAGTGAAAATGCAAGGAACAAAAATCCTGAAGCAATTGGAACAATTGACAGAACTGCATCCGGGTACTTCATCAACTTCGATGATTCCTCTGACGGCTTCAGTGAATCAAAGACACAGCCATCATCAAAATCCTTTAAAAACAAAGCTAAGGAACTTTTGAAACATCTGAAAGAAACATATCTGGTCTCTCCATGGATTGAATTTTGGGTGGGTTTTGGTGCATTTATCCTCATACTTTGGCTCATCATGGTATTTACTTTGGGACGCTTCATTGAGGGAAAATATGCTAAAATGGACACAGCAAGTCAGAACATCAACTTGGTCCTCAAACCACACACATCTTCACACGTCGAGAAAAGAGAACTTTCTTCAGAACTTTCTTCAGCCAACTTCACAGCCAATCCGATACCTGGTGGGGTAGCCTGGGACAACACTGACCATGAAATTTATGGTCCGGTCGAGATCCTGAAATATCCACACCAAATCAAGATCTCTTTGAGTGACTTTGCAAAACCAAACTCATTTGCTGATGATTGGGACTTCGAGAGTATTAACAACATGATGTCTGACTTAGTAATGTCTGCTAAATTTACAAAACATGATTATTTGCAAGGTTCTACAAATTATGATAGTATGTATTGCTATAACCATTATGGTAACCATTTTTTGCATAAATCTGCACAACCTAGAAATGTTTTAAATTATAATCAATGGGAACATTGCGCTACACCTCCAAAAGGGAGCTCTAGAACCGTGTATGACAAATATTCATATTTTTCAGGTTTTAACATAAGTAATGCTGAAACATTTTATTTTAAATTGTCAAACAAGACAGGGATGAAAACCATGATAACCAACACAAAATTGATATATTCAGATTCATTCTTTGAAAAAATGAATACATTTGGATTTGATTATTGGGACAAAAATGTTGATTTGAAAAGTGTTTGGGGTACAAAAGAATGGCAAGTACAGGGTTTAGAAGCTTTGTCTAGAGCCTGCATGATCCCAGAACAAATGATATTTTTAAATGACACTGTTCAACAAACCACCTGTCCTGGCTTAGCCAAAATCAAAGATTTAAATAATCCGTCTATTCCAAAGCCAACAATGTTTAGCAATAACTCTGATACAGATGAAGAGATAGACGTAAACCATATATTAAACAAAAACAGAACACATCCTGATTGGAAACAATGGTTGATCTGGCCCACAGATACAAATTACTGTCAAGATAGATTCCTGAATAAAACACAGGGTTTCAAAATGACCAGGCCAGACCCTAGATATCCCCAAAGACATCACCCAGGGATAATAACAACCTACAGTGTGGGCAAATTATGCCTTCAATGGCTACAAACTTCCACACTGCCTGAAATTAAGCAACACCTAACTTTACTTACTGATGGTGCTGACTTGCGTGATTTCATACTGGGACCACGCAAACAGCGTCAAAAGCGTTTCATAGCAGCCTCTGTATATGCAGCATACAATGAGGCCTGGAAGGTTACTCAAATTGAGACAGCAGAAAGAATACGGGAAATTGACCGTATTAATTTGGAAAAATCACTTTCTGTAGTGGACAATGGGTTAATGACTCTGTCCTCCAGAATTTTTTCATTGGACAGCATTGTGTCTTCAGCAATCGATATATTATCGCAAGACTTACTGTTATTACAACATGGTCAGTCACAATTGCGTTCTATTGTACAGCTTGGCTGGACGTTACAAAATCTGCGTTCAGGCTATGTGCCTTGGCGTTTAATCAACACAACGTCACTATTCCAAATCTTTAACCTTACTGATAGACAAATCGGTATGGCGCAAAAGGGTGCTGATTATACAATCTTGAGCATTGAAAAACTAGAAAGATTACCAATGACAATGTCAGAACGACCTGTCAGTGAATGGATAATACACGGAATCATAAATATTCCAATCTCAACCTTCAGGTTTCAATACTGCCAAAAATATATACAGGCTGGCATGTACGAGAAATTGGGAAAGGGGTACCTTAAAACAACTTGGAACCTGCCCTATTCACATGCATGTGTCAGTAATAAAGGACAGAAAGTGTTTCTTAGTGGCAACAATTGTGCTATGTCACTAAGCGGCACGCTTCTGTGTAACGGAATTAGTTTGCATGGAGCCTGTGAAGGGAATTCATACAACCTTTCATGTCACCAGCAAGGCGCACCTGCAACTGAAATAGAACCATTCTTTCAAAGACTCTATAATGGGAGTTACATTCTTATTGTAGACCGCAGATGTTGTAGTCTTAGGCCCGGGACTCCTTATCTAGTCACTACGACGGCGAAGGTCAAGTGCTGTGGACGCTCTTTATTCCCCAGCTCCTTTCCAGACAGGGAGGCAAGGGCATGGCCCAGTTTGAAAATTACTTCTATTCGAATAGACACTTTAAGCAGAATGAAAACAGTGCTTCTTCAGACGCCTACAAGGCTCACGTCATCAAAAGAAACGTATGATCTACAAGTCGCAAGGACGACTGCAGAGATACATACATTATTATCAACTAATTCCCCCGTACATTTCGCGGAAATCCTATGCGAAATCTTAAATATTTCTGATACCACTGGGGTCTCAAAGGTATTTAAGACAGTATTTTCGATGGCATTAACACCATTCAAAGCCATACTGGGTATTTTTCCAGATTTCGTCCATTCGATTTTTGGCGGACTTCCCCTGATCCTGGGACTAATTGCAGGAATCCTATTCCTAGTCCTTATTTTTCGTTATGGCAACCCATGTCACAGATCAAACTCTCGCGACAATGGAAGATACGATCCTAGCCATTGGATACCGGGACCGGATGTCAAAAATCCTGGGACTCTCCCGGCCTAGAGACCTGAACATGACTTGGTTTCTATCATTTCGACCAATGTGGCAAAGGTGTGTTTTACCTGTACTAAGGTGTCTGCTATGCGGAGAAGAATGCGTGTTAGACACCTGTCTGACGCTACAATCGGATGCGCCGGTGGCTGCAGATACACTGTTGGTTCCTACCAAGGTTCACGCTTTGTGCTGCCCTCAAAGGCTGCCAATCCTGATGACGGCATTCCTGGAATCTTCACCACTGCGATTGAAGAGTAGTGAAGTTCAAGATGAAAGCAGCATCGAACAGGTACGACCTTCTGTCAGCAATGCGAATCAGAATGTCAATGGAGACAATCATGCGCACGAATGCATGGTTACACCTATTTCCGACTTAGTGGAACTTTCCCATGAAGCTGTTGACAGTTTTTTCGTAAGCCTGAATGATATGATGTTCTCTCCAGAACAGAAATAGAGACTTTTGAGTAAACTCGCACACGGCGTTCCCTGAATTCGGCCTTCAACTTTAAAAATAAAGTCAAATGAACAATTTCACTCCAGTTCACGGACAGCAATTTTTTCAGCATGCCCCTTAAAATATTTTTCTACATATTTTTTCCCGAGACACTGATCTTCTGCTTAAAGTAAGAAACTATTCCTAGAGAACTAAAATTTCTATTTTTAGATACTTTATAGACTTTAGCTGCCCGCTGGTATGTTCACAAATATTTTATTATGTGATGAAATGGTCTCGGACTTCCTTTCTGTATAGCCATATTAAGAGCCATTTCATGTGTATTTCTCATATACCGATAAGCAATAATGCATAAAAATGCGTGTTTACTTTTGCATTTAATTCATAGCTTAAGTGCATACAATATATATGACTGCAATTTTTCAGTATATTTGAAAATTTCGAAATGCATTTATGTATTTTGGGGTGGTAAGGTATACACTATACTCTATAGTATGTTGTACTATGTTATACTATGCATAGATTAGTAGATATGACCATAGTTAGCGTGGAGTGGGTGTCGTGTATTTCTATAGGTTCTGAATCAGTCCCCCTATTCCTGACCCTATTCTGGTTAAACTAACTATCAAGTTAACTAACAGTCAGCCCATGAGGCAAGAAAACCCCCATGATGCAGATACCGTTATCTGACGCAGTCACACTCCGGCACAGGAACGTGTTATCTGATTAGGTCATAACGCTTGAGATCTAATTAGACAAGCGACATTCCTCCAGCCCCTGATAAGGCATACGACGTTCTCATAACAAATCAAACCTATGACAACCTGGAAAATCCGTGCGGCCATTGTTTTGATTTCACAGAGAACTTTAGTAAAGAATGTGCTAACGAGCAAGTCGTATGACATCTTTATTGACGTATCTATGTCCATCCTTACGTCAATCTCGGCACCTTTAAGGTATAAATATTGCCGACCTTGCCCTATGCAAACACACGCGTGGTGACAAGACGGAGCAGCCATACTTGCCGAAGCCGAGAGCAGAAGCAGACCCCGCTGGCAGCAGCCCCGCTGAGAGACGCGCTGCTATCTCAAGCCGAGAGACCCAGCACCGGCGCTTCTGGGCAGCCCTCGCATGCAGCCTGGAATATCGAGAGCAGAGAAAGAGATACCATTCCTCATTCATCCTAACTTCCAGGTACAGAACTGAATAACCCCTCACAGAGAATTCCTTAGTTATTCACTTGGCAAAAACAAACTTAACTTAAACTGTAACTTTCTATTCCCGCCCACGCATTAGACTTAGGTCAGGTACACGGGGTAGGCGTATTTAGAAACACCAGTTGAGTACGTTTAGTCAAATGTATATGTGTATGTAAATATATTTTAATCATTTTAAACATCATATGGCTCAGAAACCATATCAATGTTTTTACAGTATTATTTTATACTATTGCTTTTAATGTATGCACTTTACTTAACTATAAGTATTGCAATAATATCGATCCATTTCTCTTGTACGAGAAAAGAGACTGATCAATAAATAACACCTTTTTATTGAACACGCCCGTCTCTTCCTTTTCTCTACATTCTGATGAGACTAAGAATGCACGTACTGACTGAGTAAAATAATTGCCTTGTGCTCACACGACTCTTGAGATTGACTCTTGATTAGGGGAGAGCAAAGTTGTCATGTTCTATGGTTGTCAGAAACGAAATCCCTTCTTGTCTAATCAGGGAAGTTAATCCTTCCTTGAACATTCGAGAAAGTTTCTAGCGAACTCTGAGCTTAGCTGGCAAACCCAAAAATTAAGTCTAGTATCGACAGTAGTAGACCTAGTTAACGTCTGGCCTAGGCCTTTACTGCTGTAGGTACTATTCCAATGCGCAGAGCCTATTGGGAAAATAGGAGCTACACTACAATAGGTTACATAGATGTTTAATACCTTTTGTAGGGCCAGGCAAGAACGGGCAATTAGCACTGCATCGTCAGCATACAGGAGGATTGGGGTGCAAACGTTGTTAATTTTTGGGACGTCTAGTGTAGAATCTGTCAGGGGTGCTTCTACCCCATTGGTGTAAATAGAAAAAGGAAATGGGGCGAGGACGCATCCCTGGCGGACTCCTCTGTTAATTGGAAACGCCTTGGTGCACTCTCCTTCTCTCCAGTATCTGACGCAGGCCATAGCTGATGAATAAAGCTGCCTTATAAGTAATATGATCGCCCCATCTTTGCCCATTTCCTCCATTATCCTCCATAGGTGTTCATGCGCCACACAGTCAAAAGCTGCGGACAAATCCATGAATGCCAGGTATAGTCTACCAGGCTTTGCTTGGGTATACTTGGCGATTAACAGGCTAATATTAAGGCATTGATCTTGGGTGCCCATACCCTTTTTAAAACCATATTGGACTGGAATTAAAACCTTGCTTTTAGCTGCCCAATCCTCTAAACGATTCAGTAAAACCCTGCCCATGAGTTTGGCTGTGCTATCCAACAACAATATGGGCCTGTAACATTTAGGTTCGGATTTGTCCCCCTTCTTATAAATTGGTACCAAAATCGATTTCTTCCATGAATCTTGTGGGCCTACTTTTGCGACTGCATTAAAAACATTTGTCAGCACCAGGCCCCACAGATCTGGCTGATCAACGAATAAATCTATGGGGGTACAATCCGGTCCTGGCGCTTTGTAAGTAGAGCACTGGGTTAGAGCTTCTCTGAATTCATGATATTCAAAGGCCAATGGTGGGTCAATAAAAGTAATCATGGGTACGTTCTGTGTTACCACCCCCTCCACAGTGGGATCAAATATACGGGAAAAATACCCGACCCAAGATTCCTCATCAACATGACAGTCCAATGTAGGAACTGATGACGATTTAAGGAAGGGGGAGTTGATAATGCTCCAAAAGTCTCTAGAGTTTTTTGCAATAGCAGCTTGGTCGAGTTGTTCCCATGGTTCCTCCTTCAAGGTCTTGATTAGTTTTTTCCTGGCCTCATTGTATTGAAAATGGAGTTGCTTCACTAGGATTTTATCGCTAGGGGTTACCCCCAGGGCCTGGTGCAAAGCTGTTAGTGATTTAGTGCACACACGATCAAACCATCTAGATCCTGCTGTTATGGTAGTTGTTTGTTTTCCTAGATAGAATGTGCCTAACCTCAGTTAGTATTGCCTCAAATGCTGCGGTTATTTGGGATGGGTTAGAGGCAGGGTCTAAGCATGTTAAAATGTCTCTCTGTCTCTTTTTAATTATTTGTGGGACAAGGGACACTTTATCATCTAGGGCCCATTTTAATGTTATCCCATTAGTTTTTGCAATCACAGGCTTAATATGCCTTCTTTGTTCGGAGTGAATACCCGCCCATTTCAATTTACTAGTGATCGCAGCGTGATCATTAAAATTTAAACAATTGATTTTACAGCCAAAATTCATTTTTTAAGGGGTTCTGCTGCGATAATGTAATTGGTTGTACTACCCTGAGAGGGGGGTCCCAAACATGGTATACAACATGCCCGAGGAAGTATCAATCGGATTACAAATCTCTAGGTTATTAATCACCAGGAGTCTGTTCAAGGCTTCGCCATACTGATTATGATTAATATGGTGTAAAGGATCTCCTTCATAGTCTTTAAAACCGCATGCTGCTGAGTTTGATAACTGACAACAGTGTGCATTAAAATCACCCATTCAAAGTATTTTTGGAGTGATTTTTTTAAGGGCTAGTGCAATTGTTAATATCTATCTCCAGTTGGTCTGCAACATCTTTCATGTCACCTGAGAAGTTATTATTATAAAAGTTAACTAAAGCAATAATGTCTTCATCTGGACCTTTTAAAAATAATAGATGGAAGAAAGAGAAAACATTATAAAATGAGACAACTTCCACCGTAAAGTGTTTCGTAATAGGGTTAAAATCCCTTCCCTGGCTCTGCCTGATCTTGATGGTAGAGCGGGGTATAAAATGAGCAATAACCATCCAGATCCATCTGCCCGACCTCCCAAGTTTCCTGGAGGCAAATCAGGTCATATGGGGTTATAATATTTATCCAATCTGGGTCCTGAATTTTTCTGCCCAAACCGGCAATATTCCATGACATAAATGCGATTGATTTAGATTGCTCAAGTATTTCGAATACGGGTAACTGTGTATCAGAAACCCTTAAAGGTGAGTTTTGAACAGGAGTGTGAACACTCCTGCTTGGGTTATGCCAATCGCAACCCTCTAAATTTGTGAGTGCATCGAATCTGTTATGTGTAGTAAGAGGGGCCCTTACTTGTATCAAAAACACACCTACTCACTTCCACTTGTATGTTCTGCGTTTAAACTCCAGACAGATGGAACAGAGAAGCCCCTTTCAGGCCTGATGTGTGCAGTTAGCTTTTCAGCAGTGTCTGTGATGCCAGGACCACTCTGCTTGGGAAGCCAGCCCCCACAGGTCAAGAGCTGGGCCTGATAGGGGCTCAAGCCATGCATAGCTCGATCACCTGTGCTTAAGCATGTCTTAAAAACAGGCCCACAGCTGTGCTCTCTCCCAGCCCACCATTTCATTATATGGCCCTTGGCTTCAACAGGTAGGGCGCCACCTACACTTCAAATTAAAAGATGTCAAAGGAAGATAACAGATTTAGGTGCAAAACCACGCCTAAACACAGGTGGGTTTTCTTTTCACAGATTAAACTTCCTGTGATTTGGACTCTAGGTCTGCGGCCGGTGGTGCATCGGCTTCAGCACTCAAAACAAGCATTGGCATAGCGAGAGCTATCGGCTTTGCCAGTGTGTTTAAGTTATGTTGCAGAGCAGTGTGGCTGTGATAAACACCTCGCATGGCAATCCACAAAGACTGTGCTTGCTCATCACGTATTGAAGGTAAGTAACAGTTACATGGAGTTGTTTTTCTTCCTTAAAGCCTAGTCAGTGGAAAATGCAACCACGGCAAACGGAGTAAACAAAGCGCGCTCCAAGCCAGTGGCTCTCTGTGGCCTGAAAGGTTCCTCTGCTGTCTCAACCCGTTTGGTCTGTGTGTGACCTAAGTGACAGCATTGTTGTCTAAGTCCAGAGCCTGTAAGATCTGTATAACCTCAGAGGTAGGTCTACTAAGATCTTAGCCTGTGATATCTGCGTGCCCTGAGGGACAGCTCTGCTGTCTAAGAAAAGTACCTGTAAGATGTGTGTCCCTTGAGGTGTGCTTCCTGTCTGAACCTAAAACATATACATTCCCTTGGACATATAACCCACCTGTTCTAAGCCTGGAGCCTCTCTGTGGCACAGGAGTGTACAAGGAACTAATTTTAGCCACGTCATCTCGTTGCCCCATGAGCACCATCCGCACCTCTAATTCAATAAAGGGGCTTCTCTTTAGCAACATGCCTGGCACCTTCTCCCGGATTCCTGGCTCTGCGGAAGTGTGAAATACAGATTATGTCCAGTTCATTGCGGACTTGCACGTGCAACACTTAGGGCACACAAAAGGCTTTTACAGACATTGCACAACTTAGGACCATATTACAATAATACAATGCGTTGCCCCGGCCTGTGACTGGCGCACATTGGGATCGTGGGCAGAATTATTTCTTTTGAACTGGCAGTAGCTGTAAACATGAAAGAGGGATAAAAACAAAGTTGAATGAAGCACGGCCGCGAAAGCGACCATGCTTTGTTTATTTAGGAATTGAGAGACTCCTGACCGCCGGGAACCGAGGAGAAATAGTGCAAAACGTGTGCGAGGAGGGGACGAGGAACGGGCTCACTGCCTGCAAACACTTCAGTACACGGGCCGGGTCTGTGGCAGAGACTGCACCATGAAGACACGACACTGAAGAGGAACTGTAGTTTTGGGCTAACTGTAGCGGGCCTACTGACTGTTTTACCCGGAACCCAGTCGATTACTGATGGCACTGCCAAGAAGGAAGATAAGTGCCCCCGCCATGGGACTGCTCTGTGCCTCATAAGACAGAGAGAAGTGTTCACTCACTCACTCACTGCCCACAACCCTCTCTCACCAGAAGCCCCAGCTGACTAACTAACTAGTCACCCTGCGCTGTTACTTATGGCCAACATACGTACTCACTGGACCCAGGTAACTTTTCAACACTCACTCCTTCCTTGACTCATTAGCACAGAGACACCCAACCCTTAACTCATAGACTGGCTCATCGGTCCCCATCCACTTCCCTCACGCACTCAGGAGTGAACAAACGTACTCAAAAGCAAGTGCCCATCCACCAACAGTCGTCATTGGTCACTTAATTAGTAAGCGCCGCCTGAAGTGAGCAGCCACAGTGGATGACATTGGCGGACATCCCAGGGTTTGATACAGTTGGTGGACCCCCTCCTTGGAGCCATACAAAGCCTTCCTGACCGTGGATAGTGCCTCGAATAACCCAATGTAAAGGTGCTAGACAAACGGATACGACGCATACAGAAAGAAGACACCGGTGACCAATTGGCGTAAAATGGAATAAGGGGTATTTTATGTACCCACGAAGGATCGGCGGTATACGTAATACTTGCAGTGCACGGTCTGAGGCACCGCAGCCCAGGGCTTGAGCCTCTGTGGAGCAGGGAGTGATGCTGCCTCTCCCGGGTCCCCTGGCTGGGATGCGCAAGCCGCGGGGTGCTGAGGGTTAGCATGGCTTCGGCCGTCTACCAGGTCACCTCCCTGGTCAACATGTTTGTGCGCTACTGCTGGGTGAACAGCATCCGACGGCTCATCATCAACTGTTGCGGCAACGAGGAGTAGTTCTTCGAAATCCGCACCAAGTGGTTGGACCACAAGGTGCTCTAACTGCACCGCAGCTACCAGAACCTGGACGGCTAGGCAGCTGCTTGTTTATACTTGCTTTGCGTCCGCCATTGACAAAGCTGAATGACGAAAAAGTGCCTAGAGTGTCACGCTGCCATTGAAGCCTCCAGTCCTGGTGGGCAGGGCTAAAACTGGACAGGGTGCCGCGACCTGTCCGTGTGCACATCTTCTGTCTGTCCGCGTGCACATCGGAATACATATTGATTCCAAAAGGCCCTTGCATGGCGAGAGCAACACATGCGTGCTGCTAACGCCAGGCGAGACCTAATAAACCATTGTGAATTTCATTCAACAGCCGATCTCAAATGACTTGTGCTGCAATTGAATATAGGTTTTGACAAAGCTGTAAAGAAACAGCCAAGAAAAGAAATTAGATAAAGACCTGAATCAAAATGAAAATTGGGGCCTAAAGACCTGTAGAAACAAACTGCAGGTTTTCGAAGCTTCATCACTATCTATAAAGAAGTGCATAGAATGAATAGGAAGGTGAGTGCATACACTACAGACCTAATTAATGTTAGGCCATAGTGTAGTAAACATCAGGCTAAACTATCTGGACAGTTTTTAGTTACAATCATGATCACCTGCTTCCCATTTGACTATAAATGTTTGTGATGGTTTCCTAAGTTCTGAGTGTGATGCTGGTGGTCCATCAGTCTGGCATTTCAAAGCCCTAAATTTCGTTGGAAAATTACTCACAAAAATTAAACATACCTCTTTTATACAATTGTCCTGGTTATTGAATCAATCTAATCGTTTTGCGATTTGAATCACATAATTTTAAAATATATTTTAATTTTGACATCTGGAAGTTCTTTCTTTTTAATCGATGGTATTATGATGTGGCTCTGGCATGATGTGCATGTGAGTTCGCTTTCAACTTATAATTACTGTGTCTTCTTTGGAAGATGGTAAAAAAAAGTTCATTAATTTCATGTTACACATTCCAGATAGTCTTCCTACCCTTTATTGTGCAAACGTATGACTTTGGTGCGCAAAAAATGGGTAGATCTTTGGGATCTACTATTTCAAACGTTTTAGCCCAACCGATCTCTTTTTAGATCGCAGTTAGCCTTTTCAATCGTGAATTGTAGTGCCAATATTGCATTGAATTATAGGAACCCAATCACTTTTGTTCTGGCTGACAGTACAAAGAGGAGCCTTTCCAACTATTCTGCTCTGACTGATGTTAACTTTTAATAACTTCTGAATATTCAAGGTGCCATATCGCCCACAAGCTCTGTCTTTCTTCGCTGCTCTGGCAGAGCCGAAGGTTCCAGCATTTAAACGCTTCAGAATACTCAATGGCGTTAAATTGCCAATAAGCCCTACTCCCCCTCTCCCCTCCCTCTTTTTTTGACTTGTACTTGATGTGAAAGAATAGAGGGAAATAACCACCAAACAAAGCAAACAGCAGTTGTTGTTGCACCAAGGATATTGAGCTGCATAACTAAATACTTATAAGGCCCCAAAAGCTAGACCTATCGGCTATGCCAATACTTGTTATAGTTGCCACCTGCATCCACTTAGTGGTAAATTGAGAGTGTAAAAATCTCAGTTTGTGACCATTAACAAATTGCAAATGCTTTGAAAACATGAATCGGAAAATGCAAATTGCGAATACCTATTTAGGAATCAATAAATGTTGAACTTGCAAAATTCTGATTCGGTAACCATTTCATTTGCAATGCACTTTTAAGAAATCTCTAGGAATGGAAGGTTTGAAACTATGTATACAACTTTTTAGTGGTCATAGTCAAGTTTATGGCTGGGTTGTGAGTTGCTGAGGTTTTGAACATAAGGCCCCATATCCCGGCAACCTAACTAAGGGCCAGATGTAGGTGTCAAAATACCGGTCGTAATCGGCCGAAAATACCGATTTTCGGCCGTTTCCGACCGGTATTTTGTCATTGGTATGTAGGGGCACTGAAAACATACAGATTCGGTAAATTTTACCGATTTGGTAAATTTACCGATCGGTAAAATTACCGAATCTGTATTTTCCTATGTAGGTAGCACTTCTAACAGTGCTACAGGGCCTTTAGAATTCGTTATTTACCATGTAATACAATTGCATGGTAAATAACGAATTCTTGTGTACATGCACATCTGTGCATGTACACCTGTGCCATGTGGCACACAGACATGCCCTAAGGGCATGTATGTGTGCCACATGGCGCACAAGCCAGTTACAGGGGTACAACAGGGTGTCAAAGTGACACCCTGTCCCCCTTTGCAATTCGGTATTTTTACCAATTCAGTAATTACCGAATCGGTATTTGATATCGAATCCTATGGGCTTGAAGGCCCATAGGAATCAATGACAAATACCGATTCTGTAATTACAGAATCGGTAAATACCGAATCATACCGATTCGGTATTTTTTACTGAATGAATACCTACAGCAGATTTACCGATTCATGAATACCGAATCGGTAAAATTCGGTATTTATGAAACGGTAAATCTGATTTACCTACATCGGGCCCTAAGCTCCTCTAGCCTATTTCTCACCCACCAACCATTTGCATGAACTCACACTAATGATCACACAACTCCTATTAATTGAACCTATCACGAATAAAGTGGTGTAAATGCATGGCATGGTTTGCTTCAGATCACAGGGCTAATCCCAATAACCAATAATGATCAATAATCTCTGGAGTAACCACAAACCTTGGGTTCTGAATTAGGACCCTACTGCTGTAAAGCGCTTCAACACTTCTTCAGGGGTAGAAAGTGCTGTGTGTATGCAAGTATAATATAATAGACTGTGCAAATGATATCACAGGACTGAAGTACAACATCTATGGCCTTCTGAAATTCCCCCTTTCTCACGCAAGCACACCCAAAATTGCACCGCAAGGTGTTGTGACCAACAAGTAAATGAGCCGGGTACATTGGTCCAAAGGTCCGCCTGCTCCGTCTGTTGCTAAATATCTCTTTGGAGAACATCCTACTCTCAGCAAGAAAAACAAGAGAAAGATTTGGTGATATTTGTTTCAGGTGTTTTCTGGGTCCAGACTCAAGGACAACATGGGCCCATGTATTTGGAGGATCTCTGTCTTGGGAATGGGAGAACAGTCCCGTGCCACAAGAGCACATATTGAGTGTTGTCTCCAGTTACGAAGACCACGTATATATGTAGTTCTGAGTGGAGTGGTGTGGCTCACTGGTTAGAGGCGGCAGACCCGTAAGCAGAGAACGGCCCAGGACCAGGGTTCAATCCCCGACCGCGCAGGGTCGTGGACCAGGGTCAGCGGACTCGATAATTCTCGCCTCAGTGCCTACTCTAACCAGGGAACACACTTGGTAACTCTGGGCACTAAGCTTGCCTCATCTCTACAACAGCCCCCCACAGACGCCGGGGATGCCTGGTTTCACCCTGGAGATACCCAGAAAGGGACCATCTCACAGGGAAAACCAGGACGGGTTCCCCAACGGTCTACAGCGCCAGGACACTCGGGTAGAGTAACAGTGCGCTTTACAAGTATCCCACATTTACAATTTACATTTACTATCTGCCATTCTCAGAACCATGCATAGAGTAGAGTAACCAGTTCACATCTTAATCAGTTCTGGAGGCCATCTATGGTGTTTTGTCTCCAATAAAAGAGGCCTTATTACAACTATTGTAGCCAGTTCTGGAGGCCATGATGGATAATTGTTTAATTTTTAGAGGCATATCTGAAATATTGTGTCTGGTTCTAGACGGTACATTTTGTATCTTGTGCTCAATTCTGTATGCCGCCTCTGTCACATCTGGAGTTTTCTGTCTAGTACTGAAGGTAGCATATGGAATAATACGCCACCTTTTCTGAGCACCATCTCTAGTGTAGTGTCTAGTTCTGGAGGCCCCATCTGCGTGATTGTGTCCATTTCTGGAGGCTATTTGTTATCTGTGTGCAATTCTAAGTACCACATCCCGAGTGTTGTGTTCATTACCGGAGGCACCATAATGGAGTATTGCTTCTAGTTTGGGATGGTACATAGTCAGTGCCGTGCCCACTTCTCACAGCTACACCTTGAGCATTATGTCTAGTTGTGAAAGCAATATTTGGAATTTTGTGTAGGCATGGGCGGAGTTCGCAGAGTTTTACTCCACCGATCTCCGTGAAATGACAGAAAAGTTCAGCCGTGCTCCACGGAGTTCCGTGAGCGGCGGAGTATGTTAGGTCGTGTCACTTGCACTGACTTTAAACGCCAGGAGTTTGTCCTGCACTGTTAAATCAGTGCGAATGGCACATTGCGCCATTCCGGAGTGCGCTGCTGCTTTCAGCTCATCGAGTTGACATGCTACTCGAGCGGCAGATTTCTCAACGCGAGCGGCTGCGACCTGCCGTGACCATCTGCATTGAGAAATCTCGCCGATAGCAGGACCAGCGCGATTTTTGTCTCGCAAACGCTCACCAATTTACAGCTGGCAAGCCGCTCAAGAGTAAAAACTCCACTCCGCGTTGCTTCGCGGAGTTTTGCGGAACTCTGCACTGAGCGCGAAGTGGCCAAAACGCTGCTAAGACCGTGGAATTCTTCACCCACCCTTAATTTTGTGTCTACTTCTCTGAACCACGTCTCAAGAAGTGTGCCAGGTTCTGGCAGTAACTTATGAATTATTGCATTCCATTCTAGAGGTTACTTCTCACAAGGATAAATACAGATAAGAGTTACCCCTTGGCACAAGGTTGGCATCATAAACCTCATGCAGAGAGGTGCAATTAGCTATGTGCGTACAGTTGAAAGTTGAGGAAGGAGATGCAACGGAGACATTTTTACGTAACTTGGAGATTAAACGAACTAGAGATAATGTTTCAGGGAAGGGTACTTTTAGAACAAGGGGTGGTGGCATGGTAAACAAAGCAAAGTGCTTTCTAGCAGGAGTTATGGGGCCAAAATCAGCAACATAGTCCACAAAGCTTGGGTCCACACACAAAGGAGACCAAACTGTACCATCAAAGACACAGATGGAGATTTAGGCCCTCATTTTAAGTTCGCTGGGCTGACCATTGTTTATTCACTGCAGGCTGAATATTAAATAGAAAGTTGTGCGCTGGTTTAGTGGCCATTTTTTCCACCAAAATGGCTGCTGTATCCGTGGTAGGAAAAACAAATAGGGAGTTTTTAATACAGCTCTTGGTGCTATTTATGAAGACACACCAAAGCATGGGTCCTGCGTCACACATAACTATCATAATTATCATCGTGGGGAGAGGATGTAGCTTAATGGCTAGGGCAGCCGACCTCAAATATGGGGAACCGGTTCAAGTCTCGGCAAAGACACTCAACATCCTATAATTCTGGCAAATCACTTAATCTCCCCGTGCCTAACAAAACATGAATGTGTCCTCATGTAATGCAACTGGTGCTCATGTAAAGCGCTCAGATACCTGAGGGTCAAGTTTGTGCTATATGAAACTCAGTAAAAATAATAATAATAATGTCCCTGAGCACTGGGAGTTTTCTCCCCGCAAATGAAGCACTTTATTGGACTTTTGGTGCCATGGTTGAGATGGTGCCCTGGACAGAACAGATGATGGCGGGAATGGCATTGGAGGGGCTACCCTAAAGAGGACACCCTCCTGACGCCTTTCCTGTTAACATCAGGTCCACATGCAGGCTTAGCTGATGGGGACGTCAGCGGTGGCTCCACGTTCCCTGGTTCTATACAGGAGACCAATGAACTGCGAGCAGGGCTCTCGCGTCATTGGTGGTCACTGGAACTCCTTTCATTTCTAAATCACATACTGAGTATGGAGGAAATTCACAGGGTTAGAAGGAGGAGGAACTGGAGCTTGTGAAGTCTCCTCCGTACTGCGAGTTTCCTATAAAAACTGGAGTGTTTTTCAGTTAATAGCAAACTCCCAGGCAAAGATGTTTTAAGGCATGGACAAAATGGGCACTTGCTCAGGGCCCCCACCTTCGAAGGGGCCCCTCAGTGCCACCTCTATCTATTTCTGTATGCAAACCTCCCTTCTCTCTGCTTACCTCTGAATCTCTCTCTCTTTGTCAGGGTCATTGTAAGGGTTGGGTGGCCCAGGACAAGGCATATTTCCTTTTTCGGAAACATTTTGCATTGATTTTCACTTATTGACAATACGATTTTCATCTCCTTACGGACAAGGCATATTTCAGCTATTTTTTTTAGTAAACCACATTTCTGAAAGTTTGGTTGGCATTACAGGCCTGAACTAGCAGAAAATGGGTAATAAAATGTTTCAAGCAGGAGCCCCCCAAAATATGTTTTGCTCGAGGTTCCAAAATTCCTTAAGGCAAACGCTCTCATGCGGGCCTATTGACTGCAATGTCACACAGGCAGGATAACGGGTGGTTACACTGGCATATCACCCCACAGGGCCTTTGTCTAGGCTGCCATTTTCTTCACTTTCATATAATCCCCCCCCACTCCACTACCTGTGAAGCAGGTATACAGCCCCACACTGTGTAGGAGGTGGCGGCAGCTACTTAGCGAAGCAGGTCATTTAGAAATTTGCATAAAGAGGCAGGTCTGGCAAATATTGGCCTGACCTCATAATTATTCAATTAATATGGATATGATAATGAATATATGATATGCACCAAGATGTCTCGATCCAGAACTATCCTCTGACATGCATCACCCCATCCTTGCTGGATGTAGTTGACAGGAAGGACGGGAAATCCGCCAATTTTGTTGCAGATATTCCGAATCTAAGTTTTGGGATGTAAGGAGGAAGATGTCCACATGCAACACCTCCATCGGATCCTTTAGCTTCAGCCTGCCTTTCTTTTGCAGTTTATATAGCGCGAACTTGACCCGAAGGAATTAGACCGCTTGACATGAGCACCAGTTACGTTATTTATTTATTTATATTTAAGGTTTTATAGAGCGCGCACAAGATCCTTGCAGATATCAGAGCGCTTTACATTAGGCACTGCCAAGTATACAGACAATTAAATGCAGGTAAATCAAGAATACATAACATATCTTGTAAAGAAAGCAGTAGAGTACAAAACAGGAGCATTCCCATTGAGACAAGTCAAGGGCGGAAAAGTGAGTGGGATGTTTAGTTGGCCCCTTATCAAAGTGAGGGGTTCCTAGACAGGGTACAATTGATCACAGAGTTAATTTAGTCTATGATCAGGTGAATTTGGCCATCTTCCTTTTTGAAAGATGCAGCAGAAGCATTCAGTCTGGTTTCTGAGGGAAGTGTATTCCAAATCCTGGGCGCCATCCCAGAGAAGGTTCGTTTATATGTTTTCTTTTTGTTGAATCTTAGAGGTTTCAATAGTAGGTTTTCCCCGCTTCGTGAGGATCTTAACCCCCCAGAGATCATCAATTTCTGTGCGAGGTAGCTGGGTGCATTATGGTGTGAGGCCTTATGCGTCATGCACGCTATTTTTAGGTGAATTTTGGCTTCAAGCGGTAGCCAATTCAGCGATTTTAAGTCAGGGGAGATGTGGGAGCTTCTTTTCGAGCCAGTGATGAGTCTTGCTGCCGCATTTATTGAGGCTTTTAGGGGAGCTGTTGTTGTTTTTTGAAGGCCACATAAGGAAACACTTCCGTACTCCCCACGAGGGATAACTAGGGCTTGTACTGCCAGCTTGAAGTCATTGACTGGCAGGAAGAGTTTCAGCTTCCTCAGTGTGTTTATCTGGAAGTTTGCTCCCTTTGTGGCATTTGTGGCATTCTACATGGTGAGGTTGCTGTCAAGAGTTATACCCAAAGATTTTGCTGAGTCCACAATGGTTGGTTGAACGTTGAGTGCAGTAATATGATTGATCAGGTCTTGCATTATGGGGACTTTGGCGGGTGGGGCTATAAGGAGGAATTCGGTTTTTAGAGCATACAGTTTGAGATGGTTTTCTGCCAGCCAGGTCTGGGTGTTGCTGGGCGTTGTATTAAGCAATTTGATGTTTTTTAGGGTGTTTATCTTAAGATAAAGTTGTGTATCCTCAGTGTACATATGATATTGCACTTTAGACGCATGTAGAATTTCAGTGAGTGGTTCCATGAACAGGTTAAACAATGTTGGAGAAAGAGAGGACACTTGCGAGACTCCCAGCGTGACTGGACGGGATTGGAAAGAGTGTTGTTGACCTTGAATGTTTGCGTTTGATTATGGAGAAAAGAGGTAAACCAGTTTAACAGTGACCCTGATAGACCCTTTCTATGTTTCAGAAGATCTAACAGATTCTCCTGTTTGACCGTATCAAAGGCTGAGGAATGGTCTAGTAAGATGAGTAGGCATGATCCGTTCATGATCCGTAGTGTATCGTCAATGATATATGTAATGGCTGATTCAGTGCTGTGACCTACTCTGAAGCCTGATTGGTTTTTGTTAAGAAGGTCAATTTGATCAATATGTTTAGTCAGTTGGTGGTGTACACATTTTTCAAGTAATTTGGCCAGTGTAGGAATATTGGTAATCGGACGGTAGTTGTTTAGGTCCGTAGGGTCAGCAGTTGGTTTCTTGAGGATGTGTGATACCTGTCTAACTTTGAGGGAGTCCGGGATGCAGCCTTGTTGAAGTGAGCAGTTAATGATTTTGGTCCAAAGAGGTAGTAGCCACGGGGTTAAGTCTTTAACCGCGTTTGCAGGGAGAGGATCGGTGAGGTGATTGGCAGGCTTCAAGGCAGTAAGAATCTTACCTAAAGCTTCTTCGGGGTAAGTGGCAAAGGATGACCAGGTTGCGTCATTTTTTTCGGTCAAACTTTGAGGGGATTTGGTGTGGCACGGTTGGTAGTGAGGGGGGGTTTGTAAGAGGACCAGTGTGTAACAGTAGGTAATTTAGGAGAACCTTCTTGATGTTGTCAGCCTTCTGATTGAAGAAGGTAGAAAATTATTTGCAATTGGGTTGTGGTCGGGCTAAGTCTTGTAGCCGTTAAGGTGCGCCATTAGCTTGAGTTTTGATTTACTCGAAACGTTTTTTGGGGCGGTTTCTTGCTTGGTCAAATTGGTGGCTGAAGAAGTCTGCATTGGTGCGCTTGATCTTTTTGTAATAGGCATTTCTGTTTTTCCTTAATAACTTGAGGTGATTAGCAGATGGAACTGCTCTCCAGTTACGTTCACAAGTTCTGAGAGAATGTCTATCCTCGTTAATTAGACCATTGTACCATGGCTTGGAGTCTTTCGTGGAAACTCTTTAGTTGAAGGGGAGCTACTTCATTAATTATCGAGGTCATGGAGTTAAGGTAGTGGTTGGTGAGATCATGGATTTCGGAAGTGCCTTTGGGGGGCAGAAGAAGGTTGTAGCTGGAGGAAGGAAATATTTCGGGGTTGAATTTCTTCAAGTTTGGTTTCCAGATCTTTGGTTGTGTGGACTGAACCGAGTTGAGTTTTACTGTTTCCGTGATAAAGATGGTGATAATACGATGGTCTGACCAGTTACAAGGTTGGATCGACTTCAGCTGAATGACGTCACTCTTGGCGATTACTAGATCAAGGGTTGAGCCTTTATTATGTGTAGGGCTGTTGCAAATTTGGGTGAGGTCTAGATCCTCAAGGACGTTTTTGAGACTCTTGACCACGGTGTCGTTGTGGTCATACCAATGGAGATTGAAATCGCCAAGGAATATTTGGGAATTTTGCAGCCCGGTATTCATTGAAACCATATCCATGACGTGTTCGGTGAAGATGAGGTTGTTGTCCCCTGGTGGGTGATAGCTGATGTGTAGCAAGCATACTGGTTTGCAGTTGCTGCTGATGTCTAGGCATATGTATTCGCAAGAGGAGAATACAGGGGATATGGCTCTGTTAACCGTGATGTTGCTACGATGTATATAGGTGATACCTCCCCCATCTTATCAATTCTATCCAATCTAATGAAGTTTTAGTTAGGGGGCACTAGAATGTCGATGAGTGGAGTGGAGGATTCTGTTAGCCAGGTTTCGGTTAACATTATCAGGTCCAACTCTTGTGAGATGATGAGGTCAGCTATATCCACTGTGTGTCTAGAGGCAGATCTACAATTTAGAAGTATGCATTTAAGACGGGGTGTTACGGGGGAAGAAGTGGTATCCTGAGTGAAAGGGACTCTTAGGTTGTTATTGATGATCCCTCTATTGTTGTGTGTAGCGGACCTGAGTGGGTTGAGGGGGATAGTGGGGATGGACATCTAAATGGAAGTTATGGGGTTCGTGAGAGAGGGTTCGTAAGAGTGTAGAAGAGAGAGGAGATCGTACTCCGAAAATGGATTGATGGCTTCGCAATGGGCAGGTTAATGTATTGTGGGAAGGCACTGTTTTCCAACTGGGTGGAGTAGGTTTAGCATTGAGTGTTAGGTGGTACGGGCGCTCGCTCGATTTCGAAGTTTTTGATGTAATGGTGCGCCCTGATTGTCTCGACATCACCTCCTTAAAGGATTTGAGTTCCTTTTTGATTTGGTGAAGTGCGGTCATAATTTCATCTAGGCTTGGGTCTGGTGTGGTTATGAGTGGGGTTGGTGATTGTGTTATGCATGTGGATGGTCGCGATGGGGACAGGCTGGGTGTGTGATCAGGTGCATGTGAAAATAGTATTGGAGGCAGTGTTGTGCGCGAGGGTGAATGAGTTGTGAATGTGGATGGCTGAGTTGTGGGGGTGGTTGGCTGTAATGTGGGAGTGGGAGGGGTAATTGGGAGCGGTCTTGGGTCTGGTGCGGTCATGAGTGAGGTTGGTTGCTGTGTTATGCATGTGGATGGTTGCGATGTGGACAGGCTGGGTGTGTGATAAGGTGTATGTCCTGTAATAGAATAAAAAATTTGCTAGCATTCGCGCCAAGAATTATCAATTCTATTAAGGACACGGAGGCGAGGATTATCCCGCCCACATTGCATGTAATGCTGTTAATGCCATGTTTACCTTCACTGTGACTAAGGGTATGGCAATTGTTACGAGTCTCGCTTCTCTTTCAAGTGCTGACCAGAAAGGCGAATAGTCAATCGTATGGTGCTTAATGGAAGACTTGTTTAACTGTGTCCAGGCTTACGATGGATGTTTGTTTTCACGATTCCAGTTGGAGTTCTGTTTCTACTACTCTTCTGTGGACGATGAACACTTTAAGTTTGGACTCTGCTCGCTGGGCAAAGAAAGAGGAAGTGCTCACAGGGCAAGATACATATATAGGGCTAGTCTCTATAGTTGTTATGGAACATGTGCTAAGCACTCTGGGAATGTTGGTTTATTGTAAAAAAAAAATTATTGGCTGCTGTTTGTTGCAGGAAAGAAAGAGAAAGCATAATCCTCGCCTCCGTGTCCTTAATAGAATTGAAAATTCTTGGCATGAATGCTAGCAAATTTTTGACTCACCACAATTCAGGTTACGTTACCCTGCGTGTGATGCTGTTCCTTGTGGCGCCATCTGCCCTACGTGCTACGCTACAGCCGTCTGTGCGTGTGAGGCACGTAATGTCGCACTCGCAGCCTTTTCCCATTTCCTCCCACAGCCATGGAAGAAGTCTTTAGTGTTGCTTGGTCCGTGATGCGTTTCCTTCCCTTCAACACGTAACCTTTCACGTCTACCTGTCAGCTGTCATGCAGGTGCCGGCGATCCGCAGTACCTGGCGGCGGGCTCTGTCATCTGTGAGAAAGAGGAACAATACGGCCACTCACAACCCCCAAGCGTGGGGAACACTGTAGCGTCAGTGGCGGTTTTCGGTGCAGACCAATTATTCAGGGCAACTGGAATTAGGTGGCTGTGAATGCCAAATATTTATACTCTTGAGTTTGTAAAGCTATGTTGTGTATGGGACATTGATAAAACGACCAGGAAAGGCAAACCGTGACCACATTAAACCAGTGCTTTAAATGGGAAAAAATATGTGCAGGTACTCGTTAATATGAGATAGAGGCGTGGTGAGTGGGCGGGGCTAGGGACGGGGCTTAGGGTGACATATGATGATACCTAATGACTTCTATATCAGTTGCCGAAACTATGAAAAACACATGAGAAATGTGTTTATGTAAACGAAACAGGTTAACTCATTACACAAAATGAAACCCATGAGACCCAAATAGGATTATATGTGAACAGTTCCTCGTTTTGTAATATTTGCTGCTTCTTAATGCCACACTGTTAATTATTGGTGTTTGACACAATAGTAAATACACTTAAGCGTGCACACACACACACTGAAACAAGCAGATGTACACAAGCATTCTACACATTCCCTCTAAAATCTCCTGAGTGTCCTGATTCCCTCCCTTTTCTCTCACAGAAAACAGGCACACACACAAGTCGACAAGTGCACAGACATAAGCAACACTTGCAAAAAGTCTCCGGTGGGCAATTTTAAACTCCTTACCTTGCATGATGTTCTAAATTGCCTCTGTCCATGTGCTGCCTCCTTACCTGTGTTTGTACAAAGTCACACAATAGTGTGAATGTGATTTACAGCACAGGGCCTCAATGGGCCCTCCACTGTCAAACACAGTGTGAATGTGAACACAGGGACATCCTCATGCAAATGATCCCACGCTGAATAGTTCAACAGCGGCTCTGCTCAGGACTATAGAAGCGCCTTGGCTGTCAGATAAGTTCCAACCATGACAGCCGAGTGCTCACCAGCACTAGCAGCCAGTGAGGAGAGTCTCATGAGTACTGGTACTCTCCTCAGCAGTAGAGAAGTGCTGGTACTGGTACTAACAGGGGTAAAAATAATAAGTGCCAGGACTCAGTATCTTTGAGTACCGGCCCATTTAATACAAGGTCACTGCCCTGTTCCCTACGACCAGGCTCTCCCTGTCTCTTGCTGGCTCTGTGCCTTTACATTCACATGTCTTCTCCACTTGCCTCTAATCTTTACCCAGCCTCTGAGCTCCTCTCACTAGTTCTGCTCCTCTTCCTCTCACCTTTTGCTTACTCTCCACAAGTCTTACATTTTCTCCCTGGTTTTGCCGCACTTGTCTCCTGTTCTCCCCTCCATGCTGTACCCATCCCCTAAATTTGCCGTCTGGAAAATTAAAGTTAAGAAATGCACCGGATTTATGACTTTACAAAAATGTTCCTTGGCTGCAGCTGGCATGCTTTTCTTATTAAATTCGTTATGAAAGCCCCCACACTTTGATTCCACAAACCTGCTGCAAAGAGGATCCAAAGGCAGTGGGGAGCAGGCGGAGGCTTATGCGCTGGGTGTTCTATTTGTTTAAAAAACGACTTATCACACCATTGCATCTCTCACCCCTCCCTGTCACGCCTTATATTTCTTTAAATCATATATGCTCCAAAGAATCTTCTGATGACCTCCCACACTTTCACCTCCCTCCCTGGTTGCCGCCCTCCTTAACGATTCCTGAGTTCAACTGCCCTCACACCCGATAGATCGCCAGACAGTGTTTAAATACATTTTAAGCAATTGCCAGGATCTTAAAGGAAACTGCTTTCATCGCATGTTCAGTTCCAGTTAAAGTGATGCAAAGTCCTGTCTCTGTAGCCTGAATTTTGCTGCTAATAGCTGAGACTGTAAGACATGCGCCCCTCTTTGTAAGCTGAGCAAATAGTGCTTAGAAATTAACTGATAAAGTCTACACGCTTTAGGTGGTGATTAATGTGGTTTTTAGTCACTTAAGCCAATTATCGACCTCAGAAAGATAAACACCTGACCGACAGTGAAGGGTCTGTCTAGACCCTGCACTGTTTTTCACAGCGTGACGCACGGCAAGCCCTCCTAGACCCCTGCAATCTCAGGCCATTCACATGGGCGCTGCTGGATTCTCCAGCAGGGACTCTGCAAGAGGCCTGGAGCGCTTAAAAGCTCCTGAGAAGCAGGCTGGCATCTACCCTGTGCTAGAGGAGATAAATAACCTGAGCCTGCAGTGCTGTCTATTAGAGTACCGGTACTCTCCCTGGCTAATGAGAAGTGCCGGTACTGAAGACCAGAAAATTCAGAAGTGCCGGTACTCAGTACCGGTGAGTACCGGCCCATTTAAAGCACTGCATTAAACCATTAATAAAAAGGTCCTCTTCGTTTATTTAGTGCATTCAAGCTTTGCTCCAAAATGATATTCAGATTTACTGCATATCTACAAAATAAGTGTCATTGAAGCATCCCTTTGGATTAATTGACCTTGTCTTAGAAACCGTATAGTACATTCTTACTTAGAACGTATGAGTCCGTAGGATTACTTAACCATAGTAAGATGTCACATGTTTAGTCTTCTAAAGTTTGCGTGGCCCCTTGAATGACTGCGTCAAAAGCAGTTGACGTGAACATGAATTTGTTTGGACAATGAAATAATGCATTTTGATGATGGAAGTACAAGAGAAAGCAAAGTGACCCCGCACACTTCAACAGTGATTATTACAGTATCAATAACATTATACAAGCTGTTCCATTGTCTCTCCAAACATTCTCCCAAGAATTCCAAAGTCAGATTTCTTCAGTAGACAAGATTCTTTATTCACAAGAGATATTTAAAACCAATAGCCAACGCGTTTCGTCCGTGACCGGACTTCTTCAGGGCTTATTAGAATTCTCTATGTAACAAAGCTTCGCAATGGTCTTCTAGCTTGGGACTTGAGTAAATCATGCGGTCGTCTCGAACCAGACGACCGCATGATTTACGAGACGCCGTCACTTTGTTCTCGGCTTTTACATAAACTAAAATTCCTAAAAATAATAAGGGAAACTTGGTAGACCCTTGAACTGGGATGACAAACTGATTTTTTGAAAATACTCAAGTCTGGACTGTCAGTCTAAGAAACTATCAGAAATGTGCTTCTCGCTACTCAGAATTATCAGGAAGATTATTGAATTGATCCCTGTTTGTTTGAAAAAAACGGTCAATCAGTCCCTTATAATTTCACGCCTGGACTTCAGCAACTCGCTTTATGTGGGCTCGCCAAAATATGTAACATAGAGACCCCAGGTGGTGCAAAATGCGGCAGCCCGACTTTTATCAAAAATTCCCAATCGCGTATCTATTAAAGAATCATTTAAACAGCTTCACTAGTTTATTTATTTAGTTATTTATGCTTTGTTTGAAGAGTTTTATATAGCGCTGGCTAGACCCGGAGGTATCAGAGCACTTTACACAAGGAACATTGAGTTACAAGATACAAATTGCATCCGTTACAAGAGCATAGTAAAAACACAGGCAAAAAACAATGTTACAGTAGTTTGTTGGAGGACGGACACACAGCAGAGAGACAAGGAGAACTGTGCCCAATGTCCGGCTGGGTAGGTGACAACCGCGGGGGAAAACCAGGGCTGATCTCTATAGCTGTATTGCAGCTCGTGGGGCATCAGCCAAGTTGGTCAGGTCTCCGAGGTCAGAGATAACAAGAATAACAGATTTGCATAGTTACATTTAGTTACAGTTGCATAGACAAACATATAAGGACAATCCCTAATGGAGATGGATGGAAATGGGGAGGGGAGTAGAAACAGGGGGATGGGAAGCAGATCAGTTCTGGCAGACCGGCAGTGAAAGACAAGTACCTCATGGGAGCCCAAAAAGATTAGCGTAAGTGGGCCCAAACCCAGGTGGGGTCACATAGTCACTAAGTCCAGTGCCAAATTCAATCACCGCGTTGGGTCATCTTGGTAATTCGGGGGACCCCAAGGCGGGGGTGAAAATAAGGGAGCCTCATTAGTGGCCATTAATGACTGGTTGCCTGTCGAAGCCAGAATCAAGTTCAAATCCCTCTGTATGCATACAGGGCCATTAACAAAAAAGGTCCGCTAAAGCTCAGACAACTGATATCCAGGTACACCTTGACTAGACATTTAAGATCTTCCCAGCAACAGCTCCTCAAGACAACCAGAGCAAAGGGGTAAGATGGGGACCTAGGTCATTTGCTCATCTGGGACCAAGCCTGAGGAATGCCCTTCCATTCGACATCAATGCCCTACCAAATGAAACCTCCCTAAAAAAAACGTAAAGACTCGGTTGTTTCCTCGTTCAGTACATTTAGGATTATTGCTTAACAAACAGCACTCACCAGCGCTGGGAGTCCTTCGGGCAGCCATGCGCTTTTCAAATCATAAACATAAAACATAAACTGCGTTGAAGAATTATTTTCATATACCTGCTTTTCGACTGTACTCTGGGCAAACGATTCATCTTTTGACTGCACCACTTAAAAGAGCGAGAGGAGAATTTGCAGATTTCAACATAAGGAGGTTTTTGAATTCTAACTTGCACCCAGTACCAAATGATGTGAATTTTGGGCCACGCGCCTTTTTCCTTGTGTCTCATTCCTACTGTAATCTTGGGAGTCTCAAGGCAATTTATGTCCTAGAGTATACTAATTTAAATTAATTGCGTAAACAGTTTATGTGAGCAGCAAGCACGAGAAACAACCATTGGCATAGCCAATAGGTCGCGCCTTTGGGACCTTATAAGGGTTTAGCCATGCAACAGTTGTTGTTTTTGCAACAAGGATATTGTGTTGGATAACTAAACACTCATAAGGTCCCAAAGCCAAGACCTATTGGCTATGCCAGTGCTTGTTGATATATTGATGTTATGAGTGGAGGGCGACCTGTTTTGAAATTCCCTCTTATGCTCCTTATTGTGAATGACACAGTCTGTGATAACTGGAGCATGGTCTGTTACAACTGCTGGCACAGGCGCCCAGACACCGCTCTCTCAACAGATGGGCATTTTTTAGAAAAGGGCTGGTAACCGCGCTTCCGTATTTTTTTTGTGGTAAAAGGATAAATGAGGTTGGAGTCTGTCAATAACACTAGGTGTCATCTCTTACTCTCCTAAAGCACCCTCATCTGCAGTTCGGATCCATAAACTAAGGGGCCCATTAGGATGGCGGGTGGATCGCCCCGCCATCCACACAGCAAAGACCCCACCCACTATATTATGATGGCTGGGGGGGGAGGTCAGCGGCAGACGGAAAGACCGTCCGCCGCTTTTCCACCGGTCGACGAGTCGACCGGCAGAAAACAAGGTTAATATGGTGGCGGTGTCTGCAAGACTCCGCCATCCATATTACAATGCCTGTGGAGATGTGGTCTTTGCCTGCTGGCTCCGTAGCGGGCCCCCAGGATGTTGGGGGGTACCACCCTGCATTTACATGCACAAGGTGGCAGGCACCGCGCGGTGCCTGTCACGTTCTGCATGCAAATGCACAACTTGCATTCCCAGCATTGTGGCGGGCGGTGCTCTGAGCACCTCCTGCCAAAACGCTAGGAATAAGGTTTGCCACTGCCACGGTGGCGGTGGCATCCTAATGTCAGGTGCGGGACCACATTACCCCTTGCGGACGGTCCCGCATTCCATTACGGTCCACCCGCCATCGTAATAGGCCCCTAAGTGAGGGCTAGTAACAGGGTCGGATTGGGATAAAAAATAGGCCTGGGCACCTCCCAAAAAGTGGATCCTATTCTCGAATCTCATCCTTTCGCAAAACATTTGTTGGGCAGAGTCATGTGGTTAATTTGGGGAGATATTTAGGGCATATGACCAGATTGATTAAGTGACAAACGTTCAACCCACTGACTAATCTCTTCGGCATGCTGACAGACATTTTTATCACTGATAAGTGGAACACAGAATAAAGTTTTAAAAAGTGTTATTTTTAAAGAGCATTGCATGGGAGCTACTGCTTTAAGTTGGATGGAAAAGGTAGGTAGGTTCTCTAAAATAAACGTGGCCAACGAAGTGTAGCTAAGATTCTGTTATAAGAGTTGCATCAAAGTAAATATGGGTGTGGATCAAATGTAAGCTCCAATCCTGTGATCTCAAAGTAAGCTGCTTGACCAGTATTCGAAAGCCTATGCATGTGTTTTCTGTTATGGATTCCAAAAAGATCATAGAAGGAACACAAGCACATAAAACATATCCAACCATTTGACTCTACAAGTGGTTGTTAGTATTCAACATCATATAAATAAGCATACAAAAACAGTGTGCGTTTTCTTTTCCTTCAACACCATTCATATTTTGACATCAATAGTTGTGTAGCAACTTCACGCCTTTTCACCTAAAATGGTAATTACGATTGACAACTATGTAACCACTGCTCAGTGTGCTCAGCAGAGAGGCCAAGAATTGGATGAGCAACAATTTTATGACCTACTGACAGACACTATGAGAAACTCCTGTGATCTGTGAATTGTGCCCGTCATAGGAACTCACCCAGACATAGCTCAGTTCACAGGATGCGCTATAGAAAGGGTCATAGGTTGCTTGTAAAACGAAACTGCAGATGTGCACCAGGAAAAACTAAGGAACTGAATGAACAAAACGTGTAAAATGTAACAAAGTTCTGCCTCAGTGACCTGGCAAACTAAGGGTTTTCGCATTATGGAGGAAAAGATCCGTATTTTGCAGTGTAAAGTTTAAGGCGTATAAATAGGGCATTGTTTGTACTTTTATGAAATGTAAATATCGAATAAAGTAGTACAACAACAATAAATAGGGCACTGTACAGGCAGCTTTCAATGTTTTCAGTGCTGCTGCTTAGGACTGTCAGTGCCGGGACCCTCTTGTGGTAAATAAATAAATAATACCTCTATTTTTGACTGGATATAACAATAACAGATAGCTCAATAAATAAGAGTCAAGATTCGAGGTAGTAGGAGTTTGCAGGTTTAATACAGCATAAAGGATAGGAACAGGACAACCTGCACAGGAATAGGATGGCAGCTAGCTAGCAGGGGGGCCCCGACAGCTGTCGGGCAGGATCTGGAATGAGCGCGCTAGCTTTTAATAACAATACACAAGTATATATACTAAAACAATTGCATTACAGTACATACAATAGGCGGAACAGTGGGTGGGGCCTGTAACAGTCGCGAAAGATAAGGGTGAAAGTAGGTGTAACAAGAGGCGTGTACATAGACATGTGATGTAAACGTAACAGAATATGTCATAAACGGGGCGGAAACATGGAGGGGGCTACCTAAGGAGCCGGGACCTCTAACCTAGTGGTGCGCGCAAACTGACGATGACGTGTTACTAGGGAGAAGCTGGGGGCTATGACTTCTGCGCTAGAAGCAGAGACTGAAGTCTGGAGAGTCAGAGCGACATGTACCTAAACACTATCTAGTATCTGATGTTTAGAGAACATGTTGATAGAATCCAAAAGTTATCGGGGTAAAGGCTAACAGACACTAAGACTGGTGCATGCATTATTCTACATGTAGTGTGTGTTGAGGAATATTAAATGACCATTAATACAGTATTTCTCTTGCATGGAGACGTAAAGGCTAGACCATGACGGAAACTATTGATGCGATTCAGTAGCTTAGGAATGCAGAGAAGGAGGGCTGGACTGATAACTAGAATCATAACATACTCTTGGCAGACTGGCAGGCAGAGCCAGGCCGAGCCGGGCACTGTGAGGCAGGAAGTAAGTGAAGGGTCAGGGATACAGGTGGGGGCTGTATCGCTCCTCGGAGAGGGTTCAGGAGACAGGAGCTGAATCTGAGTCCGGGCCCTTTTGAGGCCTAGAAACGGGGATTTTACAATGAAATAACGTGCACACTGTGAAACGTGGCAACGTAGCTTTACATAGGCCTGATACTCGTAGCTTTCACGAGAACTGGAAACTGGCATACTAGAGATGGACACAACTGTAATTGCGTCTTTAATTGATCATGGGGGATACATATGCATATTAATCATGCACATATAACATAAGATGGGGAACACGTAGGGACACAGAACATGGCAAAATTTACTTTTCCACATTCCCTCCTTGTCACTACGTTTCCATCAGGAAACATCAATATTCATGATACCATCTATCATTTCATATAGTATCATTTGCTTGTCTCGAATTTTCTTGGAACGGGATTTAGGACGGGACTTGGGACTAGGAATACAAGAGGTAGCACAAATGCCGCAAATCGCAGGGCCACATTGTATACAGAGGCAGCAACTGAATATGATCGCTACTGCAATACCTAGAAATGACAATACTTTCCATCCCCAGGCAGAAATTATACTCCAGAACCAACCGGACCATGTCCAGGTGCCTGGATTTTGGTGTAACTGATGGGCAATTTTATGAAGTCTGGTTATAGCTGAATAAACAGACGGCGCGTTATTTGGAATGAAAATGCAGCAACTAGATCCGATGACTCTACAGGCTCCTCCTCTATCGGCCAGTATGACGTCAAGAACGAGACGATTCTGGAGCACGACAAATCTCATAGCAGATTGCTCTTCGGTTAAGTTACCTAGAGCAGAGGCAGTCTCATTCACTACTGCTTCGAGGGTTCTGGTCAATCTACGGATTAACTTACTATTCTGGACAGGTCCTATAAAGAAAAAGAAACCTCTATTGAAATCTGTATACTGTTCTAGAGCAGTTTCAGTATAATCGACAATTGGGGACTCGATCTCCCTTTTATGTCTAAAGTGTACTAGGTGTGTGTTTCTATGATAATCAGATGGGGCTAGGAAAACAGGTGGCAGTAGGAAGGCAATGTAACAGGTTCCCTCCCAATCGAGGGGCAGACGAACATATGCGGTCTGACCACAAACAAAATAAGAATGACGTGAAGCTTTGAAAATAGATTTCCCACTGTCACTATACTCGACAATAGTAGTACAATCACTATGTCCTACATGTGCGGAACCATTATTTCTGACACATAATTCGCCTTTGACTGGTAGTACTGAAATAGCAGGTAAGTCTGGAATAGGATCAGAATGAACATTCAGGACCATGAAATTCGAAGAATAATTACCCAAATTATAAACTTCATTTTCTAGGTCTAACCCGGTTCTGTGGGGAAGACCTTGCTTGTCTGGAAAACATGTTCTATTCAGAAGGGACATATCATTTGAGGATGACGTTAAAGTGGACCATGCTCCACACGAACCATTATGTGAAAACGGATAAGGAAAGAGTGGCAGAACTCCCTTCGGTGTCTGGAAAGGGGGGAGTCGACCACACACCCAACAATTAGTGGCATTGCTGGTCTGGTGTGAGTAATGTAACATGCGGATAAATGAATTGTTGCGCATAGCAAGACGATAGGACAGTTCGTGAGGAGGCAGATCACTAAACGTGTGCTCTACTGTAGCATTAGAAGACTTATTTACATGAGAAATTGGAAAACATAAATGAAATGCATAACTCGTGCAGGTAACCATCAGGCTGAGAAACAATATAAAACTTAGAAAAACAATACATCGGATTGAGTTTTGACTAACTCTCTCACTATGGGGGTCTATTTCATACATGTCAGATACCTGTCTAACCGTTTCACCTAGGGGAGGACTTAGACAATTAAACTGGCTGACTTATTTTACTAGACCGGAGCTTCTTTTTATACTCCTGCTGCGGAGTTTCCTCTAACAGGGGAGGCTTTGAATCAATGTCATTTGCGGGACAGTCCTTAAGAATAGTATCTCGGCAGTCTTTAAAATCTTGACAATCCTTGGAAAAGTTCTTGGAAACAGTTTGTAGTTGGAGTCCGTGAAATTTCTTAACATGAGACAGATGGACCCACCCCTTCCTGCCTTCCAACTTGACGGCAGTACGGGTGGTTAAAAGGACCAACTTCGGCTCCTTCCAGCGAGGCTCCAGCGGACTTGAACGATCAAAATTCCTGACGAGAACCAAGCTTCCAGGAACGATTTCATGCGGTTTCACCTCGGTATTGTCTGGAAATGCGGCGGCAACCTGTGAACGACAAGAGTGTAGGGCAGACATCAAGGAAGCTAGGTAATCTGTCAGCATATTACTGGAAACATCTGTAATACTTCGGGGTCTAGGTGTACCCCACATATTTGGGGGGCGGCCGAATACGACCTCATAAGGGGACAGGCCTGACCTGGAATGTGCGACCATGCGCATATAAAACAGAGCGACTGGCAAGGCAACTAACCAGTCTACACCTTTTTCTTGACACACTTTGGCAATACGGATTTTCAAGGTTTGATTATGTCTCTCTACGAGACCGGCTGCTTCTGGATGGCGTACACAATGGAACTTCCACTGGTACCCTAACAAAAGGGAAACGTGTTTCATGAGTTCAGATGAGAATGGCTGGCCGTTATCAGAATATACGACCCTAGGGAGTCCATAACGGGGGAAGAACTCACGAACCAACTGCTTGGCAGTGGTCGTGGCTGTGTAATCTGGGACTGGATATGCTTCTGTCCACCTGGACAAAGCGCATACAACTACAAGGACATACTTGAAACCTCGACATCGCTCCATCTGAATATAATCCATCTGGAGGACTTCAAAAGGGTGGTCAGGGGGCTGGAATCCACCTTGTTCCACCGGGACACCTTTACCTGGATTGAACTGGCAACATATCATACAGGTACGGACTTTCTGCTTGGCTGCAGCTCGTAAATGCTTGTTAAACCAAATGTTCTGGATACTGTCTAACATGGCTTTTTCTCCTAAGTGTGCTGGACTATGTGCGGTATTGATAATGACTTGAACCATTGAGTCGGGGAGAAACCATGTGGCTCTACCCTTCGTCAACCATCCCTGATCTGTCTGGACCCCTCCTTGTTCGGACCATTTCTTGATTTCCTCGGGGGTAGCATGTAACTGAATATCTATGACATCTTGAGTAGGGTCCTTAACTGTCATACAAGTAGTCTGTTCTAGAGTGGATGTCGGTGTCTTGTTAACTGGTATGTCTGGTGTCTGTGCTGTAAGCTTGGCTGTTTGATCTGCTAGATCGTTACCTTGAGAAATAATGTCTGTAACTTTAGTATGTGCTTTGCATTTCATGATAGCGATAGATGTCGGTAAATGTATTGCATCTAACAGAGCTTGAATGAGGAGACCATGCTGAATCTTGGTTCCATGAGAAGTCATGAAACCTCTCTCCTGCCAGAGCACTCCAAAGTCGTGTACAACTCCGAATGCGTAGCGTGAATCTGTGTAAATATTAACTTTCAGGTTCTTGGCATGTATACAGGCTTGTGTCAGAGCAACTAGCTCTGCTGCTTGAGCAGACAGGGTGTCAATACGGTGTGTTTCAATAACTTCAGTGTCAGTAGTTACTGCATACGCGGCTACTAGTTCTCCTGTACTCGTTCTCATACATGAACCATCCACATAAAGTGTCAGGTCGGGATCTGATAATGGAATATCTGTCAGATCTTGTCTTGGCTTAGTCATAGTGTTAACTACTTCCACACAGTCATGTGTGGCAGGATTCGAAGTAACTGACGGTAACAGTGTAGCAGGATTTAGAACGTTGCAGCGTCTGATTTCTATGTGTGGCTGGAACAGTGTCAGTTCATAACCTGTTAAACGTGCAATTGTCAAGTGCTGAGTCTGTGTTCGGTTTAAAAGAACTTCCACAGAGTGTGGAACTTGTACTGTCAAGGAATGTCCTAATACTATGGAATCACTTTGTCTGATAGCTAGTGCTGTGGCTGCAACTGACTTGAGGCACGCAGGCAGAGCCTGGGCTACTGGATCTAGTGTGCTCGAAAAATAAGCACAGGGCTTGTACTGTCCTGCTTGATCTTGTGTGAGAACAGATAATGCTGTACCATCACGTTCTGTGACAAAAAGTGTAAAAGGCTTACTGTAGTTCGGTGTAGCTAGAACAGGAGCTTGGCATAAAGCTTTCTTTAACTCATTGAAACTAAGTGTATGTTCAGATGTCCAAGAGAGGACAGTCGATACGGCTGCCTCCTGTGTCGTTAACTGTATCAGTGGCTTGGCTAGAAATGCATACTGAGGAATCCATTGTCTGCAATAAGAAGTAAGGCCGATAAAAGCACGTACCTCCTTCTGTGTCTTGGGCTGAGGAAGACTCGCTATTAACTGGATGCGATCGGGTGTCAACTGCCTACCCCACTTGGACAGTAAGTGGCCTAAGTAGATCACTTGCTGGACACAGAATTGAAGCTTTGAAGGGGACACCTTGTGCCCCATCTCGGCTAGGAAATACAGGACTGTAAGTGATGCTCGCTCGCAAGCACGTTCAGAACGGGCTGTGATCAGTAGATCATCGACATACTGGAGCAGGGCAGTGTCAGTTGGC
Source organism: Lissotriton helveticus (assembly GCF_964261635.1). NCBI lineage: Eukaryota > Metazoa > Chordata > Amphibia > Caudata > Salamandridae > Lissotriton > Lissotriton helveticus. The sequence continues at coordinate 18,488,637 of NC_136068.1, read as the reverse complement.
ATGTGAATGTTATCTAGTTGTCTCTTGAGTGCTTGACTGTAAATACTAGGACTTTCTGTGAAACCTTGAGGAGCTCGTGTGAATTTATAGCTCCTTCCATTTAAACAAAAACCGAAAAGGTACTGGCTATCTGGATGAATCGGAACACTGAAAAATGCATTCTTGAGGTCGATTACAGTAAAAAATATTGCCTCAGAATCAATAGCTGTCAATAGGGATGAGATGTCTGGAACAACTGGATACTGGGGAATAATACATTTATTGAGTTCTCGAAGGTCAATCACTAATCGATATACTGGGGGTGCATTTGGATCAGTACGTTTCATGACTGGAATGATCGGAGAATTACATACATTGGAGTCAGTTTCTACAACTACTCCTTGAGCCATGAGCTCGTCAATAATTTTGGATAAGGCTGCTACAGACTCAGGTGGCAATCTGTACTGTCTGATTCGTGGCAGGACTATACCTTGCTTGAGAGTCACACGATGGGGTGTGATTCGCATGAAGCCAACATCAGTTGGACCTTGCGCCCATAGATGCTGCGGGACATTAGACAATCTTGGATCAAAATCTCGTAATACATAGTGACCCTTGAAGTCACGTAAAAACAAACGTATTCCCTCTGGGGAACAGCAAATAACTGCACCTAATTCTTTCAGTGTTTTAATGCCTAACAAATTTTCTGGACATGACTTCGTAAGCAATAGATCAGTAGTTCGGGACAATGGACCTACTTCTAGAGTAACTGGCTTTGATATCTCGTTTACAATAGGCTTTCCTGAAAATCCAAGGGAAACATTTTTAGAGCCTGAGAGCGGAGCCCCTGGAACCTCGTCGTGACTTATGGTAGTCCTACTTGCCCCTGTATCGATCAGAAACTTTCTGTCTTTCCCTAGTACTTGACTATGAACATAGGGACCTTCTTGATCTACAGGAATCTCGATGAGAGGCAAGCCTACCTCCCCCTCTAGGCTGTTTCATGAGTACGCTTGATACTCTGGATACTCTGTCTGAGCATACTGGTACATCTGCTGTGTAACATGCTGTGTTGCAGCGATAGGCTGCGGTGTTGGAACTGTCTGTTGTGCATTCTGTGGCTGAGAAGTCTGTGAAACTTGTTCTTGTCTAGGCGGACGTGGTCTTTCTTTAGTTTTACCAGTGGCTATATTGTGTTTCAGAACTGCACACTCGTTTATAAAATGACCTGGCTGTTTACAATAATTGCATGTCCCTTTAACGGGAGCTGCAGGATGACTGGCTTGATTCGGACCCCTCTTCTGACTGTCTTGAGGAACAGATTGTGCAACTAGTACTTTCATTTTCGTGTCTTTCATACGTCTTCTCTCGTGTTCTTGCTCTTCTCTGATTCTATTCTGGTGATATTGGAGCATCTGTAACATCTGGGACGGGGTACTAGCTTGCCATGTACTTTCGACTTTCAAAACTCGATTCTTAACTTGTGGACTTGAATTCTCGACTAATTTAGTAACAAAAAGATGAGGGTATGACTCGCTACTCGTCTTCAAACCACTGTTTATGATAAAGCATTTCTCAAATCTAGAATAAAAATCACTAGTGTCTTCGTCTTGTTTCTGTTTACAGGCTGAGATGGCATCCCAGTCTTCCTTTTTAGTTGCTAATAATCTAGGCAAAACTTGTATTAACAGTTCTGGTAATTCTTTACATTTGTCTCCAAGACCGGTACCTGGTACTCGTATCTTATCTTCAGCTTCTAGAGCTGTCCAATCGATCTTTTTCTCTCCCACCTCCCAATCTTTTTCCTTGAGTTTCTCATATATGCCCGCAGGCAACAGGACTTTTAACATTTTAATAATATCTGGATACGTGTATTCTCCCATACGGAGCATGTCTTTTAATTCTCGGTGGAACCCTGCTGGATCTTTATCGTGACAGGGAATTACAGCCTGATTCATGTACGGGCCGTTTTGCGTGTCCCTAATAGCGATCAATAGCGACTCGCTATTGAGGAAACGCAAAACGGCATTCATGTACTTTTCGGAGAAAAAATAGCGACTCGCATGCGGGCGCTAAAGCCGTTAGCGACCCACAAAAAACGCAGAATAATCGCTATTTCCGGCTACCTGCGATCGGGATTGCGACTCGCAATCCCGATCGCACGAGATTGCGCTCGCAATCCCGATTGCACGGGATTGCGAGTCGCATTCTCGCGGGATCTGGAAAACGGGAAGACGCATTCCGAGCACCGTGATGACATCACAACCAGGAAGCAGCCCAATCCCACCCCCAAACACCACAGTGACGCTATCAGTCGACTGTCCACGACGGAAAGCTGCCACCAACCCGCCGTTTGCGCATCCCGACCCCGCCGAAATAGCGACCGCTATGTCAGACGAACCGCAGCCCGGACCCAGCAACAGCGCTGGCCGCAAGCGCAAACTGAAATTCTCCGAACAGGAGCTGGAGAACCTCATAGAGGGTGTGGTGGCCAACCACGACCAGCTGTTTGGTGCAAACTCCCGGAGGGTCCCAGAGCAGGAGAAGAGGAGGATCTGGGTGGGGATTGCCGCAAGCGTGAACTCTGTGGGCGTTGCGGACAGGTCCCTGGAGGAATTAAAAAAGCGTTGGTACGACCTCCGAGGGCGTGCCAAGGAGAGGGTGGCGGAGCGCCTTGGTGAGGCATCAGGCACCGGAGGTGGTGGACCGACTGTCCCACCCAACACCCCCCTGGAGGACCGGGTAGAGGACACGTTGGAGAGGGAGGCGTGTGTTGGCGTGACCCCTCTGGACTCCTCCCGCCCCACCCAAGACACCCAAGGTAAGTGGCATGCGACTGCGACCCTGTCCCCTATGACCGCCCCTGACCACATAGGCTCACTCATTGGCCCTTAGTCATGCCGTGCATCAGGAAATGCCCTGAAGCATTGTGGGAGACGTAGTATGTCCACAATGTAGTAGTACCACAATGCGGCCCCAAAGGTTCCAAAGTGCGCATATACACAGCCACCCAGGGAATGACACCCAGCATGCATGTAACATCTGCACGTCTGACAGTCACATGCACCTAATGAGTATCCACTTACCCTCACAGGTGCGGGAGATAGCAGCGACAGTGAGAGGCTGCTGATTGACGAGGAGGCCCAGGAGGAGGAATCCCTACCTGCTACCCAGCCACCAGCCCCTGCGGCAGCGCCAACACCAGCAGCCAGGCCACCCACCTTGCCTGCTGCATCCGCCTCAGGCCCACCGGCTGCCAAGGCCAGGCCACCCACCTTGCCTTCCGCATCCGCCTCAGGCCCACCGGCTGCCAAGGCCAGGCCACCCACCTTGCCTGCTGCATCCGCCTCAGGCCCACCGGCTGCCAAGGCCAGGCCACCCACCTTGCCTTCTGCATCCGCCTCAGGCCCACCGGCTGCCAAGGCCAGGCCACCCACCTTGCCTTCTGCATCCGCCTCAGGCCCACCGGCTGCCAAGGCCAGGCCACCCACCTTGCCTGCTGCATCCGCCTCAGGCCCACCGGCTGCCAAGGCCAGGCCACCCACCTTGCCTTCTGCATCCGCCTCAGGCCCACCGGCTGCCAAGGCCAGGCCACCCACCTTGCCTTCTGCATCCGCCTCAGGCCCACCGGCTGCCAAGGCCAGGCCACCCACCACACCTGCCGCACCTGCAACACCAGCTGCTGCAAGACCTGCAGCTCGTCCACCACCATCTGGGCCAGCCACATCCGCTACACAGCGGCCTACCACCAGGAGGGGCAATGGCCATTTCCACGCCTGCATGAGTGTGGAGCGGCGCATGCTGCGTTTACACCAGCGCCAGTCGCAGCAGCAAGGAGCCATCCAGCTCCAGCTGCAGAAGATCGGCCGCAATGTGGCGGGAGTGGGCGAGAGGGTGGACCGCATGCCGGCGGCCATTGACCGCATGGCGACGGCTATGGAACACAACACTGCAGCGCTGGTGAAGCACCGAAGTGTTGCTAGCAGGCGCCACCACCAGTTGCTGAGCCGGCTGTCTACCTATAGCCGCTCCAATTATGCCTCGGCAAATGCCACCACCCTGCTTGCGCGGCGCTCGTTAACCCAGCAGCACCAACTCGTCCAGTGCTGCGAGGATATTACCCGAGTGCTGGAGCATTTGACAACCGCCGTCACCGCACTGCACGCACCTGTGATTCCGGCAATTGTGGGGGGTGATGATGCTAGTGAGGGTGCCTCTAGTGTCAGCAGCCACTCTGCCACGCAGGCCCCCACACCTAGGCGCAGCACAAGGGCTGCCCCAGCTCCAGCTGCCCAGGAAGAGGAAGAGGCTCCCAGGCGCCTGGGAATTGTGCGCCGGAGGCGCCAATGACATTGTGTCAGGGACACAGGCGCAGGCTGAACTTAAGCCTGCCATGGAGCGTCTCATGCAGTATGCATGAATACTGCATTTTGTAAATAGTTGTTACGGAGACCCATATATTTTTTTGTGATTCAAACAAATACATTTATTTTGGTGCACACATACGCCTTGTGTAATCATTACAGTTTGCATGCAATTGTGATATGTGGGGTGGGGGAAGGGGGTGGGCTAGAAATTGTTAGCTGTGATGTGGTTGCGACGTCTGTGGCCTTCAGCTGGGTTCTCCCCGCGTGCATGGTGCGCATGTGCTGGTGGCCGGTCGTCCCCCTCAGATTCACTGCCTGAGATGTCAACTGGTATCCGGCGCTTGGTTGCAATGTTATGAAGCATTGCACAGACAGCCACAATGCGGCAGCACGCTGCAGGACTGTAATACATGGCCCCACCTGTCTTGTGCAGTATACGGAACCTGCTCTTGAGCAGGCCAAATGTCCTTTCAATACAGTTCCTTGTCCGGATGTGCGCAACATTGTAGCGGCGTTGCTGAGGTGTGGCAGGGTTGAGGTAAGGGGTCAGGAGGTATTCCCGTAGGGCGTAGCCACTGTCACCTGAATGAGAGGAGCAGATGTTGATTGCCTGTGCAGCGCAGTTACTTCATAGCAATGTGACATTGTCGACAAAGTGTACTTACCAAGTAGGTGTCCTTCCCCAAACTCTCCCCTGATCAGTCGTGTGTGGAGTCCGCTGTGCCTGAAGATAAAGGAGTCATGGGTACTCCCTGGGTACTGGGCCACAATGTCAGTGATGATGGTCTTGGCATTGCAGACCATCTGTATGTTGAGGGAGTGGTACGACTTCCTGTTGCGGTACATATACTCCGTGCCAGCTGGTGGGCAGATGGCGACGTGGGTACAGTCTATGCAGCCAAGGACATGGGGAAAATGGGCAACATTATAAAATTGTAGTTTTGTGAGGTCCAAATCCTGTTGGCTCGTGGGAAATGTGATGTGCCGGTGGAGCTGGGTGAGCATGGCGTCAACAAAAGTGTGGAGGCAGCGTGACATGGTGGGCTGGGAAATCCCCCCAGCAGCGGCTACTATGCCCTGGAAACTGCCGGATGCCAGGAGGTGCAGGCTGCACAATACCTGCACATGTGTGGGCACAGAATTGTTTCGCCTTGTTGGGTGCTGCATGATGGGGTCGAGTTCTTGTATCAGCCAGGTGATCATTTCCCCATTCAGCCTGTATTTAGCATAAATCTGTTCTCTGGTTTGCCCCAGCAAGGTGACCCGCTGCCGGTAAATCCTTGCCTGCCTCATGCGTCTCCTCCGTGCTGCTCGCTGTAGCCTTCGCCGCCTCACCACCATGTACATCCCAGGCATTGTGGAACGCCTATTGCTGCTGCTGAATGTCCTTATGTGTGATTGGTCAGGCCTGGACCTGTTGGTGATTGGCTAACAGTTTTTCAAATTTTGGTTAATCATGGCTTTTATGGTTACCACCTGCTTTGAGTTGTCCTTAAATTGCGCCGCGCTAATGTGCGATTTAGCGATTTTTCGCTAATGTATTTCTTTCATGAATGCCGATTGAGACAATATTGCGTTTCGCTATTCAATTCGCAGATTCCGTGGTTGGTCGCTATTTCATTATCGCTAATGCTCGACTTCCCGGAGTCTGCGACTTTTACAGCGTAATCGCTATTCCGCTCGCTATTATTTTTTTGCGATTTCGCTATTTCGTACTTGAATGCCGATTCCGTGTTTTGCACCCGCAATTGCGTTTTCGCAGCCATTGCGGGCGCTATTTCGCTTCATGAATCAGGCTGTTAATTTCTTCATCTCTAAGAGTTCCATCTTGGTAACTGGGGTGTAAACAAATACTCGTTGCATCTCACCACCCGCTGTCCTAACTGGGTGTACTTCTCGTAGCGGATGCTGTCTGTCTATGTAAAACGGTTTACTTTCTGGAGGTGAGACATGAACAAAATGCGGGTTCAAAAACGTACTATATTTGTGGCGCTGTTCTAGAATGACACTAATTAAATCGGTGCCTAAACCTTTCCATCTATACTGGAGTAACTCGTTCAGGATATCATGTAACGGACCTGGATCAGAATGTTGACCCTCATACAATGTAATGAGGTGTTGGATCATATACATACCCACCAGTCGCTGCTCGGCTGGGGGCAGTTTCAGAAACATTTGTGCCACTATTTCGTCTGGAAAAGTGGTAGAATCAGTAGTCCATCGGACTGCTGATCGGGCTAGTTCTTGTTCATGCATGGTACTTAACTCACTATAACCGATTCGTGATTTCAAAATTTGATCGGTAGCTTGAAATACTTGTTCTAGAGAGCCTTGTTCCGGTGCTGGAAGATGAAAGGCTTTCTTGTGTTCTAGGCGTAAATGTCGGTCTGGAAATCTAGATTTACCTACATACGCTATTCTGGCAGTATTCTCGTCCTCGACCTCTTCAGGAGAAGAGTCATTTTCTTTCTCGCTTCCTGGAGCTTCTGTGCGTTGTTCGTGTATCTTTATTATTTCTTTACGAATTTTCTTGTACATATGCTCTATACTATTGAGTGTCTTGTGCTTACCCTCGGCTATATTATCACTCCACCTTGTCAGAACTCTCATTTCGGTCGGATCTTTAGTCGGGGAATCTTGTTCCCGTATTAAACAATTGATCAGAAACTTTAATAACATGAACTGGATCTCGGATTTCCTGTGAGACATTACTTCAGCAATACTTTCTGGATCTTGTCCTGTACGAATGAAACGATACATTCTGTCTAGATCTTCTTTCATATTTGGTAGGGTGACCAAATACTCGGACACCTGTCTTATACGCACGGAATATAGAACCATACCTTCCTCGCCTGGAACTGGATCATAACAGCATTCAGTAAGAACTCGTCTGATTTCTGCAACGGACTTAAATTTGGGCGTGCGCTGTAACGCACGTTCATGTAACTCGACTGGCCCTAGACGTCTATTTGGCGGCGGGGTACCAGGAGGACCTCCTCCCGCGGCCCCTAAACTGGAATCGTCGACTGATACTCTTCGTGCTGGCAGAGTGACTGATGTGGCGGGAATTTGTACTACGGGCTGGACCGGGGGTACCGTAACAGGTACTGCAATAGGTGCCCCGGTGACTGGAAGACCATGAATTACATTATTTACAGGAGCTGGTGGAACAGGATTTGCATATTCCGGGACTGTGTCGTCCAAATAGGACAAGATAAAAATATCAGCTGCGGTCGGTTTGTGACGTAGCTTGGTCGGAACTAAGGGTGGCGGAAAATTACTGGATGCCTCCGGGGTTGCTTTTGGCAAGCCCTCGGCAAGAAGAGGATACATACCCTTAATGAGGGCGTTCCTCTGTCTGTCTGACTGTTCGGTTTTGACTCGTTCACCTATTTCGATTAGTTCCCTTTCTTGGGCTCTTTCTAAGGATTCTCTACTTAATTCTGACTTTCTGATTTCTTTTTCGGTTCTTCTATGAGATTCTTTGTGCCATAACTCGATGGCAACTTTCTGTGACTGTCTGGCTTTCTTTTTCCATAATGCTTCTTCTACTCGCATGATGCACTCGGCATCCCACGTACCTGATACGGGCCATCTATACTTTTCTTCTAAATCTTTGGTGTACTCCACCCATAAATCTAGATATAATATGGCACTTATGCCATGCTTTTGATACATAAAATGACCTGGACTGTCCCTAGGCGGGACAGGAACTGCTTCTTCTAACAGACCTTTTCTAGTTTTTAACTGACGTAGTTTGGAAAACAACGGCATGACTGAACTGTAGTCTAGACACAATACACAATGAACACGATAATTACACCACTTTCATACCACGACATTAAAATACATGAATGACATTTAAAATAACAGTTCGGACAAAATACTACCTGGAATACTGAAAACAGAATACAGAATTTCTCGAGAACAGAACGGCCGGGAACAGAAACTAGATGCACTGCTAAAACAGTACGAAACTTACCGGTCTCATAAAGAGACACGTCAGGACCCGCATCCACCTAAGTGGACACTTCGTGTTGGATCTGTGTACCCCAAACCCACGGACCAGAGACAATGCAATTGACCCTGTCTAGATACTACCCCAGCAACGGTACTCACCGGGCAGCAAGAACGGAAGGCCTCTGACTGGACTGGACTGCTACGACGCCGGACGGACGAACTTCGGACTTCTGTTACGGGTGGGCCTCCGGATACCTCGGACCTTGGACTCTCGGCTTGGGCTCTGGTCGGGACTCGCCGCGTTCCTCCACCGCCTCGTCTGGATGCTGGACCGCAACCTCCGTCTCCTCCGTGGGCCTGAGGGATACTTGAAGCAGAAATATCTGCACGTGCACGGTATGGTTCCGTCACGGCTGCAGAGGATCAGGGGGCTTGCGTGGCTTCACCAGCGCGTGGGGAAAGGGCAAGTCCCTATTCGGGCGCCATTATGTGGTAAATAAATAAATAATACCTCTATTTTTGACTGGATATAACAATAACAGATAGCTCAATAAATAAGAGTCAAGATTCGAGGTAGTAGGAGTTTGCAGGTTTAATACAGCATAAAGGATAGGAACAGGACAACCTGCACAGGAATAGGATGGCAGCTAGCTAGCAGGGGGGCCCCCGACAGCTGTCGGGCAGGATCTGGAATGAGCGCGCTAGCTTTTAATAACAATACACAAGTATATATACTAAAACAATTGCATTACAGTACATATAATAGGCGGAACAGTGGGTGGGGCCTGTAACAGTCGCGAAAGATAAGGGTGAAAGTAGGTGTAACAAGAGGCGTGTACATAGACATGTGATGTAAACGTAACAGAATATGTCATAAACGGGGCGGAAACATGGAGGGGGCTACCTAAGGAGCCGGGACCTCTAACCTAGTGGTGCGCGCAAACTGACGATGACGTGTTACTAGGGAGAAGCTGGGGGCTATGACTTCTGCGCTAGAAGCAGAGACTGAAGTCTGGAGAGTCAGAGCGACATGTACCTAAACACTATCTAGTATCTGATGTTTAGAGAACATGTTGATAGAATCCAAAAGTTATCGGGGTAAAGGCTAACAGACACTAAGACTGGTGCATGCATTATTCTACATGTAGTGCGTGTTGAGGAATATTAAATGACCATTAATACAGTATTTCTCTTGCATGGAGACGTAAAGGCTAGACCATGACGGAAACTATTGATGCGATTCAGTAGCTTAGGAATGCAGAGAAGGAGGGCTGGACTGATAACTAGAATCATAACATACTCTTGGCAGACTGGCAGGCAGAGCCAGGCCGAGCCGGGCACTGTGAGGCAGGAAGTAAGTGAAGGGTCAGGGATACAGGTGGGGGCTGTATCGCTCCTCGGAGAGGGTTCAGGAGACAGGAGCTGAATCTGAGTCCGGGCCCTTTTGAGGCCTAGAAACGGGGATTTTACAATGAAATAACGTGCACACTGTGAAACGTGGCAACGTAGCTTTACATAGGCCTGATACTCGTAGCTTTCACGAGAACTGGAAACTGGCATACTAGAGATGGACACAACTGTAATTGCGTCTTTAATTGATCATGGGGGATACATATGCATATTAATCATGCACATATAACATAAGATGGGGAACACGTAGGGACACAGAACATGGCAAAATTTACTTTTCCACACTCTTCCCATCCGTAGAGGTGCAAGCAAGCAAGCATTAAAATAACCTCCGAATTTGGGAAGCATTGAGGAATGTCCCGCCGAAACTGAGGGACTCCCCTGCCAAGAAAAGTGTGGTTACTCTCCTCTTCCCGGGGGCTCGTCGATCAGTCTTGTCTACCAGGGACAAAGAAGGAAGCAAAACACCGGGGGCCTCATTTATGAGGCCGTACGTCACTTTTACGCCGCCGGTGCGTCATTTTTTGTGACGCACCAGCAGCGTATAAAATGTTCCTTGTTGCACCATATTTACAAAGTGACGCATCTAAGTAGATGCGTCAGTTTGTAAACCCCTGCGCCACATTATACCTGCGCCAGGTATAATGTATGCGGGGGGGGCGTTTTGACACAAGACAGGGTCATAGAAGTGACGCAGTGAAATCTATAAGATTTCACTGCGCCACTTCTAGGACGCAAATGCGTCAAAATCTTACGCCTGCCTCACAGCAGGCGTAAGACTGACGCAGGCCCTTTCACATGGGGCTTGCCCCATGAGATAGGACACATTGCTGGAGTTGTGTCACTTTTGTGACACACTCCAGCAATGCGCCACTTTTGCGCCATACAGATACGTCAGAAATACTGACGTATCTGTAACTCCTTGCGCAATGATGCGTCATACTGTAAATATTACTCATCATTGGTGTCGCAAGGAGGGCGCAATAAAAAGTGACGCATCGCTGTTTTCACGCAGAGATGCGTCACTTTTCATAAATGAGGCCCCCAGTCTGGTCACACCGCCTGGCTCGGCCGTGGGGAGTGTGTGGTGACAAATACTCACGTAGTCGATGATTTTGGTCTTTGGCGAGGCTGCTTAACCTTCCCCACCCCGCATGTGCTCATTGTGCCCACCCAGCAGGGGAGGGGGAGGACACAAACCACGAGCAGTTCAATGCCACAGGAGGACTTGACCCGCACCACCTCCTTTCCCTTAAATGCAAGTCAGCCCTATATTGAGGGCCACTGGAATTATGCGATTGTGCGGTGCTACTTTTTCTGCATGATTGTTGATTTGCTGCATTTGCTACATAATCCATCATCTGCTGTATAAACTGCAGTTTTTAACCTCAAAAATATAGTTCTAGCTCGAACAGTTCAAAGGTTCAAAAACATAGAAACACCTGTTGCCACACAGTGGAAGGCCCTTTGCAAAACTTAACTGATCACTTTTCTACTGCGTATTGCTATATGAAGGTGTTAAACTGGTACTATTGATGTGCAACCAATGCCCAGTCACTGTTGACAGTATAAAAAAAAACATAATGAATACAGTCACAAAATGTGCTGGGTTACGCCGCATAATTAGCTTTTTCTTCCTGCACAATTTACTCAACCCTGCCACATAATTTGGCCCTCAACTGTTGCATAATTCCAGTGGCTGGTCTATACTACAACGGCCCAAGGCCACCAGATGGGCCTTTGGTTAAACCGCACACTGCAAAAGTGCACAAACATAGCTCAGCACCCCATAGAAAAAAAGGGCCAGAAATGACCCTCATGCACTCACTGGCCCTTAACTCCCAGGCTCAAAGTCAAAAATGGAACTTTAGGGCAATAATGAGAGAATATTGACCTCTTGCTTTGCAATCATAGATCAAGAAAGAATGTTTGTATGTTCAAAAATCATCCCTATTGGATAATATATATCAACTATTTGGATAGTTGACTCAATAATACAATTATATTTTAACTTTATTAATTTAGTGTTAACTTTGGACCCTGATTAAAGGTTTGGAAAACGTTGCATGAGTCCTTCAGTAGTGGGCAATTAGCATATATATCCTACTTAACAACTGCGTGCCTATGTAGTTTGGTAAATTATCATTCAGTTGTTTCCCCTCCGAGACTGGAACAGATGCAGTTACCTTGTAACCCTCGTCCCCAGACTCTCCCCTGTCTCTGTGTTCGCCAAAAGGACCCTAGAAACAAGGGTACAAGAAACCAGTTTGTTTTCAAACTTTCAATCAATCAATCAGGGGCTGTTAAAGCACGCTACTCACCCGTGAGGGTCTCAAGGCGCTGGGGGGAGGGAAAAAACAGTAGGCTACTCCGGTCAGTTGAAAAGCCAGGTCTTGAGAGCCCGTCTGAAGGTGTGCAGGGTTGGTGATCGTCTTATTTCTACTGGTAGAGTGTTCCATGCTGTGACCGCGGTGTAGGAGAAGGCTCTCCCACCAGCCAAACTTTATCAAACATTGCCACAGCAGTACAAAATGATCAGGCTGTCGATATTTCCAAGATAAAAAATGTGCAGCAACCAAAACAGAGTTAATGTGTTTTGCAATTGGATGTCGGCGCTAGATGTTTGAACAAAAAAGACTGCAAAGAACGCGCCCTTGTTCGCGTGTCAGATGTAACACTCACCGAAGCCCCCAAATACCGTGGCATTGCTGAAATGCTCCCGGGCAAAAACCACAAAAATATTATCCAACCACAAAAACAATGATCCCTTTGTGCAATTCCCCCGTGCTATGGACGAATGAAACAAGACGCTACGCATTTCTGCCTCGGGCTCGGCTAAATCGCTCAATTCGTCATGAGCGCAATTAAAAAGGGGCTGTGGCTTTAATTTTTCATTAACAGCCTGTGAAATGTTATATCTATCAAGTAGTAACTTTGAAATATAAAAGGTGTTACACTCCGAGTCGTGTGTGATGCACCAGTGCATGCCTGTCACCCCAGGCATAGCGACTGTGTCGTGCTTTCAAATATCAACGCACGTGACTGACTTCTGAGGTTTTTTTTTGGTTAGCAGGTATGGAAGCCCTCGAAACAAGTGCAATCTATTTTAAATGTACGTGGTTTGCAGTGACTGGTGCTTTTCACTAGAGGTGTTCTTGGGTTACAATTAAGGGTGTAGGTTCACTACTTTACTATCCACAGCCTAGGTCTCGTCACAAGAAAGGGGGCGGGGTGGGGGGGCAGGCACCCTACACTACATGCTACTGCTGATGCAATGTGTCATTCTGTTACTGTGCACAAGCGCTACGACAGATGAATGAGTTACACATTGTAGGGCACTGAGTGGCTGCTTTTCCCTGCCCTTTGACTCCTCAACAAACTATAACCAATTATATAAGTACATTTTTTCACACTGTAAATATTTTCGTCTGTGTCACAAATCATGGTTGCTTCGGTTTTGCTATTCTGTGTGATTACTGATATCATCACTATTACATCACCTCTTAACTCAACCTAGAGTGTTGGGCTTTCTGGGTACGTTTACGTTCAAACCATGTCATTCCTAATATGGTATCGCCTCGTCTCAGATTTCCCAGATTACAGTGCGTGCCCAGCAGGGGATTTCGGATTACAGTGCGAGTTCCTGGGTTCTCTTATCAGCACCTGCGGTGCAGACCTAATCTTCCCTAGGACAAGAAGATTGTACTCCCACACATCAGAGACATAATTTGCATACATCTCTGACTTACATTAGAACCTAGAAAAACATAATTTGACTCAAATGCTTAAATTAGTTTAGCCTTCTTATCCATTTCCTGATTTGTGTGTAATCCCAAATCCACCTTTGGTCTAAAGAAACATTGATTCTGGCGGTTCTAAAACTTTAAGCCTTGCAGCTGTGCATATTATATTCAGTTTTTTTCTCAGAGCCACTGTTTTTCCGCAGATGCAGTCGAGAGAAGTGTAATATATTGTCCCGACCGAGAGCCCAGTGATAATGTACCTAAGGGCTCACCACAAAACGTAGCGTTTTATTATTTCTTTTTGATGCACCCCGTTGTTCCACTAGCGAGGTCTAGCATTCTCAGCGGTATTGGACGTGTTCCGGAGATGTCATTTTAGTTATGGCCACATGGGGGCAGGAGAGAACTTTTCTATTGGTAGTACGCAGCATAACATTCATATTATTCTAGTAGGAAGCTGGCAGAAATTAGAGACGAGGCTGTGGGAGTCGGAAAGGAAGTGGCTTGGAAAGTTACAACTAATCTATGACTGAGACTTGGGGCACGTAACTCATTCGAATTCATAAAACTATGGGTAGCTAAGCAGAGTTCGGAGCTATTTGCACTTAAAAACAAGTTCGCGCTCCTCGCGCGGCAGAAAGGGGAGGCGCGCGCGGCAGCAGGGGGGAGGAGGGGGCTGTGCAATTTACTTGCGGGAGCGATAATTGCTACCATATGGTGGCGCGCACTCCCGCAAGTGAATCGACACGTGCACGCGCTGCCACTGAAGGCAATGGAACACGTGCACGTGTTTGGCTGAAAAGCCGAAGCGATAGAAATAGGTCATTTTGCCTATGCAGCGCATGCACGCTGCTAGGCGAGACCTAAAAACTAAACTCTGTGCTGCACAAGAAGCAAACACTAGAGATTGGAAAAATGTTTACAATTTTTGGCATTCATCAAAAAGGCTTAACGTGTATTAGCCAAGGTAAGTGCACATTCAGAGTGCTGATAAAGCACTCTCCTTGTTCTTGTTTAAACAGGTACTCTGAGGCCCAGAAGAAACCACTGCAAATAACAGGGAGACCCCTTCTGTCCCAGCCTCTCCCGTCCTCTGGCTGGGCCTTTCGCAGGTTAAACACGTGGGACCTCTGGGATGGAGGAGTTAGCGCTGGTCTCTGCACTGCGCAGCATTTATTTATGCTTTGGTGCCAGCCTCTTCCTTCCTCTGGCTTGGCCTCTTGGGGTTAAACGCCCGTGCCTATGGGATAGATTATAAAAGTAATTGCATTTATATAGCTCTTTCTACCCCGGACGAAGCGTTAAATCGCTTTTTCGGCGAGTAGCACGCTACTCAGGAACCCAAAAAGGAATAGTGGTGAATTAGCATAGGGAGATATTAATTTAATTTCAGCAGTGGACATGTAAGTTTGTTATTTGTATTGAAAAGGATAGTGGAGGTAGAGAAGAGGGAGGGATTTGCATTTATATAGTGCTTGCTACCCCTGATGAGGTGTTGAAGCGCATATCGCCGGATACCAGACTACTCCAGAACCCTAACAGGATTAGAGGGGAATTAGTATAGGGAAATATGAACTATTCAGTTGCTAATTTCCTAACCCTTGGAGCAATGGGTCACTTAAAGGAAGCTGCAAACTGCAGCCTTTACAGCAGAAGTGACAAATATGTGCTTTTCTCCCCATCTCTGGCATTCTCTAGAAAAGCATCTTTCACTGCGGCCCCTGGTGTTGGAGCTCATTGATTGATAAATAAGCCATCCACTGAGGTGTTCTGTCTCCCCAGGCAGCACGGCAAGGCAGCAGGGGTCATACTCTCCAGGCTGACTCAATGACATTCCTGCACAGGAAACAGCCCATAATGAAGCATCCCGGGTATTAATGATCCCTCTGAGCTGCATCCGGGGTGTTAATAATCCCTCTGAGCTTCATTCGGGGTATTAATAATCCCTCCGAGCTGCATCTGAGGTATTAATAATCTCTCTGAGCTGCATCCGAGGTATTAATGATCCCTCTGAGCTGCATCCGGGGTATTAATGATCCTATTAATAATCCCTCTGAGCTGCATAATCCCTCAGAGCTGGGGTATTAATAATCCCTCAGAGCTGCATCCGAGGTATTAATGATCCCTATTAATAATCCCTCTGAGCTGCATAAGGGGTATTAATAATCCCTCAGAGCTGGGGTATTAATAATCCCTCAGAGCTGCATCCAAGGTATTAATAATCCCTCAGAGCTGCATCCGAGGTATTAATGATCCCTATTAATAATCCCTCTGAGCTGCATACGGGGTATTAATAATCCCTCAGAGCTGGGGTATTAATAATCCCTCTGAGCTGCATCCGGGGTATCAATGATCCCTCTGAGCTGCATCCGAGGTATTAATGATCCCTCTGAGCTGCATCCGGGGTATTAATAGTCCCTCTGAGCTGCATCCGGGTATTAATAATCCCTCTGAGCTGCACCCGAGGTATTAATGATCCCTCTGAGCTGTATCCGAGTTATTAATAATCCCTCTGAGTTGCATCCAGGGTATTAATGATCCCTCTGATCTCCATTGCATCGGGGGTATTAATAAACCCCTCTGAGCTGCATCCGAGGTATTAATGATCCCTCTGAGCTGAGGTATTAATGATCCCTCTGAGCTGCATCCGGGGTATTAATAATCCCTCTGAGCTTTACTATCGCGGGCTCCAGTGCAGTGCCCGCCTGCTGGGGACCACGGCCTGCCGCATATGCCGATCCCGGCCTCCATAAAACGGGTCTCTGATGTCGGCCCCGCCTAATCAGCCGGCCGAGTCACTCACCACACCATCTGCTGCTATTGATGCTGTCTTCCCTCAAGGGCTTCTGCCAGGTGGGTGTCCGGATTGCTGTTTGCTTTTCGTGATGGCCGCTTGTGTTCCTGTGCCCTCTGGGCCACGGGCAATTGGGCATGTGCCACCTCCGGAGCAGACCTCCCGACGTTCTCCGCGCCGGGATCTGCTGGGTCCCTACTTTTGCTATCAGGGTGCCTTGCAGGATTACTTCTTTTTAGCGGATAATAACAGGATTATGGGGTCCTGCCTGACTCCAAAATGGCGCCTGCGGGGGACATAATGCCTCCTGATAACTTCAGACCATCTCAACAGCCAGTCCCTCGCCAAGGAATCCTGTCCTATGCTGCGTCCCCCCCCCTCTGACTCTACTCCATGGAATCCTGCTCTCTGTGTTCTTCTTCTGGATTCTTGACTTTCCTGACTTTTGTGCTTCCCGCCTGAGATGGTTTCCATCTATACCCATGATCCGGACCCGCCATTTTGTTTGACCTTTGTTCCGTTCCTTCTTCCCTCATGACTCCTCCTGATGACCCTTCATAATTTTTCTCTTTTTGCTGGGGGGCTTTAAATATATATGTAAATATGTATTATATAATTATCCAAGCCTAATTGCCGTTAAAATGTAATCCTGTGTGAATTTATTATTTGTATATATAGAACTCTAACCACTAGTATGTGCAGTAGAATTTTGTACTTACTACCATTCATGTGTGATTTTAGAGTTTATCTGTTTGTATCTCTTCCTTGAGTGACTTTCAACTTGTACATGTGCAATTTTTTCATGTTTTTATCTCTTCCTTGAGTGACTACACACTTTGTACATTTGCAAAAAAAAAATTCTGTTTGTATATCTCATGTAACTCATGTAAATCAAAGTCCTTATGTAACGCAACTGGTTCTTTTGTAAAGCGCTCTGACACTTTCTGGTAATATTCGCAAGGGCAGGTTTGGGTGACAAAATGCAGAGTGCGCATGCGTGTAATAAGACGCATGCGCACACAAGAGAAGGGCGCTCAAACGGACGAGGAGCTTCGATCGATGGAACAGGGGCGCTCCGATACCGCACATGCGCACACAAGAGAAGAGCGCTCAAACCGACGGAGAGCTTCAGATACCGCGCATGCGCACTCTTGAGGCAGGCGCGGGCGCTCAATCGGACGTTTGTTTCTGTCAGGGTGTCGAGGCGCAGAGAGAGCAGAGCAGGGCGCACTCGGCCCGTACTCACTCCGAGCCGCACTACTCCGAGCCGCACTCACACCGGCCCTCGCTCCGAGCCGCCTCAAGCTTCTCTCCATGGGGGTCCCGTGCGCGCCCCGCCCGCGGTGGCCTCACACCCCGAAGGCGCTGATCCTGACAGGTGAGGCGGCCCCAGAGGGAGATCTTTACCGTCCGAGGGCGCGGAGTGTCAGAAGCGAAGCCAGGCCTCACAATAGCACAGAGGCCTCCTTTGGCCTCCCTGTCCGAAGCAGACGCAGGCCTCTCTCTCAGCCCACCAGCGTGGTGCCCCCCGCCCAAAACACCACCTGTCCCTTGTACTCCTGCCATTCAATGGAAAGAAAGCGGGGGATGGGGGGGCTCTGGGCCTCTCAGGGATGGAAGGGGCCCTCCCTGGCCTCTCAGGGATGGAAGGGGGCCCTCCCTGGCCTCTCAGGGATGGAAGGGGGCCCTCCCATGGCCTCTCAGGGATGGAAGGGGCCCTCCCATGGCCTCTCAGGGATGGAAGGGGCCCTCCCTGGGCCTCTCAGGGATGGGGCCCTCCCTGGGCCTTTCAGGGATGGAAGAGGGCCCTCCCTGGGCCACTCAGGGATGGGGCCCTCCCTGGGCCTTTCAGGGATGGAAGGGGGCCCTCCCTTGGCCTCTCGGGGATGGAAGGGGCCCTCCCTGGGCCTCTCAGGGATGGAAGAGGGCCCTCCCTGGGCCACTCAGGGATGGGGCCCTCCCTGGGCCTTTCAGGGATGGAAGGGGGCCCTCCCTTGGCCTCTCAGGGATGGGAGTGGGCCCTTCCTGGACTGGGCCTCCTAGGGATGGGAGGGGGCCTTCCCTGGGCCTCTCAGGAAAGGGGCCCTCCCTGGTCCTCTTAAGGATGGAAGGGGGCCCCTCTCAGGGATGGAAGGGGGCCCTCCCTTGGCCTCTCAGGGATGGGAGGGGGCCCTTCCCGGACTCGGCCTCTTAGGGATGGGGCCCTCCCTGGGCCTCTCATGAATGGGGCCCACGCTGGGCCTCCCAGGGATGGGGCCCTCCAATGGCCTCTCAGGGATGGTGTTCCAGTTGCAGGTTTGTCCTGCAGTGAGGCCTCCTTCCTGGCTGCCATTCGGAGACACTCCCTGCACCCCACAGGTTTAAGACTCAGCCCCTAAGCAATTCTCACACCTTCAGCCCCGAAAGGGCTGTAAAGAGGTGCTTGTAAGGTGGCTGAGTGGAGGAGCTCGCTGAGTGGAGGAGCTGTGGCCAGGAGAAGTCTGAACAAAGCAGATTGTGGAGCCCTGTATATGTCACGTATGTGAATTAAAAGAGCCTCGCACAATCCCTTTCGGCCCTGGACCCCAAAAATCCTTGAATCGGTCCTGGCAGACAGTATAGAAATGTGTCCTCACCAGAGGTGTTTACCTGAGGCAATGTCAGTGGTCTCACCTGAGGCTTTTACCTGAGGCACCATCAGTGGTCTCACCTGAGGCGTTTACCTGAGCCTGGCGGCGTCAGTGGTCTCAACTGAGGCGGCGTCAGTGGTCTCACCTGAGGCGGCGTCAGTAGTCTCACCTGAGGCGGCGTCAGTGGTCTCACCTGAGGCGGTGTCAGTGGTCTCACCTGAGGCGGCGTCAGTGGTCTCACCTGAGGCGGCGTCAGTAGTCTCACCTGAGGCGGCGTCAGTAGTCTCACCTGAGGCGGCATCAGTGGTCTCACCTGAGGCGGCATCAGTGGTCTCACCTGAGGCGGCATCAGTGGTCTCACCTGAGGCGGCATCAGTGGTCTCAACTGAGGCGGCGTCAGTGCTCTCACCTGAGGGGTCATCAGTGCACTCGCCTGAGGCGGCGTCAGTGCTCTCAGCTGAGGTGGTGTCAGTGCTCTCACCTAAGGCGGTGTCAGTGCTCTCACCAGAGGTAGCGTCAGTACTCTCACCGGAGGCGGCGTCAGTGGTCCCACCTGAGGCGGCGTCAGTGCTCTCACCTGAGGCGGCGTCAGTGGTCTCACCTGAGGCGGGGTCAGTAGTCTCACCTGAGGTGGCGTCAGTGGTCTCCCCTGAGGTGTTTACCTGAGGCGGTGTCAGTGGTCTCACCTGAGGCGGTATCAGTGGTCTGACCTGAGGTGGCGTCAGTGGTCTCTCCTGAGGTGTTTACCTGAGGCGGTGTCAGTGCTCTCACCTGAGGCGGTATCAGTGGTCTCACCTGAGGCGGTATCAGTGGTCTCACCTGAGGCGCCGTCAGTGGTCTCACCTGAGGTGTTTACCTGAGGGAGCGTCAGGGCCCTCACCTGAGGCGGCGTCAGGGCCCTCACCTGAGGCGGCGTCAGTGATCTCACCTGAGGTGGTGCCAGGGATCTCACTGGAGGCGGCGTCCGTGGTCTCACCTGAGGCGGCGTCCGTGGTCTCACCTGAGGCGGCGTCAGTGGTCTCACCTGAGGGGGCGTCAGTGGTCTCACCTGAGGGGGCGTCAGTGGTCTCACCTGAGGGGGCGTCAGTGGTCTCACCTGAGGTGGTGTCAGTGGTCTCACCTGAGGTGGTGTCAGTGGTCTCACCTGAGGTGGTGTCAGTGCTCTCACCTGAGGCGGTGTCAGTGGACTCACCTGAGGCGGCGTCAGTGGTCTCACCTGAGGCATTTATCTAAGGCCGTATCAGTGGTCTCACTGAGGCATTTACATGAGGTGGCGTCAGGGGTCTCACCTGAAGCAGTGTCCGGGGTTTCACGTGAGGCGTTTATCTGAGGCGGTGGCAGTGCTCTCACCTGAAGCGGTGTCAGTGGTCTCACCGGAGGCGGTGTCAGTGCTCTTACCTGAGGCGGTTTCAGTGCTCTTACCTGAGGCGGTGTCAGTGCTCTCACCTGAGGCGGTGTCAGTGCTCTCACCTGAGGCGGCGTCAGTGGGGAACAGCCTTTACAACGCGGGTATTACAACGCAAGTCGTTACAACGACTTGCGCTGCGGGTATTACAACGCAAGTCGTTACAACGACTTGCGCTGGAGAGCGCTGTTGGATAGGGAGTAGTTTAATTTTCCATTCCAACACCTTCCCTACTGTAACGTGGGCTGGAGTTGGAATAGAAAATTACTTTATTCCACTATCCATCGCTTACAGCGCAAGTCGTTGTAACGACTTGCGTTGTAAAAACAGCGTTATAATGGCACGCGTGGTAAAAGCCCGCATTGTAATGCCATACAACCACGTCAGTGGTCTCACCTGAGGCATTTACCTAAGGTGGTGTCAGTGGTCTCATCTGAGGCAGTGCCAATAGTCTCATTTGAGGCGGTGTCAGTGCTCTCACCTGAGGCGGCATCAGTGGTCTCACCTGGGGCGTTTACCTGAGACTGCGTTTGTGATCACACCTGAGGCGGCGTCAGTGGTCTCACCTGGGGCGTTTAACTCAGGCAGTGTTAGTGGTCTCACCTGATACTTTTACCTGAGGCAGTGTCAGTGGTCTCATCTGAGGCAGTGTCAGTAGTCTCCTTTGAGGCGGCGTCTGTGATCTCACCTGAGGCGGTCAGTGGTCTCACCTGAGGCGGCATCAGTGGTCTCACCTGGGGTGTTTACCTGAGGCTGCGTTTGTGATCACACCTGAGGCTGCGTCAGTGGTCTCACCTGGGGCATTAAACTGAGGCAGTGTTAGTGGTCTCACCTGAAACTTTTACCTGAGACAGTGTCAGTGGTCTCATCTGACGCGTTTACCTGAGGCAGTTTCAGTGGACTCACCTGATGCGCCATCAGTGGTCTTACCTGAGGCATTTACCTAAGGCAGCGTCAGTGGTCTCACTTAGGCATTTACCTGAGGTGGCGTCAGGGGTCTCACCTGAAGCAGTGTCAGGGGTTTGACCTGAGGCATTTACCTGAAGCGGTGTTAGTGGTCTCACCTGACGCGTTTACCTGAGGCAGTGTCTGTGGTCTCACATGAGGCATTTACCTAATGCGGCGTCGGGGGTCTCACCTTAAGGTGTTTCCCTGAGGCGGTGTCAGTGGTCCCACCTGAGGCGGCATCAGTGGTCTCATCTGGGGCGTTTACCTGAGGCGGTGTCAGTGGTCTCACCTGAGGCAGTGTCAATAGTCTCACCTGAGGCGTTTACCTGAGGCGGCATCTGTGATCTCACCTAGGCGGCGTCAGTGGTCCCATATGGGGCGTTTAACTGAGGCACTGTCACTGGTCTCACTGAGGTGTTTACCTGAGCTGGCGTCAGGGGTCTCACCTGAAGCAGTATCAGGGGTTTCACCTGAGGCGTTTACCTGAACCAGTGTTAGTGGTCTCACCTGACGCTTTTACCTGAGGCAGTGTAAGTGGTCTCACCTGAGGCGGCATCAGTGGTCTCACCTGGGGCATTTACCTGAGGCGGTGTCAGTGGTCTCACCTGAGGCAGTGTCACTAGGCTCACCTGAGGTGGCGTCTGTGATCTCACCTGAGGCGGTGTCAGTGGTCTCACTTGAGGCTGCATCAGTGGTCTCACCTGGGGCGTTTACCTGAGGCTGCGTTTGTGATCTCACCTGAGGCAGCGTCAGTGGTCTCACCTGGGGCGTTTAACTGAGGCAGTGTTAGTTGTGTCACCTGACGCTTTTACCTGAAGCAGTGTCAGTGGTCTCACCTGACGCGTTTACCTGAGGCAGTGTCAATGGACTCACCTGATGCCGCATCAGTAGTCTCACCTGAGGCATTTACCTAAGGCGGCGTCAGTGGTCTCACTGAGGCGTTTACCTGAGGTAGCGTCAGGGGTCTCACCTGAAGCAGTGTCAGGGGTTTCACCTGAGGCATTTACCTGAAGCGGTGTTAGTGGTCTCACCTGACGCGTTTATCTGAGGCAGTGTCAGTGGTCTCACATGAGGCATTTACCTAAGGCGGCGTCAGTGGTCTCAACTGAGGCGGCATCAGTGGTCTCACCTGAGGCATTTACCTGAGGCGGCTTCTGTGATCTCACCTGAGGCGGCCTCCGTGGTATCACCTGGGGCGTTTAACGGAAGCAGTGTTAGTGGTCTCACTGAGGCGTTTACCTGAGCCGGCGTCAGGGGTCTCACCTGAAGCAGTATCAGGGGTTTCACCTGAGGCGTTTACCTGAAGCAGTGTTAGTGGTCTCACCTGATGCTTTTACCTGAGACAGTCAGTGGTCTCAACTGACTCGTTTACCTAAGGCAGTGTCAGTGGTCTCACCTGATGCATTTACCTGAGGCGGTGTCAGTGGTCTCACCTGAGGCGGCATCAGTGGTCTCACCTGGGGCATTTACCTGAGGCGGTGTCAGTGGTCTCACCTGAGGCAGTGTCAGTAGTCTCACCTGGGGCGTTTACCTGAGGCTGCGTTTGTGATTTCACCTGAGGCAGCGCCAGTGGTCTCACCTGGGGCTTTTAACTGAGGCAGTGTTAGTGGTCTCACCTGACGCTTTTACCTGAGGCAGTGTCAGTGGTCTCACCTGTCGCGTTTACCTGAGGCAGTGTCAATGGACTCACCTGAAGCTGCATCAGTAGTCTCACCTGAGGCATTTACCTAAGGCGGCGTCAGTGGTCTCACTGAGGCGGTTACCTGAGGTGGCGTCAGGGGTCTCACCTGAAGCAGTGTCAGGGGTTTGACCTGAGGCATTTACCTGAAGCGGTGTTAGTGGTCTCACCTGACGCGTTTACCTGAGGCAGTGTCAGTGGTCTCCCATGAGGCATTTACCTAAGGCGGCATCAGTGGTCTCAACTGAGGCGGCATCAGTGGTCTCAACTGAGGCGGCATCAGTGGTCTCAACTGAGGCGGCATCAGTGGCCTCAACTGAGGCGGTGTCAGTGGTCTCACCTGAGGCTGTGTCAATAGTCTCACCTGAGGCGTTTATCTGAGGCGGCGTCTGTGATCTCACCTGAGGCGGCGTTTGTGATCTCACTTGAGGCATCGTCAGTGGTCTCATGGGGCATTTAACAGAAGCAGTGTTAGTGGTCTCACTGAGGCGTTTACCTGAGCCGGGGTCAGGGGTCTCACCTGAAGCAGTGTCAGGGGTTTCACCTGAGGCGTTTACTTGAAGCAGTGTTAGTGGTCTCACCTGACGCTTTTACCTGAGGCAGTGTCTGGTCTCACCTGACGCGTTTACCTGAGGCTGTCTCTGTGGTCTCACCTGAGGCTGTGTCAGGGGTTTCACCTGATGCGTTTACCTGAGGTGGCATCAGTGGTCTCACCTGAGGCTGTGTCAATGGTCTCACCTGAGTTGTTTACCTAAATGGGTGTCAGTGGTCTCACCTGGGGCGTTTCTTATTGTTTGAGGTCAAGGGCAACTAGTTTTAATGTGTATTTTGTCCTTGGGACAAGTAGGCCCAACCCCCTGCAGCACAAACCAGTTTGCAGTACCACATTAAGGGCCAGAGAAGGGCACTGCCTGAAGTTAAGTTATTATTTGTGTGCCTATGTTAATGCTGTTCAAACTTGTATTTATTGTTCATTAATTGAAAGCCTTTATTATTAGGGTGAGCGCGCTAAGTAAATGTAAGTTCTAACTGCACTACTAACAGTGGTTACTGTATAAAAATGTGTACTCACGGTTTAAAAGTTTAGCAATATGAGGCTATGCATAATGCTCCCAGAATGCTCTCTGATTAGATGCAAATATTTGCAGAAGCTTGAGAGCAAGATTAATGACTCTTTGCTTTCAATATAAAATGTTCCTAAAAATATGAAAGTAGGAAAAACATTTTGCTAAACTACTGTGAAATTTCAGATACTGTATCTTTGCAGCATCATTTAGTAAAATGTGTTGAAGCATGCTAGTATTTCGCAAAAATATTCATATTGGAAAGTCAGTGTTACCAGTTTCAATAAGATTATGAGAAACATAAAAATAAACAAGCATTGGCAAAGCCAGTAGATCTGAAATTAGTGGTCAGCTTTTTAGTTTTGCCAATACGTGACTTGTTTTGGCATGGTTTTTGTAAAGCCTTCTTGATGTGAGAGCTGCCGGGCCCTCACCATTATAACAAACATTGGCAAAAGCAAAAAAAAATTGGTCTAAAAAAAGCACACACTACCACATTAGTTACTGCCACTTAACAAAACTACTTTGTGTGCCAATATACTCTTTGTGAAAGAGCTTAATGCCGGCACTCACAGTGAAGCCAGCCGATACAGAGAGAGGGAGAGAGAATTTTAATGAACACAAAAGGTTGTGTTTAACGCCAGACCAAATTAAGGGCTCTATTATTAAAGAAAGTCTCAAAAGTGCACCCTTGGTATATGTCCTTGCATTAAGTGCAGCTATTTGGCTTTCGTGAATTTATAGAAGTAGGGCAAGAAATGTACTCCTGAAAAATATTTGTGAACTGCAGTTTATCATGAGCAAATATTCATGTGTAGATTTGCTCATGCGAAAACCTGAGTGTTTGCAGGGTCATTTCCTATCAACCACTTTTTCCCCAACTCTGGAAGAAGGTTTACGTCTGCCATTGTTAGGACTAAATTTACAGCATTTCTCAGTATGTGAAAAGATTAGAGAAGAGTTGTTGTAAACCCTTAAAACATGCAAGTTAGTAGATTTGCACAGACTTAAAGGGCATTCCAACCCTGGAACTATTGCTTACCGCTACCTTCAGTCCCAGTATGTAGGTCTGCAGAAACGTGGCAACATAAAGGGATTGCTAGTATTCAAAAACTACTATGGTATGAGCCCTGGCATAATCAGAGAGGCTATATAAGAGCTCTAATATAATGGGATTGCTGCCATAATTTGTCGCCGAACCACATGGCACCAAAGGGACAACTGGATTTTGTTATAGGACAAGTAGATTTATGAAGCAACTTGCCCTATGGACAAGTAGATATTTTAATAAATTCCACACCCTTGTCTCACCTGAGGCGTTTACCTGAGGCAACATCTGTGATCTCACCTGAGGCATTGTCAGTGGTCTCACGTGGGGCGTTTAACTGAGGCAGTGTCGGTGGTCTCACTGAGGCGTTTACCTGAAGCGGTGTCAGGGGTCTCACCTGAAGCAGTGTCAGGGGTTTCACCTGAGGCGTTTACCTGAGGCGGTGTCAGTGGTCTCATTGAGGCGTTTACCTGAGCCGCCATTGGTGGTCTCACCTGACGTGTTTACCTGAGGGGTTTACCTGAGGCAGTGTCAGTGGTCTCACCTGAGGCGGCATCAGTGGTCTCACCTGAGACATTTACCTACGGCGGCGTCAGTGGTCTCACTGAGGCGTTTACCTGAGGTGGCGTCGGGGGTCTCACCTGAAGCAGTGTCAGAGGTCTCGCTGAGGCGTTTACCTGAGGCGGCATCAGTGGTCTCACCTAAGGGGGTGTCGGTGGTCTCACCTTAAGGTGTTTACCTGAGGCGGTGGCAGTGGTCTCACCTGAGGCGGCATTAGTGGTCTCACCTAGGGCGCTTACCTGAGGCGGTGTCAGTGGTCTCACCTGAGGCAGTGTCAGTGGTCTCACCTGAGGCGTTTACCTAAGGCAACTTCTGTGATCTCACCTGAGGCATCGTCAGTGGTCTCACAGGCATTTACCTGAGGCGGTGTTAGTGGTCTCACCTGACGCGTTTACCTGAGGCAGTGTCAGTGGTCTCACTGAGGCGTTTACTTGAAGCGCTGTCGGGGTTTCACCTGAATCAGTGTCAGGGGTTTCACCTGAGGTGTTTACCTAAGGCAGTGTCAGTGGTCTCACCTGCCGCGTCTACCTGAGGCAGTGTCAGTGCTCTCACCTGAGGCGATGTCAGTGCTCTCACCTGAGGCGGTGTCAGTGCTCTCACCTGAGGCGACGACAGTGGTCTCACCTGAGCCGTTTACCTAAGGTGGTTTCAGTGGTCTCATCTGAGGCAGTGTCAGTAGTCTCATTTGAGGCAGTGTCAGTGGTATCACCTGAGGGGTTTACCTAAGGTGGCGTCGGTGGTCTCACCTTAAGGTGTTTACCTGAGGCAGTGTCAGTGGTCTCACCTGAGGCGGCATCAGTGGTCTCACCTGCGGCGTTTACCTGAGGCGGCGTTTGTGATCTCACTTGAGGCGGCGTCAGTGGTCTCACCTGGGGCGTATAACTGAGGCAGTGTTAGTGGTCTCACCTGACGCTTTTACCTGAAGCAGTGTCAGTGGTCTCAGCTGACGTGTTTACCTGAGGCGGTGTCAGTGGTCTCACTGAGGCGTTTACCCGAGGCGGCATCAGTGGTCTCACCTGAGGTGGTGTTAGTAGTGTCACCTGAGGTGTTTACCTAAGGGGATGTCAGTTATCTCACCTTAAAGTGTTTACCTGAAGTGGTGTCAGTGGTCTCACCTGGGGTGTTTTCCTGAGGCGTTGTCAGTGGTCTCACCTGAGACAGTGTCAGTGGTCTCACCTGATGCGTTTACCTGAGGCGGCGTCTGTGATCTCACCTGAGGCATCGTCAGTGGTCTCACGTGGGGCGTTTAACTGGGGCAGTGTCAGTGGTCTCACTGAGGCGTTTACCTTAGGCGCTGTCAGGGGTCTTATCTGAAGCAGTGCCAGGGGTTTCACCTGAGGCATTTACCTGAGGCGTTTACCTGAGGCAGTGTCAGTGGTCTCACCTGACGCGTTTACCTGAGGCGGTGTCAGTGGTCTCACCGAGACGATTACCTGAAGCGCTGTCAGGGGTCTCACCTGAAGCAGTGCCAGGGGTTTCACCTGAGGCATTTACCTGAGGCGTTTACCTGAGGCAGTGTCAGTGGTCTCACCTGACGCGTTTACCTGAGATGGCGTTAATGGTCTCACCTGACGCATTTACCTGAGGCAGTAACAGTGGTCTCACTGAGGCGTTTACCTGAGGCGCTGTCAGGGGTTTCACCTGAGGCGTTTACCTGAGGCAGTGTAGGGGGTCTCACCTGACGCGTTTACCTGAGGCGGTGTCAGTGGTCTCACTGAGGCGTTTACCTGAGGCGTCAGTGGTCTCACCTGACGCGTTTACCTGAAGCAGTGTCAGTGGGCTGTACTGAGGGCTGCTCTGTGGGCTGCACTGATGAATGTACTGAGGGCTGCACATGAGGGATGCAGTGAGGGCTGCGCCTGGGGGCTGCACTGAGTGGTGCATATGAGGGCAGCACTGAGGGCTGCACATGAGGACTGCACATAAGACCTGCACTGAGGGCTGCACATAAGACCTGCACCGAGGGATGCATATGAGGGCTGCACATGAGGACTACACTGCGTTCTGCACATAAGGGATGCAATGAGGACTTCACATGAGGGATGCACTGAGGGATGAAATGAGGTCTCCACGTAAGGACTCCACTGAGGGATGCATATGAGGGCTGCATATGGGGGATGCACATGAGGGCTGCATATGGGGGATGCACAGGAGGGCTGCATTGAGGGCTGCATTGAGGGCGGCATAGGAGGGCTGCACATGGGGGCTGCACATGGGGGCTGCACATGGGGGCTGCACATGGGGGCTGCACATGAGTGCTGCGCATGAGGGATGCAATGAGGGCTGCATGTGAGGGCTACAGTGAGTGCATTGAGGGCTGCAATGAGTGATGCACTAAGGCTGCACATGAGGGATGCAATGAGGCTGCCCTGGGGCTGCGTTGAGGGATGCACATGAGGACTGCACATGAGGACTGCATATGAGTACTGCACTGAGGGCTGCACTGAGGGCTGCAATGAAGGCTGTACATGAGCGCTCCACCTGAGGGCTGCACGTGAGGGCTGCACATGAGGGCTGTACTGAGGGCTGCAAATGAGGGCAGCACATGAGGGCAGCACATGAGGGCTGCATATGACCGCTGCTCTTAAGGCTGTACTGTGGACTGTAGTGAGGGATGCCATGAGGGCCGCACATGAGAGTTGGAATTTGGGCTGCACTGAGGGCTGCTTATGAGGGCTGTGATGAGGTCTCCACAAGAGGGCTGCAATGAGGTCTCCACATGGGGGCTGCATATGAGGGCTCCACATGGGGGCTGCATATGAGGGCTACAGGGAGGACTGCAATGGGAGGGTTGCACTGAGGTCTGCCATGGGGGCTGCACATGAGGGCCAGTGTTCTAGAGATAAGTCAGAAAGTAAAGGTCATAGGGCACAAGAACAGACATTCACACACCTGGTGAAGCTGTCAATATAAATGTGCAAAACATGCAAGAGACTTTGAATATGTGTTGACAACAGTGATTTAAAATAAAAACAAAAATGTGGTTATTTCTGGTTTTTTATAGTGATTCACAGAACATTAACAAGAATCATATATAAAAAGCAGAAGTTCCTGAAGTTTGTAACTTTAATAAAAGTCACACTGTTACACATTGTTTGTCTACAACTTGTTTGGTATGAACAATGGCGGTGACATCAACCTTTAAACACACCTGCCAGCTTTAACATTGCCACTAAAATTACTCGCCTCACTGGTCACAATCCTGTTTGATCATTTTTTACTTTTCCGCAAACATTTCTGCTTGGAGTTCTAATGGAAGGTATTTGTTTAAAGTATCACAAGTCCAGTGTGATGGATTTTCCTGGATGTTGCGCAGTTACCATGTTCCCTTTCATGTCACAACCCTCAGAGGATCGACAGCAAATCGAGTCTGTTTTTCGCTTTCACCTCTGCTTGACTAAGACGTAGTCCCCTTCATCAAAAACTGTTTCCTCAGCTCCCTGAAGCTGATAGGCATAGTTCTTTATTTTTTGTTTCCGAGCATTGTCCATGACACTAAGTTGATCAGCATTCCGGGATCAGTTTGCTATCCACTGTCGTAGTTTGGCTTTTATGGCTCTCCCAAACAGTAAGGTGGCAGGACTCTCATCATTTGTGGAGTGAGGAGTTAAACGATAAGCTCGGCGAGCTTGACATAGGCGAGCTTGACATAGGACCTGGTTCAACTCGATTCCCTCCCTCAGTGCTCACTGAAGTACCTTTTGAGGGTAGCCATGAATCATTCCACATCACCATTGACTTTGGGCCACAGAGCTGTACTCTTTTGATGCTTGACATTTAGTATGACTTGTAACTCCCTGAATTCTTTGCTATTAAAAGGCAGACCACCTTCAGATTTGAGAATGATTGGGATACCCCATCCTGCAAAGATGTCGTTTATCCACTTGTTGACCTTGTCATAGGTTGTTGAAGATAATTCCTGTATTAAAGGAAAGCATGGATACTCATTAATGACTACCATGAGATGATGTCCATTTGCTAAGGGCCCAAAGAAATCAACTGCAATTCTCTACCAGTCACATGCTGTAAGGCCTACATGGTTAGTGGATGTTGCACTAATGTTGTTTTATGTCAAATAGTTGCTATGAATGACCCTTGATTCTACAACCATTTGGAAGCAGCCCATGTGCTTACCTTTGTGTTTTGTGGTTTAAGGTGTGACACAGGAGATAGGCTGTTAAATTTTTTGACTGGCTTGATGTTAATCGACAACCACTGAAGGTTATGGAGCAACCGTTGACCTTTATTGTAATCTTGGGGCAGTGTCCAAATGAATTCTGTTGTTTTGTTTGATGCTTCATTTTTGTCTCTTGTTCCTTCTTGCAAGCAGCCAAACCTACATGTGCATGACGTTCTGTGGTTGATAACATCATTACACATCCATCTTCTTCACTTGTGCTTGATAGTGACATTGAAGAGCCTTTGTAGGATGAACTTGATGACAATAAACTTTGTCTGGTTTCTACTTGTATTTGATGTTACTTTTTGGTCTTGTGGACATGGAGATAATACTTCTGGAATCTTCTGCCGTCCATTGTCTCCTCTTGCTGTGACGTAACTGGTTTCTCTCTTGCGTTGCACAACTGTTATGATGTGGTTTTCTTTTACGCAACCTTTGCATATGTCTTATGGCTGGACATTTACTCTCATGGAGAAATTAAAACCAACATCAGAAACAACTTTTTCTTCTCTAGTGACATCGATTTGCGTACATCTACCTTGTGTTTGTGTTTGCTTTTCATGACCAACACCGATTCACTCTTAGCTGTTCCAGCTTACATATCGGCAGCTTATTGATTCATTGTTTCATTGGCTCTTGCAGCTATTAGTATTTTCTCTAAACAGAGCATTTCTCTCAACGTGCATCATCTGAACGAGTCTGAACGACAGCCATTGATAACTCAGAGGCATATGGCTTCCTCGTCTCTTTCAACAAACTCATCCATCGTTTTACCAGCTTGCTCTCTTCCTTTATTGAAAAGGTACCTTACATAGTTGATATTGGGCACTAGATTGAGCTTGGTTCATAATGCTTCTTTGATCTGATGGTGCAATATTGTATCAGTCTGAGATTTTCTTTATCACTTCATACATTCCGTCACCAGCAAGGTTCTTTAAGTATTTAATGATTTTCTTATCTTCTAGTTCTAGGGCATCTGTGAAGTAATCGAATGTCTTGACCATGCCATCCACCTGGCCCCAGTGTTCTACTTTGTGGCGGTGGTGGTTTAGACACGCGGTTGTAGTGCATTTTGCGCTCCCTTTTGCCGCTATTGAGAGCATGTGCTGTTTCGGCAGCTTTTACTCTACTTGGTAAAAACCTGCAAGTTCTGCAATGGGAGGCCTTGCCTTTGATTCACCACACACGATCTGAGGTCAAAACACACTGGATACCACTTGCTACTTTGCACTCATCGGCCAGGTCCGGGTTATAACATCCGATTCGACTTCATGTGGCACTTCCTTCGCTCGTGCCGGTAGGTGTGTGTGTGCTTTCCCACCTGGTTATCGCTGCCTCTAGCTTTTAGTTTGCATGGAAGATGGCTCTGTGTTATACCACAACTCAGTGTCTCTTCTTTTAGCCTTACCAGTGGGTTCTGGTGGGCTTTCTGACTGTGCTCCTCCGGAAAGCCTTCAACTTCTTCAAAGACTGTGTAAGGGCTGGAGCAGGACTTCGACTCTACATGCACCAACTGCAGACTGCTTTGCATCAGTTCGGGGCGCAAGCTCTATTAACAAGCAGTTTGCTGTTTCATCACAAACTCTTAGGGAAAGCAGTCTTATTTCTTCGGTGAACTTATCCCCTGCTCATTGCCAGTTGTAACGTCCTCCCCAGCCTGGGAGCATGTAAATTAACACACCACGCACAGAGCTCTGTAACAGACATCTTTATTAATCAGCTAACAAACGCACACTACTTTCTCATTACATCATAAACGTGAATAACCACACATTAACACCACCTAGCAAGTTACATAATTTCTCTATTGAGCCCGCCCAGGACCGCAAGGGTCCCAGCGCACATCGTCTTAAGACGATGTGCGCTTAGCAGTACCCCTGCGCGTCGGTAGGTGGCGTCGGTCAACTCTGTGTCCGTCGTCGGTGTCGTGGTCACCGGGATGACATTGTGGTATCTACTTGGACGCTGCCCCTCCGTGCGGATGTCAGTTCTTTCTTTTTCCGCGCCATCCAGCGCAGATCCGGAGAGAAGATTGCCTCTTTTGTCACTTTTACAAAACGTTTTCGACTTTTCTATATCGACTCCTAGTGCGCGAGGGATGTCCCATTGCCCGGGCTTCATGTCACTCCTGTCAGTTGATGTCCGTTACCAATCCGTACCTCGTGTGCCTCTGGTGCCTGGAGTGTGACCATGACCTGAAGTTGTGCTTTGACTGCCGGGCATTGGCCCGAAAGCTTTGCTGTAGCCGGAGCGACCCCTGCCCAGCTTCGTCAGTTTTACGAAGCAATGCATGCTATCTTTGCTCAGCCCGACTCCGCCGGAGCGTCTTCGGACCCCCAGACTCGGTTGGGGGACTTAGGCCTTTGACACCGGCAGCTCTGGACCCGATGACACAGGTTCCCCTTGGATCCATGCCTTTATCCGGATCAGCGGTACAAAAGGGGGTGGTGATGAACGGAGCATCTGAATCAATCAAACACTCACACCCAGTCAAAAGATCTGGGTTTAATCCATCACCGTTCTTTAGCCCACTCTGCCACCCCAGTTCAGACATGGCTATATGCAAATCAGTCTCACCCTGTGCCTCATGGGAACAGTCCAGCCCGAACTGCCAAGCCATGTCTTCCCTGGACCGGAAACAAGCTTCCGAGGACCAGTTTCTGGCATTCCAGCCGTCTTGAGCCCGGCTTGCTTATCCGGATCAGCGTCGGTCGACCTCACTGGTCCTTCCCTGACGCCGATTCGACGACTCTGATGCCGGTTATGTCCCCAGCTGGCTTCAACCCCAGACTCCCTCTCAACTCGAACGCAGTGCTGGACCGACATCGCTCGACGCCGGTTTCTGAGCCGGAGGGTAACTTTGTGCCCATGTTCTTTCCTGGTGTTCCCTTTTGCCGTGACTGGCTGCCTGTGGATGACGATTAGGAGGACGGGGAGGGGTCTGGTGACCCTCTAACAGACCAGCTGGAGAAGCCAGACTGGAGAGAGGAACTGGGTGATGCCAGTGGGCTGGTTACTTGCCCAGACCTTGGCATGCTTTCTCCCCTACCATGGCTACGGAGGAGGGTGCGTCATATGCAGTGGTGTTGCGTTGGGAGGCTGACGCCTTGGGCCTTGAGCGTCCTACTGTGGCGGTCAGGACTAATCTCCTGACTGAGGTGTTTCAGCCAGCGGCATCCTCTTTGGAGCCCTCTTTGACATTTAACAAAGCCATCACTAATGTCCTTTTGGGCTCCTGGTCCAAGCCCACCACAGGGGCTCCGGTGGCCAGGAAAATCGCCCGACCCACTTTTCCTCACCCAACACCCTACCCCTGAGAGCTTGGTGGTTCAAGCCTCGTCTTCCAAGGTTAGCACGTTCTCTACTGCTCCACAAGATAGGGTATCCAAGAATCATCTGGACCTTCTTGGAAAGAAAATGTTTTCTTCCGCCAGCTTAGGACTGTGGTCAGTGAACACCGCATGTCTTTTGGGCCGGTACCAGCACTCTGTGTGGAACACGGTTGTGCAAGTGCTGCTACAATGCCCGGAGGAGGCCCGGGCTCTCCTTGCCCTTGCTGTTGCAGAGGGTTGAGATGCAGCAAAGTTCACCATCAGGTGTGGACTGGACACCGCTGACTCACTAGGCAGGACGGTTTCAACGTCGGTAGCACTCAGACACTACAGCTGGCTAAGAAAATCTGTTTTTTCGGGAGATGTCCAATCAAATCTTTTGGACATGCCCTCTATGGCCGTTGCCTGGTTGGTGTGGTGACAAAGCAAATAAAGCACTTGAGCGTTTTAAGGACTCTAAAGCTACGGCCAGGACTTTAGGCCTCGGAGTGTCCTCTCATCCTTTGTAGTCTGCTATTCGCTTCTTTCGTGGCTTACGTTGGGGTGACCCTCCACATTCCAACCAAAGCCACAGGCAGGTGCAAACTAACCAGCCTCTGTACAGCCGGGGACGTGGGGCTGAGCGACGTAGGTCGGGGGTCAAAGGGCGGGCCAGTCCACCTCCGCCCCCTCTGCTGCAGCCTCCAAACCTTCCCAGTCGGACCCTTCAGGGCCACCAAAGACCAGTGGGCGGCAGGATTCGCCATCACCTCCCCCATGGCCGGACTGGCCAGCGGGGCAAGCGGGCAATCCCCCGGTAGGTTGGTGCCATAGGAGGCCGGTTTTGACACCTGGAGGCCTGGCTTCGGCCTCCAGGAGAGTTACACAATCCCAGCAGCAACTTGAAAGAGTTGCTCTGGGTCTAGCGCGCATTAGCACATCTCCCCAAAATAATTTTTGCCAGGGCTGTTCTAAGTTCCCAGTCCGGCCCGGACCTCCCCCCCTGGTCCACCATCACTTCGGACAGGTGGGTTTTGCAAATAGTCCGTAGGGGCTACTCCCTCCCCTTCGAAACTTCCCCTCCATCCATGCCACTAACATTGAGACGCATGTCGGAGGATCACTTGGCCCTTCTCCATCAGAAAGTTACGGCTCTCTTGGCCACGGGAGCCATTAAACGTGTCTCTCTGCCAGAAGTAGGTCATGGCTGTTACTCGCACTACTTTCTGAAAGGAGAAGTTCAAAATGTTGAGTCTGGCTCAGATCTTGTCTGCCCTCGACCCTGGAGACTGGATAGTAGCGTTGGACTTGCAGGACGTCTAGTCCCACATCCTCGTCCTGCCTGCCCACCGTCGCTCGCTACGGTTCACAGTAGTCCAAGGGCACTTTCAGTGCACTGTGCTCCCCTTTGACCTTACCAGTGCCCCTCGGGTGTTCACAAAAGTCATGGCAGTTGTTGCAGCTAATCTGCCTAGATCAGGGGTTCCAGTCATCCCCTATCAGGACGACTGGTTGTTGAAGGCGAGCTCGCCCCAGGCTGTCATCTCCCACCTTCAGACTACAGCAGACCTCCTGCATTCGCTGGGATTCACTATCAACGTTCCGAAGTCACAACTGATTCCCTCTCAGAAGCTCCTTTTCATCGGAGCGGTTCGGACACAGCTCAGTTTCGGACCTGTCCTCACGAGCAGCGAGTCCGGGATATACGGGCTACGATACCGATGTTTCAGCCTTTATCAATCTTCTGGAGCTTCGGGCGATCCATCTTGCACTGAAGGCATTCCTTACTTCTGTCCAAGGAAGAGTAGTACAGGTGTTCACGGACAACACCACCGCCATGTGGTACTGCAACAAACGGGGCGGGGCAGGGTTGTGGACCCTATGTCAAGAGACTCTCTGCCTCTGGACATGGCTGGAACATCAGGGCATGTCTCTGGTTGTTCAACACCTGGCAGCTTCTCTGAACATCAGGGCAGACAAACTCAGCCGCCGATGCATGATGGATCACAAATGGCGTATTCACTCAGAGGTGATGCAAGGTCTCTTTCATCAGTGGGGAGAGCCTTGGTTAGATCTATTTGCCACCAAAGAGAACACGCAATGTCAGCAGTTCTGCACGTTGGAATTTGCAAAGCGGCACTCGCTCGGCGACGCTTTTCATCCAGAGTGGAGTTGCAATCTTCTGTACGCTTTTCTGCCTATACCACTTCTTAAAAAGATCAAGCGTGACTGGGCCTTTGTCATTCTTG
The DNA here is from genome assembly GCF_964261635.1 of Lissotriton helveticus. Classification (NCBI taxonomy): domain Eukaryota; kingdom Metazoa; phylum Chordata; class Amphibia; order Caudata; family Salamandridae; genus Lissotriton; species Lissotriton helveticus. The sequence goes on along the minus strand of NC_136068.1, from coordinate 18,453,331 downwards.
TGGCAACAGACTGGCCTGGGAGAGTCTGGTAGCGCGAGCTCTTACACATGGCCATCAATCCTCCGATCAGACTTGCCTCTACGCGAGGATCTTCTGTCGCAGCAGCAGGGGAGGGTCCTCCACCCGAACCTGTCCAACCTCCACCTCCTTGCGTGGAGATTGAGCATGCGACAGTTGACAGCTTTCGACCATCCTCCCGAAGTCTGTAATGTAATCTTAGCCGCCAGGCGTCCCGCCACTAAAACGGTATACGCCTGTAGGGGGAACAAATTTGTGGCATGGTGTGCAGCAAAGTCTGTAGATCCAAGTTTCCAAGTTTTTTATTTATTTATGTTTTGGAACTCTAGACAGAGGTCCACATAAAATCTTCCAACAACAACATTTGACTCATTATGAGGAAGTTACAAAGAGAAAATACATCTAGTATAAATTCAAGAAACGTTTAAAAAAATTAAAAATTATACAGCAGAATCTCTCATTTGGTGGATTATACATGGCATTGAGGAAAGCAGAAGAGGAGAGAATATTTAGTTTTAGACAAATAGGTCTCAACCATTTTAAACGATAATTTTTTTAAGCCGGGCAAACAAATAACACGTGTTTAACATCTTGGTTGTATTTGTAGCAAAAGTTACACTTTACTGAAGAGCCATACCATTTTGATAACAGCATATTTAGAGGAAGAAGGTCCTGTCTCAAGAGAAACATAAAACGACACACACATGGGGGGATATTCCATGAAACAAAAGGTTGGGGGATTCTAATTTGATAATGGTTAATAAGAGCAGACGGACCCCCCCCTTTTTTTATTTTTTTTTTAAACCTTTATTTGTACAGACAGGATATACAAAGCTGGACCTACAACCGATCTGGCCGGCCACGATACGATAATGCAGTCAAAAAGTCCAAATTAAAAGTACAGAAGCAGACGTAGAAGAACACTTTCAATACAATCGTAAAGGGGGGGGGGGGAGGTAAGAGGATCTAGACGGCCAGCAATCAGGAGCAAATTAAGGTTAATTTTATATTATAGTAATAAGGCGCATGACAGGCTCAGCGACAACAAAGAAGTACCCGGATTCCCAAACCAAATCATTAGCAACAAAAAAGGATAAAGGGCAGCAATGCAGAAGTGTCAGCACTGTACACATCGGTATAAAAACAGACGTGATGAATACAAATCGATATGCAATTAGTAACAACTTTGCTTACCCACCTCCCAGTAGCACTTTGGATACAGAACAGGGGGGCCGGAATATCGACATCATCAAAACTAGCCCGTCATACTAACCTTGGGGGAGAAGGAAGAGGGGAGGGGGGGAGAGGGGAGAGGAAGGAAGAGAGGGAAGGAAAACACAGCGTAAAAGAGAAGAATGCCGTGCCAAAACAAGCGCCCCGTAGCGAGGAACATATAAAAGAACAAGAATAGTGGCAGCGAGGAGGGCATGGGAGTCGCAGTGGAAAGCAGCAGGACTATAAGAAGAAGAACAGCGACGTTACAGACCCCACCCTAATCATACCACGGAGGCAAGGACAGACGCGGCACTCCCATAAAGATACACAAAAGGGCCATAGAACTGAGGAAAATAAAACATCAAAAAAGACCCAACCCAACCCACCCATCCCATCCAGCACCCCTGCAGAAGGCTACGGCCTACCCTCCAAACAGCGCGCCTGTCGCCCTAAACCAGAACCCGAAATGTAGTAGAGACAGAAGTGAAAAGGAAAAAAAAGACAAAAAAAAAGATATGGAAACAAGGTAGTAAAGAGAAGGGAGGAGCATGAGGGTATAAGTAAATACGGTCGGCTACAGCCCTCCGCCCAACCATACAGTCATAGTACGTGTGCACCAGAACGACACGATCTCGAGTATCATAGAACTTACAAGGGGGTTTCTCATAGCACTATGAAAATGAGCAATTTCGCCACGAGTCCGTACACTAATAATCCCACGGGAGCCGTGCATCTTACCCCAATCCTTTCTTCACCGCAATTACCACCCACCAAGTAACATTATGAAGTGAGCAACACGATGCGAGGCTAGCACACCCATGAAAAAAATTACAATGAAGACGCAGGCCAGAGAGGTCAATCAATAGGCAAGTGAACAAAAGTTCAAATAGGCAGTTCAAATGTCTCAGCAACAGTAACAGGGGCAGCAAAAGACAGGAGTCCAGTCTCGCCGCACGACAAGGCGGGGGTGCGCTGGCAAAACAAAAACAAGACTTCATCAAGGCAGAAACAAGCATCTGTCCGCCATCTTTCTCAGGCACCCGGGGATGATCGGGCCCCCGCACGATCTCCAAGTCCTCAATTTCCAGACATCGAAGAGCAGGAGGCTCCAAAGCCGCCGGCTTGCAACTCCATCGACGGGCAGCAGCAGCATCTTTCGGAGCTACCGAGGGGGGCGAAGCAATGGCGGTACCGAGGCAAGAGGGGACCATGAAGAAGCGTCCACCCAAGATGGCGGCGGAGCGCAACGAGTCTCCCGGAGCACCGGGGGCCAAGGTCGCGTGAAAAGATCGCAAAGCATCAAGAACGTCGCCAATCGTAGGCTCTCGCCCACATGACCATGCTCCCGTGCAATCCAGCAACCGGAGACCGCCATCAGGAGGAAATCCACATCTCAGATCATCGGCAGCCATTTTGTAGAGTCAGCCTCTTCACCGCTCTCCGCTACTCTCGGAGCAGTTCCCAGATGTAGGCCTTTACAGATGTCCGGGGGATCCCAGCAATGGCCGTCTCGGTGCAGAAAGGAGAGCCGCCCGAGGCGGAGGGTCGCCTGTATTAGAGCTGGCGCTCCTCAAAGGTAGAGCCCGAGCGCGAGGGTCCAGGGTCGATGGACGGAGCAGCGGCAGGGGGACCCCTTCACACGGTCAGTCCACGGAGCACCGCTCCCCGCACCAGCCTCACGGCCGCCAAGGCAGGCCCGGTCCAGGATCACCGGGAAGTTCTCACAGTGGCTCTCTCCAGTGGTGCAGTCTCTCGGCTGGGGCCAACGGTCACCACAACGCCAGGCCGGATCCAATAGGCGAGGCCCCGGTCGCAGCTCCACGAAGGCCCCGGTCCCTTCGGGGGGCACAGCTCCGGAACCACCGCAAGTCGGAACCTCCAGGTCACACGGTGAGTGAGAGCGAAACGTTGCGTTTCTATTCCGTCGAAAATATGTCGTCTCTGGGCAGGATATGCAGCAGGATATGTGAGTCAGGCCAGAGGGCTGACGGAGCCGAGCTACAAGGCGACCATTTCGCTCGCGAGCTTGGCTCCTCCCGCAGACGGACCCCTTTTGGCGATAAGGGCCTCTTTATCTAATTCAAAGCTTAGGTTCCAGGAGGCCAATTTTAGAGTCAGTTTTAGCTGATAGGTAGATAAAGAAAAAAGGGTCGATTCATCTAGTTTCAGGAGTTTAACTGCTGATCTAAAATTCTTTACAAGAATAAAGTGTTCATTTAGGGGACCAAGAAGTTCTTTTCGGATCAAGTATCTTAAGGTATCCGATTCACCCTTGGCCAAGCTAAAAACCCAGCGTACTACCCCAGCAAGACCCCATGCACTGCGTAAGCCAAATTCCAGTCTAAAAGCTGCAATAGTGCACATAGTATTGACCGTACACAGTTTCCGTACGATTTTCCCCTCTGTGGTATTTAAAAAGCCCCAACTCCCCACTTCAAGTAGTTCTATGCTATATAGTAAGGTAGCTGGGATTTTTGCTCTAAAAACCTCCAATAGATAGGCAAAATGCCTCTGGCCAGTAGATCTATAGAGGGTATTAAGACCCCTCTCATGGGACATGGTTTTCCGAACGGTATTGGTTATATGTGCTTTCTCACTTCATGAACTGGAAACTATTTTTCCCAAAAAAGTATAGGATTGGACAACTTCCAAACGAAGGCCCCCTATATTCCAAAAAAAGTTACCAAATTTTTGCTTTTTTCTTCCAACCATACACATGACTTTACTCTTAGTTACGTTTATCCTCAAGTGATGGGATTCTGCAAATACGTGGAGCGCTTGAATTTGAATTTGAATTTAAAATATTTATTAAGCGCAGCATTCACCAACGGTTTCTTGGCGCTATGGAGGGCAGGGTACCAATGAGGGAAAGTGAGCACTGTGCCAAGGACTGGTGGAACTGAAAAAAAGTGAAAACATATCAGTGAGGAAAGGCCTGTTTAAAAAGAAAGGTTTTGAGGTCTTTCCGAAAAGGAAGATAATGTGTTGCCAGTCTTAGGTGGTCCGGTAAAGAGTTCCAAAAGGAGGGTGCCAACGTGGAAAAGTTCGACCCACCCCACCTCTTGCGTTTAAAACGGGGGACCACCAACAAGGACTGGGAAGAGGAGGGGAGCTCTCGGGTGGGGGTTTTTATTTTATTTTTTATTTATTTAGAAGTTTTCTATAGCGCTAACAAGACCCGAAGGTATCAGAGCGCTTCACAGTAGTGGGCATGAAAAAGAGAACAACATGAAACAAACCCAATAAAAGCAATCGGCGACAGACAATTTGGAAAGAAGAAAAGTTCGGACAGCAGGGCTTCTCAGTACTGGATTCAACAATAACGCATGGATTCTGAGACGTTTGCAGCTCCAAGTTATCCATAACCAAGGGAGCGGATCAGGCACAAGGATTTAAGTTGGCTCTTGAATTCTGCATAGGACGGTAGAGTTCTGATGTGCGGGGGGATGGCGTTCCATATTTTGGGGGCATTTCCTGAGAAAGAGCAATCCGCAGTTCTCTTCCTTCTGGTTTTTGGTAGGATGAGCAGCAGGGAATTAGAGCTTCTCAAGTTTCTGGCTTGGCCTGCTTTTTTGAGCTTGTTAGCCAGGTATTCCGGTTTGCCGGTGTGGAGGGCCTTGTGGGTTAGGCAGGCCGTTCTGAAGGTACTTCGCATTTCCACAGGGAGCCATTCGAGTTCTTTGAGAGCCGGGGAGATGTGATCATATTTTTTGCAGCCTGTGATCATTCTTGCTGCCGCGTGAAGTGTTGTTTTTAGTGGAGCCAGGTGGGATTTGGGGATGCCTGTTAGGATTGAGTTCCCATAGTCCAGTCTTGATAGAACTAGAGATTGCGTGGCTAGTTTGAGGTCCTTGTTGGGAATGTAAGGTTTAATTTTGTTCAAAAGTCTGAGGTTGAAGAAAGCGCTTTTCGCCGAGTTCTTAATGTGATTTGACAGGGTTAGTTTAGGGTCTAAGGTGAAGCCCAGGGATTTAACGGAGTCGGCTAGCGTGAGGTTACCCTTGAGAGCATCGATCGACTTTAGCCACTCGGTGATTTGAGGGTTATCTTCTTTGTTTGAGATGAGGAGTGTTTCTGTCTTATCGGGGTTGAGTTTCAGGTGATTCTTTGTCAGCCAGTCTTGAACTTCATTTAGGACATCGTTGAGTCTCTGGATGTCTTTAAGAGAGGAGATTTCCAGGTAAATCTGCGTGTCGTCCGCGTAGAGGTGGAAGTTGATGTTGGCGTTCCTGAGTAACTTAGCGAGTGGTTCCATGTAGATGTTAAAGAGCTGGGGGGAGAGCACCGATCCTTGAGGGACACCCTTGTTGACTTGCTGGGTATCGGAGGTGAAGTTCTTGATTTTTATTAGTTGCGAACGGTTGTGTAAAAAGGAGGAAAACCACTTGAGAACTACCTCGCCAAGGCCGGCTCTTTCTTGAAGAGTCATGATGAGGAGCTTGTGGTCCACCGTGTCGAACGCTGCTGAGAGATCAAGGAGTATGAGGAGGCAGCACTTGTCAGCGTCAAGAGATCCGTGAATGTCGTCTATGATGTTCAACATCGCAGTTTCAGTGCTGCGGCCTTGTCTGAAGCCAGATTGGAGGGGGTCCAGGAGATTGATGTTGTCCAGGTGTTGCGTCAGTTGCAGGAGTACACAGCGTTCAAGTGTTTTCGAGAGTAAAGGGAGGTTAGATATTGGTCTGAAATTGTTCAAGTCAGTTGAGTCGAGACCGGGTTTTTTCAGGAGAGGAGTGACTTGTCCCATTTTTAGACAATCGGGGACCACACCGCTTTGTAAGGAGCTGTTTATGATTCTTCCCCAGATGGGCGCTAAGGTAAGCTTCATTTGTTTGATTAAAGATGGGGGGATGGGGTCTGAGATGTGTGCTGAAGGTTTGGCGGTCGAGATCAGCGCGATTATCTCAGTTTCCTGGACGGGGCGAAAGCTTAGCCAGGGGGAGGGAAAGGAGTCGGATGGGAGTGCCACTGGGGAGGTCGAGTAGCTCTTCTGGAGGTGTGGGTTGTTGATGTCTAGAGATAGTTTGATTTTTTGGACTTTATCGATGAAGAAGTTGGCAAAGTTGTCACAGAGTTCTTTGGAAGCCTGTAGGGTTGAGGGCAGGGGCTTTGTTGTTTGTTGTCTGATTATGTTGTAGAGTTCTTTGGGTCTGTTTTTGGATTTGACCAATGCCTCGCGGAAGAAGCTGGATTTCTTGTTTTTGATATGGTTGTTGTACTTCCTACGGGCTGATTTTAGTTGAAGGCGGAGAATGGCGGTTGGGTTGTTTCTCCACTTTCTTTCTTTGGTTCTTAGGTTTCTTCTTTCTGCGTTGAGGTCCGCAGTGAACCAGGTTCTGGATGGAGTGGTTCGGTTTCTTTTGAGCTTTAGAGGAGCTAGATTGTCAAGTATGGCGACTACCCCCGAGTTGTAGTGGTCGACGAGGTCGTTGGTCGAGAGGTGCATAGTGTTATTTGAAAGAAGAGCGCTTAGTTGACCTTCCAAGATGTCTTGGGGTACTTGGGAGAGGTTTCTCGACCATTTAGGCGGGACTTGCGGAGGTTTAAGCGAGATGATGGGGTGATTGATGTGGAATAAGATCATGTGGTGATCTGACCAGTCAACTGGTAGTATGTGGTTGACCGTGATAGAATTCTTTTGGGCAATGATGGCGTCCAGTGTGGCTCCTTTGTAATGAGTCTCCTCAGTACAATGTTGGGTGAGGTTGTTCTCGTCAAGGAGGCTAGATAGCGATTTGATTAGAGGGTTGTGGGTCTCATTCCACCGGATGTTCAGGTCGCCAAGAATTAAGTTTTTGGAGTCGCCCAGTGAGTCTTGTGCAATCAGGTTTGATAGTTGGTCTCCGAACTCGTTATTTCTGCCCGGGGGGTGATAGAGTAGGTGGCACAGTAGAGAGTCATTGTCTTTTGTCTTGATGACAGTGGATAGGCATTCAAAGGAGTCATACTCGAAGGAGGCGGTTTCTGTGATGCTCCAGCTGTCCTTGTGGATGATAGCGACCCCACCTCCTCGTTGTTCAATCCTATCTTTGGAGATGAGGGAGAAGCCAGGTGGAACCAGCATGTCTAGGCAGGGAGGGGATGTCTTATTAAGCCAAGTCTCCGTGAGGAACGCAACGTCAATGTCATGTGTGAGGATGGCTTCGGCTAGGTCCGTTGCGTGTAGAGAAGCCGATCTGCAGTTGATTAGGAGGCAATTGGTGAATTTCTCCTGATTACTGGTGGTTCCCTCTTTAGTCTCTCTAGGTATAGCGGTGAGGACTGGTAATCTCTGTGTATTGACGATGGGTCGGTCTTTCCGGTGACCTGTGATGACTTGAATTTTAGATTTGGGTGACTCCGCAGGGGAGGAGTCATAAGTGGCGGCAAGTAAGGCTGCTTCCCTGTCTGACATAGGAGTTTTTGATCTAAGGGGCCTGGCGGTCAGGTGATTTGAGCCCACTGGAGTGGGAGAGGAAATGGAGGACGTTTTGGCGTGGGGGGAGGTCCGGGGGGAGAGTTTGTGGGGATTACAGACTATTCCAAGGTTAGAGATGATTTCTGAAAGACCATGGGTGATAGTGTTGACCTGGTTTTCCAGGGCTGCGAGCCGTTTTGATATGGCCTCAAGGGTGTACTCCCTGAGCATAGAAGATATGAAGGCGGGAGCCAAGCCCTGCCGTGAGTGAAAAACCATACAACCCAACTTAAACAAGGCTCTCTCTTTAACTGGCAGCCAATGGAGTGCTTTAAGAATGGGAGTGCAATGATGCGAGCGAGAGAGGCCATGAATAAGTCGAGCTGCCTGGTTTTGAACCAATTGAAGTTTCCGTAGGCTATACGCTGGAATGCCATTGTACAGGGCATTTGCGTAGTCCAGCCGGGAGATAACAAGAGCGGACATAATCAGTTTGAGTGCCAAAGGAGAGAAAAAACGAGAGACAGTGCGAATTGTGCGAAGAGTGAGAAAGCAGGAAGAGACGACATGACTAACCTGAGAGTGAAGAGTGAGTTGATTATTGAGTTTGACACCTAATGTCTTGTAACCGATTATTCAATCCCGTGGGGGTCAAATCCAGGATTAGTATATCATCTGCATATAGCAGACATACTATCGGTTTGCCCCCCAGGGACGGGGTAATACCATCACTTAAGGAAAGAGATTGGGGAAGATCAGATAGATAAAGTGAGAACAGTATTGGGGCCAACAGGCACCCTTGTTTTAACCCATTGGCAGATGGGATAGCTTGAGAAAGACCCCTTTCACCTCCCATAAGTATTCTGCACCATGTATCGGAATGAAGCTCCCGAACCAGATTTAAGAGCGCGGAAGGCATACCCAGGATCGATAACTTTCTCCACAGCAAATGGCGATCCATCTTATCGAAAGCTGTGGAGAAATATACGAATGCTGCGTATAGACTCCCTCCTCGGAGCTTGATGTATTTCTCCGCTAAGACATGTAGTGCGGTCAGGTTATCTAAGGTGCCATGCCTTTTTCGGAACCCCGTCTGCTCGAGGGGCAAGATATTATTCTCATCTACCCACTTATTAATTAATTGCAGGAGGCATTTGGAGAAGACTTTACCGATCGCATCAAGGAGGGCAATCTGTCGATAGTTTTGGGGTAAATTTCTATCACCCTTCTTATACAGGGGTATCAATATACTACCCTTCCAGGAGGGAGGGATTACAGTGTGTAAAAAACAAAAACTAAAGATTGGAAAAAGGATCTTACTCCAGATGTCACTATTCTGTTTTAGTACAGAGATAGGGAGCTCGTCAGGGCCCATTGCACCAGATGAACGCATACCTTTAATGGCCAATTCGATCGTTTTTTCCGAGGGAGGAATAAGACTGGAGTTGTTCTCTTTTTCCCTGTTGGGGGCTATAACCTTATCATTTTCAGCATACAAGGCAAGGATCTACGTCTATTACCACAACCTTCCCCGATCAGAGACCAGAATATCCTAGGATGGCCATTAACTACCGCCTCCCGCAGTTTGATCCATATCGAATCCTCATTTTCCTTTTTTTGCTTGATTTTTAATCTTTTCCTCCTTCTTTTTAGTAACGCCAATCTCTGATAACTTAACCCCTTCAACGCTGATGACGAGCTGGGCTCGTCATGAGGTAGCCTCCTCGCACGCTCATGACGAGCCCAGCTCGTCACGTAACATGCGGTTTCGGAAAACTCAGCGTACGAGCGGAATTCCGCCCGCACGCATGCGGTTAAAGGATTGTGCTTCAAATATTTTTCTCTTGTTAGTTTGTTTATTTCTCCATTAAGTAACTTCTGAGAAATAGGAAGATTTTTAATATGGGATTTCTTTGTTGGATTTTTTGCAACCGATAATATCCTATTCATAAAGTTGGAGAAACAAATTAGTTCAGAACCCTTCCAGTTAGGCACATCGTCAACCGCAGTATCTAAATGGTGCTTAATACCCTTGATAGCTTTAGAGTTCCCAAAACATCTTCCACTATGGGCTCCAAAATTAACCAAATTACCATCCAGGGACCATTGGTCTGAAAGGGGAGGATTTAAATCTAAAGAAATACTAATTATTTTATGATCGCTGAAAGGAGTATAGGTAACCGTAAGGTCCTTAAAGAGGATAAAAGTTGACATGTCTACCACCACGTAGTCTATGATAGATTCCCCAGTAGTGGACTTGTGCGTATAGTTTGCTGGCGTATCGGAGGGAAGCCTACCATTCACTATGATTCCATCTATTTCATATAGTTCTTTAAGAAATAGTTTCCCTCTTTTAGTTGTTTTTATATTCCCGGGAAAGAGAGCTTGAGGTATCAATAATGAATTTTCTATATGTTCGTTACGAAAGATATCCAAGCTAGAATTGGATACTTTACAATTTAAATCACCTACTATCATTATATGGGGTGAGACATCCTTTATCAGAAGTGATTTCATGTAGGTGAAAACCCTAACTAATATTACGTTGTGACAGACATCAGATGGAATATAGACGTTTATTAGTATAATTGGATTAATTTTTGAGTTGGCCGAGTCAAATAACGTAACTGCTTGGAATAAATTACTCTGGTCTATAAAATGAGAAAAGTTCCAATGAATCTTGGAGGACAGAAGACATGCTATGCCCCCTCTAGCATGGCCTCTCCTAGAAGGACTTGCTTTGCCCTCCAAAACAAAGTAATCCTTCCCTATTGGAAAGTTCTCTATACACCATGTTTCTTGAAGGCATATGACACTGAAATCTAAGGCGAGTAAAAGTGATAATTTTTCGGGGCAATTTCGTATTCCTGCAGCATTCCAGGATACTATCCTGAGATCATTGTTAAAGATACGGTTGCGATTGAATTTTTGAGAGGATTTACTAGCTAGAATCCCAGGCAGCCAGTTCCATTGATGAATTGCCTCTACGTGAGCGCTACGAGAGGGGGATTAGAGTATTCAACCTGCCGCCCATTTTTTGCAAAGCTAATTTTTAGATCTTTAAAGTCAGCGGCTATCATCCCTTTTCCAATTCCTGCGAGAGAAGACCGAGGATCACCTCTTAATTTATTAGTCAGGGATTGTGCCGAAAAGGGCATAACGTCTATCCCTTTACACTGAAAACTTTCTGTTTTTTGGAGTATAAGATTAACCACAAGCTTGGAGTAGAATCTCACCCTAGTTGAGGACCCAGCTTCAGTGTTCATAATTTTTACTAGATCTCTATCGTTGGTCTGTAACAATTTCAAACCATCCATCTCGTGGAAACATTGAAGGAGTGTAGATCTATTAAGGATAAAGTCCGAATCAAATAGTGGAAACAAATCTAAAATAAAAGTATCAATGTTATCCGGGTCAATTTTCTTAATAGGCCTGATTGATTCTATGTCCCCTCCTGCGAGATTAAGGAAAGGCCTCGCTAATAAATTAAGCTTAAGATTAGCTGGCTGTTGGGCAGCATGATTTATGAGTTCAACAAAAGGAATTATATTGGCGTAGCCCACAGGAGGCGGAACAGACAAGCTTAGTAAGGGCTGCGTAGGGAGGGGGGAAGACGGGATTTGAAAGGATTTAAGAGGAGAAAACAGAACAGCATCCGTAACTGGAAGAGCCGATGTCACATACAACAATTTTTCTGCCCGCAATTCCTCAATTGGATCATTAAATGAACTATTAAGGTTATTTTCAAAGTTAATTTTCCTCCGCCTTTTCTTTGCAAATCTACGCAGCTGTTTCCTCCTTTTTCCGCCATTCTTTTTTAAGTGCGTTACTTTTCCCTTAGTAGGTGACGATAGAACCTCATTTATTCCATCTTTAGTGGAGGGACAGAAAATAGGAAATAGCTCTTGGGTTATTCCTTTCTCCGGGACAGAGATGATTTCAATATCTGTAACATTTTCCACCACACAGTTATTCTCAATAACGTCTACCCTCTTTACCTTTTCTATATCTAGGGTCGTGGGATTCTCCAGTGAGTCAGTTTGGACCGATACATTGGTTACAATTTTTTCCAGTAAAGGGTGAGCAATCCCAGTTGGGCTAGTGACCTTCCCTCCCTTTCTCTCTAATAATGTCACAACTTAGGCGTTTAGGGGGGAACTACAAGTCCCAGAATGCCTGGTGGTAGTCTGTTTTCCCTTTCCTCTCTTTTGTGCGTTTCCTCCCCTATACCTATGCCTGTGTTGAAGCCCTCGGTGCTTGTCACCTGAGCTAGCTACTTTCTGGACCCTGGATCGTGCTTCGTGTTAGGCGATCAGGATTTGCTGACTGCTGTGTTTTCGCTTTTGCAGCCGCGCTGTGTCCCGCTCTGGAACCGAGCCACCAGCCGCGCTGTGCCTTGCTCTGGTTCTGCGCTGATTCTCGCCCTGTACTCATTGCAGGGAGTCACTGGAGAGAAGTACTGTGTCTCGCTTGGTAAACCACGCCACTTCCCGCTTTTGCACACTCTGCTGGGAGTCGCTGGAAATAAGCGCTGTGTCCCTCTGTTAACCCTGTGAAGAGCGCGCTGGACATACGGATTGTAGGGCGAGTGGATGAAGTGAATCCAGCTCCCCTTCGTGCCTCGCTTGTTTTCATGTTTTGTTTTTTATAGACACTAGCTAGTGTAAGACTAGCGTGGGAAAGAACTTTGCGTTTATTTTTACCCGCTACTTCCTGGTTGAGGATTCTGTGGTACATTGAGCTATGGAATAGCTCGGACAGGATTGCCTTTTCCAGTACCTCAACTACTGTCTTGGGATTGGACGAGTCAAGTTCACGAAGAACCCACTACGCTTCAGATAAGTAGCGTTCCTACCGACTAATGGTATTCCACAGAGACTCTGTTGTTCTTTTTTCTGTCTAGGGTTCATGGGCAGTTCCCTACTATTTTGTGTTACTTTATTTTTTCCTACTTTTGCCCTGATGAGTGGAATGCTTGCTGGAGCTTTAACATGTAAGCATATTAGGTAACCAGTTATATAACAAGTAGAGAGGCATTGCATATAAGACAGAGAGTGATTCCTGTGTGTTTGTGTCTCCTAACAGGAACCTGTACCCCGACGTAGGCGAGGTGTATCTCCTATTGTCGAGCCCTGTGGATGGTTTATGGCTGCCAGCCTTTTTCTATTTTATTTCTCCATTTTTCCCCTTCCCTGGGCGGTGTCCTCTCAGGTGAAGTTCCGTTAAGACTCACCTGGGGTACACATCCAGAGAGGAGAGAAACTAACTTCACATCGCTCCCGCTGTATCTGAACAAACCAGGTTAGTCAATCTGCATATCCTGACAGAGTGACAAGCCCACGTGGTATTACGGCCTGAGCGATGGACACCAATACTGTCCTGGCTACTATGTTAGACACTCTTAACGCATTACGAGTAGAGGTAGATGCGGTGAGAGCAGAGAACCACGATATGAGAACTGAAATGACAACTCTACGACAAGAGGTAGCGGGGATGGCACGGTCAGGTCCCGCTAGTGGTAGGGGAGCCCGTTACATTAGAGAGGCCACGTTACCTCCTCCTCTTCAGTCCCAAGCTTCTGTTGCTCCAGGAGCACAAGGTCCTTCCACCATTAATGTGATACAACCAATGCAGTTGCCCTTGGCACCTCCCGAAAGGTTTTGAGGGGATCCTAAAAAATTCAGTACGTTTTTGGGACAGTGCAGGTTACATTTTATGTGTAAGCCTGCTGTCTTTCCCGATGATCATTCCAAGACGGCGTTCATGTTATCCTATTTAGGGGGTAACGCAGCTAGTTGGTCATTACCTCTGATCGAAAGAAATGATCCTGTTCTGAATGATTTCGAGGAATTCTGCGAAGAGATGAGGAAGTTATTTGATCGAAAGGCACATATGCTATCCTTAGATAGAGAATTGATAACACTTAAACAAGGATCGCAAGATCTACTGTCTTACATAACACATTTCAATCGTCTTGTTGTTGAAACTGATTGGCCACCAGCAAAGAGAGTATCCTTGTTTTATCAAGGGTTGAAAGGAGAACTGAAGGACGTCCTTGCTCAGGTGGTGTCTCTGCCTACGACGTGTGAAGAGCTAATAGATCTTACAGTACAACTAGATCATAGACTACAAGAACGGAAAGGCGACAAATATAGACATGAGTACCGCTACCCTCCTATTAAAACCAGAGCAGTGTCAGAAACCCCTCCTGCGTCAGATACTACAGAACCCATGCAAATAGGAGGAATACGAGGACCTTTGAGTGCAGAAGAGCGTACACGTAGACGGCAGCAGAAACTCTGCATGTACTGTGGAAAACCCGGACATTTCATCAAAGATTGTAGAGCCAAGACGAAAGGGGCAAGAAATCTGTCTGCAGTGGAATATCCTGTACCTACGTCGGGAAACGAGAACGCTCAAACGAGTTCCAGACCCCTCGTTTGAGCCATGAGAACGAAAAAGAGGTCTCTCACGCTGTTGCAAACACCATGCAACCTGCTGTGCCTCATATGAACGTCTGTGTCACCCTCAGGTGGCCGGGAGAAACGCCTGTGATGGTACATGCCATGATGGACAGTGGAGCTACTGGCAATTTCATCGATCAACGATATGCCAAGAGATTAGGGGTCCCATGCATACTGAAAGAGACGCCTGAAGCGGTGAAGGCTGTGGATGGTTCTGATTTAACATCGGGTCCTGTGTTGTACCATACACGCCAAGTAATGATGCAAATAGGACAAAACCATTACGAACTCATTTCATTCGACTTGATAGATGCCCCTCAATTCAATATGATTTTGGGTATGCCGTGGCTAACGTTACATGACCCTGTAGTGAAATGGTCTGCTCGTACCATCACCCTCAGTTCTGCCTACTGTACTGAACATTGTACCCTGCCTTGCCTTCCCGAGGAAATCAGAATGGAAACCCCTGCAAGTACACTAGCAAGCGGAGGTAGGACGTTGAGTGTGAATGCCATCTCGCTCCTTCCTGAAGTCTACAAAAAGTACCAGGACGTTTTCAACGAAAAAGAAGCCAACAAGTTGCCACCTCACAGGGACTATGACTGTGTGATCAATCTGGAACCAGGGGCCAGTATTCCATGCAGCAGAATATACACCCTCACAGAAGCTGAAAACGTTTACCTGCAACAGTATTTGACGAAATTATTGGCATCCGGGTTCATACGCCCCTCTACCTCTCCAGCCTCGTCGCCTCTGTTCTTTATCCCGAAAAAGGAGGGGGGCTTGCGCACCTGTATTCGATTATAGAGCTCTCAATAGAATCACCAGGAAAAATCGATATCCTCTTCCTCTTATCCCTGTCCTATTGGACCAATTAAAAGACGCCAAAATCTTTACCAAGCTTGACCTGCGTGGTGCCTATCATCTTGTGAGGGTCCGCCGAGGGGATGAATGGAAGACCGCTTTCCGCACAAAATACGGGCTCTACGAGTATCAGGTCATGCCGTTTGGCTTGTGCAATGCCCCTGCTGCATTTCAATTTTTTATGGATGAGGTGTTAAGGGGCTTGCTAGATGTGTCATGCATCGTCTATATAGATGATATACTCATCTACTCGGCCACGCAAGAAGACCATCTTCAGCATGTGACGGAAGTTCTGGAAAGACTGCAGCGACACGACCTCTTTGCCAAATTGGAGAAATGTCTCTTCCATACCAAGGAGGTTGAATTTCTAGGGTACATCATTGGTCCGGATGGGCTACGGATGGATCAAAAGAAAATCCAGGCAATAATACAATGGGAATCCCCTTCTAGTGTGAAAGAGTTGCAAAGCTTTATAGGGTTTGCGAACTTTTATCGCCGATTCATTTATGGGTTTTCTACCATCATCCAGCCTCTGACGCATTTGCTAAAGAAAGGAGTGGTTTTCAAATGGACGGAACCAGCTGAACAGGCGTTTCAGGCGTTAAAGGCTTGTTTTGTTTCCGCACCTATTCTCCGTCACCCAGATGCCACTCAACCTTTCGTAATGGAAACGGATGCGTCACATTACGCTATAGGAGGCATTTTATCCCAAAGACATCCGGACACGGGCCAACTTCATCCTGTCGCCTATTTCTCTAGGAAATTGTCCTCCAGTGAGATTAACTATAGCATCACCGACAAGGAATTGTTGGCCATTAAACGGGCATGTGAAGAGTGGCGACATCATCTGTTGGGGGCTAGACACACTGTGGAAATCTTTACAGATCACCGTAATCTTCTGTTCCTGAAAAGTGCAAAGGCGTTAACACCTCGTCAGTTACGGTGGTCCTTGTTTTTCTCGGATTTCGATTTCATCATGAAATATCGCCCAGGCCCTCAAAACGGAAAGGCTGATGCTTTATCAAGACCAGAATCAGTATCTCCGGAGTTGGCCTTGGAAATCGACGAACCTCCTCTTCTTCTAAATAGAGCAACATTTAGTCCTTCTGTGTCAGCCATAACAAGTCCCACTGATTTCCTGAGACATGTGGAGGAAAAATGTCAAGTGGTGGACGCTCCTTCCTGGATAGCTAAAGAACCCCGACTAAGAAAACAAAAAGGGAAGCTTCTCTTCAGAGACAATCAGTTGTACCTTCCTGATCAGGAATCACAGGCTCAGGTTTTGCAATGGACACACGATTCTTCCTTGAGCGGCCATCCAGGTATTCTCAAGACTCTCCAACACACTATGCGGTACTTTTGGTGGGAGAACATTCGGAAAGACACAGAAGAGTATGTATCGCGATGTCCTATATGCATTCAAGCTAAGGCTCAACATCAAAGAAGCAGTGGGTTACTACGTCCTATACCGGTACCTCCGGCTCCATGGCACACGGTTTCGATGGATTTCATCGTAGAAATGCCTCTCAGTTTCGGCAACAACACTATTCTAGTGGTGATAGATCATCTCACTAAGATGGGGCATTTTATTGCATTGACTAAATTACCCACATCAGGAGAATTGGCTCTGACTTTTATGCAGCATGTGGTGCGGTTACATGGCATTCCTTCTGTGCTTATCACAGATAGAGGCTCACAGTTCACCTCCAAATTCTGGAAGGCTTTGTGTGAGGTGATGAAAATAGATGCGCGTCTATCAACTAGTTACCACCCTCAGACTGACGGTAAAACTGAAAGACTAAACCAAACGTTAGAACAGTACCTGAGATGCTTTACCCTGCAACAGGGGGAGGAATGGCGGACGTTGTTGTGGATGGCAGAATTTGCCTACAATAACACCACTCATTCGTCTTTGGGATGTTCCCCCTTCTTTTGTCTCACGGGTTATCATCCCAATTCTTTGCCTTTTGATCAGCCATGTCCTTCTTCCCATCCCACAATACAGCAACATCATAGGCATCTACATTCAGTTTTACATGATGCTAAAGAACGAATGGTGGCAGCCAGAAACCGCGATAAAGCACAGGCTGACAAGAAGAGAACTCCAGAGCCGGTCTATGCAGTGGGCGATAAGGTATGGTTGAGTACCAAACATTTGCGACTGAAAGGGAATACACGTCTGCAACCTAAGTTTGTTGGTCCTTATCCCATCATGGCCGTGGTTAATCCAGTTGCCATGAAACTCAAGTTGCCATCCTCCTGGCATATACATCCTGTGTTTCATGTATCCCTGAGGAAACCTTATGTGCAGGGCACGAGACCGATGGTCAGACCGCAGCCTGTGGATGTCGAGGGGGAGGCCGAGTATGAGGTGAGAGCGGTGCTTGACTCCAGAAGGGTGAGGGGTGCCTTACAATACTTGATAGATTGGAAAGGATACGGTCCTGAGGAACGCTCATGGGAACCTGGCTCTAACTTGCATTGTCCTGGGTTGTTGAGACGTTTCCATTCCAGATTTCCTTCAAAGCCTGGTGGACCGCCGGGTCGTCGGTCATTGAGAGGGGGTTCTGTCACAACTTAGGCGTTTATGGGGGAACTACAAGTCCCAGAATGCCTGGTGGTAGTCTGTTTTCCCTTTCCTCTCTTTTGTGCGTTTCCTCCCCTATACCTATGCCTGTGTTGAAGCCCTCGGTGCTTGTCACCTGAGCTAGCTACTTTCTGGACCCTGGATCGTGCTTCGTGTTAGGCGATCAGGATTTGCTGACTGCTGTGTTTTCGCTTTTGCAGCCGCGCTGTGTCCCGCTCTGGAACCGAGCCACCAGCCGCGCTGTGCCTTGCTCTGGTTCTGCGCGGATTCTCGCCCTGTACTCATTGCAGGGAGTCACTGGAGAGAAGTACTGTGTCTCGCTTGGTAAACCACGCCACTTCCCGCTTTTGCACACTCTGCTGGGAGTCGCTGGAAATAAGCGCTGTGTCCCTCTGTTAACCCTGTGAAGAGCGCGCTGGACATACGGATTGTAGGGCGAGTGGATGAAGTGAATCCAGCTCCCCTTCGTGCCTCGCTTGTTTTCATGTTTTGTTTTTTATAGACACTAGCTAGTGTAAGACTAGCGTGGGAAAGAACTTTGCGTTTATTTTTACCCGCTACTTCCTGGTTGAGGATTCTGTGGTACATTGAGCTATGGAATAGCTCGGACAGGATTGCCTTTTCCAGTACCTCAACTACTGTCTTGGGATTGGACGAGTCAAGTTCACGAAGAACCCACTACGCTTCAGATAAGTAGCGTTCCTACCGACTAATGGTATTCCACAGAGACTCTGTTGTTCTTTTTTCTGTCTAGGGTTCATGGGCAGTTCCCTACTATTTTGTGTTACTTTATTTTTTCCTACTTTTGCCCTGATGAGTGGAATGCTTGCTGGAGCTTTAACATGTAAGCATATTAGGTAACCAGTTATATAACAAGTAGAGAGGCATTGCATATAAGACAGAGAGTGATTCCTGTGTGTTTGTGTCTCCTAACAGGAACCTGTACCCCGACGTAGGCGAGGTGTATCTCCTATTGTCGAGCCCTGTGATGGTTTATGGCTGCCAGCCTTTTTCTATTTTATTTCTCCATTTTTCCCCTTCCCTGGGCGGTGTCAGGTGAAGTTCCGTTAAGACTCACCTGGGGTACACATCCAGAGAGGAGAGAAACTAACTTCACATCGCTCCCGCTGTATCTGAACAAACCAGGTTAGTCAATCTGCATATCCTGACAAATAAAACCTTCAGTATTTGAGAGACAGTATCCAGAACACAGTCAGAACCCCCAACAAACTTTTCCAGCAGAGATAGAATAGAAGCTAACAGATGTTCAAGGCAGACTAGTGTTTCTGAAACTGGGTTTTCCTGACTAATGGGCCCATTTGAATCACTACTTAATGTATTAAATTGGGGGCTAAAGGAAATGTTTAATTGGGGCATTTAAAAGAGAGAGTTATTTGAGGGGGTACCATTATAGAGTTGGAGCCCAGATTATATGGGTAATACCGGGGATTTCCTTGGATCGAACGACTTATCAATTACATCCTCTATATATCTATTACATAAGTCCATATCTATAACGGGATCAGAGGCATCAATATTTTGTACCACCCCAGGGGAGTTCTCCAGAGAAATTAGGGACTCACCCGGGGATGGTATTTTATTATGCACCAGGACAACAGTAGAGTTAATTCTTGGAGCCGAAAGACTATGGACAGGGGAAGAGTCAAATTTGTTTAGGGGATCATCAGTTTGCTGTCCTATCGTCGGGGTTTTAAAGAAAAGTGATGAATTCCCCAACTCCTCGTGTGGGGACTCTATACAATCCGCCCTCTTAGATAAAAAAGAGGGAGATAGAGCGCAATCCCTGTTTTCTACATATTGTGTCACCTCCTCACCATCCTGAGAACTATCCTTTAAAGGGGGTATCACAGTAGGATTTTTTTCTCTGCCTCTATCCCATAAACTAAAAAGTTGGGATTTACCCTTTACCAGAGACGCCTGGGCGTCCTTATTTCGCAGGGGGTTAGATTTAGTTTTTGAGCAAGACCTACCTACCAAGAGTCTCCCAGACCTCAATTTCTTAGCGGTCATACCTTAATGTGTTCGGGGGACTTAAACCACAGTGTTGCCCACACAAAGGGAGGAAACTCAATACAGGTGGAGCAGGGGTCCGCACTGCCACAGCCTTTTCAGCCTCTGAGAGCCTCAGAGGGCCCGCACTTTGCCCGGGCTTAGCCCGGCGCACGCCCGCGCGTGTCCCGCGCACGCGGTTATGGGCTTGCCTATATACTAGAAGGGGGTGGGGCGGGAAGAGTCGCAGGTGCGCCTGATGGCTACGGCGCTCCGCCTGTTGGGACTCGCAGTCCCGCGCCCGCTGGTGAGTCCGTTCACAAAGTCACAAAATCCCCAAAGATAACAGACCTCTGAAGAATCAGCTAGAAGGGTTCTCCTCCTCAAACGCCAAGTATCAATAAAGATGCTCTCCTCACACACGGCTACGAGCGGGCCGCGAGCCGTTTTCAGGTGCCGATGGGGGAGGGGCGGGAAGAGTCGCAGGTGCGCCTGATGGCTACGGCGCTCCGCCTGCTGGGACTCGCAGGCCCGCGCCCGCTGGTGAGTCCGTTCACAAAGTCACAAAATCCCCAAAGATAACAGGAGACCTCTGAAGTATCAGCTAGAAGGGTTCTCCTCCTCAGAAACGCCAAGTGTCAATAAAGATGCTCTCCTCACACACGACTACGAGCGGCTCCCGCGGAGCGGGGGCCGCGAGCCGTTTTCAGGTGCCGATGGGGGAGGGGCGGGAAGAGTCGCAGGTGCGCCTGATGGCTACGGCGCTCCGCCTGCTGGGACTCGCAGTCCCGCGCCCGCTGGTGAGTCCGTTCACAAAGTCACAAAATCCCCAAAGATAACAGGAGACCTCTGAAGAATCAGCTAGAAGGGTTCTCCTCCTCAGAAACGCCAAGTGTCAATAAAGATGCTCTCCTCACACACGGCTACGAGCGGCACCCGCGGAGCGGGGGCCGTGAGCCGTTTTCAGGTGCTGATGGGGGAGGGGCGGGAAGAGTCGCAGGTGCGCCTGATGGCTACGGCGCTCCGCCTGCTGGGACTCGCAGTCCCGCGCCCGCTGGTGAGTCCGTTCACAAAGTCACAAAATCCCCAAAGATAACAGGAGACCTCTGAAGAATCAGCTAGAAGGGTTCTCCTCCTCAGAAACGCCAAGCGTCAATAAAGATGCTCTCCTCACACACGGCTACGAGTCTGTAGATCCCCTTTTCTGAGGTTCTCCTCTTACTTCTTTCTTTGGCCCAGCAGGGCTCTGCTCTGGGCACTCTTAAAGGTTATATTTCGGCCATTTGGGCCTTTCTTCAGCTGCCTGATCAGCCTTCCCTTTTCAAATCCCCTATTATAAATCATTTTCTTAAAGGCATCACTCACCTCTTTCCTCCTGTTCCTTTCGTGATGCCCCACTGGGACTTGAATCTGGTCTCAACCTACCTTATGTGCGCTCCTTTCAACCTGCTACATAACTGTCCTCTCAGGCTTTTAACTCTTAAAACAGTTTTTCTGGTTGCCGTCACCTCTGCTCGCAGGGTGACTGATCTCCAAGCTCTTTCATCTAAGCCTGCTTTCCTTTTTGGTCCATCCAGACAAGGTTATGCTCCCCACAAGGCCTTCATTCCTTCCCAAAGTAGTTACACCTTTCCACATAGGTCAGACCATCACTCTGCCCACCTTCTTTCCACCCCAGCATCCGTCCAAAGAGAAGGAGAGACTCCACCATCTGGATCCAAAACAGGTGTTATCGTTTTAGCTTGCTCACACACGATAATTCCGGGTGGACGATCAACTCTTCATGGGCTATGCGAGTGCAAAGAAATGTTGGGTCGGGCAAAAACGAACCATCTTCTGCTGGGTTGTTCTTTGCATATTCCTTGGCAAAAAAGGAACCTCTGGTAGGCCTGCGCGCCCATTCCACCAGAGCAATGGCAGCCACTAACGCTTTTGGATGTGTAGTACCCCCTCAGTGACACCTGCCAGGCAGCCATGTGGGCATCACTGCACACGTTCACCAAGCATTACTGCCTGGATAGTCAAGTCAGGAGGGACGGCTTCTTTGGCCGTTTAGTCCTCCAGGACTTTCTGGTGTGAACTTGGTATCTATTCTAGGGTAAGGAATCTATAACTAATTGTCTCTTTCAAATGAACAAGTTACTTACCTTCGGTAACGATATATCTGTAAGAGACATATATTAGTTTTAGATTCCTTCCCGTCCCACCCACCCTCCCCGTTCTGTGAACTGACTTCTAGGGTAAGGGACTCACATTCAAGGCCCTAGGTTTGTGCACCTGTTTTCAGTGTCTTGCATGGCTCTGCGCTTCTGGAGTGGAAAGTTGTGTACAAAGAACTAATGTCAGCGTGCTGGGCAGCGTCTAAGTAGATACCACAACGTCATCCTGGCGACCATGACGACGGACTTGGAGTCGACCGACGCCACCTACAGACACACAGGGGTACTGCTAAAAAAAGAAAACATTCTCCAGATTCAGTCTGACGTCTGGGGGTAATTCTAAGGTAAGGAATCTATAACTAATATATGTTTCTTACAGATATATTGTTAGCAAAGGTAAGCTATATGAAATTCCTGGACATCTTCTTGTGAATTTAAAAGTGAATTGTGTCACTCCAGTACACAAATCTACTATGCTACGTATACCTGTTGTGGTATGACACACTCATTGAAGTTGAGAGTGTCCTGCATAATTATTCCTCTTTGTTTTCTTCAATGTTTTGAGTGACTGAAGGTAACTGGAACTGAACATTGACAACCACATTACAATAACATTTAACACCAGATTTGTTTGAAAATTGAGAAACTAACATTTCATCTTCTACTTTTAGCTTTTTCTCTGCCTGCTGCTTTTTTCCAAATTTTGTACTCTGATTTTCTGCATAACTTTTGTCAAATTGATGCTTCCTATACAATCCACATTTTTTGCATCATAAGGTATAAATCCAGATGAAGAGTATACAGATCTCTCAGTCGATTGTGCTCAACAACACGAGTTTTCTGCATTTACTTTGCTCTCATCAAACTCACAAAGATACAACCATGAAAGTGTCTTAACACACAACAATGGAACATAAGGCACCTTATCTGAATACTGTATGATGTATATTGACCATAGAAGCATCCAGTCTTACTCCTTGTGATTTATAGGCCAGAAATAGAGTAAACTGTTCTTGACACACAAAGTTTTAAGCAAGAGAAACCTAGCACTTCCTCTATCTATTTGCTTAAGCTCCTGTACATGGTCAAATCTGACTTAATAGATACTCAAATTCAGTTTTAATGGGATATGTGATGAAGTCTACCACATTTCCCATCGCCCCATTCTCTAACTCTTCCTCAACATTCAAGTTACATCTTAACATTATGCTGCAGTTATTCCAGAGGCTTAGACTCTTCTCTGAAACCAGTTGTATGTGAAGCTGATTGTTCAAGTCCTTGAAGCTTCTTTACTTTCAAATCTTTTTTATTGAAAATTGTAATATAAAAAGAAAAAAAAGAAAATCGAAAGTTCAGTCGGTCACAGCATTAATATCCAATATTAGCATTTGCTCTATGTCCACATTTCTCACTGTAGATAATTAGTAGGTACACTGTGTGTGGTCTGAATCTTTTAACCATGTGACTAGGCTGATCTATTGAATATAAAAACAATACATTGTCTAAGTGGAAAGAAAGCCCCGAGAGCAGGGGAGAAGAAGGGAAAAGGGATGGGAGACCACCTTGGTGGACGTGTTGGGCGCAATGTACCAAGTCAGCTATGTGTGTCTTCTGCTCTAACCCAAAAGTTCCTCCGCGTAGGAGGATATCCTCAAAGAGGTGCAAGGTCCGGAGTTTTGGTGACTGGAAGCATGCGTATTCTAATTTGGAGAAATAATCTACCAGTTGCTGCCATGTGTTTGTAAATGTATTCTTACGGAGGGTTATCGTGCTGGGAGAAGTTCCATCAACGTGGTATGCCACAGATGGGTGAACCATAGGGCAACCAGGGGAGTGTCTGCCCTTTTCCAGTTCACCGCTAAGATCTGTTTGGCTGCTCTGAGCATATGTGATATTATGCATTTAGGACCCAGAATAGTTACTGTTGGAGTCTCAGGTTTAGGGTAGCATGTTACCTTTTTAATATGGCTAAGGATCTCTTTCCAAAAGGGGGGCCAACAACGGACAATGTCACCAAATATGGAGGAAATCTCCACCTGCGCTCTTGCATCGCCAGCAAATGGGCGAGGTGTTAGAAAACATTTTGGGGAGCATTTGGGGAGTGTAATACCACTGTGTAATGACTTTTTATGTGGTCCCCCTCTAGGGCATGCTTTTAAAGATCCTCAGTATGTCCTGCCAAAGTTGTTCCCATTGTTTAGGGTGGAGTTCATCTGTGCTAGTTGATTGCCAATGCAACTGATATGCATTGGGTGTGATCTGGGATGAGTGTTGGAATACTTGGTATGTGCGGGATATCAATCCTCTAGATCTGTCATATGAGCAGACTAGTGCCTCAAATGGGGTAAACGGTCGAGTTGCCCCCTGGATAGTGGATGGTGTCTGCAGCCAGTGTCTGAGTTGAAGATATTGCAATCGTGCTTTCTCTGGGAGGTGAAATTCCCGTTTAAACTGCTCAAAAGTCTTGAAGGAGCCACCTACAAAGAGATCCTGGATTGTCCGGCATTCACCTTCTGCCCATGCTAGGAAAGAGTGGGGCTGCATTGGTGGTGGGACGTTCGGGCTATGTACTATAGGAGTATTATGAGGTGGAAAAGAGGTGAAGCCTTTGGATGTAGCAATTTTATCCCAAATTTCCAATACTGTTTTGGTGGGTTTGGCTATATATGCGCAACGCTGTCAGGCCCCTCTTGGAAGCCATGCAAGGTCCCACAAGGGTCTACATGCCACTGCTCTGCCCATGTGGAACCAGGTTTTCTTGCTTTCTCGCACTACCCATTCTAAGATATAGCGTAAGTGTGATGCCCAATAGTACTCCAATAGGTTGGGACATGCCAACCCTCCCCTATCACGTGGTAGCATGAGTGATTTATTGGAGAAGCGTGGTCTTTTCCCTCCCCATATAAAGGTATTTAGTTCATGTTGTAAGTGCGTAATTTGGCCTTGTGGTATTGATGTGGGTAGTGCTTGGAATATGTGTAGTATTATCGGCAACACCGACATCTTAACTGCGTTAAGACGCCCCAACCACAATATTGGCAGGGACTTCCATGTTCTCAAATCTTCCATGGTTGCTTTTTTATATTCCTGCCAATTTGCCTGCGCCCATGTGCGTACCATAGAGGTTAAGTTGAGCTTGAGATATCTGATTGAGTGTTTAGACCATTGATATGGGACCAGGGATTGGATTGCTGGGATCTCTGTTGCGGGAATTGTATGGTTTAGGGCCCAAGATTTAGTAGGGTTAATTTTAAGGCCCTATGCTACTTCAGATGTTTGTAATAGTGTGTGAAGGGCTGCCAGTGAGGTGTTCGGTTTCGATAAGGTGAGTAAGAGGTCATCCGCAAATAGAACTATTTTGCGCTCCACTCCTCCAAGAGTGATGCCACTGATGTAATTTGTCTGCCATATTGTTATGGCGAGTGGCTCAACTACGAGCGCAAAAAGCAAGGGCGACAGTGGGCAACCATCTCTATTGCCTCTATGTATGTTTATGGGGCTCGTGAGTTGACCATTTACCCTAACCTGGGTTTGAGGGAGGTGTATGATGCCATTATCCTAGAGGTCATCTTAGGCACCAGCCCTATTTTCTGTAATAAGGCCCTTAAGAATTCCCAGTCTACTCGATCAAATGCCCTTTCCACTTCAAGTTACAGCAGACAGGCAGGAATGTCTCAGTGGTGTGCCTTTTCTGCCAGGTGTGCTATCTGTCGCACATTGTTGGCTCCCTGGCGGTGCCGGATGAAGCCACCTTGATCTGGCTCTATGAGCCCCGGCATATGTGGCTCCAGACGTTTAGCTAGGATTTCGGGGTATATCTTTAAACCTGTGTTGAGAAGTGCAATTGGACAATATGATGAGTATAATGTGGGGTCTTTGCCTTTTTTTGGGAAGGAGTGCTATTTCTGCAATAGCCATGGAGGCTGACAGACCAGTGGTACCAGTGAATGAATTGAAGAGGCGCAGCGAGCGGTCTTGTATTTGTGGTAGGAAGGTGCAGTAAATATAAACCAGTAGGCCATCTGGGCCCGAGGTTTTGCCTAGTGGCAGGTCTTTCAATGCTCGTGTAAGTTCTTCTAGTGTGAGTGGCTCCTCGAGAAGCAGTGCATGTTGCCCACCTATTGAAGTCTGTTTGCAGTCAACCAGCGCTGCCTGTATCTGGTGCGTGTGGGGATTCTCCTGCGCATAAAGGGTAGCGTAATAGGTCTGGAAAGCTGCTGGTTTAGCTTTTTCAGTTGTGGCCCTGGTGTCATCAGTCGTTTTAATTTTCGCAATGTGGGCCTTCGCTGCCCTCCTCCGTAATCTGCGCTCTAGGATTGTTCCCACTTTATCCCTCCCATCATAGTACTTCTGCTGTAGTGCCAATAATGCTTGCTCTGCTTTGTTCGTTCTGTTTGCCCTTGGCTGGCCCAGGAGCATATCCAAGTGTTGTTTTTAACATCTGAGGGCATCTCTTGATCTTGCTTCTCCAGTATTTTTATGTCCTTAGTCAACTTGTCCTCAACCAGACGGGCTTCCCGATTGCCAGCTATCGCTATGGATGTTATTAGACCCCTGATGGCAAGTTTAAAAGCGGCCCATACGACTGGGAATGGAGTTTCTGGGAGGTCATTAGATGCAAAATATGTTGTGATCACTTCTCTGATTTCGGTTACATGTACTGGATTGCGCAGAATATGTAGGCGGAGGCACCAGCGGGTATACATTGTGAAGAATGCGTATGGTTTTGCTACAGCAGCTCTAGGTGTGCGTGGTCGAAGATTGAAATATCAGGCATGGCTGCCGAAAGTACATCTCCAATAGTGAATGAGAGATGAATAGATAGTCTATGCAAGAGTAAGAGTAGTGCACATGCGAATAGTATGAGTAGTGTATCGGGGAAATGGGAGCAGCAGGCATCTATAAGCTCCAGATCACTGAGTGCTCTTTTAAAGGAGGCAGACATGGCCACAGTCCCCTGGAACGTATTGGAACTCCGATCTAGCGCTGCATCCCATGCTAAGTTTAGGTTTCCCCCTAAGAAAAGCTGGTGTTCAATTTGCGAAATCTGCTCTTTTAAAAGGTCCCAGATGAAGATGTCTTGAGCTTGGTTAGGTGCATAGATGTTAAAAAGAGTAAGTGTTTCTGCCCCAAGTGTACTACAAGTTTTATGTATCTACCCTCTCTACTTTTTACCGATCGCGCGGCACCTTGAGTGATTCCTGCCCTACAGAGTATTGCCACCCCAGCCGTTTTTGTAGGCATGGATGCTCAGCATTGGAGTGGGAATTTAGGATGGGTCATGTGGTGGGTATCTTCCCTTAGAAGGGTTGTCTCCTGTAAAAAGATAATGTCCGGATCCTGTTGCAACAGGTAGCTCCAAATCTGACGGTGTTTGTAGGGGAATTAAGACCCTTCACATTAAGTGAGAGGATCTTCAAGCAGGGAACAGTGGTCATCGTGAATATCTAGTGTATCCGTCTGCTTTAAAGCGTTGGATTGTAGGAAATGGACAGCTGGCTCCATGCACAACCACAGGAAGCCACCTGTCAGGGATGATGATAAAAGATGGCACCCCAACTCCCAACAGATAACTTGGAGTGGTCTCGCGCCCCAGTAGCCAGGACTGAGGAGCCAGCACAGACTCAGTGTAATAACTCTCCCTTCCTCCAGCTGCGCAAAAGAAATGAGAATAAGAAACAAGCATTTGCAATGCAATCAGTCTCGCCTTTGGGGCCTTGGAAGTATTTAGCCATGCAGCAAATTGTCTGCAGCTGAAGGCCAGTAGCGGTTCCACCGGGATGCGGGGAAGAGAAACAGTGTGTCTCCAATTGAGAACTAACAGTCGGAAAAATGGTAAATATTGAAGGATTGGTTAAATTGATAAGGTAATTAATTAATAAGAGGGCGTAGTTTAGTCACCACGTGCCCCAAGAGGGCACAGTTCAGCCATCCTGTGCCCATGAGGGGAAGCAATTATTGGCAACATAGGATCTCTGAGTGAGTTGCAGCCAGGTGGCTGAGGAGAGTTTCTGTAAAGCCCCTGTCCATTCTCCATACACAAGTAGATTGGAGTCAACATTTTAAATTAAATACATTGTTTTGTGGAGTCTACTTTCGATTATAAGAAATATGGATTTACCCATTAAAAGTTAAAATATAGTCTGCACGTACTATAATGGGCAAACTACAAACAGTTCAGTTTTCTTTACAGTCTTAGAGTGTTCTTCACAGGCAAATGTTAAGATCCTTTTTGCGGTAACGCTTTCCATTATGAATAATAAAAAAAATAGTCTTATGATTCGTCAGATATAAAATGAAAATAATGTATTTTAAATAACTGTGTATTTGAGGTTTCATATGTTATCCAGACTTTCATGGTCAACAGAATAGTGAGCAATAAACGTTATGTAGTGTTTACAAAGTTATCCAAACAAAATGCACGGCTAACAATTTGTGAAGCAGAAATCCCCATATGTATTCAGCAGCGAGGTTAAAAGGAGTTGCATAGCGTAGAGACAAAAGGAGGAGTAGAAGAGTGTGTCGGACCTGCGAAAAGTTAAAAGGAGTACACATTCACACATGAGGGTAAACATCCTTTACAACGCAACTTTTACCACGCAGTGCCTTTACGACACTGCGCGGGGGGGCGCTCTAGGATAGGGAATAGGTTTAATGTACTATCCAACACCTTCCCTACTATCCACGGGGACTGGAGTTGGAATAGTAAATTAAACAATTCACTATCCAGCGCCCCAAAGCACTATGCGTTGTAAAGGCATGCGTTGTAAAAACCGCGTTGTAAAGGCATGCGATGTAATGTCATACATCCCACATGAGATACATTGTCCAAAATCAAACAAAAAGCAAGTTAATCACAGCACCAGAGGCTGGACAAGGAAGACTGGCTAATTTACCCTCAAGCTTGTATTGCCTGTCCATGTGGATTATAACTTTAAATTTATTTTATGGCCTTAGCTTCTGAGGACTAAGGTCGGGAGAATAGGCACAAGCCGAGCAACCGTGCCAGAAAAATAAGCTTCTAGGAGCTAACATCTAAAATTGGCATTGTATTAACGCTAGAATAAATAAATATAATATCAGCGAAAACAAACCAGTGCAAATAATGAAATAACACTATAATCAATGCAGCGACACATTAACAGGTGAAAGAGCTGACTAGTTATTTGAACAACTAATGTTCTGTGTAAACCATAAAGTGCGTGTTGCTTTTGGATCTGCGCCAGCCATGGTGAGGTGTAATTTTCCGTATGTCGGTGCGTTGGCTTGTTCATTTTGTATCAGGGATGTCGCTTGGCACGTGCAGTGTTGACAGATGCCCAGGGCCCGCACTCACCATATCAACAGGCTTCTCAGGTGTATATCTCTATTCACGCAGCTTGCTGCTCGTGCCCCCTCCCTCATCCGTTTGCTACTTGAAAGTAAGGTGTGTATCGGCCTTGCACCTCAAACTTTCAAGGGCATGGTGACTTTTCGTGGGGGGGGGTCCATCAACAGCTCAGGAGGTGAGATTTGGAGCAGTGCTTCGGTTGAAAAACGCTTGTAAGACTTAAGCACCTTTTTTATGAGCTGTATTTGTGCGTTCTAGGACTATTCTGAGGCCCGGAAGCTGGAGAGTTAGACCCCAATACCCGTGCAGGCGGGAGTTTTTGAAGGGACCAGAATTTCGAGCCCCCCCCACCCCCAGGGTTTGGGAAGACCGGAACATCTGTGAAAGCCTATCGAGACACTTCCTACCTGTGCAGGCTCAGTGAACGCTCGAGCACTTCATTTTTGTTTGCACAGTAACACTGATCCACACGTGTAACATGACTAATTGCCTTGGTTCCTACAGAAAAAAAACAATTGCAATGCAATAGGACTCACATTTGCTCTAAATAACACTTCCGTACAGTGTATAGCTCGAAGTAAAGGGGCCAATAGCCACTGAATGATACAAATGATGACATGGCATAATAAGGCGGGACAAACAAGCCTCAATATGCAATGCCCATGCTGTACAGCATGAACAAAAGGCAGTGGCAGAGCCAATAATCTCAAAGGCGAGACCTAATGGCTTTGCCAATGCTTGTTTTCCCAGCCCCTTCCTCACTGATCAGCCTGAACTTTTCAGGAAGAAGCAGAGGTGGCTGAAAATCTTTTGGGGGAAAGTTTTGTGACGATCCATCAAATGGCACAAAAGTTATTAGTGAAGAAAAAAAAATATTTCTAAGGGAACACAGGCCTAACTATACCTACCCACTGGCAAACCGCCAGTGGTTGATGTGTATATTTGCGTATGTGTATATTTGTGTGTGTGTGTGTGTGTGTATGTATATATATATATATATATATATATATATATATATATATATATATATATATATTCACTGAAAAAACCATAGGTTATAGACCATATATAGTTAGGGATTAGCATTTAAAAAACCTTATTTTACTCACACAAAACCATTGAAATTCCATATATAGTTAGTTGCACTAACTATATATCGCGCACCCGCAATCCACTGCTGATGATGTCACATATTACATCATTCATGACATGGTCAGTGACATCACTGATGACATTTCAAATGACATCACTGATGACATCATCCAGTGACTGTGTTTCTGTAAAGTTTAAATATGTTTTACATATTGAAGAATGAGTAGATGTAGAAGTGTCTGGATGAAGGATTTAGTAGGTGCGTGACTGACTGTATGAGTGAGTGATTAAATGTGTCTCACTGAGTGCATGGGTTAGTGACTAAACTGTCTTAATTTGTGCATCATTATGTCTGTTGTTCTGTAAACTGCTGCATGTGTTGATCAGTAGCTATATGAGTAACTATATGGGTTATTGATTGATTGCCCAAGTATTTGTATGGGAGACTGAGTGTGTGTGTGGCTGGCTGGGAGGTGTGTGACTCTGTGCAGATCAATGTGTACTTGTATCAATGATTGTATAAGAGAGTAAGTATGTGTTAGTATATGTTTCAAAATGTAAGGTGCTCTATGTTTAACTGTATAGATTAGAAAATGGAAGTGTGATTGATTCTTTACAGGACTGACTAGGTGTGTGAGTAACTCCATGGATGAGTGACAGAGTGTGAGAGTCTGTATAGGTGTATGAGTGCATATGATAGTGTTGTAAAGATGAGTGATTGTATGTATGAATGATTGTATGGGTAAATGAGTGAATGTGTGTGTAAACATAGGAATCACTGAGTGCGTATGTAGTAACTAGTATTGGTGTGTCAATGGTTTCAAAAATTATACTCTGTATTTAACACTGGGTGTAACAGAGGTTATATTAAAGTGTGAGGAGATGCATTGTATTGTCACATGAATGATATCATCAGTGATGTGGTCATTGATGTCAAATGAGATGTCATCAGTGATGTAATTTGAGATGTCATCAGTGATGTCATTTGAGATGTTATCAGTGATGTCATTTGAGATGTCATCAGTGATGTCATCAGTGATGTCATTTGAGATGTCATCAGTGATGTCATCAGTGATGTCACTGACCATGTCATGAATGATGTAATATGTGACATCATCAGCAGTGGATTGCGGGTGCGCGATATATAGTTAGTGCAACTAACTATATATGGAATTTCAATGGTTTTGTGTGAGTAAAATAAGGTTTTTTAAATGCTAATCCCTAACTATATATGGTCTATAACCTATGGTTTTTTCAGTGAATTTTCAAGGTTTTTTAAATGCTAATTCCTAACTATATATGGTCTCTAACCTATGGTTTTTTCAGTGAATTTCAATGGTTTTTTAATAGCAAATATCATAAGCTGTCGAATGTCAAGTACGTGGTAAGTAAAAACATTTTCGTGTTTATGCACACTGATCTGCTTTGAATGCTGCCCCCCCCCTCCCCCTCATTTCTATTAGGAGTACTCTCTCTTTGCAGATAGTGAAGGGTAGTTAACGCAGGCCTTTGCCCCCGTTGTAATCCGTCGTGCCTGCTTCTCTCTCCATTTGATTGATTGTTATCCAAGCATTTACTGTTTTAGAATTGGTTCTCTTTGGTTCATTCTCTATTTACAAACAAGCACAGTCGCAATACTCTGTTTAGTCTTTGCAGATAGTGAAAAATCGTGTAAAAAAACAAAAGGAATCGAGCAAAATCAGTAGGCCACTAATGGGATCTCTTTTTGACCTCGCTAAAATAGAAACATTAGGAACAACCCCTCATGAGAAATACGAAACTAGTGAGATGAACTGAGCTCCACACCATGATGGCTGCAAGACAGCTCGGCTCCGCCACCCACCCCGCCCAAAATAACGATAAACTCTATGCAAATATTACAAATATATACAACACACCAGCAAAGTAACAGGGTAAAACATTTTATTAAATAACTATTTACATAACTATTTTATACTTTTTGTTGCCCGATCCGGCTAGCTCAATCGATCGAGCATGAAACTCATGCACTCTGATAATTCAAAGTTTTGAGGAGTGCTTGTAACACTGTCTGAAGCCTATTTGCACTTGCTACAGCTTCACTATTCTCAATGTAAGTGGGGGCTGTTTGAGGACGTGACTGCATTTGAAAACAATGTGATGCGGTGCCACCCTGAACCGCTTGACGGAGGCCCCCGAGGGACGGTGTCATGGCGCGGACTCGGAGGGGGCGCTTGGCTCCGGCCCCCTCCGCAAGTTGTGTTGCCCTGGTGTGGCCTGAGATCGCCCCCGACATAGGTGGCCGGCTCCCGGGGTCAAGCGGAACTTTTTGCCTTTTGGTGACTCTTCCATTCTTGATCTTGTCCCACAATCCGTTTCACCTAAAGACACGCTGTAGTGGGGCGCCCCTTTACCGTTTCAGTTGCCATTCCGCCCGCTTTTGCTACACTGTGCCTCTTCCGCTATTCAGCTGTTTACCGCCTGCTCTTTTGACTACAGCGTCTCGCTCACCATGTACTTGAGTTGCTCCCGCTCTTGCGGTGCAGCGATAGGCGGCTGCCACAGGACTCTCAAAATGGCGGCCGGCTCTTCAGATTTGGGCGTGGTCCACTAAAATGGGCCTGCAACACCTTGGAACTCGGACGCTTGTCTGCTAGAGCTTGGGCTCCATTCTCGAAAGCGTCCCCTCAGCCTTGAAGATTCTACAAAAGTCTTGGGGGCCCCCGACTCCCGCAGGCTTCTGGTGGGGAGCGGCTAGCATGATTGCTCGTGGAATGGCCACGACGGAGCTACGAAATGGTGGTGCTCTCATGCTAACGCCAGCTTCAGTCTGAAACATCCAGAAACACTGTAGACTACCAATTCGATCAGTTCCGGTAGCGCCCCAACGTGACCCGGTAGAGAAGAACTTGCCCTCCCCTCTTTGACTGATGGTTCTTGTTGCCCGTCCCTTCTGTTGTCATTTAACAGAACTATTTAGCCTGCTGAAAGGGGTTGTGTTCCGACCGCTGGTTGGTGGAGACATTTTGACTATATTCTGGACCTGCGTTGTCGCGTAATGCGTCATATGACGCGCCGCGTTAGCGCATCCGGAAGTGCTCCGGTGCGCGAAGCGCAGCTTCCCGGAAGCGATCTGGGGCGCGGCGCGCAGCGCGTAACGTAAGCATAACAGGTCATGTGACTTGTTAATAAAACTTTTCATTGGTTCATTTTACTTTTCTTATTCTAATGATGAAAGGCTTGGTCATATGACCTAAAAATTACGCTTTTTATTACTTTCGAACATTATTTTTTCTTAAACATATGTTATAATGTTCCAGGCTAATGTACTTTCCCGGAAAATTTACAACTGTCCTGCAAGTAAAATATATTCCTTTTTCGAGAAAAAGGGCGTTTCTTCGTCCCATGACGGAGCCGTTGAGCAAAAGAGGCTCGGCCTGCTGTCTTAGTCGCCGATACGCCTGAATATCAGATTCTTATCGATCACTTTATGTTGCAGAAGTAGAAACACAACAGCCCTTGACCATTTATCTTTACTGCGTTCCTGCGTATTATACCTTTTACCCTTCATGTAATTGGACTGCTTTATTTCACTTGCCTTTTACTGATTCTAAAACAGTGACTATTATTAAAAACTTTACCAATGTAAATACTACTACCATGTTTTCTTTTAAAAACCTTTATTGTGAAAATGTCAGTATACAAATACAGGCCTATAACCACGTGGGCCGGCCACGGAGCAAACTGTAATCATATATGATGAGTAGACTTTTACACTGTAGAGGAACGTAACGGGCGGGCCATTAGGTTGCAAGAACTAAGGTGTCTAACAGTTGCGGAATCGGTGGACGTACATTTTATAATTAAAATACGACAGAGCCAGTTACAATAAAATTATCTAGATATACATTTGCGGGCAAGTACCATGGGTGACGTTAATTCGAACTTTCAATAGTACAGTAATCAATAACACATCAGAACTTAATATCAATAGGGATGTGGAAATATTCAATCAATTCTCGTCCCCGCCCGCCATGTGCTTCAAAACTGCATACGTATCTCGTGATTTCAAGGTTCAGCAACCAGTACACAACAAGGAGTTACGAGTCCCATTTATTCCGGCGGCATTTTGGGCAAGGACGGGCAGGTCCAGGATATAGTCAAAATGTCTCTACCAACCATCGACTATGATGATGTTCATATGCTGTATTTATTAGAGTAACACTCATCTGTCCACATGAAATTAATTTGCCACAATCTAAACATGTCATTTTAATCTTTCCAAAGTTCTTCTAAATATTTGGGACCGTTTCCCTTGCCTCTGATGCTGTCAGTGCCACTTCTTTGGTGAATGTACTGGCAGGTCGGGGGTTCTCCTCCAAATCTCTCTTTTGTGCAGCACTATAATTAATCGGTGCCACCTCTCCATATGACGATGCATGGTATAGTTACCATAACTATATATTTTTTCGGTTCCTCTGGAGAGTACATCGTGGCAGATGAGGCAGGTAACGTACCGGGCATTTACCTTTTTTGCATGTAGAGGAAAGGAAAAAAAATTTGAGCGTCAGAGTTCTAAGGTGTCCCAGGGCCATTTTAGTGGACCAGGCCCAAATCCAAAGAACAGGCCGCCATTTTGAGAGTCCTGTTGCAGCCGCCTGTCGCTGTAGCATCAAGAGCGGCCGAAACTCAGCTGAATGGCAACTGAAACGGTAAAGGGGCGCCCCACTACAGCAGACGAGCCTCCACCTAGAAAGGCCCGTTCACGCCGCCTCCCCCCCCCCCTTCGGGCACCCCACGCCGTTATTCGGAGCAGGATTGTAGGATGGCCACACCAGGGCGGCAACTTGCTAGACACCACCTCGGTGCCAACCGAATCTCAGTGCCTTGTGGTGTCTTCTATTCAGAAAATATTGTTGTGCTGCCTTCGGCCTATTCGCCGCAAGTGCGCACGCAACTCAGCTGCATAGCGAGTGAAACACCAAGGGGCGCCCCACTGCAGCCGAGGAACCTTCATCTTGGGGGCGACGCACAGCATCACATTGCTTTCCAATGCAGTCAGATCCTCAAACAACCCCCACTGACTGACGCGAACTCACAGGCCAACGGAGCGCCCCACGCCGACTTTCGGCGCAGCATTGTAGGATGGCCACACCAGTGCGGCAACTTGCTAGACACCACCTCGTTGCCATCCGGATCTTGGCGCGTTGCGCTGCCTTTGGCCCTATTCGCACATCGGTCCGCTACTGACGCCATCTCACAGGCCAACGGGGCGCCCCACGCCGACTTTCAGCATTGTAGGATGGCCACACCAGTGCGGCAACTTGCTAGACACCACCTCGGTGCCTTCCGGATCTTGGCGCGTTGTGCTGCCTTCGGCCTATTCGCACATCGGTCCGCTACTGACGCCATCTCACAGGCCAACGGGGCGCCCCACGCCGACTTTCAGCATTGTAGGATGGCCACACCAGTGCGGCAACTTGCTAGACACCACCTCGGTGCCATCCGGATCTTGGCGCGTTGTGCTGCCTTCGGCCTATTCGCACATCGGTCCGCTACTGACGCGAACTCACAGGCCAACGGGGCGCCCCACGCTGACTTTCAACATTGTAGGATGGCCACACCAGTGCGGCAACTTGCTAGACACCACCTCGGTGCCATCCGGATCTTGGCGCGTTGTGCTGCCTTCGGCCTTTTCGCACATCGGTCCGCTACTGACGCGAACTCACAGGCCAACGGGGCGCCCCACGCCGACTTTCAGCATTGTAGGATGGCCACACCAGTGCGGCAACTTGCTAGACACCACCTCGGTGCCATCCGGATCTTGGCGCGTTGTGCTGCCTTCGGCCTATTCGCACATCGGTCCGCTACTGACGCCGCCTCACGTGCCAACGGATTTTCTACGCTTTTTATACCCTATGCCGCATAACAGGTCATGTGACTTGTTTATAAAACTTTTCATTGGTTTATTTTACTTTTGGTTTCCTAATGATGGAAGGCTTGATCATATGACCTAAAAATAACACTTTTCATTTGATGAAAACTTTTTTTTTTTCCCAAACGATGAAAGCCCCACCTTGTTTCTGGATGTTTCAGACTGAAGCTGGCGTCAGCATGAGAGCACCACCATCTCGTGGCTCCGTCGTGGTCATTCCGCGAGCAATCATGGCAGCCGCTCCCCACCGGAAGCCTGCAGGAGTCGGGGGCCCCCAAGACTTTTGTAGAATCCTCAAGGCTGAGGGGACGCTTTCGAGAATGGGGTCCAAGACCTAGCAGACAAGCGTCCGATTTCCAAGGTGTCCCAGGGCCATTTCAGTGGACCAGGCCCAAAAAGGAAAGAGCCTGCCGCCATTTTGAGAGTCCTGTGGCAGCCGCCTATCGCTGCACCGCAAGAGTGGGTGCAACTCAGCTGAATGGCGGGTTTTGACACAGTGTACCAAAAGCGGGCGGAATGGCAACTGAAACGGTAAAGGGGCGCCCCACTACAGCAGACGAGCCTCCACCTGGGGAGGCCCGTTCACACCGCCTCACCCCCCCCCCCGGGGCGCCCCACGCCGTTATTCGGAGCAGCATTGTGGGATACCAAAACCAGTGCGGCAACTTACTTGACATCACCTGGGTGCCATCCACATCTCAGCGCGTTCTGCTGCCTTGGGACTATTCGCACAACAGACCGCTACTGACGAGCCACCCCCCGGGACGCCCCACGCCGTTATTCGGAGCAGCATTGTAGGATACCCAAAACCAGTGCGGCACCCAGGCAACATCACCTGGGTGCCGTCCAGAACTCAGGACGTTGTGCTGCCTTGGGACTATTCGCACAACCGACCGCTACTGACCATTGTTCCTTCTTTTTTCCTAAAAATGTTTAAATGTTTTTACTGTTTTTGTTGCGTTGTTTATATTTATAAGTTATTAAAGTTTTATAATCCTACTACTTTGTTGGAGTGCTATATATTTTTAATGTGACACATAATTGTAAAAACTTTGATGTACAAAAAGGCATCCCTGGAATCTTCCGCTTCAGGCTCGGTCCCCTCCCCAATCACAATACAGGATGGTTTTCAGATAGTAGGAACACGTGTGGTGTGACGGATCTCATCGGGTGGGTGCCTTGATCTACTGTAACTCCTTTGAAGAGGGGTGATTCTTTACAGCTGGGGCCATAAAGTACATCTGCAGGGCTACCTGATAGCCTGGTACCGGCCTGGACAATCGGACACAGAGGAAGAGGAGTGTCAGAGGGTGCGGTAGTGAATAGGGCGAAAGGGAGGTGTCGGGCGGGCACAGAGTGTGATTCTCAGGGAAGAGCAGCGCAGATGGGGGGAGGTTTATTGCCCATGCATAAGACAGAGAGCGGGGGTGACCAGTGCCTGGGGGAGATGCTTGCGAGGGTGGGGAGCCATGCTAAGGATCGACAGCGTGCAGAGAGTGGGTCTGGTCAAGGCATCTAAAATGGCTGCCGTGCACGACAAAAGTGTGGCATTTGAAAAAAGGCAAGATGGCGCAGACAATGTTTTTCAACACTTCCTGATTTCCTTCGAATCGAACGTTAACAGACGTTATCTCTCCCACACTACCAGTCCCCCTGGGCTTAAACGCCGAGATGGTAGGGACTGCATCCCGTGGAGATAGGCCGAGACGTCACTCAGCAGAAAAAAAAGTCAAAAAAAGTCTATAAACATACAATAAGTTAAAAGTCAATCATTCTTGTTTCCTTGTAGTACGCTCCCCAGTCCGCTTCCCGTTACGCTAACCGGGCGCACCCCACCAAAAAAACCTTTTTTTTTTCTTTTTTTTTTGCCCCGCGGAGCCCTTTTAACCAGATCGATGCTATGCATTTTCCCCTCCTGTGCTGAGATTTGTATATTCCCTTTATTCATGACGAGCTGGGCTCGTCATGAGCGTGCGAGGAGGCTACCTCATGACGAGCCCAGCTCGTCATGAGCGTGGAAGGGGTTAAAGCCTCCACATCAAACCTATGGGGTCAGGGAGGATCTACTATGCCCCCTTATGGTCATTTGCCCCTTCGCTTTGGCCTCCTCTTGTCTCTCGATCCTACCGAGAGCCAAGATGGCGGCCGCTCCGTACTGTTTGGAATGTTTACAGACACCGGAGAGCCAATCAGCTTCGCTTCGCAAAGCTCCGTAACGCGAAAAGTACGCGAAACGGAGCGCTACCCGGGACGCTGTCACAGATATATATCTTTTTTTGAACGTTAATTTCTCAAAATCCACTGCAGCACATATATTGAGACCCAGCAAAGGCACATCGGGCTACCGGTCCCTACAATTTTGCCAAGTTTCATGCAAAGCCATTCACCCGTTCGATTTTTTTTTTTTTTTTTTTTTTTTTTTGCCCCGCGGGGCCCTTTTAAAACCTCCACATCAAACCTAGGGGGTCAGGGAGGATCTACTATGCCCCCTTATGGTCATTTGCCCCTTCGCTTTGGCCTCCACTTGTCTCTCGATCCTACCGAGGGACAAGATGGCGGCCGCTACGGACTGTTTGGAATGTTTACAGACGCCGGAGAACCAATCAGCTTCGCTTCGCAAAGCTCCGTAACGCGAAAAGTACGCGAAGCGGAGCGCTGCCCGGAGCGCTGTCACAGATATATATCTTTTTTTGAACGTTAATTTCTCAAAATCCACTGGAGCACATATATTGAGACCTAGCAAAGGCACATCGGGCTACCAGTCCCTACAATTTTGCCAAGTTTCGTGCAAATCCATTCAGCCGTTCGAGCTAAAAGTGAGTCCAACCGCCCTATGGAAATTAACATGGGAAAAACGCGTTTTGGGACCCCCCTTTTTTCTCGGCCCCCCCTTGACGAACCCCCCCCAAATTTTCAGGGGCTGCTCAGAAACAAAATGTTCCATTTTCCTGAAAATTTCAGCCAATTCCGTCCACAAACGCCAAAGTTATTAGACATAGGATTTTTTCTCTATGGGATTTTTGAAAATTCTAACTATATATACCTACTGGCGACCGCCAGTAGGTAATATATATATATATATATATATATATATATATATATATATATATATATATATATATATATTCTCTGTAAAAAACAGGTTACAGGGACGTTAGGTTCAGTTTCACACCCACAACGCCATAAAAATTCAGCAGTTTAATGAATTCCTTTACCATCTAAGGCCAGGAGAGCGAGTGAAGGTCAAGCAGTATTATTATCGATGTCCTCTCCCTTGACCTTAAAGAAAACCCTTACAAACTCTCAGTATTACCAGTTCCTATTCTTCTATGTCAAAGGAAAGCAGAATATCGTAGGGATCAATAGCCATGTGGAGGTGGACTGTGTGTGCCGCCTTCCCCAAATACTTTTTAATTTACCCCCCGGAACCTGGCCCACTCGGGCTCTCAACTAGAAACAGAAACAAGGAAGGGAGACTGCGCTTTTTTCCCAATATTCTGAAAATTTGCTGATCCACTGCGAAATTGCTGCAAAATGTAAAAAATAACAGCCTTTTTGTCCCTCACGGAGTCCCTGGGAGACGCCACCACCAGGGTTAGGGGGTCAGGGTATTCCTACCCTGCCCCTTTTTGTTTGTTTTACCTTTTTGTTTGGGACTCGGCTGAGTCCAAGTCCCAAAACACCTGCCAACACTTCCTGGTTGAACTGCTTATGGCCAATCAGATCGCAGAATGAGATCTGTTGGATTCACAAAGGCTCCATGCCTCTAGATATGCAAATTAGTTTTTTTTCTCGAATATCCTGAAAAAACAATGGATTTACACAAAATCACAAACATCACTCTTTCTGTACCAAGATCTAGCTTTCCGCCAAATTTGATGTTATCCATTCCGAGACATTTGGGCTGTAGTCATGTCTAAAATCCATATGGGAAATTGTGTGGGTGAAATGCATTTTGAGACCCCCCCTTTTTCTTGACCTGCTTGAGGAATCACCCTTAAATTTTCCAGACAGCAGCTGAAGTGACTGGTAAACTAGTTTTGAAGATTTCATGAAGATTCGTCCGGGAGCACCAAACTGGAGACCGTTAGCTGGTATTATATTCACTGAAAAAAACAAATGTTACAGTGACGTTATAGTTAGAAAATAAATGTTAATAAACCTTAGAAATTCTCTTAAACAACAAAGGTTACAGGGAAGTTATATTTAGGTTGAACATTTACACGACAAAGCCATAGAAATTGAGCAGTTATATTTATCTCAAGTAACAATAACTTGCACCCCCACGGTATTCTTATCGATAATTTCACTGCAAATGTTGCTGTGATATTATTAAAGATGTCATAGAAGATGTAAGGAGTGGTGTAATATGTTGGGTAATTAGCAGTTCAATTACACAACAGTAACATTCAGTGGGCAGTGTACCTAGATGAAATTGCTCTATCCTGATTAGATGATGACCACAGAGAATTCTTGGTGCAGCCAATTTTCCAGACTGAGAAAATGTCAGTGTTTAAATGTCTACCAGGTAGCAAAGCGCAGGGGCTTGATGGCCTACCAGGGGAGTTCCATAATGAATATGATGCAATTCTGGCTACACAGATGCTGACAATATTTGAGGACACATACAAAAAGTGCGTCCGCTGCATCTTTGCCACTTAAAATTCCTCTTCTTATACTGGGCAATGACTTAGCACTGTGAATCATGCTATTCACTCTTGTACATTTATTAGGTGCTTATATTACTGGTGCAGCTGTCCTACCAGATGTGATAAAAGTGTTTGACTTCTTAGAATGGGAATTCTTACATACAATATTCAAAAGGAAGTTTATGCACAATTATTCATTGATTGGATCATGTTATATGCTAACTCTACAGGGTGTGTGGGTGTGTGTGTGTGTGTGTGTGCATTAGCGAAATAGTGTTCAACCCAATGAATATAATGGGAAATGTCATTTACCCCACATGTGAAATCGCGCATGCCATTACAACACAGAAATTATAAAGACTGCGTTGTTACATCGCATGCCATTACAATGCAAGCCGTTACAACGACTTGCAGTAGGGGGCAGAAGTGTTGGATTTTAAATCTAACACCTTCCTTACTGTTGCACGGACTGGAGTTGGCATAGTAATTAACACTATTCCAGCATCCAGCGCCCTCCTACAGCAAGTCGTTGTAATGACTTGCTTTGTAATGCTATCCGTAGTAACAACGTTGTTGTTGTACTGACCGCGTTGTAATGGCATGTGTTCTAAATGCATGTGTTATAACATGGTCTGTTCGAATATAATGTGTGGCACCAGACAATAGTGTCCATTGCCACCTTCTATTTGCCATAGCGGTGGAGTCCCTAGCATGTCACCTTCGATAGCACCACTCACACTGTGCATTAAACTACACGCACTTCAAGCTAATTACATTGCTGTCAGAGGATGATATGGTAGTTTGGTTTGAAGACTCACAGAATATCAACTTTAGTGATCTTTCATGCTTCTAGCCATTGGAGTTAATAGGTAGATTTCTCTATCATGTCTGTAACCGTTGAGTGCACACCCGCTTACCCACTGAAATGGTGTGTAGATTTAGTGACATATTAAATGGTTTATGTTGCTCGGAATATAGATCCCATATTACAATAAAATAATGGCGTACTCACATCCAGACTAGAGCCCCAGGTGGCAAGATGTTCTTCTTTTCCACTCTCCCATCCAAGCAGGAGTGGGTTACTGAAAATGCCTATGCCACTGAATATTGCACTACCGTTACTTAAGCATTTGTTTATTTCTCCCAGATCTTTAATGATAAAACCAGCCTAGATGGGTAGGAATCGCAGGAGTAAGTGGGAAGATATTACACTACCGTAGGAGCGGGGTGTTTGCAGCACCTGATTTTGGGTTGTATGTTCTCTCAGGCTCAGCACATCCACCTCATATAGCTATGTAAAAAGACCATGTGGCGCTAATGCTATTCCAGACCATGCAATGACATGATGCTCCAGCTTCAAAAAGAAGTCACTTTCCCTGCTTAGAAACTTGAGGCTGCAGTGACAAGTGCACATCCAGGGACCAATGGACATTGAACTGAAGTAGACTGAAGCACACAAGCTCTGTGTCCCCTAATAATAGAACATACATTATACCCTTTACATTCCTCCACAGGTGTGCTCAGCCTAAAGAATAGGTGTCTGAGAGGATTGTCTTCGGTTCTAGATGTGGAAATACAGAGGGGACTTTTTTTATCCTGGTTTGGTCATGTCTATCAAATTAACAACTTATGGCGGTGGGTAAGAGCTACTTTATTTAGAATAAACTAGAACCCACTGGGATTTGCCAAAATGTGCCTTCTAGTCAGCCGATAGTCATGGCGCTCGGCACTGGTGTACTGGAACGAGCTACACTATTGTTGCTTCCCTACTCCTCCCATCCTAAGGATATCGGGGGGCCTCTGAGAACGTATTTTTTGCATAACTTGGTTTCCTAAGTTTTAAGTAAAGTGTAAATGCTATTTTGCTGGCAGTACACAAAGGGCATTGCTCGTTGCTGCACAACTTTATTCACTTGTTTTCCCTATGCTGTGATTGCACTGTGCAATGCTTTAGTTGATGCTCAGTATACTCAGATTCCGCATCCAAACACCGCATCCCTTTACATATGTTCTAACAGATCGCTGTACTATTGTATGATCGATTAATGTATGTATATTTAGTCAAGAAAAGCAAGTTAGTATTGTTGTTGCATTTTGCTTGCACCTTAAATCTCACACCTTAATTTCAGAACCTTGTCCCTACTGTGTGTTTTCCTTCGTATTTCTTTCTTCTCTGCTTCTGTCTGGGCATGGGACTGTGCCAGGAGCACAGCTATCCTTTCTGGGAGGTTGTGAGTAGAAGTTCCTTAGTTACCTTGTAGACTTTGTAGAGCTGTGGTACCTTGGGCTGCACTGATGTCTCTTGTGCTCCTGGACTGACCTTTCAGGACTGAAAGTGGGATACTATGGTTAGTGTAGGGTTATCCCTGCGTTTGGTGGTACAGCTTGAAGAAGGAAAAACTATGTGTGACTAGTGATTTGTGGATCAAAGATCTGCTTTCTCTCCTTCCCTTCCAGCCTGGCTTGGTATCTGGATGCAGCAGACGGTGGGGAAGGAGCCCAAGGTGCAAAAGGTCACTGCCATTGCGGGAGAGACGGCCACTCTCATTACCACGGAACCTAAAGATATATTCTCAGTTAACTGGTACAAAGGGACAGAACCTAATAACATGCAACAGATTATCGTGTACCTCGGCTCAACTGGAAAACAGACCCCTGGTCCCAAGCACACTGGCCGGGAGTCGGTACTAAAGGATGGTTCCTTACGGATCACAGACCTGCGAACAAGTGACACCGGTAACTACGTGGTGATTATAGTACTGACGAATGGGGTACAGATAACAGATCCCCCCTCGCTGTTGACGGTCTACGGTAAGTAGCAGAGATCTGTCTTACAGCAGACTGTGTACTTCTTCTGGGCTGGGTTCAGGGAAACCTAGACGGCATCCACATTTCCTGTACGTACATGTACTTTTTCTTAAGACCCACTGTCAGGTGTAACAATTACAATGTCACATGTTCAGAGTATCTTGAGTAGCCTTTAGAATTGATAGAAACTTTTACTATTACAGGTTTTCAATACTTTTTCTAAAAGCTTCAAACTGCAGTCTGTCAATTGGGTCAATATTAATTTATGTTATGTTTCAAAACTAATACAACTCGCACAAATGTCTCCTACTTGCACGTTCTGTAGAGAGAAGGACCTAATTGCAGAAGGTGCACTGAATGCGTTAATGTAGGGGAGTGCTACCACATTAACAAAGTGGCGTGAAGGCAGGGCGCTAGAATGCCCGAAGCAAGATGGCCGCACATTAGTGCAGCTCTGCTGGTCGGGCCATAATCCTGCAAATATTCTGCCTCTCTACGTGACATCCATTGAAAATTTGCTGCGGCTGTGACTTCCCTACCTGTGAGCTGCTTGTTGATGTCCTGGCGGCGAAGATCGGTGGAAGATAAGCGCTCCAGGTGCCTGCCGGTGCTAGCTCGCGCTGCCTTCATGATATGGTGGCCCGGGCTCCATGAGAACTGAGGCGGCAGAGGAGGCTGTGTTGCTGAGCTCTAGCCGGGGCTGATATTGGGCGAAGAGCCTGTGGTGCATATCGGTGCTGCGGAGCGGCATGGACGGTGAGGCGGACCCGCTGGGTGTAATTGCAGCTGAGGTCTGAGGGTCGTGTTGGCCTCGCTGCCCGTGTACGTGCTGTCTGGCGCTGGTGCTTTGCGATCGGAGGCCGCAGGAGGGAGAGCAGTAGGTGCGGAGTGCCTGGGCGGACTGTCGGAACTGGCGCAGCGGGTGAGCGCCGGCTCACTGAAATCATTGCTGTGGGCCGCACGCACATAGGTAGAGGAGCCCTGGGGATGATCTCAGCCTGCCATGTTATATAACGGACGGCGGGTAATGGCGGAAGGCGCGCGAGTGCTGATGTGGACATAGAGGTGGGGAGTGTTGTATGGTTATTTCTATATTCTTTTTCTTCCCCTGCTCTCTGTGTGGAATGTTGTACATGTCATAGAATGTTGGATGGGTGTACAGATTCAGTAGGTGACTGAAGGCTGAGCTGCCAGGAGGACAGCTCCTGGTGGGGCATATTTACAGAGATACTTACTGGCCTACTTTCTATACTGGCTTTAACATCATACCTCTGTAACTCTGTATTACAATAAATACCTACTTGAAACCTACCACCTCTGGACTATCCATCATTGTAACATTGGCGACGATTTGGATTACAAAACCTGCGTGGATTCCATTTCAAAGGACTCATTTCTACAGCAAATTATATATTTTAAAAGTCTTTTTTTCTTCTTCAAAGAACCCAAGCTTCTATCTACTCAGCAAAATCTGTTGGCAGCCCCA
This sequence comes from Lissotriton helveticus, assembly GCF_964261635.1. Taxonomy (NCBI): domain Eukaryota; kingdom Metazoa; phylum Chordata; class Amphibia; order Caudata; family Salamandridae; genus Lissotriton; species Lissotriton helveticus. The sequence continues at coordinate 18,408,338 of NC_136068.1, read as the reverse complement.
GCCCCACCAGTGACTAAGACACCGTCAGCCTCAACTCGGGCATGCCAATTTTCTACAGGAGCTTGGTGAGTTTATTTACATACTCTAAATTGGCTGTTGTTTGTTTTAAATTATCATCAGCTGCACAAGATTTACAAGCCTTCCGATTTAAAATCCATTTCTGCTTCACCTGATTAAGAAGCCTATCGATTTAAAAGCCTGCTGTGTTTGATAAATAAACTTGCTGTTTTGAAAGCCTGCTGCCTATTGAATTACAAGCCTGCAATGTTAACCCAAACTCCTGTGTCGAGTGAAGACAGCACATGATTTATTAGCTTGCTGATTTATAAGCCTGCAAAGCCTGCAATTTGAAATATGCGATGTCACAAGTAACACTTTCCATCGTTATCAACATTTTCGGCAAAACATTTATCGTGGTATTTTTCCGTGAACATATGGGAAATAACATTTTCACGAACTTATGGCAATTTTTATTTGTGTTATTTTGGCTTTCAACTTGCCTTTCTTACACGGCACTTCAACCGTCATCTTGCCATTCAAATGCGGCTCAAGTGCAGTCAGCGCTTCCTCGCGCTTCGAATCTCAGTCTTAATACAAAGCGGCTGCTTGTCAACAATTTCTGCACGGTGACGCCGAAAGCCATCTGACGCAGCGTCACTGTACGTGCCTCTATTTTGTACTTGGTATACATTCCGGTCATTTGGTGTTACTGCATCACGAATATTGGATACTTCGCCCTTATGAAATATAAAGCACCGAGATACTTAATGGTACTTTGGACAGCTTTCATGGACCACCTAGCTTGTGAGTTCTTCTGGTCAACTTACATGAAGGTACATTCATTTTTCTTCCGATGCAGTTCTTTGGATTACACTTCACTATCCATAGATTTTTCAAGCTAATTTCGCCATCTACTGGTTTATTTTCAAATTGCGTACTGCTTTAACCCCTTCCATGCTCATGACGGAACGGTTCCGTCATGTGCGTCGGTTGAGCTGTGCTCATGACGGAACCGTTCCGTCATGGTTCCATAAGCCCAATGGAACGTTCAGCACAGCGCAGGAATCTGCGCCGCGCTGAAGCGGTTAAAAGTTCAAGAGACGTCTCTTACGATTTCAGTGCAGGTACTGTTTTCATATTTTTACACTTCGTGTTTCAACTGTACCGGAACTACAACGCCAAGCATGTCTTCCAGCTTTCGGGTACTTTGCACACTATTCATTTCAGTATTTAAAGTAACAGCATGTTATTCCTGCTGCAAGTCATGGTTTGTTGTTAGCCTGCTGTTTCTGGCTTTTAATTACAATGACAACGGTGACAACTTTATTTATTTTAGTTCTTTATTCTCCTACATTTGACAGTGGTGACAACTTTTCTAATTTTAGTTAATTGTTTTATTGTTGCTTATAATTGTTGATGATGTACATTACATGTATGCCTTTACAATTGTATTGTAATTTGATTTTAGTATGCAACAGGTATTATTATAAATGTTGTTTATTATCTGACTACAATTTCATTTATAATACAGCGCTGATTATTATCCATAGGAGTACTATGTGTTCTAGGGATAAATGGTACCAGTTATTATTTTATGCTAGCTAAATTTTATGACATTTTCTTAGTGCAATTTTTATTTGACGAAGCACAATGCAGTAATGATTGATGGAGTTTATTTAAGTATTTCAAATTTATGCATGCTTTATTAGTGGACATTATTTGTCTACGGTTACCGGTTTAAATGATACAAATGGTATTTAAGTATTTTAGATTTATACATGCTTTATTAGTGGACATTTTGTCTACGGTTACCGGTTTAAAGTGATACAAATGATAATTTTAGTATTTCAAATTTATGCATGCTTTATTAGTGGACATTATTTGTCTACGGTTACCGGTTTAAATGATACAAATGGTATTTAAGTATTTTAGATTTATACATGCTTTATTAGTGGACATTTTGTCTACGGTTACCGGTTTAAAGTGATACAAATGATAATTTTAGTATTTCAAATTTATGCATGTTTTTATGAGTGGACATTATTTGTCTACGGTTACCGGTTTAAAAATATATTTTCTGACGTCATTCTTTAAATTCAGTACTGTTTTCTGATAATTACTCTAGAGCTCTATGATTATTATTCTCTTTATTCATGTAAATTTCCTGTGCGTAGACGTACGTCACATGGAATTCAGTTGTCATTCTATTAATGATACATAAGTTATAATGCTTTACATGTAATGTTGCATTTGGGTCTATGGATTCCACGTGTTCTTTTTGAGTGTTGGGTGAGTGTATCCCTTCTTATTAGTATTTAAAGTTGATGCCAGATTTGCATTCTTTATACGCATGATTTCTTATTACTGGCAAATGCATAAAATTAATTTTTTCTTCGTCGTACTCCTGTTCAATGTACATATTCTCTTCCCTTTTCTCATTTTGTAATGGAGTTTTCTCTTGAATTCTCCTGTTGGGAGTACTTCTCTTGTTTTTCTTTCTCTTCTTGGTTCTTATGTTCATTGGTTACTCTCCACCCTGGTCCGGCCAACTGGTGTGTGTTGATGTGTCCGAGAACTCTTCACTAACTTTCCATTATTTCTTATTCTTCTCTATTTCTTGTAACTGTTTTACTCATTCTTTTACCATTAAAGGGAGAAGATGTGTGTTCTCTTATTTTCGAACTTCTTAATTCTTTTATTCGATTTTCTTCCTAGTCATCTATTCTATTCTGTTTACATTTCTGCTTTCATTAATATACTGTTTATTAGGTTTAGCTTGTTTTATTCATTCTTTGAGCATGTTTTATTCATTCTTTTATTCTTCTTTTGTTTTTGTTTCAAGTGTAAAGAAGGGGGATATGTTGTATGGTTATTTCTATATTCTCTTTCTTCCCCTGCTCTCTGTGTGGAATGTTGTACATGTCATAGAATGTTGGATGGGTGTACAGATTCAGTTGTTGACTGAAGGCTGAGCTGCCAGGAGGACAGCTCCTGGTGGGGCATATTTACAGAGATACTTACTGGCCTACTTTCTATCCTGGCTTTAACATCATACCTCTGTAACTCTGTATTACAATAAATACCTACTTGAAACCTACCACCTCTGGACTATCCATCATTGTAACAGGGAGCTCAGTAAGCGGCTGCACAGCACAGCACATCACCGCCTGACGCTTGAAGCCTCAGATATACCCAGTGAGTGTTGGCTTTGATTGTTAATGTGGATGATACTGAAGCGTGCTGGATTTGCTCTGGGAGACCCATATATGCGTGCCATTTTCACAGAGACTCTAAAAGTGGCACTGGAAGATAGTGGAGGGGGTTGCTGTTTGAAGCACGGAAGGGCGCACACGGACTGGGGGCTCGCCTGAACAGGACTAAAGTATACGCCGTCTGCAGCTTTCTGAATACCATTGGTGGAGTCAAGAGGAGTATGTGACTAGCGGGGAGAGTGCCCATTATTCGCAGGTTCGGCAATAGTGTATTTGCCTGCCCTCTTGCTTAAAAGTAGTGACTGCTGAGCCTTGTCTGTCTGTCTGCCGCTGGTATAGGCTGCTGCTCATTGTTGAATTCAGCATTCCTTCACCTTCTGTGCCTACTGGACTACATTGTGGGAGGGTTGAGTCCAGATTCACACACGACGTGTGTTGCGAAGATGCTACTATGGGACTGACTGCAGCCGGAGGTGCTGAGCTCTGTGACGCCTGATCTAGATCGCCTGACATACGGCTGTGACTCACTGGTCTAGGGGCATAAGCGGAGTGTACTGGACGGTTAGCCTTGTGAACGGAGGTCTGCGTTTGCATTTGCTGGAGCTTTGGACCCCCATGCAGTCGAGATGGGCAAACCGGATAAACAAGTGCAACCCAAGTTAACTTTTGAGTCGAAGCGCCTCAAGAAAGTAGTGTCACAAGTAGCATCAGACACGGAAACGGACATGGAGGTTGGCGGCTCTAGTAAGCTGGACCGCATGTTAGTGTCCATGCAGCAGAGTTTACAGACCATTGATGGTAAAATAGACACTCTCAACCTTCGCATAAATAGCATGTCGTCCAAACTGGACAAGCAAGGAGTGCTCTTGTCAGAGGCAGAACAGCGGATTCCGAATGCTGAGGACAAAGTGGAGAGTACTGCTAAATCATGTGCACAAATGGAGAGGCTGCTGTCTGTGATAAATGCAAAGAATGAGGTCTTAGAAGCTAGGTCCAGGCGTAACAATCTACGCATTCTCGGGGTCCCGGAATCTACCAATGTTGGGAAGATGGAGCTCTACATCGAGGACATGCTCAAAACACTCTTTGGCGCTGAGAGCTTCTCTGGAATGTTGGTGGTTGAGCGGGCGCACAGGTCTTTGGAGCCTCGACCCATTCCGGGGGCGACCCCTCACCCAATAATCGCAAGGTTGCTTAACTATTGCGACCGCGATGCGGCACTTCATCTGGCGAGGGAGATGGGCACTACCACATACCAGGGCGTGGAGGTGCAGCTGTTCCCGGGCTTCACGGCGGCGGTGCAACATACGAGGCGGGAGTTCCAGACGGTTAAAAAGTGATCAAGCATGTACCTCTGCGCTAAAAGAGCTAAAAAGGGCATTGGTAGCCAAACCCAGAGACAAGAGCCTGGTTTTTAAACTTAGAGCTAGCTATAGGGTTACCTTAAATAGAAGGAAACTGGAACTTCAGCAGGAGGCCTGGAATAACCTGGCCCAGGCAGCCGAAACTAATAATTGTACCCTGTTTTGGGCCACAGTGAATAGTCCGTTCCTTAAAGATGAGAAGGTCCCCAAACTAACATCAAAGGTTAACAGGGAAACATGGGTCTCTCAGTTTTCTACTATCTTTGATAGGGACAAAGCTATGGGTCTTGAAGAGGATTGTTGGCCCATCGTCCCTTTGGACATCACTGTCACTGAAGTTTTAGATAGTATTAGGGCTAGTAAAGGGGGGGAAGGCACAGGCCCCGGACGGGGTGCCTATTGATATTTATAAATTAGTTCCAGAACTATGGGGCCCTATTTTAGCTAAAAATTTTAACGCAGCTGTTTGTAACGAGGTGCCTCCTACCTGGGAAGATTCGATCATTATCCCTATTTACAAAAAAGGAGACCGGGGTGATGTGAAGAACTACCGCTCGATCTCCCTGCTAGATTCTTCGGTAAAAGTTATGAGTAGGGTGCTTCTGTTAGGCTGGAGGAATGGGTTGAGGCCAATGGCATTCTGGCAGAATGTCAATTTGGATTTAGAAAGGGGCGGGGGACGATCGAACAGTGTCTAAACCTTGAACTGTTGATCGGAAAGTATACGCAGGCCAAGCAGATTTGAGTAGTGCTTTCGATTTGGTGGACCATGCGATTCTCTGGGCTAAACTGATTGAAATGGGGGCACCGGAAGGTATCGTTTATTTCTTAGCCCGCCTTTACACCAAATTACGTACTTGTGTACGATACGGTAACCATGGTGAGTGTACAACCAAGTTTAGGATTGGGCGGGGTATTAGACAAGGGTGTGTCCTTGCCCCCTTGCTCTTTACCCTTTTTATTAACAAAGTGGATTCCGTCCTAAAAACCATCGCAGCAGATGCCCCTAAAGTTAACGATGCCAGCGTATTACTTTACGTGGATGACGCCGTTTTATTGTCTCGCACCCCGATAGGCCTCCAACGCCTGAAAGATGGGTTTTCACAGTTTATAAAAGGGAGAAAGCTTGTGATTAACAAATCCAAGACCTATATCATGGAATGTGGGCTGGGGCGTAATAGAAAGTCATCCTCTTATTTTATTGATGGACATAAGGTTAAAAAAATAGATAACTTTTCATACCTTGGTATCACATTTTCTAACAATAATAGCTGGATTAGCGAGCATAAAAATGTGAGAGCCAAGATGGCGAAGAGTGCATACGGAGTGTTTACATTGGCCACAAAACTAGGGGATAGGCGAGTTAGAGACATGCTTAAAATATTTCAGTCCAGATGTCTCTCTACCGCTTTGTATGGCGCTGGGGTGTGGGGCTTTGCCCCTGCCGGGAGTTACAAGTGGAGGAGAACGTCTTTTTAAAAAGACTCTTGTGTCTACCTAATTCTGCCTCTAACGAACTAGTACATAGAGAACTCGGTATCCAACATCTTACCGATTTGATTCTCCTTAGACCCCTTATGTTATGGCGATCAATCTGGATTAAAGAAGAAACATCTTTATGTAGAGCCATCATTAAGGACTGCCTCTCCATGGATAATCATTTGAAAATCCCATGGATCAAATATAATTTAGATAGTTTCCAGGCAATCTATGGCCTCGATATTAAATTAGATAACTGCGGGGCCTCTGATTTATCTAAATCCGAAATGAAGAAGTCCTTCTTGAATCTTCTTTCTGAGAGGCGGCTTAGTAATAGTGGCAACCTATCCACCTGTGTGTCATATAATGGTTTGAATGAATTTGTGGGCTACCAACCATATCTGACCCAAGTGACTAGAACATCACACCGGTTTGTATTAACAAGATTAAGGATCGGGATTGTCCACAAACTGGTGGCTTTCCCTTCCCAGAATAAGCACCCGGTTGGACCATGTCCATGTGACAATACTTCAGCACAAAGCACTATGCACTTTCTTCTGTTGTGTCAAATGTATAGGTCTTTGAGAATTGTTTATTTAAAACCTATTTTTGTGAAGTTTGGAGTCAGGACTGTAAACAACTCCATGAAACTGCTTTTTAACTTGCATCATCCTGATGTCTTTTTTTTACGGCTACCTTCCTCCTTAAAGCAATCAATGCAAGGAAAAGTATGAGCTTTTAAACTATTTATTAACCCCTTGCCTGTATTTTGTGTTCTGTTTTTAACTCTGGATACTGTCTCAAATGTTTTTTAATGTGCTTTTATGGACATTGTCCTTTGTTCCGAATAAAGCCTTATGAAATGAATGAAATGAAAATGGCTGCAAACCTTGGAGATACAATACGCTATGTTATACCCAGCGCGATTTCGGATCCAACATGGTGGTAAGACCCGAATGTTCATGACCCCAAAAGACGCTATGCAATTCATCAAACAAATTGAGCGCAAAAGCACACGCAGAGCTGATGGGGATGTTCCAGGTATGCGCGGTCCAAATTATATATTGTAATTCTTATGGCTGTTGAAATGAGCGCAGGTGCGATTGTTATCTAGGATGTCTAAGGGAGGGAGATGGTACTGCTGCCCCGACCTCCCCTCATTACATTGAGGGGATCGCTTGGCTTCTGGTGTCCTTCATGTGGGTGCAACCCAAGTTGATTTTTATTGGGGTATGGTTGAGTTGGGGCTTTTGTTACTCACGATGGATGGGACTGTATTCTGCTAAATGTTGTTTGTTCTTTATTGGGGATGTCCTCGGCATAGTTGGGCTGCTGGGGTGGGTGGGGGATGTTTTCCACTGGGTTGTTCCCATGTGCAGCTGTGTAAACAGTGTTACTTCTCTATTGCTTCGGAAGTATGGTGCTGCAATGTATGATATTCTGTTTAATGTAATGCCTCAGCAATGCGGGTAATGGAAGAATCAGGGAAACTTACTAGGATTACGTGAATATCAGGGTATTATTAAACAATCCAAAAAAAACTAGGCAGGTACTGGCGTACTTAGACTGTCACAATGTTCAAGTTGCGCTAATATAAGAGACTCATCTCAGTAGGCATACTGCTTCTGCGGTGGCCAAAATATGAGCGGGTGCACGTTTCGCCTCTTCATACTCCTCGTATGCGCGGGGGTGATGGTGTTAGTTAAAAAAAATATCCCCTTTGAGAGTAGCTATGAAGAGGTTGACGATAATGGTCGATATGTCATAGTGCAAGGTAGGCTGTGTGGCACTTTGATCACGATGGTGAATGTCTATTGACGATCCGGAGTTTTTTAAAATGCTGTGGAACAAAATATATATGTTTCCACCATCTGTCATCATATGTGGGGGGGATTTTAATGTGGTGCTGAACCAAGAGATGGACTGCCACTCGCAAGTAAATTCCACTATTAAAATAGCTGTGCAGGTGGATCGGGATGGTATGTGCGACCTGGGATTTACTGATGTTTGGAGGCTGAGGCATCCTGGGTTGCGGGAGGGAACGTGCTATTCGTATACACATAACACATGGTCACGTCTAGAGTTGTAGCTTGCAACGCACAACATCAACACATGGGTTACCAGGGTGGTGCATCTGCCCTGCACCTTATCAGATCATGCACCTGAATTGCTCATCATGCAGATGCCCGCATATGCTCCGGCCCCGTATCAATGGACTCTGCAGCCCTCGGCACTGCTAGACGCAGTCTTTAAGGAAGGGATACGAGTGGCTATAGAAAATTATTTTAATGATAATCTAGGATCAGTGCAAAGTATGGGCATTGTATGGGAAGCATTTAAAGTGACTGTCCGCGGGGCATGTATAGGCTTGCAAGCTGGCGTGCTCAAATCTCTACGGGATTACATGAAAAGGGTAGAGAAAGACCTGGTGACAATGAAGCGACATTATGAGAAGGCACCAGCGAATGCTAACTTAGCTGCCTTACGCGCAAAGGTGACAGAATATAATGAGTTGGCGGACCAGGAAGTAAGGCATTTGTCGCAGCGTTGTAAAGCTAGGTATTATGGTGAGGGTGGCAGACCGGGGCGTGCATTAGCTGCTAGGATTGTGGAGCCATGGGCTGAGGTACTGGGTTTTTAAGAACCAGCACAGAACCGGTAACCCAGCGGTGTCAGGGTACACCCAGAGACCTCGGGTTCTTCCTGATCCAGACCACAGAAACTCAGAGTCTTCTAGGTGAAGTCAAGGATCGATTTTATTGGCTGCAACCAAGGTAACAAGTGTCCTAGAAGTACAACACACGGGGAAGTATATTCTCAGGAGACTGCTCGATTTTACAGATTCAGGCTTCTCTCTTTATACAGAATTTTCAGCTTCAGGCAAACATTCTTCGAATTTGTAGTATGTCATTTATAGTTATTGGTTACAAAAAGAAAAGCAGAGTCATGATGACATGTACATATTTCACGTCGTGCTGCCCACAACAAATCACCCGGTGAGGCCCAACATTTCATCAGATATCGGTGGACCCCCAATAAAACAGGCACCTCCCCACCATAAAGTAAGTGAAGCAAAAAGAGTAGAGACAGATGTGAGCGAGATACGGCAGGTGTGCGCGCTGTAATGGTTTTATGGCTTGTTGAGCCTTGATGCTATCTTGCTCGGCCACTGGGAGGGGAACTGACCTAACGAGTTCGGCCTGGGGCGATGGTTCCAACTTGCACAGGTCATAGAAAAGTCGATTAAGGTGTACGTGTCCTTGTGGAATTGAATTCAGCTGGATTAAGGCCTATGTAAAGGGCAACACATAAATGGAAGCCAAGGGTTCAGAACGCAAATGACGATTTCGAGGTGAAATCGTTACCCGAATATGCTGAAAACATATGTACGTGGTGTGCTCGTCATTCTCGGTCTTTTGATACCAAATTCGTCATGTTTCGACGAAGTTTTAATTCTCGAGTCAAGAACGATTACACGAATCCAGAATTCCCAGAACCACAAACCCTCCTTTTGCCCTTACATAGGCAATTAATCTATCCTCATGTTAATCTGAGTCCAGATCTATATTCGTAAAGTCTTTGAGATTTTGCTGTAACATCATTCTAGTACTTAGTTCATCTCTTGACACAGGCTTCCTTACACATGATGTAGCACAGAGGCCACATATTGCAGGAGCACACTGTATGCATAGACAGAACAGGAAACGAATGGCTAAGACCATCCCAATGACCATTAGAATTTTCCATCCCCAGGCGGATATCAGTTCCCAGAACCATCCCATTAACGACCAATCTCCTTTATCCACATGAATAGATTCAGAAACCTTATGTAGTTTGGAGATGGCCTGGTACACTGTTGGAGCGTTATCTGGGATAAAAATACAGCAACTAGATTGGATCAATCTGCATACCCCACCTCGGTCTGCAAGTATGACATCTAATGCGACCCTGTTCTGAAGGGTCATAAGTCGATCCGACTGGAGCTCAGCAGTCAGGTTACTAAGGGCACCAGTAGTTTCTATCACGGTGGACTCAACTACCCTTGTCAATTGCCTTATGTTTCTGCTGTTAGCCATGGATCCCCAGAACGGCAGAAAACCTTTTGCAAAGTCCCCAAATTCTTGACCTGCAGTGTCTTCTTCACTCAAAACACCTCTAACTATCCTTGTCCTGTGGTAGTCTGCCGCTGCTGTGTAGGTGGGAGGCAACAGGAAGGAAACAAAACACGAGCCCGAAAAGTCAGGGGGCAACCATGTATAGGCTCTACCGTGGCAGATGAAATAGGTACCCTTAGCTGCTAAAAACGCAGGGGAAGTCTGAGATCCAAAAACATATGCTTCAGTACAGACACTCTTCCCTAATTGAGCCCTGGGATTCGTGCCATTACCTTGCAGACACAGATGACCCTGATGGGGTACAATCCAAATCGGGGAAGATCTCTTAGCTTGCTGTTTCTCACTCAGAGTAGCTCCATATCCAGTCATGTTCCATCCTATGTAGGCTAGTGTCTCATCTCTCGGGATAGTCTCATAAGAAATACCTTCCTTAATCATGTCTACTATACCCTTGACTAGAGCACTTTTCCTAGGATTGTCTGTTACTGAACGTAGGGGGTAGAGTCCGTGTGCATATATGAACATTGTCCTATATGCCCATACAGAAACATTGTGACTAAATGGCAGGACTAGATAAGGGATACCTTTATCCGTTGTGTGAGGCATAAGACCGCACACCCAACAGTTAGTTGTGTTCATTACAAGTTGGTGTTGATCTAACAACTGAACAAAAGAGTTATTAATGAACTCCAATCTCCTATTGGATTCGTGGTCAGGTAGAGGGTGGAAAGAATGGAAGGAAACAGTAGGAGGAGGTATGGGTGATGCAGTGGGTGCAAATGTTACACGAAAAGAGCATAAAACATAACTTATTAAAAACACCATTACACTGAATAGCATAAAAATACACAATATTATAAAACTTTTCTCTGTCATCACGTTACATAGTCTGCGCTTTAAGGTCGTTCGTTTGGCAGGTCTCTCTGCATCCGGAAACTCCATCCTCTCTAAAGTGCTGCACGCGGTGGGAGGTTGCCTCTGCTAAGGGATGCTTCTGTCAGTCTAGGGCAACTCCCTTGGACCAACCAGAACTACCAACCTAACGTCGTCAGCTGCACCCCAAAGACTTTAATCAACCGCGGCCCTAGCAGCGGAACCCGGATGGCGGTTCGAAAAACAAAAATAAGCAAGTTTCTTAGATGGGAGAGCTGCACTTTCAAAAATAGTACTTGGGAGGAAAAAGGAAATGTCTATTTTATTAATCCATGGATCTTGGTCTCAAATTGCAAAAGAAATTGTTTTATTAGTTCGTTTTTCTCGGTCTCAAATTATATCGTTGTTTTCCAGGTATTGTCTGATCCTGGAACAAAAGGTCAGGCTCTGTAGTGTTCGATAGCTTGGATGGTGGCACAGCCTTGTGCGAAATGTTCTCACCTTCTCGTTCAGTTCTTACATGCAAATCATTAAAAGGGACGGCATGTGGCACGGTATCAGGTTCTGGGTCAGCGACACCCTTCTGGACCCACTGGTCATAAGGCAGAGGAAAAGGGATTTTCTTACAATGGATCCCGTGGACCCAGTTGGCCTTCCCCTCCACCCGAACGGCTGATCTTGTAGAAAGAAGGACGAGGTGAGTCCCGGTCCACCTGGGCTGGTCGTTCTTCGTTCTTTGAAAGTTTCTGACAAGAATCCAGGAACCAGGGTCAATGGCGTGACCCGGAGTCTCAGAGACCGGAGGCAGGGTGTTGTGGACCAGTTGATGCAAAATACGCAATTTAGCCGTCAATTCATACAGATAATCAAGCAAAATAGGGTGTTCAAGCTCGCTGAACTTAGTGGGTCTAGGCACTCCCCATAAGTTGGCTGGCCGGCCACAAACTATCTCATATGGACTAAGTTTCACTCGGGAATGCACAGTCATTCTGGTGGACAGGAGTGCTAAGGGTAGAGCATCAGGCCATTTAAGACCTGTGCTCCCTTGGATTTTGGCCAGTTTAAGTTTTAAAGTGCCATTGTAACATTCTACTAATCCAGCTGATTGGGGGTGATTTGCAGCGTGAAACTTCTGCCGAATACCTAGCCCTTCACACACTCTCTTCATCACACGACCCACAAATTCACTTCCATTGTCAGACCAGACCATTCCAGGCATTCCAAACCTGGGGAAGTACTCTTTCACAAGGGCTTTTGCTGTGGACAAGGCAGTATTGTCTTTTAGGGGATAGGCTTCTACCCATCTTGAGAAGGCACAAACAACAACAAGTACGTATTTTAAGTTGTTGCACCTCTCCATGTGGATGAAATCTAGCTGCAAAACCTCGAACGGATACGTAGGAGGTGCAAAGTGACCAGCTGGAGTTGACCAGCTGGAGTTGGGGTTCCCCTACCAGGATTGTGTTTCAAACATACCATGCAATTCTTGACAACATTCTCTGCACACTTGGGAATCCCTGAATACTTCCACACTGGGGCCAACAACTCGCAAATCCCTTTCACGCTGATATGAGCCATTCCATGAGCCATTGTAACCACTGCAAGCACATATGCATCGGGTAACAACCATCTCTGATGCTCTGATAATTCAATCCAGCAACCATTTGCATCCATTCTACCCGTACTTTCTCTCCACGTGCTCAATTCTTTCTCTGTGGCCTCAGCTTGAATGGACTTCGCACTCTCTATTGTGTCTTCACACATTCCAACATCACCAGTCCATCTTGCAGGGCCTGCAACATACATTCGGCTCATTACATTCTTTGCCGTTTCTTTCGCGATCTCATCAGCAAATGCATTTCCACGACCTACATCATCAGTCACCTTCTTGTGAGAACTACATTTCACAATCGCCATTTGCAGAGGCAAGGTCAGTGATTCAAGAAGCTCATTCACCAATTGACCATGCCTAATCTTAGCTCCATGCGAAGTCAGGAATCCACGTTCTCTCCACAATCGCCCAAAACTGTGAGCCACTCCAAATGCATACTGACTATCAGTGTAGATAGTAACTTTCATCCCTTTAGACAACACACATGCTCTCGTGAGTGCAATCAATTCTGCTGCTTGAGCTGAATTATGCGGGACACGTGCAGCTTCAACAACTGTATGCAAAGTCGTAACGGCATATGCCGCAGTCGTGTCACCACTTGGGAGCTTGAAGCATGAACCATCCACCCATAATGTACCATCACATTCAGCAAGAGGAGTATCGGATAGATCTATTCTCCCTTTCGTCTCTTCCTCTGTTCTGAGAAAACAATCGTGCTGTTCTGAAACATCTGATTCCTCTGCAATTGGCAACAACGTAGCTAGGTTTAAGGTACTGCACCTTTTTATGTGCACAAATGTCTCGCTAGTAATGTTAATTCATAACTGGACAATCGAGCACTAGTTAAGTGCTGTGTCTTGGTTCTATTTAACAACGTGTCTACTGCATGTGGGACCATCACGATTAGTGTATTATTCATTACTAGACCAGCAGACTGTCGAATAGAGACAGCTGCTGCTGCTGTGGCTCTTAAACAACTCGGTAATGCTTATGCCACCAGATCCAAGGTCGACGAAAAATAGGCACATGGACGCTGCCTACCTCCAAACAACTGAGTCAACACAGACAATGCACAGCCCTCTTTCTCATGGACATATAATGTGAAAGGCTTACTGTAGTCGGGGGTACCTAACACAGGAGCCGAACACAATGCTGTGCGTAATTCGAGAAAACTTTTCTGACACTCTTCAGACCAAGGAATGGGATTGGGTGTGTTTTTACATGTTAATGCCACCAAAGGTTTGGCCAATAATGAAAAATTTGGAATCCACTGTCTACAGTACGATGTAATGCCCAAGAAAGCACGCACTTCTCTCTGTGTTCTTGGCACATTCAATTTCGCTATTGCCTGAATTCTTTCTGGGGTCAGTTTCCTTCCCTCCTTCGATAAGAGGTGACTGTCGGCAATATTGCAGTTTGGAAAGTGACACCTTGTGATGAAGATCACACAGATGACGCAACAATGACAGCGTGGCCTTTTTACACATTTTCTCAGTGTCTGCAGCAATGAGCAAATCATCCACATACTGTACAAGAGTAGCACCTTTAGGTAAAGCAATCGTATCAAGCTGTGTTTTTAGAGCTTGACTGTATATTGATGGACTTTCACAGTACCCCTGAGGAGCGAGTTTAAAGCGGAAGCTGCGACCTCCTAAACTGAAGGAAAACATATCCCTGCTCTCCTCAGCAATCGGGATGCTGAAGAAAGCATTCTTCAGGTCAATCACCGAAAACCAAGAGGCAGAAGCTGGAATCATAGTCAATAATGTGGTGATGTCGGGGACAACTGGGAATTGTGGCACAACTATTTTATTCACCTCTCTAAGATCAATCACGAATCTGTACACAGGTGGCTGGGAAGGGTCAGTTCGTTTTAAAACAGGCAGAACTGGACTATTGCAAACGTTGCCTCGCGTTTCTTCAATCACATCTTTTTCAATCAATTCGTAAACGATCGCTAGCGAAGCTTTTTCACCCTCACTAGATATCCTATATTGTGGAATTCGTGGCATTTTAACATTGGCTTTCAATGTTACAGCATATGGTGGAATTTCTAAAAGGCCCACATCATTTGGACCAGCGGCCCAAAGAACATCTGGAAGAAACGACCATTCTGCTGGGAGTTTATCCCTTGACAAATACATGGGAGAAACCACTTTCTTACCTAAAGTAAGTTGTACTCCTGAAGGAGAACAGTACAAAGTCGCATACAATCTTTTTAACAAATCCAATCATAGCAAGTTTTCGCCACAACCTGTTGTCAGAATGAGGGGTGCTTCGAATTCGCAAGGACCAACAGAAAGAGACAAAGGGTCAGAAATCGGATTTCTAACTGGGGCGCCAGAAAAACCTACAGAAACATTCATTTTGCCAGACAAAGGTGCACCAGGGAGTTTGGAGTGCATAATAGAACTCTTTGTAGCACCAGTATCCAACAGAAAAGGCTCTGACACACCTGATGTAATCACCTCAACGTAAGGTCCACTCTGATCTACTGGAACTGAAACAACTCCCTCTCTTTGTCTATGGCTGTCCTAGCAATTATTACCCTCCAAATACTCATCTTCTGTATAGTAATCATCAACATAGTATTGAGCTATCCTGTCAGATGCATTGTTCTGCTGATCAAACCTATTCATAGAATTTTGTGGTGGAAGGGGACGTGTGTTCTGGGGGACGTTTCCACGTCCTCTACCTCTAGGCGCTTGCTGAACACCACGACCTCTTACACCAGAAGCACCATTTGCACGCTGTAACAAAATAGGGCAACTATACTTAAAATGACCCTCTTCTCTGCAATATGAACACTGGTTGGGGCCTACAGGTACACGGGGTTGAGTATACTCAACTCTTTGCGAGTTCCTCTGATACTGTTGAGGCTGCTGAAAATTATTCTGATAATGATTCTGTCCATTATTATTTTGACCACCACCACCACGTGGCGGATATGCTTGCTGCAGCAAAACCTTCGTTTTTAATTCCTTCGTTTTCTTTTCTGCTCTATCTTTCTCGTCTTTGTCTCTATTTTCGTAATATTGGGCAGTAGCTAATGTCTGCGCTGAAGATGAGACTGCTCAAGAACTTTCTGAATCCTTTAACTTTTTACACAATTCTGGAAGCAGATTGTGCACGAATTTATCTACGAACAATCTCTGACCACCTTCTGTGGTCATATCTTGACCGCTGTGGTCGACAAAGGTCTCTTCAAACCTGGTGAAGAAGTCCGAGACAGTTTCCTCTTTCTTCTGCTTGCATGCAGACAACTTATCCCAAATTACACGTATTGCGGGCATTATCGTTTTCATGTAATCAACTATTTTACCAGGGAGTTCTGTTATCAAAGGCTCAGGCTTGGCACCACCAACTTGTCGGGCATCTGCAGCGGCAATATTAGCCCATGAGTCACCCAACTCTTGATCATGATCTGTATGGCGAATTTTACCCCATAAAGGCTGTGGAACAACATTCCCAAATAACATATCGATATCGGCTAAATTCATTATGCATGATCCAGCAGTTTGTGACAATTCTTTGTAATACCCTGCAGTATTTTTACGCGGATCAGGTAATGTCTGTTTAAGGGCTAAAACTTCAGCTCGCTTCCATGGGACATGTACCCATACACGCTGGAAGTGTGGCAGAATAGGTGGGCCAACAGTTGTCACCCTCTCTCCATTGTGGGGGAACTTCTCTCATAGGGTATTGTCGCGCCTTTTTCCTATTAGATGCACCAGGCTCAGATTGTGAACCAGAACTGCTCCCCTTACTCCGATATGATAACAATATTTCAACCGCTTTCTCTACATCGGGACCTACAATCATGCCCTCTCCAAACTTGAACCGCACACGACACAATTCCTGCGGGTTGCATTCTAAATCATTGTCTTCCAAATCCTCACAAAGGAAAACACACATCTGTTCGAAAACATATCTCTGCGTCGGTGCTTCCCATTGATGGAAGACTTCCATGACAGACTCTACATCATATTTTACGGTGTCCATAACCCATTTTCGTGCTAAACTATTCAGTGAGTCTCTCTCTTGATAGTCAGGTAGTCGACTTCGCAACTGTCTTCGTTCCATTTTAGGGGTCGTAGTAGTCGACCCAAAAAGAGGTGAAAGAAGGTTAGTAACAGTGCTGGCCATTTTCTGCCGAATGGAAGGTGAAACTGAAGGAAGAACGGGGTGAGATAAGGCAGGGGCAGAGACAATAACAGAGGAGGCATCAGGAGAAATGGAAGGAGTATTAGGCAAAATCGTAGAGGGATCATTAGGAGATGTAGAAAGTATAGTAGGCAAAATCGTAGAAAGCACAGGTGGAGCAGATGTGGTCGGTGGGCCTGGAGGAGGCTGCACCGTAAAGACAGGAGTCAGCTGAAGAACAGCTGGTGGGTGCTGCGGAGGAACAGGAGGTGTAGGTTGCACAACTAAAGGTTGCGGGGGTGCGGTGGCATTTTGCGCATAGGGGGTGGCGAACTTAATAAATGCGACATTAATGGATCTTTTTCACGCTCTTTTGCTGCCTCTTGCTGAAGAGACGGCAAAACTGGATAGCATTTATCCATTGCCATTTTACGTTGCCTGTGCAACTGCTCACTCATCTGCTCTTCTTCATTGTCTTTAAACTGCATAGCAGCTTGCATTACCGAAAGTCCCCCTTCTCTCTTATTTTTCTTAGCTAATCTGATTTCTTTTTGTTTGGCCTCCTTACGCCATAGGCGGAAAGAGTCGAACATTGCCGGCCGGGCTTTCTTTTTGAACAATTTAACTTCAAGGTTATCTAAGATTTCGGTATCAAAGCTACCATATTGGGGCCATTTTAAAACACCATCTTTTCTGGTGTATTTGATCCACACTTCATTGTATGTGATGGGGCCTACCCCATGTTTCACGTATAACTCGTAAGTTGGAGTTCCAACCGGAGGAACCGGACATGAGTCCTCCAATCGGGAGTCCCTATTATTACCACCAAGACAAAACAATTTTCCAAGTCTAAGACTAGGCATCTTCGCTCTCTAGTCTAGTTCCAAACGTCAAAGGATTATCGATTACGATTTTTCTCGTGAATACACGAGTCCTTCGGTTTTGGTGCTTGCAAGTACCAACAATTATCCTAAGGGATACCCAAGATTAAGACCAACTAAGGACTGGGAGACACTCCACTTATACTTAACTGAGATATCGATGACGTCACCAGAAGACTCGTCTTAGTGTTTCGCTCTACCAAACTTCAAGGGTCCAAATCAGGGCGATAGCCAGGGCAGCAGTCCTTTGTAGCCGTCGGGATGCGGGGAACCTCGCAGCAAAGACCTTCGGACCACATCGACATGCAGGGGTCGATGAGGTGGTTGGCCGTCCTCCGGAATTTTCACACGCATGCTCCTCACGAACCTCTGGCTGACTGGTACCACTGGAATCAACCCAAACGTTGGGCGCCAGCTGAGGTACTGGGTTTTTAAGAACCGGCACAGAACCGGTAACCCAGCGGTGTCAGGGTACACCCAGAGACCTCGGGTTCTTCCTGATCCAGACCACAGAAACTCAGTCTTCTAGGTGAAGTCAAGGATCGATTTTATTGGCTGCAACCAAGGTAACAAGTGTCCTAGAAGTACAACACATGGGGAAGTATATTCTCAGGAGACTGCTCGATTTTACAGATTCAGGCTTCTCTCTTTATACAGAATTTTCAGCTTCAGGCAAACATTCTTCGAATTTGTAGTATGTCATTTATAGTTATTGGTTACAAAAAGAAAAGCAGAGTCATGATGACATGTACATATTTCACGTCGTGCTGCCCACAACAAATCACCTGGTGAGCCCCAACATTTCATCAGATATCGGTGGACACCCAATAAAACAGGCACCTCCCCACCATAAAGTAAGTGAAGCAAAAAGAGTAGAGACAGATGTGAGCGAGATACGGCAGGTGTGCGCGCTGTAATGGTTTTATGGCTTGTTGAGCCTTGATGCTATCTTGCTCGGCCACTGGGAGGGGAACTGACCTAACGAGTTCGGCCTGGGGCGATGGTTCCAACTTGCACAGGTCATAGAAAAGTCGATTAAGGTGTACGTGTCCTTGTGGAATTGAATTCAGCTGGATTAAGGCCTATGTAAAGGGCAACACATAAATGGAAGCCAAGGGTTCAGAACGCAAATGACGATTTCGAGGTGAAATAGTTACCCGAATATGCTGAAAACATATGTACGTGGTGTGCTCGTCATTCTCGGTCTTTTGATACCAAATTCGTCATGTTTCGACGAAGTTTTAATTCTCGAGTCAAGAACGATTACACAAATCCAGAATTCTCAGAACCACAGGGCAAGACATTGCACGGTGCAGGTGATCTCGGAGGGGGATACTTCATATTCTGGCACAGAACAGACCCCCCACAGAAGGTGGAGCCAGCATTGTGGAGGGAAGGCACAGCCTTCACTCCACAAGTAGTCATGTCCACAACTCTGTAGACATGACTCCTTCTCTCCTTTTCACAGTGCAGGGCAGAGACATCAGACGCACCACAGGAGGTGGAGCCTGCATTGTGGAGGGAAGGCACAGCCCTATTCAGGTCCCAGGTGCAACTCCTCCCTCCCATCTAGATGCAGATCTCTTTATTCACCACTGGGCTGACTCACCCTGTCTCCTGGAATCTCCGAGCCCCTGTCACTCAAACTCCAGACAAGGAATACACAACCTAGCATAGGCATGCTTGGATAGTTAGGCAAGAAAATACAAATTTTCTAAAAGTGGTATTTTTAAACACAGAGGGGTCGATTCCGATCCGGTAAAAAGCGCTCCGAATTGCCGTTCGGAGCGTTTTTCCCGTACGAATCGTACCCTGCAACGTCCCCCGTACGTACGACGAAGTAAGATTCGTACCAGGAGCCGTACTCCGTACGAGTCGTACAAGACACCGTACGACTCTAATCTTCCTACGATTCTCCCTCGGAACCCGCTGTATGTGACATCTGTACGGTTCGCGGCTGGTTTTTACGACCCAGCAAGTACGATACGTGTCGGGTACGCACCGTACGACCCTTTTTCTACGGGAGCTGAAAACAGCCGTAAAAGCAGAGTTCGCGCCGAAACAGGTACGGAACGCCCCCCCGGGTACGGTGCGCACCCCCCATGATCGCAGGGTTACGCACCATACCCCTGCGATTATGGGGTATACGAGCTGTACCCCCATTGTACGATGGGGGTACGGCTCGTACACCGGTTGTACAATGGGGGTACGGCTCGTACACCGATCGTACAATGGGGGTATGGCTCGTACACCGATCGTACAATTTGGGTACGGCTCGTACACCGATCGTACAATGGGGGTACGGCTCGTACACCGATCGTACATGGTGTACGGCTCGTACACCCCATGATCGCAGGGGTACAGTGCTTACCCCTGCGATCATGGGGGGTACGGACCGTACGGTGTGTATGTGTTTGTGTGCTTTTCCGTACGACTCGCCCTTACCTGACGTGGACCGTACGAATCGCGTCCTCATACCCCGGTCCGGATCGTACTCGACGAGTCGTACGGTATGTGTACGAGTCGTACGGTTCACGGTTTCAGCCTTGCAATACGTACGGATCGCGACGATTCGGACGGATTCACGGAATACGGATCGTACTTCGCGACTCAGACGGACGGGTACGATTCGTACGGAGAGGGCTCCGGATACAAATCGTACGGATGGTTTTTTTCCCGAATCGGAATCGACCCCAGAATATTAAAACCCACTTTACTAAAAGATGTATTTTATCATTCTGAGTTCAGGCATACCAAATTCGAATTTCTATCTAGTTCCTTGAGTCAGTTAGGATTATAAGATGTAATAATCTAACTGCCCATTCTGGCCTATGGGGAATAGGTAGCCTTGTAATAGTGAAAAACAAAAATGGCTGTAATTCACTATTAGGTCATGCCACACACACCAGGGCATGTCCTACCTAATACTTACAATGCACGCTGCCCTTGGACCTACCATAGGGGTGTCTGATAGGAAGAAAAGGGAAGGTTTAGGGACTGGCAAGTGGGTGCACTTGCCAAGTGGACATGGCAGTCACAGACTGCACACAGGCCTTGCAATGGCAGGCCTGAAACACACTTTACAAGCTGTTTCTGTGGGTAGCACAACCAGTGCTGCAAGCCCACCAGCAGCATTTGATTTACAAGCCCTGGGCACACATGGTGCACTGTACTAGGGTCTGACAAGTAAATCAAATAACCAAATCATGGAGTCACTAATCAGTACAATAATTTAACATAGGGAGCACTTGCACTGTAGCACTGAATAGCAGTGGCACAGTGCCCAAAGCATATAACCAGCAAAACATATCAAAAGCAGAGGAGACCATCAGTAAAAAATGGAAGGGAGACTTACGCCAATGATGCTAGGTCTAACACGTGTCCCCTCCAGCTGAAATGTGGGGAGAACTACCCTTCCCATTGGGAGTTCTCTTCGCTCAGGCGGAAAAATCTGGACAGACCATCAGCGTTGGCGTGTTCTGTACCAGGGCGGTGTTCCACCGTGAAGTCCAGACCCTGTAAGGAAATGGACCACCTCAGCAAGTATGGTCTCAACTTCTTCAGTGCCCAGACCACAGCAAATGCCTCACGCTCCATTGCACTCCACCTCTGGTCCCGTGGAAGTAACCTCCTACTGATGAAGGCTACAGGTTGGTCTAGGCCCTCTTCATTATTCTGTGATAGAACAGCCCCCACACCATGCTCTGAAGAGTCTGTTGGAACAATGAATTCCTTGGAGAAGTTGGGCGCCTGACGCACGGGTGTTGTGCACATGGCAGTCTTCAGGGCGTCAAAAGCCTTCTGACAGGTGTCAGTCCAGTAATTTCTTGGGCTGCTTCCTGGAAGTCAGCTCAGTCAAGGGTGCAACAATGTTGCCATGCCCTTGACAAACCTCCGGTAGTACCCCATGAGTCCTAAAAGGCTCTCACCTGTGTCTGAGTCTTTGGGGGTTCCCATGCCAGGATGGTATCAATCTTGGGTTGCAGGGGCAAAACCTGGCCGCTCCCTACCTGGTGCCACAAGTACACCACGGAACCCTGCCCGATCTGACACTTACTCGCCTTGATTGTGAGGCCTGTACCATCAGCACTTCCCACAGGTGGCGCAGATGTTCTTCCCAACTGGCGCTGAACACTGCAATGTCATTCAGGTATGCAGCACTGAAATCTTCCAGTCCAGCCAACACCTGGTTGACCAACCTCTGAAAGGTAGCAGGGGCATTCTTCAATTCAAAAGGCATGACCTGGAATCGGTAATGCCCATCTGGTGTGGAGAATGCTGACCACTCTGTAACCCCATCAGTCAAGGCGATCTGCCAGTACCCAGACGTCAAATCAAACGTGCTGAGGTACCGTGCAGCCTTAACCGATCAATGAGCTCATCAGCTCTGGGGATGGGGTGCACGTCAGTCCTGGTGACTGAATTGAGTCCTCGGTGGTCCACACAGAACCGCAAGCCTGGTGTGGCACCAGGCGCAGCAGACTTTAGGACCAAAACCACTGGGCTCGCCCAAGGACTGCTAGAGGACTCAATCACCCCTTAGGCATACATCGTGGAGACTTCCTCCTTAATGTAAGCTCTGACATTGTCAGTCACTCTCTAAGCCTTGTGCTTCACAGGAGGACTGTCCCCAGTGTCCGCGTCATGGACGCACCACTCTGTGACACCAGGAATCAAGGAAAACAAATCAGAGAATTGCCCCAACAGTTGGCGACAATCTTGCTGCTGATCAAGGGTCAGTGTGGTAAAGAGGCTGACACCATCCACTGACCCATCTTGCTCTGTTGCAGACAGGAGGTCAGGAAGAGGCTCGGTCTCCTCCTCCATTCCATCATATGTCACTAGGAGCATGCCCACTTTGGACCTTTCTAAGTGGGGCTTCAGGCGGTTAACATGCAGGACCCGCAAAAGGTTTCTAGGAGACCGCAAGTTCACCAAATAGGTGACATCCTCTTGCGCGCGGTCCACAAGTCCTGGAGCGCACAATGCTCTAAAGGGGCCATGACCCAAACTATCTATCCAGATTGAAGCTCAATCAGAGTGGCATTCTGATCGTACCACTGCTTCATGTCCTCCTGGCTGGCTTCCAGATTCGCTTGAGCGAGTTGTGTGGATCGCTGAGTCTGGTTCCTGAAGGCCAGCATGTAACTGTATACATCCTGTGGAGGTTTTCTATGAGATTGCTCCCTGCCTTCCTTGACCAGACTCAAAGGTCCTCTTACCGGGTGTCCATGCAACAGTTCAAAGGGGCTGAACCCTAGTGACTTTTGTGGCACCTCATGGTAAGCAAAAAGAAGGCATGGCAAAAGGACATCCCACTTACGCCTCATAGGTTCCTCAAGACCCATAATCATGCCCTTGAGGGTCCGGTTGAATCGCTCACCCAGCCCATTACCTTGTGGGTGTTAAGGAGTGGTGTACATATAAGTAACACCACACTCCTCCCACAGAGACTTCATATAACTGGAAATGAAGTTTGTACCTAGGTCAGGCACCACCTCTCTGGGGAACCCCACACGGCAGAAGATCACCGTCAGTGCACATCCCACCACGGGGGCCGTCACTGTCCTGAGCTAAATGGCTTCTGGGTACGAGGTAGCATGGTCCACCAAGACCAGGATAAACCTGTTGCCCATGGCTGTCTTGGGGTCCAGTGGCCCCACAATGTCAATGCCCACCCGATCAAAGGGGGTACTGACTACAGGGAAAGGTTGGAGAGGAGCCCTGTGCTTCCTTCCACTTTTCCCTCTTGCCTAGAAAGTTTGACAAGTCCTACAATGAGTATCTGAACTCGTTCGCATCTGGGGCCAATAAAAGTGGGTGACAAGCCTTTCAAAGGAATTGTTCTGCCCCAGATGTCCAGCTAAAGGTACATCATGAGCCAAACCCAAAGGGAAGGCTCTGAAGCGCTGGGGTATCCCCAGCACACAGGCTGACCCAGGCTCAGCAACCTTAGGCTCGCTGTACAGGAGGTTGTTCTCCCAGTAGATCCAATGTGATCCAGACTGATCACCCGCTGCCTGGTTTGTGGCCTGTTGCCGCAAACCCTCAAGAGAAGGGCACTTCCTCTGCTCTGCACAAAATTCCTCCTTGGAGGGGCCTCCTTGTTGCTGCCAATGGGTCAGATCAGGCAGGTCCCCCAGTTCAGCAATTTGCTCCCCTCTAGGTCCCGGGGCATCCCCCTCAAGGTCTGCCTCCCCCTGGACTCTGGGAACAATGGGGGCTGGTTCCCGGAACCCCTACCTCTTCTCTTTAATGCAGGTTCCTGGGCCATACTTTCAGGCTCCAGAATCTCTTGAACACCCTTGGCTGCCATAGACCGAGTGGTCTCACACACCCACTCAGGCAGACCCACCATCTCCAAATGAGCATTCTTCTCCACCTTAACCCAAGGGGAGCGTTCCAAATCATTGCCCAACAGACAGTCAACAGGCATGGCAGTCACAGACTGCACACAGTCCTTGCAATGGCAGACCTGAGACACACTTTACAAGCTGCTTCTGTGGGAGGCGCAACCAGTGCTGCAAGCCCACCAGCAGCATTTGATTTACAAGCCCTGGGCACACATGGTGCACTGTACTAGGGTCTGACAAGTAAATCAAATAACCAAATCATGGAGTCACTAATCAGTACAATAATTTAACATAGGGAGCACTTGCACTGTGGCACTCAATAGCAGTGGCACAGTGCCCAAAAGCATATAACCAGCAAAACATATCAAAAACAGAGATCATCAGTAAAAATGGAAGGGAGACTCACACCAATGATGCCAGGTCTAAAACGCTCCCTCTTACCTGTCCCCCCTGCTACTGCAGAATTCCTCTGCCTCTCACCCAGTCCCCCCTGCTACTGCAGAATTCTTAATGCAAGTGTCTGAAACTGTCCAGTACCGCCAATCCTCTGTAAAGGGTTCCCACCCTAGTGATCTCAACCTAGGGTGGGACGGTGGTGATCCACCCCTTCCTATCCACCGTACCCCCATCATCCACTATGCCGAATTTGGTGCTGACAACGTTTAAGTTGTATGTGCAACAGTCTCTGTATGTAAAGACAAGTACCCACATACTGGTCCGATTGTAAACATGTTAATTGGAAACAGTCAATGTCTCAAATTAGGATTGTGATAAAGTCCCATATTTGCCACATTTTCCTCTGTTCTGTGGACGTTATGTACACTACTAGATACCATCTAAATACTGTACAATGCTCGAACAAGTGTATATTACAGTTGGCTTGACATAGATCCCAGGGACTGTTGTAACAATTACAGAGGTTAAATCTTAGACTTGTAAAGCACCCTTTTTGCCTTAAAGCTCGCAGTTTTTAACCAACAATTGGGTATTCTAACACCTATGAAAGTTCTGACTCCATATCCCAAGCATCAGCACTCTTCCTCAGAGAATTGGTATGTGGATAATTGGATACTGAGTCAGAATGTATGAACACACCAACGTGTCACATGCTGCACCCTTTCAAAGAACTAGCTGGCAGTGGTACCATGGTTCAACACACTGATGGGTTACATGAAATGTAATATATGATTTTATCTGTGGCAGAACGAGCTTTGCTCCCCCTATTAACAAGCTGTACTCCCTTTGTCTCTATGTTAGAAAAGTCTTGTACGTGTACATTGATACAGCTAGGCTCCTCCTGACACTCAGGCGAGTGAGTACTGACACGCCTGAGGTGGTAGCTTTCCCAATCCAAATCTCTCTGTTTTAACAAACTCTGCCTCTTACACATGGGTACCTCTGTGCCATGGTACCAGCGCACACAGACTCTGTGGTATATTCTCCGAGAACTCAGTCATTCCAGACCCTGATCATTCATGTGCTTTCAGTAGTGGTTTTCGTATGAAGATAATCGCAACGGACAAGATCATGTCATAACCTTGTACATTGCTGTACAATTGCCATCTACAGTAACTGTAGTTACCAAACTCTTATTGTCAGAAATGCATCCATAAGAATTTCCATGTTGGAATATCAGTCAGCAATGAACAAATGTGTTGTCACACAATAGTAGTCACTCATGAGTACATACCTGAGTCAGATGTTGAGCCAGGATCTGACCCATGCCCATTTCATGAAAATTTCCTGCTCAATTTTTCAAAAGATTACACATCACATTGCCTGGATTGCAAGCCTTAGTTTTGTATTTTAACTTTGAAAAATTTAGCTAACAAAATGGCCACTGCCTGGTGTCTGTTCACAGACTCTCTAAAAACAAACTCCGCCGGATACTGGCCACACGAGGAGGGCAGTCTCACATGCGGAAGCTGTACACTTTATATCACATTGGCGATTTTTGTCCAAATACAACACGGTTACCAATACACTCCACTTGCCTCCTGACACTGCCGCAATCTACACCTCCTCAACTACAGCTGCTGTTTGCCATTTCTATGTGCCATCATGAGTCGTGTGGAAGGTGTGAGGGTCCTAGCCTTCTACCCAGATTAGCTGGAGAGCTGGTGGAAAAGGTCCTCTCCCACTACCATGAACTGTACGGCTCATCAGACGAGCAGGTGAGTGCCTCACATTCCTTCAATACTCTGATGCTCTGCACATCTTTGTGCATATCTGTTTTGAATGGTATTTATGTGGCCATTATAAATCATGTGAAATATTAAGGGGGCCATGGAGGCATGCACTAGAACAGATATGTGATATATGGAATAGTTATGTTTACAAATGACCTTCATGATTCAGTTAAATCTCATTGAAACTACACGCCGTGTGGCATAGGTTGCACAGTACAATTATTGTGTACATGTATTTACACTCAAGTGATGTATATGTGTTCTGTATTCATTGTTGCAATCACATGAAACAGGCATTTATTCGGAAGACATTGGCTGTAAAATGAATGTGCACGCACATACACCTACATACCTTTGTATGTACAGACTAATAGTGATTCATGCACAAGGTTTGATCGTCCTGCTGCCTGGACCAAGTGTGTACTATTGAACACTGAACTGGGATTTGCTATATGCGTACAAACATTTAAAGAAAACTGGAATGTTTCCATGCAAACATGAAACGACTGAGTTTCACTTTAATTCTAGGATGACTTGGAAGTTCGGCTCACGATCAAGGCTGTCCGTGGTTAGTGGTTTCCCTTTACTTATGTTCTTTGAGTTCCATAAATTTAGCCTTGGTGTGCAAAAGTTAATTTCTGCACCTGAAAAGCATGTTACGGGGTTGCAATAACAGTATAAGGGATTACATCAATTAAGCTTTGACACTCTGAACGCACTGAAGTCCATGCTGTTCAAAACAGTTCTTGCCTCAACTTACACCAGAGAGCTGTTTGATTTTCAATTTTGAAGGTCAGCATGATCATGGATTGTGTATGTATTACGCATGTTGACTACCATGTCAAATGATATTGTCTGAGAGGCTGAGTATTCTGAAAATCTTCATATGTGTCTACATTTATACTCACTGTATTCAACATGTTCAGCTAGTGTAATCCTGCCATCACACATCTTGCAATATGCCTTTCTATGGAATTGAATGAAGTTTTCCACACAATGATTCTCTGCTGTGACCTAACTTTGTTAACATGGTTCATACCCAGTCAACGATGTGGGTATTGGTGACATAGTCAATTACATTGTACACTGAAAATGTGTGTACTGCAAGTGTCGCAAGTTGATTCGTTTGTATTTTTTATTCACTCTAGAACTGGTTGGGGTTAAGCAGGTTACACCACTACTAGATCTGCCCCTGTATTTTGTGAAGATACCTATCTTCCAAGACAAATTACTAGATACCTAATT
The DNA here is from genome assembly GCF_964261635.1 of Lissotriton helveticus. Classification (NCBI taxonomy): domain Eukaryota; kingdom Metazoa; phylum Chordata; class Amphibia; order Caudata; family Salamandridae; genus Lissotriton; species Lissotriton helveticus. The sequence goes on along the minus strand of NC_136068.1, from coordinate 18,380,872 downwards.
AGGATACCCGCCAGGGTAGACAACTTTGTACAACCCCTTATGTATACCACCAGGTCATAATTTATAATGTGTAAAATCTGTATATGTGTGGAACTGTGACAACCGTGAAAGCACCTCACCAATTCAAGAAAAAAGTGTGGGGAAGTTGGCAGTGCCTCACGGGAGCAATACTCGGGGAGGAACAAACAGACTGGTACTCGCCTGTATCCTCACGTTCTCATCATCAGCTACTGCCAACTTTAAACAAAATAGGGGAGAAAAATAGGGGAGAACGAAAGATAGTGCAACTAGAGAAAAAATAACATTAGTGCTTATGTGCTAATGACCCAAAGGTGTGCCAAACTCTGAACATAGGTTTTGGAAACACCCATGAATTAAAAAGAGCTAGGCTGCACTGGCTGTAATACTTTTATTCCTTGCTGTCAGCCCGCTATGTTAAAACCAACATGTTTCATTGCCTGTCTAAATTTACCAGCAACTTCATCAGGGTTTGGGTCTGTGTCTTGTCTGCACCTTATTTTCTCCTTTTATTGTACCAGGTAGCTGCTGTTCATACGTGTACCAGCGCCCCCGTAGAAGAAATTAAAACTCCGGTGTTCGTGGCTATCTTTGTTCATACCGGAAAACTGCCTTAGGTCAGTCTCTCTGTGCAGGTCTATGGCCTCCGCTCATCCCCCTTTTCAGATCAGCACTGGGTCTGGCCCATTATATACAGGGGGATGAGCGGAGGCCATAGACCTGCACAGAGAGACTGACCTAAGGCAGTTTTCCGGTATGAACAAAGATAGCCACGAACACCGGAGTTTTAATTTCTTCTACGGGGGCGCTGGTACACGTATGAACAGCAGCTACCTGGTACAATAAAAGGAGAAAATAAGGTGCAGACAAGACGCAGACCCAAACCCTGATGAAGTTGCCGGTAAATTTAGACAGGCAATGAAACATGTTGGTTTTAACATATCGGGCTCACAGCAAGGAATGAAAGTATTACAGCCAGTGCAGCCTAGCTCTTTTTAATTCATGGGTGTTTCCAAAACCTATGTTCAGAGTTTGGCACACCTTTGGGTCATTAGCACATAAGCACTAATGTTATTTTTTCTCTATTTGCACTATCTTTCGTTCTCCCCTATTTTTCTCCCCTATTTTGTTTAAAGTTGGCAGTAGCTGATGATGAGAACGTGAGGATACAGGCGAGTACCAGTCTGTTTGTTCCTCCCCGGGTGTTGCTCCCGTGAGGCACTGCCAACTTCCCCACACTTTGTTCTTGAATTGGTGAGGTGCTTTCACAGTTGTCACAGTTCCACACATATACAGATTTTACACATTATAAATTATGACCTGGTGGTATACATAAGGGGTTGTACAAAGTTGCCACCCTGGCGGATATCCTAATTAGGTATCTAGTAATTTGTCTTGGAAGATAGGTATCTTCACAAAATACATGGACAGGTCTAGTAGTGGTGTAAGTGGATTGAGTGGGGGGCGGCCTGTTTAAACCCCTTCTTCCCCCTATGGCTCCTATTATTTTATGGGGTTAAGCAGGTATCAACTATTTTTGGATTTCTCTAGGGTCCCTTCATTTGTGAGTGCTATGATGGCAGTGGGTATGTGCCATGACGTTATTCACCACCTGGATGGATATATGTTTGCTTCTGTTGGTATGATATGTATGATTGGCCAACATCTGATTGCCACGTCTGAGTAGTGTCTGTAAGTGAGGCGCATACAAATGCATGCATTGTGCTTTCTCATGGTAGTGGTCAGTGTGCACACCATTGTTAGGCTGTTGGAAGCATGTGTAGGTTGTCAGGTGAGTACAGGGTGTATGCTAACGTGTTCCAGTGTCCTCCACTGCATGAAAAGCTATTATTGTGTGTTTTTCACATGTTAACCACAGCATGGTACAAAACTAAAGGACATGCATTCCATGTATTGGATAGGCTGTGTTAGCCAGTGCGTTACACCACAAGGGTGAAGTGTAAAGCAACTAGATTGTCTCTAGTAGGAGATGTATTTTACATTCTGTTGAGTACCTATGTTGTGTGGTGAGATTCCACATACATGTTCATACAGTTTCTCCCTTTTAACAATTATGAAGTTTGTAGATTGGACTTGTTGTTACAATCTCTTGCTTCATGTCTTCTGTGTGTACAGGTCAAGCCCATCAGAAGAAGGCTTTATGGAAAGCCATTGCCGTTAAAGTGCGGTCCCTGGAGATCTATCGCCTGTGCCCACTGCAAGAAACAATGGTAGGACATAAGACCCTGGACCCGTAAGATCGCTCAAGTCCAGGTGGGGCAGTACTCCCCAGGTCCTGTAGGTGTGCGTCCGAAATTGACTCCCCTCATTGGCCGTATCCTGGCGGTGGCCTACCCAGAGGTCGTTGGGTTGTTGAAGGCCCAATAGCAGCTACAGGGGGTAGGTTTTGTACAGTGTTTGACTGTGTGATTATACTATTGCCTCCTGTCACAGGCAGCATTTTCCTTGCTGCAGATGTAGGTGCAAAAACGTGTGGGGATGACTTGTATTTAAGCATGTATGGGTAGTGAAGCTTCAACCATACTGTTCTTACTAAACTTATGTCCAGGTTCCAGAAAAGAGTGAAGTTAATTTACTTATTTTGTACTTGTAGTAATTCCTGGAAAAATGATGTTTCATGTCACAGACGGTAGGCAGACAAAATATCGATTTTTAAATATCGACATACAATAATGTTGATGTTTAAATATCGAAGGGACAGAATATAGAAGGTAAATAATATCGATATTTTTAATATCGATGGGACAGAATTTCAAAGGTAAGTAATATCGATTTTGTTAATATCGATGTTAGTAATATCGATGTTAGTAATATCGATGTTAGTAATATCGATGTCACTAATATTGATTTTTATATGAATTTTATGTAGATTATTATGTATTTAATATGTATTTTTTTTAAAGTAATTTTAGTACATTTTTTATTTTAGTACCATAGCGGGTTGTGGGTTTATAGGGGAATATGGTGGGAAGTATTTAATTATACTAAATTAATTATTAATTTTTAGGAATTATAAATTAATTTTAATAAATTGATAATTGTTATTAATTGGTAATTAATTTAAATTAATTGATAATTATGTTCTGTAGCGGGTTATGGGTTTATAGGGGAATAGGGTGGGAAGTAATTTAAATGTAATTAAGTAATACTTTATTTTAATTAATTGTTTTTGTTTTTGTTAATTATTACTTGGTAATTCATTTTGATTAATTGATAATTATGTTCTGTAGCGGGTTATGGGTTTATAGGGAAATAGGGTAGTAAATCATTTAAATGTAATTAAGTAATAATTTATTTAAATTGTTTTTGTTATTTATATTGTTAATTAATTATTAATTGGTAATTTTATTAATTTATTAATTGATAATTATGTTCTGTAGCAGGTTATGAGTTTATAGGGGAGTAGGGTGGGAAGTAATTTAAATGTAATTAAGTAATAATTTATTTTAATTAATTGTTTTGTTAATTATATTATTGGTGATTAATTATTAATTGGTAATTAATTATTATTAAGTGGTATTCATTTATTTTTACTTAATTATTCATTGGTAATTATGTTTCTAATAATTATGTATTGGTATATGTAAATAGTTTAGATGTATTTAATAATTTAAAAAAAATATATTTTAAAATATTAATTCATTTATAAGTGTTATTTTCACCTTCTAGGATATCCATCACTTTCCCTACTGTTGCACTCTCTGGAGTGGTAATAGTAATTTTTACCATATGCTATCCAACACTTTCCCTACTGTTGCACTCTCTGGAGTGGGTATAGTAATTTTTACCCCTACGCTATCCAACACTTTCCCTACTGTTGCACTCTCTGGAGTGGGAATAGTAATTTTTACCCCTACTCTATCCAACACTTTCCCTACTGTTGCACTCTCTGGAGTGGAAATAGTAATTTTTACCCTACGCTATCCAACACTTTCCCTACTGTTGCACTCTCTGGAGTGGGAATAGTAATTTTGACCCCTACGCTATCCAACACTTTCCCTAATGTTGCACTCTCTGGAGTTGGAATAGTAGTTTTTACCCCTACGCTATCCAACACTTTCCCTACTGTTGCACTCTTTGGAGTGGGAATAGTAATTTTTACCTCTACGCTATCCAACATTTTATTTTTGGAGTTATAAAAGTATTTTATTCCCTCTGTTATTTAATATATTTTGTATAGTTTTAGCTAATGTAGTATATTAATTAAAAATATTAAAAGTACATTTATGTCTTTTAATTTGTTTTGCATAATTATTTAATTTTTATTTATGTTAATATTTTGTGTATAGATGAATTCGTAATTTATATTTGCAATTATTTATAACTTATTAAAATAATTATTAAAACTGATTATTAAGTATATATGATATGTATGTTTAATTAATTTTTTTATTACATTATGTATATTACTTATTGATTTTAAATAATATAAAATATTTTTAGCTGTTTATTATATTTGTAAGTATTATCTAATTTATTTAACATATTTTTTTAAATTAAAAAACAATATATTTTTTTAAACAATATTTTTGACATTGATATTTTTTTGCCGATATTTTTGTACTTACCTTTTTGTAGATAGGATGTCGATACTGTTGACATCCATATTAATGCTCCGATATTTTTGTACCTCGATATTATGTATTTAGATATTTTGTCAGACATTCGTCACAGACACATGTACGATGTGATGTGTGTATGATGTCCCACACACACCTCGTATATTCTGATGTTTTGCAATGTTGCTCACACAATACTGTGTATGTTTTTGGAGTAAATTTCTCAGATGTGAGATTGCCTACATTGCACAATGGAATAAAGGTAGGACATGTAATTGGACCGCGGCTCTGATGTGAAGCTGCATACATGTGACCATGAGTATATAGTCGATTTGTACAAGAAACTGAGAGGATAGTGAACACATGCGTAAGTTATTCACGATGGATGATCTTATTTCTGCAAATCATGTTTTCTTGTACTTTGTGTAATGTGCAATTTACGTACCAGATGGATGACATGTTGATTTCCACACAAAGCAAAGTGTGTGGATATATCTTCGTTATTTGTGGATACATGGTCATAGAGATCTCCCTTCATGACAATGTCATGACTGTGTTGTTGAATGACGACGTTGTGGACTTTGTGTCTCAGACACTGGACCAGAATGTCCTTTGTTTTTAATGTATGAAATATTTGTGGAGTTCATAGCTCCACTGTTGGTTGTGCTCTCACTGACTGATTACATGTGTGAGCGAAGTCTATGTATAATTTGGTCCTTTTTGTTGGCTCAGATCTTGAGTTATTCTCAATGGTCTAGCATTTTTAGTGGTGACCAAATTCATTATGTTTTGTGTGCTATGCACAGTGTTATGACCACATCTTGTATACATGGGACTCTGATGACCAAGCAAGGCATCCACGGTCAACTTAGGTTTGATACATACATACACTGCAGTGTTGGTGTGGACTGCCAGACCATTATAAATTGTGTAAGTCCTTAGCTGTAGGTGGCATTTGTAGCCCTGTCAATATGTCCTGCTACTGGCCAGTTATGGTTTGACATTTTGTTAATGTAGAAGGTATTAACTTAGTTGCAAAATCCTCCAAAGGACACAGTGAACTATGTAATGTTAGTGGATGAAATGTCTTCAGCGTCCTTACACCTATTTTAACCATCTTTTCTGCATCGACAGGGGCAGGCAGAGGAGATGTTGCTGGAGACGTTGAGGATACAGCTGGCCAGAGTGGCTCTGCTCAGGGTACTGACAGTGACAGAGCTACTAGTACGGAGGGTGAGCAGCGTGCACAGGAGGAGCAAGTGTCAACCTCTTCATCAGATTCTCCCTCCAGTGTCCGCTCTGTGGAGGTGGTGGACAGCCCAGGACTTGAGACCACATCAACCTTGCCCTCCACCTCCACTCTCTTATCCACCCTCCCTGCTGGTCCCCACAAATTAGTCTGGCTCCGAAACCAAAAGGTGCAGAATCTCTCCTTTGGCCAAGGCAACTAATCCCCTGCCCCGTGGCCCCAGCTGCCTTGAGTGAGAAGGCTATTGACGTCCTGAGACTCATCTCTGTTGGGCAGGATGTACTGCTGAAGGCCCTACAATGCCACTCCACTGTATTGGCCCAGATGCTGGAGTTCCTGGAGGGAATTCACAGTAGTATGTCTATACTATAGAGGTTGTTTCAGGCTCTGGCCTTCTTACTGATGCCATCCTTCCCCTCAGCCAAGTTTTCCTACTGACCTCCTGCCTCTTCCCAGAGCCAAAACCCTGTTCCTATACATTTTCATCCAAACGCAAACATAAGCAGACATGCAGTCCAACATCTACATGCCCCACAACACCCTGCAAGTGCAAAACAATTGACATACATGCATCCACTGACCAGGTCCAGCCCACACATACAGACTGAGCATGCACCAACAGACACAAGCCAGACACAAACAACATCAGACCCCCAGACACTTGCACCAACCGCAGGCACACCCACAACAGTGATATACAGTCCCTCAACCTCCCTGAGCCCACCAATTGCCACTCCACCTGCCCAGGATCCCATGGATGACCCTCCTGTACCTAGTGACGTTCTTTCTGGGCCAACCACTGCCCCACCTATCTTTGACGAACCAACCTCACCCAATTACAACCTCATTTCTCCCTTGTTTGTTGTTTTGAGGTGCCTGGCCTGCTTACTAGATGCCCCTTCCTGAGGAGATTCCTCAAGCAGTGTCATGTTTGGCAAGTACCTTGATGCAGAAATGTGCTCATGCACTTTGGAACATTGGATTGTCTATTGGCCTTAAACATGGTTAACTTTAATAAAAGAGGGGTTTTTTTTAAGTTAACTCCCGCATCCTGTCTTTTAGGTAGTTTTAGCTGTATCTAGTACCTATATTATATAATTGAACTCTGATGTAATTTTGATGAGTTTTGAGATGCCCCCGGGTGAGTCGTGCGCTATAGAAAATTATAATAAAATAACATAACATTTGAGGTTTTTTGGTAAGTGGTATTTGTAATGTGACCTTTGTACATGTTGTGTAGTTTCACTAAATCGTAGAACATGTTCATGGTATGGTCTAGTGTCCTGTAGACCAACTGATTGTGTGTGTGTATTTGCTTTAGTTTGTTTGTTTATTTTTTTGATGGTCAGCAAGAATTATCTTGCCCTGCTCCCATTGATATAAGTTGCTTATGTTTAAGTATTTTGTGTACTCACAGGGCTCGAAAAATCCACTTGCATGCTCGCATTAGCGAGCGGGATTTAATAAGGCCAAGTCATTTTTAGGTCCTACTTGCCAAGAGGGAAGACAAACTGACTTTGGACCACCGTCTCTGAAAGCAGAGCAAACTGTGACAAGATAGCAAGATTTAAAGACATCTTTATTGCTCACAAAGTGAATGAGCAATAAATTTGCCTTTAAATCTTGTTAACTTGTCACATTTGCAGGTCTAGCACCAATTTTATGATTTTTCGAGCCCTGACTCAATGAGGCCATTCCGATTCGGTAAAATCCCCTACGATTCGCCGTACGGAGCATTTTTCCGCTACGATTCGTACACCTACAACGTCCCCGTACGTACGATGAAGTACGATCCTAACCCAAAGCATAGCTACGTACGAATCGTACCAAACACCATACGACCAAAAAATACCTACGATTCATATCCGGGTCACTCAGTACGCGCCGTCAGTACATAAACAGGCAGCAGTTTCCTGCCCAGCAAGTACGATCCGTGTCGACGACACTTCGTACGACCCTATTGCTATGGGAGCAGAAAACGTCCGTAAAAGCAGGGTCCGGCCCGACGCGCACCCCGGTACACGACAGACACGCCATGAACCCCATCGGCCGAGTCATCCCAGTCCTGTACGCCTACGACCTGGTGCACAGAAACCGACTACTGCGCATACGGTGAGAAAAACGTACTGCAACAACGGAAGTGTACTTGTACAGTGCGTCACACGCTCGCGTATGGCACCATTGCAATAGTGCTACGAGCCGCACACACGCCATTAATGTTGGGGTACGGTGCATCACACGCTCGCGTATATCACCATTGCAATAGTGCTACGAGCCGCACACACGCCATTAATGTTGGGGTACAGTGCGTCACACGCTCGCGTATATCACCATTGCAATAGTGCTACGAGCCGCACACACGCCATTAATGTTGGGGTACGGTGCGTGATATCTGAGGGGTGGGTGCACAGGACTCCCAGCAGTGCCCAGACATAAGAGGGGTGGGTGCAGAGGACTCCCAGCAGTGCCCAGACATAAGAGTGGTGGGTGCAGAGGACTCCCAGCAGTGCTCAGACATAAGAGGGGTGGGTGGATATCACTCCCAGCAGTGCCCAGACATATGAGGGGTGGGTGGGTGGGTATGACTCCAGCAGTGCCCAGACATATGAGAGGTGGGTGGATATGACTCCCAGCAGTGCCCAGACATAAGAGGGGTGGGTGCAGAGGACTCCCAGCAGTGCCCAGACATAAGAGGGGTGGGTGCAGAGGACTCCCAGCAGTGCCCAGACATATGAGCGGTGGGTGGATATGACTCCAGCAGTGCTTAGTTATGAGGGAGGCATTATCATCAGCATACCACAACTACATGGGGGGATGTTTACATCCCTAACCTGTGAGAGTCCTGATAGTGCCATAGCAACATATCACTTACGGAGGATAGATTTCTGTCACACACTGCGTGATACACCGCATGTGGGTGTGATGTCAGATCCCACATGCATACCCACCCATGTAGGTTGCAGGAAACCTACACACCCTACCATCATGACACAATAGTGTATAGTCATGTAACAGCCCATCAAACAAATAGAGCAAAAGGGAACACACACACTGTCATGTACATCCCTGGCCTGATATGAATTTCCAGGTGGTGGTCAGACCACCAACATGTACTCTCTCATGGAAGGAAAAGGGTTTAAACCCCTTAGATAAAAAGCACAAAATTGTGAGTCTTGTGCACAAATACCCTGCATAACAAATCCAAACATAAGGGTAAGGCTGTGAATATACATCTGCATAGTGGGAAAAAGGGTGAATGTGTCCAAGAAGGCATTTCTACATACTAAAAACCCAAGTACAGTGAGTAGCATGGATGGCACAGACTAATGAGCAGTACACATCTGTGAGCAGGCATGGCCATTGCTGAAGGGAACGTTCAACAAAATAGGAAATCTGCAGACTTGTCAGCACAACAATTGTGCAACTGTCTGTATGTTATGTTATATTATGTTATGTTATTGATTTTTGTCATGCGCACAGCTGCTCCAGCGAAGGAGCGTCCTGGCGCAGTGACAAGGTAGGACACAACATAACAGAAAACTAGACAGGGAAGACCACTAGGAAGACAGATTAAAACAAGAGGGTTTTGATAGCTTTCCGGAAAAGCATAAGGTCCTCCAACAGGCGAATTTCAGCCGGGAGGGAATTCCAGATGGTTGCGGCTTTGACACTAAAAGAGCGTCCGCCCGCCCGGCAGAGCCAGAATCGAGGGACAACAGCAAGAGCCTGGCCTTGGGAACGGAGGGTACGTGTAGGAACGTAAAAGGACAGGAGGCTAGACATAATTTGGGGGCCTATACCCTTCAGAATTTTAAAGGTCAAACAAAGGACCTTGAAATGAATTCGCTTCCTCACTGGACAAAATCTGGGCAGGCCAACGATCGCTCTAGCCGCAGCATTTTGTACCCGTTGTAAGCGGGTAATTTCAGCCAGGTTAGCCCCCACCAGGAGAGAGCTGGCATAATCCAGGCGGGAGGTGACAGTGGCCTGGATTACCAGCTGCCTGGTTGGGGCATCAAAAAACTTAAGGACAGGTCTTAAGCCCCTAAGGAGGCCAAAACAGCACGCTGCTGTTTTCTTAGTATGTCCCACAAATGTAAGACCAGCATCCAGCCAAACTCCCAGATTTTTTAATTCCGATACCGGAGTTGGAGTTGGTCCCAGCTCTGCCGGCCACCATTGGTCGCCCCATAGTTCCACTCTCTTTCCGACAATCATAACCTCTGTCTTGATGGCATTAAGCTGGAGACAGTTCCCTGTCAATCAGCTGGCCACCGCCTTCAGTCCATTCTGGAACCTGGGGGCATCTTGTTCCGCATCCCCGCTGAGAGTAACCGCCAGCTGCGTGTCGTCGGCATATGAGACCAAGGTCAGGCCCCACTGCCTAGCGACCTCAGCCAGCGGTCTCACGTACAGATTGAATAACGTGGGGCTCAGCGAGGATCCCTGCGGAACCCCCATGGCCAGTGGCTGGAACTTGGACTTGAAGGGAGGGATGGCCACACAGAAGGAACGACCGTCCAGAAAGGAGTGGAACCACTGCAAAGCCTGACCCCTGACGCCAATCTCCTCGAGCCGGTGCAATAGGATGCTGTGGGAAACCGTGTCAAAGGCGGCGCTGAGATCTAATAATATCAGCGCCGCCGTCTGACCAGCATCCAACACCGCTCGCAGATGCTCTACCATCACGAGGAGGGCGGTCTCCGTGCTGTGCCCAGCACGGAAGCCATTCTGCGTGGGGTCAAGGGCATTGGTCCGGACAAGATGTTCTGACAAGGCCAGATTGACATGAGCCTCCGTTATCTTCGCCGGCCAGGGTAACGAAGTAGTGAAGATCTCATGTGTCACTGAGGAAGGGACACTCTTTGGGACAATGTCTGTATGGAAACTGAACACACACAAACAAAGAGTAATTGCTGCAACATTGTGATGGCACATAGATATCATGGTCCACCTCATCGCCAACATAAAATAGACATCTTTCACAATCCCAAAACATTACCATGACACCAACTCCTAGGCACACAGCACCTAAAGCAAGTACCTGAAATGCAATAGTTCTGAATGAAAAATAAAATGCTTTATTCAGCTCCAAAGGACAATGATTTAAAAAATGAGTCCCGGCTCAAACAAGGCCAATGGCCAGTCCACATAAAAGTCTGGTTGGGGGACGTTGGAGAGGTTGTAGACCCCAAACTTGCCTGCACATGATGGAGCTAAAGGGTTGTTGACCCGTAGGGGGCATCATCTGGGTCAGGGACCGGCACCACAGGGACAGTAGAGGGAAGGGTAGGTGTTGTGGGTGTAGGGGGGAGGAATCCTCCTCAGTGGCTTGTGCAGCGCCAAAGGTGGAAATATATTCAGCGCTGCACACTGCTGCCAGTTCAGCCAGACCACCACCTGCACCCGGGGACACAATGGGAGTGAGTCTTGTGGACTTTGTCTATGTCTGCGTGCTTGCCGTCTGACCCCAGTCCCTGTGGGTGTGCCTGCATCCCCCTCAGATTGCGTGCCAGGAGATCTGCGCTTACACCTTTGTGGTGGTGTGCTGGTTGTGTCTGATGGTGTGCGTGATCTTGTGTGTCTGCGTGTGCTCTGGAAGGTATGGGAGAGGAGGGTGTGGATGTGTCCGAAGGAGGGGGTGGACGGACCGCTGCAGGAGGGCAACTGCTGCCGTCAGTGAGGAGTCCATGGATGATAGAATCCGACGCTGGGCAGACATCGTAGCTGACATGCCCTCCATGAATGACAACAACTGTGTCAGTATTGTAGTGTGGTCATGGAGGACAGTCAGCATTGATGTCTGACCAACATGAATCTGCCGGAGTAGGTCCACAGACTCGGCACTGAGGGCAGCAGGGGAGACAGGGGCAGGGGCTGCGGTGCCGCAGACGAAGGAGACATGGGGGGCAGCATGGACAGAAGGGACTCTAGCACCTGGGAGGGTGAAAATGGGTCTGGAGGAGGTGGGGACAGACACAGTGATGGAAGATGGTGTCGTTGCATATTCCTCCTCCTCCTGGTAGTCAGAAGCTGAGCCGTCCGCATGGTAAGAAGTGTCGCCTTCCAAAGGTCCGGCCGCCTGACTCCCCTCACCCTCCGTGCCACTCGCTCTCTCCGACTCCTCAGTGCTGGTGGCACTGCGGCTGGGTCCCTCCTCCTGGTGCGTGCTCATGTCTGTGTTGGTTGATGATGCTGTGGGCAAGGAGAAGAAACACAAATGCATCAGTCACCCGTACACATCTGATACATGAGCACAAAATCAGTTGGTCACACTGCCAATCATGGCATACATCATGAGTAACAGCCAGATAGCTCAGCACATATTTGAGACTAGTACTGCCCAGTTGGTATAGACACAATGCTACTTGGACACAAGGATACAAAGAACAGACCAGGCCACAACTTGAATGAGAGTCACACTGAGGAGCTTCTGTTTGTTTACAGGAGAGCCGATCTATACAATGAAGTGATGCCACCTCAAGTTCACAAAGAATTAAACAGTTGTGTTGCCCCTCAGGGCAAACTAACACACCACACTCCCCAAGGTGACACCACACTCCGAGCCCTGTAAGTACATTTTGGTGAAAACTAATGTCACAAATTGTTGGCACCTTGGGACTCACCATACTTCACACCTTCAACATGTATTGAATGTATAAACTAGCCATCTTGTGAAGATAACATGTATGTGCCTGCATGAAAGATCTCTCACAAGGAAATGCACACCAAAAACATAGACACATTCATTGAAACAGCTGGCACACTTTAAGATGGAACACTGTTAGAAACAAATGGCGTGGACCATATACCATTTTAATACTGATCCTAACTTTTGCTTAAAGATTGTAATTATCTCTTTGACACCTTTTCCAGATTTCTTTTTCTGTTTTCTTGAAGCACCAATCACACTTCTGATCACTTCTACCTTTGCACGTTCCTCTTTGGGGCAAATTCACCTACAAATGTAATTTGTGTACTAACGTGAATCATTGATAATTTTTCTATTTGACATCATGAATTGATATGGTGAATAACGAACAAGAACTCCTTGATAGGCAATGAAATAAATTGCTTGGTAAGAACTAAATTCGGTCTGTTGCCGCTTCTCTTTCTATGAATGTATTTATTACAATGAGGTGGCGAATTATAGTTACATGCTCTAAATATTTCTGGACCTATTGACTACGTACTGACTATTGCAGCATACAAATTGAGGTCTAGGACCACTGTTTTCTCTATCGACTTACACCCAGGTCCATGACCATTTGGGTTACCCCATTTTTGATAATGGTTAACTTTGCAAGTCAGGCACACACCACTGCTTACTAGTAACATCAGATGGCTATAGCTGTTCAAACGCCATGCATCTGTGGTGCAACACTTCACATACACACTCACCCAGATGACAAGGAACATTCACACACTGCAATGTCCATGAGATTAAACACATCATTTGTACAATATCCCCACAGGTCCCCACAAGTCATACACAGCTGTGAGTACAGTCTGCTGTCACTCTGGGTAGAACACTGTTACACCTCAGGACATTTTGGAATAAAGCCACCAAGGTCTTGCACGCCTGAATGTGTCACGCACTATGCAGTGAATGTCACAGTAAGCACAATGCAAGTGAGCCCAGACATAAGAGGGGTGGGTGCAGAAGACTCCCAGCAGTGCCCAGACATAGGAGGGGTGGGTGCACAGGACTCCCAGCAGTGCCCAGACATAAGAGGGGTGGGTGCAGAGGACTCCCAGCAGTGCCCAGACATAAGAGGGGTGGGGGCACAGGACTCCCAGCAGTGCCCAGACATATGAGCGGTGGGTGGATATGACTCCCAGCAGTGCTCAGTTATGAGGGAGGCATTATGATCAGCATACCACAACTACATGGGGGGATGTTTACATCCCTAACCTGTGAGAGTCCTGATAGTGCCATACCAACACATCACTTACGGAGGATAGATTTCTGTCACACACTGCGTGATACACCACATGTGGGTGTGATGTCAGATCCCACATGCATACCCACCCATGGAGGTTGCAGGAAACCTACACACCCTACCATCATGACACAATAGTGTATAGTCATGTAACAGCCCATCAAACAAATAGAGCAAAAGGGAACACACACACTGTCATGTACATCCCTGGCCTGATATGAATTTCCAGGTGGTGGTCAGACCACCAACATGTACTCTCTCATGGAAGGAAAAGGGTTTAAACCCCTTAGATAAAAAGCACAAAATTGTGAGTCTTGTGCACAAATACCCTGCATAACAAATCCAAACATAAGGGTAAGGCTGTGAATATACATCTGCATAGTGGGAAAAAGGGTGAATGTGTCCAAGAAGGCATTTCTACATACTAAAAACCCAAGTACAGTGAGTAGCATGGATGGCACAGACTAATGAGCAGTACACATCTGTGAGCAGGCATGGCCATTGCTGAAGGGAACGTTCAACAAAATAGGAAATCTGCAGACTTGTCAGCACAACAATTGTGCAACTATCTGTAGTGAAGATCTCATGTGTCACTGAGGATGGGACACTCTTTGGGACAATGTCTGTATGGAAACTGAACACACACAAACACAGAGTAATTGCTGCAACATTGTGATGGCACATAGATATCATGGTCCACCTCATCGCCAACATAAAATAGACATCTTTCACAATCCCAAAACATTACCATGACACCAACTCCTAGGCACACAGCACCTAAAGCAAGTACCTGAAATGCAATAGTTCTGAATGAAAAATAAAATGCTTTATTCAGCTCCAAAGGACAATGATTTAAAAAATGAGTCCCGGCTCAAACAAGGCCAATGGCCAGTCCACATAAAAGTCTGGTTGGGGGACGTTGGAGAGGTTGTAGACCCCAAACTTGGCTGCACATGATGGAGCTAAAGGGTTGTTGACCCGTAGGGGGCATCATCTGGGTCAGGGACCGGCACCACAGGGACAGTAGAGGGAAGGGTAGGTGTTTTGGGTGTAGGGGGAGGAATCCTCCTCAGTGGCTTGTGCAGCGCCAAAGGTGGAAATATATTCAGCGCTGCACACTGCTGCCAGTTCAGCCAGACCACCACCTGCACCCGGGGACACAATGGGAGTGAGTCTTGTGGACTTTGTCTATGTCTGCGTGCTTGCCGTCTGACCCCAGTCCCTGTGGGTGTGCCAGCATCCCCCTCAGATTGCGTGCCAGGAGATCTGCCCTTACACCTTCGTGGTGGTGTGCTGGTTGTGTCTGATGGTGTGCGTGATCTTGTGTGTCTGCGTGTGCTCTGGACAGGTATGGGAGAGGGGGGCGTGGATGTGTCCGAAGGAGGGGGTGGACGGACCGCTGCAGGAGGGCAACTGCTGCCGTCAGTGAGGAGTCCATGGATGATAGAATCCGACGCTGGGCAGACATCGTAGCTGACATGCCCTCCATGAATGACAACAACTGTGTCAGTATTGTAGTGTGGCCATGGAGGACAGTCAGCATTGATGTCTGACCAACATGAATCTGCCGGAGTAGGTCCACAAACTCGGCACTGAGGGCAGCAGGGGAGACAGGGGCAGGGGCTGCGGTGCCGCGGACGAAGGAAACATGGGGGCAGCATGGACAGAAGGGACTCTAGCACCTGGGAGGGTGAAAATGGGTCTGGAGGAGGTGGGGACAGACACAGTGATGGAAGATGGTGTCGCCGCATATTCCTCCTCCTCCTGGGAGTCAGAAGCTGAGCCGTCCGCATGGTAAGAAGTGTCTCCTTCCAAAGGTCTGGCCGCCTGACTCCCCTCACCCTCCGTGCAACTCACTCTCTCTGACTCCTCAGCACTGGTGGCACTGCGGCTGGGTCCCTCCTCCTGGTCTGTGCTCATGTCTCCTCCTGTGTTGGTTGATGATGCTGTGGGCAAGGAGAAGAAACATAAATGCATCAGTCACCCGTACACATCTGATACATGAGCACAAAATCAGTTGGTCACACTGCAAATCATGGCATACATCATGAGTAACAGCCAGATAGCTCAGCACATATTTGAGACTATTACTGCCCAGTTGGTATAGACACAATGCTACTTGGACACAAGGATACAAAGAACAGACCAGGCCACAACTTGAATGAGAGTCACACTGAGGAGCTTCTGTTTGTTTACAGGAGAGCCGATCTATACAATGAAGTGATGCCACCTCAAGTTCACAAAGAATTAAACAGTTGTGTTGCCCCTCAGGGCAAACTAACATACCACACTCCCCAAGGTGACACCACACTCCGAGCCCTGTAAGTACATTTTGGTGAAAACTAATGTCACGAATTGTTGGCACCTTGGGACTCACCATACTTCACACCTTCAACATGTATTGAATGTGTAAACTAGCCATCTTGTGAAGATAACATGTATGTGCCTGCATGAAAGATCTCTCACAAGGAAATGCACACCAAAAACATAGACACATTCATTGAAACAGCTGGCACACTTTAAGATGGAACACTGTTAGAAACAAATGGCGTGGACCATATACCATATACATGGTCCAACGGAGGTCTTGATGGCTTGAGACACATTAGTTTGTACAATTGACAACAAAGGAGTCTCAAGCACTCACGACCGCTGTGGGAACATGTATATGGAATCAAGGCACTACATTAATCACTAACACTGGCCTCCTTCAAAAGCTGATTGCTACTTCCAAAAAATTGCAAATGTTGTTTTGTGTGCACTACCTTGTGAGAAAACTATAATGCAGGCACATAAGTGTAACCTACACATTTTGGCATATGAACACATTCAAAACATAAACAACTTTTAACAAGTGTTGGGAGTGCCAAGGTACATTCATCAATGTGAGACAACTTCAAATGTGTCAGTCCGCACAGGGGCATCTATTACCTGACCATACAGTTGCTAGCACATAAGACCCACTGGCTGTCATGTGAAGTGGCCCACATGTCCCAAATCAGGACAATGCTCAAGCTAATGGGCCTGCAATTGTGAATAGCTAAATATTTGCTGCATCGTGGACACACCATGATCCTCATGCAAAATGTCAACACAGAAGTGTGCACAATAAGACAAAACAGCGTTGCACCAGAACTACATATATGTGGCAAAAATGAATTAGGCACAATCATGTCTGGAAACAAATGACATAGGCTGTCAAGCCCCAAATGAAAGCACTGTCCACCATCACAGGGGAAGTGCATGGTGAAACATGGACCAGCCAATTCTCACACACAGGTCACAACTGCCAAGGCCAAATCGGGCAGACCCATTGGACCTCTCCTGCACAACACCCCTATCCCTCAGTCAATGTGATAGATACAGCTCAAGAAGTGAGAACTCTGAATCGGGGTAACAAAAACTCTGCAGCAACATTGTAAAAGGCAACCCAAGCTCACCTTGTGGGGCTGCCAATACATATTAGTCACAAACACCCAACAACAGATTGTTGTGAATAGGCACAAAGGCACTGCCCAGTGTGAGTATGCACAAGCCAAATTTTGTATCCATGTCCAGTGGGAACATGTAGCAGACACAGGATAAATACAAACTATGCCAGGGAACAATGCCACTGAGGCAGACCCATGCTGAACCCACATAGAATGGGCACAGTGTTGGATGACACACATAATTAGGATGTCTGGGTGTCTCAGGGGAGTGTGGTGGGCACACTGATCCGTGGGTCTGGAATGAGCTGACTATAACAGTAAGAACCGTCATGGCACTATGCATATCTTCAAAATAATGTACATCATGTCTGACAACACAACATGGGTCATGCATGCTGCAAGGGTGTGCAGTTGAAACCTCACACTCCTATGTTGAGACTCATCATCAGTGCAAACAAATGTTAAGCCCTAACACAGTGCACAGGTCATGGCACAGGCAAGGTCACAACACATGTCACAGACCACCTTCCCACATGATGCACTAATCAATGTGCAGTATAAATAACGTGCACCCTAGATGAGCATGTGCATATTTGAATGCACACAGACCAGGGGACACATGTGAAGGAGGGGAAGGGATGAAAAAGAGCACCAGCTGATTATGGGGAATTTAAAATACACTGCACATATAACCTGTCTGACCAGACACCCCAACTGTGGGAGTGTTTCCAGGCTTCTGAGCACCTCAAGAAGCAGGTGACACACAACACAACAAACAAACATGTACCTACCCCCTCCTTGCTGCTGTCTCTCCTGCAACTGCCTATCCATGTCGGGAAAGACCACAGCCAGGACCCGGAGCTTGTGGGGAGTGAGGTGACGGCTGCCGCCATGCCGGCGTGGAGCTTCCAGCTTCAGCTGGACCCGGGCGATACGCCGGGTCCAGCACCGGATGTCCTGCCACCTCTTCTGAATTTTGTGCAGCTTCCGGCGATGGCCCCCGCAGTCCGACAGCCCTGACGATCTCCAGCCATATCTCTCCCTTCTCGTAGGCATACCTGTCAGGAAGACAAAGTTAAACAACATCACTACACCTGCTCTATCTCCCAGAGACACACACGTGCACACCATTGGTAATGTGAACAGGGCATAGGATGCTGACAGGACTTGCATCATTGTCCATGTGAATTAGGCCTGTGGACAAACCCCAATGCACTACATGGCATTGAAAGGCAACAGATGGCGTAACAAATGCAACACACACACTGATCATGGCACACATTGGAGAACACATGCAACTGCAGGGTGTGGGACAGCACGTGACAAGCAGTCACATGTCTAACTCCACTTAACAACCCTCAGCAGACCAGACAGACACACCCTGGCACAGATCACTCGCCCGTCACTGACAACAGTGGGAACAACCCTCACTTTGCACATGTGCCACTTCACAAAGAGGTGTAACAGGTGTCGTGCTAACTTTGCAAGTCAATAGAGAAAACAGTGGTCCTAGACCTCAATTTGTATGCTGCAATAGTCAGTACGTAGTCAATAGATCCAGAAATATTTAGAGCATGTAACTATAATTCGCCAGCTCATTGTAATAAATACATTCATAGAAAGAGAAGCAGCAACAGACCGAATTTAATTCTTACCAAGCAATTTATTTCATTGCCTATCAAGGAGTTCTTGTTCGTTATTCACCATATCAATTTATGATGTCAAATAGAAAAATTATCAATGATTCACGTTAGTACACATATTACATTCGTAGGTAAATTTGCCCCAAAGATGGACGTGCAAAGGTAGAAGTGATCAGAAGTGTGATTGGTGCTTCAAGAAAACAGAAAAAGAAATCTGGAAAAGATGTCAAAGAGATAATTATAATCTTAAAGCAAAAGTTAGGATCGGTATTAAAATCACCGTCCAAAACATCCACCTGGCCACAGTAATAATTGAGTATGTAGTCATTCAAATACAAAAATAGGACATAAATTCCTAGTTGGGCACGTCAATTAAAGATCAGCAAAGGTCCAGGTGAGGTCAAGGAGTGGGCGTCGACGTTTCGACTCGTCTAGTGGCCTGACGGGTAAGTTAAACCTTGGCCGTGCGAGTCTTCATCAGGACAAGAAGAAATGGGGGCAATTTCACCAAAGCTTGGTCTCCCCGAGTAAGACAGAACATACAAATTGTATTCGTGGGTGGACTTTCTCACACCGGGAAAGGGTTGAATTTACCTTGAGTCGCGGTCACTGCATTCGGCAAAATTCCATCGCGCGATGGAATTTTGCCGAATGCAGTGACCACGACTTATAGGCGGAATACCTTCTTTTCCACTGACACGGCGGAGCATCTATCAGTGAATTAACTTAGTTAATGGGGATTTCGTGAGCCCCGGGGGACCCGCCCTTTTCAAGGTACACTGTGGTGGACCAACGGCCCCCTTGTCCTAAACCCTGGAGTTCAGCTTGATTTATGTGGAGGCGCCCTGGTGACATTTTCGTTCATATGTCTAGTGTCATCTTTTTGAGCACATGAACTCCTCAAGGTTCAAAGTTCAAAAAGTACTTTATTCGGTAAAAAGACAATAACCATAAAAGTAGCGACATGAAATTTACAATTTTGCACAGGGAAATTAAAAAAGTGTCAAATCTATTACATGTCATTTCATTTCATCACCACCAATTGTTTTCCGTAATTTAAAAACATGTTTAAAAATCTTAACACTACAGCAACAGTTAAAACCGTGTCCATTCTCTGAAATTCTAAAAAGGCTGGACAACATCTGTTTAAATTAATTTCTTTAAGGAATGGGATTATGAGATTCCTACGTGGCATAGTATAAAATTTACAAAAAAATAAAATGTGGATGTCAGATTGGGGCGAGGAATCATCACACGGGCAAGTAGGTAAATTTCGCAACCATGTATTCATTTCTGAGAAGGACAAGAGTCTAAAAACTATGTTTAATCTAAAACGGGTCAAGCGAAATCGGTCATAATTGGACATGGGGAGAGTTAAATATGCTGTACTTTGTTGCCAGTTAATAACAAGATGTGCGAGGTAACTGTCTTTTTATTCATTTCCTCTCGCCTTCTCTTGTCTTCGAGGTATTCCAAGCATAGTTTTTTCAGCAGTTTTCTGGGTATATTTATCATGGTAAGTGGGTCCTCATAGTATTGACGGCAACCAATTTGAGTCATAAAACGTTTAACGTAAACTAGCCAATCAAGTCTACCCACATTTTTCATTTTTAATACGTCCTGCAACATAGCCCGATTCATGACACATTCGTTAGTTGTCCATACCCTATGCCACAAGAGGATGGGTTGTGTTCTAATTATATCCGAAATATGAGGTTGTCCCAGTTCAATATGACAAATGTGAGTCGAAACACTTTGTGGTACCGCTAGGACGTCCCTCATAAATTTATTTTCGGCTATTTGAATTGGTTCTACGTTCGAATACCCCCAAAGACCGGCACCATACAGGGCTACGGATGTACACGTGGCATTATATATAGTCAGGATTTCTCTTATTGGTTTTTTGCCCAGCTTTTTTTATATAAGTCTTTAAGGCCATTATAGTTTTTTGGAACAAAAGAGTTCTGGCCTTTACAGCACTTGTCCAAACCCCAGATTCATGAAACAAAATACCCAGATAAGGAAAGGTAGTAGTATTTTTCAAAGGAACGTTATTTATAAACATTCTTTTCATCTGCTTCCAGATCTTGTGCCACAGTTCATGGAGAAAGTTTTATTACAATTGATTTTTAGATCTAGACTCAACATGAACTTCTCAAATGATGATATGAATTTTCGTAGGGCCAAGGGAGTACGTGCCATTAAGACTGCATCGTCCGCATACAGGAGTGCAGGGATAGATCTCTTACCAACCCTGGGCATATCCCTGCACTCCTGCAGAAGACGATGCTCAAGTCCATTTATATAGAGCAAAAATAGGAAGGGGGCCAGAACACACCCCTGGCGTACTCCGCGTCCCACCTCAAATTTTCTGGTACATTCACCCCCCCTACCATAGCGGACTGAAGCTGTAGCTCCTGAGTATAATTCTCTCAGGAAGCGAATGATAGAATCTTCCATGCCCAGCCCTTTCAGGATTGCCCACAATTTAGCATGTGACACACAGTCGAACGCCGACGAAAGGTCGACAAATGTAAAGTACAGATGTTCACCTTTTACCCTAGTGTACTTTTGTTGAACAATCATTAAGTTTAAGCATTGTTCAACAGTTCCAATGCCCTTCTGGAATCCGTACTGTAGGTCGCTCATTATCTCATTTTCCGCCGCCCAGCTCTGGAGTCTTGCCAGGATAATTCTTCCAAGGATTTTTACGGATGAGTCAAGGAGGGAGATTGGCCTATAACAGGCACAATTTTGTCTATCTCCCTTCTAATATATAGGTACAATAACCGAGGTGAACCAAGACGGATTTAAGCCCCTTGCAAGTGCTGCATTAAAAAGCTGCACCAGCATGGGGCCTCAGATCTCAGTGTTAGCTTTATATAGATCTGCAGGGATCCCATCAGGCCCTGCTGCCTTGCCTCCCTTCGTTGCTTTCACACCCATCATGACTTCATCCAAAGTTATTACCAATTTTTCAATCCCTGCTCCCTTATTGCCCATAGAAAGAGAAAAAGAATCTATAGTGTGGGATTCATCTTGGGACCTATAAAGGTTTGAGAAATGCTCCACTCCTCAAGGTAAATTCAACCCTTTCCCGGTGTGAGAGAGTCCACCCACGGATACAATTTGTACGTTCTGTCTTGCTCGGGGAGACCAAGCTTTGGTGAAATTGCCCCCCATTTCTTCTTGTCCTGATGAAGACTCGCACGGCCGAGGTTTAACTTACCCGTCAGGCCACTAACGTGTCGAAACGTCGACGCCCACTCCTTGACCTCACCTGGACCTTTGCTGATCTTTAATTGACGTGCCCAACTAGGAATTTATGTCCTATTTTTGTATTTGAATGACTACATACTCAATTATTACTGTGGCCAGGTGGATGTTTTGGACGGTGATTTTAATACTGATCCTAACTTTTGCTTAAAGATTGTAATTATCTCTTTGACACCTTTTCCAGATTTCTTTTTCTGTTTTCTTGAAGCACCAATCACACTTCTGATCACTTCTACCTTTGCACGTCCCTCTTTGGGGCAAATTCACCTACAAATGTAATTTGTGTACTAACGTGAATCATTGGTAATTTTTCTATTTGACATCATGAATTGATATGGTGAATAACGAACAAGAACTCCTTGATAGGCAATGAAATAAATTGCTTGGTAAGAACTAAATTCGGTCTGTTGCTGCTTCTCTTTCTATGAATGTATTTATTACAATGAGCTGGCGAATTATAGTTACATGCTCTAAATATTTCTGGATCTATTGACTATGTACTGACTATTGCAGCATACAAATTGAGGTCTAGGACCACTGTTTTCTGTTTCGACTTACACCCAGGTCCATGACCATTTGGGTTACCCCATTTTTGATAATGGTTAACTTTGCAAGTCAGGCACACACCACTGCTTACTAGTCACATCAGATGGCTATAGCTGCTCAAACGCCATGCATCTGTGGTGCAACACTTCACATACACACTCACCCAGATGACAAGGAACATTCACACACTGCAATGTCCATGAGATTAAACACATCATTTGTACAATATCACCACAGGTCCCCACAAGTCATACACAGCTGTGAGTACAGTCAGCTGTCACTCTGGGGGGAACACTGTTACACCTCAGGACATTTTGGAATAAAGCCACCAAGGTCTTGCACGCCTGAATGTGTCACACACTATGCAGTGAATGTCACAGTAAGCACAATGCAAGTGAGGAGTGAACACACATGAACAACATGCTCTGCATGAGAGACACCACCATGTACACCCCAGGGACATTCTCAAGCCCACATTGCATCTCTGTCCCACCAATACACAATGCCTGTTGTGACACTCACACAACAGGTGCACAGTCAAAGGTACTGCAGTCAGCACTCACCTGCTCCCCTGGTCTCCCATACAGCTTGCTGTACTGTGGTAGGAGGGCATCCAGCAGGGCCTGGTTTTCCTCCTCAGTGAATGCTGGTGCCCTCTCCATGGTAAGCAAAATCAGAGTCCAGGAAATGCAGAGACAGCAGCAGTGTGCTCAACTTCAATGTTGTGCAGGCAAGTGCCCTCTCACAGCCACATGCAGCCTTAAATCATTGCTGCTGAGGGGCTTTCAGTCTCAGAAGTACAGTGTGATAGGCCAGATTACTTTGCATCCTACGTTTCATCCAATCACTTTAAACATAAGGCCCTGACACACATTTGCATGGTTTAAAATGTGAGCTTCAGCTCCACAACAATTTTGCAACATTGTATAGTTTTGCCCAACTGACTTTTGCAGGACACCTGTAGCACACACTCATATCTCAGTATCCATGACAACCAGCCTGCATTCTGGGCCTACTACTCATCCCCTAGGTGTCCCCTATGTATTTTTTGGGATCCACACACGTGTACGGTGCGTTTCACATCGCGTATGGCACCTTTTTAATAGTGAGACGCTGCGCACACGCACGAAATGTCGGGGTGCGGTTCGCTCGCGTATGGCACGATTACAATTGTGAAAAGAGGCGCACACACGCACGTAATGTCGGGGTACGGTTCGCTCGCGTATGGCACGATTACAATTGTGAAACGAGGCCCACACGCACGTAATGTCGGGGTACGGTTCGCTTGCGTATGGCACGATTACAATTGTGAAATGAGGCGAACACGCACGTAATGTCGGGGTCCGGTTCGCTCGCGAATGGCACGATTACAATTGTGAAACGAGGAGCACGCACGTAATGTCGGGGTACGGTTCGCTCGCGTATGGCACGATTACAATTGTGAAACGAGGCGCACACACGCACGTTATGTCGGGGTACGGTTCATTTCACACACTAGTGAATGCAGGGGTACGGTGCGTCTTACACGGTGCGTTTCACACGCTGTAGTGAATGCAGGGGTACGTTGCGTTTTACACGGTGCATTTCACACGCTGTAGTGAAGGCAGGGGTACGGTGCGTCTTACACGGTGCGTTTAACACGCTGATGTCAAAGCAGGGGGACGGTACGTTGCACACGCTCACGTATGGCACCATTACAATAGTGTTACGAGGCACACACATGGCAGGGATGTAGGGGTACGGTTAAAACAAGGATGTCTATCAAGTTTCTGTCATTGCATACTTACAGGAGCAGGCCCTAGGTGTGGCAGGCAGTGATATAGCACAGGGCATCTGATCTTGTTGCACAATCGATGTGTGATGACCTGTTGACCCATGTCATGTGTGATAGTGCACTATGTGGTACACATCACCTTTACACTTGTCCCATATGTATCATCATGCACATGTTGTCATGCACATCAACACTGGGATGGCACAGTCATTCCCTATGGGCACCTGTCTCATTATGCCAGTGACCGGGGCACTTGCTCACTTCACAATTTGACGCTCAGCATGACCCTATGTGACAATGTCATGTGTGTGTCATGTTAAAGATTGAGCTTGCTGTTTGTGTTCTGTTAACTGCATCTGCTGTTGGTGCATGTATAATGGGTATGTGTTGTGATTGAAATGGTTTAACATGTACGCACACCATGCCACATGTGCATTTCCACGGTTTTTGTGTCTGATGGCATCATACATCATTTATCCCTAGGCATACATGTCTGCATCGTGACAACGGCTGTGATGTTGTGTTGTCAGATGCACAGCTTATTAGCAATTTGTCTGATATGTACAATAGATATACCATGTGACCTGGGTGTGTGCCTTGCAGCCAGCTGTCTTGATGGGATGACAACCTTCTAATGCAGGTCTGGTGACGTGTGTCACTCCAGTGATATCTCGGGTTGTTCATACAGACCAGCCTAGCAGCTCTTTTGTGTGCATGTAATGTTCATTTCTCAAAAGACCGGTGTATCTGGGTTTTCGTTGGATGCCAGCAAGCTGGCATATGTATCCTGGATGTATTACAGTCGCCAGTCCCCATAGTGACTTCATGTGTAGTAGCAGTGTTGCATGTGCTATGTACATTGGTATTGTAGTTGGCTGACAGTTGTTCTCCATTCTTCCCAAATATGTCCTGCAGGGCACCGCCTCTACCAAGGCCTTTTCCAGACTTAGAGACCATGAGGGAACGTGATTGCATCCGAGGTTACAGATTCACTCGAGAGTTGATGACTTGACGGACAGGCTGGAACCACATCTCCAACCGCGACACAGGTATCTGACTGCGCTGACACCAAAGCTGAAGGTGATGGCAGCCCTACATTTTTTTGCAACAGGTACGTTTCAATTTAACATTGCTGATGTGGGGGGTATGTCACAAACCATGTTCAGCCGTGTACTACGTGATGTTTTAGCTGTGATGTTGGAGCACATTGATGAATTCATCAAATTTCCTACTCCTGAAGAGTAGACAGATGTAAAGGGTTATTTATATGCCCTGGGAGGGATGCCACATGTCATTGGGTCCATTGATGGAACACATGTGGCTTTGGTGCCAACACAGGCTCAGGAGCAAGCCTACCGCAACAGGAAACATTACTACTCAAATGCCCTGGTGGTGTGTCTTGCTAACATGCTGATTTCACATGTTTGTGCACGTTTTCCAGGATCGTGCCATGATGCATTCATCATGAGGCATAGCAGGGTACCACAGATGATGCTGCAGCTGCGCAACGATCGGGCATCTCTTGTTGGTGAGTAAACTCTGTTCTCTATGTCTTGTTTGTTTTTGCTCTGACGGCATCTCATTACACACTTATTTACATGATGTATATTTGTAGGAGATGCAGGATATCCCAACATGCCGTGGCTCATGACAACGCTCCGCAACCCAAGAACAGCTGCAGACCAGCAGTACAATAATGCACAAGGACAGACCAGGCGAGTGATAGAGCGGACGTTTGGACTCCTGAAGAGCTGATTCCGGTGCCTTGATAAGACTGGCGGATCCCTCCTATACGCCTCGGTCAAGGTGTGTCACATCTTCATCGTGTGCTGCATGCTGCACAACATGGCAGTTGAGAAGGCCGAGCCACTCATCCTGGATCCTGAGGAGCTGGAACATCCACCCGTTGAGGAAGAAGGGCTTGGCCAT
Organism: Lissotriton helveticus; assembly: GCF_964261635.1. NCBI lineage: Eukaryota > Metazoa > Chordata > Amphibia > Caudata > Salamandridae > Lissotriton > Lissotriton helveticus. The sequence continues at coordinate 18,354,483 of NC_136068.1, read as the reverse complement.
GATGAAAGTGATGAGGAGGAGGAGGATGATATCCGGAGTCATCTCATACGCAACTTCTCTTAATGGTGAGTCACTGGGAATTAGTGTGCAAGCTTGTGTCATAGAGTGGCATGTGTTGCATACTGTGTGTCAATCTGACTGTATGCGAAGTCACTTTGATGTTTGTTGTGATGTGTCACACAAGTGATGATGTCATGCCACACACATATGCGCAATGAGTGATCTTGGAATGTAGATGTGTACTACATTGTTAGTGTTTTTTACATGACCATGTCTGTAGGGAAATATTTTGAACGTGACCATTTGTGTGCCTGTCATTCCCAGGTTGCTCTGCCTGTTGTCTGTTGATGTCACCTTCGTCCTCCTGCTATTCCTCATGATGATTTCAACATGTGCCGATTAGCGTTCCATGCACGGACATGTGGAAATGTCAGTTCGGGTAAGAAATCCAAACAGGCTGCTTTGGGTTGTTATGGTTTGGGAATGTGTGTGAACTGTTTCTGTGCATGTTGTAGAACCATACATACATGTCTCATTACCATGGACCAAATTGCATGTTGCGCCACTCCCATGACAGGTCAGTCACCCTTCTTGACAGTCATCTGTTGTGGAGTTTTGAGTCTGGTGAATGCATCAATGTGTGTAAACCTAGACCCTGACACATTTCGGATAACACCGGTTGACATTGTGTGGGACATCACAACGACAGGCTCTGTGTGGAATTGCAGCCTCACTGTGTGCAGCAGGATGTGTCAGGCTCATCCCCTTAATCTTGTGGGCCAGTACAGTTTGATTTCCAAACAACCATGTTGTGAAGGTGTGGGCCAGTGTATGTCCCACATGTTCAGTCAACTGTCCTGTGAGTCTGTTTGTATTGATGCATTGCCCCTTGTGTCAGTATGTCATGTCACTGTCACGTCGCTACATCAGTGCCGGTGGAGAACACTGCTTTGCAATCCTTCTCTGTAAGTTGAGCTTAACTTTCTATTCCCATGATGCCAGGAATGTTGCGCTGATGACGTCCCAACGTTGTGCTGTGGCAAATGTAAACACTTCCGTGACACCAGTCGAGTGACGTTAATCCCAGGATTCTCTTGTGCGGTGTTGCATATCCTGGTCACGGTAGGGGTGGTTTAGTGGATTTGTTCCTCATTACTCTCTGCTGAGTTTGGTCCCACCTGCTTGTCATGTTTGGCATTGTAAGGCACAGTTTGAATAGCCAATGACTGGCTCTTGCGGGGCTTCCTTGTGTTCAGATATTTCCATTCCTCGTTGGATGAGCTTGTTACGGCTCTTGTGTGTGATGTGTAATTTACCTTCATGACCCTCACGGATTCCCAGGGCTAACTCCGTTTTGTTGGCTTTGTGTGAGTAGCACTGCTACACATTTAATTAAATGTAATTTGGAGCCTCATTCATACACTGTGACTTAGTTGATGACCACATGGATCTAATTACATTGAAGCAGCCTGGTGTGCCTTACACACCCTTCATTTAGGTGACAAACTCTGCTACCTTTTATGTGTCCGTGTTCAATCCTCAGATGTAGTATCATTTCAAAATGTGTGATCCCAAATAGGATACAGTGGCTGTGGTTAAACTTCACAGGTGTAACTGTTACAGTGTAGGTCTTGAGGTATTTGCTGATTCAGTGACAAGAAGTGTTGAATCCTTATGCTTGTTTACCTTTGTTTCAGATCTCCCTCCCTGCTGTTCCCATCCTGTCCTTCCCTCGCCTGATCACCCTTTTGAGTCTGTCATTTATACTCAGACCAAGGGGCTATCTGGAGATGGACCCCTGTCATCATCGTACGACTCTGAGGATCAAAGGTACCAACAGTCCCTGGCAGTCGTGTGGAGATTGTTTCACCAGAATTACAGGTAACATCATTGCATGACTGTTATTTTCTTCAGAGCAATGCCACTGGCCATGTACATTGGCTAAAGCAGCATGGCCTCAAAACAAACTTGATCCATTTGTGTAGAAAATGGGTTCCCAACAGTAAATTGTGCCTCATTACTTTCACCGCAGATCTCTTGCCAGTCTGCATGTGTCATCTATGGCATATTTTACAATGATTGTGCATATGTGGTTATGTGTACTGTGGCAACATGCATGCTGTTTGCAATGGCTAATGGTCCATATTGTGAATGACGTACATGGTTGTCGCTGCTAACCACCCTTACTAACATAGCAGCCTCCCATAACAAAGTGATAGTCCTAGGGGACTTCAATTTGTGGCTGAATGGCTCCTTGGACGCGGGGCTGCTCAACCTTCTCCACTCTTGTGAAAGTATCGGCCTCCACCAGCATGTCATGGAAGCCACTCACAAGGATGGACACCGACTTGACCTTATTTTTTCGGTCCCCCAGTTAGTGTACTTGTGAGAAATTCTGCCCATGGATTGGACTGATCATTTCTTACTCAAATGTTATGTTAATAGCAGTGGGGTCCGAACCCAGGCACAAGGTTTTACTACTGAATTCTCTTCCAGGGGATACTCATCAATAGTCATAAGCACTAAATAGTCCCGCCCACGTGCGGGACCCCGGAGCAATAGCCAATAATATGCATATATCTACATATATATATAAATACATATAAATACACATAAAATAACCATATATATATAGATAATATGCATATACATATACATATGCAGCCCAATATACACCATACTAGGCTTAAACACTGCCATTATTGCCTGTAAAATCTTTACATTTGCTAAATAAAGGCATATAAATTACATTATATGGCAATGCAAAGAAGAAAACACTGCCCTGGTTTTCTTTGAAACACACAACCTTTATTTTCAAAGGTAAAAACAGGCCGGATCATAGAGGCAGCTTTAGCCTAGATAGGCTGCATAGTAACAACAGAAAAATCTGGCGCCGTGCCTTTAAGACCTCTGTGAGCCTCCAGGCTCCCATCATGCACCACAGGTGACAGTTAGGTTAGTTCTTCTTTCCGGCTCCTTCTGTGAGGATCCTGGAGCATTGAGCTCGCCAGTTGGTGATATTTTTTCACTTTCTTCTGGTATTTCTCTAATTTTTTCGTCTTTACTCGCTGTCTTTAGTCATTATCTGACTAATCCAACAATTTTTTTGCTGCTTTTTGGCTATTTTTCCAGTCATAATGCCGGCCTTATTTGTTAAGTGTCCGGCCTGTGGTAAAAAAATGGCCAAGACAGACCCACATTCGGTCTGTGTAGCTTGTCTACCATCTTCTCACAAGCCAGAACTCTGCTACCACTGCAGCAAGTTGTCAAATAGGACTTTGAGAGAGAGAGAGAAGAGCAGGCTTCAGACCCTTCATGACAGAGAAGAAACTGTGAGTGGAAGAGAAGAATTTCATTCCAGGAAGCCTTCTTCTCAGCACAAAGAGCGCAAGGACAGAGGGGAGAAGAGAAAACATCGGTCTCCTTCAACTTCGAGGGACAGATCTTCTTCTAAGGTACCTGTGTGCTCAAAATCAGCATCGAAATTACCGTTGCGGTGTCCGTCGATGTCGAAACATCCCTCGCCGTCGAAGAAGAATTCGCCGTCGAAGCAAGGTGAGAAGCGACATGAGCGTAGGCGGTCCAGGTCTGGCTCCCCTACGACTGTGAGAGGGCGGGACTCGACATCGTCGACGGTCACCGCCGAGAGGCTCGAAACATCAGTCAAGATCGCCGTCGAGAGGTGCCATGACGTCGACGTCGAACCGGGCAGTAGAGGTTTCGACGTCGAAGAGCCCAAGTCATGTGGCGTCGAGGCACACGACGCCGAGAAAATCATCGCCGTCGAGGCACATGACGTCGACGCTGAAGAGACCATCGTCGTCGAGGAGGTCGCCGCCGAGGAGGTCGCCGCCGAGGAAGTCGCCGCCGAGGAAGTCGACCCAGAGGAAGTCGACGCCGAGGAAGTCGCTGTCGAGGGAAAAGTCGAGGAGGCTGTCGTCGACGTCTCCTGCGGCTAAGAGGCCTAGAACGGTGTCCAAAGACCGGTCTAAGGTTTCTATTGTGTCTTCTGGCAGTTCCTCTTCCTCCCCTGGGCTGCGAATTGTGCAAATCTCTCCAGAGCCCTCAGGAGCACCTTCACCTACAGGGGCTAATATCTCGCCACGATGGCTGGGGGAGATCAGAGACTGGAAGTGACAAGAATTATCATCAAGGCCTTTACTTCCTCTGGTTCCAGGTCTGTTGGAGCCTGCGGAGCACAAGTTCTTAACTCCTGCATCTTTGGGAGCGGTTCCTTCGCGGATCGCAAAGAAGTATAAGGCTCCGGACAATGATCCTTTATTTCTGAGGTCTGAGCCACAACCTGATTCGGTCATCGTCTCAGCGGCACGTAAGAATCAGACAGGAGCGACGTCATCCTCTGTGCCTCCTGATAAAGACGGTACAAAAGGGGGTGGTGATGGACGGAGCATCTGAACCAATCAAACACTCACGCCCAGTCAAAAGATTTTGGTTTAATCCATCAGGGAAGGCATGGCTTGGCAGTTCGGGCTGGACTGTTCCCATGAGGCACAGGGTCAGACTGATTTGCATATAGCCATGTCTGAACTGGGGTGGCAGAGTGGTCTAAAGAACGGTGATGGGTCAAACCCAGATCTTTTGACTGGGTGTGAGTGTTTGATTGGTTCAGATGCTCTGTCCATCACCACCCCCTTTTGTACCGATTTTGGCCGCCATAAGTGTGGCAGGGTATGCTCAGACGTGAGTCCCTTGCTCCCTTTGCCACTGGATTCAAGCAAGCCGGGCTGAAGACGGCTGTAATGCCAGAAACCGGTCCTGGGAAGCTTGTTTCCGGTCCAGGGAAGGCATGGCTTGGCAGTTCGGGCTGGACTGTTCCCATGCGGCACAGGGTCAGACTGATTTGCATATAGCCATGTCTGAACTGGGGTGGCAGAGTGGGCTAAAGAACGGTGATGAGTCAAACCCAGATCTTTTGACTGGGCGTGAGTGTTTGATTGGTTCAGATGCTCTGTCCATCACCACCCCCTTTTGTACCGCTTTTGGCCGCCATAAATGTGGCAGGGTATTCTCAGACATGAGTCCCTTGCTCACTTTGCCACTGGATTCAAGAAAGCCGGGCTGAAGACGGCTGTAATGCCAGAAACCGGTCCTCGGAAGCTTGTTTCCGGTCCAGGGAAGGCATGGCTTGGCAGTTCGGGCTGGACTGTTCCCATGAGGCAGAGGGTCAGACTGATTTGCATATAGCCATGTCTGAACTGGGGTGGCAGTGGGCTAAAGAACGGTGATGGGTCAAACCCAGATCTTTTGACTGGGTGTGAGTGTTTGATTGGTTCAGATGCTACGTCCATCACCACCCTCTTTTGTACCGCTTTTGGCCGCCATAAGTGTGGCAGGGTATGCTCAGACATGAGTCCCTTGCTCACTTTGCCACTGGATTCAAGCAAGCTGGGCTGAAGACGGCTGTAATGCCAGAAACCGGTCCTCGGAAGCTTGTTTCCGGTCCAGGGAAGGCATGGCTTGGCAGTTCGGGCTGGACTGTTCCCATGAGGCACAGGGTCAGAATGATTTGCATATAGCCATGTCTGAACTGGGGTGGCAGAGTGGGCTAAAGAACGGTGATGGGTCAAACTCAGATCTTTTGACTGGGTGCGAGTGTTTGATTGGTTCAGATGCTCCGCACATCACCACCCCCTTTTGTACCGCTTTTGGCCGCCATAAGTGTGGCAGGATATGCTCAGACGTGAGTCCCTTGCTCACTTTGCCACTGGATTCAAGCATGCCGGGCTGAAGACGGCTGTAATGCCAGAAACCGGTCCTCGGAAGCTTGTTTCCGGTCCAGGGAAGGCATGGCTTGGCAGTTCGGGCTGGACTGTTCCCATGAGGGACAGGGTCAGACTGATTTGCATATAGCCATGTCTGAACTGGGGTGGCAGAGTGGGCTAAAGAACGGTGATGGGTCAAACCCAGATCTTTTGACTGGGTGTTAGTGTTTGATTGGTTCAGATGCTCTGTCCATCACCACCCCCTTTTGTACCGCTCCTGATAAAGACAGCAAAGCTATGGACTCAGTAGGGAAGAGAATGTGTGCCACCTCTGCTTCCTACATGAAGGTCGCCAGCGCCTCCGCTTTACTAGGTCGCTATGACCGCGCACTATGGGATTCCATGTCTCGGTTTGCAGAAAAACTCCCCAATGAAGACGAGCATGATTTTCTTGAAATCCTTCATGAAGGTGGGCTAGTGGCTAACCAGGTGATTAGCGCAGCTGCTGATGCTTCCGACCTGTCTACACAGGCTCTCAGCTTGGCTAAGGCTTACGGGTCTTAAGCCTGAAGCGCAACACCGAATACTTCATCTGCCATTTAATGGAAAATCGCTCTTTGGCTCTCATGCTGACGATGAGATGTCAAGAAGGAAGACTGAGCTTGATACTGTGAGAGCTGTTGGTCTCGAAAAGAGAAAGGACTTTAAGAAAAACTACCATCCTTACGATCGGAGACAGAACCAACAGAGGGTTCAAACCCCTCAATGGTCGTCACAGCAGAATCAGGGAAGATCTCAGTTCTCCCAGCATCGTCCTGGTAGAGGAAGGGGTGTGATTTCCAGACAATCTGCACCTGGAAACAAGCAGCAGCAACAAAAACAGTGAGTTTTTGCTTCCCCTGAGCCAGTTACCCACTCCGGTGGGGGGGAAGTGTTCGTTTTTGCCTGGAAGAGTGGAAAAACATCACAATCGACAAATGGGTGCTGAATATTGTACAAAATGGATATACAATCAGGTTCAAGTCTCCTCCACCTTCCATTCCTCCTCAAAAGACTGCGATCCATCGACTTCATCTTTTGAAACAGGAGGTGTCTTTATTAATCCTAAAGAAGGCCATCGAGGAGGTCCCGAAGACACAGCGACGACAAGGCATTTACTCCCGATATTTTCTAGTTCCAAAGAAAGGTCCAAACAAGGAGTTCAGGCCCATACTAGATCTCAGGCGCCTCAATCAATTCAATCGGCAAGAAGAAGTCGTTTAATAGATTTAAGAATTATAAGGAAATTGAGGGAGAGAACATGGCGGTGACGGCTGAGCTGCCGTGGTGATCCGTGAAGTGGGCTCCTGCTTGCTTCTATCCGGTGATCTGACCTGATCCCGACCCGGCTAAAAATGAATATGTTTGTAGCCCTTACTTCGGAGCTTACTATCCGCTCCTAATAGGCAATTGATTTTGGAAATCAGCAACGTTTGGTGTCTTTGTACCTCCCCCGGCAGGGGAGTCTTTTCACCTTTTCTATGCCTTGTTGCAGCGGCCGCGTTACCGCGGCGGTTTTCAGCGTCTCTGCTTCTGATACCGGTGATAGAGAGGAGGCGCCGTACGCTATACAGAGGCACGAGATTTTCCCAGTGGTCCTGCGACAGTGGTCTTCAGCCGCCCTGGAGCTGAGGAGGGGCAGGAAAGCACGCAATCTGGTGCGTGTGTCGTGCGGTGTTTCCACGCGGAGCTGTGGGGAATTGGTGTCCTCTGTGAAAGTGGCTGACGAGGTGGTTGAAGGGTGTTCCAGGAGCGGTAACGGGAGTACTCGAGTGGTGATCAGCCCAGAATTAAATTCCACCCCCAGATTAAAACTAGATCTCAGGGGCAAAGTGGTCGAAAAAGGGGGAAAACGCTGGTTAAGACTTTATGTAGGGCAGCCCCCCCAACGGAAAAGGGATCCTATTCTTTTTTAACAACAGAGGTGAAAACTAATTGTACACATTTGAACAGTGTTAAAACAAAGGCTAAAACAAGGGCGAATGCCAAGAGCGCTAACATTGCAGAAGCAAGCTCTAAAATTACGGCATCTTTGCTTTCTTATTTTAAGGCTTTGCCGCAAGTGTTGCACCTCTCAAAGAATCAGGAAATGGCTGCCTTTAATGATGCCGCAGATGTAGGTTTATCACCGGCAATGGCTCCTGGCACTGCTTCTAACCCCTTCCCTCTACCTACCTTGAGCTTGTCCTCGGTACCAGCCATGGTCCCGGGTTTGAGTCCGAGTATTCCCTCAACCTCTATGCATGAAGGATTGGCACTTACAGCATCCCAAGCTGACGTTTCTGCTGATATTCTAGACTCTTTAGGAAACGTGATTGTCTCTTTAGCAGTAAGCAGCTCACCATTAGCATTGGTTGAAGAGAGGCAGCTCATGGACAGTTCTGGAAGTCCGGTGGGTGGTACAAGTTTAGATAGGGGAGAGCAGGTACCCTCTGCTGCTGCTCTTGTTGATTCTACTGAGGGGTTAGTAACTGGGGCAAGAGACGAATAACCTATAGAGAACAAAGGTGAAAAAGAGCTCTCACCCCTGGTTACTATACAGCAACAAAGCAATATACTTGTTCCTGCTAGTTTGACTCCAGCGGACGCTGCAGCTGGCATCTCAGCAGCATCGTTGATGGCTATGTTTTCCACACTCTCCCAGGAGATAAAGAGCGGTTTGGAGGAGTCCTCAGCTAATCAAACAGAGATGAGGAGCTATTATGAGTCCCTAGGTACCTAACTTGATGGCCTGGCGTCAAGAACAGGTGTACTGGAAGAGAACATGGGAGTGTTGTCACTCCATGTAGACAAAGTTGAGGAGGACATAGTGAAGGTAAAGAGAGAAGATCAAACCCTTCAGGACAGGATGGAGGTGCTGGAAATTAACGCCAGACGTAATAACATTTGAGTCCTTAATGTGCCTGAAGGATCTGAAGGTTCAGAAATTAAACAGTTCGTGGTTCAGCTTCTGAAAGCCTCACTAAGCCTGGGCTGTTCAGTGGAGGAGCTCGCCACTGACATCCAAAGGGTACATAGAGAACCTTTTAAACGTAACCCACAAAGGCCTAAACCGCGTAAGATCCTGATTAATTTTCACACATATGCCCTCAAGGAACACATTCTCAATCAAGCCCTTAAACAGAAATCCTTATCAGGGAAGGGGTTCTCTTTTCAAATAGGATCAGACCTGGCTAGGGTCACACTTGAGAGACAGTGGGAATTGGGTAGGCGCTTAGACGCTTTCAGGAAGGTAGGCGCTACAGCTAAGATAACATTTCCTGCTGCGTTAAAAGTAATGCACAATAATAAAATGTACAACATCAGGACAGTGCAGGCAGCAGATGAGCTTTTGTTGGAGCTGGGCAACAGGGCTTCTTCAGTGTAGGGGGAGGTTGTGTTTCATGGAGATTGGAGTAAATTCAAGTTGAGTTATCTTCCCCCTTTGTTTAAGACATTTAGATAAACGATAGACGCTTGGAAAAAAAAGCACATATACACACAAAGGGAAACTAAAATATAAAAAAATTATATTTTTTCATATCAAGTTGCACATAAATCGGGTTACATTGGTCTTTAAACTCAAGAGTCCGGTACTAGGGTTAGGTTAGGACCAGATGGGCTAGCCGGGGCCCGTAGGGGGGTGCCATCTACTGGATTTGATCCGGTTAGATACATCTAGGGTTCTCCACGGGAGGGAGGGAGGTAATGGGTGGGGAGGATGGGGTGGGGGGGGCTAAAAGCAAAAAAAATCCTCATCTGTCATTCTAATACGTTTTTTTATCATGAAGTTCAGTGGTTGCTTCACGATTCGCAGCTGAGTTTGTCCTGGGTAGAATGGTTAGAATGGTATAACGGCATTCCTGGGTTTCAGTATCATTATCTGGTAAGAACTTGGCTGGTCCCTTTTTTTTTCTATGGGTATGGCTAATCTAAAGATATTTTCCTGGAACATAAATGGCCTGCGGACTAAACCCAGGGCAGAAAATTGTTTCAGCATCTTCGAGATATAGAGGCGCAGGTCATTCTGCTCCAGGAAACCCACTTGACTCAATCTGAGTTAGATGTACTGGTGAAGGAAAATAGGTGGATTGACTTTGCGGTCTCCACCTCCCAATCCACGAATACTAGGGGAGTGTCCTTGATCCATAAAAAACAACTAAAGGCTAGATTGATAACTTTCATGGCGGACCCAGGTGGCAGATGGGTCATTGCCTGATTAAACATCTTGGGGGCTCAATTTACACTTGTTGGGTATTATGGCCCGAACCAAGACGATCCCTCAGTATTAGAGACCATTTTCTTTCATCTTTTATCTTTTCCCGACCCAGTAATATTCGCGGGAGATTTCAATATTGTACTTGATCCAATTCTAGACAAGTCGCAAAATAACTGTTCCCGTATCCCTTCAAAATCCAGGACTTTTTTGCTTAACTCGATGAACCAGTTTGGATACGTGGATATTTGGAGGGAAAGGTCTGGGACTCAGCAGGGGGTTTCTTTTAGAAACTACAAATACCACCATCAATCTCGGATTGATTTCGTATTGATTAGTCATAGTTTAGTTGCTGGTGTTAAGAATATTCATTATCTGCCCATACATTTATCTGATCATGCGGCTGTAGTATTGGAGCTTTTGGTGGCTTTTAATGCTTCATCTAGGAGCTGGACATTTGACCGTTCGCTGCTTTCCCACCCCGATGACGTCCTATCTCTTAAAACCGAGGTCCAGCATTTTCTTAATGAGAATGTTGGGTCAGCTGATAATGGTATTGTCTGGGATTCCCTAAAGGCATTTTTACGAGGCCTTATCACCGCCAAGATGTCTTATAGAAGGAAGGAATATAGGGAGGCGGTCGCTTCAGTTGAAGCAAATATAGCTAAAGTCCAACAAGACATTGATACCAACTGGGCTTCCTCTGCAACTTTCTTGTCAGGCCTACAGGATAAGCTCCTCTCCCTAAAGGGACAATTAACTTCAATCTTAAATCAGCGTATTCAAGAAAGTTGGGATGCTAGCAAGATCTCCCATTTTGAGTACGGTGAGGGCGCAGGGAAGTTATTGGCCTGGAAATCCAAAACCAATCAAATTCGTAATAACATAGACTTGATCATGGTTAACAACGTTCCACGGTCATCAGACCTGGATATAAGACAGGCTTTTAGAGAATTTTTTCAGGAAATATATCACGAAGATAAAAGTGCTGAACCTGATCAAATCAGGGAATGGCTGAATCAAATAGCCCTGCCGGCCTTATCAAGAGAACAGAGCGAGTTATTGGATAGTATAATTTCAGAGGGAGAAGATGGGAAAGCCGTTCAAAATGCAAAAAAGGGAAAGGCGGCAGGACCGGACGATCTACCAGCCGAAATTTATAGAGTATTAGAGCAAGAACTAGCCCTCTTTTTGACAATTTTATTTAACCAAATTTTACAGGACAGCATTCGCCCTCCACCATCTTGGGATAACGCTTCTATAACTTTAATTCTAAAGCCCGGAAAGTCACCTATTGCATGTGGGTCGTATAGACCCATATCAATATTAAATGTGGATTATAAAATTTTTACCGCAATACTGGCTAAAAGACTTGCAACGGTGGCTCCTGAAATCCTTCACTCAGATCAGAAGGGGTTCGTGAACGGACGACAGTTATATGGGTTAACTTATGATTTAATAGGGGCAATAGATATGGCCTCTCTGGAGTCCCTCCCCTTAGCAGTCCTCACATTGGACGCAACCAAGGCCTTCGACAGGGTGAACTGGGTTTACCTGTCGGAGTCCTTGGCAAAGTTCAACGTGGGCAGAAAAACACGGCGGGCAATTGATCTTTTATATCAGAACCCCAGTGCCTGTATTTTGGTAAATGGCATTCTATCTGACCCTCTGAACATCTCGAGAGGTACAAGGCAGGGCTGCCCTCTCTCCCCACTCCTGTTCGATCTATACATTGAACCATTTGCCCAGTGCTTAAGAGAGAATGTTAACATCAGACTGTTCATGTATAAGGGGTGGGAGAGAAAGGTGGCCCTATACGCCGATGATATTCTGGTGTATATATGAGAGGTACACACCGCACTTCCTGCAGTATTAAAGATGGCCTCTGAGTTTGGTGAAATCTCTGGGTACGAGATCAACCCTGATAAGACGGAGATGTTGATATGGAACGTAGATCAGATTCCAGCAGATATCACAGTACGTCCTGGAAATAAGATGAGATATCTGGGCATTAACATCATTAAGGATATCAATCAGATCGGCAAGATAAATTTCGAAACTGTAGCTAAGGAATGCCGTAAATTATTACTGTCATGGGCACAACTCCCTCTATCATTTTTAGGAAGGGTTAATTTAATTAAAATGTCTATTTTGCCTAAAATTTATTTTCTTTGTAACACAATTCCGTTATATTTTGATCCCTCGTTAATAAATAAACTACAATCTGATATTAATTCCTTTATTTGGAGTAAGCGCCTCTCGTGGATCTCCTGGAAAAAGTTGAGGAGGCGTAGAGAAAAGGGTGGAATCGCGGCCCCAGACTTTCAGACATATGCATGGGCATTCCAACTATCTCATGTCAGAGTGCTTTTTAAAAATCCATCTGAGTATGGGGCTGGTTCTTTGTATTCCACCCTTCTTACAGGAGAAGGTGTTAGCCAATCAGGGTTTCTGTTCAAGTTTGGGGACCCCAAGTTTTTAAAATAAATTAAGCTGAAGATTCTGCAAGGAATGGCCAAAATGTGGGCACAGATAACTAAAACCATTAAGGTAGGGTACTACAATAGTAGGACTCTGCTTTGGGATCTCCCTGAGAGTCCGGTTTGGTTGAGTGACAGTCTAGCGATCCCAATTAAGGAAGCTGGGTTGGCTGTTTGGGGTGATTTGTTCATAGAAGGGGAGCTGCTCCCGTGGGAGTGTCTTAGAAACACCATTGGCCCCAACTTTGCTAGATTCAAGTATATGCAAATAGCTAGTTGGTCCCACGCATATGTCTCTCGGACAACTCGTGGAAATAAATTCCCCCTAGGTGGCCACAGCCAATTAATATCATCCTTAGTCGATAAATCTCCTGCTAAAAAGGAAATTTCATCCTGGTATAACCTGATTATGGAAGAAAGGCTTTCTCACTACCAGAAGAGCTTTGGTCATCTACCATAATGGGTTGTAATCTGCAAGAGCTCTGGAGCCTATCCTGTGGAATGTTGTGGGATGTAGTAAAACCATCTTGGCTCCGTAGAAATCACATCTTCACCATCCATAGGGCCTATTACTCTCCCCTAAGGCTTTCGAAATTTACCCAGGGGAGCCCGGTAACATGCCCTAAATGCGGTTTGGTAGCTGCTTCACACTGTCACATGTTTTTTGAGTGCCCCATTTTGCCAACTTTTTGGGAGGACATAAAAAGAACTTTGTCGTTATCTTTGAACTTGAATATAGTCCTCGATCTCCCACTGGTTATCTTTGGTATTTTGGATGGTCTCCAAAGCTCAGAGAAGAAGCTAGTTTTTTACTCTATCTTGCTTGCCAGGAGGGAGATATGAAAATGGAAAGACTTTATGTCCCCTACAATCGAAGATTGGTACACCTCTATATTAACGATCTCCAGATTAGACCTGGGTAGGTCTGGTAATTCAAACAAAAAGGCGTTTTGGCATCTATTAAATTGGGCGCACTGAGTGTCCGGTTTTTTTTTGGTTTTTTTTCCCGGGTCCAATGATTAAGTCACTTAGAACTAACCCAGGGCCTGATATCATTGTGGAATTATCCACTCCTTTCTTGATTGGTTTTTGTTTGGTGAATTAGAGTTGGTTGAGAAGGAGGAGCTGAGGGTTAAGTAACAAGGGTCAAGTTGAGCCCTACCAGCTATTCATTAGCTGAGGCAGCATCCCGCTTGTTTACCACTCGACTTCATCATGGAAACAAAACCATTGTGGCAAATAAGGACAAAAAAAAAAAAACAAGAAAAGTTCAGAATGCTGGCGTTACATCCAATAATTCCACCTCTGCATCAAAGGGACAGGATGTGCTCCATAGATCTTCAAGATGCTTATTTTCACATCCCCATCGCCCCAAAGCATCGGAAGTTTCTAAGGTTTTGCATACAAACCAGCCATTACCAGTTCACAAGTCTTGCCCTTCGGGCTAAAGTCAGCTCCTCGCACCTTCTCAAAGTGCATGGCAGTCATAGCGGCTTTCCTAAGGAAGAGACATATTTTCGTCTATCCCTATCTAGACGATTGGCTGCTAAAGAGTGCTTCTCCGATTCTGCTTCAGCAACATCTCACGTTCTGTATACATCAGCTGCGGAGGCTTGGCCTGCACGTAAACTTCAAAAAGTCTATCCTCAATCCCACGCAGAGGATACACTACCTGGGCGCACTTCTGGATTCAAAGGACACAAAAGCGTATCCTTCGGAGGAGAGACTATCCTCCATTCTCCTCAAGTGTCAAACCTTACTAAAGATTCCTCGACCAACGGCCAGACAGATCTCGTCTCTGCTAGGGTCCATGGCGTCTTGCATCTTCCTCGTTCCGAACGCCAGGCTGCACATGAGACCTCTGCAGCAGTCTCTGGAGGATCAATGGTCCCAGTTTTCAAACCGTTGGGAGGACAAACTGTCACTACCTCTGTCAGTGTGGATCTCCATTCGATGGTGGATGCAGCGGAGTCATCTGGGAGTGCCTTTTCAAGAGGACATGTCCAGACGATCGCTGGTGACAGATGCGTCCCTTCAGGGATGGGGCGCCCATCTGGGGTCCCTTCAAGTTCAAGGAGTGCGGTCAGAGAAAGAAAGACTGTATCATATAAACATGTTGGAACTCAGAGCTGTCCATCTAGCTCTCAAGGCTTTCTTTCCCGCGATCAAGACATCCTCTCTACTTGTTCAGACGGACAACACAACAACGATGTACTATCTGAACAAGCAGGGCGGAACGAGATCCAGACCTCTGTCGCTGGAAGCGCAAGCGATCTGGAAGTGGCTTCTGGCTCGGGGTATGAAAATTTCAGCTGTCCATCTGCCCGGCGTCCTCCACGTCCAAGCAGACGACCTAAGCAGACACTTCGCAGAAGCACACGACTGGGTCTTAAAAGACGAAGTGATAAGAGATATCTTCCAAGCCTGGGGGTCACCAGAAATCGATCTCTTTGCGGACGCCGGAAACGCAAAATGCCGCGTCTTCGCGTCCAGGTACCCGCAACGAGGGTCCAAGGGGAATGCTCTATGGATGGACTGGTCAGAGACATTACTCTACGCTTTTCCACCGATTCCACTCATTCCCTTGGTGATCAAGAAGCTGTACAAGTCCAAGACAGACATGATCCTGGTGGCTCCGGATTAGCCTCGCCAATGGTGGTACCCGGATCTCCTGTATCTATCCAAAGTACCGCACAGGAGGCTTCCTTGCTGTCCGGATCTGCTGACCAGAGAGAACGTCAGGATGTTCCATCCCAACCTGCGTCCCTGAAGCTAGCAGTATGGTTCCTGAGTTCGTCCAGTATGGACATCTAGATCTCTCACAGGACTGTATGCACATTTTAGGAAAGGCAAGGAGAGCTTCTACAAGAAAGTCGTATGCTTTCAAGTGGAAGCGGTTTTTCATTTGGTGTGCTGCTGAAGGTCATGACCCTATTCGAGGTCAGGAACAGGTACTGTTACCATACTTACTTTCTTTGGCCAAAGCAGGTTTATAGTATTCCTCTATAAAGGTCCATCTGGCAGCAATAACAGCATATCGAAAGTCCCCTACCCAGGTTTCTTTCTTTCAAATGCCAGTTGTGAAGGATTTTCTGGAGGGTCTCAGGAAAGTGTATCCTTCCGTGAGGGCTCCCTCTCCTCCTTGGGAGCTTAATGTGGTTTTGTCTAAATTGATGGGTCCTCCATTCGAACCTATTCATAAGGCCTCCCTTCAACATCTGTCGTGGAAGGTGTCCTTCCTCGTAGCTATCACTTCTGCGCGCAGGGTGAGCGAGATTCAGGTTTTTTGTGCTACAGAACCCTATCTCGTTTTCCATGTGAATAGAGTGGTGCTTCGGACTCATCCAAGATTCCTTCCTAAGGTAGTCTCGGATTTTCACATTAACCAGTCAGTTACACTGCCTACGTTTTTTGCTAATCCGAGCACTCCAGCTGAAAAAGCTCTGCACTCTTTGGATTTAAAAAGAGTTTTGAAGTTTTATCTTGATAAAACTAAGAGTGTTAGAAAGACTGATCATCTGTTTGTGAACTACGGTCTTCTGAATACGGGCTTGCCTGCGTCTAAGAGGTCCATTTCTAGATGGATTGTGTAATGCATTACGTTATCTTATCAGTTGGCACGGGAACAGCTCCCGAGCAAACCGAGAGCGCACTCAACTAGAGGAAAGGCTGCTACTATAGCAATGCTTAAAAATGTTCCTGTTCATGAAATTTGTAAGGCAGCTACGTGGCGTTCGGTTCATACTTTTGCTCGCCATTACTGCCTTGATTCTGATACTCAGGCGGATGCTCAAGTTGGTCAAGCATCCCTGAGGAATTTGTTTGGGTAATATATATATATATTAGTATACTGTTTAGAGAGTCTGGTATTCGTCCGCAGGGTATGGTATGGGCTTGCTATTCTATTCAGTGCTTATGACTATTGATGAGTATCCCCTGGAAGAGAAGGATTAGTTACTTACCTGTAATCCTAGTTCTCTTCCAGGGGTATACACATCAAAGTCATAAGCGCACCCACCCGCTGTCTATTTTACATTTTACCCATGCAGTTATCACACTGTTATACGCCGTTCAAAAGAACTGACCTTACTGTCACCTGTGGTGCATGATGGCAGCCTGGAGGCTCACAGAGGTCTTAAAGGCATGGCGCCAGATTTGTCTGTTGTTACAATGCAGCCTATCTAGGCTAAAGCTGCCTCTATGATCCTGCCTGTTTTTACCTTTGAAAGTAAAGGTTGTGTGTTTCAAAGAAAACCAGGGCAGTGTTTTCTTCTTTGCATTGTCATATAATGTAATTTATATGTCTTTATTTAGCAAATGTAAAGATTTTACAGGCAATAATGGCAGTTTTTAAGCCTAGTATGGTGTATATTGGGCTGCATATGTATATGTATATGCATATTATCTATATATATATGGTTATTTTATGCATATTTATATGTATTTATATATATATGTAGATATATGCATATTATTGGCTATTGCTCCGGGGTCCCGCACGTGGGCGGGACTATTCAGTGCTTATGACTTTGATGAGTATACCCCTCGAGGGGAACTAGGATTACAGGTAAGTAACTAATCCTTTTTGTGTAGGGACTGGAAAGCCCTTGGGCGGCTGGGATCCCCTGACGTGGTATTTAAGGTCGGGGACTGTTTTTCCCTAGATAATCAGGTTGATGAGAACTATGCTTCATTGTGTCTTAGGATCACCACGATTGTAGATTCCCACGCCCCACAAAAAAACGAAGTTATAAGGGCAGAGCCTCGGCTCCTTGGTTTAATGAATCCTTAAGGGCCTTAAAACTAGCCTGTAAACAGGCTGAGAGGAAATGGAGGCTAGGTTATAAAGATTCTAGCAGACTGCTAAAAAGATCCAGCTATCTTTTGGTGCTCCCAATAAAAATTATACTCCCACTCCTTGGTCCCCGGATCCTTCATCTTACGCATCAGAGCCCTCCCTTTGTAACTTCCCTTTTATGTCTCTTCAGGCGTCACTGGTCCTCCTAACAAAACTTAAATCAGGCTCTCCCCATGACCCTTGCCCTGCCAAAACCCTTGCCCAACTAGCCCCCACCCTCAACCATCTCATAAACCCGGTCCTCAACCTCTCACTTAGCACAGGTGAAGTCCCGCAGCCTTGGAAACAGGCACTCATCCTGCCATTACTCAAGAAACCCAATCTGGACCCGGACTCTCATGCCAACTACCGACCCATCTCCCTTCTGCCTGCCCTCGCGAAAGTGGTTGAGAAACATGTCCACACTTCCTTGTCCCACTTTTTAGAAACTAATGACATACTACATAGATCCCAGTCTGGCTTTCGCTCTAACCTGAGCACCGAAAACGCTCTTCTCGAGGTCACCGAAGTGATCAAGGCAACCTTGGACAAGGGAGAAAAAGTCGTACTGGTGATGCTTGACCTCTCTGCGGCCTTCGACACCGTCCCCCATGACCGCCTCTTAGCAAGACTCTGGGAGGTGAGTCTGAGGGGGACGGTGTTCAACTGGTTCCGGTCCTTCCTCTCCAACCGTCAGCAAACTATCTGGGCCCCACCTTTTTCCGCCGCGATGCCACCTCTGGAGGTCGGAGTTCCGCAGGGTTCAATCTTGAGCCCAGCGCTTTTTAACATTTACATGACCCCTTTGGCGGCACTCGCGGAGGGTTTTGGGGCCCAGATCGTGTCCTACGCTGACGACACACAACTCCTGTTCACCTGCGACAAGGGCCACGACTTTGACGGGACTTCCATACGGGACTGCCTTGAGGCGGTGTTTGACTGGTTCAGCCAACATTGCCTCAAATGCAACTCCGAAAAGTCGGAAGTTCTCTTCTTTGGCTGCCCCGCTGATCCCAGGTGGAAGGAATGGTGGCCGGCCGCCATGTTTCCACCTGACAGTGACTCTGGGTCGGCGAAGAATCTAGATATCCAGGTCGACAACTGCCTCTCTTTCAGGGGTCAAGTGTCGGGCCTGGCTGGCAGATGCTTTGCGATCCTGAGGATGCTGAGGAAGTTCCTGCCCCTACTATCCATCGAGCACAGAAAGACCACGGTGCAGGCCCTGATTGGCTCTCGCCTGGACTACGCTAACGTTCTGTACCTTGGCCTACCGGAATACCTCATATCGCGCCTCCAGATAGTACAGAACTCGGGAGCCCGGGCCATTTTTGGCCTTACCAGAAGAGCCAGGGCCTCTGAGCTCCTCAGAACTCTTCATTGGCTGCCCATTAAGAAGCGGATCGCTTTTAAGGCTCTGACCATCGCCTTTAAAGCCTTGCATGGTTTAGGCGCCCGCTATCTTCAAAAGTGGATCACTTTCTACCTTCCTTCGAGATCCCTTCGTTCGTCGTCACAAGCCAAGGCAGTCACCCCTAGGATACATCGGGCTCGCCTGGGCGGACGCTCCTTTAAACATCTTGCGCCCCTGCTGTGGAAAGATCTTCCTCTCGCGCTCAGATCCTGCCCCAATCTTCTGGCCTTCAGAAAGGATTTGAAAACCTGGCTGTTTCAGCAATAACTTCTTCCACCTACCCTCTTATCATGCTGACTGTACCGCCTTTTTCTTCTGTTTTTCTCCTGACCAGTGAGGCTCCGACAGCGCCGGGACACTCCTCGGAGTAGCCGTGCACTATAGAAGCACCCCTTTTAACATAACATAACATAACTGCTTTGGAAAGCTAAACTCGCCGAATATAAGACCCTGATTCACAAATCCAAAGCCGACTACTTCTGCTCTACGATTTGCAGTGCCGCAAATAGCTCTAAGAGCATTTTTTATATCCTGAATAGTTTAACTAGCCCTGACTGCTCTAAGAAGTCGATACCCCCCAAGCAGGCACTCTGCGATAACTGGGCTTAGTTTTTTAAGGAAAAAATTCATGCCATTATAAACGATCTCAGTACAGCCACTGAATCAACTAGCTCCTCTGGTCTAGGGGATGGGGGCGCAGAGGGTGGGGATGAGTGCCCTGGCTGGCAGCCTGCTGATTTACTCTTGGAGTTACCTCCAGTCACGGAGGATGACTTCGGCAGGCTGGCTCGGGGTATTTCATCTGGCTCACCCCTGGACCCAATCCCTCATAAGATCTGGAAAGACTACGGAGAGGAACTATTTCCCACCCTTTGCAGGATTTGTAATCAATCTTTGGCTAGTGGTATAGTTCCTACACACTGGAAACAGGCCTTGGTATTCCCGCTTTTGAAAAAAACATCTTTGGACCCGGAATGCTTAAGGAACTATAGACCAATCTCCTTGCTACCGTTCCCTGCAAAAATTGTTGAACGTTGGGTTAGCTCACTCCTTTCCAAACATCTGGAGCAGCACCAATTTCTGGAAGAAATACAATTTGGCTTTCGTCCGGCCCATGGGATCGAGACAGCGCTGATTACCGCCATGGATGATCTTCAAAGGCGTGCAGACAGAGGTCAAGCAGCAGCTCTGATTCTACTTGACCTGTCTGCCGCATTTGACACGGTAAACCACGAGATCCTCCTGAGAAGATTGAGTGAGGCCGGGGTGAGTGTCAGTGCCTAGCGCTGGTTCCGCTCCTTTTTGCAGGATAGAAAACAGGCGGTGTCCCTCCCCCCTTTTCAATCTGCGTTCTCTCCGGTGTCACAAGGGGTTCCTCAGGGTTCGGCAGTTAGCCCGATCTTGTTCAACCTTTACCTGAAACCCCTGATTGCTCTGATCAAGTCTTATAAGATAAATGCAATCAATTACGCAGATGACACCCAACTAATTCTGTCTTGGGAGGGTGAGGAGTCGATCCCGCTGGAGATACTTCATGACTGTCTGCGGGACACTGCCGGTTGGTTACATAATAACTCCTTGCAGTTTAACACTAGCAAGACTGAGGTGCTTTTCTGCGCTGGGAATCGGATTCCTCGCCATTTTCCGGATAATATCTGGCCTCCAGAAACATCTATAAAAGTTCAACCGGTTAAAACTGTCCGTAATTTGGGCGTCATGATGGACAGCAAGTTGAGCATCGAGGCTCAGGTGGCGAAAACGGTGTCCTGCTGCTTTACCCTTATCAGGTCCCTTCGAAAGATCTTACCGCTACTTCCCTCGCAGGCCCGGGATTTAGTGGTCAGGTGTACTATCTTGAGTAGACTCGATTACTGTAACGCCTTGTTGCTCGAGTCTCCGAGTCTGCTGATGGATAGACTCCAAAGAATTCAGTCCGCCGCTGCTAGGCTGGTCCTTGGCTGGCCTAGAAGATCCCCGGCCTCAGCGGCGATGGCTGAACTCCACTGGCTCCCTCTTAGGCAGAGAGTACAATTCAAATCCCTCTGCCTTGTTTTTAAAGCCCTTCATGGATTTGGTCCTAGATCACTGCAAGCAAAATTTGTCTGGTACACTCCAACCAGAGTACTCCGCTCAGCAGCGGCACGTCTGGTGAGAGTATCCAGATTTAAGAAAGCTAGGGCAGGGGGAGATCCTTTGGAGTTGCTGCTGCTAAACTTTGGAACAGTATGCCCTTGGAGATCCGTCAAATTGAGGAACTTCTCCCCTTTAAGAAACGTGTGAAAACCTAGTTGTTTCCTAAGGTTTAACCGGGTGGTATCCTGCCACTCCCTCTGCTTGCCAATCTCTATGGAGCCTCAGCGCCAGGATGCCTGTAAGGTGATAGGGCCCTTTATAAATTTCTTAAATAAATAATAAATGTATTGTTTTAGCTTGATACCCACAACGGGCAGGGAACACCTGCTGACGCTGTGTGTCCTGTGCCCCGCTTGGCCTTTTGGTGCCAGATCCTGTGCCTGTCATATTTGGTGATTGTATACCCATTTTCGTGTAGTGACCCATGAGTAACCAGACACACCTTCCTTTTCATACACATGTTACATAGTGACTTGCATAAATCCATGTTTTGTGTGCTTGTTTTGCATGGTGTCTCACCCCTTCTGCCGTCATTTGTTCACTCATTTGTGCTGCTGCCTCCCCAGCGACACCGCAACACCGAGTGCCCTGATTCTACAAAACACACGCCTCCAACATGCTCCTCCAACCATCCATCCATCATTCTTAAGGCAGGCCGCAGCTTGTCAGTGCCACTGTTGCACCACCTCCATGCCAAAGGCAGGACCGTCACCGCCTACAACGTGCACAGTGCAAGACCCTCTGGTCATTCCATGACACAGGTAACACAACAGAGTTCCTTCCACCCTCCACACGGTGAACACCAGACAATTGTCCACCTGGTATCAGGCAACCCTTAAGCTCAACCATGATAGCTTTTCAGGCTGTGTGTGCAACTCATACTTCCACCACAGCGCTGCCACACATAACAGTGCAGGTCCGTACAACCAGGTCATGTGCCTCGTACTGCACACACGCTACTTCCACCAGTACCCCATTGGACTCTGTTACCTCATCAACACAACAGCAACACACATCGACTTCATTACAGTAACCTGGTTGTACGCAACATCAGCACACTACTTCTACATTGCCATCACAGACGGATACTAGATCCCCCACAGGGACCAACACCAACAATCCAGGAGTATGATTAGCAATACTTTATGAGGTACACCCTCAGAGTCACATACAACACCAAGGACACACTGAGCATTGTCAAACATATGCACTTCAGGTTTCACACCAACACCCTGACCACCCTCAGTGTAACTATCATCTACAGATCTCCAAGCCTACACACACAATTCTGCTAAGCCATCTACAATTATATTAACATGCAATTATTGGGCGCACATTTAACACAACTGGGTGTTCCAGTGCTGTAGTGCGCCGAAATGGAGGCAGCATACGGAGGAGCAAGTAATCAAGCAGGCAAAATGACCAGGTTTCAAGGGCTTGGCAAGACTCACATTCAGACAGAATTATACGCAGCGGAAGAGGTGGCTTAGTCCAACATTGGCTGGTTCCTACCTGTAAGGTTTCACCTCCTGATCTTGGTTGTCAAACCAAGGACCAATGAGCAAGTGCTTGTCTTTGGAACGTAGAGATCGTAATTGACAATAGGGACCGAGGCTCCTCCTTAGGTAGACAGGACAACGGCCTTGTCCTGCCCTGAAGGCGTGTGTCAGCGCATAGAAATCTTGTTGTGTAGCCATGGTCAGCCAATGGTCTAGTCCAAGAAACGGGTAGATATGTTGTCAAACTGAGACTCCACATGCCAGGCGGTCAGCTGCATTTTTGAGCGTCTGCCGTATACGTAGCAAGCCTAATGTGAGACACACGGATGGGCATTTTGCGTAGTCAAAATGGGAGGTGATCAGTGCGTGAACCACCGTTTTCTGGGGTACATTGTGCAGATAGCTAATAGATCTGTAGATGATTACAATTTTGCCTACAGAAGCAGCACCCGCCTCTTGTACCTGTGTGGGAAGGGATAGCTGATTGTCCCATCGGACTCAGAGATCCCTGACCAAGTACTTGTATGCCGAAGCAATGGCCAGTTACTCTGGCCACCAAAGTTTGGAAGAGAGGGCAGAAGGTTGGTATAAGAGTATAGGACCTAAATGTTATCTGGATTAAGTTTCAAGAAAATGTGGTCCATCTAGGCCGCAATTTTTAGACAATTTTGGAGAGGGTCAACATTTGCTGCTCAGACAGAATTTTAGGTGATTAGAAGCTGAAGATCATCAGCATATGATATTATTTTTACTGCAGACATGGCAATCGATTCAGCCAGCGGGGTTAAGTAAATATTCAAATTCAGCTGGCTCAGAGCAGAGCCCAGCGGCACGCCCCACTTCAGTGGTTTGACTGGGGAGAAGAATGGTTAGGTGCGGACCTGCTGTGTGTGGTCAGATAGTTAGGACACTATCCAGTTCAGCACTGAGTCGCCCACACCTATGGTCTTCATGCGGTTCAGAAGAATGGGATGGTCAACGGTGTCAAAAGATGTAGACATGCCTAACAGCACCAACGCCGCCTTGGAACCTCCGTCGACCTCCCAGCGTATTGAGTCTGCCATTTCTATGAGGGCCGACTGCGTACTATTGCCGGGATGGAAGCTGGATTTAGAGTCGTGAAGGAGGCTATTATCTTCAACAAAGGGCGTCAGTTGCTGCCAGGAAAATTTCTCTTAAATCTTGACCGGAACTGATGAATCGAGTTTGGTGTATGATTGGAAGGATATTCAGGATCTGCGTTGACTTTACTTCAGATGGGCAGGAGGAACGTGTGTCTCCACGCATCCGGATTAGAGATCAATCTGAGCTGAAGGTTCCAAATGGTGTTGAAATGGTGATTGTGAATCTTAGCAAGGATGTTATTGCTTGGCGGCCAAGGGGTCAGTAGGGGAAGTGGATTAACACATCTGCTAATCGAGCAGAGAGGCTTCCCCATAAATTGTGTCCATATCTGAAACCACTGAGCTGGGACACTGCTTTATTGATTGCTCCTCAGACATTGGACTACTACATCAGCACACAGGCCCACACCTACACAGAATACATGGGTCAGGGGTAGAGCAAATCCTGGCTGGAGGACAAGCACACCACCATCCTGCATTGGTACATAAACGTTTGCATCCAGTTCTCCAAGTCAACAACATCACTACCTCATGCTGCAAGTCCCTCCACGTGCTGGAAATGATCTTCAGGTGGATCCACTCCTAGTCAAGACAGACAGCCACCCAGGTCCACGACACCAGCCGGTTCAACTACGGCAACAACCTCTACCCAGGAACAAGAGCCAGACTCCAGGAGCACTTGTGCACATCCAGGGTGCATTCGCACACCTCATCCTCAAAATCGCCTGCCACAGCCACATGACCGTCCACCTGAGATACCTATAATAGTCCCACTGTCAACTGCAGGATCACCTTCATACTCCTCAGCCACACTCAGTAGGCACTCCACAACCACAGCCGAAAAACGAATATGGACGTATCCCATCCAACACCCCGTTGCCCAAAGTCCATCCAGCCACCCTTGCCCTGGGCAACATTCATCACATCCACAGTAAAACTGCATGCGGGTGATAGTTCTCCCACCTCAACAAACGGACCTGGTACTCCCTCCCTGGACACCTACACATTACCCATGAGACTCTTCCGTAACTGTCTGTCAGAGCAGTATGGCAAGCCACCCCCCCCTCCGACCCCCCCCTCAGCAGATAGTAACCATCACAGGTGAGTATTACCCTCCATGTATGTAGTTGATGATACATTGTGACCTATGTGTGTCCTCAACCGGACTCAGATCCCAGTGTATGGATGGCTTGAGTTTGTTCCACACTCTGGCATACGTTGACATATCCCCACACGTATGTTGTTGACTCTGGGTAAAAGACTTCAACATCAATACGTATTGTGTTTGTTAAATTTATTTATCCATCTTGTGCGTGAAATGTGAGTAGGTGGTAGGTGCTGTACAGAAATTGCTGGGAATCCAAAGTTCACAGAGGGAGATGTGATGCCTTGCAGTTTGAGTCAACAGAGTCCAGACCACAGTGGCATCATTGGTCACACTGCGGTCAGCAAGTCCATGTAGGAGAGTCAGACAGTCAATAGGGTGATGCTGTTGCACACAAATGCAAGATGCCAGACCAGGTGACCTGGGAGATGCACATGGCCCACTGCCTCTCAAAGTCTTCTCCGTTGACGACCCACCTTCCTTGCGGGACCCTCATATGCAGGCCTTGACGATGCCTGGGACGCTCCGTTGAACAATTCCACCTCCTCCTCCCTGTGCCTGTTGGCACTCTTTGCCTCAATGTTTCTAGCCTGGTGACACAGGGAGGGTGCTGCATGTTGTCAGCAATCCGACGGAGTGAATTGCCTATGTCCCTCTGCACCGCCAAGAGCTCAGCCAGTCTTGCCTCCATCCGTCCTTGGTGTCGTCGTTGACTGGCGTGTTGCTCGGCCTGCTGGTTTTTTAATTTGATGAGGGCCCCCACTCCCTGGCTGAACTCCCTGGTGTCCCGCTGGTATACCTCCATGATGATTCTCAGTTCAGATATACCGGACCCTGCAGCTTGCTGGTCAGGTTCTCGCCTCCGCCTTGTGCCACTCCCACCACCCCTGCCCACACGAGCCTGGCCTGCTGTTGTGGGCACATCGGGTCGGCGGGACCCCTGAGGGTTGACAGTGGTGGTGTTGTCTGCCACCTCCTGGGTGCCCGGTGAACCTTGTCCCTCATTGTCAGACTGGCTCAGTTGT
Source organism: Lissotriton helveticus (assembly GCF_964261635.1). Taxonomy (NCBI): domain Eukaryota; kingdom Metazoa; phylum Chordata; class Amphibia; order Caudata; family Salamandridae; genus Lissotriton; species Lissotriton helveticus. The sequence goes on along the minus strand of NC_136068.1, from coordinate 18,328,912 downwards.
GGATTGTGGGCAGGGCTCCGAGCTGTATGCTGGGATGTGGCAGGAATGGGTGTGGTGGTTGGCGCAGATGCCCTTGATCCAGCTGCTGCACGGGTTTATGATCCAGAGAGGTCAGGTTGGTCGGGGTCATCCATGGAGTGGTGAGAGGCGTCGCTGTTGGTGGGATTAGGGTCCTGCGGAGCCTGGGACTGTGATCCATCTCCCCCTGGTTGGGGGTAGGTTCCGCACGTTGCCCTGTGGGTGTGGGAGTCAAACGATGTTAATGCCATTTAAAGCAACATCCACTTTTCATATACATCGTCATTGTCACTGTTCCACCTGCTTTGGATTTGTCTCAATGTTCACTTGTGGATGGGTATTTTGTGGAGTCAGATAAATCTGTGCTCCGGAGTCATTGACATGTGAGGGTCTATTTACAATGACTTGCACAGCCAGGCATATCAGCAGGGATTTGCCAGTCATTGAGCACCACAGCTATGCCAGCATGGATGCAACACATTTACACTGTGGATCACCATGGTGGGAAAACATAACAGCTGCGTCCCGCATCTGTGCCATGGAAGTGGCTCATTGCTGGAGTTGTGTCGCTGGTGCAACGCAGATCCAGCAATGCTCAGTGTGGCCCTATCTGCACAATGCTGTGTCAATCCTTACGTCTGCTTCACTCATGCACAGGGTTTTGAGGCAGCATAAAAGTGACTGAGTGAAATGTTTAAGATTTCACTAAACCACTTTTGGGAGGTGTTACTGTGCCGTGACGGGCAGCCACCACACCACAACCAGTACACCGACTTCTGGCGCAGGGCTTTAGAACCTGGCACATCTTCCAGATGCATCACCTTGTCAATACCCGCACCATGGCTCAAATTGTGTGCGTCCGTTGCGTCACAAAGGTGAAGCTACGGCGTTGTGATATAAGCGCAAGGGACTTGTGAATCGGCACCGTGCATTTTTTGTTTGGATGCTTCATCAGATCTGTATTTGTTGTGTTACATGACAATTGTGACAGTGAGGCACTCCATTGCCTGTCCCAGGTGGCTATGTTTAGGTAAGGGGTGTGTATGACAGGCCGTGCTGGTGGTTTGAGTCTGATTTGCAACTGGGCGTCCCTAGTGGTGTGGCTGTCCCCCCATGGAGCATGCTGCCATGACAGTGGTTATGAGTTCCTGTGCAAGATATCTGACCTTGTTGTCCTGGTGTTAGTGTTTGCACTGGTCACAGGAGGGCCTTGTGCTGAATACACCAGGGCCCAGTGTCAACAATGTTGTCAGTACTCTCACACTCCATGTACATTGAGCATGGTGCATGGGTGTGTACCTGGGTCATATGGGATGACTGCAATTGGGCATGTGCGTACACAGCATTGATGATAGGGGTTGCCAAATTTTTAGGTTCTTCACCATCCCCCTTGCACCCTCCTACCCTCCCCCTTGCACCCTTTGGGTCCTCCCCCTTGCAACCTTCTGGCCCTACCCCCTTGCACCCACCCCATACTGTTGGCTACTGCTAGGAGTCCTATCCATCCACCCCTCTTATGTCTGGGCACTGCTGGGAGTCCTCTGCACCCACCCCTCTTATGTCTGGACACTGCTGGGAGTCCTCTGCACCCACCCCTCTTATGTCTGGGCACTGCTGGGAGTCATGTGCACCCACCCCTCTTATATCTGGGCACTGCTGGGAGTTCTCTGCACCCACCTCTCTTATGTCTGGGCACTGCTGGGAGTCATGTGCACTCACCCCTCTTATGTCTGGGCACTGCTGGGAGTCATATCCACCCACCCCTCTTATGTCTGGGCACTGCTGGGAGTCATATCCACCTACCACTCTTATGTCTTGGCACTGCTGTGAGTCCTCTGCACCCACCACTCTTATGTCTGGGCACTGCTGGGAGTCATATCCACCCACCCCTCTTATGTCTGGGGACTGCTGGGAGTCCTGTGCACCCACCCCTCTTATGTCTGGGCACTGCTGGGAGTCCTCTGCACCCACCCCTCATATGTCTGGGCACTGCTGGGAGTCCTGTGCATCCACCCCTCTTATGTCTGGGCACTGCTGGGAGTCATATCCACCCACCCTTCTTATGTCTGGGCACTGCTGGGAGTCCTCTGCACCCACCCCTCTTATGTCTGGGCACTGCTGGGAGTCGTGTGCACCCACCCCTCATATGTCTGGGCACTGCTGGGAGTCCTGTGCACCCACCCCTCTTATGTCTGGGCACTGCTGGGAGTCATATCCACCCACCCTTCTTATGTCTGGGCACTGCTGGGAGTCCTCTGCATCCACCCCTCTTATGCCTGGGCACTGCTGGGAGTCGTGTGCACCCACCCCTCTTATGTCTGGGCACTGCTAGGAGTCATATCCACGCACTGCTGGGAGTCATATCCACCCACCCCTCTTATCTCTGGGCACTGCTGGGAGTCCTCTGCACCCACCACTCTTATGTCTGGGCACTGCTGGGAGTCATTTCCACCCACCCCTCCTATGTCTGGGCACTGCTGGGAGTCATATCCACCTACCACTCTTATGTCTGGGCACTGCTGGGAGTCCTCTGCACCCACCACTCTTATGTCTGGGCACTGCTGGGAGTCATATCCACCTACCACTCTTATGTCTGGGCACTGCTGGGAGTCCTCTGCACCCACCCCTCTTATGTCTGGGCACTGCTTGGAGTCATATTCACCCATCCCTCTTATGTCTGGGCACTGCTGGGAGTCCTCTGCACCCACCCCCATTCTGTTGGGCAGTGCTGGGAGTCCTATGCACCCACTCCTCTTATGTCTGGGCACTGCTGGAAGTCATATCCACCCACCCCTCATATGTCTGGGCACTGGTGGGAGTCCTGTGCACCCACCCCTCTTATGTCTGGGCACTGCTGGGAGTCCTCTGCACCCACCCCCATTCTGTTGGGCAGTGCTGGGAGTCTTCTGAACCCACCCCTCTTATGTGTGGGCACTGCTGGGAGTCCTGTGCACCTACCACTCTTAGTCTGGGCACTGCTGGGAGTCCTCGGCACCCACCACTGTTATGTCTGGGCACTGCTGGGAGTCATATCCACCCACCCCTCTTATGTCTGGCCACTGCTGGGAGTCCCCCCATGTGACATGAGTTGTTTGTATACTCACCAGGCTCCACGACTCCTTCAATTCCATATACTCCCACCGGTGGTAGCAGGGCCATGACCTTCTCCTCCCAGGCCTGGTACTGTACTGGTCTGCGGGGACCACCACCTCCAGTGTACTGGCTCTGGGCGTAGTCCTCATCCATCTTCCGCTTCACCATCCTCCACAGATCGTACCACCTGTTCTGGCAATCCCTCCTGGTGCGCCTGATGGGTGCAACTGCATTAACCCTATTGACGATCCTCTCCCACAGCCGTGTTTTGTCAGCTATCCTGGTCTGTCTGACCAATGCGCCAAACAGCTGTGGCTCAACTCCGATGACTTCATCTGCAAGGATCTCCATCTCCTGGTTTGTGAACTTTGGATTCTTTGGTGCAGACATGTTGTGGGGTGAAAGTGATTGGGGGGTGACGGTGTGTTTGGATGGGGGGTGTGGGTCTGAATGTGAAGAGGGTGTGTGGGTCTGAATATGATTGGGGGTATGTGTGAAGGTGAATGTGTGCAGTTGTTGGTGTGTTGTCAGTCTCTGTAGGTAAATGGGTATGTTGCAAAGGATGCTGGTTTGTGTGTGTGAGGCATTTTTATTAGTCCATTTGTGGGTGTGGCTTAGTTTGAATTTTTGGTGGGTGTGTTATAAGGGGTGGTTCTGAGTTGGGCCCTCTGTTTGCCAGTTTGGATCTGGCCAGAACATTGCTTTGCAATGGTTTGTACACAGGAGACATGTTTTGTGGTGTTGTGCAACTCGTTTGCACCCTCCTTGTGCTGTTTTAGGGGTACGTGTGCGCTTCGTTGAGGGGGGGTTGTTTAGTTATTTATTGTGTAGCTTCCTCATACGCGACGTTTTTACGGGGTACACGTGCGCTTCGTTGAGGGGGGTTCGTTTCATAATTTATTGTGTAGCTCTCTCATACGCGATGTTTTTCCGGGGTACGCGCGCGCTTCGTTGAGGGGGGTTCGTTTAGTAATTTATTGTGTAGCTCTCTCATACGTGACGTTTTTACGGGGTATGCGCGCACTTCGTTGAGGGGGGTTTGTTTCGTAATTGATTGTGTAGCTCTCATACGCAACGTTTTTACGGGGTAACCTTGCGCTTCGTTGAGGGGGGGTTCGTATTCTATTAGATTGTGTGGCTCGCTCGTGCGCGATGTTTTCCGTACAAATCACAGTTCATATGCGACGACGTTTTCCCGTACGAATAGCATTCTCTGTCTGGATCGTACTTGGCGGGTCGTACGGCATGTTTACAAATCGTATGGTTCACTTACCGAGTCCGTATCGTACGGATCTTCGCTTGTTTTTCGTACGGTTCAAAAACTTTCGGACGTAATATTTGAAAACGGATCGTACTACGTGATTCGGACAGGTTTGTACGATTCGTACGGAAACGGCTACGAATACGAATCGTCGGGCGGTTTTCTTTCCCGAATCGGAATCGACCCCAATGTGTGCCTCAAGACATGAAGTATATCAGCATTGCTTAAGTTTGTGTGGTCTGCATGTAAATGTGTGAAATGGGCAGTGTGTGCTTTTCGGCTACTTACAATTGATGTCTGACAGATGCAGTGTTTGCTATCTTTTGGGCTGCTTTGTACTTTCCAAAATCCTACACGTGTTCAGCTTATTTTTGTATAAACTTTCTAAAAGGCACATCTGTGATTTCTTTGGGCCAGGGTTTGTTTGTCAGTGCATGTTGTAGTTGTTTTGTTGGGCCACTGACTTGGCATGTTTTGTTTCCCTGATGGTGTCTTTAGTATCATGTGGGTTAAATTTAAGATATGCTTCCCACTGCTTGACGGCTATGGCATTGTATGGCTTGCCTTTTGACGTGAGCTATGTGTGTGAGTTTACTTCAACATTGTGACAAGGAACCTTTTTTTTTATTTGAGTCATTACTACTGATGTGTCATTAAAATTACAAAGTGAGTTTTGATGTGTGCATTGTAATGGGTACTAAATTGGGTAGATGCACAGCGATGTAGGTTGCAGTTAAATCAATTTCAGTGGTCCCTTCTGGTGGCGTTTTTACCCCAAACACGCCTGTCCTATACTCAAATAATGTGGTTCCAGTGGTTCACTAGGACCATCCCAGAGGGGGCTACCGTTTCTCCTTTTCAAAAAGGATTCCTCACACAGTTTGTTGACAGTTCATAGTGAGTATATTTATTAGTATTTGTTCTTCAAACTTATATTCAATTTGCACAATTATCATTTTCTCCCATGAGGCATCATTGTCAAATTGTCATATCCAATGCATTTCGGGCTTTACCATAGCCCTTCATCAGGGAATAACATAGCTGAAAAGAATAGTATAAGAGTGATAATGTAACCTGTTGCCATTCACATACTGTTACAAAAGTACTTTAACCAATGTCTGTTATAAGGTTCTCATGATTTTGTAAAAAACATCGTCAGTGATATCAGAATAGTCGTGCTAGGTCATGGCAAAAATAACATTTGTTTGTGCAATCGATCACAGTTAGCGGAAATAATACGAACATGTTATTCACTTACATGCCTGGTGCTGTTCTTTGAGTATTTATGCTCTGAAAATGTAAGAAAACGAAAAAATGTCTATACTGTGTCCTGTTCGTTAACTTCTACGTGCATTCGCCGACCGCGTATTTGTGGGTTAACTAACCTTTTTTAGTGTGCCGGGTAGATTGAAAAACTCTCCCATCGTCTGTTTGTTCTGAAGACGGCGTCTTACGAGAAAGTTGTGCGCCATGGCGTATGTTAGTTAATGACCGGGATGCGGTCATGTGATCAACATACTCGAAGACAGACTAAAATGTCGTGTCTGTTTTCTCCACGCTATAAATATTGTAGTTCTGCTATCGGGGTAGCGGTATATTAAAAATAAAAATAATCGTGATGTGGCATCAGTCCACGTGTGTGGCTAGACAGGAAAAATGAAAATAAAATAAAACGTGAGAAATTAAAACATAAAAGGTGACGAAGGGTGTGTTCGAACCATCGCAGTGCTGTGCATGATAGGAATGATGTACCATTATGCTATCGTGATCATTGGTGTTAGGCGTATAATTCTGTTTACTTATACGAGTTACATTATCACTGATATCAACACAGAAGGGTATCATGTAGTACATACAGGGCAATTTACAGGTAACACGCAAATTCTATGCGGTCATTCAGTCCATTCGGTTTCTGTGTACAAAGTCTGTATATCCAGAAGTTCTCTCTTTGTAAGAGATATTTGGAGTTATCTCTACCTTCAATTTTCTTTACAATTTCCAGGATTAAGAATTTCAATTGGGCAATGTTATGCTTGGCCTCATGAAAGTGAGATGCTATTGATGACTTGACATTCTTTAGGCGGATGTTAGATTTATGTTCTGTGATCCTTACCTTTATCCGACGTTCGGTCTTGCCGATATATACTTTCCCACAGGGGCATTTACAAGCATAGATAACGTTAGATGTGTCACATGTGCCATTTACTCTTAATTTGATCTTATGACCTTTCATCGGATGACTTATTGTGTTTCCTTTCTGTACATTATTGCAGTGACTACAATTCAAACATGGTTGTGTTCCTTTATATATTTCAGTGGTTGTGGTCTGTGGTTTAATCATCTCTCCCAGATTCTTTGCTCTGGTGTAAGCGAATAGTGGGGGTTCCTTGAAACTGTCCTTGAAGTCAGGTTCTAATGTTAACATTCTCCAGTGTTTACATATTGTCTTCTTGAATTTATCACTTGTTGTAGAGTATTTGGATACCGCTACTATTCTGGTTTGTTCCTTTTTGGTAGTCTGTTGCAATAAGGAATCTCTGTTTATCTGCTTGATCTTTGTTTTAGATTCCTCGATGATTTGTGTTGGATATCCTCTCTGTTTGAATTTGTTACCCATCTCCAAGATTTTTTCTTCCATTTTACTGGTAGAGGATGTGATCCTTTTTATTCGTGTCATTTGGGAGAGAGGTAAATGTTTTTTGAGGCTGTGTTCGTGGAAGCTCGAGTAATGTAATACATTGTTCCTATCTGTGCTCTTGGTGTACAGTTCTGTTTCCAATCCTGTGGTCGTTAAGTTTACTCTTACATCAAGAAATGTGATGGTTGTTTCAGATGTTTCCCATGTTAACTGTATCCTTTCATCCACATCGTTGAATTGGGTGAGAGCTGCTGTTAGCTCTTCTTTGGAACTCTTCCACAGAATGAAAATGTCATCGATATATCGGATAAAGAGTTTCAGATTGTCTCGCCATTTGGTTTGTGAGAGAATGTGTGTTTCCTCGTATAGTTTCATAAATAGATTAGCGTACACCGGGGCTGCTGAATTGCCCATGGCCGTGCCCACCAGCTGCTGGTACCATGTTTCATTATATTTAAAATAGCTCTGATATAAGGAGAAAATCATTAGCTCCATTAGAAATGTTTGAAATGTAATGTCAAGATCCGTATCCATGAGAGCTGTTTCTATTTCCTCTATGCCTAAGTCATGTGGTATTACGGTATATAAGGACCGAACATCCGCTGTACATAGTATCAATTTCTCCTCCGGTTCAATGTTGATCATTTGTAACTTAAGAATGAAGTCCGTAGTATCCTTTATGTACGTTTGCATCTTTTTGACCGATGGTTGTAGGTATTTATCTAATAGTTGTCCGATAGGTTCGTGTAAACTGTCTCTGGTGGATACTATTGGTCGAAGGGGTGGATCGTACAGGTTCTTATGGATTTTAGGAACCATCTGTAGGGTAGGACTCTTAGGATTGTCTTTAATCAGGAATCTTTTAGTTTTCTCGTTGATAGTACCCATGTCATATGCTTTGTTAATGAGTGTCTTTAAAATTTGCATGAATTCATTGGTGGGGTTGTGGTCCAGTATCATGTAAGTGTTTCCGTCAAGGACGTGTTCCCTGACTTTTTGTTCATACATGCTTCTATTCATTACAACAATTGCACCTCCTTTGTCCGCTTTGGTACATATAATTTCCTGATTCAATGACAGTTGTCTTAGTGTGTCTCGATCTTTTTGTGTTAAATTTTTCTTTCCATGTTGATGACACTTAATTTTGTTCAAATCCTGTTTGATCATTTGTTCGAAGATATCGATGGTCTTATGGCTCATAGGCGCTTGGTATGAACTCGGGGGCCTCAGTCCCGTAAGTTGATCAGTTTCCACCGTTGTTGGTTTCGGTACAACATTATCAAAGAAATGTCTTAATCGGATCTTGCGCATTAGTTTGAAAAGGCTAACCTCCATTTCTAGATTGTCCGTGTTGTATGTGGGAACGAAGGAGGTTCCCTTTTGTAGAAGTTGCTTCTCATGATCGTTCAATGGATAGCTGCTAATGTTGATTACTAATTGTTTTTGGTCATTTTCTTCCTGTCCTTGTTCGTTCCTGTGGTACTCCTGGTGATTGGGACATCCTTCTCCCGTTCCTTCTCTTTTTCTCTTATTCTTTCCTCGCCTGGGTCGCCTTGTTGTGACTGGCCTTGGTCTAAAAAATGACTAGTGATAGTTTGCATCCTTGTTGTAGGTTGTTGAATTTCATCTGTAGTTGGTATTACCAGTGTACGTAGACTACTGGTAGTAGGCTGTTCAGAAGAATTCGTTGGTTTTGGTACTTGTCTGGTTCTTTGTGTTGTGTCACTATCCGATGAGGAAGTTTCTGTTTGCGAGGTATAGGGTTTGTTCACTCTCCTCCGGGCATATACCTCTGCCCAGGTATATACTTCTCCAAGGCGGTAGTCCATAGTGTCTCTTTTATATTTTCGTATCTTCCTCTCGTTTATGTCCCTTGTATATTTATCCATTTGTATTTGGATGTCTTCCAATGTTTTAGCAAGTTCATCTTCAGATATTAATCCTGATAGTTCTGTGGATATTTCCTCGATTTCCTTAGACAGTTCTCCTAGAATTTCAGATAGTTCCTCAATGATAAGAAGGATCAAGTCTAGTGAACACTTATTCAATATTTCGTACCATTTCTCCTGAAACTTTTTGGAATTCTTACATAAGGATGGTTTGAGGGCAATCCTTAGACCACGTGGTATGCGCAAATTTTTATGATACTTGACTAGTGTGCTTGCATGCATTTGTTGGTTAATCTTCCTTTTGAATAGATAGATTAATTGTTTTATACTTTGCTCCTTAGTACGTACATTGGTCTCCTGTGAGATTTCCTCCCTGATCAAAGCGTAGATTCTGTCCGCTTCGTCTGTTTTAAATGCAAAAGTAGAGGCTCTGGCCTCAGTGCTCCTCGAGATTTCATCATAATTACTCATACTTTCGTTGGTGCGTGCTATCCGTCCTATAGAGGTTAGAAATATAGATACTAAATTGGGTAGATGCACAGCGATGTAGGTTGCAGTTAAATCAATTTCAGTGGTCCCTTCTGGTGGCGTTTTTACCCCAAACACGCCTGTCTTATACTCAAATAATGTGGTTCCAGTGGTTCACTAGGACCATCCCAGAGGGGGCTACCGTTTCTCCTTTTCAAAAAGGATTCCTCACACAGTTTGTTGACAGTTCATAGTGAGTATATTTTTTAGTATTTGTTCTTCAAACTTATATTCAATTTGCACAATTATCATTTTCTCCCATGAGGCATCATTGTCAAATGGTCATATCCAATGCATTTCGGGCTTTTCCATAGCCCTTCATCAGGGAATAACATAGCTGAAAAGAATAGTATAAGATGGAGAGGATGTTCGGTCCTTATATACCGTAATACCACATGACTTAGGCATAGAGGCAATAGAAACAGCTCTCATGGATACGGATCTTGACATTACATTTCAAACATTTCTAATGGAGCTAATGATTTTCTCCTTATATCAGAGCTATTTTAAATATAATGAAACATGGTACCAGCAGCTGGTGGGCACGGCCATGGGCAATTCAGCAGCCCCGGTGTACGCTAATCTATTTATGAAACTATACGAGGAAACACACATTCTCTCACAAACCAAATGGCGAGACAATCTGAAACTCTTTATCCGATATATCGATGACATTTTCATTCTGTGGAAGAGTTCCAAAGAAGAGCTAACAGCAGCTCTCACCCAATTCAACGATGTGGATGAAAGGATACAGTTAACATGGGAAACATCTTAAACAACCATCACATTTCTTGATGTAAGAGTAAACCTAACGACCACAGGATTGGAAACAGAACTGTACACCAAGAGCACAGATAGGAACAATGTATTACATTACTCGAGCTTCCACGAACACAGCCTCAAAAAACATTTACCTCTCTCCCAAATGACACGAATAAAAAGGATCACATCCTCTACCAGTAAAATGGAAGAAAAAATCTTGGAGATGGGTAACAAATTCAAACAGAGAGGATATCCAACACAAATCATCGAGGAATCTAAAACAAAGATCAAGCAGATAAACAGAGATTCCTTATTGCAACAGACTACCAAAAAGGAACAAACCAGAATAGTAGCGGTATCCAAATACTCTACAACAAGTGATAAATTCAAGAAGACAATATGTAAACACTGGAGAATGTTAACATTAGAACCTGACTTCAAGGACAGTTTCAAGGAACCCCCACTATTCGCTTACACCAGAGCAAAGAATCTGGGAGAGATGATTAAACCACAGACCACAACCACTGAAATATATAAAGGAACACAACCATGTTTGAATTGTGGTCACTGCAATAATGTACAGAAAGGAAACACAATAAGTCATCCGATGAAAGGTCATAAGATCAAATTAAGAGTAAATGGCACATGTGACACATCTAACGTTATCTATGCTTGTAAATGCCCCTGTGGGAAAGTATATATCGGCAAGACCGAACGTCGGATAAAGGTAAGGATCACAGAACATAAATCTAACATCCGCCTAAAGAATGTCAAGTCATCAATAGCATCTCACTTTCATGAGGCCAAGCATAACATTGCCCAATTGAAATTCTTAATCCTGGAAATCGTAAAGAAAATTGAAGGTAGAGATAACTCCAAATATCTCTTACAAAGAGAGAACTTCTGGATATACAGACTTTGTACACAGAAACCGAATGGACTGAATGACCGCATAGAATTTGCGTGTTACCTGTAAATTGCCCTGTATGTACTACATGATACCCTTCTGTGTTGATATCAGTGATAATGTAACTCGTATAAGTAAAAGAATTATACGCCTAACACCAATGATCACGATAGCATAATGGTACATCATTCCTATCATGCACAGCACTGCGATGGTTCGAACACACCCTTCGTCACCTTTTATGTTTTAATTTCTCACGTTTTATTTTATTTTCATTTTTCCTGTCTAGCCACACACGTGGACTGATGCCACATCACGATTATTTTTATTTTTAATATACCGCTACCCCGATAGCAGAACTACAATATTTATAGCGTGGAGAAAACAGACACGACATTTTAGTCTGTCTTCGAGTATGTTGATCACATGACCGCATCCCGGTCATTAACTAACATACGCCATGGCGCACAACTTTCTCGTAAGACGCCGTCTTCAGAACAAACAGACGATGGGAGAGTTTTTCAATCTACCCAGCACACTAAAAAAGGTTAGTTAACCCACAAATACGCGGTCGGCGAATGCACGTAGAAGTTAACGAACAGGACACAGTATAGACATTTTTTCGTTTTCTTACATTTTCAGAGCATAAATACCCAAAGAACAGCACCAGGCATGTAAGTGAATAACATGTTCGTATTATTTCCGCTAACTGTGATCGATTGCACAAACAAATGTTATTTTTGCCATGACCTAGCACGACTATTCTGATATCACTGACGATGTTTTTTACAAAATCATGAGAACCTTATAACAGACATTGGTTAAAGTACTTTTGTAACAGTATGTGAATGGCAACAGGTTACATTATCACTCTTATACTATTCTTTTCAGCTATGTTATTCCCTGATGAAGGGCTATGGTAAAGCCCGAAATGCATTGGATATGACAATTTGACAATGATGCCTCATGGGAGAAAATGATAATTGTGCAAATTGAATATAAGTTTGAAGAACAAATACTAATAAATATACTCACTATGAACTGTCAACAAACTGTGTGAGGAATCCTTTTTGAAAAGGAGAAACGGTAGCCCCCTCTGGGATGGTCCTAGTGAACCACTGGAACCACATTATTTGTGCATTGTAATGGGGTCATTTTAAGGGATGCCTCTTATTCTGAGTAAGATTAACAAGGCCTCATGGTAGTTGTCATTTCCCAGCGAGACATTAGATTATTTGGGTTATGTTGCTGTGGACGAATGGAGCGGAACGGTGGTATTGTGTCTGTGAACAAAGTTAGTTTCCCCGTTGTTTGTAAGATATATCGGTGTGCATATTTACAGGTGGGGGTATTACGTATCATGGAAAATGCCAACATTACTTTCACTTTTGTGGGACTGACACGTGTTCGGTGTAGACTGTGTGTGTGTGTTGTTCATATGTTTGTGTCTTCGTGTGCACATTACGGAATGTACCACACAATTTTGAATGAGTGCTATGTGAAATGTGCACCTGTGATATTCTTAAATGCAGTTAAAGGAAAACTTTATTGTTTGTTTGCTGATGATGCATTCATTTAGCATGGGTCACAATGGATACATGGAGTGACGAGACTTACCAGCGACATCTTCTTCAATGGGCTCTTCTTTGGAGGTGATCAATGAAGTAGAGCTACTGCATTACAGGTAGGATAGCCTCCAAATAGGCACAGGACGTGTGGATGTCCATTGAGCCTTTATGCCGCTTCTTGCCTGTAGGTGTGACCTCCGTACTTCCGCCTGCTGAGATGCAACTCATAATGGGAAGGGAGGTAGGAGTGCGGACGGAGCCTCATTGGCCCTCAACGCTGGCCGGGCGGTCTGAGATAGCCTGCGATGTCAGCGGAGTAACGGCAATCCGCAGCAAGCCTTTGGTTGTAATTCGTAATAGGGTGGTCGGGACTGCCGGCTAAACCGCCACTGCCTCTCTGATGCCTGGGCGGTTCCTGGACCTCCAACCTAGTAATAGTCCCATTGTGATGATACAGTGAGGGATCCCACAACCCCTTTTATCCTAGCAGATTCTTTTTTCATTTATCTTTGGTAATTTTTGGTTTTATGGATAAAGATTTTGCGCTTGCTTCTCCTGAGTGCCTTTAAAGTAAAAGCAGCAGATAAAGAGTAAGAAATCCCACTATTACAATGTTTCTGATAGAGATTTGGTGGTGCTGTTCTTACCTAGGATTAGAGGAGGGCCTGCCATTGTGATTAAGTCCCTCTTTTTCCCTGATCACCCCCATTTTTATGCTGACTGCTTGTCTACAGCTCTTGAACTCTGTATACCGGGGCACTGCTGTTAAGTCCCCACTTTACATGTTCTGACTCCTAAAAGAGGGTAAAATTGGTTAAGCCTCAGTTGACCTAGTTACTCCAGTATTGGAGCTTTCATAGATTCACAAGCCTGAATCATTCCCCGTCGTCGAGACGGGAGTCTCCGGTACATAAAAAAGCAATGCTTAGTAGTAATGAAAACTGAAAAGAGGCCTAGACCCATTTCCCTTTTGCAACCCATAACCTTTGTTATGCGAAAGAGACCAAACTTGTCCCTGAACAAATCAGAGCTCCTCACCCTCTAGAACACTTCTGAGAGAATCTTTTGCCCCTCAGATTTTCTACTGCACGTTGTGCTATGGAGTCTCCTTTGAGCTCTGCTCAAATTCTGCAGCTTTCTACTTCAATTTAGATTGGATTTGATAGTTTCTTCAACTGATTTAGTAATTTTGATTACTGCCTACTTGTTCACCAACTCCTGAGAATGGCTGACAAGGAGAAAAAAGGTTTAGTTAGAGCCTGTGCCACCTGTTCAAAGAAAAGGCTCTACACAGATGACCCTCATAAGGATTGCATCTACTGTCTTTATCCGGACCATCGGGCAAAAGACTATAAGGTATGTCATACCTTTTCAAATAAAACACTGAGGGATCGTGAAGGGAGGCTTTTAACATGGCTTCATAAACTAAAAGCCAGGAAAGAAGACACGTCCAGTGACGGTGATGAGGCTTCTTTTACTTCTAGGAGATCTCAGAAAAGAAGCAGATCTCCTCAGACTCATGCCTCAGAGGAACGTCCTGAGAAGGCCCTAAAAGGAGACCACACAAGGGTCTTCTGGGCGCAGTCCCTCTAAATCTCCTCCAAGCAGAGAAAAGGAGTGCAAGGGTCATGCTTCGAGGGTAAAACATACTAATCACCCCCTAAGGTCAAACATTCATTCAAGAAGCCTACCTCTACACCTCTTGAGGTAAAAGCAGAAAAATCTGCATCGTCAACAGGAGCGTCGACGAAGAAAATGGCGGCGGCGGCGACGAATACTGCGGTAAAACTTGCTTCTATGTCTAACTCTCCGTCGACAGCATTGTCGACGCCGAGATCTTTGGCAACGACGGCATTGACGATGACTGTTACAACAGCCATGACCATTTCGTCAACGGGATCGTCGAAAGCAACAACAGGATCGTTGACAAAGATGACAGTAACAGCAGCATCGGTGAGGGAGACCACGTTGACAATGATGTCGACGACCGCATCGACGACGATAGTTTCGTCAGCGGTTTCGACGGCGATCTCGTCGACGAGAGAAAAATCTCCAGAATAACGGGAATTGCCAGGAAGAGGAGAATTACCTCAGAACTCACCTCTCCAAGTAGGGTGACACTTTTGGTACCATTCCATCTGTTAGAGGAGGAAGATTCAGAGGATGAGGAGGATGATGACGGCCCTTTTGGTTACGCCAGTGGTCCGTCACAGCTGCATGTAAAGTGCCGAGAAGATGACTTTGAGGACGAATATGAGGGGTATCAGGATCGTCCCCAACAACACTATCGCCAGGAATATCAGGAGGAGATGGTTAGCGTTCCGTCTTTGTAACTAACGGATCTGCAGTTTATGCTGGCGGATTATAAAAAGAGGCATTCTATACCTCATACCTCTCAAGAGATACCGGTGGCTACGCCTCACCCACGCTCTATCCCAAGTACTCCAGTGCGAAGGCGAGAGATTTTACTGGAGCCCTTGCCTAGATCACCACATCCAAGGTCTCAACATGAACCAGTGACCACTGATGATGAACAGGAAGGGGGAGAGATAACAGACCCTAACAAAGAGTGGGATGATTATCTTATTCCATCCCCTTCATCTCCTTCACCGGTGCCTATAGACTCTACGCCGGAGGACATCAGTGGGTTTAATAATTTAATGGAGAGAGCTACAAGACATTTGCGCTCACCATGTCATCTGACAAGACGGAGTGTTTCTTGTACGATTTCAAGGAGCCATACCGCAAGGAAGTTCGGTCTCTCCCAATTGTTAGTCATGTATGGGAAGAGGGCCTAAAGGTCATGGAGACACCGGCAACAGTGACTCCAGTACTCGCCAGGCTGGACAAGAAATATAAAGCGCCTTCGGATGCTCCAGCTTGTCTACAAGGCCACCCCCAGGCCGGACTTAGGTATAACCCAGACGGCACAGCAGAAATCGAGGAATTCATCAGCTCCTATTAAGTCGCCTCTCGACAGAGAGGGTAGGCGCTTGGACAATGCAGGAAAGAGGTTTCCTTCCATGTCTGCCCTTCTAGTTAAGGCGGCGAATGCCCTGGCCATTCTAGGCAGGTACGATAGGCAGGTGTGGTGTGACCTCTCGCCTTACATAGACCGCGTTCCAGAGGCTGATAGACAGGAGACCAAAAAGATTCTTCAAGAAGGAGAAAGGACTTCGGCTGAAGTCATTGATTGCGCGATGGACATCGCGACCACAGCCTTCAAATCACTGGGAGAAGTGGCAGTCCTACGCCGGCAAGGATGGCTGAGAGCAACAGTGTTTACTCCGGAAGTCCAGAATAACATTTTGGACCTTCCCTTCAATGGAGAGGATTTGTTCGTAAAAAATATCGACAACGTACTCCAAAGTATCAAGAAGGATATTGACACCGCAAAATCACTAGGAACACTACAGTATTGGAAGTTTCCTTTTCGAGGCTCTAGAGGTAGAGGCCAATCATCTTATATGGGAGGTTACCAGCAGGACAGATACACTTCTTACTCCACCTCGTCCCAGCCCTACCGTCAACAGTATACAGACGACAAACAGGAGGCTACACGAAATCTGCTCCTAGAGGAAGAGGAGGTCATCAGGGGAAGGACAGTTCCAGACGACAATGACAAACTTCAGGATCCGGCTACACCTATCCCTTTTCCGTCACATGTTCCCCTGGGTGGAAAAATTGCTTATCATCTCCAGTATTGGCAGCAAATAACTACGGACCAATGGGTCCTCAACACAATACAATTCGGACACACTCTAGAGCTTCTGCAAACGCCCCCTTGTACACCGCCAAAACGTCAAGAGGTCAAGCACTTATATCAGATGCGTCGGGAGATTCGGACAATGCTCGGAAAGGGAGCAATAGAACCGGTAACGAACTCCCAGAGGGGAAGGAAATTTTATTCCCGGTTTTTCCTAGTAAAAAAAAACGTCCTCCAATGCCTTTCTATTTTGGACCTCAGGTCCCTAAACACCTACCTTAAGAAGCAATCTTTCAGGATGATTTCTCTCCAAGACATTCTGCTGCTCTTAGACCCTGGAGATCATATGACCACATTAGACCTACAGGATGCGTACTTTCACATCCCCATCCATCCTTCCCACAGGCAGTATCTTCGGTTCATGGTAGCTGGAGACCATTACCAATTCAAGGTACTGCTGTTAGACCTGAAATCAGCCCCAAGAATTTTTACAAAATGCCTGGCTCCAGTGGCAGCTGTTCTAAGGAAACAGAAACACCAGGTTTTGCCTTACCTCGACGACTGGTTGGTCAAAGCGCCATCACCATCATCGGCCCGGTCGTCAACCGCGGCTTGCGTGGAGTTGTTTGCCAGGCTAGGTCTGACTTTAAACACAGAAAAGTCATCCCTTCGGCCTACACGAAGCATCACCGTCTTGGGAGCAATACTAGACAGAGAGATAAACAAAGCTTTTCCCTCCAAGGAGAGACACTTGAAAATAATATCGCTATCCCAGGAGTTTACAAAAAAAAGTGTCTTTCAGTACGCAAGTACAAATCATTGCTGGGAACGATGTCATCTTGCATTCCCTTTCGTACCTTTCTGCAGGTTAAGGATGCGTCGGTTGCAGGAACAACTGGATCAACAATGGCATCAAGCTTAGGCATCTTTCGACGACATAGTCAAGGTAATGCCGACCATGGTCCAAGCGGCAACATGTTGGACCCAAAAGCGGAACGTCTCGCAGGGTCTTTCGTTCCTTACCGAGCCAGCCCCGCTGGTGATTACTACAGTTGCGTCCCTGGAAGGCTGGGAAGCGTTCCTTCAGGACCTCCAAGTCAGCGATCGCTGGAAGTTGCACGAACAGCAAGTACACATCAACTTGTTGAAACTCAGAGCCGTCCGTTTAGCATTGTTGGCGTTCCTACCAAGGATACAAGGATCAGCTGTACTAATAAGAACGGACAACACAACAGCGATGCACTACTTAAACAAACAGGGAGGTACTCGATCACTCTCCCTGTCTCAGGAAGCCCAGAAGATATGGGAATGGGCGCTGCAACACAAAATATCCATAACAGCGGAACATCTCACAGGGGACCAGAACGTCAAAGCAGATACTCTCAGCAGGCTCTAATCCACCTGCCACGAGTGGGAGATCGACCAGGGGATTCTAGACAGCATCTTCCAAAGATGGGGAGAACCGACAGTAGATTTCTTTGCAACGGCAGAGAACATAAAATGCAGGTGCTTTGCAAGTTGGCTTCCCCAGCGGGGATCTTGGGGGAATGCGTCGGGCATCTTTGCCTACCCCTTTCCTCCAATTCCCCTCCTGCCACGCATTCTTACAAATATCAAGAAGTAACCGTGCAAGGTAATCCTGATAGCCCTATGGTGGCCCAGGCAACACTGGTTTACGGAGCTTTTGCTACTGTCGGAGGTCCACCCGATTCGCCTCCAACCCATACCTTAACTCCTAACGATGTCCCGGTGACAAGTGCTCCATCCAGACCCGAGATCGCTACACTTAGCGGACTGGCTCCTGAACACTGCGAATTTCAACATCTGAACATTTCAACGGAATGCAGAGAGATCTTATCGAGGGCCAGAGTGGATAGTAGGAACAAAACAGATGGTATGAAGTGGAAGAGATTCTGTTTATGGTGCAAAAGATGTAACATTCGGTGTGCAGTCTAAATATCGAGTTTTTTATTTCGAATGGACATAATATCGACTCCAGAATATCGAGCTGGCATTAATATCGAGGTAAGTAATATCGAAGTATTTATTATCGATTTTCATGTATGTTAAAAAATATCGATTAAAAAAATATCGAGTAAGTAATATCGATAGTAAAAAATATCGTATTTTCTAGTATTTTAAAAATATCGAAAGTTGTGTTATCGACAGTTATGATATCGACTGTCATAATATCGACTATTAATATCGATATAAATAATATAGAATAGTTAAATGTACACTGTTTTAATTTTTTATTACTACATTTATTGTTAAAATATGTTACATTTGTATTTATTTATATTGAAAAGAATTTAAAAAAAATTAATAATTAAAAAAAATAATTCAAATACTATAATAATTTCTAGGAGCGGGTAGTGGGTTTTTAGGGGAATAGGGTGGGAAGTAATTTAAATATAATTAATTAAATATGTAAATGTATTAATTGGTAGTAATATTTAATTAATTGTTAATTCTTTTTTTTTAAATAAATTAAATATAATTGGTAATTAATTTAATTTAATAGATTAATTGCTAATTATGCTAATTTAAATAATTTATGTCATGTAGCGGGTTGTGGGTTTATAGGGGAATAGGGTGGGAAGTAATTTAATTATAAATAATTAAATATGTAAATTTATTAATTGGTAGTTATATTTAAATAATTGTTAATTAAATAATATATTTTAATTATATAAAATTTAATTGGTAATTAATTAAATGTAATTGAATAATTGCTAATTATGCTAATTTAAATAATTTATGTCATGTAGCGGGTTGTGGGTTTATAGGGGAATAGGGTGGGAAGTAATTTAATTATAATTAATTCAATATGTAAATTTATTAATTGGTAGTAATATTTAAATAATTGTTAATTAAATATATTTTAATTATATAAAATTTAATTTGTAATTAATTAAATTTAATTGAATAATTGCTAATTATGTAAATTTACATAATTTATGTCATGTAGCGGGTTGTGGGTTTATTGGGGAATAGGGTGGGAAGTAATTTAATTATAATTAATTAAATATGTAAATTTATTAATTGGTAGTAATATTTAAATACTTTTTAATTATATAATATATTTTAATTATATAAAAGTTAATTGTTAAATAATTTAATTTAATTGATTAATTGCTAATTATGTTAATTTAAATAATTTGTCATGTAGGGGGTTGTGGGTTTATAGGGGAATAGGGTGGGAAGTAATGTCATTATAATTAATTAAATATGTACATTTAATAATTGGTAGTAATATTTGATTAATTGTTAATTAAAAAATAAATGTTGATTATTTAACATTTAATTGGTAATTAATTTAATGTAATTTATTATTTGCTAATTATGTTACATAAAAGGTTTTATTTCCTGTAGCGGGTTGTGTGTTTATAGGGGAATAGAGTGGGAAGTAATTTAATAATAAATATTGAAATAATATTATTTAGTTAAGGTATACAACGTTTAGCACGCAACTTTTACAACGCACTACCTTTACAACGAAACTTTTACAACGCTAATAGCATAACAACGCATGTATTTACAACAAATGTTTTTACTACGCAGGTACTTTTACAATGCATACCATTACAACGTAAGTATTGGTAAGTATGTAATTATATTTAAAATGTTATAGGTTAGGATTTTTGGGTAAAGGGGTATTTTTTGGGTTCAGGGTCAGTTTTCAGTGTTTAGGTAAAGGGTTTTTTTTAGGGTTCAGGGTCGGTTTTCATTTTGTGGGTAAAGGGGTATTTTTAGGGTTCAGGGTCAGTTTTTGGGTAAAGGGGTATTTTTAGGGTTCAGGGTCAGTTTTCAGTTTTTGGGTAAAGGGGTATTTTTAGGGTTGAGGGTCAGTTTTCAGTATTTGGGTAAAGGGGTATTTTTAGGGTTCAGGGTCAGTTTTCAGTTTGTGGGTAAAGGGATATTTTTAGGGTTCAGGGTCAGTTTTCAGTTTGTGGGTAAAGGGGTATTTTGAGGGGTCAGGGTCAGTTTTCAGTTTGTGGGTAAAGGGATATTTTTAGGGTTCAGGGTCAGTTTTCAGTTTGTGGGTAAAGGGGTATTTTTAGGGTTCAGGGTCAGTTTTCAGTTTTTGGGTAAAGGGTTATTTTTAGGGTTCAGGGTCAGTTTTCAGTTTGTGGGTAAAGGGGTATTTTTAGGGTTCAGGGTCAGTTTTCAGTTTTGGGGTAAAGGGGTATTTTTAGGGTTCAGGGTCAGTTTTCAGTTTTTGGCTAAAGGGGTATTTTTAGGGTTCAGGGTCACTTTTCAGTTTGTGGGTAAAGGGGTATTTTTAGGGTTCTGGGTCAGTTTGGGCTTTTTGGGTAGAGGGGTACAGGGTAAAAATAACGTAAATTTACATTAAATTACTTAAATTAAAATAAATTTAATTAAATTATTTTCAATTAATTTACATTAATTAAAATATTATATAATTACCAATACTTACGTTGTAATGCTATGTGTTGTAAAGGTATTTGCGTTGTAAAAGCATTTGTTCTAAATACATACGGTGTAATGGTATTTGCGTTGTTAAAGTTTTGTTGTAAAGGTATGCGTTGTAAAAGTATGCGTTGAAACCTCATACAGCTTTTATTTAATTGTATTTAATAGAAAATAATTGTAAATTAATTTATAATTATCGAAAAAATTATTGGTAATTAGTTGTAAATTAGTATTAATAGGTAAGTAATAGAAATAATTATAGTTAATTAGTAATTTTAATATATTAATTATTATGTAAAATTAAATAGTTAATCATTTGTAAATAAATTTATATTGATATATTTTTTTTATTTATTTATTAATATATGAAGTATTTACTTTCCCCACTGTTGCACCCACTGGAGTGGGAATAGTAATTAGTAGGGGTTCAGTGTCCAGCACCTTCCATAAGTTTACAATTGGTGAAGTGGGAATTGTAATTTGTATGGTTTTAATGTGTAGTATGGTTTTGTGAGTTTATAGTTGGTGCAGTGGAAATAAGAAGACATTTTTTATACAAATAATTATTATTGGTAGGATACTATAATAAAGTTTTAAAATTACATAGAAAAATGTTGTATTAATTATAATTATTGTTATTGTAGTAGTTAAAAGATAAATACATTTTTAAAATTATTAAAATTTAAAATGCATTTTTAAATAGAATTTTTCATATGTAATTAATATTTATATAGAATAATAAAGAAGGAACCATACACAGGGTTAAATGCAATAAATGAAAAACAGTTTATTAACATATAAAAAATTAATTGTAAGTAGAGATGTATTTTTTATTTCTATTGAAAATTGTAAATAAACATTTTTTATTATCCAAAAAAATATATGAAGTGCATATATATGTTTTTAACAAATAAATGATATTAACATAATTTTATGTTTATTCACATATATTGTAATTTAAATAAAGAAACAAATTGGTAATATGTACTTTTCATTTAATAACAATTATTTTATTCACATAGACATTGAATATATTGTCATAGATAAATATGTATATTTCTTTTATAACAGTAACATTTTTGTTTCTTACAAAGTAAACATATTTTTTTTAATTAATATTATGAATATTGAACATATTTATAATATTAATTTTTAAATAGATAAACACACAAATACATTTATATACATAATGTTTAAGCTAATATTTGCTATTTTTATAAACTAATTATTTGTAACAAGGTTATATATGCAAATGTGTTTAATATATAGATTATTTTCTAAATGTATATATAAATCATAAAATATTATTTAAAGTAACAGATAACAGTTGAATAATTATTTGAAAGTAAGGAATATTTAAGAAATAATTTTCTACAATTTAAATAATTATTTACACTTAATATAATACTCAGTGTATTTTTTTAAAGTGTTGGAATATAGAAATTAAAGAGGATTTTGCTGTATACAGGGACTACTTTTTAACCGCGTAATGTTATTTAGGCTTATTTGGTGCTTCAACAGATCGCGGTTGGATGCTGCTTCGCGTTAGAGAGGGTAAGTTTGTTTTAATTGTATTTTAGAAGTTAATGAAGTTATTGTTAGTGTATGTGTGGTGTGTTTAGGTTTATGTAGATAGGGTTATTAAGAGAAGATTGTGTGTTCGGTGTTAGGTAGAGTGTACGATATTTTATTTTTACCGCATTTTAGTTGTAGGTGTGTGACGTGAGCTAATATGTTTAAATGTTACTAAGATAATATGTTTGGTGTATAAATATGTGTTTTTATATATGTATGGGTGTTTTTGTGTGGGTGGGTATGTATTTTATTTTTTCCAGGTTATCGTCGCGTTTTACTGTTTTTGAGGAGTTCCTTCTTTTTCGATCAGAGTTGTGTGACGAGTATTATATACTCTTATTTTTGCACACAAATATTTTGGTTTTCAAGTTTTCCAGGAGCGTTTTTTTCTCAACATTACTATTTTCGGGTTTTCTATCGTATATCGTGTCTATTACATAGGAGAGGAGTCGCTATGGATTTGCTTGTATTTTTGCATTTTTTTTGGGCTTCCATGGATTGTATGGGTTTTTGCAATGGTGTCGTATCGATTGCTTGGAATTGGATTACGTTTGAAGCTGCAACAGAAATGTAAGTATTTACAAGTTTTTTTATGGGTGGGGAAACTGTTTTAATTTTTGCTTTACTTACGTTGTATGTAACATTTTGTAAATACATTATCTAAATACATTTTATATCTCTTAATATTATGTATTTGATAATTTAATTGCAAATTGTTACATGTAAAAATCGAGGAATTTAGAAAAAAAATTCTTAATGTAACGTGTATATTTATGTTATGTTTTAAAGAATAGTTTTTGCAATCATTGATAGATATTCTAGTCCTTTGCTAGTTGGATAGAGGGTAACTTGACTTTGGAGTGTGTTATAAATTTTTTTCGTTTCTTTGGTGAGTTTAGGTCCGATCAAAGTTACTGATTGCTCCATTCGGAGCTCCTGGTAACTCTGTTCTTTTTGTAAGGATTGTATTAATTTGTGAAGGGTAGGCGTTCCTCGGCCTGTAGTTGCATGGAAGGCATTGTGCCATCCTTCAACTGCATTGTTTGTTTTTGCTTCCTCATTTAGTGTGCTAAGGTAGACATTCCACCAAGCTATTTGGTATTTGGGTTGTCTTCTATGGCCTGATCTGTGTAGCCTTCCTACCCATGTGTCTTCGAAGTAGTCAAGCATAGGGCTTAGTGTTTCTTCGTTTCTTTTATAGTAGGGGCTGTCTATTAATAAGTTATAGTGCTCAGTTACATCTGTCAGTGGAACATAGGCTAGGGCGATGAGTTTTTTTATTTGATAAGCAAATGTGCTATCAGTGGCGTATTGGATACTCAAGGTAGATTTTTGTAGATGTCGCCAGATACATTGGTTAAAATGGTAGTAGCAACCTTGTATTGCTGTGTGTGGGTATGTTTTAAGGATGCTGTTTATCATTGCTTTCTCAAAGTCAATGATAATTTTTTGTGGAAAATAGTTGTTAGTATGTTGATTGACTTCAGTTAGTATTTCTTGATAGGTAGCTTGCTGTTTGTTTGGTAGAAGGGCATACAGGAATGGAATATTAGCATTTTGGAAATGACCATGGATAGTGTATAATTGATAAAAAGGTTTGGGGCATACAGAAAAAGTACCGTCCATCATCCAAGTTTGGCATTGGGTAAGTTTAGTCATGTTGTTTGCTGTGGCAAACAGTATAATTCTTTTATCTTTAGATTTGTTGTCATAGAGTATAAAATTATCTTTATTGTGAGTTACAGCAAGTTCAGGGGGAATTTGCACTTGTTCAAAAGTTTTTGGTGTGGGAGGAGTAGTGCATGTTGCTCTTTTTTGTCTAGCTACAGTTCTTTTAAGGGATTCCATAGATGGTAATTGGCTAGAAGCATGTTGGGGAAGTACACTTAAATGGTGTTTCAGAATAGCAGTTGTTGGTTGATCAGTTCTAGTACTAGCTTCTTTAAGGGAATCTAGCATTTGTCTAATCTCTATTTCTGTTACATTGGGTGGGTGATTATGTTCCTTAGTATAAGTAACAGTAGTTTCCTGAGTTATAGCTCTACCATAACATTTGTTGGCATAATATTTCGTACACTTCCAAAACACTTTCAAATCTTTTTGTTTCTCTTGAGTGTAGACATATCCCATGTAACAAAGAAGCATTTCCCTTTTTGTGAATAAATGAATTTAGCTCCTTCAGTCATGATTGTATTGTAGTGCTAGGAGGTAATTAAAAGAGAATGTCATTACATTTTTTGAAAAAATAATGTTGTATTCTAATAATACAGTTTAATACATTTCTGATTTACCTGTAAATCTTTTGATGATGTCAAGTAGTTCTTTTCAGGTGTTGATGTTCTTCAAACTGTTATTTTCTATGTATATATTTTTGTACCTGTGGAAGTTGAGAAAATGTGTACAAATAATTTATAACTATTTATGATATTTTGGTAGAGGTTTTTAGCTAGTTTCTATTTAGTTACCTATCTATTAAATGTCGAAGTTACATTTCAATTATATACTTACTTATTTATATTTAACTTTTGATGTCCAGGTGTTGTCTAGGTTTTCTGTATTTTCTTTTTGTCTGTAGGATAAATAGTAAAAAAAAACACATATATTTTAGGTATTTGGCTTTTAAACATAGGTGTGAGGTTTGAGAGTTACATTTTTGATGGCAAATAATGTAGTAGTACTTACTTTAGATAGGTGTAGCTGTCTTTATGTTGAAGTCAATAAGTTTTCTTTCAGAAATCCAGCAGAGTTTCGTCTTCCTTTAGTTAGGAGATTTAGGCTGCATTTTTAGTTTGCTGTAATCTTGTTTATATAGTATTAGTCTAATTGTTTCAGAAATAGGATTGGTTGTTTAAATTGATAGTCTGTTTTTATTTGTGGATTTGAATTTTTTTACCTGTTATGCTAATTGTTTTCCTTATATGGGTGACGCCAATTAACGTTTATTTAATGTGTAAGGCCTTATTTCGTATAGGTAATGTTATCTTTATATTTTTAAAGTGGAGGAATATATATAATTTGCAGTAAGAAATGTTTAGTTGTTCAAAACATTGTTTATGTATTATAAAATGTATGTTTGTATTTATTTTGTGTTATAAATGTTAGGAAAATATATAGTATGTTTTATAGTTTTATATAAACAATTTGTGATTAATTATGATTAGTATAACTAAATTTTAAGATAATAAAGTGATTTATTCAAGGATGTAGTAATTTCGATATTTAAAAAAAACGATGAATTTGCTATCTATATTTTTGTATTCGATATTTTGATTGTTTTTCATTTAAAGATGTGATAATCGATGTTTTAGAAATCGATAATGTTGTTAGTCGATATTGTTGTAGTCGTTGTTTTTTGTAGTCGATAATGTGGTTTCGATATTTTTGTGTTTTGTTGTTTAAGTATAGGCAATCGATAATTTTGTAGTCGATTAATTTGTCATCGATATTTTGTCCAGTCGATATTCGGTCTGTCGAGGTTATGTCAGTGATCCGTAACATTCATCAAAAGGAGTGTTCTAGAGGGTGAGGAGCTCTGATTGGTTCAGGGACAAGTTTGGTTTCTTTTACATAACAAAGGTTATGGGTTGCAAAAGGGAAAAAGGCAGAGGCGTATTTTCAGTTAGCTATACTACTAAGCATTGCTTTTTTATGACGCCGGAGACTCCCGTCTCGACGACGGGGAATGATTCAGGCATATGAATCTATGAAAGCTTCCAATGCTGGAGAACTACAGTTACAGGTAAGTAACGTGTTTTCTTAAATGCCCTGTAATTCCATAACATATCATTCAGTAAAATACATCAATGGCATGGAAAGTTGAACGTCAGCTGTAGACTGCAGCTCATATTATGATATTTCACTAGGGTGACAAAGAAAACGTAGCATCAGACCTAAATGTGTAGTCTGACCGCTACAGATTTTAAATCTACAAGTGGGCCTGCTGAAATGACCATTATTGACAGAAGAGAACTGTACTTTTAAATATTAAATAGGCCATCCCTAAGTTGGCCTTGTAGCCCGCACATCAGGGTGTATAGTATTTAAAAGTGGCACTTGCAAGACTTCATTATTGCCATCTTCCTAAAGTGACAAGCCTCCAAAAGCTGTTTTCATTGTACAGAGCTGTAACTAATCCTTTGAGGAAAACCAAAGTGCAATTTTGGCTTCGGATAAACTTCAGAAATGATTAACAACTGATGTGTTTATCTAAACTTCAATTCAGGGGTGTCATTTGATTTCTGATAAATATACAGGGAAGATAGTTTTTAAAATGTTAGCCTGCCTACTCGGTCTGGGCAGAATTTTCAATTCCGCTAACGAAATCGGAGGAATTTTGGTAATTCCATGCCACTCTTGTTAAGCAGAATTATTGATAAATAAAAATTCTCCAACCTTGCCAGTGGATTAAAAAATTATGCAGTGGTTTCTAAAGTTAGAAACCGCTGCATGCCACTCGGTACCCTTGCATACTCTGCAGTAATTAAAACTTTTAATTACTGCAGAGTATGTAAGGGTGCTGAGTGATATACAGTGGTTTTTAAACTCCAGAAACCACTGCATACCACTTGGCACTCTTACATACTCTGCAGTGTTTAAAAGTAGTATTCACTGCAGAGTATTCAAGGGTTCCAGATGGTATTTGGCTGCACTATTTTCTTAGCACAAAATGCATCCTTGCTTGCCCCCATCTTTTGTATGCAAGGGTGCATTTTAAGCTAAGCAAGTAGTACCAAATGCCCACTCCGCCCCATTGCCGAATCTGGTTTAATTTTAATGTAATCCTGTGTGATTCTGCAGGATCAAACTCTGCGAATTCTGCACAGCCTTACTGCCTACCTGAAGCTCCAGTAAACTAATTAGCATTAGTTTACCAGCAGCTTCCTCCTGTCAGTATTTTGCCCTTTATGATTTGTAAAAAAACTGCTTCAATGGGAAAGACAAATGCTTATGCCTGTTGGCTGTAAGACCTTGTGAGAGTTTATTTGACTCTACTTAGCTCAGGAAAGTCAGTTAGAGAGGATTTGGGAACTTAATTAACTTGAAAGGAGGCAGGGTGAGGGTGCCCATTCATAGTTAATTGTAAAGAGAGAGTGGGGGAAGAGAAACCCTTTGACCCCAGGGTACAGTGTATCCAGATTGGTACCTTCTAACGGGTCAGCCAGAGCCAGTTCTACCAGAACCAGTTGAGAAGCAGGGTCCTGCATGTTTTCCTAGACTCACCCTGGCTGGAACATAAGCCCCCTTCAAGAGGAGAAGGGTCTTCCATGTTGGTTTTAACTCAAAATAGTGTACATTGGGAATGTTTGCAGAACTGCAAACAGGATGTACTGCACAAGAAGGAGGGGTTGCCCCTAGGAAGTCTGTGGACATTGATTGGAAGTGTCCAGTAGTCTTCCCCACCCTCTCGCTATTAATTTGCACAGAAGTTGTACCTCACCCACAGTTGTCTCTATTGTTAGAAATTGGTTGTGAGATTCTTATTATATTGTGATTTGATAAAGGAATTGTTTTGGTACTGACGGCTGAATACTTTACACACTGTTTCTTAAGTTAAGCCTGTCTGCTTTGTGCCATAAGCACCATGGGTGGAGTCTAGGCTTATTTATTGAACTTTTGCGTTGGACCTGACAGTATTTTGAATTTATTACAATCATTTTTTACATCTTCTCAAAGGTGGATATGAACATTTTTCAAAGGCTGTAGGATTAAATATGACCAGCGTTCTGCATCAGATAGAGTTTTATGTCAAGTGATTTGGAATCTAAGGGCCTGATCTAGATCACAGCGGATGGGTTACTCTGTTACAACGGTGACGGATATCCCGTCCGCAGAACTATAAATCCCATTTTATCCTATGGGATTTATATTTCGGCAGATGAGATATCCACCACCATTGTGACGGAGTAACCTGCCCACTGAGATCTAAATCGGGCCCTAAGTTCTCTAGTTTCTAAAGGATCATAATTAAGGATCTTTGTATGGTCTCATACAGGCTAACCTTTTTATCTGGGGCTCCAAGACATATTTATGTGAATGTAGCAGAACCACCTCAATGAGAAACTCAATGATTGTTATGGATAAGTCAATATCAATTCTGAATATAGACATAGTCTATCCTCAGGTGTCTGACCTTAAGTTCACCCTCTTTACTGCCTGTAACATTTACTCCCATGCAGTTTCCATGAGAGCACCTTTTCCTTTTTATTATTTGCTCAGTTACACAATCACTCTGCACAAACTATAAATAAAACAACTTACATATTAACCTCTTCCATGCTGATGACGAGATCAGCTCGTCATGCAGCATGGTGGCGCTGTGCTGATGACGAGCTGAGCTCGTCATGGCCTCAGCGGAACGCCCCGCGGGGATAATTCCCCGCTGTGCTGGGCGTTCCATTGAGTGGGCGGGGCCATGACTAGCTCAGCTCGTCATCAGCACAGCGCCACCGTGCTGCATGACGAGCCGAGCTCGTCATCAGCACCGCGGCGCGCGGCCCCCCTCCCCCCTTCTCCGTGGGGGAATTAACCCTGCGGCGATGGGGTTAAATATACCTTACAATGGGGGTGGGGTCGCACACTACTCACACACCAGCGGGATCGCCCCTAAGGACTGTGGTAAGTGTAGTTCGTGTTCCGCGATGCATCTTCTTTCGATTCTCTGCTATCTTCGCTATCTTCGCCATCCCTGGACACGTGTTTCGGGGTATTTACCCCTCGTCAGCAAGGATTAGGCCGTGTTCTGGGGTTGCCGGTGGCTGCCAAATATTGCCAGGTTTAGTACCACTCAGGCGCGCAGGCGCGGGGTCCCAGGCTTGTCAGCCAACTGCTCGAGGGAGCTTTAACATTACAATGGGGGTGGGGTCGTACACTACTCACACACTAGCGGGATCGCCCCTAAGGACTGTGGTAAGTGTAGTTCGTGTTCCGCGATACATCTTCTTTCGATTCTCTGCTATCTTCGCCATCTTCGCCATCCCTGGACACGTGTTTCAGGGTATTTACCCCTCATCAGCAGGGATTAGGCTGTGTTCTGGGGTTGCCGGTGGCTGCCAAATATTGCCAGGTTTAGTACCACTCAGGCGGTAAATATACCTTAGTGTTTGTGTTTTAATTGAACAAGGTTGTGTAAACATTAAATACTATTTTTGTATTACAATAATGTTATTTCATTTTTCATTTCAAATAATCAACAGCATTTACAAATAGCATTAGGGTAATTACTTAATAAATGCATTTGATGTTGTGGGTAGATGGGAGAAGCAAAGGTAAGACAAACTGAAGTTGGGAAAGCAAATGTGTTGGGAAATAAAGGTTTGGGAAAGAAAAATAGTTATACTAATGACACCCAGCAGTTTCCTAATATTCAAAATAAAAATAATTTAGAAATAATTACTTCTGTTTGGGGAGGTTCTAGTTGCCGACAGTGGTATTTTCAACCTGCAGAAACTTGACTTTGCGAAGTTCAACAAAGGAGAGAACTTTGGAAAGTGAATACGTGCCACTGAGACTGGACATTAATGTGTGTTTGGTGACTCTCTTGGCCTTATTGGTGCTGGAGTAGAGATGCATGATGATTGCAGAGAGCCTATTGACTCCATGGATGATAGGATTACCAACACTTGCTGTACACATTTTGATTGTGTGTATCTAAATTTAAAGGTTCATTATTCAACTTGTGATGATTCCATTCCAAGATGGCCGAACTGCTGATAAATCCGTACACTTTGTGCAGATGAGACCTCTGTTGAACCTGGTATTCAAATGATGCGATATAGTTTTCTGTGTCATGAGATCCATCACGTTATGGGAGTGTTGAAGATAAATGTACTCGCTAACATTGATTATCACCATTGATTATTAGACCTGTTAATTACTTCTCCAGGTTGCTAGTTGTACTTAAGCACTTGTGTTGTGTGGTAGGAGAGGGGAAGTGTATGGTGTCTTAAGGAGCCCAAAATCTACCTGTCTTACCCTTCTACGACCTCAGGGTCTTACTGTGGAGAGAATGGGCTTTCTGACAAAGAAAGCGGGTGATATCAGTATTGTAGCTATTATTAGACCAGCGGGCGTTGTAGCACCAAGGCCCAGGGGGGATGAGCCGCAACTGTACACTAGTTATGCCAGTGGCGTAACAGGAATGATGCTTCCCCTGCAGAGTGTGATGAGGGGCCCTGAGTTTCCTATATCTCACAGATATTCATTGGTCTTAAACTGAATGGACCGCTGAAGAGTTGAGGGCTCTTGAAAGGTTAGGGGCTCCACAGGGGACTGCATTACACCATGAATTATGCATATCTTTTACTACTCACAAGGAGGTCAAGTGTACCCATGCTTATTGCTTCCCCCAGTATCTATGGCTCCCTTGCTTGCCTTGCATTGGATATTGGTCCTTTGCTGCAGGCAGGGTGTGGTAATAAGACATTATCACCTTCTGTTCTGGGTGATGTGTGCAAGTTTGTCTTCAGCAAGCAGGCTGCTGAAGTTTTTTTTGCATGGGGTGGGGTCTTGTCTATCTTACACATGTGCCGTACTCTAAAATCAGAACATCTGATAGAGACTTCTAGCTGCAGATTCCTTACCTTTGAACTTCCCAGGTGTCAGGCTGTATTCAGAAACATTTGCTGAGAAATACCCCTTGCCTGCTCCGTTGGTGTCAGGGACTGTCCGGGACTAAGTCAGGAACACAGTTAGGGACTTGGACAAGGACTGGGAATGGGGTAGAAAACGTACCAAGAGAAGAGTATAGTGCTGCCCAGGATCACACAGAAAGTCAGAAGATGAAAAGGGATCCAAAGGCAAAGCCTGTACAATTTAACAAGATGGCTAAGACTCAGAAAGGAAGGGCACTCACAAGGCAATTTAGCATTCAGACTAACTACACTCAGGATGGACGTGCAGGACATATATATAATACAACATACCAATAAAGGGGAGTGTGGGGTAAAGCACTCAGGAGCTCCACACGGTAGGACTGAAACTCAGTAAGTTTCTCACCCACAATTGCTGTTACAGATACCGACTGCAAATACCCACATGTAGGATATGCATGCAAAGGCAGGGTCTGTGGAGCTTATACCTATGGTGATGTTATATATGTAACTCAAAGACAATACTCAAAGTGAACAAGAAACACCACCTAGGTAGTCAGCTGTGCCCACGGATCCTGGCGATCAAACAGGAACACCCAAGGCAGTAACAGCAAGATGGTAAAAACTAAACACAAGCACAATAGACAAGGAGCAAGCAAGGAGAAGTGCTTAACAGGAAAGGAAGGAAATCACAGGGCACACTTGGCAGAAAGCAGGTAACAAACATACAAGGCAACAGTAGAAAGACCGCAAACTAGGAAATGGAACCAAGGAATTGGGATGAAAGGTAGGGACTGGAAAGGGATATACAGAAGGGGATGCTACAAGGGTATACTAGAATAGTGCAGGCTAAGGAATCAAGAAAACAAAGTAGCATAGAAGGCAGTGCTGGGGCAGGAACCAGAATTAAGCTAAAGCTCAGGAGTCTAGGTACACTGCAGGCAGTGCTGGTTCAGGAACAGGGAATTACTATAGTTAAGGAGTCCAGGTAGCACTGCAGGTAGTGCTAGTACAGGAATAGGGAATAACTAAAGCTTTACGAGTCAAAGTAGCACTGCAGGCAGTGCTAGTTCAGGAACAGTGAATTAGCTACAGCTCAGGAAACAAGGAGTCAAGAGAGCACTGCAAGCAATGCAAATCAGGAACAAGAAATAGCTGAAGCCCAGGAACAGGAACAAAGAATAACTATAGCTCAGAAACTCAGGAATCAAGAGCACTGCAGGCAGTGCTAATTCAGGTACAATGAATAGCTATAGCTCAGGAACTCCTGAAACAAGATAGCACTGCAAGCAGTGCTATTTCAGGAGAAGGGAAACTGGTGCAGTTCAGGAACAAGGTGTAACTAAAGCTCAGGAAACACTGGAAACAAGGTTCGGTCTCACCGGTAAACAGCTACAATGACCAACCCTAGGCTGAAGGGAGATGGGGCTTAAAAGAGCTCTCATGCATCAGGTGTGAGCAGGCTAGCAGCAGCCAGCCACAGGTGAGCTGAATTCCTCCACCCATTCTTGGCCTGCAGGGGTGGAGACAAAGCAGTGAGCAGGGAATTCTGGGTAATGGAGTTTCAGGCATGAGTAGGCTGGTTTCAAGTATAAGCAGGCTGGCTTTCACAAAACCTGGCATGGATTGGGAATGGATGTCAATTCCAAATAGGTGTCCATATGGCTGGAAGTCAGGATATGCATGCAGGGGAGGGTATGGAAGCTTATTAGAAGACTGGAGAGTCCTACAGTTCAGCCCCCTGGTGGTGGACACAAGAACACAGAGCGAATCGTGACAGTTGGATGGCTCCATTTGGATCTGCGTGATGTTGGTAGCGTCGGTTATGACATTGTGGTACCTATAAAGGCACCACCCAGGAGCATCAGTTCTTTCTTTCTGCACCAGTTAACCGACGATCCAGAAAGAGCTACCATTCTGTCGCTTTTTGGCAGGCCTTTTCTCGACTTTTTTGCCAAATTCAAGACTTTTTTCATCGTGTGCGAGAATGTCTTCGAGGAAGACGGGGTTCAAGTTGTTCGAAGACAGGGCCCAGCATGATGTCTGTTACCAATCCCCACCTCTTTTGCCTATGGTGCCTTAAGCACGACCACGATCCAAAGTCATTCTCGGACTTTCGGGCCATGGCTCAGAAGACCTTGCGAGAGTGGGCTTTGAAGCTCCTTCCGGCCCGGCAGTCAACACAGTCCAGCGAGACTCAGTGGAGATCCCGGTCCCCATCGAAAAAGAGGAGGTCGCGGGACCACTCCTGGAGCCTCAAGTCCTCTTAGGCCCAGTCGAGGTCCTCGGGACACTTGGGGAAGAGGCACAAGAAGAAGAAGTCCAAGCGGACTTTGTCTTTACTTCGAATATTGTCCGTCGATGAAGGAGGTAAGGATTACCGATGCTCTAGGCACAGTTGCGCGGAGCCGGAGTCAGGGTCGACTTAGTGCCTCCCTGTCTTCCCTGGAGCCACAGCGACCCCTACTCAGATTAAAGTATTTTACGAGGCCATGCGCTGCGTATTTGAGCGGGCGGACCCCTATGGTGAGCCTTCTGGCCCCGTGGGGCCGGAAGGTGTCCCATCGGTTTTGACACATCAGCTACGGCCAGGGTGCCGGTGGGGCCTCAAAGATTCAATCAAGGATGTTGGTTGACGCCAATTGTGCCACCGCAACCCCACCTGGCGTCGGACCCGAAGTCGCTGCTGCCAGTGCCCGTCAGCTGCACCAGCCCCATCCTTATCCCCAACGACACGGAGCCAGAACGGCGTAGTTCGATGCTGATTCCGACGTCGATTGAACCCAGGAGTTCTATATTGTCACATGAATACTTTGAGGATGTATTAGGCTCAGGAGAGGAATGGGATGGGTTGATGGATGTTTTGGAACGCCAGGATGACCCTGTAGAGCATTTGGACTGTTATGGAGAGCTTAGGGAGGCCAGTGGACTGGCTACTACTCCAGATACTGGCATGCTCTCTCCGCTAAACGCAGCTAGGGAGGAGGGGGCATCTCCTGCCATGGTGGTCAAGATGGCAGCTGAAGTTCTTGGACTGGAGTTTCCCTCCATGGAGGTTTTGACTAATCTCTTGTCCAAAGTGCTTCAGCCTGGGGCTTCCACCTCAGATCCTTTTTTGCCCTTTAATGAAGCAGTATTAGATGTCCTTCTAGGCACGTGGCCCAAGCCTAGTACAGGTGCTCCTGTGAATAGGACAATTGTGCGCCGCCATCGCCCAGCTCCGGGCGACCCAAAGTTCCTCACCCAACACCCCACTCCTGAAAGTTTGGTGGTGCAGGCATCTACATCTCAGGGTGTGTTCCTTACCACCCTTCCAGATAAGGAATCTAAGAGGCTTAATTAATTTGGTATGAAGTTGTTTCTTCCTCCAGCCTGGCATTGCGGTTGGCAAATACCGTATGCATTATTGGGCTGTTTCTCCCATTCTCTCTTGGAGACAGTTGCACATGTGCTGCCACAAGTCCTGGAGGAGGCCCGTGCTTTGCTCGCTCATGCAGGCAAGGACAAGAGAGATGCAGCAAAATTCATCATAAGGTGTGGCATTGATATGACGGATTCAATGGGCAGATTAATTCCCACGACGGTGGCCTTAAGGCGCCACACCTGGCTTAGGACAACTGGCTTCTCAGGAGATGTCCAGGCTAATTTGATGGACATGCCCTTGATGCAACCCACCTTTTTTGGGAAAAGGCGGATTTGGCCCTAGTTAGGTTAAAGGATTCTCAAGCTACAACAAGATTCTTGGGCCTCTCTTCTACTCCTCGTTGCTAGTCTACCTTTCTCCCCTTTCGTGGCAACAGAAGGGGTTTCCAGCCGCGTCAGTCCTATCCCAGCCACTGACCTAGGTGCAGGCTTTACATGCTGTACGGGGACGGGGATGTGGTTCATTCCAGCCTAGGAATGGAAGCAAGAAGTCGTCGGCCACCTTGCAGTCGGCAGCCTCCAACTACTCCTAGTCTGATTCTGCAAGACCACGCTATTCCAGTTTGCGGGAAAATGCATCATCATCTCCCCCACTGAAGGTCCATAACATCTGACAAGTGGGTCTTGCAGAACATTCAGGTGGGCTATTCTCTTCCTTTCCTTTCTTCACCTCCTCCTATTCTGCCAAATCAGGAACTGCCGACGGAGGATCATTTAAAATTGCTTCAGGAGGAAGTTACAGCTCTTTTGGCCAAGGGAGCTATAGAAAGGGTCCCGGATTCAGAAGTTATCAGTTGCTGTTATTCCTGCTACTTTCTGATTCCAAAGCAGAACAAAGGGTTGGGGCCCGTTTTTGATCTTCAGACCGTCTATCTCTTCCTCATAAAGGAGAAATTCAAGATGCTCACTCTGGCTCAGATCTTGCCTACCCTAGATCGAGAAGACTGGATGGTGGTAGCTTCGGACCTGCAGGATGTGTATTTCCCTATCCCCATCCTGCCGGGCCACTGGCGTTACCTGTGGTTCAAGGTAGGCCAAGAACACTTTTCAGTTCTCCATGCTCTCCTGCCGCCTTACCAGTACCCCTTAGGTGTTTGCCAAGGTAATGGCTGTGGTCACAGCTCATCTGCGCATTGTAGGGTGTCAGTCTTTCCCCACCTCGATGACTGGCTGTTGAAGGTGTCCTAACCCCAAGCTGTCGCCTACCACCTAAAGACTACGGCAGACCTCCTGCATTCTCTGGGGTTCTCTATAAATGTGCCAGAGTCACACCTGACTCCTTGTCAGACGCTCCCTTTCATCGGAGCTGTTCTGGACACAGTGCAGTTTCGGGCCTATCCTCCTGAGCTGTGGGTCCAGAATATTCAGGTTATGATTCAGATGTTTCAGCCTCTATCCTGGATTTCGGTGAGACTCACTCTTAGGCTCTTGGACCTCATTTCCTCCTTCATCCAGTTAGTACAGCACGCCAGGTGGCGTATGCTGGCTCTGCAGTGGTGGTTAATGAATCACGATTGGGTCAACGGCACACCCCTCTCCCTTTTCCAACCAGATCTCACAGTTGTGACAGATACGTCACTTTTGGGACGGGGCAGCCACCTGAGAGGGGTGAAGATCAGGGGACACTGGTCTCCGGCAGAGTTGGGGCTCCACATACATTTGTTGAAGCTCCGAACAATTTGGTTGGCATTAAAGCATTTCTTCCCTCTGCCAAGGGGAAGTTAGTGTAGGTGTTCACAGACAACACATCTGCCATGTGGTACTGCAGCAAGCAAGGTGGTGGGGGGGAGGGTCCTGGACCCTGTGTCGAGAGGCCCTGTGACTCTGGACATGGCTTGAGCAGCGGGGCTTAAAACTGGTGGTTCAACACCTGGCAGGTTCACTGAATACCTGGGAGGACGCACTCAGCCCTCGAGGCCTAGCGGATCACAAATGGCGTCTCCAATCAGAGGTGGCGCAAGGTCGCTTTCACCAGTGGGGAAAACCTTGGTTGCGTTTGTTTGCCTCCGAAGAGAATGCACAGTGTCAGCAATACTGCACGCTGGAGTTTCTAAGGCGGTTATCGCTCGGCGAATCCTTTTGTCGTAATGGGACCTCAGGCTGCTGTTCGCCTTTCCGCCCATACCACTCCTGCCCATGGTTCTGAAGAAGATCAGAAGCGACCGGCCAAGTCATCCTTGTGGCTGTGGACTGGGTGAGGAGAGTCTGGTATCCAGAGCTACTGAAGATGAGCATCTATCCTCCGATCAGGCTGCCCCTTCGGGAGGAACAGCAGAGGAGGGTCCTACACCCAAACCTGTCAACCCTGCACCTCCATGTGTGGAGATTGAGTGGCGGCAGATGATGGCTTCTAATGTTCTTCCTAAAATATGTGTCATTATTTTGTCAGCCAGGCGGCCCTCCAGTAAGATAGTATATGCCTGCAGTTGGTAGACATTTGTATTATACTGTACAGAAAGGTCTATTGACCCTCGTTCTGCTTCTCTTTCCACTGTCTTTTTATTCATTATAACCCTTGCCCAGAAGAGCTCTGCTTTGGGAACTCCCATGGATTACCTTTCTGCTCTGTCTGCTTTTTTTGCCGCTGCCAGCCCAGCCCTCTCTCTTTAAGTTTCCAACTATGCATAGGTTTCTAAAAGCGCTGGCTCACTTATTTCCAACCACGCCCTTTGCTATGCCACAGTGGGACCTTCATTTGGTCCTCACCTATCTAATGTGTGCTCCCTTTGAGCCTTTACATGCCTGTCCCCTCCCGCTGCTGACCATTTAGACAGCCTTTCTAGTGGAGATTACATCTGCCCGGAGGGTGAGGGAGTTGCAGGCATAATGTTGCACTCCTCCCTACCTGAGGAGCATCTCAACCGATGGGACCCAAAAAGAGCCTTGTCGTTCTACCTTGACCGCACAAAAGAGTTCCGGGTGGACGATCAACTCTTTGTTGGGTACGTGGGAGCTAAGAAGGGAAGGGAAGGGCAGTGCAGAACACGACAATCTCTCGCTAGGGTTGTTCTCTGCATTAAGATCTGCTATGCTCTGACAAAGAAGCAGGCCCCTGAGGGATTAAGGGCCCATTCCGCCAGGGGAAAGGCTGCAACTATGGCCTTGTCTCAGGGTATCCCAGTTGTGGACATCTGTCAGGCAGCAAAGTGGGCATCTTTGCACACTTTTCCAAGCACTACTGCCTTGACACTCAGGTCCGTAGGGACTGCCATTTTGCCCGTTTGGTCCTTCAGGACTTCCTAGTTTGAGGTATTGGTCCACACCCATCGCCGGGGTAGTATGGTTGGGTATCGAATTCAAAGGTAAGAAATCTGCAGCTAGAAGTCTCTATCAGCTGAACAAGTTACTTACCTATGGTAATGCATTATCTTGTAGGGAGTCTATCTAGCTGCAGATTCCTTACAACCCCACCCATGCCTCCCTGCGTTGCGGACTAATGGTGTACGGCTAGGGTAACTCTCCCTTTCTGGGCCCTAGTTTTGCATACAACTACATCAGTTACTTTGTGGCTCTGCGCTTGTGGCATGGAAAAATACTAAAAATACTGACGTCCGTTCACGGGGTGACGCCTATATAGGTACCGCAACGTCATAACTGAAGCAACCAACGTCACGTGGAGCCGAGTGGAGCCATCCGACGGCATGCACAAGGGGTATTGCTCAGCAAAAGTTTACAGATCCTGCCTGATGCCTCGGAAATTCGAAGGTAATGCATCTGCAGCTAGCGAGTCTCTACCAGATAATGTGTTACTGAAGGTAAGTAACTTATTTCACCACCATCACAGGCATAGGCTCTAACACATAAAATAGGGAATTAAATCCTGTGGTCATTTCCATATTAGTAGTAGTCCAGTCTGTGTGCTCTCACTTACATGGAGGGCCATACATTTTTAAACGCGAGTTCCAAGTTTTTAAGACTTGGGGGTCCATTAGGATGTCGGGCGGATTTCCTCCGCCAGGCTGGCGGTGGCTACCGCCAGCCTGGCGGAGGAAATCCGCCCGACATCCACAGCCCAAATCCCCCCCGCCATATTAGTATGGCAGGGTGGACACCGGCGGTGGGAAACACCGCCCGCATGTTTACCGCCTCGGTCGCCTGGCGGCCGGGGCGGAAAACGAGTAACATGGTGGTGGTGTCTGTTTGACACCGCCCGCCATATTACAATGGGCTTACATCAATGCATTTCCGTGGCGGCAATGCCGCCACGGAAAGGCATGCGGAGACTCCCTGCGGGGCCCGTTGCGGCCCCCTGGGAGTCCCTGGCTTGGGGGGTTGCACATGGGGGGTACCTATGGTACCCCCCCGCATTTCAAAGTGCAACATGGCAGGCACCGCTCGGTGCCTGTCATGTTGCACTTTGAAATGCACAACGTGCACGTTTCACAAGGCGGCGGGCGGAGATTACTGCTCCGCCCGCCGCAATGGCACCAATACAGGATGCGCCCGCCTGTGTGGCGGGCGCATCCTAATGGCCCCCTTGATCTTATAGAAGAGAAGGTGGAGGATCAAAGAGCATAAACGTTATACCCTCATTCATATGGCAGGCCATACAACGCCATGCATACACAAACATACACATTTATAATGACAATAAATACATGATTTACAGAATCGACTGGGCCAAGCAGAGGAGGACTTAGGGGTCCATTATGATGTCGGGCGAATTGCCTCCGCCAGGCTGGCGGTAGCCACCGCCGGCCTGGCGGAGGCAATCTGCCCGACATCCATTGCCAAATTCCCCCCGCCATATTAGGATGGCGGGGGGGACCGCAGCGGTGATAATCACCGCCCGCCTGTTTTCCGCCCCGGTGGCCTTGCGGCCGGGGCGGAATATGTTTAATATGGTGGCGGTGTCTGTTAGACACCGCCAGCCATATTAGAATGCGCATTCTGGCACGCCTTTCCGTGGCGGCAATGCCGCCACGGAAAGGCATGCGGAGTCCCCCTGCAGGGGCCCGTTGCGGGCCCCCAGGGACTCCGTGGTGGTGGGGGGTGCACATGGGGGGTACCTATGGTACCCCCCCGCATTTCAAAGTGCAACATGGCAGGCACCGCGCGGTGCCTGTCATGTTGCACTTTGAAATGCACAACGTGCACGTTTCACAAGGCGGCGGGCGGAGATTACTGCTCCGCCCGCCGCAATGGCAAAAATACAGGATGCGCCCGCCTGTGTGGCGGGCGCATCCTAATGCACATTTCGGGACCCCCGCCCTCGAGGCGGGCGGTCCCGTTTCCCGATAGGGTGGCGGGCGGGCATAGCCCGCCATCCTAATGGCCCCCTTAGTGAGGACTATACAACAGGGGATGATGTGGAAGATTCACAGGCAAAGATAGCAGTTGCTAAATCCTCCATTATGGAAATAGTAGCTGCAGATAAACTTATGATTTGGATAGAGAAAGCATAGAAGTGCACTGAGCAAATTGGGCGTCACTTGTCAATAAGAGCGAGACAAAAAACAAAGCAAAACTTAATACAAGAGATCCAGGATCCCACACTGAGAATAGTAACAGACCCAGATAGTATACCACACACATTTTATATGTACTATCAGACGTTATATCAAGATGATGTACAAGGGGATAAAAGAGAAGTTAATGATTATCTGGACTCAATTCCTGGAGAACACTTTTCTGTAGAAGACCAACAATTGTTGGATGATCTCCCACAGTGGATTGAGATATTATTATGCCCCAATGGCCTACCTAACGGTAAGGGGACAGGATTGGATAGTATTCCCACCAAATTCTGCAAAAAAT
The DNA here is from genome assembly GCF_964261635.1 of Lissotriton helveticus. Classification (NCBI taxonomy): domain Eukaryota; kingdom Metazoa; phylum Chordata; class Amphibia; order Caudata; family Salamandridae; genus Lissotriton; species Lissotriton helveticus. The sequence goes on along the minus strand of NC_136068.1, from coordinate 18,288,762 downwards.
TCTCAGAGAAACTCAAAGAATGTATGACCCAACTGTTTGTCCAAGTGTTCAAGGGGAGAAGACCTCCAAACTCTTGGTCTTCCACTAAAATAGTAATCTTCCTTAAAAAGAATGAACCGGCAGGTCCGCCCAGCTCATACCTTCCAATAACATTGAGTAACAGCGACAGTAAAAATATAATCGAAAGTACAAACAGCTTGTCTGGCACCAATCACACAAGTTAATTTCAAATTTGTCAGCCTAGATTTGTTCCAGGGCGTGGGACGATTGACCACATAAGGAGGGTTATTACACTCCTGGATGCCTCAACAGTATCCAAGGACCCCGTGGCTTTAATCCTATTGGACACGGAAAAAGCCTTTGACATGGTCGTGTGGCACTTTTTATGGGAGGCCCTGTCAAGTGTCGGAATTAAGGGTGGGCTATTACAGCCATCAAAATGCTTTATTATGACCTAACAGACAGGGTTTTTTTGTTAATGGCGCAATTTCTGGTCCATTTGTAATAATTAGGGGGACCCGTCATGGTTGCCCGAGCTCACCCTTGTTGTTTGCGGTATATATTGACCCCTTCATACGTCAATTAGAAAATAATAGTGCCATCCAACCTATAATGACACATGGCTGGGAAACAAAAGTGTTGGCATACGCTGACAACATTGTCCTTGCGACCCCTGCCCCTACTCTCTCTCTCTACAGGAAATAGAAGAAGAAGCAGAAAGCTTTGGGAAGATTTCCGGATATACACTTATTCATGGTAAAACACAATCATGGTCAATGGGAATCCAGCGATAAATTACGCCAGAGTGGTTAAGAATGCGACATATTTAGGGGTTAATATCTCTGCAAACATGGAGCATATTGTTTAAGACAATATGTTATGTTATACAGGGTTTTATATCGCGCTCAAATACTCTAGAGTGTCCTGGTGCATGCGATACAGTGAGAGAGTGGGCAGAAAAACTTACTTAACCATTTTGAAGAGATGAGTTTTTAGAGTTTTTTTTTTAAACAGCCCGAAGACCTGTGTAAGCTGTAGCTCCACAGGAAGAGCGTTCCAGGCAGCAGCTGCTTTCACAGAGATGGACTGGCCACCTAAGCGCGTCCTGTGAAACCGTGGAATGACCAGCTGGCACTGAGTGGCAGATCGCAACGGGCGGTTTGGCGTATACTGGACAAAAACGTCTCCTCAGATACGCAGGCCCATGACCATGAATGGCCCTGTGAGATAGAATGAGGGCCTTAAATTGCCCCCGCTGGGCTACTGGTAGCCAATGCAGATCACGCAAATGTTTCCGGACACTAGTTCTCCGCGAGATGTTAAACAGGAGTCTAGCCACGGCGTTCTGTATGATCTGGAGTTTCTTAACCAGATAGGCCGGAATGCCAATGAACAGAGCATTGGCATAATCGAGGCGGGAAAGGATAAGGGCACGTGCTACCATTTCTTTAGCCTCTCTCGGAGGCAGAGGAAAGAATCTTCGAAGGGCCTTGAGGATACAAAAGCAAACTCCTGTGAGTTATATATAATATAGAACCTCTCTTAGTTAAAACTAAACAGGATTTATTTAGGCTAAACAATTTACGTCTGTCCATCATTGGCAGATAAAATATAGTCAAAATGCTATTCTTTCCTAAGATACTATATTTTTTTCAGGCAATCCCATTAGAATTTTCAAATGATTGTCTGAAAAAACTAGAAGATTTAATTTCTCGATTTATCTGGGCATATGCCAAACCGCAAAGGGCTTTTAAATATCTTACTTTTCCCTGGGAAAGATGGGGTTGGGCTTTACCTAATCTCAGACTTTAGTATTGGGCCACTACACGTCTGCATAACCTGGTACTGCTACAAGACATTTTGAGGAGGTCCCACCCACCACCCCAGAATTTATAATGGGGGAAGGGGCCTGGGGATGGTTATGGCGCTACTTAAATGATAATAATAAATGCTGCCTGGATTGACAGTTTGGCCAACCGCACTCTTTTGGGAGAGTTACCTCTTGTGAAGTCCTCAATCGTTAAATTCAAATACTTTATGAACAAATGTCAACGCTGTGTTTCAAAGTTCAATTTATATATTGATCTTTTATTGAACTGTAGTTCACTTTGTGGCAAGTAACGTTGTTGCATCACAACTATAAAGAAGTTCATAAATTGTTCTTTTTGAAAATGTACATTTCAAATGATTCACATCAAATGGTTAATCCACATGCCCAATGCATTTCGTGCTTGGAAGCACTTCGTCAGGGGAAATACATTTCTGTGAAGTAAATGAAACATGAGTGCAAACACAGCGACTAGTAATGCTAAGAACGAGTAAACAAGTTTTGTTTACAGCCCAGTTGTGATGCCAAGTTTAGACGCTGAAACGTTGAACTTTTTAAACACTCTGCGTAACTGACATGCAGCCGCTCGAGGACAGCGCGTACTTCCCATTTAGTAATGCGTTTAGAATTACACCTGAATTTGGGTTAACTGTTGCACTGTTTGACTAATTCAGACGTTTTTCACAATTTGAGTATTATTTGCTCCTGATTTCGTCTAATGTATCATGATTTATTGTTCAACTAGTTTTGACTGCATTGTATTGTTTATTTTTACGCAAACTGTGACCTGCTTCCCTGCACCAATTTCTTTCCATGTTTCATTTACTTCACAGAAATGTATTTCCCCTGACGAAGTGCTTCCAAGCACGAAATGCATTGGGCATGTGGATTAACCATTTGATGTGAATCATTTGAAATGTACATTTTCAAAAAGAACAATTTATGAACTTCTTTATAGTTGTGATGCAACAACGTTACTTGCCACAAAGTGAACTACAGTTCAATAAAAGATCAATATATAAATTGAACTTTGAAACACAGCGTTGACATTTGTTCATAAAGTATTTGAATTTAACGATTGAGGACTTCACAAGAGGTAACTCTCCCAAAAGAGTGCGGTTGGCCAAACTGTCAATCCAGGCAGCATTTATTATTTTCATTGCAACAACTCCCCAACGGGCAGAGGGAGCAGACCGGCCAGCACCTAAAACTCTAAACATTTTGAACTTTTGAATACTAACATTGAGTGCCACGCCACCCCCCTTATTTAGCTACTTAAATGATAAACACTGGGCTGAGATCACCGGAGTGCCTGACTGTACAGATCCTACAGACCAGAAGAGGGCTCCATCGACGGGGGGAGACCCCCTGGGCTCTCCAGCTGACCCAACACTCATCATCGTAATGGGGGCTATAAACGGGGTCCAGGAATCAGTGGGCCAAAAGATGGAGGCTTGGACAACAAATCGGACGCTGTTAAGATTAAGGTCAACTTGCTACGGGCAGATCTAACGAAGACAAGTGAGAAAGTAAAGTCGCTTGATATTAAAACCACCAGCCTGATCGATGATGTTGCATTGCTGCAACAGGAGGTACGTGATCTCAAGACCTTGCGGGACCTGACAGATTGGAAGCTCAACGAATATGAGGGAAGGGCTAGACGTAACAACATACGCATCCTTGGGGTGCCTGAAAAATCGAAGGCCCTGCACCGGATCTCTTTGTGGAGGACATAGTCCTTAATCATCTCAAGCCCAAAGGACTTAGTAACTTTTTCACAATCGAGCGCGCCCACAGGGTGCCGGGTGGAGGCCCAGGCCTGGGCCCCCTCGCCCGATGATTGCGAGAGTATTGAACTTCCGAGATAGGGATGTGATTTTACAGGCGGCGTGTGTAGGGCCTCCTTTGCGATATGAAAATGCAACGCTCTCCTTTTTCCCGGATTTCACCCAGATGGTGCAGAAGCAGCGACAATGTTTTCTTCCGGTGAAGAACAAACTCAGGCACCAGGGACTAAAGTATGCCATGATGTTCCCGGCTCGTTTGAGGGTGGAATCAGATGGGAAGGCTTGGTTCTTTGACAACCCTGAAGTGGCATCAGACAGGTTGGACAGCAGACATTCCAATGGACCTGAAGGGCGGGACCAAGGTGGAGGAGATGATTTGCAAGAGCAGGAATGAAGAAGGCCGTAAGAACTTACATGCAGTTTTGAATTGACAGGTGGTGGGCGGTTCTGCAGCTAATTCTTTGACTGGATTCAGTGCCTGTACTATTGCTGTGGACGACCCCGGAACTGGGGGATGTGTTTAGGAAGGTTGGAAGGGGGGAGCGGGATGTTGGACTTCCTCCACATTACTAACTTTAGTTAGTTAGTAGGTTAGATGTTGGGCGATAGTCGCACTGGTAGTTGGGGATGGGCGACAGCCATATGCAGGGGTGCAGGGAGGGGTGACGAGGTCTGGGGCGGGTGGGGATTTTTAAGTTCGACAACATATTGTGTGCAGAATTGTTTGAGCTTTGCTGTTGCTTGTTTTTTCCTTTTTTAACATCAGGAGACGAAGCTATGATTGTATTGCATCCATACCGTTTAAATGTCAAGTGCTAGAAGGGGATTGGGGATGACTGTGATTAGTTGGAATATGAACGGCCTTGGGGACAAAATTAAGAGGGGAATGGTGAGCCAGTTAATGAGGCGGCACTCCCCGGATGTTGTGCTATTGCAGGAGACTCATCTTATCAGTAATCTCTGCATGGCCCTGCACAGAGGGGGTTATAAGTTGGTAGCACAAGCTGGTTTTACCGCAGGGTCTAGGGGCGTTGGTATTTTGGTGAAAAACTCTTTTCCCCTCAGCATTCAGGCCACATGGTCGGACCAGAAAGGCCGCTACATTGGCATATCAGGGCAATGGGAGGGACAGACAGTCACTTTTATGTCCATCTATGTCCCGCCTGGTTTTCAATCTGACATCTTTAGAGACCTAGGTACAATTTTCCTGACACTGCCATTGGGCCTTCTTGTGATGGGGGGGACTTTAATACAGTAGTGGATGGGGAGGTTGACAGACATCCGGCCCGAACATTGCGGCCGGCACAGAGGTGGCTCCCTGAATTCTTGGACACGACAGGACTGGTCGATGGCTGAAGGATACGTAATCAGAGTGGGGTACATTACACGCATGTATCCGCCGCACACCATAGCCTGTCTAGAATAGATTATGTGTTGTTGCCGGCAGCCCAGGCTGCGAAGATTCGGGAGGTGCGACACCTGGGAAGGGGAATTTCTGACCACTCTCCGCCTTGGCTCCAGTTGGAAGCCGGCCAATCTGATGCAGGCAGGGTAGCCCCAATTAACGCATGACATTTGAAGGACCGCACCACCAAGAAGGAAGTTATTAAGATCACCGAAAGGTACTTCCAAGAAAAAAGGGACTCGGTGGATTCGGCGCAGACCCTGTGGGAGGCATATAAAATTGTTATTCGGGGAGAGGTCTTGTCCCTAGTCGCGGAGAAAAAGAAGAAAGGGCAGGCGGAAATGGAGAGAGTGGAGGCGGAGGTAACAAGATGGGAATTAGAGGTATCCAGGGCAGCAACTCCAGAAGGTGTGCACCAATTAAAGCTGCGAAGACTAAATGGGGTACTGGGCAGGACCTCAACGATCCAGGAACCGGCGGCACTGGTGTTGTTAATCGCCAGTATGGCATTTGAAAGGGTTGAGTAGCCCTACCTGTTTGCTGTATTGGGGAAGATGGGGTTTGGCCCGGAGTTCACTACCTGGGTGCGCCTAATGTATGCTAATCCCCTCGCCAGAGTGGTGGTAAATAACCGAAAGTCTGCTGACTTTCTCCTTGGCAGGGGCACGAGACAGGGGTGCCACTTGACCCCACTCCTGTTTGCTCTGGCGTTAGAGCCCTTGGCGGCGTGTGTTTGATGGGACCGGTCAATACACGGACTGCGATGGACGTTGGATTGGGAGGACAAAATCTTATTATACGCTGATGATATCCTACTCTACCTCACCAATCCAAGGGGATCCCTGATATGTTTTCTAGACGTGCTTGCTATATTCGGGAGGTATTCCAGGTTTGCAATAAACTGGTCAAAGTCAGTGCTCTTTGTCCTTAGAGGCGATCCGCCGGTGATCCCGACACCTGCCCGATACAAATTGAACCAATAGGGTTTCGATACCTCGGTATCTATGTCACGCTTGACCTGAAGCTACGATATGCTAACAACCTGGGCCCTCCTATGGCTCGATTTAGGGGTGACGTGACGCGGTGGCAGGCACTTCCGCTTTCACTTCTGGGTAGGGCTTTTCAAGATGATGGCCCTTCCCTGGTTCTTATATGCACTCCAGAACGCGATGGACCCTGTAACGGCGTCCTATTTTAGGGAAATAGAGACCCTCCAGAGGCAGCTTCTTTGGGAGGGTAAGCCCTTTATTGCTTTCTCCAAGCTCACTCTCCCCTGGTATGATGGAGCGACAGGGTTGCCAGACCTTCGGAAATATTATTGGGCCTCCCAGCTAGTTGCGGTGAACTACGTCATATAGACTCCCTAGACCCGGGATATGCGATGGACCGCTGGCAGGTGCCGGGGGGGGTGACTTCACAAGGGCACTCTACGCTAGACCTGGTCGATTTCCCCTTGCGGGACCTATGGCTCACGCGGCGCAGGTATGGCACGTGGCCAACAGACATCTTAAGTGGGAAGGGAATTCAGAGAGACTGGGAAGCTTATGGAAACCCAAGGGATTTGATAAGTGGGACTTTATCGGGATCACGCAGATCAAAGATATCTGGGGAAAGGACACAGTTCACACATTTAACACCCTCAAGCATCTATACCACCTCCACGACAGGGAACAGTTCCGTTACCTTCAAATCAGACATGCTCTGCTCACACACATCTCCAGGGGCACAACACTTCCTGACGCTTCCCCTCTTGAGGACCGGGTGCTAACGGTCACCTCCCAGAGAAGACCATCTCATTAAAATACAAAAAACGTATCAATAATATGGAGGATCCGCTGGTACTTTGCAGGACACAATGGAGTGCAGATGGGATAGAGTTAGATGATGAAGACTGGCAGGAGGCGGTCTCCTCTCCGCGGGTGGTGGCTATACAGATCAGGCTCAGGTTAGTGCAGCTAAAGATTCTCCATAGATCGTACGTCATGGGCCTCGACAGGTTCGAATGGATAGAGCAGAACATGGGGAGCGTCGCAGTGGGTGCGGGGAGCTAGGAACTTTCATGAATATTTTGGGGCACTGTACAGAGGTGCAGGAGTATTGGGCAAAGATCCATGACAGCCTGAGAGAAGTCCTGGAGACGGAACTAAGGCCAGAGGCCCGCAGATGTGTTTTAAATGTGTGGGAACCCACAGATTTGTGTGTCTATAAGAAGCAATGAGTAACGTTCGCGTGTATGATAGCCAAACGTAATATTGCACAGTTATGGGGACCCCGACAGCCACCCCGGGTTGACAAATGGGCGGAAGGCATGGATTGGTGCATGTTTAGAGAGAGGTCAGTCTACGTAGCTAGGGGTTGTCCCCAAAAGTGGGGTATGGTCTGGGAGGATTGGAATCGGTACGGCGGAGACATCTGTGCACCCCCGAGACACCCGGAAGAAGCGGAGACACCTGAGTCCCTGTGAGACCCTGTGATCAGCTGCAGTCACCTGATGTCTTCTGTTGTTGTTTTGTTAAACAATAAAAAGATTTTTTTTTTAAATGATAAGCACTACAAGAAGGTTTGCTTCAAAACATTAGTGGGAGGGTTTAAAGTCTGTAAAGCAGTTTGAAGATCCATTGGCATCGGTAGGCTTAATTACTATACACCACTAAAAGATAACCCAAACCTTCCAGAGAAGGGTTTTGGGTAGGGCTAGACAGTATAAAAACAGTAGAAGGACTCTGCCCTCGAGATACCTTTTTGTCATTTGATGCCTGAGGCTTGAGCCGGGCAGACGCTTTTTACTCCATTTTAAATAGCTTTGTGTGAATTTACCTCTGTGTCCTACCCCCCTCCCCTTTGCACAGCGCGCGGATTTATCGCAGCGCGTGTCTCCACCGAATTGAGGGTGGAGGCACTGTTCTTAATTATTTTTTAAAATTTACCTCTGCACCCCCCGTCTTCCGCGCTGCACGGACAGCACCTCAGCTTCCCCCCAGAGCAACCGGCCAGTTCAGGGTGGGCTTGCCTGGGACACGGAAGGGAAACGGTGGCGGCCATTTTGGGTAGGGCTAGACAGTATAAAAACAGTAGAAGGACTCTGCCCTCGAGATACCTTTTTGTCATTTGATGCCTGAGGCTTGAGCCGGGCAGACGCTTTTTACTCCATTTTAAATAGCTTTGTGTGAATTTACCTCTGTGTCCTACCCCCCTCCCCTTTGCACAGCGCGCGGATTTATCGCAGCGCGTGTCTCCACCGAATTGAGGGTGGAGGCACTGTTCTTATTTTTTTTTAAATTTACCTCTGCACCCCCCGTCTTCCGCGCTGCACGGACAGCACCTCAGCTTCCCCCCAGAGCAACCGGCCAGTTCAGGGTGGGCTTGCCTGGGACACGGAAGGGAAACGGTGGCGGCCATTTTGGGTAGGGCTAGACAGTATAAAAACAGACGGCCATGACTCCGCGCAGCGGACGCGCTCAGCGGGCACGCCGTACTCACGCCGGAGTCAAGCCAGAGTCCAGCCCGTCTGCGCCCGTCCGCGCAAGGCCGGGCACAGGGGCAGGGATCCTTTCCAAACGGAAGGTCTATTCTGGGGAGGAAATTCGTCAACTGAATGGGGATACAACTACTTTAGACCTAAATATACTCACTCGCATAGAGGAACTGGCCATCCAGGCACCGCAGATAGGTAGGTCCCCACCACCCCCCCCACCCTAAAGCTGGTTAGCCTAAACACTAGGTCATTGTGTTGTCATAGTCTTGAAATTTTCACCTTATTGCAAGACGAAGACATCGACATCCTGACCTTGACTGAGACCTGGATGGGGGATAACTCCATACCAGACATTATAGCCACCGTCCCTGTAAACTACGACATCCACTGGCAGAATCGTCCAGGGAATACTCGAGGGGGAGGAGTGGCAATAATATTCAAGAGACATCTAGCAGTAACTAAAATACTGGCTGAGTCAGTGGATCTGGCCGATCTACTGGCAATAAAAATCATGCTTGATAACATGTGTGTTACAGTTCTCACAGTCTACCGCCCCCCTAATGCCACTCCTGGCTTTAACGACTCCTTCATGTCCTCTGTCTCCGACATGTGTTCCAGATATAGAAACATCATAGTCACAGGAGACTTTAATTTTCACTGGGACAAAGAACAGAAACAGCCAGCTGCTAGTTCCCTAGAGACAACTATGTCCTCCCTGGGCTTTAGGCAGCTCGTAAATGCCCCTACACATATAAAAGGCCACACCTTAGATCTGATATGGACCACAGACTCCGGGGTGGCTTTAGCTGGAATCCTCCCCTGTATCTGGTCCGACCATTATCTGATCTACTGTGACATCCCTCTGGATACCTTACCCTCCCGTCCAACACCTAAACCCAGACTGACTTGCCAGTGGAAAAATGTGGACCAACATACACTAACCACGGCACTCAGGGGAATTATCCAGCCGACATCATCTAATAAAGATGTAGACCAAGAATGTAAGGACATGATGGACTACTTAGTAACAGCCATCGATCAGTTAGCACCCGAGAAACTCCAAACAAAAAGTAGTGGAATAAAGGGAGCCCCATGGTTTACACCCGCCTTGAGAGATCAAAGGAAGGCTCTGCGTAATATGGAGAGAAACTGGAGGAAAAATAAGGATATAGACTCCTGTGAACAATATAAGAAGGCGCTTCGCAGCTATAAAAAATCCACCCAGGAAACTAAAGCCTCATTCTATGAGATTCGTATAAATAGGGCGACAAATGTTCAAAAGGAAACGGTCAAAATCCTGAAGGAATTAACTAAAAAAGCTCTGGATATAAACAGCAGCATAAATTGTGATACTTTCCAGAAATATTTTCTGGATAAAGTAGACGCCATTATGCTCGAAATAAAAAATATGGGGCATGGCCCCGTCGAGCAACAGGCTGTCTCATACCCTGCTGCCAGTTGCCTAGCATCATTTCCCCTTATGGACTCACTAACCCTCGAATCGCTGATGAGGAAGACAAAATCAGGTTCCCCAGCAGACCCCTGTCCTCCTAGCATTTTCTGCCTGGCACGACCTATGTTAGAGGACCATATCCTGGCCACACTGAACAAATCCTTGAGCACCGGCAGGCTCCCCACTAGCTTCAAAGAAGCTCGTGTAAGACCGTTGCTAAAGAAAGTGGGGGCAGATCCCAACGCCTTAAAAAATTATAGGCCCATATCCCAGCTGCCTTTCCTGTCCAAAGTCCTTGAGCAACATGTGCTTAAATCTCTGTCTAGCTTCCTGGAGTTTAACCATCTACTCCATGAGATGCAGGCAGGCTTTCGCGCACATCACAGCACCGAGCTTGTCATGCTCTCGGTGCTGGACGAGCTCAGAAGGATGGCTGACAGTAAGAGACCGAGCGCCCTGATTTTGTTAGACCTATCAGCGGCGTTCGATACTGTCAGCCATACGCTTCTACTGGACAGGCTGGCTGGGGTTGGGATTCAGGGCTCAGCTCTTAGGTGGCTGGAATCTTTCTTATCTGGGAGAACCCAGAGAATCCAGATGGGAGATAGCTTATCAGGAGTGGGAGGTCTGACCTGTGGTGTCCCCCAGGGCTCAGCGCTATCCCCACTCCTGTTTAACCTATACCTGCAGCCTCTGATTAACACACTAGCGGAGATGGGCTGTCGGGTGTTCAACTATACCGACGACACACAGCTACTGTTGGGCATAGATGACACCGTACAAGCCCAGTCACACGCCCAGGACATACTTAGATACACAGTTCACTGGATGGCTACTAACCAGCTAAAAATTAACCCGGAAAAAACAGAGGTGCTGATAGTACCATCCAAGTGCTCGTCCTGGAGTGACATGTTCTGGCCCCAGGAGTTGGGCCCAACTCCACAGCCAGCCACCACAGTCAAAAGTCTTGGCATTAAGTTGGACAGTGCTCTTTCAATGACCAACCAGGTCTCCACTGTAGTCGGTACCTGCACTGGTCTTTTAAGACAGCTGCGCAAACTAGTTCCTCTCCTCTCCGAGTCGATGCTTCGCACAGTGGTTTCTGCCACCATAGTGTCAAGACTCGACTATGGAAATGGGCTCTACTTGGGTCTGCCAAAGACGCTAATTAACAGACTCCAAGTAGTCCTAAATGATGCCGCCACACACACACACATACACACACACACACACATGTTTACAAGGCTGAGTCTGCAGTCTTTGTACTCCCACTCATGTGGAGGGCCACAGGGCTCAGCACATACACTCTCACCAGTATACAAAGGAGAGTAAGCAGTCTTTTCACTCCCACTCATGTGGAGCCTCACAGGGCTCAGTGCATTCACTCTCATGAGAATACAAGGGACAGTATGCAGTCTTTGTGCTCCCACCCATGTGGAGCGTCACAGGGCTCAGCACATACACTCACCAGTATACAAGGGAGAGTAAGCAGTCTTTGTACTCCCAACCATGTGGAACGCCACATGGCTCAGCGGAGACACTCTCACCAGTATACAAGGGAGAGTATGCAGTCTTTGTACTTCCACCCATGTGGAGCGCAATAGGGCTCAGCTCATACACTGTCACCAGTATACAAGGACAGAGTATGTAGTCTTTGTACTCTCACCCATTTGGAGCACCAAAGGGCTCAGCACATACACTCTCATAAGTATACAAGTGAGAGAGTTCAGTCTTTGTACTCCACTCCCCTACACTCTGCGTCGCACTAATGGTTATGTGACAGTAGGTGTTGATAATGGGGGCAAAAAGTATGGAGTAGTGGTTCCACGTCAGAGTCGTGAAGCCCCATACATTCAAGAATGGTGTGTACAGAGCTCCCCGACACAAACATATGTTAAAACATAGCAATATATGACTTCTCTTCCAGGAAATCCTCATCAATAGTCATAAGCACTGAATATTCCCGCCCATGTGCGGGACCCTGGAAACAATATAAAAATATATATGTAAAAACACATATATCTCGCTCCCTATATATGTATGTACATATAATATTTTTCTCACAGCTGAGCTCGTCATGAGCATGGAAGGGGTTAAAGCGCCGCTTTGCCCCACGCAATGTGGGACACATGCGGGCGACGTCCGGGCGAAGCCCTGTCTAAGGGCGGGCCCGTCTGAGATCGAACGAGGCCGGGCTAGGCCACCCCCCTTGGATGCAGCAAATCGGAGCGGAGGCATACTCGTAAGCTGTATTACACCACATTAGCTCCTCGTTGTGAGGTATTTCCAGGCGTCATTGAGAAATGGGGGAAGAGAAAATTGGCAACAAGCAAGGGGAAGAGCGCTGAAAAAACTGTACCTATTACTAACTATTTAAAAAGCGCTATGGGTATTATTATTAGCGAGATTGTGCAAGTAGAGGAGCAATTGGCAGCCGCCAAGACGGCTTTAGAAGCTGCCCAAAGGGAGGCCAAGTCTGTCGTGGAAGAGCATGACCACAGCAATATTTCCAGCCTCCGTACTGAAGCCTTGGACCGGAGTAATGGTATCGGCATAAATAATATTCAGAGTAATACTAAGACTGATCACACTGTCAAATTAGGCTCCTGTGTATCAACAACTCCTCTTAAAATCACAACAGTTTCGGACTCACTTGATTCAGACTCTCCTCCTGCAAAAAAATGTAAATGAAACATAGTAACAAGGAGGACTAGCCCTGCAAGAATCACTCAAAAAAAGGGAAAACCTACCAAATTGGTTGGCAATGGTCTTGGGTCCCAATCTGCAGAGACATCATATGATAAACATGCTATAGATATCCTTTTCGAAAAATTGCACGGGGAAATCAGCACTATTGAAAGGCGGGTCTTGAGCGAAATAAAAACTGTACAAAATGACATTTCAAAATTATTGGAATTGGTTACAGCTCTATGGCCACTTAATGTATCTAATACACTACAGAATGCTATATCAAATAATACATCGGATAAGAATATACTCATTGGCTCAAGCAATACCAATGTACTAGGAACGGATAATATTTCACAACCATCCGTTAAATATAGAAAGGAAGCACATGGTTCATCCCTACAAAATCCTGCGGTACCTGTAGTGAATGTCAAAAGGAAAACTGAATGCCAGGTTCAATATGGGAGGCAGCAGGAGGTTTCTTTTAGTCTGCCCCCACAAGCTACACCTTATGTGATCGTTTTAAAAAATGTTCTTAAACTGACAGATAATTATAAATAAACTTGGGACTCATTGAAAAACAGGGTTGTTAACTGGTTTGCTGTAAATACTTCTTGTAGCACCAGGCTCCTATCCCAGGAAATAATTATGGTAAGAAGAGTGAGCTGGGTGGGAAAAACAGAAATAGCATGTGATGGGGATTGTGTAGTTGTAAATTTTCGCCGCCCCCATGTGGTGGGCTCCTTATTAGAAGAAGCTGCAGCAAATCAGTATTGGAAATACCAAAGTAATGAAGACATTATCACTGCACTACCTCTTGGATACTTTTATAGACCCAGAATGGAACAGCTCCATTCATTTGGAAGACACAACTTAGTACCAGTAATCAAATGACACAAATGATACCATCTATGTCAAATAGGTTCACACCATTAAGGAGCTGTAGTGAGGTGGACTGCCTGGGACAAACAAGAGTATCCAAAAGTAGTAGATCAGAATGATAGTGATCACATTATATTCCAGCCTAGTATCCGGGTAGAAGTAGCCTGTGCAGACCAGGCACATGATTATGGAGGCAACCAAACTATACCCTCCCCTATTGGTATTGGTGGTACCGCCGTAGAAGCCAAGATACTATGTCACAGAAATAATACCACCCCGCCTACAAGCCTGCCTGACTGTAATCTTATCAGCCATAAATTGCAGGATTCATTATATATTATGACATGGAATGTCGCAGGGGTTAAGCACAAATTGCATGATATAAAATAGCTTAAAAGTATCCAAAACTGCAACCTAGTTTTAATACAAGAAACATGGCTTAAAAAAATCGTTTTTATTAATAGTTTTAAAGCAATTTTCACTAAAGCAACCCATCAAAGGCTGGGAGAGCGGGCGGTGGTTTAGCAGTACTAATATCAGTATCTTCTCCTTTGACTTTAAATAGAACTTTTATTAAATCACATCATTTCCAGTTTCTACTTTTTTCAGTAAAAGGAAAATAGGATATTATAGTTATTAACTTTTATAATAATATTTTCAACTCCTCAAGATATGAGATTATTTCATCAATGGAGGAAGAGCTGGATAATTTCTTGAAGAGCACGGACACCGATTATATTTTAATCTAGATGGGGGATTTCAATATTGAATCATGTAAACTTGCACCAGGGACCCAATGTGGCTATCTGGATGCACTAGGTGATAATCCTTCACATTTTCCACACAATAATTATGGTGAAATAATTAATTATGTTATACATAAACATAACTTGGAAATTATGGAGCTGGATGCTCGTGAGGGAATATATTTGTTAATTATACATTTGAGGGAGCTATAGGTCATCTTAATGCATTGACCATTTTTTAACTTCAAGGAACTGTAGGCCCCTTGTATACAAATGTAGTGTGCAGCCTAGTTTACTTAGTGATCACCATCCTCTGTAACGCAACTATCAATGGGGTGATACCTGCAACTTGGGCTGAGAGTGTGATTGTCCCTATTTTTAAAAAAGGTGACAGTCAGCGCGAGCTGCTACCATCCAATATCTCTTCTCGATTCAACATCCAAAGTAATGAGCAGAATGATGCTGGCCAGATTGGAACACTGGGTAAAGGAAAAATGATCTTGTCTGTAGCCCAGTACGGTTTTAGAAGCGGTATTGGAAGGCTCCCTCCACCTTTGTTTGGTTGATTTATCCAGTGCGTTTGATTTAGTAAAGCATTCTAAGTTATGGCAGACGCTCGAAGGGATGGGTGCCCCACAGGACATTATTAGCTTTTTATCGCAAATATACGCTCATTTAACCTCAAAGATACGTTTTGGGGAGAATGGGGAATGCACAAAGAACTTTAGAATTACTCATGGGATTAGACAAGGTTGTACCCTTGCCCCCCTTTTATTCTCACTTTATATTTTATTATAATATGTTTTTATTGTGAAAATATAGAGTAGCCACAAAGTACAATGACATCCAGAGCGCATACGCGAATGGGATAACAACATGCCGTCGCCAGGATAATACTCAGCCAAATACGGCCCACATCCCGGAGGCTGGGCGGCGTAGGAACAAGGCATGTAATGAGGATAAGAGAGATGCATTCGTGCTCTAAGGATACAAAACTATCAGTACATTCGCTGAGTTTCTCAATCTGAATTCTTATTGCATATAACATTGCAACAATAACCAAGAACCCCCCAAAAAAACAAAGGCATCAATAGGACAAAGTCCAAGGAAGTAAAGCACAAAAGTAGTCTGGACCTATGGGGATCACAGCTATGTACAAGCTGACATTCTAAGGAAACCCGGCGTGGGTACAATGGGTTCCTACACCCGATCCAGACTCTCCACTTCGAAACCCTCCCCAGCACAGTCAGACTCCGGAACAGTGGGAGTAAACAATTCAGCGCTGGTGGCATCCGATGCATCCTCTGCTAGCCCCTCCATGCACAACACCCTCCAGGCAAGCAGATCATTCTGCAGTTTCCCATCCCTGCGAGTGCGCTGCATGTGCGTCTCCTCAGCCAGGGCCCATTCTCTCGCATCTCTCAGCCAAAGGGAAAGGTCGGGCGCCCTCTGACCCATCCAAGTGATGGCCACACACCTCCTCGCCAGGACCAACAAGAGTTGCAAGAATTTATAAGACAGCTTCTTCTTTCTGGGCTTGGGTACCAGCGCCAGGAGACAATGGAGCGGGTCCAAAAGGAGCTTTATATGCGTGGCCCGGGCAATGTGGGGTACTACTTCCCTCCAAAAATCCTGAACCTGAGGGCAGACCCATGCTAAGTGCAGAAAGCCCGCTCTCTGCGCTCCACACCGCGGGCAAGTGTGACGTCTATCCGCTGAGATACGATGCAAGGATACAGGGGTCATATAGGTTCGGTGGATAAAGTTAAAATGTATAAGTTTAAAACGCGCATTACAGGAAACCTTGCGGGTCAAGAGCCCAATCCCCTTCTGCTGGTCTGTCTCCAGTGCCACCCCTAAGTCCGTCTCCCAAGCCGCCCAAGCCGGCGCCATCGGGGGGGTTGAGTCTCGGCGCATGGCCGAGTAGAGAAGGGAGATCAACCGTTTGCCTCGCCCACAGGACAAGATGATGTCGAGAGTATGCGTGAGTGGAGGGGCCTCCGGATACTGGGGCCATGTGGTCTTGGCCACATCTTGAAGGCTCCGATAGTGGAGATATTGCCCCCTTCCCAGCTCAAAGGACTCCCTGGCTCGTTCAAAGGATAGGAAAGAGTCGTCTGGGTAGAGATCCACTAGCGTCTCACAGCCACCAGAGCGCCACTCCCGGTAGGACATAGTTTCTTCCAACCGGAGTACCGGGGCCAAAATCCATATCGGAAGCTCCCTATGAAACGGCGCACGCCTCAGCACTCTCTCAACAAACCGCTGCCAGATTTAGGCCGTGCGGCGCACCACATACGGTAGAGAGTCATCGGCGCCGCGGCCCTGCATCAAGGCCTCTCGTAGGACCCTTTCATTAACCGTACCAGCCAGCAGTGCCAGTTCCCAGTTCTTTTCTTCCGCGAACCACCTCGCCGCTGGGATGAGTTGCGCCGCAAAGTAATAGAGTTCGAATCTCGGGGCCTCAAGGCCTCCCTCCTCCCAGCAGCGCACTACCGTGCGTAAAGCTACTCTGCTGCGCCCACCCGTCCAGAGCAGGGAGGTGAGGAGCGAGTCCAAAGTGCAAAACACTCGGGGAGGCAATGGACATATGGTGTTCTGTAGGACATATAGGATCCTAGGGAGCATCACCATTTTGGCAACTGCCAACCGCCCCATGAGAGAGAGAGGAAGCGTATTCCAAAAGGTGACAGACTTGCGGAGGGCTATAAGCACCCTGTCAACATTGTGAGTCAGCAGGGCCTCATCAGATGTGGCCACCCGGATGCCCAGATAGCGGAACGCCTCCCGCTCACAACGGAGGCCCAGGTAGGGCCTATCCACGCTTGGGTCTGGGACGCAGCCTGTCAGCGGGAAAACCAGGGATTTGTGCAATCCAGAGGCCGCACCAAAGCGGTCCAGGATCCGCATCAAGACGGGAAGGGCCTCAGAGGGGGAGGTAAGATAAAAGAGTGCATCATCCGCGTATAGGGATATCACATTAGTAGCGTCACCCACGGCTATTCCCCAATGCTGTAGTGCAGCGCGGGCGGAGACGGCAAGGGGCTCAATCGCGAGCGCGAAGAGGAGAGGGGAGAGGGGACAGCCCTGCCGGGTGCCCCTCCCCAACAACCACTCCTCCGAACGGCCCGATCCCAACCGCACCCTGACCCGGGGCGCTCCATAGAGCACCCGGATCCAGGCGCGAAATTCAGGTCCAAATCCCGTCCTCTGGAGCACCTGCATCAGATATCCCCAGTGCACCGTGTCAAAGGCTTTAGCTAAATCGATCGACACCTATACATGAGGGCCCTCCCGTCCCTGTAACTCATGTAGGATATGGTTCAGGCGGCGCAAATTCATCGCCGTATTACGACCCGGGATAAATCCGCACTGGTCGGAATGTATCAGCCGAGTCATGAGTGGGGCAAGGCGAGTGGCCAACAACTTGGTGCGGATTTTAGCGTCTGTATTAATCAAGGTGATAGTGCGGTACGCCGCGGGGTCAGCACTATCACCGCCCGGCTTTAAAATCATGCACACCTCCCCCTGATTCATGGTGGGCGGAAGGGCGCCCATTTTGCAGAGCCTCATTATAGACTTGCAACAGGAGGGGAGCCAGGACGTGCCCGAAGGAATGATAGAACTCTGCCGGATAACCGTCTCCACCGGGGGCATTGGCACGAGGGAGGGCTCCCATTGCCACAGTAATCTCACCCAGTGTCAGTTTCGCATCTAGTTCTTTTGCCGCCGCTTCCGGCAATGCTTGGAGGTCCAGTTCCTCAAGATACGAGTGATAGGTATCCTCCGTAACCGATGGGTCTGCCTCATATACCGTCTGCAGATGATTCCGGAGGACCTCGAGGATATCGGATTCAGAGTGGACCATAACACCATACGGGTCGCGCAAGGCAACTATCCTTTCAGGTGCAAACTCACGGCGAAGTATCCAGGCCAGCAGGCGGCCAGATTTATCGCCCTCACGGTGGAGACGTTGCCGGTACTGGCCCAGAGTAAATTTGTCAAGCCGGGAGAGGATGTCGTGGATTGAGACCAAGGCGTCCTCTTCAGCCTGTAGATCTAGTGCTTCCGGGTCAGAGCGGGACTGGGTGCGCCTAAGCGCAGCTTCTGCATCCTGCAACTCAGACAGTAGTTGTTTCCTGACCCCATAGGTGAGGCCCATACATGCTCCGCGCACCACTGCTTTCAATGCCTCCCACTTAGCAGAATAGGGTAGCTCACCCCCCCCCAGTTTAGGTCCACATAGTCCGACAGTGATGTCGCTACATGATCCTTACCCACCTGATCCTGGAGGAGGTCAGCGGGCATTCTCCATGTGCGGGGGCGTGTAACTCGGTCACTCGGTCAGGCCACTGCGCCACGCACGTCACAGGGGCATGGTCCGATAAATACCGGGCCTGATGGGTAACCGTCAAGGTGAGAGACGGAGTGAGTGCGGTCCAATCTGCTATGGGTACCATGCGTTGGGGTGTAGCATGTGTAGAGCTTCTGAGCAGGATGACAAGCCCGCCACACGTCCAACGCCCCAAGATTGTGCATCACTTCCCGCAAACCCGCCGTCATACGGGGCTTAGTGCCCGACCGGGGCGGATGGCGGTCCAACTCAGGGTGCAATATGCAATTAAAGTCCCCAAACCAAAGAAGGGGTTCATCCAAACTAGGGGCCACCAGATCCTGGATCCGAGAGAAAAAGGCCGGGTCATCGGTGTTCGGGGCATAGGTGTTAAGCAGCAGGAGTTCCTTGTCATCCAATCTAAGTCTCACCAATAGGTATCTACCCTCCACATCCGCGTCAATACACTGAACAGCGCAAGGAATCCCCGGTGCCACCCAGATGAGGACCCCCCTAGCATATGTAGAGAAGGTGGAATGGAAAATCTGGCCCCTCCATTTCCTGGACAGGCACTGCGCACCGCCGTCGTCTAAGTGGGTCTCCTGCAGACAAGCTACTGAAACCCCATGTCGTTTAAGAAAAGTGAGGACTCTGTGTCTCTTAGTGCAAGTACCCAATCCACGCACATTCCACGTTAAAAATTTAAATCCCATGGCCAACTATTACGCCTGTTCGGGCCACAGTAGAAATACAACATGAGCTGCCCCCACCCTTTCCCCACAGTAGTCAGACTGAGAGGAGGAGCTCCACTAGGGAACCCTCCACAAATCGGATTCAATAAACACATGATGCCAGCAACAACTTCTGCGTAAAACCCAACCCACCCTCCAGCAACCCTAACACCCGAAACATTTGCAAAAACAGATTCCCCCCCCACCCACGAGCGAAAGGATAGCAACAAAGAAAAACGCCTCCCCGCCCTTCCCCTGCCAGTGCCAGGACCTACACAGCCACCCCATACAATCCACTCAACACACACTCACACACACCAAGTCAACCCCACCCACCCTCCCTCCCAGCTCCCCTAAGAACCCAGGGACCCCAAGATAGTGCCTGGGCATGTTTATCCACCCCTATGTGCATTTCGGGCAAGACGTTATTCAAGGTAAAAGTTGGCCCCGCCCTCCCCCTCCGCCCCACATGCCAGAAGGGCGCAATTCTTCCATCACAGTCTATGTATCCAAAACCCTTAGTAACAGCAAGGAGTTGTGGTGGCTTACCAAGGTGTCAATATAAGGTCCCACAAGTGGTGGATATCCACACATATAGGAACATGTACCTCAAGTCAACAAGTTATTCCAGTCTTGGCTCAGGGAGGGCCTTCTCCGGGACCACTGGGGTCATAGAGTCCGTGGCCGGCGGTGTTACATGTAGGGTATCTGGAACCAAGATCTCTCCAGGGGGAGAGCTCCCGGGTGATCGCGGCTCCGCTCTCAGCGGCGACACCTCCATCCGAATAGCTCCATCTGCTCCCACCGTAGGGCGGTTCCCAGGAGATCCACGGGATCCAGATTGGCGCCGTCCCCTCCCACGGCGGCGCCTCTGCGGTCTGGTTCCCCAAGTTTCACGGGGCCCACCTCGCTCACCCGGGGGCAGGTCATCTCCTCTGATCTCAAGCCACTCCCACACCTCCGCTGGCGTTTCGAAGAAGTGCGCTTGGCCCTGGGAGAGCACCTTGAGCTTAGCTGGGTACAACAGCATATACTGGAGTTTCATATCACGGAGTTTTTGCTTGGCTCCCAGATAGGATTTCCTTTGTTCCTGCACTTGTTGGGTGTAGTCAGGTTATATCGACACTCGGCTGTTTTCAATCATGAGGGATTCCGCCTCCCTCGCAGCTCTTAAGATACAGTCACGGTCTTTGTAGTTCAGGATCTTCGCAATGAGGGCTCTAGGAGCCTTGCCCGGGCGCGGAGGGGGCACAAGGGCTCTATGCACTCGTTCCACGACGAAGACGCCGGACAGACCAGACGGGCACAGATGGGTACGGATCCAGTTTTCTAGGAAGTGTTCAGGGTTTCCCGCCTCCAATCTCTCCAGCACTCCCAGGACCCGTATGTTACTCTGACGGGCCCTCCCCTCCGCGTCCTCAGCTCGCCTCTCCAACACACGAGTGGTAGATGTAAGTTGCGCAACTGTCTTCTGCAATGAGGCCACCTCACCCTGTAATATTGCCCTCTGCATCTGAGACTTTATCGGCCACTTTGTGGAGATCGGTCCGGAGTAGATTCACATCTATAGAAACAGTCTGTATTTGCCGCTCCAGGGCAGAGTGAGAACCCTGAATAGCTTTCAAAAGTTCGGCCCTGGATGGTTCCGCAGGGCCCTCGCCGCCGTCCTCGGGGCCCGTTTGGCGCGTAATCCTCTGCGATGGCAGGCGTGGGGTAGTGTATTGAACAATAGTGTTAGGTTGGGAGCCCTTCGAGGACCGATCCTTGCGTGTCGCCATACTACCAGATGGACGCTGTACTTGACTAGCACGTTCCAGAGGACCCACCTTTGGATCGCCGGCCTAGGAAGGTGAATGCGAGGATGTCTAGACCACGGCCAGACAGCGGAGAGGCCGCTGCTAGACTCGCGTCGATCAGGTCACGGGCTATGTCCCACGCAAGCCAGGCGACCCCACAACAGTGTCAAAACGATGGTAGCAGGCCCCCGGCCTCTGGGTCGCGTGAAGAACTCAGCCGCGATCAGGGCCCCACGCCCGCCGAGGGAGCGATCAGGGGCCGGCCGGACCGTTCGTCAACGCACCCCTCTGGGATCCCTCCACCTCCAGTCGCCGACAGTCCGGTCCCAAGAGCTCCAGGGGCACCCCTTGAGGCGGGCACCAACTTGCAGGCCAAGCTGTATTTAGGAACTCCCCCCCCTCGCATGCGGCCACAGCGCCACCCGGGAGCCACCAGGGCAAGCTAGCCAAGATGGCGGGCGAGCGCGAAACACCGCTACTCCCCAGGCGCCACGTCCCACGTCTCCCGTCAGGAACCGGAGCACCAGCAATGGGCAGCGGGGGTGTATGTTCCAGCTCCCGTGTTGAGGGGGGAGGGGCGAAGCCTCAATTTGCGTGTGTCCTGTACAGGGGCCCACCATCCAACAATTAGGGCACGTCAGGGGCCAGGGTCAGAACACTCACGGAGTCCTCTACGCCGTGCAGGGTCCCCAGAGTCGCAGGCCGCCGTCAGCCGACCCTCGGCGGGAGCAGCGCATGGCCGGGGCCGTCACAGCAGGGGCTTTGCCCGGGACGGGTGGCACCGCGGTCCCTCCGTCAGGCAGGCAGTAACTCCGGGGGTCCGTGTCCGCCAATCGCCACCGCCAGACGCACCCCAGAGGTGTAGTACAGGGTGCCGAGGTCCGCCAGGGAGCCCCCTGTGCCAGGGGCTGTCTCTCGTCCGCCCTATGCGGGCCGCTCAGTGTACGGCCCAAGTTCTAGGCCCAGACCGCAGCGTCGCGTATTTCAAAGCGGCGCCGCGTACGCCGATGGGGCTACCACCTCCGTTCACAGCCGACCTCCGAGTTTCTCCGTCAGCACAGGGGCCCGAAGCGAGTCGGGGACGGTTCCGACATCGAAGGCAGGGACTTTGGCAGCCCAGGCAGGATGTTTAAACAGGATTCTGTGGGTCCTCGGAACGGAGCTGGTAGAGCTCACGTCCTGTCGGCCATGTTGCTTGGCCACGCCCCCATTCTCACTTTATATTAACAGTGTTGACTCGTTATAACAGAGTCTGAGACCTGATGCTCCTAAAGTTGGTAAGTACGTTACCCCAGTTTTATTATATGCCGACAGTGCTGTCCTAATTTCCAGGACAGCAAATAGCCTGCAACTACTGATGGATAACTTCACAACCTTCGTTACTGAAAAACACCTGAAAATGTATTTGAGTAAAACCCTAGTCATGACTTGCGGGAAAAAGAAAACTAGGAATAGAACACACTATATTGATGAAGCATCTATAGAAAGGACTTTTACATTTTCTTATCTGGAAATACTTTTTAATAGTAAGTGTTTATGGAGTTCACACCTTCAATTATGTAAATTAAAAATCCTGAGATCCGTCGAGGCTATTTTTAGATTTTCACACAAAATTGGTAATAAACCAGTACGGGAAATGTTCAAATTATATTGGTCGAAGTGTATTACTGAGGTTTGTTACGGAGCAGCCTTGTGAGGTATGGCAGATACCTCCTCACTACAAACTCTGGAAAATAATTTTTTAGGAAGGTTGTTATCAGTACCAAATTCTACAGCCCCATTTATAGTCCACAGGGAGACAGATACACCGTATGTAAACGATCTGATCAGTATAGCTGCCTTACCTTTGTGGCATAGAATTTGGTCCAGGGAGGAGACACATTTTACGAGGGATATAATTCTGCACTGCCTCACCCTGGATCATTGTCAAAAAATAACATGGCTAAATTATATTTGTGGTCTTTTAATTGAATGTAATTTGGCTGTGAATCTTAAGATCCCTGAGGATATTCAACATTTTTGTAAAAAAGAGCGAATAAAGAGGCTCCTTATCGTCAGGGCTTCATCGAGGGATGTTGTTTTGAGTACTAAATTGTATATAAGCTCCTACATTGAAGGACCCTTATTGTTGGGTATTCAGCCGTATCTTATTTTTATAACTAATATACAATATAGGTTTTATTTAACTAGATTAAGGCTGAATACGCACCACTACCAGGTTGCATTCCCAAAGATGGGTAAGTGGAGCTCTAATTTACCAAAGTGCCGTGTGATGGTAGATCTTTTCAGACTACTCTCCATTTTCTACTTTTTTGTAATTTTTACAGAGTTTTTATAAAATCTATTTTATGACCCCTTTTTATTGTTAATAGTCTGTATTATTTTAGGACTGCTTTTAATCAAATTCGTAATTTGGAAAATGTATCAACTTGTAATGCGGTAATTTGCTTTATATTGACGGCCATTAAACGAAGAAAGGATCTTGCTTACCTGGAAAACTTGAATTATGAAACTGATTAAATCACATTTTGTTAAGCTGTATTTTTTTATGCAAACAAATTCGAGTATAAATGCCTTTTATGAGTAATTTGTAAAAAGAATGTACATAAATGTATTTTTTGAATGATGTATTGTTTTTATATTACAGTATGCTTTTATGGTAATTTTTTATGTACCGAATAAAGCTGGATTTGATTTGCTTTGATTTGACTTTCTGACCCTTCCTTCTCTCTTTGTTTTTCAGAAAAAGCCCGTTCTCCAACTATTAGCCCTAGTAGCAGTCCAGGTCTCTCAGTTGGATATATCGTTGGCATTGCGATTGGCGTGCTAGCCGTGTTCATCATTGTGTAAGTGTGCACAGAGAAAAGAGCAAATACCAACTGCAAACAACAAAAAATCGTATCACAAGTAAATGGTGTCAGGTAGACACAGAAAAAGTCCAAGTACAGATGTCAGAGAAACCACTCCGTTGTTTGGGACAAGTATCCTTGTTTATTTCTTTAGGATGGTCAGCCGACACGTGTTTCATCGCAGTGATAAGCGACTCATCAGGGCTGGGAAAGATACAAACAAATGACTGTGGACAGTGTACTACAATACAATTATTCATGCAGGAATCAGACATTGTTTGTAAAAAATGGCTAAGTGAGGGTGATACCAACACCAACCGCAGGCCAAGTGAAAATACATTGTCTATCTAGTGTGGAAACCAACCGGTATGTATTGGTGCTACTGATAAATAAACACAAAATTGCTGGTACAAAATTCTCGTAGTCTGAGAGCATGATAAGGGAAAGGGAAAGGAAGAAAGAAATCCCAAAGAATAGGGTGTCACTCACAAAATTTTGAAGGGTGACATTACGTGAGTAAGAAAAAGGAAAGAAAGAAAGAGCATAATATTGCTGCAAGTGTCATTGGTGTTAGTACATGCGTTCTAGAGGTATTGTCTAGTCATACCTGTACTTCCAGAACAAGAAACAAAAAGGTCTATAGACGAAAGGACAGAATAAAAGGAAAAGTATGGGTCCGAGTTCAAGGGAACCATTTTGCAAAAAGAAACGGAACCTTTTAAACCAGCAGAGAAATATCAAGCTAAGAAAAATGATGGAACGCTCACCACTTAGCCGGTGATACTTCCGACCCGGCCGGGCTCGGGACCAGGCGGGGTATTGAAGTCCTCGGTAGGGACTAGTAGTGCCACTAAAGTAGCAACAAACGTTTGAGAAAAAAAAAAGAGGGAAAGGGTAAAAAAGCGGTGTTGACTATACACCTCTTGAGAATAGGTGACGGTGTTTTAAGTAAAACAAAATGAATAGAGTAAAAACAATCTCACCAGACTAAAGGAACTCGGTAAGAATCCTGTAGATTATGTTCGGTGAGTAAGAAGTATGCGTGGTCTAATTATCAAAATTTTCAGCGAAGGAGATGTATCGTGGTGGCTGTGGGAATAAAAAAACACATATAGTCCCACCACATCATTAGTGAAGTGGTGGTGAGGTGTCCCCATAGTAAGAGGCTCTTATTTAGTACATGTTGGAGGAAGTAAAGGGAAAACAAGGTATTGTACCTCTGAAAGTTGTCTTTAGGTAAAGGGTTCCGCTGTGTCCAAAGCAGGTGCTGGAACGAGTGGACTCTCGTACGATAGATATCCTGTATTAAAAATCGAGTAGAGACAAAGCGATATTTGCATTTGTCAAACCCGAATATTTGTTCAATAATGGCATAGAAATAATAAAATATCGGAATTGCACTTGGGTCAGAGAGTAACTTACCCAGTACGGGATATATCGTTTTCACGCGACTGGCTCGAGTGCGGCCGTCTGCATAGATCCGGGTCAGGACAAAGGACCTGTCACCCGGAAGTGAAGAAATACTGCTCTGCGTCGGGACCCGGGTGCGGGCCACTAGAACGCCAACCTTAAACAATAAATTAAATG
Source organism: Lissotriton helveticus (assembly GCF_964261635.1). Lineage (NCBI taxonomy): Eukaryota > Metazoa > Chordata > Amphibia > Caudata > Salamandridae > Lissotriton > Lissotriton helveticus. The sequence continues at coordinate 18,263,202 of NC_136068.1, read as the reverse complement.
TTGCACGACTTTCAAACTCCCTGTTTCCATGTGGTTAGTAGAATTAGAAGAGACTGAGGAATAAACAAACCGAAAGTGTGAATCGCCAGTTAAGAATATGAATCATTAGACACAAAGATTCTCGAGCGTTGAGCTCGATGAAATAAAATTTCCACGGTGAGGATGAGCAATCATTGTGCTCGTGACATGCAAGTATTCACATATTGGTGTTAGATATGGTACAATTGCCATAATTAGTGAATATCATTGGAGTAACACAGTTGAATGGTATAACCATTGCTAAGAGAACATTCAGAACGTAATTGGAGGTTGAATAACATGATTACAAACTTCAAACAATTACATATACATATGGTCAGACTCAACAAACCAATGGTACAGTGTGTTACATAGGTCCTAAAAGGCAACACTGGATGCAAGCTGCTATCCAGGTAAAAGCATTCATTCAAGATTCACATTAGTACTGAATATTTTATTTATTTATTTATTTATTTCAAAGGTTTTATATAGCGCTACTGGACCCGAGAGTATCAGAGCGCTTTACAAGGCATGAGAAAACAAAACAATGAAATAGATTAAAAATTTAAGCGAGAACGAGTTACAAAATGATACTGATTGCCAGCATGTCTAAAAGGGGCAGGGAGAATGGAGATGGAGATAGAGATTGGGATGGGAATGGATAATGAAAGTTAGTAGGGAGAGGGGAGTGAGGAGAGGGGGAGTAAGAGTACGAGGGTAAAGAGAGGGGGAGTTAGGAGGGGTGCATAGTAGAGGAGAGGGGAGTGAGCAGGTAGGGAGTCAATTTACATAAGATATCCTAATACTTGGTTCATGTAAAGTGTCAGAAACATTAGACACCCCAATATTTGTTAGGAAGAAGTATTTTTAGTTCTTTCTTGAAGAGAGGGTAGGAGGGGTTGCAACGGAATTCTTTTGGGATAGAGTTCCAGATAGTGGGAGCGTTGCCGGAGAACGCACGGGATTGTGTTTTTTTATATTTTAGTCTAGGAGGGATGAGGACAAGAGAGTTTGTGCTCCTCAGGGATCTAGAGCAGCCTGCTTTGTGTAGTTTTGTTGCAAGGTAAGAAGGGGTGTTTTGGTGGAGAGTTTTGTGAGTGATGCAGGCAATCTTGTAGGTTGATCTACCTTCTATTGGGAGCCACTTTTGATTTTTGAGGACGGGGGAGATGTGATCAAATTTTCTACAATCAGAGATGAGTCTAGCAGCAAGGTTGAGGACAGATTCAATTGGAGCAAGATGGATTTTAGGGGTGCCCGCCAAAGTGCCGTTGCCATAGTCAATCCTGGAGAGGACCAGCGATTGGACAACAAGTTTGAAATCTTCCGGAGGAATAAAAGGTTTAAGTTTCTTAAGATGGAGAAGGGTGAAAAGAGTGCTTTTGGATGCATTTTTAATGTGGGGGATGAGATTCAGATTCTGGTCAATACTGATGCTAGGGATTTGACCGAATTGGAGGTGGAGAAAGGGCAGTTTAGAGCTTTGATGTCATTTAACCAAAGTTGAATGGGAAGACAGCTATTTTTGGGGGAGAAAATTATAATTTCAGTTTTTTTGGGGTTCAGTTTGAGATGGATCAGATGGAACCAGGTTTGAATTTTTTTCAGGGTCTCATTGAGGTGAAGGATGTCTTTGTGAGATTTGATCTTGTAGTATAATTGGGTGTCGTCAGCATAGAGGTGGTAGTTGATATTAGAATGTTTGAGGATGAGGGTGAGTGGTTCCATGAACAGATTGAATAGGGTCGGGGAGAGGATGGATCCTTGAGGGACGCCGAGTGAGACAGGTTTAGGTTTAGAGAGGAAATGGCTAAGCTTGATTTGTTGAGATCTATTTTGTAGGAATGAGGAGAACCATTTGTAAACGGTGCCTTCTAAACCAAACCGGTCTTTGAGAGTGCTGAGAAGGGTGGGGTGGTGGACGGTATCGAATGCAGCTGAGAGGTCTAAAAGGATTAGTACTGAGGATTCTCCTTTGTCAAGGGAACGATGAATGTCATCAATGACATTAAGCATAGCAGTTTCTGTACTGCATCCCTTTCTAAAGCCAGACTGGAAGACACCAAGGAGGTTGAAGGAGGCGATATGTTTCTCAAGTTGTAATAGGACAGATTTTTCAAGGGCTTTGGATAGGAATGGAAGGTTAGAGATTGGACGAAGGTTGTTAGGGTCATTGGGGTCAGCTGCGGTGTTTTTGGGAATAGGCGAGATTTGGCCGAGTTGAAGGGAGGCAGGGACACATCCAGTGGAAACAGAGGAGTTGATGATTTTGGTCCATATGGGGGCAATGATGGATTTGAGTTCTTGGACCAGAGTGGGGGGGAGAGAATCTTTGGAGTGGGCAGAAGGTTTTAGTTTGACAATGATATTAGTGATCATAGATTCTGTTACTGGACTGAAATCACTCCAGGAGGCATTGTTTTTAGCAGTGGGGTTTGTTATTGGAGGGATATCCTGTTGGGGTATAGCAGGGAGTGGAACGGAAGTATCGAGCGGTGCAGAGGAGGTGGTCGAAGGAGAGTTATGAGAGTTGGGAAGGGTGTGTAGGATGGTGGAAGGTTGAGGTAAGGGTGGGAGGGAAGAGAACGAAAGTTCGATCATGTTGATTTTGTTAGTAAAGAAGCTGCCAATTTCTTCGCATTTGTAAATGGAGGCTAGTATTTTAGGAGGGCCAGTGGAGGTTTGTTTTTTTACAATTTTAAAAAGTTCTCGAGGGCGATTTCTGGCCTGCTCTAGTTGCGAACGTAGGAAGGAGGCTTTTACGTAAAAAATGTGTTTTTTGTACTGGGATCTTGTGGTTCTAAGGATAGCAAGGTTGTCAACACTTGGATGAGCTCTCCAAATCTGTTCAGAATGTCTAAGGGACCGTCTTTCATTGTTAAGTTCGGAATTGAACCAAGACTTAGGAGGAATGTTTTTTGTAGTTGGGGCAATTTGGTCGAGGGTTTCAAGAATAGAATTGTTATAGTGGTTGGTAAGGTCATTGGTGCTGTCAGAGAGAGGGGGTAGAGAGAAGTGAGCCTTAATTGCGGTTTCCAATTTGTCCGGAGGAATAAGGTGAAGGTTGCGGGTGGATTTCTTGGATAGTGTGCTGCTGAAGGTGGGGAGAGTAATGGATTTAGTCATGGTGAAGAGGATAAGGTAGTGGTCAGACCAATCTACGGGAAGAATATTGGAGAGGGAGGCTAGATCTTTGTTCGTTATAATAGCATCAAGAGTGGCACCTTTGTTATGTGTCGGTAAAAGCATTCATTCAAAAGGTAAAAGCATTCATTCAAGATTCACATTAGTACTGAATACTGTGTAAGTATTTCGGGAATTCAGACACAAACCTAGATGATCAAATGTAAATTCAAATATTCATTCTACATTTTCAAATTTAATCTCCCAAGAAATATTGCATCTCGTGATCAAAATTGAGACCATGCTCCACCGTACGTAATCGCAAAATCCATGTAGCCTCTAGGCGTCTTAACCCGAGTTCTCTATTGCCCCCTCTTGGGCTAGATGGAACATGTTCAATTCCGAAATAGTGACTCTTTTGTCAAAATCCTGTGCATGGCACGCAGCCGCATGCAATGCCACAGGATATATGGGATCTTGCTTGAGTATGCCTCTTATGTGTTCAGATATACGATCTTTGAGTGGGCGAATTGTACTGCCCACATAGTGTTTGCCACACTTACATTCGATAATGTATATTACAAAGCGTGTGGTACAGTTAATATTGGTCATGATAGTGTGTACATCTTTATTGTGGCCTAGGAACCGTTTTGTGCCATGCTTCGCCCACCGACACATGGAACAAAAGCCACATTTGAAAAACCCCTGGTTTCTGGATGTGAACCAAATGGTTGTCATAATGTTTCTTGGGATGGTAGGGCTCAGTCTGTTTTTCAGAGTCCTACCCCTCCTGAAAGTGATCTGGGGATAGTCCGAAATGAGTCCACTTAGACTTGTATTGGCTTTCAAAATACCCCAGTGTTTGGTAAAATTTCTACGGATAGAATGATGTAGACTGGTGTAGTCCATACCCATCCTGACTTTGCCAGCCTCTGTTTGTGTCTTGTTTCGTGTTGTGAGTGTCTCAGACCTTTTAATCTTTTTGATTCTCTTAGTAGCCTTATGCAGAGTACTCTCAGTATAGCCCCTCCTCAAAAATCTACTCTCCATTTCCCGTATATTTTGGAGAAACACTGCATCCTCACTGCAATTCCTACGGGCTCTTAAGAATTCACTGTAGGGAATGGCCTGTATCTGATGTGGTGGGTGCGAGCTGGTGGCGTGTAAAATCGCATTGCACGAAGTGCTTTTCCTAAAGAGCGTGCTATGTAAAGTATCATTTTGAACATAAATCTCCAAGTCAAGAAATTCCACCCTGGATAGACTAGAATACATAGTAAAACTCATTTCCCAGGTGTTGTTGTTTAGATGCAAATAGAAGTAATGTAGTTGTTCCTGGGAGCCAGACCAGAGGAGGATGCAATCGTCAATATACCTGCCCCAAAATATTATAGAATCCACAAAAGGGGCACCCTTTAATCCCCAAATAAGGTCTCTCTCCAGTGCGCCCATAAACAAATTAGCGAACGAAGGGGAAAATTTTGCACCCATAGCGACACCCTTTATCTGCCTATACCATATGTTGTCGAAAATGAAATAGTTGTTGTCAAGGATGAGCTTCATCATAGCTATGAGCATATTCGTATGTTGCCACATGGTGGCAGGTCTGTTGTGTAGCATTTTGGTAATCACTTCCATGCCCAGATCAGGAGAAATGCTGGTGTCAAGTCAAGTCAAGTCAAAGAATTTATATAGCGCACTACATACCCAGAGGGTCTCAAGGCGCTTAGGGAGGGGAAGAGGATTACTTGTCAAATATCCAAGTTTTAAGTTGCTTTCTAAATGCTAGGTGGTTCTGGGTAAGGCGAAGGTAAGTGGGGAGTGAGTTCCATGTTTTAGCAGCCAGGTATGAGAAGGAACTGCCTCCCATGGTTGTCTTGTTGATGCGAGGTACAGTGGCGAGGGCTTGGTTGGAAGAACGTAGTTGGCGGGAGGGGGTGTAGAAAGACAGTCGTGAGTTGAGGCATTCTGGTCCGATGTCGTAGAGTGATTTGTGTGCATGGGTTAGTAGTCGGAAAGTGATCCTCTTATTGACGGGTAGCCAGTGGAGGTCTTTCAGGTGGCCAGAGATGTGTTCGTTACGCGGGATGTCTAATATGATCCTGGCTGAGGCGTTTTGGATTCGTTGGAGTTTTTTCTGGAGTTTAGCGGTAGTGCCTGCGTAAAGGGTGTTTCCGTAGTCCAGTCGGCTCGTGACCAGAGCATGGGTGACTGTTTTTCTGGTTTCGGTGGGGATCCAGCGAAATTTTTTTTGAGCATGCGAAGAATGTTGAAGCAGGATGAGGATACGGCGCGGACTTGTCTGTTCATTGAAAGTGAAGAGTCCAGGATAATGCCTAGGTTCCGTGCGTGGTCTGTCGGGATGGGTGCTTTTCCAAGGGCTTCCGGCCACCAAGAGTCGTCCCATGCAGAGGGGGATGTACCTAAGATGAGGACTTCAGTTTTATCTGAGTTCAGTTTCAGACGGCTGTGTTTCATCCATTCGGCAACTTCTTTCATTCCTTCGTGTAGGTTAGTTTTGGCGGTGTTGGGGTCATTGGTGAGAGAGAGGATCAGTTGAGTGTCATCCGCGTAAGAGATGATGTTGAGGTTGTGTTGGCGTGCGATGGCCGCGAGGGGGCTCATGTATACGTTGAAGAGGGTGGGACTGAGTGAGGATCCTTGTGGTACGCCACAGATGACTTCAGAGGCCTCGGACTTGAATGGTGGAAGGCGGACTCTCTGGGTTCTTCCGGTGAGGAACGAGGTGATCCATTCAAGTGCTTTTCCTTGTATTCCGATGTTTCTGAGGCGTTGTAAAAGGGTGCTGTGGCAGACTGTGTCGAATGCTGCGGAGAGGTCGAGGAGGATGAGGGCGACTGTGTCTCCATTGTCCAGGAGAGTTCGAATGTCGTCTGTTGCTGCGATGAGGGCGGTCTCAGTGCTGTGTTTTGCTCGGAAGCCAGATTGTGAGGAGTCGAGGGATTTGTTGGCTTCGAGGAAAGCGGCGAGCTGGTTGTTGACAGCTTTCTCGATGATTTTGGCCGGGAAAGGAAGGAGTGATATGGGGCGGTAATTTTTGAGTTTGGTGGGGTCCGCTGTGGGTTTTTTCAGAAGGGCAGTGAGTTCAGCGTGTTTCCAGCTTTCTGGGAAGGTAGCGGAGTTGAAGGAGCAGTTGATGACGTCTCGGAGGTGCGGTGCTATGACGGAGTCTGCTTTGTTGAAGATGTGGTGAGGACATGGGTCAGTGGGGGATCCTGAGTGGATGGAGTTCATCAGGCGGATGGTGTCCAGTGGAGATTGGGTTCCAGTTGTTAAGGGTGTTCAAGGGGGGAGACTGTTCATCATATGGTTGGGTGGGTTGGTCTCCGGGTAGGTTGTCGAAGCTGTTGTGGATGTCTGCAATTTTGTTGTGGAAGAATGAGGCTAGGGAGTCGCAGAGGGCTTGAGAGGGGGTGATGTCGTTGGAGTTGGCCGAGGGATTAGTAAATTCCTTGACGATGTTGAAAAGTTCCTTGCTGTTGTGGGCGTTGTTGTCTAGTCGATCCTTGAATGCTGTTTTCTTGGCCTTTCGGATTAGTTGGTGGTGTATGCGGGTGGCGTTTTTGAAGGCGTCCTTGGTGCAGGAGGCGGGAGCGTTGCGAGGAGGAAGGGCTCAGGGAGACAACAACAAACAAGATGGAGGAGGTAAAAAGTCGAGTGAGGCTGGGGCACTGAGAAAGTTCACAAGCGCTTTTAAACACAGGTAGTTTCTATGTTAATAGGTAGAGCGCAGCTCCGTTCCGTCGCGCTGATTGTATGGCAAAAACGATACTATGTTGCTAAATACCTGAAACGCTGTAGCGTTATCAGTGGCACAGAGTAAGCAGACTGAAGAGGAAATCACAAGCGCTATAATAAATGCACAGTTACAAGCGCTAATGCAAATGCACGCGGTGTAAAGAGCTACAACATCAAATGTTGCTAATATGGTTCCTGTCTGCCATTGTAAATCCGAGAAGGTGTTAAGAATATGTTTAGTGTCCTGGATATAGGAGGGGAGATTACGTACCAAGGGTCCCAAGAACAGATCTACATATTCTGCGAGTTTCTCAGTTGGGCCACCCATACCCGATATAATTGGTCTCCCTGGTGGAAAGGGCATATGTTTATGTACCTTGGGTAGTGTGTACATCCAAGGATATGCAGGTCTAAATACCTTGAGATAGAGAAATTCTTCATCGTTAAGTAATCCTGCTTCTTTCCAAGTGCCTAATTCCTTGTTAATCTCAATGGTTAGTGGGCCCATGGGATTAAAATCAAGTCGCTCATAGCATGTGGTGTCTTGAAGCTGACCAAGGATCTCATTATGGCAGTCATCTTTATTCATCACCACCACGTTACCGCCTTTGTCTGCTTCTCGTATGATGATGTTAGGGTCCTTGACTAAAAGGTTAAGTGCCGCCCGTTCCCCTGGGGTAAGATTGTCCTTGTATTTAAAAGTATAGAGATCTTTGCTGTTGTCAAGTCTCTCAATATCTTCCAAAATTCTTTTGTGAAAATTGTCAATGGCATTCCCTCCTGGTAGGGTGGAGATCCATTTCGATTTAGATCTGAGGCCACTAACTATACTGAAGTCCGATTCAATGTTTAGTTCCTCTAACAACCTTTCCATATCATATGGTGTATGCTCTTGATCAGTCAGAGAAAGCAATAAATGGGTTGCCTCTATGTCACTAATTGTAAGTGTGTCACAATCAAACTCAGTAGGGATGGTTTTAGATGCTTTATTCAGATTTGTACGGTCAGCAAAATGTTTTTTCAATTTTAACATTCGAATAAATTTGAACAAATCAATTTTCAATTTACGGAAATCCGTATTGGCATAGGGATTGAAATTTAAACCCTTACTCAGAAGTTTAGTCATATTAGGTGTAAGGTGCTTTGAGGAGAGGTTAATAACTTGTACGTCATCCCCTTGTACTGCTAAGGGTTCTTGGTGGTACCGGACCGGAGTTTCCTCCTGTATTCCTCTGTGCTTCCCCCTCCTGCCCCTATGGGTTTTGGATCTGGAATACGGTTGCCTTTCCTGATGCGTTGAATTTCGCATAAAAAAGAGGATTTGCCCTGTCCAGTACTGTCCAAGATCTCCGACTCATTCTCACTCATGCTGGTTGTGCTGAGTGATGTGTTACTAGATGAGACAGAGCTTGGACCCGCTAAAGTCATGCCCCTTTTATCAGATGTGGGTAGTCTATGCACCATGGAGTCGTATTTTTTGGCATAGGTAAAAACTCTTCCTTCTGTTTAGTCTGCCTCATCCCGCTTGAGTTGTCTAGCCTTACGGTTTATGATCTCATTTTGGTGTCTGAGTAGATTTTCATCGAGAATAGTATAATTTTTAACAGTAGCCTCAGGAAGGTTAAGGTCTTTGATTTCTTGTTCAAGGGTTGTGATGTCTGACTGTAACTTTTTAACTTTGCGATCCGCACTTTCGATGAGAATATCCATCAAGGTAACAGAGTTGTTAGTAAGTGCCTCCTCCCATTTATTTAGGAGATAAGTATCCAGGTCGTCATAAGTAGGAAAAATTTGAGCTCTCAGTCCTCTGGGAATGCGTTTAAGACGCATATATTGTTTGAGAGTGGTGCCGTCCCACCACTTGGAGTTTTCTTGTTTCTTTAGTTTCTCAAGTTTAATACATTTCTCTCTCAGACCTTCTTTGATAGGTTGGTTTGCACTAGTAGTAGCTTTCTGTGTGGACATGCCCTTGGCAAGATTCTCAAAAAGTTCCTCTGCAGCTTTATCACTATTCATGTTGGGATGAGGTTAGGGTTGTTAACATCAAAAGGATCAATAGCGTTGCGGTTGCCTTCCCTAATCACAAAACATTCACTCAGGGAACAGGGTTTTTAGAAATCTAGGGAAAAGAATAGGCGCTCAGCAAATATAACGCATGAGTAGTGAGAAAAAGCAAGATAAGTAGTGGTGCTAGTTGGAGAGAGGATAAGCCCTATAACCTCTCAAAAACGCATTGTAACGAGACAGTCCGTCATACAAACAAAAGAGCAAATACCAACTGCACACAACAAAAAATCGTATCACAAGTAAATGGTGTCAGGTAGACACAGAAAAAGTCCAAGTACAGATGTCAGAGAAACCACTCCATTGTTTGGGACAAGTATACTTGTTTATTTCTTTAGGATGGTCAGCCGACACGTGTTTCGTCGCAGTGATAAGCGACTCATCAGGGCTGGGAAAGATACAAACAAATGATTGTGGACAGTGTACTACAATACAATTATTCATGTAGGAATCAGACATTGTTTGTAAAAAATGGCTAAGTGAGGGTGATACCAACACCAACCGCAGGCCAAGTAAAAATACATTGTCTATCTAGTGTGGAAACCAACCGGTATGCATTGGTGCTACTGATAAATAAACACAAAATTGCTGGTACAAAATTCTCGTGGTCTGAGAGCATGATAAAGTAAAGGGAAAGGAAGAAAGAAATCCCAAAGAATAGGGTGTCACTCACAAAATTTCGAAGGGTGACATTACGTGAGTAAGAAAAAGGAAAGAAAGAAAGAGCATAATATTGCTGCAAGTGTCATTGGTGTTAGTACATGCGTTCTAGAGGTATTGTCTAGTCATACCTGTACTTCCAGAACAAGAAACAAAAAGGTCTATAGACGAAAGGACAGAATAAAAGGAAAAGTATGGGTCCGAGTTCAAGGGAACCATTTTGCAAAAAGAAACGGAACCTTTTAAATCAGAAAAGAAATATCAAGCAAAGAAAAATGATGGAACGCTCACCGCTTAGCCGGTGATACTTCCGACCCGGCCGGGCTCGGGACCAGGCGAGGTATTGAAGTCCTTGGTAGGGACTAGTAGTGCCACTAAAGTAGCAACAAACGTTTAAGAAAAAAAGAAGAGGGAAAGGGTAAAAAAGCGGTGTTGACTATACACCTCTTGAGAATAGGTGACGGTGTTTTAAGTAAAACAAAATGAATAGAGTAAAAACAATCTCACCAGACTACAGGAACTTGGTAAGAATCCTGTAGATTATGTTCGGTGAGTAAGAAGTATGCGTGGTCTAATTATCAAAATTTTCAGCGAAGGAGATGTATTGTGGTGGCTGTGGGAATAAAAAAACACATATAGTCCCACCACATCATTAGTGAAGTGGTGGTGAGGTGTCCCCATAGTAAGAGGCTCTTATTTAGTACATGTGGGAGGAAGTAAAGGGAAAACAAGGTATTGTACCTCTGAAAGTTGTCTTTAGGTAAAGGGTTCCGCTGTGTCCAAAGCAGGTGCTGGAACGAGTGGACTCTCGTACGATAGATATCCTGTATTAACAAGCATTGGAAATGCAATAGGTCTCGCACCATTAGAGTTAGTGCTTTTAGAATTGTTTATGGGTTTTTTTTGTAAATGTTTAGCATTTTTGTTTCCTGTAGCCAATGTTAAAGAATTACAAATAAAAAAAGCCATAAACATTTCTTAAAGCTGTAACTGAAATGGTCTGAGACCTATTGCACTGTGTGAGGGTGAGGGGTTGAGGGTGAGTGAGGGTGAGGGGTTGAGGGTGAGTGAGGGTGAGTGAGGGTGAGGGGTTGAGTGTGAGTGAGGGTGAGGGGTTGAGGGTGAGTGAGGGTGAGGGTGAGTGAGGGTGAGGGTGAGTGAGGGTGGGTGAGGGTGAGTGAGGGTGAGTGGTTGAGGGTGAGTGGTTGAGGGTGAGTGGTTGAGGGTGAGTGGTTGAGGGTGAGTGGTTGAGGGTGAGTGGTTGAGGGTGAGTGGCTGAGGGTGAGTGGCTGAGGGTGAGTGGCTGAGGGTGAGTGGTTGAGGGTGAGTGGTTGAGGGTGAGTGGTTGAGGGTGAGTGGTTGAGGGTGAGTGGTTGAGGGTGAGTGGTTGAGGGTGAGTGAGGGTGAGGGAGGGTGAGGGGTTGAGGGTGAGGGAGGGTGAGTGAGGGTGAGGGGTTGAGGGTGAGAGGGTGAGTGAGGGTGAGTGAGGGTGAGGGGTTGAGGGTGAGTGAGGGTGAGGGGTTGAGGGTGAGTGAGGGTGAGTGAGGGTGAGGGGTTGAGGGTGAGTGAGGGTGAGGGGTTGAGGGTGAGTGAGGGTGAGGGTGAGGGAGGGTGAGGGTGAGTGAGGGTGAGGGAGGGTGAGGGTGAGTGAGGGTGAGTGAGGGTGAGTGAGGGGTTGAGGTTGAGGGTGAGGTGTTGAGGGTGAGTGAGGTGTTGAGGGTGAGTGAGGGTGAGGGAGAGTGAGGGTGAGGGGTTGAGGGTGAGTGAGGGTGGAGGGTGAGGGGGTGAGGGTGAGGGTGAGGGGTTGAGGGTGAGTGAGGGTGAGGGGTTGAGGGTGAGTGAGGATGAGTGAGGGGTTGAGGGTGAGGGGTTGAGGGTGAGGGGTTGAGGGTGAGTGAGGGTGAGTGAGGGTGAGGGTGAGGGATTGAGGGTGAGGGGTTGAGGGTGTGTGTGTGACAGTAACTTGTGTGTGTGAGGGCAGTGTGTGTCAATGCAACGGGGCTCATGTTATCGACCTCAGAAGCATTAAAAGTGTGTGTCTTGGAACGTCTGAGGGCAGCTCGTGTTACAAGCTTGCTTTGAAGATGGTCATGCAGTGCTGGGAGTGGAGCAGATGGTCCTGTTTATGACCTGCAGAGCGCGTGTGAAATGGGCGCGGATGAAGTGACTGGGGGGTGAGGGGTGTGCAGCCTGGTGTGCTGAAGCCTGGCAGCAGAGGCGGCGCGCGCCAGCAGAGGCGGCGCCTGCACACAAATTGGCTAAGTGGCTGGTGGCAAATGGACGCACATCAAAGGAGCCGCGAAAGTAGCATGCAAGCAGAGGGCTTTTTTATTTATTTCCACTCATCTGTACTAGTGTTCGTGCTCAAATGACCCCAGATTACACGTAAATTATACATGATGAAAGGCCAAGAAATGACGTTGGGTTACTCCCACAATATATGTACAGTTCATGAATGTGCAATTTGTTGTTTGCTGATAGCTGGATTAATAAAGCTAGCTCAGAGGGTTAAAGCGCTGACGACCGATCTACCTGTGATATGCAGTTAACACGCTGGAGACCCTTAGGGCCGACGCAGCCTCTCATGTTTCTGCGGTCGATAAAATGAGCAGCTGGGTTTATGTGCACATATAAAATAAATTAGTCTCTATTTTCTTAGTATTATTACAGTTAAAGTGTAGGCTGTTTTTCTGCATTTAGTTCAATATACACTGCTATAACCAGTGTCGCACGTTTAGTTATAATGTTTCTGATTGTCAGTTAGTTTTCGGGTGGATTAACTTTCTTCTTTAATCCTTCAGTGTTGTCTTGTATTGTTTTATACGCATGTCAATGTTTGTTGGTGAGTTTAGTACACAAATTCGGTATGTCTGCATTTGCTACAGTTTTGGGTCTTTCGTGTTTTTTAGAAACGGATGGAAGGCTTCTTGTGGTGATTGTGAGTTAAACAATTGCCCGTGCGACTGTTCCTTGTGCGTTGTTTCAGAGTCGTAAGAAAGGTAATTTAAAGGGAAAAAAGAAGGAAGAAAAAGAATTACGCATTGAGAGAAGGAAACTGTGGAGTACAGGGGAAGAAGAAGTAAGCCCTGAAGTGAGAGAAGGACTGTCATAGGGAGGATGAGGAAGACGAGGCAGACTGAGGCAGCTGGAGAATAATGCAACGTGAGAGAGTGATGCGTGGGCAGAGAGAAGGCAGGCGCTGGAGAGGGAGGGGGTGGGATGCCTGCGAAAGGGACGACACACAGAGCGAATAGAGGTTACAATGAGGATCAGAGAGAAGAAAGGTAATTTAAAGGGAAATATTAAAATAAAGAAAAATAATGAAGAAAACAGAGCACTAATTAAAAAGTGAGAGATGGGCGAATGAAAGAAACCGTGAAAAGAAATGGAAAGGAAGGAAGCAGTAAGTCGGCCGGCTGGGAAATGCTCTCGGCATTGCGATTTGCAGAAATAGAAGACAGACGCATTTTGTTGACAGTGGTGGGTGCGAAACAAAACCTCTAAAATGTAAAATGTAAGGACTGGAATCCGCAGTTGCACAAAAACAAGTAGGTTAAACACATCATAAGGAGTATTAAGACCTTAAGGTGTAGTAAACCTTTTTAAAGTGGAATTCCCAAAATCCCCAATGTGAACATGTTAAATAAAACACATGAGATAGTAAAAACGTCTGTTAATTATTTTAAAAAAACAACTAATCAGAGCGTAGTGAAACCCTTGTAAAGCATAACCCAAACATTTGGGTCCCCAGTATGAACATGTGAAAAAACATCACAGGGTGAAGTGAAAACAACTGTAAAGTGAAACAGAGACACTGAAGGCTCTCTCTGTAACACCAACATGTGTGATAAGCAAAGTCCCAGAGAGAAGACCTAATAGTAATCGCCTCAACATGAGATTTGCTGATAAGTGAGAGATTTTATAGGGATTATTGGGCATGTCTGAGATGTCAGAGAAGGGGATATTAGTACAAAAACCGCTCTTGGCAAAGTCAATATATCTCGCCCTTGCCCCAATTGACGTTGCTAAGATTGTAAGCCCTGTCGTACAGCATCCCGATTTTGTACAGCGCTGCTTTTTTTTTTATAACAGGAAAAAGGGTACAAGCAGTCGGCTTTGTAATTTGTAGGCGCAAGCACCAAGCATGCATGCACCTACACACAGGCAGTTTTAAATAAAAAAGATTTTGCTTGCTGGTTTGAGTTTGACTGGTATAGAAAAACAAAACTGTGGAGCGGGAGGAGAGAGCAATAACAATGTGGGGGTTGTAAGGAATCAGAGACGGCATTTTGTAAAACCATATGAGGGCACGGGAGGGGGAAGGAACATAGGTGATGGGTGAAGAACACGTAGAAAGAGTAACGTGAGGGTGAGATCATGTACTGGATAATGGGAGGGTGAGATGCTGCACTGGATAATGTGAGGGTGAGATGCTGCAACTGACGTATTGAGCAGTTGTAGGAAGGGCTACAGCTGCCGTTTTTTGGAACTGTGGAACCAGGCTTTAGTCCTTGCGTCTGTTCAAAACCTGAGATTCTGGGCAAGTCACTTAATTTCCCCGTGCCTAAAGCAAAATGAACGTGCCCTTCTATTATATAAGTGTTGCTTTTGTAAAATCCTTCAATAGCTTCCACTCGAGCTCAGGTACATAGAAAACATAGAAAAAGAAGTAAACATCATGTGAAAACCGACTAAAAACACAGAATAGTTTAAACATACAGATATCACCTGCCACAAAAAGCCGACTCTCTAGTCAGCTAAGCATACCTGTGACTTAGAAGCTGCCCTTAAGAAGAGTGCCGAACAACTCACTCCAAATCAACGATAACAATAAAATACAACACATCAACCCCTCAACTCTGACTCACGCGCTGCACTGCTGGTAATGATTATTGGGCGGCTGGCGAGGCGCTCTACACAGTGTGTTTGCGTGCAGCACATGGTTCCTCCGGTCAGGCTGGAGTATATGTGTTCCTGGCTCTATGTGCGCCCTTTTTTGCAGTGCATTGTTGTGACTTTAAGGCAGCTGCTTATACCATGCCTACCTTCATTGGAGCTGCAGGAAGGGCGCTCTGGAGAAGCCCAAAGCCAGTCAAACAATGGGAGGGAGAACTAGCTTCGGTGGGAGGGGACTCTGAATGCTGGAGCCAGGACTTCTCCAGGAAGTGGTGGTCTGCTTTCCTGGCCGGTGTTTTGGCTCTGGAGCAAATGAATCTGAGGGAGGAGGAGCGCAAAAGGGGAGGCTGAAGCTAGCGGTGACAATGGAAAGCTGCATCTAGTCTCTAATACCTTCCTGTTCAGTATTAACAGAGTGTGGACGGGTTCTCGGTATCAGCTCTCCCCATTGAAAATTAAAAGGAAAAGTGAATGCCTTTGTGACCACGTTTGTTTTAGAGCCTAGACACACCAATAACCATGTGCTTTCACCGTAACACGGCGGGCAGGGGAGGGGGCGGAGAGGGGAGAGGTGCGAGGGGAGGAGAGTAGGAGGAGGAGGGGGAGGAGAGTAGGGGAGGCAAGGCTAGCGGCAGGCAGGCAGGGGAGGAGAGGAGGAGGGGGGAGGAGAGTAGGGGAGGCACGGCCTAGCGGCCGTGCAATCAAGTAGTGAGGGGGCGGAGCTGGGGGAGGCTGTGGAAGAGAGTAGGCAAGGCAGGCGGCTGGGGGCATGTGCACGCGCTTTTAAGCTCAATGCACATGCGCATTGAGCTTAAAAGTCACGGGCACTGCAAGGAATCGCCACGATTCCTTGCAAGTTAGATAAAGTGTGGATGAGCCCCTATAGTCTCGCTTGCTCGATGCGCATGCGCATCGACAGGCGAGACCTAAAAATCAAGTAGAGACAAAGCGATATTTGCATTTGTCAAACTCGAATATTTGTTCAATAATGGCATAGAAATAACAAAATATCGGAATCGTACTTGGGTCAGAGAGTAACTTACCCAGTACGGGATATATCGTTTTCACGCGACTGGCTCAAGTGCGGCCGTCTGCATAGTTCCGGGTCAGGACAAAGGACCTGTAACCCGGAAGTGAAGAAATACTGCTCTGCGTCGGGACCCGGATGCGGGCCACTAGAACGCCAACCTTAAACAATAAATTAAACGTTGCACGACTATCACACTCCCTGTTTCCATGTGGTTAGTAGAATTAGAAGAGACTGAGGAATAAACAAACCGAAAGTATGAATCGCCAGTTAAGAATATGAATCATTAGACACAAAGATTCTCGAGCGCTGAGCTCGATGAAATAAAATTTCCACGGTGAGTATGAGCAATCATTGAGCTCGTGACATGCAAGTATTCACATATTGGTGTTAGATATGGTACAATTGCCATAATTAGTGAATATCATTGGAGTAGCACAGTCGAATGGTATAACCTTTGCTAAGAGAACATTCAAAACGTAATTGGAGGTTGAATAACATGATTACAAAGTTCAAACAATTACATATACATATGGTCAGACTCAACAAACCAATGGTACAGTGTGTTACATAGGTCCTAAAAGGCAACACTGGATGCAAGCTGCTAATCCAGGTAAAAGCATTCATTCAAGATTCACATTAGTACTGAATCACAAGGACTCCACTGTGTGTGGAAATACCTACCCAGCATGCCTTGCGATGCTCTACACACAGAGCCAACAGTGACCATCTGCACATGAATCCACTTGAGTCCCCCGTGGTCGAGTTCATAATCCCACCTGTCCCCAACTAGGAAACCACCTACAGAGATGCTGGATTCCTAAACGTGTGTGCCTTGAAGTGTACCCTTGTCCCAGATTTACAGTATTGTAAGTTATCCCACTGCTCAAGCGTGGTAGGGACACTTTACATCATAGACAATTAGCGCTGGCGGTAACTGTGTGCACATGAATGTATGGAAAACTGGTACAATTTTTACCATTACTGGTACATATTCCACCCTCGCTGCCAAACCCTGGAATCGCCTTCCGCTCCGCCTTTGGACAGCACCCTCTCTGGTGTAATTCAGGAACAGACTCAAGACCTGACTCTTTGACTGAGACTAGCAAAATAGCGCCAGGATACCCTCACGGGTGAATAACAGCCCTGTTCAAATACAGATCGATTGATTTATTGACCACAAGTTATTCCTGATTGATGAGCTGAAACCCTGACTCTGGGGCTAACCCTGCACGTCTGCAGTGAGGTACCAAGGTTACCCAGTGAAGGCACAGCTCCTGGTCTCCCACAGCTCTCCACAAGCAGTTGACTGCCATGGATGTAAAGTATATCAGAGGTTTGGTTAGGATGGTGTAAGTTCCTTCAATCACTGTCAACTGGCCTGAGATGCCATCAAAAGGAACCATGCCTGAAATGGGGTTAACGTATTACAGATCTGTATTAAATATACATACCAAACCTTTTCTTAGTGTTTGATGTGCCCTTTTCTCAGATAAATTGTCTCTGATGGGAACTCAGCGCTAATGTCCAGTGTGGTATTTCAGGCCCCTCACTGGCGCCAAAACAATCTCTTTGGCAGTATATCTGTCACGAGCGACCTGGGTCATGTCAGAATACCAAGGGCAAAAATATCGCCCTCCAAGAATATCGCGATAAGTGTAGATTTACTACTGTTAACTCAACATCTGCTCATCTTCACAACATAGCGATAGTTGATGCTCTGCCATTTACAGTCACTTAGGAACATTAACACTGGATACTCTCATGGAACAATGCACCTGTTTCTCCTAGAAATTGAAATTCGAGGGCGCTTATCAAAAAAATATATTGGATTTCTCTTTTTTTGTTTTATATAATGTGAACTAGTCCCAAAGGTATCAGAGCGCTTTACATCAGCAGCAGTTGCATTACAGACACATTAATTTTTGTAAGGCACGGAGAGATGAAGTGATTTGCCAGGACTCACCAGAAGTTAAGCATCCCTGCCGAGACTCGAACCCAGTTACCCAGCTTCTAGGACGACCTCCCTAGGTGTTAGACCACACATGCGATTTACAACTTTGTGAAGCTCTTGCGCTACCACTTCAGCATTATTTCCATTACCTCCTCGTCCCTCCCTCACTTCCATTCTATACGTAGTCGAGGCAACCCTGCCTCACCAGACACCCATACCACGTGATTTATCACACGGGGCTACAAGTAGCCCCCACCCCCTCAAACCTCCTGTTTTTCCTTTGTCTCACCTGTTGAGGCGAGCGTACCATGCGCTGGCCATTTGCGGTGCTGCGGTCTTGATTTCTTCACTGCTGGATTCCGTCGTGGGTGGATCTTCTCCCGCGATTTCTTCTGCCTGCGGGGCCTGGCGGTGCCGGCCTGGGCAGTGCTGTGCCTTCCCTCTCCGCATCTGGGGTTTGCGGTGCTCCCTTGGCGGTGGAATGGGCAGGTCCGGCTGACGGAGTCGCCGGCCCTGTGTGGCTGGGGCTGTCTTTCCGGGTTGGGGGCTGGAATGGTAGGCGGCGGCTGGGGAATTTCGTATGGCATCTTCGGCTGGCTGTTTCTGCTCATCTTTCAACTAAGGGCCTCGTGTGAGGCCGTTTTTCATCGTTTCACTTGCGTTTTTTGATTGGATTTCCGTATTTTTCAGGGGGGGGTTCCGCTTTTCTCTCTTTTCTATTGGTTTTTTGGAGTTCCCTCCTGGGTTTGGTGCCTGTTGATTGGTCCCTGATGCTGGTCTGCTCCCTATTTATACTACTCCGGTTTTTGGTTCATTATGTCGAAGTGTGCTTCCAAGCGTAGGCATGTTTTGTCCTCCTCCTCCTCTGACGATGATGAGCCGATCCCAGCTCTTCGGACAAGGTCCAAGGGTCCGGGGGATTCTGCGGCCATGCTTTGTGCTTCTGAGGTCCAGGACATGATTGAGGCGGCGTGGCTCGTGCTCTGGAGTCCAGGGTTCCTGCCAAGTGCAAGTCTTCTCGTCCTGCGGTGGGTCCGGTCGACTCTCCCTCTGAGGACTCTTCTTCTTCAGGCACTGCCATTCCCTCTACCTCTTCCTGGAAGTTTTTGCATAGGGAGGAGGTTCCTGCGATTCTCCAGCACATTAGGGAGAACTTGGGGATTTCTCCCTTTTCTGCGCCTGAGGGGTCGGATGACATATTTCCTCAGTATGTTAAACCCCCCATTCTCGCAATGCCATTTCATGGGCGCATTGAGGACTTGATTTCTGGGGAATGGCACGATCTGGAGCGCTCCTCGGTTCCTCGCTTTTTGCAGAAGCTGTACTCCTTGGAGGAGGGGGAGGTTTCTCTTCACCACTCTGTCAAAGTGGATGCCATGTTGGCCACCCTGATTGGTCGTACGGCGATTAATCCGGAGGATTGTTCTCCGGCTGATGCTACTGATTAAAAGGTGGATGGGACGCTGAAGAAGGACGTCTCTGCTGGTAACTTGTCCATGCGTGCTGGCATTTATTCTGCTTATGCGGCTCAGTCGTTGGTGTCTGACTTTGGGAAACTGGCCACGGCTATCCAGGATGAGTCGGACTGCTCTGAGTTGCTTGTCCACATGGAACAACAGGCCAAGCTCTTGGCTGACGTCTCTTAGGATGTGCTTCGTTCTTCTGCCAAGGCTTCTGGTTCCTTAGTCCTGGCTCGGAGGAACCTGTGGATGCGGGACTGGAAGGCAGATTCTTCGGAGAAGTCCTATCTCCTTAAGATCCCCTTTGACGGCAAGAAGCTTTTTGGTGAGCTGCTGGACAGTATGATCATGAAAACTTTTAAGGACCGTAAGCATGCTATGCCTTACAAGGAAGGGCAAGCCGTCTGTATCTCGCTCTCGCCGCTTCTGGAATCCAGCGGTTTGGAGGTTGAACGCTTAGGTTTGCTGAGTAAAGGTGTTCCGGCTGGCTTGACCTCTACTGTGCAGGGGGCTAGGCGCCCGTCAACCAACAAATCTTACCTGAGACACTTGCGTTCTTTCAGTTGGTGGAATCGTGGCAGGGGTTAGGACCCTGCTTCCTCTTCTTTGTTTGAGGTGATGCTGTTTCTCCAAGAGGGTGCTGCTTTGGGCTTGAAGGTTTCTTCCCTTCGTTTACAGTGGGCTGCGATTAGGGCGTTTCGGAGCTCTTGGGGCAATCTCTCAGGTCCTGATGGGTTGGTTGGGCACCTTTTTAAGGGTTTGGGTAATGTTCTTCCTGCCCCTCTGTGGCATTTTCCCACCTGGGATCTGTCTCTGGTCTTGGACGCTTTCATGTCCCCTCCCTTTGAGCCCTTGCTTTCTGTGGATCTGCGCTATTTGTCCTTCAAGACCTTCTTTTTGGTGGCCATTTTCCCTGCTCGCCGCCTGGGTGAGCTGGACGCTCTCTCTTCCAAACATCCTTTTTGTCGGATTTTTGAGGACCCGATTGTTTTGAGACCTATCCTTTCCTTTCGTCCTAAGGTGGATTCTCAGTTCCACAGTAATCAGGAGTTGGTTCTTCCTTTCTTTTTTGATTCTCCGGTGTCGGAGTCTGAGGTGCGGCTGCACTCTTTGGATGTTCAGCGGGCTCTCCTGGTCTATTTGGAACGGGTTGCTCCTTTCCGTTTGTCTGATTCACTTTTTGTTAATTTTGGGCCTGTGAATCGGGGTTCGCGTCCTTCCTTGAGTCGTTGGGTCCGGACTCTGATTTCTTTGGCGTACAAGGCGGCGGGGCACCTATCTCCTTTTGGGGTTCAGGGTTGTTCCACTCAGTCCATGGCAGCATACTGTGCGGAAGTCCAAGGGGCTTCCATTTCGGAGATTTTTCGGGCTGCCGTTGACCTTTGCCTCTCATTACCGGATTGGCCAGGAGGTTGACCGTGCTGATGTTTTTTGATACAGGGTTCTTTCCACTATGGTTCCTGAATAGTGGTTTGTTTCCCTGTTGTCTATGTTTTTTAATAAACCTGTTATTTACATACCTTCTTTGGTTATTCTGTTTGGCTTTGTACTTCTCGACTACGTAAGGAATGGAAGCGAGGGAGGTACGAAGAGGTAATGTCTCAATTACTTACCGGTAATTGCATTACTCTGAGTCCTACTCCCTCGCTTCCATTACTTACATCCCTCCCTCCCTCCCTGGTAGTCCGGGCCAACCTTTTGGTATGGTTTCGGTCTCTGTGGTAATACAGGAGGTTTGAGGAGGGTGGGGGCTACTTATAGCCCCCGCATGATAAATCAGGTGGTATGGGTGTCTGGTGAGGCAGGGTTCCCTCGACTTCGTAAGTAATGGAAGCGAGGAGGGAGAGGGACTCAGAGTATTGCAATTTCCGGAAAGTAATTAAGACATTACCAATCACTGCTGCATGTCAGCATCCACTATTAAATGTATAGGTGGTTCCAAAGGGAGTGGTTCTCTACTGAAGATATTGTCTCTCCCTAACAACTTTCATTCTTGGTGGCTTTGAAGTTCAGCTGCGGACAATCCCTGGAGAAGGGCGCTCATTTGATTCCTAGGTCTCTTCTCCAAGATCACACATTTTGATTTGTTCAACATTTTCCAACACACTGCTCAGATCTTTCCCTGTCATTGCAGTGTGAAACTAGTCTGATGTATTCATTTGTCAGACTCAGTTGTGTCATCGCTTCCACTCTTACATGTGCTGTGCAGGGGTATTCGAATTGTACTCAGTCCTGGTCTCAGCTGCTTCTGGAGGTTCTCTCTAGTCCCTTTTCCTGGTTGTGGAGTTTCCATAGGCACCCCATTGACAACCAGGTGACTACCTAGTGTGACATCTCTGTGGAGCATTTGCTGTGGAGGATTCGAGTCCACCGTGCATCCCAAGGTTCGAGCATTGCAAGGGGACTGGATGAAAAGTGTCTATAGGGATGGAGATCTCATTAGAGGCCCTGTGAGCTGAAGGAGGCAGGGAAGAAAAGGTATTGGGAGAGAGAACTGTTGCATAACTGAGGTAAGGGTACACCATTGTCACATGGCTGAAGTAAGGATACACAATCGTCACACGGCTGAGGTAAGAGTGCACCATCAGCACAAGGCTCAGGTAAGGGTACACCATCATCACAAGGCTGCAGGAAGGATACACTATCATCACATGGCTGAGGTAAAAGTCCACCAGCAACACAAGGCTGATGTAAGGGTACACCATCGTCACATGGCTGAGGTAAGGGTACACCATCGTCACATGACTACGGTTAGGGCACACCATCATCACACGGCTGAGGTAATAGAACACCATCATCACACAGCTGAGGTAAAGGTACACCATAGTTACACAGCTGACATAAGAGTTCACCATCGTCACACGGCTGGGGTAAGGGTACACTATCGTTACGTGGCTGAGGTAAGGGAACACAATTTTTTTTTTAATTCACAAAAAGAGAGAAGGACTAATAAAAACAGGGCCATGGATGTTAACCCAATTTGAATTAGAAAGTTCCTGTCCTCTCCTCTACTTGGGAATAGTTAATTAGTGAGAACTAGAGGAAGAAGGAAAATCAAAAGATTTTATAATAATGCCCTCCCCCACTGTGCAGTGGCATGCTTCATCATAGGGCCGCTGCAAACATCCAGGTGTAGACCAACACACTCGGCAGAGTGCTGTTTTTTTTAGGCGTGATGGAGAAAAGAAAAGAGAAGGAAGTTTATGACAGGGAAGAATATCTCTCCTGCTCACCAGTCACTCTATCATCCCACCCCTTCACTGATATTATGGCATGTTCGTACACCATTGTATTTAGGAGTAATGACTGTTTAAGTTCATTTGACTGTATACCCCTCACAGACTAAGAACATTATCAAATAGAATGTATTTCTTTCTGATTTTTTACAGACTCTGCCCCTGAGGAAGGGCCAAGGGGCCCGAAATGCATAGGGCAGAATTAAGAAATGTATAAAATGTTTATGTATGAACCTTGAATGTGAAACCACTATCCAATGATATATTTAATTGGTTAAAACAAGTGATTTCTTCTTTATGATAAGAATCAAGTAAAAAGGTTACCAATGAAATTGTTTTTGAATTGATTATGTTGATCTAACAATGACATGGCATGTAATAGTAGCCTAGAACTATGTTTATCATTTAAATAGTAGCACCCCAGCAGGCAGTGCAACAGTGCGCATTAGGACAAGCGGTCACGCTTGTAATATTTCTGTTACTGAACAGCACAACATGGACATTGTGCTAACCTAAGCAGCACGCATTAAGTAATAGTATAGACTTTACTTAAAATATTTTTTCCCAAAAAACAGGTGTGCCCAGCCTCCACTATAATCTCTCTAGGGAAGAATATTCCGTCAAGAAGGGATCTTTAGTGCAGAAAAGTAATAGAATAAAACTGTCTAAAGAGAAACCTTTGTAATACCTTTATTCTTGGTTCCCTTTGACAGGGTTAAAAGTAATGCTATTTGTGGATATGCTGGAGGGGTAACTGCCGCTAAATCCCCACTGCAAGTACCAACATGTTTCGGCCTTCCACTCTAGCCCCCCATGGGTCAAAAAGGCCTTCTTCAGAGTGTAGATCCCTTGGATTGTAGGATCTTGACCCAAAATTTGGTCTTTGTGAAAAAGAAAAAAATTAATTTTACTTAAAAGATATATATGATGCGCCTTCTACTTTATCCATAGAGTATTCATTTTCTGTGAGGGGGACAAAACATACAAAGTCCTGTTAGCTCCCCTTAAAAATAAAATCATCATTCAGTTTCAAGTTCCCATCTCCAATACACCTCTATAATGTGCCCCGTTTCTCACTCATAAAAAATGAAAGCATAGTCATGCCATTACAAGTACTCAGACACCTGTGAAATTTTGTAGACACTAGAATTCCGAGCCCCTTTAAAAAGGTCTCTTTATCCTCTTAAACCCATTTTTTGAAGTAAAAAGGGAAAAGAAACCCAAACATTAGAGCGAGCGACAAAAAACATCTTACCCGAGTTTACGAGTAATTCTCTGAACCCCGGGACCGTCGTGGGAACGCAGTCTTCTCTTCCAGGGGATCCTCATCAATAGTGATAAGCACTGAATATTCCCGCCCATGTGCGGGACCCCGGAAACAATATATAAAAATATATGTAAAAAACACATATATCTCGCTCTCTATATATGTATGTACATATAATATTTTTCTCACACCAATGCAGCCCCAAAACCAAGGCGAGACAATGTAAACACTTATATATACACAGCAATTAGTAAGGAACAAAAAAAAACACATTAGGTCAAATAGCCCTTGAACTTTGTGTTTTAATGAGTAAAACCACTCATAAATCCTGAAGATTGCTCATAAAAGACATTGACAGCCATAGGCTGCATTGAGAAGCAATAACATAGAAACTGAAAACATTTTCAGCTAAAACTTGCACCGTGCCTTTAAGGCAGCCATGACCCCAGGCTTCCCATCATGCCTTAGGGGTGACCGTTAGGTCAGTTGTTCTTTCCGGCTCCTTCTGTCAGGACCCTGGTTTAAGAGCTCCCACTTTTTCTGACTTTCTGTCAAAAATACTTGGTGAATTACTTTAATTTTTATATTCACTCGACGGTTTTTTGCCTTAGAGAGTTAGTGCTACCTTTTTTGGGCTCAAAAAAGGCTATTTTTTTTGTCAGAATGCCTTCGCTTTTTGACGGCTAGGACTGATACACATCCTGTGTGTATCCTCTGTCTACCTGACTCTCATTCTGCAGACACTTGTGATCACTGCAAAAAACTCTCAAGGACAGAGAAAGAAACAGAATTTATGGACTTTCTGAGAGAGGTAGGTCTCCAAAGAGACAGAAAAAGCGGAGGACGCAGTCGATGTCGAAAGAGGTCCCGACCTGCTCTCCTTCGGCATCGGGATCGGCGTCGAAGATTCCAACCGACAACGACGAGTCAACTTCCCTTGACGGTGAAGACTTCAGCGTCGAGAGTCATGGTACCTCCGCTGCTGTCAACCGGGCGACGTGAAGCGTCGAGAAAGAGGTCGACGTTGGAGCATAGGAGCTCGACGTCGAGATCTCCGTCGTCGAAGCCTCAGGTCCAGTCTTCGACGTCAAAGCCTCCGTTGACGCCTAGTCATCGGCATTCGACGTCGAGGCACCCTCCGTCGGCGTCTCATCATCGCCACTCGACGTCGAGGCATCCTCCGTCGTCGCCAGGCCATCGACGTCGAGGCACCCTCCGTCGTCGCCAAGCCATCGGCGATCGACGTCGAGGCACCCTCCGTCACCGTCCAGCCATCAACGGTCGACGTCGAGACATCCTCCGTCGGCGTCTCACCATCGACGTTCGACGTCGAGGCATTCACCGTCGTCGAAAGGACATCGACGTTCGACATCGAGACATCCATCGCAGTCCAGTCGAGGGCATTCTGCATCCAAGCATCCTCCGTTGGCGCCCAGTGATCGGCGCTCGACGTCGAGAAGGCCTTCGTCGACGACACCTCACTGGCATTCGACGTCGAGACATGGGACTCCAACGCAGTCTCCACAAGTGCACCATTCCTCGGCACAGCCTCAACCTGTGGTGGTGCAGCACACCGAGATGTCGAGTCGGCCGGCTCCGTCTTCGAGTCAGGGGCCTACATCTCAGAGGTCCTCAAGATCAGCTTCAGCTGCGTAAGGTGACCAGGGATGTGCAGTGAGCATCAGTCACGCTGCCAAGAGGAAGAGAACATCAGAGCATCGTGGGTCTCGCAGTCGCACAAGATCCCCGGCTTCTTCCCAGAGAAAGATCACGCTCCCCGGTTCGCCAGAGGGAAAGATCACGCTCCAGGGTGCGATCCACCAGGCGTAGATCAAGATCTAGGAGCAGAAGGAGAAAACAAAGATCTCCTACTACCTCTTCTTCCCCTACACGCTCCCATAGAGACTACTCGCCCACTTTGACGGACTCCCCCCCATCAAGGGTATCTCCGATCGATGATATCTTCACCTTTCAGGACATATTGGGTAGAGGGGCTCTGAAACTGGGAGTTCCCCTGACAACTCCGCAGGTCAAGACCTCCGTGATTTTTTAAACACTGCATCACAGGTCTGCACCCAAACCCCTTTTGCCGTTGGTGCCTGGGATTATAGATCCAGTGATGGAGGTATTCCTCACCCCTGCAACGATCAAAGCGGCTCCGGCGAGGATCCTTAAGAAATACAGATCTCCAGAGGAGGACCCTCTGTTTCTCAGAGCTGATTCGCCCCCGGACTCAGTAATTATCGCGGCAGCGAAGAAGTCCAGTGCAGTCTCCTCCTCTGCCACTGTACCTCCGGACAAGGACAGCAAGACACAAGGCTCGTGGGGGAGACAAGTCTGTAGTACGTCAGCATCTTTTCTCAAAGTTTCCAACGCGGAAGCCCTTTTGGGGCGTTACGATAGGTCCCTGTGGGATTCTCTACAGCATTTTGTAGAGAAACTCCCTCAAGAGACCGTAAGGACTTTGAGGAAATCTTTCTGTAAGGCAGTCAAATCTCCAACCAGGTTATAAGTGCCGCAGCGGACAGGGCTACCCTGTCGGTGCATGGATATGCCCATGGAATATCGGCAAGAAGATCATCCTGGTTGCGCCTAACGGCTTTAAAACCAGAGTCTCAGGCGCGCATATTGAACTTGCCTTTCTCAGGGACTTCGTTGTTTGGAGCGAGCACGGTCGAAGAGATGCAGCGCATTAAAGCAGAGCTGGATACTCTCAAAGCGGTAGGGCTTGAGAAGAAAAAGGAGTTCAAGAAGAAATATCGCTCATACAACAAGGGCTCTTCAAAACAGCGGGTTCAAACCCCACACTGGCAGAAGAGTCAAGACCAGCAGGAACAAGAAAAGTCCCAATATAGAGGAAAGCGTAATTCCAGAGGAGGAGGTAATCAATGCCTGGGCAACAATACGGCAAAGCTCAGTCAAAACAATCCTTCCCCCAGCGCCGTGGACCACTCCAGTGGGGGGAAGCCTGGCAGGCCCTTTGAAAGAGTGGCAAAACATCACAAAAGACCGATGGGTGTTGTCTACACTTCAGAATGGATACTGTCTTCGTTTCAGTCATCTGCCTCCACCAGTCCCTCCGATGGCAACATCGAATCATCAGTTGCACCTTCTGAAAAAAGAAGTATTCACTCTCTTCGAGAAGTCAGCCATCGAGAGAGTGCCAGTGCCTCAAAGGGGAAAAGGAGTGTACTTCCGATATTTTCTGGTCAGAAAAAAGGGGCAAAAGACAGAATACAGACCCGTTCTGGACTTGCGAACACTCAATCTGCTTGTCAGAAAGGAAAGGTTTCACATGTTGTCGCTTCACCAAATATATCCACATCTCAGGAGGGGAGATTGGATGTGTTTGCTGGACCTTCAAGATGCCTACTTTCATGTTCCGATACACCCCAGTCACAGGAGATTTCTTCGGTTGCGGGTGGGGACCCCCCACTATCAGTTCAAAGTCCTGCCGTTTAGGTTGAAGTCGGCTCCCCGGGTGTTCACGAAGTGTGTTGCAGTGGTAGCAGCCGCTCTACGCCTCAGAGGGGTCTTCGTATACCCATACCTGGACGATTGGCTGTTAAAAGGTCCTTCCCCAGTCAGCGTAAGAAGTCAATTCCAGACTTGCATTGAGCTCTGCCAGCAACTAGGGCTACATGTCATCTTCGGAAAATCAATCTCTCAGCCCACACAGAGGATTCACTTCCTAGGGGCTCTGCTAGACTCCGAGGTAGGAAGAGTGTTTCCTTCGGAGGAGAGACAGTTTTCGATAACCCAGAAATGTCAGCTGGTTCTTCGCAACAAGGCTCAGAAAGTGCGCAGGATTGCCTCCCTGCTAGGGTAGATGGCATCAATCATCTTCCTGGTCCCGAATGCCATACTTCGAATGCGTCCTCTTCAGCAGGATCTGGAGGACAAGAGGGACCAACAATCGGCTCGCTGGAACAATCACATTACTCTCTCAGACGCAGCTCGAGCTTCCATTCCATGGTGGACCAAAAAGCAAAATATGCAGGTGGGAGTTCTGTTCCATCAACCTCCCCCTGTACAGACACTGATCACGGACGCATCCCTTCTGGGCTGGGGAGCGCACATGGGTCAACTACAGGTGCAAGGCCTGTGGTCTCACAAAGAAAGTACCTACCACATCAACATGCTGGAGTTAAGAGCAGTCCACCTAGCTCTCAAAGCGTTCCTTCCCTCGATTCAAGAAGCTTCAGTACTAGTACAGACGGACAACACCACCACACTGTACTACTTTAACAAGCAGGGGGGAACTCGCTCACGAACTCTGTCGTTGGAAGCACAGCGGATCTGGTACTGGCTTCTGGCTCGCAAGTTGTCCATCACAGCAGTCCACCTCCCAGGAGAGCAGAATGTGAGGGCGGAGGCTCTAAGCTGTCATTTTGACGACAGGGACGACTGGATCCTCCACTACGCAGTAGTAGAAGAGCTCTTTCAATCCTGGGGTCGTCCCACCATAGACCTGTTCGCGGACGACCAAAACACCAAATGCAGAGACTTCGTCTCCAGGTTCTACCGGCCAGGATCGAGAGGGAATGCTCTTTTGAACGACTGGTATGGGGAATTTGTGTACGCTTTCCACCTCCTGGTGATTCCGAAGGTGGTGAGCAAGCTGACACACTTGTGCACAACGATGATCCTCATCGCCCTAGACTGGCCGAGGCAATGGTGGTACCTGTTGTCCAAGATAAACGGGAGGATCCACCATCCCAACCTTCAGTCACTGAGCTTGGCAGCATGGCTCCTGAGGTCATACAATACGGCCATCTAGGGATGCCACAGGACTGCATGTTCATCCTGAAAGAGGCAAGACGTCCCTCCACAAGACATTCTTATGTATGCAAGTGGAAGCGATTCTATATGTGGTGTAGACAGAATGGTCATAATCCTGTGCAATGTCAGGAAGAAGCAGTTCTTCCTTATTTGTTATGTCTGGCTAAAGCAGGTTTAAAGTTTAATTCCATCAAGGTGCACCTAGCTGCTATAACAGCTTATAGGCGGTCGCCTTCTCAAACCTCTTTTTTCCAGTTGCCATCTGTCAAGGACTTCCTGCAAGGGTTGAAAAAAGTGTACCCTCCAGTGCGTCCTCCTTCTCCTCCCTGGGAGTTGAACCTGGTGCTATCGAAGCTAATGGGTCCGCCTTTTGAACCCATTCATAAAGCTACTTTACAACATCTTTCCTGGAAAGCAGCTATTTTGGTGGCAATCACGTCAGCTCGCAGGGTGAGCGAGATTCAAGCTCTCTGTTCCTCTGAACCCTATACGGTGTTCCATTTGAATATAGTGGTGCTACGGCCGCATCCATCTTTTCTGCCTAAAGTGGTGTCGTCAGATTTTCATGTAAATCAGACCATTTCTCTGCCCACTTTCTTTCCCAATCCCTCTACACCAGCTGAGAGGGCTCTGCATTCTTTAGACCTGAAAAGAGTTTTAAAATTCTATCTAGATAGGTCTAAGGTTATTTGTCACTCTGATCATCTCTTTGTTAACTATGCATTGATCAGGACTGGTCATGCTGCCTTGAACCGTTCCATTTCCAGATGGATCATTTCATGTATTAAACTTGCTTACCAGCTAGCGCAGAAGCCCCTGGGGTTTTCTCCCAAAGCGCATTCTACCAGAGGGAGGGCTGCGACTGCGGCTTTCCTTAATAATGTACCCATGTCTGAGATCTGTGAGGCGGCAACCTGGAGGTCCGTCCATACATTTACCAGACATTACTGTCTCGATTCTGACTCGAGAGCCGATACCCAGGTAGGCCAGGCCTCCTTGCAGAATCTGTTTAACAGCTAGTTTTGGGCTGTTATGATTGGTCTTTTTAAGTTGGGTCATGTACTTCTCATTTACCTGCAGGTGGTGGATGGGCTTGCTATTCTATTCAGTGCTAATGACTATTGATGAGGATCCCCTGGAAGCGAAGGATAAGTTACTTACCTGTAATCCTAGTTCTCTTCCAGGGGTATCCTCATCAAAGTCATAAGCAACCCACCCGCCTCCCCAGGTAAATGAGAGCTGTACGTCTCTGACTTGTGGTTTAGCCCTGACTTCAGGGTTATGCAAAGAACAACTGACCTAACTGTCACCCCTGAGGCATGATGGGAAGCCTGGGGTCATGGCTGCCATAAAGGCACGGTGCCAGTTTTAGCTGAAAATGATTTCAGTTTCTATGTTATTGCTTCTCAATGCAGCCAATGTCTTTTATGAGCAATTTTCAGGATTTATGAGTGGTTTTACTCATTAAAACACAAAGTTCATGTGTTTTTTTTTTGTTCCTTACTAATTGCTGTGTATATATAAGTGTTTACATTGTCTAGCCTTGGTTTTGGGGCTGCATTGGAGTGAGAAAAATATTATATGTACATACATATATAGGGAGGGAGATATGTGTTTTTTACATATATATTTTTATATTGTTTCCGGGGTCCCGCACATGGGTGGGAATATTCAGTGCTTATGACTTTGATGAGGATACCCCTGGAATAGAACTAGGATTACAGGTAAGTAATTTATCCTTATTGTCACACTCTACGTAAAGAAACACAAGGCAAACTCACATTTTCAAACCAATACGTTTTTGGCAACCCTTCTTGTTCCGACCTCTATTGCTCACTAGAGTGGCCCCTACTTAAAAACGTGTGTGAAGTTCATTTTCCATGCAGTGCGCGCAACGAAATTCGTTTTATTTATTTATATGTTTACTTACCTGTTAAGGTCCGTAATCCATACATTCTCTTCCAGGGGAATCCTCCTCAAAGTCATAAGCATTAGAATATTCCCGCCCATGCGCGGGACCCCGGAAACACTATTATATATGTGCCCCACATATATATTCATATATATATACATATATATATGTATATATATATGTATAAAAATAAGCAATTGCAGCCTAATAAACACCAGAGCGGAATCATGCTGTAAAGAATTTCCACCATTACATGCAAACATGCTATAGAAACAGGAAAAAACAACAACAGAAATTGTTTAGAAAAAGTTTTAATGCTTAGTAAACAGTAGAAATTCTCATAAATCACTGAAAGCAAACACCCAGTATAAAAAGACTGAAAAGCTAACCTGTAGCTGTATAGCAATAAACTGACTCCGTGCCTTTGAGGCACACCTGACCCCCAGCTTCCCATCATGCCTCAGGGGTGACAGTTAGGTCAGTTGTTCTTTCCGACTCCTTCAGGAGGGATCCTGGTAACACAGCTCCACTCATTTCTGATTTCTGTCAGAAATTTACTTCACTTTCACAACTTTTTTGACTTACTTCGACGTTTTACATCTTGTCAAGTAAGAATCTGTCTTTTATTGACAGTTTTGTTGGCATTTTCTGCTTTAAAATGCCTTCTCTTTTTGATACCTGCCCTTCTTGTGTTAAAAAGAAGGCCAAGACAGACAGCCATGAAGTCTGTATTCTTTGTATGCCTGAAGAACATGATCCAAAGACCTGTCCTCACTGCAAAACCCGGTCAGGAACAACTCTGAAGGACAGGGAGAGAATTTGCATTGATGGCCTAGCTCATAGTTCATCCAGAGGACAGTCTCCGGTAAAGAAGGGCTCCAAGAGGGCTAGAACACCTTCAAAGGACAAGACCTCACGCCCTTCAACTTCAGCGTCGGGCTCGGCGCTGAGGAAAGAACTACCGGTGGGTCATTTATCTAAAAAAACGACCTTCGACGGCGGGCTCCCCGTCGAGAAGAAGAGATTCAGGTACGACGTCGAGAATTCCAGACCCTCCGCCATCGTCAACTCAGCGGCGATCGGTGTCGAGGACCAAGACCCCTCCGCCGTTGTCAACCCGGCGACGATCGGCGTCGAGGAGCATCACACCTCCGCCGTCGTCTACCAGGCGACGATCGGCGTCGAGAAGTGTGACCCTTCCGCCGTCGTCAACCTGGCGACGATCGCCATCGAGGAGCAGAGACCCTCCGTCGTCGTCGACACGACGTTCGGCGTCGAGAGCAGGCTCACCTCCGTCGTAGCAGGCACAGCGATTGGCGTTGAGAGCCCAGAGTCCTCCGCCATTGACAACCAGGCGTCAATCGGCGTTGAGGAGATCTCCGTCGGCGTTTGGCATCGAGGGTGACTAATACCCCTCCGCCGCCGTCGTGTAGACCCTCGACGTCGAGATTGGCTGCTCTGCCGTCGTCCCAGCGACGTTCGGCGTCAAGAGAGAGAAATGCTCCGTCGTCGGCTGCACATCGCCGTTCGACGTCGAGACATCACTGATCCTCACATCGCTCGCCGTCGAGGCATTGGACGTCAGAACATTCGACGTCGAGGCGTCAAGACTCGACGCAGCATGCTTGATCGGCGTCGAAGAACTCCAGACCGGCGTCGAGACCCGCTTCAGAGAGATCCAGAGGGGAATCGGTGATTCTGGTGACTGAGTCGGCTTCCCGCCACTCATCCTCACATTCATCCAGGCAACCTTCCTCAAGGTCAGCCTCAAAGGCTGGAAGCCCTGCCCGCAAGTCACCTTTGCGATGGACAGAACTTTCTTCTGCAGATGTGAGGTTGTCCCCGAGATGGAATCTGCCATTGGATCATTGGCGAAGTTTAGGGGCTACGAGGCGGATGCAGGAGTACGCCAGTCCTATGGACAGGTCTCCTCTTCAGAGACTAGTTGAAGAAGTGGACAGTCGCAGCCTTCCCAGACACAAAGTTCAAGCTGAAAGATCGCCTGTGAGAAGGCCTGCTTGGTATCGTTCCCCCAGAAGGGAGGACCGCTCAAGCAGATCATGCGAAAGGAGGCACAGTGCTCATCGCAGGAGTAGGAGAACACGGTCTACTTCTTCTACCTCCTCTACCCACTCTTCCAAGAGGGATTATTCCCCCACGCTTTCGGATAGCCCTATCTCTAGGGTCTCACCGATTGATGACATCAACACTTACCATGATGTCCTGCAAAGGGGAGCTCAGAAGCTCAACATTGCAATGTCTGTTCCCCAGGTCACCACGACAGTGATTTTTGAGACACTTCACCAGAAGTCTGCATCTCGTCCATTGCTACCATTGGTTCCAGGGATTGTGGAACCTGTCATGGACATATTCCTGTCTCCAGTGACCATTAAAGCGGTGCCGGCTCGCATCCAAAAGAAATACAAGCCAGCAACCTCTGACCTGGTCTTTGTTAAGACTGATCCCCCCGCAGACTCGGTAATCGTAGCAGCAGCACGTAAGACACACGCGGTCACTTCTACCTCCTTAGTTCCTCCAGATAAGGACAGCAGATCACAGGACTCGTGGGGTCGCAAGGTCTGCACCTCTGCCGCTTCTACACTGAAGGTCTCCAGTGCAGCCGCGCTTTTAGGCAGATATGATAGAGCCTTATGGGATTCCATGGGGCGCTTCAAGTCCAAACTGCCAAAAGAAGACCAGAAGGACTTTGAAGAGACACTGACAAAGGGCAGTCTGGTGGCTAACCAGATGATTAGCACGGCGACAGACGGCGCAGTGCTTTCGGCTCATTCGTATGCCCATGGAATATGCGCCAGAAGGTCATCTTGGTTGCGCTTGACAGGCCTCAAGCCTGATGCACAACAACGCATCCTAAACCTTCCTTTTTCTGGTTCCTCTCTCTTCGGTGAACACACTGACGAAGAGATGAATAGAATGAAAACTGAGCTGGACAGTCTCAAAGCGGTCGGTTTAGAGAAGAAAAAGGAGTTCAAGCGCCGATATAAAACCAACAAGGGCAAAGGGGCTCAACAGAGGGTTCAAACCCCTCAGTGGTCCCAGAACAAGAATCAGGGCAAGTCCAAGTTTCGAGGAGGAAAATCCATCAGAGGTAGAGGAGGTCACCAGCAACAATCCTCCACCACAACAAGAGGAGGAAAGTCATGAGCAGTGGCTTCCTCTGGTGCTGTTGCCCACTCCAGTGGGAGGAAGTGCTTTGCAACATCTGGCAGAGTGGTGCAGCATCACAAAAGATCGTTGGGTGCTGAATATACTGCGCAAAGGATACACACTTCGTTTCCGTGCGCTCCCAAAGAACATTCCTCCAAAGAAGTCTCGTCCTCAGCAGCTCGATCTGCTCTGAAGAGAGGTGAAGGCTCTTCTTCAAAAACGAGCTATAGAAGAAGTACCTCCCTCGCAAAGGGGAAAAGGAGTCTACTCCAGATATTTTCTTGTCCCCAAAAAAGATCAGGAGCACAAGTTCCGACCCATCCTGGACCTTCGTCTACTAAACAAGGTCATAGTCAAAGAGAAGTTCCGCATGTTGGCTCTTCACCAAATATGTCCACATCTACAAGTAGGGGATTGGATGTGTTGGGTGGTTCTGCAAGATGCATACTTCCATATTCCAATTGCACTGCGTCATCGCAAGTACCTGAGGTTTGTGGTCGGGAACAAACACTACCAGTACAAAGTGCTGCCCTTCGGGCTCAAATCAGCACCGCAAGTCTTCACCAAATGCATGGCAGTGGTGGCAGCTTTTCTTCACAAAAAGGGGCTCTTCGGCTAGCCGTACCTGGACGACTGGCTCCTAAAAGGTCCATCTCCTCTACAGGTAGAAAGCAACATCTGCCTTTGTCTGCAACAATTGCACAATCTCGGCCTCCATGTCAACATGGAAAAGTCAGAGCAGCTTCCAACCCAGTCAATCCACTACCTAGGCTCCGTTCTGGACACAAGCTTGGGAAGAGCGTTTCCTTCGGAGGAGAAACTTTTTTCGATGCAGCAGAAGGGCAGGATTCTGCTCGAGACCCAAAGTCCAACAGGTAGCCTCCCTGCTGGGTTCCATGGCATCCTGCATCTTTCTCATACCACACGCCAGGTTGAGGATGCGTCCTTTGCAGCAGGCTCTGGAGGACCAATGGGACCAATCGACAGGACACTGGGAAGACCGGATCAGTCTTTCCCTGGCAGCGAGAATTTCCATCAAATGTGGACTCGATCTCAGAATCTGTTGATGGGGGTTCCTTTTCACCATCCTCTCCCAGCACAGTCAATAGTGACAGACGCGTCTCTACAAGGCTGGGCGGCACAAATGGAGTGCCTTCAAATACAAGGTTGGGGGTCGGCTCAAGAACAGACCTACCACATCAATATGCTGGAGCTCTGAGCAGTGCATCTCGCTCTCAAAGCCTTTCTCCCTGCAATCAAATCCAACTCGGTCCTGGTGCAGACAGACAATACGACCACCATGTTCTACCTGAACAAACAAGGCGGCACGTGATCACGTCCTCTCTCCCTGGAGTCCCAGGCGATCTGGCACTGGCTTCTCGCTCGGAACCTCTCAGTGGTAGCAGTGCACCTTCCAGGCGAGTTAAACATCAAGGCAGACTCACTCAGCAGGCACTTCGAAGATCAACCAGACTCGGTGCTAAACGACGAGGTAGTGGCGGAACTTTTTCATTGTTGGGGTTGTCCACCTATAGACTTGTTTGCAGACGACAAAAACAAAAAATGCCACGCCTTTGCGTACAGATTCCACTGTCCAAGGACGCAGGGGAATGCTCTCTTGATGGATTGGTCAGGGACATTTGCCTACGCATTTCCTCCCCTGTCTCTGATTCCGAAGGTGGTTTCCAAGCTCCTCAGATCGGACATAGAGATGATCCTAATAGCTCCGGACTGGCCACCGCAGTGGTGGTACCCGGACCTTCTTCATCTGTCCGTGTGTCCACACAGACGTCTACCTTGCAGGCCGGACCTGTTGAGCAAGATGAGTGGGAGGATTCTACATCCCAACCTCCCCTCGCTGAGCTTGACGGCATGGCTCCTGAAGTCCTGCAGTACGGACATCTTAACCTACCTCCTGATTGTATGCACATTCTGAAAGAGGCTAAGAGGCCCTTCATAAGAGCGTCATATGCGTTCAAGTGGAAGAGGTTTTATATTTGGTGTAGGGAGCGTCATCTTGACCCTACTAAAGGGCAGGAGGATGTTATTCTTCCATACCTTCTTTCCTTAGCAACATCTGGGTTGAAGTATGCTTCTATTAGAGTACACTTGTCAGCCATTACGGCGTATAGGAAACCGCTGAGCCAAACATCTTTCTTCCAGATGCAAGTGGCCAAGGACTTCCTCCAGGGGTTAAAGAAAGTCTACCCCCCTGTTGGAAATCCTTCTCCTCCTTGGGAGTTGAACCTGGTGTTAATTAAGTTGATGGGACCTCCTTTTGAGCCCATCCACAAGGCCTCATTACAACATTTATCTTGGAAGGACGCTTAATTAGTTGCCATTACATCAACGCGCAGAGTAAGCGAAATCCAAGCGCTGTGTACAAAAGAACCGTACACTGTTTTCCACCACAACAGAGTAGTCTTAAGAACACATCCCTCTTTCTTACCAAAGGTTGTGTCTGATTTTCATATTAATCAGTCCATTTCTCTTCCATCCTTTTTTCCAAACCCTACGACCCCGGCTGAGCGGTCGCTGCACTTTTTGGATCTCAAAAAGAGTGCTTAAATTTTATTTGAAAAACACCAAGGGGATTAGGAAGTTGGATCAGCTATTTGTCAATTATGGTTCCATGAGAACGGGCTTTCCAGCTGCCAAGAGATCCATCTCCAGATGGATCGTCTCCTGTATTAAATTGGCTTATCAGCTTGCGGGCAAGCCCTTACTGTTGTCACCTAAGGCACACTCTACTAGGGGGAAAGCGGCCACAGTAGCTTTCTTACATGATGTACCTATGTCAGAGATTTGCAAGGCTGCAACCTGGAGATCAGTTCATACCTTTACAAGGCATTACTGCCTAGAATCTGATTCCAGGACCGATACTCAAGTAGGGCAAGCCTCTTTGAGGAATCTATTTGCGTAGCCTGCGGCCTGTACCAGCTTAGTTTTTCTAGGTTTATTAATGATATTACTGTTTTTGTTGCTCCTTTGCCCGCAGGGAGATGAGGGGAGGCTCGCTATTCTATTCTAATGCTTATGACTATTGATGAGGATCCCCTGGAAGAGAAGGATTAGTTACTTACCTGTAATCCTAGTTCTCTTCCAGGGGTATCCATATCAAAATCATAAGCAACCCTCCCGCCTCCCCGGGCAAAGGACTGTTATTTTTTGGAGATATTGTTAACCTCTTTGTACTATTGTTTTTCTTCAGTCTCCGAAAGAACTAAGCATGGGCGTAAAATCCGTTCCGCTCGCGGATTTTGCGGATTTTCGGCATATTCGCAATCCGCGAACTCTCGCGAATTTGTCGAAAATTCGCAAATCCGTGCGAAGCTGATTTTTTGCTTGGTCGCACTTGCCAAATAGAATACTATACAATTTTGCGGCGCTCAGCGTTCACTTACCGTCATTCAGCGTTTGAAGGGTTGTTTTTCTCCATGTTTGCGTGTGCTGCGCCATTTTGGATCTTGCTGCGGGATCCCGCGGGAGTTTGTCGACCGCTATTACGTCATTGCGGCTTGCCACCTTGCACAGCGAGAGTTTGGCAACGCGAGTACGTCATAAAGGCCCGTGATCACGCATCGTGGGAGTAAACACTTGCGAACACGTAGATGCGGCGGGGCAGCGACAATCTCGCAATTGCGAGATTGCAAAATTTGCAATTTCGCACAAGAAAACCACCAGCAGGCAGCATAAACCTTGAAAATTATGATTTTTATCAGAATAACTCCTCAGGTGGACATTTGCCTGCACTTTTTTTTTGCAAGGAGTCCATTTTGGGGCGGGGGGGGGTGGAAGGAAGGAAGTGCCCCACAGTCTCCAACTTCCTGTTCCTGTCCAGCAGGCTCCTCCCAGTGCTTTCTTCATGTGCTGGTCACTTTGATTTGGATCTTGACCTGGAAGGATTACTTTTTGTGGATGCTGCTGGATATTTGGATTTGAGGCCTTTTTGACTTTCTTTGGATCACTTTTGGATTAGAAATTTCACAAGTAAGTTTGTTTGGGGCATTACAGTTGCTGCAACTACAATTTTGGAACTTTTTCAGAACATTAAATAAAATATATTGTGGGTAGCCACAGTATCCAGTAGGACCAGGGTTAGTTATGGGTGCATGATGCAACTGTTTTGTTGAATTTCAACATCATTTATGGCATGGATGGCATTGGATTGTGGTGATTTTGGTGTGTTTTTCGATTTTTTGGGGTGTTGTTGGGGCCTTTTGCCCAGGGGTACTCACTCAGTGGTGCATGGGCCTAGTCTTTCTGTGTGGTCTCTTTAATGTAAACATCATGGAGGGCATGGATGGCATTGGATTGTGGTGATTTTTGTGTGTTTTTCGATTTTTTTGGCTGTTGTTGGGGCCTTTTGCCCAGGGGTACTCACTCAGTGGTGCATGGGCCTAGTCTTTCTGTGGGTTGTCTTGAATGTAAAGATCATGGAGGGCATGGATGGCATTGGATTGTGGTGATTTTTGTGTGTTTTTCGATTTTTTGGGGTGTTGATGGGGCATGACCATGTGGGTTGGGGCCATTTTGAGGCCTGGTCCAGGGCCATGTGGTGGGGGTGAAGGGGCCATTTTGAATCCAGGCAGTGTGCTTTGTGCCATAGGCCTGTAACCAATGTGCCTTGCTTTCATCCATTATGCCCAGGGGTACCCAGTGGTGCATGGGCCTAGTCTTTCTGTGTGGTCTCTTGAATGTAAAGATCATGGAGGGCATGGATGGCATTGGATTGGGGTGATGTTTGTGTGTTTTTCGATTTTTTGGGCTGTTGTTGGGGCCTGTTGCCCAGGGGTACTCACTCAGTGGTGCATGGGCCTAGTCTTTCTGTGGGGTGTCTTGAATGTAAAGATCATGGAGGGCATGGATGGCATTGGATTGTGGTGATTTTTGTGTGTTTTTCGATTTTTTGGGGTGTTGATGGGGCATGGCCATGTCGGTGGGGGCCATTTTGAGGCCTGGTCCAGGGCCATGTGGTGGGGGTGAAGGGGCCATTTTGAATCCAGGCAGTGTGCGTTGTGCCATAGGCCTGCATCCAATGTGCCTTGCTTTCATCCATTATGCCCAGGGGTACCCAGTGGTGCACGGGCCTAGTCTTTCTGTGTGGTCTCTTTAATGTAAACATCATGGAGGGCATGAATGGCATTGGATTGTGGTGATTTTTGTTTGTTTTTCGATTTTTTTGGCTGTAGTTGGGGCCTTTTGCCCAGGGGTACTCACTCAGTGGTGCATGGGCCTAGTCTTTCTGTGGGGTGTCTTGAATGTGAAGATCATGGAGGGCATGGATGGCATTGGATTGTGGGGATTTTTGTGTGTTTTTCAATTTTTTTGGCTGTTGTTTGGGCCTTTTGCCCAGGGGTACTCACTCAGTGGTGCATGGGCCTAGTATTTCTGTGGAGGCTCTTGAATGTAAAGATCATGGAGGGCATGGATGGCATTGGATTGTGGTGATTTTTGTGTGTTTTTCGATTTTTTTGGGGTGTTGATGGGGCATGGCCATGTGGGTGGGGGCCAATTTGAGGCCTGGTCCAGGGCCATGTGGTGGGGGTGAAGGGGCCATTTTGAATCCAGGCAGTGTGCTTTGTGCCATAGGCCTGCATCCAATGTGCCTTGCTTTCATCCATTATGCCCAGGGGTACCCAGTGGTGCATGGGCCTATTCTTTCTGTGTGGTCTCTTTAATGTAAACATCATGGAGGGCATGGATGGCATTGGATTGTGGTGATTTTTGTGTGTTTTTCGATTTTCTTGGCTGTTGTTGGAGCCTTTTGCCCAGGGGTACTCACTCAGTGGTGCATGGGCCTAGTCTTTCTGTGTGGTAGCTTTAATGTAAACATCATGGAGGGCATGGATGGCATTGGATTGTGGTGATTTTTGTGTGTTTTTCGATTTTTTGGGGTGTTGATGGGGCATGGCCATGTCGGTGGGGGCCATTTTGAGGCCTGGTCCAGGGCCATGTGGTGGGGGTGAAGGGGCCATTTTGAATCCAGGCAGTGTGCTTTGTGCCATAGGCCTGCATCCAATGTGCCTTGTTTTCATCCATTATGCCCAGGGGTACCCAGTGGTGCACGGGCCTAGTCTTTCTGTGTGGTCTCTTTAATGTAAACATCATGGAGGGCATGAATGGCATTGGATTGTGGTGATTTTTGTGTGTTTTTCGATTTTTTTGGCTGTTGTTGGGGCCTTTTGCCCAGGGGTACTCACTCAGTGGTGCATGGGCCTAGTCTTTCTGTGGGGTGTCTTGAATGTAAAGATCATGGAGGGCATGGATGGCAATGGATTGTGGTGATTTGTGTGTGTTTTTCTATTTTTTGGGGTGTTGATGGGGCATGGCCATGTGGGTGGGGGCCATTTCCCGCCGCCATTTACGGCGAGGAAGCAAGGCCACGCCCACCTGAGGCCACGCCCACCTCCTTCAGCATATATACGCGATTAGAAGCGTGTAACTGACAGAACCTAGAAACTCCTGAGGCGGAAGCCGGGAGAACGCTGAAAACTTGTTTTTAAACTATCACCATTGTATTTTGTGTCACTTCACTAAAAACTGTACTTTTAAAAGCGCACTCACCCGGCAATCTGTCATAGCGGGCTAGAGACACGCTGAAACAGCGACTCCTTCGCTGCAACGAGCAAACCCCTGAAAAACAATTTCCCGCCGCCATTTACGGCGAGGAAGCAAGGCCACGCCCACCTGAGGCCACGCCCACCTCCTTCAGCATATATACGCGATTAGAAGCGTGTAACTGACAGAACCTAGAAACTCCTGAGGCGGAAGCCGGGAGAACGCTGAAAACTTGTTTTTAAACTATCACCATTGTATTTTGTGTCACTTCACTAAAAACTGTACTTTTAAAAGCGCACTCACCCGGCAATCTGTCATAGCGGGCTAGAGACACGCTGAAACAGCGACTCCTTTGCTGCAACGAGCAAACCCCTGAAAAACAATTTCCCGCCGCCATTTACGGCGAGGAAGCAAGGCCACGCCCACCTGAGGCCACGCCCACCTCCTTCAGCATATATACGCGATTAGAAGCGTGTAACTGACAGAACCTAGAAACTCCTGAGGCGGAAGCCGGGAGAACGCTGAAAACTTGTTTTTAAACTATCACCATTGTATTTTGTGTCACTTCACTAAAAACTGTACTTTTAAAAGCGCACTCACCCGGCAATCTGTCATAGCGGGCTAGAGACACGCTGAAACAGCGACTCCTTCGCTGCAACGAGCAAACCCCTGAAAAACAATTTCCCGCCGCCATTTACGGCGAGGAAGCAAGGCCACGCCCACCTGAGGCCACGCCCACCTCCTTCAGCATATATACGCGATTAGAAGCGTGTAACTGACAGAACCTAGAAACTCCTGAGGCGGAAGCCGGGAGAACGCTGAAAACTTGTTTTTAAACTATCACCATTGTATTTTGTGTCACTTCACTAAAAACTGTACTTTTAAAAGCGCACTCACCCGGCAATCTGTCATAGCGGGCTAGAGACACGCTGAAACAGCGACTCCTTCGCTGCAACGAGCAAACCCCTGAAAAACAATTTCCCGCCGCCATTTACGGCGAGGAAGCAAGGCCACGCCCACCTGAGGCCACGCCCACCTCCTTCAGCATATATACGCGATTAGAAGCGTGTAACTGACAGAACCTAGAAACTCCTGAGGCGGAAGCCGGGAGAACGCTGAAAACTTGTTTTTAAACTATCACCATTGTATTTTGTGTCACTTCACTAAAAACTGTACTTTTAAAAGCGCACTCACCCGGCAATCTGTCATAGCGGGCTAGAGACACGCTGAAACAGCGACTCCTTCGCTGCAACGAGCAAACCCCTGAAAAACAATTTCCCGCCGCCATTTACGGCGAGGAAGCAAGGCCACGCCCACCTGAGGCCACGCCCACCTCCTTCAGCATATATACGCGATTAGAAGCGTGTAACTGACAGAACCTAGAAACTCCTGAGGCGGAAGCCGGGAGAACGCTGAAAACTTGTTTTTAAACTATCACCATTGTATTTTGTGTCACTTCACTAAAAACTGTACTTTTAAAAGCGCACTCACCCGGCAATCTGTCATAGCGGGCTAGAGACACGCTGAAACAGCGACTCCTTCGCTGCAACGAGCAAACCCCTGAAAAACAATTTCCCGCCGCCATTTACGGCGAGGAAGCAAGGCCACGCCCACCTGAGGCCACGCCCACCTCCTTCAGCATATATACGCGATTAGAAGCGTGTAACTGACAGAACCTAGAAACTCCTGAGGCGGAAGCCGGGAGAACGCTGAAAACTTGTTTTTAAACTATCACCATTGTATTTTGTGTCACTTCACTAAAAACTGTACTTTTAAAAGCGCACTCACCCGGCAATCTGTCATAGCGGGCTAGAGACACGCTGAAACAGCGACTCCTTCGCTGCAACGAGCAAACCCCTGAAAAACAATTTCCCGCCGCCATTTACGGCGAGGAAGCAAGGCCACGCCCACCTGAGGCCACGCCCACCCCCCTCCTTTACCCCATAAAATAATGTGCAATCACCGGACGCGCAGCGGACGGGCGCAGCGGGCGCGCCGTCAGCGCGCCGAAGGCGCCCCAAAGGCAAGCCCGTCTGGGCCCGTCCGGACCCGGACGGCCCTTGGCCCCGTAACTTTGCCAGGCGACCCTCAGGAGCGAGTGATGTATACAGCTGACACATTACGAGCCCTACGTCCTAAAACCACCCTGACCTGCTACCACACGGTTACGGAAGGTAAGGTCTTTTCGACCTGTCCACACTGCAATCCGGTCCCCCCCCCTAAAAGCACTACACCGGCTCTGAAAGCCGGACTTCTCAATTGCCGTTCCCTTCCGAAACACGCCACCGAAATGAACCTCCTAATCCATGATCATGATTACGACCTAATGTTCCTAACAGAGACATGGCTCTCTGATTGCACTGATCCGGATGTTGTCACAGCTCTCCCCACAGGCTATCTCTGCCAAACGTTAAATAGATCTAAAGGGAGGGGAGGTGGGATAGCCATCATCCACAGGCAACGTTACGTCTGTAGGATGACGAACGCTGACATTGAGGATTGTGAGTGTGGCCAGTTTTCCATCCAAATCACTCCAGCCCTCACTGTAGCGGGGCTTCTGACCTATCGTCCCCCTGGGGCCCCAGGCAATTTCCCCAACTCTTTAGTTGAAGCCATTTCCCAACTAGCCTCCTCCACCTCCAACTTTCTGCTACTAGGTGATCTTAATTTCCACTTCCTTGACCCAACGGATCGTGTGGCCGTGGACATTAGACATGACCTTACAGCCTTAGAGGTAGGTCTGGTGAACAATGAGCCCACCCACGAGAAGGGCCATCTATTGGACCCCATCTTTACCAATATTCCAACAATGACCACCGACCCTCCGGTGACCCTTCCATGGACTGACCATTTTTTGGTCCCCTTTTTCTGGGAAATTCCCATGTCTAAGCACTCTATTCCTAAAACCCAGGTTACTGATCGCCAATGGCACAAATTGTCATCTGATATTTGGGCCCGTTCTCTGACCGAGTCCACTCCCGAGCTTTCCTCGGACCCAAATCTGGCCGATAAACAATTCAGTGACTGGATTACGTCGTCCCTGGACACTCTGCTTCCAAAAATCACCACCCTTAAACAACCAAAAAAGATATCCCCTGCTCCGTGGTACACTCCAGAGCTTAAAGCCTTACGGCAAGAATGCAAAAAGACCGAACGCTCATGGAGACGTGATAAAACAGGAGCGAATAAAAATATCTACTCCATCTCTCTTCTCAATTATAAAACCGCTATCCGGAATACCAAAAGCGTGTTTTTCCAGGAGAGAATAGAGAGAGCAGGTGGCTCCGGGAAGGAAGCATTCGCTATCCTGAAAGAACTTTCGAAACCACCAGAACAAGATCAGGGACCCCCCTCTGACCCTAAAGCTGATCAAGAGAAATGCCAACAACTGGCTAACTTCTTTCGGGACAAAATTCGGTTAATCCTGGATTCAATTCCTCCTCTGTGCCCGAGGGAAGAAACCGTTTCTCCATATTCGACTTTTACCACCGGCCTATCCACATGGGGCCAGGTCACTTCAGATGAAGTGCGGACAACGCTTAATTCTATGAAAAGTGGTT
The DNA here is from genome assembly GCF_964261635.1 of Lissotriton helveticus. Classification (NCBI taxonomy): domain Eukaryota; kingdom Metazoa; phylum Chordata; class Amphibia; order Caudata; family Salamandridae; genus Lissotriton; species Lissotriton helveticus. The sequence continues at coordinate 18,219,755 of NC_136068.1, read as the reverse complement.
CCCCCAGAGATCCAGCTCCTCTTTGGATCCTTAAAGAGGTAGCCCCTTCTATCATCCCCGCCCTCACCCAGTTGATTAATACGTCACTTCAACAGGGAGTTGTGCCCCAGAGTTGGAAGAAGGCAGTAGTAAAGGCCTTATTAAAGAAACCCACTCTGGACCCTGAAAACCTGGCGAATTATCGGCCCATTTCCTTACTCCCCGGAGTAAGTAAAATTGCGGAAAAACTCATCAACAAAAAACTCTCCGAATATCTAGAAGCTAACAACAAACTGAAAAACTCCCAGACGGGCTTTCGACCAGGACAGGGCACGGACATCGCCCTCCTGGCGGCGGTAGAGGAAGCCAGAACGCTGCTAGATGGGGGAGGATCAGTGGCAGTGATCCTCCTCGACCTTAGTGCAGCGTTCGACACTGTGGACCACCAGCTCCTCATCGAAAGACTGGCAAAAGTTGGTCTAGAAGGCACAGCCATATCCTGGCTCTCATCCTTCTTGACACAACGATCTTATCAGATCTGGGAGAAAAACGCACGTTCCTCCGAAATGCCCCTCCAATGTGGTGTGCCTCAGGGCTCCTCCCTGAGCCCTACATTATTTAACATATATATGTCCACATTGGAGGAAGTCATCACCCCTTTCGGAGTGAGTGTCATCAGCTACGCTGATGACACACAATTAGTGGTGTCTCTGTCCCACCCTAAGCAACAGAAAGTCGATCTCCTTAACTGCCTCACGCAGGTCCATCATTGGATGAATATATCAGCGCTAAAATTAAACGGGGCAAAAACCGAGGTCCTTGTACTCGGCCCAAAAGGAACCTCACTTCCTCTGAACATGTGGCCAACATGTCTAGGTCCTCCCCCAGACCCAAAGACAGAGGTGAAAAGTCTGGGTGTCTGGATCGACTCGGAACTCTCCTTTGCCCCACAAGCAAAAAAGGTCGTAGGGACCTGTTTCGGTCTGCTAAAATCCCTGAGGAAAGTCCTGCCCCTTCTTCCTCCGAAATCGCAAAAACTTTTAGTCCAGGGTCTTATTATATCAAGACTGGACTATAGTAATGCGATCTATTTGGGTGCCCCGGAAGCAACATTGACTAAACTGCAGAGGATCCAGAATACCGCTGCTCGGATCATTACCAACACCCCGGCCAGAGCATCGGCCAAGCCTGCCCTCAAACTTCTGCATTGGCTTCCCATAAGGGAGAGAATTAAATTTAAAGCCCTGTGTCTGGTACACAAAACCCTGAACAACCAAGGCCCTCCAATTCTCCGAAACTTCATTACCCCTTACATAGCCACAAGATCCCTTCGCTCTAATGCAGAAAATCTTATCAATGCCCCAAGGTTTAGGAAAGCGCGGTCAGGAGGAAGACGATTCTCGGTCCATGCGGCCCGTCTTTGGAACTCCCTCCCGCGAGATCTTCGTCTGGAACCCCAATACCTCCGTTTTAGGAAACGATTAAAGACACATCTTTTCCCCTAGCCCTTTGCCCCTCTCGTAAACTCAGTCCTCAGTTCATGTCTCTAAGGTTCCTCAGCGCTGGGATACTTCCGGGTGACTACGCGCTTTATAAAAATAAATAATAATAATAATAATAATAATTTTGAGGCCTGGTCCAGGGCCATGTGGTAGGGGTGAAGTGGCAATTTTGAATCCAGGCAGTGTGCTTTGTGCCATAGGCCTGCATCCAATGTGCCTTGCTTTCATCCATTATGAACAGGGGTACCCAGTGGTGCTTGGGCCTAGTCTTTCTGTGTGGTCTCTTTAATGTAAACATCATGGAGGGCTTGGATGGCATTGGATTGTGGTGATTTTTGTTTGTTTTTCGATTTTTTTGGCTGTAGTTGGGGCCTTTTGCCCAGGGGTACTCACTCAGTGGTGCATGGGCCTAGTCTTTCTGTGGGGTGTCTTGAATATGAAGATCATGGAGGGCATGGATGGCATTGGATTGTTGGGATTTTTGTGTGTTTTTCGATTTTTTTTGGCTGTTGTTTGGGCCTTTTGCCCAGGGGTACTCACTCAGTGGTGCATGGGCCTAGTCTTTCTGTGGGGTGTCTTGAATATGAAGATCATGGAGGGCATGGATGGCATTGGATTGTGGTGATTTTTGTGTGTTTTTCGATTTTTTTGGGGTGTTGATGGGGCATGGCCATGTGGGTGGGGGCCATTTTGAGGCCTGGTCCAGGGCCATGTGGTGGGGGTGAAGGGGCCATTTTGAATCCAGGCAGTGTGCTTTGTCCCATATGCCTGCATCCAATGTGCCTTGCTTTCATCCATTATGCCCAGGGGTACCCAGTGGTGCATGGGCCTATTCTTTCTGTGTGGTCTCTTTAATGCAAACATCATGGAGGGCATGGATGGCATTGGATTGTGGTGATTTTTGTGTGTTTTTCGATTTTCTTGGCTGTTGTTGGAGCCTTTTGCCCAGGGGTACTCACTCAGTGGTGCATGGGCCTAGTCTTTCTGTGGGGTGTCTTGAATGTAAAGATCATGGAGGGCATGGATGGCATTGGATTGTGGTGATTTTTGTGTGTTTTTCGATTTTTTGGGGTGTTGATGGGGCATGGCCATGTGGGTGGGGGCCATTTTGAGGCCTGGTCCAGGGCCATGTGGTAGGGGTGAAGGGGCCATTTTTAATCCGGCAGTGTGCTTTGTGCCATAGGCCTGCATCCATTGTGCCTTGCTTTCATCCATTATGCCCAGGGGTACCCAGTGGTGCATGGGTCTAGTCTTTCTGTGTGGTTTCTTTAATGTAAACATCATGGAGGGCATGGATGGCATTGGATTGCGGTGATTTCTGTGTGTTTTTCGATTTTTTTGGCTGTTGTTGGGGCCTTTTGCCCAGGGGTACTCACTCAGTGGTGCATGGGCCTAGTCTTTCTTTGGGGTGTCTTGAATGTAAAGATCATGGAGGGCATGGATGGCAATGGGTTGTGGTGATTTTTGTGTGTTTTTCTATTTTTTGGGGTGTTGATGGGACATGGCCATGTGGGTGGGGGCCATTTTGAGGCCTGGTCCAGGGCCATGTGGTAAGGGTGAAGGGGCCATTTTGAATCCAGGCAGTGTGCTTTGTGCCATAGGCCTGCATCCAATGTGTCTTGCTTTCATCCATTATGCCATGGGGTACCCAGTGGTGCATGGGCCTAGTCTTTCTGTGTGGTCTCTTTAATGTAAACATCATGGAGGGCATGGATGGCATTGGATTGTGGTGATTTTTGTGTGTTTTTCGATTTTTTTTTTGGCTGTTGTTGGGGCCTTTTGCCCAGGGGTACTCACTAAGTGGTGCATGAGCCTAGTCTTTCTGTGGGGTGTCTTGAATGTAAAGATCATGGAGGGCATGGATGGCATTGGATTGTGGTGATTGTTGTGTGTTTTTCGATTTTTTGGGGTGTTGATGGGGCATGGCCATGTGGGTGGGGGCCATTTTGAGGCCTGGTCCAGGGCCATGTGGTGGGGGTGAAGGGGCCATTTTGAATCCAGGCAGTGTGCTTTGTGCCATAGGCCTGCATCCAATGTGCCTTGCTTTCATCCATTATGCCCAGGGGTACCCAGTGGTGCACGGGCCTATTCTTTCTGTGTGGTCTCTTTAATGTAAAAATCATGGAGGGCATGGATGGCATTGGATTGTGGTGATTTTTGTGTGTTTTTCGATTTTTTTGGCTGTTGTGGGAGCCTTTTGTCCAGGGGTACTCACTCAGTGGTGCATGGGCCTAGTCTTTCTGTGGGGTGTCTTGAATGTACAGATCATGGAGGGCATGGATGGCATTGGATTGTGGTGATTTTTGTGTGTTTTTCTGTTGTTTGGGGTGTTGATGGGGCATGGCCATGTGGGTGGGGGCCATTTTGAGGCCTGGTCCAGGGCCATGTGGTAGGGGTGAAAGGGCCATTTTGAATCTAGGCACTGTGCTTTGTGCCATAGGCCTGCATCCAATGTGCCTTGCTTTAATCCATTATGCCCAGGGGTACCCAGTGGTGCATGGGCCTAGTCTTTCTGTGTGGTCTCTTTAATGTAAACATCATGGAGGGCATGGATGGCATTGGTTTTGTGGTGATTTTTGTGTGTTTTTCGATTTTTTTGGCTGTTGTTGGGGCCTTTTGCCCAGGGGTACTCACTCAGTGGTGCATGGGCCTAGTCTTTCTGCGGGGTGTCTTGAATGTAAAGATCATGGAGGGCATGGATGGCATTGGATTGTGGTGATTTTTGTGTTTTTTTCCGATTTTTTGGGGTGTTGATGGGGCATGGCCATGTGGGTGGGGGCCATTTTGAGGCCTGGTCCAGGGCCATGTGGTGGGGGTGAAGGGGCCATTTTGAATCCAGGCAGTGTGCTTTGTGCCATAGGCCTGCATCCATTATGCCCAGGGGTACCCAGTGGTGCATGGGCCTAGTCTTTCTGTGTGGTCTCTTTAATGTAAACATCATGGAGGGCATGGATGACATTGGATTGTGGTGATTTGTGTGTGTTTTTTTTATTTTTTTGGCTGTTGTTGGGGCCTTTTGCCCAGGGGTACTCACTCAGTGGTGCATGGGCCTAGTCTTTCTGTGGGGTCTCTTTAATGTAAACATCATGGAGGGCATGGAGGGCATTGGATTGTGGTGATTTTTGTGTGTTTTTCGATTTTGGGGGTGTTGATGGGGCATGGCCATGTGGGTGGGGCCATTTTGAGGCCTGGTCCAGGCAGGGCCTGGCCATGTGGGTGTGGGTCTATGGGCAATTTTGAAGCCAGGCAGTGTGCTTTGTTGTGTCATAGGCCTGCACCCAGTCTGCCATGCTTTCATCCATTATGCCCAGGGGTACTCTGGCAGTGGTGCATTTTATTGGCCTTTCCATTTTGGGGGGTGGGTATAATAAAAATGCTTACTTGCAAACTATAATTGAAGCGCTACATATGCAACATTTATTTAACTGATGTTCCTCTGGCTTCGTTTGCTTTTAGGTGCAGAAAGACGAATCATCAGCCTCATCGTTCCTCATCAGTGCCAGGAAGAAGTCCTGCTGCGGTGTGTGCAGCACAACGTCACGTGTGACCACAGACAACTCTGCAACTTGTGCAACCGCGGCCTGCTGTTCTGACATCTGAAGAAGATGGCCCCAAAAAAAGTTGCCCGTAGCTTCTCTAGCAAGAAAGTTGCCAGTAAGGAGCAGAAGAAGCAAGTGGCGCCACTTTCCAAGGAGACTGGTGTGACGACCGCCACATTTTTTTGGGGAAAAAAAAGTACGCCTGCAGCAGCAGCGGGGTCTGCTGGGGACCAAGCTGGGAGCAGCACCTCCGCTCCATTGGGCTCAGTGCCACCACCACCACGCCAACTTAGGTCGAAGCCTTTGAGTGCTGCAGAGGCAGCCAGTATAGTTGTTCAATCACCATCGACCAGTGATGTTGGCTCATCGCAAGAAAGTAGCAGCATCCCTCAATCAACACAGGTTGTTGTAACTCATCTGACGAGTGTTCAACAACCACAGCCGCAACAACAACCACATGTGCAAGTAGTACAAGCCCAAGTACATGTGGAAGGAGAGGCGGCGCAAGGAGAGGAGCAAGCAGAGGTGCATGGAGCGGCACAAGTGCCCACAATAGTTGTTCCTCCCGAAGTAGGGGCACATCAGGAAATCGACATTCAAGCCGAGGTATCACATGAGGAAGCCACTCCTCCTGATGATTCATTGTCTTCCAGATCCCCAGCAAGGAAAAGATCAAGGATGGTGTCTACTTCTTCTTCAAGCCCACTTCCTTCTGATGATATGGATGAAACTTGGGAACCACCACGGCCGTCTGAGAGTGAGGCACACCATGATCTGACAAAGGTAACTAAGCGTAAAAGGAAGGTCCCCGAAAGTCTCAGAGTTATGGAGTGTGATGATGACGCTGAACAAGAAGTGGCGTATACTCCTGCTGATGAAGACTCTCACGACGACGACGCAGACATCATACACGTCACTGCAGCCTCAGCAGGCATGCAGCAAACAGACATTTTAACCCTAGCCCGAAATGCCGCTGAGCGTGATGATGATGATGGCGACGTGGGAATGGGACCACCACAAATGCAGTTAACTAGTACACCACCACCTACAGCTTCCATATTTTCCATCCACCTCGACCTCCATTTCCTCAATTAGTGGTGCTGTAAGTGCACAACGTACTAAATTTCGGCAACACACATCCTCCAGTTCATCTGGCATTAGCAGCATTCCCAGTATCGCCTCCTCTGCCCCCCACAGACATTTGAAGTCCGCAGTTTGGGACTTCTTTAGTGTTAGCCCAACAAGGGAAAACATAGCCATTTGTACCATTTGTAAGGTTCGAGTTAGTCGTGGTAAGCTTGGTACCAACTATGGTACCGGAGGCCAGAGAGGTCATCTTGCGAGACAGCACACTGTCAAATGGCTGGCGCACCTAAGGGAGATCAAGGATGCCCGAATTGCAAGTCAACAAATTGTATCCGTTGATGTTTCATCTGCTGATGACGAGGAGGAAGAAGTGTCAAACATTTCTTCAGTTACACCCAGTACCCCTGTCAGCAGCACACCCCCTGCAAGATATATGAGCCACACTAAGAGTGTGGGAGAGAGTGAGACACCAATGCAAATAAGTTCATCATCACTGAGCGTAACTGGGTCACAGAAGTCATCATCATCATCCCGTAAAATGGTCCAACCCACCATTAGAAGCATGTTGTTTTCAGAAGCGCCATATGAACGCAACCACCCGATGGCGCGCTGTATAACACTAAGCTGGCTAAAATGCTAGTGCTGGACCTTCTCCCTTTTTCTTTTTTGGAAGGGGTGGGTTTTCTTGAAATGGTGGCAACGCTCTGCCCTAAATGGAAGGTTCCTAGCCGGTTCTATCTTGCCAGAGTTGCGGTTCCAGCACTACATGAAGATGTGCTGGAGGTGATTGGGGCAGCTTTGCAGAAGAGTGCTGTTCACACTATACATCTGACAACAGATAAATGGACCAGTTGCGCAGCCACTGATTACATGTGCATCACTGCACACTGGGTCTCTTTTTCAGGGGTTAAAGCAAAGATAAACGCAGGTGTTGACGAGGACAAAGTTTATAAAGCTGCTCGGAAACATGCAACAATAGCCATGTTTGGCATGGAGAAAAGTCATACAGGAGAAAACATTTTGCACGAGTTTAACACAAAGGTCTTTGAATGGCTGTCCCCAAGAAAACGCATGATTGGTTATGTTTCCACGAATAATGGCGCCAATGTAGTTAAGGCCATGGATATGGGTAACTATTTCAGAGTGCCGTGTCTGGCGCACTGTATAAACCTGGTTGTTAAAAAATTCTTGAGTGAAGAAAGTCCGGTCTCCGAGTTACTGACCACCTGCCGAAGAATGTGCACACATTTCAACCATTCTTTTAAGGCCCGGAAGCAGCTGAGGTACCTGCAACATGAACGTAAATTGCCAGTGAAAGCATTCATCCAGGAGGTGACAACACGTTGGAACTCAACCTTCTACATGCTTGAGCGTCTGTATGAGCAGTATGCGGTAGTCGATCAGTATTTCTTTAAACTGGGTACACCTATGATAGACATGAGGATACAGGTGGATCAATGGGACCTAGTTAAAAGCCTGACAGACATGCTTTGTCCTTTTGAGGTCTTCATGCGTGCAGTCAGCAGGGAGGACTGTAATTTGGGAAAAGCTATCCCATTGTTGAGCATGCTAGAGCACCGACTGAAGGCGGTGTGTTCTAAGTTTGAAAAAGAGGGAAAGGAAGAAGCATTTATTTGAGTTGGCGGAGAAGTTATTACACCGCCTACTTGGCGATGATCGTCTTGAAATGATCAACACAGAACAGCATTACATTTGTGCTACCATTCTGGATCCACGGTACAAAAAGGCAGTGGCAGGCAGAGTATTCTTTCCTTTTGATGACGCAGATGTTACAAAGTACAAACATTGGCTAGCTGTGTCAGCCACTCGGTTTGAAAGAGAACGGCAGGAAATTGAAGGAAAAGGCAGTACATCAGCATCAGCAGGCCGTCCGCAGTCAAAAAAATCCACTTCTGCATTTGTGGCTGTGGCAGAAGTGAGTAATTTTCCCTCTCAGCCGTTAACGACACCAGCAATTGTATTATCTGCACCAGACACAACAGTAATATTGTGTGAAGAAGAGGATTGGCTAACTCAGCTTGGGTTTGCTTCTAAAATGGTCCCAGAAAAAAGTAAGCAAAGTGGAGGAACCCTGGAGAACCTTGAGTCGATGGTACAGGTCTATCTGAATGACTCAACAGAGGTCCATCTTTCTCATGACCCATTGGCGTATTGGCATGGGAAAACAGTTGTGTGGCCAGAGATCACCAACCTGGCTATAAATTACTTGTCTTGCCCACTCGCAAGCGTGTCTTCTGAACGTGTTTTCAGTGCTGCTGGTGGCATTGTAACTTCCAAAAGGACCCGCCTCTCGCCCAAAAATGTGGAGAGGTTAACAATGATCAAGATGAATCAGCACCTCATACCACCAGATTACAAAATACGGGAATGCACGCAGGAAGAAGACGAGGAGGACACCAACTTAGATGAGGGAAGTTCTTCTCTGTTAAGTGACCTACTCCCGTCTGAATTCGGAAAGTTTGAGGACGAGCTCTTCTTCCCTGACACCGAGCCCTGAAAATGAGTCAATGAATCACTAACTTTCTTTTTCGTCCTTATTCACTTTTATTCCTGTGTGTCTGTCTTTCTTTGTTTTGCAAAATCTATATAAAAAAAAACTTTAATCACCTAATCACAAAAACAAGCCCATCAGCAGAACTGTCTTCACTTATTTGCTTATTGATTTGAAGGTGCCGCAGTCTGCATTCCTCATGTTCACCAGTTCACAAGAACATGCTCCTCTATCCTCCTCCTCCTCCAGACTTCTATTTCCCTCAGAGCAGATGGCTGGATTACGCCCAATGAAGAAAGATTCTGCACTTGTGGGGGTGTTCTACTTCTTTGCGGGTGAGTTGACGGGTCTGGGGCATTGCTGTGAAGGTCTAATACCGGATAAAAGTGGTTTGGAGAAAATCAGAGCAGAAAAAGATTTTGCGCTTTTGATAACTTGCCTGTGCTGTTTGGCGGGCTTTTAGGTTGTTGTGGGTGGGTTTTGGGGTCTGGGAGCACTGCTGGCACAGTCTAATGTTGATTGCATTTGTTTTTCAGGAAATCCATGGTGGAAAAGGGGAGTTAGGGCCTAGCTGCAGAGCGCATTTGGACAGAATTGAAGGTAGTAGGCCCATTTTTGCTTTTTGCCTGTTTGGGGGTGTTCTGCTTTTTTGCCGGTGGCTGCAGGGGTCTGGGGCCATTGCTGGGAAGGTCTAATACCGGATAAAAGTGGTTTGGAGAAAATCGGAGCAGAAAAAGATTTTGCGCTTTTGATCACTTGCCTGTCTTTGGGGTGCTGTTTGGCGGGCTTTTAGGTTGTTGTGGGTGGGTTTTGGGGTCTGGGAGCACTGCTGGCACAGTCTAATGTTGATTGCATTTGTTTTTCAGGAAATCCATGGTGGAAAAGGGGAGTTAGGGCCTAGCTACAGAGCGCATTTGGACAGAATTGAAGGTAGTAGGCCCATTTTTGCTTTTTGCCTGTTTGGGGGTGTTCTGCTTTTTTGCGGGTGGCTGCAGGGGTCTGGGGCCATTGCTGGGAAGGTCTAATACCGGATAAAAGTGGTTTGGAGAAAATCGGAGCAGAAAAAGATTTTGCGCTTTTTTCACTTGCCTGTCTTTGGGGTGCTGTTTGGCGGGCTTTTAGGTTGTTGTGGGTGGGTTTTGGGGTCTGGGAGCACTGCTGGCACAGTCTAATGTTGATTGCATTTGTTTTTCAGGAACTCCATGGTGGAAAAGGGGAGTTAGGGCCTAGCTGTAGAGCGCATTTGGACTGAATTCCAGGTAGGCCCAAAGTTTTTTAATTGTGGCTTTTCCCGGGTTTTTCCTTTTGGCTTGTTGGGGCGGGGGTTAAATTTGTTTTCGCCCAGGTTGACAGTTCTGGGGCCATTGCTGGAAAGGTCTAATACCCGAAAGAAAGTGTTTTGGAGACAATCCCTGGGGAAAAAGTTTTTGCATTTTCTGAGATTTCGCTCACTCTACCGTTTTCGGGGGGCTGTTTGTGGGGGTTCCTGGTGTTTGTGGGGGGGTTTGCGAGTCTTGGAGCAATGCTAGGTATGGATACTTTTGCTTGCTTGCCAGTGGTTTGAATACAATCCATGGTGGGTAAGGGGGGATTTGGGCCTACTTTACTTTCAAAGTACGTTTTGTCACCATTTTCTACTAGGCCTCGTTTTTGGAGATCTGATTGGGGGTCTTCTACATTTTTGCGACTGGGTTCAGTAAGGGTCTGGGAGCACTGCTGGGAAGGTCTAATTTTGTTCTAAAACACAGTTTACAGTACACCTAGCTTGAGGGGAAAGATCCGCTAAATGAATTCGCCCATACTTATTTATCGTTCAAAAGGAGACTCAGACAGAGTGCACTTTCAAAAATATTGTACTGTCTATTAGGAAACTCAAAGTGTGACTTTTTGCACTACACAGCGTACATACCTTATATTTATTTGTCAGTGGTGTTCTAATATCACTTCCTGTTTTTCCATCAATATATACAGGCCGGGTTTCAGCCTGTGCAATGGGAAAAAAAGGATGAAGTCAGGCTTCACATTAGCGAGCCGCAATTCAGCATCCGCCAGGCAGACAGTGGACAGGGTGTCTTCTGGTCACCAACATTGATGGACGGAGCGTCAGATGGAATGGAGGAGTCCCGCTAATAAGAGGAATGGTTGGATGCATGCAACTTACCAAATTCAACAGGACAACTACAAAAACATACAGATACAGTATCCGTTCTTTTCTAATTATATTTTAAGTAATGTTATTGCTGTGAACTTCTATGAGTGTGACTCTGCATTTCTTTGATCTCTGCTTCTAAATTCATCCCTACAGCCATTCTATAGGTTTTACTTCTGCTTTTTTTTAAACCTAATTTAATGTAAGAAGTGTTTCTCTGAGTGCAGAGATAGGCAAGTGAAAACGCATAATTATTACTGCAGCCCTGTACTGTCACATTCTTTCATTCACGGTTGTCGAAAGTACTACTTACTTTTCAGTAACCATTCATGCAGTAGTGCATGCACTTCCTTTATGTCACTTAAAAGATTTATGGATAGCTTTGTACCCAAAGATTTGTTTGTCTTCAATTATTGTTTGTCCATGCTGTGCTTTTTTCTTCTTCTCTCAACAAAACTTTCCCAAAAACCCCCATTCCCATCCATTTTCCAAACCCTAACCCTCTTCCCCCGGGCTGTGTGGTTTTGATTGATGGGTGACTAAATGACAGCAATAATTCCACACACTTGCTGGGGAGGATAAGGTCATAGCAACAGGCTGGTGAAGGAATCCGAGGATATATTCTTACTCAGCTTGACACTGAGTCACTATTGGCAAATGAAAGCAGATTTTCATGTGTGAGAGGTGTGGCGCCGCGGCCAGGGCGACTGACGCTGGAATCTGGGGATCAGGGTTCGATCCCCGGCTCCGGCGGCAGGTCAGCCCAGCACCATGCGACTCTGGGCAATAGCTTGCTTAATCTTCCCGACGGCCCCCCAGCGCCTAGAGACCCTAACGGGTGATTGTGCGCTATATAAATGTGGATTATTATTATTATTATTATTATGTGTGCCATCAACTTGATTGGTCATCAAGAACATCCTCCTCCCAGACGTGGCAAAGCTGCTGTGTCCTTCACCTTCAGTACTATTTCTTGTAGTAGTAGCCAATGTCAAAGAAATTCAACGCAAGTACTTTCAATACTTTACCATTTGTTCGGCTACATTGTGGCACTGTTCTAGTGTACTGTCACCTGCTATATTCTCTATCGTACCATTCTAATGCTACTGTAAGGACAATCAAGGTTTCATTTTCTTTTTTTTCAGATGCTGCAACTGCCACTGTGTAACACCACAAGTACCACCGCAATGATGACATTTCATCCGCCCATGATTGCCAACCTTAATCACCATTTCCCGTGCAGCCAGCCCTGTGCCCAGCCCTATTTCCAAACACAAATTACAGGTAAGATAAGCGTTTGGGGGGAGGTAGTATAATGGAGTATTAAGACAGACGAGAGACTGACGGTCCTAGGACTATTGAATTCCCTTACTCTGTGACAGGCACTTAGTTTTGAAAACATTTGGGCAATTACTAGTACTTACACAACTTGAATCAAGATGCCACTTAAGTTTCAGGAAAACAAACTTACTGTTAAACCCCCACCCACCAGCCTCAAAAGCAGTAAAAAACACTTATGCTAAGATAAAGTTTAAAGTATATTTATATATCCCTAACATAAATATTCTCCCGCAAGAACTAACCCACCCCCCTCCCAAACCCCAACGAATGTCCGTGAAAACTAAGTCCAAAAAAGTAGAAAACCCAACTCCCAATTCCCACCCCCCAGAAGTCTTTAAAAAAGGGGCAAGGGACAGTCTCCTCCTACTGCTGGCTGCTGTTGACTTTTCGGGCCAGGTCGGCATGCTCCTTGCGGAGGGTCTCGAGCAGGGTTTTGGTGTTGAGGAGCTCCTGCTCGAGGTAGGACACCCTCAGTGAAAGGCGGTGCACGCGTGCCTTTCACCTGCTGTCGGGGGCAGCTGATTTCTTTGCTGCTCGGCGGTGGCGGGTGGCTGCGGTACCCCGGCTCCGTACTGCTGGAGACCTGCTGCGCTGACTGGCTGACCCAAGGAGCGCGGAGGAGGATGCAGGTGTCGCCGTGGATGTTGCCGACGTACTCTGCGTGTCCTCCTCCTCCTGGGCCACCAGCCGCCGATATTCGGCGACAGTGGCCTCCAGCCTCCGTTGCCGGGCCCTTTTAGCCAGCTCCTTCCGTGTTGGTTTGGAAGGAGCATCTATATGAAGAAAGAAAGACATAGTCTGTAACCAATGCTCTTTAAGATTAACACAAAATGATTTAGCAGAAAGTTGTGTCACAGTAGAACTAGCAACTTGCAAGCGCAGTACATAACTATTGTGGCCAGTATCTATCTAATCTCCCACTTCTTCATCCTTGCTCTAGCATTAGTGGGAGTTTAAGGAATCAATTCTACGAGCACTATGGACTCACTCCATTAGAGTCGACTATGACAATACACCAGTCTGATTCTTCTTCTTCTCTCTTGTTTAGCAAAATTGGTACGTTAACTTCTGCAAGCCGGCATAATGCCAGCGCAGTCAACTTGCACCCGAGAAAAACAGACGCCCGCCATGATGAGTGAGACAGACTTGCGTTACTGTACCAGTCCAGTACATGCAGGTGGTGATGCTCTTACTTTTCTATTACGGATGGCACTGAGAATACTGTATTACAAGGGCTACTGCTTAATTAATTTAACTTTCACCCTGCAGTGCCAATGAATACTAGAAAAGGAAAATTAAGAAGATAAATAATCTGATTATCTATCACTGCACATGGTATGTATTTGCTTACCTATGGGATGACTTTAGGTGCTTTGCTTTTTATTGAGTGAACAGTGATACATCCACACATGAATGACCGAGTTCTACTAGACTTATTAACAGAGGTAGTGAGTGGCCATCGTAATAGCCGGATATATGCTGTGCTTGCAATACAAACTACTGCTACTATTCATGGTAGTATTCGGACAAAATTACAACTTCTTTTCCTTGCCTTTCCTACACTGGGACGGACGTGCGGGTGCGGTGTTACATGCTCTTCAAGGTAACACTTAGTTCATCCAGTGACCGTCTACTCTCTCTAGATACACATATGCTATCTAAGAGCCAGATAGTACCATGATCCAGGTATCCATCCATTTAAACTATATGTCAATCATTCTTCTTCATGTCTCTCATCTGGACAAACCTTACGTTTTCTCACGGGAAAACAACCTTTTCATTTTATTTGGGAAACCGCAAGCCATACATCCGTGCTTGACTTGCATTTGAATTTCAACCAAAGCATATATTGCGCACACATACAGTTTCTGTTTCACCCACCCAGGCTGTTCTCCTTCCACCCATCCTTGCTTCATCCTTCACCCAGCCATGCATCATATTCCTTCCCAGCCACTTCTGGCACCAATCAAACACGAATCATTCTTCTTTGTCAGTCATCATTACTTTAACTTGCTCGTCCTTCCACACTTACTTACACCCTTCTTTCGCTTTTCGTTCATCCCATCCATCAAGTTCATCTCAGATCTGATTTGGATTCTCGAAAAGAAATTCACCGCTGAGTTGAAGTAAATTTAGAGGAGGCTACTACCTGGTTGATAAAAAACTTTGTTCTAAATTTGAAAGTCTGCTTAACAGTATAGTTACTTAACTGTAGAACATATATACTACACCCGTGCAGAGAGCACACTATGCAGTTTGCAATCTCAATAAGTAAGGAATATAAGAGCTTACCACTGCCCGCCACTACCGTGGCAACCCGCACAGCAGTTTCGTCCGGCACTTGCACCGCCTCCTCACCAGAACTGTCCTCCTCCACCTCCGCGCTGGGCCCAGCACCAGATGTTCCACCTACAAAGTACATTTAAGAATGTTAGATGTCATTGACATATACCACTCACTAGTATTTTGTCTAGGAATGAAGAAATGTGAATAGAGAAACCAATCTAATAATTTGTGACTGTCGACTCTAAAGTAAAATGTCCCTTTTTCCAGGGAAGGGTGTTGTCTTGCTGCACTTTTTGGCACAACTGATGAATGCTTGCTTTTTAACACGCACCATTTTTCTCATAACAGACTGAAGTTCACTTCTAAGAACAAATCATCATCACTAGGACGGAGTGACCAACGATGCAGCACCAAAAAGAAAAATTAAATTTCAAACCAGGTGAGGGCTCGGCTCGCCCACAATAAATGTGTGAAATCACTAAGCACTTTCCCATTTTTGTACAATTAGTTTGGTAACTGTTATAACAAGAGCGCACAGCGTGTAAGGGAAGTAATAATGTCCACAGTAAGTTAGGTGCTCCAGACAAAAGTGGGTCGGTTACCACGACCTATAGATAAGCTCACAAAAGCTTAAACAAAACCAAAAAGATTTATCGAGCACTCAAAGTCCAATCAAATAGTCAGTCTTATGTTATCTTGCAAAGACAAAGGTTTTATTCTCGAATCTTTCCAATTATCATCTTCATTGGATACATCCTTTACATCCTTCAGAATAGTACAATCTACAATCTTCAGGTTTGGGTTGCAGCCCTGAGGAAGTCATTAGGTCACACATTGACCGGACGAAACACGTGTTGGCTGCAAGATTGCGTGGCTACATGTAGTATGAAGATTGTACTATTTTGAAGGATGTAAAGGATGTATCCAATGAAGATGATAATTGGAAAGATTCGAGAATAAAACCTTTGTCTTTGCAAGATAACATAAGACTGACTATTTGATTGGACTTTGAGTGCTCGATAAATCTTTTCACTTTCCCATTTTTAATCAACCGTTTGTTTTATGACAAGCTTGATTTTAATAAATATTTTTACTTTTAATAAAGCTTTAAAACTTAAATAGACTCTGTGGTTTTTGGTCAAGAGTGAATGAGCAAAAGGTTTTGCAATTTCCAAGCATGAGTCCGTGCCTCTGACACTTCTGGACTCTGACTCCGTACTCTTGTCCTGCGTTGGATAATCATCATTGGGGATCAATCATCGATGAATTCGGGAGCTAAATGACTCTGCCACACTATCTAGTCAGTAAGGAGATTGGGGGTTCTTCAAAGTCTGATATCACTGAGGTATGTGGAAAGTCTACCTGCGCCTAATATAATTGATAAACAATGCACTATTTAGTGTCCATAGTTCTGTTTGTGCAGATTTGTCCCTGCAACAGTAGTAGTATGGATTGTCCTCCTATCCAAACCAAAAGTAAAGTAGTATCTTATTCTTTTTTGGTGGTTATTCACCTTTTTATTGTTGGTAATTGTCAAAGCATAAACATTTAGAAGACTTGAAAATACATCATGGACAATCCTAGAGGACTGCACTCAGTGCATAGAGCTATTGCTGACTAGAATGGGAGTTTCGTTTAACACCTTTTGTCAAATGTGCAATCTTAGTTAGCTACACAAACAGACTAATAAGAATAATCTAGTAATACCACAGGGAGTCATAGTAGAGGCAGGATAAGAATTTAGATACAGTCTACAAGAAGATCAAAGACGATTTAGAAAAAATCGAATGAGGAACGCTAGGAAAAAATAGGTACTCTATATTAAAATTAAAACTTACCGGGGCCAGCAAAGGAGCCCTCGCCTGACCGATCCTGGCGTTGAACAGCAGCAGCAGCCGATAACCCCTCCTCCTCTGTCCTCTTGCCCCTGGGGGGAGCTGATGTACAACATGAAAGAAAGAAAGACCCGAAAACATGGATGATTGTTGTCAACCAAATCAAACATTTCAAAAGAACAATAACAAAATATTTTGGCGAAATAGCAAATAGACAACTATTCCATGGGATATATTGACCTATCTCATGTGGTCTACTACGATATTAGTATTGCTTGATTTGTGGACCGTCGACTTGGAAAGTTATGTAACTCACTAAACAAACTACTAAAAAGGTTCACCTAGGACTGGCAGGCAGCAGTCCGCAGCACGCGAAGTGACAGACAAACTCCATTGTGATTGCAGATCAGCGACAACACTAAAAAGTTTCCTACTACATTAACCAGTCATTAAAATACTCAAACTATCAATCCACCACCACTATTTCTTCTTATTGCCAGGTGTACAAAGGAAGGACTGGACTTGAGTCTGTAGGGGCAGATTTACAAGCCCCTTGCGGCTCTTTTGCTCCATTGTTGCGTGACTTTTGTGACGCAGCGGCAGAACAAAAGAGGCGCCATGGTGCGGCGTATATTAACAACGTGACGCATATGGGAGATGCATCACGTTGTAAAGCCCTGCGCCATCAGGGGGCGTTCCGGCGCAAGGGAGGGCGTTCCTGCGCAGGAACGCATCCTAAAAGTGGCTGAGGGAAATCTACAAGATTTCAATCAGTCACTTTTAGGACAATGATGCGTGACTCAAACCCTGCGCCTGCTTGAAGCAGACGTACGGCTTCACGCAGCATTGGGGAGATAGGGCACCCCAGAGCATTGCTGGAGCTGCGCCATCGTTGCGACGCAACTCCAGCAATGCGCCGCCTTTACGGCACAGATGCGTAACGCTTCGGTGACGTTTTGGGCTCATGGTGCGCCGCATTGTAAATACAGCGCACCATGGGTGGTGGTGGCGTGGCACACAATTACTGGTGCATCCCTGCTACTTTGCAGGGATGCGCCGGTAATTGAAAATCTGACCCTTAGTGTCTAGCATTACGCAGTTCTTTACACTACACTCATACACAATTTCTCAGGCCAATGAAATGAACACAAAATCGAAAACAAATAAGCATAGTAGCAACGCTACTGAGAAGGAGAGCAGTGCACCTGAAATGCACAGAAGATTTTGAAATATAATTTACCTACAATATAATCGGCAGCATTATTGCTCTTGGTAAAAAAACAAAAATTTGCAATATAATAACACACAGAGCAGGAGAAAACAGAGTAGTGATGAAATAGCTAGAAATAGCTACTACTACTCACTAAGCCCGGGGATCTCGATGCCGAGCACGTCCAGCAAGTCGCGTTCCCGGTCCAGGAGATCCGTCCATCGGTGGGTGGCCTGGTTGTAGGTGCGCCTGACCCGAGAGTGTTGAAACATGGCCCGGCACACCTTCTCCCACCGCTTCCGGCGCTCCCGGAGCCCGGAGCCGCTAGCGATTTTACCGCCTGCCATGATGGTCCTGGGGAGGCGGCGCTGGACATAAAACATTAGTGCGGCCACCTCTTCCGCGCTAAAAATCTCCCGGGCTATGACTTGCTCCCCCCTCAAACTCCCGCATGGGAGCCGGGCCCGGGGTGCAGGACCCTTCCCCTTCTCAGGCTGCTTTTCGGCTCCCTTTACCATGGTCTGGGCAGAAAGGAAGGTAAATAATAAAGAAGAAATAGAATAGGGAAGAAGAAAAGAAAAGAGTTTAAAAAAGTTGTTTAAAATTAACCAAAAGTAGCAGAAAACTCAAAAATATAGAGCTAGAAAAATAGAGGGATATATAATAAGTAAAATAGATTAAAAAAACTTCAAACAAGCAAAGGATGGCAGAGATTGACAGAGGATACAGAAAGCATGCCCAGAACCATAGCAATGAATGAAAAACAAGATGGCCGCGCCCGTTCACGACCACGTGGGTAAGTTCGCGTGAGATTTCCCCCGCGATCACACGCGAACATGTACTAGCGAGCCGCACACTTTGCGAGATTACACATAGCGCCCGGAAACGGAAATACGTCACGCAAACAAGATGGCCGCGCCCATGTACGACCGCTAGGGTAACTTCGCAAACGTTGCGCTACAAGCGGCTTGCGAACACGCAACAAAAAAACAAATCGTATATTCGCACGAATTTGCGGCTTCCGAATTGCATCTCGCACGAATTTGCGCCCCGCGAATCGCGCGAAATTGCAGAAAAAACGATTTTTGCAAAACTGAAAGCACTCAGCAGTTGCAAAAGTTCAATCTTATCATTAGTAACCATTCCCTGTAGTGCTTCCTGAGGGGCCCCTTCAGAGTTCAGTTGCCTACTTGCAACTATTCTATGACCCTGCTCTGACCCTCACAGCAGGCTCAGAGAATAGCTACAAGTATACAACAAAGGTCCTGTTAAAAAAAATTACACTACAACAGAAAGCAATTACAGATAAGGAAGCAGGTGCCAGCCTGGAAGTTCAAATTCAGTGACACATTAATCAGCCCCTAATTCATTCATGTCAGTTGAGGCAGGGCAGGTGTGCTAACAAATTTTACAAAACTGAAAGCACTTGGCAGGTGCAAAAGTTCAAGCTCATCATTAATGAGGAAGCACTTACAGCTAAGGAAGCAGGTGCCAGCTGAAATTCAGTGACACATTCATCAGCCCCAAATTAATTCATGTCAGTTGAGGCAGGGCAGGTGTGCTTTCCCCCCCCCATAATCTACAGTGATGAACCAGAGGGTGGCATGGGTGAGCCAGAGGGTGGCATGGGTGAGCCAGAGGGTGGCAGTGGTGAAACAGAGGGTGGCAGTGGTGAAACAGAGGGTGCTGTGATGAACCAGACGTAGAAACAACATGGTCGTGACCGTTGCTACCCGACAAGTAAGTTCGCGTTTGCGAACTGGTATAAAACCCTTGTGAAATGGCAGAAACACTTGCGAACACAAAAAAAAAAGAATCCGCAAAATTCGCGAGAGTTCGCGGATTTTGCGGATTGCGAATCCGTAACTACGCAATTTCGCGGATTGCCAATTCGCAAAATCCGCCCATGCTTAGAAAGAACAACTGACCTAACTGTCACCACTGAGGCATTATGGGAAGCTGGGGTTCAGGTGTGCCTTAAAGGCACGGCATCAGTTTATTGCTATACAGCTACAGGTTAGCTTTTCAGTCTTTTTAGACAGGGTGTTTGCAATGCAGCCTGGGAGCTTTCTATGCTTTCAGTGATTTATGAGAATTTCTACTGTTTTCTAAGCATTAAAACAGTTTCTAAACAATTTCTGTTGTTGTTTTTTCCTGTTTCTAATGCATGTTTGCATGTAATGGTGGAAATTCTTTACAGCATGATTCAGCTCTGGTGTTTATTAGGCTGCAATTGCTTATTTTTATATATATATATATATATATATATATATATATATATATATATGTATATATATATATTCACTGAAAAAACCATAGGTTATAGACCATATATAGTTAGGAATTAGCATTTAAAAAACCTTATTTTACTCACACAAAACCATTGAAATTCCATATATAGTTAGTTGCACTAACTATATATCGCGCACCCGCAATCCACTGCTGATGATGTCACATATTACATCATTCATGACATGGTCAGTGACATCACTGATGACATCACTGATGACATCTCAAATGACATCACTGATGACATCACTGATGACATCTCAAATGACATCACTGATGACATCACTGATGACATCTCAAATGACATCACTGATGACATCTCATTTGACATTACTGATCACATCACTGATTACATCATTCATGTGATAATACGATGAACCTCTTCAGACTCTATTATAACCTTAGATACACTCAGTGTAAACAGACACTCATAGACTGTCACTCATCCATGGAGTTACTCAGACACTTAGTCAGTCATGCAAAGAATCAATCACACCTCCATTTCCTCAACTATACAGTTATACACACCTTACTTATTCAAACATATACTAAAACATATTTACTCACTTATACAATCCTGGATACAAGTTCACAATGATCCATACAGCCACTCACACATTCACTGGCTCTTATGCACAGTTATTTATATATGTCAACTCTGACATGTACTGTGTTTTACATATGTACTTACTTTGACATGTAGCACTGAGATATCCATTCACTCACCAATACACTCATGCACACAGTCAACCGCCCATACAGCTGTTTCCACATGCACTTTTGAACCCATACATCTAGTCAATCAACTGCTCACACATCTATGCAGAGAGTCATACACCTCCCAGCCACCCAGACACACACTCAGTCTCCCATACAAATGCTTGGGCAACCAATCAATAACCCATACAGTTAATCATATAGCTAATGATCAACACATGCAGCAGTTTACAGAACAACAGACATAATGATGCACAAATTAAGACAGTTTAGTCACTAACCTATGCACTCAGTGAGACACATTTAATCAGTCACTCATACAGTCAGCCATGCCCCTACTAAATCCTTCATCAAGACACTTATACATCCACTCATTCTTCAATATGTAAGACATATTTTAACTTTACAGAATTATACAGTCACTGGATGTAGTCATCAGTGATGTCATTTGAGATGTCATCAGTGATGTCATCAGTGATGTCACTGACCATGTCATGAATGATGTAATATGTGACATCATCAGCAGTGGATTGCGGGTGCGCGATATATAGTTAGTGCAACTAACTACATATGGAATTTCAATGGTTTTGTGTGAGTAAAATAAGGTTTTTTAAATGCTAATTCCTAACTATATATGGTCTATAACCTATGGTTTTTTCAGTGAATTTTCAAGGTTTTGTAAATGCTAATTCCTAACTATATATGGTCTATAACCTATGGTTTTTTCAGTGAATTTTTAAGGTTTTGTAAATGCTAATTCCTAACTATATATGGTCTATAACCTATGGTTTTTTCAGTGAATTTCATTGGTTTTTTAATAGCTAATATCAAAACCTTTACAATGTAT
Organism: Lissotriton helveticus; assembly: GCF_964261635.1. Taxonomy (NCBI): domain Eukaryota; kingdom Metazoa; phylum Chordata; class Amphibia; order Caudata; family Salamandridae; genus Lissotriton; species Lissotriton helveticus. Next base: position 18,198,463 of record NC_136068.1, on the reverse strand, counting down.
TATTCTTTAAAAAGAAAAATATTTTTTACATGTTTTTTATACAATTTTTTTTTATTTTTTTTTGTTTCGCTCCCAGTACGCGTACCGGTTAGCTTCCCGTTAGCTCAATCCGGAGGCGCGACCCGGTACGCGAACTGGTAAACGTTCCTTTAGCGCACCTCTCGCGTTACAAAACAACATCGCGACGCTTCGCGTCAGCATGACGTTTCGCGTTCTCGCGTAATACGTCATATTACGTGCTACGTTAGCGTACCCGGAAGCGCACCGGTACGCGAACCGGAAGCGATCCGCGGCGCGGCGCCGACCGCGTAATGTAAACATAGCAGGTCATGTGACTCGATAATAACACTTTTCATTGGTTCATTTCACTTTTGGTTTCCTAATGATGTAATACAAGGTCATGTGATCTAAAATGGACACTTTTCATTGGTTTAGAACTTTTGTTTTTCCCAAATGATGAAAACCCCTCCTTCTTTCATCACTCTGACTTTCATCTTGGTGAGAGAAAGACCCTTTATTGAGACTTTGTGATGGCTTCATTAGTAGCTTCAGCTGGTGCTAGCCCACCACCTCCACCAAATCCAAGAAAGAGAGGACCACCTGCAGAAGTAATTCTGCAAGAAGAGGAAGAACAGGAAGAGGAGGAAGAGGAGGAAGAGCATGAGTTTTTGCCAGAGGAGCCCAGGAGGTACAATCGACAGGAGAATTATATCTGGCAATTCTACAGAATTCCTGAGGGGCAAAAGAAAGTGAATGCTCGTTACGTGTTTTGCCGCATATGCGGTGACAGATTGTCAAGGGGCACCGATAAAAAATATAGTTATGGGAATCATACTATGCATCGGCATATGAGTAGGTGGCACCCAAATAACTATAGTGCTGCCCAGCTACGTGACCAACAACAACATCCCCTCCAAATGGCAAGAAGATCGGTGGTTCCAGAGGTGTCGGGACCAGAGGCGAGGGAGGTGATTGCAAACATCCAAATGTTGTTTGGTCACGTAAAACAAGTGTGCGTGGAATGTGGCGCTTTCATCTGCTACAGAGAAAGTAGCATCACTTTGATTTTGCGAGCAATTCAAAATCATATTAATGTTTGCACAAAACGCACCAAAAAATAAATTCTTTTTTTTTTTTTGCTCCTGTTGAGCCCTTTATAATGGATCGTTTTTGTTTCCCCCCCCCCAAAAAAACCAAAAAATTTTTAAAAACGTTCAGAAAATACAAAAAAAGTAAAAAAATGTTCAAAAAATACTAAAAAAAATATAAAACAACAAAAACATAAAAAAAAAGTTCTTTTCAGAACTAACTCCCCATTATAAAAAAATTGGTAGAAAATTTGGAACTCTGCCAACCTGTATTTCTCTTAGTTCGCTCCCGGAGCGCTACCCGGTACGCGTACCGGAAGCTAACCAAAAAAATATTTTTTAAAAAAGAACAGTAACTATAAGGGAAGGAAATACACAGTTATGTTAAAAGAAAGACAGCTCTAGGGAGTAAAATAAGGATACTGTTACCTACAATCCACTGTTGATGATTTCACATATTACATCATTCATGACATGGTCAGTAACATCAACAGCAGTGGATTGTAGGTAACAGTATCGTTAGTTTACTCCCTTTAGCTGTCTTTCTTTTAACATAACTGTCTATTTCCTTCCCTTATAGTTACTGTTCTTTTTTAAAAAACATTTTTTTGATCAGTCATAAACAGTGACATTAATAGAAACAGAGAGAGTGAACAAGAGTGAAGAAATATGGTCCTCCTGAGCCACCCTCAGAAAACCAAGGGGGTCAAGATACATCTACCGTGCCCCCTTCTACCTATTCTGAACATTATTTGCCCTCCATCTTGTATCTTGATTCGAACGAAACACAAAATGGTGGACTGCCATAACGCTGCTGGTTTGCGAACCGGGCAACTTCCCAGGAAGCGGTCCCCAAAAAAAAAAAGTTGGGAAAGTAATTCACAGACACTAAGAGTAATAGAGATGGAGTGAGTGAACAAGACTGAGGAACTATGAGAACAGAGGGACTGAGAAAAAGACTGGAAGGAGTTGAGTAAATAGGTAATAGAGAAAGGAATGAGGAAAGTAGCAAAGGCAGGAAACTGAGGATTAAAGAAGTGAAGCAGTGGATCTAATAGTAGGTGAATGTGATAGAAATGTAACGAAAAGAGTACAACTATTTACCTTGTAATTGCTGTTAAATTAATCACATTTTATTTCTATACTTTCAATCTGTGAAAGAGAGAACCAACATTTAAAAAAAAATTAAAATATGTATTTAAAAATTACAAAAGACAAGGGAAAATATTGAAGGACAAATAGTTTTTCAACAACTTTGACACTGACAGAAGCTTCTGCTTCTCCAGGTCCTCTACACAATGCTAAAGATATACATTTTAAACTAACAGTATCTTGATGCAGATGAAGTGAGGACTATCTTAAAACATGGTGCATCTTTTGCATTGCTCTTGTTTCAGAAAAGTGTCGCTTCAGTATGCCAATAACATGTCTCCTATCCAGAGATTTGTTTGAGGTGAGGCCTACTCAGAGTTCAAGATGAGATTTACACTTGTTGAAGTGTACAGAGGAGATAATATCTGTGAAAGTCTACTAATGAAGTGAGTCATGTCCACTGCACTCTTCAACAAAGTAGAAACCTCCTATGTTTCCCTGGACAGACCTAAACTTGATCTGCACAATGTGATTCGTAATGATAGGAAACTCAAGTGTTGTAATTGAAATATGTGCAATTTATTTTGCTCATTTCACAATCACATCACTTGTGTTTCCTTTGCTTAGGTATCTCATTGTGCAGATGTAGTCCAGCATATGAAAGATTACGTAGAAGTGCAGCACTGCATACAATAAATTTAACACTTACAGAAAACTCACCTTCTCCATGCCTCCTACACAGTTCTACATATACATCATAAATGCAAACAGTACAGAATTAATTATACATGTTAAATGGTTTATTTTTGCTGTTCTCAGAATGTATCAAAATTCACTAAAAACAGTGACTTGAAGGTATTCATCATGTAACAGCGGGGAAAAAAAAACACAATCAAAATGATTGTGTTTAAAAAACCCATACAACATCAGAAAATAAAATTCAGAACTCCTTAAAGTTAACTTACTTTCCATGACGTCCAAGGATGTCCTATGAACAGCTTACACTCTTTTGTGCTGTTATTACTTTCAGCCCGCCACTTTCTGAAAGAAAACCTCCATCGTTTTTAAAAACACGTTACATGCAATAAATGACTTCTTGCTCTCTACCACTATTTTCCACAAGGCCAAATCTAGTCAGAGATATTTATAACTCTTGGATTTCTTGTAAGCCAATCCCATCATTTGGCATTTCCGCAACTTTCAGAATTAAAATGTTGAAGATCATTTTCACAATCCTGGAATAGTAATATCTTCCCCTTCTTGGTCAGTCATGTTCTACATTTCCTATGACACTGATACTGCTTAATATGAAGCAGACTTACACTACCTCTATGAGTACTACAATTATTTAATTCTCTACATCACTTTTAATCACAAAGCAATGTAAAACAGTAGACAGCATTGCAGACTTACATTCCCTCTACTCCATGTTTTGATTGGCTGCTTCAATTAGCTTATGAAAAGAAACAATTTTTCTGAACTCATTTAAAGTGCACATACATCTCCATGATGTCCAATCCTTTGATTAGAAGTTATGTCTCTGAACTACACTTATCCTCAAGGCCAAATTGTGTAGGAGCCATTAGAACTTCTTGAAATTCCACAGATCATATCCCGAGATTATTTTCCTAAAATTTTGGTTTTAAAAACACCAGGTAAGAGTTTTTAAGGTCATACGGCAATTTTTTTTTGAAAATTAAAACAGAATCATTGCAGAATGACCAGCCATTTCTAGACTTTAAATAAGCTGTGTAATGTCCTGATGATATTGAAGGGCCGTCATGATATATAATTGCTGTAGTTACAAAAGTCCTTCCTGATATTGACAACTGCGAAGCTACAAAATTTTTTATTAAAGTTGTCAATTTTGTTCCATCAGGCCTACATCGTTGGAACATTAAAATGACGTACTGGCCATATTTTCGTATAAATAATGTGGACATCATTTCAGATTTACATTGGCTACACTCCATGCTGTGATTAGCAGCTTTTACTAGCTTATTAAAGGAGACTGATTTACTGTCTGGCAAAGTTAAATATATAAATCTTTCTGAGTCTACACTAGTAGTACTTGATACCATACAGTTCTCGCAGTCATGCTGCCATTGATAAGAAAGCCCAAACAGCTGATCTACATCTACACCTTCAGCATGTAATACATCAAGCATATACATTAAAAACTCCTGACAATCTTGCTGAATATTTTGAGAGAATTGTGTTTGCCCTGAACATCTGTCTAACAGGTTTCGAATTTCAGACACACTTTCTATTTTTGTTCTATCTGTGCTACATTTCTCTAACACAGAATTCAACAAACTGCAAAATCTTTGATCAGAATTGACCACAATCTCTTCTTTTACATTTTTTAGAGAAAACAAAACATTCATTACTACATTAGCATAGCAGTTGACACCAGAACTGTTTTCAAACTGAAAACCAACAACATCTTCAACAGAATCCTCTTTGTTTCTGCTTGTAATTTTAGGTTCATTCACTTTTTGTCTTTTTGCTACAACCTCCCCAGTATTGTTCTCATTTCTTCGTTTCCGGCCTACCAGACGTTTCTCAAACAAAGGAAACTGAGGCAAATGTGGCGCATACTCTCTTCTTAACCTATTGTATTCCTTAACACAATCTAGATCTGCACAAATGTTTCTGACATCACACTCAATCAAGTACAATCCCGATAAAGTTCTAACTCGTGACAATGCCACATATGCCATACCCTCCTTGAACACAGAACTGCCAATATTCACCAATGCAGTGTCTACACTTAAACCTTGCGATTTATGAATTGTCACCGCATATGCCAAGCAAACAGGGAACTGCTTACGGCGAACATATAAGTCTTTTACAAGCAAAAATCTAGCAGAACAACGAGCAATTAGCTGTACTTCCTCAATGCCATCAAATTTAATTTTTAAAAATTCAATTCCATCTCTATTTCTGTATTTCACAAAATCAACAACATTACCCATTGATCCATTTACCAGACCTCTTTCAACATGTAAATTCCTTCTTAAAATTATACGGCAGTTCAAGCACACATTCAGAGTCTTTTCAAAACCTGCAGTTTTAGATATAGTCTTCTCTAATGAATCCAATTTTGATTTCAGATTCTCAGACAAAATAATTGTTGATCCCATATGCTCTACTCTATCAATAGCTTCCACTTTCACAATCTCTTGCTTTTCTAAATGCAACATTTTGTTGTTAAATTTGGCACATTCTGCAAGAGTTGGCATCAAACATATTCCAGATTTCTTATCAGTAATTTTCTGAAAAATATTCTCAGGCACAACATCTTGTTCTGGATATAAATTTGACAGTAATCGTGCATGTAAAGCTTCTTTTCCATGCTCGGTCACTTTTCCAATTCTAACATCTTGTAGAATAGTCTTGTAAACTTCATCCTTTGCCTGACGCATATTTTCATGCAGTTCAGCATAATTGAAGTTTAACCATATATTGACGTTGCCAATGCTGCCTAGGCACTTCCTGGTATCTTCATGCGTGAGCATTTTGAACACAGGTTGCCCTTTCACTGGTGTCAGCTGCAGAAGATCTCCGAAAACAATGATGTGTTTGCCACCAAATAACACATCATACTCTGTTTTGAGAACTTCTTGCATCCTCAAATGCACAAAGGCAAGCATGACATTGGAAACCATGCTTACTTCGTCAATGATAAGAAGTTTCATTTTCCTGAAGATTCTTGAAACTTCAAAACAAGCATCTCCAGATAGCTTGTGATATTCTAATTTGTTGTCATGCTCCACTGGCAGCATCAGTAAACGATGTAAAGTAATCCCTTTAATATTATGTGCTGCCAGTCCAGTTGGAGCAGTGACAACACAAGACAGCGATGACTCTGTCCTTTCCTGCAAATAGCATGAAATTGCTTTAATGAGGAAACTTTTTCCAGTTCCCGCTTCTCCACTCACGTACAGTCGGACAGGCTTCAACGACGTACATGAGCACTCTTTCTTATCATGACTTAATCCATGATCAATTTGCATGGTAACTTCGTCATATATTTTCCTCTGCTCAACATTGAGTTGCCTTTCCAACTCTTCTAAGTTAACCGCATCCTCTTGAGCATGTGCCATGGCTCTTTCCACCTCATTCATAGCAGTGGCAGCTTCATTTTCAATAAGAGGTCCTCCTAGTGGATCCTGACTCAATGAAGCAGAACTCTGACTGTCCTGAGAACTGTCTCTGGCAATCTCGGCTGCAATCGTTGCTTCCTGCTCAATTTCCGCATTCAACATTTCTACATATTTGGGAAAAGCAGGACATTCTATGGTCTCCTTGGCGGCATTGAAAGAGTCTTCATAACAGAGGAAATCTCCAAGCAGTTCCTCTTCTGCACGCCAAGGCTTGAAAAGTTGCAAAAGTGCTAAATAGAAAAACTCCTTTTTTTCAGGAGATTCGCCACTCAATTTTCGATGGTTTATCAAGTGGCATTTTCTTTGCTTCACCAGACATCCCTCACTTCCTATTACAGCATACACTCCTTTCTCAGTATCTTCTTTGATGTTCCTCTTGAACATGTAATTTTGCAGAACCTCATACAGACAAACATTCTCTAGGTGACTGCTTCGATTTGGATAATATGTATCCAACATGTTTGTCTTCAAAATGTCGGTACTGTTTGGCTCCTTTTCCGCCAAATACTCAATTTCCCGCACAGGTTTGAGAACTCGATTACGCGTTGCAGCAAGACCAAGACTCGCCCAAACGATACTCCTGGACTTGGCATAGAGACTTGCTGAAGACAACCGGTCAGAACATTCGTACGCTCCGATTTCTCGATGCGACAACATCTTCAGACTGAAACTGTACAACTTCTTGCTGAGGCTCTTTTCATGGGAAATGTCCTCCCACATATCCTTCAATTCTGTCTTCTCTTTTTTGGTGATGTAAGACGTCACATACCGAGCCACAGCCATACAGTTATCAGCCACAAACTGTATATCCATGTTAGCATTCCACATGGACAAAATCACCGGGTTGTAGTCGTTGATGTACTTGGACTCTTCGTTCCTCTTCAAATTGTAAGTGTTTTTAGGTGATTTCTTCATGACATTGTGTCGCAGCGAAGACATCAAACTGTTTACTCTTCCTTTAGAAATCACCAGTCGTGGAAAGCCGAAACGACATTTAGTGTAGAACTTGTCCTTGTTTCGGAATTTACGACGGCAGTACTTTCCACATCGATGGCTTTGGAAACGCAGAACTTTTTCTCTTAGGCTTTTCTTCTCCTTTGCGTTTGGAACAGCACACGTAGAATACTGTTGGATGAAACTCATCACTGAGTCATCTGGATCCGTTCCAAATTTAGGTGCATCCTTGATCCACAGCAACATATGTATATGAGGAGCACCTCTTGCTTGGTACTCCTTTCTCCAGAAGAAATCCAACACCTCTCCAAGAGGTGGATTCTTCTTATTCATGATGAAAGACATCATAGCTTCAAATCTATGATTGAAGTACCTACATACATTGACTGGATCCAAAGAGCACAGTTCTCCGGGTGTCTTGAATTCGATGTTTTCTACGTTAGCATTTGCCTCTCGTAGAAATTCAAGTAAGTCTTCCCAGCCATACTCGGCACAGCTCAGAGTGAGGAACCATGTGGGAGTACCTAAGTTCCTCAGCATACATTTTAAATCACCATGACGACGGTACCAGTACTCATTAGTACCACGCTGACACGCCATGAGATTAATCAGGTGAGAATCCAAAATACTATCTTGGACATTCACTTTATCCATAAAATCACTTGCCGAGATGTTTTGCATGTGTATACCACTTTTCAAGATGTGGTTCACTGCATATGACAGTCCAGACAGATCGCTTTCAAACAGGAGATGAAACAAATATGGAATGCATTGTCGAAACCTAGCATCTCCTGCATACAATCGCAAAGTCCGGTATTCAGAAGCAGGAATTTGATGAGGTCGCTCATCATATCTTCCTCCCTGACCTGTTGGAAAAAGCTGTGGGAAACACCGAGCTTCCAAACTTTCCTCCCAAACACTAATGGGACTCCCTTTGGCTTGTTTCATTTGAAACAACTCAATAGCATTCCCCATGACTTCCTTTGAATGCAAAGGATGAACACTATAATGTTCATATATTTCCTCACTAGTAGAGGGTTCTACTTTCTCAATTTGACCAGCACACAAATCGCTATCCTCTTCCTCACTTACTTCCTCTTCTTCAACATATACATTCTTATAGTATTTATTATTTTTTTTCAAATACAATGTTGCCTTTTTAACTTTCCTAACATCTACTAAATCTTGCCATATTTTCTTATTCTTTGTCGGAACCCCATTAACTAAGATAACCAGAGGTTCCTCTTCCACTTTTTCTACTCCAATTGTGTTAATGTTTTTCTTCAAATCTAGAGGCAAATAAACAACTCTTCCCTTTAATCCTCTCTGTAAATCTGATGGAGGCAATTTCCCTGTCTTTGGCTCCATTCTTACAATAGCCTGAAAGGGATGGATACTTTGAATCAAAATAGATTCATAAGTATTTAAATCCTTCAATTCAGAAGGAATCTCAACCAATTCCAGATTATTATGAACTGCTCTAGCAGGCATCTGGTTTTGTTTTAATTTGTTACAACAATAAGTACACACACGTTGATCCAATCCCAAATCAAAACAATTTTCTACCATCAAGTATGTTGCAAAATCCTTCCATTCACTATTATTTTCCCTTTCACTTTTTGCATATAAATCCACTAACTTAGTCTGATTCTTATAATAAGTGCGTCGACAACACACACAAGTGAAATTAGGCCTCTCACTTGATTTCATGTCAAACGTCGCAATTTCCCTCTGGAAATTATCTGTACTGGAAACATGTACAGTATCTTCCAAATGACCCTCTATTTCTTGCTCAATTTCAACATTCTCCTCTTTACTTCCAAAGTAACAAAACTCAATTTCTTCACATATATTCCTCACATCTATTTCAGAACCATGCAGAAGAGCAGCACATAATTGTTTCAGCATAATTGCTGGACTCTTAGCATAATACAACAGTCTAACTAACTTCCTCACTTTGTTATGATGCACTGCTAGCATCCTGAAATGATGAAAAACACTCTGGCATACTCTCCTGGAAAGACAAGCCAGTGAATGACCATGCAAACCTGTCACTTCTCTCACTCTGCAAGGATCTAATTCTTGCAACAACCTCATTTTCTGCTTCAAACTTTTCTTGTTAAATGACCGTACAAAATCACAAAGCAAATTGATAGAATCCTGTCGCACACTGCAAATACTACTACACTTCCAGGTGTACACAGGACCCTTAGCACGTCTTCCTAAAACCTCATTACCTAACAACTCTTCTGCCTCTGTTGTCACAAGTTTTTCTTTTTCAACTGGACAACCATCTTTCACTTCATAAGCACGACCACTGATGTCAACTGCATGCACCAAATCATTATCCTGGAAATAACTCTCTTCATTAAAAAATGCCTCACAGCTTGAACTATGTATCCATTCTCCAGAAAAAACTTCACAAAAATTACTACGATTAACTATTCTCTTCCATCTACTATTTCTTTTGAAATCAAAAATTGCCTTGTTTAGCTTCCTAATTCTATTGATTATCAAAATAAATAACTTACGTTTAATTTCAAAAGCCTGATCAATAACTTTCTCAACTTTTTTTTTTCTCCTATAAAAAACTAATTTCTGTTGACCTTTCTTAATATTTTTTAACAAATTGCCAATTATCCTGTTACGGAACATTCGTTTACGAATCTCCGTAAACTGTTGTTTCCTTCTACTATCATGCACAGATTTATCTCTTGCTCTAGCAGTAACATTTTCATTTGTCCTTTTCTTTCCATTTGATTTACTTGTGTTGTTATGGATTGAAACATTTTCTGTACTAATATTTTTTTTATTAGAAATATTTTTTATGAAATATTTAGAGCTCTTACCCGGTGCTTTCTTCATCGCTTGAGAAATCTTTTTGTTAGAGGACTGCTGCATTTTTTTTTTCTCCTGCTGTCTTTGACGTTTTGCAGCCTTCATCTCTCTTATTTTTGTAGGCATAGTTGAATCTGAGGAAAAATATAATAAAAATGTTAATAAAAAAATATTATCAAACAGTAAATCAGTAATAGTGATCAAAAACATAACACACTACTTGACATTTTAAATAGAAGATTTTTTAGTCCTTGCAAATAAGAAATGAGATTTATATTTATGTTACCTATGCTATTTTATATGTGAATCTGATCTAATTTTATGAGCATATTTTAATATTTTATTGAAGACACTACACATAACCTGTTTTTCAAGGTGTCTTTATTTTTAAATTAAACGGTTTACCTTTTTACTTTTTATTGATTATAAATTTTAAAAATAAATGTTTATAATTCCAAAGGCTCAAGCAGGTCATCTTCCCATCCTATATCATATAATTCGGACAAATCTGCATCCTCATCACGCTCTTCTTCATCCTCAGGATTTAAATCATCCAATGGATCAACATCCACTGATGTTTCAATTACAAGTTCAATGATGAGGTCAAAATCAACTGATTGCAGATTGTCGCTCATGTTGAGGTTGTCTTTATCTTTAAAGAAAGACAACAACAATGAGATGTTGCAGAGTAAGAGACAAATCTCACAGATTATAATAGTAAAATTATTTAACAAGAGTAACATTTTGCAGCTATTATTTAGCCATGTCCAGCGATGCTGAGCAGGTGAAGCCTATGTCTAATTTTTCACTGAACAGGACTCATCTGTTCTTAACCTTGGATAAGCCTCAACGACTCTGTGTCCCCTGCACATACTCAAATGTTAAAGTGCAGATTTATATTAAATGGCACATCCCCAGGCATGCACCAGTTAATGTGCACCACTGCTTTACCACCCATGGTGTGCCGCATTTACAATCAGATAGGAGAAAGCTGCTTCAAAACCCTGCACCTGCTTGAAGCTGGCATAGGTCTTGACGCAGCATTGTATAGATGGGGCACCCCTGATCCTTGCTGGAGCTGCATCGCACTTACGATACAACTCCAGCAATGCGCCACCTTTACAGCACAGATGCGTCACACATCTGTGCCTTTTTTGCCCCATGCTGCGCCGCATTGTAAATGCAGCACACCATGGGTGGCGGAACAGTGGCGCAGGATGACTGTCACATCCCTGGGGATGCGCCACTCATCATAAATCTATCCCTAAGCTTCTTATCTTGTTACAGATGAACTGCCATATATATCATCAAAATATTTTACATATTATAAATAGCAAATTTTAAGGAATAAATAGCGATTCTTTACTATTCCTAATTTGCAATGAGCAAATTGCTAATTGCAAATTACCCATTCATTTCCATAGGCTAGGAGGCTCATAGGAATTAATGTTGCAAGTTGTGATTAGCAATTAGCTCATCACAAAATAGGATTTTTTTCAAGCGTGCAGGGGTATCTCAAGAACAACCTGCTGCACCCCTGAAAAAGAAATTTGGGAGCACATGGCACACCTACATGCCCTAATGGCATGTATGGGCGTCATATGGGACCTTTTTTTTTAAAAAAAAAAAATTCTTTTTGAAAAGAATTCGCAAATTACCACAAACTACAAGTTGGTGGTAGTTTCCAAATCCTTAATATCATTTTTTACATATTTTTTTTTATACATTGCATTTAAGGAATCACAATTTTTGAATTATTGACATTTTAAGTAATTTCCACATGTGCACTGTTTTCTAAATATAATTTGAAAATCGTTTTTGGGGAAAAGTAATGGTTTGCAAATTTATGACAAGGACATAATGGTGTATGCTTCTCTATAAGGCATTTCAGTATCTCTAATGTCATTTTTCCCATATTACATTATAAGACCTTTCCCCATGAAGCACATTCCTTGTAAATATGCTCCCACCAGTGCATTGCAAATTTAGATTTTGACTGTTTCAGACACATAGCCATGTTGAAAGTGACCCAAAAAAATTGCAAACGTTTAAAAAAAACACATTCATGTGTCTTAATGACATTTTAATTCATTTCCCCATGGACAATGTTTTCTAAGTGGCACAAAAGAGGTATACACCTATCATAAATCTGTCCCTAGAATTATAAATGATTAAATCAGGATGACAATAAGATGTGGCCTATCCAGAGGTTTGTTTAAGGTGAGGCCTACTCAGGATTGCAGATTAAAGTTATGCTTGATGAAGAATACAGAGGAGATAATTTATTGTAAAGGCCTACCAATGAAGTAAGTGATTTCTACTTCATTGCACCAGTCATCATAAATGTATCCATAAGCTTCTTATCTTGTTAGACATCAACCGCCATATGTATCATATAACTATTTTGCATTTCCAAAAAAGCGAATTTTAAGGAATAAATAGCGATTCTTTACCATTCCAAATTTGCGATGAGAAAATTGCTAATTGCAAATTACCCATTCATTTCCATGGGCTAGGAGGCTCATATAAATGAAGGTGCAATTTGCGATTAACAATTTGCTCATCACAAATTAGGAATTTATTCCAAAAGTGCAGGGGTGTCTCAAGAGCACCCTGCTGCAACCCTGAGAAAGAAATTTGGGGGCATATGGCGAACATAAATTTTAACAACATTCCTTTACCTCAAAAACGATTTTCAAATCATAACTTCAAAACACTACACATGGGAAAATTACTTAAATTGTCCTTAAGACACATAAAAGCGTATTTTGATTGGCTTTCCTGCATGGTAGGGTCACTTTAAACATGGCTATGTAACATAAACATTCAAAATCAAAATTTTCAATGTACAGGTGGGAGCATATTTACAAGCAATTTGCGCCACAAAGAAAGGTCTGACATTAAAATGGGAAAAATAACATCAGGGACAGTCAATTGCCTTATAAAGAACCATACACCATTATGTCCTTCTCTTGAATTTAAAAACAATTCCTTTTTCCCAAAAACGATTTTCAGATCATAATTTCAAAAAACTGCACATGAGAAAATGACTTAAAATGTCATTGAAACACATGAAAGCGTTTTTTTATTGGCTTTCCTGCATGGTTGGTTCACTTTTATCATGGCTATGTAACACAAACATTGATAATTAAAATTTTCATGCACATGTAAGAGCATATTTACAAGCAATTTGCGCCACAGAGAAAGGTCTTACAATAAAATGAGAAAAATAACATCAAGGACAGTCAATTGCCTTATAAATAACCATACACCATTATTTCCTTGTCATGATTTTAAAAACAATTCCTTTTCCACAAAAACGATTTTCAAATCATAATTTCTAAACACTGCACATCAGAAAATGACTTAAAATGTCATTAAAGTACATGAAATCATTTTTTGATTGACTTTCCAGCATGGTTGAGTCACTTTTAACATGGCTATATAACAGAAACATTCAAAATCAAAAATTTCCATGCACATGTGAGAGCATATTTACTAGCAAATTGCGCCACATAAATCATAATTTTCTCCTTAAAGCACACTATTCTCTATCTAAAGTAAAGAAATATTTTCTCACCTTAGCAAATACTTTGAGTTTGAAAACAGTCTCAGAAACACACCAATTTGTCTTCAGCAGAGCAAAAGGTATGCACTCCAGAGTCTGCAGCTATCAAAAGCACAGAAATGGTGTAATTCTTCACACATATTTCTCATGTCACCCAATCAAAACTCTTCCCTCACTTTTTTTCAAATGAAAACCCTTCCCCCTCTGCCCTTTCTGCCTATTTTCCATAGCAACCACCTCTTGGAGAAACTCTGGTGTTTGCAAATTCACACAACAATGTTGCAATTGAACTCTGAACTCTCAGTGCACCTGCATATCCAGTGCTTTCTTTCATTTAATGATTTTTTATTGACCACTCAAAATACATCTTTCAAAGAACACATCTCTACACCCTAACTTTCTGTTTTCATCAATCAAAATCCACCAATCACTGTTACTACTTCATGAACACAGAAACTCCACAGTTTTTTTCATTTCAAACTCACATTTTTTCAACTGCCATTTCATTGCCACACTTCATCTGACTGCAGGAGAACCTTCTCTCACCATGTTTTCTGTCTGGATTGTTGGTCATAGTTATATTCACTGGGCTCAAAGGTACGTTGAAAGCAGGAATTTACCTAACCTCAATTTACAAGATGTGGAAATTAAGTGGTTTGGCCAGAGAGGATTAAAATGTCACCAATTGATACCATTGGTGAAAACCTTTATGCATTTGCCAAAACCTGACCTGTTAATTGTGCACTGTGGAGGTAATGACTTGGGCACTTTGACTGGTGTAGGTCTGGAAATGCTTTTAAAGGACACCTTTGAGCAATTAATGGCACTTTTTCCTCAGACTGCCTTGGTATATTCAAATATATGCCAAAGACAGAAATGGAGGTGGTCAAACCAATTTTGTCCACAAATTGAGAAGTCGAGGAAGCATGTAAACAAATCTGTTTCAGCTTACATGAGAGACCATGGAATGGGCTCCCTGTACAACAATAACTTGCGTTACTACATGCAAGATATCTACAGAGGAGATGGAGTTCACTTCTCAGATGAGGGCAACAGAGTTTTCACTCTGAATTTAAGAATGTGCATTGGTACCTACTTATAAGTACCTAAATGTACCATAAACCCAAAAGCTCTTCTCAGAGCTACCCTACATCTGATCACTCACAATTATTATTTTACTCTAACTATTTTCACTAATTTTCAACAAAATACGCTCCCTGGTGCGCTACCCGGTACGCGTACCGGGAGCTAACCTCGCGAAATTTTTAAAAAAAATGTTTCTTTTTCCGCACATATGGGCCTCCTCAGCCACCCTCACAAAACCTAGGGGGTCAAGATAAGTCTACCGTGCCCCCTTCTACCCATTCTGAACATTATTTGCCCTCCATCTTGTATCATAATTCGACCGAAACACAAAATGGTGAACTCCCGTTACGCTTAAGGTTCGCGTACCAGGGCGCTCACCGGTTCGCGTACCGGGTCGCTTCCTGGGAAGCGCACCATCAAAAAAGGTGGGAAAGTAGTTCACAGAAAAGCCACTGGAGACAATTTCACCAAATATAGAATAACTCATACTACATACCAATCCCTACCATTTTCACAAATTTGATTGGAATTCCATTTAGCCATTTAGCCTGTAGTCCTCTCTAAATACCGTGAGGTAAATTACTTCACAAAACACATCTGAAGTGTTGGAATTGACAACCAATTAAAATGTTACTTTCATTTTCTACTTTTTTTACATGATATTTGATTGGTTATGTACCCGAATATATATAAAGGAAGAGAAGGAAACACAGCCATTTTGACTACTACTTCCTGGTGTACATTTCATTTGGATTTTCATTAATAACTTCAACTTCTTTTTAAAGGTAAGTTGTTATTTTTAAAACTGAAGTATATTGTGCACTTTAAGTTAATATGGCAAACTTTTTCTGTTACTTATATACTATCCCTCTGTAGTACTTATAAATTTAGATACACTTTTTTATATTCCTACTTCCACTCTGATACTATACACTGCCCAAAGATAAATTCTCTGATAAAAACTGCCTATCTAAAATTAATCCCAACAGTGCCCTACCTCTACTAATATATATTTTTTTTATGCAAATTTCAGGAAAAATGGAAAGTGAACAAAACATTTCATTTGAAATTGTCCTTCCAGAGTCCAACACAGAAATCATTGATCCAAATGAGATTGAATTTATGGATGAAACATGGGACCAAGAACTACTGCAATGTGTGCAAGCAGTAGATAACCTCCCTGCAAATGAGGACATTTTACAACCTCAGAGACTACAATCTATATTCCATGATTATGAAATTTCTGACAATGAAATGTTAGAAAGTTTAATAAATTATGAAACACAATAAAAAAAGTTTAAAAAAAAAAAAAATAATCAACAAAACCAACAATCAATTAACATACAGCATTTGAAAAGTCTATCATTCATTTTTTATTGTGATACGCTCCCCAGTACGCTTCCCGGTTCGCGTACCGGGCGCTAACCACGAAAAAAAACAAAAAAATTTTTTTTTTTTTTTTGCTTAGCGGGGCCCCTTTAAAGCCTCCACATCAAACCTAGGGGGTCAGGGAGTATCTACTATGCCCCCTTAAGGTCATTTGCCCCTTCGCTTTTGACCTCCTCTTGTCTCTCGATCCTACCGAGAGACAAGATGGCGGCCGCTCCGGACTGTTTAGAATGTTGACAGACACCGGAGAGCCAATCAACTTCGCTACGCGAAGTTCCGTTACGCGTCAAGTACGCGTACCGGGGCGCTGCCTGGTCCGCGCTTACAGATATATATCTTTTTTTGAACGTTATTTTCTCAAAATCCACTGCAGCACATATATTGAGACCTACAAAAGGCACATCGGGCTACCAGTCCCTACAATTTTGCCAAGTTTCATGCAAATCCATTCAGCCGTTCGGGCTAAAAGTGAGGCTAACCGCCCTATGGAAAACTCAATGTTAAAAACACGTTTTGGGACCCCCCTTTTTTCTCGGCCCCCCCTGGACCAACTCCCCCCAAATTTCCAGTGGCTGCTCAGAAACAAAATGTTCCATTTTCCAGAAAATTTCAGCCAATTCCGTCCACAAACGCCAAAGTTATTAGACATAGAATTTTCAAAAAACCCATAGAGAAAAAATCCTAACTATATATACCTACTGGCGACCGCCAGTAGGTAATATGGATATATATGTGGGGCACATATATAATAGTGTTTCCGGGGTCCTGCGCATGGGCCGGAATATTCTAATGCTTATGACTTTGATGAGGATACCCCTGGAAGAGAACTAGGATTACAGGTAAGTAACTAATCCTTACTACCCCCACCCTGCCCCTCGCCCTCCCCACGTCACCGCCCGGCAGGTACTCCCACTTCAGGCCGCGGCTGCTCCTCCTTCCCAGCTTACTTCATCGGCGTACGTCCTCTTTCCCCACTTGGGCCCTCCGAAGATTCCGCGTTCCAGCCAGAGCTGCCTTTTACTCTGTTTCCCTTTTGTCCCATGACCCTAACCGGATCTGGACATACACCTGGAAACAGCTAAACTGTTAGACCGTCTGAAACTATGGTGGCCATAATGAAATTCCCTCAATAGTTATACTTTGTTCCTGGAATCTGAATATACAAAGTAATAGTGGTCATAATAAGAACCTTATTCTCGATCACGTCTTTATATCTACACAGGGGTCTATTCTCAAAAACAAAGTCTTATAAATCTTATTTTGGGATCTCGGGGAGTTAAGTTTTATTGATTGAATGCCATCCTGTTCTAGTTGAATGTATACTACAGAAAATTATCTGTCAACTATGGTGGCCGTATTAGAATTCCCGTGATAGTTATACTTTGTTGCTAAATTCTAACTATACAAAGTGATAGCAGTCATATTTAGAACCCTATGTATTAAGGGCCTAATCTTTCTATATACAAAACACATTTCTCAAAAACAGAGTTTATAAATCTTATTTTGGGATCTCGAGGAGTCAGTTTTTGATTGGGTACCAGACGGTTTTTATTGTATGTATCCTATAGATAATACATTATTATCTACCCCTCTCTACTTTCTGATTACGACCTCTCTTTCGCTTGTTTTAGGTATTCATTATCCCATATAGTTGGCACCAGGGGATAGAACCATTTAAACCTTGGCTGCTACTATTTCATCTGTTTACCCACCTCTGCTCTCTAACAACGAGAACATTTGTAGTGTCAATGATGGTTGGTGGAACGTATGGTCTATCAATCACTGAAAACACCGCTCCATCCAGTGCGTTGGTCTCGCCCGGACGTCTGCAGGGCCCTATGATGAAGCATGCCCCTGCACAGTGGGTGAGGGCAGTATTATAAAATCGTTTGATTTTCCTTCTCCCACTGGTGCTCACTAATTAACTAATCCCACGTAGTGGAGGGGACAGGAGCTTTGTAATTCAAATTTGGTTAACATCCCTGGCCCTGTTTTTATTAGTCCTTCTCTCTTTTTGTGAGTTTAATATATTGAAAGCGGAGTCAGAGTAGGCTCATTCCCTAGACTCTTTTTTTGTGATTTTGAAGGGAACACTATTGTCACATGGCTGAGGTAAGGGTACACCATTGTTACACGGCTGAGGTAAGGGTACACCATTGTCACACAGCTGAGGTAATGGTACACCATCGATATATATGTCGCTGAGGAAAGGGAACACCATCATCACATGGCTGAGGTAAGGGTACACCATTGTCACACGGCTGAGGTAAGGGTACACCATCGTTATGCGGCTGAGATAATGGAACATCATCATCACACGGCTGAGGAAAGGGTACACCATTGTCACACAACTGAGGTAAGGGAACACCATTGTTATGCCGCTGAGGTAAGGGAACACCATCATCACACGGCTGAGGTAAGGGTACACCATTGTCACACAGGTGAGGTAAGGGTACACCATTGTCACACAACTGAGGTAATGGTACACCATTGTTATGCGGCTGAAGTAAGAGAATACCATTATCACACGGCTGAGGTAAGGGTACACCATCGTCACACAGGTGAGGTAAGGGTACACCATTGTCACACAACTGAGGTAATGGTACACCATTGTTATGCGGCTGAGGTAAGGGAACACCATAATCACACGGCTGAGGTAAGGGTACACCATGGTCACACGGCTGAGGTAAGGGTACACCATCGTCACGTAGCTGAGGTAATGGTACACCATCGTTATGCGGCTGAGGTAAGGGAACACCATCATCACACTGCTGAGGTAAGGGTACACCATCGTCACACAGGTGAGGTAAGGGTACACCATTGTCACACAACTGAGGTAATGGTACACCATTGTTATGCGGCTGAGGTAAGGGAACACCATCACACAGCTGAGGTAAGGGTACACCATCGTCACACAGGTGAGGTAAGGGTACACCATTGTCACACTACTGAGGTAATGGTACACCATTGTTATGCGGCTGAGGTAAGGGAACACCATCATCACACGGCTGAGGTAAGGGTACACCATCGTCACGCAGCTGAGGTAATGGTACACCATCGTTATGCGGCTGAGGTAAGGGAACACCATCATCACACAGCTGAGGTAAGAGTGCACAATCGTCACACAGCTGAGGTAAGTGTACACTGTAGGAGAGCAGGGTCTGCTTCCTATGGTCACCCCCACTTTTTGCTGTGATTTTCTGGTTTTTCGACGTTAGTGTGGCTGTGGGCCTGCTAATCAGATCCACAGCCCAGCTGTTCTCTCTCTAAATTGATACCATGTACTTTAGGTACATACCAGATTGGGTACTGGGTCACCTTTGTGAGCCCCTATATAGTGTACCATAGGTACCCAGGCCATAGGTGCATCCAAGGCCTTCCAGGGGTTGCAGCATGTATTATGCCACCCCTGGCTGGCCCTCCAAATTGACACCACAGGCTGATCACTCAGCTTGGTTAAGGTGGTGTAATCACCCCTTACTTAGGTATAGTATACCTATATCTACCTATACATATAGACACATATACACCTATAAGTCACTCCTATGGTAGGCCTCAACAATCCTGGAGGCAGAGTGCTTAGTTTTATGTGAGAGGGTGCCCTAGCATGAGCTGAGCCCCACTGCAGCTTTCTGAACCATCTCCTTATAGCTTTTCTATGATATACCCATACCATATACTCTTAAGTGCATTATAATCCTCGCGGTTAACACTGAATTTGGATTGGCTTTATTGAAACATGTCGTATAAGGTGTCAAACACTTTGGAATACTACCCCCCCCCACCAGTTCTGGTGGCGCGGGTAGCATTCCACCCTTCTAGAGGGAGAAGACATGTAGTTACTGCTTTACCAGGTTAAAGTTAAACAGAGCCCCAGCATCACAAAATGGATGCTGCTGCCACAGACACAAGTCTGACCTCCTGCTGCTTGACGAAACTCCAGCAGGGGAGGCCTGGACAATAGGGTTCCTGTCCAGGGAGGTGTCAGCACCTCCCCAAACAGGCTGATGTGCATTGGGACAGGGCGGGCTGCATCAGCAGATGCTTTTTGAGACACTGCTTGGGGCACACAAGGTGCTCCATGCATAGCCCGGTTCAAACCAGTTGCTGGGGAACTCCAGCTCCGCTCTGGCACGAAACTGGACAAAGGGAAAGGGGTGTAACCACCCCTTCCAAAGTCCACCCATAGGAGGGACCTAGCAGGTAATCCAGCCCCTTAGCTTAGTATAAGTATAGGAGATGTGTCCCCAGGACTTTAGATTATCATGGAACGAAACTTTGATACAGAACTCTTGGACCTTAGACATTCTATTCTGACTAGAAGACGGAAGATATCTCCCTTGTGGTCAAGGATTGACCACCCTGTGCAAACAGGCACCACCAGTAACTTGATGGTCTGCTTTGTCGTCGCTCCCGCCGGAACCCTAAGACTTAGCGACACAGGAACTGGACTTCCAAACTTCTCTGACTCTGACCCACATTCACAGCAAAGCTGAGACCCGTGGCGGACACAAGAGACGTGGGACCGGACACCCTGGACATCCTGCATTTTCTTAACTGCATCGACTCCTGAGGTAACTCGCAGTTGTGCATTGGGGTACGAGAAGCCCCAGACCCGAGCACCATTTGCACTGAAGCTCAGCCCTCCACATTCCACGAGTGCCGCGTGGGGCCTGCTCTTGCATTTCAGCTCGACGTGTCTTCCCGGATCCTTGCCAGTTAGCTAGTGAGCCCCCTGAAGACAATCCTTTGAAACCAAACTGCTTTCCTGATTGCTCCAGGCCTGCTCCAGCTTCCCTGCAAATGAGAAGCTCCCCAGACCTTGCTGGTCTGCACCGAAGCCCATCTTCACCTCCTGCGTGGATTGCGTTTGCCAAGGCTTGTTGGGTCCAATCCGGATACCGACACCGCAGTCAACTAGATCCTTTGTGGGACAGCTCAAATCCAGCTTCTGGTCATCGTCAACACCTCCTGGTCCTCGTGGCTGCAGAGACAAGCTTCACCTCTTCACCTGAGATCATTGCGACATCGCCTGGTTCCTTCCTGGTACCTTCCTGGTCACTGGCTAGTGACCCAGACTCTGTCCCCTCTGCTTTCAGATTCTTCAGATCTTCGATCCACCCTTGGATCCCCCCAGACACTTCTACTCTGGTCGCCTGCAGCAGATCTCCATAGAAAACATCAACGAAACCCGACACCAAAAGGCACCTATGCACCCGGCTTCCCTGGGTGAGGTAACACGAGTACTTCGGTGCTTCCGTGGGTCTTGACTCTCGAAGTGTCCTAGTCTAAAGGGGTTTTGTCGTAGTCCATCCAGAAGTGCCCTTAAACAGTAACTTTGTAACTTCTTTGTTTCCCACTATAAGTCAATGGTAACACGAGACTGTGTTTAGACACTGCACACGTCTCCCGTGGGCCTCCTACTTCCTAACCTTTGGTTGTTTAGTGTAGCCCCAGCAATTCCTCTGGCCCTAGGCCTACTCACTGTTTCAGACATGGTTCTTATACCACTTTCTTACTATATGGTTTGTGAGGCCCCTAGGGCATAACTGTATTTGTGCAACTTATCGTATGCTAATTGAGTAACTTGTGATGTACTTTTACCTCTGACCTCATAAAGCCTGCAGAGGGGTTGTGTTAGAAATAAATACATATATATTTGATATATACCTTGTTTGGTGTCCTTTTATTTGGTATTCAAGGGATTATAATTGGTAAAACAGCTTGCTTCACATGCTCTCTAAAGTCTTAGCCTATGACTGCTGGTCCATGCTACCACTAGGATAGCTTGTCTATAAGGTTGACTTTACAACCACCATCAATAAGGGACGTTTAGACTGGTGCAAGGTGCATTTAGACTGGTGCAAGGTGCCCACTAGAATAGTTGACATCATATGCCAGGCTAACTTCTCACATACACCATCATCACACAGCTTAGGTAAGGGTGTACCATCGTCACATAGCTGAGGAAAGGGTAGACCAACATCACATGGCTGGGGTGAGGGTACACCAACGTCACACGGCTGATGTAAGAGTGCACCATCGTCACACGGGTAAGGTAAGAGTGCACAATCGTCACACAGCTGAGGTAAGAGTACACCATCGCCACACAGCTGAGGTAATGGTACACCATCGTTATGCGGCTGAGGTAAGGGAACACCATCATCACACGTCTAAGGTAAGGGTACACCATCGTCACACGGCTGAGGTAAGAGTGCACCATCATCACATAGCTGTGGTAAGGGCAAACCATCGTTGGGTGGCTGAAGTAAGGGTACACCAACGTCACACAGCTGCAGTAAGGGTACAACATCATCACATGGCTGAGGTAAGAGTGCACAATCATCACACAGCTGAGGTAAAGGTACACCATCGTCACACAGTTGAGGTAAGAGTGCACCATTGTCATACAGCAGAGGTAAAGGCGCAACATCGTCACACAGTTGAGGTAA
Source organism: Lissotriton helveticus (assembly GCF_964261635.1). Lineage (NCBI taxonomy): Eukaryota > Metazoa > Chordata > Amphibia > Caudata > Salamandridae > Lissotriton > Lissotriton helveticus. The sequence continues at coordinate 18,175,827 of NC_136068.1, read as the reverse complement.
GAGTGCACCATTGTTACCCAGCTGAGATAAGGGTACACCATGTGGCACATGTAGGAGAATAGGGTCTGCTTCCTATGGTCACCCCCACTTATTGTTTTTGCTTCACTGGTTTTCGACTTAGATGTGGCTGTGGGCCTGCTGATCAGACCAACAGCCCAGATGCACTCTCTCTAAATTTACACCATGTACCTTAGGTACATACTCAATTGGGAATTGGTTCACCTTGTGTACACTAGGAACCCAGGGCATAGGTGCAACCAAGGCCCACCAGGGGCTGCAGCATGTATACGTATTTTCTTTATTCGATAAAAAAATTAATCATAAAAGTATACAATTTATACAGTACATTAAAAAGATAAAACAACAGGGACCCACCAATCCTATATATACATACAGCATCACATACTACTCAATTTTTAAAATCTCTAAAATATACACTAAAACAGTTGCATAAGAACCATAAAAAGAGACTTTCTACCATGGGACCATCTGGCGGTTTAGGTTAAATGGGGGGTGGGCTGGGCCCTCCTTGTGCGTGTCTGCCATGCACTACCCAAATATTTAGCTACCCCACACACCATAGCGATAGAAGACGTATCCGTGCAGAGGACCCCTAGGGCCATTTTGTGACATCTAAGGCCCAACCCCATACATAGTGGTTTTAACCATATCTTCCTGGCAACCCTATAAGCCGGACAGGCAAAGAGAAAATGCGCCACAGACTCAATGGGGGCTGCACATCCAGGACAGGCTTTTGATAGAACACCTAGGTTTTTCCACCCAAAAGAGAAATTGTTCACCGGTAAAGTCCCGAACCTGAGTTTTAGGTAAAGTGATCTATCCAGAGGTTTCTCTATGAAGTCTAAGAAGGGTTCGAGTTTTCTTATCCATTTGATCTCAAGGAATCGCTGGGAGAGAGGGCCCCCTTCACTTCTGCGTGCGGCCATCTCCTGTACCCAGTCCCAATAGAGCTTCTTGATCACTGACTTGGGAGGCGGTGTTTGGCTCGACCATGATTCACTTAAGCCCAGTTGCCCAACCAACTGTCTCAGGTTGCACAACCACTTGATCTTGTTACCTGTGTTGAGCAAGATAAGTTCATCTAGCACTGCAGCATAGTTATGGAGCTCCCGGGTCCTTCTTAGACGCACCCAAAAAAGTAGTGGGCGCAGACGCACTATGTCTTTGAGGGGACACCTACCCAGGTCTAGCCGCAGTGGGATTAACGGGGTGGAAACTGGGAGGGCCACCAGATCTCTCATAAACTTATTTTCAGATGTGGCTAACTCCGTTATGTTCTCGAACCCTCATAACTCGGATCCGTATAGGGCTGCCGGCAATACTTGGCCATCATAGATTGCAAGAGTCGGTGCCACAGGTTTGCTCAACGACTCCCGCTGTTCCCTTAAAACCACCCCTGAGACTCTTTTGTGGTTTAATAGCATTTTGGCCAAGTGATCTTTCCATTTCATACGGCTGTTTACCCGAACACCCAAATAATCGAAGGAATCAACCAACTCCAAGGGAACACCATTGAGCGAAACATTATTCCTAAATCTCTTTGAGGAAAAGTAGAAAATGACTCACTCTCCCCACCAGGGATCTATCCAGCAGTTTGCATAATAAAGCAGCAAAGAAATTGACAGGCAATCTGTAAAATTAAAAGACATCTTTATTATAATTAATTATGAGGCTTCGTCGTCCAACCGTAGTTTTACAATTGAAAGAGGGAGCCTGCCTGAGCTTTCTCAGGCAGGCCTTTTATACAAAAAGTTTGGCCCTAGGCTCACATTCTTGCTGTGAAACACATCATTGTAGGTCGCTCCCATGGTACCATAACAAAGCAGGCTATAATTATGAATTCCATTCTACTTGCCCAAACTGACCAACCCATCTTCCATCATGAACATATGTCAAACTTCACATATTTTCCTGTGCAGGCCGGAGAAACTCACAATAGAACTGGTTTCCTCCCCATCATATAAACAGTCACCTCCCCATTGTAAAAGCCCAGAAGCAGAGAAACAGAGCCAGGTGTGGAAGATAGAAATGTAGGATAAGGTGTGCTTGTGGGTCATAAACAGGCATGGCTACTGTATTCGGCCTTCTAATCTTGCTCAGGCCAATGTACACAACAAGTTGCTCAGATCTTTAATATAGATTGACTAGAGGGCATGGACTGGTTTGGTGAGGCCAACATCACGTAGGCAGATTCAGCCTGTTCAGGTCAAATGGGAGTCAGGGAGAACTCAAGCTAAGGGGTACGTGTCCTTTAATACTTGCTCTACCAGAATCATTGGCTCATGTATATGCCTATGTAAAGGGCAACACCTAAGATGGCTGCTGTTCACAACATAGAACCTGTGGGCTCAGAATGAATTTGCCAATAACTCCTGCATGCATCATTGTATTGTGATGAAAATACACACACATATAAAACTTGCCATTTTCGTTTCTCTGATATCAAAATCAAAGCAGAATAATGATATTTTAAACACAGGTTCAGATTTCAAAGAACCTCAGACGCCCCTTTTGCCCTTACATAGGCAATAACCTATACTCATGCTAAATCTGGGTCCAGATCTATATTTTATAAAAATCCTCAAGATGTTACTGAAGCATAATCCTATTACCTAGCGTCTCTCTCTCGGGACAGGTCTCCCTACACACGCGGTAGAACAAAGGCCATATATGGCAGGACAAAAATAGGGAGTGCCTCTATCTGTAGTATGTGGTACAAGACCGCACACCCAACAATAAGTGATGTCCAACTACTAACTGGTGTTGATGAAAACGATACAAAAGGAATTATCAGTAAACTCTGATCTCCTAACTATCCGTGTTCGGGAAACATCTGGAAAGATGCAAAGAAGTAGAAGAAAGACATAGGTGTGGGAGGTGGGTGCAGATGTGAATTGGGCAGGAAAAAAAAAAACAATCCTACCCATAAAAGACAACGCCATGTTTAAAACACACTAGAAAACACGTTATTAGGAACATATAAACAAAGCAGTGACCGCTATTACAAATGAATCATAATTTTCCACAACCCTAAGCAAACGTAAATCCTAAAATTATCTAGTACATTTTAGGTATTCTTATGCATTTCTGTAATTCATCATATGTTCAAGTGAAACAGTGGTGACTCTCATTAATGCTCTGAGGTGAAAAGGGGGTACTCTTTCACAGAAAATGGACGTTATTCTGCTTCAACTCAAGGGAATAGTACTTTAAAATAATGCTAGCAAAGCTGCAAAAATTAGTTTCCAAACTCCAATTCTAGACAAGCTCACAGAAAATACCCAGAGTCCGTCAAAGCCTCTACTGGTAGGCTTCTATTGTCCATCAAATCCGCTTCCAGTGTCTTCTTCGCGTTGGGCCTCTCCATTCAGGCTCTTCATGACTCAGTATCCGTTGGAGTGCCCTCTTGGCAAACACTCATAGCTCAATTACAAAGTCTCAATGTCTCAAGGCAGTGCACCAGTGTCTCTTCTTCGTGGCAGATACTACAGATGATGCGCCCTTCATTGATCAAGGGCACAAAGCATTTCATGCAGATCCAAGCACTACTGAAAAACAAGCCAGCAAGATCAGCAGCACTTTCAGACTCCAACACTCATTATTTAGTGTCAGAGGACGCTCAAGCTGCTCTCTCACGGGCACCAGAATGTAGTGCCTTTTTCCAAACTCATATTCTCAGGTGCACTGCCTTTCCGCTGGAGCAAAGAAAAAGAGGTGTGTGTGGGGAAAGGCCAAAAACTCAGGCCAAGGGGGGTCAGGGGACCGCGCGCTGTCAGAGGTTCAAGCACATGACAGTTTGAACAAGTTGAACAAAGTAGATGACAGTTCTGCCATCAGAAGCAGGGATCCTCCGCATCTTTGCACTGAACTTCTGAGGCAAAACAGAAAATCAGCTCCTTTTTTTTTTCTTCTCTTTTTACAACGCCTTCTGATGAAACAAATGGCTTGCTTAGGAGGTACCACTGAAGGCACGCTGATGATCGCTGTCCATGCTGATGACCGCTGCCCACGCTGCTGATTGCTGTTCACGCTGCTGATTGCTGTCACGCTACTGATTGCTGTCAGGAATTGCAAGGCCAAGAAGTCTGTAGTCGTCTGCCATGTTTACTGATGGGGACCAGACTTTTTCTTGATCACCGGTCTGCAGGGTAACATTCTTCCTTTTTGACTCTGGAAGATTCCCGCAGAACCTAGTGATATAGGAAGTGTAACACAATTGTTAGTTTCCTTCAAGTCAGATATAAAAACAGTTCATGGGTTGGCTTTTTTGGCAAGAGGACTGCAAGCAAGTGGCCTGTAATCTGCAAAGGAGTGGCAATACGTCATGGGAACCTAAATGGATGCCCTCACACAGTGGCATTATCTAATGGGATACATTATTTAATGGGGTAAATACATATTCTCCTTAATGTTGAAGCCTAGGTGTTCCTAAACTCCTTATCTAGAACATCTCAAATTGAGAAATGACATAATGCACATTATCAAGGACATGAAGAAAAGTCCCGTTTTAAAACAATGTGCATCAGGTGCGCTATGTAATACAAAGGCTACTGATCAAATGTGAAGACAAAGAACAAACACTAGAAAGTCCTGGTATTTGCATGATTAGAACACATCTAATTAAAAAAATTGAAACAGCAGAAACAGAAGAGAACTGAAAAATTAAAAATAGACATTAAAAATATGTCGTACTAAAAAGAATGTAAACTTGAGATATCTCCTATTGAGATGGAAAACTTGTATTGGGTCAATTAACCAGGCTATCACTATCCTGACAGTCAGACTGAAAAGACATTTGAAGTAGGCCTAAAGAAAATTCTTGAGAACCAGTTTGATCACACAAAAGGGAATAGTATGTAGCATAAGGGGGGTTCCTAATACATCACTGCAGTCTAGAAGTGTGAACATGAACAATACACCCATAATAATAAATGGGCTGACTGGTGAAAGGAAGATGGAGAAGGGAAAATGGACGTAGAACACAAATAAAATCTTCAATAAATAAACATGATGCAACATTGGTCAGGTAAGAAGCAAAAAGAAAAATCTATAGGAAGGACAAGAGTTTGCTTGGGTGGCCTAAGGCGTGTGACGCAGCACCAAGAGCACGGGGATACATGAAAGACCAATGTTACAGAAATTTAACTCTACCGCTGACAATCTATACCCTACACGGTAATTCCAACTAATGTTCAGTTGTCTCTTCAGGGAAAGAGAAAAAAAAATGAATCCATAGGCTAATCAAAAAAATTGCGATCAAAAAATGCGATATCGAAATTAGGCCACCTTTAGTTACGGATCTATAATTCCATCCTTAGGCCCAATCAAGGATACATAAATGCAGAGCTGCCTGTCCTTAAGGAAAAAGGGCAGTTAAGTGACTAACAACGGATGGCACACTTTGATCCAGTATATCATTTTAGTTTTCTTAAATATCATTACAGCCAAATTTAGGCATGCACTAGAAAAACTGCTGCCTTACTCGCTCACAGTATGAGGTCCATATCTGTGAAATTTATCTTAATACAATATTCATCCAATTTATTGTGAAATAACACATATCGTCATATGTGTTCCTTCACAGCGCAGGGGATTAAAAACAAATACACATATCAAGCCATCTCAAGCCATAAGATATACTTGTTGTATATCAAGCACAAGTTAAAAAACAGCCCAGACAAACAAACAGCATATATGAATAAGCGGTCATGCATAATACCATGGCACATGTACTGTATTACTATAAACCTGCAGCCCAATCTCAATTGTCAAGTCTAAAATCCTATACCCTACTTTTGACAGCAGGGCATCAGGTAATTGATACTCTGCTGTAAAAATATAATGTCGCTGTGTCAAATAACGCGTTTCAGTGGACCAAATGTATAAATGAAACATAAACACACATTTTTTTTTTTAAAGAAATTACGCAAAAAAAACATTTCTCTTCAACGAGCCAACTCACGTGTCTTGTGAATTAATCCATGAATTATCTATTGGAAGAAGCAGAAAAGATACACAACACACACATTTCTCATAATACAATATCAATTATAACCCTTTTTATCAGACTACATAACATGACACAATGTGACATAAAAAAAAAAAAACTTCTCATTATTTACCTGTAACTTTTTGTCCATGTACCTTGCAAAAACGCCCATTCTCACTCAGGCCTAAGGCCTTTAAGTTGCAGAATTTTGGGGAAGGGCTTCTACTTATCGCCTATCTAAAACTTAATGTAACACTTCGTTTTTCTTTTTGTCAAATAAACTTAACTAAAAAAAAATCATTAGTTCCTAGCATGGAGACACACATATACCAGTTCTACAGATCATTTAGCAGAATGTTTGATATTTTTTTTTTAAAGAAATCACTTTTGCATTTGCCCTTTTTAAATCATGTTCCCTCATTTTACACAGTGCTTAATTTGTAAGACATGAAGTGCAGGTGCTATAATTTTGCATGAGGAATACCTTTCCTATTTGTTTATTATCTCAGATGTGCGCTTTTAACGCAGATGTAATGTGAATGCGGCAAATGAGAACAAGCCAGTCTGCAATGAATGAAGGTTACAGATTTAAATCATATACAATCAACTACATCTCATATAAAGCGCTTGTGTGCAGCATTTTGAAAGCAACTGGGAGCTATGCAAACCACGTGTGGGCTCTAGAATCCTTCAGGGTACTGACAAATGAGGCTGCAGTTTTTCAAATTAAATAGTGTTCCTTTTATTATTATTAGCGGGATGCAATGCTGTGTCAGCCCTGCCGTATTTCTAATTTGAGATAAATGTGTTGATGACATAATTTACCGAACAACAAGCGTTTTGTGGGAACATGCTGGAGCTATTATTTATTCTTTGGCTAAAATGCAATCATCATTTGCTGTACATGTGCCCTGCATCCTCTGCTCATTTTAGTTCAAAAACAGAAACCCCATCCCAGCTAATGTCAAATTTGTAACGCTTTAAGAAGACACTTTTAAATTATGAACATGAGCAGGAATTAAATTTATCGGAGCAAGTCAGGCTATTCAAGTGACCTCAGGTCAGGACCCTGGCAGGGGCAGGGATTTAAATATAAAGAGGCAGCTGAAGTTAGCATCAGATGCATGTTTAACCATGTCATGCTGCATTCCACAGGCGAGGCCCTAATTAAAAGGTCACAAATGTCAACAAGACAGCCTTGCAAGATAACATCTCAGCCGCTACTGCTGGAACACGTTATACAGGTTCTGCCAGTCCCCTGCTCGTGGTAACTGAAGCTGACAAAGCCAGTAGGTTTAACCACTTCCACATAACCTGCAATATTTCACTATATTTAAAACAATTTCTATGAAGAAGGCACAACCTGCAAACATATATTATGACCTAAATGTATGCATTTTACTGAAGTGACGCTTTAAAAAGGGGCCCTGAAACCATTCAAAACAGTCTATTTATCTGAAAATCGACTTTTGCATTCTGGATACTAAGAAATAAATATCCTTCAATTTTTTTGCATAATGGGTATTACTAGAATGTCTAATACCAAATTTAGGAGTCATACATTTGAAAATAATTATTTATACCTTATAGAAATGAGCTTGTTTGCGCCTAGGGTAAGGGAAATTGCGCACAGAAGTGTTTGGTCATTTTCGTGGTACAACATAACTTAAATCAAACATTTTAATGCTAGGGGGTCATAGTATGAGTGTTAAGCTTCACAAATATTAAAAAACGATTTTTGTAGCACTTGTTTTTAATTATTATTTTTCATAATTAATAATTTTTTTCTCCTAATGAAGCCTAATTATTGCTATTTGTGACTGTTCTACATGTAAAACGCTCACTACATCCCTAGCCTATTATTTAGATACATATTAACACATAAGCCTAGGCGCAGAAGCCTAACTGGGACTGCGTGAGATTACTGCGCCATATTTATGTAAAAAGGACTATTTGCAAAATTCCACCACCCGTGTTTAACTAGAGAGGTGCTGGCTGAATGAACATTCTTATTAGATATACTACAGCTGAAAAGACTTGGCTGTGAACATCTAACACCGTGCGTCTAAAGAACAGGCAATTTCGTTTTTTCATTTTTTTTCTTTGGAGCCTTATTTACATCTATTGGACCTGACCCATACACATACATACATTGAGCTCATTCCAGACACAAGACAGAAGGGGAGTCAAACACTCAGGCCACACAAAACAGCGCTCTCTAACCATTTCTTGTACATAGCGCCGTTCTTGTACATAGCGCCGTCGCAATGTACAACAAAACCTACAAACAACATAGACATTTAAACACACATTTTAACCCATAGGTCAACACTTAGGACAGAAACAAGGAACAGCCTACAGACTGTTCTCAAAAATAACCTGCCAATACTAGTTGTAAACCATATTTACAACAAAACCGTTTTTGTTCCTATTTTTTTTGTTTTTTTTTTGTTAAATTCTTCAACAGATTTCCAGAAGGCTGCAAAAGGGACAGCCTCACAGACCTTTAGAGAGAGCTCATAAATTGGAGTTCCAACCGGAGGTATCAGACGCGAATCCTCCAACCGGGAATCCTTTGTTGCAACCTAGTCAATACTAATACAAAACAAAATACCGCGACCAGGCATCTGCGCTCACTAGTCGGGTTTCAGACTTCATGGGGCTATCTCCAACGATATACACGCAAATGTACGTGACCCACGGTTTTTGAATACTGCAGTGTTCAAATAATACTAAGGAACCAATACTGAGGAAGATTATCCAACTAAAGCAACCGGCGATAATCTGAACCACAGCAACCAAAGGCCTACCAAACGAACCAAATGTATCGATACCCGAACTGAACTGAACTGAACCGAATAATTATCGTAACCAGAATAACCAGTGATAATCTTACGAAGGACTGCGTCACATTTCTGCGACCAATAAATAACCAAGGACTGCGTCACATTTCCGCGACCAATAAATAACTAAGGACTCAGAACCAAAAAGGAGTGGGAGCGACCCACTTATTCTTCAATTAAAGCAGATGGAGAAAATATCTCTTCATTAACTGCCTATACAAATTGCAATTTGCATATACACGAATATTTGTCCAAATTATAACTGTCAATTCCCCACTGCACTAACAGTCTGTTAAAAAATACTTACAGCAAAAAAAGAATGGGTTCCTTAGTCAGGAGTGGCAACTTCAGGAGAGTTTTAAGTCAGAAACATCAAAAAAAACATACTGGGCCACAGAGACAGATAATCCCCCAGAAAACCCTGTGCCCAGAGTACCTCTTTTTGGTAGAATTCTGTCTTGTCTTCCCCAGCAGTTTTTCCATCCTTTGACAAATCACTACTGAAGATAACCACTCCATTATAAGGCCCACAGTTGGATGCGCCATTTGAGGAAAAGTAGAAAATGACTCACTCTCCCCACCAGGGATCTATCCAGCAGTTTGCATAATAAAGCAGCAAAGGAATTGACAGGCAATCTGTAAAATTAAAAGACATCTTTATTATAATTAATTATGAGGCTTCGTCGTCCAACCGTAGTTTTACAATTGAAAGAGGGAGCCTGCCTGAGCTTTCTCAGGCAGGCCTTTTATACAAAAAGTTTGGCCCTAGGCTCACATTCTTGCTGTGAAACACATCATTGTAGGTCGCTCCCATGGTACCATAACAAAGCAGGCTATAATTATGAATTCCATTCTACTTGCCCAAACTGACCAACCCATCTTCCATCATGAACATATGTCAAACTTCACATATTTTCCTGTGCAGGCCGGAGAAACTCACAATAGAACTGGTTTCCTCCCCATCATATAAACAGTCACCTCCCCATTGTAAAAGCCCAGAAGCAGAGAAACAGAGCCAGGTGTGGAAGATAGAAATGTAGGATAAGGAATGCTTGTGGGTCATAAACAGGCATGGCTACTGTATTCGGCCTTCTAATCTTGCTCAGGCCAATGTACACAACAAGTTGCTCAGATCTTTAATATAGATTGACTAGAGGGCATGGACTGGTTTGGTGAGGCCAACATCACGTAGGCAGATTCAGCCTGTTCAGGTCAAATGGGAGTCAGGGAGAACTCAAGCTAAGGGGTACGTGTCCTTTAATACTTGCTCTACCAGAATCATTGGCTCATGTATATGCCTATGTAAAGGGCAACACCTAAGATGGCTGCTGTTCACAACATAGAACCTGTGGGCTCAGAATGAATTTGCCAATAACTCCTGCATGCATCATTGTATTGTGATGAAAATACACACACATATAAAACTTGCCATTTTCGTTTCTCTGATATCAAAATCAAAGCAGAATAATGATATTTTAAACACAGGTTCAGATTTCAAAGAACCTCATCATGGAAGGTGAAATGGCCAAAAGCTTTGTTTTAGAGGTGTTGATGGTGCGGCCTCGGTCAGTGCAAAACACACTAAAGCAGTCCAAGAGCTTTTGAAGACCTGTGGGGGATTTAGAGATCAAGATGGTGTCGTCCGCGAAGAGTAGTGTAGGTGTTTTTTCCCCCACCAGGGATGGCGCATCTGCTGCTTCCTCCCTCAAATGATCCACCACTCCATTCACAAAGAGGGAGAACAGGGTCGGTGCCATAACACATCCCTGGCGGACTCCACTCCTCACGGGCACCCTCTCTATCAGTTCTCCCTGGGTGCCCCATCTGATCCTCGCATAGTTCCCCTCATGTAGCTTCACAATAAATCCCAAAAGTGGCCTTGGAAAGCCCATCTTCTCCAGAATATCCCACAGCCTTGCCCGAGGGACCAGGTCGAGCGCCGTTTTGAGATCTATGAATGCCAGATATAGGCTACCCTTGTTGATGGTCACAGCCTTCCAGTAGATCGCAAAAAAACAGAAGACCTGGTCCATCGTGCCCACCTTCTGGCGAAACCCTGCTTGGAAGTGGGAGAGAACCTGCTCCTCTTCCATCCAGACACCCACCCTAGAGATATTGACCCTGCCAACCACCTTCTGGATCACGTCAATCAGACTGATCGGTCTGTAATTGGCAGGGTCATCTCTGGCGCCCTTTTTGTACACTGTTACCACCTCTGCTCCCTTCCATGAGTCTGGCACAGGATAACCCTTGGAGATCAGATTCATTATTAAGGCAATAAGTCTGGCCCAGGCATCCGGATCGTTCAAAAGAAGGTCCCCTGGTATCCCGTCCTGGCCAGCTGCCTTCCTAGGGGTCAGATGTCTAATGGCCAATATTACTACAGAGGGCAGAAATGGTTCTTCGGACACCCGTGGGGATTGGGTCCTAGTATCTGGGTCTGGGGGAGGTGAGCCTATTACTTCTCTCCCACCATACAGTGCAGAGAAGTGGGAATGCCATTGCTGTTCCGTTATGTGGTTAGCAATAGGTGGTATACTTTGCTGCCTAGCCTTGTTGATCAAATCCCAGAACAGCAAGGCATTCTTCTTGTTGGTAGCGGATTTAAGATCCTGCCAATGTTGTTCCTCCCACTCTCATTTAGCCAACACTAACACCCTCGCATAATCCTTCCTAGCCGCTCTAACTAGTGAGGGATTCTTTTGTAGCAGGGCGACTGTTAACTCCTTCCGTTTCACCTTACACTGGTCTGAATACCACGGGTTACTGGATGTAGCTGGTTTATTGTTCACTCTGCACCTTTTACCCTGGACTACAAAGTATTGTCCTACTTCCTCTATCGTGTTCTTGTAAGCCGAGGAGAAGGACGGCCCCTGGGCACTACCATTTCCCAGTTCAAGATCCTCCAGCTCTACTGTCAATTCTGCTACATGCGCCCTAATCCTCTCAAGATTCCCTTCCTGGAATTGAACCTTATCCCATTTCAGCCTGCGATTACCATTGTAAGGGACGACCTCGTTGGTTGTCCTCAAGGGGGCTTTGTTCCCACTTCCCTTTAGTTTACCCCACCTTAGCTTCGTGCATAAGGGGTTATGGTCGCTATCCTGCGAAGGTACGACCTCCATGTTTATTAGGTTGCACCACAGTGTGACATCCAATAGGATATAATCAATTCTGGACGGGCCATTAAGCCTATTAAATGTCATTGCTCCAGCACGGTCAGAAATTGTCCTACCATTTAACGCTCCTAAATTAAATTCCATGGTCAGGGCATTGATCTGAATTGCCCTTGCTGACCATTTTCTAATTGGAGCTAATGACAGGGCTGGGATAGACCATCTAGAGTCCTCCTCCTCTATACCCACGGGATCATCCCTAGATAGGGGTTCGAATGTACAGTTGAAATCCCCTCCCACTATGATTTTAGAGGTTGGAGGGCATTTGGCTAATACCTGTTCTAGGATCGCCAATGTACATGAGGTTGTGTCTCCCGGAATCCCTCTAGAATAGATGTTAAGTAGGTCTATCCTACTCCCCTTAATATGTCCTGCGAATGAAATATGTAAGATATCTCTACTCGCTGATTCATGGATGGTAATATTCCAGTTCTATCCAATTTTTACCCAGATGTGTAGTCCACCCACAGGTCTGCCCTTGCCACAACTTGATGTGGGCACGAAAAAGGTTGCATAACCGGATTTGTGCACTGGGAGCTGGCTCCAGGTTTCTTGGAACATGCATACATCGAACTTCTCGATGAACGCATTCCATTCTGGTAAAACCATCTTTTTTTGTAACCCAGCCACGTTCCAAGATAGCAAATGAATAAACCTTTGGCCTGTAACAGACATGTCAGGGGTTACTCCATTATTCCCACCCTGCGCACAGGAAATAGGCTCACTAATTTCTTCTAAGGGACTAGCTAATTTCAGGGGTAAATTGGTGTCACCGATACCCCTCAGAAACTTTGTTTGTATGGTAGCTACAGTCCCGCTGCTATCATGGAAGTTGGCAGCTATAAGGTCCACTTTCCCAGTCACGCAATTGGTCGCAGTTGTAGGAACCATATTCCCCCTATTTAAGAGACTTGGTGATAATGCATGTCAATCCACCATATCCAGGCAGCTAAATCTATTCATAATCGGAAAGCCACCCCAATTATCCCTAAAAACTGGCTCTGTGGATGGCTGCTCCCCCCAAGGCCCCTGATTCCAACCCCAATCTCGATGCCCTACTCTATACCAGTTGCAATTAACTCTGGGATCCCGAGTGGGCCCACTCATTGGGGGTTGGAAAAGGGAAAGTCGCCTAGTAGCTATACCCTCAAACCTATCTTGTGTGTCCCATGAGCAGACTTGAGCGGCAGTGTGTGGGTCCGCAAAATTAATCAACACACAATCTCCCTGGACAGTTTTCCTCTGGTGCCCCAGCCATGCCACCCTCCGCACTGTCAAGATCTTACTTATATGATGTGGGGGTAAGGGTCGATTATGGTTGAGCCAATGTCGGACCTTATTAAGTAGCGACCAGTTGGTTTCCTCATGGGGATCCTCCAATTCTGGGACCCCCGTCATGACCACCACATATGGTGTAGCCTCCGGGGGAAGGTTCACCACTCTTCCTCTGTCCGCTACTCCGCCATTTTTCTTTCCCTTTGGCTGCGTGGTATGTTCCTTGGGTGGAATGGCCCCTTTACGGGGAGGATCGGGACATATGTTGGATATACCTTCCTTTTCAACTCTCTTCTCAGCAACTGGGGCTGGGTTGGGATTGGTATTCACCGCTACTGGTGGGGGGGGTTTAGGAGCTTGTAATGTAGCTTTGTTACAGCTTGATTTGTTACTCCCTGCTTTTTGGGCCCCAAGTGGTTTTTGGTTATTGGACTTGGTACAGAGATCGGCTAGTTGTTTTTCAATGTGGGATAATCTTTTCTCGATAAGAGAGAGATAACATTTAAAGAGCTCTTCTACCTTCATTAAGAATTGAGTGTCAGCCGCTTCCCCACTGAGACTTTTCCCAACCGGGCTAGTTGGACCTTCTAAATTCCCTGTACTCCCGGTCTCTATTATAACATCACTGCCCTGAGGGTCATGATTTATATTTGGTTTTAAAGCAACGACCCCAGTAGTCTTTTTCTGATGTCGTCCCCTTCCCCTCACTTTTTTTGACTTCTGTAATTTAGGGAGGGCGCCCTCCCTCCTGCCCCTCAGTGTAGTAACGCTTGTGTCTTCCTGAGTGGTACTGATAGCTAATTCCGGGGTGTTTTCCAAATCAGTGCATAGTTGCGAGGCACATGATAAGTGAGAAACTGAAAGGTCTACCGTATTGGGCAAGCAACATCTATCAACATGTACATCTGCCTGGATATCTATAAGACCCACAGCCTTAGACTGATTGGGAGTTTTGACCGTTGCAAATGGTCCCATAGATGATCTTTTCTTTGCCAAGGCGAGGTCTTGGGACACCCTACGCTCCATTAATGTGATCCCTTGGTCTATAAAGGTATTGGCCCTTATGATGAAGTTATCCAAGGTGCCCGTTGATAGGGTCCCTCCTGCAGCTGTTTTTCTTCTGCTCCCTCGGATAGACATTATTTCAGGGTCAGATCACCAGTCTATGCAGTGTGTAGCTGTATAGAATATATAAAATGTTTACAATACATACATACTGCAACTCAGCCAACCGAGGTTGGGAATAAACGATAGAGGACTGGCCCAGCCCGGCCTCCATTGGTCTCTAACGGGCTTCAACGGGCCCGCCCTTTGCCCGGGCTTCGCCCGGCGTCCCGCGAAGCTGGAAGCGTGTGCCTTTAGTAGCGCCTCCGGGGCCGGGAGATGACGTTGGCGGCTCAAAGGGAATTGTAGTCCCCACTCGGCGGCCGCTGGTGTAAGGAGCGGCGGCGGGAGGACTCCAGCTGGGAGATGGAGTTTAGCAATTGGAGCTTGGGCGGTAAGAAAAGCCAGGTACGCAAACAGAGTCTATCCCCAGTGATGAGAGGGTTTCCACCGCTCCGCCGTAAGCGCGCGCCTTTAGTAGCGCCTCCGGGGACGGGAGATGACGTTGGCGGCTCCTGCCGCTGTGCCCCAAGGGAATTGTAGTCCCCCACTCGGCGGCCGCTGGTGTAAGGAGCGGCGGTGGGAGGACTCCAGCTGGGAGGTGGAGTTTAGCAATTGGAGCTTTGGCGGTAAGAAAAGCCAGGTACGCAAACAGAGTCTAGCCCCAGTGATGAGAGGGCTGCAGCATGTATTATGCCACCCCTGGCTGGCCACTCAAAAAGACACAACTGGCTGATCACTCAGCTGGGGCAAGGTCGTGTAATCACCCCTTGCTTAGGTATAGTATCCCTATACCTACCATATATAGACACACAGTAACCTATAAGTCACTCCTATGGCAGGCCTTCACAATCCTGGAGGCAGAGTGCTTGGTTATGTGTGAGATGGTGCTCTAGCATGAGTTGAGCCTGTCTGCAGCTTTCGGAACCATGTCCTTATAGCTGTTCGATGATATCGCCTTAACATATACTCTTAAGTGCATTATAATCCTCGCGGTTAATGCTAACTTTGGTTTGGCTTTATCGAAACATGTCGTGTAAGGTGTCATACGCTTTGGAATACTACCCCCTCGCTAATTCTGGCGACGAGGGTAGCATTCCACCCTTTTAGAGGGAGAAGACATGTTGTTGCTGACGATCCCGGTTAAAGTTAACCAGAGACCCAGCGTCACAAAATGGACGCTGCTGCCACCGACACAAGTCTGACCTCCTGCTGCTGGGAGTCCTTCCAGCCACGGAGGCTTGGACAATAGGTTTCCTGCCTGGAGAGGTGCGAGCACCACCCCAGACAGGACTTTGTGTATTGGGACAGGGAGGGCTGAATAGATTGAGACACTGACTGGGGCACCAAGGTGCCCCATGTATACCCCAGTTCAAACTGGTTGCTGGGGCACTCCAGCCCCAGCTCTGGCGCAAAACTGAACAAAGGAGAGGGGGTGTAACCACCCCCCTTCCTGGTCCCACCCATAGGAGGGACCTAGAAAGTAATCCAGCCCACTTTAGTTGTATAAAGGTAAGAGCTGAGTCCTGAGACTTTAGATTAATCCTGAACTGAAACTTGAAACGAACTCTGGACCTTCGACGTTCTGCTGAAGCTGAAGACTGAATAATCTCCCTTGTGGCCAAGGAGTGACCACCCTGGGCAACCAGGCACCATCCAGCAAATCAACGGCTTGCTTTGTCGACGTTCCCGCCGGAACCCGAGCACAGAGCCTGACAAGATCCAGACTTCCAGACCTCTCTGACCCTCTCTTCGCGACTGCAGCATAGCTAGGATCCGTGGAGGCGACGAGATACGTGGGACCGGACATCTTGAAAAGCCTGCAACTTGCTAGCTGTGCAGCTCCTGAGGCATCCTCGAAGCTGTGCACGGGGGATTGAGAAGCCCCGAACCCGAGCTCCACCTGCACCGATGATCAGCCCTCCACACTCCACGAGTTCTGCGTGGGGCCCTTCTGCTTGTGTTCTGCTCAACGCGTTGTCCGGTCGCTAGCCCGTTGGCTTGTAGCCTCTGTGACGACTCACTGGTCTGGTTGCTCCAGACTGGCCCTTGCCTCCTTGCAAAGGTGAGGCGCCTCAGACCTTGCTGGTCTGCACCTGAAGCCTTCTTTATATCCTGCGTGGGTTGCCTTTGCCAAGGCTTCTTGACTCCAATCCGGCAGTCGACCCCTCCATCTGCGAGAACCTTCGTGGGACAGCTCGCCTCCAGCATCTGGTCGTCTTCGACGCATCCTGGTCCGCGTGGCTGAAGAGACAAGCTTCACGACATCACCTGATTGCTCCTCGACGTCGCCTGGTGCCCTACTGGTGCCACCCGGTCACTGGCTAATGACCCAGACTCTGTCCCCTCTGCTTTCAGGTCCTCTTCATCCTCGATCCACCCTTGGATCCACCCGGACATCTTCCTCCTGGTCGCCTGCAGCCTCTTTCTTCAGGTCTCCATAGGATTCGACGACGAAACCTGACACATCTTCACACCTATGCACCTGCCGTCCGTGGGTGAGGTAACGCGAGTACTCCGGTGCTCTCAAGGGTATTGACTATCCAAGTGTCTAGGTTTTTAGTTGTTTCCTCCTAGCTAAACCGGAAATGTCCTCAATCCTTCTAAATCTAACTTCTAGATTCCCATTGACTTTGAATTGACTCTCGCGTAACTGTAAAGACACTGCACGCGCCGCCTGTGGGCCTCCTACTCCTAACCTAAGGGTCAGATAGTGTAGCCCCAGCGATTCCCTAGGCCTTTCCTTTTCCAAAGACGTGGTTCTTATACCACTTTCTTAGTATATGGTTTGCTTCGCCCCTAAGGCCTGACCGTAAATTGTGCAACTTAACGTATTCTAACTAAGTGTCTTGTTATGTGCTTTTGCCTCTGATCTCATAAAGAGTTCAGAGGAGTGTGTTAGTAAATAAATACATATATATTTTATATATATCCTGTGTGGTGTCCTTTCATTTGGTATTCAAGGGGTTACATATGGTAAAACAGCTGGCTTTACACGCCTATAAAGAGTCTTTTAGCATAAGACTGCTCTGTCCATGCTACCACTAGGATAGCAGGTCTATAAGGTTGACTTTACAACCACCACCATAAGGGTTGTTTGGACTGGTGCAAGGTGCTCACTAGAATAGTGAACATCATATACCAGCCCAACATCTCACATTGGTGGCAGCGGTGGGATTAGAGCTTGCTGTTGTTTTACCACTTATAATCTTGAGATATCATTTGAAAGATCACATAGGTACCTGTAGGTACATATAAAAACAAGTCTTAGTATACTTAAGTTCTACTGAACTTAGCTGTTGTAGAGCCTGGGCCTAGCACACCCTGACTACAACTCCTAGCAAGGTTCTGTATGAAAACAAATAGTGTAGGTAGGTGCAACACCACACCTCACTAGAAACCATGTGTCAGACAGGGAACCCCAGTGGTTCTCTGCCTGCAGAGGTAGATCCCTTGAGGACTGCTTCGAGATATGAAGCCTTAGCCTTCCAATAATTGAGACAACTGTGTACTTCTAGAAGGCTAAAACAGGGTTCAAACCCTACCCTCAGATTCCTGATTGAGCTCTTAGAAGAGTATGATGCTCAACAGACACCTAAGACAGGTGCTTCAGTTAGTTCAGACGAAGTCCTTCCCTCCACAGATGATACTACTGATACAATTGTACCAGAAGAGGAAGATGTACTAGGGGAGGAAGATGCTGATAGTGAGGAAAACAGCCAGGTCCCAGTCAGTAGACTTAGCCAGGCTAACCTAAGCATTCATGGGAGTCAGTATGGGCAACCCCCATACAGACCCCTAAGTGGGCTTAACCAGAGGCAGAGCAGAGGAAGATCCCACTCTAGGGAATCTCCCCTATATCATGCTTCAAATGGCTCTCATGGCCTTGCTCAGAGAGAGATGACCTCTCCTCAGAGAAGGGAACATGAGGCAAGAATGAGAGAAGCTGCTCTTAGGATTGAGAGGCAAGAAATAGAGGTTACCTTGGCCAAAGAGAGGCTTGCTCGTGCCAGAGAGCACAAAGAGAGTGGGTTAGAACCCACTGGTGGCAGCAATATCCCTAAGGATAAAGATAGGTCCTATGACAATAGAAACCTAACAAGGATTGTGCCCCCCTACAAAGAAGGGGATGACATCCACAAATGGATAACTATTTGGAGAGGGCCTGCAAAGTACAGCAGGTACCCCAAAGTCAGTGGGCAGCAAGCAAGAGCCGAAGGAGAGCCGAGCTGAGCCGAGCAGGAGCAGGAGCTGAGTGGCAGCTGAGCGGCAGCAGCAGTAGTGGCGAGACCCACGAAAGGAATCGCGAAACGCAAAAGGAAACACCACGAAAGGAGCTCCAGAACCGAGCGACAGACCCGAGACCCGGTTCTCTCGCAATCCACAACCCACAACCCGTGGCCCAAGATCCGCGGGCCGCAGAAGGAGTCGCGAGCCTGACTTGGAGCAGAACTAAGCGGGTCGGCATCGGTGCTTCGACCGCTTCGACCGTCTACACCCCAACCTCGAACCTCCGACCCGGACCCCGAACTCTGAGCCTGAGCCGGTGCTGTGCCAGTAGCTGAAACTCCGGACTGGTGGGGGGTGGCTCTAAGGCTGAGGGGTGGAAGCGGCAGAAGGGCGGAAGCGGCAGAGACAACGCCGAGCACAACCCCCAGACCTTGAGCCTGTGCCCGAGGCTGAGCCTGAGCCGGAGCCTGAGCCTGAGCCGAGTCAGGAGCGTGGCGCGAGCCCGGCCGGGGAGGGCTCTGTGGCAGAAAGAAACATTGAAGATACCAAATTAGGAGTCCCTGTTGGTGAAAGAGGCAAACACCAGAAGAAGGTGGACCAAGGGGTCTAAAGCGGAGGACAAAATTGGTGAGGAGTCGTAGGGGGGGTAGAGGCAGAGGTAAAGCCTGTGGGTAGTGAGAACGGTGTGGAGCGCCAACATCAGAGTCTGAGTCTGAGTGTGGTCACAGTCCAGCCTAGCCCAGTTTCTCCAATCCCTACTACAGTTTTTGCCTCCTTCTGCTTCGACCCCCCCAGCCATCGCATGCTTTTGGAAGTTGTGAGTATTTTCCAGTGCCGCAGGAGACACGAATTACTCATTTAAAAAGCAGAACTAGAACCAGAACCAGGACCGCGGGACCAGCAGGACCAGCAGGACCCACAGGTCACACGGGGGGGGCCTATGCTTTTGTTAATTAAATTCAATCAATTACACAATATTTCCACACAGCCTGTAGGAGCCTGTAGGAGAGCTAACGCCTGTACTGGGATTTGGTCAAATCTACCCCTCAGGCTCTGTGTCTCCCTAGACTGCTAACTCGACAGCTAAATTCACCTTCATTGCAGTGTTGCCCCCTGACGGCAGCTGCTCCTTTGCCCTGACTTACTTGCGTGTGTGGAATTGCCCACGCGGCAGGATATCAGAGGTAATATAAGGAGTAGACAGGCTTGGGAGTGCACGGGGTGCTGTGCGGATTGAGCGGCTTGGGCACCTTCAGTCTGGAGACACGAGTGTGCAAGAGGAGAGACACAGGAGTGTCTTCAACGAACAAATCAGAAGACATAACGAACTTAATTAAAACTACAATTATAGCTCAGTCAACAACATGAGATCAGGAAAAGTAAGGACTGTGGGAACAGCAATTAAACGCGCTAAGAGATTGCAACAATCTACTGTATCAAAAAAAGTAAAAACGAACGCACCTGGTCAGACCCAGTCACTTATATCCCCAATTGCGCGGATGTTCGAGAAAGCAGGGAAAATACTAGGCAAATTTCAATTTTTGAAGGATCCTGCAGGAGGTGTGATGACAATGAGAACAGAAACAAATAATGACAAACTACAAACCCCTATGAAACATATTAACACCACTATTGAAACCCTAAATCTGTCGCAAAACAACAAAGAAAGGGAAAAAACTAAGCAAACAGAACAAAACCGGAGAAAATACGAATCTGCTGACTTAGGCATACAAAATGGAGACCAACAGCAATGGCTATCTCAGCAGAAACCCCCAAAGGAGAAGCAAAATTCCAATTTAATAACGATGAAGGATACTAATGCCCTTGAAACGTCTAACTCGGATGTTACAATCTCAAACAAGTTGATGTCACAATCCATGGAAACCAACCACCATGAGAGCCAATCCAGGGAAATCAACCACCATGAGAGCCAAGATAGGACTGAACAACCAGTACAAAGGATTCCCTTTGAAGTGAAAGTTGAGATAAAGAAATGTTTGGCTATAACCACTGAGGAATCTGAAACAAACCCTAATTACCATCGGGAGTACCAAAGGAGTGCTAAGAATAATGTTACCCTCAAGGAAAGAACAAATGAAACTAGGGTGTTAGGGGAAATCTCAGAAGGATCTCAGGAAAATAATAACCTATCCTCTAATATGATTGACAACACCACCAACAATGATACCCTCAAGGAAAGAACAAATGAAACTAGGATGTTAGGGGAAAACTCAGAAGGATCTCAGGAAAATAATAACCTATCCTCTAATATGATTGACAACACCACCAACAATGACAACACCAAGGAAGAACTTACACACGCCAGGGACTATGATCAACCCGAGCGGGAAACTGCCCAAACAATAGAACTAGGAGGCAGACAACATGACGCAGTGAAACCCTGGGATATTTTCTATCAAACATCGACCCTTACATTAGAAGCCCTCCATTACCAATCAAACAAAATGGACATTCAAATTGACCTGCTAAAAATGATGGCAAACAATGTGGCGGGAATCGACAACAAACTTGCCCAATTAAATGATTTGATAATCAGAGCACAAAGAGAAAATGAAAAAACAACCTCTGACTGCATCTATATACCTATCATGGACAAGCTATCAGCCCTACCAGCAGTACTGACAAGTATAATAGAAGACACAAAAAGAAACATTCAACTCAGTGAGGATAAACCTAAAATGAACATGGCTAATACGAAGGTAATGGAAAAAACTACAATTGGGGTTGGCTTGGACAACCCAAAACCCAAAGAACCACAACAGTTAACAAAGCAATCTGGTGACATAGTCACTCTACCATTCCCCCAGGTAAAGGTTCTACCGGAAAAGGAAACTATGTGTGAAACTCTATGTAACACCTCCAAAAACGATCAAAACCACAGTGACACTGAGTCAGACGGTTTCTCTAGGATGTCAAAACGTCAAAAGAAAAAACTCCGCAAAGCAAGAAAAAATGAGAAACCGAAGCTGAATATCATAAGCAACATAGCTGAGGATCTGACACTATCTACTTCAGGAAATAAAAAGATAGACAAAAAGAACTTCTTCCCTATTTTCGAAAAAAATCTGCAAATTGCCCAAATCTAACATCATCTAACAAGATAAAGGAACCTCAAATGCCGGTACGGGAAGACAACAGAGCATGGGAAGTACAAGTAACAAATAGTACATCAGACAATCTGCAAATAGTACCTATTCGGGATGAAAACCAAAATAAAGAAGAAATAGAGCCTATTATTTACAACTCTGACAAAATAAATGGAAATATGCCTACTAAACCGACTGCATTAAGGACTGCTTTCCACAATAAGGCTGGCACGGAGGAAGATTCAAAAAAAGAAAGGGTCCTCACAGTCCGGAGGGTAGAAACCAGTCCTGAAACAACACCTGAAAGGGACCATCTGCAGATTAAAAGTAGGGACGGGAATAAAACAATCAGCTACACAACGAAACAAATTGTGAAAAAGGAGGCCGCTTTTCGACATAGTCCAAAAATCAGCGAGAATCTTATATTCACACCAGAATTCCACTCTAGAGGTAGACACGACATACTCAATCGAGGGAATCTACTTCGACTTTTTAAATCCATACCCTCACTGAATAACATTGCAACTGAAGACATTATCTCTGTACAGTTTATGGAGGATGAACAGAGTACCCAGACTCCAACCTTAATCTCACTAACATCATTACGCATAGCTGAACAGATAATGAAGGAGCAAATGACATTCAAAACCTGGGGCATAATACTAACTAAACAAACCCCAGAGGTTTACCCTACCCCTTTTATAGAAGTTGATACATCACCAGAACATAAATTGGTAGGGGCAAAGACTCTATCAGTCTTAAAAAACGCACTTGGCAGATCACCGGTAAAAAATGTATGTCCCACCTCCCAAAATGCGGCAGAAAGAAACCTAGAAATAAACGATAAATGGATCAACATGGCACTCCATAATTATCAGTCACAATGATATGGTACTCCAACACAAATAGGCGATAACAGAGAAGTCAAAGAAAGAATAAGACTATGCTCGTGGATGGTTTGAGGGGGAAAATCCATAATGCACAAATCGACTCTAAAGTGGGAAATCCAGACATAGTAGCTTTACAGGAAACATGGGAACTTAATCCATTTATGCTACATGGCTATGCCGGCTATTACGAAAACGCAAAGAAAGAGCAGAGGTTCGGGCGAGCCAGTGGAGGGCAGGCAATATTCATTTCTAATGCGTTGCATATCGACCATGAGCAAGTGGAGATAGATGACTCAAACATTTTGATGGTTAAACTTAGCTACAAAAAAAACACTCAAAATCCTAGAACACTATATTTGATTACGGTTTATATACTGCCCACCAACAAGAGTAGGGAGACAACATGTGGAACCCTGAACAACGTTCTAATCGATAAAATGTTGGAGGATCCGAAAGCAGATTTTCTGATAACAGGGGATTTCAATCTTAATTTATTGTCATCTCACCTAAGAGATGAGACCACGCTACTCCAAAACCACCAATGGCTAATACCGGAGAAGGATATAGGGATTGATAACAACAGCAACACTAATAAAACGGGACAGAAATTTGTAAAGGACATGGAAGCTATGGGACTTCGAATACTTAATGGGAGAATAAAACCGGATGTCCCGCCACAATACAGTTACTTCCGGCACAAGGCAAACTCGAGGATTGATTACACCATGACAACACTTTATATGTTCCATAACATCATCTCATACCAACTAAATAAAGTAATCGAAAGTGACCATGCCCAGCAGTTAATACTAATGGATATTGGAATATCTATGAAAAAAACCTATCAGTCGGTCCAAGGGCATATTGGTACTATTAACTATAAAAAATTGATCTGGAACACTGGTAATAAAGAGGAAATGAACGACCAAGTGGAAAAGATCTTGGAAAAATGCCTGAAAGACACTGCATCAAAAACAGTAATTGAGCAATGGGAAAATCTGATTGAGATGTTGACTAAAACAGAAGGACAAACTAAAACAAATAGGTTTAAAAACGTGAATGAACCCAAAAAGGAAAATGAGGCTAATCTAAACCTACCGCATACAATTAGGTCACTGAAAAAAGAACGAAATAGGACTATCAGACTAACTAAGAAACCGGGGGTAAACACAGAAATCATTGGAAAGTTAAAGTTAATAAATCAGAATTTGAAAAAACTGATACGGGGTGTGAAAAACAAAGCGACACAAGCAATCTGGGCAATAATATTCCACGCAAGTAACAAGAAGAACTCAAGAGACTTCTGGTACATTATCAATGGTCTTGCGAGACCCAACAAGCAAGCAGTCTCATCACCTATAACGGAGCAGGAATGGTACAAGTTCTTGAGGAAACACTTGAATCAAGACTCTCTACATACATCCTCTCTGGAAATCCAACAAGGGCATAAACCTCACAAAGAGAATGACATTACTTATCATGATGGTGACACGGATACACAATTACATACAGGAAAAGAAGAGATAATTAAACTCATAAAACAACAGAAGAACGGCGCTCCTGGACCAAATGGGATACCGTTTGCGCTCTTCAAAGAAAACCCAGAACTATGGGCAATATACCTAGAGAAATTGTATTTAAAAGTCGCTCGGACAGGAACGGTACCCAAGTCATGGCGCGGACCCCTAATAACACCAATCTTTAAAAAAGGCAATTGGGCACTGCCAGAAAACTATTGACTGATCACATTGCAAGACACTGATGCCAAGCTATTTGCCAGAATAATATTGACGAAACTAACTGCCTGGGTGACGGAAGCAAAAATAATGCCTTTCAACCAAACAGGTTTTATACAAGGATTAGGAACTACCAATAACATACTGGTTCTCGCTCTACTTATGAACAAATCACTTAGATCAAAACAACCCTTGTATCTTTGTTTTATAGATTTTAAATCCGCATTTGACTGCGTCTACCGTAAATTGCTCTGGAAAAAATTAGAAAAAATGAAAATTCCAGTCCCCCTACTAAAGCTAATTCGCCTCTTATACTCAGAGACTTGGGTGAGTGTGAGGATGGGGAATGGACATAGACTATCCAGGGAGATCCCAGCTAATGAAGGCCTGAAGCAAGGCTGTGTTTTAGCCCCCCTTCTTTTTAATTTGTTTCTTGCGGACCTACCAGGAATATTGGACGAGGAAAACGCGCATCCCTCGAAACTAGCTGACAAGCGGCTCACAAGCTTGATGTATGCGGATGACGTCATACTTATGAGCCACACAAAAGTGGGTTTACAGAGCTTAATGAGAAGGACCTATACCTATTCTAAAGAGAACGGGATGGTTATAAACGAGACCAAAACCAAGATTATGGTAGTTGCCAAAAACGCTAAGCTGAAACACAAAAGCCAATGGTTCATGGACAAAATAGAGCTTGAACAAGTAGAGGACTATAAATACCTGGGCGTATTATTTGATTCAAAGGGCAATTACCAGCTACATAAAAGTGATGCTCAAAGAAAAGCGAACACACTAGCTGCTGCATTTAGATCTGTGCAGAAGTCGCTTCCCACCCTGTCGTATGGTCCTCTCCTGAGCATTGTAGGTGCAAAACTCCTACCCACTATTGCTTATGGTAGTGAAGCCTTAATGGGTAAAGACAGTGATATTTTGAACAAAATCATAACCAGAATATACCGAGTGCTATTTCATCTCCCAGTGAATGCTTCCCCGGCGCAAGTAAGGTTGGAGTTTGGTCTAACCAACCAACAGTTCGCAAGGCAAGGCCACTTTATAAAAGTCTGGAATCAAATAAAAAGTGACCAGCAAAACGAGATATCGCTGCTCTTATGGAGAGAAATAAAGAAGGATACTAACTCCTCTGCAGCTCTATATCTTAGAGATGCAATTAACGAGTTTGGGGTTATGTCTATATGGGAAATGAATATAACTAAGTCATCATTCAAGAAAATCATTAATAAAACCGCAGCCCACCTATCCATCATAAAGGATAAGGCTACCCTTACCATGAGGAAACACGCCTGGACGGTGCTAAATGGTTACAATAAGAAGGAGATACAACAATATCTGATAACCCCGTGGACGGAAAAAAACAAGCAGGTGCTCCTTAAAGCGAGATTCGGATCCATGCCAGGGCTCTGTCTTCTTCCCCCATGGGAATTTCAAGAAACCCAAACGAAATGCAGACTATGCAACAGGGGTGAGGAAGACATTCAACATCTTTTGTGTATTTGCCCTGAACTCCTTCAAGAGAGAAAAGCATTGCTGAAAGTTCATCTCAAGTCACGCGGCATACGGTCATGCAGGCAGGCCGTGATTAAATGTGTGATCCCAAATGATATCATTTTAAACTCCTCCTTTGTAAAGTTCCTACTGTTAGTTAAAAGGAAACTCAGAGACGTAATTATTGCAGATACTTAATGGATTGTAAAGGTCATTTAATGACATTTTATATGATTTTAAACTGGAATACAACTTTTAAATTTTTCTTTTAGTGCGGAATGTTGTAAGATTTTAAATAATCATCACAATAAATTACCTTTGTACCAGTGGGCAGCAATCTTATGGTTCTCCTTTTCAGAAAAAGGGAGAGACAAGCTCCTCACAGTTAGTGATGGGGATGCTAACAACTACTCTGTCCTGAAGAGTGCTCTGATTGATGGGGTTGGCCTAACCACTGAACAATATAGGTTGTTGTTCAGAGATACCCAGAAGACACAGACTCAGGACTGGACTGATTTTGTTGATTGTGCCACTAAGTTCTCAGGAAGGCTGGTTATTGGGAAATCAAGTTAAGGACTATACAGGATTGTATAATTTGATCATGAGAGAGCAAATCCTTAACAATTGTCAAAACCAGTTGTTGCATCAATACCTGATTGACTCTGATCTGACCTCTCCCCAAGAATTGTGAAAGAAGTCAGACAAATGGGTCAGAACCAGGATTATGCAGAAAAAACAGAACCAGGGGGGTGATCAGAAAAAGGCAGACCAGAAGGGTAATGAGCAGAAGCCAAAAGACCAGAAGTCTTCATCAGGCCCCCAAAAGGCACAGGGGGAGGGTGGCTCCAAAAAGAACAAACAGAAACAAGAAGGCCCAAAGAAGCCCTGGTGTGGATACTGTAAGTCAGTCTCTCACTGGTTTAGTGAGTGAACCAAGAAGGGCACAGCAACAACCACCATTGCCCCTAAGGCAACCCTACCCCTTAGCCCAGCTGTTAGTGGTGGTTCCTAGCAAAAGGGTGTAATAGGGTTAACCCTGGGAACTGAGGTGGACTCTGGCCTAGTCAGAGTACCAACTCAGGCTGTTCTTGTCTGTGATGGGGACATAGCAATGTCCTCTACTGTAAGTCCCAGTAATCTGAGCAAGTACAGGCAGACACCTTTTATTAATGATAAGATGGCTCAGGCCTACAGGGACACATGTGCCAGTGTCACCATGGTGACACATAACGTTGGGGACCCTGACCAGATCATACTATGTGAAACCTACCTAGTGACCACTGCCTCCCATAGTATGGCAATTGTTAACTTCTCCTGGGGAGGGGTAACTGGCCTCAAAAGAGTTGTGGTGAGTTCAGACCTTCCAGTAGAGTGTCTGTTAGGAAATGATTTGGAAACCTCAATTTGGTCTGAGGTGGAGTATAGGACCCATGCAGAAATGCTGGGAATATCAGCACATGGCCTTGCTGTGACCAGGTCACAGGCCAAAAAGTGCTTACCTGAACAGGTGCTGGATCTTGGAACAATAGATCAGACACCACCCAAGAGAAAGAGCAAGAGGGTTAAGGCAGTGCCTTCCCCCCTGCCACAGGTGGAGGATCAGCCCTCCCAGGAGGATGATCCTGAGATCCAAGAAGGAACTGTCCTAGATGAGCTTGAGCCTGACCAGGTTGAGTTTCTTGGGACAGGGGGACCTTCAAGGGCAGATCTGAGGCAGGCACAGTTAGATTGTTCCTCTCTTGAACCCCTCAGACAGCAGGCTGCTGTTGAGGCTGCTGGGAATACTCAAGGTACCCATAAAGTGTATTGGGATGATGGGCTCCTTTATTCAGAGGCTAGAGACCCCAGGCCTGGTGCTTCCAGGAGGTTGGTCATACCTCTGCAATTTAGGGTCTTCCTTTTCACCTTGGCCCATGATATTCCCCTAGCAGGACACCTGGGCCAGAACACGACTTGGGACAGGCTTGTCCCTCACTTTCACTGGCCCCACATGTCAGAAGATACCAAGGAGTTTTGTCGCTCCTGTGTTACCTGCCAAGCCAGTGGCAAATCAGGTAGCCCAACAAAGGCCCCCCTCATACCACTACCTGTGGTGGGGGTACCCTTTGAAAGAGAGGGGATAGACATTGTAGGACCAATGGACCCCCAAACAGCATCTGGACACAGATTTATACTGGTGGTAGTGGATCATGCCACCAGGTATCCAGAAGCTATTCCCCTGAGGACCACAACAGCACATGTTGTGGCAAGGGCCTCACTTGGAGTTTTCTCCAGAGTGGGGTTTCCAAAGGAGGTTGTCTCTGACAGAGGTGCAAACTTCATGTCAGGGTATTTGACTGCAATGTGGAAGGAGTGTGGTGTCAACTATAAGTTCACCACCCCCTATCACCCACAGTGCAATGGGCTTGTGGAAAGATTCAACAAAGGGATGATAAAAGGGTTACCAGAAAAGCTGAGGCGAAGATGGGACATCCTTTTACCCTGCCTTCTGTTTGCTTACAGAGAGGTCCCACAAAAGGGGGTTGGCCACAGCCCTTTTTAGCTTTTGTTTGGGCATCCTGTAAGGGGACCCCCATGTCTTGTGAAGGAAGGATGGGAGTTACCTCTCAAAAAGCCTAAGCATGACATAGTGGACTATGTACTTGGTCTCCGCTCCAGGATGGCTGAGTATATGGAGAAGGCTTCTAAAAACCTTGAGGCTAGCCAAGAACTTCAGAAAGCTTGGCATGACCAAAAGGCTGTGCTGACTGTGTACCAGCCAGGACAGAAAGTGTGGGTGCTGGAGCCAGTGGCCCCAGCAGCACTCCAGGACAAGTGATCTGGACCCCATACAATAGTTGAACAGAAGGGAGAGGTCACCTACTTGGTGGACCTTGGGACTCCCAGAAGCCCCCACAGGGTGCTTCATGTCAACAGACTAAAAGCATTTGTCGACAGGGAAGACACGGGCTTGCTCATGGCTACAGATGAGGGGCAGGAGGAAGAGAGTGACCCTCTCCCAGACCTGCTTACTCAGAACCCTGATGATGGTTCAGTAGATGGTGTAGTCTTTGCTGACAGCCTCTCTGACCATCAGCAACAGGACTGCAGACAAGTTCTTCAGTCCTTCAGACATCTGTTTTCCCTGACCCCAAGTCAGACAAGCTGGTGCACCCATGAGGTGGACACTGGTGACAGTCTGCCTGTCAAGAGTAAAATCTACAGGCAACCTGACCATGTCAGGGACTGCATAAGGACAGAGGTCCAAAAGATGTTGGAGCTGGGAGTTATTGAGCCCTCAGAGAGCCCTTGGGCCAGTCCAGTAGTCCTGGTGCCAAAACCTCACACCCAAGATGGTAAGAGAGAGATGAGGTTTTGTGTGGACTACAGAGGTCTCAGTGCTGTCACTAGGACAGATGCCCATCCCATCCCCAGGGCAGATGAGCTCATTGATAGATTGGCCTCTGCCAAATTGTTGAGCACATTTTACCTGACAGCAGGCTACTGGCAAATCAGACTAGCTGAGAATGCAAAAGCCAAGACAGCATTTTCAACCCCAGGAGGACATTATCAATTTTTGGTAATGCCCTTTGGTTTGAAGAATGCACCTGCCACTTTCCAAAGGCTGGTGAATCAAGTTCTCACAGGACTGGATGACTATTGTGCAGCTTATCTAGATGATATTGTTGTCTTTAGCTCCACCTGGGAGGATCACCTGTCGTCTCTATTTTTATGTTTCATTGATTATAAAGCCGCCTTCGACCATGTCAACCGCACCAGACTGTGGTCCAAACTACACAGCTGGGGGCTGCCACAGCCTTTACTCAAACTAATAATGAACTTACATATGAATACGTGGCTACAGGTGAAGCTGGGAAACGGAACGCATCTATCAAGGCGCATACCGACGGAAAAAGGGCTAAAGCAGGGTTGCGTCTTAGCACCCACACTTTTTAATCTGTACATTGCCGATTTAGTCCCGCTACTAAACAGCTGCAACTCTCATTCCCCAAAATTAGGAGATATTTTATTACCTTGTCTCCTCTACGCAGATGACATAGTCCTGATCAGCAAAACAAAAGTAGGGCTACAACATCTCTTAAACACAACACAGGATTTTTCCCAAGCAAATGACCTGACCATTAACCTTGGCAAAACAAGAACAATGATAGTCAAGAGGAAAAAACGTCAAACTGCTGCCTGGTTCTGGGGTGAGACCAGAATAGAGGATACAATGGAATACAAATGTCTAGGCGTGAAGTTGGATACAGGAGGCCGGTTTGTGGCACAGAAGACCAGCATAAGACACAAAGGTCTAGCTCTGGCAATTACCCTAAAAACATTAAACTCTAAATTAACAGGCCCATCGATCCTACCACTCATTGAGGTTGCTCGGGCAAAACTCCTTCCAACAATCACCTATGGCAGTGAGGTACAGAAAGGGAAGGATGCAAAAATACCGGATGCCACAGTAACAACGGCATATAGGGTCATCTTCGGGCTGCCGAAATACACCTCACCTGCCCAAATTAGACTCGAATTTGGCATTCTGAAACAATCACTTGCTAGACAAGGGGCCTTTATCATCACTTGGGACAAAGTGCGAAGAGCAGAACGTGGCACGCTAAACGAACAGTTGTGGAAGGAGCTACAATCGCACCCCGCATTACCAGCCGCGGAATATCTACACAGTAGCCTTCATAATTTGAGGCTAAACCAGATCTGGGAGATACCGACAACCTGCCATACTTTTAAAAAATTAGTGTGGAAAACTGTGAAACTCCTTTCATGGCTGGAGGACAAGGATGCACTATCCAAGAGATCCCACGGCTGGATGACCCTGAACACATACACGAAGCCCGGCATACAAACCTATTTCAACTTGAGTTATGATAAAAACATAAAAATTGCTTTTATGAGATATAGGCTCGGACTGCTCCCTTGTGCCGAGCATCGCCAACCCTGGCTTCGGATCCAAGCTGGCTCTGCGTGCCGCCTATGTGGATTGGCTCAGGAAGACATGCTGCACCTACTATGCTCCTGTAAAGAACTTACAAAGGAACGAGTTAAATTTCTCAAACAACCTTTAAATCAACGAGGGATCCGCACCAGGAGGCAAGCTTTGCTAGCATGTTTCGAACCGAGCAACCCACAATTGAACTGTAGAACAGTACAATTTCTGAGACTGTGCGGCAGCAAGATGCCAGAATTACTGACAATAGGAACCGAACCAGAAATAGCACTTGCATAAACGCAAGGGGTCTGTGAACACTCTGAGTATATGATTCAGGAATCCAGACAATAAGGCTTTTTAGATACAAGAGTTTTAATTATGTACATGACAGTTTTTAAATGAGTATATTTTTTGTATTGCAATGGTTTTGATTAACTATGCAAATAAAGTAAACTTGAACTTGAACCTGGTCCACCTGAGGAATGTTTTAGAGGCCCTGCAAAAGGCAGGCCTCACTATCAAGGCCACTAAGTGCCAGATAGGGCAGAGCAATGTTGTGTACCTGGGCCACATGGTAGATGGGGGTCAGGTTCAGCCACTGGAGAGCAAGATCCAGACCATCAAAGACTGGACTCCTCTAATCACACAGACATAGGTCAGAGCTTTCTTGGGCCTGTCTGGGTACTGCAGGAAGTTTGTTAAAAACTATGGGCCCATTGTGACACCACTGAATGACCTAACTTCCAAAAAGATGCCAAAGAAAGTTCAGTGGACAGTTAGCTGTCAAAAGGCATTTGATGACCTGAAGCAGGCCATGTGTACCGCATCTATTCTGAAAAGACCAGATTACTCCAAAGAGTTCATAGTCCAAACAGATGCTTCTGAGTTGGGTGTGGGAGCTGTACTTTCACAACTGAATATAGATGGTCAAGACCAGCCCATTGCTTTCATAAACAGAAGGCTGACCCCTAGAGAGAAACATTGGTCAGCTATAGAGAGGGAGGCCTTTGCTGTGGTTTGGGCCCTGAAGAAGCTGAGGCCATACTTGTTTGGCACTCACTTCAAGATTCAGACCGACCACAAGCCCCTCCTATGGCTAAATCAGATGAAGGGTGAAAACCCAAACTTCTTAGGTGGTCCATTTCCCTACAGGGGATGGACTTTACAGTGGAACATAGACCTGGGACTGACCATGCAAATGCAGATGGACTCTCCAGATATTTCCACTTAGAACATGAAGACTCAACTGGTCACGGTTAGTTTAATGTCCCTAGGTTTGGGGGGGGGGGGTTGTGTAGGAGAGTAGGGTCTGCTTCCTATGGTCACCCCCACTTTTTGCTTTTGCTTCACTGGTTTTCGACCTTGTTTGGTGTCCTTTTATTTGGTATTCAAGGGATTATAATTGGTAAAACAGCTTGCTTCACATGCTCTCTAAAGTCTTAGCCTATGACTGCTGGTCCATGCTACCACTAGGATAGCTTGTCTATAAGGTTGACTTTACAACCACCATCAATAAGGGACGTTTAGACTGGTGCAAGGTGCATTTAGACTGGTGCAAGGTGCCCACTAGAATAGTTGACATCATATGCCAGGCTAACTTCTCACATACACCATCATCACACAGCTTAGGTAAGGGTGTACCATCGTCACATAGCTGAGGAAAGGGTAGACCAACATCACATGGCTGGGGTGAGGGTACACCAACGTCACACGGCTGATGTAAGAGTGCACCATCGTCACACGGGTAAGGTAAGAGTGCACAATCGTCACACAGCTGAGGTAAGAGTACACCATCGCCACACAGCTGAGGTAATGGTACACCATCGTTATGCGGCTGAGGTAAGGGAACACCATCATCACACGTCTAAGGTAAGGGTACACCATCGTCACACGGCTGAGGTAAGAGTGCACCATCATCACATAGCTGTGGTAAGGGCAAACCATCATTGGGTGGCTGAAGTAAGGGTACACCAACGTCACACAGCTGCAGTAAGGGTACAACATCATCACATGGCTGAGGTAAGAGTGCACAATCATCACACAGCTGAGGTAAAGGTACACCATCGTCACACAGTTGAGGTAAGAGTACACCATTGTCATACAGCAGAGGTAAAGGCGCAACATCGTCACACAGTTGAGGTAAGAGTGCACCATTGTTACCCAGCTGAGATAAGGGTACACCATGTGGCACATGTAGGAGAATAGGGTCTGCTTCCTATGGTCACCTCCACTTATTGTTTTTGCTTCACTGGTTTTCGACTTAGATGTGGCTGTGGGCCTGCTGATCCAACCCACAGCCCAGATGCACTCTCTCTAAATTTACACCATATACCTTAGGTACATACACAATTGGGAATTGGTTCACCTTGTCAGCCCCTGTAGAAGTGTACCCTAGGTACCCAGGGCATAGGTGCAACCAAGGCCTACCAGGGGCTGCAGCATGTATTATGCCACCCCTGGCTGGCCACTCAAATAGACACAACTGGCTGATCACTCAGCTGGGGCAAGGTCGTGTAATCACCCCTTGCTTAGGGTGGAGGAGTGTGGCTCACTGATTAGAGCGGCAGACCTTGATGCAGAGGTCTGGCCCGGGACCAGGGTTCAATTCCCGTCGCGGCAGGGTCTTGAGCTCAAATGTCCGTGGACCCGATAATTCTCGGCACGGTGCCTACTCTAATCATGGGGTCCCACGCTGCAACTCTGGGCAATAGCTTGCTTAGTCTCCACACCGGCCCTAATCGCTAAGGATGCCTGGCTTCACCAGGGGGGTGCCCAGGAGTTGGGCACCTCACAGGAACAGGCCAGGACGGGTTCCTCAGCAGTTTATTCAGCGCGGGGACACACTGGTAAGTGTAACCATGCGCTTTATAAGCTTCAGAATTAATTAATTAATTAGGTATAGTATCCCTATACCTACCATATATAGACACACAGTAACCTATAAGTCACTCCTATGGCAGGCCTTAACAATCCTGAAGGCAGAGTGCTTGGTTATGTGTGAGATGGTGCTCTAGCATAAGCTGAGCCTGTCTGCAGCTTTCGGAACCATGTCCTTATAGCTGTTCTATGATATCGCCTTAACATATACTCTTAAGTGCATTATAATCCTCGCGGTTAATGCTAACTTTGGTTTGGCTTTATCGAAACATGTCGTGTAAGGTGTCATACGCTTTGGAATACTACCCCCTCGCCAATTCTGGCGACGGGGGTAGCATTCCACCCTTTTAGAGGGAGAAGACATGTTGTTGCTGATGATCCCGGTTAAAGTTAACCAGAGACCCAGCGTCACAAAATGGACGCTGCTGCCACCGACACAAGTCTGACCTCCTGCTGCTGGGAGTCCTTCCAGCCACGGAGGCTTGGAAAATAAGTTTCCTGCCTGGAGAGGTGCGAGCACCACCCCAGACAGGACTTTGTGTATTGGGACAGGGAGGGCTGAATAGATAGAGACACTGCCTGGGGCACCAAGGTGCCCCATGCATACCCCAGTTCAAACCGGTTGCTGGGGCACTCCAGCCCCAGCTCTGGCGCGAAACTGAACAAAGGAGAGGGGGTGTAACCACCCCCCTTCCTGGTCCCACCCATAGGAGGGACCTAGAAAGTAAGTCAGCCCACTTTAGTTGTATAAAGGTAGGAGCTGAGTCCTGAGACTTTAGATTAATCCTGAACTGAAACTTGAAACGAAACTCTGGACCTTCGACGTTCTGCTGAAGCTGAAGACTGAAGAATCTCCCTTGTGGCCAAGGAGTGACCACCCTGGGCAACCAGGCACCATCCAGCAAATCAACGGCTTGCTTTGTCGACGTTCCTGCCGGAACCCGAGCACAGAGCCTGAAAAGATCCAGACTTCCAGACCTCTCTGACCCTCTCTTCACGACTGCAGCATAGCTGGGATCCGTGGAGGCGACGAGATACGTGGGACCGGACATCTTGAAAAGCCTGCAACTTGCTAACTGTGCAGCTCCTGAGGCATCCTCGAAGCTGTGCACTGGGGATTGAGAAGCCCCGAACCCGAGCTCCATCTGCACCGAAGATCAGCCATCCACACTCCACGAGTTCTGCGTGGGGTCCTTTTGCTTGTGTTCTGCACGATGCGTTGTCCGGTCGCTAGCCCTTGGCTAGTAGCCTCTGTGACGACAATCCTTTTGAACCACCTTGCTGGTCTGGTTGCTCCAGACCGGCCCTTGCCTCCCTGCAAAGGTGAGGCACCGCAGACCTTGCTGGTCTGCACCTGAAGCCTTCTTTGTATCCTGCGTGGGTTTCCTTTGCCAAGGCTTGTTGAGTCCAATCCGGCAGTCGACCCCTCCATCTGCGAGAACCTTTGTGGGACAGCTCGCCTCCAGCATCTGGTCGTCCTCGACGCATCCTGGTCCGCGTGGCTGAAGAGACAAGCTTCACGACATCACCTGATTGCTCCTCGACGACACCTGGTGCCACCCGGTCACTGGCTAGTGACCCAGACTCTGTCCCCTCTGCTTTCAGGTCCTCTTCATTCTCGATCCACCCTTGGATCCACCTGGACATCTTCCTCCTGGTCGCCTGCAGCCTCTTTCTTCAGGTCTCCATAGGATTCGACGACGAAACCCGACACATCTTCACACCTATGCACCCGCCGTCCGTGGGTAAGGTAACGCGAGTACTCCGGTGCTCCCAAGGGTATTGACTATCCAAGTGTCTAGGTTTTTAGTTGTTTCCTCCTAGATAAACCGAAAGTGTCCTAAATCCTTCTAAATTTAACTTCTAGATTCCCATTGACTTTGTATTGACTCTCGCGTAAGTGTAAAGACACTGCACGTGCCACCTGTGGGCCTCCTACTCCTAACCTAAGGGTCAGATAGTGTAGCCCCAGCAATTCCCTAGGCCTTTCCTTTTCCCGAGACGTGGTTCTTATACCACTTTCTTAGTATATGGTTTGCTACGCCCCTAAGGCCTGACCGTAAATTGTGCAACTTAACGTATTCTAACTTAGGGCCAGATGTAGGTAAATTTTATTTTACCACCTCTTAAATACCGCATCATACCGACTCTGTATTTAAGAAGTGGTAAAATAAAAGTACCGAGATGTAGGTAAATACAGATGTGCATTTACCGATTCGGAAACAATCGGTATTTACCGATGCGGTAAATACCGACCGGTAAATGCCCATGCATTCCTATGGGCTTTGAAGCCCATAGGAATGATTGGGCATTTACCGGTCGGTATTTACCGCATCGGTAAATACCGATTGACACAAGGGTGCAGGGGGTGTCACTTTGACACCCTCTGGCACCCCCAAAAGAGGCTCGGGTGCCATGTGGCAGGCATACCTGCCCTAAGGGCAGGTCTGCCTGTCATATGGCATAGGTGTGCATGCACACATGTGCAAGCACACCAGAATCGGTATTTTACCATCAAATAGTATTTGATGGTAAAATACCGATTTTTTAATGCTTGTGGGACTCAGAAGAGTCCCATCTACATATCAATTTTCCCTATTCCGTAAAAATACCGACTCGGTATTTTACATAATCGGTAAATTTACCTATCGGTAAATTTACCGAGTCTGTAAAATACAGGGCCCTACATCTCAAATTGCATTTACCGGTCGGTAACGGCCGAATTCGGCCGTTACCGACCGGTAAATGCCTACCTACATCTGGCCCTAAGTGTCTTGTTCTGTGCTTTTGCCTCTGATCTCATAAAGAGTTCAGAGGAGTGTGTTAGTAAATAAATACATATATATTTTATATATATCCTGTGTGGTGTCCTTTCATTTGGTATTCAAGGGGTTACATATGGTAAAACAGCTGGCTTTACACGCCTATCAAGAGTCTTTTAGCCTAAGACTGCTCTGTCCATGCTACCACTAGGATAGCAGGTCTATAAGGTTGACTTTACAACCACCACCATAAGGGTTGTTTGGACTGGTGCAAGGTGCTCACTAGAATAGTGAACATCATATACCAGGCCAACTTCTCACAGCACACTGCTGAGTAAAGGGTACACCATTGCCACAGGGCTGAGGTAATGGTACACCATCATCTCATGGCTCAGGTAAGGGTACACCATTGTCACACAGCTCAAGTAAAGGTACACGATCGTCACACTGTTCAAGTAAGGGTACGCCATTATCAAACAGTTGAGGTAAGGGTACACCATCATCACGTGGAGGTAAGGGTACACGATCGTCACACGGCTGAGGTAACCGTACACCATTGTTACACAGCTGAGGTAAGGGTACACCATCGTCACACGGATGAGGTAATGGTATACCATCATTACACGGCTGAGGTAAGGGTACACCATTGCCATATCGGCTGAGGTAAGGGTACACCATCATCACACTGGTGAGATAAGGGTATACCATCATCACACTAGTGAGGTAAGGGTACACCATCGCCTCACGGCTAAGGTAAGGGCACACCATGGTCACATGGCTGAGGTAAGAGAACACTATTGTCACACGGGTGAGGTAATGGTAAACCATTGTCACAAGGCTGAGGTAAGGGTACACCATCATCACATGGCTGAGATAAGGGTACACCTTTGTCACATGGCTGAGGTAAGGGTACACTATTGTCAGATGGCTGACATAAGGGTACACCATCAGCACATGTCTGACATAAGGGTACACCATCATCACATGTCTCGGGTAAGGATACACCATCATCACATGGCTGAGATAATGGTACACTATTGTCACACGCCTGACATCAGGGTACAACATTGTTACATGGCTGAGGTAAGCTTACACCATCATCAAATGCATGAGGAAAGGGTACCTTATTGTCACATGGTTCAAGTAAGGGTACAACGTTGTAAAATGGTTGCCTTAAGGGTACCCTAATGTCATATGGCTCAAGTAAGGGTACATCATCGTCACATAGCTGAGGAAGGGTGCACCATCATCATACTGCTCAGGTAAGGGTGAACAATCATTCTCTTCCAGGGGATCCTCATCAATAGTCATAAGCACATGAATATTCCTGCCCATGTGCGGGACTCCGGAAACATATATCATATATATGTAGCTCTACATATATATATATATACATTTATAAAACATACAATGCAGTGCTCTCTGGAAAAGCTGAACAATGCTGCAATAGAAGACTTTGTATATAAAACATTCCAATAAAAGCAGGGAGAAAGAAAAAACCTTTGGAAACTACTTTATTATACAGTAAAAAGGTACTCCTGCAAGGAAAATGAAAGCATTGTCAGCATCTAGGCTGCATTGTATAAGAAACCATAGAGTAGAAAGCTGAAAAGCTAACTCACATAAACAGTAACAGAAAACTGGCACCGTGCCTTTAAGGCAGCCATGACCCCTAGCTCCCATCATGCCTCAGGGGTGACAGTTAGGTCAGTTGTTCTTTCCGGCTCCTTCTGACAGGACCCATGTGTCTACAGCTCTACTCTTTTTTGATTTTTTTGTCAGAAAATTACTCTTTGCCCCAGTATTGGAACTTTCATAGATTCCCATGCTTTGTATCAATCCCCGTCGTCAGCCTGGGAGCCTGGGTAAACAATAAATACCATAGCAGTATGTACAAAAGAGAAAATAAGGCCTAGGCCTCATCTCATTTTGTAGCCTATCTACCTCTTTGTGTAAAAGAGACCAAAGTTTGCAACAACCAATCCGATCAGCCTCACCCCATAGAACCCCCAGGAGAGAGCCTCAGAGCCTCAGATTTTCTACCGCACGTTGTGCTAAGGGAGTCTCCCTGAGCTCTGCTCAGTTTTTTCTCTTCAGAGGATTTCTACCAACTCTTTTTTCTCTTCAGGATATCTGAGAAGAAGGCTCTATTCAGGGCATGTGCTACATGCTCAAAGAAAACACTTTATGTGGAAGATAAGCATAAAGATTGTATTTATTGCTTATATCCAGACCACAAGGCCACAGACTGCAAGATCTGCAGGACCTTCTCAACTAAGACTTTGAGAGACCGGGCAGGAAGGCTTCTAACTTGGCTGGAAAACATGAAGTCCAGAAAAGAGGTCCTGTCCAGTGACAGTGAGGACTCCTCCTCAGCTACATCATCAAGAGGTCTACTAAAAGGGGTAGGTCTTCCCCCTCTACATTGGCTGAACCTCTTGCTAAAGCCTCTCAAAAGACCTCGGAAAGGTCTAAAAGGCTTAGTCCCGAAAAATCTCCTAACCTGTCAAAGGGGAAGGAGGGACTTGTTCCTGAGGTGCCACCTCCAAAAAAGGCAAGCCAGGCCCTTTCTGTGGCTTCTTCTCCAGCAGGAAGTGAAAAGGTTTTTAAGAAACCTACTTCTACTCCTCAGGAACCAAAAGGAGAGAAGAAGATCCGTCCGTCAACGACGGTTTCCTCAGGTACGTTGACGACGAAAACAAAATCTTCATTGCCGTCTATGGTGACGCCGTCAACGAGAATTTCGCCGACGACATGATCGACGATGACTTCACCGTCGACAGTTTCCATGGTGGCTTCGTCGACGAGACCTGCAGTTTGGCCGTCGACAGTGATATCGTCGATGATGGCAGCGACGGCGAGGACGACGATGACTATGTCGACGACGTTGACGACGATGGTATTGACATCAGCCTCGTCGACGATACCGTCGACGACAGTACCTGCTCCGTCCACAACAATCCCTTCGTCGAAACGAATGTTCCACCGTCGACGACAGTACTTGCTCCGTCGTCGACAATCTCTTCGTCAACGACACCGTCGGCGATCCAAAAAGTGAGGATCTCTATAAAGAAAAGGCTGATAACACCGGAGATGACATCACCCCGTAGGGTAACACCATTGCCTCCACCTCTTCTACTGGAGGAGGAGTATTCAGATGACGACGAAAGCCCTTACTGGAACGCATATAGTCCTTCACAACTTCAGGTGAAGTACCAGGACTCAGATTCGGACGATTATTTCATGGATCAGCACCCGGAAACTCAATTTACTCCTCAAGACACGCATTTACATGCCTCCGGACAGGAGATGGTGGCCATGCCTTCTTCCTTGATTAATGATTTACAATTGATGTTACTGGATTATAAAAAGAGGTTCCCCTCGCAAACCTCAGAAACCGTTCCACCTCCACCGCTACCTCCTCAACAGTCTTTGCCTACTCCTATGGCCTCAACACCCCAGGGTCAAGGTGAACAGCCTGAGGCGGAAAGACAAACTGTGATTACAGTACCTGATAACAATGACTCTTCTGATGAGGACAAAGAGCAGGTTCAACAACCTGACACTGAGTAGGACGACTGTCATTCCGGATCCGGCATCCCCATCTCCGGACCCGATAGATTCGCCTCCGGCGGACATAGGGGGCTTCCATAATCTTATGGAAAGGGCATCCAAAAGATTTGGCCTTCCAGTTCCTGTCGTGCAGTCAGACTGCTTCCTATACGACTTCAAAGAGCCCTACAAGAAGTCTATTCGTTCCATTCCAATTGTGGAGCACGTTTGGAACGAGGGCAAAAAAGTCATGCAAACTCCGGCTACAGTGACTCCGGTTCTACCACGGCTGTAGAAGAAATATAAAGCCCCGGATGACAGTCCAGCATGTCTCATAGGTCAACCTAAACTGGACTCTATTATTTCACAGGCAGCACAAAGGAAGTCAAGGAATCCCGCAGCACCCCTTACAGCGCCTCCGGATAGAGAAGGCAGGCGCTTGGATGGCGGCAAGAGGTTTTCCTCAATGTCCAGCCTCCTGGTTAGGGCTTCAAATGCACTCGCAATTTTAGGGCGATATGATCTCCAAATGTGGAGCGATCTCTCTCCTTTCATTGATCAGCTTCAGGAGAGTGCTAAGATGGAAGCGAGAAAGATTCTCGAAGAAGGAGAAAGATCTTCAGCGGAAATTATAGATTGCACAATGGACATTGCTACTACGGATTCCCGTGCCTTGGCTGGGTCGGCAGTCCTAAGGCGTCAAGGCTGGCTGCGGTGTACCTGGTTTCGACCAGAGGTGCAGAATAAGATTCTAGATCTGCCTTTTGACGGAGACCTGTTGTTCGGTCAGCATGTGGATGAGGCTTTGCAAAATATCAAAAAAGACACTGAGACTGCAAAATCCTTAGGCACGCTCCAATACAGAAAAGTGCCTTTCAAGGGAGCAAGAGGCAAGGGATTCTCGAATTACAGAGGAGGCTATCAGAGGTATTCCTCCTACTCACAATCCTCCCAAGCGTATAAGCCTCATTATTCCTAGCGGCAACAGCGTCTTTCTCTCGCCAGTCTTCCAGGGGTAGACAAGGGCGTCAAGGAAGAGACACTTCGAAATGCCAATAGCGGCTTCCAGGATCTGCCTGCTGTTCCTTCACCTCCTACTTCAAAGATAGGGGGACCGATTACAAATTTTCTCGACTGCTGGCAGATCATGACAACAGATCAATGGGTCCTCCAAATTATTCAATTTGGCCATACATTAGAGTTCAAAATGTACCACCTTCAAAAGCCCCTCGTGCCACGGGATCAAAACATCTGCATCTTCTTCATCTTGAAGTTTCTCATCTGCTCGCCAAGAGTTCGATAGAACCTGTGCCTCCCACTCAAAAAGGAAAAGGGTTCTATTCCAGATTTTTCCTCATTCAGAAGACGGAAGACAAGTGGCGCCCGATTTTAGACCTGAGGGAGCTCAACACCTATCTCATAAAACTCTCATTTCGAATGGTCTCTCTTCAAGACGTCTGCGTATTCAAAATCCTGGGGATTTCATGGCGACTTTGGATCTCCAGGACGCATATTTTCATGTTCCGATCCACCCAGCTCACAGAAAGTTTTTGCGCTTCACAGTAGCCAAGAGCCACTTTCAATTCAAAGTCCTGCCCTTCGGGCTCAGATCCGCTCCGCAAATTTTCACAAAGGTACTGGCCCGGGTAGCGTTTTTTTTAAGGAAACAATCGCTAGAAGTCTTCCCTTACCTAGACGATTGGTTGATCAAGGCTCCATCTTCTCTCGCAGCGTCAAGGGCTGTCGAGGTTTGCATCCATCTTTTCAAAAGTCTGGGTTTATGTCTCAACAAAGGAAAGTCAGTCATTGTTCCATCAACAAGAGTCAAATTCCTGGGCTCTATTCTGGATACAAGAGTTTGCAAAGCTTACCCTTTGGAAGAGAGGCAGAAGAAGCTAATCTCCTCAGCAATCCTTCTACAGGGGAAAAGGTCCATGACATTTTGTCTCTACAAATCCTTTCTAGGATTGATATCATCTTGCATACCATTGGTTCCGCATTGCAGATTAAGAATGCGCCCCTTGCAAGAACAGCTGGACATGCAATGGCGCCAGGCGGAAGGCTCTTTTGAAGACAAAATCAAAGTCACTCCTCTTATGAAAAAGGCGCCAGCTTGGTGGGCTGTCCAGAAAAATATCTCCAGAGGCCTTTCGTTCAGGATGCTTCCATCTCCGCTGATTCTAACCACGGATGCCTCAATGGGAGGCTGGGGCGCAGTCCTACAAGATCTTCGGGTCAGCAATATCTGGAATGCGGAAGACCGTTGTCTCTATATAAATCTATTAGAACTCAGAGCAATTTGTCTAGCCTTGCAGGCGTTCAAACCGAGAATTCAAAATACAACTGTGCTGGTCAGGACGGACAACACCACGGCCATGCATTACGTAAACAAACAGGGAGGTACAAGGTCCCTTCTCCTCTCAAAAGAGGCCCAGGAAATATGGGAATGGGTGATTCTACACAACGTAGTGCTCACAGCAGAGCACTTACCAGGCATTCTCAACACTACAGCAGACACCCTGAGTCGTTTAAAATCTGCCTGTCACGAGTGGGAGTTGGATCAACGCACGTTGGAGAAGGTATTTCAATGTTGGGGTACCCCAACAATAGACTTGTTCGCCACTCCAGAAAACAGGAAATGCCAATTCTATGCAAGCAGGCATCACCATCTAGGATCGCTGGGGAATGCTCTTTCGATGTCCTGGTTAGGCGCATTCTGTTACGCCTTTCCTCCAATTCCCCTGATTTCACGAAAATGGAACCTTGCAGAATGATCTTAATAGCACCGGCGTGGCCACGCGGGTTCTGGTTCACGGAACTCCTACTACTGTCCCAGGATTATCCATGTCACCTTCCTCTCATTCCGTCTCTGTTGACGATGTCACAGGGACAGGTGATACATCCAGATCCGAGATCTCTCCATTTGAAAGCCTGGCTTTTCAGCACAGAGAATTCCACGCTCTAGATATTCCTCAGGAGTGTAGAGAAATTTTGGCTCAAGCTCGCGCACCAAGTACTAATAAGACTTACCAAGCTAAATGGAAGCGTTTCTGCTTGTGGTGTCAGAAGGAGCACATCCATCCGTTTTCGTCAGCTTCTCATCGGATTCTGCCTTACATTCTATCTTTGGCAAAATCAGGCCTGTCTCATTCTTCCATTAAGGTGCATCTGGCGGCTATTTCAAGGTTCAGAAGGTCGACGGCAGGTCCGTCTCTTTGGTCCGCTAGAGTTATCAAACAATTCTTGAATGGTCTTTTCAGAGTCTTCCCACCAATACAGCCGTCACCTCCGTCTTGGAATCTAAATCTGGTTCTGGCTCACCTGATGAGACCTCCGTTCGAACCAATTCACAGGGCGGTTTTAAAATTCTTGTCATGGAAGTTAGCCCTCCTTCTAGCTCTGACCTCTGCTAGAATAGTAGGAGAATTGCAAGCTCTCTCCATCCAAGAACCTTTTCTACAATTCAGGAAGGATTCTATGTTTCTAAGAACCAATCCAAAATGTATCCCAAAGGTTCCGTCTGAATTCCATTTGAACAAACCAGTGGTTCTAAAAGAATTTTTTCCTCGGCCTACGACGCCAGCGGAACGTTCTCTTCATTCTTTGGATGTCCAGAGATATCTCAAATTTTATCTGGAGAGGACAAAGGATTTTAGA
Organism: Lissotriton helveticus; assembly: GCF_964261635.1. Classification (NCBI taxonomy): domain Eukaryota; kingdom Metazoa; phylum Chordata; class Amphibia; order Caudata; family Salamandridae; genus Lissotriton; species Lissotriton helveticus. The sequence goes on along the minus strand of NC_136068.1, from coordinate 18,132,169 downwards.
AAATCTTCTCAGCTTTTTGTAGCTTTTAGTGCACCACGGAAAGGACTTCCTCTCTCAAAACAGGGGATTTCACGATGGATTACAAGTGCTATTGCTTACTGTTCCACAAGATCTGTCTCATCTTCAGCGGCGCTCTTCTCTGGAGTCCCTATAAAGGACATATGTAGAGCAGCAACATGGAGCAGCGCCCATACCTTCACAAAACATTACTGCCTGGACTCTTTCATTAAGAGTGATGCGGCAGTAGGACAAGCTGTACTGAGGAATCTATTCCAATGAGAGGTGAGCTTTCCCTTCTATCCCTCCTTCCTATAATTGCACATTTTGTATAGCATAAGATTTCTGCATGTATTGTTACAAAGTATATATGCTTACATGATGATTTCTATGTGGAAATGTTGTAATGCGCTGATGGCAAAATGTGCATGATTATTTTTCACTGCTGGCTACTCTGATACAAAGCATGGGAATCTATGAAAGTTATAACAACAACATAAGAGGGACTCAGGTGCTATAGTTATAAAGTAGAAATATAGCAAAGGCCTATAAAGTGTTCAAAATAAGACGTGAAAAAAAGGAAGAAAGACTTTATTCTTTAAAAAGAACCCTCACTAACCCTAGTGGTGACATGCTTCATCATGGGGTTCCCACTGGGGAGACCGAATGTCCCCCCAGTGTGCTACAACGCCTGATTTACAGCGGAGCTGGTGTTATTGAAGCAAAAAGATAAGTGCTCAGGTGTGTTAAGTGCAAAGTTAAAAGAAAACAGCTGTACCAAAAATTACTTTATTCCGTGGTCAGCTGGTCTCATTAAAAACAGTGAGAACAGGACTAAACGCGGTTTTTATTTGAACTGCGAAGTCCTAATCAATGAGGGTCGACATGTTTCAGCTGCTTTAATGCTTAATTCAGCTCAGCTTTCTTCAGGACCTAAAATTCATCCCCCGGGGGTCCACGCTCGCTAAGGCGCGTCCTCTCCGTGAGGATATATATGTGAAAAAGTGAAAAGGACTCACGGTTTTACCCGTGTAGGCACTCCTAGAATTTCACCAGGGGCCAAACCTGTAAGACAAAATTCAAACAGTGTGAAGCCAACAAAACATATTCATAGAGGGTTTACCATCCATAAATACACCGTAGGGTTTGAGCCAAAGAGATATATTCACATATCACCCCTGTCGTCAAGCTCATGTGGTATACAACACCGCTACCAATTCAAAGTGTATATAACCTCCACTTTATCTTATTTGTAGGAGTAAAAAACGAGGACTATGAGTGCCCCATCAAAAACTACACAGCCCATAAGGTAGCAGACTCCCAGTTTAGAAGCCCCCAGGCATCATGTGCTTGCTATTAAATTGTTAAATAGTGCTACACCCCTATTTAAAATCTCCTTCGAGCGAAACCCGCGGAGAAAATATGTACATACGAAGAAACACAAAATGGAGGATTAAAAGGTACACTCACAATACATATAGGTAGTATACGCCTCTTGGGCTCGCGGTGGAAACAATCTCTTTACGCTGCGCGCAATCTGAAAGTGGAGTCACATAGAAGTTAGCGCGTATGATTGGTCCGCGGCTAAAACCGTTGCCTGGAACCATAAAGCAAACATACGCCTAGTAGTTACATTCAGTCGTTCCACTCACTTGCTGCACAGCGACTCGCCGCCTCAGACCTACTCGGTAACCTCCCGCAGCCCGAACGATATCGGGTGATGTAGAGATGCGGAAGTAAAAAGGCCGAGGCCGGTCACGTGACTAGCTACAGCCTCATCACGCCACTTCACGCTGCAACAGCGAGACTAGGAAGCTGACCCTACTCAATCTGTTACACTGCCGTTTATCGAGTATGGGCTCAGCAAAACTTGTTCGCATCTTAACGTGAAGGAACGTACTGGAAAGAGGGGGAACAAAAAACCTTATTCCATAGATCCACAAATACTAAAAAATGCTTATTAAATCTCAATTCGCATTTATACTGTTTTGGGGCAGAATTAGAGGCGCCAAACAAGGAAAGCGTCACAAAATTGGATTTTAGTACTCCAGAAATTAATCGTTCTTTGTTCTGCGTCCCATTACCCATTAGCCTAGTGGTGGTGACCTCTTTATGCCTAGTGGACACTGGTAAGTTCGTCATGATTATATCTAACTAGCAACCCGTCCCGACCTTGTCCGGGAGCAATCAGGCTTCCCCGACCCCCGCCCGCCTCGACATTGTGCAGCAGCCTGGCCCCCCGCCCACCCCGACATTGTCAAGCAGCCCGGGACCCCGCCCGCCCCATCCCCCGCCTGCCCCGACACCCGCCTTCCCGGAGCCTTACCTCAGCCGCCGCTCCTCCCCCACGCTCCTAGTTTCACCACACATTGTGCAGCAGCCCGGCACCCCGGCCGCCCCGACATTGTCAAGCAGCCCGGGCCCCCGCCCGCTCCGTCCCCCGACTGCCCCGACCCCCGCCTGCCCCACCCCCGCCTGCCCGGAGCCTTACCTCAGCCGCCCCCCCCCACGCTCCTCATTTCATCGCTCCGCCGCTCCTCGCCGCTTACCGCTCCTCCCGCCTGTCCGCCGGTCCTCACCACCATTCTGCCATTCGTCACCGCTCCTCCCCCGCGCCATGTCCGCCGCTCCTCCTCGCATTCCTGGACGCCGCTCCTCCCCTCACTCCTGACGTCAGCACGCAGGTCGCGGCCAGCGCTACTTCGAAGGGACTACTTTTTTTTTAATGTTAAAGGGAAGGGCGCAATAGGAGGAATAACATTCGGGTAGTGGGCCTACCAGAAAAAATTGAAGGTGAGGACATGGTGGTGTATCTGGAAGATTGGCTGAGGAAGGTGGTGGCGCCAGAGGGGCTTTCCTCCTTCTATACCTTGGAACGGGCGCACAGGGTGCCGGCCAGACCGCCGCAGCAGGGCCAACCCCACGTCCGGTGGTGGCACGGCTACTTCATTTTTGCGACAGGGACTTTCTTCTCAATGCCGCCAGACAGAAAGGACCATGCCAGGTGGCAAATAGTCGAGTGAACATTTTTCCAGACTACACATATGAGACTCAGCGGAGACGGACCTCCTTTCTGGCGATCAAACGGGAACTGCGGAGTGAGAGCATCCAATATTCCTTACTGTTTCCAGCACGGCTCCGTATCATCCTGGACCGTACATCCAAGTTCTTCGATACCCCGGAGGACGCATGCAGTTGGCTGGAGTTGTACAGAGCTGGCAAGGATGGCTTTGGGGCCTCCTCCCAGTCCACTTCGGAGAGCAACCTACAGCGGAAGTCTAAGAGGATCCGACATCGCAGAGGCAGGTCTGCTCGACCCTCGACGATGGAAGCTGAGGCGGAATGACGAGGAGCGCTGGAGATGGTCTCTACTATCTCTGGCTCCCAAGGTGGACACATACCTGAACTTTCAGAGCCTGGCGAGAGTGGTGGCCACTCGGACACGGAGGGGTCTGAATCTGACAGCGTGACACTCCCTGTGATCACCCCGGAGACGGCGGAAGGCCTGCTTGATGGACAATGATGACTTCGGGTGAGCCGGCTCTGGTTGGGAGGGAGGAGGCGATGGGGGGAGGGGGTCTTGTTGTGGGAACTGTTGGGCACCTGTTTATATGGTGGGTTGCGGTTGCTCCCTTCTTTGGCCCTAGTAACTTAGGGCTCGATCGCATTCAGGTAGCATTGAAGTGCAGAGACCCCCTAGAGACGTTCAGCCCCCACTTTGCCCTTAAGGCACACCTGCGGTGACTACCGTCAGGCTAGATCGGCGGGGGGGGTTTGTGGGTACAGTTTGGATGGGAACTAGATGGTACTATTTGGAACCTGTTCTGGGGGAGGAGGGGGGTACATGCTTTGGGGTTGTTCTTTTGTTGTTGAGGGGGGGACTCGCCATCGGTATGGGATTGACTGGGTGCTTACCTGTGTTTGAGCAGTGTTGGGAGAGACTAGAGGAAATACTATGGGACAATGGCTGATCTATCCACCCTGAAATGCATCACTTGGAATGTACGGGGCCTGCACTCCATGTCCAGGCGCCACAAAGTCCACGCTTACCTGGTACGCAGAGGCGTACAGATTGCACTGCTACAGGAGACACACCTTACCAAGTCTGAGGGGCTAGCATTACAGCGCAGGTGGAGAGGGCAGGTATACAACACCACATACTCAGCTAATGCTAGAGGCGCGCTGATCTGGGTGCGGGCCGGGGTTCCCTTGCAGGTGAATAGATATACTGTGGACCCAGAGGGGAGATACGTGGCACTTGCTGGCAAGCTGGGGGGCCGGGATCTGAACATTTGCTGCATTTGTGTGCCTAACACGGACCAACTTGCCTTTCTGGCCGCTCTGTCGGGCTCCCTGGCCCTTTACTTGTCAGGTCCTCTTTTGATAGGGGGAGATTTCAACTCAGTAGTGGACGTTGACCTTGATAGGTCTCATCCTCCCCTCCTGGACTCCCCAACCCATCGGGTGGCCAGGGGTAGGATGGATTGGCAGGCTAAGTGGGGACTAACGGATAGTTGGCGGGCCCAGCACCCCCGCACCCGAGACTGCTCCCATTTCTCCAGCATGCACGAGTTGCATGTACGGTTGGATGGCTTGCTGGGGTTGGTGGAACTGGTTTCCTCAGCCGTGAGGTCTGAGTATCTGGCGAGGACCATCTCCGACCACAACCCACTATTGGCTGCTTTCCGATGGCTTCCGGGCACCCCTTGTGTGCCGACTTGGAGGCTGCGCCCCGAGTTGCTTGAAGATCTGGTGTTCCGGAGTAACCTGGAGGACAAGATCATTGAGTACTTTGCGGAGAACGAGGGCACGACTGGGGGGAGAGCCACAGAATGGGACGCCTTTAAAGTGATGGTTAGGGGCTATTGCATCACGTCGAAGGTGGGGGTGCGACGGGTCATCCTAGAGGATCTGACCAAGGCTGATCGGAAACTCCGTGAACTGGAGCTCCTCCGCCCCGGCCGTCTGGAGCTCCAACAACAGACCTCGGCGGCGAGGGAGGCGGTGGCAGTGGAGGTTGAACGGCTGCAAAGCTATGACCACAAGGCTTACCTGACTAGGTCGCTCACTGAGGGTGACAAATCGGGGGCGCTTCTGGCTTGGCTCGCCAACCCAACGAGGCGTACCTCGCCCACGGTGGCCATGCATACTGCAGAGGGCGTGGAGGTTTATACCCAACCCGAGATCCTTGGTTGCTTTCGGCATTACTATGAGGTGCTGTACCGCAGCAGACTACCACTAGACACTACCCCTATTGACGTCTTCCTACGTGACTTGCCGATCCCCGCCCTGGAGCCTACACAGGCGAAGGACTTGGGGAGAGATGTGGAGCTAGGGGAGATCCGTAGCGCCATTAAACAGATGGCGCGGAATAAGACGCCAGGCCTAGACGGACTCCCGGTGGAGTTTTACTCCACCTACGTAGACCTCCTGGCCCCAAGGCTTTTGGTGGTTTACAGAGAAGCGAGGAGCCTGGGGCGCCTACCTGGCTCGATGCGTGAGGCCCTAGTGGTACCTTTGCTAAAGCCCGGTAGGAAGGGCGATGAGCCAGCGTCCTACAGGCCGCTATCGATGCTTACAGTCGATTATAAGCTCTTGAGCAGCATCTTAGCCTCACGTCTGCTGGATCACATGGGGTCCTTGGTGCATGACGATCAGGCGGGTTTCATTCCCAAGCGTAATACTACGATGAATATCTGCCGTTTGTTTCGCCTGCTGGAAGGGGACCATGCGGAGGCCCCCTGTCCCATGATCCTCTCGATTGACCTAGAGAAGGCCTTTGACAGCTTAGAATGGGACTACCTCCGCAGAGTACTTGGGCGCTTTGGCCTGGGAGAGGGATTCCTGCGATGGACTACGGTACTATATGCCTCGGCGGTGGCTAGAGTTCGATCGGGCCCGCTGATCTCCCAACGTTACCCAGTGGAGCGGGGCACGAGACAGGGATGCTCGCTGTCCCCGTTGCTATTCGCCCTTGCTGTGGAACCTCTGGCGATATCGATCCGCACGGAGCCCATTACAGGGGATTGCGGACCTTGTCGGGACACCAATACATTTCCCTATATGCCGATGACTTACTGCTTTTCCTTGGGGATGCTGGTGCAGCCTTGGCCGGGGCGGATGCAGTGCTCACCGATTTTGGCGAGGTGTCCGGCCTTAAGGTAAATTGGGCGAAAACTTGCCTGTTCCCGGTCCGCAGAGGTGAACCCTAGCCGGACACTCCCAGAGCGATCAGATGGGAGCCTAGCTTCTTTAAATACCTGGGGGTGCACGTTTATCATAGCCCTGCTGACATCCTTGAGGGCAACATCTCCAGATGCGTCCGGGCGTTGAAGGGCAGCATGTCCTTTTGGGCCACCCTGCCGCTTTCGGTAGCGGGACGGATTGCACTGTTGAAGATGGTGGCGCTCCCTCGGCTTTTATACTACTTCAGGACACTCCCGATCTGGATTCCACCGACTATCTTTCGGAACCTGGATTCCTTGATCGTGACATTTCTTTGGGGTTCAGGCCGCCGCAGAGTAGCACTCAAGATCCTGATGAGGCCGAAAGTGGAGAGGGGGTTGGCCGTACCCGACTTTAAAACGTATTACATGGCCGCCCAACTGAAGACTTACACTCAGGAGGTAGCACGGGAGTTTCGTGGCCCGGAGGAGACACGGAGGCGTGGCATACCCAGGCACGTCTTGCCTATATTGCCCTATATTGCACTGCAACAAAGACTAGTTTTGAGGGACCTCACTCAAGAAGAACGCACCGTACGATCGTGCTGGAATCGAGTACATCGCAGGCTGGGAAGGTCATGGCCTTATGCCCCGGAGATCCCGCTGGGGATGCTCACTGCATTACCGCATGCCGGCGACTGGTCGCGGCTGCAAGTTTGGGAGGACGCGGGCATACAGCTCATGGGCAACCTTTATGAGGATGGGGTGCTGCTGCCTTTTCAGGCACTTCTGGACCGCTTTGACATCCCCCGGGCGATTTTTTGCTTTATGCGGCGGTCACAAGGGCACTCCAAGCACACTGAAAGACTGGTCCTGAGGAACCACAGTTATCAGCGGCGTGTTAATACGTCATGATGACTGCAGGGACGGTCAAAGCGATAACATGCTTGTATTCCAGGATGATCAACGAGAGGCTATCCCCCCTGGATATGCTCAGGACCCGATGGGAAACAGACATAGGGAAGGACATCCCGGAGGCCACGTGGGCCCAGCTGATACGCCAAGCCTGGAAGAGCACGCGTAGTGCTGGGTTCCAGCTGGTCCACTTCTATATATTACATCGGGCCTATTTGACCCCGGAGAAAATACAGAAATATTTCGCCTCGGACATGGCAGCCTGCCCCAGATGCCGGACGCTCGGAGCAGACCTCATTCACATGTTATGGTCCTGCTCCGCGCTGACCTCCTACTGGATGTTCGTAGTAGACACGCTTACCAGGGTAACTGGAAGGTCCCTGCAGGTTGACGCCGCGGTAGGGATTCTACACTGGTTCCCGCATACCCCCAAAAATAAAATTTCTAGTAAGTTTATCGACTTAGGGTTGCTCCTGGCTAAGCGGGAAATAACCAGACACTGGAAGGCACGGGTTGGTCCAACGGGCGCTAAATGGCGCAATGAACTTCTTAAATGGGCAGGGAGCGAGAGCACCCTGCGATATCAGCTAGCGAGGCGGCGACAGAACGAGCGGGCACTAGAGGCGGCGCAAGCTTGGGAGACGTTGGTGCAGGCCCTGCGCGACCACGGCACACACACTGACTCTGATAGTGTTGATGGAGACCTGCCTATGCCCCTGTAGAGTACTGCAGGCATGGTACTCCCGTTGGAAAGGACGCTGTCTCTCACCGCACGCTCTTTGCCCATGTCCTAGATCACGGATGGCGGGATGGGAGGGGGGAGGTGGAAAGAGGAAGGGGGAGCGTCATCAGCTTCCATTGAGCACTGGAGATCTATGACACTGAAGACTTGGAACTTGGTCCTCTGGGGGGGTCTGTTTGTTTGGGAGGGGAAGGGAGTTTATTTAGGTTATTTGGAAAAGCAGAAGAGAACTATTCATTTTTGCCTGTTTGACATTGACAGAGCGCTGAGCCATTAAACAAAGATTCGATGTAAATGCCGCCCGACCTCCGGGTTGTGGGCTGAATGGCCGTGTATGGGGGTTATTATATTGTCAGTGCATACGCTATGGAACAATGTGAAGGTGCCCGATTTGTGTCTGTAATAGATTCCTGCAATAAAAATATATTTAAAAAAAACCAACAAAAAAAACAATCAAATTTGCGCACAAATTCTCCTTTAATAATCCTAATGCAGAGATTTCTCCAATCAAAGCTCGGCCGCTCTGATACCTGACGCCAGCTTGCCTGCTAATGTAGGCCACAGTAGCAAATCCAGAGAGATTGAGTCGGACACTGAGAGTAGCCCTGTCGATCTTGCTCGTCTCCCCTCCCTACCTCTCTCCCTGTCTCTCTCTTTGTTTCACTGTTGTTTATAATAAGAGGGAAGTCATATCAGGGATCATTAGCTGAGAGCATCCCAACTGGGATCAGGGCTGAGAGCAATGGGTGGGGAAGGGGAGGCGTCACTCGGGGATAAAGCGCGCAGCAAGGAGATGGACGCGCTCGCGGCTCAGGCGGACTACCGGGCTAATGAAAGCATGAGTGGCTTTTAGGCAGCAGCTGGGGGAAATTTGGACAAGCTGGCAGGGGCACGTACGAGTGGTTAACCAGCGAGCGGGCCTGCCGCTTCTGGAAACTTAACTGCAGGTCACTCGCGTTCCTGGTCGCCGCTCCTCCCCTGCGCTCCTGACGTCACCACGCAGGTCGCGGCCGGCGCTACTTCGAAGGGACTACTTTTTTTTATGTTAATTTTTTAAATAACGCATATTTTTATACTTTATATAGCCTATTTCCATCTGCACACCCTGACGATTACAATGATGTATCAGGTGTGTGGATTGGCGCTGTGGTTCCCGAGTTTAAAGGTGCAAAGTTCCTGCCTCCCAGTCTTTATAATAGTAGTATAGATATGGCAGTCTCCTTAGCAAAGCTGCTATCACAATGATAACTATTCAAGGACCTCAGTTCATAGTAACTCTCCTCAACGTCTCAGCACAGAACCCCAAGGTATGTCATCATTTAATCCTGTCAGATGGCTAGAAAGGCGAAAAATCCCCCTTTGTTCTTTCTCGAACAAACTGTGTTCAGGGCCCTGATCCAGTTGTTTGATCACTGTCCAGTTAAAATCGTTTGGGGAATGCTTTAGTTGTAAAAAGTGTGTTGTCAATTTTGTATTACTCTTCTGACACCTAATGGCACTCTGATGCTCACAAATACGGAGTTTAATACGTCTCTTTGTCATTCCTATGTATTTCAAGCCACAAGGGCAATCTATTAAAGTTCCAATACCGGGGCAAGAAAACAAGTTACTTACCTGTAACTTTGGTTCCCCAGTATTAGTAATTTTCATAGATTCCATGCGCCCACCCTCCTCCCCGGGGAAAGCTCAGCCTTCAGCAAAAGCGGTTACGGTTACACAACGGCTACGAAAATCTGAGGCTCTCTCCTGGGGGTTCTATGGGGTGAGGCTGATCTGATTGGTTGTTGCAAAGTTTGGTCTCTTTTACACAAAGAGGTAGATAGGCTACAAAATGAGATGGAGGCCTAGGCCTTATTTTCTCTTTTGTACATACTGCTATGGTATTTATTGTTTACCGAGGCTCCCAGGCTGACGACGGGGAATGATACAAAGCATGGGAATCTATGAAAGTTACCAATACTGGGGAACCAAAGTTACAGGTAAGTAACTTGTTTTCTTTTTGATGATAAAACCTGCTTCATTCGACATTTAAGTGTTGTGTGGAAAAGTAAATTTTGCCATGTTATATGTGCCTACGTGTTCCCCATGTTATGTTATATGTGCATGATCGATATGCATGTATTCCCCTCTGATCGATTAAAGACGCAATTACAGTTGTGTCCATCTCTAGTATGTCAGTTTCCAGTCCTCGTGAATACAACGAATATCAGGCCTATGTAATCCTACGTTGCCACATTTTACAGTGTGCACGTTAATTCATTGAATTGTCCCCGTTTCTAGGCCTCAAAAGGGCCCGGACTCAGATTCAGCTCCTGTTTCCTGAACCCTCTCCGAGGAGCGATACAGCCCCCACCTGTATCCCTGACCCTTAGCTTACTTTCATGCCTCGCAGTGCCCGGCTCGGCCTGGCTCTGCCTCCCAGTCTGCCAAGAGTATGTTATGTTTCTAGTTATCAGTCCAGCCCTCCTTCTCTGCATTCCTAAGCTACTGAATCGCATCAATAGTTTCCGTCATGGTCTAGCCTTTATGTCTCCATGTAAGAGAAATACTGTATTCATATTCATAGAATATTCCTCGCACATGCAATACACTTAGAATAATGCATGCCCCAGTCTTAGTGTCTGTTAGCCTTTACCCTGATAACCTTTGGATTCTATCAACATGTACTCTAAACACCAGATACTAGATATGCCTGGGTACATGTCGCTCTGACCCTCCAGACTTTAGTCTCCTCTTCTAGCGCAGAAGTCATAGCCCCCAGTTCTCCCTGGTAACACGTCATTGTCAGTTTTCGCGCACCACTAGGTTAGAGGTCCCAGCTGCTCAGGTAGCCCCCTCCATGTTTCCGCCCTTTTTATGACATATTCTGTTACGTTTGCATCACAGGTCTATGTATACGCCCTGTACACACCTCTTGTTACACCCACTTTATGCCTTATCTTTCGCGACTGCTACAAACTCCGCCTACCGCTACGCCTACTGTACTGAATACAATGTATTTTGTTTAACTATAAATATTGTGCACTGTTATTAAAGTTTGCTAGCCATTCCCAGATCCTGCCCCCGGCAGCTGCCGGGCCCTGCCATCCCATCCCCGTACAGGCTGTCCTGTTCCAGTCCTTTATGCTTAATTAAAGCCTGTCAACTCTAGCTACCTCGTATCTTGACTCTTATTTATTGAGCTAACCGTTTATTGTTTATTGTCAAAAATAGAACCGGTATTTAATTATTTATTTACCACATAATGGCGCCCGAATAGGGACTTGCCCTTTCCCCACGCGCCGGAGAAGCCACGTAGGCCCCCTGATCCTCTGCAGCCGTGACGGAACCATACCGTGCACGTGCAGATATTTCTGCTTCAAGTATCCCTCAGGCCCACGGAGGAGACGGAGGTTGCGGTCCAGCATCCAGACGAGGCGGTGGAGGAACGCGGCGAGTCCCGACCAGAGCCCAAGCCGAGAGTCCAAGGTCCGAGGTATCCGGAGGCCCACCTGTAACTGAAGTCCGAAGTTCGTCCGTCCGTCGTCGTAGCAGTCCAGTCCAGTACGAGGCCTTCCGTTCTTGCTGCCCGGTGAGTACCGTTGCTGGGGTAGTATCTAGACAGGGTCAAGTAATTTGTCTCTGGTCCGTGGGTTTGGGTACACAGATCCAACACGAAGTGTCCATCTAGGTGGATGCGGGTCCTGACGTGTCTCTTTATGAGACCGGTAAGTTTCGTACTGTTTTAGCAGTGCATCTAGTCATTCCAGTAAGTTCTGTTCTGTTCTCGAGAAATTCATGTGTTTTCTGTTCTCAGTATTCCAGGTAGTATTTTGTCCGAACTGTTATTATAAATGTTATTCCATGTGTTTTCAATGTCGTGGTATGAGTGATTTGTTTTTCTTAAAGTTATTATTGTGTTTATCGTGTATTGTATTGTGTCCAGATTCCAGTCTTAGTTATGCCTTTGTTCTCTAAGTTACGTCAGTTAAAAACTAGAAAAGGTCTGCTCGAGGAAGCAGTTCCTGTCCCGCCTAGGGACAGTCCAGGTCATTTTATGTATCATAAACATGGCATAAGTGCCATATTATATCTAGATTTATGGGTCGAGTATACTAAAGATCTAGAAGAGAAATATAGATGGCCTGTATCAGGTACATGGGATGCCGAGTGCATCATGCGAGTAGAAGAAGTATTATGGAAAAAGAAATCCAGACAGTCCCAGAAAGATGCCATCGAGTTATGGCGCAAAGAATCTCATAAAAGAACAGAGAAAGAAATCAGAAAGTCAGAGTTAAGTAGAGAATCCTCAGAAAGAGCCCAAGAAAGGGAATTAATCGAAATAGGTGAACGAGTTAAAGCCGAACAGTCAGACAGACAGAGAAATGCCCTCATTAAGGGTATGTATCCTCTTCTTGCCGAGGGCTTGCCGAAAGCAACCCCGGAAGCACCATGTAATTTTCCGCCGCCATTAGTTCCGATTAAGCTATGTCACAAACCGACCGCAGCTGATATTTTTCTCTCGTCCTATTTGGACGACACAGTCCCAGAATATGCAAATCCTGTTCCGCCAGCTCCTGTAAATAATGTAATTCCTGTTCCTCCAGCCACCGGGGCACCTGTTACAGCACCTGTTACGGTATCCCCGGTCCAGCCTACAGTACAAGTACCCGCTACATCGGTCACTCTGCCAGCACGAAGAATATCAGTCGACGATTCCAGTTTAGGGGCCGCGGGAGGAGGTCCTCCTGGTACCCCGCCGCCACACAAACGTGTAACATTAGTCGAGTTACATGAACGTGCGTTACAGCGTACGCCCAAATATCAGTCCGTTGCAGATATCAAGCGAGCTCTTACCGAATGCCGTTATGATCCAGTCCCAGGCGATGATAATATGGTTATATATTCATTGCGTGTAAGACGGGTGACCGAGTATTTGGACACCCTACCGAATATGAAAGAAGATCTAGACAGAATATATCGTTTCATCCGTACAGGAGACGATCCAGAAAGTATTGGCGAAATCATGTCTCTAAGGAAAGCTGAGACCCAGCTGATGCTATTAAAATTTCTAATCAATTGTTTAGTAAGGGAACAAGATTGTCCGACTAAAGATCCGACCGAAATGAAAGTTCTGACAAGGTGGAGTGATAATATAGCCGAGGGTAGACACAAGACACTCAGTAGTATAGAGAGTATGTACAAGAAAATTCGTAAGGAAATAATAAGGTTACACGACAATCGTAAAGCAGCACAAGTAAGTGAGAAAGAAGACAACTCTTCTACTGAAGAGGTAGACGATGAGAATCCCACCAGAATAGCGTATGTAGGTAGAACTAGACTTCCCGACCGACATTCACGCCTAGAACACAAGAAAGTTTTTCCTCCTCCAGCACCAGAACAAGGTTCTCTCAAGCAAGTATTTCAAGCTACCGATCACATTCTGAAATCACGTATCGGTTATAGTGAACTTAGTACCATGCATGAACAAGAACTAGCCCGATCAGCAGTCCGATGGATTACTGATTCTACCACTTTTCCAGATGAAATAGTGGCACAAATGTTTCTGAAACTGCCCCCAGCCGAGCAGCGACTGGTGGGTATGTATATGATCCAGCACCTCATTACACTGTATGAGGGACAACATTCTGATCCAGGTCCGTTACATGATGTTCTGAACGAGTTACTCCAGTATAGATGGAAAGGTTTAGGTACCGATTTAATTAGTACCATTCTAGAACAGCGCCACAAATATCGAACGTTTCTGAATACGCATTTTGTTCATGTCTCACCTCCAGACAGTAAACCATTCTATATAGACAGACAGCATCCGTTACGAGAAGTCCACCCAGTTAGAGGAACGGGTGGCGATCTAGAACGAGTATTTGTTTACACCCCGATTACCAAGATGGAACTCTTAGAGATGAAAAAATTAATTCCCTGTCACGACAAAGATCCAGCAGGGTTCCATCGAGAATTAAAAGACATGCTCCGTATGGGAGAGTATACGTATCCAGATATTATTAAAATGTTAAAGGTCCTGTTGCCTGCGGGCGTATATGAAAAACTCAAGGAAAAAGAATGGGAGGTGGGAGAGAAAAAGATAGATTGGACAGCTCTAGAAGCTGAAGATAATGCACGAGTACCAGGTACCGGTCTTGGGGACAAATGTAAAGAATTGCCCGAGTTATTGATTCAGGTTTTGCCAAGATTATTAGCCACGAAAAAGGAAGATTGGGATGCAATCTCAGCATGCAAACAGAAACAGGATGAAGATACTAGTGATTTTTATTCTAGATTCGAGAAATGTTTTATCATTAACAGTGGTTTGAAGACAGGTAGCGAGTCTTACCCTCATCTTTTTGTTACTAAACTAGTCGAGAATTCAAGTCCACAAGTTAAAAATCGAGTTTTGAAAGTCGAAAGTACCTGGCAAGCTAATACTCCGTCACAAATGCTCCAGATGCTCCAGTATCACCAGAATAGAATCAGGGAAGAGCAAGAACACGAAAGGAGACGTATGAAAGACACGAAAATGAAAGTACTAGTTGCACAATCTGTTCCACAAGACAGTCAGAAGAGGGGTCCGAATCAAGCCAGTCATCCTGCAGCTCCCGTTAAAGGGACATGCAATTATTGTAAACAGCCAGGTCATTTTATAAACGAGTGTGCAGTTCTGAAACACAACATAGCCACTGGTAAGACTAAAGAAAGACCACGTCCGCCTAGACAAGAACAAGTTTCACAGACTTCACCGTCATCACAGAATGCACAACAGACAGTTCCAGCACCGCAGCCTATTGCTGCAACACAGCATGTTACACAGCAAATGTACCAGTATGCTCAGACAGAGTATCCAGAGTATCAACAGTATTCATGAAACAGCCTAGAGAGGGAGGTAGGCTTGCCTCTCATCGAGATACCTGTAGATCAAGAGGGTCCCTATGTACACAGTCAAGTATTAGGGAAAGACAGAAAGTTTTTGATTGATACAGGGGCAAGTAGGACTACTATCAGTCATGACGAGGTTCCAGGGGCTCCGCTCTCAGGCTCAAGAAATGTTTCCCTTGGATTTTCAGGAAAGCCTATTGTAAACAAGATTTCAAAGCCAGTTATTCTAGAAGTTGGTTCATTGTCCCGAACTACTGATTTGTTACTTACGAAATCGTGTCCAGAAAATTTGTTAGGCATCAAGACATTAAAAGAATTAGGTGCAGTTATTTGCTGTTCCCCAGAAGGAATACGATTGTTCTTAAGGGACTTTAAAGGTCACTATGTATTACGCGATTTTGATCCAAGATTATCAAATGTACCGCAGCATTTATGGGCGCAAGGTCCAACTGATGTAGGTTTTATGCAAATCACACCCCATCGTGTGACTCTCAAGCAAGGTGTTGTCCTGCCACGAATCAGACAGTACAGATTGCCACCTGAGGCTGTAGCAGCCTTATCCAAAATTATCGACAAGCTCATTGCTCAAGGAGTGGTTGTAGAAACTGACTCCAATGTATGTAATTCTCCTATCATTCCAGTCATGAAACGTACTGATCCAAATGCACCTCCAGTATATCGATTAGTGATTGACCTTCGAGAACTTAATAAATGTATCATACCTCAGTATCCAGTAGTCCCAGATATTTCATCCCTATTAACAGCCATTGATTCTGAAGCTACATTTTTTACTGTAATAGACCTCAAGAATGCATTTTTCAGTGTTCCCATTCATCCAGACAGTCAGTACCTTTTCGGTTTTTGTTTAAATGGAAGGAGCTATAAATTCACACGAGCTCCTCAAGGTTTCACAGAAAGTCCTAGTATTTACAGTCAAGCACTTAAGAGACAACTAGACAACATTCACATGCCAACAGACACTGCCCTGCTCCAGTATGTCGATGATCTACTGATCACAGCCCGTTCTGAGCGTGCTTGCGAGCGAGCGTCACTTACAGTTCTGTATTTCCTAGCCGAGATGGGGCACAAGGTGTCCCCTTCGAAGCTCCAGTTCTGTGTCCAGCAAGTGATCTACTTAGGCCACTTACTGTCCAAGTGGGGTAGGCAGTTGACACCAGACCGTATCCAGTTAATAGCGAGTCTTCCACAGCCCAAGACACAGAAGGAGGTACGTGCTTTTATCGGCCTTACTTCTTACTGTAGACAATGGATTCCTCAGTATGCATTTCTAGCAAAGCCACTGATACAGTTAACGACACAGGAGGCAGCCGTATCGACTGTCCTCCCTTGGACATCTGAACATATACTTGTTTTTAATGAGTTAAAGAAAGCTTTATGCCAAGCACCTGTTCTAGCTACACCGAACTACAGTAAGCCTTTTACACTTTTTGTCACAGAACGTGATGGTACTGCATTATCTGTTCTCACACAAGATCAAGCAGGACAATACAAGCCCTGTGCTTATTTTTCGAGCACATTAGATCCAGTAGCCCAGGCTTTGCCTGCGTGCCTCAAGTCAGTTGCAGCCACAGCTCTAGCTATCAGACAAAGTGATTCCATAGTATTAGGACACTCCCTGACAGTACAAGTTCCACACTCCGTGGAAGTTCTTTTAAACCGAACACAGACACAGCACTTGACCATTGCACGTTTAACAGGTTATGAACTGACACTGTTCCAGCCACACATAGAAATCAGACGCTGCAACATTCTAAATCCTGCTACACTGTTACCGTCAGTTACTTCAAATCCTGCCACACATGACTGCGTGGAAGTAGTTAACACTATGACAAAGCCAAGACAAGACCTGACAGACATTGCATTACCTAATCCCGACCTGACACTTTATGTGGACGGTTCATGTATGAGAACTAGTACAGGAGAACTAGTAGCCGCGTATGCAGTGACTACTGACACAGAAGTTATTGAAACACACCGTATTGACACCCTGTCTGCTCAAGCAGCAGAGCTAGTTGCTCTGACCCAAGCCTGCATACGTGCCAAGAACCTGAAAGTAAACATATATACAGATTCACGTTACGCATTCGGAGTTGTACACGACTTCGGAGTGCTCTGGCAGGAGAGAGGTTTCATGACTTCTCATGGAACCAAGATTCAGCATGGTCTCCTCATTCAAGCTCTGTTAGATGCAATACATTTACCGACAGCTATCGCTATCATGAAGTGCAAAGCACATACGAAAGTTACTGACATCATTTCCCAAGGTAATAATCTAGCAGATCGAACAGCCAAGCTTACAGCTCAGACACCAGACATTCCAGTTAACAAGACACAGACATTCATTCCAGAACAGACTACATGTATGACAGTTAAGGACCCTACACAAGATGTCATAGACATACAGTTACATGCTACTCCTGAAGAAATTAAGAAATGGTCCGAACAAGGAGGGGTCCAGACAGATCAGGGATGGGTGACGAAGGGAAAAGCCACATGGTTTCTCCCCGACTCTATGGTTCAAGTCATTATCAATACCGCACATAGTCCAGCACACCTAGGAGAAAAAGCTATGTTAGACAGTATACAGAACCTTTGGTTCAACAAGCACTTACGAGCTGCAGCCAAGCAGAAAGTCCGTACTTGTATGATATGTTGTCAGTTCAATCCAGGTAAAAGTGTCCCGGTGGAACAAGGTGGATTCCAACCTCCTGACCACCCTTTTGAAGTCCTCCAGATGGATTATATTCAGATGGAGCGATGTCGAGGTTTCAAGTATGTCCTCGTAGTTGTATGCGCTTTGTCCAGGTGGACAGAAGCATATCCAGTTCCAGATTATACAGCAGCGACCACTGCCAAGCAGTTGGTTCGTGAATTCTTCCCCCGTTATGGACTCCCTAGGGTCGTATATTCTGATAACGGCCAGCCATTCTCCTCTGAGCTCATGAAACATGTTTCCCTCTTGTTAGGGTACCAGTGGAAGTTCCATTGTGTACGCCATCCTGAAGCAGCCGGTCTCGTAGAGAGACATAATCAAACCCTGAAAATCCGTATTGCCAAGACATGTAAAGAGAAAGGTGTAGACTGGCTAGTTGCCCTGCCAGTTGCTTTATTCTTTATGCGCATGGTCGCACATTCCAGATCAGGTCTGTCCCCGTATGAGGTCGTATTCGGCCGCCCCCCAAACATGTGGGGTACACCTAGACCTCGCAGTATTACAGATGTTTCCAGTAATATGCTGACAGATTACCTAGCTTCCTTGATGTCTGCCCTACACTCTTGTCGTTCACAGGTTGCCGCTGCATTTCCAGATAATACCGAAGTGAAACCGCATGAGGTCATCCCAGGTGACCTAGTACTGGTCAGGAACTTTGATCGTACAAGTCCGCTGGAGCCTCGCTGGAAGGAGCCGAGACTAGTCCTTCTGACCACCCGTACGGCCGTGAAGTTGGAAGGCCGCAAGGGTTGGGTGGGTCCATCTGTCGCATATCAAGAAATTCCATGGACTCCGTGACAAAACTTTTGCCAAGAACAATTCCAAAGACTGTTCCATTACTAAAGACTGCCTGAAACAAGACTCTAAATCAGACATTAATCTCAATCCCGAACTAAAAGTTCCTCTGTTAGAGAAAACTCCGCAGCAGGAGTATAAATTAAAGCTCCGTTCTAGTAAAATAAGTCAGCCAGTTTAATTGTCTAAGTCCCTCTCGGGTGAAACGGTTAGACAGGTATCTGACATGTATGAGATAGACCCCCATAGTGAGAGAGTTAGTCAAAACTCTATACGATGTATCATTTTTCTAAGTTTCTTATTGTTTCTAAGTTTGATGGTTACCTGCACAAGTTATGCATTGCATTTATGTTTTCCAATTTCTCATGTAAATAAGTTTTCTAATGCTACAGTAGAGCACACATTTAGTGATCTGCCTCCTCACGAGTTATCCTATCGTCTTGCTATGCGTAATAACACATTCATCAGAATGTTACACTATTCACACCAGACCAGCAATGCCACAAATTGTTGGGTGTGTGGTCGACTCCCCCCTTTCCAGACACCGAAGGGAGTTCTGCCACTCTTTCCTTATCCGTTTTCACATAATGGTTCATGTGGAGCATGGTCCATGTTAACGTCATCTTCAAATGATATGTCCCTTCTGAATAGAACATGTTTCCCAGACAAGCAAGGTCTCCCCCATAGAACAGGCTTAGATCTAGAAAATGAAGTTTATAATTTAGGTAATTATTCTTCGAATTTTATGGTCCTGAATGTTCAGTCTGATACTACTCCAGACTTACCTGCTATTTCAGTACTACCAGTCAAAGGCGAATTATGTGTCCGAAAGAATGGTTCCGCACATGTAGGACATAGTGATTGTACTACTACTGTCGAGTATAGTGACAGTGGGAAATCTATTTTCAAAGCCTCACGTCATTCTTATTTTGTTTGTGGTCAGACCGCATATATTCGTCTGCCCCTCGATTGGGATGGAACATGTTACATTGCCTTCCTACTGCAACCAGTTTTTCTAGCCCCATCTGATTATCATAGAAACACACATCTAGTACACGTCAGGCATAGAAGGGAGATCGAGTCCCCAATTGTTGATCAAACTGAAACTACTCTAGAACAGTATCAAGATTTCAATAAAGGTTTCTTCTTCTTTATAGGACCTGTCCAGAATAGTAAGTTAATACGTAGGTTAACCAGAACCCTCGAAGCAGTAGTGAATGAGACTACTTCTGCTCTAGGTAACTTAACCGAAGAGCAATCTGCTATGAGATTTGTCGTGCTCCAAAATCGTCTCGTTCTTGACGTCATACTGGCCGATAGAGGAGGAGCATGTAGAGTCATCGGATCTAGTTGCTGCATTTTCATTCCTAATAACGCGCCGTCTGTTTATTCAGCTATAACCAGACTTCATAAAATTGCCCATCAGTTACACCAGAATCCAGGCACCTGGACATGGTCCAGTTGGCTCTGGAGTATCATATCTGCCTGGGGATGGAAAGTATTGTCATTTCTAGGTATTGCAGTAATGATCCTATTCAGTTGCTGCCTCTGTATACAATGTGGCCCTGCGATTTGCGGCATTTGTGCTACCTCTTGTATTCCTAGTCCTAAAACCCGTTCCAAGACAATTCGAGACGAACAAATGATGCTATATGAAATGATAGATGGTATCATGAATATAGATGTTTCCTGATGGAAACGTAGGGCACAAGGAGGGAATGTGGAAAAGTAAATTTTGCCATGTTATATGTGCCTACGTGTTCCCCATGTTATGTTATATGTGCATGATCGATATGCATGTATTCCCCTCTGATCGACTAAAGACGCAATTACAGTTGTGTCCATCTCTAGTATGTCAGTTTCCAGTCCTCGTGAATACAACGAATATCAGGCCTATGTAATCCTATGTTGCCACATTTTACAGTGTGCACGTTAATTCATTGAATTGTCCCCGTTTCTAGGCCTCAAAAGGGCCCGGACTCAGATTCAGCTCCTGTTTCCTGAACCCTCTCCGAGGAGCGATACAGCCCCCACCTGTATCCCTGACCCTTAGCTTACTTTCATGCCTCGCAGTGCCCGGCTCGGCCTGGCTCTGCCTCCCAGTCTGCCAAGAGTATGTTATGTTTCTAGTTATCAGTCCAGCCCTCCTTCTCTGCATTCCTAAGCTACTGAATCGCATCAATAGTTTCCGTCATGGTCTAGCCTTTATGTCTCCATGTAAGAGAAATACTGTATTCATATTCATAGAATATTCCTCGCACATGCAATACACTTAGAATAATGCATGCCCCAGTCTTAGTGTCTGTTAGCCTTTACCCTGATAACCTTTGGATTCTATCAACATGTACTCTAAACACCAGATACTAGATATGCCTGGGTACATGTCGCTCTGACCCTCCAGACTTTAGTCTCCTCTTCTAGCGCAGAAGTCATAGCCCCCAGTTCTCCCTGGTAACACGTCATTGTCAGTTTTCGCGCACCACTAGGTTAGAGGTCCCAGCTGCTCAGGTAGCCCCCTCCATGTTTCCGCCCTTTTTATGACATATTCTGTTACGTTTGCATCACATGTCTATGTATACGCCCTGTACACACCTCTTGTTACACCCACTTTATGCCTTATCTTTCGCGACTGCTACAAACTCCGCCTACTGCTACGCCTACTGTACTGAATACAATGTATTTTGTTTAACTATAAATATTGTGCACTGTTATTAAAGTTTGCTAGCCATTCCCAGATCCTGCCCCCGGCAGCTGCCGGGCCCTGCCATCCCATCCCCGTACAGGCTGTCCTGTTCCAGTCCTTTATGCTTAATTAAAGCCTGTCAACTCTAGCTACCTCGTATCTTGACTCTTATTTATTGAGCTAACCGTTTATTGTTTATTGTCAAAAATAGAACCGGTATTTAATTATTTATTTACCACAGTTGAAATGCCTTTCAGGTATTTTTTGAGGGTTTGAGCATTTTTTTCCACACAGAAATGCCTTCCCTTTTTGATCCTTGCCCCTCCTGTGGCAAGAAGAAGGCAAAAACAGACTCACATCCAGTCTGTATTTTGTGTTTGCCTTCTGACCATGATCCTCACACTTGCCAACACTGCCAGCACCTGTCCAGAAGAACTTTGAAGGACAAGGAGAAGATTCGCATCTGTGGACTGGCAGAGAGGAGAAGATCTTCCTCCAGAGGCAGGTCTCCACTGAAGAAGAGGAAGGAGAGGCCTTCTACAAGTAAGAATCCAGAGGGCACCGCATTGGCGGCGGGCTCGGCACCTCAAACCCATTCTTCAGTGTCAAAAACGGCGACAAGAAGACCGTCGACGGCGGGCTCGCCGTCAAGAGAAGACCGGTCGTAGTCGAGGATCACAGGTACGTCATTGCCTCTGCCGTCGTCAACCAGGCGACGATCGGCGTCGAGACAGCGATCTCCGTTGGTGCGAGCTCGCCCAACGTCGAGAGACAAGTCTCCGCCGTCGCCGTCGAGGCGGCGTTCGACGTGAGGCAGGCTCCGTCGACGCAGAGTCACCAGCGTTCGACGTCGAAGCATATATCTCCATTGGCGTCAACCAGGCGATTGTCGACGTCGAGTCATCTTCCGCCATCGCAGGTTCAGCGATCGGCGTCGAAGCATACCACTCCATCAACTTCATCCAGATGACGTTCGACGTCGAGACAGGTGCCATCGACGTCGAGGCGACGTTCGACGTCGAGGTCCAGATCTCCTATTTCACATTCGACGTCGAAACCAAGAACATCGACGTCGAGGCATGGTTCGACGTCGAGGAGCTTTTCTCCATCGAACCGGACATCGAGGAGATCAAGAACGCGCTCACATTTGAGAGCAAGATCTGGAGGCTCCAGGCATTCTACGTCATTTCATTCGGCGTCGAGGCATTCGACGTCGAGGAGACATTCCACATCCAGAGACTCCCCCATTATGGTGACACAGAGCAAATCTACGTCTAGGCACTCGCAGGTGACGTCTCATCGCTCTTCGCGACAGGGGTCGCGTTCAAGATCCCATGGGGCCTCTTCGTACTCTGCCAGAAGTCCCCCACAGACTATTGCATCTTCTCACAGTGAATCCAGGCATTCTGAAGAGCCTTTAGGTTCTCCGACAAGAAGTTCTCCAGAGAGACGGAGATCTCCTGTAATACATCTCTCTCCCAGGGGGCAAACCCTGCATCTCTGGAAACCAGTGTCGGCAGGTGCTACGCAAAGGGCGGATGAATATTCAAGCCCTTTACATAGATCCCTGTTACAGCGATTAGTGCTAGAAGTGAACAAGTCACCTCACATTCGCACTAGAGAGCACCGGGGCAGCTCTGCGGAGCGCAGATCTACTCATGGCCATCGTAAAAGACGACGAACACCATCTTGGTTGTCTTCCTCCACACATTCTTCAAAGAGGGATTACTCTCCCACCCTCACAGAGAGTCCGCCTAGCAGGATTTCTCCTATAGATGACATCAATACATTCCATGAAGTTCTCGCAAGAGGAGCACAAAAGTTGAATATCACTATGGCCACTACCCAAACGATGACCTCCATCATATTTGAGACTTTGCATCAAAGATCTGTTTCAAGGCCTCTGCTCCCTCTGGTACTGGGAGTCATCGAACCGGTAATGGAAGTTTTTCTGACTCCAGCCTCCGCCAAAACGGCTCCTGCGAGAATTTTGAAAAAATACAAGCCGGCTGCATCTGACCCCCTTTTCCTGAGATCAGACCCTCCTCCTGACTCAGTGATAATTGCAGCAGCAAAAAAGACGCATTCAGTGGCCTCCTCTTCCTCTGTTCCTCCTGACAAAGATAGCAAGGCTCAGGATGCTTGGGGGTGGAAAGCCTGCGGATCAGCGGCATCCTCACTACAGGTTTCAAACGCAGTGGCTTTGTTAGGGAGATATGACAGATCCCTATGGGATTCTTTGGACCGGTTTAAAGAAAAGCTTCCGAAAGAAGATCAAACGGACTTTTCAGAGATCGTTCACGAGGGTGCTCTGGATTCAAACCAAGACATAAGCACAGCAGCTGATGGCGTGTCTTTAGCAGCGCACTCCTATGCTCATGGCGTTTGTGCACGTCGTTCCTCCTGGTTACGCCTCACGGCCCTGAAACCCGATGCACAATTACGCATAATGAATTTTTCCTTTTCAGGTACCTCTCTGTTTGGGGCCCATACAGATGAGGAAATGGGAAGAATGAAAACAGAATTAGACACTCTGAAGGCGGTGGGCCTTGAGAAGAAGAAGGATTTCAGGAGGTGTTACAGGCCCTATTATAATAAAGGTAACCAACAGAGGGTTCAAACCCCTCAATGGTCACAAGGCAAGCAGGGGAAATCCCAGTACCAGGGCCGACGCTCCTCTAAGGGAAGAGGAGGACACCAGCAGCAATCCACCTCCACCTCTAAGACAGCTGGAAAGCAATGAACAAATGCTTCCTCCAGCACTGTTGCACACTCCAGTGGGAGGAAATATCAAGCACTACGCTCAAGAGTGGCGCAAAATAACAAAAGATCAATGGGTGCTAAATATATTAAACAATGGATACTCGTTTCGTTTCTGCACGGCTCCAAAAGACACTCCTCTGATAAAATCCAGGCAGCATCATCTGGATCTCCTGCGACAGGAGGTGTTGACCCTTCTCGCAAAGCAAGCGATAGAAGAGGTCCCCTCACGGCAGAGAGGAAAAGGTGTCTACTCCAGATACTTTCTTGTCCGGAAAAGAGACCAGCCAAACAAGTTCAGGCACATCTTAGATCTTCGATTTCTGAACAAATTTGTCAAAAAAGTAAAATTTCAAATGCTGTCTCTTCATCAAATTTTTCCACACTTACAAAAGGGCAATTGGATGTGCTCAGTGGATCTTCAGGATGCATACTTCCACATCCCCATCACGGCACGCCATCGCAAGTTCCTTCGGTTCACTATAGGAAAAAAACACTACCAGTTCAAAGTCTTACCCTTTGGTCTCAAGTCAGCGCCAAGGGTGTTCACGAAGTGCATGGTGATAGTAGCAGCCTTCTAACATCGGCAGGGCCTACACGTCCATCCATACCTGGACGATTGGCTACTGAAGGACGCTTCTCAACTCCTACTGAGGAAGCATCTTCTCATGTGTCTAGACCTACTCCACCGTCTGGGGCTTCATGTCAATCTGGACAAGTCGGTCCTTCAACCCACACAGTCAATCCACTATCTAGGGGCCACTATCAACTCCGCCCTAGGAAAAGTGTGTCCTTCGGCGGACAGCCTGTCATCAATGACAGCGAAAGGCAACACCATTCTTCAAGCTTCTCAGCCTTTGGTACGCCAGGTGGCATCTCTGCTGGGCTCAATGGCCTCCTGCATCTTCCTTACTCCCAACGCCAGATTGAGGATGAGGCCGCTTCAGCAAGACCTAGAGGACAAATGGAATCAGGCATCAGGGCAGTCGAACGATCGGATTACACTATCTCCCAGTGCGAGGAAGTCCATCCTCTGGTGGATGCATCCACAGAATCTCACTGTGGGTGTTCCTTTTCATCAGCCTCTGCCAGCGCAATCCCTGATCACAGACGCTTCTCTACAGGGTTGGGGTGTGCACCTAGGTCCCCTTCAGACACAGGGAAGATGGTCTCCCAAGGAGCAAACCTATCATATCAATATGCTCGAGCTGAGAGCAGTTCACTTAGCTCTCAAAGCTTTTCAACCTGCCATATAGTCAAGCTCAATTTTAATTTAAACGGACAACACAACCACCATGTACTATTTAAACAAACAAGGTGGACCACGTTCTCGTCCTCTGTCTCTCGCAGCCCAAGCGATTTGGCACTGGCTACTGGCCAGGAACCTATCGATCGCGGCAGTCCATCTGCCAGGAGAGCAGAATGTTTCAGCGGACTTGCTCAGTCGTCACTTTCAGGAACAAGAAGACTGGGTGCTTCACGACGATGTGATTATAACACCTAACAAAAGGTTCAGGTGAAAAAGTCAAAATATATATTCTAACAGCATACATACAGTCAAAACAGAGAAGCAAAAGAAGAAGCCTATAAATTCAAAAGCAATTCCAAAAACAGTTATACTTTATTATACATATTAAAAAGTTCAAGAAAAAACAATTGCGCTCAAAAAAGAATGTTGGTAAACAAAAGACAAACAACTAACAAACCAAACATGTGGCTAGCAAAAAGACATTACATGTGCAAAAGAACAACGAGAACAAAATTATGTATCCTTCCAAAATTATGGCCACAAAAAGCGTGGACGGCATTTCAACCGCTGGGTTACTGTGCGGTCATCATCAGGACTTGAAATAGTTTGAGCGTAATATTGCTTTGTACAGGACTGGCCAATCAGAAAGTTTGATGGCTGTCACAAATAATCCAGCTTTAAATAAGGTTAATTTTCAAAAGCATCACAGAATATCCAAAATTGGTACATTCAATGTGTGGCGTGTAGATTACACCCATGTGTACGCCCAGTCAATCGGCAAAATCCAAATACAGCAGTGAGTGCAGGCACGGAGGTTGTGATGGCAGACATTTTTCGGCAGTGGGGTCATCCTTCCATCGACATCTTCGCAGACGATGAAAACACAAAATGCCACACCTTCGCATCCAGGTTCTACCGACCAGGAATGAGGGGGAATGCACTTTCGATAAGCTGGTCAGGGACATTTGCATACGCCTTTCCTCCCCTCCCTCTCATTCCGAAGGTATTGGCGAAGCTCCTCAGGTCCAGGATGACAATGATCTTAATTGCACCAGACTGGCCTCACCAGTGGTGGTACCCGGATCAGTTGCAGCTGTCAATTCGCCCTCATCAGAGGCTTCCGTGCAGGCCGGACCTTCTAACCAAGATGGGGAGTAAGATCTTGCATCCCAGCCTTCTGTCTCTCAGCTTAACAGCATGGCTCCTGAGGTCCTGCAGTACGGACACTTAAACCTCCCCTCAGACTGCATGGACATTCTGTGGGAGTCAAGGAGAACTTCCACAAGATCCTCATACTCTATGAAATGGAAGAGGTTCTACTTGTGGTGTAGACAAAACGGTTGGTGTCCAGTGACTGGCCAAGAGGACGTCATCTTGCCATACTTACTCTATTTGGCCAAGTCTGGATTGAAATATTCCTCAATAAAGGTACATTTGGCAGCCGTTACGGCTTACCGTAAATCTCCTAACCAACCTTCTTTTTTCCAGCTGCAGGTAGTAAAGGACTTCCTTCAGGGGCTAAAGAAGGTTTACCCCCCTGTTAGACCTCCTTCCCCTCCTTGGGAGTTGAACCTAGTATTGTCTAAACTAATGGGGCCTCCCTTTGAAACCATCCATAAGGCCTCGTTGCAACATCTTACGTGGAAGGTGGCGTTTCTGGTAGCAATCACTTCTGCACGCAGAGTGAGCGAAATTCAGGCGCTATCCTCCAAAGAGCCCTATACCGTCTTCCACCATAATAGGGTGGTTATGCGAACCCACCCTTCTTTTCTGCCAAAGGTGGTGTCGGAGTTCCATGTAAATCAGACGATTTCTTTACCCTCTTTCTTTCCAAACCCTACGACTCCAGCTGAGAGGTCTCTGCATTTGCTGGATCTCAAAAGGGTTCTCAAATTTTACTTGGAAGCTACAAAGGCTATAAGAAAGTCTAACCAATTGTTTGTGAATTATGGCTCTGTTAGAACCGGTTTTGCTGCTTCTAAAAGAACCATCTCAAGATGGATAGTATCATGAATAAAGTCATCTTACCAGTTGGCAAACAAACCTTTGATCGCTTCTCCTAAAGCTCACTCGACTAGGGGTAAAGCGGCAACAGTGGCTTTCCTGCACAATGTTCCAATGGCCGAGATTTGCAAAGCTGCAACTTGGAAATCGGTACACACATTTACCAGGCATTACTGCTTAGATTCAGACTCCAGAGCTGATGCCCAAGTGGGCCAGGCTTCCTTGCGTAATCTGTTCCAGTGCTGATAATTGCAGAGTCTATGTTTGCCTTATGGCGGTTTTCTAATGTCTGGATTTTCTATGTATACTTGCCCGCAGGATGAGGGTATGGACTTGCTATTCTATTCATGCGCTTATAACTATTGATGAGTATCCCCTGGAAGAAAAGGATTAGTTACATACCTGTAATCTTAGTTCTCTTCCAGGGGTATCCTCATCAAAGTCATAAGCAACCCTCCCGTCTCCCAGGGCAAGTAATCATGTGGAATGTATATATTTGTCTTTTAAATGGTCTGCGGTTATCCGCAATGAACAACTGACCTAACTGTCATCCCTGAGGCATGATGGGAGCTAGGGGTCATGGCTGCCTTAAAGGCACGGTGCCAGTTTTCTGTTACTGTTTATGTGAGTTAGCTTTTCAGCTTTCTACTCTATGGTTTCTTATACAATGCAGCCTAGATGCTGACAATGCTTTCATTTTCCTTGCAGGAGTACCTTGTTACTGTATAATAAAGCAGTTTTCAAAGGTTTTTTCTTTGTTCCTGCTTTTATTGGAATGTTTTATATGCAAAGTCTTCTATTTTTTTAAATTTTTTATTTATTTAAGTAACTTATACAGCGCGCAGCTACCCCAGAAGGGGTGTCCCGGTGCTAAAGCAGAAACTCACGAATAAAGAGGGGAAGCAGGAGGGTTGTAGGACTAGAATCGTGATCTGGAGAAGAGCCACGTTTTTAATTTACTACGGAAAAGGGATTCAGAAGGGCAGAACCTAAGGTCAAGTGGGAGGCAGTTCCATAGTTTAGCAGTCATCACGCTAAACCCTCTGCCGCCCATTCTGGATCGTCGAAAGCGTGGTACAATCAAGAGACGTAGATTATTAGATCTCAGTGTTCTAGCTGATTGAGATATTACCACTCGCTTTTTCAGGTATCCTGGCCCTAGGCCGTTGATAGCACGAAAGGCGAGGGTGAGAGTCTTGAATTGAATGCGGCTTGCAATGGGGAGCCAGTGTAGCTCTTTGCAATAAAAAGCAACCGACTGACGGTAGGGGATATTTCCAATCAGTCTAGCTGCCGCATTCTGCACGATCTGAAGACGATCAATCAAGTATTGAGGGGCACCAGCGTATAAGCTATTGGCGTAATCTAAATGAGATATGATGAGGGCCTGAGTGATAGTTCTACGGGCGTCTAAGGGGAGGTAAGGAAGGATCTTTTAAATCATGCGAAGTTTCGCGAAGCAGGCTGAGGAGACCTTGTTAATTTGCGCTTTACAGGAGAGTGAATCATCGAACTGAAAGCCAAGGTTACGTGCTGATTGGACCGGGGAGGGCGGGGGATTAAGCGCTGTGGGCCACCACAGGCTGGGGGATATTGACGTTTTCTGGTTAAAAAATAAGACCTCTGTCTTATCAGTATTAAGCCTAAGGTGGTTGCTGGTCATCCAGGCACAGATGTTATCCAAACATTGGCGGAAGTTGGCAAAGGTGGAGTCAGAGTGGTCTCTAAAAGAGAATATCAGCTGAGTATCGTCAGCATAAGAGACCACTCTGACCCCACAAGACTCCACCACTGTAGCCAAGGGAGCTAGATAGACATTAAAAAACAGAGGGCTCAGGGCTGAGGGGTTTACCCTCTGATTTAAAAGGTCTGAGCGCCACCCTCTGCGTTCTGCCAGTGAGGAATGACTCAACCCAGGCCAATGCAGAGCCGCCAATTCCAACCTGCCTTAGACGGTTTAGTAGGATTTTATGTGAAACCGTATCAAAAGCGGCGGATAGGTCGAGGAGGACCAACATGGCCTCCTCGCCCCTATCCACACACTCACGGACGGTCTCAGCTACTTCCAAGAGAGCAGTTTCGGTGCTGAAGTCCGCTTCTATTGCAGCATTGTTCAGCTTTTCCAGAGAGGACTGCATTGTATGTTTTTATATATGTATATATACATATATGTAGAGCTACATATATATGATATATGTTTCCGGGGTCCTGCACATGGGCGGGAATATTCATGTGCTTATGACTTTGATGAGGATACACCTGGAAGAGAACTAGAATTACAGGTAAGTAACTGATCCGTACATGACTCGAGTAAGTGTACACCATTGTCACACGGCTGAGGTAAGGGTATGCAATCATCACGCAAATGAGATAAGGATACACCATTGTTACACATCTGAGATAAGGGTACACCATCGTCACACTTCTGGGATAGGTGTACACCATCGTCACCCAGCTGAGCTAAGGGTACACTATTGTCACACGGGTGAGGTAAGCGTACACCATCATCACATGGATGAGGCGAGCGTACCCCAATGTCACATGGCCCAAGTAGGGGTACACCATTGTGACATTACTGAGGTAGGGGTACATCATCGTCACATGGGTGAAGTAAGGGTACACCATCGTCATACGGCTGAGGTAAGGGTATGCAATCATCACATGACTGGGGTAAGTGTACACCATTGTCACACAGCTGAGGTAAGGATATGCAATCATCACACGGCTGAGGTAATGGTACACTATTGTCACACGGCTGATATAAGGGTACACCATTGCTACATGGCTGGGGTAAGGGTACACCATCATCACATAGATGACATAAGTGTATTCTAATGTCACATTGCTGAGGTAAAGGTACACCATCGTCACACGGCTCAGTTAAGGGTACACCATCGCCACATGGCTGAGGTAAGGGTACACCATTGTCACGGCTGAGGTAAGGATACACCATCGCCATACAGCTGAGTTAAGGGTACACCATCATCACACGGCTGATATAAGGTTACATTCTCTTCCAGGGGATCCTCATCAATAGTCATAAGCACTGGATATTCCCGCCCATGTGCAGGGACCCCAGAATGAATAAAAAATTATATATGGAAAAAAACATATATATACACCTATATATATATATATATATATATATATATATATATATATATACAAACATATATACATTTTTCTCATACCAATGCAGCCCTCATCTAGGAGGCTAAACAATGTAATAAAAACACATAAATTGCTTTTGCAAACATACATAATATATGTATAAAAAACACATGTGGGCAAGAAGCACTAGAACTCTCTTTTTAATGAGTAAACCTCATGAGTAAACTGCAAAAGAAAGGCAGGCATTGTTAGCCTACCGGCTGCATTGTAAACCAACATAGAAAATGTTGGCATAAATACTGACACCATGACTTTAAGGAAGCCATGACCCCTAGCTTCCCATCATGCCTCAGGGGTGACAGTTAGGTCAGTTGTTCTTCCCGGCTCATTCTGTCAGGACGCTGGATTCACATCGCTCTCTTTTTTTTGGCTTTTCTGTCAAAAATACCTTGTTTTGTGTGAGTTTTATACCTTCACTCAACGTCTTTTTGGTCAAAAATGCCTTCTTTGTTTTGACTCTTGCCCAGCCTGTGGCAAAAAGAACGCCAAGTCAGACACACATGAAGTATGCCTTCTCCTGCCTCCTGTCAACACTGCAGGAAACTGTCTAGAAGAACCATCAAAGACAGAGAGAGAATCCGTCTTTATGGCCTCTCAGAAAAAGGGAGGTCTCCTGTAGGGAGAAAGAAGAGAACGGGTTCGATGTCGAGGAGCAAGGTCCCAATATGTTCCCCTTCAGCGGCGGGCTCGACGTCGAAGGTACCGGCGGCGGAGTCGTCATCGAGGACCTTGGCGCAAGAGCGTCATCCTTTAACTTAGAGGGCCAAGTCTCCTTTGATGTTAGAGAAGCGTCCGGTGTTGAGACAAGATCCTCCGCCGTCGACATTTCAGCAACGATCGTCGTCAAGACAGCGATCATCGACATCAAGATGTAAGTCTCCATCTTCCACGTCGAGACCGAAGTCACCATCGTCGTTTCAACGCAGATCAACTTCCAAGCACAGGTCGGCGGATGTTCACTCGTTGACGTCGAGACAGAAGCTTCTGTTGACGTCAAGACACTCGACATCGAGGCAGGTGTCTCCGTCGGTTTTCACAGCCGACGTCGAGACAAAGTCCTCAGTCGAAGGAAAGGCGTTCGACATCGAGGCAGAGCCCTCCGTCGAAGTAGAGATCGCCGTCAAGACGGGAGTCTTCGCCGAAGAGAAGATCGACATCAAGACAGGAGGCTCCGTCGGTGCGCCGCTCGACGTCGAGGCAGAGTCCTCCATCGAAGCGAAGGAGATCGACGTTGAGGCTCAGGTCCCCGACGAGGCAGTTGTCATCGAGGCGAAGGTCTCCACCGGGAACGACACAGTCACGTTGAGACAAAGATCTCCGTCACAGACGACGTTGAGACAGAGATCTCCGTCGGTATTGGTCCCTGTAAGAAAGTGGCTCTATATATACTGGACCAAAGTAAGGTACAGTGTGTATAGAGTCCCCAATCTCCAGAAGTATGGCAGAGGTTAAAGTTAGATATAACCTTACTCTTTAAAGTGATAGCTTGGTCGAGCAGTAAGGCAGTATCAGAGGACAGTGTAAAGCATGTGTTGTACACACTCGATCATCAAATGGTCTCACACACTCAATAACTGAACTCTAGGCCAATTGTTTTATACCAACAGGTATCAAAATATACTTTTCTCAAAATGAGTGACTTTAGGTAATTACTTTGCAAAAAGGTAATAGACTTTTGTAAGTACAATAGCTACAGTGGTTGCAATAGGCAACACAATTTCAAACACAATTTAACATTCAGCTCAATGGGTTTTGCTAGATAAATGCAGTTGATTACTTTATGGATTACTCTTCTAACCCCAGGACTGGATCCTAGATTCAGTACCGGTACATGTACTGTAAACAGTTAAGTAAAAGCGTTTTGGTTACAGTAGTGATTTTTAAAGAATATAAATGTGTTTTCAAAGTTGACAGAAACTTTTCAGTGAAAACCAAGCAATGTTATCCTGTAGGAGGAACTTCAAGTCACAGGTAAAGTACGTTCTCGTTACTTTTGTAATCCAGTACTGGACTCCTAAATTCAGCACTGGGATCTCTACCTAAGAAAGGTAAGTAATTACATTTTAGTAGTTGGTACGATTTTTAAGGATATTTGCAGTTTGCAAAAAGCGACACCTAGAAGAAATTTCACAGAAAAACAGTCAATGGTTTCCTATGGAAGAAAATTCAGGTTACTGGTAAGTACATTTATAGTTACTTTTGCTGTTCAGTACTTGGCTACAAGGTACAGTACTGACTTCTCTCCTGATCACAGGTGAGTAATTCGGAATTCGTTATTCGGCTGATTTTAGATGAATATTTTAAAGTTTCAAAACTCCACACTTAGAAGTCAATGTTAACCTATGGAAGGAAAATGAGTTTTAGGTAAGTACTCGACTGGTGGAGTTAAGGTTCTGGGCATAGACTCAAGGGTCTCCCAGGGTCGGAAAGGTACAGTTGTTACACCCTCAGCAGCACAGGGGCTGCCGGGTGCAGAGAGAGTAGGCCCAATGCAATCCAATAGAGGGTAGGGGGCCTTTGGTTGGTGGCTGCAAGCAAGCAGGCCACGTGGCTGTGGGAGCTGAGCTCCTGGTCACTTACTGGCAAGTAGGGAAGTAAAGTAGAGTAGTAGTTGCACTTCCAGTGGCACTCGGGCGGCTGGGTGAAGGGTGCTTTTGAGCCAACGGGCGCTCAATGTTATCCAATGGGAAACTTAAAAAGTAGACAAAGGCTGCAGACTCAGGGACGGAGATTCTTAAGGTGTGACCACCGCTTCGAGAGGTAAGTTGGGATCTTGGAGAAGAGGTAGGTTCCCCAAAGGAAGGCACAGGAAGCCGCAGGGCGCCGGGTGCAGGGTTGTCTTTTGGTGTCGGGAAATCTTACCCTCAGCTGGTCACGGTTGAAGGGGTCCCTGGTTCTGAGGCTACAGGCGTCGCCTGGTTCATCGAGGAGGGTCTTTGGGCATTGAACTCCGGGTCACAGTCACCGGGGGGACGTCTTCGTGATCTTGGATCACTCAGGCACAGGCCGAGCTTGGTGGGTGCAGAGTGGGCTGGATTTGTGGTTCCTGGCTGGCACCAGGGGTATTGTTGTTTGAGCAGAACCACTGCTCGTGGGAGTCCCAGTCTTTTGGAAGGTTGAAGGCAGGCCGGTCCTCCAGGGTTTTTGACGTTGGTGTCTGCAGGAGACACCGGAGTTTCGCAGGAGCAGGTTCAAGGATCAACAGGCCTGTAGGGTTCTGGGGTCAAGTCAGTGGGCGTCGTCCTTTTGTTAGCAGCTACACGGCAGGTCTTCTTGTTCTTCTGCTTGTTGCAATTGGGATCTGAGGAAGGAAGGTTCAGGGTGCCCCTAAATACTAAATTTAGGGGCGTTACAGGTAGGGCAAGGGCAGGGACCAATGGGTCCCTGTCCTGGGGTAGGTACACCCCCTAGCCTGCTCCTCTCCTGTGGGAGGGGGCAGGAGCCTAGCTGCGAATAGGCAGGGCTCCCCATCTTTAAGATGGGTGGAGCCCGGAGTCGTGCTTCACCTCGCCTCTCCCACCTGAGGGGTGGGATTGGCATAGGCTGACACACCCCCTTTCCTCACTTAGGATTTCCCGCCATTCTTCCCATCCAGAGTGGGGGTCAGAACCGGTGGGGGCCAGTTGCTGAGTACAGCAAGTAGCCTGGTGAAGCTCACAAAGGCGGCATCCCTTTGAAGCTTCCCCTGCCCATCCTGGGGGAGGAGACTTGGCACCTCATCCCAGGATGTGCATTGTTTCAGGTCCCCGAGAGGGGCAGGCTCTCGACCCAGGGGTCCAGAAACATGTCTGGTGGTGGCACCCTCGGTAGCTACACAGTCAGGACACTGGGGGTTGGTTAGGTTTCAGGGGGCATCTCTAAGATGCCCTCTGTTGTGCATTTTACATTAAATCCCACACTGGTATCAGTGCGGGTCTAATGTGCTGAGAAGTTTGATATCAAACTTCTCAGTCTTCAGTGAAGCCATCATGGTGCTGTGGAGTTCGTAATGACAACCTCCCAGCACCATATACTCTTAATGGCAGCACTGCACTTACAGTGCCCAGGAATGGCCATGGGTACTGTAGGGGCAAAGGGCTCATGCACCTGTGCCCACACCACTAGCATAGGGCACTCAGCTAGAGGGGTGACTGATGGATGCGAGGGCAGTGAGCTTATGGGCATGGCACACAGGGATGTGTGCCATGTCGACTCTTTCTTTAGTTCTTTACTTAGACACTCAGCCTGCAAAGGCAGTGTGTGGATGTCAGGGTACAGGGCCCCTAAGGGTGGCACAATAAGTGCTGCAGCCCTTAGGGGTCTTCTCTGGTCACCATACCCTGGATACCCAGGGTACCATTTACTAGGGGCTGAAAGGTGGCCAGAGATGCCAATTGGGTTTTAGTTTCAACATAGTTTTAGGGAAGGAAGACAGGCCCTGGGCACCTGGTTGGCAGGAGCCCAGGGCACACTCAGTCAAAGTACATCAGCAATTCAGCAAAAAGTGGGGGCATACCATACAGGAAAGATGGCACTTTCTCACAGTCCCTGTAAGCTTCTCTCCGTCTCACTCATCGATGTTGAGAGCAGGCTCCCATCATTCCATCTTTCAATAACAACAACCCTGTACCCAGAATGCTTTTTATCATGCAGTTACTTCTTTTCACTGCATTTAATTTAACTGGAAAAGCGCAAAGTCACCATCCAGTGCCACAACCCCTACACATAGAAATGGGTGTGTTATCTGTATTACGTCCAACTTTTCAACTGATAAAAATGGGGAATCTCCTAGTGTAATTCACAAAGACAGTCACACAGAGCAATATATAAAGTCTGCAACCCTGGAGCAGTACATTCACCCACACTCAATATCTTGTGAAAAAATGTGTGAAGAAAAGAATGACACCTCACGGGCGCAACACCCTTTGGGCAAGTGGCAGATGTTACCAAATTATAACCGCTTTCTCATCATTGGTAGTCATTCAGTTCATAAAAGAAAAAAAGTGTCCAAAAGGAAGATCAACTGAAAGTGTAAAGAATAAGGTGCAGAAGAGGAGCAATGGCATTCACTCCTTGATGTGACACAAAAAAGATTAAAATCAACAGACACACCAATCATACACCTTTATTCCCAATTTAGGTGTGATCTGATGAATTAAAAAGGGATGGTAGCTTAACTCCGCATACTAATACCTCCAGCCAACATGTTTCACTGCCTTCACAACTTCTGGCAGATTCGTCAGGGCTCACCATATGGTCACTGCAAAAATGTAGGACACCTTACCTATGGGACTGTCAAATTGAAAACACACCACAATTAAAATGTAGTAACCCATAAGAAACATCCTCTCCAGACTTAATCAATTTGTACATAATAATCAACTGGAACTGATTCATTACCCTCATCTAGCCACGTCTTCTCATACCAGCTTGATGGGGTGAACAAGATCGTCTCTCAACGCAAGCCTATATCTAATATTGGAGCGCACTTCCCGGCGATCGTGTCATCGATCTATGAAAAACAGTACCATATAGATTTATAAGCAATACATGGTGGTAGGTTAAAAAATGCATTTCTCCAAAATCACTGGTCATTGCAGCCTTACTTCAACACACAAGATAGGCACATCAACTGCAAAGAACAGTACCATATGAATTCATAGAAAGTTCATGATGATTGACCGCCTACAGCAGACTGCATGAAGGATGCATATCGCATGTTCCGGTGTTCATAATGCCCCTACTTCAGCACAGGGCAACGCACGCACAACAATGGTTCATTCGCAACTAACAATATGGTCCATATCTCTTTTTAAGACCGTGACGTACTGATACAACTCTTTACGAGACCCCCCTATTTTTTGGTGACAGAAATGCTCTATGGAGTTGTAAATACTGCGCAACTATTCAAACCTTCATTTCGACTATTGTTGCCCACACATTGCGCCCACAAACCATGATTTGCCAGGTGCAATTGGTGGTCAGCATCTGCAATCGGATCCCTGTCTATCAAGCACACCAATAGCGTGCTGCTCAATTTTGGCTTCAGAAAGACGATCGTGCCCTACGCGCACTTTTCAAAACCAGCCGCCCCACTCCTCACCGTACGGGGGTTCTGAACTTGCTGTCTCTCATCCCAGGAACAACGCGGGATCCCGAGTCTTCCATATTTCAATGGAAACCCCGCGGGAGCCGGTCGCGGGCACGTGATCAGAGTCAGTCACGTGACTGCCAAACCGGCCTTAAACGCCATGATTGAATGGGAAGCACACGCTTCCAATGGGCTCAGTTCTTCGTGCCCACCAAAGGCCGAAACTCGGTCCCCTGGTCACTAGCCACGTAGTTGTACACCCAAAGGGCCTGGTGTTCCCGATTTTTACTCTATGCCTGTAGCCATTAATACAGTTATTCAGATTATCAAAATATGTCAGTTTCTTTAGCAAAAAAAGAGAGAGAGGAGGAGCCCCTCTTCCCATTCACCATGAATATACATGTGCTGGGCACACTACCAGAACGATCTCATAATACAGCTTGGCCTTTCAATATTAAAGGAAGACACCTCATTACCAATCTCGTATCATATTACTATTCCATAAGGATGTCAGGGTACAGGGCCCCTAAGGGTGGCACAATAAGTGCTGCAGCCCTTAGGGGTCTTCTCTGGTCACCATACCCTGGATACCTAGGCTACCATTTACTAGGGGCTGACAGGTGGCCAGAGATGCCAATTGGGTTTTAGTGTCAACATAGTTTTAGGGAAGGAAGACAGGCCCTGGGCACCTGGTTGGCAGGAGCCCAGGGCACACTCAGTCAAAGCACATCAGCAATTCAGCAAAAAGTGGGGGCGTACCATACAAGAAAGATGGCACTTTCTCACAGTCTCTGTAAGCTTCTCTCCGTCTCACTCATTGATGTTGAGAGCAGGCTCCCATCATTCCATCGCCAGGTCTGGTTCCCCAGAGGTGATTATTTCCTCCTCAAGTAGCCAGGACTCTCCCTCTGTACGTCAATTGGTAGAGTCTCATCAGGGAGGACGGAAGTCTCCCTCCACTCGGCGTTCTCCTGTTAGGGAGAACACTCCATCCATTCACCTCTCCGGGACCACTACACCACTGGGCTGAGCCCCCGCAGGACGTCTGGCGGGGTCCGAGTCCTGATCACAGGTCCCCTCTGGTTTGCCTAGCGCAAGATGCAGATCTTTCTCCGGCAAGAGGTAGAGCTTGTACTCGCTCTCCTGTACCACCTTCCAGGAGGAGATCAAGATCACGCAGCAGAGGGAGGAGGCGCAGATCTCCAACCCCTTCCACCTCATCAACATACTCAAAAATGGACTACTCGCCCACCCTTACCGACAGTCCACCATCGAGAATCTCTCCTGTGGACCACGTGAGCACATTCCAGGCCGTGCTTTCCAGGGGGGCTAGCAAGCTGAGCATTCCTATGCCAATTCAGCAGAGAACTTCTTTGGTTATTTTTGAAACCTTGAACCAAGAAGACGTCTTCTCAACCATTACTTCCATTGATACTGGGGCTACTTAAACCGGTCATGGACATCTTCCTTACGCCGGCCACTCTCAGACTGCGCCGGCGAGAATTCTAAAGAAGTACCGTCCAGCGGAGGGGGATCCCTCCTTCCTGAAGTCCGATTCACCACCGGACTCTGTGATTGTGGCTGCCGCTAGAAAGACCCACTCAGTGGTCTCCTCGTCTACAGTACCACCAGACAAGGAGAGCAAGACGCAAGATTCATGGGGTAGAAAAGTATGCAGCACTTTTGCATCCATGCTTAAAGGCTCCAGTGCATCAGCTCTATTGGGGCGCTACGATAGGGCCTTGTGGGACTCTCCCCAACGTTTTACAGAAACACTGCGCACCCTAAGGACTTCGAGGAGGTTTTACAGGAGGGCAGCTTGGTGGCAAACCAAGTGATTAGTGCTGTGGCGGATGGAGCTACACTTTCAGCCCACTCCTACGCCCACAGAATTTTTGCCATAAGATCTTCTTGGCTTCGCCTTACAGCACTGAAGCCAGAAGCACAGGCCCAGATTCTCAACCTTCCATTTTCTGGTTCATCGTTGTTCGGCTCACACAGATGACGAGAGGGCACGGATGAAGACCAAGCTAGATACCCTGAAAGATGTGGGGCTCGAAAAGAAAAAAGAGTTTTGTCGCTGTTACCGCAATACTGATCGCCGTTCCTTCCAACAGAGGGTTCAAAACCCTCATTGGCAAAAGAACCAAAACCAACAAGGCCAGCAGAAGTCACAGTATCAAGGCCGTCGATCCAACAGGGGAAGAGGAGCCAACCGTCAATCCTCTACCTCTCCTAAAACTCCAGTCAAACAATGAGTGCCCACTTCTTCCATCTCCGTTTACCACTCCAGTAGGAGGAAGTGTTGCGAATCATCTTCAAGATTGGCAGGCCATCATGAAGTACCGTGGGTGTTAGCTACGCTGCAGAATGGGTACTCTCTATGTTTTCGACGTCGCCCTCCCTCGATCCCTCCGGTACTGTCATCAGGCTACCAGGTCAACATGCTGCAGAGGGAAGTGGGCATCTTTCTCCAAAAATCAGCCATAGAGAAGGTTCCACGATCCCAAAGAGTTTGAGGGGTTTACTCCAGATATTTCCTGGTAAAGAAAAGAGGTCAGAATCCGGAGTATAGGCCCATTCTGGATCTGCAAGCACTCAACAAGTCCATCAAACGAGAAAAATTTCCCATGTTGGCTTTCCACCAAATATATCCTCACCTCACAGATTTTAAAAAGCAACCTGTCTCCGGTGCGTCAGATCACCTCCCTGCTAGGATCGATGGCATCCTGCATTTTTCTGGTTCCCAATGCCAGATTGAAAACGTGTCCTCTACAGTAGTATCTAGAGGACAAATGGGATCAGCGGTCTTCTCGCTGGGAAGACAGAATCTGCCTATCAGACGCAACCAGAGCATCCATTCTGTGGTGGATGAAGAAGGACAACCTGAAAGTAGGAGTTCCGTTCCATCAAACGACCCCCTCTCAGACTCTGATCACAGACGCATCCCTCCAAGGAGGGGGAGCCCACATGGGGTCTCTCCAAACACAAGGCCTAAGGTCCTCGAAAGAAAAGTTGTGCCATATGCTAGAACTAAGGGCTGTTCATCTTGCTCTCAAGGCTTTCCTCCCTTCGATTCAGGCGTGTTTCATCCTAGTACAGACGGACAATACCACCACAATGTACTACCTGAACAAGCAGGGGGGAACTTGATCGAGGACTCTATCTTTAGAGGCGCAGTCCCTTTGGCACTGGCTACTGGCGAGGAATCTATCCATCACGGCAGTTCACCTGCCGGAAGAGCAGAATTCTCAAGCGGATGCCCTCAGTCGCCACTTCGAGGAACAGCAGGACTGGGTTCTCAACGACAAAGTGGGCGACAACATCTTCCAGGTTTGGGGCCGTCCAAGCATAGATCTGTTCGCGGACATCGCGAACACAAAATGCCGAAGCTTCGCCTCAAGGTACTACCGACACGGATCGAAGGGGAATGTCCTTTTGATCAACTGGTCAGGGGCATTTGTGTACGCCTTTCCACCCCTGCCTCCCATCCCGAAGGTGGTGACCAAGCTAATTACACTCAGACACCACGATGATACTGATTGCTCCTTGACTGGCCGAGGCAGTGGTGGTACCTGGACCTTCTGCATATGTCAGTGTGTCCTCACAAGAGACTGCCGTGCAGACCGGACCTGCTCTCCAAAATGAACAGGAGAATTCATCACCCCACCCTTCCATCACTGAACTTGGCAGCATGGCTCCTGAGGTCCTCCATTATGGGCATCTAGGTCTACCTCAAGACTGCATGACCATATTGAAAGAGGCAAGGAGACCACTCTTATGCTTGTAAATGGAAGCGTTTCTCCATATGGTGTGTGCAAAATAATTATAGTCCCACCAGGGGGCAGGAGGAAGTAGTCTTGCCCTATTTGCTTCACCTTGCCAGAGCAGGTCTAAATTCTCGTCCATTAAGGTGCACCTGGCTGCCATTACGGCGTACAGACGTTCTCCTTCTCAGCCCTCATTCTTTCAGTTACAGGTGGTGAAGGATTTCCTGCAGGGTTTTAAGGAGGTCTACCCTCCTGCCCGACCTCCTTCACCTCCTTGGGAGCTGAACTTGGTACTGTCAAAATTGATGAGTCCACCCTATGAGCCTATCCACAAAGCAACCTTATAACACCTTACATGGAAGGTAGCTTTCTTATTGGCTATCACCTCAGCTCATAGGGTGAGTGAGATACAGGCCCTCTGTTCAAAAGAGCCCTATTTGGTCTTCCATCTCAATAGGGTAGTCCGCAGAACACATCCTTCCTTTCTTCCGAAGGTGGTGTCCGATTTTCATGTAAATCAAACCATTTCTTTTCCGACCTTTTTTCCCAATCCCTCCAGTCCGGCTGAGAGGGCTCTACATTCATTAGACCTTAAAAGGGTTTTGAAGTTTTATCTTGACAGGTCGAAGCAATTGAGAAAGTCTGCTCACCTATTTAATAATTATGGTTCCTTCAGAACAGGTTTTCCAGCATCTCCAGATGGATAGTCTCCTGTATCAAATTGGCTTACCAGCTAGCACGGAGGCCTCTTTTGTCTGCTCCCAAAGCTCATTCCACGAGAGGAAAATCCACTACAACTGCTTTTCTCAATAATGTACCGCTCTCTGAGATCTGTAAAGCAGCCACTTGGAGATCAGTGCATACATTTACAAGACACTAGTGTCTTGACTCAGATACTAGAGCGGACACTCAAGTAGATCAAGCCTCCTTGAGGAATCTGTTCAACAGCTGATTTTTCGGTTGTTGTTAATTGGGTCACTTTTTTCTCATTTGCCTGAAGGTGGTTGATGGGCTTGCTATTCTGTTCAGTGCTTATGACTGTTGATGAAGATCCCCTGGAAGAGAAGGATAAGTTACTTACCTGTAATTCTAGTTCTCTTCCAGGGGTATCCTCATCAAAGTCATAAACAACCCACCCGCCTCCCCAGTCAAATGAGATTATTTAATTGTTAAATATTATCTTGGTGACCTGATCGTCAGGGTTACACAAAGAACAACTGACCTAACTGTCACCCCTGAGGCATGATGGTAAGCTAGGGGTCATGGCTGCCTTAAAGGCACGGTGCCAGTTTTTATGGAAGATTGCTTTCATTTTCTATGTTAGTTTACAATGCAGCCTGTAGGCTAACAATGTGAAGTGAAGGGTGCAGGAAAGTGAATCCAGGAAGCAGTAATCTTGGTTGAAGGTATTTAATGTAGCTTCTTAAAAAGAGACCTCATCCTTCAGCAAACAGGTTAAACTGACATCCAGTTCAAGTAACAACATTCTAAGCAAGCAATATTCTAATCGAGAACATCATGGAGGGAGCATATCTTGGGTAACAAGGGAGAATGACAAGGGGAGGATACGAACACTACATCACCTCCCTCTTTTCATAAACAGAAATGAAGAGAGAAGTATAAGGGAATCAATCACAGTAGGCCAAACATACTATACGCAATCTTGAAAACGAAGAGGAACCTTCCTCAACCTGCACGGTCTCTTTTCATTATACTGCAAGGGAGTGGCAGAAATACCAGAGGAATCCTCCTCAGAACACTTTGAAGAACATTTGGCAATTCTGTTGAGGTGCCACACTTTATGGTCTTGGGTTCTGACTGCATTCCCCAAAAGTTTGATT
The DNA here is from genome assembly GCF_964261635.1 of Lissotriton helveticus. Taxonomy (NCBI): domain Eukaryota; kingdom Metazoa; phylum Chordata; class Amphibia; order Caudata; family Salamandridae; genus Lissotriton; species Lissotriton helveticus. The sequence continues at coordinate 18,090,404 of NC_136068.1, read as the reverse complement.
ACTTTGATTGGTTGACCAAACTTGCACTTACCAACTCTTCTGTCAGGGAGTTTTACCCTGACCCAGTCACCAACTTGTTACAACAGTTCTTTTCACTGCATTTCTTGTATCAAACACACTTTTCCTCGTTATCATTTTCTCTTACTCACGATCCTTCCAACCTACTGTACTGTCAACTACACCACCTACTACCATCCTTCTTGAAGTCACCCAAAGGGGATTCACATGCGTACTAGCCTCCCTTCCTTTAAACAAAGTAAAAGGTGGGACACTTGTAGAGGAATGGGGTGTGTACCTATATTCGCATACTTTCTTATTAACTGCCTCTTCCCAGTTGCAGCTAGACACTACGGCTAGTTGCTTAGCTTCTTTGAGAACCCTAACAAACCTCTCAACTACCCCATTGCATTCTGGGTGACATAAAGCTGGACTCTTATGTGTAATACCTCTCTCACTCAAAAATTCCTTCACTGCTCCATAGGTAAATTGCACACCATTGTCCGTCAAAATTGAACTTGGCAAACCTTCATTAGCAAAGAGATCGTTAAGAAAACTTATCACAGAAGAGGAATCAACACAATTGACTATTTTTATGACTGGCCACCTGGAGAACATATCAATACAAACTAAAACATAGCGATCTTGAGACTTGACTTTAACTGGACCCAGGATGTCCAGAGCAATGTCCACCCAAGACCAGTAGCTTGCTTTCTAACAACCATAGGTTGAGTTTTACACTTAAGAATCTTATCACTGTTAGAACATTGAGAACAACAACGCACTAACCTTTTAATCTGGGTGTTCATTGGAGGCCACCAATAGGCTTCTCTGATTCTTTCTTTTGTCTTAGCGATGCTCATGTGACTAGTGTGTGCATTTTTAATCAGCTTATGACATAGAACCAAAGCAACAACAATTGTGAATGGACAATTCTTCTTTTATACACCAGAATCCTCTGATCTCTTCATCACACTCACGTTTTTCGCACCACCCATCACGTACAAAACACGCAACTCGTTGTAAAACTGAATCATCTCTCAGACTAGCAATCCATTCTTCCTCTGTGACCACTCCCTCAGTAACTACACACACTTTCAAATCCTCAGCAGAGTCTTCGCCAATAAAAGTGTCATCTTCACTACAATCAGAAACTGCTGCACCACCAAGCCTAGACAAACAATCCGCAAGGATGTTGTTTGTTCCTTGCAAGTAAGAAACAAGAAATTCAAAGTCTTGCAGTGCAACCACCCATTTCCTTATTCTATGCGAGACACAATCAATTCCTTTCTTCTCAAACACTTCTTTTAATGGCATATGGTCAGAAACCACAGAAAAACGCTTGCCCCACAAGAATTTCTTAAGCTTTCGAACAGCCCAATAGACAGCTAAAGCCTCTTTCTCAACTACCGAGTAGTTACACTCGGCTCGTCTTAGTGTGCTTGAGATGAACAAAATGGTATTATCAACTTTTTCACCACCTTGTAAAAGTATAGCGCCAAGTCCTTTGCAACTAGCATTGGTCATAATATAAGACTCTTTAGTAGGGTCGGAACTAGAAAGATTTGGCGCTTTGTTTAAACAATCTTTGATCAAGTGAAATTCTTCACAGCAAGGTTTGTCCCAAACAAACTCATATCCTTTTTTTAACAAAGCCCTGATGTTTTCTGTTTTATTAGCAAACCCAGGAACAAATTTATTATAAAATTCCGCCATCCCTAAAATTTTGATGAGTTCATCTTTATTCTCAGGATAATTGCGACTGGTGATGGCCTCAACCAAGGAAGGTTTGGTTTGATACCTGATCCAGAAATCAAATGGCCAAGATACTCAATTTCTTTGACATCAATCTTACACTTGTCTAACCGGAGAGTAAGACCTGATTCTTGCAAATTGGATAACACTTCATTTACCCTGATATCATGTTCTTGTTGACTCTCACCATGAACGAGGACATCGTCCTGGTACACTTTGACGCCATCAATACCAACCAAGATGTTTTCCATTACTCTCTGAAATACCGAAGCGGTTGAAATTAAGCCAAATGGCATTTTGAGAAATTTGTAAGTGCCAAATGGCGTGATAAAAGCTGTCAAACCTTTGCACGAGGGATGGAGTCTGACCTGATGATAGGCCGAGGATAAATCTAATGTTGAAAAGTGGGTGGCACCATTTAATGATGACAACATTTCTGATATATTCGGGAGAGGGTAACGGTCAACCACCACTGCTTTATTCAGTTCTCTCATATCAATGCATAATCTTTCCTCTCCATTGGCTTTTCGGGCCATAACGATCGGAGAGACCCACTCCGTGGCTTCAACCTCTTGGAAGACCCTATTATCCAAAAGTTTGTTCAACTCATCTTTCATTTTATCTCTAACCAACAGAGGTAAATTTCTGACTTTGGCTACCTTTGGTACAGAATCTTTTTTTAATTTGATACGGTGAAGGTATTTCTTAAAACAACCTCGTTTTTTTCCAAAGACTTTGGGAAATTTTCTAATCCAGCCACCATGCTCTGAAACTGAAGCAACAGTAGGAAGATCCCTTAAGTGTACAGAGGGAAACTCATTAAGATCCAGATAAACACCCAGATCACCTTGATGAGCCCAACTACTCAGAGAATCTCCCTTCATTGACACATATATTTTCCCCACAGTGATCCTTCTTTTAAAATCTATTGTACCCATAAAATATCCCATCAGATTTATAATTTGACCACCATAACCTCTCGGTACAATGTCAGATTTAAGAAGCTTGACTTTTTTGAACAAGGGTTTTTCATAGAAAACTTTGGGTACTAATGTAATTTTAGCTCCTGAGTCGAACAACATATCAACGTAGTTATCATTAATTAGAACCTTTTCCATTGGCCCTTTGAGTGTTTGACCATTAACTTGACAGAAAACAAAATCTTCATCATTTTGTTCGTAAATTTTCTCTTGCTCCCTGTTGGATTTACAACACTTCGAGAAGTGACCTTTCCTTTTACAAATTGAACAAATAGCTTTCCACCCAGGACAGTCTTTAAAATTGACTACATGTCCTGTATTTCCACAACCGAAGCACTTAACAGTAGAAGATTTTGCGTTAAAACTAGAACGCGTTGGTTTTGAGGAAACAGAGGTATTTTGTTGAGGAAATTTAGTTGACTTGTCTGAGGCGGTAGCTTTTATCTCTTTCACATTAGTGGTAGAACTTTTGAGATTGTCAGCATCCTTGCGTATAGTTTCAACATACTCTTTGGAGTGCTCGTGCATTTTTAAGGTGGTGATTACATCTTGAAGCGACGGATTGTCTTTTTGCCATAGAGTATCCTTAGCTTTGTCTAAAGAAGAACCTAACATGAACTGATCCCTAAGTCTCTCATCTAAACCTCCAGCAAATGAGCAAGTTGAGGCAAGCTTACATAAGGTTGTGAAATATTGTTCAACCGTTTCATCCTGTCTGTACTCTCTTCACAAAATAATAACGTTCCAATATCATGACATTTTAGGAAGCTAGTGTAGATCCAGTTACTTAATACAAATTTCATACTCATTGAGTGAGTCACTGGACTGAGCCATCAATCCACTGTCCACTTTTTATTTTTCTGTAAATTTTATATGAAATACACTGGATTGTTTCTAACCCCATATTTTAAAAAAACTGAAACCTATCAGCTTGGATAATGCTTATCTAATGATTTTAACCATGGACATTGATGAACTCATATTTCGCACCAGCACTTTCTTGCGTATAGCTGTCTGAGCTCGACAGACCATTCTCGACTTTTGAATCTGTATGTACCATGTTTTTGTATGTTGTTTCTTTTAAAACTGCTACTTTTTCTGATTTGTACTTTTATGGATACTTTGTTATCCGAATAAAGTTTTATTGAATTGAATTGAATTGAGTGAGTCACCCTCACCATCAGGTAAATCGGGGAGGTGCTCAAATACTTCCTGTCCTTCCGAACCTAAGCAATGCATGAACAGGGAGGACTTTCTTTTTGCACTTAGGGACGTTCCACAAACTCTCGCGTAATTAATAAATACTTTTTTCCATTTCAACCAAGGTATGGTAGGTTCCCCAGGAGCAGGAAGAAAGAAGGGAGGAGGAGTGACGTTCTGCATGGTGATGAAGTGAGAACAGCAAAAAGTACAAAAATGAGTCCTAATAAACAAAAATAACAGAGTGCAAGGAAAAGCAACCAGTTAAGACCTTTTTATGCCTTTTACACCTGTGAATAAAATGTTAAGTCATCACAAAAGAAACGAGTAGATAGAAGCATAAAAGCAATTAGCTGTGTGAATTAGTAATAAGTGCAAAACCTGGAAAAAGAAAAACACACATACTTATTTTGAGATACAAGTAGTCATTACATTTAATCTCATGTGCTAACAAGCGTACAGAGTATGCAACACATAAATAGGGATAGCAAATGAGGTTGTTCAGGGCAGCGTTGAACAGTTAGTATTGACCTATTAACTTGCAGGTTTCTGAATCACCATAGGAGGATGCTGTGCAGATCAGCGTGTAATGAAAACAAAAGGAATCTGCTAGTGAAGGCGTGCAGGTCAGCGTCGAACAGTTAAGATCGTGACTGAAGAAACGAGGATGCTCTGTAGATCAGCGTGGACAAAAGTGTCATAGAAATCAGTGCACATGAGAGGTAATTAAATAAAAGAGGGGGACCTGCAAAGCGCTGTGCAGATCAGCATGGTTAGAGAAAATGTACCTCAAATATGAAGGACGACCAGGAGGACAAGAACGGACTAGTCACTGCTAAATCAGGAAGAACTTTATCAAAAACAATTCAAAAAGGTGGCTGCGTCCCACAGTTGTGAAAAAAAAGGTGGCTGCGACGTAACATGATGACGTTAGAGTCACGCTACGTGGAGGTGCAGCGATAAGATATCGCGGTGGGAGCGCCGAGCCCAGACGTGAAGAGGAACGATGATGTTGATGTCGTCAAGCCAACAAGAATGGGGTGACGAGAAGGTCAGGCAAAGTCAGGAAGCTGGGGTTGCTATACAACTGCTCACGACGAGACGACAGGCCCCAGCATCAAGGCCTTCGATGGGACGGCCAACTCTCTCCAAAGTGGCAGGTCGCAAAGTGTCCAAAGTGGGCTCCGACTCCACACCCAAGACGCGTGGCTCCAGAAGGAAAAGACGAGGCGTGAAATGGAGTAGGTAGGATGAGCGCGGCGAATAGACCCACACTTGTCCTAGTTACAGTGGTGAATAAAGGTGCAAGGCAAAGCAAATCATGAATAGTGCTTCGCACAAGGATTTAGGGCTCCGTACAATAACTCTCAAGTACAGCCCAGCGTCACTTTTGGTCCAACACCAATGAGCATGGGAGAGAAGAACTCGTCGATCCTTCCGCATCCACGAAGCAGTAATCCTCAAGGTCCAGTTATTTGAAGGTTGGATGAGTAAAAGTATAAAAAAGCCATTTTCAGAAAGTACACCTTACTTGAGAAATGCTTTGATGTCAGTAATCAGAGAATTATGCTTCTTGAAGTAGATTGTAAAATCTGTATAAAAGTTGAGTTGAGGTTCTTGTAATAGATGGGTAGGTTTCCACTCATCGCCTAAAGGAAGTGAAGGATGCAGGGAAGTGAATCCAGGAAGCAGTAATTTTGGTTGAAGGTCTTTAATGTAGCTTCCTAACAAGAGACCTCATCCTTCAGCAAAAAGGTTAAACTGACATCCAGTTCAAGTAACAACATTCTAAGCAAGCAGTATTCTAATAGAGAACATCATGGAGGGAGCATATCTTAGGTAACAAGGGAGAATGACAAGGGGAGGATAAGAACACTACACAATGCCTGCTTTTCTTTTGCAGTTTACTCATGAGATTTACTCATTAAAAACAGAGTTCAAGTGCTTCTCGCCCTCATGTGTTTTTTTATACATATATTATGTATGTTTGCAAAAGCAGTTTATGTGTTTTTATTACATTTATTACATTGTTTAGCCTCCTAGATGAGGTCTGCATTGGTAATTGGTATGAAAAAAAATGATATATGTTAGTATATATATATATATAGAGCTGTATATATATATATATATATATATATTCACTGAAAAAACCATAGGTTATAGACCATATATAGTTAGGAATTAGCATTTACAAAACCTTGAAAATTCACTGAAAAAACCATAGGTTATAGACCATATTTCGTTAGGAATTAGCATTTAAAAAACCTTATTTTACTCACACAAAACCATTGAAATTCCATATATAGTTAGTTGCACTAACTATATATCGCGCACCCCCAATCCACTGCTGATGATGTCACATATTACATCATTCATGACGTGGTCAGTGACATCACTGATGACATCACTGATGACATCTCAAATGACATCACTGATGACATCACTGATGACATCATCCATTGACTGTGTGTTTCTGTAAAGTTTAAATATGTTTTACATATTGAAGAATGAGTAGATGTATAAGTGTCTGGATGAAGGATTTAGGTGCGTGACTGACTGTATGAGTGAGTGATTAAATGTGTCTCACTGAGTGCATGGGTTAGTGACTAAACTGTCTTAATTTGTGCATCATTATGTCTGTTGTTCTGTAAACTGCTGCATGTGTTGATCAGTAGCTATATGAGTAACTATATGGGTTATTGATTGATTGTCCAAGTATTTGTATGGGAGACTGAGTGTGTGTGTGGCTGGCTGGGAGATGTGTGACTCTGTGCAGATCAATGTGTACTTGTATCAATGATTGTATAAGAGAGTAAGTATGTGTTAGTATATGTTTGAAAATGTAAGGTACTCTATGTTTAAATGGAAAATGGAAAAAATAGAAAATGGAAGTGTGATTGATTCTTTACAGGACTGACTAGGTGTGTGAGTAACTCCATGGATGAGTGGCAGAGTGTGAGTGTCTGTATAGGTGTATGAGTGCATATGATAGTGTTGTGAAGATGAGTGATTGTATGTATGAATGATTGTATGGGTGAATGAGTGAATGTGTGTGTAGACGTAGGAATCAGTGAGTGCGTATGTAGTAACTAGTATTGGTGTGTCAATGGTTTCAAAAATTATACTCTGTATTTAACACTGGGTGTAACAGAGGTTATATTAAAGTGTGAGGAGATGCATTGTATTGTCACATGAATGATATCATCAGTGATGTGGTCATTGATGTCAAATGAGATGTCATCAGTGATGTCATCAGTGATGTCATTTGAGATGTCATCAGTGATGTCATCAGTGATGTCACTGACCATGTCATGAATGATGTAATATGTGACATCATCAGCAGTGGATTGCGGATGCGCGATATATAGTTAGTGCAACTAACTATATATGGAATTTCAATGGTTTTGTGTGAGTAAAATAAGGTTTTTTAAATGCTAATTCCTAACGATATATGGTCTATAACCTATGGTTTTTTCAGTGAATTTTCAAGGTTTTGTAAATGCTAATTCCTAACTATATATGGTCTATAACCTATGGTTTTTTCAGTGAATTTCAATGGTTTTTTAATAGCAAATATCATAAGCTGGTGAATGTCAAGTACGTGGTAAGTAAAAACATTTTCGTGTTTATGCACACTGATCTGCTTTGAATGCTGCCCCCCCCCTCATTTCTATTAGGAGTACTCTCTCTTTGCAGATAGTGAAGGGTAGTTAATGCAGGCCTTTGCCCCCGTTGTAATCCGTCGTGCCTGCTTCTCTCTCCATTTGATTGATTGTTCTCTTTGGTCATTCTCTATTTACAAACAAGCACAGAGTCGCAATATTCTGTTTAGTCTTTGCAGATAGCGAAAAATCGTGTAAAAAAACAAAAGGAATCGAGCAAAATCAGTAGGCCACTAATGGGATCTCTTTTTGACCTCGCTAAAATAGAAACATTAGGTACAACCTGTTGAAAATAGCAATGTGTATGTACATAAGCGGCGTTCATTTGTGTTCACAGTACCCCTTGTTGATTGTTTGAATCGAGCATTGAATTGTTCGAAGTTGGTTCTCTTAAGGATCTTCTCTGCCTGCAAACGTGGAAGAATAGGAATATTCTCTCTCCCTTTGCAGATAGTGAAGGGTAGGTAACGCAAACCTTTAACTCGTCGTGCCTATTTCGTTCCTCATTGATTGATTGTTTGCCCGAACATTGACTGTTTGGGAATTGGTTCTTTTTGGAGGTATTCCCTGTTTGCAAATAAACGTAGGAAAATCTTTGCAAGTAGTGAAAGGGTAGGTAATGCGGACCTTTCTCCCCCGTTGTAATCTGTCATGCCTATCTACTCCCCACTGATTGATGCACCTGTTTCACCCGGACCATTTACTAGAGATAGGTCATCTGGCCCGACCAGAGAGCACCCCTAGTGAAAAGGACATATGCAATAATAACAAAGTGATCACTGTATCCTGTTAACATAAACTTTAGCATGAAACAACCTGGAAAGAAAGGAATAGGAAAACGAAAATCAGTAGGCCACTAATGAACTTTTTATTAAATAACAAACAAAGAAACAATAACAATACGTAATGATAAAACCTATTATTGTCCTAGAAACAAGAAACGTTAGAAGTAAGCCCGTAATAAGTAACCTGAAAACAGTAAGAGAAACCAAGTGTGACATTGCAACGGCCACAAGGCAACGAGGCTTCATCGCCCCTCACTGCCCCAAAACATGTCTGTCCCACCGCCTGCCACGGCCAAATAACGGCAAACTGGGAAAGATACAAGTCAGCAGACATCCGCCCCATTCTGGAAACTTCCAAAGTGCAACAGGTTTCCGGCTACGCCCAGCCAGAAGCAACACATATAAGGCGGGTCCTGCTGCCAACCGTCGGCCAGGAGATCATCACGTAAGGAGTAGCCGGAGGAGAGGCCGAGGCCAGCGGGACCCGGCCAGGGGGATTGACAACACTGGAGAGTTGCAGGGGGGGGAATGTCTATGTCCTCGACCCTCCCCTCTCTCTCCCAGTCCGGCCGCGGTGGCACTTGAGAGTTGCAGGTTGTCCCCCCACTCTCTCTCCCGGTCCGGCCACCAACGGCCGGGGGCTGGGGCCGATGGAATCCGGCTGCAGCCGATGAGCCAAGGAACCCGTTCAGGGGGCCAGAGCAAAGGACGTCCGGCCGCCATCCACCGGAGGTCCGGCCCAAAGACGGACGGGACATTTCTTCTTTCTTTTATAATGGCTGCGACAACACTGGGGGGGGATGTCTTGCACATGCCTCCGACCCCCCCCCCTCGTCCTCATCGCCTGGTCCGGCCATAACAAATGTCAAGCGAGACGCCGTGGGGTGCACTGGGTGGGAGAGACGGTGCGAACAGGCCTCTCCCGCCTCCCCAGGTGGAGGCTTCCCAGCTGCACCCTCAGCGCTCCAGGCGCCCGGAAAAGGGTTCTTCCACTGTGGCGATGCTGCAACGTCTCACCCGGCAGGGTGGAGCCCGTCCGCTCATTTGACCCCGCGATCGCCAGTAGCTACCGAACTCTCAAAATGGCGGTCGACCTGGCAAGAGCGGGCCCAGCATAAAGAAATGGCCCGGTCACTGGTTGACTCCACCACCGTAGTCCTCCACGACCTTGAAGATTCTAGAGGAGCCGCGGGAGTCCCCGACCCCCGCAGACACCCCCGATGGGGAATGACTGCCATGATCGCCCGTGGAGTGACGAAACTGTAGCCGCGGGACGTCGGCGCTCCCATGCTGGCGCCAGCCTCAGTTTGAATGACTAGAATCCTGCAGACCTCAGTTCCGGTGAAAGCACGGTGTGACCCGGTAGGAAAAATTGTTGCACCCCCTCCCCTTTTTGACTGATGGTTCAAACCACCGATCCTTTCCTTTGCCCTTTTAACAGAACTTTGGACTGCCTCCCCCCCCCCCCGCGGCGCCCCACGCCATTATTTGCTGGGCGGCAACTTACTAGACATCACCTTCGTGCCATCTAGATTTCAGCGCGTTCTGCTGCCTTGGAACTATTCGCACAACAGACCGCTACTGACGACCCACCCCCAGGCAACATCTTCTGAATTTTCATAATTTGAAAGAACTAGTAACATGTCCTCATCAGGAATTTCCTCTTCAATCATCTCATCAGGAATCTCCTCATGAAAACTCTGCAATGATGATTCTTGTAACTCTATGGTCTCCAAACATTCGATAAATTCGCCATCAAGAGATAATTTCATTAAATGTAGTGGATAATTCAAAAGAAATTGCCACGGTCTCTTCATTGTTTAAATGTTTTTACTATTTTTGTTTTATTTATAAGTTATTAAAGTTTTATATTCCTACTACTTTGTTGGAGTGCTATATATTTTTAATGTGACACATAATTGTAAAAACTTTGATGTACAAAGAGTCATCCCTGGAATCTTCCGCTTCAGGCTCAGTCCCCTCCCCAATCACAATACAGGATGGTTTTCAGATAGTAGGAACGCGTGTGGTTTGACGGATCTCATCGGGTGTGGGCCTTGATGTACTATAACTCCTTTAAAGAGGGGTGATTCTTTACAGCTGGGGCCATAAACTACCTCTGCAGGGCTAGCTGATAGCCTGGACAATCGGACACAGAGGAAGAGGAGTGTCAGAGGGTGCGGTAGTGAATAGGGCGAAAGGGAGGTGTCGGGCGGGCACAGAGTGTGATTCTCAGGGAAGAGCAGCGCAGATGGGGGGAGGTTTATTGCCAATGCATAAGACAGAGAGCGGGGGTGACCAGTGCCTGGGGAAGATGCTTGCGAGGGTGGGGAGCCATACTACGGATCAACAGCGTGCAGAGAGTGGGTCTGGTCAAGGCATCTAAAATGGCTGCCGTGCACGACAAAAGTGTGGCATTTCAAAAAAGGCAAGATGGCGCAGACAATGTTTTTCAACACTTCCTCATTTCCTTCGAATCGAACGTTAACAGACGTTGGTGCATATTACCAAAGTTAAGCGATATTTATCGCTAACGATGCTTAGCAACGAATTTTTTACCGCTAAGCATCGTCAGAAATTATCGCAGATAAACCTTGCTATTATCAAGGTTTATCGCAAATGCGATAAAAAACGGCCGCAATGCATGAATATCGCTAAAAAGTCAGCGATATTCATGCATTACCGAGCTAATGCTCTTAGCCATGTTATCCACCTCCCATTGGATAACATGGCTAAGAACTGCTCAGGGCAGGTGTTAGTTTTTGGAGATATTCGCGCTTGGCGCGAATATCTCCAAAAGTTGGTAATAGGAGATAGATATCTTGCATGTTGTAATGCAAGTTATTGTGGTATATGGAACTCATACCATAATCTCTCAGGAAAACAGAAACTGATCCTTTTGGGACCGCCTGAGAAGGCCTAGGGGATGAGGGGTACTCTACTTTGCCCCCTTTTCACGTTCCGAACTATTTTATTTTACTCTCTTCTATAATTACACAAAATGGCAGCGATAAGATGCATCAGAGACAGACAGTGAGAGAAAGGAGGCCGGAGATGAAGAAGAGATGTCAAATACACATTGGAGATAATATAGTGGGAGAAGGGAAGTAAATATGAGTAAACTTACCATGTAACATAAAAATGTTGCACTCTATACTATAAGTCTCATTTTATACTACAATCACTTCGCTACAACCTCATAAATTAAAAATAAAAATGATAATGTCTCAAACAATTTTTGATTTCTAAATATAAATTTATTCTTCTGAATTTTCAAAATTTGAAAGAACTAGTAACATGTCCTCATCAGGAATTTCCTCTTCAATCATCTCATCAGGAATCTCCTCATGAAAAGTCTGCAATGATGATTCTTGTAACTCTATGGTCTCCAAACATTCGATAAATTCGCCATCAAGAGATTGATCAAAAAAATCATTCAAGTCATCTCCTCCTTGTGAGAATACTTCATTATTGGTGCTGTCAATTTCAATAAATGTAGTGGATAATTCAAAAGAAATTGCCACGGTCTCTTCATTGTGAGCCATTTTATTTTGAAATTGCTTGCTGTAAATTGCAGAAAAAAATAATCACTTTCATTTATCATTTTTAGTAATATATAATATAAAACTAACTTTATCAAGTATTTAGTATAACAGAAGGACTGTAAATAAATAACAGAAAACATTTTTCAAATTATCTTAAAGTGTACAACATAGTTCCCCTTACAAATTAACAACTCACCTTTTTAAAAGTAGGAGAAGTGTTAGTACTGTGTAAATCAAACACCAGAAATTGAGCACCAAAAATTCCTCACAAATGTACCTCAGACAGTAGTATCACAAAATGGCTGTGGTTTCCTCTCATTTTAGATATATACATAACCAATTAACTTTCATCACACACAAATACAAAACCAAAGTAACATTTTAATTGGTTCTAAATTTCAACACTTTCAAATGTGTTTTCCCCATGCAATTTTCCATAGAACATTTAGATACGTCTACAGCCTGAATGGCTGAACGGAATTACACCAAACTTGGCAAAATGGTACATCAAACCTAAGAGGTCAGGGAGGATCTACTATGCCCCCTTATGGTCATTTGCCCCTTCGCTTTGGCCTCCTCTTGTCTCTCGATCCTACCGAGAGACAAGATGGCGGCCGCTACGGACTGTTTGGAATGTTTACAGACGCCGGAGAACCAATCAGCTTCGCAAAGCTCCGTAACGCGAAAAGTACGCAAAGCGGAACACTGTTACAGATATATATCTTTTTTTGAACGTTAATTTCTCAAAATCCACTGGAGCACATATATTGAGACCTAGCAAAGGCACTTCGGGCTACCAGTCCCTAATATTTTGCCAAGTTTCGTGCAAATCCATTCAGCCGTTCGATTATTATTATTATTTGCCCCGCGGGGCCCTTTTAAAACCTCCACATCAAACCTAGGGGGTCAGGGAGGATCTACTATGCCCCCTTACGGTCATTTGCCCCTTCGCTTTGGCCTCCTCTTGTCTCTCGATCCTACCGAGAGACAAGATGGCGGCCGCTACGGACTGTTTGGAATGTTTACAGACGCCGGAGAACCAATCAGCTTCGCTTCACAAAGCTCCGTAACGCGAAAAGTATGCGAACCGGAGCGCTGCCCGGTCCGCTGTTACAGATATATATCTTTTTTTGAACGTTAATTTCTCAAAATCCACTGGAGCACATATATTGAGACCTAGCAAAAGCACATCGGGCTACCAGTCCCTACAATTTTGCCAAGTTTCGTGCAAATCCATTCAGCCGTTCGGGCTAAAAGTGAGGCCAACCGCCCTATGGAAAACTCAATGTTAAAAACACGTTTTGGGACCCCCCTTTTTTCTCGGCCCCCCCTTGACAAACCCCCCCCAAATTTTCAGGGGCTGCTCAGAAACAAAATGTTCCATTTTCCTGAAAATTTCAGCCAATTCCGTCCACAAACGCCAAAGTTATTAGACATAGAATTTTCAAAAATCCCATAGAGAAAAAATCCTAACTATATATACCTACTGGCGACCGCCAGTAGGTAATATATATATATATATATATATATATATATATATATATATATATATATATATCAGCACTAGATGGTTCAAGTCACCCTCCGTGTTCAGCGCTTCGTGCAGGTGCGTAGCTTCATGCGGCGGAACCAAAGCCGCTCAATATTTCAACAGGGTCCCCCAAGGAATATCAAATTCACTCGGAAACAATTGAAGCCGCCACTCCAGTCACTCGAATTTATATGAGAACAACTTAATTTATTCTTAAGTTCATTACAGCTTCTTCACAGCACAAAAACCAATGCGTTTCGTTAGCTCCCCACTAACTTGATCACGGTTGTGACACAACCGCGATCAAGTTAGTGGGGAGCTAACGAAACGCGTTGGTTTTTGTGCTGTGAAGAAGCTGTAATGAACTTAAGAATAAATTAAGTTGTTCTCATATAAATTCGAGTGACTGGAGTGGCGGCTTCAATTGTTTCCGAGTGAATTTGATATTCCTTGGGGGACCCTGTTGAATATATATATATATATATATATATATATATATATATATATATATATATATATATTCACTGAAAAAAACATAGGTTATAGACCATATATAGTTAGGAATTAGCATTTACAAAACCTTATTTTACTCATGCAAAACCATTGAAATTCCCATATATAGTTAGTTGCACTAACTATATATCGCGCACCCGCAATCCACTGCTGATCATGTCACATATTACATCATTCATGACATGGTCAGTGACATCACTGATGACATCACTGATGACATCTCAAATGACATCACTGATGACATCACTGATGACATCACTGATGACATCTCAAATGACATCACTGATGAAATCACTGATGGCATCTCAAATGACATCACTGATGACATCACTGATGACATCTCATTTGACATTACTGATCACATCACTGATGACATCATTCATGTGATAATACGATGAACCTCTTCAGACTCTAATATAACCTTAGATACACTCAGTGTAAACAGACACTCACAGACTGTCACTCATCCATGGAGTTACTCACACACCTAGTCAGTCATGCAAAGAATCAATCACACCTCCATTTCCTCAACTATACAGTTATACACACCTTACTTATTCAAACATATACTAACACATATTTACCCTCTTATACAATCCCTGATACAAGTTCACAATGATCCATACAGCCACTCACACATTCACTGGCTCTTATGCACAGTTATTTATATATGTCAACTCTCACATGTACTGTGTTTTACATATGTACTTACTTTGACATGTAGCACTGAGATATCCATTCACTCACCAATACACTCATGCACACAGTCAACCGCCCATACAGCTGTTTCCACATGCACTTTTGAACCCATACATCTAGTGAATCAACTGCTCACACATCTATGCACAGAGTCATACACCTCCCAGCCACCCACACACACACTCAGTCTCCCATACAAATACTTGGGCAACCAATCAATAACCCATATAGTTACTCATATAGCTACTGATCAACACATGCAGCAGTTTACAGAACAACAGACATAATGATGCACAAATTAAGACAGTTTAGTCACTAACCCATGCACTCAGTGAGACACATTTAATCACTCACTCATACAGTCAGTCATGCACCTACTAAATCCTTCATCCAGACACTTATACATCCACTCATTCTTCAATATGTAAGACATATTTTAACTTTACAGAAACATACAGTCACTGGATGTTGTCATCAGTGATGTCATCAGTGATGTCATTTGAGATGTCATCAGTGATGTCACTGACCATGTCATGAATGATGCAATATGTGGCATGATCAGCAGTGGATTGTGGGTGCGCGATATATAGTTAGTGCAACTAACTATATATGCGAATTTCAATAGTTTTGTGTGAGTAAAATAAGGTTTTGTAAATGCTAATTCCTAACTATATATGGTCTATAACCTATCGTTTTTTCAGTGAATTTCAATGTTTTTTTAATAGCAAATATCAAAAGCTGTAAAATGTATTCTTCTTTTAAAGGAAAAATATATTTTATATGTATTTAATATAATTTTTTTATGTATATACATTTTTTGAGGGAACAAATTTATCAACTATCATGCTGAAGAAGAGTGTGGGGAAAAAAAAACAAAGAGGAGGACTAAGAGGAAAGAACAATCAGTTCAAAAATACAATTGCTTTAAAGCATGAAGTGCTTTTCCACACATTTACATTTAAATAACCCATATTAGAACATACAAAATATCTACAGAGGAGACGGTGTACATTAAATTTTAGACTCTTCATTGGTACCTACATCTTGGTACTTACATCACCCACACAACACAACAGCTCTATTCAGAGCTAACCTACCTCAAAGCACTCTAAAATATTATTTTACTATTTCCCTTGGTTTTCCCCTCGTTACGCTTTCCGGAACGCTACCCGGTGCGCGGACCGGGCGCTAACCGCGCAAATGTTTTTTTTTTTACATATATGGGCCTCCTCAGCCACCCTCAGAAAACCTAGGGGGTCAGGATATGTCTCCCGTGCCCCCTTATACCCATTCCCAACATTGTTTATCCTCCATCTTGTGACTAAATTCGTCCGAAACACAAGATGGCGGACTCCGGTTACGCTACAGGTGAGCTACCCGGTTCGCGTACCGGGTAGCGCTTCCACCGCGAAAAATCGAAAAAAAATGTATTTTATTTTTTTGACCCGCGGGGCCCTTTAATAGCCCCCACATCAATCCTAGGGGGTCAGGAGGGGTCTACCTTGCCCCTTTCATTCATTTCCCCCTTCGTTTATTTCCACCTCTTGTCTCTCGATCCTACTGAGAGACAAGATGGCGGCCGCTCAGGACTGTTTAGAATGTTGAGAGTCACCGGAGAGCCAATCCGCTTCTCCTCGCGAAGTTCCGTTACGCGTCTGGTACGCAAACCGGGGCGCTAACCGGGACGCTGTCACAGATATATATATTTTTTTGAACGTTAATTTCTCAAAATCCACTGGAGCACATATCTTGAGACCTAGCAAAGGCACAACGGGCAAACAGTCTCTACAATTTTGCCAAGTTTCATAGAAATCCATTCAGCCGTTCGAGCTAAAAGTGAGTCCAACCGCCCTATGGAAAACTCAATGTTAAAAACACGTTTTGAGACCCCCCTTTTTTCTCTGCCCCCGCTTGACGAAACCCCCCCAAACTTTCAGGGGACGCTCAGAAACAAAACGTGCCATTTTCCTGAAAATTTCAGCCAATTCGTCCATCAACGCCAAAGTTATTCAACATAGAATTTTCAGAAATCCCTATTCAAAAAAATCCTAACTATATATACCTACTGGCGACCGCCAGTAGGTAATATATATATATATATATATTAACTGAAAAAACCATAGGTTATAGACCATATATAGTTAGGAATTAGCATTTACAAAACCTTGAAAATTCACTGAAAAAACCATAGGTTATAGACCATATATAGTTAGGAATTAGCATTTAGAAAACCTTATTTTACTCACACAAAACCATTGAAATTCCATATATAGTTAGTTGCACTAACTATATATCGCGCACCCGCAATCCACTGCTGATGATGTCACATATTACATCATTCATGACATGGTCAGTGACATCACTGATGACATCACTGATGACATCATCTAGTGTCTGTGTGTTTTTGTAAAGTTTAAATACGTTTTACATATTGAAGAATGACTGGATGGATGGAAGACTGAGTGTGTGTGTGGCTGGCTGGGAGGTGTGTGACGCTGTGCATATCAATGTGTACTTGTATCAGTGATTGTATAAGAGAGTAATATGTGTTAGTATATGTGTGAAAAGTATGGTGTTCTGTGTTTAACTATAAATGAGGAAATCGAAGTGTGATTGATTCTTCACAGGACTAACTAGGTGTATGAGTGCATATGATAGTGTTCTAATAATAACTGACTGTATGTATGAGTAAGTGTATGAGTGAATGAGTGAATGTGTGTGTAGACGTACGAATCAGTGAGTGCGTATGTAGTAACTGGTATTGGTGTGTCATGATGTCATCAGTGATGTCATTTGAGATGTCATCAGTGATGTCATTTCAGATGTCATTAGTGATGTCATCAGTGATGTCACTGAAGTATGGTGTTCTGTGTTTAACTGTATAGATGAAGAAATGGAAGTGTGATTGATTCTTTACTGGACTGACTTGGTGTGTGAGTAACTCCATGGATGAGTGGCAGTGTGTGACTGTCTGCATAGGTGTATGAGTGCATATAATAGTGTTGTAATAATGAGTGACTGTATGTATGAGTGATTGTATGGGTGAATGAGTGAATGTGTGTGTAGACGTAGGAATCAGTGAGTGCGTATGTAGTAACTGGTATTGGTGTGTCATGATGTCATCAGTGATGTCATTTGAGATGTCATCAGTGATGTCATCAGTGATGTAATTTGAGATGTCATCAGTGATGTCATCAGTGATGTCACTGACCATGTCATGAATGATGTAATATGTGACATCATCAGCAGTGGATTGCGGGTGCGCGATATATAGTTAGTGCAACTAACTATATATGGAATTTCAATGGTTTTGTGTGAGTAAAATAAGGTTTTCTAAATGCTAATTCCTAACTATCTATGGTCTATAACCTATGGTTTTTTCAGTGAATTTTCAAGGTTTTGTAAATGCTAATTCCTAACTATATATGGTCTATAACCTATGGTTTTTTCAGTGAATTTCATTGGTTTTTTAACAGCTAATATCTGTAGCTGTAAAATGTATTCTTCTTTAAATCCCAAAATATATTTTATATGTTTATTAATAATTTTTTTTTTTAATATTTTTTTTTCTTCGTTCCCGCTTCGCGAATCGGGAAGCTTCCCGTTAGCTGACCTTGATGCCGCGAAATGGACCGCGAGCCGGTAAACGTTTCTTTACCGCAACTGCCGCGTTAGAAAACAACATCGTGACGCCTCCCGTCCGCATGACGTTTCGCGTTGTCGCGTGATACGTCATATGACGTGCTACGTTAGCGAACTGGTACGCTTACCGAGTCGCAAAGCACAGGTTTCTGGAAGCAAACCGGGAGGCCCTGCAAAGCGCTTAACGTAAACACAGCAGGTCATGTGACTTGGTAATAACACTTTTCATTGGTTCATTTCACTTTTGGTTTCCTAATGATGTAAGACTAGGTCATATAATCTAAAATGAACACTTTTCATTGGTTGAGAACTATTGTTTTTCCCAAATGATGAAAATCCCTCCTTCTTTCCTCACTCTGACTTTCATCATTGTGAGAGAAAGACCCTTTGTTACCAGTGAGCAATGGCTTCTTTAGTAGCTTCAGCTGGTGCTTCCCCACCACCTCCACCACATCCAAGGAAGAGTGGACCACCTGCTCAAGTTATAATTCAGCAAGAAGAGGAAGAAGAGGAACAGGACGACGAGCACGAAGAGAGGCACTTTTTGCCTGAGGAGCCCAGGACGTCTCACCGGAAAGAAAACTTCATTTGGCAATTTTTTTAAATTCCCAAAGGTCAGAAAAAAGTAAATGCAAGATACGTAACTTGCCTTATATGTCAAGATAGACTGTCCAGAGGGACCGACAAAAAATACAGTTTCGGAAACTACACAATGCATCGCCATATGACTAGGTGGCATCCTAACAACTACAGTGCTGCACAGTTTCGTAACGACCTAGATAATCTCCCTATTATGGCCAGAAGATCTGTTGTACCGGAAGTAACGGGACCAGAGGGCAGGGAGATGGTGCCAAATATTCAAACGAGATTTCATGAAGTAAAACACGTCTGCGTACATTGCAATGGATTCATTTGCTACGGAGAAAGAAGCATCACTCTGATCAACAGAGCTATTGACTATCATATGCAAGTTTGTACGAAACGCCCCAAATAATAAATACTTTTTTTTTGTTTTGTTGCTCCTGTTGAGCCCTTTACAATGAATCGTTTTCATTGCCCCCTGCAAGAAAAACCCCCAAAAATATAAAACTGTTCAGAAAAATTCAAAAAAAGTAAAAAAATGTTCAGAAAAATAATAAGAAAAATATAAAACAACAAAAACAATAAAAAAAAAAGTTCTTTTTAGAACTACCTCCCCGTTATTAAAAAATTGGTACAATATTTGGAACTGTGCCAACCTCTATTTCTCGTAGTTCGCTTCCCAGTTCGCTCGCCGGTACGCGAACCGGAAGTGAACCAAAATTTTTTTTAAAAAAAAGAACAGTAAGTATAAGGGAAGGAAACAGACACTTATGTTAAAAGAAAGACAGCTATAGGGGAGTAAACTAGAGATACTATTACCCGTAATCCACTGCTGATGATGTCACATATTACATCATTCATGACATGCTCAGTGACATCATCAGCAGAGGATTGCGGGTTTTTTGGCAACGTGCCTTATCCACGGTTTAATAACGCTGCCTTTTGCTTTATATAAGTTTTCAAATTGTATGAAATATATACCAATAGGTCGTTATGAACCTTTAGGTAGTGCTTTTCTTCATGAGGTCTGGTCGCTTCCATACACATACAGATGTTTCAAAGATGATCAAGAAGTTTATCTGAATGGAGAGGAATGCACTGAGACGCCAGATCATTCACTAATGTGTAGGCACATACAGTTACACGGTTCATGCAACAAACACCGACCAAATATGGCTTGCGTGTTGCAAGGCACGCCAGTTCCTGCTATCATCCCCACGTTCAAGTTGTTGGAAAATGGTAGTTATTTGATGCTCAATAATGAAGATTGTTCTGGGTTAATTAAAAGTATTCCTTTTATCGTAACAGTAAGTGAACGGGTTATTTGCTGCAGAAATGTTCTATTTCCTCCCACACATGAACATAGGGAGTTTTCAATCTGGCCACAAATACCAACCTTGGGAGCAGATTTCAACGGCATGGCAAGAATAAGAGCTCTTTTGTCTCAGAGAGAGGTGGCCTTGAGTTCGGCCCGTGAAACTTTCGTGCTTCACATAGCGAACACCCGTACAGAGGTGCAGACCCTTTTCAATACAGATTCGCCTTTCCATTTCAGCAAGATGGTTCGGACTATCTTTAACGCGTCCTCCACAAAGGGCCTGGCGCACTTTTTTAAAGTTGTTACCAGTGGTCTCGTGACTTCATTTGAGAAAATCTTTGGAGTCATCCCTGCTTTCTTTCATTCTATTTTTTTCCCCTGTGCTTCGTGGATTCCCATTTTTACTTGCATTACCAGCGGACGCTCTTGTGCTTTTTTACATTTTTAAATATGGATGTCCCTCCTGTGCAAGCTCCCGCCCTGCAGCTGCTGACACTGTTCCGCAATCGCATGCTAGAATATTATGGCACAATGCCGTTGGCGATATTAAGCACGGCATATGGATTATCTTTTCGATTCTCCTACTTCACCTGTGTCCAGCCTGTATTTCACTGCCTGACCTGTGATTTCGATTGGGCCATTGATTTGTGTCTCTGCGGACCGGTTTCTCCTGACGTCGACTTTAATCAGCTGATGACTCCTATCATTACTCACGAGTTGGTTTGTCCTGGCGAAAGGATTATGGCTGTGGCATTGATGCATGGACTAATTGGTCCCTGGAATTTACTGGCGGCAACACAGTCTTTCTTGGAACAGAGCTTTCTTGAAAACCCACCGAGCTGTCCTCTGATGGTGATAGAGGATCCGGTGCTGGGAGAGCACGTATGTTCTTTTCCGCTTTTAAATTGGATGGCTGAACTCTTTTCGGATGAAGACGGTGACTTCCTATTGGAGGCTGTTGCAGCTTATTTTGCATACACAGTTATGTCATAGACCTTTTTCATGTTTGATATGCTGAGTACTAGCATTTCATTGACAATTCATTGACTTATTTGTCAAGTTTTTATTATTTAGCTTGCCTATTGGCTTAAGACTCGATAAAGTACTTGGCTGTTTTATTTTTCTTTAGCATTAAATTTTCCTAGTTTTTAATGTTTTACCTTGCGGACCGTCCACATATAAAGTTGCAATCTGCTCTCATGAGATGGCACTTCTATTATCTTATTCAGTTCGTTTCCGGATCATGGGGAGGTGTCATCTAGGTCCTGGATATCTTTACACCGTGTTAAGTTAGCATGGGCTCATTACCGGTTTAAACGCCATTTTTCCTTTTTTGCAACTTCTGCACACGACACTTAGTTGTTGCTTTAGCTTTCAACCTAGTAGTTCATCGTGGTTTACATGAGAATAATATGTTATTGCTCTACTATCTGCTTTGCTTGTTAAACTATATCTGTACAGCGAGTGCTGAAGTTTCAAGAACAACACGATACAGAATTGTTATGAGGTCTGATCTCCACGACTTCATACTCATAACATAAGTGCAGCTTCTGCCAATTCTGGGCATGAGGCGGGTTTTATATTGCTTTGCCGAACACACATACACAACAGTTGATGCGGTTCACATGAAGAGAGAGCTGGTGTATGCTGATGTGATTCCTTCAAATCTAAGACACTAAAGTATGGGCACGCCCTAAACCAACACAAACAGACCTTCTTAGCAAATAATATAATATGTGTATTAGGGAGGGTGAGATATAAGCAGCCGCGGGCCGTGGAGGGAGTTACGGTGGGGCAGGGAGGCGGGGAGGGGCAGGGTGGAGCCCTCTCCACCCTGCCCCTCCGCCTCCCTGCCCCACCGTAACTCCCTCCACGGCCCGTGGCTGCTTATAAGTGTTGCTAACTCTTATTCATTTACAGCATGTTAACATACTGTCACCATTCGCTTTTTATGTACTAGTAACTATGCTGGTAATTTTGCTACTGATAATATGTGTACTTGTATTATCTAAGATACTACGCCTGAGAAGACGGCATTAGTAAATAAACATTTCAAATACACATGTGTTCTTCTTAACTCCATGTTCTGGTTTCTAAGAAATATATAACGACCGACTGTTCATGAGTTCCACGTATCCTGAGGTACTATAAGTTCATATTCTGGATTGTCTAAACATTGAGAGTTTGTGACACTGTACCTAGCTTGCTAAGGGGTTTTTGATTACTAAGGTGAGTTTTGGGGCACCCTAATTCGCCGAGGTTCCAATCCTCTGTCCACAGTTCTGTGTGAGAACAGAAACCCTGCGACAGGGGCACCCCCGACCCTTGCTGGAGCTTCATCACACTTGCGATACAACTCCAGCAATGCGCCACCTTTACGGCACAGATACATCACGCATCTGTGCTGTTTTTGCCCCATGATGCGCCGCATTGTAAATGCAGCACACCATAGGTGACGGAACAGCGGCACAGAATGACTAACACATCCCTGGTGATGCGCCAGTCATCATAAATCTATCCCTATGCTTCTTATCTTGTTAGAGATGAACCGCCATATGTATCATCAAAGTTTTTTGCATTTCCTAAATAGCGAACTTTAAGGAATAAATAGCGATTCTTTACCATTCCTAGTTTGCGATGAGCTATTTGCTAATTACAAATTACCCATTCATTTCCTTCATTTCCATAGGGCGGTTGGACTCACTTTTAGCTCGAACGGCTGAATGGATTTCCACGAAACTTGGCAAACTTGTAGGGACTGGTAGCCCGATGTGCCTTTGCTATGTCTCAAGATATATGCTCCAGTGGTTTTTACGAAAATTAACTTTGAAAAATATATATTGGGCTACATTGGCCTATATATATGTTGGAGCCCAAATGTAGCCCAATGTAGCCCAATGAAGCCCAATGAAGCCCAATGTAGCCCAATGTAGCCCAAAGATGGCCGCCAGAGACAAAAAAAACAAATGTAGCCCAAATATCAGCCAGATGTAGCCCAACTATAGCCCAGTGACAGAATGACCAATCAGCTTCGCAAACCTCCGATACGCGAAGCGGAGCGCTGTTACAGATATATATCTTTTTTTGAACGTTAATTTCTCAAAATCCACTGGAGCACATATATTGAGACCTAGCAAAGGCACATCGGGCTTCCAGTCCCTAATATTTTACCAAGTTTCGTGCAAATCCATTCAGCCGTTCGATTATTATTATTATTTTTTTTTTTGCCCCGCGGGGCCCTTTTAAAACCTCCACATCAAACCTAGGGGGTCAGCGAGGATCTACTATGCCCCCTTATGGTCATTTGCCCCTTCGCTTTGGCCTCCTCTTGTCTCTCGATCCTACCGAGAGACAAGATGGCGGCCGCTACGGACTGTTTGGAATGTTTACAGATGCCGGAGAACCAATCAGCTTCGCTTCACAAAGCTCCGTTGCGCGAAAAGTACGCGTACTGGAGCGCTGCCCGGTCCGCTGTTACAGATATATATCTTTTTTTAAACGTTAATTTCTCAAAATCCACTGTAGCACATATATTGAGACCTACAAAAGGCACATCGGGCTACCAGTCCCTACAATTTTGCCAAGTTTCGTGCAAATCCATTCAGCCGTTCGGGCTAAAAGTGAGGCCAACCGCCCTATGGAAAACTCAATGTTAAAAACACGTTTTGGGACCCCCCTTTTTTCTCGACCCCCCCTGGACGAACCCCCCCCCCCAATTTTCAGGGGCTGCTCAGAAACAAAATGTGCCATTTTCCTGAAAATTTCAGCCAATTCCGTCCACAAACGCCAAAGTTATTTGACATAGAATTTTCAAAAATCCCATAGAGAAAAAATCCTAACTATATATACCTACTGGCGACCGCCAGTAGGTAATATATATATATGTTTTTTCATACATCATTTTTTATTTATTCCGGGGTCCCCTCACATGGGCGGGAATATTCAGTGCTTATGACTTTGATGAGGATACCCCTGGAAGAGAACTAGGATTACAGGTAAGTAACTTATCCTCATCGTCACATGGCAGAGGTAAGGGTACACCATTGCCACACAGCTTAGGTAAGGGTTCACCATTAACACACAGCTGAGGTAAGGGTATGCCATCTTCACATGGCAGAGGTAAGGATAAAGCATCATAGTATTTTGGGTGCATGCAACTCTAGATTATTATTGTTACCTTAAATAATGTTACCAGAGAAGGAACAAGCTACTAGAAATACTCAAAGTGAATGGCTAAGAATTTCATCGACATTAGCCACTTGTTTATCCTCTCAAATGAGCGGTGTAAGCCCTCTAGTAAGAGAATCTGTCTAGAGGTGAATGGGAGAAAGATGTCCAGGGCTGCTGCAGCTACACTGAGGGGCCACGCCCAGTCCAGTCTAGGTGCTGCCAGAGAAGGCTCCTTACACCCAGTGGGACGTCATCTCTTCAGAACATCTGGAGTACTTGAGAAGCATCTTCCATGTTGTGTGAAATTCACGTGGATCCGTTTGAACTTGTTACTTTTGGCGCCTTTAATCAGTGTTATGGAATTTTCATTCATCTATATAGAGCTGACTGAAGTCCCAGGGGAAATGTCCTGCTCATTTCAGGACTTTTCCTCAAATTATCTCTGCTACAGGAACTGGCCGACCTTTCTGGGAAGTCCTCTTCCTACTTTATTCACGTTATTTGCATTGTGAGTTTAAGAGCATTTAATGTCTTTTATCAATGTTTTTGATTTTTTTAATAATATTTAGATCTTTTGAGTACATTATCTTTGTTTTTGTGATAATTTGTCAAATTATATACTTAACTTTGTTCGGACCATGAAGGTATTTTATTTCTTAACTGTATGACCTTCTCGGTAGCTGTTAAACTTCTACTTTTCTGTGTGTGCCCCACTATGAATGTTAAGCAAGAGATTCCTCCCAGGATCCAATGTTCACAGCTCTCTGTAAGGCTGTGTCCTCTCTCCACCACATTCTAACACCTGCAGCTTACCCTTCGTATTGACGTCCATCTATCGCAGTAGTGTCCAGTGATGATTATCTCTTGTCTCTCTTCCTTTAGGGCCGCAACTTCAGGGGATTCTCCTGAGATGGCACCCAACAACAGTAAGTACAGAAATTGAACAAAGTAAAAAAAATGGGGCCTCTTCAGATTCTGCACAGGGTGCTTCAAGAGCTCAGCTATGTTTTCAGAAAGGACAGTCCTTCTCTGCTGAAGCTTTGTCTCCTTAGGGTCTGAAACAAGAACCAAAATCTGGCCATACAAAGCTATATTTAGAGCTTGTGGTCTAACTTCAGTACAATATTAATCCTAGAATCTTCCCATTGGAGGTTAGTGTCAAAGTGTCTTCATTGTCAGTAGAACAGAAGTAAATGTGATGACATATGTATATTGCTTCAACCTTTAGAGCGGCATCAAAGCACATCATGAGATGGGTGCTACAATATAGTGTGAACAAGTGCATGGCGTGATGGATGTTGCGTTTGCAGAGTAGTAGAGCTCTATTGGTGCAGAGTTCAATGTTTGAAGACTGTTGTGTGCTCTTTTGCTGAAGCGAATAGTGAGCCATGTAATTCGAGTCTGTAACATCCCCATAGCTCAACACCCACCTTCTCAGCCAAAATCCATACATCTAAAGCTTCTCTAAGCACAGACATTCCAGCCATCACTTTTCCGTATATTGTTATTTTTATGAAACACCCTAAGAAAGAGTCATGACAGTCCCAATCCAGAAGGACAAGGTGTACTAGGAGAGATGAAACATAGACTGGTGCCTCGTGATGGTGCCTGGATAGACCTTCGTCCCCTGACCCACTCACCCCTGACTCACTCTGTTTTACACTCTCTGACCAGCATACACGTTTGCTGTTCACAAAGTGAATGTATTGCTTGATCCTCATCTACTGCAACAAAGTCTCCATGAGTTGCTAGAATCACTGTAAGCACGCACTCCAAAGTTGAGCACATCCAAAAATGAGTGCATAATTCTCAAGGAAAGAGGAGTGAGACGGCCATGCCATTATCAAATAGGCACAATCAGCCAGATAGCAAGCTTAGTTACCTGTCAGAAGATGAAACCCTATCCTTAATCCGGGTATATAAGCCTACAGAACACAGTAGAGGGGAGGAAATTAGAACAGTCCCTATTGATGCTAATAGAACATCCAGACATAAGGAAAGGAAACCCAACCGTAACAACTTACAACAAGTCCAGCTAACCACCAACTTACTTGAGTGGGACCCTAGTAGCTCAAGGAAACCTCTGAAATGCCTACTGCTCAACTGTCGGTCCGCAGTAAAACATGCTTCAGACATCGCTGCCCTTATCATTAGCCAGGAAATTGACCTAGCAATCCTGACAGAAACATGGCTCTCGGAATCCTCATCTCCATTCATGGATCTGTTAGTGTCCCCTCAATATAACATTGTGAGATTAGATAGACTAAAAAAGATAGGATGCGGTATAGCCTGCATCCGCCGATCGGATATAGAGATCAACCAAATATAATCCGACCCACTCGAATCCTGTGAATACCTAGGTCTTAATATACGATCAACAGACAATCAAAGGTGCAACCTGCATGCCCTGTACCATCCTCCAGGAAATAATGCTACTTTCATAGACCAGTTAATGGAGATCATCACGGATAACTCTAACACTCACGCTAACAACATATTCCTAGGCGATTTTAACTTACACTGGGACGACAAGAAGGACAAACAGATCAACGCTCTTAAAAACTTTTTAAATGAGCTAAACCTTACCCAAGCCTGCAAACAGCCAACACACTCAAAAGGAGCAACGTTAGACTGGATAATATCGAGAAACAAGAACATAGTAATCCACTCAGTTGTTCCGTGTGACTGATCGGATCACCATGCCATTACCTTCCTTATACCCACTTTGAAAAGGAACAAGACCATGCAGCCTATTAAACTCAAAAAGTGGACCAGGGACAATAAAGACTTGAATATTGAACGGCTAGTAGAAAGTTGTGAGAAGGATCTGAATCCGCCTAACAACTTGCAGAATGTGAATGATCTAACAGATCAGTACACTACAACAGTAACAAACATAGTCAACACTACCATGACACTAAAACTGAAAAGAGTCACAGAAAAGGACAAAAACCCTTGGTTTAATGGGGCACTGAATGATGATAGGCGGAAACTAAGACTTGCTGAAAGAAAATGGAGACAACACTCTTAATCCCCGAGCTGAAATCGCTCAGAAACGAGTACAACAAAAAGATCCTCAATTTCAAAAAGGAAAATATCAGATCAGAACTGGATAACGCCAAAAACAGGCCACGGAAACTATTTGAGATCTTAAAGCAGCAATCCACCAAATTCGGCAAATCGGGCCAAAGAAACTACTAAAACTCATCTGAGTTGTGAGGAATTCTCAACTTTCTTCACCGACAAGGCCAAAACATTGGAAAGAGAGCTCAAGATGGCAGCTGACAACCTGCCCAACCAACCAAACACACTGAATAATACTACCCTGACAATTGACCACGATAGAGCAAAAAACAAAGCGCATTGGGATACCTTCAAGCTATATGACCAGAATACTATCGCCAAAACACTGTCGGATATCAAACCGAATAACCACTATAATGAACCACTCCCCGCTAAATGTCTACAAAAAATCAACCACATCATCATCCCAATATGGACCAAAATAATAACTGCCTCGCTATCTCAAGGGATCCTTCCAGAATGCTTAAAAACAGGCCAAGTTGTCCCCATCATCAAAAAACCTACACTTGACCCAGCAGATCCTAATAACTTTCGCCCAGTTACCAATATTCCATTACTTGCCAAATTAATTGAGAAATGTGTACAAAATCAAATGAGCCATCACATCGCTAATTTCATGCTACTGGACGACTGCTAATCGGGATTCATAACAGGTCACAGCACGAAAACAGCGATCCTACATATCGTTGATGATGCGTTGCAGGCCCTAGATCATAATAAAACATGTCTACTAGTCCTTCTTGACCTGTCATCTGCATTCGACACGGTAAATCATGAAAAATTACTAGGCAGGCTTCATGACAGGATGGGAATGTCGAGAAATGTGCTGAAATGGTTTGAATCCTTCCTTCGGACTAAAACTCAATGATTTTTGGTAAGCCAGACGGTATCCCCATCTTGTCCTAATTCAATCGGAGTCCCTCAAGGATCTACACAATCTACACTATCTCCTTCACTTTTCAACCTGTATGTCGAACCTCTTACTGAAATTCTCCGAGACGCAAACATGTCCTATCACATGTACGCGGATGATATACATCAAGATCTGTCTCTGGAAGACATCAAGTTAATGAATGTGGCCTTAAAAGTGTCATTATGCTGGTTAACCAGCAATCATCTGAAGCTAAATGCACAAAAAACAGAATTCCTATTAATCTCACCACCAAAGAACCACACAGAAGTGAAGGAATGGACCAAACTGATCACAGCACTAAACTGCACCCCTACACTAGTGGATTCAGCGAAATCATTAGGAATCACGCTAGATAAGAACTAGGGGCCCGATGTAGGTCGGTCAGTAACGGCCGAAAATCGGTATTTTTGGCCGTTACCGATCGGAATAGAGACAACGGGATGTAGGAGTCCGAAATCTGGCGAAATCGGCGATTTTACCGATTCGGAAAGTCACCGAGTCGGTAAGATTCCGAATCGGAAAAAAGTAGGAATCGGAAAAAATCTCCGATTCGGTAGAATACCTAATCGGAGATTTTTCCAATTCCTACTTTTTTCCGAATCGGAATCCTACCGACTCGGTGACTTTCCGAATCGGTAAAATCACCGATTTGGTATAAATTCCGAATCGGTGAAACTCCGAATCGATGCGAAAAGCTTAAGATTGAGATGTAGGTAAGCACTGAAATACCGATTTTGCTTCAAAATCGGTATTTCAGAGTCGGAAATTACCATGGTTTGGAATCAGGTGGTAACCAGGTGCAACCTATAAAAAAGGACCCAAAATGCAGTTCTACTTGCAACATGGCAGCTTTCTATGTCATAGCAAGACGGCTACGGCTACAGCAGGAAGGAGAGAGGGAATGGCTGAGACAGGAGCAGGTCTACAGGCAGAGGGTGACCCTGTGCATGCTGACAGATCCAGAGATCCTACAGAGGTACAGGCTGGAGGCAGACACCATCAGAGACCTCATCAGGGACCTCCAACCCCTGTTGCAGCACCCCACCCCAAGGGCACACGCAATCCCTGTGCAGGTGCAGGTGCTATGCTGCCTACACCTGCTGGCGTCTGGCAGCTATCAAAGTGTAGTTGCTGTGGCAGGAGGGGTGACCCAGAGCAGCCTGTCAAGGTTCTTCCACAAGTTCCTTGATGCAATGATCCAGAGGATGGACCACTACATTTCCTTCCCTTCCACCCATGCAGAACTGGCACAGACAAAAGCTGAATCCTATCAGATGGCAAGATTCCCCCACATCATTGGCTGCATAGATGGCACACACATACCGATTTGCCCCCCTGCTGACACGGAATACGTATACCGCAATCGGAAGTCACGGCACACCATAAATGTGAAAGTGATATGCAATGCCAAGTGTGTGATCACTGACCTGGTTGCAAAGTTTCCGGGGAGTACCCACGACTCCTATATCTTCCAGAGTAGCGGAATTTATGCACGGCTGATGGCAGGGGAATTTGGCGAAGGATACCTCCTAGGTAAGACACAGTGTCAGACCCCCATAACCAAAATTGCAGTGTGAAGTACATGTATGCATGTGAGTAATGTTACCCCTTCTCCTTCTAGGCGACAGTGCATATGCCCTACGCTCGTTCATTCTCACCCCTTACCTCAACCCCTCAACACCCAGCCAAAGGAGGTACAACCGTGCCCACAAAAGCACGAGGAACGTAGTGGAAAGGACCTTTGGCATCTGGAAGAGCAGGTTCAGATGTCTGCACAAGAGCGGAGGTGCAAGGCAATATACCCCCATCACCTGCTGCAAGATTATTGCTGTCTGTGCAATGTTGCACAACCTTGCAGTCAGGAAAGGCACTGAGGTAGAGTTATCCGACTACGAGGACCCTGATGATGACAATGCTGTGCCACTACCACTACCTGCTGGAGTCTCTGCACCAACTGACGGCAGATACAGGCGTCAGGAGATCACAGACAACTATTTCTGAGTGAGTACAGATGCACAAACAGGTCAATGTATGTTTTCAGAAATTAAATTTAATAATGTTGCATCAACGTTACTGCACTGATGTGCAACAAAAGAAAAGTTAAACAAGAAGGGGTAGGAATGTCCAATGTCCGGGTTGCCTCACCCGCAGTGGCAGTCTTATTTTTTGCTGCGCTTAGCAGGCCCACTAGGATGAGCCTCACCCCCTTCTGAATGCCCTGCAGCCTCAGCTGAGCGCCTGCTGCTCCGGCGCAGCTCTGACGCAGCGCTCGCCGGGCTGCTGCGGCTGCTGCTGTCCCCAGCCTCGCCCAGGACGGGATTCACTACGGTGTTGGAGATGAGTAGTGTCTCCATGGCGGTTGTAATACGGCCCATGCCCCTAGTGACCTCGGACATGTTCTGTGTGAGGCTGGCCTCCATGTTTGCCCCACGTTGGCATAGCTGGGCAGTCGCAACTGCAAGTCGGTTGAGTGACCTGTTCTGTATTCGTGCATCCCTGCGACGACTCAGCTCATGGTCATCCAACCTGTTGCAGAGCTGGGTGATGGCAGTGGTCATTCGGCCAATAGATGTCGCTATTTCCTTGTTGCTGTCAACGAAGGTCTTGAAGCCCTGTGTCATTTCACCCATCTGCAGGTTGTGCAGGCGCAACTGGCGATGGCAGGCCAGGATGGATTTCGCCTGCATCCTCTGTATCGTAACCATGCTGGTCTCCAGCCCTGCGAAGACGCTGCCTCCCGGTGCTGGTATTGGGCTGCTGGTTGCACGTGGCCTACGTGGATTTCTGCTGCCCTGCTGTGTGTGCTCTGGTGATGCTGGTGTCACGGGGTCTTGTGCAGGAGCCTGACCCGCTGCCCCGTCCATGATGACTAATGGAGCTACTATTCTCCTCCGGGCCGGGGAAGTGGCAGGTGCAGGGTGGCTCTGTGGTGGTGTGTTCTCCGGGGAGAATAGCAATGAGGGCGACTGAGACTGAGACAGTCGGGGGGAGTGTGGAGTTGTGAGGGAATGTCCAGTGTCCTCCTCATTTGCCAGGGCACAGCTGTTGTCCTCCTCCTCCTGTGCTGCTGCACTGGGGCTTGCCACTGCCGCACTGGCTGTTGGTGCTGGAGCTGGTGCTGGAGCTGATGCTGCTCCCCCGCCTGATGGTGCCCCTAGGTATAAAGAAGCATTTGTCAAGTGGGTGCTAATGTGTTCCAGTCACTACTATTAAAGCATTGTACATCTCATTACAAACACGTTGATGCTGTATTACTGTTATTTATCTTATGCTTCTGATGTGGCATTTTTGGTAACTTTGGCAGAGTACATTTAGCAAGATGCATTGCTCATGTCTGTTGCTAGCAGTACTGGCCTGGGGTTTGGCTGTGCATTGGGTCTGTAGGGGAGGTGTCTGGTATGGTGTGTCAAGTTGCGCATTCTTCTTACCTGTAGCTGTAGCTCGGAATGAGCTATCCAGGTCCCCAATTCCCACGACACTGGCCCTCTCGATGGTGGTCGCCACTAGTTCCTCCAGCTGAGTGAGGGGTGGCGCACGGTTTGTTCCTCCTCCAGTGAGTCCAGCCTGCTTGTGCAGGTCGGCCAGTTTGCGCTTGGTCACGCCACGGATGTCATAAAACCTCTTCTTGAGGTCGTCTAGGCTCCTGTGGGTGACACCAACTGCATTCACTTTCTCCCCGATGTCGATCCACAGCCTCCTCTTGGTGCTCTCCGGAACAGTGAGGGACAGCCTTCCATATAGCTGGGTGTGCACCCTCACCACCTCCTCCACCAAAGTTTGCAGCTCCATGGTGCTGAATTTTGGATTGCGCTTACGCGCTGCCTTCTGGCTCTCTGTGCTGGTATCCATGTCTCACAGGGATCCTGCTCACAATGCTGCTCTCTCTGTGTTTGCTCAGCTCAGCCAGCTTTCCAGAAAGTTCTGATGAGTTGCACCTGCCTGGGTTGCCACTCCCTGTGGGGGAGGGTGCTTACAGCTCATTGGCTGATGTCTTCAGTGTCACTCAACCTGCTCGGCAAAACGGCATTCTCCGAATCGGTATTTTCCGATTCGGTATTTTCCGAATATGTTCGGTAAATACCGAATCGGAATGTATAATGCCTTCCTATTGGCCTTTCGGCCCATGGGGCGTATTTATATTTCCGATTCGGCGTTTACCGAATCGGTTGGTTCCGCATTTTTTTTTTTCCGATTCGGACGTGTCCGACCCGGCCTATACCGAATCGGTACTTGGCGATTCGGTACGTACCGACTCTCGATACCGAATGCTACCGATTCGGTATTTTTCCGATGATTTTTTCCTACATATCATTTTCCGATTTTGAAATACCGATTCGGTACGGATCGGTATTTTAAAATCGGAAAATGCGTTTTACCTACATCGGGGCCCTAGACATGAAAGTCCACATCAAATCAATGGCAAAAAATGCCCGTTTTCACTTGAACCTCATTAGGAAAGTGAAACCATTCATTTCTATGGCGGATCTCAAATTGGCAGTACAATCCTTAGTTATCTCAAAGATCGAATATGGATGTACAACCTTAGCAGGTCTACCAAAATTTTCCACTGCACCACTAAAAGCATGCCTCAATGCAGCTGCAAGACTCATCACCGGATCGAGGAAATTCAATCATATCGCGCCACACCTGAAATAGTTAAACTGGCTACCATACGAAGCCAGAATCCAACTTAAAATGGCATGTATCACCCACAAAGTGCTCCACTACAAAACACCAAGATACCTGGCCCAGAAGATCTAGTTATCTGGAAGAGGCAGACCAGCTAGGAGTGCCAAGGAGCCGCTGCTGAGACCACCCATCTTGCTTAAGAAGAAAACATATGACAGAGCTTTCTCCGGGGCAGCCCCCAAAATATGGAACTCACTCCCTTCAAATATTAGGAAAATTACAAACACGGCAACATTCACGAGGGAAGCTAAGATCTTCCTAATGAGTAAGTTCCTTACATAGGCAAGAAAGGACATCACAGCCACTGCTACATAGATGTTTCCAAAACTGAACAACAAATGTAAGAAAAGAGAAAGTCACCAGCTATACTGGGGATAACCTAGTGGTGCTATACCTACCCAGAATTTGGATGAAGAATGCACAGATAAAGACAATTCGGAACTATTGTTACTGGAGTACAGTATACAGTACAGTAGGCAAGTGGAATAACTTTTATCGTAACCTTGAAGATAGACATAGACAGGAATTATATAGATATATGTAATTTCAGATGTCATGTAGTAGCCTAAATATACCACATAATTGTACTTATTTTATGCTAATACTTTATAGATGTATACCTAACCTACCTCATATCATTGTGAAACGTTTACTGTATAGCTCAATACCTAACCTACCTCATTCACTGAATGGTTATGCTATGCAAGATGTACCTCTAACCTACCTCATGTATGCGTGAAGCGCTCTGATACCCAAGGGTCACGTTCGCGCTATATAAAACTT
Source organism: Lissotriton helveticus (assembly GCF_964261635.1). Taxonomy (NCBI): domain Eukaryota; kingdom Metazoa; phylum Chordata; class Amphibia; order Caudata; family Salamandridae; genus Lissotriton; species Lissotriton helveticus. Next base: position 18,056,556 of record NC_136068.1, on the reverse strand, counting down.
TCTAAATAAATAATAAATAAATAAATATCCTCCTCCACCGGGCTCCAAGCCCTTTATATCACATCCTCTTACATCACTTGCAACTTGCACCAGCAGGGAAGGTAACATGTTTGTTCAGCCGCCATCCTTTTTTACCTCATTCACACCCTCACTAAGACAAGCACGACTGGTTTACATTGCCAGCGAAAGGAGGAGCCAATGTTTACATAGAAGCTGTTACTCTGAGTCAAGTCCATTCATAAGGTACCTAAACCCCAAAGTATTTAGGCTCTGGTACAGTTTCCAATCTCACTAGAACAGAAAAGCTTTGTTTTTCTGGAGCCCTTTATATATATATATATATATATATATATATATTATTTTTTTTTACAGTTTATTGTAATTTCATTTACACCATGTACACAGAATTTGGCCTACAACACTGGGGCCGGCCACAGTACGATAATCAAATTAATCTTTAGAACACAGCCATTTTGCCGACAACCCGGGGGTCCAGTGGCAGATCAAAGGATTCAATATATGTACCCTCCAGCAGTATGCAACAATACAGTGTATATCCCACAGTGTGATAATTTGAACCTACTAACTTTACTAAAAAGCATTAACTACCCCCCTTTGTCATGTCACTAAAGAAACTTGCATCCTGTGCCCCTAACCACTCCCGCCTCACCGTCCATCTGAAAGTCATGCATCCAGCACTTCCCATTGCCCCAAAAGACTACTCTACAACTTAAATATAATCAGCTATACCCACACATACAGGAGACATCATGGCAGTTCAATACTGATCAACCCGATCTGTGCTTAGCTCCGCTCCCCCTGAGCTAGCCAGTTCACGAATGGCCCCCAAATATCTACGGGTCTAGATCTCATTGGCATCAACTCCCAATAGTTTGACAATTGATCTTTGCAATATATGACCGCATTAACCCAACCTGCTATAGCAGGTGGACTGTTTTTTTTCCAGTGAATTGCCACTTGACGTTTTGAAAACAGCAACAATATGGCCACTAGCTTTCGAGAATGTTTATGAACATCAAAAACAAATCCCAATAGTGCCATCAATGGACTAGTTGGCAAGTCGCTGTTAACAATATTACTAATGTGCTTAAAAATATCTATCCAGTATTGCGCAATTGGCCTGCAGTACCAGGAAAGATGAGCAAATGTGGCGTCCGGTTCCCCACATCTCCAGCAATTCGAGTCTGTGCGCAAACCCATGCGATTTAATTGTAGCGGTTTCCGATATACCTTATGCAAAATATTAAAGTGTGTAAGTCGTAACATATAATTAGGCGAGAGTTGCTCCAACTATGTGCAGCAAAAACGCCATTGATTGTCAGTGATTGAGATTTCCAACTCCTTCTCCCAATCCGCCCTAGATGTATTAGCGATTATGGGGGACGTTTCTTGCTTTATAATATATATCCTCGTAATTAACTTACTCAAGGATTTGTTTGACAGTGTATTTTCCAGGGCCGGAAGTGGTTCCGGAGCAGCCGGAAACCCTGTATAGCGTGCCTGACATGCCGCCCTTAGCTGATAGTATAATAACATGTCTGAGGCTGTAGGTGGGAGCGGGTCACACATCATCTACAGAGTTAGAAAAGTGTCATCTGGGTATAGATCTCGGCCCGTTACTAAATTATGTTTCCTAGCTCTTTCAGTGATTGCCCTGTCCGTCAATGGCCCCAGGAGTGGGTTCCCTCCCAACGGCATGGACGGCGCCAACAATTCCTTGCGGCCTGCTCTCTTCACAATGCGGGTCCAGGCCCATTTCAATGTTTCCACCATGTTAATCTCCGAATGCGGTCGCTTATAAGGATGATATACCGCTACCTCCAAAGGGGTGGGCGCAGTCCTGTAAATTTCTATGGTCACATGAGGCTGATACGGCATTGGATGCTGCCAATAATGGAGATACTGTGCTTCTCTTCCAGGGGATTCTCATCAATAGTCATAAGCACTGAATATTCCCGCCCATGTGCGGGAACCCTGAAACAATATAAAAATATATATGTAAAAAACACATATATCTGGCTCCAAATATATGTACATACATATATCATTTTTCTCACACCAATGCAGCCCCAAAACCAAGGCTAGACAATGTAAACACTTATATATATGTACAGCAATTAGTAAGGAAACAAAAAAACACATTAGGTCAAATATCAATTGAACTTGGGGGGCGTGGCCAACAGCATGGCCGGTTAGGACGTGCTGAGACGGAGCTCCCGCCGAGCTGCCTCAAGATCCGGCTTTCTAACTAACTTGAGCGTCACCAAAACACAGGCGGAGGTGCTACTGGTGTCCTGCACCTACTGAGGGCGAAAGTCGTGCACAAAATTGCACCCGGGAGGGAGCTAAGCGGTCCGGAATTGCCCGCTCGCACGCCGGACTACACTAAGATGGCGGCTGCCAGCGCTAGTGCGGGACGAGCTCCGTGACTGCGGGAGCTGGGCACCCAGGCGCGGACCAGAGGAAGGTGGGCGGCTGCACCCCAGAATATATACACTCCGGACTGACGTTGGCATTGACCGCGCATTCCCGGTGGAGGTCAAACAACATACGGCGACCTACACCAAGATGGCGACCGGATTGAGGTGGGAACGTCGGAGGTGCTGGTCTCCAAACACCCAGATTCACGGATTCAGGCGTAAACGCTGGTGGGGCGAAGCGGCCATCGGAGAGACCCGTGGGGAGCCCCCCCCTGGCATTGTTGGCGGCAACACCCGGGGACAGGAGGACGGGCCCCGCCCACCCCCCTTTGAACACAGTCGAACCTCGGCAAGGTCCGGACCCCGGGCAATGAAGGAGTGAGTGCACGGGAGCCGTTTTTTCCCCTAGACTGTTCAGTGTGTAGAAGTGGGGGAGACCAGCGAGGCATCGAGACCTTCATAACTCGAGGGGCATTAAGGCAGGAGCATCCCTGTGGTCCGGGGGAAGTGGAACCTGCGGGGGAGCCTGTGATTAGACACGGAGGTATCGGGAGAGGATAGGCCCGGTACTTTGCTACGGCGCGGGTGCAAGTGGCTCATCCGTGGGCCGGACGGCCCTGCGACGGCAGTGGCAGCCCCTGAGTGAACCTGGACGCCACTGGCCAGACACATGAAGTGAGGCACCGGGACCCCCAGGGCAAATACGGACTGGGATCTGAGCACCACTCTTGAGGGGAGCTGGGCCTCCGCACCCGGAGGAGCCCGGGTATAACTTCACCCATAGAACACCAACACGTGGGTAGGAACCGGACAGGACCACCGCTACTCACCATGGGAAAGAGAGAGACAATGCCGAAAGGACCCAAGCCAGGCCCGATGGATATCTTCGCTGCACCGCGCCAGGCGGTGGTTGAGCTCCCGGCGGCCCCGGGCCTGCGCTCGGACACAGAGCTGCTCATGGAAGCCATCCAGGCGTCGCGTACCGAAATTCAGGAGTCGAGAGCGGCATTAGAGACCAAGATCGGCGAAGTGGGATCGGAAGTAACACTCCTGCGTCAGGATTTTCGGAATCTATCAGAAAGGGTCACTAACGCGGAGACGCGGATGGATGAGGCGGAGAACTCTATCACTGCCTTGCGAAGAGACATGACGGAATTACAGGCCTCGCATCGCCAACTCCTCTGGAAAGTGGATGACGCCGAAAACAGGGCACGCCGCAACAACCTGCGCTTCGTAGGTTTTAGAGAAGGATGCGAGAAGTCCGACATGGTGGCATTTCTGAAAACATGGCTGGTGGACACTTTCCCGGAGGCGCAATTTTCAAACTATTTCGTAATAGAGAGGGCGCACAGGGCCCTCCTTGCCAAACCACCAACAGGAGCACGACCGCGTCCGATCATTGCACGCTTCCTGAACTTTGCTGATAGGGACTTGATTCTGAGAGAGGCACGGAAGCTGGGAGAGATCCGCTTTGAAAATACACACATCATGATTTTCCCAGACTATAGCCAGGAGGTACAGAAGCAGAGGCGATCCTTCGATGCAGTGAAGGCGAAACTGAGAGAACAGAAAATCACCTACATGCTACTGTTCCCGGCGAAACTTAAGGTGCTCTTTGATGGACAGACCCTCTTCTTCACACACCCGGAAGACGCCTGGCAGTGGCTGGAGGAGCGACCGATCTTAAACAGCAGGGAGATAGCCAAACGGGATCTGTTGGACAGGTCCGTGAGAAACGCCACCCACTGGGAAATCCCTAAGGCGCAGAGACTGAAGGCCAGAAGGTCCAAGAGGCGGACCCCAGTGACACCATATAGGGGTCAGGATTCAGGAATGGTGCGGAGGGGGCGCTCGGCCTCACCAAACGGGGCGACTGGCTCAGGCTCAAGATTTGCTGCACTGCACATCACGGCCCGCTCAGAGGGTGAAGACGACGAGGTACTAGACTGTCGCACATCGGGCGGAGAAGAGGAGGAGGAGGAAGAACAATCTGATCACCCACTGGTACAGGAGATCCGTGTACTGGAACAGGACTTGTCAGGACAACACAGCGCTCCAGAATCTGAGATCCCGGACTCTAAATCATGAACGGATGCAGACCGGCGGTTGGACGAACCAGGCACCCACCTGCATAAAGGTGTGGACTGACTCTCTGATACCTAACGGTTCCATGGGACTGGAATGGCAGCTGGTCGCAGGGAAGCACGCAAGTTGGCACCCCCTTATGTTTTGTTTTGCACTTTTGTGGTGTTTTTGAGAGTTTGTAAGGGAGGGTATAGTGGGTGGGCGACAGGCCTACTCCTACTGAAAGTCATGTCCCGCTTAGGGGCACATCTAGAAGGGGAGGGAGGTGGGGAGGGGGAGGGGGGAAGGGGTTTTCTAATTTGTTGGGGTGGGGGAGTGGGTAGGAAAACAAGGTGGGGACATTGGGGGGGTTGTTGGATACGGGTACACTCATTGGGACACAGTCGGATGCACGAGAATCAACGTTGTCACTCACAGCTGCTATGGTCTCCTACTGACCTCCAGATGAGCAACACGGTATGGCGGACACACTAAGGACCACTGACAGAACTCGGAGGGGGGTCTCCATTCTGACATGGAATGTAAATGGATTGGGGTCCAAAATAAAGAGAGGATTGGTAACCTCATACATCAAAAGGGTCGCCCCAGACCTTATCCTCCTACAGGAAACGCACCTTAGGGCGGGACACTGTACATTCATAGCGAGGGGGAGATACAAAGTCCTGACTCACGCGGGCTATACGTCGGGAGCTAGGGGAGTCGCAATCCTAATTAACAAAACGCATCCCTTCACCGTAGCGCGCTCATGGAGTGATCCACAGGGTACATACGTGGGAATACAGGAATAGACTGAACATGACAGTTATCTCAGTATACGCCCCGCCAAAACTCCAATCACGCACACTCAGAGAAGTGGCAGCCATCCTTTTGGAAACGGCGGACACTATGCAAATAGTGGGGGGGGACTTCAATGACGTCATGTCGGAAGAATTAGACCGTTCAGGGGCAGTACGCAGAGGGGGGACACAAACAGCGTTGGCAAAATACATGGCGGAGATGGGACTCACCGACACATGGCGATGGCGACACCTGACACAGGAGACGTTCTCCTTTTACTCAGGGGCCCATAACGCCTTCTCCAAGCTAGACTACATTTTCATTGCAAGGCAATACCTGTCGGAGGGGGATGAGTTCACCTACAAAGCAAGGGGGATATCAGATCACTCACCCCTATATGCAAACCTGGGGAAAAACACGGTAAGGCGAGAGACAGAGTGGCGCTTGGCAGCATGGGACATACAAACCCCCGAGATAACGCGAGGACTGAGGGCGGACATAAAGGTGTATGTGGCGGAGAACAAGGGTTCAGTAGACTCCAACATTACCTTCTGGGAGGCCATGAAACCGGTGTTGAGGGATAGAATTAGAGGGAGACTAAGGGACGAACGTAATAAACAACACAGGGAGGCTGCAGGGCTAGAAACTGAAATCCTGGCGCTAGAAAGGGAATATCATGTAAACAAAGGTGAGGGCATATTGAGGCAGTTGCACGACAAACAAAGGGAGTATAGACAACTGGTTTCTAATGAGGCAAAGACACAATCGCTAGCAACGTTGCACCGCCTATACGATGTAGGTGACAAATCAGGCAAACTTCTGGCATGGATTAGCAGGAAAGAACGAGCAGCACGGTGGGTGGAAAAAATCAGGAGAGACGGGGGAGTCATGGAAACCACAGACAAGGGCATAGCGGAGGCATTCGCATTCCACTATGAGAATTTCTATAGAGGCAGAGACCTCGGAACAGTTGACGAGGCTATACAATATATGGAAAATGTGGACATCCCATTCCTGGATGCAGAACTCAGCGCCCCGCTTGAGGCAGATATCACATCGGAGGAGATTAATATAGCCATAAATAAGTTAAAAACGGGGAAAACGCCGGGACCCAACGGGTTCCCGGCGGAATTCTTTAAAAAGACGGCCGACTTGCTGACACGTCACCTGTTGGCCTTATATGTTGAAGCTTATGAGATAGGGACACTCCCACGAGACCTAACATTGGCGACCATAGTACCGATACACAAACAGGGCAAGCCTGAGGAGGATTGTGCCTCATACCGCCCCATCTCACTGCTGAACATGGAGGTGAAAGTGCTGGCCACAATTCTAGCGACACGCCTCCGGACGGTCGTTCCAGACCTTATACACACAGACCAATCAGGGTTTCTGCCAGATAGAGCCACAAAGCTCAACCTCCGACGGACACACAACTGGCTTCAAGAAGTGAAAGATAGGGCGGAACCGCACTGGTTCCTGTCCTTGGACGCTGAAAAAGCGTTCGACGCAGTACACTGGCCTTTTCTTATGGCGGTGTTGAGGCGGTTTGGTTTTGGTCCACACTTCCAGAAATGGATAGGGCTGCTGTACTCGGCACCGAAAGCGCGGGTACGAGTGAATGGTTGGTTATCACGTGAATTCCGTGTAGAGAGGGGCACCAGACAAGGATGCCCGCTATCCCCGCTACTCTTTACACTCACGATAGAAATCTTGGCGGCCAAAATTCGGCAGAACCCAGGGATCCATGGTTTCACGTGGAGTGATTCAGGGGAGGCGCAGGAGAAAGTTTCACTATATGCAGACGATGTATTACTATACATTACGAAACCCGAGGTCTCAGTAGAGGCGTTGTTCAGAGAGTTAGAGGGCTTTGGGGCGATGGCAGGCCATACCATCAACTGGCACAAATCAGTCTTGTATACGCCGCGGGGACCAGTGACAGAAGTGACGCTACCAGACCGTTTACTCACTACTGCGGAGGGGTTCCAGTACCTTGGGGTCTATATCACTCTGGACAAAAAGCTCTCGTTCCAGAATAATGTGGAACGAATAATGAAAGAGGCAGTGGACGATATGAAGAGATGGAGGCTGCTACCACTTACCCTACTGGGAAGGGCGGCAATGTACAAAATGATTACACTACCCAAATTCCTCTACGCACTTCAGAATGAATACTACCCACTCCCGGCTAACACGATCACCAAAATCCATGCAGACTTGCGATCATTCCTATGGCTAGGCAAACAGCCACGCATCGCACTCCAAACACTCCAACGACACCAATACAGTGGAGGGATCTCACTGCCGAACCTGGAGGCATACTACTGGGCGGAACACTTGACCCCCATAAACGACTGGCTACATGCACCAGTGGACCACCCGACATATGCATTGGAAAGACATAAATTGTCCACACATAATATACTTCACTACTTGTATGGGGGGAAGGCGGGAAGAAAGCTCCTGCCCGCTACCATGATCACGATTCGAGCATGGACGCGGGCTACGAGATCCACGGGGTGGGAGGAGAAACCTACACGCCAGACACCACTATGGCACTGCAACTGGCTCACGGAACTTCAAAAATTGAAAGGCTTCCAAAGGTGGGACGACATAGGGATATCTACTATCGGGGACGTGATTAGGCAAGGTGAGCTGAAGACATTCGCAATGTTGCAGGCAGAGTTTGGATTACACCGCTCACAACAGTACAAACACTTGCAGCTAGTACATGCCTGGAAAGCACAGAAGATATCGTTACAAGATATACCGGAATATTCACCTCTAGAAGGAAGACTCTTACAGGAACAAATAATACACCCGGCAGTCTCACTCACATACAAAACACTCACAAATAATATGTTTGGGAACTTGGCGAAACTCAGGGGAGTGTGGGAGGCGGAAGTGGGGCAATTAGAAGATTTAGACTGGGAGCTGATCCTGATGCACCCCCGAGAAGTGGCCATTAAGTCTCGGCTAAGGCTGATTCAATTGAATGTGCTGCACAGGACGTACTTTGATAGGAGACGTCTCCTCAAAATGGGAAGGATAACAGATGACACATGTCTTCGATGCAGGGCCGAACAAGGGGACTTCTACCACACTATCTGGTCCTGTGCGGCGATTCAAGAGTATTGGTCTGACATTTTCACGGAATTGGGGGAGGTACTGGGGGTGGAGCTGACACTGGACCCGAAACTGGCACTACTGGGAATGGTGACAGAAGTAGACCTGCCGCGCCCACATATTATTTTCCTGGTGCTGGCATTAGTGTGGCGAAAAGGGATATTGCAAAATACTGGGGGGTGGCGGAAAGGCCGGAAGTAGAGGAGTGGAGGAGAGGGTTAGACCTATATATGGCTGCAGAACGAGTGACATACAAAGCGAGAGGCTGTCCCAAAAAATTCCGAAAGGTATGGGGTAAATGGAGACAATACCATGGCCTAGAAGCCGGGCATTTGGGAAGTGACCCATAGACGAATTGAGAGAAGAGGCGGGAGCGGGAGATCACCCGATACCGATTAATGCTCAGTTGCAGAGCGAGACACTGAGACCTTAGAGACACCGCACATGTAAGGTGTTATACAGTAACATGGGGAGGGAGACAGGCATCAGTAGAGTAGGCACAAATGGCACTGATGGGCTAGTGACACTTAGTTTGATGGACATGTGATCGGACTGTTACCACGTTGAGAGGGGAAACCGACCAGTTTTGTAGATAGGGGTGGGTGGGAGGGGGGGGGGAGTTGTGGGAGAAAAAATAAAACAAAAGCAGGTCTGGGGAGCTAAGTGAAGTGCTCATAAGTCTTAGAATAACTGCAAATCACTTAACAAAACCTAAGTCGCCGCCCGGCCCCCGGGTTGTGGGCTTGAAGGCTGTGGATATAGAAATATGATGTAAGTTTTCCCAGGTTGAAAATAAGGCTGATGCGACTGTATTCTTTTTTACCTGCACAAAAATAAACTTAAAAAAAATATATATATCAATTGAACTTTATGTTTTAATGAAAAACAACTCATAAATCCTGAAAATTGCTCACAAAAGACATTGTCAGCCATAGGCTGCATTGAAAAGCAATAACACAGAAACTGAAAGCATTTTCAGCTAAAACTGGCACCGTGCCTTTAAGGCAGCCATGACCCCAGGCTTTCCATCATGCCTCAGGGGTGACAGTTAGGTCAGTTGTTCTTTCCGGCTCCTTCTGTCAGGACCCTGGTCAAACAGCTCCCAATTTTTTTTGACTTTCTGTCAGAAATTCTTGGTGATTTACTTCAATTTTTGTATTCACTCGACGGTTTTTTGCCTTAGAGAGATAGTGCTGCCTTTTTTGGGCTCAAAAAAGGTAAATTTTTTTTGTCAAAATATCTTCGCTTTTTGACTCCTGCCTTTCCTGTGGGAAGAAAAAGGCTTGGTCTGATACACACCCTGTGTGTATCCTCTGTCTTCCTGACACACATTCTGCAGGAAATTGTGATCACTGCAAGACCTTGACAAGGAGAACTCTCAAGGACAGAGAAAGAATCCGAATTTATGGACTTTCAGAGAGAGGTAGGTCTCCAAAGAGACAGAAAAAGCGGAGGATGCGGTTGACGTCAAAAGATGTCCCGACTTGCTCTCCTTCGGCATCGGGATCGACGTCAAAGGTTCCACCGACGACGAGTCAACTCCCCTCGACGGTGAAGACTTCAGCGTCGAGAGTCAAGGTAACTCCGCTGTCGTCAACCGGGTGACGTGCAGCGTCGAGAGAGAGGTCGCCGTTGGAGCAGAGGAGCTCGACATCGAGACCTCCACCGTCGAAGCCTCAGGTCCAGTCTTTGACATCGCAGCCTCTGTCGACGCCTAGCCATCGGCGTTCGACGTAGAGGCATCCTCCGTCGGCGTCTAGTAATCGATGCTCGAAGTCGAGGCACCCTCCGTCGGCGTCTACTCATCGACGCTCTACATTGAGGCACCCTCTGTCGTCGCCAGGCCATCAGCGATCGACGACGAGGCATCCTCCGTCGCCGTCCAGTCATCGACGGTCGACGTCGAGGCATCCTCTGTCGGCGTCTCATCATCAACGCTCGACGTTGAGGCACTCTCTTTCGTCACCAGGACACGTTCGACGTCGAGACATTCATTGGAGTCCAGTCGAGGGCATTCAGCGTCAAGGCACCCTCCGTGGGCGTCCAGTCATCGACGGACATTCGACGTCGAGAAGGCCTCCGTCGACGTCACCTCACCGGCGTTCGACGTCGATACAGGGATCCCCAGCGCAGGCTCCACAAGGAGTTCATCATTCCTCGGCACAGCCTCAGCCAGTAGCCTCAAGATCAGCTTCAGCTGCGGAAGGTGACCATGGCTCCCCAGTGAGAATCAGTCACTCCACCAAGAGGAAGAGAACACTGGAACATCGTGGTTCTCACAGTCACTCAAGATCCCCGGCGTCTGCTGTGTGCCTGTCTTCATCCTCGTCAGGCTCTTCTGCCGTTCGCCATCAAGGATCACCCGATGTGATCATCATTTATACATCAGGCAGCGAGGTATCAAGGCGTTCTCCTGCACATCCTCCACAGGGACAAAAGGAGGTAACTCCTCCTGCACGCTCCCCAGTGAGGGACATCGCACAGAAGTCGCCCGCCATCAGGCTCTCTCCATGATGGTATAGGCCACTACATCACTGGGCTGCAGACAAGAAGTCAGCGTCTAGAATACAACAGCCGATCTCTAGGCCTAGAGAACGGTCATGCTCTCCGGTGAGGCCCAGAGATAGATCATGCTTCCCGGTGCGGCATAGAGAAAGATCACGCTCCAGGGTGTGGTCCACCAGACGCAGATCAAGATCTAGGAGCAGAAGGAGAGAACGAAGATCTCCAACTACCTCTTCTTCTCCGACACGCTCCCATAAAGACTACTCACCTACCTTGATCCTCCATCAAGGGTGTCTCCGATTGATGATATCTTCACTTTTCAGGACATACTGGGTAGAGGGGCTCTGAAGTTGGGAGTGCCCTTAACAACTCCGCAGATCACAACCTCAGTGATTTTTGAAACACTGCATCACAGGTCTGCACCCAAATCCCTGTTGCTGTTGATGCCTGGGATTATAGATCCGGTGATGGAGGTATTCCTCACCCCAGCAACGATAAAAGCGGCTCCGGCGAGGATCCTCAAGAAGTACCGCTCTCCAGAGAAGGACCCTCTGTTTCTAAGAGCTGATCCGCCCCTGGACTCAGTAATCATCGCAGCAGCGAAAAAGTCCAGTGCGGTCTCCACCTCCTCCACTGTACCTCCGGACAAGGAGAGCAAGACACAAGATTCGTGGGGTAGACGGGTCTGTACTACTTCAGAATCCTTTCCAACGTGGAAGCCCTTTTGGGGCGGTACGATAGGTCCCTGTGGGATTCTCTACAGCGTTTCGTGGAAAACTTCCTCAGGAAGACCGTAAGGACTTTGAGGAGATACTTTTGGAAGGCAGTCAAGTCTCCAATCAGGTCATCAGTGCCGCAGCGAACGGAGCTTCCTTAGCGGCGCATAGATATGCCCATGGAATATCAGCAAGGAGATCATCCTGGTTGCTCCTGACGGCTTTAAAACCAGAAGCTCAGGCGCGGACCTTGAACTTGCCCTTTTCAGAGACTTCATTGTTTGGAGCGAGTACGGACGAAGAAATGCAGCGCATGAAGGCAGAGCTAGACACTCTCAAAGCGGTAGGGCTTGAGAAGAAAAAGGAATTCAAAAAGAAATATCGCTCCTACAACAAGGGCTCTTCAAAACAGCGAGTTCAAAGCCCTCACTGGCAGAGGAGTCAAGACCAGCAGGGACAGCAAAAGTCCCAGTATAGAGGAAAGCGTAATTCCAAAGGAGGAGGGAATCAACGCCAGGGCAACAATACCGGCAAAGCCCAGTCAAAGCAATGAGTCCTTCCTTCCCCCAGCACTGTGGACCACTCCAGTGAGGGGAAGCATTGCAGGTAATATGCAAGAGTGGCAAAACATCACAAAAGACCGATGGGTGTTGACTACACTTCAGAATGGATACTGTCTTCATTTCAGTCATCTGCCTCCACCTGTCGTCCCGATGGCAACATAGGCTCATCAGTTACACCTTCTGCAAAAAGAAGTAGCCACTCTCCTCGAGAAGTCAGCCATCGAGAGAGTGCCAGTGTCTCAAAGGAGAAAAGGAGTGTACTCCCGATATTTTCTGGTCAGAAAAAAGGGCCAAAAGGCAGAATACAGACCCATTCTGGACTTGCGAACACTTAATCTGCATGTCAAAAGGAAAAGTTTTGCATGTTAGCGCTCCACCAAATATATCCAAATCTCAGGAGGGGAGATTGGATGTGTTCGCTGGAACTGCAAGATGCCTACTTTCATGTCCCGATACACCCCAGTCACAGAAGATTTCTTCAGTTCCGCGTGGGGACCTCCCACTATCAGTTCAAAGTCCTGCCGTTTGGGTTGAAGGTGGCTCCCCAGGTGTTCACGAAGTGTTTTGCAGTGGTAGCAGCCGCTCTATGCCGCAGGGGAGTCTTCGTATACCCATACCTGGACGATTGGCCGTTGAAAGGTCCCTCCCCAGGCAGCATAAGAAGTCAGTTCCAAACTTGCATCGAGCTCTGCCAGCGACTATGTCAACTTCGGCAAATCAGTCTCTCAGCCCACCCAGAAGATTCACTTTCTAGGAGCTCTGCTAGACTCCGAGGTAGGAAAAGTGTTTCCTTCGGAGGAGAGACAGTGTTCGATAACCCAGAAATGTCAGTTGATAATTTGCAACAAGGCTCAGAAAGTGCTCAGGATTGCCTCCCTGCTAGGGTCGATGGTGTTAGAGAGAGATTTATTATGGGGCAGAAGGGGACGGGGCTGTGCGCAACGGCTCAGAAAGCCTGCGCTGGAATGATCGTGAGAGTGAGTTAGGGACAAAGGGGCACCTTAATTTGTACCGGGGTGTCCTGGAACACTTGCTCTAAAAATAGAGAAAACAGATATGTGAGTTGTGGAAACTGAAGCTGAAAGTTTAACAGTTTTATTGAGAAGATGCAACTTCAAGAAACTTCAATATAAAGGCATATAAATCACATTAGTTCTGTGTCCAGTGCTCCACATTCTCAGATAGCCTCGTGGACCAGATATCAGTTACAGAATGACAGTCTTCTGACAGTTAGAGAGAAGGTCTAAACCTTAAGACACATTTATCATTTGAGGCAAAGTACATTCAAAGAGCAAAGCACATTTTATCTGAGAATACTCACATCTGCCTATAAGTGAGAAATCCTGCAATTACAAGTTGTACATTTCAAATGCAATAAGGAGGAAGCAAGGTTAAAAGAAAGCACGGCAAAAGTAACATTTCATATGGCAGAATGTAAAATACAATATAGTTAGCATATATATTAAGTAAATCAATTGATCAAGAGCGCTTGGAGACAACTCGCCTGCCTGATACCTACAACAGACCAGGAGTTGTCCAAAGATATTTCTGTGGACCTCCTTTTTATATTCTTTAAGGCGGTGAGAAGTCTACGGTAATGCCATCTCACGCCACCCCATGCCACGTACCCTATTTGCGTCACTTACGGCCTATTTCGTACTTTTCCCATCCATACATTCAAAATGCCGCCCTTCTCGTAACTGTGGCTCGTATACTAGTCTAAAGGTCAGGCCTTGTAGAATGGAAGTTTGTCATAAATTTGCCTTGGGCAGCAGAAAAATGTTTTATTGCGCAAAGGGATTTTATTTATATGTATATGTACAAGTCTGTACGTCCTGTTGCCACATCCATCACTGCAGCTCAGCAGTTGCTGTGGGAAAGTTCTCTTTTTCTCATGAGCAGCCTTAGGATGTGGCCCCTTTGTGTGTTGAAATCACAGAGGATGTTCAATTTTAACGTTATGAACTTATCACACGAGTAGGGTGGGGGCCAGAACAGGAGCGAGTAGCCTCGCAGACAGTGGAGCTGGATAAAATCTCGATCAGACATGCTTTCTGCTTACTAAAGAGAAAATGGCAGTACTCTGGCCAATCTAACCAAGGCCTATAATTTTGAACAGGAAGGCCTACACACATGGGTTTATGATAGCTGAGTGATAAGAATGTCCCAGGGTGTGTGTATGGAAAAATCGTTCCCTCTCTCATTCCCCCTTTTTGTTCATTTTATTGAACACCATTCGCACCACATATTTAGCTGGTGCCGGGGGGAGTGGCCAAGGTGAGTCATGAAGGACCGGCTCTTCGGGGCTTTTGTTCAGGGCAGCTTCTAAGTCCTCATGAGGTCCCCCTTTTATGTCACACATCGTCTCATAAAGATGTACCAAGTCTCTCCCTGAGGGAAGTGGTGGGCTACAATGTACCTGAGCCTGGTACTGACTATCAAGAGGAACCTGTGCTGTGCGAGAGTCAGGGATGGTAAGCTTTACTATATTTAACATTGCTACTTCTTCCTCTTCCCCTGGTCCCCTGCGTATTCCTGTGTACTCTCCAGAGCCAATGAGGAGTGTACAAGATGCTTGGGGTTTACCGCCCATCACTGGTCATTATCCCTGTGGGGGATGTAGTGTGTGTCCCCTTACTTCAATGTCCAAAACGTTCAACCTTGAACCAGGTAAAACGTGGCAACAACGGCAACACACAAATTGCAATACTTGCAATGTTGTGTATCTAATAAACTGTCCCTCTGGTTTAAGGTATATAGGGATGACCAAAAGGATGATCAAACTCCGGATCTGCGATCACCGGAGTAGTATAAGATGCGGTAAGAATAACACTAAACTCACTACACACTTTATGGAGTACAAAACATTCTCCAATGGACATTCACTGGACTGTGATAGAACACCTTGAGTATGGAACAGAAACAACACTTTTTGAGAAGGAGCAAAGGTGGGTCCACCGCCTCTCAAGCCATGTGACTGGCCTCAACGACGACATCCCTTGGGGGTCGGTCTTGAGGCGATAAACCAAAGCTTAATGTCCCAAGCGTGAGGTTCACCACTATGCAGCATTTAAGGATTAATACCTCGACGAGGAATAAACATGCAGGTTTCATTTGAAATTTGGATGTGCAACTATCGGCATGATCAACTCTGGTGAATAGGAATCAATCGGCTTTGTGATGACTGTTATCAACAAAGCTCAAAAAACATTATCCTATTTTCAAAAAAGGTATTTTGGAACATCTAACGGTTTATTATTACAACTAACCAGCAGACTATAACTAAATGCGTTGTTATTTACGAAATCTCGTGACCAATAAAGTTTCCATTGGCCAGGAGGTCAACGTTTTAACTTTTGTGCAACTATCGGCATGAAAAACTCTGGTGAATAGGAATTAATTGGCTTTGTGATGACCGTTACCAACGAAGCTCAAAAAATACTATCCTATTCTCAAAAAGGTATTTTGGAACATCTAATGGTTTAATAATTATTAAAACTTACCGGCAGATTATAACGAAAAACTTTGTTATTTGCTAAACCTCGTGACCAATAACGTTTTCTTATGTCAGGAGGTCAACGTTCTAGTTTTTCTGGGCCGTTTTGACGACTTTGAGCACGTTACGTCTGTCAGCTGACCCTGACGTATTACGTGTTTGGCGTAACAGCGCGGTCTCCTTTCATAATGGCTGGTTTTCACAAACGAATACCACCTTCAGACAGCAGCAGTTACCGGAATAGGTGTACGGCGGCGAGTCGCTGTGTAGTTAGTAAGTCTTTCTGATCATTTTGACTACTTACATCTGAATGAATGAGGCCGCTGTTTGAAAATGTTTTCCAAAACCGGCTTTCTGTTTATCCTTTATTTACAGATGACACGCAGCATGAAAATAATGCCGTGCTGCTAATCTATGTGGCACTTTTGATTCCCGGTGTGGTGTAAGTATATAATAATCTAACAACATCTGACATTATAACACGCTATGTATCGCGATCTTCCTTTAGTCTGAACTTGTAGATTTACTGTCCCATGTTGGACTTTTTTACAACCAGGGGTAGTACGCAGATCTTTTTTAAGAATATAAATATGGCGCTGGGTGTGAGATATTTCATCTCCCGATAGGTTTCGAGGTACAGCGCAAAGTGGGACTAGAGTACAGTCCAAACAGAACCCACCGACTAATGGTTCGAAGGAACGAGTGGTGTTTGATTAAAACTGATTAAAATGAGGTAATGCACCCCATAAATTTTAGGAATGTGTCTTTAGACAATTCACAAGGGGTAGATTGATTTCACACTATTAATGACGATGTAAAGATTGAACAGATGACATTGATGAAATATGTATATTAATTGTCTGTCTTGTTTTAATGTTGTTTCTTTACAGAATGGGCTCCTGGTGATTCTCTAGGAGTTTTTTGAGACGGTGTAAAACCGTGAGTTTTTGAACGCAAAAACTTCTCAAAGAGTTTTTTCAAAATCTTTTTCACATTCATATCCTCAGGGTGTGGACGTGCCTTAGTGAGCACGGACCCCCCGGGGATTTTCACTTTATGGTCCTGATGAAAGCTGAGCCGAATATTGCATCCAACAGCAGAAACATGTTGACCTTGTTTTAGGACGTAGTGATTTCCCCAAAAAATCACCACAGAGTCCCCACTTATTTTAATGAGACCAGCTGACCTATGAATAAAGTTGTTTTGAGGTACTGCTGGGATCTTTTATACCAGCACTCACATCACTGAGCACATACTATCTGTATCATAACAAACCTGCTCCGCCGCAATTGCAGGCGTTGAAGCAAACAGGGGGGACACTCGGTCTCCCTCGTGGGAACCCCATGATGAAGCATGTCACCACTAGGGTGAGTGAGGGTTCTTTTTACAAATAGAGTTATTTCTCTTACTAATAGAGTAGTCTTTCTTTCCCCTTCTTCTTATCCTTTTTTTGTTTTTTTCCATTTTCACACAGTACACTGACTGTTAGTCACTCTTTAGTTGTTGTAATACTCTCCAGAGCCTGCATAATTCATCCCAACTACCTTAGAGCTGAACTTCTTAATACAGTGCAATAAGACCTGTGTCCCGAAACACAACAGCAGCATCACGATTAATAATGGCATTAAAAATGTCAGTACTGCAGACAGCCATTAAGGCATCCAGTCCAAATTGACCCAATTAGCAAAAAGGTCTGCTTGTGCACCTCCCTCCTCATGCATCTTTCTTCCCAAATTGTCCAAGTCCTCAATGGCCTTTGTAAGAGTTCCATTGTCCGCATCATTGGCCACAATGAAAGTGCAGCAGGACTTTACCACCTTGGCGCATACACCACCATTCTTCGCAGTTAACTGGTCTAGAACATAGCGGTGTTCCAGAACCATTAGTCTCAAAGGTCGTAATTCTTCTTTCACGGCGTTGAACCCATCACGGGTGTTGTTGACAAGCTGCATCAGCTCGTACCTGGTCACCTGCAGCCAGCGAGCATTGGCTTTGGTCTGGAACAGGGGGATAACGCCCCCGAAGAAAAGTTCAGCATTGTTGAAAAGGCGGAATTCTTGTGGAATCTCGTGAAATGGGCCATCCGAGAAATACTTCATGACTTCCCTTTTCTGGTGGTGGAGCAGGGTGACATCACCTGTCATTGGGTGGGTATGAATGTGGGAAATGTTCGCTGCTGGAACAACCAGATGCAGTTCATGCATCGCGACGATAGAACAGAGTCCTTGCCAGTGGGGAGGCAGCTGCAGGTAGATGTGCTCTCCGCAGGCCCAATAGATGTCCATGAGGCTGGAGGTGCCGTACTTAAGGTCCGAATCAAAAAACGTTTTGCTGCAATTAGTATTTCGACCCACAGGAACTGTTCCGTTACCTAGGAAGCAAAGGAGAGGAGACTTATTGAAAGGGTATCTTCTAGTTTCCTATGCCAATATCTCAGCACACTCCCTCCCAATATCCTGATTGATATAGTGTTTGTGCTCTTGTCCTACAATTGGGCTACCTAAGGAGGCTGCCTTACATATCAAGTCATGTGGGCCATTCCACTTGCTGTTGAAATAAATGTTGGCTTTTAGGCGCAGAACTGGCCTCCACTGAGAAGGACATGCGTCATGGGTATGGTTCCCAGTCAGGAAACCATGGTTGGCTCGCTGATGTGTGGGTGAGTGTCATTTTGATGGAGGCATTGGGAAGGTGAAGTACCCTAGTCTCTTAAAGTGGTATTCCCAAACCTGCATTACGTTGGCAGGTACCTTCATATCACGGTAAACCTCCATTCTCCTTTCAAACTCCAATGGGCTAGTGACAACTGTAAATGTACTATACTTATCATCCCACTCTGTAGAGTTTACAAATGCATCATCTATTTCTGCTGACAGGAGCTGTATCTGGCCATGTATGCGACAAAGAAACAGGTGTAGGAGACATTTGGCGGTGGGCGGTGGAATTTCTTTGGGAAAGAGCAATTTATCTGCGCCTACAGCGTGAGGAATGTGTGAACACACAAAGCAGGACTCATTTGTGACCTTTCTTCCAACCTCCCTCATGTCCCTGTACCACATGTTGTCTAATAGTGATTTGTGAATCCCATTATCCCCTGCTGACTCACTAGGGCGCTGGGAGTGGAAATCAGGCATATAGTGCTGATCGAAGGTGTAAACAACTGTGTTTTGGAGATAGCTGACCCAGTCTGAAATTTGCGCAGCCTGTTCTTTCTAACGTAGGGTGCGTGATGTATAATATCTGACTGCCACTTTCTTGCGACCCATTTTATACCTGATACTTCGTTTATTTTGCCGGGAACGTTTAGGGGTACCTGGCACTGGATGATTCAAGGTGATATCAAGTACCATGTCCCATTCTGTGGGGTCTGCAGGGGGTGCGGAAGGTGTCAAGGTGGGCACGGGGATGTCATAGCTAATGCTGGTGCTTATCCCAGTTTGCTTGTTATCAGGAAGTGTCTTGAACATGGTGTGCCCTGTTGTGGTGGCAGATCTAACATTGCTAGTAGCTCCTCTCTCTCTCTCTGATCGTACTGCAAACCAGTGGAATACAGCTATTGAAACAACTAACATAACAAAGGAAATAATAGCAACTGTACATATCTTTTTCAGTGAAAACTTGACATGCGAGGTGGATCTGTTGCTGCGTCTCAGTCCATAGGCCATCATACGATCTACATACTTTTGTTCTTGGATAGTCAGTGGAAACATGATGCCCTTCTCTCGGTCAATGTTTAGATCTTGGACGGTGCCGGGTGAATCCTCACGTGGCTCCGATGCACCCATGCCTTGCAATCAGCTACTCGAACAGCAGTAGGTGAAGAGTCAATGACTTGGAATGGTCCTTCGTATTTGGGGTCTCTCTACTTCCGGACTTGTTTCTTTATAAAGATTTGTGTCACAGGGTGGATAGGCGTTAGTTCATCAGAAACTGTGCTTTTGTTCTTTGTCTTTGATACCTGAACAGAAAGAAACCTAGCAGCACGAGTTAGGGCACACAAATAATCAAACAATTCAGCCTTCACAATCTCAGAAGATGCTTCATTGTCTACTTTAGGTCTGGTGGAAGAAACAACCACATTCATTGATCTGCCAGTGACAAGCTGGTGGGGTGTGAGGTGATGATCAGAGCTAGGACTGTTTCTGAGTATAAACAGAGCAATGGGGAGGCAATAGAGCCATTTCTTTCCAATTGTGGCACTTATCTTGCTGATCTTGGCCTTGAGCAGGCCGTTGAGGCGCTCACAAATGCCATTGCTTTGGGGGTGGTAGGCTGAAGTCAACTTATGTTTTACTCTTAACATTGTGGCAAATGTGTCAAAAATGGCATTTGAAAAATGGCTGCCATTGTCACTGCGAATGGCTTCCGGTAATCCCCAGCGACATATGACCTCACGAAGCAGGAAGGTAGCTGCGGCTTTTGCGTCACAATGGACACATGGTCCAGCTTCAATCCACCGTGAGAAAGGACACACCACTACAATGAGGTATCGGTAGTTCTGGCATCTGTCAATCATGTCCACATAGTCAATGTGGAGCTCTCTAAAAGGACCCTTGGGCCTTGGTATTGTTGATGCGACTGTTTTCATAGCTGGATTAGGTGAATACTGTTGACAAATGAGGCATTGATGAACAAAGAGTTGTATATGCTCATGTGCATTAGGGATGAACCACTTTGTCTGCAAAGTTGTGGACATGATATCACGAGGGACATGTGTGGGCAGGTGTAACTGAGTGAGTGCTATTTGCAAAATAGTCTGTGGCATGACGGGCTTTCCTGTCATTGTCTGTCTGTAAATGAAAACTGAAGCATCCTGCTGTACTCCTCTCTTCTTCCACAACTCTTTCTTCAGGTGGGTCACTTTCCTGTATCTCTCGGAGGAGCAAATGTGCCATGAGATCATATTGCTGTGTATCATCGATCGTGTATGGAAGTGTTGGGTCAAGGGTATCTGACAGTGGTGACTCACTTGTGTCATCATCTTCACTTTGTGCATCCTCCTGCACCGCTGGGGGTGCATCTTGGGCAAGCAGAATGGGGGCACAGTCATTTTGTGCTGGGGATAGAGCTTGTACAGGTCGGGGTCCTCTGGCTGCTGCTTTTGCAGCCCAATCTGCCATGGCATTTCCTCTGGAAACGAAATCTTGGCCATTTGTGTGTGCAGCACATTTTACTACAGCTACTTCTGTGGGCAATGTCAATGAGTCTATCAGTTCTTCAAGTAACTGTTTGTGCATCACAAGTGTGCCATCTGTTTTGAGAAATCCACGCCTTTTCCATCTCAAGATGCTGGAATGTGTTGTTGTGGTGACATAAGCAGAATCCGAGTATACAGTAATTCTCTCATCAGTGCCATGTTTGAGAGCTGCAATTAGTGCCACTAACTCTTCTGCTTGTGCTGAGTAATGTGATGGCAATGCTATCTGCTGTACAATGTCTAGAGAGTCTGAGGAGTTATTCTGTTGTGCTATGACCACTGCAGCTCCTGTGTATCTGATCCCTGTTTCTTGATCAATGGTAGAGGAACCATCAACAAAGTAGACTGTACTGTCTGGTAATGGGTCCTCTTTTGCTGTTCCTGACTCATCTGGACAGTATGTGGCACAATCAAGAGTGTCATCATCAGTGTTGGCAACGGGATGGGCAAAGAACATGGCTGGATTCACAGTGTGACATTTAACAACCTTCAAGGATGGTAATGACAGTATGACTTCGTATCCTGACACTTTGTGTGGTAAGGGTCGTTTTAGCTTTTTGTATTATTGCAAAGACAGCATGCTCAGTGTATAGTGTCAGAGGGGAACCCATAACTATGGGGGTGCTTTTCTCAACAGCAAAAGCTGCGGTCGATAAAGCCTGTTCACAGGGATAATGGCCCATCATCACTGAGTCTAGCATGCCACGGAAGTATGCAATGGGTTTGTGGCCCATGGGGTACTTTTGGGTGAGGACTGCTGTCATGACCTGTCCATTACAGTGTCATTCAACTATTTCCATTGAGCACTCAAAAGTCCACAAATACTTTTTCAAGCGATGCAGTTCAGTTTTTTATTTTTCTTGATTCAATTTATCTTCTTCATTGAATTACAGTCTTCAATATATCCATCAAATCAAAATGCAGCCAAAGTACAGCCAACACTTCATTGAATTACAGTCTTCAATATATCCATCAAATCAAAATGCAGCCAAAGTGCAGCCAAAGTGCAGCCAACACGTGTTTCGTCTGGTCCAATTTGACCATTGACTTCCTCAGGGCTGCAACCCAAAAACAAAGTACAATATTCATTACTATTCAATTTACAATTGTCAAGTTTGATAAAGTTTTCAAATCTTAGTACCTTCAACAAAGAAAGGGGGGGGAAATTTCCCCAAACCAAACCTGTGTTGTAGTCGAAATAAGGGTTTTGTAGTAGTTTGCTCACCACCAAGAAGTAGCATAGAGTCACCCATTTTCAATATTAGTACAGTATATATTCTTTAGTATAAGTGTGTAGTATCTCACCATCTCTATGTAATTTTAAGTTTATGTATTATGGGGATTAGTATCAGTCAGAGTTTGCGACCATGCTTAAGAGCTTCATACCTATATGCCTTGACACTGCGCCTGCAAACATCAGTTAAATCCAGTTCTCAGTAGTTTTAAATCCATCTATAAATTAGCGTTTAAGAGTAAGTTATTACTAATTAGCACTGTATTTCAAAGTTTCTATCTACATGTTCACTATTTACATCGAGGTGCTGTCCATTCTCTTACCTATTTTCAGTCGTATATATCTTGTATCGAGTATTTTGTTAGCAGGTGGGAGTGTCCATCACCTAAAACCATATCAAATTTCCATCAGTTCTAAATCATGATCCTAATACTAGCCTAGCAATTGAATGTTATCGGATATTAATAAGGAGAAGTCCTCACCTTATTAGAAACTATCCATCGCGTAGGATCGCGTATCTCCGTGTCAGAGTCCTAATGTGGCGCCATCTTGCTATTCCTGCATTATATCAGCTGAAGGCAGGGAGCGCCATTTTGGTATTACCTATATCTCATTCGAGTATTACCAAGTTAGCACATTGCTAGTAGTCTAATATGTACTTCATCACTCAGTGACTGTTAGTTATATTCACGCGATTATTATTCGTCGTGAATCGATCTTAGTTCGTATATTTGTTATATTTCCTAAAAGTACATAAAGTTGAGTATATTTAATCACACAACCTTTGTAAATTATTGCTCAAAAAGTTAAATCTATTTATCGGATTAACTAGTGTTCGGTCTAAACATTAGGTTACTTGCAGTTACGTGAATACGTCCGCCATCTTGGGACGGTCTGAATAAAGTGTACTCAAAGAACATTTGTCATACTTTCCTCATAATATTTTAGGGAATTGTATTTACGTTCAGAGGTAATCATCATCGTTATTGTGTATGTTAATAGGAAAACTATATTGGCACATCAGTCTAGCTAGTATTGGATTTAAACTATTGGTTGCTGGCAGTAGCGAGAGTAAAGCCGCCATCTTATGACGGTCAAATAAAGTATATTCTAGAAGTGTTATCATTTAGGTTTCTCCTTGTAAAGTAACATTTCAGCGATTTTAATAATCTTTTAAGAAATTATATTGGCACTCAAAGGTAACACTCATGTTATCTCTATAGCAGCGTCTCGTATATACAGTATGTTCTTTAGCGCAGGGTCTGGCATACTAGCATTCTGCCCTGCACCGTCGCAACTGTCTGATTGATAAATGTTCGCAATGGAACAGGAGATCCCAGTTTGGAAAGGGAGACATCAAATTGTAAATCATCTAATTACATTCATCAGTATCATAGATGCAAACATTCTCAGATATGCTCAAATAATGATACAGTTACTTATATTTGTTAACCAAAACGTTTGTCTATATAGAATTGTTTTGCAGGTTATATATGGTGATTACAAACAGTACAAATTCATACAAATACAGTATAATATTTGAAAATTGTAGTAAATCAGGTCATCCAATATAATCATCTAACATGCAATGTTTCTGTTACTCATTCCCTAAGAAGTATTCATATTCATTATCTACATTTAATCCCTTTTCTACAGCCTTCAGCTTGATCAACCATGTCACTTCATTTCTCCGAAGTGTCAGGATCCTATTTCCCCCTCTAGGGTCTGGATATACATGATCGATACCATGATAATTGAATATGTGTTTAGCTCTTTCGTGAGAATTCTTTATTAAATGTGAGACAGTGGGATAACGTGTATCCCCTTGTTTTATTGCTCTGAAATGCTCATACATCCTATCTTTCAGTCTCCTCTTAGTACTTCCTACATATATCTTTCCACAACTGCATACAATAATGTAAACAACAAAGGTTGTGTCACAATTAATAAACTTGTCAATCACAAATTCCCCTGTATCGTTATAATTAAAAGTAACAACCTTTTTCTTGGCCCATCTGCATGAGGAACATTTTTGACATTTGTGGAAGCCTCTAGATCCAGATAGCCAATCTTTGTTTACTTGTCTCTTAGGATAGCTAGGACACAGTATATTAGCCAATGGTAGTCCTTTTTTGTATGTCACTGAAGGGTATTCAGTAATGAAAGGTACGAGATCTTTATCTAACAATAGAAGATGCCAATGTCTCTTAAGGATAGAGTAAAGTTTGTTACTGTCTTTACTATAGTGTGTGATAAGTCTTACTCTAACTTCAGAATCCTTCTTGTTATTCACAGGTTTAACTTTGAGGGTTTCTTTACGTTTAAGTTTAAGAGCTCTCTTCACTGCTATATTTATCACTTTTTTATCATACCGTCTCCTTAAAAAACGTCCTGATATGTCTTTCATGTTTGCTTCAAAAGCACAATCTAAAGAGCAGTTACGCCTGGCTCTCACCAATTCTCCATATGGTATTGTTTTCAATTGGTTATTAGGGTGACAACGTTTAGCGTGAAGGACTGCGTTGCAGCTAGTCGGTTTTCTGTACATTCTACTTTTTAGATGACCATCTGCTACAAATAATTCAATATCTAAAAAAGTAATTCTCTCAAAATCGTACTGTGTTGTAAACTTAAGATTGTAAGTGTTATCATTTAGGTAGTCAAAAAATCCCTTTAACTGTTCTACAGTTCCAGTCCAGATTAGGAGGCAGTCGTCGATGAATCGACCCCAGTAGTGAATATACTGGATCTATTCTTTATTGGCAAAGCCCCAGATTCGCTCCGCCTCGTACCAACCCATAAAAAGGTTGGCAAAAGACGGAGCGAATCTGGCTCCCATCGCTGTCCCGAGCTCTTGCCGGTACCATTTTCCATCAAATAGGAAGACATTGTTTTTCAAAACCAGTCCTGTCATTTTTAATATCATCTGTGAATGATCATACAATTCTGCTGCTCTTTTACTCAAGAAAAAGTCTAGTGCTTTGATGCCCAAATCATGATCTATATTAGAATAAAGGGACACTACATCCAGTGTAGCTAATATCATCCCATCGTCCCAAGGCATATCATCTAATAAGTTCAAAATATATTTGGTGTCCTCAATAAAGGACGGTAAGTTATGTACAAACTCTCTCAAGAAAGTATCTATGTATTCGGACAGGTGTTCAGTTGGGCCACCTATGCCGGAGACAATCGGCCTTCCTGGCGGTCTGTCCCGGCATTTGTGGACCTTGGGTAAGGTATACAGACAAGGTGATTTGGGAAAGGTAATTTTAAGGTAGAGGTATTCATCATGGTCTAATAGAGATAAATCATACCATTCTCTGATTTTCTCATTGATGGTCTCTGTTACTGTTTTCATTGGATTCCTTTCTAGTTTTACATAATAACGTTTGTCATTAAGTTGTGATAAGACTTCATTATTATAATCTGTAGTATTCTGTATAACAAGGTTTCCCCCTTTATCTGCTCTACGTATTTGAATATCCTTATTGTTCATCAAAATTCTAAGTGCTTTCCTTTCTCCTAGTGATAAATTGTCCTCTCTTGGGTTCAAATATCTCTGTTGGTAATTTGACTCTTTGTCTATATCTGTACTCACTGCTTTGAAAAAGACGTCTATTGTATTACCCTGTGCCAGTTGTGGACTCAATTTTGATCGTAATTTAAGACCACTACCTTCCGTCATGTATCGTTCTACATCTAATTCTTCCAGTAATCTAGACAATGTCACCGGATCATCCTCGCTTTCTGTCAGGGACATTAATAACTGATTCTCTTTTAATTCTTGTATCGTAAGATTGCTCAATCCTTTAGATACTGGTGTTGACTTCTTCTCTGGTATATTGGTGAAGAATTTTTTTAATTTCAAAAGTCTAGTAAATTTAAAAAGATCAATTTTGGTCATCACCCAATCTTGTCTCCTAGCTGGACAAAATCCTAAACCATTTTTAAGTATACTGACCATTTCATCAGTAAGTTGAAAGTCTGATAAGTTAATAACTTCAATGTCACTTACTTCACCCTCTTCTCTTATGGTTGTTGCTTCCATGATCTTAGACTCCTTTTTATTCTTGATCCTGGATCTCCCATTTCCTCTCCTTCCTCTCCTGGTCCTCTTGCAATTGTATTGCGATTCCTTCCTGTTTCTCGATTCCCCTTTCGTAGACGTTGTACTTCCTCTAAAAAATTATTTTCTGGTGTTGGAGCATTTGTCGTTAACACTGGTATTTCCTCATTCTCATCACTAGATATGTTGCTTGATGAAGCTTCTGTCTCACTAAGGGGCGTGACGCCACCTGTTTGTCTTAAAGTAGGTATTTTTTTCATTAAATGGTCAAATCTTTTGGCATAGGTATATACTCTACCTGATAAATAATCTTTCTCATCTCTCTTAATTTTACTAGCCTTCCATTTCTCTTAATATCTGATTGTATCTCATTCAAAATCTCTTCCATTATGGTATAGATTTTAACCGTTGCTTCTGGAAGGTTCATTAACTTTATTTCATCTTCAATTTTCTGAATTTCAAGCTATACCATTACAGTGAGTGAACAGATAGAATTATTTTGTATAGTCAGGGGAGCCTAACACTGGCGCATTTGTAATTTCATCTTTCAATTTTGTAAAGGCTGAGGTCATTTCAGGTGTCCAGTCAATCTTATTATGCCTGTCTTTAGCCATTTGGACAGCTTTCAGGAGTGGTGCAGTGACAGTAGAATAATCAAAGACCCACTGTCTGACGTAGTTCACTAGTCCTAGGAACTTTTGCATGTCTTTGACTGTCTGAGGTTTTGAAATGTTCCTTATTACTTCTACTCTTCCTGGTGTAACTCCCTTCTCCCTGATGCTGAAATCATTTGACCTAGGTACTGCACTTCCTCCTGACAGTATTGCAGTTTTTGTTTGTCTACTTTGTATCCTCTCTGTGCTAGTGTTGTAAGCAGAGAAATTGTATCTTGTCGGCACTCCTGCTCTGTGGTGCAACAGAGAAGTATGTCATCGACATATTGTAGCAGAGTGCTGTCACATTGGAAATTTGACAAATCATCTTTGACAACTCTGTTGAACACACTGGGGGACTCACAATAGCCTTGAGGTAACCGTTGATATGTGAATTGCCTGTTTCTGAAGGAAAATGTGAATAGAAACTGGCTGTCAGCATGCAATGGGACACTGAAAAAGTCATTTTTTAGGTCGATGACGGAGAAGTACTTGGTATTGGGTGGGATGCTAGTAAGGATCACTGAAGGGTCAGGGACAATGGGAAATTCTGGGACCACTATGGTGTTAATCGAGCGAAGATCATGAACTAGCCTCCATTGGTTTGTTTTTTGTTTGCGTACAAGAAAAAGACACGTGTTACAAGGTGAGATACAGGGATATATCACACCTTGATCTATTAATGCTTGTATGGTAGGGGCAATTCCTTCTTCTGCTTCTTTAGACAAGGGGTACTGGCGCACTCTGGGGAGAATGGCGCCCTGCTTCAGTGTCACTCTGAATGGTGTAGCTGATTGAATAAGCCCCACATCATTGGGACCTGTGGTCCAAAGGATGCTGGGTACCTGAGCTAAGTCTGAGTCACGTGCAGCATCAATTACTGTGGGTGGAGCTGGTGTTCTTATTTCAACTGTCACTGATAGGGGGACTGGATTTTGATACATAGTTTCTGCTTTCGAATGTTCCTCAGGATCACGGAATAGTTCAAGATCTGAAATGTTCCTTACCAGGTGTCCAGGCTCAATGAAAATGACGCAGGCCCATGTGTGGACAAAGTCATCTATGGTTAGAAAAGCTCCATATGTGGGTGTTATTTCAAGACAGTGTATTCCTAGGATCATATTTTTGTCAGGTACTGGAATATTCTGTGATTGAGGGCGGAAGAGAAATTCTTTGGGAAGCTGGACAGTGCGCCCATTCATCTCTGGTACGTTTGCAATGACAATGTGTACTGCGAGGAGAATACTTGCTCATCTATTGAGCGGGCTCTCATCTGATCCCTCAGGGAAGAATCCACAGTGACAGCCATCATTCTGGTCAGTGGTGTACCAGGAATCGAGCAAGTCATTGTTCCATCTTTACTGAAGTGTATTGTCATATTTAACTTGGCCATGAGCTCACGTCCCAAGAGATTTACTGGGGACTGTGTTGAGTAAGGTAGACGCTGCTGAATACTTTTACCTCCTATTTCCATTGGTACTGGCTTGGTGAAAGGGACCCTTGTTATTGCCCCAGAGAAACCCTGTGTGTCTGCACTTTGATTGGAGATGGGCAGTGCTCCTTCCCTTATACAGGAGAATGTGGCACCTGTGTCAATCAGAAAACTATATGTTTTGTTGTAATCGTGACATACACAAATGGAAACTCTCTAATATTTGTGAGGCACGACAACAAGGGACACACTAGGGTTGTCTGTGGGCTGTCCTAACTTGAATACCCTCCAGCCCGGTACTGCTGGATGATGCCCTGCAAAACTGAATTGGCGGGGGGCAGTACTGTGGCTTCCTGAGGTACAAGAACTTGTGTCTGTGGCACCATTTGGTACACAGGCATTTGTAGCTGAAGCGGGTGTGGCTGTGCTTTTTGAATTGGGGGCTAACTTGGGCCATCACTGGTGTTTGTAATTGCACCTGCTGCAGCATTGGCTGTTGCTGTGCTAGAGAAGCGTAGGTGTACACTACTTGGGGTTGCAGTGGCTGTGGCTGCTGCTGAACGTATTGTGTTGGTGAACAACACAAAAAATATCAGAGGGTCTAACAAGAAAAAGATAATGTGTACGCAAGGTATAAACAAACAGGAAAACCTAGATGTCCCTGCCATGTGTATATCTATCTAAGGTCATCCCTTCCACAGACCCACATAGTGGTCAGGCAAGGATGCCCATCAGTCACCACACGGAACCGCCATTCATCATTTGGGATTCCTTCAAGACCACCACTAAGGGTGCCACTTAGCTTTCATGGAGGGGGGCCCAGACAGGTCTTGCTATGGTCTTGCTACTCGATTATGAGGGTGTTGGCACAAAAGGGGGACTGATGTCGCAGTGCACAAAGAGGTGTGTGAAAAATAAAATAACACAGGTGTCATAAAATTGGATGAGGGGGTACTGAAAGTGTTATTTAATTTGGTGCTACCCACTCTTCCAACATTAAAAAGTAGTCAGTAACAGTCACAAAAATTTAGACTGCCCGGATGTACTATAAGGTCGACATGTTTCAGCAATTATCGACACGTTCTGTCATTGCTTTCTTCAGGACCAAATATACTGATAGCTACTGCAGCGGAGTGATAATGAAACAAAACAGTGCTCAAAACCAACATAGATAAAACAGATACAGAGATCACCTGAGTCCACTAGGTGTCCGCATCGTTTTCTCCACTCTTCTGAGTCGTGTGAATACTCTAGAAACAGTGAGAACACAAAGGTCAAAATAGGTGCCCTATCGATAGACACCGCGTGCACAACTTTGTTCACACTATATACAAGATTTATATGTGTTAATCCTAGTATTCAGTGTCATAATCATGTACACCAGTAGCACTATACCATTGAGTGCTAATGTTTCAACATTGGATCAATTTAAAAATGCCAAGATAGGAAACAGAAACCGTCTTACCAGACTCGTAAGCGGTACAGAAGTCTCCCCACCTGGCCACGGCTCAGGAAAAAAGGGGAAGCACCGCTCTATGAGAAGGGAGACAAGTACACAGCATGCTGTGAAATCAAGTACTTCGCTATTGTCTAGAATGATCCACTCTGTGCCAATCAAACAAACTGCCACTTCACCTAAACCTCTCACGACTATGTCGAAAGTAATGAGACTCCAAAAACTGCGAGTCCCACATATCGTCAAACATTCATACCGGAAGGGTAAAAGGGAGGGCAGTGCCTCTATGTTATCACTCTGGGTAGCGTTCAAAGTTCGAAGCTAAAAACCATGAATAGTCCCACTCCAACACTCGGAGCCTACCTGTCCGTCGGTACTTTGAAAATCGGCGTCCAAGCTGATTGGGGAGGTACCGATGTAAGCCAGGGTTCCTGTATATGACGCAGTGCGTCGTTGGCCGAATGCCGATCACGTGGCCCCCCACATTGATAAATCAAATAGAGAGCAGTTGGTTGGCTAAGAATATGAAGGACCAGCCAATCAGAAGGCACAGAAGTGAGTGCTCGCCATCTGATTGGATCTTCAGGAGCATCGCATAGAAAGCATCTATCGCTCCTAGTAGACTTTTTATGTTAGAAGAAAACTTTATCGTTACTGTTCGTGGAGCAGAAACAGTTCATGAAACAAAAGATGTACCGCATCACCAACCATTTATCAAAGTATGATCTTTTGTTAAAAATAACGCGAGCTAAAGACAATATTTCTTTTCTTTTTTTATCGTTATTTTCAAATCACTTAATCAGAAACCAGGAAACTGGTATAGTGATTAGAAGCACGTATAAAGAAGTATAATTAGTGCCAATTCCTACCACATTAAGGTCATATAGACCATAGTAACTATTGCGAGCTGTAACCATCCATAGAAAAGTACTGTTGGTGTGGTAGAAGTTGTGGTAATCTTAAATTAATGATAGTCTACCCCTCAGTTCACAGGGTTACCAGAATTGATGTTTATTATCTACCCCTCGAAATTAGAGAGTTGACCAGGGTATATCGTCATTAAGGCCCACGCGATTTGTACCCATCTTAAAGACCCACTTCTGTTCTTTAAGTAGATGATACTTAGACACATCAGTGATGTGTGCAGGAATATGAGATTGCTCAATCACTGTCCATTGAAACGCCGTGGATGGATGGCGTGCCTCCAGAGAGTGATTGGTCTACTTCGTGGCTTGTCTCTTACATCTGATAGTACTCTTATGTTCAGATATCCTGACCCTGATTTTGTGGGTTGTCATCCCTATGTATTTCAGCCCACAGGGACATGTGATGAGATAGACAAGGTTCTCGCTGTTACAATTCGTGAATTTAGTTTGAATCCACGGTCTTGTAGTGCCTATATCTATTTCAGTTGATTTCCTAGTCTGTGGACAGGATTGGCACTTGCCACAGGGGTGATGGCCTGTGACTGGGGGAAGGTCCCAGAGGGAACCCAGGGCCCTGGGTCTCTCTTCACGTGGTCTTGTGTGGACCAGTCGATCTCTGAGGTTTGGTCCCCTCTTGAACAAGAAAAGTGGGGTTTGTATTGAAGTATGATCTGAGTTAAGGATAGACCAGTGTCTTTTAACCACTCTTTGTATTTTATTAGATAATGTCCCAAACGTGGTAACAAAAGTTAGCCTATCCAAAGGGGGCTTGGGGACAGATGGTTCTAAAAGAGCCAAACGGTTGTTATTTCTGGCACGTTTGAGTGAACGTTGCACAAGTCTAGTTGGATATTTCCTTGAAACTAGTTGTTCTTTAAGAGCCATAGAATGTCTTTTGAAAGCCACGACGTTTGAACAATTCCTCTGAACCCTAAGGAACTGCCCAAACGGCAAATTATCCCGTAGGGACTTGGGATGGTGACTGTCGAAACATAGGAGGGAGTTCTTTGCCAATGGTTTCCTGTAAAGTTCAGATTGTAATCCCTCAGATGTTGTCATGAGAGGTTTAGGTGAAGTGGCATTTTGTTTGATTGGCGCAGAGTGGAACATTCTAGACAATAGCGAAGTACTTGATTTCACAGCATGCTGTGTACTTGTCTCCCTTCTCATAGAGCGGTGCTTCCCCTTTTTTCCTGAGCCGTGGCCAGGTGGGGAGAGTTCTGTACCGCTTACGAGTCTGGTAAGACGGTTTCTGTTTCCTATCTTGGCATTTTTAAATTGATCCAATGTTGAGACATTAGCACTCAATGGTATAGTGCTACTGGTGTACATGATTATGACACTGAATACTAGGATTAACACATATAAATCTTGTATATAGTTATGAACAAAGTTGTGCACGCGGTGTCTATCTATAGGGCACCTATTTTGACCTTTGTGTTCTCACTGTTTCTAGAGTATTCACACGACTCAGAAGAGTGGAGAAAACGATGCAGACACCTAGTGGACTCAGGTGATCTCTGTTTCTGTTTTATCTATGTTGGTTTTGAGCACTGTTTTGATTCATCATCACTCCGCTGCAGTAGCTATCAGTATATTTGGTCCTGAAGAAAGCAATGACAGAACGTGTCGATAATTGCTGAAACATGTCGACCTTATAGTACATCCGGGCAGTCTAAATTTTTGTGACTGTTACTGACTACTTTTTAATGTTGGAAGAGTGGGTAGCACCAGAATAAATATCACTTTCAGTACCCTCTCATCCAATTTTATGACACCTTTGTTATTTTATTTTTCGCACACTTCTTTGTGCACTGCAACATCAGTCCCCCTTTTGTGCCAACACCCTCATAATCGAGTAGCAAGACCATAGCAAGACCTGTCTGACCGGTTGAGGGCTCCCTCACCATCTGTGCCCCCCTCCGTGAAAGCTAAGTGGCACCCTTAGTGGTGGTCTTGAAGGAATCCCAAATGATGAAGGGCGGTTCCGTGTGGTGACTGATGGGCATCCTTGCCTGACCACTATGTGGGTCTGTGGAAGGGATGACCTTAGATAGATATACACATGGCAGGGACATCTATGTTTTCCTGTTAGTTTACACCTTGTGTACACATTAGCATCCCAGTATTTGCAGACCTCATTTGCTGGTTATCATTATACTGCTGTTGTTGTTCATTGTCATGGATGGGCTGTGCCTGCATGGGTTGTGTGGCTACCTGCGTGTTACCTCCTAGTGCATTCTGGGCATTTTGTGGAAAGTTAGTGACAGCAGTCATTTGACTCACTGGTGTAGCTACCATATCTGCGTCAAGAGCCTCCCTTTTCTTTAGTTTTTGCTGCACTAATTTAGCAGCTGCGTTTTCAATTGCTAATTGCCTCTTTTTCTCCTGCTCCTTCTTGCCAAAGTGAATGATGTGATGTTGTATTTCTGGCCAAGGTTTGCATTCCATTGCTACTATTCCATCTATCTTGTCCTGTACTGCCGTGGGCAGTCCCTTTTTAACTGTGTGGTAGAAGAACCTACAGTTACCCCCAGTCACGTCCCATTTCTCTCCTAACTCCTGATGCCACTTTTCCTTCATTCTTGAAATGTACTGTGCGGGGTCTTCATTGCTTTGCATTGTTTGTGACATTAGAGATCCGATGTCTGGGACATCGGGAAACTTCCGGCGTAGTTCACTCCATAGGGCAGACCTTATTTTATTGAAAGGATTACCATCGAATTCTGTGTTGGTGGTGGAAAGTCTATGGTCAATGCGGGTGAACATATCCTCTGCATCCTCTCCAATCAGGGAGGTGAGCAGACTTTTTACATCCCAAGAGCCAATGGCACACCTGCACTGTGTTTTTCAAAGACTTGTATCCACTTTCCAGCACCCTTTGTGAGGGGTGGGAGTTCCTTTTTCAAATTTCCTTTGTCCATAAGGGACCAAGGGACATACATGGGGTGGCCCCAGACATTTTTAAACAACAGGGGCAGCTGGCGTGTCACCCCTGTGGGCCTTGTTGTGTCATACCTTTGTGCGTATTTCTGCCAGACCCTTAGGCCTTGGCGCATGTAGTCGTAGTCCCAATCATCATCTCCTGCCCCCTGCAAGATACATTCTGCAGCAGTGGCCATTTCCCCTGGTTCAAAAGACCCATCTCGGGGCCAAACATTCATTTGGGGTGCATTAGCTTCTGTCCAGCCTGCCAAGTCATCTGAGAATGGCTTGACATAGTAGTCAGACCCTTCTCCAAGTGTTACTATCTCATTTGGTGTCAGACCGTTAGTCAATGACTGTCTTGTCCTGTTAAGGGCCATTCGGTGCAGTGCTCTAGATCTGTTGGTGAGCAGGCGTTCTGTACATGATACATCATAATCCTGTGGGATATCATCAGGTCTCCCATGGTTACCTAACACTGCAAGACTTTCTATTTCTGTTCTTCTCTGCCTTCCCCACCTTTTTTCTGCTCTTTCAAGCACATTTGGCAGGTCCAAATTGTCTATGTCTAGCTCTGATGTTACTAGCCTGCGTGGTGCAGCTACTGGAGTTGATGCCTGGCGTACAGGCGTCTGTGGTGGTGTCACCTGGGAGTTGTAGTTAATGACTGTTGGCGGAGCTTGGGGTGCACTGAAGTGAGCTGAACAGGAAGGTTCTATGTTGTTCTGTGGTGGCACACTTTGGACTTCCTGATGTAGGTCTATCCATGGCTCTTGCTGTCGCATGATAGTTGGGTCCCCACCACTGTGTGACTCTGCTCTGTTTGCAGCACTTGCTAATTCATTGAGTGTTGGGTGTTGCCTTTTACTGAATTGCCCCAAGCCACCCATCAATTCAGTCATTCTATCATCTACTCTACTGTTGCAATGTAAAATAGTAGTCACGAGGTACGTAAAAGTAGAGGTTTATTTGTCAAGTTCCAAGATGGTAGTTACAAGTTCATTGCTAATTCAAGTCCAATTCAGAGCCCCACCAGGAGCTGCATCTTCGCTGCTCAGCCCACTCTCACCAACTGTCATTCTCCCAATCAACCAGGCACACCAACATTCCACACAGTCATCAAGCATGCCAAGGTTCCATACATACACACATACACACTGGCTGAGCAGCATAAATGTAAGTACAACATATCCTCTCTCCTTATGGAAACAAACAACACAGATCAGTTAAACCCTATGAGAGAGCAACTTATAGCTGTAAAAGAAATGATACAACATTGCAAACAAATCAATGTGACTATGGAGAAGAATGAAGGTGAAAAAGAATTGTGGAGAAAGATAAGGTAAGTACATATTGCAGAAGAACAGAGGAAGGAAGAATAAGTACAGATAACCAGCAAGGAAAGGGTGCAAACAAGTTGATATAGCAAGGCACATCCCCTACCCTTGGGAACATCATGAAGAAAATACAACAATGCAAAAGTAACATGCTCAGAAAGTACAAATAAAATAATGTGTGAGGTAGGGAGAAAAGTAGAAATGTGAGCGAACTCTCTCACCGGAGATCTTAAAAAAAAACAATAAAGATTGCCATACTAATGAAAAAGTCTCAGTTCAAGAAATGTGGAGGTTCAGTAATCTAATCTTCTCCGCAGGTACCTCAAGTAGTTCCCACAATGCGTAATATGAAGAAAAACTCGATGTTCACCAGTGTGGCAGTCTGTCTTTTGAGTTGCACAAAAATATACTTTTCCCTTTTTCCAATATACTAAAAATGTTCACAAAAACGATGAATTCGTATAAATAATGAATACAAGAAGAAGCTCCGATCCAAATGTTGATCTAATGACCTTCCGTGGTGTTGTCATGGTGATGTTACCTAAAATGGCCACCAACGTCGTATTTACGTGCTTTCAGCTGAAAGTTGGGCTTACAGGAGCAACATGAACAACGCGATGCAAGTGCTGCTTTCATCAGGAGATTGAGCACAAACAACCAGTGACGTGGCACACAATCAGCTCAAGAACAGAGGAAGAACAGTTCGCTCGAGCGCACTTTGAAGGTAACGATTCTTCCAGTTGGTTTCACCATTGAAATACAGATAATTAAAAATAAAACACTCACGACTCATTCTTGAAGACCTCAGAAATTCCCGTTTCTGCTTACTTCCATGAATCTAGATTTAGTGGCAAGACAAAATGCATGTTCATTCCTCATACCTCGAACCTAGCAACTTTCACACAGGACTGAAATACTGCCCATATCGTCATCTAAATGTTGCAATAATGCTGTCAGCCACCGCAAATCTTCTTTGAAACGTAGATAACAATACCATCGTATGCTTGTAAGGAGGCGAGAAATGATGTACACGGCAGTTCCACTAGATGGCAGTTGAGCCTCACACTGTTAGACAATCCAAAACACAGCTCGCAATATAATAACCGATCTCCTCTAATACTTGTTGAAAGGCAGTAAGTTTGCGTTCCTCATACTGTCAGGCTCTGTAAATCACTGTCTAGCCCCTTTGATGCTCATGACGAGCTCAGCTCGTCATGAGGTATACCTCTAGGGTGCTCGTCATGACCACACCCATTAACATTATGGCCCAACACAGCAGAAGGATCTGTCAAGGTGCTAGACACTGTAAATCACATACAGTTAAACAATCTCTCCTTATGCTCGTTGGAAGATAGAAAGCTTCAGTGTGAGTATGACAGGTTACTTTTAAACAACACAACCACATTTATGGTAACTGTCAACTTTTGAAACACACAGCTTTATCCTAAACTTCTTCTTTTTCTTTCAAGTTAATAAATATGTGGAGTGTGAATTGCCCGGGGCAGTCTGTCCAGATACTGGAGGACACTGGTGGGGCTAGGCGGGCGTTCTTCTCCTTGTTTTAAGTTTCTTTTCTTTAAGTAGTTTACAGTATATATAGTCTCTTTAAAGTTTCAAAATGTTACCTCTTGTAGACAGCAAGCAGGGTTTCTTCGCCAGATCGTCGCCAATGTTGCAATGTAAAATAGTAGTCACGAGATAAGTAAAAGTAGAGGTTTATTTGTCAAGTTCCAAGATGGTAGTTACAGGTTCATGGCTAATTCAAGTCCAATTCAGAGCCCCACCAGGAGCTGCATCTTCGCTGCTCAGCCCACTCTCACCAACTGTCATTCTCCCAATCAACCAGGCACACCAACATTCCACACAGTCATCAAGCATTCCAAGTTTCCATACATACACACATGCACACTGGCTGAGCAGCATAAATGTAAGTACTACATCTACCTACTTGTAATGACAGTCACTGTAGTGTTGCTGTATTACCAGTGGGGTTTATTGAGTACTGTTCATGTGATATGTCCCCTGCTTCTCTACACGTGCTCTGTCCTCCACCTGCTGATATCTCTTTCAGTGACTACCTCAGGAGGATATTGTTCGCTGTCCCTATTTTCTTTGCTAAATTGTAGCTTGTGTTCTTCCTCTGTGTTAGAGCCAGTGTTAAGGGGCTGCCACTCATCATGGAGTGTTTGTGGATTGTAATGCTGCTGGCTAGGGGACAGGAATGGACCATAACATCTAGTTCTTGTCTCTGAGGTATTGTGATCCCTAGTGAAGGGTGTGGGGACTGGGCGGTTAAGTCTGGGGAGTGGCATGTGAGAGCTGTGCTGTGAACCGCCATAGGCCCCATCGCTCTCTTGGTCCTCTTCCTGCTGGGGGCCTGCAGAGTTGGAGGCAGGAGTAATTTTTATTGTAAATAGCGCGTCAATTTGACCTGGCATTCCTGAAATGACACCCTGCATCACCGGGCCTTGGGAGCTTAGGGATAGCTGGCCCTGTGTATTCTCTGGTCTACTGGGGTAGAGATATCATCATGGCCCATGGCTGCCCGGTCATTTGATGAGGGTTCTAGGTCAGTTTTTATGACCCGTTCTGGATACATGCCATCTTCGTCATATGCTGGTGGAGGTGCGGTGGGTGTTTGGGACAGGTGTGTCATTGTCCTTAAAGACGCTCCACATACCCAGGGTGTTTTTACATTTTTTTGAGCTTGCTACCAGAGTATTTACCCTCCAGGAATGTTCTAGTGTGATCTAGTATCATCCTATCGAATGTACCTTCTCTGGGCCATGGGTGTAAAATATTTTGTGTGAGTTCATGCAGCTCGCTACAATGTTTCATGATACGCTTCTCCTGAGCTGTAAAGTTTTTTATCACGTGTTGCAGAGGCGTTGTCATTATTCCTCAGTGTTGTGTATAGAAAGGGATAAAGGTGTAACTCCACTGGGTGTTATAGTCAGTGTCACCTGCTGCAAGTTTGTCGTGTCAATTCCCAGGACTGAAATTAGTGTGAAGATGACTGTACCCGTTAATGGTGAAACCTGTACAGAGGATGGTGTTATATTGTCAGAAAGGGCAGTAACACGACCGTTCTAAATGTGTACCGTGATCTGTAGTCTTGGGTATTGTGTGGGCTGTCTGCTCATATCCTAGAGCTACCTTTGAGGTGGGCAATCTGTGTCAGTGGATGTGACAATATTATTCTCCTTTTAACAGGCGGTTTTGTAAATATGCCCACGATAATGGATAATGCGTTGTGGAAGGATGTCTTTGTAATTGCTCTATGATACTTGGGGAGGGCTGCTGCTGCAGCTGGTCATGCAGCTCCTGGGCGTGAGGCTCACAAACCAGGGGCAAGTTAGGGTTGTATAGTGCCTGTAGAAATAATGTGTGATGTTCACAGCCTTGTGGGGCGTGAGTATCTTGTGAATCTCCCTGCCTCTCCGGGCAGTTGGTGCTTGGAGGGGATGGTGTCAATGAGTGCTGGTGGGTTAGATCAGGGTTTTCGCTACTTACTACACTTCCCACTGACTGAATTGATTCTGTGGAGGACTCTTCAGTAGTATATGATGTTGATGGGGACACCAGTGGTATTTGCAAAGGTATGTCTTGACTGTCCCCCACAGAGGGGGAGTTCTGTGCGTACTGTGGACGCTCAAGTGTAAGTTGTGAGTTCTGGGTAGGGGATCTATAGGTTTGTGCTGGGAGGCACAGTTGCACCAGATGCAGTGTAGATACTCTTACCTCAGTACCCTGTGTGAGTGGGAATCCTAACAGGTTCCACGCTTTAGATATCAAGGCAATCTGGCGTCTATCAAATTTTGTCAGAGTTCGTGCGCTAGTGTTCTGTACTGCTATTATTTTGTTATCTAGTATATGCAGAACTACCTCAACTGGTTGCTGCCCACTATAGCTCATCTGTATCTTCTAGTGAAGTATATATATATATATATATACATATATATATATATATGTATACATATGTTGCTATCCTTATCTGTCAGTTGTTAAGGAGGTGGGGTAGTCTAGTACAAGTTCGTCCCCTAATGCCTCTTTAATGACTAAATAAAATGCCTCTTTAATCTCTTGTAAATCTGGGCCGTTATAAATACCTTCTGGAGAGAAGTCAGGGAATTGTAGGGCACTAGGGTGTTCGCCCAAGCAAGCAACGAGGACCCTGCTGCGCAAGGGGTTGCGGGCCACGAGGTGATCACTACAGTGGGTATCTCTAATCCTGGTGTTATCATAGAAACATGCACATGTATTGTGTGTGCAGTCTTGTATGTTTTGTAACCCTGTATCCTATTCATTGGTGTGAAAATGTAGTTTAAAAGAAAGACATTTTCTGCAGACCTAAATGACACCCAATTATTTTAAAATGGCACAGTGAATTTCTCTAGCTTTTTCCTAGCGAGTTCTGTTGTGCTGATGGGGGCAATCCTAAATGACAATTATGTACACAGGAAAGTAGCAGCATTAAAATACTATATCTGTGACAATGGTGGCACTCAAGATGCTTTAGCTTACAGAATCTCTTCAGTCAATCAGTGGCAGATCAATACATGTGGAGATACATAAATGCATTTACAATCTCCCTAGTTATTGAATCTCACTAACAAACCAGTGCTCTGCATTTGGCAGTGTCCTTCAATAATGATCACAAAATATTTTTCAGCAGCATCCTACAAGCGGGCCCTTACCCTTAAATGATAGTATTGGTATGGGGCCAGTCATAAAAATATTCTTCTACAATCAATATACATGTGTGTATAATCAAACAAAGAATCAAAAAAGCAATCAATGTGTACCTAGATATTATGGTCTCACTAAAATGAGCCTCTGTACCAGCCAGTGACTTCCAGTACAATGACCATGAAAAACAATAATCACAAAAAAGCTACGCTTTTGAACCTAATAAAAACATCTATATTTACCACTAGACACTAAGCAATAACATACAGGCCTAAAAATACCTAATAATTAGCTAGCATTTGCACATGTGTTTCAAAAAAGAAAAGCAACTGCAAATGTTTTTAGTGTTTGCATTTGTAACCAACACTTGCACACTTTGGCCACTAGAGGGCACTAAAGGTGCTTCTTATGATAATGATGTACACAGAAAGACGAAGAAATGCAAAGGACACTTTTAACTGGCGAAAACACAATGCTTACGATAAAAAACACTTCCACTTGAATTGTCTACACAGGCGCCATCAAAAAAATGCTGTTAGCTACTCGGATTTTAGATTTAGCCTCTTCTCCATTGACTATTGAAATGGAGGGTATCTTTCCCTATTTACTGTACAGAGGATCACACTTTGATAAATATTGAAAAGACGTCTGCTCCAATCTTCTCCTTCCCTGTCTTTCTATATCTATGTTGGACAGAGGATCCCTTAAAAAAGCACAAAATAAGCACTTGAAAGACGCCAGACGCACCTTCCCTTCCCTGACAATCTTTTAGATCCGTCAGAAGCCCTCCCTTGTTTCAGAGAAGCACAGCAATAAATAGGCATTGAAAGACGGCAGACGCAGTCTTTCTTACTTTGTTTTTACAAGAGGCACAGTAATAACATGTCTCTATTCCTAGAAAGATAAGCGCGTAAATCACATTAATGTCCTAACTTCACTGTCAGGCTTCAGAATTCCACTTCTCACACAACTTACTTTCCCTCTGTTTGAAAATATCTATAGCGAGACCAACAGACAGTAGCAAACCGTTAACCTGGAAGGGATACAGCTGTGTCATAAACATAAACACCTCTCCACTGCTAACCAAGAGAAAACAATCGCACCAGGCAGTCCAGATATAAACTTACCCGTGCGTTGTGCTCCTGCATATGGTTCAGTCAGAAGGGAGGGCACGATCATTTAGCAGCCTGCATTTCCTCCCGGTCCGTCTGTTTCCTGTCAGATGGTTACTTCTATCCGGGCTCACGGCACCAAAATGTTAGAGGGAGATTTATCACAAGGCAGAAGAGGACGGGGCAGTGCGCAACGGCTCAGAAAGCCTGCGCTGGGATGATCGTGAGAGTGAGCTAGAAACAAAGGGGCAACTTAATTTGTACCGGGGTGTCCTGGAACGCTTACTCTAAAAATAGAGAAAACAGATATGTGAGTCGTGGAAACTGAAGCTGAAAGTTTAACAGTTTTATTAAGAAGATGCAACTTCAAGAATCTTCAATATAAAGGCATATAAATCACATTAGTTCTGTGTCCAGTGCTCCGCATTCTCAGATAGCCTCGTGGACCAGATATCATTTACAGAATGACAGTCTTCTGACAGTTAGAGAGAAGGTCTAAACCTTAAGACACATTTATCATTTGAGGTAAAGTACATTCAAAGAGCAAAGCACATTTTATCTGAGAATACTCACATCTGCCTATAAGTGAAAAATCCTGCAATTACAAGTTGTACATTTCAAATGCAATAAGGAGAAAGCAAGGTTAAAAGAAAGCACGGCAAAAGTAACATTTCATATGGCAGAATGTAAAATACAATATAGTAGCATATATATTAAGTAAATCAATTGATCAAGAGCTCTTGGAGACAACTCGCCTGCCTGATACCTACAACAGACCAGGAGTTGTCCAAAGATATTTCTGCGGACCTCCTTTTTATATTCTTTAAGGCGGTGAGAAGTCTAAGGTAACGTCATCTCACGCCACCCCATGCCATGTACCCTATTTGCGTCACTTACGGCCTACTTCGTACTTTTCCCATCCATACATTCAAAATGCCACCCTTCTCGTAACTGCGGCACGTATACTAGACTAAAGGTCAGGCCTTGTAGACTGGAAGTTTGTCATAAATTTGCCTTGGGCAGCAGAAAAATGTTTTATTGCGCAAAGGGATTTTATTTATATGTATATGTACCAGTCTGTACGTCCTGTTGCCACATCCATCACTGCAGCTCGGCAGTTGTGGTGGGAAAGTTCTCTTTTTCTCATGAGCAGCCTTAGGATGTGGCCCCTTTGTGTGTTGAAATCACAGAGGATGTTCAATTTTAACGTTATGAACTTATCACATGAGTAGGGTGGTGGCCAGAACAGGAGCGAGTAGCCTCGTAGACTGTGGAGCTGGATAAAATCTCTATCAGACATGCTTACTGCTTACAAAAGAGAAAAAGGCAGCACTCTGGCCAATCTAACCAAGGCCTATAATTTTGAACAGTAAGGCCTACACACAGGGGTTTATGCTAGCTGAGTGATAAGAATGTCCCAGGGTGTGTATATGGAAAAAATCACTCCCTCTCTCAATGGCATCATGCATCTTCCTGGTCCCGAATGCCAGACTTCGAATACGTCCTCTTCAGCAGGATCTGGAGGACAAATGGGACCAACAATCAGCTCGCTGGGACGACCAGATCATTCTATCAGACGCAGCTCGAGCTTCCATTCCATGGTGGACCAAAAAGCAAAATATGCAGGTGGGAGTTCTGTTCCATCAACCTCTTCCTGTACAAACACTGATCACGGATGCTTCCCTGCTAGGCGGAGAGCGCACATGGGTCAGCTACAAGTGCAGGGTCTGTGGTCTCACAAAGAAAGTACCTACCACATCAACATGCTGGAGTTGAGAGCAGTCCACCTAGCTCTCAAAGCGTTCCTTCCCTCAATTCAAGAAGCTTCAGTACTAGTACAGATGGACAGCACCACCACAATGTACTACTTGAACAAGCAGGGGGGAACACGCTCACGAACTCTGTCGTTGGAAGCACAACGGATCTGGCATTGTCTTCTGGCTCGCAAGTTGCCCGTCATAGCAGTCCATCTCCCAGGAGAGCAGAATGTAAGGGCGGACGCTCTAAGCCGTCATTTCGACGACAGGGAAGACTGGGTCCTCCACGACACAGTAGTAGAAGACATCTTTCAGTCCTGGGGTCATCCCACCATAGACCTGTTCGCGGACAACCAAAACACCAAATGGCGAGACTTCGCCTCAAGGTTCTACCGGCCAGGATCGAGAGGGAATGCTCTTTTGATCGACTTGTCAAGGGAATTTGTGTATGCTTTTCCACCCCTTCCGTTGATCCCAAAGGTGGTGAGCAAGCTGACACACTCATGCACAACGATGATCCTCATGGCCCCAGACTGGCCGAGGCAATGGTGGTACACGGACCTACTTCACCTGTCAGTGACCCCCCACAAGAGGTTGCCATGCAGGCCGGACTTGTTGTCCAAGATGAATGGGAGAATTCACCATCCGAACCTTCCGTCACTGAACTTGGCAGCATGGCTCCTGAGGTCACACAATACGGCCATCTAGGACTGCCAGAGAACTGCATGTTCATCCTAAAAGAGGCTAGGCGGTCCTCCACAAGACATTCCTATGCATGCACATGGAAGCAATTCTATATGTGGTGTATACAGAATGGTCATAATCCTGTTCAAAGTCAGGAAGAAGCAGTTCTTCCTTATTTGTTATGTCTGGCTAAAGCAGGTTTAAAGTTTAATTCTATTAAGGTGCACTTAGCTGCTATAACAGCTTACAGGCGGTCACCTTCTCAAACCTCTTTTTTCCAGTTGCCAGCTGTCAAGGACTTCCTTCAAGGGTTGAAAAAAGTGTACCCTCCAGTGCTTCCTCCTTCTCCTGCTTGGGAGTTGAACCTAGTGCTATCAAAGCTAATGGGTCCCCCCTTTGAACCCATTCATAAAGCTACTTTGCAGCATCTTTCCTGGAAAGCAGCTTTTTTGGTGGCAATCACGTCAGCTCGTAGGGTGAGCGAGATTCAAGCTCTCTGTTCCTCTGAACCCTATACTGTGTTCCACTTGAATCGAATGGTGCTAAGGACACATCCGTCTTTTCTCCCTAAAGTGTTGTCAGATTTTCATGTGAATCAGACCATTTCTCTGCCCACTTTCTTTCCCAATCCCTCTATTCCAGCTGAGAGGGCTCTGCATTCCTT
Source organism: Lissotriton helveticus (assembly GCF_964261635.1). Lineage (NCBI taxonomy): Eukaryota > Metazoa > Chordata > Amphibia > Caudata > Salamandridae > Lissotriton > Lissotriton helveticus. The sequence goes on along the minus strand of NC_136068.1, from coordinate 18,012,709 downwards.
AGAACTAAAAAGAGTTTTAAAATTCAATCTAGATAGGTCTAAGGCCATTCGTCACTCTGATCAGCTCTTTGTTAACTATGGATCGATCAGAACAGGTCATGCTGCCTCGAAACATTCTATTTCAAGATGGATCATTTCATGTATCAAACTGGCTTACTAGTTGGCGCAGAAGCCCCAGGGGTTTTCTCCCAAAGCGCATTCCACCAGAGGTAGAGCTGCGACTGCGGCTTTCCTCCATAATGTGCCCATGTCTGAGATCTGTAAGGCGGCGACCTGGAGGTCCGTCCATATATTTACCAGACATTACTGTCTTGATTCTGACACAAAAGCAGATACCCAGGTAGGCCAGGCCTCTTCGTGGAATCTGTTTAACAGCTACGTTTTGGGCTGTTATGATTGTTCTTTTTCGGTTGGGTCATGTACTTCTCACTTACCTACAGGTGGTTGATGGGCTTGCTATTCTATTCAGTGCTTATGACTATTGATGAGGATCCCCTGGAAGAGAAGGATAAGTTACTTACCTGTAATCCTAGTTCTCTTCCAGGGGTATCCTCATCAAAGCAACCCACCCGCCTCCCCAGGTAAATGAGAGCTGTACGTCTCTGACTTATAGTTTAGCCCTGACTTCAGGGTTATGGAAAGAACAACTGACCTAACTGTCAACCTTGAGGCATGATAGGAAGCCTGGGGTCATGGCTGCCTTAAAGGCACGGTGCCAGTTTTAGCTGAAAATGCTTTCAGTTTCTGCGTATTGCTTTTCAATACAGCCTATGGCTGACAATGTCTTTTGTGAGCAATTTTCAGGATTTATGAGTGGTTCTACTCATTAAAACACAAAGTTCAAGGGATATTTGACCTAATGTGTTTTTTGTTTCCTTACTAATTGCTGTACATGTATATGAGTGTTTACATTGTCTAGCCTTGGTTTTGGGGCTGCATTGATGTGAGAAAAATTATATATGTATGTATATATATTTGGAGCGAGATATATGTGTTTTTTACATATATATTTTTATATTGTTTCCGGGGTCCCGCACATGGGCAGGAATATTCAGTGCTTATTACTTTGATGAGGATACCCCTGGAAGAGAACAAAGATTACAGGTAAGTAACTTATCCTTGCACACTATAAGCATACAATTCTATATCTGGGGCCACCAGCCCTCCTTGAGAAAACGGCAGTGTCAACAAATTCCAAGACACCCTAGGCTGTCTACCCGCCCACACCAACTCCAGAAGAATCATGCGCAAGCGTTTAAAAAAGTGAGTATTTAGTGGCAAAGGTATATTGATAAACATGTATAACAATTTGGGGAGGATCACCATCTTGGCTATTGCAATGCGACCCGTAAGGGACAAGGGGAGCTGCCTCCATCTCTGCACCCTCCCTTCTAACCAATCCACTAGTCTCTCATAATTTGACAACCATATTTCTTGTGTAGACCGACTGATCCATATCCCCAAATATCGTGTTGCTTCCGTTGTCCAGTGGATGGGGAACTCGGTATCGCATTGTTCAGTGGTGTCCGTGAGAGGCATCAACACTGACTTTGCCCAATGTATCTGAATCCCCGTTAACCCACCATAGCGTAAGAACTCTCTCATAACAGTATAAAAGTTTTCCTTTGGATTAACTAGATAAATCTTCATATCGTCCGCATACATGAATATCAACAGCCACCTGGATGTAAAACGTATACTACGCTGAGTATGGTGTTGTCTCAATCTAGCGGCTAGCGGCTCGGTCGCAATGGCAAACAGCAGGGGCGACAGAGGACAGCCTGTCTTGTACCTCTCGTAATGGCAAACGAATCTGATTTGACCATTTACCTTTACTCTAGCCTGGGGGTTATTATATATTACCTGAATCTGTTTGATGAAAATAGGGCTCAGACCCATCCTGGTGAATAAGGCAAACAGGAACTTCCATTCCAATGAATCGAACACTTTTGTAGCGTCGAGCAGAGCCGCTACTGCCTGTACATGGGGTGCCAAGTAATGTAATAGACCGAAAATAACCCTAAGATTATGAGCTGTTGACCTCCCTGGCACAAAACCTGACTGGTCCGATAGTACTATCTGCGGAATCATGGGCCTCAACCTATTGGCAAGGAGCTTGGCACAAATTTTAGCATCCAAATTAATCAATGAGAGCGGACGATATGAATCCGGCTTGGTAGGATCCTTATCTGGTTTTAATAACGTGCTGATTGTGGCTTCTCTAAGAGTGGGGGAAGCTCGCCTGTCTCCATCGCCTCCTGAAATACCTGTAACAGACGGGGGGCAATAATGTCAACATATTCCTTATAAAAGGCTGCTGTCAGGCCATCCGCCCTCGGGGCTTTATCCGCAGGCATTCCCAAAATCACTTGTCTCACATCCTCCACCGTGGTGGACAGCTCCATGTATTGTCTCGCCCCATCATTAAACCATGTCAACGCCACTGTATCTACATAGTCGGAAATGTCTGTCTGCGATGGGTTAACATGAGAGGTGTATAGTGATTTATAAAAGTGACTCATGGTCTGTAGGATCGCCTGTGGTGTCCTGGATATTTCCCCATCTTCAGTGTGAAGTTCGGTGATATATTCCGATCCCTTAGGAGGACGGAGCATGTCAGCAAGTGTTCTTCCAGCTCGATCACCCTCACCATATCTACGTGTCTGAGTATATTTTTGCAGAAATGCCGTTTCTTGCTCTGCCTCCTCCTGAAATTTCGTTAATTTGGACCTCAACTCAGCCTTAGACACTGGGGAGGGGTTATCACGGATGGTTGATTCTAATTGTTGAATGTCATTTTCTAATGTTTGAAGGGTAGTGCATATGTTCCTCAACACTCCTGTCTTCAGTGCCGTACAATGTCTCATAGCAACCACTTTAAAGGACTCTCATAATGTACCAGGAGAATCCACTGTACCCTCGTTCTGCTAAAAAAAATCAACAATTTTCTCTCTAAGCTCTTCCCAAAAGACCAAATCTAACAAGGCTCGTGATGGAAACCTCCAGCTGAATGGCTGTATATAAGGTAGTGGAACCTGTAGCGTTAATAAAACTGGTGAGTGGTCAGAAAAGGTGCGTGGGTAATGTGAAGCCTCCAAGACCCATACATGCAAATCTCGAGATGTCAACCAGTAATCTAATCTTGACCATGCATTCCGGTGGTGTGTCACGCAGGTTCCCTCCCTAGCTGCCAGGTGTAATGTTCTCCATGTATCCACCAATTGTAAATCATCTATAATACCCAATAACATCTCAGCAGCCCTAGGATGGTGTTCTCGATCCGCGACCCACCGGTACGCAGCAGGCGACAAAACAACATTGAAGTCCCCGCCCAAAGTATCGCAACTCTTCCCAATGATTGAATCCCATGCCACACTGTTTGAAAAAATTTCGGACAGTCTGTATTGGGACCATAAGTATTAACAATCACTGTTGGTGTATTAAACAGTGAACCTTGAAGCAATACATATCCACCCTCCTTATTGATCACCGTATGATGTGTCTTCCATGGCAATCCTTTGCGTATTAATATTGGTACCCCTCTGGAGTAATTAGACTAAGTAGCCTCCACTGCTACACCCCATCTTGCATTCTTAAGTGTGTTTGTGGCTGGTGAAGCGAGATGAGTTTCTTGTAACAAACATATATCCACCCCGTGCCTACTCAGATAGGAGTGAATTAGTCTAGCTTTCCTTCTGTCATTTAAGCCTCTTATGTTCCATGAAATACATTTAACAGTAGTCATGACCACCAGTTGTTAACCACAAAATTACAAACATCGTCAGCATCCAGAAAGAAATTAAGCCTGAAAAAACAACTAAGAGGGTGTAGGTGCATATCATCAAACAGTCCCAAATAAACCGCTGCCGCGTAAGAAGGCGGACCCGGCACAGGCAACAATGTGACAAAAACATGTGACATGGCAATAACAACTATGACAAAACTCAACCGTCCCCCCCACCTCCCACTCCAACCCCCCAATTAGGTTGAGTCCCATCCTCCCCTGACCCTCCCCGACCAAAACCCCCATTCCCCAAAAACAAGCAAAATGGAATCATCCCATGGGGCACGCGAGGTCACCAGCACCACACCCAAGTACCTTGTCCAAAGTGCATCTGTATAGCCGACCGTGCAACACAGCCTCACCCAACAGTAGTGGGGGAAATGTTGAATTGAAGAACATATAATATCAACTATAACACATAGTACACTCACATCTGAACAGAGCACATTCAACACAGTTACACTTATCTGCGTCTTCAGCGATCAGTCGTGTTGCTTCATCATTATCACTCGAAGGCCTTTCAGACTGAGAGTCAATTTGTGGAGCCAGTTGCTTATGTTGTTTCGCCATCTGTTTGGCATATGCGAAGGCCGCCTTTGCGTCCGAGAAGAAAGTGGGCCTCCCATGGTAGATCAACGCATATCTGGTCCCGATCTGCTGAAATATTTTCTTTGCAGGAAGGAACTCACGACGAGCCACCTGTACCAGGAGCGTGAAGTCCGGATATAGCGCTATATTGTTTCCTTTGTATTGGATATCTCCCTTCTCCCTAGCAAGCCGAAGAATCGCATCCCTGTCTCTGTAGTTCAACACTCATGCCAGGATGGGTCTTGCCGGTGCTCCCGTCTTAGGTCTAGGGCCCAACGTACGATGCGCACGTTCAATCAGGAACATGGTCGATAGATCCGACCCAAACAGATCACGCATCATTTATTCTCTGTATTTTTCCATGTTCTGAATGTCCATGGATTCTGCGACTCCCGTAATGCAAACATTATTTCTGCTCGATCTCGCCTCCAAATCCTCATTCTTCTGTTTAATGAGCTGCAAGACCCCGTCCATACCCCGCAGCTTTCTGTCCATTTCTGTTTGACCCTCTTCCGGGATTCTCGTCTCCATAACGCTCATGCGGCCATCGTGTTTTTCTACTCGTTGTGTGATTCTGTCCAATCTTTCTGCCATCGAGTCCATTTTCGTATCTATCTCCTGTAAGCTGCTTTTCAGTTCCTTAAACATGGAGCGAATATCATCCTCAGATGGTGCTGCCGCTGTGTTATCACCCGTTTGGTCCTGACGGTCCACATCGGCATCCGTGGATTTGTTGGATTTTTTGTCGAAGGTAATTTTCGGCTGTCGAGTCTTTGGCTTCCCCATTTCGGCACCTCTGGCCTGCAGATTTCGTACTTCGGACTATGGGCCAGGCAGCTCGGGCACTATTATAATCTCCTCTTCCGTGTATCTGATGGTGGTCGATCAATCACAATGTGCCACAGGGCACCTATGGCACCATGCAGTGGGATATTGACTCTCACAATCCCTTTACTGCGCTCATGCCTTTGTTTCCACCACACACCACCAGGGCCGTTAGGGTATCCACAAAGACTGCGGATTCACTGCCCAAGTTCACCTCAATTAGCTACGCAGTCAGCACACACCAGTACAGCCACTTTATTGTCTCTGGCTCCACATCTATGCTCATGCTTATGAGATGTGTCACTTGTCACTTGTCACTTTGAAAGTCTCAGCACTATTAACCATAATCCACCTACTCCACTGGTCATTCACTCAGGACCGCATATATGGTCCATCCTCCTACTCATCAGCAACTTCCAGTACATATATGTCTCCGAAATATAGTTGGAGGCGTGAGGATGGCCGTTCCCACACGCTTCCCAGGAACCAAAAGGAATGCCGCCCGCGTGCTGTCCCAGACAGTGCCTCAGCGTAATACCCTGGAGCCTTTCACTGGAGTCTGTGCACAAGTTCAGGTGCCCCCGCTCCCCTTAGCCGACATTGCGCTCTAGGGCTCCCGTCGGATGTTATCCACCGCTGTTATTGCCCAGTAGGAACTTGCATACAACTTGCACCCATGCAACAGGACTAATGCATCCAGGCGCCCTTCTCAAAATGGTGGTCGCGCCGTTACATATTGATCCGCCTCACCATGCCGAATCTTTGCCGATAATACCACCGCCATCAGGGCAGATCAGAAACTCGCTGCCACCGAGCTCCAGCTCCGACCTCTCTCCTCCTAACGCAACGGTTTCGCACCACACATGTAGCGTTTGCATCCATCGGCAGCCACGGCACTTCCGGCTTTGTCCCCGTGTCGCGCGAGTAGCCGGCCCGCACCGCCGACAGTCCAGCCGACACCACCACAGTATGCAGTCGGGTCCCCAGGCTCTCCGGTCCTCCGCAACTTCTCCACTTTTCCGGCGGCCCGAACTTCTGTCCGCAGTAAACCCGCAGTCTGGCTCCCGTGATCGCCGTATCTCCAACTTCACGTCCCGGCTCCTGCTCTACCAAAGCAGAGGTAGGCCTCTTCCCCAATGTCAGTGGGATTTCCTCCAGCACGTCTTTCGTCACACTATATCACGCCGGCAGGCGATGTCACATAGCCGGTCACAGTATTTTTGCAGTTTTTCACCACAGTTCTGGTTTAATACGGATAACTGCCGGATTAATCGGCCTCAGCCGGCAGAGCCGCTCTAGCAAGTGGCCATTCCGCAGCTAAGTGAAGCCACGCCCCTCTTCTGGAGCCCTTTATAGATGAGACATTCCTTAATTCCAATTTTAGGCAATTCCACCATGTCACCTGTGCTCCATGTAGCTGCCTGCCAGCCAGCTCTGTCTACTTAAATTTGTAGGAAACCAGCAGAACCTAAATGTAGGGCCATAGGTGCCTCATTGGAGCTTTAATTTGAGTCTAAAGGCCAGTTATCTGGACTACTTTGATAAACAGCTTTTTGGAGTGTCATTGGGGCACAATATTTCATCCTGTCCACAATCAGCCAGTGTAGTTTATGAAGTGTTAAAGTTATGTGCTCCCATAGTCTGACACAAGAAGCCACCCTCAAGGTGGCATTTTGAATTTTCTTAAGCGTGCTCCTGTACTTCTAGGGGAATTCTCCTTTTTAGTCTGCCTGTAGCTGACACAAACCACAGCTAAGAGTTTTTGCCTTATCTTCCATGTTAAGGTGATTATCTAAGACCACTCATAGGGACTTTACCCATTTCTTCAGTCTAAATTCAGAATCCCCTGCTGTCATAAAGATGTAGACAGCAAACGGTTTGCCCACTGCAACCCTCAGATTCACTGGCAGTAGTTCAGTTTTGATAGAGCTGAAGGTTAGTCCTCTGTGTTTCATCCATTTGCTGGTATAAGCAGTCAAAACTGTTGTGAACACTCTGACAGTTCATGTTCAGACTTTTCCATTTCCATTATTTTGTCCCCACAGACTCTACTAATTCAAAACCCTGTGTTATTCTGACTCTTGTATTTCTTTTCATAGAAAGTGGGAAGTTTTCAATCATGAGTAGAAACACTAGAAATGTCAGCACCCTATGCACCTGCTTTTATAATTACAATAACCAAGTGAACGCCTTTGTCATCATGGTTGTTTTATCTTTTTGTTGGAATAGTGTCTGCTTGTCCCACATTGTTTTAAAAACTTAAGATACAATTGATAATCAGATCCCATAAAAACCCAGGTATCAGACTGCATAGTTAAGAGAGGAACTTCGTGCCAGTGTTGTCGAGCCTGAAGTCACGCCAGCTTGCAGCATCAACTTTAGACGGCCGGGCCAGCGAGAAGATGTGCCCTTCAGACAGTCGCTGTTTATGTTCACTCTGTGAACAAGCTGCAATCGGAAATATCTGCCTTGCCATTTCATAATGAGATGACACATATGCAGCACTGTGGGTGCCAATGCTTAAAGTCGAGAAGAGACTTGCTGTTTATTGCTTCTGATAAAACATATCTGTAGCCCACTTCCCTCTTGTTGGAAGCTTCTCCTTCTGCGTCTGCTCTGTATAACTCTTTCCGCTTTATTAATGATAGACTGAAATCTCGTATTGAGACTGCCTGGGAATCCGATTTTTCTCAGACTTGGCCTGTACCTCTTTGGAACAGGATATGGACTAAACTTCATAAAACCTCTAGAGCTGCTAATACCACCCAAACTCTATAGTTCATTTATAACAGAACTTTATTCTCTCCATTGGCTCTCTCCCGTTTTTCATCAGACACTCCCTCTACTTGTTGGTCTTGTCCTCATTCATCTGCAGATCTCAAACATATGCTTTTTGACTGTCCTCCTACTGCCCAGTTCTGGCAATTAGTTTGGAAGCAAATACAAAAAAAATTTCACTTCCAGGTTCCCTTTTCCCCTACACTAGTTTTTCTAGGTTCCCTCTCACCGGAACTTCCTCTCTCTCCCAGTCATTATCTTTTACTTGACCTCTTTATAGCTGTAGCTTTCCACACCATCACATCCAACTGGAAAAATGCTGCAAATATTTCCTACCAATCTTGGTGGAATGCGGTCTGTTTTCATCACCGTACCAACTATGCTTCGCCTATATCCCTGGCTATTAAACGGGACCTGATTTGGCTTCCCTTGGTAACATACCTTTCTTCCACTGCTCCTGCATATCCTTCTCCTGATCTCACCACGGTTGAAGTACGTAAACCCCCATGATTTTCTTATTACCTGATTGCTGTACCTATTAATTTTCGATATATTGTTTTTACCTTTCATTTATATCCACATACCATTGTTCATAATTCCTCATGCTTGTTATGCTTACTTTACATGAGAATTGTTGTTGTATTGCTTATTTTATATATCTGCTTACTGTAACTCTTACTCCCCATTTCCTCCCTCCTCTCCTCCCTCTTTATTTTCTTCAATAAATCAAACTTAAAAAAACATATCTGTAGAAGTTTCCAGAAATAGGGAGTCTTGACAGAAGGTAAGATGGAAGCTTCTTTATTCTAGTCATCCACTCTCCTCAACTCACAATCATCAACATTCTATTCTGAATTCTCATGGAACATTCCAACAGGGGAGCAAGGTGAAGGGGTGTAGGAAGGTACCATGCTGTAGTAATAGGAGAGAAGGGAGAAATAGGGTAAAGGGGATGCAGGGAAGCTAAAACAGTATGATTACAACACATCTCCTTACTTAGGAGAGACACAAAATTTAAGATAAGTCAACCAGTCTATCCCTGCTCCATGTCTGTCCATTTTCGAAGCGGACCCCATTTTTGCTGGTCTTTTCCACAAGTAAGGGAGGTTGGTACTTACTTAAACCCGGTTGTACATGGGTGGGTTTCCTTACTATTACAGGAGTATCAACGTGTAGTCATGGTATATGACCCCTTGTTTCTGGTCATACCAGCTCTTGTATTTTTGTTGGTGTTGTTGAATTTTCAGTTTGTTCTGCTCTTGATCAGGCACTACCTTTCTGCCACCATCCAGCCAGTGGGGATTCATCTTGGTGCTGGGTTCTCTCCCTCTCAGGGTCACGAAAGGGGATACACCTGTGACTAGGTTGGGTGTGATGTGGTATGCCCAGATACAATCCCTTAGAGAGTCTTCTACTTTGAGTCCATTGGTGATAGGTAGTTTAATGTGATCTTTCACCATGCGATATGCCCTTTCTACTAGTCCGTCAGCTTTTGGACTATAGAGTGCAGTTTTCTTGTGCTTTATATTTAACTCTAGAAATTCTCTCATCGCCTCGGAAGTGAACTGCACTCCATTATCTGTCACCAATGTCGCTGGTATGCTTTCGTATAAAAATACACCTTTCAAGAAGGAGATGAGATTATTTGTTGTGGTAGAGGATGTAAATTTGATGTTGATCCAATGAGATGTGTAGTCTATGAGGAAAACATGAATCCTTTTTGGGGTCCCAAACCATCCATGGGACCGATAATGTCCATGGCAAGCTTAGTCCATGGTACCTTTGGGACTTCGACTGGAGATAGGGGAACTTTCCTTAAGATTTTACTTTTGTCACTTTTGTCACAGCTATGGCATTCTTTGACTTTAACTTCCACCATCGAGTCCATCTTGGGGAACCAGGAGCAGCTCCTGACTTTGTTTTTTGTAAGGCTTCTGCCTAAGCGTCCTTCGTGGGCTAGGTCGATTATTTTGTTCCTGAGGTCCCTGGGTGGAACTATCTTCCCATTGGGATGTATTCTACCTGCCAAAAGGGTCAGCTCATAAAGTACTTCTCAAAAGTCTTTATTGGTCTCAGGAACTTCAGACCGATTCTCAAGCCAGCCATTGACGATAAGGACTTTGAGGACACACATATCGGTGTCTTTCGACACACTCTCTTCCCATTCTTCTTTAGTGAACCCCTTTGCTGCTAGGCCTTTTCGCCCCCTGTGCTTAGCCTTTTTTTGGCTATTTGGGGTAATGCGCGCTTAGGCCCCTGTAACTTTTTGACCACATAAGGTATCCATGCCAATTTTGCGTCCTTTTCTTTGAACATCATGGGTATTCTAAAGGTACCCAGGGTTTGTAGATTCCCTTGGAGGGGTCCCAGAAATTAGCCAAAATACAGCAAAATGTAGTTTCTTTTCAGAAAAATTGGAAAAACGGGCTACAAATGAAAACGTCTGGGTTTTTCCCTGCAAATGTTATCAAAAAAGGGTTTGTGTGGCTGAAATCACCATTTTCCTAGCTTTTCGAGAATTACATACTTTTGTCAGAAAACCAACATTTTTTACACAGTTTTGGCATTTTTCAGGAACGTAGCCTATTTTTGCAATTTTTTGTGCTTTCAACCTCCTTCCAGTTAATGGTAAAAATAAGTGTAAAAGCAATAATGGATCCTGGTAAGCTATACATTTTTGGAAAAGTAGACAAAATTCTGAATTCAGCAGAGGGTCATTTGTGTAGATCCATCAAGGTTTCCTTATAGAAACTAACAGTTAAATATTGGAAAAATTGAAAATTAGTTGAAAAACAACCTTTTGTGTCAACGTTTTCACCTGTAACTTCTTGTAATTATGACAGCTTTTTGAAAGCAATATACTGTTACATCCGCTGGAGCTTCCTGGTTGTGAGGATATATAGGACTTGTAGGTTCACCAAGAACCAGACGAACCCAGAGTCAAAAACTGAGTAGCAATTTGCAATGGCTTTTTATTATGTACCGGGTATATTGCAATTATTGTGTGAAAATGTATACATGGAAAAATCGGTATGAAAGACACCTATGTATTTCTGAAATGGGAACAAATTATAGAGTTTAGAAACAGTACATATTTACACATTTTTTAAATTGGGAATACTCATACTAGATATGAGAATTATTGGTCATTTTTCAAAATGACTTCTTTTTACGCAGTGTCTTTCATTTGGAAGGCAGAAATGCATCAAAAATCAATAGGTAATAACAGTTGCTTTACAAATCTGAATTACGCTAAGTCTCCCGATAAAAATGGTACCTCACTTGTGTGGGTAGGCATAGTGTCCACGACCGCAAAGGGCACAAAATCCAACGTGATCACACCACATTTTCACAATGAAAATGTACCCTTTTTTTGCGAAGTGTGTTGCTGTTGTTTTTTAACCCTAGCTCTGCCGGCACCTAGGAAACCTAGTAAACCTATACGTTTTTGAAAAGTAGACACCCAAGGGAATCCAGGATGGGGTGACTTGACTGCCTCCCACCAGGTCTGTTACCCAGAATCCATTGCAAACCTAAAAAATTGACCCAAAAAAACCACATTTTCCCCACATTTCTGTGGTGGAAAGTTCTGGAATCTGCGTGGATCTACAAATTCCCACCCACCCCACGTTCCCAAAAGTCTTATGAGTAAAATGGTACCTCACTTGTGTGGGTAGGCATAGTGTCCACGACCGCAAAGGGCACAAAATCCAACGTGATCACACCACATTTTCACAATGAAAATGTACCCTTTTTTTGCGAAGTGTGTTGCTGTTGTTTTTTAACCCTAGCTCTGCCGGCACCTAGGAAACCTAGTAAACCTATACGTTTTTGAAAAGTAGACACCCAAGGGAATCCAGGATGGGGTGACTTGACTGCCTCCCACCAGGTCTGTTACCCAGAATCCATTGCAAACCTAAAAAATTGACCCAAAAAAACCACATTTTCCCCACATTTCTGTGGTGGAAAGTTCTGGAATCTGCGTGGATCTACAAATTCCCACCCACCCCACGTTCCCAAAAGTCTTATGAGTAAAATGGTACCTCACTTGTGTGGGTCAGCCTAATGCCTGCGACAAGAAACGGCGCAAAACGCAACGTTGTCACACTTCAATTTCACAGTGAAAAATGACCCTTTTTTGGCAAAGTGCCTAAGTGTCGTTTTTGAACCCTAGATCTGGCGGCACCAAGGGAAACCTAGCAAAACTATACATTTTTAAAAAGTAGACACCCAGGGTAATCCAGGATGGGGTGACATGACTGCCTCACAATAGGTTCTGTTACCCAAAACCCCTTGCAAACCTAAATAATTATAAAAAAAATGACATTTTCCACACATTTCTGTGGTGGATAGTTCTGGAATCTACGTGGGCCCAGAAATGTCCACCCACCCCGCGTTCCCTGAAGTCTTACGAGAAAAATGGTACCTCACTTGTGTGGGTGGCCTAGTGCCCGCGACAGGAAACTGTGCAAAACGCAACGTGGTCATACCTCAATTTTGCAGTGAAAAATTACCCTTTTTTGGCAAATGCCTAGCTGTAGTTTGTGAACCCTAGCTCTGCCGGCACCTAGGGTAACCTACCAAACACACACATTTCTGGAAAGTAGACACCTGGGGGTTTCTAAGGAGGTATGGCTTGCATGGATTCCCTAACGTTTCCTTACCCAGAATTCCTTGCAAACCCTAATTTTAGCTGAAAAAAATCAGTTTTTTTCACACATTTTTGTGTGGGAAAGTGTGGTATCATCGGGCTCACACAAATTTCCTACTACCCAGCGTTCCCCCAGGTCTCCCAATAAAAATGGTGCCTCACTTGTGTGGGAGGCCCAAGTACCCGTGACAGGCAAGGGCCCAAAACGTAGTGATGCGACATCAAGATTGCCTATCTCAAAACCACCTGCTTTTGCAAGGGGGGTCACCTGGGTTTTTGGCCCCGTGCTCGGCGGCCATCTAGGGAAACCTACCAAACTCACACATTTCTGAAAACTAGACACCCAGGGGCTTCCAAGGAGGTATGGCTTACGTGGATCCCCCAATGTTTCCTTACCCAGAATCCCTTGCAAACCTCCATTTTAGCTGGAAAAAAATCAGTTTTTTCACTTATTTTTGTGTGGGAAAGTGTGGCATCACCAGGCTCACACAAATTTCCTACCAACCAGCGTTCCCCCAGGTCTCCCAATAAAAATGGTTCCTCACTTGTGTGGGAGGCCCAAGTACCCGCGACAGGCAAGGGCCCAAAACGTAGTGATGCGACATCAAAATTGCCTATCTTAAAACCACCTGCTTTTGCAAGGGGGGTCACCTGGGTTTTTGGCCCCGTGCTCGGCGGCCATCTAGAGAAACCTACCAAACATTTCTGAAAACTAGACACCCGGGACTTCCAAGGAGGTATGGCTTGCGTGGATCCCCCAACATTTCCTTACCCAGAATCCCTTGCAAACCTCAATTTTAGCTGAAAAAAATCATTTTTTTCACACACTTTTGTGTGGGAAAGTGTGGCATCACCAGACTCACACAAATTTCCTCCAACCCAGCGTTCCCCCAGGTCTCCCAATAAAAATGGTGCCTCACTTGTGTGGGAGGCCCAAGTACCCGTGACAGGCAAGGGCCCAAAACGTAGTGATGCGACATCAAGATTGCCTATCTCAAAACCACCTGCTTTTGCAAGGGGGGTCACCTGGGTTTTTGGCCCCGTGCTTGGCGGCCATCTAGGGAAACCTACCAAACCCACACATTTCTGAAAACTAGACACCCAGGGGCTTCCAAGGAGGTATGGCTTACGTGGATCCCCCAATGTTTCCTTACCCAGAATCCCTTGCAAACCTCCATTTTAGCTGAAAAAAATCAGTTTTTTCACTTATTTTTGTGTGGGAAAGTGTGGCATCACCAGGCTCACACAAATTTCCTACCAACCAGCGTTCCCCCAGGTCTCCCAATAAAAATGGTTCCTCGCTTGTGTGGGAGGCCCAAGTACCCGCGACAGGCAGGGGCCCAAAACGTAGGGAGGCGACATCAGAATTGCCTATCTCAAAACCACCTGCTTTTGCAAGGGGGTCACCTTGGTTTTTCGCCCGTGCTCGGCGGCCATCTAGCGAAACCTACCGAACCCACACATTTCTGAAAACTAGACACCCGGGGACTTCCAAGGAGTATGGCTTGCGTGGATCCCCCAACGTTTCCTCACCCAGAATCCCTTGCAAACCTCAATGTTAGCTGAAAAAAATCTGTTTTTTCAAACATTTTTGTGCGGTAAAGTGTGGCATCACTGGGCTCACACAAATTTCCTACCACTCAGTGTTCTCCCAGGGCTCCCGATAAAAATGGTGCCTCACTTGTGTGGGAGGCCCAAGTACCCGCGACAGGCAAGGGCCCAAAACGTAGTGATGCGACATCAAAATTGCCTATCTTAAAACCACCTGCTTTTGCAAGGGGGGTCACCTGGGTTTTTGGCCCCGTGCTCGGCGGCCATCTAGAGAAACCTACCAAACCCACACATTTCTGAAAACTAGACACCCGGGACTTCCAAGGAGGTATGGCTTGCGTGGATCCCCCAACATTTCCTTACCCAGAATCCCTTGCAAACCTCAATTTTAGCTAAAAAAAAACATTTTTTCTTACACTTTTTTGTGGGAAAGTGTGGCATCACCAGACTCACACAAATTTCCTCCAACCCAGCGTTCCCCCAGGTCTCCCGATAAAAATGGTTCCTCACTTGTGTGGGAGGCCCAAGTACCCGCGACAGGCAATGTCGTGGTGAGCCTCAGCTAGGCCTACCAGTGCTAGGGATTCGCCCTTTTCTGCACAAAGTCCTTAGACCAATAGGAAGAAGTTGGCACGGAAATTGTAATACAAAGCAATGCAATTTATTAACCTCAAGAGGTGGAACTACATTCACACAACACCCTTCGGTAGTGTATGATGTAGCAAACTGAACAGTAGGAACATGAAACTTTTATACCCACACAGGGGCTCAAAAAAAGGTTTTAGGTACATATAAGGTCATACAGAAAATGCACAATCAACAAGTGGGAGGAGCTAGCAGTTTCTAATTCTAGTAAACACATCCTGACAGTTACAGACTAATGACAGCTGCATGGATAGCTGCAAGCTCAATTGAGCATGTGCAAAGTAGAAGAGGCTAAATATAACCTGGCACTAGGCAGAGTATAAGAGCAGACAACAGAAAGGTAGGACAGAGCGCATGGTGAGCACGTGGTAGCACATGGCATACAAAATGGCTGCCGAATCCAAGATGGCTTCAGCTAGATGCTAACCCCAATTGTTGCCAAATTACAACAGACGACCCTTTTAGCATTAGCTGAAGACATCCGTTCATTTGGGGTAATCTAAATATGCATCCTGTATATTAATTTGCATATTTTCAGCAATTTCTTTATTCGGCATTTGTTGTGCCTTCCTTTCTGCAACATTTCGCTTAGCAGGTATACAAGCAGTAATGCACACAGAGCAAAGCATGGGACCACATTGTATACATACTCAGCATGTAAATAGTATTACCAGTAGTATACATAGGATAGTCAGTAGCTTCCAACCCCAAGTGACAAAAAGTGTCCAGAACCAGCTTGAGAAAGTCCAGGTACCAGTCTCTGGATGAATCTCTTCAGCAATTTTATGCAGTTTGGATATTGCATCAAATACTGAAGGTGAGTGATCCAGAATGTAAACACAACAGCTGCTGCTGATGATGCGACATGCACCACCTCGATCAGCTAGAACTACGTCAAGAACCATACGATTTTGGAGTGCTACAATCCTTGCAACTTGTAGCTCTTTTGTAATGTTCCCAAGTGCCATAGCTGTCTGATTGGTAACGGCTTCCACAACACGAGTCAATCGTCGTATCTTTCTACTGTTTAATGCTGCACCCACAAAGAAAAACAAACCCATATTAAAGTTGACATATTGTTGCAAAGTGGTGTCAGTCTGCTCAACCTCATCTGTACTTATTGTCCTTTTATATCGGTTCTTAGAGATATCATTGTACTACTTGAAAACTCGATGATACAATTCAGGTACCAGAAACACAAGGGGTAACAAAAAGGACACATAACATATTCCAGAACATCCAACTGGGAGTTGGTAATATCCTTTGTTACCACATACAAAATATGTATTATACGATGATATAAAACTGCTGTTGTTGGGACCTTCAATAGTCAATGTCACAGTACACTCACTCCTTCCCACTGGCATTTTCCCAACACTTCCTACACATAAATCTGCTTTAGCTCTGGTCACAGAAATTACAAATGGTCCACTGTTCTTTATAGTTATAGTTCTTGTATTCGTGAAAATATATGGTACAGAAATATTGTCCGGTCAATATTCCTCCCATTCTCATTTAGTCTCTTCAGCTTGAGGGTAACCATCGTCATTGGGGTAACAAACTTTATTAAGGTGATAGTTAATCCTTCCAACTGCTGCTTTCTTTGAAGCAATCAGAAACGCAAACCAAGCCTGACAAGAACCATTGTGCGAGAAAGGAAGAGGAATAAAAGGTGTTCCCCCTTTCTTCTGGTGAGCAGGTATCATCCCACACACCCAATAGTCGGTGGTATTTGTGGCATTATGCGTGTGATGCAACATCTGAATGAACGTATTATTCAGGTAGGATTGTCGATGCTTCTGCTCATGATAGGGAAGCGTAAAGTAATGATGCTCAACTGGTACTGGAGTAGTGGCAATCAGCAATTGTCGAGGAGGAGCCACTTTCTTTATAAACCGAGTTATCACTGCTATAGCCACCATAGAAACAACAAACCCTACAGCACAAATGATCTTTTTATTATTGATTTTAGCAACAACAACAGTTGATCTCTCTGCAAACATGATTTGTACATCGTTGAAGGCAATCGTTGGAGCTCTAAAGTCCTGGGCAGTCGTTGATTTCTTCACCAGGGGTCAAGACGGGTGTCACCATGTAGGACTGATCCCCCCCTTGCCACATCAGCGCTCCGTTTCACCAACCCAGGACGGTAGCTCAACCAGTCTTTTTGAACAATGCAGGTTCTTTCCTCGGTCTCAGTTGGTATCGGGATACTCCAGGGATCGTATGGTCCGGGATGACTCCCTCAGATTCGTCAGGTGAAATAGCGTGGCCTTTCTCCGTTTCCAAAATCTCTTGATGGTCGGTCAACACAGCAGATTCCACCAAGGCAGGCAACACTCGTTTGCAGTGAGTGCTATGGACCCAGTTCTTTCTGTTGGTCACTCGAACCGCTGTCCTAGTTGCTAGGAGCACCTGCTCCGGTCCTCGCCACCTCGGTTCCAAGCTGTTTGATCTCTCAAATATTTTCACTATTACATGGTCACCAGGTCGGAGATCATGGGCCTCACCTGTAGATCTGTCAGGAAGAGCTTCTCAAACCTGTTGATGAATAGAGATGAAACTGTCAGTCAATTGTGCCAAGTAATCATTCATCAGAACACATGGTACATCATGTACGGGAGTGGCTTAGGAACTCCCCAAATACCACTTCATATGGTGTAAGCCCAGATCGTGAATGTGGCACTGATCTTATGGACAACAAAGCCCAGGATAGTGCATCTGGCCATTTCAAGGATGTAGAAGCCAGTATTTTTGCTAACTTCAATTTCAACTAGTGTTATACCTCTCCACCAATCCTGCTGATTGTGGGTGGAAGACTGCATGACATATCTGTTTGATCCCTAATACTTTCAGGACCTGCTCAACAACTTGCCCAATAAAATGAGGTCTGTTGTCACTCCATAAAAGTTCGCAAACACCGTATCTAGGGAAAAACTCCTTTAAAAGCACCTTTGCTGTATTAAGAGCTGTATTATCCTTTGTAGGGTACGCCTCTATCCATTTACTGAAGGCACATACCACCACTAGAACATACTTCAAGTTATTGCAACGTTCAAGTTGGATGTAATCCATTTTCAAAACTTCAAAAGGTGCAGTAGGTGTAGCAAACCCTCCTGTAGGAGTTCATGTCCCTTTTCCAGGATTGTATTGCCAACAGATCAAACAGGATTGTACTATCCTTTAAACTGTACCGGCAATCTCTGGATGTTCCCAAACTTGCATAAGCAATTTCGTTATTGCTAGAGCTCCAACATGTGCCGGCCCATGTGCCATTTGGACCAGAGGCTGTAGATAAGCAGCAGGCAATTTCCACGTATTAATTTCTTTATTGCGCCAACAGCCCTCATCGTCCAACATTGCCTCTTTAGACCATTGCTCAAGTTCTTCCACAGAGGCAGATCTCTGTATATCTAACACTTCTTGTCTAGCATCATGCCAACGCTCAGCTTGCGATTTCACAATGTACATAGATGTAGTACTACGTTGCATCGCAGTCTCACGAGCTATGCGGTCTGCAAAGGCGTTGCCTTGTCCTATCTTATCAATCACTTTCTTATGGGTGCTACACTTAACAATAGCTATTTTCTCCGGATATGTTAGTGCAGTCAAAAACGTTATGCACCAATTCTCCGTGCATTATCTGCATCCGGTGAGATGTAAGAAAGCCTCTTTCCTTCCAAAGTAGGCCAAAATCATGAGCTACTCCAAAAACATAGCGGCTATCGGTATAGATGTTCACACACAAATCAGTGCTAAGTTCACACCCTCGTGTTAAAGCAGCTAGTTTTCACCGGCTTGAGCCGACTTCTGTGGTATACAAGCTTTCTCCACTACTGTCTCAAGTGTTGTAATTGCATATGCAGCTGAAGTCGTGTCATCTGGTAACTTCAAACAGGACCCATCAACCCACAATTCCCCATCTACATCTGAAAGGGGGGTATCTTGCAAATCAACGCAACCCTTTGTCTCTTCCTCAGTAAGGAAAATACAATCGTGAGACTCCTGTGACTGAGTCTGAGTCGCTGGATATGGCAACAAAGTAGCTGGGTTCAGTGTCGCACACCTCTTCAGTGTAATGTGAGGGGCAAATAATGTCAATTCGTATCCTGTCAAGCGAACACTAGTTAAGTGTTGGGTTTTGGTCTGATTCAAAAGGGCATCAACGCATGGGGTACTAGCACCAACAGTTTATGTGACAAAACTATCCCCTCACTCTGGCGTATGGACACAGCTGTTGCTGCAACTGAACGGAAGCACTCAGGCAATGCACGAGCAACAGGGTCAAGAACCGCTGAAAGATATGCACAGGAACGCTGCTTGTCATCGTGTGTCTGTACTAAAACTGACAATGCACACCCATCTTTCTTGTGTACATAGAGTGTAAAAGCCTTTGTGTAATCTGGAGTGCCTAACACTGGTGCAGAACAAAGAGCTTGTCGTAGCTGACAAAAAGCATCCTGGCATTCATCTGTCCATGGAAGGGGCAAAAGTGCTAACAAGGGTTTAACGATGTGTGAAAAACCTAATATTCATTGCCTGCAGAACGATGTCAAACCAATGAATGCACGGACATCTTTCTGAGTAGAAGGCACTGGTGTGTGTGAAATTGCTTCTATGCGATCTGGTGTAAGTGCGCGCCCCTCCTTAGACAGAAGGTGACCTAAGTAGGTAACCTTCGGTCTACAATATTGCAATTTCTGCCGTGACAATTTATGATGGTGTGTAGCAAGAAAGGACAGTAAAGACAAAGTACATTTTTCACACTGTTCAGATGTATCGGCTGTCAACAAGATGTCATCGACATCTTGTATTAGAGCCACTCCTTCATGCAAAGTAAAAGAATCAAGCTGTCGTTTCAGTGCTTGGCTATAAATGCTTGGACTCTCAGTGTACCCTTGAGGAATTCTACAAAATCTGTACGATCTATTATTCAAAGTGAAACCGAACAAATATCGGCTATCAGGATGAATAGGAATCGAAAAGAAAGCATTCTTCAGATCTACTACAGTGAATGCAGTTGCTGTTGGAGGAACTAAGGTAAGCAGTGACGTCATGTCAGAAACCACAGGGTATTGCGGTACTACAATCTTGTTGAGTTCTCGTAAATCAATAATGAAGCTGTAAATCCTAGTGTCAGTGTCTTTTTTCCAAATAGGAAGAATAGGACTGTTGGTACTAGGAAGTGAAGCTAACGCAATGTCCTCTTTAACAATACAGGATATCTCAATCTCGGGGTAGTTGTCATTCAAAATGACACGTACTCCTTCCGGAGAACATCGTATCATAGCCCTGAAATATTTGAGCATATCAAGACCCACAATATTGTCTGGTGTGTTTGGAGAAAGCAAAAATGGACATGGAGCAGTAAACTTATCAACATGAAATGCAAGTGGTTGTGGCAGTGGGCTAAGGGAAGGTGTTTCATCGAAACCTATGGATGTAGAAGTTAATCCAGACAGGGGAGCCCTTGTAACCAAGTGTTTAGATAAGGCGCTACGAGTAGCTCCTGTATCAACCAGAAACTGATTAGTAGAACCCAAAACATGTGCTGTAACAGAGGGACCCTTCTGATCTACTGGAACTTCAACTGATTCCTTACCCCATCCTAGGTAATCCTATGCATAAGCAGAATCTTTGAAATCAGACGGCATATAATCAGACATTTGTTATTGATTTTGTCTGTCAAAAGTGTTAAACCCATCCTTTCCATGCATATTAGAATCATCCGTGCTCCCCCTAGGCCCTGGATATGCCGAACGATTTCGCGTTTTCCCCGTCCACGTGGATACTGCTGAGCACGTAGTGCCGGACAATCAGAAGCCCAATGTCCAAATTTCTTGCAGTACACACACTGGTCAGCAGACAAATTCGAATGAGTATAAGAAGGGAAAGATGAACCATTAGATCCACGTCCACCTCTATCATGACCTCTAGAAGGCGGACCATAAGCCAACAGAACCTTTGTTTTTAACTCTTTAGTCTTTTTATCCTCACTGCCCTTCGCTTCTAACTCCTGTCATTCATAATACTGAGCCATAGTCAAAAGAGAAACCGGAGAAGAGGTGATCCATGAACTCTCACTGGCCTTTAGGCAACTCATTTAGGGAACTAGCTATTCCTGGCAAAAAGTTTGCAACATATTTATCGACAAACAGATGCCTGCCTGTGTCATCTGTCAATGACTGGCCACTAAAATTGTGGAATGCCTCCTCAAAGCGTGTAAAGAAGTCAGAAACCGATTCATCTACCTTTTGCTTACAAGATGCTAATACAGTCCAGTCTATCTTGTTAGGAGGAATAATCATCTTTAACTTTACTATTATAGCTGTGGGAAGATCTAAAATTAACTGACATGGTTTCTGTGCCGGCTCCCTTTCTACATCCAATTGTTCTAAATCTTTCCATTCCACTCCTAAAGTTGCACGATCATTAACTTTACGGACAGTTCTCCACATATCAGGGGGTAATATTAATCCGAAAAACAAGTCAGTATCAGGCAGCGTCATAGTACAAGAGCTAATAGCACCCTCAACTTCCTCATAAAAAGCTGCTGGATTCTTCCGTGGATCAGGTAATGCAGTTTTAAGAGCCATGACATCCGCTCTATTCCAAGGAGTGTAAAGCCAATTATAAACAAAATACCCCTTTGCATCAGTAGAATCCTTATCATCGCTAGTTCCAGTGCCTCTAGGAGGAACATACAAAGGTGCAGCTTCCCGCATAGGTTTTGCATGAACTATCATAGTCTTATCTGTTCCAAAGATAGAAGCCTGTGCCACGCCGGTCTGAGATGTTTGTGCAGCTGCTTCTGCTGCCTTTTTCTCTTCTTACAAATGAACTGCATCAGCACGTAGTTTAACCAAACGTCTGATTGTATCAGCCACCTGGGAGAAGACAAAAAGACCATCACGCATTTGCTTACATTCACATGCAATATCATCGAGCTCAAATTCATCAGAATATTTCCTAACGCTCAATGACCTCTGCAGCAAATACCTCTGTAAAATATATTTGCTCCCTTTCCTGCCAATCTGTCATGTCATCTAAAAGTTCAGAAGCAGGGGCAACATTACGAACGGCTTTACAAGCAGCCGCTCTAAGTTCAGACGCACGCTCAGCGTACAACATAGAACGAGTATTCCGTGCTTTCTCTTGCTCTGAAACAGAGTCCTCATCTGACTCATAAGGAGCAGAAGGAAAAGTATACGGAGGTGGAGAACGATCTAGCAAAAGAGAATCATCTTGGCGTTTATTAAGAATCGTATAGAGAGGTTGTCGAACAGCATATTGGCCATTTATCTGTAAATGACGCTCCCTATCTGCTCTCTCTTTAATTTCTTTAATTTCTTTATCTTTCATTTGTAATGCTTTTTGCATGAATGCTCTTACGCTGTTCCTTTTCGGCCAAGGCTTGCTCATGCTTCATTCGTTCACGCACTTCTTCCTCCCACATTCGTACACAGTCAAACATGTCTTGCCTCACATTTCGCTTAAACATTAGTTGTTCTACATACTGAATCTTTCGCAAATCAAATGAGCAATGCATAGGCCAACGCAATTTCGGATCCTTAGGAGTATATTTATTCCATAACATGCTGTACATTATAGAAGAAATACCATATTTAATATACATGTCCCTATTAGGCGCCCCTTCCTGGGGAGCCGGTTGTGCTTCATCAATTCTAAAACTGGTACCACTGCAAAAGCAACACATTCTACGAAGTGTGCTAGAAACATGCATTCCAAAAATAGTGCAGAATATGCAGTTCTATATCCAAAGTAGCACTTAAAGTACTTCTTGTACCCTGTGCCGTTCAAATCAATTCAAAACAGAGAAAATTCTCCTCATTACCTGCCTATATAAATTGCAGTTTATATATACTCAATCACAGATTCCAAATTTGGCCAATACAAATTCCAAAAGCCACAGCAAGCATCGAAAATGACCTTACCAATCCCAGGCATCCAGATTCCAACTGCCAAGTTCTTGAGTCGACCAAATGGTAACTGCACGGCAAATCAACAGAAGAGATCTCAGTCGAGGACCGGCCCCACCTTGATGGTCAGATCAGAAAGAGAGGAAAAAAGGTGTGGTTTGCCAAGACACGGGTCTCCTCGGGCAATGATCATCCGTAGCGAGATTCCAATCCTTCGTTTTGACCACTCCTTTGGGCATCCGAGTCGCCGATGAGCCCCACTGGTTGGGCGCCAATTTGTCGTGGTGAGCCTCACCTAGGCCTACCAGTGCTAGGGGTTCGCCCTTCTCTGCACAAAGTCCTTAGACCAATAGGAAGAAGTTGGCTCAGAAACTGTAATACAAAGCAATGCAACTTATTAACCTCAAGAGGTGGAACTACATTCACACAACACCCTTCGGTAGTGTATGAAGTAGCACACCGAACAGTAGGAACTTGAACCTTTTATACCCACACAGGGGCTCAAAAAAAGGCGGTATAAGTACAGAAAGAAGGTTTTAGGTACACATAAGGTCATACAGAAAATGCACAATCAAGTGGGAGGAGCTAGCAGTTGCTAATTCTAGTAAACACATCCTAACAGTTACAGACTAATGACAGCTGCAAGCTCAATTGAGCATGTGCAAAGTAGAAGAGGCTAAATATAACCTGTCACTAGGCAGAGTACAAGAGCAGACGACAGAAAGGTAGGACAGAGCACATGGTGAGCACGTGGTAGAACATGGCATAGAAAATGGCTGCCGAATCCAAGATGGCTTCAGCTCGATCGCTGCCAAATTACAACAGCAATGGCCCAAAACGTAGTGAGGCGACATCAAAATTGCCTATCTCAAAACCACCTGCTTTTGCAAGGGGGGTCACCTGGGTTTTTGGCCCCCTACTCGGCGGCCATCTAGGGAAACCTACCAAACCCACACATTTCTGAAAACTAGACACCTGGGGGCTTCCAAGGAGGTATGGCTTGCGTGGCTTCCCCAACGTTTTCCTTACCCAGAATCCCTTGCAAACCTCAATTTTAGCTGAGAAAAAACAGTTTTTTCACACATTTTTGTGTGGGAAAGTGTGACATCACCGGGCTCACACAAACTTCCTACCACCTAGTGTTACCCCAGGTCTTTCAATAAAAATGGTGCCTCACTTGTGTGGGAGGCCCAAGTACCCGCAACAGGCAAGGGCCCAAAACGTAGTGAGACGACATCAAAATTGTCTATCTCAAAACCACCTGCTTTTGCAAGGGGGTCACTTGGGTTTTTGGCCCCGTGCTCGGTGGCCATCTAGGGAAACCTACCAAACCCACACATTTCTGAAAACTAGACACCCGGGGGCTTCAAAGGATGTATGGCTTGCGTAGGTCCCCCAACGTTTCCTTACCCAGAATCCCTTGCAAACCTCAATATTAGCTGAAAAAAAAATCAATTTTTTCACACATTTTTTGTGTGGGAAAGTGTAGCATCACCGGGCTCATACAAATTTCCTACCACCCACCGTTACCCCAGGTCTCCCGAAAAAAATGGTGCCTCACTTGTGTGGGAGGCCCAAGTACCTGCGACCGGCAAGGCCCCAAAACGTAGTGAGGCGACATCAAAATTGCCTATCTCAAAACCACAAGTGAGGAACCATTTTTATTGGGAGACCTGGGGGAACGCTAGGTGGTAGGAAATTTGTGTGAGCCCGGTGATGCCACAGTTGCCCACTCAAAAATGTGTGAAAAAACTCAGGTGACCTCCCTTGCAAAACCAAATCGTTTTGACATAATTATGTGTTTATTTTTTCAATGTGAGATTTTTGGCACAATATTGCAAGGAAAACGTGACAGACATTTTTAAGTTTGTAGGACATTGTGGATAAAATAACTTGTTGGAATTCACAAGAGAGTCATGTACTCCCCTGGGTTAACAATACTATCTACAGTTGGTAGGTTATTCTTAGATGGAATGTACACCTTGGCAGAGAGACTCAAAAGACAAAGATCCCAGCACATCCATCTATTCCTCAAACACACACACATACTGGTTGGATTTGGTAAGAGGGCGAGTGATGGTTCAGTACATAAAATGTCATTAACAAGAGATTTCACAAAAATGAAATGCACTCTCAATAATTAAATGCACAAAAAACCGAACCAATGACTCGCAGCTTGTGAGCTGTAAAGCCACGACAAGGCACGAACCGTTTTACAGGCCATTTACACACTTTTCATATCTGATACACACAAGACCATTCACACCACCAGGCACAAAACCAACACATTACAACATTCACAAAAAGGGACAAGGTACACCCTGCTTCAGAACGACAAAAAAGACAAATATTACTGCACAGCCATCTAATCCTCAAGCCCACACACATACTGGTTGGATTTGGCACGAGGGTGAGTGATGGCTCAGTATATACAATTGTATTAACAAGTGATTTCACAAAAATGAAATACACTGTTAATAATTGAAAGGACGAGAAACTGAACCATTGACTCACAGCTCGTGAGCTGTAAAGCCACGACAAGGCACCAACCTCTTTACCATTTGCCATTTGACATTCATACACCTTTCATACTTGTGACACATACAAAACATTCACACTGCCAGCCGCGGGCCCATCACATTACAACACTCACACCGGCAGACAGCGCCATTCAAGGGCCCATCACTTTCACATGCCCACATTCCTGACACAACAACTATACAAACTGATGAATTGCGTGGAGTGGCACTCAGCTAGCAGTGGGTGTAGTTACCAGCAGCAAGTCACTACTCACACACCACCAGCCGAGTGCCAGTCCACGCACACCGCCAGCCAAGCACCAGTCCACGCACACCGCCAGCCAAGCGCCAGTCCACGCACACCCCCAGCCAATCACCAGTCCACGCACACCGCCAGCCTAGCGCCAGTCCGCGCACACGCCAGCCAAGCGCCAGCCTACACACACCGCCATCACATTTAGGATTTTTTTATACAAAAAAAACACAAACAAATTGCAAAGAGATACAAATCTACTAACACAAAATCTGAAATTAGATACATTGCACTAATGCCAACCTTAACAGAATACACATTTTTAAACAATACAGACCAGGCAGTTCACTTTACCACTCATGGATGCTCCCAAAAATTATTTTGCGTGTGGTACGCTCTAAAAACAAGCAGGCACACACAGCCCAGGGTTAGAAGGACACTCAGGGCAGAAAAGACGAGTCTCCTTCCGCAAACCTCTTCGCCAACAGACTCTACATCTCCTAGTGGAAAAGTCTTTTGAAGATGTGGGAGGAATGTAATCAGGAAAGTGGCGATCTTTCAATCGAGCCACATCCTCCACCACCTTAAATCTAGGAACACTTACCTGTTCCACAACAAGGCTAGCTATCACAGAGTGCTGAAACTGAAGAAATGTCAACTTTGATGCAGAAGAACACTCTTTGAACACAATAAAAGCATTGAAAGTTGCTAAGTTGAAGAAATGAATGGCCAACTACTTATACCAAACATAAGCCTTCCGAATAGCAGTGTAAGGTTCCAACCTCTGATCTACTCTGTCAACACCACCCATGTGCTTATTGTAGTCTAGAATGCACACAGGTTTGCGCACTTCAGCAACCTGACCCCAAACAGGCATAGGTAAAGTACTCTCATCAAGGATGGTAGTCAGCATGTACACATCCCTCCTGTCCACAAATTTCACCGCTAGTAGTTCATCACTACGCAAGGAACTGCACTGACACCTCTGAAGTTTTTTGCAAACCAGCTCTTTCGGATAACCTTTGTGGTTAGAGCGGATTGTGCCACATGCAAACGTGTCCTTAAATAATTGCACAGCAGTGTAGAAGATATCAAGATACAAATGGTGGCCTCTGTTAAACAGTCTTCTAGCAAGATCCCACGCAAGTTTCTCAGAAACTCCAAAAGTGGACGGACAACCTGGGGGGGTCAATAGTGGAATCTCTACCAGTATACACACAAAAATTAAAAACATATCCTGTCCTACTCTCAGACAACATATACAGCTTAATTCCATAGCGTGCCCTATTGCTAGGAATGTACTGCCTAAAACCCAAACGACCCTTGAACAAAACCAAAGACTCCTCAATAGATATTTCTTTCCCTGGATTATAGATCTCTGAAAATCGATCTACAAAGTGATCAAGAACAGGCCGAATCTTAAAAAGACGGTCACAGTCAGGGTGAATATGTGGCAACGCCAAAGAATTATTACCAAAATGCAGCATGCGTAGCAAAAGTAAATACCAATCGCGAGTCATAACTGCAGGAAATATGGCTGTTGCTATCAAGGGGCTGGTAGACCAATATGAAGCCAGGTTCGGCTTCCTTAGCAAACCCATCAATAAAGTCAAACCCAAAAACTTCTTAATCTCTTCCAGGTCTGTGGAAGTCCACCGGGTAGCTCTAGAGTGGGGCCTACGTTTGTCACTGTTGTCCCTCAAAAACTGTTCAGCATACAAATTAGTCTGCTCAACAATCTCACCCAAAAATACATCATCCATAAATAACTGAAAATACTGTATAGGCAAAAAAAATTCAAAATCCACTCTCCACCCTGCATCACCGTTAAAGGCAGGCAACACCGGCTGCACCATGTTTGGAGCAACTCATAGTCCAGCACTTCCAGTAGGAAGCCTAGCAGCCTCCGGCTGCAATCCAGATGCCTCTTGCACCATCGGCACAGCAGTATCCTCCTCTAAAACAGGCCCTTCATCTGCACTGAGAGAACCTTCATCATCTGATGATTCCATGTGGAGACAAAACTCACTGTCAGAATCTTCCCCTCCCACCTCTCCCTCAGACGCACTGTCAGTGTCATAATGCGGCTCTGAGGAAGATTCAAGAAGCATACCAACCACCTGCTGAGCAATCATTCTACGGCTAGCCATAATGATTACTAATAAAGGTAACGTGTCAAACAAGTCAACAACAACAACCACTTTGTAAAATAAGTAATAAACAAAATGCACCTTTATCAAAAATACGTATACACTCCAAAACAATACCACTCATTTGCCAGAAGCAGCTAAACTCACCACTGCCACTATGACACCACTTACAAAAAAATTAATTCATACATTACAATATTACTTATTTGGAGTACATACAACAAAAAACATTTTCTTACCAAAAAAATGCAACAACACAAAACTGCAGAACAACCATTGTTGAAACCGCAAACAGGAATCAAAAGCTTTACACTAGATTTAAAAAGAGAAAAAAGCATTACAATCACATATGCAAATAATGCACCAGTCCACCTGCCAAGCTAAGGGGTAGGTGGGCCTAACAGTATAAATTCAATATTCACCCCCGTAAAAGGGGAGCAACCCTTGCCCTTGAGGCCACCCTCCCAAAACGAAAATTACAAAAACTCTGGTGTCTAGTGGCTTCTGCCCCCACTTGGGGGGCAGATGGGCCTAAACACATACTGCTACTCTGCCACCCAAAGAGGGCAGAAATGCCACAATCATCCTCCCATAAAGGGGAGCGACCCATGTCCAAGGGGCGGCTCCTCAAAATAAAAATAAACCCTCGTGCCCGAGTGGCCCTACAAAAAAAAAAAAAACAGCCGAACTGCCCCTCAAGGTGATAACAAAGGGGATGATGGACAGAGCGCTTGAGCAAATCTAACACTCACCCCCGTCAACTGATCTTGGTTTAATCCATCATCATTGTTTAGCTCACTCCACCACCCCAGTTCAGACATGGACATATGCAAATTAGTCTGACCCTGTGCGCTTTGATTTCCCTAAGTTGGCAGGGTATGCCCAGACGTGGGTCCCTTGCTCACTATGCCACTGGACTCAAACAAGCCTAGCTGATTTTAGCTGATTAGCCAGAAACCGGTCCCAGGATGGTTGTTTCCGGGCCAGGGAAGATATGGCTTGGCAGTTCAGGCTGGACTGTTCCCATGAGGTACAGGGTCAGACTAATTTGCATATGGCCATGTCTTAACTGGGGTGGTGGAGTGAGCTAAAGCATGATGTTGGATTAAAGCATGGCGATGGATTAAGGGGCCATTCCCCAGTACATGTATTACATTAGCCCAGTGGGACGATTTTTGAAATAAAATTAAAACTGCCCCCCCTCCCCGGGGGCAGACAAAGGCAAAATATATTCCCCAAAAAGGGGAATGACCCTTGCCCAAGGGGCCACTCCCCACTACATTTAATCAATTGGCCCAGTGGTCCGAATACATTTTAAAAAATTTAAATCTGCCCCCCCCCAGGGGGGCAAACAAAGCAAAAATGATTGCCCCTAAAAGGGGGAGTGACCCTTGCCAAAGGGGCCGCTCCCCCAACCAACAAACACTGGCCAAATAAAAAAAAAATGAAATCCCTGGTGCTAGTGGGCATTCCTGCTGCACGATCGTGCAGCAGGAATGCACAAAAGAGGCATTGAGGGAAAGGAAAACCCTTTCCTTTCCCCCCGAAGCGTCTTTCGTTTAAATCTCCTCCTCCCCAGCCCCAAAACTCACCTCTTAGTTCGCCGACGCGCATGAAGCGAATGGCTTCCAGCGCGTCGGTAAACACAGGGGAACCTCCAATGATGTCAGCGCGCCTTGCGCCCTGACGTCATTTATGACGTGGGGACAGGGGGAGGCAGTGAAAGGTATTCTCCTGCCTTCCCCGGTGCAAACACGACGATCGACCGCCCACGGGGGGAGTGCAAGCACTTCCCCCGTGGGTGGGTGTCATGACGAGCTGAGCTCGTCATGAGCACACGGTGACTGTGTGCCATGACAAGCTCAGCTAGTTATGAGCACAGAAGGGGTTAAGGAGGGGAGGTGCATGGCTAAAATAGGAATGTCAAGCTGGTCCTCACAATGGCAGAAGTTGAGAAGGGACCTCGACAAGTAGTCCGAAACCACATTCTCTGGACCAGGTAGATATTCCACCCTAAAACCGTAGTTTTCCAAACCCAGCACCCATTTGGTTATGCGTGGGGATTTGTTTTGGATGTTTATAGACAGGAAAATGAATGTCAAAGGCTTGTGATTTGTGTGTATATTGAATTTTATTCCCCACAGAAAAAAACTTAAAATGATTCACAGCCCAGAAGCATGCTAACGCTTCCCTCTCGATGACAGATTAGTTGCGTTCAGAGGGGCTGAGGGACCGGGAAGAAAACTCTATTATGGTTTCACCATCCTCTCCTTTTTGAGACAGTGTTGCTCCTAACCCCTTGTTGGATGCATCAGTGGTTAGCGTCGTTTTTTTGAGGGGTCGAAGGACCCTAGAGCAGGGGACTCTAGGATGCCTTTCTTCACCATGTCCACCAATTTGTTGTGTTTGTCCTCCCAAGTAAATTCTTTGCTTTTTTTAGGAGGTCACGCAAGCCATCACACAGATCTGAAAAATTCTTTACATACTTGGCCATATATTCAACCAACCCTAAAAAGGATTTCAGTTCATCTTTGTTGGTTGGGTATGGAGCGTCCATGACTGCATGTGTTAAACTGTACTTGGGTCTAAAACCTTCTTGGGAAAAAGTGTGCCCCAGGTAGTCTACAGAATTTACCTTGATCTTGCACTTGTCTAACTTAACGGTTAACCCTGCTTCCGCAACCTTTATACCTTCTTCCCCGCCCACTGTTAAGCTTCTTAACTTGAACAACCATTCACTGGTCAAGCACTTCACTGAAGTATGTGACCTTCTCCTGGATGAGGCTCCGGATATTCTCTTCCTCATGGAGACATGGCTCACTAGCAGCACGGAGGCTGAACCTGGTCTGGTCCTTCCCCAAGGTCACAATATTGAGGTTCTTAATGGAGGGGCCCGGGGCGGCGGCATTGCAATTATCTTTAAAACTGGTTACACTTGCATCTTGATTAAAGTGGGTTGCGAAAGTGCACGTTTTAAATTTCCCTCAACACCAATTTTACACTGTCTGGGCTCCTGATCTACCGTCCCCCAGCGCCGTAAGGGAGGCCCTTATCGCTGTATCTGGCATATTAGCCACCAGATCGCCTAATTTCAGCATCATTGGTGACCTCAACCTGCATTTAGAAGCGAGTCAAGACAGTGAAATTGGCAATTGTTTTGCAGATCTCGCTGCCTTGCAACTCATGCAGCACGTCCCAAATTGTACACATTTGGCTGGGCATTTGTTGGATCCTAATATTTATCTACCTGCTCTTACAGTCAATCCACCCTATCCTATGAGCTGGTCCGACCACTATCTGGAATCCATGTCATTACAGGGTGCAGGGCCTCTCCAGGATGTTACTCGTAAATGTCTTAAAGCGCCCCTGGCATAAACTTGATGCCGACCACTTCCGTGCCCTTCTCCTCAGCCAAATACCCAACCTTCCAGAAACCTCTGACAGGGCGTATAGCATCCTTTCTGAGTGGCTTACGCTTTCCCTTGATACCCTCATCCCCGCCAGGTGGCCTCAGAGTCTCAGAACCCAGTCGAGCCTGTGGTACAATGACAACCTGGCCTTGGCCCGGAAAACTTGTTAAACCCTGGAACAGGCATGGAGATGGCACTATGATTCTGCTTTGAAAGTACAATATCGAGTGGCCATTAAGAATTATCATTAGTCCATCCAGAAGGAAAGAGCTGCCTATTTTGCAGATAAAATTAGAAACAGCAGTATCCCTGCAATATGTATCATTGCCTTGCTTAAATGTTAAATCCTTAGGGCAATCTAAGGCATCCCCTCCTTCCTCTAATCAGCAAGGCTTGGTCCTTGACGCTTTTTTCATTAAGAAGATTGAGGACATTCACAGGACTTTCCCCCACACTGCAATTATTACAGGCCTCTCTCTCCTGCCCAGTGGCGCTCCCACACTCTCTACCTTTCTGGCACTCTCCCAAGAAGTGATGCGCCACATTTGCAATAAACCCAAATCAGGATCCTCAGCAGACCCCTTAAACCAGATCAATTCCAGAAATTTCTACCCCAGCTTCTCTCTCCTTTTTGTGATCTCATTAATCTGTCTTTGTCCTCTGCTGTAGTCCCCTTTTCCTGGAAACAGGCCAAGTTGGTTCCTTTACTCAAAAAACCTATGCTGGATGTCTCTAAGCCAGAGAATTGTCAACCTATTTCTCTTCTCTCTCTGGTATCTAAGATTACAGAAGCCTACATTAATTCCATTCCCACCACATTCATCGAAGATAACAACTTGTTGGACCTCTCTCAAAATGGCTTCAGCCCTCGTCACAGCACTGAAACTGCCCTTCTGGCTGTAACGGAGCATCTGAGGAGCTCTCTAGATATAGGACATACTTCACCTCTGATCCTTCAGGACATAAGCGCTGCATTCGATACAGTGTCCCATCAGATCCTACTGCAGCGCTTCGAGGATATCGGTATTGACGGCCTGGCCCTGGGCTGGTTCACCTCCTTTTCATCTGAGAGATCCTTCCAAGTGTCTGTTCCCCCCCTTCAGCTCTCAGGTGTATGCTGTGTATCAAGGGGTTCCTCAGGGTTCCGCCCTGAGTCCTACTCTATTTAACATCTACATTCAACCCCTGGCAGCAGTAGCCAGGAACAGAGGACTAAGTGTGGTAACCTGTGCAGATGACACACAGCTGGTGGTTGCTTTATCTGAAAACTCTGCCCAGGACGTGCGCAAATTCAATGACGATTTAACAGCTATCGCAGATTGTATGACCTCTAACTGTCTTCAACTGAATGCCAGTAAATCTGATATCTTGCTAATGGGTTAAGATACTCATCTGTGGAGTGAGCATTGGTGGCCATCCACTCTGGGCCTTCTGCCTTCCCCGAAGCAGACAGTTAAAAATCTTGGGGTATGGGTTAACACTGCTTTGAGCTGTCAGGTCTAAACAAAAGCGGTAGCCGGTGTCATCTTTCCGCTTCTATGCTGTCTCAAACCCCTGCTGGGTTTCTTTGACCCTTTAATCTGTCAGGGGATCATTCAGGCCACTGCACTATCGTTGCTGGATTATGCTAGCTCCCTGTATCTAGGGGCAAACAGAGCAGAGATTAATCACCCACAAAGGGCACAAAATGCTGTCCGGATACTCCTCAGTCTGCCAAAAAACTGCTCTACCTCCTATTCCATCTTCAGACTACATTGGCTTCCATTGGAGAAGCCTATTCAGTTCAAAACTCTCTGTAGTTCCCATAGAATCATGAATCTCCAATCTCCAGACATTGTAGCTAATCTTCTTATGACCTATATACCTACCCGACAGCTGCGTTCTATCAGTCATTACCTGGCGGTCGTACCCCGGTTCTAGAGAGCACGGGCAGGAGGGAGCTCCTTCCGTGCTCTCGCTCCTAAACTCTGGAATTCCCTTCTTGTGAGTATCAGAAGTATTCAAAATCACATGTCATTCTGTAAAGCCATAAAACCCCATCTTCTTCCTACATAATCTGCTCTTCTGTGCGTAACTTTGTATGCCCTATGACAGTTTGCGATGAGTGCTGGGACGCCCCTTTGCTGGGGCAGCTGTGCGCTCTATAAAACTTAACCTCTTCGATGCTCATGACGAGCTCAGCTCGTCATGAGGCACACTGGAGCTGTGCTCATGACAAGGTGTGCTCGTCAAGAACAATGGGAATCCTAAAATATCAGCACAGGAGGGGAAAAGCCATAGCAGCCAAGTGGTTAAAACATAACATAACATTTGTCAGGTTAATACTTTCTCCAAGATCTTTGCTAAAAAATGGAGCTCCGGAATAAGCCTTTATCTGCCCCGGCCCTTGGTATATAAGGAGTTTTTTTTTTTATCAGCAGAGTAACACAAGATTTTGCGAATAATCTGGAATATGGCCCTCTGCAAGGGCCCTGTTAGACTCAGTTAGACACTTAAACTAGAGATAATTCCTTGACCATGAAGGAAGAGCAGATTCAGCTGGATACTGAAGTGATATTCATGGCCCTAATAATGAGCTCTATTTCAGCTGAGGTTAAAGTAACTAGTGAGAATGGGCAGATCACAGATGCTTCAATTGTCAAAATGGTGAAAATGATTTTTCCTATCAGTGTGGTCAGTATCCTCACATACCCACCTGAATTTCTCCAGAACTTGGTTCTGGATGTCGAGTGCAGATGGCATTTTATTAGTAGATTTGTTAGGCTCATAGGAGGGTGGACCCTGGAGGCTTCGCCAGGGATCTAAGATGCATCTTCTGGCAGATTCAACTCTAGTGTTGTTCTTACTAGACGTGGCCATTTCTGTATTACTTATACACAAGTACTCAAGATGCTAGCTCTGGGATAGTGGATCATTATCGTGAGTTAAAAAGTACTTATACACAAGTACTCAAGATGCTAACTCTGGGATGTTGGATCATTATCATGAGTGAAAAAGTACTTATACACAAGTACTCAAGATGCTAGCTCTGGGATGTTGGATCATTATCATGAGTAAAAAAGTACTTATACACAAGTACTCAAGATGCTAGCTCTGGGATGTTGGATCATTATCATGAGTTAAAAAGTACTTATACACAAGTACTCAAGATGCTAGCTCTGGGATGTTGGATCATTATCATGAGTGAAAAAGTACTTATACACAAGTACTCAAGATGCTAGCTCTGGGATGTTGGATCATTATCATGAGTGAAAAAGTACTTATACACAAGTACTCAAGATGCTAGCTCTGGGATGTTGGATCATTATCATGAGTTAAAAAGTACTTATACACAAGTACTCAAGATGCTAGCTCTGGGATGTTGGATCATTATCATGAGTGAAAAAGTACTTATACACAAGTACTCAAGATGCTAGCTCTGGGATGTTGGATCATTATCATGAGTGAAAAAGTACTTATACACAAGTACTCAAGATGCTAGCTCTGGGATGTTGGATCATTATCATGAGTTAAAAAGTACTTATACACAAGTACTCAAGATGCTAGCTCTGGGATGTTGGATCATTATCATGAGTTAAAAAGTACTTATACACAAGTACTCAAGATGCTAGCTCTGGGATGTTGGATCATTATCATGAGTGAAAAAGTACTTATACACAAGTACTCAAGATGCTAGCTCTGGGATGTTGGATCATTATCATGAGTTAAAAAGTCCTTATACACAAGTACTCAAGATGCTAGCTCTGGGATGTTGGATCATTATCATGAGTGAAAAAGCCTCCCAGAGGTGCCTAGACTTCATATACTTCTTCCAGGTACGTATTGTATATTTGCATCCTCTCCTCGGTTTTAGTGGGACAAGAACGCTTCATTGTTCCATTAACAGATGTGTTAAAGCCAAAAGAAAAAGCTTTTATCTATTGCGTTTTTGAACTTTTATTAGATGTTTTAGGGCAAAACTTATCAATTTTAAAATACACTGTCAGGTGATCAATGGCTGATCGATCCATGACTAAAAATAGTTGAATATTAGTAGGACAAAGATTTCAGGAAGCCAGATATCGGTCATTTGTGTGCCCTTTATTTGTGTGTGGGTGCTATGTATTTCATGATATGTTATGCTATTTTACCAGTTATTTCTTTAGCACATGTGTGATCAACTTTTATGACACTCGATAACTGAAACCTAACATGAGGTACAAAAGCCAGATCTGTTATCTGTTCAGCAAAACCGTTTTAACAGCTTTCTGAACTGATTAAGAGTAGTTTTGAGAGTTCCAGGTCTTAGCCGCTGCAACAGAGAAGGCATGTTCACCAGAACAAGCTGCTCTAATTCTGGGGACTACCAAAGGTCCAAAGAGTCCTAGCAGGCTTCTGCTACCCGAACGCGGCAGCCATACATTCAGGATATGTCCTGGTTCATAGCTCTATGAACCTTGACTATAGGCTTGAAGATTACGTTGCTCCTGATAGTAGGCCTGGGGAGGTGTTTTAATTCTGAGATGAGATGTTGGCACTTTTGATGAGTTGGGCAGCTGCTTTGTGGCTCACCTGAGGCTGAGTCTTTGCTCTTTGAGAGGTAGATAGATACATCACATTTTCATCGTCCAGTCAAGCCTGGATAAGAGCACTGACAATAGGGACATGGAAAGTCTTGTCAGTATAAAGAGTTCACAACAAGGGGTGGTGAGGGACAGAGTCTCTGAATTAAGCAGAATACTCTCACCCTGTCAAGAGATCAGGGCTAGATCCAACACCGTTTTTTAGCTCACTGCACCATCCCAGTTTCAGAACCTGGCTGTATTGTAGTGTAGTTCCTATCTTCCCAATAGGCTCTGCGCATTGGAATAGTACCTACAGCAGTAAAGGCCTAGGCCAGACGTTAACTAGGTCTACTACTGTCGATGCTAGACTTAATTTTTGGGTTTGCCAGCTAAGCTCAGAGTTCGCTAGAAACTTTCTCGAATGTTCAAGGAAGGATTAACTCCCCTGATTAGACAAGAAGGGATTTAGTTTCTGACAACCATAGAACATGACAACTTTGCTCTCCCCTAATCAAGAGTCAATCTCAAGAGTCGTGTGAGCACAAGGCAATTATTTTACTCAGTCAGTACGTGCATTCTTAGTCTCATCAGAATGTAGAGAAAAGGAAGAGACGGGCGTGTTCAATAAAAGGTGTTATTTATTGATCAGTCTCTTTTCTCATACATGAGAAATGGATCGATATTATTGCAATACTTATAGTTAAGTAAAGTGCATACATTAAAAGCAATAGTATAAAATAATACTGTAAAAACATTGATATGGTTTCTGAGCCATATGATGTTTTAAAATGATTAAAATATATTTACATACACATATACATTTGACTAAACGTACTCAACTGGTGTTTCTAAATACGCCTACCCCGTGTACCTGACCTAAGTCTAATGCGTGGGCGGGAATAGAAAGTTACAGTTTAAGTTAAGTTTGTTTTTGCCAAGTGAATAACTAAAGAATTCTCTGTGAGGGGTTATTCAGTTCTGTACCTGGAATTTAGGATGAATGAGGAATGGTATCTCTTTCTCTGCTCTCGATATTCCAGGCTGCCTGCGAGGGCTGCCCGAAAGCGCCGGTGCTGGGTCTCTCGGCTTGAGATAGCAGCGCGTCTCTCAGCGCGTCAGGAAGGCGGGGCTGCGCCAGCGGGGTCTGCTTCTGCTCTCGGCTTCGGCAAGTATGGCTGCTCCGTCTTGTCACCACGCGTGTGTTTGCATAGGGCAAGGTCGGCAATATTTATACCTTAAAGGTGCCGAGATTGACGTAAGGATGGACATAGGTACGTCAATAAAGATGTCATACGACTTGCTCGTTAGCACATTCTTTTGCAAAAGTTCTCTGTGAAATCAAAACAATGGCCGCACGGATTATCCAGGTTGTCATAGGTTTGATTTGTTATGAGAACGTCGTATGCCTTATCAGGGGCTGGAGGAATGTCGCTTGTCTAATTAGATCTCAAGCGTTATGACCTAATCAGATAACACGTTCCTGTGCCGTAGTGTGACTGCGTCAGATAACGGTATCTGCATCATGGGGGTTTTCTTGCCTCATGGGCTGACTGTTAGTTAACTTGATAGTTAGTTTAACCAGAATAGGGTCAGGAATAGGGGGACTGATTCAGAACCTATAGAAATACACGACACCCACTCCACGCTAACTATGGTCATATCTACTAATCTATGCATAGTATAACATAGTACAACATACTATAGAGTATAGTGTATACCTTACCACCCCAAAATACATAAATGCATTTCGAAATTTTCAAATATACTGAAAAATTGCAGTCATATATATTGTATGCACTTAAGCTATGAATTAAATGCAAAAGTAAACACGCATTTTTATGCATTATTGCTTATTGGTATATGAGAAATACACATGAAATGGCTCTTAATATGGCTATACAGAAAGGAAGTTCGAGACCATTTCATCACATAATAAAATATTTGTGAACATATCAGCGGGCAGCTAAAGTCTATATAAAGTATCTAAAAATAGAAATTTTAGTTCTCTAGGAATAGTTTCTTACTTTAAGCAGAAGATCAGTGTCCCGGGAAAAATATAGGAAGAAAAATATTTTAGGGGCTTGCTGAAAAAATAGCTGTCCGTGAACTGGATTGTAATTGTTCATGTGACTTTATTTTTAAAAGTTGAAGGCCGAATTCAGGGAACGCCGTGTGCGAGTTTACTCAAAAGTCTCTATTTCTGTTCCGGAGAGAACATCATATCATTCAGGCTTTCGAAAAAACTGTCAACAGCTTCATGGGAAAGTTCCACTAAGTCGGAAATAGGGGTAACCATGCATTCGTGCGCATGATTGTCTCCATTGACATTCTGATTTGCATTGCTGACAGAAGGTCGTACCTGTTCGATGCTGCTTTCATCTTGAACTTCACTACTCTTCAATCGTAGCGGTGAAGATTCCAGGAATGCCGTCATCAGGATTGGCAGCCTTTGAGGGCAGCACAAAGCGTGAACCTTGGTAGGAACCAACAGTGTATCTGCATCCACTGGCGCATCCGATTGTAGCGTCAGACAGGTGTCTAACACGCATTCTTCTCCGCATAGCAGACACCTTAGTACAGGTAAAACACACCTTTGCCACATTGGTCGAAATGATAGAAACCAAGTCATGTTCAGGTCTCTAAGCCGGGAGAGTCCCAGGATTTTTGATATCCGGTCCCGGTATCCAATGGCTAGGATCGTATCTTCCATTGTCGCGAGAGTTTGATCTGTGACATGGGTTGCCATAACGAAAAATAAGGACTAGGAATAGGATTCCTGCAATTAGTCCCAGGATCAGGGGAAGTCCGCCAAAAATCGAATGGACGAAATCTGGAAAAATACCCAGTATGGCTTTGAATGGTGTTAATGCCATCGAAAATACTGTCTTAAATACCTTTGAGACCCCAGTGGTATCAGAAATATTTAAGATTTCGCTCAGGATTTCCGCGAAATGTACGGGGGAATTAGTTGATAATAATGTATGTATCTCTGCAGTCGTCCTTGCGACTTGTAGATCATACATTTCTTTAGATGACGTGAGCCTTGTAATTTTCAAACTGGGCCATGCCCTTGCCTCCCTGTCTGGAAAGGAGCTGGGGAATAAAGAACGTCCACAGCACTTGACCTTCGCCGTTGTAGTTACTAGATAAGGAGTCCCGGGCATAAGACTGCAACATCTGCGGTCTACAATAAGAATGTAACTCCCATTATAGAGTCTTTGAAAGAATGGTTCTATTTCAGTTGCAGGTGCGCCTTGCTGGTGACATGAAAGGTTGTATGAATTCCCTTTACAGGCTCCATGCAAACTAATTCCGTTACACAGAAGCGTGCCGCTTAGTGACATAGCACAATTGTTGCCACTAAGAAACACTTTCTGTCCTTTATTACTGACACATGCATGTGAATAGGGCAGGTTCCATGTTGTTTTAAGGTACCCCTTTCCCAATTTCTCGTACATGCCAGCCTGTATATATTTTTGGCAGTATTGAAACCTGAAGGTTGAGATTGGAATATTTATGATTCCGTGGATTATCCATTCACTGACAGGTCGTTCTGACATTGTCATTGGTAATCTTTCTATTTTTTCAATGCTCAAGATTGTATAATCAGCACCCTTTTGCGCCATACCGATTTGTCTATCAGTAAGGTTAAAGATTTGGAATAGTGACGTTGTGTTGATTAAACGCCAAGGCACATAGCCTGAACGCAGATTTTGTAACGTCCAGCCAAGCTGTACAATAGAACGCAATTGTGACTGACCATGTTGTAATAACAGTAAGTCTTGCGACAATATATCGATTGCTGAAGACACAATGCTGTCCAATGAAAAAATTCTGGAGGACAGAGTCATTAACCCATTGTCCACTACAGAAAGTGATTTTTCCAAATTAATACGGTCAATTTCCCGTATTCTTTCTGCTGTCTCAATTTGAGTAACCTTCCAGGCCTCATTGTATGCTGCATATACAGAGGCTGCTATGAAACGCTTTTGACGCTGTTTGCGTGGTCCCAGTATGAAATCACGCAAGTCAGCACCATCAGTAAGTAAAGTTAGGTGTTTCTTAATTTAAGGCAGTGTGGAAGTCTGTAGCCATTGAAGGCATAATTTGCCCACACTGTAGGTTGTTATTATCCCTGGGTGATGTCTTTGGGGATATCTAGGGTCTGGCCTGGTCATTTTGAAACCCTGTGTTTTATTCAGGAATCTATCTTGACAGTAATTTGTATCTGTGGGCCAGATCAACCATTGTTTCCAATCAGGATGTGTTCTGTTTTGGTTTAATATATGGTTTACGTCTATTTCTTCATCTGTATCAGAGCTATTGCTAAACATTGTTGGCTTTGGAATAGACGGTTTAATTAAATCTTTGATTTTGGCTAAGCCAAGACAGGTGGTTTGTTGAACAGTGTCATTTAAAAATATCATTTGTTCTGGGATCATGCAGGCTCTAAACAAAGCTTCTAAACCATGTACTTGCCATTCTTTTGTACCCCAAACACTTTTCAAATCAACATTTTTGTCCCAATAATCAAATCCAAAGGTATTCATTTTTTCAAAGAACGAATCTGAATATATCAATTTTGTGTTGGTTATCATGGTTTTCATCCCTGTCTTGTTTGACAATTTAAAATAAAATGTTTCAGCATTACTTATGTTAAAACCTGAGAAATATGAATATTTGTCATATACGGTTCTAGAGCTTCCTTTTGGAGGTGTAGCACAATGTTCCCATTGATTATAATTTAAAACATTTCTAGGTTGTGCAGATTTATGCAAAAAATGGTTACCATAATGGTTATAGCAATACATACTATCATAATTTGTAGAACCTTGCAAATAATCATGTTTTGTAAATTTAGCAGACATTACTAAATCAGACATCATATTGTTAATGCTTTCGAAGTCCCAATCATCAGCAAATGAGTTTGGTTTTGCAAAATCACTCAAAGAGATCTTGATTTGGTGTGGATATTTCAGGATCTCGACCGGACCATAAATTTCATAGTCAGTGTTGTCCCAGGCTACCCCACCAGGTATCGGATTGGCTGTGAAGTTGGCTGAAGAAAGTTCTGGAGAAAGTTCTCTTTTCTCGACGTGTGAAGATGTGTGTGGTTTGAGGACCAAGTTGATGTTCTGACTTGCTGTGTCCATTTTAGCATATTTTCCCTCAATGAAGCGTCCCAAAGTAAATACCATGATGAGCCAAAGTACGAGGATAAATGCACCAAAACCCACCCAAAATTCAATCCATGGAGAAACCAGATATGTTTCTTTCAGATGTTTCAAAAGTTCCTTAGCTTTGTCTTTAGAGGATTTTGATGATGGCTGTGTCTTTGATTCACTGAAGCCGTCAGAGGAATCATCGAAGTTGATGAAGTAACCAGATGCAGTTCTGTCAATTGTTCCAATTGCTTCAGGATTTTTGTTCCTTGCATTTTCACTTGGTACTTCAGTGTAGATTGGTGTGTCTCTGCTAAATGTCTTTATTTGGGTTTTCAGAGGTCTGAGTTCTATTGCATTGTTGCATAGTCCTTGTTGTTCTTCTGTAGGCGTTTCGAATGTGATGAGCCTCTTTGTTAGGACCTCTGTACTGGTAGCAAACCTTGGTGTTCTGCTACTTATTGGGAGTCCACTTGGCCTACTGTTTGTTATCGGCCACATGTTGTGGTTTTACCAGGTCGATGGATACAACTCGGTTCTCCTTTTTTCCAGCAAGTGGCGGTAGTACAACTGATCTTGTCCCGTTGACAGACAAGACAGGAACTGCTTTTCTGTAAGAAGGCCCAAATTCCTTCTTTACCGCGATCTTTTCCCTGACTAGATCCCCGACTTTTGGAATCCAGACAGGTCTTACTGGGACAGGTGGTGATTCTTCAGTGGTCGTTGGCTGTTGTTTCAACTGTATGTTGCTCAGGTCTTTTCTTGTTTTGTTTAAGTCCTGCAAAATAGCCAAACGATCTTTGACATCAAAGGTTTTTTCTATTACCACTGAAGTCTGACTATCAAGGTCAGAGATCAACATCCTAGTTCCGAATAATAATTCGTACGGACTGAATCCCTTCAGAGAATTTCTTGGCAAGTTATTTAGACTACGTTGGACACTTATTAGATGTTTGACCCACCCAGCTCCCGAACCTAATATCCTTTCCATTATAGATTGTTTTCTGCCTTGGTTTTTTCTTTACACCATCCCGTACCCTCAGGAAGGAAGTGAGAAGATTCCCGCTGGGCTGTGCTCATTTGGCCATGTTTCCCCCCCAGGCTGGATTGCCTGAGTGAAAACAATGGTCGAACGTAGCATGCTCTTAGCGTATATGCCATTTAGACTCGCAAATCTTGTATAATAGTCCGGACGTCAGCCGAGTGCTGGTGATCTACATTATAAGTGGAAACTAGCCTGTATATGTTAATCGCAAGCCATTCTTTTTGCTGTTAATATTATCTGCCTTGATACGACGAGGTATTAAACTGCTTCTCTCCCCACTGCGATCTCTGTTGCACTTTGGGCAGTTTTTTACAAACATGGTGTAGTGCAGGCTCATGCCTGGCCACCAGTACAGTGATTGTAATTCTTCCAGAGAATCTTTTAATTTAAGGTGTATGTGACCCTCGCCCATGTGTGCGTCTGCGATTAACAAGTTTCTCCTGTCCATGTTTGGAATCACTCTATCCCCCACTCCAGGGATTCGAGCAAAAGGGACGGAGTTTGCATCGATTATGTATGTATAATTGGGAAGAAAGTTGATCGGTAACGCTGAGCAGTCGCCTTTTGATGACGTTTTCACCGCCAGCATTGTTTCACCGTCAATGTATTTTAATGTACGCTTTTTTCGATCTACGGGAGCCGGTTTAGTGGCTGCCGCTGCGGCTGTTTCAGCCAATGAATTCCCCACAACGTGAACGCCATCACGCTGATGACTCAGTGAGTGTGTCACGTGAGTCTTTGGTAGTTCTTTTTTCAAAAGAGCTACTTGTTCCCAGAGCAGTTTCTGCTTTATTGGTGCATCTGTGTCATCTTTGTAACCGTTCTGAATCCATGTCTGCAAATCCTTGTTATATGCTTTGACGCAGTAATATGAATCTGACACTATAAGTGTCGGGAATTCGCGATCCGCATTATCTAGCGCCATTTTCAAAGCTATTATTTCAGTTTGTTTTTCTGAATTAGTTTCTACTGAGTGTGATTTTGTTAATAGAGGGCTAGTTTACCTCCGCGCCACACTTCTTTTGTAATCTCACATGTGGGGTTGTAGGCTTGTTCTCTCCAAACGGAGGGTTGAGCATGTCCGTCTGTATAGATTACACAGGCGTAATGTCGTAGAGGCAGAATGTCGATTGGCAGAGGATACGTCTTTTCATATTTTAGATTTTTTAATTCTTCTAGTTCTGGATCAAAGAAGTAGTATACTTTGTCCATTGTGATTGAATTCACCCATTGTATCCATTCCGGATTCAATGTTGTTGTTGGTAAATTACACGGTGCTGTTAGTGCCTCAAAGGCTGATTCTGCTGTTCTGACTGTGATATGTCTACCGTCAGCTATGTCTTTTTCTCTAGCTATTGCGGTTTGAACTGCACGAATGATTTTTTCTGTATTACTGAATTTCTGTTCAGCTTCTGTGTACATGTGTGATTTGAATGCAATTGGTACCTTATCTCCCTCATTAGAGGTTAGGTATGTGAATCCGCATCTCCCTGGGATGATTCGGATCACAAGGTTGCGTGTATTATCACGGGTTTCTAATTTTGTTTTAATTAGCATGTCTGTTTGTAAGGATCTCAAAATTTCTGTGTGTGTTTGAGTCCAACTGGATCTTTTAAAGTCTGGTTTAATTAGATCATAAAGGGTTTGACCCTTTCTGCGTAATTTGCAATGTATGTTCTTCCGAAATTTAGGAAGCCTAGAATTGACTGTAGGTTTTTTAGTGTTTTAGGAGCTTGGATTACGGCACATTTCTCTAGGAAATTGTCTGCTAGGCTTTTGCCTTCACTTGATAACTCATATCCTAAGAATAGAACCGTCAGATGGGCAATTCTGGATTTTTTAAAGTTGAATTTGTAACCCTCTGCAGCGAACCCAAGTATTATGGTGTTCACCCTTTTCAAGTGAGTCTCCAAGTCATCATCTGTTAAGTAAATGTCATCGACATAAGATAATGCTTCATCATCATATAGTTGTAGTAATTCTGTTACTCTCGCTGAGAATACCCCCGGGCTGTTCTTGTACCCCTGGGCTAACCGACAGAATTGTTTTTGAGTGCCGTTTACTGAGAATGCAGTTAAAGATCTGCTCTCTGGTGCTATGTTTTGACAAAAGAATCCATTGGAGATGTCCAAGGTTGTTTTGTATTTTTTGCGCACTATGTTATTCATTAGTGCAGCACTGTGTGAGTTTTGCACTGCAAAGGTTTTGCAACATGTGTTAAGGTGTCGGTAATCCAAAACTAGACGATATGAATTGTCTGGTTTGGAGACCGGAAACAAAGGATTGTTCATTTGTGAGGTGCAAGTTTCAATCACCCCCTGGTATTCTAGCTGATCTAGTATTTCATTTACCTGTTTTTTAGCTTCTTGCTTAATTGGGTACTGCCTTTGTGCAGTAGGTTGTGATTTTAACTGGATTTTGTGAGGAGGGGAGTCCTCATCCCATCCTACATGATTTTTATATAAAGCAGGTGCTAAGGCCACTGCCCACTTTCTAGC
The DNA here is from genome assembly GCF_964261635.1 of Lissotriton helveticus. Classification (NCBI taxonomy): domain Eukaryota; kingdom Metazoa; phylum Chordata; class Amphibia; order Caudata; family Salamandridae; genus Lissotriton; species Lissotriton helveticus. The sequence continues at coordinate 17,968,366 of NC_136068.1, read as the reverse complement.
AAGTGTATATTTTTTATGAATCGGGATTTGATTCGAGAAGGCAGGCATAATTACTTCTTCGCCATGAGGGCACTCCCTGACAAACTCTGTTGGCCAGTCTTTTTCAGCTAGAAGGATGTCATAGCCTTTGGAGAGGTTATCCCAAAATAGTCCCCTTATTTTCCTAGTCTTATCTCCCTCTATACGTAATGTTATCTCGTATATCTTGTGGGGCTTGCTAACTCTGGTGTCTGCAGTTTCCACTTGAAGGTATTCATTCGTGTCCACTGTCTCCAGATGATTCATAAGGACTTTGCGAGCTATGCTCACCTCTGCTGCGCTGTCTAGCATTGTCTGAGCCCACTCTCCGTTTTTCAGTTGTGTCCTCAGTATTCTCGGCATTGTTAACTACCTTGATACTGGCTACCTTCTTTTTTGGAAATTGTAATTTCTTTTTTAGCTGAGCAGATTCCTTGTCTTTGGACTTGGCGTGCTCTTCTGATCGTCCTCTTCTTTCCGATTTCTGCGAGGAATTCTGAAAAGATTGAGAGGGACGTGTATCAATGTCTTGATATCTATCAGGTTTTTTAATATTATCCCTATTTCTAAGGTTATATCTATTCCCAGAGGGGTCACTCTGCGGTGACCTCTGTCTTTGGTTTGGAGATTTCTCTCTTCGCCTCGGAGACCTTCCTCTGGACTGGAAGTTTCTTTTCTTTAGGATTGGATTGTTTGTTTCCATCCCAGTTCTTTTTTGGTGAATTATTATTATTAAAAAATATTTTTTCTGGACTTGTAGTCAGTTGCGGTTTTACTGGTATTCCACCTAGACTATCTCTGCCTAGTTCTTCATAGGATTTTTCTATGATTCTGGCTATTTCAGCTGGTTGGTCTGCTATATCTGTCTCTTTTAACCTCTGGCGGATCGCCACGTTTGCTGCTTCACCTTTTATGTTGGCTAATAATATAGCCGAGACCTGCTTGAAGTCTTTTAGTAATTTCATACCAAGAGTTAAAGCAGGTTCTGGACCGTATTCATCTTGAATTTGTTTGAGCACATCTGGTATTACCGAAATGGATGGAACACCGTGCGTTTTTGTGTAGATGGAAGCAAAGACTGTACCCCAAGTGTCACAGTCCTCAGTGTGTGGTGCGATTCCCATTGGGAGACATATAGTCAGAATCCTGTGTTTTTCCAGCGGGGTGGTGTCAGGAAACACCGCCTCTATTTGGGTGATTTTCTGTGCCAACCAGAATGGTATATGTTCCCGTTTAGCTGGAACTTTACCTAGGCAGGATTGGATGTTCTGTGGTGTGATTTTATTTGTGTTCCCCTGGTGAGGGGTCAGCTGTGGAAGTTTAATCGCTGGCTGAATTGTTGAAGTCCGCATTACATACTGAACTAATTGTCTATGAATTTTTAGTAGTTGTTTTAGCTGTATTAACAGCTCTGCTGCAGGCATTCTTTCGATGTCTGGATGTGGTGTGTATCCGGCTAAGACCGGCCACATTGCTCCTGGTCTTCCTAAAGGACCGAGCCTTGTAATGTGATTGTTATGTTTTAGGGCGCCATCAAATAAGAGCAAATGCTCTTGGAATTTGAGTGGTACTTCCACCTCCTCGAAAGGAGTGTACGTTTCAGGAGGTTCCTCTACTTTGTAATAGTGGAAGTACTTTGTTACAGCATTTGCTGCTGGAAAATGTATCCATGAATAGTATACCTCTGTCTGCCGATATTCGTGTGCCTCAATTACGAATATGACTGTGCCACCTCTAGGTGTCAGTCCATTTTCTATAAGTTTTAAGGTTATAGATCTCCTTTTAATGACCGGAATGAGTATTATATCCGCGTCTGCTGCTTGCATGGTAGCATCAGCATCTGCGAGTTCAGTTGCTAATCTAACTGCCTCTCTTTCATCATCACTCTCTGCCATTTTACAGACAGGATGGTATTATGTTTGTTTGCAGATCAGGTTTCTTTATGGAACAAAGATTAGATGTACAATATTTTGGAACTGTTTATCCTTCAACGTTGACTTGACCAAGAACCATACATAGGAGTTCCCTCCTGCGAGGTTTTGGAGGATATAACCTTTCACCCACTCCAGACGTCTTTGGAGTATTTGGGAAAAGGGGTCTGAGTGAGAAAGCACGACTGAGTTACTCTAAATGTCTTACGTTAGTTTTATCGCCCTTTCCAAACGCGTTGGGCGCCATGTAGTGTAGTTCCTATCTTCCCAATAGGCTCTGCGCATTGGAATAGTACCTACAGCAGTAAAGGCCTAGGCCAGACGTTAACTAGGTCTACTACTGTCGATACTAGACTTAATTTTTGGGTTTACCAGCTAAGCTCAGAGTTCGCTAGAAACTTTCTCAAATGTTCAAGGAAGGATTAACTTCCCTGATTAGACAAGAAGGGATTTAGTTTCTGACAACCATAGAACATGACAACTTTGCTCTCCCCTAATCAAGAGTCATTCTCGAGAGTCGTGTGAGCACAAGGCAATTATTTTACTCAGTCAGTACGTGCATTCTTAGTCTCATCAGAATGTAGAGAAAAGGAAGAGATGGGCGTGTTCAATAAAAAGGTGTTATTTATTGATCAGTCTCTTTTCTCATACATGAGAAATGGATCGATATTATTGCAATACTTATAGTTAAGTAAAGTGCATACATTAAAAGCAATAGTATAAAATAATACTGTAAAAACATTGATATGGTTTCTGAGCCATATGATGTTTAAAATGATTAAAATATATTTACATACACATATACATTTGACTAAACGTACTCAACTGGTGTTTCTAAATACGCCTACCCCGTGTACCTGACCTAAGTCTAATGCGTGGGCGGGAATAGAAAGTTACAGTTTAAGTTAAGTTTGTTTTTGCCAAGTGAATAACTAAAGAATTCTCTGTGAGGGGTTATTCAGTTCTGTACCTGGAATTTAGGATGAATGAGGAATGGTATCTCTTTCTCTGCTCTCGATATTCCAGGCTGCCTGCGAAGGCTGCCCGAAAGCGCCGGTGCTGGGTCTCTCGGCTTGAGATAGCAGCGCGTCTCTCAGCGCGTCAGGAAGGCGGGGCTGCGCCAGCGGGGTCTGCTTCTGCTCTCGGCTTCGGCAAGTATGGCTGCTCCGTCTTGTCACCACGCGTGTGTTTGCATAGGGCAAGGTCGGCAATATTTATACCTTAAAGGTGCCGAGATTGACGTAAGGATGGACATAGGTACGTCAATAAAGATGTCATACGACTTGCTCGTTAGCACATTCTTTTGCAAAAGTTCTCTGTGAAATCAAAACAATGGCCGCACGGATTATCCAGGTTGTCATAGGTTTGATTTGTTATGAGAACGTCGTATGCCTTATCAGGGGCTGGAGGAATGTCGCTTGTCTAATTAGATCTCAAGCGTTATGACCTAATCAGATAACACGTTCCTGTGCCGTAGTGTGACTGCGTCAGATAACGGTATCTGCATCATGGGGGTTTTCTTGCCTCATGGGCTGACTGTTAGTTAACTTGATAGTTAGTTTAACCAGAATAGGGTCAGGAATAGGGGGACTGATTCAGAACCTATAGAAATAAACGACAGTATGCAAATTAGTCTGTTCCTGTCCCAGTGCATGATGGGAACAGGGCAAACCAAACTACAAAAGCCAATTCTTACACTGGGAAGGAAACAAGCTTCCGGTTTTTTTTTTACCGGTTTCTGGCATTACAGCCGTCTTCGGCCCGGCTTGCTTGAATCCTGATGGTGCAATGAGCAAGGGACTCATGTCTGAGTATACCCTTCCACGCTTAGGGTGGACAAAAATATTTACAACAAGGGGTGGTGAGGGACAGAGTCTCTGAATTAAGCAGAATACTCTCACCCTGTCAAGAGATCAGGGCTAGATCCAACACCGTTTTTTAGCTCACTGCACCATCCCAGTTTCAGAACCTGGCTGTATGCAAATTAGTCTGTTCCTGTCCCAGTGCATGATGGGAACAGGGCAAACCAAACTACAAAAGCCAATTCTTACTGAAGCTTGTTTCCTTCCCAGTGTAAGAATTGGCTTTTGTAGTCTGGTCTGCCCTGTTCCCATGATGCACTGGGCCAGGGACAGACTAATTTGCATACAGCCAGGTTCTGAAACTGGGATGGTGCAATGAGCTAAAAAACGGTGTTGGATCTAGCCCTGATCTCTTGACTGGGTGAGAGTACTCTGCTTAATTCAGAGACTCTGTCCATCACCACCCCTTGTTGTAAATAATTTTGTCCACCCTAAGCGTGGAAGGGTATACTCAGATGTGAGTCCCTTGCTCATTGCACCATCAGGATTCAAGCAAGCCGGGCCGAAGACGGCTGAAATGCCAGAAACCGGTCCCCGGAAGCTTGTTTCCTTCCCAGTGTAACAATTGGCTTTTGTAGTCTGGTCTGCCCTGTTCCCATGATGCACTGGGCCAGGGACAGACTAATTTGCATACAGCCAGGTTCTGAAACTGGGATGGTGCAATGAGCTAAAAAACGGTGTTGGATCTAGCCCTGATCTCTTGACTGGGTGAGAGTACTCTGCTTAATTCAGAGACTCTGTCCATCACCACCCCTTGTTGTAAACAATTTTGTCCACCCTAAGTGTGGAAGGGTATACTCAGATGTGAGTCCCTTGCTCATTGCACCATCAGGATTCAAGCAAGCCGGGCCGAAGACGGCTGAAATGCCAGAAACCGGTCCCCGGAAGCTTGTTTCCTTCCCAGTGTAAGAATTGGCTTTTGTAGTATGGTCTGCCCTGTTCCCATGATGCACTGGGCCAGGGACAGACTAATTTGCATACAGCCAGGTTCTGAAACTGGGATGGTGCAATGAGCTAAAAAAAAAAACGGTGTTGGATCTAGCCCTGATCTCTTGACTGGGTGAGAGTACTCTGCTTAATTCAGAGACTCTGTCCATCACCACCCCTTGTTGTAAATAATTTTGTCCACCCTAAGCGTGGAAGGGTATACTCAGATGTGAGTCCCTTGCTCATTGCACCATCAGGATTCAAGCAAGCCGGGCCGAAGACGGCTGAAATGCCAGAAACCGGTCCCCGGAAGCTTGTTTCCTTCCCAGTGTAAGAATTGGCTTTTGTAGTCTGGTCTGCCCTGTTCCCATGATGCACTGGGCCAGGGACAGACTAATTTGCATACAGCCAGGTTCTGAAACTGGGATGGTGCAATGAGCTAAAAAACGGTGTTGGATCTAGCCCTGATCTCTTGACTGGGTGAGAGTACTCTGCTTAATTCAGAGACTCTGTCCATCACCACCCCTTGTTGTAAATAATTTTGTCCACCCTAAGCGTGGAAGGGTATACTCAGATGTGAGTCCCTTGCTCATTGCACCATCAGGATTCAAGCAAGCCGGGCCGAAGACGGCTGAAATGCCAGAAACCGGTCCCCGGAAGCTTGTTTCCTTCCCAGTGTAAGAATTGGCTTTTGTAGTCTGGTCTGCCCTGTTCCCATGATGCACTGGGCCAGGGGCAGACTAATTTGCATACAGCCAGGTTCTGAAACTGGGATGGTGCAATGAGCTAAAAAACGGTGTTGGATCTAGCCCTGATCTCTTGACTGGGTGAGAGTACTCTGCTTAATCCAGAGACTCTGTCCATCACCACCCCTTGTTGTAAATAATTTTGTCCACCCTAAGCGTGGAAGGGTATACTCAGATGTGAGTCCCTTGCTCATTGCACCATCAGGATTCAAGCAAGCCGGGCCGAAGACGGCTGAAATGCCAGAAACCGGTCCTGGGAAGCTTGTTTCCTTCCCAGTGTAAGAATTGGCTTTTGTAGTCTGGTCTGCCCTGTTCCCATGATGCACTGGGCCAGGGACAGACTAATTTGCATACAGCCAGGTTCTGAAACTGGGATGGTGCAATGAGCTAAAAAACGGTGTTGGATCTAGCCCTGATCTCTTGACTGGGTGAGAGTACTCTGCTTAATTCAGAGACTCTGTCCATCACCACCCCTTGTTGTAAATAATTTTGTCCACCCTAAGCGTGGAAGGGTATACTCAGATGTGAGTCCCTTGCTCATTGCACCATCAGGATTCAAGCAAGCCGGGCCGAAGACGGCTGAAATGCCAGAAACCGGTCCCCGGAAGCTTGTTTCCTTCCCAGTGTAAGAATTGGCTTTTGTAGTCTGGTCTGCCCTGTTCCCATGATGCACTGGGCCAGGGACAGACTAATTTGCATACAGCCAGGTTCTGAAACTGGGATGGTGCAATGAGCTAAAAAACGGTGTTGGATCTAGCCCTGATCTCTTGACTGGGTGAGAGTACTCTGCTTAATTCAGAGACTCTGTCCATCACCACCCCTTGTTGTAAATAATTTTGTCCACCCTAAGCGTGGAAGGGTATACTCAGATGTGAGTCCCTTGCTCATTGCACCATCAGGATTCAAGCAAGCCGGGCCGAAGACGGCTGAAATGCCAGAAACCGGTCCCCGGAAGCTTGTTTCCTTCCCAGTGTAAGAATTGGCTTTTGTAGTCTGGTCTGCCCTGTTCCCATGATGCACTGGGCCAGGGACAGACTAATTTGCATACAGCCAGGTTCTGAAACTGGGATGGTGCAATGAGCTAAAAAACGGTGTTGGATCTAGCCCTGATCTCTTGATTGGGTGAGAGTACTCTGCTTAATTCAGAGACTCTGTCCATCACCACCCCTTGTTGTAAATAATTTTGTCCACCCTGAGCGTGGAAGGGTATACTCAGATGTGAGTCCCTTGCTCATTGCACCATCAGGATTCAAGCAAGTCGGGCCGAAGACGGCTGAAATGCCAGAAACCGGTCCCCGGAAGCTTGTTTCCTTCCCAGTGTAAGAATTGGCTTTTGTAGTCTGGTCTGCCCTGTTCCCATGATGCACTGGGCCAGGGACAGACTAATTTGCATACAGCCAGGTTCTGAAACTGGGATGGTGCAATGAGCTAAAAAACGGTGTTGGATCTAGCCCTGATCTCTTGACTGGGTGAGAGTACTCTGCTTAATTCAGAGACTCTGTCCATCACCCCCCCCTTGTTGTAAATAGTATAAAGAGTTCAGCACATTGTCTTCATTTGGCGAAAACAGGCGCTGCAGCTTTGGAAATCTGTGTCTCTAGCAATAGATTGTCACCGTCCACCTCCCAAGATTGTGAACGATTTAGGAGGGGGTGTACAAGGCCCCATAACTTCAGGCCTCTCTAATAATTCAGATGTCATGCTACCTGCTGAAGTAACTGGCCACTCAAGTTTCAAAGGGTTCAGTTTCATGTAACTCAATAACATCCACCAATGTGTCCAAGAAAGGCTGAGGGACATTGAGGATGTTTGTGGAAGTATTCACAAATCACACCAAAGACAGTTGATTGTAGAAGAGTTGGTTTATTGGCCACAGTCTCAACAGCCTCCAGACTCCACCTGATTTAAACAGAATCTTCCCTTGGTTATCTTTCTCCTTGCATTCCACACCCTTTAGCAATGGAGCATAGAATGTGGAATGCAGTGTGAAAGACTCATCACCACAATGTTTCAGTGTTTGCGGGAAGATCCCCAAATGAACGGGGTGTCATCAGCATATAGGCAATACCTTCCTGCAGTTGCTTCACGAGGAGGAAAAAGAGACGAATATAGATAGTAAATATTAAACGGTCAGAAAAGACCCTAAAAATGTTTAATTTTCTGGGCTTGGGTTGAAAAAGGATGCAGGACTTAACTAGCTGAAAAGAGGTGAGTCCACTTACAAGAGAGACGGAAAAGCCATCCGTTCTTAGTCGTGAGTAGGGTTTCGTGTTGAGTGATCCATAAGGATGATGCTGACCTCACCTCACCTTTAACCACCCATCTGAGAAGGTCATAGCGGTCAGAGACCATTACTAGTCCTGTACTTCTTCCAGCCTTAGTCTAGCCTGAGAGGACTCTAGACTGGGATTATCCTCCAGCTGAGTTAAATTACGCTTTTCCTGAAACTTACACCAGGGTGGTAACATGGAAATTGGTCTAAAGGGAGGATTTAGACTTATTTCATTTAGTGTCACTCTATGCTGACAGCTTCCAGATGTTTCATACAAGATGAGACTCTGACTTGTCCCCATAACTGGTTCACAAGTTAGAAAGCACTTACCATTATTAATAGGGCGTGGTTAAAATCAATGACATGATTCTCAAATGATAAACTGCTCCCATGGGGACAGATTTACAATTTTTTCAAGCAACGCTGTGTGAAAGGGAGACATCAGAAATATGCTGTATCTACTAAGATATTACATGTTTCTGCTGTCTCCTAGCACTGGTGCATTGTGTGCTACCCAATGCCAACATTCAATCAATCAATCAATCAAGAATTTGTAGAGCGCACTACTTACCCGTGAGGGTCTCAAGGCGCTGGGGGGAAAAAAAGGGGGGGCGCCAATGGTCGAACAGCCAGGTCTTGAGTAGCCTCTTGAAGGTCAGCAGGTCTTGGGTCTGTCGTAGGCTCAGTGGGAGGGTGTTCCAGGTCTTGGCGGCGAGGTGGGAGAAGGATCTGCCACCAGTGGTTGTTCTTCGGATGGGAGGGACGGTGGCGAGGGCGAGGTCGGCGGAACGGAGCTGGCGGTTGGGGATGTAGAAGAAGAGTCGTCTGTTGAGGTAGGCTGGGCCGGTCTTATGGAGTGCCTTGTGTGCGTGGATGAGGAGCTTGAAGGAAATCCTCTAGTTGATGGGGCGCCAATGCAGGGTTCTCAGGTGGGGGGTGATGTGGCTGTGGCGTGGTACGTCGAGGATCAGGCATGCAGAGGTGTTTTGAATGCGTTGCAGTCGTTTGATGAGGTTGGCCGGGGCTCCCGGGTAGAGGGCGTTTCCATAGTCGAGTCTGCTACTGACGAGGGCCTGGGTGACTGTTCTTCTTGTATCTGTCGGGATCCACCTGTAGATCTTGCGGAGTATGCGGAGGGTGTTGAAGCAGGAGGAGGAGACTACGTTGACTTGCTTGTTCATGGAGATTGTTGAGTCGTGGATGACTCCCAGGTTCCGTGCGTGGTCAGTGGGTGTCAGGGCTGCTCCCACTGCTGTAGGGCACCAGGAGTCATCCCAGGCTGAAGGGTTGGAGCCGAGGATGAGGAACTCCGTCTTGTCCGCGTTCAGCTTCAGTCGGCTGATCTTCATCCAGTTGGAGACGGCCTTCATTCCTTCGTGGAGGTTGGATTTGGCGGTGAGGGGGTCCTTAGTGAGGGAGAGGATCAGTTGGGTGTCGTCGGCGTAGAAGTTTATGTTGAGGTTGCTGAAGACTCACCACGCCCGTAAATGAGGGTGTTTGGATAGTGCAGCTAGGACCATGCTAGACATTGAGACACAAAGATTTAACAAGCCATATATACACCAAGGGGCCCCAAGTTCTAGTCAGCTTTCAGTCATAAGATAGTGTTTAGGGGACCTATCTGGCAAGAGCACGCACGCACGTCGGCTCTGTGCGACAATGCGACCTCTTTAGGAACCTGGGGCCCTATAGAGATAAATCTAGCGCCTGTTTTGCGTCATGTGTATCTAAAGTTCACACATATAACTCTGCATTTCTCCTTCTTGATGCAATGAGTTTAAACAGCATGTCTAGGACGGAGATGCAATCTCTGCTTGCTGCTTCTTGTCTTGATCTGTTTATAGTTAGGCATTAATTTGGAGACGTTTTTAAGCTTTAGACACCTTGAGGGCAGCAAAACAGGCTCTCGGCTGATCATGATACGGCTCCCCACTACTCTTAGGTGACGGATATATGTATTCTGAGCTCCTGGCTTGTGTGCTGTCATGGCTTTGGTGGAGGAGACTGGAAGAGGCTAGGGACAAGGGGGAGGGTTGGCGGGTTTAAACTGATGCAGCAGCCTACCAGTTGAGTCCCCAATTAAGACCTTGTCTTTGAGTGAAGGAAACAGCTATTAGATACCATTTTGTACTCCTATGATGTTACGCCAGTTGGTCCAGATTTTAGTTGTGGACAAGTGTGACTTCAGAGTTCTGTAGAATTATGTTGCAGTCCTTCCTCTACTTTCGGCATTCACGTATGTCGCTTTTACACTTCAAATATTATTTTCATCATATCTTTACTCTCGGTAGTGATCTGGGTTTAGGTATGAAATGTCACATCCTGTAAATGTGTCTCACAGATGGTATACTGTATGAATATATGTACATTTTGTGTCCAAGTAATTATTTATTTTGGTAAATTCTTGTTAATCTTTCTTTTCAGAAGAATTCTCCGCCATTCCAAAGGCCAATCGGGTAAGACAGATTTGTGAACTATTGCATGGTTCTGTCACCTTAGATAAAGCAAAACCTTCCCCCACCACTTCGCACACACTTAAACTCAGTTGTTCACTCTGATGCTCACCCTTTCACAAGCACTTTTACACTGAGTCAATGGCAGTGGAGGCCGGCATGAACAGGGGATGGTGGGGCTGGAAGGCAGGAGGGGTGGGGGTAAATAAAAAATAACATTGAAACTTACGTCCTTGCCGGGTCCTCCTCACGCGTCCTCCTCGTCGCGTTTTTCCTCTGAGTGGAATGGATCAGGACGCAGCCAGCCTCCCCTAAGCCAATCACAACGCTGCAATACAGCATTGAAATTGGTCTGAGGGCCATAGTTCGGCGCTCAGATGGGGGCTGGGATCCTGTGCAGGTTTTCCACCCAGGCTGCAATGCAGGAGAATATGCTAAGTGCTCACGAATGTTTGTTTGGCCCGAGACAGCCGGTCAAACATTCATGCGCATTTAGGGAGTGAAAACCACTCCTTACCTCCCCGGCTCTGTCAGAAGAGCAGCCCGCCCCGCCTGGCAAAGCTGCCGCGGCCGTAAAAGGAAAAAATAAAATGATAATAACATTGAGTACTATCTGTTTATATTTCCTTACACTGCTGAAAAGCAGTAGGGCAACGCTACTTGCCAATGGCAGTTGCTCATCTGCGCTACTCAACCCCCTGCTCACGCCATGATTTTCTCTTGTGGTCACTGATGAAGTGCTTTGCACTGTGTAAATCTTGATGCAAACTTGGGTATAGAATGAGCTCTCCGATTAATCTTTAGTTACGAGCGACGCCACTCATCAAAATCAGCACAGTGCAGTAATGTGAAGCACAATAGGCTCCACATAAAGGACAGAGGATATTGGATTTGCAAACTATGAAGGTTTATTAAAAGATTAGCAACGTTGCAATTTCAAATCATCAAATTAACTGGTATTCAATAGTACATACGCGCGATAGTAAGCAGACAGCTTTGATACTTGCTGCATGCGCCAAGAAGCTGCTTATTACACATTTTTAAAACTGTTGGAAATCTGTTTTAAACTGCACTGTTTCTAGAATTAGGCTTATAGTATTAAAAGTACTAACTTTAGAACAGCAAACTGCCTCTCCATGGTCCACCGCGGGATCATCCCGTTTGTTTGTGGCGGGAATTGGACAACTTCCGGCTTCGAGGGAGGTTGGCGTTCGAGCGGCCCCTGCCTCCTCGATAAAACTGGATGCTTCGCAGGACGTGCAGTGGGTGTGCCACTGGTGCGCTGAAGGCGCGCGAAAGCCAAGCCCGTCTCCGCACATCCGTGCCAGACCGGGCCCAGGGGCCAGGCCCCATGTAGGTCTGAAATACCAGACGAGAATTGAATATTCAAGGTAAGATTTAATGAGACTGGACAAGCCTATCTCACCCAAATGTAAAAACAATGTGAATGCTGATAGGAAGTTTTTAAAATGCCTACACTGCAATTTTAACCTCACGTACAGGAATCACTCCAAGAAACAGGCTACGAAGTGGTAACTAATGCTATCAAATTGTCGGTCTATGGCTAGACATAAATAGGAGATCTATGATATTCTAGAAGAAAAAAATCCAGATACGTTACTTCTTACAGAGACCTGGCTAAATGACAGTTCTGATCCTGATACCATACACACACTCCCGGAGGGTTGTGAGATTCAAAGGCAAGATAGGGAACAAAGAGGAGAGGGAATTGCTATAATTCATAAATCCTCCTTGAAGTGTAGTATAATAGAAGCAAATATAAAACACTGTGTCCAAAAGCTAAACACAGGAAATGGGCTGGGTTTAATCTTAGTTCCTTTTCGCAGGCACTCGAAAAAAATAAGCCAATACTAGGAACAGATATAAACATTGCCAATGCTCAATTTGAGGAATGAACAACAGGTGCCGTTGATGAGATAGCGCCATAGAGTACTAGGAGTCCCAAGAGACAGAAGGCTTCAGCACCATGGTACAATGAAACTCTTGCTAGAACAAAAAAAGAGTGTAAGAAGTTAGAGCGGAATTGGCGCAAACATTTTTGCAATAAGGCCAAGGACTGTTATAAAAAAGAACGAAAAAAGTATCATACATTAATTAAGGAAACAAGGTGTGAGTTCTACACGGGAAAAATAGAAAGAGCGAGGAGCTCCTCCAAAGAAATGTTTTCCATATTAAAGTCACTTAAATCCTATGAAATCCCAAGGATGAAGAAACACCCTCAGTAGAAAACGACAATAAAATTGCTGAATACTTTGAAGGGAAGGTGGCTAAAATATATATTTTTTTCCCAGCAGAAGCACGTCAGGGGAGCAGCTTAGAACCTAGGAAGGTGAAGAAATTTTTAGGAGAAATGTTCAATGAATTTAAAATGTTAGAACTTAACAAACTTAAAACAATCGCCAAAGGAATTAAATCTGGATCCCCACAGATCCTGCACGACCAGAACAACTATTGATGGGAGCAGATCTTATCATGCCTTACATCTCTGAGCTAATTACAACTTCCTTCCAGAAGGGGGAAGTACCTACTAGATGGAAACAAGCGATAGTCCGTCCGTTGAAAAAAAAACCATCCATAGACCAATCAGTTTTAGAAAACTTACGCCCAATCTCGTTGTTACCATTTGTCGTGAACATTGCGGACAAACTAGTAAATAAACAGCTAACCTTCCATATAAAGAAAAATGACCTATTACACCCTTCCCAATTTGGCTTTAGAACAGCCCACTCCATGGAATCAGCTCTGTTACTGGCTACAGACACATTGAGAAACTGGGCGGATACGGGGCAGACAGCTGCAATGATCCTGTTGAACTTAAGTGCGGCTTTCGATACAGTCTCCCATGGACTGTACTTGCACAGACTAGAGGAATGTGGTGTAGAAGGTATTGCATTACATTGGATGGCATCCTTCATTTTGTCATGTAGTTTTCAAGTATTACAGCAATCACAAGTATCCAAGAGTATCCTATTGCCCCAGGGAGTCCCACAGGGATCAATTTTGAGTCCCACGCTATTCAACCTATATGTGGGACCACTGGCAGAGCTACTGTAAAAACGTCAGGTTACCATCGTATCGTACGCTGATGATACTCAGCTGATGGTAACATTCTTGGGAAATAACAGACAGTGCTCAATTTTACTAGGTGCTTAGAGGACGTAGCAAAATGGATGTCCAATCACTGCCTGAAGTTGAATGGGAATAAAACAGAGGTAATGATAGTGGGTAAAACTCCGAATATATGGTCCTCTGCATGGTGGCCGGAAACATTGGGCCCAGTAACTACTCCCAAAATGGAAGTAAAAAATGTGGGAGTCTGGTTCGACACTAAATTGTTTTTTGATGTTCAAATACGGAAGGTAGAGGGTTAGTGCTTTGGTACCTTAAAAACATTCTGGACCTACTACCACCCAAGACTTCCCAATTAGATTATGGGAACGTACTGTATCTGGGAGTGCCAAAGAAGGGGCTAGGCAAATTAGAGGTGGTGCATAATGCGGCAGCCCTGTAGGTATTGAGTCTTCCCAGAAGAGCTTCTGCAAAAAAAGCCCTGGAGGACTTACATTGGCTGCCGGTGGAAAAAAGAGTCCAGTTCAAGTCAACGTGTTACTGCCATAAAATTCTTGCAGAAAAAGGTCCGCGATACCTGCACTCTCTCATAACACATTGTATTCCTGGCCACAATTTGCCGATCGGAAGGAAGGGCATTAGTAAAGGTCCCAAGAATACAGACCACAAGAATGGTTATGGGGGCACAGTCATTCAGATATCTTGCGGCAAAATCTTGGAACAAGGTCCCGGAAACCCTAAGAACGGAACCGTGCGAAACTACATTCAGGAAAAAAATTAAAACATGGGGGTATATTACCAACAACTAGCGATAATTTTTGTCTCTAACTTGTTTAGAGACAAAAATTATCGCCGCACATCGGCGATTTTTATCGCAGATAAACCTTGCTATTAGCAAGGTTTATCGCAAATGCGATAAAAAACTCCCGCAATGCATGAATATCGCTGAAAAGTCAGCGATATTCATGCATTATCGAGCAAATGCTCTTAGCCATGTTATCCACCTCCCATTGGATAACATGGCTAAGAACTGCTCAGGGCAGGTGTTAGCTTTTGGAGATATTCGCGGTTAGCGCGAATATCTCCAAAAGTTGGTAATAGGAGATAGCGATGTTAGCGACTGTTTCCAGTCGCTAACATCTTGGCATGCCCACTTTGCATGTCATTAGTGATAAATATCACTGACATGCAAAGCGGGGCCCAAGATGGTCGCTATCTCCTATTAGCTGTCGCTAACTGGTGTTAGCGACAGCTTGGTAATAGGGAGATAATTTTATCTCCGCTTTCTTGGCTTTTAAAGCCAAAAAGCGGAGATAAACCCCCTTGATAATATGCCCCATGGTTATTTTCCTCTGCATCCTAAAGTTAACGAAGGCGGTAGTAATGTGCCTGTATGTAACTCTGGGACGGTTTTATGACCGTTCTCTTACCAGTGAGTCTACTTAGCGCGGTGACACGCCGGTGGCGTAACCAACGATTTAGAAATGTATAAATAAATAAACATACATGCATTAGTCAATATATTTCAAAGCAATGCAAAATCATAAATGCAAAGGCAAACAGGTATAAAGTTGTCTCAAATAAAGCAGAGAAAAACAGTTTTCCATGAAGAGAATGCCCTGCACTGCTAAGCTAGCAGAAGGTCATGGAACTGGGGAGAAATCAGAGTGAAGGTGTCAGCTTGAGAGCATTTGAAAGACAGGTAAAACTTCTTACAAGAATGAAAGGGCATCAAAAGTAATAGGAAAGAGAATTAATTCCCTCTAAGAGACAGGCAAAGCTTCTTCTGGCAAGGACCAAAGGCATCTGATCTTGTGTCTACACTGCAGGAGTTTAAATCAGTTTTTGTCCAATTTTGCTACACATACACATGACTTCCAGGAGGTGTGGTTTCAGGAACAGAAAGATAAATCATTGTTATCAGTTACACAACCATAAGCACAGTGATGGCTTTCTAAATGTTCTTCAGACTCCAGTTATCTGCAACATAATGAGACACATTTAGCTCAAAACGCTGCTTTTTAACATATACTATAATGAGTGCGTAAAATAAACATTTACGTGGAAAAGAAGAAACAGATGATATAATCTTCAAAGTTGCTGATACAGTTTTTCCCCTGAAATAAAAATAAAGAAAATACATGGACAGAAAAAATATGGCAGCCTAACGTCCATGTTAAAATACGGCCTATGTTTTCCACAGTCAGATCAACATTGATAACGCACAGTAAATACATTTGTGTGTTGCATGTTAATATTCTTGTGTTCAAATCATTTAATTATAAAAACTCTCTATCATCAATGCCTGAGAGGTGAATGAAGTGGAAGCGGTGAGTTCACAAGTGTCCTCTCTTCCCTCTGTAGCCTGTGGTGGAGATTCAGTAGAGTTTGGTCAGTTTTGTGCCCAAGCGAGGAACTCCAGTAAAGTCAGTATCCCCCCAAAAAACTGTCTATTCTGAAGTCAGGCGGTAATGAGTCCACAGGGGACCCTCATGGTATATTCAAAAACTTCATTATGAATTCATGGATGAACCATGGGGGTCCATGTTTATAATTGGTCGCGTTTCAACGGCTAACATTAACCCTTTGTGCCCACGTGCTGTACTGGGGTACAGTCTGTGCGTATGTTCTGCTGGTATTTCTTTCAACCCCTTACGCCGTGGTGTTTGGCTTCAGAAGTCTCCATGGCCCATGCAATGCTATCAGCCCCCTATTAGTTAATTATTTTTTATATTTATCTGGAGAATGGCTGTTTCTGATTGGATGTCATTTCTTTATATATAAGAATCAACATATGAAACCAATTATGCTGCAATGCAAGGTCTGATGATGGCACAATTATATAAATCCTGCACCTGGAGTGGCACGGTGAGGATATAGCTGTACTAAGGATAGGAGGTTAGACAAAGAGCTGGGAAGGGTGAGGGTGTGGGGGGCAAGGAAATTGTTTTTAGTGCCTCTGCACCTGTCAGTGTGGATTTGATGGAAACTACTGGACTCCAGAAATCAGAGTAAGTGAAGCCGGATGTGACATGTGACATACATGTGACATTTATAGATTGGGAGCCTGCATCCTGGTGCCCACGCTCGAATGTGTGCAAGGCTAACTTAGATCTTCTCTTCCAGGGGATACTCATCAAAATCATAAGCACTGAATAGTCCCGTCCACGTGGGGGGACCCCAGAGCAATACCCATATATATATATATATATATATATATATATATATATATATATATATATATATATATATATATTCACTGAAAAAACCATAGGTTATAGACCATATATAGTTAGGAATTAGCATTTAAAAAACCTTATTTTACTCACACAAAACCATTGAAATTCCATATATAGTTAGTTGCACTAACTATATATCGCGCACCCGCAATCCACTGCTGATCATGTCACATATTACATCATTCATGACATGGTCAGTGACATCACTGATGACATCACTGATGACATCTCAAATGACATCACTGATGACATCACTGATGACATCATCCAGTGACTGTGTGTTTCTGTAAAGTTTAAATATGTTTTACATATTGAAGAATGAGTGGATGTATAAGTGTCTGGATGAAGGATTTAGTAGGTGCGTGACTGACTGTATGAGTGAGTGATTAAATGTGTCTCACTGAATGCATGGGTTAGTGACTAAACTGTCTTAATTTGTGCATCATAATGTCTGTTGTGATGTAAACTGCTGCATGTGTTGATCATTAGCTATACGAGAGGCTATATGTGTTATTGATTGGTTGCCCAAATATTTGTATGGGAGATTGAGTTTGTGTAGGGGTGGCTGGGAGGTGTGTGACTCTGTGCATAGATGTGTGAGCAGTTGATTCACTAGGTGTATGAGTTCAAGAGTGCATGTGGAAACAGCTACATGGGCAGTTGACTGTGTGCATGAGTGTATTGATGAGTGAATGGATATCTCAATGCTACATGTCATAGTAAGTACATATGTAAAACACAGTACATGTGAGAGTTGGCATATATAAATAACTGTGCATGAGAGCCACTGAATGTGTGAGTGGTTGTATGGATCATTGTGAACTTGTATCAGGGATTGTATAAGAGAGTAAATATGTGTTAGTATATGTTTGAATAAGTAAGGTGTGTATAACTGTATAGTTGAAGAAATGGAGGTGAGATTGTTTATTTGCATGACTGACTAGGTGTGTGAGTAACTCCATGGATGAGTGACAGTGTGTGAGTGTCTGTATACACTGAGTGTATCTAAGGTTATATTAGAGTCTGAAGAGGTTTATCGTATTAGCACAAGAATGATGTCAAATGAGATGTCATCATTGATGTCATCATTGATGTCATCAGTGATGTCATTTGAGATGTCATCAGTGATGTCATCAGTGATGTCACTGACCATGTCATGAATGATGTAATATGTGACATGATCAGCAGTGGATTGCGGGTGCGCGATATATAGTTAGTGCAACTAACTATATATGGAATTTCAATGGTTTTGTGTGAGTAAAATAAGGTTTTTTAAATGCTAATTCCTAACTATATATGGTCTATAACCTATGGTTTTTTCAGTGAATTTTCAAGGTTTTGTAAATGCTAATTCCTAACTATATATGGTCTATAACCTATGGTTTTTTCAGTGAATTTCATTGGTTTTTTAACAGCTAATATCTGTAGCTGTAAAATGTATTCTTCTTTAAATCCAAAAATATATTTTATATGTTTATTAATAACTTTTTTTTTAAATATTTTTTTTTCTTCGTTCCCGCTTCGCGAATCGGGAAGCTTCCCGTTAGCTGACCTTGATGCCGCGAAATAGACCGCGAGCCGGTAAACGTTTCTTTACCGCAACTGCCGCGTTAGAAAACAACATCATCACGCCTCCCGTCCGCATGACGTTTCGCGTTGTCGCGTGATACGTCATATGACGTGCTACGTTAGCGAACTGGTACGCTTACCGAGTCGCAAAGCACAGGTTTCTGGAAGCAAACCGGGAGGCCCTGCAAAGCGCGTAACGTAAACACAGCAGGTCATGTGACTTGGTAATAACACTTTTCATTGGTTCATTTCACTTTTGGTTTCCTAATGATGTAAGACTAGGTCATATAATATAAAATGAACACTTTTCATTGGTTGAGAACTATTGTTTTTCCCAAATGATGAAAATCCCTCCTTCTTTCCTCACTCTGACTTTCATCATTGTGAGAGAAAGACCCTTTGTTACCAGTGAGCAATGGCTTCTTTAGTAGCTTCAGCTGGTGCTTCCCCACCACCTCCACCACATCCAAGGAAGAGTGGACCACCTGCTCAAGTTATAATTCAACAAGAAGAGGAAGAAGAGGAACAGGACGACGAGCACGAAGAGAGGCACTTTTTGCCTGAGGAGCCCAGGACGTCTCACCGGAAAGAAAACTTCATTTGGCAATTTTTTAAAATTCCCAAAGGTCAGAAAAAAGTAAATGCAAGATACGTAACTTGCCTTATATGTCAAGATAGACTGTCCAGAGGGACCGACAAAAAATACAGTTTCGGAAACTACACAATGCATCGCCATATGACTAGGTGGCATCCTAACAACTACAGTGCTGCACAGTTTCGTAACGACCTAGATAATCTCCCTATTATGGCCAGAAGATCTGTTGTACCGGAAGTAACTGGACCAGAGGGCAGGGAGATGGTGCCAAATATACAAACAAGATTTCGTGAAGTAAAACAAGTCTGCGTACATTGCAGGGGATTCATTTGCTACGGAGAAAGAAGCATCACTCTGATCAACAGAGCTATTGACTATCATATGCAAGTTTGTACGAAACGCCCCAAATAATAAATTCTTTTTTTTTGTTTTGTTGCTCCTGTTGAGCCCTTTACAATGAATCGTTTTCGTTGCCCCCTCCGAAAAAAAACAAAAAAAAATATAAAACTGTTCAGAAAAATTCAAAAAAAGTAAAAAAATGTTCAGAAAAATAATAAAAAAAATATAAAACAACAAAAACAATTAAAAAAAAAGTTCTTTTCAGAACTACCTCCCCGTTATTAAAAAATTGGTACAATATTTGGAACTGTGCCAACCTCTATTTCTCTTAGTTCGCTTCCCAGTTCGCTCCCCGGTACGCGAACCGGAAGCGAACCCAAAAATTTTTTTTTAAAAAAAGAACAGTAAGTATAAGGGAAGGAAACAGACAGTTATGTTAAAAGAAAGACAGCTATAGGGGAGTAAACTAGAGATACTATTACCCGTAATCCACTGCTGATGATGTCACATATTACATCATTCATGACATGCTCAATGACATCATCAGCAGAGGATTGCGGGTAACAGTATCCCTAGTTTATTCCCTATAGCTGTGTTTCTTTTAACATAACTGTCTGTTTCCTTCCCTTATACTTACTGTTCTTTTTAAAAAAAAATTTTTAGATCAGTCAGAAACAGTGAAAGTAATGAAATATAAAAGACTACGTACAATATAAGCACTGTATGCAACAACTTTGACACTTACAGAAGCCTCACCTTCTCCATGCCTCCTACACAGTTCTACATGTACATCATAAATGCAAACAGAACCGAATTAATTATACATGTTAAATGGTTTATTTTTGCTGTTCTCAGAATGTATCAAATTTCACTAAAACAGTGACTTGAAGGTATTCATCATATAACAGCGGGGAAAAAAAAACACAATCAAAATGATTGTGTTTAAAAAACCCATACAACATAACAAATCAGAATTCAAAACTCCTTAAAGTTAACTTACTTTCCATGACGGCCAAGGATGTCCTATGAACAGCTTACACTCTGTTGTGCTGTTATTACTTTCAACCCGCCACTTTCTGAAAGAAAACCTCCATCGTTTTCAAAAACATGTTACATACAATAAATGACTTCTCGCTCTCTACCACACGTTTCCACAAGGCCAAATCGTGTCTGAGCCATTTATAACTCTTAGAATTCTTTTAAACCAATCCCGTCATGTTGTATTTCCGCAACTTTCACAATTAAAATGTTGAACATCATTTTCACAATCCTGGACTAGTAATATCTTCCCCTTCTTGCTCAATCATGTTCTACATTTCCTATCACACTGATACTGCTTACTATGAAGCAGACTTACACTACCTTTATGACTAGTACAATTATTTAATTCTCTACATCACTTTTAATCACAAAGCAATGTAAAACAGTAGACAGCATTGCAGACTTACATTCCCTCTACTCCATGTTTTGATTGGCTGCTTCAATTAGCTTATAAAAAGAAACAGTTTTTCTGAACTCATTCAAAGTGCACGTATTTCTCCATGACGTCCAGTGTTATGATAAGAAGTTATGTCTCTATACTACACTTATCCTCAAGGCCAAATCGTGTAGGAGCCATTAGAACTTCTTGAAATTCCTCAGAGCACATCCCGAGATTCTTTCCCTAAAATGTTGGTTTTAAAAACACCAGGTAAGAGTTTTTAAGGTCATACGGCAATTTTTTTTTGAAAATTAAAACAGAATCATTGCAGAATGACCAGCCATTTCTACACTTTAAATAAGCTGTATAATGTCCTGATGTTATTGAAGGACCATCATGATATATAATTGCTACAGTTACAAAAGTCCTTCCTGATATTGACAACTGTGAAGCCACAACATTTTTAATTAAAGTTGTCAATTTTGTTCCATCAGGCCTACATCGTTGGAACATTAAAATGACATACTGGCCATATGTTCGTATAAATAATGTGGACATCATTTCAGATTTACATTGGCTACACTCCATGTTGTGATCAGCTGCTTTTACTAGCTTATTAAAAGAGACTGATTTACTGTCTGGCAAAGTTAAATATATAAATCTTTCTGAGTCTACACTAGTAGTACTTGATACCCTACAGTTCTCGCAGTCATGCTGCCATTGATAAGAAAGCCCAAACAGGTGATCTACATCTACACCTTCATCATGCAATACATCAAGCATATACATTAAAAACTCCTGACAATCTTGCTGACTATTTTGAGAGAATTGTGTTTGGCCTGAACATCTGTCTAACAGATTTCGAATTTCAGACACACTTTCTATGTTTGTTCTATCAGTGCTACATTTCTCTAACACAGAATTTAACAAACTGCAAAATCTTTGATCAGAACTGACCACAATCTCTTCTTTTACATTTTCTAGAGAAAACAAAACATTAACCACTACATTAGCATAGCAGTTGACACCAGAACTGTTTTCAAATTGAAAACCAACAACATCTTCAACAGAATCCTTTTTGTTTCTGCTTATAATTTCAGGTTCATCAACTTTTCGTCTTTTTGCTACAACCTCCCCAGTATTGGTCACATTTCTTCGTTTCCGGCCTACCACACGTTTCTCAAACAAAGGATACTGAGGCAAATGTGGCGCATACTCTCTTCTTAACCTATTGTATTCCTTAACACAATCTAGATCCGCACAAATGTTTGTGACATCACACTCAATCAAGTACAATCCCGATAAAGTTCTAACTCGTGACAATGCCACATATGCCATACCCTCCTTGAACACAGAACTGCCAATATTCACCAATGCACAGTTTACACTTAAACCTTGCGATTTATGGATTGTCACCGCATATGCCAAGCAAACAGGAAACTGCTTACGACGAACATATAAGTCTTTTACAAGCAAAAATCTAGCAGAACAACGACCAATTAGCTGTACTTCCTCAATGCCATCAAATTTAATTTTTAAAAATTCAATTCCATCTCTATTTCTGTATTTCACAAAATCAACAACATTACCCATTGATCCATTTACCAGACCTCTTTCAACATGTAAATTCCTTCTTAAAATTATACGGCAGTTCAAGCACACATTCAGAGTCTTTTCAAAACCCGCAGTTTTAGATATACTCTTCTCTAATGAATCCAATTTTGTTTTCAGATTCTCAGACAAAATAATTGTTGATCCCATATGCTCTACTCTGTCAATAGCTTCCAGTTTCACAATCTCTTGCTTTTCTAAATGCAACATTTTGTTATTGAATTTGGCACATTCTGCAAGAGTTGGCATCAAACATATTCCAGATTTTTTCTCAGTAACTTTCTGAAAAATATTCTCAGGCACAACATCTTCGTCTGGATATAAATTTGTCAGTAATCGTGCATGTAAAGCTTCTTTCCCATGCTCGGTCACTTTTCCAATTCTAACATCTTGTAGAATAGTCTTGTAAACTTCATCCTTTGTCTGACGCATATTTTCATGCAGTTCAGCATAATTGAAGTTTAACCATATATTGACATTGCCAATGCTCCCTAAGCACTTCCTGGTATCTTCATGCGTGAGCATTTTGAACACAGGTTGCCCTTTCACTGGTGTCAGCTGCAGAAGATCTCCGAAAACAATGATGTGTTTGCCACCAAATAACACATCATACTCTGTTTTGAGAACTTCTTGCATTCTCAAATGCACAAAGGCAAGCATGACATTGGAAACCATGCTTACTTCGTCAATGATAAGAAGTTTCATTTTCCTCAAGACTCTTGAAACTTCAAAACAAGCATCTCCAGATAGCTTGTGATATTCTAATTTGTTGTCATGCTCCACTGGCAGCATCAGTAAACGATGTAAAGTAATCCCTTTAATGTTATGTGCTGCCAGTCCAGTTGGAGCGGTGACAACACAAGACAGCGATGACTCTGTCCTTTCCTGCAAATAACATGAAATTGCTTTAATAAGGAAACTTTTTCCAGTTCCCGCTTCTCCACTCACGTACAGTCGGACAGGCTTCAACGACGTACATGAGCACTCTTTCTTGTCATGACTTAATCCATGATCAATTTGCATGGTAATCTCGTCATATATTTTCCTCTGCTCAACGTTGAGTTGTCTTTCCAACTCTTCTAAGTTAACCGCATCCTCCTGAGCATATGCCATGGCTCTTTCCACTTCATTCATAGCAGTGGCAGCTTCATTTTCGATAAGAGGTCCTCCTAGTGGATCCTGACTCAATGAAGCAGAACTCTGACTGTCCTGAGAACTGTCTCTGGCAATCTCAGCTGCAATCGTTGCTTCCTGCTCAATTTCCACATTCAACATTTCTACATATTTGGGAAAAGCAGAACATTCTATGGTCTCCTTGGCAGCATTGAATGAGTCTTCATAACAAAGGAAATCTCCAAGCAGTTCCTCTTCTGCACGCCAAGGCTTAAAAAGTTGCAAAAGTGCTAAATAGAAAAACTCCTTTTTTTCAGGAGATTCGCCACTCAATTTTCGATGGTTTATCAAGTGGCATTTTCTTTGCTTGACCAGACATCCCTCACTTCCTATTACAGCATACACTCCTTTCTCAGTATCTTCTTTGATGTTCCTCTTGAATATGTAATTTTGCAGAACCTCATACAGACAAACATTCTCGAGGTGACTGCTTCGATTTGGATAATATGTATCCAACATGTTGCTCTTCAAAATGTCGGTACTGTTTGGCTCCTTTTCCGCCAAATACTCAATTTCCCGCACAGGTTTCAGAACTCGATTACGCGTTGCAGCAAGACCAACACTCGCCCAAACGATACTCCTGGACTTGGCATAGAGACTTGCTGAAGACAACCGGTCAGAACATTCGTAAGCTCCGATTTCTCGATGCGACAACATCTTCAGACTGAAACTGTACAACTTCTTGCTGAGGCTCTTTTCATGGGAAATGTCCTCCCACATATCCTTCAATTCTGTCTTCTCTTTTTTGGTGATGTAAGATGTCACATACCGAGCCACAGCCATACAGTTATCAGCCACAAACTGTATATCCATGTTAGCATTCCACATGGACAAAATCACCGGGTTGTAGTCGTTGATGTACTTAGACTCTTCGTTCCTCTTCAAATTGTATGTGTTTTTAGGTGATTTCTTCATCACATTATGTCGCAGCGAAGACATCAAACTGTTCACTCTTCCTTTAGAAATCACCGGTCGTGGAAAGCCGAAACGACATTTGGTGTAGAACTTGTCTTTGTTCCGGAATTTACGACGACAGTACTTTCCACATCGATGGCTTTGGAAACGTAGAACTTTTTCTCTTAGGCTTTTTTTCTCCTTTGCGTTTGGAACAGCACACGTAGAATACTGTTCTATGAAACTCATCACTGAGTCTTCTGCATCCGTTCCAAATTTAGGTGCATCCTTGATCCACAGCAACATATGTATATGAGGAGCACCTCTTGCTTGGTACTCCTTCCTCCAGAAGAAATCCAACACCTCTCCAAGAGGTGGATTCTTCTTATTCATGATGAAAGACATCATACCTTCAAATCTATGATTGAAGTACCTACATACATTGACTGGATCCAAAGAGCACAGTTCTCCGGGTGTCTTGAATTCGATGTTTTCTACATTAGCATTTGCCTCTCGTAGAAATTCAAGTAAGTCTTCCCAGCCATACTCAGCACAGCTCAAAGTGAGGAACCATGTGGGAGTTCCTAAGTTCCTCAGCATACATTTTAAATCACCATGACGACGGTACCAGTACTCATTAGTACCACGCTGACACGCCATGAGATTAATCAGGTGAGAATCCAAAATACTGTCTTGGACATTGACTTTATCCATAAAGTCACTTGCCGAGATGTTTTGCATGTGTATACCACTTTTCAAGATGTGGTTCACTGCATATGACAGTCCAGACAGATCGCTTTCAAACAGGAGATGAAACAAATAAGGAATGCATTGTCGAAACCTAGGATCTCCTGCATACAATCGCAAAGTCCGGTATTCAGAAGCAGGAATTTGATGAGGTCGCTCATCATATCTTCCTCCCTGACCTGTTGGAAAAAGCTGTGGGAAACACCGAGCTTCCAAACTTTCCTCCCAAACACTAATGGGACCCCTTTCGCTTGTTTCATTTGAAACAACTCAATAGCATTCCCCATGACTTCCTTGGAATGCAAAGGATGAACACTATAATGTTCATATATTTCTTCACTAGTACAGGGTTCTACTTTCTCAATTTGACCAGCACACAAATCGCTATCCTCTTCCTCACTTACTTCCTCTTCTGCAACATATACATTTTTATAGTATTTATTATATTTTTAAAAAATACAATGTTGCCCTTTTGACTTTCCTAACATCTACTAAATCTTGCCATATTTTCTTATTCTTTGTCGGAACCCCATTAACTAAGATAACAAGAGGTTCCTCTTCCACTTTTTCTACTCCAATTGTGTTAATGTTTTTCTTCAAATCTAGAGGCAAATAAACAACTCTTCCCTTTAATCCTCTCTGTAAATCTGATGGAGGCAATTTCCCTGTCTTTGGCTCCATTCTTACAATAGCCTGAAAGGGATGGATACTTTGAATCAAAATAGATTCATAAGTATTTAAATCCTTCAATTCAGAAGGAATCTCAACCAATTCCAGATTATTATGAACTGCTCTAGCAGGCATCTGGTTTTGATTTAATTTGTTACAACAATAAGTACACACACGTTGATCCAATCCCAAATCAAAACAATTTTCTACCATCAAGTATGTTGTAAAATCCTTCCATTCACTATTATTTTCCCTTTCACTTTTTGCATATAAATCCACTAACTTAGTCTGATTCTTATAATAAGTGCGTCGACAACACACACAAGTGAAATTTGGCCTCTCACTTGATTTCACCTCAAACGTCGCAATTTCCCTCTGGAAATTATCTGTACTGGAAACCTGTACACTATCTTCCACATTACTCTCTTCTTCTTGGTCAATTTCAACATTCTCCTCTTTACTTCCAAAGTAACAAAACTCAATTTCTTCACATATATTCTTCACATCTATTTCAGAACCATGCAAAAGAGCAGCGCATAATTGTTTAAGCATAATTGCTGGACTCTTAGCATAATACAACATTCTAACTAATTTCCTCACTTTATTATGATGCACTGCTAGCATCCTGAAATGATGAAAAACACTCTGGCATACTCTCCTGGAAAGACAAGCCAGTGAATGACCATGCAAACCTATCACTTCTCTCACTCTGCAAGGATCTAATTCTTGCAACAACTTCATTTTCTGCTTCAAACTTTTCTTATTAAATGACCGTATAAAATCACAAAGCAAATTGATGGAATCCTGTCGTACACTGCAAATACTACTACACTTCCAGGTGTACACAGGACCCTTAGGACGTCTCCCTAAAACCTCATTACCTAACACCTCTTCTATCTCTGTTGTCACAAGTTTTTCTTTTTCAACTGGACAACCATCTTTCACTTCATAACCTCGACCACTGGTGTCAACTGCATGCACCAAATCATTATCCTGGAAATAACTCTCCTCATTAAAAAATGCCTCAGAGCTTGAACTATGCATCCATTCTCCAGAAAAAACTTCACAAAAATTACTACGATTAACTATTCTCTTCCATCTACTATTTCTTTTGAAATCATAAATTGCCTTGTTTAGCTTCCTAATTCTATTGATTGTCAAAATAAATAACTTACGTTTAATTTCAAATGCCTGATCAATAACTTTCTCAACTATTTTTTTTCTCTTATAAAAAACCACTTTCTGTTGACCTTTCTTAATATTTTTTAACAAATTGCCAATTATCCTGTTGCGGAACATTCGTTTACGAATGTCCCTAAACTGTTGTTTCCTTCTACTTTCATGCATAGAGTTATCTCTTACTCTAGCAGTAACATTTCTCATTGGCCTTTCCTTACCGTTTGAATTGCTTCTCCTTTTCTGGACTGAAACATTTTCTGTAGTAATATTTTTTTTACTAGATATATTTCTTATGAATGTTTTTGTACTCTTACCCGGTGCTTTCTTGGTGACTTGACAAATCTTTTTGTTAGAGGACTGCTGCTTTTTTTCATTCACCTGCTGTCTTTGACGTTTTGCAGCCTTTCTCACTCTTTCTTTGCTTGGCATCCTAAAATCTTGAAATAATCTGCAGTTGAATCTGTGGTAAAATATAATAAAAAATGTTATTAACCACTATTACCCAACAGTAAATTAATAACAGTCATCAAAAACATAACACACTACTTAACATTTTTACATAGAAGAATTTTTTGTACATGGCAAATTTAGAATACAGAAATAGCAGAAAAGAAATGGAATTTATATTCATTTTACCTGTCCTGTTTTATATATGAATCTGATCTAATTTTATGACCATATTTTAATATTTTATTGAAGACACTACACATAACCTGTTTTTGAAGGTGTCTTTATTTTTAAATTAAACGGTTTACATATTTACTTTTTATTTATTATAAATTTATAAAATAAATGTTTATAGTTCCATAGGCTCAAGCAAGTCAGCTTCCCATCCTATGTCATACAATTCTGACAAATCTGCATCCTCATCACGTTCTTCTTCATCCTCAGGATTGAAATCATCCAAGGGATCAACATCCACTGATGTTTCAATTACGAGTTCAATGATGAGGTCGAAATCAACTGATTGCTGATTGTCGCTCATGTTGATGTTGTCTTTATCTTTAAAGAAAGATAACAACAATGAGATGTTGCACAGTAAGAGACAAATCTCAGAGATTATAATAGTAAAATTGTTTAACAAGAGTAACATTTTGCAGCTATTATTTAACCATGTCCAACGATGCTGAGGAGCAGAGGAGGTGAAGCCTATCTCCAATTTTTCACTGAACAGGACTCATCTCTTCTTAACCTTGGATAAACCTCACCGACTCTGTGTCCCCTGCACATAATTAAATGTAAAGGGGCAGATTTATATTAACTAGCACATCCCCAGGGATGCACCAGTTAACATGCACCGCTGCTCTGCCACCCACGGTGTGCCGCATTTACAATCAGATAGGACAAAGCTACATCAAAACCCTGCGCCTGCTTGAAGCAGGCATAGATCTTGACGCAGGTAGGCTGAAAGCTAAAGCAACAACTAAGTGTCGTGTGCAGAAGTTGCAAAAAAGGAAAAATGGCGTTTAAACCAGTAATGAGCCCATGCTAACTTAACACAGAGTAAAGATATCCAGGATCTACATCAGTTTGGGGTTCACGAACCTGGCAGGTACAAGGCACTGAGGCTTTGCACCGTGCATGTCTCATCCCAAATCATATGTTGTTTGTGAATGAAACAATTTCCCAGACCAAATGCTTTGGATTGGCTACTTCTAAAAAATTAAACACCCCTACTATCCCGGAGTTACAGGAATATGATGCTTGGAGTAATTTTACTCGTTGTCCATTAAAGATTTACAGGCCCTACTCCGTAATTCTTCCTTTAACATTTCCAGTATAAATCCAAAAGGTTGACTGCTTTGGCAACGTGCCTTATCCACGGTTTAATAACGCTGCCTTTTGCTTTATATAAGTTTTCAAATTGTATGAAATATATACCAATAGGTCGTTATTAACCTTTAGGTAGTGGTTTTCTTCATGAGGTCTGGTCGCTTCCATACACATACAGATTTTCAAAGATGATCAAGAAGTTTATCTGAATGGAGAGGAATGCACTGAGACGCCAGATCATTCACTAATGTGTAGGCACATACAGTTACATGGTTCATGCAACAAACACCGACCAAATATGGCTTGCGTGTTGCAAGGCACGCCAGTTCCTGCTATCATCCCCACGTTCAAGTTGTTGGAAAATGGTAGTTATTTGATACTCAATAATGAAGATTGTTCTGGGTTAATTAAAAGTATTCCTTTTATCGTAACAGTAAGTGAACGGGTTATTTGCTGCAGAAATGTTCTATTTCCTCCCACACATGAACATAGGGAGTTTTCAATCTGGCCACAAATACCAACCTTGGGAGCACATTTCAACGGCATGGCAAGAATAAGAGCTCTTTTGTCTCAGAGAGAGGTGGCCTTGACTTCGGCCCGTGAAACTTTCGTGCTTCACATAGCGAACACCCGTACAGAGGTGCAGACCCTTTTAAATACAGATTCGCCTTTCCATTTCAGCAAGATGGTTCGGACTATCTCTAACGCGTCCTCTACAAAGGGCCTGGCGCACTTTTTTAAAGTTGTTACCAGTGGTCTCGTGACTTCATTTGAGAAAATCTTTGGAATCATCCCTGCTTTCTTTCATTCTATTTTTTCCACTGTGCTTGGTGGATTCCCATTTTTACTTGCATTACCAGCGGACGCTCTTGTGCTTTTTTACATTTTTAAATATGGATGTCCCTCCTGTGCAAGCTCCCGCCCTGCAGCTGCTCACGCTGTTCCGCAATCGCATGCTTGAATATTATGGCACAATGCCGTTGGCGATATTAAGCACGGCATATGGATTATCTTTTCGATTCTCCTACTTCACCTGTGTCCAGCCTGTATTTCACTGCCTGACCTGTGATTTCGATTGGGCCATTGATTTGTGTCTCTGCGGACCGGTTTCTCCTGACGTCGACTTTAATCAGCTGATGAGTCCTATCATTACTCACGAGTTGGTTTGTCCTGGCGAAAGGATTATGGCTGTGGCATTGATCCATGGACTAATTGGTCCCTGGAATTTACTGGCGGCAACACAGTCTTTCTTGGAACAGAGCTTTCTTGAAAACCCACCGAGTTGTCCTCTGATGGTGATAGAGGATTTGGTGCTGGGAGAGCACGTATGTTCTTTTCCGCTTTTAAATTGGATGGCTGAACTCTTTTCGGATGAAGACGGTGACTTCCTATTAGAGGCTGTTGCAGCTTATTTTGCATACACAGTTATGTCATAGACCTTTTTCATGTTTGATATGCTGAGTACTAGCATTTCATTGACAATTCATTGACTTATTTGTCAAGTTTTTATTATTTAGCTTGCCTATTGGCTTAAGCCTCGATAAAGTAGTTGGCTGTTTTATTTTTCTTTAGCATTAAATTTTCCTAGTTTTTAATGTTTTACCTTGCGGACCGTCCACATATAAAGTTGCAATCTGCTCTCATGAGATGGCACTTCTATTATCTTATTCAGTTTGTTTCCGGATCATGGGGAGGTGTCATGTAGATCCTATATATCTTTACACCGTGTTAAGTTAGCATGGACTCATTACCGGTTTAAAAGCCATTTTTCCTTTTTTGCAACTTCTGCACACGACACTTAGTTGTTGCTTTAGCTTTCAACCTAATAGTTCATCGTGATTTACATGAGAATAATATGTTATTGCTCTACTATCTGCTTTACTTGTTAAACTATATCTGTACAGCGAGTGCTGAAGTTTCAAGAACAACACGATACAGAATTGTTATGAGGTCTGATCTCCACGACTTCATACTCATAACATAAGTGCAGCTTCTGCCAATTCTGGGCATGAGGCGGGTTTTATATTGCTTTGCCGAACACACATACACAACACTTGATGCGGTTCACATGAAGAGAGAGCTGGTGTATGCTGATGTGATTCCTTCAAATCTAAGACACTAAAGTATGGGCACGCCCTAAACCAACACAAACAGACCTTCTTAGCAAATAATATAATATGTGTATTAGGGAGGGTGAGATATCAGCAGCCGCGCGCCGTGGAGGGAGTTACGGTGGGGCAGGGAGGTGGGGAGGGGCAGGGTGGAGCCCTCTCCACCCTGCCCCTCCCCCTCCCCGCCCCACCGTAACTCCCTCCACGGCCCGTGGCTGCTTATAAGTGTTGCTAACTCTTATTCATTTACAGCATGTTAACATACTGTCACCATTCGCTTTTTATGTACTAGTAACTATGCTGGTAATTTTGCTACTGATAATATGTGTACTTGTATTATCTAAGATACTACGCCTGAGAAGACGGCATTAGTAAATAAACATTTCAAATACACATGTGTTCTTCTTAACTCCGTGTTCTGGTTTTAAACTTTTGGAAAAAGGCTTAGGCTTTGCCATGTCCGGACCCCCAGATAAATTCAATCTCGAAAGAGACATTAGAAATCTTTTCAGGAAAATAAGACAAAAAATTTTTTTTTGAAGGTAAGGAAACACGAACAGTGACAAATAGATCAGGTCTGAAACCCAAATCCACGTGGACTCCCACAATAGCCATGGTGGGAAAAGAGGTGGAGATTTTTGAAAAAGTTATTGAAGTGGGTCTAGAGGAAATTCTATCATCGAAGACATGGGTAACCCATAATTTGACTTATAATGAGAAAAAAGCATTAAAAAGTCTGGAACAGTGTAGTGAGATCACCATAAAACCTGGCGACAAGGGTGGCAGCATTGTCGTCATGGACACATTAGACTATGAAAAAAGAATGAAGAGTCTTCTGAATAATACTGACCACTACTCGGTGAGTAATAGAGAAGAATGGATTGATCTAGGAAAACGCATCACAAGCCTTTTAAACTACGCATTAGAAGATGGTATTATATCAAAGGAGGAGTACAACTACCTGAGGAATGACACGCCAACAGTGCCAGCTATATACGGACTGCCCAAAGTCCACAAAAGTATAATAAACCCCCCTATGCGGCCTATAGTATCTAGTCTACAATCACTAACTGAACCACTAAGTCAATATGTGGATAAATTCATCCAACCTTTGGTAACAACTCAAAAAGCCTATATAAAAGATACAACCCACATAATAGAGAAGATAGAGAATATTGTGTACAATAAAGAGACGGAATGGCTTGTGACTTTAGATATAGAGGCCCTGTACACAAACATACCGCAAGATGCCACAATCAAAATGATCAAAAATCTCTTAAAAGACGACCAAGATGAATTATCAGATCATTCAAGTTTTATAGTCAGCTGTGTAGAATTTGTCTTGAAAAATAATATTTTCTTATTCAAACAAGATTACTTTAAACAAACCAAAGGGACCAGCATGGGCGCAACCTGCGCTCCAAGCCTGGCATGCTTGTATGTGGCAGCATTTGAAGAGGTCCACATATTCAATGAGGCGGCACCATTTTTTGAAAATGTGGACAGGTGGTCCCGCTTCATTGATGATGTTTTTTTTATATGGAAAGGCAGTGAGGAAGAGCTGAAAATATTCATAGAATGGATCAACATGGGGGATAGTAATTTAAAATTTACATCCTCTTATAGCAATGAACGCTGTAATTTCCTTGACATAACAATAAAAGAAGTACAAGGAAAGCTAGAAGTAGAATTATACCGGAAACCCACAGACCGTAACACCATGTTGCACTATGATAGCAACCACCCAGCTAGCCAGCGTAATAACATACCCTTTGGCCAATTTCTGAGGGTAAAACGAAATTGCACAGATAAACGTGAATACGAAAAACATGCAAATATTTTAAAGAATAAGTTTATTGAGAGAGGGTACCCCAAAACTATGATTAAGAAAGCATTTAAAAGAGCGAAATACTATAATAGAGAAAGTCTTTTTGAATCAAAACAGAAATCCAAAGAAAATGATGGAAATATAGTCTGTGTCACCAACTACACCAGTGTAACCAATAAGGTGAAAAACCTCATGAATAGGAACTGGAAATTGCTAAACACAGGCAGCACGCACAGCATTCCCAAACCAATGTTTGCGTTTAGACGCAACAAAACAATTAGGAACTGCCTAGTTCATACGTATAAAGAGAAAACCAACAGGACAGCAACACTAGATGGTCAGAATATTGTGGGGAATTTTCCATGTGGATCCTGCAAAAATTGTAATCTAATTGTCAAAGGAACCACTATTGAATACCGAGGGGTGACCCACAAGCACCAGAAACTTGTAAATTGCAAAACCAAGAATGTAATTTACATGATCCAATGCCCTTGTGAATTAGCTTACGTAGGCGAGACTTCCAGAGAAGTCAAAATACGCCTGAACGAACACAGATCAGCAATCAGGACCAAACGAGCCAATGCACCTCTGGTAGAACATTGGACCAATACCCAACACACAGAAAATGACATCAGATGGTGCATATTGGAAGCAGTCACCCTAAATAAGAGAGGAGGAAACCTAGATAGCAAACGCAAAAAAAGAGAGCAATTCTACATGTCCAAATTTGAGACTTTTAAGAATGGATTAAATAACAGGGAGGAATGGGAAAGAATCCTCTAATCCCATAGAGAAATGAGTTAGGATCCTTTAATTGAGTTGAGCAACGTAATATGCCTAGATGAAAAAGGCTTCCACTAAGCTGGTACAATTGAAATACCCCCCGTCCAATCATGGACCATCAATCACATGAAGGTGTAAATTACAGGAATGAGATCCCAGATATGTACACACACAACCCTTTCTTTGGGTTTGTTTTTGGGACAATCTGACAAATGAAAGAGGATATACGAAGATTTCTCAATCAATGAGTGCCCTCCGTTTATCGGAACCGTCAACTAGCAAACTTTATTCGTGGCCCGATTACCTCTAAGAGTACCACTCAAGATAGAAACATATTGACAGCCATATATGAGGAAGAGAATAGAAATAACTGCATGTAGTCATAACCCAAGAGAATATACATATATACACCGCAAATAAGGAATAGTAAAACCCTTCCAAGATGGCCGAAAGGTTAGGAACAGGTTTAACGTGTCACTAGAATCGGGATCACGTGACAAAACTAGCGCAGAAGATCCCATACCTAATAAATACATTTACTTAAATGATAAATGCAAAATGAGTATTTAACGGCAATGATCCGAAAAATAGACCATTAAAGAAACGGACACTAACATTTCCGACTAATTTTCGCTAAAAACCCCAGTAAATCAAGCGCAATGCGGGCATAATGTTGGGTCACACGTAATAATCACACAGAACAAAACTGACTATAACACCATAAATGCACTGCAAGCACGCATCAGTAAAGCGTAAATATGAGGTGATTGAATGTTAAAAACCCATTATAAGATGGCCGACAGGGCAAACTATAGAATCCCACTCGCCATCACTAAACCCGTTTCTGGCGGCAAAACAGAACCAATTAAGCAATTAGGAACGGTATAAATGAACAACAACTATTGACATCCCTCTCAGTCACAACCTCGACACAGGACGGAGTGGATGCGGGTCTGCAGTACCTTAAGGTAAGCAAGAGAGAAGGGAGATTAGGTAGATTACTCTGACAAAATATCTTAAAACCTCTTAGAACTAATACACCTTGTTCTTTTAGTGAAAATACCCTGGAAGGAAAGTAAGAGCCCTCAGGGAGTGGAACCATATCAGAAGTGAACCTGATGCAACAAATAGAAGCTTAAGGTAAAGACAAGTAGAAGTTAAAAGGTTAAGACAGAGAAACAAAACTGTTCTTTTTTAAAAGAGTCTGGAAATTGAACATCAAAACAACCCTGTTCCTTGTTCCTTCCAGCTCTAAAGTCCAGCCTTTAAATGCAGTAAACACCTACACCCGTCCTACAAGGGGTCCATAGGGTTTTTAACTCAAGGTAAGCGTCTGTAGGAAATAAACCTTTAAAACGAAAACAACTGGGTTAATCCCCCAAACATTTTTTTACATAAATTTTGTTACACCCCCAGAAGCTGAAATCCAAAGGAAGAAATTGATAATCAACCTTGGATCAAATTCTGTTACCGATGTGGGGTAAATAGAACAATTTGCTTTCTAAATAAAAGGTCAGTACAAAGCTGCTAGTCTGATCCCATCCTAGACCTTGAAAATTAATCAACACTTTTAAGTATTATTATTTTCCCTTATAGGGAGCTTCTACATCAATGTAAAAAGGGACGAGATCCTTCTGATACAAATAAATAAAAAGTGAGTGAAATACTTAATACTTGTACCATGCTCCATAGTAGAGTTCTCTATTAAATCCCTTAACAAAATTTAATGGTCTCCTTCAAACTCATTAGGAGAGACGACAATGAGAATCCAGCACAAAAATGCGGACACTCAGGCATCCATGATGCAATTCCAGTTAGTCCCCCATTTTCAAACTAACAAAGGGGCAGACTACTTTCTAACTATGAGGCATCACGGGGTAACAAATGGTAGAAGACCATGATAATGCTGTATGTGCAAAATGTATAAAGCCAACAATTTAGCAAACCCTGAGAAAAATGTAGAAGGGACATTTATGATTAGAGGCTTTTAGTTTGTTGCTAGAATGTTTAATTAATAACATTGTTTTATCTTTTACTTAGATTGTTTTTAACCTGTAAAAAGCATAGTCCTGAAGAAGGTGTTCAAGCCAGTTCACCGAAACGCCGCGTCGACAATCTCTGTGCTTTCTTGCCATTGTTTTTAATTATATTGCATATTCACTTGTTTTTAATATATAAATATTGTTTTTATTGAAATTGTGAAAATTGTAATAAATTTTGTGTTTGCTCAATGTAACTAAATTGAATAAATGTAAAAAAAAAATTCAACATGACTCTAGCATTCTAGTACCTCTTTTCATCTTTAAATCGAATATTTCTTTGTAAAAAGAACACTTGCCTGTAGTAGCTTTTTTGTAAATTTGTTACAAACTTGGGGTGCCTCATACTTATGTGATTTAGAACCTGACACATAAGACTGTTCTTGTCTTATTTGTCCACAACAACCAGGAAAAGGGAATCCTTTGATTTTTGTGTATGCTGATGTGATTCCTTCAAATCTAAGACACTAAAGTATGGGCACGCCCTAAACCAACACAAAGAGACCTTCTTAGCAAATAATATAATATGTGTATTAGGGAGGGTGAGATATAAGCAGCCGCGGGCCGTGGAGGGAGTTACGGTGGGGCAGGGAGGCGGGGAGGGGGAGGGGCAGGGTGGAGCCCTTTCCACCCTGCCCCTCCCCGCCTCCCTGCCCCACCGTAACTCCCTCCACGGCCCGCGGCTGCTTATAAGTGTTGCTAACTCTTATTCATTTACAGCATGTTAACATACTGTCACCATTCGCTTTTTATGTACTAGTAACTATGCTGGTAATTTTGCTACTGATAATATGTGTACTTGTATTATCTAAGATACTACGCCTGAGAAGACGGCATTAGTAAATAAACATTTCAAATACACATGTGTTCTTCTTAACTCCATGTTCTGGTTTCTAAGAAATATATAACGACCGACTGTTCATGAGTTCCACGTATCCTGAGGTACTATAAGTTCATATTCTGGATTGTCTAAACATTGAGAGTTTGTTATATCCAATGTGACACTGTACCTAGCTTGCTAAGGGGTTTTTGATTACTAAGGTGAGTTTTGGGGCACCCTAATTCGCCGAGGTTCCAATCCTCTGTCCACAGTTCTGTGTGAGAACAGAAACCCTGCGACAGGGGCACCCCTGAGCCTTGCTGGAGCTTCATCACACTTGCGATACAACTCCAGCAATGCGCCACCATTACGGCACAGATACGTCACGCATCTGTGCTGTTTTTGCCCCATGATGCGCCGCATTGTAAATGCAGCACACCATAGGTGACGGAACAGCGGCACAGAATGACTAACACATCCCTGGTGATGCGCCAGTCATCATAAATCTATCCCTATGCTTCTTATCTTGTTAGACATGAACCGCCATATGTATCATCAAAGTTTTTTGCATTTCCTAAATAGCGAACTTTAAGGAATAAATAGCGATTCTTTACCATTCCTAGTTTGCGATGAGCTATTTGCTAATTACAAATTACCCATTCATTTCCATGCAGCAGGAGGCCCATAGGAATGAAGGTGCAATTTGCGATTAGCAATTACCTCATCGCAAATTACGAATTTTTCCGAGGGTGCAGGAGTGTCTCAAGAACACCCTGCTGCACCCCTGAAAAAGAAATTTGGGGGCATATGGCGCACATAAATTTTGAAAACATTCCTTTACCTCAAAAACGATTTTCAACTCATAATTTGAAAACACTGCACATGGGGAAATGACTTAAAATGTCCTTAAGACACATAAAAGCGTTTTTTGATTGCCTTTGCAGCATGTTTCAGTCACCTTTAACATACCTATGTAACGCAAACATTCAAAATCTAAATTTGCCATGCACAGGTGGGAGCATATTTACAAGCAATTTGCTCCACAGACAAACTTCTTACATTGAAATGGGAAAAATAACATCAGAGACTCTCAATTACCTTATAAAGAAGCAGACACCATTATGTCCTTCTCATCAATATTAAAACCATTGCTTTTTCTCAAAAACGATTTACAAGTCATAATTTGAAAACACTCCACAGCTCCTATGCACATAAAAACCCTGTCAGTACTAATACTTCACATTTTCTCAAATTACAATTTCTCAAAGAAACAAAATCTATTTGTAAAACACTTGAGACAAAGCAACATTTGAAAAACACAACTTTCTTCATAATTTTCTCCTTAAAGCACACTATTTTCTATCTAAATTAAAGAAATCTTTTCTCACCTTAGCAAATACTTTGAGTTTCAAAACAGTCTCAGAAACACACCAATTTGTCTTCAGCAGAGCAAAAGGTATGCACTCCAGAGTCTGCAGCTATCAAAAGCACAGAAATGCTGTAATTCCTCACACATATCTCTCATGTCACCCAATCAAAACTCTTCCCTCACTTTTTTTCAAAGCAAAACCCTTCCCCCCTCTGCCCCTCTCTGCTTTTTCTGCATAGCAACCACCTCTTGCAAGACCTCTGGTGTTTCCAAGTTCACACAACAAAGTTGCAATTGAACTCTGAACTCTCAGTGCACCTGCATATCCAGTGCAATCTTTCATTTAATGATTTTTTCTTCGCCACTCAAAATACATCTTTCAACGAACTCATCCATGCACCCTAACTTTCTGTTTTCAGCAATCAAAATCCACCAATCACTCTTACTGCTTCATTAACACAGAAACTCCTCAGTTTTTTTCATTTTACACTCTCATTTTTTCAACTGCCATTTCATTGCCACACTTCATCTGACTGCAGGAGAACCTTCTCTCGCCATGTTTTCTGTCTGGATTGTTGGACATAGTTACATCTATTGGGCTCAGAGGTACGCTGAAAACAGGAATTTACCTAACCTCAATTTACAAGATGTGGAAATTAAG
This sequence comes from Lissotriton helveticus, assembly GCF_964261635.1. NCBI lineage: Eukaryota > Metazoa > Chordata > Amphibia > Caudata > Salamandridae > Lissotriton > Lissotriton helveticus. The sequence goes on along the minus strand of NC_136068.1, from coordinate 17,930,248 downwards.
TGGTTTGGCCACAGAGGATTAAAATGTCACCAATTGATACCATTGGTGAAAACCTTTATGCATTTGCCAAAACCTGACCTATTAATTGTGCACTGTGGAGGTAATGATTTGGGCACTTTGACTGGGGTAGGTCTGGAAATGCTTTTAAAGGACACCTTTGAGCAATTGATGGCACTTTTTCCTCAGACTGCCTTGGTATATTCAAATATATGCCAAAGACAAAAATGGAGGTGGTCGAACCAATTTTGTCCACAAATTGAGAAATCGAGGAAGCATGTAAACAAATCTGTTTCAGCTTACATGAGAGACCATGGAATGGGCTCCCTGTACAACAATAACTTGCGTTACTACATGCAAGATATCTACAGAGGAGATGGAGTTCACTTCTCAGATGAGGGCAACAGAATTTTCACTCTGAATTTAAGACTGTGCATTGGTACCTACTTATAAGTACCTAAATGTACCATAAACCCAAAAGCTCTTCTCAGAGCTACCCTACATCTGATCACTCACAATTATTATTTTACTCTAACTTTTTTCACTAATTTTCAAGAAAGTACGCTCCCCAGAACGCTTCCCGGTTCGCGAACCGGGCGCACTCCACGCCAAAAAACTAAAAAAACTGTATATTTTTTTTTTGCCCTGCGAGACCCTTTTAAAGCCTCCACATCAAACCTAGGGGGTCAGGGACGATCTACTATGCCCCCTTATGGTCATTTGCCCCTTCGCTTTGGCCTCCTCTTGTCTCTCGATCCTACCGAGAGACAAGATGGCGGCCGCTACGGACTGTTTGGAATGTTTACAGACGCCGAAGAACCAATCAGCTTCGCAAACCTCCGTAACGCGAAAAGTACGCGAAGCGGAGCGCTGTTACAGATATATATCTTTTTTTGAACGTTAATTTCTCAAAATCCACTGGAGCACATATATTGAGACCTAGCAAAGGCACATCGGGCTACCAGTCCCTACAATTTTGCCAAGTTTCATGCAAATCCATTCAGCCGTTCGATTATTAATATTTTTTTTTTTTTGCCCCGCGGGGCCCTTTTAAAACCTCCACATCAAACCTAGGGGGTCAGCGAGAATCTACTATGCCCCCTTATGGTCATTTGCCCCTTCGCTTTGGCCTCCTCTTGTCTCTCGATCCTACCGAGAGACAAGATGGCGGCCGCTACGGACTGTTTGGAATGTTGACAGACGCCGGAGAACCAATCAGCTTCGCTTCACAAAGCTCCGTTGCGCGAAAAGTACGCGAACCGGAGCGCTGCCCGGTCCGCTGTTACAGATATATATCTTTTTTTAAATGTTAATTTCTCAAAATCCACTGGAGCACATATATTGAGACCTACAAAAGGCACATCGGGCTACCAGTCCCTACAATTTTGCCAAGTTTCGTGCAAATCCATTCAGCCGTTCGGGCTAAAAGTGAGGCCAACCGCCCTATGGAAAACTCAATGTTAAAAACACGTTTTGGGACCCCCCTTTTTTCTCGACCCCCCCTGGACGAACCCCCCCCCCCAATTTTCAGGGGCTGCTCAGAAACAAAATGTGCCATTTTCCTGAAAATTTCAGCCAGTAGGTAGTTATAGTTAGGACCTAGTTTCCATATGAAATCCTCAACATTCTATTTGGATTAACTTTGGCCCTGGTGGATGAATCTTTGCGAATTTCTCAAAGAAGATGGCTCGGTCCGCTGCGCTCCTTCCCTGAAAGTTTGGGGGGATTGGTGAAGTGGGGACTGAGATAAAAGGGGGGTCCCAAAACGTGTTTTCTCCATGTTATTTTCCATAGGACGTTTAGACACGGCTACAGGTCGAACGGCTGAATGGATTTATAAGAAATTTGGCAAAACTGTAGAGTCCGGCTTGCAGATTACGCTTTTTTTGGAATGGTGTAAATCTGTTCAGTAGTTGCTGAGAAAATTAAAGTTAAAGTCAATTATATATCTATAAGCGCGCACGGGTGCGCGCACTCAAGCGGCTGCGCGCGAGCGGAATTTTTTTTTGCTGCGTGACGTCGGTTAACGTTTGATTCGAAGGAAATCAGGAAGTGTTGACCGCCATTTTGTCACTGCGAGTAAATATATTGTCATTTCAAAGCGTTGGAACATGGAAAGGGGAGAAGGTAGAGATTGTTTTGCTGCGTAGGTTCTCTCAGGGTGTGCAGTAAGGCCTTTAAACGCGAAAATATATATATATATTTTTTTTAAAGTTGCGGGGTGCACGCACCCGGGCGCGCACACCTATTTACAAGAGTGTGAAAATGGAGATAAATCAGAAGTTTGAGTGCTTTGATATAAGGTGGCTCTGAAAAGAGCCCTTGTGTTAATTGAGTTTTTTCTGCATTTATAAGTAAGTACCGATGCAGAGTCTGATGTTGCAGAGGAAGATTCTGTTTCCCTCATCCGTGAAATGAACACCATCTGTCCTATAGATGTCTTGCATGTGGTAACGCAAGTTGTTGTGGTAAATAGAACCCATGCTATAATCTCTGAGGAAAGCAAAAACAGATTTATTAACATGTCTCCTTGCTTTCTCAATTTGTGCACAATGTTGATTGGACCAATTCCATTTCTGTCTTTGGCATATATTGGAATATACCAAGGCAGTTCGAGGAAAAAGTGTCATCAATTGTCGAAAGGTGTCTTTTAGAAGCATTTCCAGACCTACCCCAGTCAATGTGCCTAGATCGTTCCCACCACAGTGCACAATTATAAGGTCTGGTTCTGGGAGATGCATAAAAGTTTTCACCAATGGTATTAATTGGTGACATCTTAATCCTCTTTGCCCAATCCACGTTATCTGCACATTTGGTAAATCAAGGTTGGAAATTCGTCTGCTTGCTGCATATTTTCCACTCCAGTGAATGTAGCTGTGTCCTAAAAGCCAAACCTTCATTTTCAAGGCAGATGCACTCGTACTCCGATGGGTTCTGGAAGTGGAATGGCAGTTAGAAGCTGAAAGTCAGGATAAAAAAATGGATGAAGCTTAGTGTGGTTGAAAAACGAAAAATGATTGGTTGATTCTAATACGTGAAGATTGAAGACTACGTTGCATGTTAATGTTATGTAAAAGAAAAAGTAGTATTGGGTGTGAAAAAAATGACATGTAACAGAGCTGTGGATAGGCAGGTGTTTCTGGAGGGAAAACAGTGTTGTTAGTTTGCTGTAGAACGTTGAGATATGAACTTTTGACCTGTGCCTTCAGCCAGGTGCAGAATGAGGTGTTACCATGGAAACAGCCAGAGATGGCAGTGGGTGAGGGGTGACTTTTATGTGACATTGAAAATATTGTGAGGGACAACCAACTGAAATGTAAATTTGAATACAAAATTTTGCGGGAGGAAATATGATTGGCTGAAGAGACATATATGAGTCTGTATTGACTGTATATCTGTGCCATTGAATTTTGGTTACAGTGATAGCAGCATAATTGAGATTCCGTCAAACGAATATCTATTTTGTGACTGTCACTGTTGTACATCGTACAAAGCATTGGTAAAGGTAAGTCTGTAACTGTTTGTTTTGTCATGTACCGTAAAATATGGTTTACTCACAAACAATGATTGATTTTCCTCATAGTTTGAAACTAAAGTCATTTTTGGCTGTCATAATGTGTTGTATTTCTAAAACTATTTTTAATTTAAATGTGAAATATGAAGTATAAAATATGTTTAATATAAAGAGTAAATATTTGTGTGATTTTGAAGCCTTTATATATAATGAGAGAAGTTGTTTATGAAGTGAAAAAATGATATTAGCAGAGAGACAGATAATGCAGATAGAGAGAGAAATGGTAAATTACATGTGATACCGTTGTGAAAAAATGTTAATGGTTAATGAATTCGTAAACTTTCTGTCACACGACAAAATTAGAGTGCGGTTTCTGGACGCGGCCTGCATTGGTGGGTGTAGGGTGAGAGGGGCAGGTGGTTGAGTGAAATAAAATGAAAAGTTGGTATATTACATGTGATACCGTCTTGAAAAAGTGGTAATGCTTAATGAATTCTTAAACTTTCTGACAGACGACAAAATTACATTGTAGTTTGTGGCCGCGGCTTGTACTGGTGGGGTGAGAGGGGGAGGTGGTCGAGTAAAATAAAATGAAAAGTTCTGACCATGAGGTTGTATACAGATTTGTGCAGTAAATGTGTTCGTAAATTGAGGTACCAAACGGAGTATACAAATATCTCTCTCACTCCTGCTGTTTGACTGCATCTTCATCTGCCTTCTGTTTTCCGTCTCCGTTGCCCTGTGTTATCTTATTGTGTGTGTGTCTGTCTGTGTCTGCCTTCAGTCCGGGCTGAGGAACTTTGCTGTGGAGGCACACACAGATAGTCGCATCAAAGTAGTTGGAACGTTTTCAAAAAACTATTTATATAATTGAAATGCTTTTTTGAAGCGCTAGTGAATGTTTTCTTTCAGAATTACCGCTCGGTTGCTTCCATAGAGCAGAGGGTATGTTGTATTTCACTACTTAGTGCCTCTGCATCTGCACTCTGTTCTCTGGTGGCTGGCGGAGAAGTGTTTGTTATTGTGGAGATTAAAGCATGATAAGGAGTGAAATACGACATAGCATCTGGTCTGTAGAAGCGTGGGAGCAGTGATTAACACTGAGAGAAGCGGAACTGCGACGATGTTTGAGAAGAGTAATAAATTATTTTTTTACAGAGGTACAACTGTCTGCATGGTGCGCGACCTACTAAGAAAGGGTTCACGGGCTGTTATAGGCCTGTGGGTTCTAGTATGAGTAAATCAGGTCGACAAAAGAAAATATTAAGTTAGTACAGCTGAAGTTACGTGGAACACATGAATACTGTTTCAGTATACAATCATTTTAGTTGAGATTATGGATTAAAAGAGAGAACGTGTATATTTGAAATGTTTATTCAGAAATGCACTGTTTTCAAGGCAAGTTTCCAATCTAATACGAGTAGAGACATTGCAAAAAACAAAGTAATCGGTATAGTCAGTAGTACATAGAATACAAACGGTATAGTTGATGAAAAATGAATATGGTTTTGCAAAATTAATTATACACTCTTATGAGGAAGTATATTATATTTTAATAAATGGAAGAAGGTCTCTGGCCTTTCAGTTTAGGAACGATATATGAAAATGCTAGTGGTTAGACATTATGTCTTTATCAATCAGCTCTCTGCATGCGAAGCACTATCATGTTTCTGTTATGCTATTGTGTAAGGGAAAAAAAACGCGCCAAAACCGACAAAATGGCGAGAGGTGCATGTATGTAATCAAAATATTTCAGTTTATGGAAAATTAAATGGTCAGAGGTGTCTGAGGCGGAATTAAGCAGTTCAAATGCGAAATTGCGTTTACAGTTATAAAAAACTCATTCTATATTTACACATTAATTAGGGCACATGTAGCATATATTAGCGAGTTTTGGTTCGAGTACGTTTGAAATAACATAAGATAAGATATACAATAGAATTGTTGAGATTAGACTTTAATAAAAAATAAAGTTCAAAATCGAGTAGGTGAAGAAAAAAAATTTAGTCCACATAAAAGATCAAAATTTAACCAGTAGGAAATCATAATGTCCACTGTTAGTAAAGCCAATAGGTCTGTTCATGTTAAGAAAATATCCAGGAAAACGTGAAAAAGATAGGGAGGCAAAACGAAACGTGGACGTCAATGGCTTGCATAACAGTCAACCCAGGATTGTATAGGCAAAGTAGGCAGCAACTGCTTCTAACAAGAAGTCACTGTTATGATCCGAAAACATGTCAGCCATCCAATTGAAAAGAGGAAAGCAGCATTCATGATCTGTTATTACCGGAGCCTCTAGTACCATCAGAGGACAGCTCAGTGGGTTTTCAATGTAGCTGTCTGTCAGGAAATCTTGCGCCGCTGCGAATATATCCCAATGACCCAGAACTCCTTGTATCGCTGCAAAGGCCATAATCCCTCCGTTGCAACAAAACTGTTCATGATCAATTAACGGATTCATGAGATGATTGTAATTTACTTCAGGAGGTACCAAGTTGCAGAGACATAAGTCCAGGGCCCACATGAAATCACAGCTCAGGCAATGAAATACAGGCTGCACACAGGTGAAATAGGAATATCGAAATGATAATCGATATGAAGTATTCAGAGTCGAGAGTGCTAAGATGCCGTAGTAGTCAAGCATCTTTTGGCGAAATAGTTCTAAGTGTTCCGGCTTGTTTGCGAAGACAGGAGGGACATCCATTTTGAAATAAACGAGATGGGAACACAAACGTCGCAGCACTGGCAGTTCAACAGGAAGTCCACAGAAATAGGTCGCAGAGCATGGAGTGAAGAGTAGCAGAATGACTTGATATAATTTTTGGCAGTCCGGTCACTAAACCATTGCTTAGTAGTTATAAAAAAAATAGCCTGTCTTGAAGTGGAGGATGCGTTTAAAATTAAGGGAGTCACCTCAGTAAATTGTAAAGGAAGGCCACTCTTTTATAAGGAATGGTGTTGTCTGTGAATATTAGCTAAGTGAAAGATATGTTCGCGAACAGATGCTACGCTAACTTCTTTTTGTGACAATAAGGCTGTTGTTCATGTCTTGTGATTCAAGGCCGGAATTTGCTGCCAGATGGAAATATCAAGGTTCACATGCGTGGGGTAGATAAACTACATTCTTAAAGGGAAGCAAATGCAGAGTGATTTTTACCGCGTAAGCTTTGTCGTTTAAAAAGTCATAGTGATTTTCATTATATGTAAAAAATAATATCACTGATGAAGAATGAAAAAAAATCGTTATAATAATAGGCACTGGTGTATTTTTGGAAAGATATGCAACATTACAGGGATTCCACTTAAATAAGTCATGTAATTGAAAGTGCCTGCATGTGGACGACTAAATACATGTTTAGGCGTTTAATATGCAGCTTTGAAAAAAAACGTGTGTATGGTTTAAAAATGAAATGTAAAGGTTTAAAGCAGGAGTTTCCAAAGCGGTCATGGAGGGCCAGATGTATGGTAGATTAAAAAAATTACTACATGTTTTTCAATTGAGTTATCTAAAAAATATGTTTCATTATCTACTGTGTAGTTTTTCAGCATGTTGCTTATTGTTTGAGTTTTACTATTGCTGTGTCTTATACATTTTCAAGGGGCGGATCTAGGGTCATGGTGGCCGTGGGCAGGGAGCGTAGGTAGGGGGCCCTGTAACAGGGGGTCTGGGCGGGGCGGAGTGCGGAGCCCAGTGAAGAAGGGGGGGGGGTCAGGGTGTTTGGAAGTGGAACAGAGCCAGAGGACGCGTAATTCTTGGCATGGGCCATCACAGAAACATGTATCTATTGTCAGAGAATTATTATATTATGGATATATATTGGCATGGTGGCCCCTGGGGTTTGGTGATCCAGTGCAGGTGTACAGCTTGCATATGCCTAAGGCCAGCTCTGCATTTTCTGTGTATGCAGTTGTTGTCCGTTACATGGGTTTTTACAAAACGTGTGTGTGGTGAAAATGAAATGTAAAGGTTTAAAGCAGGAGTTTCTAAAGCGGTCCTGGAGGGCCAGATGCATGGCAGATTAAAAAAATTACTACATGTTTTTCAATGGGGTTATCTTAAACATATGTTTCTTTATCTACTGTGCAGTTTTTCTGCATGTTGCCTATTCTTTGATTTTTACTGTTGCTGTGTTTTATACATTTTCCAGGGGCGGGTATAGGGTCATGGCAGCCCTGGGCAGGGAGCGTAGGTAGGGGGCTCTGTAACAGGGGGTTTGGGCGGGGCGGAGCATGCAGCCCACTGAATAGGGGGGGGTGGATCAAGGTGTTTGGAAGTGGAACAGAGCCAGAGCACGCCAAATTCCTGCATTGGGCCGCTACGCAAATATGTATGCATCCTTAGAGGATTATTATATTAAGGATATATTAATATGGAGGCCTCACCTCAAACAAACCTCTGGATAGGGCACACCTTATCGTCATCCTGAATCAATCATTTAAAATGTTAGGGACAGATTTATGATAGGTGTGTGCTTCTTTTGCGCCGCTGTGCGTCACTTTTGTGACGCAGTGGCGGTGCAAAAGATTTGCTATGTTGCGACATATTTACAACTTGATGCATCTAGGCAGATGTGTCATGCTGTAAAGTCCTGTGCCACATGAAACCAATGCAGCAGTGATGCAAAAGATGCACCATGTTGCAAGACAGGCCTCACTTCATCTCCAACAACATACCGTCTGTTTAAACTGTAAACATTTAGGAATGTGTAGGGGGCATGGAGAAGCTGAATCTTCTGTAAATGTCAAAATTGTTGTATACAGTGCTGAACTTCTGTGTACTCTTTGATATGCTAGACTGCATCTGCACAATGAGATACCTAAGCAAAGGAAACACAGGTGATGTGATTGTGAAATGAGGAAAAGAAATTGCACGTTTTTCAATTACATCACCTGTGTTTCATAACTTTACGAATCACATTGTGCAGATGAGGTTTAGGCCTGTCCACAGACACAGAAGAGGTCTGGCCTTTGTTCAAGAGTGAAGTGGACATGACTCACTTCATTGGTAGGTCTGCACATGTATTATCTCCTCTGTATTCTTCAAGAAGCCTAAATTTCATCTGCAACCCTGAGTAGGCCTCACCTCAAACAAACCTCTGGATAGGCCACACCTTCTCGTCATCCTGAATCAATCATTTAAAATGTTAGGGACAGATTTATGATAGCCGTGTGCCTCTTTTGCGCCGCTGTGCGTCACTTTTGTGACGTAGCGGCGGCGCAAAAGATGCGCTATGTTGCGACATATTTACAACTTGATGCATCTAGGCAGATGTGTCATGCTGTAAAGTCCTGTGCCACATGAAACCTGCGTCAGGTTTCATATAGGCGTTTTGTTGCAGGGTGGGCATTCATTTGCATGAAAGCCCTGTAAAACTAACACAGTGAAATTTAGAAGATTTCACTGAGTCAGCTTTATAGCATTGCTGAATCAAATCCTTACGCCTGTTTGAAACAGGCATAAGGAGTGATGCACCATGCAATGTGTGGCTTGCTCCTGTGCATTGCAGTAGACATGTCGCGCTTGCGACGTGATTCCTGCAATGCGCCGCTTTTGCGGCACAGATGCGTGATGCATCTGTGCTGTTTTTGCTCAATGGTGCTCCACATTGTAAATGCGGCACACCATGGGTGGCAGAGCAGCGGTGCACATTAACTGGTGCATCTCTGGGGATGCGCCAGTTAACATAAATCTGCCCCTTTACATTTAAGTATGAGCAGGGGACACAGAGTCGGTGAGGCTTATCCAAGGTTAAGAAGAGATGAGTCCTGTTCACTGAAAACTTGGACATAGGCCTCACCTCCTCAGCATCGCTGGACATGGCTAAATAATAGCTGCAAAATGTTACTCTTGTTAAACAATTTTACTAATATAGCCTCTGAGATTTGTCTCTTACTCTGCAACATCTTATTGTTCTTCTCTTTCTTTAAAGATAACAACAACATCAACCATGAGTGATAATGAGCAATCCGTTGATCTCGATCTTATCGTTGAACTTGTCATTGAAACGTCAGTGGAAGTAGATCCCTTAGATGATTTAAATCCTGAGGATGATGAAGAACATGATGAGGATGCCGATTTGTCAGAATTGTATGACATAGGGTGGGAAGCTGACCTGCTTGAGCCTATGGAACTATAAACATTTATTTTTTAAATTTACTGGAAATAAAAAGTAAAAATGTAAACCGTTTCATTTAAAAATTTTGACAATGATAAGAGAGTAAAAAAAGGTTAACCTGATGTTTTAAAGTTATTCACAGGCTTCTTTAGAGGAAGTATTCTATATGATTGTAGCGTGGGTGTTTGACTTTTTTATAGGTAATAGAATGCATTTTGTATGCTGTAGCAGGAGGAGTACTACATACTTGAATATTCTTCAGTGCTTATTTTCATTTTGTAAGTGGTATTGAGACCGACACAGAACTTCAATGGATCGGAGGGGCTGTTCCTGTGCATCTGGAGGACTGCCAAGCCGTTGCAGCAGTGGGAGTGAGGCCTCTCACAACACAGAACTTCAATGGATCGGAGGGGCTGTTCCTGTGCATCTGGAGGACTGCCAAGCCGTTGCAGCAGTGGGAGTGAGGCCTCTCACAGGGGCGTAGCGCAGCTCCTTTTGATGCTCACAATTGCAGATAACAGGGTAGAGATGTCTGTGGAATTTATAGATGGTTAGTCACACTAGAGTGTGGGCGGCGCCCCTAGCACTTCATTACGGCACACAGGGGAGCCGCGTTGCACAGTTTGAGAATCAGAGACTTAGGAGATAAACCTTCATAATAGGAAGGCTTCTGAGTGATAAAAATCGCCGGTGCTCGGCGTTACAAATATCACTGCTATTGGTGGAAATTTCCACGGTGTTAGTGCTTCTACAGCAATGGGAACACATATCTGATAGAAAATCCTGTAACAATCTCAGTATTTCACATTATCGCGTGAAAAGAAAGTCTTCCGAAAGATGTTGAACGTTGTTCTCTTTTGAAAGTACAAAAGATAGTGAGGGAAGTGGGTTGAGTCCTCCGTGTAAATTGCAGAATAGAAACTACTAAGAACCAATTGGAAGTGTTGTTTTCGAGTCACATGACTTCACATGCGCGTCTCAGGACGTGTACGCGGTGACAGTATCTGGTCACGTACGCCATTTGGAAGTAGCGGTCTAATGTGAATATTGATGTATATAAGTGACTATATGTGAGAGTGAGGGATTGTAAGAGTTCCTGTTTAAATTAGTATGTGTTTCTATAAGTGATTTTTTAAGAGAGTAAGTATGTGTAAGTTTCCTTAGAAGTAAAGTGGTAGTGTGTGTATAGCTGTTTATGCAAATAAATGGATGTTCAATAGTTTATTTGCATGTGTGAGTATGTGTGTGAATAACTTTTGGATAACTGTCGGTGTGTAACAGGATGTGTAGGTGTATCACTACATATGATTAGTGAATATATGTATGAGTGACTATATAGAACTGTTGGTGAATTAGTGCATGTGTATATAGATGGTGGAATTATTGAATTGTTTGTTGTAACTGGTATGGGTATCTCCATTTTTTTGAAAATTTTAGTTTCTATTTTTGAATATGCGTTTCAAGGGTTAGATTACAGTGAAAGGAGGTCTGTCACTGTGTCACAAGGATGGTGTCATCAGTGATGTCATGAGTGATGTAATATGTGACGTCATCAGCAGTGCATTACACGCGCATGTTATAGTGAGTCCAACTAACTATAACGTGGAATTTCATTGGTTTTATATGAGTAAAATTTCCAGCTAACTACAACTGGTGTCAAACCTATGGTTTTTTTCGGTGAATTTCATAGGTTTTGTAAATGCTACTTCCTAACTATAACGTGTGTAAAACCTATGTTTTTTTCAGTGAATATATATATATAGTTTAAAAATGTTTAAATTTGATTAATTTCGTTTCATATGTTTGAATTTGTAACAAAGAACAATTTTGAGGGATCATAGCCCTATGGGTTGAATTGACTAAAGTGAAGAGCAATTCACAAAACAATTAAATGTATAGAAAGTAATTTAAATATTATAAATATGGACTGTGGGACGTTTTGGGGAAACTACAAGTCCCAGAATTCCTAAAAGGAATTGGTCAAACCCACAAGTGGGCGTGTTTTGAATCATTTGGAAATGTAACAAAAGTGTGAGTTTACAAACACAAAACTGACCGTGACCAAGGCAGCGGACGCTGCCGAAACGCGTCGGTTGTTTTGTTTTCTTTGACCCCCTCATGGATTAAGAATAAAAACACAAAAATTGGAAAAGCGATTGTTTGCTCCTGTTTGTTCAGCGACCCCACCCTCCCCGACATCGGGGAAACTGTTGTAATATATATATATATATATATATATATCATTTGCAAAACCTTATTTTACTCACACAAAACCATTGAAATTCGCATATATAGTTAGTTGCACTAACTATATATCGCGCACCCGCAATCCACTGCTGATCATGTCACATATTACATCATTCATGACATGGTCAGTGACATCACTGATGACATCACTGATGACATCTCAAATGACATCACTGATGACATCACTGATGACATCTCAAATGACATCACTGATGACATCACTGATGATATCTCAAATGACATCACTGATGACATCTCAAATGACATCACTGATGACATCACTGATGACATCTCAAATGACATCACTGATGACATCTCATTTGACATTACTGATCACATCACTGATGACATCATTCATGTGATAATACGATGAACCTCTTCAGACTCTTATATAACCTTAGATACACTCAGTGTAAACAGACACTCACAGACTGTCACTCATCCATGGAGTTACTCACACACCTAGTCAGTCATGCAAAGAATCAATCACACCTCCATTTCCTCAACTATACAGTTATACACACTTACTTATTCAAACATATACTAACACATATTTACTCTCTTATACAATCCCTGATACAAGTTCACAATGATCCATACAGCTACTCACACATTCACTGGCTCTTATGCACAGTTATTTATATATGTCAAATCTCACATGTACTGTGTTTTACATATGTACTTACTTTGACATGTAGCACTGAGATATCCATTCACTCACCAATACACTCATGCACACAGTCAACCGCCCATACAGCTGTTTCCACATGCACTTTTGAACCCATACATCTAGTGAATCAACTGCTCACACATCTATGCACAGAGTCATACACCTCCCAGCCACCCACACACACACTCAGTCTCCCATACAAATACTTGGGCAACCAATCAATAACCCATATAGTTACTCATATAGCTACTGATCAACACATGCAGCAGTTTACAGAACAACAGACATAATGATGCACAAATTAAGACAGTTTAGTCACTAACCCATGCACTCAGTGAGACACATTTAATCACTCACTCATAATGTCAGTCATGCACCTACTAAATCCTTCATCCAGACACTTATACATCCACTCATTCTTCAATATGTAAGACATATTTTAACTTTACAGAAACATACAGTCACTGGATGTTGTCATCAGTGATGTCATCAGTGATGTCATTTGAGATGTCATCAGTGATGTCATCAGTGATGTCACTGACCATGTCATGAATGATGTAATATGTGACATGATCAGCAGTGGATTGCGGGTGCGCGATATATAGTTAGTTGCAACTAACTATATATGCGAATTTCAATGGTTTTGTGTGAGTAAAATAAGGTTTTGTAAATGCTAATTCCTAACTATATATGGTCTATAACCTATGGTTTTTTCAGTGAATTTTCAAGGTTTTGTAAATACTAATTCCTAACTATATGTGGTCTATAACCTATGGTTTTTTCAGTGAATTTCAATGGTTTTTTAATAGCAAATATCAAAAGCTGTAAAATGTATTCTTCTTTTAAAGGAAAAATATATTTTATATGTATTTAATATAATTTTTTTATGTATATACATTTTTTGAGGGAACGAATTTATCAACTATCATGCTGAAGAAGAGTGTGGGGAAAAAAAACCAAAGAGGAGGACTAAGAGGAAAGAACAATCAGTTCAAAAATACAATTGCTTTAAAGCATGAAGTGCTTTTCCATACATTTACATTTAAATAACCCATATTAGAACATACAACATATCTACAGATGACATCTCAAATGACATCACTGATGACATCATGACACACCAATACCAGTTACTACATACGCACTCACTGATTCCTACGTCTACACACACATTCACTCATTCACCCATACAATCACTCATACATACAGTCACTCATTATTACAACACTATCATATGCACTCATACACCTATGCAGACAGTCACACACTGCCACTCATCCATGGAGTTACTCACACACCAAGTCAGTCCTGTAAAGAATCAATCACACTTCCATTTCTTCATCTATACAGTTAAACACAGAACACCATACTTCAGTGACATCACTGATGACATCACTAATGACATCTGAAATGACATCACTGATGACATCTCAAATGACATCACTGATGACATCATGACACACCAATACCAGTTACTACATACGCACTCACTGATTCGTACGTCTACACACACATTCACTCATTCACCCATACAATTACTCATACATACAGTCAGTTATTATTAGAACACTATCATATGCACTCATACACCTAGTCAGTCCTGTGAAGAATCAATCACACTTCGATTTCCTCATCTATAGTTAAACACAGAACACCATACTTTTCACACATATACTAACACATACTTACTCTCTTATACAATCACTGATACAAGTACACATTGATATGCACAGAGTCACACACCTCCCAGCCAGCCACACACACACTCAGTCTTCCATACATCCACTCATTCTTCAATATGTAAAACGTATTTAAACTTTACAAAAACACACAGACACTAGATGATGTCATCAGTGATGTCATTTGAGATGTCATCAGTGATGTCATCAGTGATGTCACTGACCATGTCATGAATGATGTAATATGTGACATCATCAGCAGTGGATTGCGGGTGCGCGATATATAGTTAGTGCAACTAACTATATATGGAATTTCAATGGTTTTGTGTGAGTAAAATAAGGTTTTCTAAATGCTAATTCCTAACTATATATGGTCTATAACCTATGGTTTTTTCAGTGAATTTTCAAGGTTTTGTAAATGCTAATTCCTAACTATATATGGTCTATAACCTATGGTTTTTTCTGTGAATTTCATTGGTTTTTTAACAGCTAATATCTGTAGCTGTAAAATGTATTCTTCTTTAAATCCAAAAATATATTTTATATGTTTATGAATAATTTTTTTTTTTAATATTTTTTTTTCTTCGTTCCCGCTTCGCGAATCGGGAAGCTTCCCGTTAGCTGACCTTGATGCCGCGAAATAGACCGCGAGCCGGTAAACGTTTCTTTACCGCAAGTGCCGCGTTAGAAAACAACATTGTGACGCCTCCCGTCCGCATGACGTTTCACGTTGTCGCGTGATACGTCATATGACGTGCTACGTTAGCGAACTGGTACGCGAAGCGAGTCGCAAAGCGCAGGTTTCTGGAAGCAAACCGGGAGGCCCTGCAAAGCGCTTAACGTAAACACAGCAAGTCATGTGACTTGGTAATAACACTTTTCATTGGTTCATTTCACTTTTGGTTTCCTAATGATGTAAGACTAGGTCATATAATCTAAAATGAACACTTTTGATTGGTTGAGAACTCTTGTTTTTCCCAAATGATGAAAATCCCTCCTTCTTTCCTCACTCTGACTTTCATCATTGTGAGAGAAAGACCCTTTGTGATCACTGAGCAATGGCTTCTTTAGTAGCTTCAGCTGGTGCTTCCCCACCACCTCCACCACATCCAAGGAAGAGTGGACCACCTGCTCAAGTTATAATTCAACAAGAAGAGGAAGAAGAGGAACAGGACGACGAGCACGAAGAGAGGCAGTTTTTGCCTGAGCAGCCCAGGACGTCTCACCGGAAAGAAAACTTCATTTGGCAATTTTTTAAAATTCCCAAAGGTCAGAAAAAAGTAAATGCAAGATACGTAACTTGCCTTATATGTCAAGATAGACTGTCCAGAGGAACCGAGAAAAAATACAGTTTCGGAAACTACACAATGCATCGCCATATGACTAGGTGGCATCCTAACAACTACAGTGCTGCACAGTTTCGGAACGACCTAGATAATCTCCCTATTATGGCCAGAAGATCTGTTGTACCGGAAGTAACGGGACCAGAGGGCAGGGAGATGGTGCCAAATATACAAATGAGATTTGGTGAAGTAAAACACATCTGCGTATTTTGCGATGGATTCATTTGCTACGGAGAAAGAAGCATCACTCTGATCAACAGAGCTATTGACTATCATATGCAAGTTTGTACGAAACGCCCAAAATAATAAATACTTCTTTTTTTGTTTTGTTGCTCCTGTTGAGCCCTTTACAATGAATCGTTTTCATTGCCCCTCCAAGAAAAACCCCAAAAAATATAAAACTGTTCAGAAAAATTCAAAAAAAGTAAAAAAATGTTCCGAAAAATAATAAAAAAAATATAAAACAACAAAAACAATAAAAAAAAAAGTTCTTTTCAGAACTACCTCCCCGTTATTAAAAAATTGGTACAATATTTGGAACTGTGCCAACCTCTATTTCTCTTAGTTCGCTTCCCAGTTCGCTCGCCGGTACGCGAACCGGAAGCGAACCAAAAACAGTAAGTATAAGGGAAGGAAACAGACACTTATGTTAAAAGAAAGACAGCTATAGGGGAGTAAACTAGAGATACTATTACCCGTAATCCACTGCTGATGATGTCACATATTACATCATTCATGACATGCTCAGTGACATCATCAGCAGAGGATTGCGGGTTTTTTGGCAACGTGCCTTATCCACGGTTTAATAACGCTGCCTTTTGCTTTATATAAGTTTTCAAATTGTATGAAATATATACCAATAGGTCGTTATGAACCTTCAGGTAGTGCTTTTCTTCATGAGGTCTGGTCGCTTCCATACACATACAGATGTTTCAAAGATGATCAAGAAGTTTATCTGAATGGAGAGGAATGCACTGAGACGCCAGATCATTCACTAATGTGTAGGCACATACAGTTACACGGTTCATGCAACAAACACCGACCAAATATGATTTGCGTGTTGCAAGGCACGCCAGTTCCTGCTATCATCCCCACGTTCAAGTTGTTGGAAAATGGTAGTTATTTGATGCTCAATAATGAAGATTGTTCTGAGTTAATTAAAAGTATTCCTTTTATCGTAACAGTAAGTGAACGGGTTATTTGCTGCAGAAATGTTCTATTTCCTCCCACACATGAACATAGGGAGTTTTCAATCTGGCCACAAATACCAACCTTTGGACAGATTTCAACGGCATGGCAAGAATAAGAGCTCTTTTGTCTCAGAGAGAGGTGGCCTTGAGTTCGGCCCGTGAAACTTTCGTGCTTCACATAGCGAACACCCGTACAGAGGTGCAGACCCTTTTCAATTCAGATTTGCCTTTCAATTTCAGCAAGATGGTTCCGACTATCTTTAACGCATCCTCCACAAAGACCCTGGCGCACTTTTTTAAAGTTGTTACCAGTGGTCTCGTGACTTCATTTGAGAAAATCTTTGGAGTCATCCCTGCTTCCTTTCATTCTATTTTCTCCACTCTGGTTCGTGGATTGGCATTTTTACTTGCATTACCAGCGGACGCTCTTGTGCTTTTTTACATTTTTAAATATGGATGTCCCTCCTATGCAACCTCCCACCCTGCAGCTGCTGACACTGTTTCGCAATCGCATGCTAGAATATTATGGCACAATGCCGTTGGCGATATTAAGCACGGCATATGGATTATCTTTTCGATTCTCCTACTTCACCTGTGTCCAGCCTGTATTTCACTGCCTGACCTGTGATTTCGATTGGGCCATTGATTTGTGTCTCTGCGGACCGGTTTCTCCTGACGTCGACTTTAATCAGCTGATGACTCCTATCATTACTCACGAGTTGGTTTGTCCTGGCGAAAGGATTATGGCTGTGGCATTGATGCATGGACTACTTGGTCCCTGGAATTTACTGGCGGCAGCACAGTCTTTCTTGGAACAGAGCTTTCTTGAAAACCCACCGAGCTGTCCTCTGATGGTGATAGAGGATCCGGTGCTGGGAGAGCACGTATGTTCTTTTCCGCTTTTAAATTGGATGGCTGAACTGTTTTCGGATGAAGACGGTGACTTCCTATTGGAGGCTGTTGCAGCTTATTTTGCATACACAGTTATGTCATAGACCTTTTTCATGTTTGATATGCTGAGTACTAGCATTTCATTGACAATTCATTGACTTATTTGTCAAGTTTTTATTATTTACCTTGCCTATTGGCTTAAGACTCGATAAAGTACTTGGCTGTTTTATTTTTCTTTAGCATTAAATTTTCCTAGTTTTTAATGCTTTACCTTGCGGACCGTCCACATATAAACTTGCAATCTGCTCTCATGAGATGGCACTTCTATTATCTTATTCAGTTCGTTTCCGGATCATGGGGAGGTGTCATCTAGGTCCTGGATATCTTTACACCGTGTTAAGTTAGCATGGGCTCATTACCGGTTTAAACGCCATTTTTCCTTTTTTGCAACTTCTGCACACGACACTTAGTTGTTGCTTTAGCTTTCCACCTAGTAGTTCATCGTGGTTTACATGAGAATAATATGTTATTGCTCTACTATCTGCTTTGCTTGTTAAACTATATCTGTACAGCGAGTGCTAAAGTTTCAAGAACAACACGATACAGAATTGTTATGAGGTCTGATCTCCACGACTTCATACTCATAACATAAGTGCAACTTCTGCCAATTCTGGGCATGAGGCGGGTTTTATATTGCTTTGCCGAACACACATACACAACAGTTGATGCGGTTCACATGAAGAGAGAGCTGGTGTATGCTGATGTGATTCCTTCAAATCTAAGACACTAAAGTATGGGCACGCCCTAAACCAACACAAAGAGACCTTCTTAGCAAATAATATAATATGTGTATTAGGGAGGGTGAGATATAAGCAGCCGCGGGCCGTGGAGGGAGTTACGGTGAGGCAGGGAGGCGGGGAGGGGGAGAAGCAGGGTGGAGCCCTCTCTACCTTGCCCCTCCCCCTCCCCGCCTCCCTGCCCCACCGTAACTCCCTCCACGGCCCGCGGCTGCTTATAAGTGTTGCTAACTCTTATTCATTTACAGCATGTTAACATACTGTCACCATTCGCTTTTTATGTACTAGTAACTATGCTGGTAATTTTGCTACTGATAATATGTGTACTTGTATTCTCCACCCTGCTTCTCCCCCTCCCCGCCTCCCTGCCTCACCGTAACTCCCTCCACGGCCCGCGGCTGCTTATAAGTGTTGCTAACTCTTATTCATTTACAGCATGTTAACATACTATCACCATTCGCTTTTTATGTACTAGTAACTATGCTGGTAATTTTGCTACTGATAATATGTGTACTTGTATTATCTAAGATACTACGCCTGAGAAGACGGCATTAGTAAATAAACATTTCAAATACACATGTGTTCTTCTTAACTCCATGTTCTGGTTTCTAAGAAATATATAACGACCGACTGTTCATGAGTTCCACGTATCCTGAGGTACTATAAGTTCATATTCTGGATTGTCTAAACATTGAGAGTTTGTTATATCCAATGTGACACTGTACCTAGCTTGCTAAGGAGTTTTTGATTACTAACGTGAGTTTTGGGACACCCTAATTCGCCGAGGTTCCAATCCTCTGTCCACAGTTCTGTGTGAGAACAGAAACCCTGCGACAGGGGCACCCCCGACCCTTGCTGGAGCTTCATCACACTTGCGATACAACTCCAGCAATGCGCCACCTTTACGGCACAGATACATCACGCATCTGTGCTGTTTTTGCCCCATGATGCGCCGCATTGTAAATGCAGCACACCATAGGTGACGGAACAGCGGCACAGAATGACTAACACATCCCTGGTGATGCGCCAGTCATCATAAATGTATCCCTATGCTTCTTATCTTGTTAGAGATGAACCGCCATATGTATCATCAAAGTTTTTTGCATTTCCTAAATAGCGAACTTTAAGGAATAAATAGCGATTCTTTACCATTCCTAGTTTGCGATTAGCTATTTGCTAATTACAAATTACCCATTCATTTCCTTCATTTCCATAGGGCGGTTGGACTCACTTTTAGCTCGAACGGCTGAATGGATTTCCACGAAACTTGGCAAAATTGTAGGGACTGGTAGCCCGATGTGCCTTTGCTATGTCTCAAGATATATGCTCCAGTGGTTTTTCCGAAAATTAACTTTGAAAAATATATATTGGGCTACATTGGCCTATATATATGTTGGAGCCCAAATGTAGCCCAATGTATCCCAATGAAGCCCAATGTAGCCCAATGTAGCCCAAAGATGGCCGCCAGACACACAAAAAAACAAATGTAGCCCAAATATCAGCCAGATGTAGCCCAACTATAGCCCAGTGACAGAATGACCAATCAGCTTCGCAAACCTCCGTTACGCGAAGCGGAGCGCTGTTACAGATATATATCTTTTTTTTAACTTTAATTTCTCAAAATCCATTGGAGCACATATATTGAGACCTAGCAAAGGCACATCGGGCTACCAGTCCCTAATATTTTGCCAAGTTTCGTGCAAATCCATTCAGCCGTTCGATTATTATTATTATTTTTTTTTTTTGCCCCGCGGGGCCCTTTTAAAACCTCCACATCAAACCTAGGGGGTCAGCGAGGATCTACTATGCCCCCTTATAGTTATTTCCCCCTTTGTTTTGACCTCCTCTTGTCTCTCGATCCTACCGAGAGACAAGATGGCGGCCGCTACGGACTTTTTGGAATGTTGACAGACGCCGGAGAACCAATCAGCTTCGCTTCACAAAGCTCCGTTGCGCGCAAAGTACGCGTCCTGGGACGCTGCCAGGTCCGCTGTTACAGATATATATCTTTTTTTAAATGTTAATTTCTCAAAATCCACTGGAGCACATATATTGAGACCTACAAAAGGCACATCGGGCTACCAGTCCCTACAATTTTGCCAAGTTTCGTGCAAATCCATTCAGCCGTTCGGGCTAAAAGTGAGGCCAACCGCCCTATGGAAAACTCAATGTTAAAAACACGTTTTGGGACCCCCCTTTTTTCTCGGACCCCCCTTGACGAACCCCCCCCAAATTTTCAAGGGCTGCTCAGAAACAAAATGTGCCATTTTCCTGACAATTTCAGCCAATTCCGTCCACAAACGCCAAAGTTATTAGACATAGAATTTTCAAAAATCCCATAGAGAAAAAATCCTAACTATATATACCTACTGGCGACCGCCAGCAGGTAATATATATATTCACTGAAAAAACCATAGGTTATAGACCATATATAGTTAGGAATTAGCATTTAAAAAACCTTATTTTACTCACACAAAACCATTGAAATTCCATATATAGTTAGTTGCACTAACTATATATCGCACACCCGCAATCCACTGCTGATGATGTCACATATTACATCATTCATGACATGGTCAGTGACATCACTGATGACATTACTGATGACATCTCAAATGACATCACTGATGACATCTCACTTGACATCAATGATCACATCACTGATGATATCATTCATGTGATAATACAATGCATCTCCTCACACTCTAATATAACCTCCGTTACACCCAGTGTTAAATAGAGAGTATAATTTTTGAAACCATTGACACACCAATACTAGTTACTACATACGCACTCACTGATTCCTATGTCTACACACACATTCACTCATACAATCATTCATACATACAATCATTCATCTTTACAACACTATCATATGCACTCATACACCTATACAGACACTCACACTCTGCCACTCATCCATGGAGTTACTCACACACCTAGTCAGTCCTGAAAAGAATCAATCACACTTCCATTTTCTCATCTATACAGTTAAACACAGAACACCTTACATTTTTGAAACATATACTAACACATACTTACTCTCTTATAGAATCACTGATACAAGTACACATTGATCTGCACAGAGTCACACACCTCCCAGCCAGCCATACACACACTCAGTCTCCCATACAAATACTTGTGCAACCAATCAATAACCCATATAGCTACTTATATAGCTACTGATCAACACATGCAGCAGCTTGCACAACAACAGACATACTGATGCACACTTTCAGACAGTTTAGTCACTAACCCGTGCATTCAGTAAGACGCATTTAATCACTCACTCATACAGTCAATCACGCACCTACTAAAACCTTCATTCAGACACTTATACATCCACTCATTCTTCAATATGTAAAACATATTTAAACTTTACAGAAACACATAATCACTGGATGTTGTCATCAGTGATGTCATCAGTGATGTCACTGACCATGTCATGAATGATGTAATATGTGACATCATCAGCAGTGGATTGCGGGTGCGCGATATATAGTTAGTGCAACTAACTATATATGGAATTTCAATGGTTTTGTGTGAGTAAAATAAGGTTTTTTAAATGCTAATTCCTAACTATATATGGTCTATAACCTATGGTTTTTTCAGTGAATTTTCAAGGTTTTGTAAATGCTAATTCCTAACTATATATGGTCTATAACCTATGGTTTTTTCAGTGAATTTTCAAGGTTTTGTAAATGCTAATTCCTAACTATATATGGTCTATAACCTATGTTTTTTTCAGTGAATTTCATTGGTTTTTTAACAGCTAATATCTGTAGCTGTAAAATGTATTCTTCTTTAAATCCAAAAATATATTTTATATGTTTATTAATAATTTTTTTTTAAAATATTTTTTTTCTTCGTTCCCGCTTCGCGAATCGGGAAGCTTCCCGTTAGCTGACCTTGATGCCGCGAAATAGACCGCGAGCCGGTAAACGTTTCTTTACCACAACTGCCGCGTTAGAAAACAACATCGTGACGCCTCCCGTCCGCATGACGTTTCGCTTTGTCGCGTGATACGTCATATGACGTGCTACGTTAGCGAACTGGTACGCTTACCGAGTCGCAAAGCACAGGTTTCTGGAAGCAAACCGGGAGGCCCTGCAAAGCGCTTAACGTAAACACAGCAGGTCATGTGACTTGGTAATAACACTTTTCATTGGTTCATTTCACTTTTGGTTTCCTAATGATGTAAGACTAGGTCATATAATCTAAAATGAACACTTTTCATTGGTTGAGAACTATTGTTTTTCCCAAATGATGAAAATCCCTCCTTCTTTCCTCACTCTGACTTTCATCATTGTGAGAGAAAGACACTTTGTTACCAGTGAGCAATGGCTTCTTTAGTAGCTTCAGCTGGTGCTTCCCCACTACCTCCACCACATCCAAGGAAGAGTGGACCACCTGCTCAAGTTATAATTCAGCAAGAAGAGGAAGAAGAGGAACAGGACGACGAGCACGAAGAGAGGCACTTTTTGCCTGAGGAGCCCAGGACGTCTCACCGGAAAGAAAACTTCATTTGGCAATTTTTTAAAATTCCAAAAGGTCAGAAAAAAGTAAATGCAAGATACGTAACTTGCCTTATATGTCAAGATAGACTGTCCAGAGGGACCGACAAAAAATACAGTTTCGGAAACTACACAATGCATCGCCATATGACTAGGTGGCATCCTAACAACTACAGTGCTGCACAGTTTCGTAACGACCTAGATAATCTCCCTATTATGGCCAGAAGATCTGTTGTACCGGAAGTAACGGGACCAGAGGGCAGGGAGATGGTGCCAAATATACAAACGAGATTTCATGAAGTAAAACAAGTCTGCGTATATTGCAGTGGATTCATTTGCTACGTAGAAAGAAGCATCACTCTGATCAACAGAGCTATTGACTATCATATGCAAGTTTGTACGAAACGCCCCAAATAATAAATACTTTTTTTTTGTTTTGTTGCTCCTGTTGAGCCCTTTACAATGAATCGTTTTCATTGCCCCCTCCAAGAAAAACCCAAAAAAATATAAAACTGTTCAGAAAAATTCAAAAAAAGTAAAAAAATGTTCAGAAAAATAATAAAAAAAATATAAAACAACAAAAACAATAAAAAAAAAGTTATTTTCAGAACTACCTCCCCGTTATTAAAAAATTGGTACAATATTTGGAACTGTGCCAACCTCTATTTCTCGTAGTTCGCTTCCCAGTTCGCTCGCCGGTACGCGAACCGGAAGTGAACCAAAATTTTTTTTTCAAAAAAAGAACAGTAAGTATAAGGGAAGGAAACAGACACTTATGTTAAAAGAAAGACAGCTATAGGGGAGTAAACTAGAGATACTATTACCCGTAATCCACTGCTGATGATGTCACATATTACATCATTCATGACATGCTCAGTGACATCATCAGCAGAGGATTGCGGGTTTTTTGGCAACGTGCCTTATCCACGGTTTAATAACGCTGCCTTTTGCTTGATATAAGTTTTCAAATTGTATGAAATATATACCAATAGGTCGTTATGAACCTTTAGGTAGTGCTTTTCTTCATGAGGTCTGGTCGCTTCCATACACATACAGATGTTTCAAAGATGATCAAGAAGTTTATCTGAATGGAGAGGAATGCACTGAGACGCCAGATCATTCACTAATGTGTAGGCACATACAGTTACACGGTTCATGCAACAAACACCGACCAAATATGGCTTGCGTGTTGCAAGGCACGCCAGTTCCTGCTATCATCCCCACGTTCAAGTTGTTGGAAAATGGTAGTTATTTGATGCTCAATAATGAAGATTGTTCTGGGTTAATTAAAAGTATTCCTTTTATCGTAACAGTAAGTGAACGGGTTATTTGCTGCAGAAATGTTCTATTTCCTCCCACACATGAACATAGGGAGTTTTCAATCTGGCCACAAATACCAACCTTGGGAGCAGATTTCAACGGCATGGCAAGAATAAGAGCTCTTTTGTCTCAGAGAGAGGTGGCCTTGAGTTCGGCCCGTGAAACTTTCGTGCTTCACATAGCGAACACCCGTACAGAGGTGCAGACCCTTTTCAATACTGATTCGCCTTTCCATTTCAGCAAGATGGTTCGGACTATCTTTAACGCGTCCTCCACAAAGGCCCTGGCGCACTTTTTTAAAGTTGTTACCAGTGGTCTCGTGACTTCATTTGAGAAAATCTTTGGAGTCATCCCTGCTTTCTTTCATTCTATTTTTTCCACTGTGCTTCGTGGATTCCCATTTTTACTTGCATTACCAGCGGACGCTCTTGTGCTTTTTTACATTTTTAAATATGGATGTCCCTCCTGTGCAAGCTCCCGCCCTGCAGCTGCTGACACTGTTCCGCAATCGCATGCTAGAATATTATGGCACAATGCCGTTGGCGATATTAAGCACGGCATATGGATTATCTTTTCGATTCTCCTACTTCACCTGTGTCCAGCCTGTATTTCACTGCCTGACCTGTGATTTCGATTGGGCCATTGATTTGTGTCTCTGCGGACCGGTTTCTCCTGACGTCGACTTTAATCAGCTGATGACTCCTATCATTACTCACGAGTTGGTTTGTCCTGGCGAAAGGATTATGGCTGTGGCATTGATGCATGGACTAATTGGTCCCTGGAATTTACTGGCGGCAACACAGTCTTTCTTGGAACAGAGCTTTCTTGAAAACCCACCGAGCTGTCCTCTGATGGTGATAGAGGATCCGGTGCTGGGAGAGCACGTATGTTCTTTTCCGCTTTTAAATTGGATGGCTGAACTCTTTTCGGATGAAGACGGTGACTTCCTATTGGAGGCTGTTGCAGCTTATTTTGCATACACAGTTATGTCATAGACCTTTTTCATGTTTGATATGCTGAGTACTAGCATTTCATTGACAATTCATTGACTTATTTGTCAAGTTTTTATTATTTAGCTTGCCTATTGGCTTAAGACTCGATAAAGTACTTGGCTGTTTTATTTTTCTTTAGCATTAAATTTTCCTAGTTTTTAATATTTTACCTTGCGGACCGTCCACATATAAAGTTGCAATCTGCTCTCATGAGATGGCACTTCTATTATCTTATTCAGTTCGTTTCCGGATCATGGGGAGGTGTCATCTAGGTCCTGGATATCTTTACACCGTGTTAAGTTAGCATGGGCTCATTACCGGTTTAAACGCCATTTTTCCTTTTTTGCAACTTCTGCACATGACACTTAGTTGTTGCTTTAGCTTTCAACCTAGTAGTTCATCGTGGTTTACATGAGAATAATATGTTATTGCTCTACTATCTGCTTTGCTTGTTAAGCTATATCTGTACAGCGAGTGCTGAAGTTTCAAGAACAACACGATACAGAATTGTTATGAGGTCTGATCTCCACGACTTCATACTCATAACATAAGTGCAGCTTCTGCCAATTCTGGGCATGAGGCGGGTTTTATATTGCTTTGCCGAACACACATACACAACAGTTGATGCGGTTCACATGAAGAGAGAGCTGGTGTATGCTGATGTGATTCCTTCAAATCTAAGACACTAAAGTATGGGCACGCCCTAAACCAACACAAACAGACCTTCTTAGCAAATAATATAATATGTGTATTAGGGAGGGTGAGATATAAGCAGCCGCGGGCCGTGGAGGGAGTTACGGTGGGGCAGGGAGGCGGGGAGGGGGAGGGGCAGGGTGGAGCCCTCTCCACCCTGCCCCTCCCCCTTCCCGCCTCCCTGCCCCACCGTAACTCCCTCCACGGCCCGTGGCTGCTTATAAGTGTTGCTAACTCTTATTCATTTACAGCATGTTAACATACTGTCACCATTCGCTTTTTATGTACTAGTAACTATGCTGGTAATTTTGCTACTGATAATATGTGTACTTGTATTATCTAAGATACTACGCCTGAGAAGACGGCATTAGTAAATAAACATTTCAAATACACATGTGTTCTTCTTAACTCCATGTTCTGGTTTCTAAGAAATATATAACAACCGACTGTTCATGAGTTCCACGTATCCTGAGGTACTATAAGTTCATATTCTGGATTGTCTAAACATTGAGAGTTTGTTATATCCAATGTGACACTGTACCTAGCTTGCTAAGGGGTTTTTGATTACTAAGGTGAGTTTTGGGGCACCCTAATTCGCCGAGGTTCCAATCCTCTGTCCACAGTTCTGTGTGAGAACAGAAACCCTGCGACAGGGGCACCCCCGACCCTTGCTTGAGCTTCATCACACTTGCGATACAACTCCAGCAATGCGCCACCTTTACGGCACAGATACATCACGCATCTGTGCTGTTTTTGCCCCATGATGCGCCGCATTGTAAATGCAGCACACCATAGGTGACGGAACAGCGGCACAGAATGACTAACACATCCCTGGTGATGCGCCAGTCATCATAAATCTATCCCTATGCTTCTTATCTTGTTAGAGATGAACCGCCATATGTATCATCAAAGTTTTTTGCATTTCCTAAATAGCGAACTTTAAGGAATAAATAGCGATTCTTTACCATTCCTAGTTTGCGATGAGCTATTTGCTAATTACAAATTACCCATTCATTTCCTTCATTTCCATAGGGCGGTTGGACTCACTTTTAGCTCGAACGGCTGAATGGATTTCCACGAAACTTGGCAAAATTGTAGGGACTGGTAGCCCGATGTGCCTTTGCTATGTCTCAAGATATATGCTCCAGTGGTTTTTACGAAAATTAACTTTGAAAAATATATATTGGGCTACATTGGCCTATATATATGTTGGAGCCCAAATGGAGCCCAATGTAGCCCAATGAAGCCCAATGAAGCCCAATGTAGCCCAATGTAGCCCAAAGATGGCCGCCAGAGACAAAAAAAACAAATGTAGCCCAAATATCAGCCAGATGTAGCCCAACTATAGCCCAGTGACAGAATGACCAATCAGCTTCGCAAACCTCCGTTACGCGAAGCGGAGCGCTGTTACAGATATATATCTTTTTTTGAACGTTAATTTCTCAAAATCCACCGGAGCACATATATTGAGACCTAGCAAAGGCACATCGGGCTACCAGTCCCTAATATTTTACCAAGTTTCGTGCAAATCCATTCAGCCGTTCGATTATTATTATTATTATTTTTTTTTGCCCCGCGGGGCCCTTTTAAAACCTCCACATCAAACCTAGGGGGTCAGCGAGGATCTACTATGCCCCCTTATGGTCATTTGCCCCTTCGCTTTGGCCTCCTCTTGTCTCTCGATCCTACCGAGAGACAAGATGGCGGCCGCTACGGACTGTTTGGAATGTTTACAGACGCCGGAGAACCAATCAGCTTCGCTTCACAAAGCTCCGTTGTGCGAAAAGTACGCGAACTGGAGCGCTGCCCGGTCCGCTGTTACAGATATATATCTTTTTTTGAACGTTAATTTCTCAAAATCCACTGAAGCACATATATTGAGACCTACAAAAGGCACATCGGGCTACCAGTCCCTACAATTTTGCCAAGTTTCGTGCAAATCCATTCAGCCGTTAGAGCTAAAAGTGAGTCCAACCGCCCTATGGAAAACTCAATGTTAAAAACACGTTTTGGGACCCCCCTTTTTTCTCGGCCCCCGCTTGACGAAACCCCCCCAAACTTTCAGGGGACGCTCAGAAACGAAATGTGCCATTTTCCTGAAAATTTCAGCCAATTCCGTCCATCAACGCCAAAGTTATTCAACATAGAATTTTCAGAAATCCCTATTCAAAAAAATCCTAACTATATATACCTACTGGCGACTGCCAGTAGGTAATATATATATATATACTAGCAGCCCGTCCCGACGTTGTCCGGGTATGAATTGCTGCCGGCCAGTAGTATATTGTTTTGTAGGATTTG
This sequence comes from Lissotriton helveticus, assembly GCF_964261635.1. Lineage (NCBI taxonomy): Eukaryota > Metazoa > Chordata > Amphibia > Caudata > Salamandridae > Lissotriton > Lissotriton helveticus. Next base: position 17,901,984 of record NC_136068.1, on the reverse strand, counting down.
ATAGCATTTCTTATCTGTGAAAGGCCTGTGAAATGCTCCGATTCACAGTGCACTGCTGATGCACTTAAGAGTGCGCGTTCAGTAGTGTGTGAACTCGAGTTTCCCGACTTTATTTTTCCTTGCAATATTATATAGCGCGAACTCGACAACGTGGCATGAGCACAATTTACATTGCAGAAGAACCCATTCATTTGTGGTAGGCCCAGGGAGACAAAGCGATTTGCCTGGAATCACAGGATGTTGAGCTGATGCCGAGATTCGAACGTAGCTCCCCAGCTATAAAGTTCGCAATTCTAGAATTTGTGGCAGGAGGTGTGTCTAAAAGTGTATGTCGGTGCTGGCCATCAATGAGAGAGACCTGTGCATTTTTCAAATGGGTGGTGAAAAAATATGAGTATGTTGCTGGAGATGTGGGCCGCCATGCCACCAATGCACTTACCGGGGAAGGGTAAACACCCATTATTCCGCAACTTTCTTTCCGCATACCATCACTCCGTATACTTTCATTATGAAAGTACCATGACTCCGCAATGCCATTATAACGCATGGCATTACATTTTATATGCTTTTACCACGCATACATTTACAACGAAGATCGTTGTAAATGCATGAATGGTAAAAGCATGTTTTTTTTTAATGTTTGAATAAGGTAAGTATGGGTATAGGGGTATATGTTTTGGGGTACTGAGGTATATGTTTTGGGGTGTTTGGGTATTTTAAGTGTTCAGATATAGTTTTGGGTTATGGGTACAGGGGTAGTTTTAGGGTTTAGGGATAGGTATGGGTTTTAGGGTACAGGGGTATTTTTAGGGTTCAGGGCCAGGTTTGGGTTTTGGGGTATAGGGTTTTTTTAGGGTTCAGGGGTAGGTTTGGGTTTTGGGGTACAGGGGTATTTTAAGGGTTCAGGGCTAGGTTTGGGTTTTGGGGTACAGGGGTATTTTAGGGTTCAGGGGCAGGTTTGGGTTTTGGGGTACAGGGTTATTTTTAGGGTTCAGGGCTAGGTTTGGGGTACAGGGGTATTTTAAGGGTTCAGGGCTAGGTTTGTGTTTTGGGGTACAGGGGTATTTTAGGGTTCAGGGGTAGGTTTGGGTTTTGGGGTACAGTGGTATTTTTAGGGTTCAGGGCTAGGTTTGGGTTTTAGGGTACAGGGGTATTTTTAGGGTTCAGGGGTAGGTTTGGGTTTTGAGGTACAGGGGTATTTATAGGGTTCAGGGCTAGGTTTGGGTTTTGGGGTACCGGGGTATTTTTAGGGTTTAGTGATAGGTTTGGGTTTTGGGGTACAGGGTATATTTATAGGGTTAAGATGGGTTAGTGTTTAAGGCTGTTGGGTATTTTAAGGAGTAAGGGTGGGTTATGCTTATGGGGTGCAGGGGTATTTAAAGGGAGCAGGGTGGGATTAGCACACGATATGAGACATGGCATGAAGGGCAGAATGTATCACACGCCCCCATCGTTTGTCACGCCCCCAGCACATGCCCACAGCACAACGCAGACACGCCCACAAGGGACTACTTTGCTGGCACGGTTCTTTTACCTTTTAAATGTATATGGTGGGCTTCTGCATAGTCTATGCCCTTCTGCTGCAACTGCCCTTTCAAACGCAGTATTGGGTGTTGTGATTGGTGCTGTGGTTCCTGAGATTACCTGCCTCAAAGGTTTGGGCTCTCTCTTTATTATATTAGTATGGATATGCAGCCTGAAACCTGTTACTAGGCTCAAAACTGCCACAATTGCATTGTAAATCTTTTACATTTGAAAAAATAAAGACATATAAGTCATCATATACTTATGATACATATAAAGAAAACTGCTTTGAGTTTTCTTTGAAACACACAGCCTTTATTTTCAAAGGTAAAAAGGCAAGATCATAGAGGCAGATTAGCCTAAAAAGGCTGAATATTGAAACAATTGGAAAATTGTCGCTGTCCCTTTAAGACCTCCAGGAACCCCCAGGCTCCCATCATGCACCACAAGTGACAATTAAGTCAGTTCTTTTTTCGAGCTCCTTCTGTGAGGATCCTGGAGCATTGTGCTCGCCAGTTAGTGATTTTTTTAAAGTTTTTTTGGTTTAAAGTGAACTTTTTTAGTTTCACTTGACGTCTTTTGTACTTAGCTTAATAATTCTACAGTTTTTTCTGACTTTTGACAATTTTTTCCTGTCAAAATGCCTGCCTTATTTAATAAGTGCCCGGCCTGTGGAAAAAAGATGGCTAAGTCAGACCCTCACTCGGTCTGCATTGCTTGTCTACCTTCATCTCACAAGCCAGACCAGTGTTACCACTGCAGCAAGTTTTCAAAAAGAACCCTTCGGGAAAGGGAGAAGATTAAGCTGCACTCCATGCAGGAGAGAGGAAAGGAAACAGCAAGTGGGCGAGAAGAACATCCTTCAAGGAAGCCCTCCTCTCAACCAAGGTTGGAGCGCAAAGAGAAAGGTGAGAAAAGGACACATCGGTCTCATACGCCGTCGAGGGACAGATCGACATCAAAAATACCTTTGTGCTCTGAGTCGGCGTTGAAATCGAAGTCGAGGCGTCCTTCGCCGTCAAAACAACTGACATCAGGTGAGAAGACCCATAAGACGAAGTCGACACCAACACGTAGGCGGTCCAAGTCTGGCTCGCCTACGACGTCAAGAGGCTGCGGCTCGACGTCGACCCATCAACATCAAAGCCTGCCGCCGAAAGAGACCGTGGTGATGTTGAGATCACCTCCGACGTCGAGGGGTCCACTTGCACTTAACTGACGTCCAGCCAAACACAGAGGGCTTCAATGGCAGTCGGGCACAGGCATTTGCCGTCGAGAGGCATAACGTTGACGCATCCGTCGCCAAGGAGGTCGACGTCAAGGAGGTCACCATCGAGGAGATTGATGTTGAGATCTCGAAAAACACCTTCTGTATCTAGGAGGCCAAAAAGATCGAGTTCTAGGTTGATGTCGAGGAGGTCAACGTCGAGGAGATCACACTTCAATCACGGGTCTCCTCCTGAAAAGAGACCTAGGGCGACGTTGAGGGACCGCTCAACGCGGGACGCCCAGGTGGTAACTTCAAGGAGTGCCTCTTCCTCCCCAGGACTTCAGATAGTGCAAGTCACTCCTGAACCCTCACCATTGCTGACTCCAGCCCCTCCAACTAATATCTCCCCGAGATGGCTATGGGACATAAGGGAGTGGAAGATCCGCAGGATTACAAGACTGCCACGTTCCTCTACAAGACCCAGATCGCCTATAATTCAGTCAGTACACTCATCTGAAAGACATGAGCGACATGTCACTCCGCAAAGGTCTCCATCTTTGAGAAGGCGATCATCACGTTCTCCTAGGAGTCTGACATCCAGATCTCGCCACCGCTCTCCTAGAAGACGAAGACATATATATTTTTCGTGGTCTTCAGACTCCAAGGCTGATTACTCTCCTACTCTTTCTTCCTCTCCTCCGAGTAGAATATCTCCCATTGATGATATGCTGACCTTCAATGAGGTTCTCTGTAGAGGGGCTGTGAAGCTTCAGATTGAGATGCCTGTTTCCACCACCCAAACTTCAGTCATCTTTGAAACACTACACCAAAGGTCTTCCTCTAGACCTTTGCTTCCCCTGGTGCCTGGCCTGCTAGAGCCTGCTCTTCACAAATTCCTTACTCCAGCACCTGTGGGGCCGGCCCCATCTCGAATCACCAAAAAGTGTAAGGCTCCTGAGAAGGACCCCTTTTTTCTGAGGGCTGACACTCCACCGGACTCAGTTATTGTTTCAGTGGCACAGAAGAATCAGATGGGGGCAGCATCATCTGCGGTACCCCCAGATAGAGACAGTAAGGCCATGGGTTCTGTCGGTAAGAGAAAGTGCACCACCTCAGCATCTTACATGAAGGTAAGCCAGCGCCTCGGCCTTACTGGGTCGGTATGACCGCTCTTTGTGGGACTCTCTTTCGCGCTTCACTGAGAAGCTCCCAAAAGAAGACAAGCAATATTTCCTGGAAATCCTTCATGGAGGTGGCTGGGTGGCCAATCAAGTCATCAGGGCAGCAGCTGATGCCTCTGACTTAGCTGCCTATGATTATAAACATGGGATTTATGCCTGTCGCTCTGCCTGGCTGAGATTGACGGGCTTGAAGCCAGAGGCGCAACATCGTATTCTCAATCTCCCCTTCAATGGCACATCGCTCTTCCGATCTCATGCTGATGACGAAATGTCCAGGATGAAGACTGAACTGGATACGGTGAAATCGGTTGGGCTCGAGAAGAGGAAGGACTTCAGGCAACATTACCGCCCTTACGATCGGCGCCAATACCAGCAGAGGGTTCAAACCCCTCAGTGGTCCTCCCAGCAAAATTAAGGAAGATCATAGCGTCATCCTGGTAGAGGACGAGGAGGGAACTCCAGACAGTCCACTCCTGCTTCCAAGCAACAACAGAAGCAGTGAGTGCTTGCTTCCACTAACTCCGTTACCCACTCCGGTGGGGGGGAAGTGTCCATTTCTACCTGGAAGAGTGGAACAAAATCACACTAGACAAGTGGGTGCTCAATATTGTGAGGAATGGGTAGTCCATCAGGCTCAACTCCCCGCCACCTTCTATTCCTCTTCAAAAGACTGTAATCCATTGCATAAATCTTCTAAGAGAAGAGGTGTCCGCTCTACTCCTAAAGGAGGTCATCGAGAAGGTCCCATGGAATCAACGTCGACAGGGGATCTACTCCGATATTTTTTGGTCCCAAAGTAAGGTCTAAACACGGAGTTCAGGCCTATACTAGATTTCAGGCTTCTCAACAAGTTCATTCGGAGAGAGAGGTTCAGAATGCTGGCATTACAGCATTACATCAAATAATCCCGCATCTATATCAAGGGGACTGGATGTGTTCCGTAGATCTTCAAGATGCCTATGTCCACATTCCAATCTCTCCAAAGCATCAAACGTTTCTAAGGTTTTGCATCCGGTCAGAACACTTCCAGTTCACTGTCTTGCCCTTCGGTTTGAAGTCGGCTCCTTGCACATTCTCAAAGTGCATGGCAGTAGTAGCTGCTTTCTTGAGGAAGAAGCACATTTTCGTCTACCCTTACCTAGACGACTGGCTTCTCAAGAGTGTGTCTTCAACTCTTCTACAGCAGTACCTCGCGTACTGCATTCAACAACTACATCAGCTGGGTCTACACATAAATTAAAAAAAATCCATCCTCAATCCAACACAGAGGATAAATTACCTGGGTGCAGCTTTGGACACAGTAAACGCAATAGCGTATCCTTCAGAGAAGAGACTATCATCTATTCTCCACAAGTGTCAGACTCTCCTGAAGATACCTCAGCCCACAGCCAGGCAGATCTCATCTCTGCTGGGTTCGATGGCCTCGTGCATTTTTCTAGTTCCAAACGCCAGGCTTCACGAGACCTCTGCAGCAGACTCTAAAGGATCAGTGGTCCCAAATCTCCAATCGTTGGGAGGACACTTTAACCCGTTGGATGCTCGCGTTGGCCTTGCCCGACGCAAGCTCTACCTCTGGGGTGCTGCACATGACCAATGGCTGACGCAGCCCCGCCCACTCCGTGGAACACCCGCACTGCGGCGGAATGTCCGCCGCAGTAAACGGGTTAACTCTGCCTCTGTCTGTCCGGCTCTCCATCAGATGGTAGATGCGACGGACTCATCTCATCATAGTCCCCTTTCAACAGGAGCTGCCCAAGCAGACTCTGGTGACGGATGCGTCCCTTCAGGGATGGGGCGCCCATATGGGGTCACTACAGCTCTAAGGAATGTGGTCAGAGAAAGAGCAACTATACTACATAAACATGCTGGAGCTCAGAGCGGTGCATCTGACTCTCAGGGCATTTTTTCCTTCCATCAAATCGATTGCTCGGCTTGTTCAGATGGACAATACAACAGCGATGTACTACCTGAACAAGCAGGGGGGGGGGCACCAGGTCCAGTCCCCGGTCACTGGAAGCACAGGCGATTTGGAAGTGGCTTCTGGCACGAGACATGAAAATCTCCTCAATTCACTTACCGGCCTAAGCAGGCATTTCGCAGAAGCACACGACTGGGTGCTAAAACAAGAAGTGGCGCAAGACATCTACCACAACTGGGAACACCAGACATCGAGCTCTTCGCGGACACAGACAAGGCAAAATGGCGACTTAAAATTTTAAAAATGATGATTTTACCAAAAGTACTGTATATCTACCGTACAATACCATTAGAATTTCAGTCGCTCTGCTTTAAAAATTTAGAAAGAAGTACTTTTCGTTTTTTATGGGGTTATAAGCGTCATAGGAAAGCATCAAAGAAAATGATACTCAATAATGAACAAGGGGGATGGAATGTTCCTTATTTTCTTTTTTATTATTCATCTGCTGCATTGCAATACATAAGTACTTTAATTATGGGAGACAGGGTAGAAACTTTGAATTGTCAAACTCCTACAATCTACGAAATGATTATGGGTGAGCAAGTTAAAGGTAGTTTTTTGAGGATTGTAGAGCCCAGCTATCACAAAAAAACAAAATATAAGATACTTAAGGCGGCTTTTGGAGTCTGGCAAAAAAATCGTAAACATATAAAATTATATAAACTAATTGCTTATACTCCCCTTATATCAAAGGGCCTTTTACCTGAAATTTTTTGTGATTTAACTATGTATAGATGGCAGCAGAAAGGAATACGGTATTTGGGAGACTTATTTAGTAATGATCAATTTGTTTCATTTCAGGATTTAATGAACAAATTTTCTGTGGGAAAAAATAACTTTTTCAAATTTCTCCAACTTCGAAGCTTCCTACAGAACCAATTTTTAATTTCCCCAGTTAAAATGACGAAAATTCCATTGCTAGAACTCTTGCAAAAAAAAACCCGTATAGGTGCTATTTATTTAAGTTTAATTCAGGAATTTGGGGATGATTTAGGACAATGTCAGCGGAAATGGGCTAATACTCTAGGTATATCTGATGTGGATATTTTGTTATCGATTAAAATGGCTTCAGATTGCCTAATGACAGGGATGATGAAATCCCAACATTTTATGTGTATTCATAATTTATACTACACCCCAAACAAAGTTGCTAAGTGGAGCACAACGACAGGTACGAACTGCAGTCGCTGTGGGTTATATGCAGCTGATGAATTGCATATGTTTTTTTCTTGCCCCAAACTTTCTATGTTGTTTCAACATGTGGAACATTTTCTGGCTATTATTCTTAAGAGTGAGATTAAGATAACGGCGAAATTGGTGTTGTTGGGTACTGATCATACTGTTGTTAGGTCAACACCAATTTCTTACTTTTTATTTTTATGTATGGCTGCAGTCAGATCCGGCATTACTAAGGAATGGATCAGCTCGGACCCGCCAACATTTTTTATGTGACGTGAAAAACTATTGTTTATGTATAATATTGAATCTGCTATATATACGTTAAAGGGGGTTAAAAAGAGAATATTGGGGGAGAAAATTTGGGCACCAATTGCCGAATGGATTTAAACTTTTTATGTTGATTGAATCAGATTTATGTTATAAATTGTTATGTATTTTAAGAGGACATCGATTTATTCTAGTAATCATGTACTGCTGTATTTCCTTGCAATAAAACAATAAAATAAAAAAAAATTAAAAAAAAGGGATGGGGCGCCCATATGGGGTCACTACAGCTCTAAGGAATGTGGTCAGAGAAAGAGCAACTATACTACATAAACATGCTGGAGCTCAGAGCGGTGCATCTGACTCTCAGGGCATTTTTTCCTTCCATCAAATCGATTGCTCGGCTTGTTCAGATGGACAATACAACAGCGATGTACTACCTGAACAAGCAGGGGGGGGGGGCACCAGGTCCAGTCCCCGGTCACTGGAAGCACAGGCGATTTGGAAGTGGCTTCTGGCACGAGACATGAAAATCTCCTCAATTCACTTACCAGGCGTCCTCAGCGTCCAAGCGGACGGCCTAAGCAGGCATTTCGCAGAAGCACACGACTGGGTGCTAAAACAAGAAGTGGCGCAAGTCATCTTCCACAACTGGGAACACCAGACATCGAGCTCTTCGCGGACGCAGACAATGCAAAATGCCGAATCTTTGCCTCCAGGTACCCACAACCAGGATCCAAGGGGAATACTCAGTTGATAGACTGGTCAGAGACATTACTCTACGCCTTTCCACCAATTCCCCTCATTCCCATGGTGATCAGGTAACTGTACTAATCCATGACAGAGATGATCCTGGTTGGTTCAGAGTGGCCTCGCCAGTGGTGGTACCCGGACCTTCTTCATCTGTCCAAAGTACCACAAAGGAGGTTGCCATGTCATCCGAATCTGCTGACCAGGGCAGGCGGCAAAGTGTTCCATCCCAACCTGCTGTTCCTCAGGTTAGCAGCATGGCTCCTGAGTTCATCCAATATGGACATTTAGGTCTCTTTCAAGACTGCATGCAGATCTAGAAGGAGGCTAGGAGACCTTCTACGAGGAAGTCTTACGCTTTTAAGTGGAGGCATTTTTACATATGGTGTAGTACTGAGAGTCGTGATCCTATTCAAGGTCAGGAATGGGTAAAAATAACCCAGTACCCCAAAACCCAAACCTACCCCTGAACCCTAAAATACCCCTGTACCCCGAAACCCAAACCTAGCCCTGAACCCTTAAAATACCCCTGTACCCCAAAACCCAAACCTACCCCTGAACCCTAAAAATACCCCAAAACCCAAACCTAGCCCTGAACCCTAAAAATACCCCTGTACCCTAAAACCCATACCTATCCCTAAACCCTAAAACTACCCCTGTACCCCATAACCCAAAACTATATCTGAACCCTTAAAATACCCAAACACCCCAAAACATATACCTCAGTACCCCAAAACATATACCCATACTTACCTTATTCAAACATTAAAAAAAACCATGCTTTTACCATTCATGCATTTACAACGAATTTCGTTGTAAATGTATGTGTGGTAAAAGCATATAAAATGTAATGCCATGCGTTATAATGGCATTGCGGAGTCATGGTACTTTCGTAATGAAAGTATGCGGGGTGATGGTATGCGGAAAGAAAGTTGGGGAATAATGGGTGTTTACCCTCCCCCGGTAAGTACATTGGTGGCATGGTGGCCCACATCTCCAGCAACATACTCAGATTTTTTCACCACCCATTTGAAAAATGCACAGGTCTCTCTCATTGATGGCCAGCACCGACAAACACTTTTAGACACACCTCCGGCCACAAGTTCTAGAATTGTGAACTTTAGAGCTGGGGAGCTACGTTCGAATCTCGGCATCAGCTCAACATCCTGTGATTCCAGGCAAATCGCTTTGTCTCCCCGTGCCTACCATAAATGAATGTGTTCTTCTGTAATGTAAATTGTGCTCATGCCATGTTGTCGAGTTCGCGCTATATAATATTGCAAGGAAAAATAAAGTAGGGAAACTCGAGTTCACACACTACTGAACGAGCACTCTTAAGTGCATCATCAGTGCACTGTGAATCGGAGCGTTTCACAGGCCTGTCACAGATAAGAAATGCTATCTAAACGAAATCCTACAAAACAATATACTACTGGCCGGCAGTAATTCATACCCGGAAAACGTCGGGACGGGCTGCTAGTATATATATGTAGGTATATGCATATTATTGGCTATTGCTCCGGGGTCCCCGCACGTGGGCGGGACTGTTCAGTTCTTATGACTTTGATGAGTATACCCCTGGAAGAGAACTAGAATTACAGGTAAGTAACTTATCCTTTCTTGTAAACCCTAGTGCATACTACCATTATTTTTAGACCTAAAGGAGGTCTAAAAGTTTTAATTCCAGTATTACTTATTGATGGCTAGGTTGGGACGGTAGCTCAGCGTCTTTGAGTGTGAGCGTGGCCTTGTTGCGCTGCAGCTGTGCAGGATGCTGTACGCTGTATTGCCCTATGATCAACGTTAGCTTACAGGCTACCCAAGAGATGGACAAGACTAGAGGGAGGTCTAGAGATCCAACAATGCTGTGATAGTGCTTCCTGTTAATTCTGCAAAATTTAACAGATTTATTGAGTATTACTAGGAAAATCTGTGGGACTTCAGGTCTCGCACTGCTGCTGAATGGTCATGAAATCAAGAAACCAAAGCAGAAGAGGTTGCAGTTGTTCCGCTTGAGGGAATTGTAGTGCACAAAAGTGACAATGTCATTGAATGTAAGGTAGTGGGAAGCCCCCTGCTAGGATTATGGAAGACTGGAGGGGGTGTATGACTACCACAGGACAGCAATATATCTCAAACCTGCTGCCTGTCGCTGCATATTGCATTGTCTCACAACTGGTCCTGTGTAATTCAGACACAGAAGTATGTTACCCAAGACTTGCGGGGGAGAGCTGTTGAAATAGTCTTTGGGGCTTATTTACAAGCCCCTTGTGCTGCTGGTCTGTCACTCTTTATATGGGAAAAGGTGATATAGCTGCGGCACAAGGGGCTTGTAAATAAGTCCTTAGGTATGTACTGCTGTGCAGACCATTAACCCTTTGAGGCTCAGCTGTGCAATATGCTGCTCCTGACCTCTCCCTGAGCTCCTCTATTTTCTACTCCCTGTTAAAAGATTCATTCACTGGGTTCTAGATTCAGGCTCCAAAACCAGTCTAAGAACTTTGTGCATTCAAGTTAGAGGCATTGAGGCACTGTTCTCACTCACCCAAGTTCAGGCTTTCTTCCCTTTCTCGTGCCACTCTTTAACACCTTCGCTGCTGGGGTCATTCCCCCACGGTGCGGGGGCGGGGGGAGCACAGTGCCACGGTGCTTGTGACGAGCCCAGCTTGTCATGAGGCACAGTAGAGCTGTGCTCATGATGAGCTGGGCTCGTCATAACCCCGCCCACTGATTGATTCTCCTGCACAGGTGGGGAATAAATCACGCGTGAGCGGGCCGCGGCTGTTATGACGAGCCCAGCTCGTCATGAGCACAGCTCCACTGTGCCTCATGACGAGATGGGCTCGTAATAAGCATGGAAGGTGTTAACAATGGGCAGAAAACCTGCCTAGGACCAAGAAGGAAGAGAAGTAGGAATAAACTAACTGCACTGTAGAGAGAATATCTACCTTATGAAATGAGGCAGCTAGGAGCTAGAGGTGACATGGATCAAACCTGGGAGCGAGAGGTGACACAGATCACACCAGGGGGCAAGCGGCGACATAGATCAGACCTGGGAGTGAGCAGTGACATCGATCAGACTAGGGAATGAGGAGTGAAATAGAACAGACCTGGGAGCGAGCTGTGACATAGATCAGACCTTGGAATGAGCGATGACATAGAACAGACCTGGGAGCGAGCGGTGACATAGATAAGCCCTGGGAGCGAGCAGTGACATAGATCAGACCTGGGAGCAAGCAGTGACATAGATCAGACTTGGGAGCGAGCAGTGACATAGATCAGCCCTGGGAGTGAGCGGTGACATAGATCAGACTTGGGAGCAAGCAGTGACATAGATCAGCCCTGGGACCAAGCAGTGACATAGATCAGCCCTGGGACCAAGCAGTGACATAGATCAGACCTGGGAGCAAGCAGTGACATAGATCAGACTTGGGAGCAAGCAGTGACATAGATCAGCCCTGGGAGCAAGCAGTGACATGGATAAGACTTGGGAGCAAGCAGTGACATAGATCAGCCCTGGGACCAAGCAGTGACGTAGATCAGACCTGGGACCAAGCAGTGACATAGATCAGACCTGGGACCAAGCAGTGACATAGATCAGACCTGGGAGTGAGCAGTGATATAGATCAGACTTGGGAGCGAGCGGTGACATAGATCAGACCTTGGAGCGAGCGGTGATATAGATCAGACTTGGGAGCAAGCAGTGACATAGATCAGCCCTGGGACCAAGCAGTGACATAGATCAGACCTGGGACCAAGCAGTGACATAGATCAGACCTGGGACCAAGCAGTGACATAGATCAGACCTGGGAGTGAGCAGTGATATAGATCAGACTTGGGAGCGAGCGGTGACATAGATCAGACCTTGGAGCGAGCGGTGACATAGATCAGACTTGGGAGCAAGCAGTGACATAGATCAGACTTGGGAGCAAGCAGTGACATAGATCAGCCCTGGGACCAAGCAGTGACATAGATCAGACCTGGGACCAAGCAGTGACATAGATCAGACCTGGGAGTGAGCAGTGATATAGATCAGACTTGGGAGCGAGCGGTGACATAGATCAGACCTGGGAGCGAGCGCTGACATAGATCAGGCCTGGGACCAAGCAGTGACACAGATCAGACCTGGGAGCAAGCAGTGACATAGATCAGACCTGGGAGCAAGCAGCGACATAGATCAGACCTGGGAGCGAGCGGTGACACAGATCAGACCTGGGAGCGAGCGCTGACATAGATCAGACTTGGGAGCGAGCGGTGACAAAGATTAGACCTGGGAGGTAGTGGTGACATATATCAGACCTGGTGCGAACTGTGACGTGGATCAGACCTGGGAGAGAACGGTGAGCAGTGATATAGATCAGACCTGGGAACGAGCGGTTATATAGATCAGACTTGGGAGCGAGCTGTGACGTGGATCGGACCAAGGAGCGAGTAATACCTCAAAAAGCAGCTGGGAGCGAGATAGAACCTGGACGAGAGTGAGGTATGAGGTACATAGATAGCTCGGAGTGAGATAGCACCTGAGTAAGAGTGAGGTATGAGGTACATGCTTAGCTCGGAGTGAGATAGGTTTGGATGGGAGTGAGGTCTGGTGTGTATATGTAGCGGTGAGTGAGCTTTGATGTAGATGCAAACGTACTATGATGTGTATACACGGTAGCAGGTTTTGTTCTTTGATGTACATAAGGGCTAGCCAATGGTGATGCTGGAGGCACTTGGAGCAGCCTATGAGAAGGGCTGCAGCCGGCGTAAACACAATACTCATAAAATGACCCTCTCTCGCACCCTAACATTGCAGATCCTGTGGGTTTCAGCTTTTACTCACCCAAGCTCACGTTTAGGGGTAGAGAACAAGGAGTCACCTAGTGTTACTGTGAGCTTGAAGCCACCCTGCGGTTGGTGGAGGAAGTGGAAGGTTAACACTTCATATGTCACACGATGGAAGTGAAACAAAAATCCCTGGATAAACCCTGCCTTCCAGAGAGGCCTTGTGTCCGACAGGGCGATGGCCTCTCAGCCACAACACACCTAGAACCTCACAGAGACGGCGAAGGGCCGACGTCAGCAGAGCAGACTCATCTCAGCCTGTTTCCTTCGCCAAAGATTGGTTAATGATCTGTGCGAAACGTGTATGACCTTCGCTCTCCCATGACTTAATCCTTCATTTTAGGTCCATTAATGAGATAAACCTCAGCAGCCTCTGTGGCTGTGACCTGTGCTAGCCTCAGAGTGACGAGGCCACCGGTCCTGTCCTGGCATAGGGCTGGGGAGGCTTTTTTTACACTGTGGCACCTCCCTGACTCTGGGGTACAGGAGGACCTCACCTATGGGTGGGGGTGCGGACTTCACCTGATGTGGCTTCAATATGACGGAGTCCACCTTGCCTGCATTAGCCTGAGGCTGGCAGGTCTTGCATAGCATTGTGGCACCTACCTGCCTCTGGGGTACAGGTCAACCTCACCTGTGGTTGGTGGTGGAGGCTTCACCTGTGGTGCTCTCAGAGTGACGAAGTGCATCGGGCCTCCTCTAGCCTGAGGCTGGAAGGGCTTTCATTGCATTGTGGCACTTACCTGGCTCTTGGGTACAGGTCAACCTCACCTGTGGGTCGAGGTGAGGTCTGCGGGCCCCAGCCATGTCAGTGTTATAGGAAGTGAATGCAACACTTCAATGTGCTCCTCACTGCTTGGGAAGTATTGAAACTCCACCCAGCACCTCTTCCCTCCTCCAGCAAACCACCAGCTTCCAGTCTCGTCCCAGGGCTCTGCCTCAGAGATGACAGAGGTTTTATGATATCTGAATCGATCACTACGAAGCTGAACGCTTGTCTCAATCTACTGTCTTTTCACAGCCACCTCCTGACACTCTGTTTTGTCTTTCATGTAATTTTATGAAATTGTTCTGAAATGTTATGTTATTACACATATACAAATTGTGCATTTTCCGCTTGCTTGTCCTAGATTCCCTGAGCCAGAATTATGAAGATTTGAAGCAGAGCATAGCAGCAAGACAAGTTGCTGTGTTGTGTCATGTGTAGAGGGCAGGAATTTACCATATCGACTAAGATGCGCTGGTGCACTTTGCAGGGGCATAGGAGACATTAAAAATTTCCAGGGAGACGTGGACAACTTTGTGGACTTTCCAGTGACCCTATACAAATCTCCCATTGTGTGAGACCACACGCCCAATAAACGGTCTTGGATAATTCCAATATCCCTAAGCATCTCTGGCAAGAAGGTTTTGGGCTCGGCTATCTACCTAAAAGCAGATCCAATGAGTGTTTGACGTTCCAATCTCGCTGAAGGTTGGCTTCATGATGCTTGAAGGCTCAGACATGGTGCTGGGAATCTCTAGCCTCTATTCAGCCATTACACTGCCAGGGCCTGGCTCTCAAAATATATAGGGGAGTGAGTACCGAATAGGCAGTTAATGGCAGTCCCCGGACTTAAAAATCTAAGAAAAATAGTGTAAATACTTCGTTTTGTATGAAAGGTGGAACCCCTGCAGGTGGACATTTTACATGCATTAATATCCCAAAAACCAGCTAACTCTACCACCACCCCTGGTTGACTTTGAGCTTGTTTTTGATCCTGTACAGTACTCCAATACCTTTTGGCTGGGTTCTTTCTAAAGAAATACCACATTCATACATAAATACATATAGAGAGGAAGACTAGTGCCATGAGAAGGAGTGATAGCAAAACAATTGGTCAAAAGAAAATGAGTGATTCTGCCAATCAAATAGGAGTATTTACCCATTTTCCAGATCTCAGACCTTTTATTTGAAATTTCCCTGTGTGTGTTTGGGGTCTTTCTGATCACTTTCTGGGGGAACCGGCCAAGAAAGAGGGTGGCTGTGGGCACTGCCTACCCACCCTGTATAATCTGCAGCCTGTGGAATCCTCTGCTGACATTCCATTATCATTGGTAACAGCAGCTTGGCCATCACCTCCGCTGCCTTTAGCACCACTAAAATCAACACAAATATGTTCAGGTCGGCCCCAAACTACAAGAGGCTGAGAGATGAAGGGACCCAAGGGGGCACTGTTGGGGAGGCAGTAAGATTAATTTGTAAAAGAGTAATTGCAGGTGACCCAATCTTTGTTTTCTTTTTAACAGAAGCTTGCATGTATCATTGCCAAATGCTGAGGAGAAGCTCGCATGCATCATTGGCGAATGCTGAGGTTGTTGAATACCAAGGCGGTCTACTCTGATTTCAGCTCCTGGCTCTTTCATCCGCCAACATGCTCTCCCTCCCTATTATCTCACTCTTGCAGGTTCTTTCTCATATTTTCTTTCTCCCTTTTCACTATTTTCCATATTTCCCTGCCTCCTTCTACCCACACCCCTTCATGCCTTTCACTCTCTTGTTCGGTTTTACTGTCTGATGATTTAAACCATGCACCAGTCTCTAAAAAGGAATGCAGTTTGGTCCCGCCTGCAGCCACCAGCTTAAATTAAGCATCCTTAGCTTGTAGCCCACAAAGGAAATCCGGCCTGAAGAGCGGATCCACCCTTTTCTCTCCTACTGCAAGACACAAGGAACCCAGCCTTCTTCCTTCCAGATGACATAGCACAGAAACATTACATGTGACCAGAAATTAGAGCCACAGGGTCAACCTCATCCCAGAGTCCCTGCCCCCTTTCTACCCAAAACAGTTTCCAAAGTTTGCTGTGCTTACTCAGCACAACTGACTCTGGCATTAGTCCATATCCATTTTAATGCATCTTTCCCAATCCTTGTTATCTCTACTGGGGTATTTCATTAGTATTTCCATCAGAGTGAATAATGTTTCAGAGCATCACCAGCTACCAGTCTCTTGTCTGTAATTGTCGGCGGGTTCCACCACTTAAGAATGCTTGCCAACTGCACGGTGTACATCTTCTACTGTTTCTCATTCATGCCTCCCCCATGCACCCTCCCACGGTATGCAAGAATATGGAGCCTCCACAGGCAAGACTTGATGCTTGAGCCTTTTGCCATCATATTTACATTGATGGCATTTATAAAGTGCATACATAGTTGAAAGGCAGCGGAGTGCAGTACAGGATCAAAGGCAGAGATCCAACCAGAAAATGAATCTGGGTGGAAGGACCTGTGTTCTGTGATGGGGGGTTGACTAGTTACTGTGTTGTGATGTGGTGTTCTTAAAAGACATACATCTTCAGCTCCTTCCTAACTTCACGCATCGTTGTAGGGCTCCAGATGGATACAGGGATGTAGTGACCGGGGAGGCCTGTTACCTTGCACGTCCCCCTGAATAAAGGTGTCTGAATATGTCCCTGAATGGCCCGTTGATAATTTTGCATTGTGTTTTTTTAGATGTGACCTGCATGACTGGGCCCAATACTGCAGCCAAGGCTTCACCAGTGATGTGTAGAGAACGTACAACTGTCTGCTGAGTTTGCACCCCGACATGCAACCTAGAAGTATTCATAATGGCCCCAAATTGTTGACAAGTGAACTCCGCAGATTGCATTGTTTGAGAGTCATCATCCCTCTGTCATCCTGGACCAAGACTCATGCCTAGAGCCGTTGCGCTCCTAGCTGCCAATTGGCCACATGTCAAATGTAGGCCCTTCAGTCAGTTCTGGTATTTTGGCCCACTGTACTTTGCATGCCTGGGTTTCAAAGTCCACGCCTATAGCAGAAAAGATAAAACTACAAATACCAGAATGCATAGGGCTGCTGGTGAAGTAGCCAGGACTGTTTGATGACCTCATCTATGATTCTTGTGCACTTGGAGCTTTAAATATTGAAGTCACTCTGCTGAAAGTCTAATTTGTACAGGTCAATAAAAGCATAGTTTTTTCTTGAAAGCCTACTTGTGTGTCCCTAATTCAAGAATATCACAGACAAACACAAAGAGACAGCGCAGAGGGCATGTGGTGCTAAAGCACTTGGCACACATTTTATTAAGTATTTCAAGAAGATGACCTAGCATGCCTGGGAATTCTAAAGGTGAACGGGGCGCCAACTAGTGCAGTGGGGTCATAAGGACCACTCACATTTCAAATGTTGGTGCAATACTGTGAGTAAATTACTTGCACTTTTTGTGAATCACAAACACGCGCAAGTGGCCTAAGTGGAAAAATTAAGTTTTAAAATGGGAACATTGGCAAGCCATTAATGGTACAGACTTGATAATGGGGCAATTTGGTTTACACTTGGCACAACTGCAAAAAGGGCCCTCATATTTCTATTCGGGTTTGGGACATCACACATCAAAAATTATTATAACATTGCACGTGCCAACAATAGAGCTGTCTCTAGGTGCTAAAAAAATGGGTGTCATCCTCCCAATCAGTGGTACTCATTTCATCAACATGGGAAAGTTGAAAGGCTGAGTTATCCACACTGAGGTTCAAACCATTGATGTCCATTTTCCAAGGCATTAGCTCAGCCCACTTCTTATTCCTTTCATTTGATATCCTTCTTTTTTTATTGTGTGACCCTTCTGTGAACAATATTACCTCCCTGAAGTCACCATATTAGGCTTCAACACTCTATGACTGTGTGTTATCTGGTTGTGCAACACAACCCAGAAGATCATTCACATCACAGACAATTGGCATCTTTACAAAGGGCAATAATGCTGTAACATAGCTATTAACTTGCCACTTCATGAGGGCGGCTTTAAACTTAGTTCTATAAGAGAATACACAGGACTGGCTGAAAGTCACCATCATGGCATAAGGACTCGTATAGAATGTATTTTAGGGCTGCAGAATTGTGGACTATGTCAACCTTTGTTTGTAGGTTATATTGGGAAGACATAGGGGCCCATTATGATGTCGGGCGGATTGCCCCCGCCAGACTGGCGGTAGCCACCTCCAGCCTGGCGGGGGCAATCCGCCCGACATCCTCACTCGTTTTCCCCGCCGCCACATTAGTATGGCGGGGGGGGGACCTCGGCGGACGGAAAGACCGTCTGCTGCTTTTCCGCCCGGTCGCCTTGCGGCCGGGGCGGAAAAGGAATAAGGAATAAGAAAAAGAATAAGAATAATATTACAATGGGCATTTAACAATGCCTTGCTAAAAATACAGGATGTGCCCGCCACTGTGGCGGGCACATCCTTATACCCCCCCACGGGACCCCCGCCCTTATGGCGGGCGGTCCCAATGCCCGACAAGATGGCGGGCGGACTAAGTCCGCCCGCCATCCTAATGACCCCCATAGTGTCAAGGAAGTTTTTTTTAAATGTTTATATATTTGTATTGAGTGAGAAAAAAGAAAAACCCTCCCACATTTTTTAAATAAATCCACGTGCCACACCGTTACCGCTGTTTGTCCTAAAAATCTTCCGCGAGGGTTTATTTATATATCTCTAGTTTCTTACACATATAATGTCAGGAGTATAAATAAATGCATTTCCCTCATATAATACAAAATCTTTAAACACATTTCAATTCATAAGGCGATTACCTTGAGATGCAATTTTTAGCGGCCACTTCAAATTGTCAGGGTGCAGTCAGCACTAATGGCCTTCAAGCCTATCTGATAATACCTTAATTAACAATCATCCATCAAGTGCAAGTGCATACATTGTTATCTTCTTTTTAACAGTCCATTAATAAAGTGCACAGATTCTAAAATGCATACATGGAGTCTCTATACCTTTAGGTATTATGAAAAGGAAGCTCAATGCTGCCAAATTATATATCTCTAGTTTGTTACTCATACAATATCATGGAGTATAGATAAATTACATTTCCCTTATACGATACAACATCTTCAAACATATTTCATTTGAGGATTCAATTAACTTAAGGTGCATTTTATAGCAGCAACTCCAAGTTGTCAAAGTGTAATCGAAGCAAATGGCCTTCAAAGCCAAATCCTGTAATACCTTAGTCATCAACCATCCATAAGTTGCCTGTACATACATTGTTATCTTTTTTTTTTAAACCTATTAATAAAGTGCAAAAAATTTAAAGTGCATACATGAGATCTATATGACTTAGGTATTATGAAAAAAGGTTCTCAATACTGCCATACAAAGCGATAGAGGCCGTTCTCATGGCATGTAGGAAATTACTGATTGAGTTGTTTCCTCCAATTGGTAAAATATTGCCAACTTTCTGACCCTTTCTTTTTAACCTTAAACCTCCGCTGTTTATATATAGTTTTCTCAATATTATACATGCTCAATAGGTGAGCTAGCCATTGATGAAATGCAGGGGGAGTAGCATTCTGCCATGCTAAGGCTATACAAATTATGTATACTGCCATTGCAATGCAAATACAAGCCCCTCCTTCTTTCCTTTCCAAATTAGTTCTACCAAGCATAATTAACAGGGGGCTACATTCACTTGTAGTAGCAACTTATCCTGCAAGAATACCTCTATTTCTTTTATAAGTGGACCAAGCTCATTACAAGTGGCAAACATATGTATTAAGTCTGCCTTGTAAACTGCACACCGCGGACATTACACCCCCTCCCCCCACTGGTTAATCCACTACAGGGTGTAGGGTAGCTCAAAGCATGTTTTATAAAACTGTTCTTGGAGGCTCGCTGGCATTAACATTGATAAGGTGTTTATATAGGAGTTTTGAAAATCTGCATCTGAAATACCTAACGTCATTTGCCACTTGGTTGAGCATTTTCCCAAATTGTCTGTCATATAATCGTTCAGTAGTTCATATAGTGACCCGATCCTTGGAGCCACAGGCTGCCTTATTCTATAGGTAGTTGCCAGTGTGATAGTTCGTTCGTCAGCCATCCCAATAAAGAAGAGTCATCGACACTGCTACCATAAAGGGATTTTATTGTAAAGTTAGGGAAGCCTAAGGCTCTGCAGCAGGCCAAAACCCAATGCCCGGATGTATCAGCCCAAACTAGGGGAAACTAAATGGCCTTATTACGGGCTAAGATTGCTACCCCCATGTACATGTACTTTGGGTTGTAGCTCCTACAACACTATATCCTACGTTTTTTAACAGATCTTTTTGACTACCTTCTACATGGTTCTCTTGTAGACAGACTATATCTGCCTGTAACATTTTCAGCCCTGGGGATACATCTGCCTTTTCTTTAAATCATTCAGACCACATATATTGACCGTGCAATCCTTAGTTTACTCATCTTTAAACTCTTTAGTTTTACACCACACTAGAGGTTTCCTTACTCCATAATAACCTCCATGCATTCCCTGTGCAGCATTCTGGATATAAAACCCACACTGTGCAATACCTATAATCCCACCCCTCCCAAAGACCGTGCCACCACCCCCCAAAAATGTGGGCAATCAGGCATAGCCTGAACGATGTGTATCTGATAAACTGCCCCACCATCCCCAGTGATATAAAAAATGCAATATCATTAGCGACTGCCCATCATTATTTTCTCAACATAACCTCTTATAGCTCTACAGAGTATACCATGTTCACTTAGAGGCTTTCCCTCATATTTCTTTCCTTGTTATTTCTTCAAGGACGC
The DNA here is from genome assembly GCF_964261635.1 of Lissotriton helveticus. Classification (NCBI taxonomy): domain Eukaryota; kingdom Metazoa; phylum Chordata; class Amphibia; order Caudata; family Salamandridae; genus Lissotriton; species Lissotriton helveticus. The sequence goes on along the minus strand of NC_136068.1, from coordinate 17,881,460 downwards.
CTTGCGCTTGAATCTTAGAGAGAAAGGTACAAGAAGTTCCTTTATATTTAATTGTAAGCCTGGCTGGGTTCTGGAGATAGACCTCTGCCCCTATTTTCTGAAAGGGGGATATGTACTGTCTTAGCCGCCAGCACCACTCCACAATTGCATGGGAAAAATCTGGCTCAACAAAAAAAGAAATCCCATTTGCAGGTTTTTGGAGATTTAGGTCGGGCTTGATCAGACACCAATTGCCTCAGCAGGAAATTTCCGAAAAATACCAATATAGCCCTAGGTTTTTCTTGGGGCTTTTTCTTCATAAAGAGTACCTGGTGGGCGCGTTGGATCTTGCTGTCCCAGTCCAACTTCACTTGCTCGGGGAAGGTGTTTTTCAAGAGATTAACTATATACACTCTAGGGTTGCTACCTTTCACCCCCTCCAGGAACCCCAAAAAGTACAGGTTGTTTCTACGCTGTCAGTTTTCCTGCTCCTCCAGCTTGAGCATTATGTCAGACAAAGCATCTCCCTGGGTAGTATTCTGCCCTTTCAGGGATTCCATTTCGACTTCAAGATTCTCTGTCCGCGTTTCCACAGATATCAATCTCTCAGCAATATCTCCACATTATTTATTTTGCGGATTCCAGCGAATACTTTTTTGTTTGCCACTCTGGCTCTGTGACCATCCAACCTCACTTCCTCCTGCATCTGTTTAATGGACCGTAAAATTGTAGTTAATGTAGGTTATTTTTCTTGTGTATCCATTTTTAACTCTTCATTTGGGGTTCTTCTGGTCCTTCTTGGTGTGCAGGCCATGTGTCAGAGTAGGCCCATTTTAGCTGCTTGCCAACAATCCACTTCTGACTATCTTTCCTTTTTTTCCCCCTGTAAGCTTCTTCCTTCGTGTTGATTGAGTCTTATCCCCTGAGAAGGAACTGTCAGATTCCAAGAATCCTTCACTACTACATGAGGTATCTTCCTGCATGAAGGGATCCGATTCATCAGTTAGCGAGAAAAAACGCTAGCCTACTACATCATGCAATAGCTCTCTCCCACATCGTTGTGCCATACTGGGGAGCCCTTCCCCTGCCAGGTGTACAAGTTCAGCCCTCCCTATATTTTCCTTGGCCTGGCTGGGTGTCTCTTTTGCCAGGCTTGGTGCTTCAGCCGCCTCCGTGCCCAGTGATTTCTTGTCCATTCGTTCCTCTTTTTCCCCTAATGACTCTGCACAGTGGACAAATGAATCAGAGGGGCTAGCAGTTTCTATTGGCCTCTCACTGGATTCTGTATCCCTTGCCCCCCCCCAAGACCTGAGGTTTTGTCTATCCAACTGGGGATTGTGCTTTCATCTTGCTTTTATGCTGGTCAGAGGCAGATGGATTAGAGAATAAGGCCATACGAGTAGGCTGCCCTGGGTCCCCTCTGTCTGTTTTGCTGGCTTTAACACCATCTTCTTTTTCTCAGGCTCTCTCTTTCCTTTTCCTGCCATGCCGGCACGTTGTTTACCTTCTACCGAGGCTCCATTAGCGCCCATTACATTAGCACCTACTGGTAGAATGGGACCACCTCCACCAGATCCAGCAACCCAAGCAGCCCTGGGCTGAAGCAAAATTCATGGGAGACAGCGTACACCCTTGTTGTGTGCCCCTTCTCAGTTTGAAGACACAGGAGGTGTAACCGTGTACCCGCACCCTAGCTTGCAGCACTTCATAAAGTAGACGAACCGAGGAGCAGAAGTTGGGGCTGGATCCCAGCCGGGGCAATTCTGCAAAGATGTAGTTCCACGCCACACTGTCAAAAGCCATTCAGGCATCGAGGGACAGGACGGCTGCATCGTCCACGCTATACGCCTCTGTCAAGTGAAGTACCCCATATAGCCGTCTCAGGTTCAGACTGGTGCCACGTTTCGGCATGAGTCCCGATTGGTCAGGGTGTATCACCAATGTTCTCTTAGTCATAAGCACTGAATATTCCCGCCCATGTGCGGGACTCCAGAAACAATATGAAAATATATATGTAAAAAACACATATATCTCGCTCCAAATATATGTAAATACATATATCACTTTTCTCACACCAATGCAGCTCTAAAACCAAGGCTAGACAATATAAACACTTGTATATGTATATGTACAACAATTAGAAAGGAAACAAAAAACACATTAAGTCAAATAGTCCTTGAACTTTGTGTTTTAATGAGTAAAAGCACTCATAAACCTTGAAAATTGCTCATAAAAGACATTGTCAGCCATAGGCTGCATTGAAAAGTGAATAACACAGAAACTGAAGGCATTTTCAGTTAAAACTGGCACGGTGCCTTTAAGGCAGCCATGACCCCAGGCTTCCCATCATGCCTCAGGGGTGACAGTTAGGTCAGTTGTTCTTTCCGGCTCGTTCAGTCAGGACCCTGGTTAAACAGCTCCCACCTTTTTTTTACTTTCTGTCAAAAATATTTGGTGTTTTCCTTCAATTTTTGTATTCACTCGACGGCTTTTAGCCTTAGAGAGCTAGTGCTACCTTTCTTGGGCTCAAAAAAGGTAATTTTTTTTGTCAAAAATGCCTTCGATTTTGATTCCTGCCCTTCCTGTGGGAAGAAGAAAGCTAAGACTGATACACATCCTGTGTGTATCCTCTGTCTTCCAGACTCTCATTCTGCAGAAAGCTGTGATCACTGCAAGTCCTTGTCAAGTAGAACTCTCAAGGACAGAGAAAAAATCTGAATTTATGGACTTTCTGAGAGAGGTAGGTCTCCAAAGAGACAGAAAAAGCGGAGGGCGCGGTCGACATCGAGAGATGTCCCGATTTGCTCTCCTTCGGCGTCGGGATCGGCGTCGAAGGTTCCAACGACGACGAGTCAACTCCCCTTGACGGTGAAGACTTTAGAATCGAGAGTCAAGGTAACTCCGCTGCCGTCAACCGGGCGACGTGCAGCGTTGAGAGAGAGGTTGCCGTTGGAGCATGGCAGCTCGACGTCGAAACCTCCGCCGTTGAAGCCTCAGGTCCAGTCTTCGACGTCGAAGCCTCCGTTGACGCCTACTCATCGGCGTTCGACGTCGAGGCATCCTCCGTCGGTGTCCCATCATCGACGCTCGACATCGAGGCACCCTCTGTCAGCGTCCCATCATCGACGCTCGACGTCGAGGCACCCTCCGTCGTCGCCAGGCCATCGGTGATCGACGTCGAGGCACCCTCCTTCGCCGTCCAACCATCGCCGGTCGACGTTGAGACATCCTCCATCGGCGTCTCACCATCGACGCTTGACGTCGAGGCATTCACCGTCATCGACAGGACATCGACGTTCGACGTCGAGACATCCATCGCAGTCCAGTCGAGGGCATTCAGCGTCCAAGCATCCTCCGTTGGTGTCCAGTCATAGGCGCTCGATGTCGAGAAGGCCTCCATCAACGTCACCTCACCAGCGTTCGACGTCGAGACATGGGACTCCAGCGCAGTCTCCTCAGATTCACCATTCATCGGCACAGCCTCAGCCAGTGATGGCACAACACACCAAGACGTCGAGCCGGCCGGCTCCGTCTTCGAGTCATGGGCCTACATCTCAGAGGTCCTCAAGAACAGCTTCAGCTGCGGAAGGTGACCAGGGCTCTCCAGTGAGCATCAGTCACGCTGCCAAGAGGAAGAGAACTCCAGAGCATCGTGGTTCTCACAGTTGCACGGTTTCTCCTGTGAGCCTGTCTTCCTCATCAGGTTCATCTTCCGGCCCTGATGTGATCATTTATACGTCGGGCGGCGAAGAATCAAGGCATTCTCCTTCACCTACTCCACATGGGGGAAAGGATGTAACACCTGCACGCTCTCCAGTGAGGGACGCCGCACAGCAGAATCCTGCCGTCAGACTGTCTCCGCGATGGTATGCACCGCTACATCACTGGGCTACAGACAAGGAGACAGCGTCTCGATTGCACCAGTCGATCTCTAGGCCTAGAGAACGGTCTCGCTCTCCGGTGAGGTCCAAAAGAAGATCACGCTCCCCGGTTCGCCATAGGGAAAGATCACGCTCCAGGGATCGATCCACCAGGCGTAGATAAAGATCTAGGAGCAGGAGGAGAGAACAAAGATCCCCTACTACCTCTTCTTCTCCAACACGCTCCCATAGAGACTACTCGCCCACTCTGATGGATTCCCCGCCATCAAGGGTATCTCCGATCGATGATATCTTCACCTTTCAGGACATACTGGATAGAGGGGCTCTAAAACTTGGAGTTCCCTTAACAACTCCGCAGGTCAAGACCTCAGTGATTTTTGAAACGCTGAATCACAGGTCGGCACCTAAACCCCTTTTGCCGTTAGTGTCTGGTATTATAGATCCGGTGATGGAGGTATTCCTCACTCCAGCAACGGTCAAAGCGGCTCCGGCGAGGATCCTGAAGAAATACAGATCTCCAGAGGAGGACCCTCTGTTTCTAAGAGCTGATCCGTCCCCGGACTCAGTAATCATCGCAGCAGCGAAGAAGTCCAGTGCGGTTTCCTCTTCTGCCACTGTACCTCCGGACAAGGACAGCAAGACGCAAGATTCGTGGGGGAGACGAGTCTGTAGAACTTCAGCGTCTTTTCTTAAGGTTTCCAACGCAGAGGCCCTTTTGGGGCGTTACGATAGGTCCCTGTGGGATTCTCTACAGCGTTTTGTGGACAAGCTCCCTCAAGAAAACCGTAAGGACTTTGAGGAGATCCTTCTGGAAGGCAGTCAAGTCTCCAACCAAATTATAAGTGCCGCAGCGGACGGGGCTACCCTGGCAGCGCATGGATATGTCCATGCAATATCGGCAAGGAGATCATCCTGGTTGCGCCTAACGGCTTTAAAACCAGAAGCCCAAGCGCGCATTCTGAACTTGCCATTTTCAGGGACTTCACTGTTTGGAGCGAGCACGGAAGAAGAGATGCAGCGCATGAAAGCAGAGCTGGACACTCTCAAGGCGGTAGGGCTCGAAAAGAAAAAAGAATTCAAAAAGAAATACCACTCCTACAACAAGGGCTCCTCAAAACAGCGGGTTCAAACCCCTAACTGGCAGAAGAGTCAAGACCAGCAGGGTCAGCAAAAGTCCCAGTATAGAGGAAAGTGTAATTCCAGAGGAGGAGGGAATCAACGCCAGGGCAACAATACCGGCAAAGCCCAGTCAAAGCAATGAGTCTTTCCTTCCCCCAGTGCCGTGGGCCACTCCAGTGGGGGGAAGCCTTGTAGGTCATTTAGAAGAGTGGCAAAACATCACAAACGACAGATGGGTGTTATGTACACTTCAGAATGGATACTGTGTTCGTTTCAGTCATCAGCCTCCACCTGTTCCCCCGATGGCAACATTGAATCATCAGTTACACCTTCTGCAAAAAGAAGTGGCCACTCTTCTCGAGAAGTCAGCCATCGAGAGAGTGCCAGTGTATCAAAGGGGAAAAGGAGTGTACTCCCGATATTTTCTGGTCAGAAAAAAGGGACAAAAGGCAGAATACAGACCCATTCTGGACTTGCGAACTCTCAATCTGCGTGTCAAAAAGGAAATATTTTGCATGTTGGCGCTTCACCAAATATATCCACATCTCAGGAGGGGAGATTGGATGTGCTCGCTGGATCTCCAAGTTGCCTACTTTCATGTTCCAATACACCCCAGTCACAGAAGATTTCTTCGGTTCCGGGTGGGGACTTCCCACTATCTATTCAAAGTCCTGCCGTTTGGGTTGAAGTCGGCTTCCCGGGTGTTCACAAAGTGTATTGCAGTGGTAGCAGCCGCTCTACGCTGCTGAAAGGTCCTTCCCCAGACAGCGTAAGAAGTCAGTTCCAGACTTGCATAGAGCTCTGCCAGTGACTAGGGCTACATTTAAACTTCGGAAAATCAGTCTCTCAACCCACCCAGAAGATTAACTTCCTAGGAGCTCTGCTAGAATCCGAAGTAGGAAAAGTGTTTCCTTCGGAGGAGAGACAGTTTGCGATAACCCAGAAATGTCACCTGGTACTTCGCAACAAGGCTCAGAAAGTGCGCCGGATTGCCTCCCTGCTAGGGTCGATGACATCATGGATCTTCCTGGTCCCGAATGCCAGACTTCGAATGCGTCCTCTTCAGCAGGATCTGGAGGACAAGTGGGACCAACAATCAGCACGCTGGGATGATCACATCACTCTCTCAGACGCAGCTCGAGCTTCCATTCCATAGTGGACCAAAAGACAAAATATGCAGGTGGGAGGGGAGCGCACATGGGTCAACTACAGGTGCAAGGTCTTTGGTCGCACAAGGAAAGTACCTACCACATCAACATGCTGGAGCTGAGAGCAGTCCACCTAGCTCTCAAGGCGTTCCTTCCCTCGATTCACGAAGCTTCAGTTCTAGTACAGACGGACAACACCACCACAATGTACTACTTGAACAAGCAGGGGGGAACACGCTCACAAACTCTGTCGCTGGAAGCACAACGGATCTGGGATTGGCTTCTGGCTCGCAAGATGTCCATCACAGCAGTCCGCCTCCCAGGAGAGCAGAAAGTGAGGGCGGACGCTCTAAGCCGTCATTTCAATGACAGGGAGGATTGGGTCCTACACGACGCAGTGGTAGAATACATTTTCCAATCCTGGGGTCGTCCCACCATAGACCTGTTCGCGGACGACCAAAACACAAAATGCCAAGACTTCGCCTCCAGGTTCTACTGGCCAGGATCGAGGGAATGCTCTTTTGATCGACTGGTCAGGGGAATTTGTGTACGCTTTTCCACCCCTTCCGTTGATCCCGAAGGTGGTGAGCAAGTTAACACACTCGATCACAACGATGATCCTCATCGCCACGGACTGGCCGAGGCAATGGTGGTACACCGTCCTGCTTCACCTGTCAGTGACTCCTCACAAGAGGTTACCATGCAGGCCGGACCTGTTGTCCAAGATGGATGGGAGGATTCACATCCCAACCTTCCGTCACTGAGCTTGGCAGCATGGCTCCTGAGGTCATACAGTATGGACATCTAGGGATGCCAGAGGACTGTATGTTCATCCTAAAAGAGGCAAGGCGGCCCTCCAAAAGACATCCTTATGCATGCAAGTGGAAGCGATTCTATATGTGGTGTATACAGAATGATCATAATCCAGTTCAATGTCAGGAAGAAACAGTTCTTACTTATTTGTTATATCTGGCTAAAGCAGGTTTAAAGTTTAATTCCATCAAGGTGCACCTAGCTGCTATAACAGCTTATAGGAGGTCACCTTCTCAAACCTCTTTTTTCCAGTTGCCATCGGTCAAGGATTTCCTGCAAGGGTTGAAAAAAGTATACCCTCCAGTGCGTCCTCCTTCTCCGCCCTGGGAGTTGAACCTGGTGCTATCAAAGCTAATGGATCCTCCTTTTGAACCCATTCATAAAGCTACTTTACAACATCTTTCCTGAAAAGCAGCTTTTTTGGTGGCAATCAAGTCAGCTCGTAGGGAGAGCGAAATTCAAGCTCTCTGTTCCTCTGAACCCTATACGGTGTTCCAGTTGAATAGAGTGGTGCTACGGACGCATCCATCTTTTCTTCCTAAAGTGGTGTCACATTTTCATGTAAATCAGACCATTTTTCTGCCCACTTTCTTACCCAATCCCTCTACTCCAGCTGAGAAGGCTCTGCATTCTCTAGACCTGAAAAGAGTTTTAAAATTCTTTCTAGAAAGGTCTAAGGGTATTTGTCACTCTTATCATCTCTTTGTTAACTATGGATCGATCAGGACAGGTCATTCTGCCTCGAAACGTTCTATTTCTAGATGGATCGTTTCATGTATTAAGCTTGCTTACCAGCTAGCGCAGAAGCCCCTGGGGTTTTCTCCCAAAGTGCATTCCACCAGAGGGAGAGATGCGACTGCGGCTTTCCTCAATAATGTACCCATGTCTGAGATCTGTAAGGCGGCGACCTGGAGGTCCGTCCATACATTTACCAGACATTACTGTCTTGATTGTGACACAAGAGCAGATACCCAGGTAGGCCAGGCCTCCTTGCGGAATCTGTTTAACAGCTAATTTGGGCTGTTATGATTGGTCTTTTAAAGTTGGGTCATGTACTTCTCGTTTACCTGCAGGTGGTTGATGGGCTTGCCATTCTATTCAGTGCTTATGACTATTGACGAGGATCCCCTGGAAGAGAAGGATAAGTTACTTACCTGTAATCCTAGTTCTCTTCCAGGGGTATCCTCATCAAAGTCATAAGCACACCCACCCGCCTCCCCAGGTAATTGAGAGATGTACGTATCTGACTTGTGGTTTAGCCCTGACTTCAGGGTTATGCAAAGAGCAACTGACCTAACTGTCACCCCTGAGGCATGATGGAAAGCCTGGGGTCATGGCTGCCTTAAAGGCACGGTGCCAGTTTTAACTGAAAATGCTTTCAGTTTCTGTGTTATTCACTTTTCAATGCAGCCTATGGCTGACAATGTCTTTTATGAGCAATTTTCAAGGTTTATGAGTGCTTTTACTCATTAAAACACAAAGTTCAAGGACTATTTGACCTAATGTATTTTTTGTTTCCTTTCTAATTGCTGTACATATACAAGTGTTTACATTGTCTAGCCTTGGTTTTAGAGCTGCATTGACGTGAGAAAAATGATATATGTAGTTACATATATTTGGAGCGAGATATATGTGTTTTTACATATATATTTTTATATTGTTTCTGGGGTCCCGCACATGGGCGGGAATATTCAGTGCTTATGACTTTGATGAGGATACCCCTGGAAGAGAACTAGGATTACAGGTAAGTAACTTATCCTTATTACCCTTCAAAGCCTGTTTGCAAGGACTTTGGCAAGGACTTTGGGTTCCACATTGAGCCGGAATATAGGACGGTATGAGGCGCAATCGTTTAATGGTTTGACTCTTTTGATGATGACCACTAAGGTGATGGTCCTTTGTTCTTCCGGGAGAATCCCAGCTTCCCTAGCCTCTAGGAGCATATTCAGGAGGTGCGGCACTATTTCCTGAGCCGTTTTCTTGAACAACCATTCAGTCTGGATGCTTTCCCAGATTGCAGCCCTTGAAGAGCCCCCGCTATTTCTTCTAAAGTCAATTCGCTGCCTTGCGCTTCTCTGTCATCGTTCGTCAGGGTGTTCAGGGTCATGGTTTCTAGAAGTACCTTGCAGTCTGAGCTGGGTCTGCTGGATTTAGAGGCACAGATGTCCTCGTAGCAGACTGCAAATGTCTCAGCAATTTCTCAGTCACCCGTGTGTGCCTCCCAATTTAGGTCCAGAATTTCCGTCACTCATTTTCTTTCATTGCCCCTTTTATTGAGCCAGGTAATACGTTTTGTGGCTTTGTCCCCTACCTCGTAGAGCCATGTCTGAACTAATAAAGCGTGGGTCCTTGCTGCATTTTCTGCGATTTCTCGCAGTTCCTGCTGTGCTATGCGTAATGGATGTGCCAAGTTCCTCCTTTGTTCCCCCCTCTTACTAACCTCCAGGGTTACTACTTTTTGTTTGAGTGCTTGATATCTTAGTCTGTCCTCTTTCTTTTTAACCCCAACTGGGCTTTGTATTGTCTGCCTATCACTGATTTGTAGGCTTCCCAGAGAATGCTGCAGGATTCCACCGATCCCTTGTTCTGATGGATATATCTCTCTGTGCCTTCTACCAATTGTTCCGCAAATTTCCTGTCAGTCAGATGCCAGGCTGCCAGCAGGCTACACAAGCAAATGATGGACGGAATGCTGAATAAATCATACATTCACCCCCAGTCAAGAGATCTGGGTTAAATCCATTGTTTCTTTGCTCACCATGCCACCCCAGTTTAGACCCAGCCATATGCAAATGTTATGTTATGTTAACGTGGCGAGCAGGCCGCGGGCGTGTACCAGCGCTGCTGATGCTTTTAACTTTATCCAGCTGCCTACGAGCTGTTTGTATTTTTAAAATTGATATTTGTGTTATGCACTACCGCGCTTGCATTTATGACTCCTGGATACGGTAACTAGTTCACCTGATCACTTCCGCTCCCGACCCCGGTCCGCCCCGGCAGTGTGCCATTTGTGCGGAGGGTCCTCTACACGAGCGCCACTTCCTGCTCTGCACCACTTCCGCCCTGCCTCTCCACCGTGCAGGTGAGCGGTCTAGTGGTTGCTGAGCCTCTTTCTATATATTGTTTGCTAATTGGCTCTGCAGGTCGACAAACGTGGCGAGCAGGCCACGGGCGTGTACCAGCGCCGCTGATGCATTTAACTTTATCCAGCTGACTACGAGCTGTTTGTATTTTTAAAATTGATATTTGTGTTATGCACTACCGCGCTTGCATTTATGACTCCTGGACACGGTAACTAGTTTACCTGATCACTTCCGCTCCCGACCCCGGTCCGCCCCGGCAGTGTGCCGTTTGTGCGGAGGGTCCTCTACACGAGCGCCACTTCCTGCTCTGCACCACTTCCGCCCTGCCTCTCCACCGTGCAGGTGAGCGGTCTAGTGGTTCACGTCAGCCAGTATATATGACGACCTGGAGGAAGCGCAGCGGACGAGAGCAGCGGGAGCGCCGACTTCGCGCCGAAGTCGCGCACAAGTCAAGCCCATCTGCGCCCGTCCGCGGCCGACCGAGGCCCGGGGCCATGCATGCTGTCTGTCGCATCACTTATTCTTCCCAAGATCTTCACTCATTTAATTGTTTTGCCCCTCTTGCCCCCCATGTTGCTACTCTTGCCCAGAATTGTGGCATTTTGTCTTCCCACTCCTCCCACACCCCTTTGGCCAACCCCCCTGCCCTCTCTCGTCATTGTAACGCCTCTCCCCCATCCACCAAGATTACTCATGACGCTCACTCCATCTCGATTGTCTACCTTAACACCCGTTCTCTCCCTAAACATCAATTGGAAGTGTTTCAGTTATTGGATAATGATAACATCGATATTCTGCTCCTTTCAGAAACCTGGCTTCATGAGGACTCCTCCACTGATATTCTGGCCGCCATCCCCACAGGATTTTATATCCTTCAATCTAACAGGACCTCCGGTAGACCGGGTGGCGGAGTAGCTGCCATTATCCGTTCTAAATTACAATTCACTACCCTAACAACTACTCCTATACTAAACTCTGATATACTCACTTTGAAAATTAGGTCCTCTAAATATTCTTTTATCTGTGTTTTAGTATATCGCCCCCCTGTTAATATGCCTTCTTTTTCTTCCCTTTTTGGCGACTTTATTTCTCAGTTGGTCATTAATTCTGCTAGGATCCTGATTATAGGCGACTTTAACTACTGGCCACTAGACCCCCAGGAAACCGCCCTGTCAGTCGAATTCACAGACTTATTACTTGGTCTCAATTTCCTGCAACACATCTCTTTCCCAACTCATAACAGGGGCCATATTCTTGACCAGGTATGGACAACAAACTTGGACATTTCCCCTCCCCTGGTCTACCCTTGCACCTGGTCCGACCATTCTTTTATTTCTCTCTCATTGAAACTCTCTCTGTCCACTCGCCCTCCACTAGTGTTGAATTTTTCGGCACGTAATTGGAAACATGCTGACATTCCCCTTTTTCACTCGATTCTTTCTACTACACTTCCTAGTGACAATTCCGACCTGAACTCCCTAACCACTATCGTGGATCAATGGTTGACTCAAGCCAGCGATGCGGTTGCCCCTGTGAAAATTATCAAATCCAAACGCCCACATGACGCACAGCGTTGGTTTACTGAACAACTAAAAGTGGATAAATTACTTCTCAGACAAGCTGAGCGTCGATGGAGGCGAAATTATGACCCCTCATTAAAGATCATCTTTACCGACCTATTGAAATTATATAAACAATCCATTATGTTGGCCAAAGCCTCCTACTATTCTCAGAAAATCTTTAGCTCAGCCTTAAAAACCAAAGACATTTTCTCCATTGTAGCTGAACTTTCCCTTCCTGATCGTGTCACGGCCCAGCCTCAACCTTCGCAGGCCTTGTGTGACTCTCTCAACTCTTTTTTTAGAGATAAAATCTCCATCATCAAAAACAATATCCCTCTTCCTTCCCCGTCCAGGGTCAGTGCCCTCCCCCCCGAACCCCTGTTGTCTGTACGAATTTCCTCCTATCTCTTTGGATGAATTTTTCTCTATACTACATGTAGTCAGCTCTGGCTCCCCCAATGACTGCTGCCCCCCTCTAATCTTAAGGGATGCTTTCATGGCCTGTCCAGGTCCCCCACTTGATCTGCTTAACCGTTCCCTTGCTACAGGCTCTGACCCCGATGCTTTCAAGCAAGCTGTTGTAGTACCCATCCTGAAAAAACCCGGCTCTGATCCAGCTATTTTGGGTAATTATCGACCCATCTCCCTTCTCCCCTATCTGGGTAGAGTGCTGGAGACTCATGTCACCCGCTGCCTGAGCGCCTTCATTGAGAAAACTCACTTCCTGGATGACCAGCAGGCAGGCTTCAGACCGGCCCACTCTACGGAGGCAGTAGTTGTAGCTGTAATGGATGCGCTGAGACAGGGGGCGGACAAGAATTTGGCCCAGGCCTTGGTGTTATTAGACCTCTCGGCCGCCTTTGACACGGTCGATCATGCTATTTTGATCGACCGTGTCGGAAATGCGGGCATCCGGGGCCTGGCCTTGTCCTGGATTGGGTCCTTTCTTCAACACCGTTCCCAATCGGTTCAGCTCTCCACCTTTTCTGCCCCCCAAATTTCACTTTCCTGTGGTGTCCCCCAGGGTTCCGCCTTGTCCCCCCTTCTGTTCAACCTGTACATGCAACCCCTTCTAGCCTCTCTCCGTCACTCTCCTGTCACTATCTTTAACTATGCAGACGACCTGCAACTAATCTTTCCCATCGATCCCTCCCCTCTCTCTTGCTCTAATTTTCAATCAATCATGCTCACCATCTATGAGTGGATGAACTTCAGCCAGCTGAAGCTCAACCCCAGCAAGACTGAGCTGGTTCTGATCGGTGGAGCCATGAACCCTTGGAGCCCTAACTTCTGGCCCCCAGCCCTTGGTTCCCCCCCCCGCCCAGTCACCTCTGTGAAGAGCCTTGGTGTCATTATCTCCAGTGACCTATCGATGAGGCCCCAAATCAACTCTGTTACCTCGGCCTGCTTCTATCACCTGCGCAGAATTGGTAAAATCCGAAGGTTCCTATCTTCAGAGGCTCTCATCCTTGTAATCATGGCCCTGGTCACCTCACGTATTGATTATGCCAACTGTCTGTACGTGGGGATTCCCGCATACCACCTTCACCGGCTCCAGCTGGTACAAAACCAGGCTGCCAGGTTGGTCGTTCAACAACCCAAGTACCAACATGTCATGCCCCTGTTGAAAAGACTACACTGGCTCCCGGTAGTGTACCGCTGTATCTTTAAAATGGGTTGCACTGTTTTTAAATCTCTATCTGCTTCTGCCCCTGTCTTTATTTCTCTCAGCCTTCATCGTCACGTCCCTTCACGGCACCTCAGGTCCTCTGCTCACAATCTTCTGATCACCCCCAGGTTCAAACGGAAGAAACATGGCGGTGCCTGCTTCTCCTTCCTTGCTCCTTCTACTTGGAATTCCTTTCCTCTTTCAATTCGGCTTACTTCTGATTACATCACTTTCCGTAAAAACTTGAAAACTTATCTGTTTCAACTAGCTCACGATTAGCCCTCACTCTCCTGCTCCCTCTCTCCACTTGTCTTTAGCGCCATGAAACCAATTGGTGACCGTGCGCGGTAACAAGTACTTTTAACATAACATAACATAACATATGTTATGTTATGTTAACAACATTTTTATAGCGCACAGCTGCCCCAGCCAAGGGGCGTCCCGGCGCTTCTGGTAAGGTCATCACACAACACATCAAAACAGTGGGAGAGGTACACTAAAGAGGAATTTAAAAGGGATGAGGGAACAAATGAGTTTTAATGGCTTTCCTAAAGCTCAACAACTCATCAATTTCTCGAATGCGGGAAGGTAGAGAATTCCACAGCTTAGCCGCCAGAACTCGAAAAGAACGACCTCCAGCTCTACTCAATCTGAATCGAGGGATCACAACCAAATTTTGACCGAGAGATCTCAGAGCACGCGAGGGAACATAGAACTTCAAAAGATTGTTAAGAATCGGCGGGGAGGCCATCCTGAGAATCTTGAATGACAGACAGAGGGTCTTAAAATAGATCCTCTGTGTAACCGGAAGCCAATGGAGCGAGCGGATGGTGCTCTCAGCAGAACAGAACCTTGGAAGCCCCACAAGGGCTCTGGCTGCTGCATTCTGGATACGTTGCATCCGCAAGATTTCTGCCTGGTTGGCCCCCAAAAGTAATGAGCTGGCATAGTCAAGCCGTAATAGTATAGATGCTTGAATGACCAGCTGCCTAGTTGAGGCATCAAAAAACCTCAAGATTGGTCTTAGCCCTCGAAGAATACCAAAGCATGTGGCCGCTACTTTCTTCGTATGGCCACGAAAGCTGAGGGCAGGATCAAGCCAAACCCCCAAGTTCTTCGCCTCTGTCACAGGAATAGGGGTTACACCCAGCTCAGGGGGCCACCACTCATCACCCCAAAGGTCCGCTCGCTTACCCACAATCATAACCTCCGCTTTTTGGCATTGAGCTGGAGACAGTTGGTATTCATCCAGCTGGCCACTGCCAGGAGTCCTTCCCGAAATCTGGGAGCGTCAAGGTCTGAGTCCCCACTCAAGGTGACCGCCAGCTGCGTGTCGTCCGCATACGAGGCCATAGTCAGACCCCACCGCCTGACGACATCGGCCAGCGGCCTCACATACAGATTGAATAGAGTGGGGCTCAATGATGAACCCTGAGGCACACCCAGATCAAGGGGATGGAGTTTGGACTCAAACGGAGGAGTACCAACCTTAAAGGTTCGGTGGGATAGAAAGGAGCGGAACCAATCGAGTGCCATGCCTTCGACCCCTGCCTCTCGCAGACGTTGAAGTAAGATTCTGTGCGAAACCGTGTCAAACGCGGCACTGAGATCGAGAAGTATCAGTGCCGCAGTCTGACCGGAGTCAAGCACAGAACGAAGATGTTCCGTCATAGAGAGTAGGGCAGTTTCCATGCTATGACCCGCACGGAAACCATTCTGGGAAGAGTCCAGAATGCACTCCCTCGCAAG
The DNA here is from genome assembly GCF_964261635.1 of Lissotriton helveticus. NCBI lineage: Eukaryota > Metazoa > Chordata > Amphibia > Caudata > Salamandridae > Lissotriton > Lissotriton helveticus. Next base: position 17,866,457 of record NC_136068.1, on the reverse strand, counting down.
ATGTTCAGTCAATACTGCGTTCACGTGGGCTTCCGCAATTTTCGCGGCCCATGGGAGGAGGGAGATGGGGCGGTAGCTCTCAAGTTTAAGTGGCCTTCTTGAGAATGGTTGTCACAACAGCCTGTTTCCATTTTGATGGAACGGTGCCCGCGGTGAGAGAGAGATTGATGAGATGGCATACTGGAGGGAGGCAGACAGCAGCAGATTCTCTAAACTGTACAGGCTTCAGAGGGTCTTCTGGAGAGCCAGATTTAATTTTAGAGACCAGTTTATAAAATACGTCCATCGAGAGACTGGGTAGAGAAGATAAAGCCTCACCTCTAGTAGCAACAGGACAAGAAAACTCATCATCCAGATTGGTAATAGGAAAGGCACGATAGATAGCCAGAACTTTTTCCCTGAAAAAGACAGCCAGAGTTTCACAGTGGTCCACAGAGCGGACTTCAGCATCCATAACTCTTTTGGATGTCAAGTCCTTAAGGACTTTGAAAACTAGCTTAGATGGATTAGGGCTGTTTCTGAATTCCTGGGCATAATAAGCCGCACGAGCTCTGCATACCGCTCTATGATAAATTTTGATTTTGGCAAGATAGGCAGTTTTCTTCCCAGCCTCGTAAGGTTTACGCCATTCCCTTTCTGCCTGTTTACAGATTTTTTTAACTGAGCCAGGGAACTGTCGTACCATGGGCTGGGTGCTCTAGAGCGGCATTTAGTCCAGGCAGCAGGGATCAGAGCATCTAACGCACCGGAGACCCACTCGCAGAAGGCGTCATACCCAGCTTCAATACTGAAGTGGGGGCCTAATGGGTTGACCTCCAGAAGATGGTGGAAATCTTCCAGTTTGAGTTTCTTCCAATTACGCTTCATCAATACTTTGTCTTGAGGCATGAACGGATGCTCATTGATCACAAAAGAGATTCTGACCAAAGAATGGTCAGTCCAAGCTACAGTAGTGGGTCTAATTACCTTGACCCCAGTTACGTTGGTAAAAAAAAGGATCAAGAATATGCCCCCCGAGTGAGTGGGGGAGGTGACCAGTTGACTAAGCTGAAGGGCCTCCAGATCAGCCAAAATACTGCTAATAGTGGGCATATGGGTGCAATCAAAATGGAGATTCAAGTCTCCAAGAATACAGAAGATGGCGCATCCCAATGCCAAAGAGCTAACACAATCAGGGAGAGCCCTTCGAAAGGCTGCATCACATCCAGGAGGGCGATAAATTAGGAGGCCAGATAGAGTGAACTGATGGCTAATAGAGATCTTAAAAAAAGCACATTCACACCCCACCAAGTCCACTACTTTCCATTCACATGGATAGCAAGATTTTACGACTACAGCAATGCCACCACCCCGGGAGGGCCGGTTATGCGTGAAGATGGAATAACCAGATGGAAGAGCAAGGTTAATAACAGCCACATCAGCCTCTTGCAGCCAGGTTTCCGTCATAACAAATACATCTGGCAGTTCTTCACCGATGAGATCATTAAGTTCTGCAGAATGCTTCGGAAGAGATCTGATGTTCAAATTCCAGACCATTATATCTTGGGGGCTTGAAGGTCTTTTGACAGAGGGCTTAACCGAGATAAACTCCCTTATGACACGAATCGGGGCGGGGGCAGTGAGAGACCATGTCCCACAATTACAGGTATGTGGGCCACAGAGAGGGCTAACCGGCACATAATGGCAGCGAGGAATAAAATGTCTGATGCCGAGCAAATCGGCCCGAGAGTGAACATACCTTGGTGGCATCTACGAAGGAGACCCTCAAGCAGAGTGTGTTGGCACGCCTAGCGCCGCCTTAGCGCAGACGGGCGCAGACGGGCAGGACTCTGGCACGACTCAGGCACAGCGAAGGCGCGCCCGCTGCGCGTCACCGCTGTGCGCTGGGAAGAGCGCCTTAAGTAGGCGTTTACCGAATTGCCAGAGCACTAGAACGCTCGAAAATGGCGTCCGAAAGTGTCCTCTTCGCTCCCAATATGGCGAGCGCTGAAGCAGACCCCCGGGAACCGGACCCGCTCAACCAGGGGTGAGTTTAGCAATTAAAGTGCATGTAAATGGCCAAGAGGGAAAGCACAGTAAAAACAGGGCAAATACAAATAAAAACAAAACAAATAAAAAAGGGATATTAAAAGCGTGTTACGCCGGTACAGCAGCGCTATGAAATGCGAGGTGAGGTTACCTGAATCAGTCTTGACCCTGTGCCCCATGTGAACAGTCCAGCCCGAACTGCCAGGCCAGGTCCTCTCTGGACCGGAAACAAGCATCCTGGGACTGGTTCCAGGGTATGTCACCCTTTTTCAGCCAGGCTAGCTTGAATCCAGTGGAACAGTGAGCAAGGGACCCCATCTGGGCATACCCATTCCACTTAGGGTGAAAAGTGCTACATATACAAATGATGGATGTATCACTGGTTTGTAGGCTTCCCAGAGGATGCTGCAGGAGTCCACCACCCCTTGTTCTGCTGGAAGTATCTCTCGGTGCCTTAATGGGCGGCAAGACATTACATGCAGTCATTCACTTAAATCAAGTGGCCACAGGGAATGATCAGAGATGCCCCTTCCTAAGTGGTGTGTATCTCTGAAGTTTCCCATATCCCTCCTGAGGGTGAACAAGTAGTCCAGTCGGGACAGGCTGCCATGTCTTGCAGACAGATGTGTGTATTAGCTTTCTGTCATGTTCTGGGCTTTCCATACGACAACCCACCCTATTGCTTCCACAAAGCCTCCCATGGGAGTCCCTGTTTTGATGTCTGTTTTCACCGGCCATCTGTCTTCCGACCGGGAGATGACATCCTTCATTTCACCTCCTAGGATAAGGGATCCCAATGGCAGCTCGAGGAGTAGCGCGCCAAGGGCAGATAGGGTGACTCCTTGTAGCCCTGGCAGAGTGTAAACAGAACCCAGAATCAGAGTTTGCCAATGCCATTTCCCTGTCTGGAGTACGAATCTGCTTAATGGTCCTATCCTTGTTTTCACTGGAACATATGTTGCAGCAGAACTAAGGAGGATTCCTACTCCTTGAGACCCCGACGTGTATTCGGCATGCGCAAAGTGTACCCCATCTATCCAGTGCTTTATATTTGTGCCCCTGAAGATGAACTTCCTGCAGGAAGACCAAGTCTGGCTTGCGTCGTTTAATAAATTTGAATACCAGCATACGCTTTATCTTGGACCCCAAGCCATTTATAGTCCAGGATATGATTTTAACCGCACATTGTTTATGTGCTGCCCTCTCTTAATGTGTCATGTGGTATGTCTGGTCCGGATGGTAATGTCTGATTACTGAACAAGGATTGTCATCCCCCTCTCACCTGTACCCTGCCCTGAAGCACTGTGTCCTACACAAGTGCATTGGTAGATGCTGAAAAATGAATGTAACCCTTAACTCCCCCTCCCTGTCACAATGCACTGTCGGACTACATCTTCCCGCAACCCCAATTTGCAGAGCGCCTTTCGTCCGAGCTGTAAAGTAACCATATCAGGGGTTGGCTGCCCGGCATTTCTTCTCCATGTGCCTGAATGACCCCCAAGTATCCCCCTGTACCCAGAGGGTCGATCCCCACCCAGATCATTACTTATACCTCTCCGTGGCAAGGGCCCACTAGTTAGTGTTTCGGATAATGACCCTGGTCATCGTACAGCACCCTTTAGTCCCATGTCTCTTTCCACTTTACCCCTCCCACCCACCCCGTGGCTCACTCCCCAGGAACATCACCCCACTTGTCCTTTTATGTTCCATCGACCTCCCTGCAGGCTGTTCCGACAGCGAGTCTCAATGTCTCTAGTGCCATCCATCACCCCTCCTGAAGCTATGGGGTGGACTGGGACTGTTCTAAGTTCTGTCAGCCATTGTCATCACCTGAGGATTCTCCGTCCTGCATTTGGCGATAATGAGATCTCTTCAGGCCACTCCCCTCCAGCCAGTCCCAAGGCCTCAGCTAGGGAGTAGAAGAACCAGGATTTTACTTCGGCAATAATTTTTAGCTTGGCAGGGAACATCATATATGTTAGGTCCTTTTTCCTAAGGGCTCTCTTGACCTCCTCAAAGCTCCTCCTCTGTTTCTGACCCTGGTAAGTAAAGTCCGGAACAAAGCGTATTGTGAAATTTTCATACTGAAGGTCTATCCAGGCTGCTTGCAGGATGACTCCTGGTCCCGGAACTTTAACATGTGGGGTATTATGGTATGAGGTGGGGCCCCAGGTCTTGGAGGCAGGATCGTAGCCCTGTGCATCCTTTTGACTGAGAAGAACTTGGATAGATGTTTGGGTTTCAGATGTTTTGTGATCAAGTCTTCTACAAATAGGTTGACACATTGTGCTTCTGCTCCTGCAGGGATCCCTATTATGCTGCCTGGACCTCCCTTCCTGGTCCTTAACTCTTACCTCTAGAGCTACTTACTGCTTGGTTAATTTGCGCACTTGCTCCTCTAGGGTCCCTGAGGAGGTTTGAGTGCTCGGATGTTGATTTCTGCTGTGTACCCTGTCTGACATCTTCTTGAAGTCTACACTGAGGAGCCCCACTTTGATGGTGACCGAGTCTATTTTGGGTTCCAAGGAGGATTGAAGAATTTGTATTGCCATCATTATCGCACCCAGGGAGGGTTTGTCCTATGCTGCTGGACTCCTGGACAGGGTCTCCTCCTGGTGAGGCCTAGGGACCTTGTATTTATCCACTTTGTTTGTTTGCAGCGGTAGGTGTCCCTTGGGCCTCACCATTTCCTTCAGCCTTGTGCTGCTGTCGGATTATGGTCGGGAACCCCTTCACCAGGTGTCCCTGGTCTTCCTGGTCTCTCCGACTGTTGGTTTGGTGCCGAGGTGAGATCCTGACCCCGGGAAGTTGGGGGTCTCTTGGTATGCTGCCTAGGTTTTGCATTGAGGACGCGTTAGGTGGTCAACGTGTGATCTAATGTGGCCCCCAAGTAGAGTCGATGGTACGGGTGAGTACCTCAGTTCCCTGCAATTTACGCAGGCTGCAAACCTGTGTCTCACCGGGTTGGCTTCGATCCGCTGTTGTTCAATTGCCACCCACAGTAGCTGCCTGCCCTCCTGTAGCCCTGGGGGCGAATGTGGTAGGGTCACTCGGTCCCCGTGTGATGTGATGTGATGTGATGTGGAAAGTATTTGTAAAGCACAGCGTACACTATACAGTTTCTTGGCGCTGGAATAGGAAGGACAGAAGGCACCGCCTGGGCAGGGCGCGGGGGTGCATAGCAGCAACAGGAAAGAAGAAAAGAAGAGAAGAAAAAGAAAAAAATATTGAAAAAATCAAAGGGCCAGAGAAAAGAAAACGTTTTAATTGTACGCAGTGCGGAACAGATGAGTCTTAAGGAGGGATCTGAAATGGGTGTAGGGAGAGGCAAGCCTAATATCCAAAGGGAGGGCATTCCAAAACGATGGAGCAAGGAATGAGAACCGTAAACCTCCCCATTTCTTACACTTGACTCGCGGGACTGTGAGTAGAGCCGAGCGAGCCGAGCGAAGATTGCGAGAGGGGATATAAGGATGAATGAGGGAGGAGATAATGGTAGGGCCTGTGCCCGCCAGAGATTTAAAGACGAGGCAGCCCAGCTTAAACTTGCAGCGTTCTGAGACAGGGAGCCAGTGCAGAGACCTTAGTAGGGGGCGGATGTGGTGGTGCCTCGGTTGATGGAAGATGAGGCGTGCCGCCTGGTTCTGGACAAGCTGCAGACGTTTAAGTTGATAGTCTGGGATGCTGACATACAAGGAGTTGGCGTAGTCAATCCTAGAGATGACTAACGCCAGAAGGGCTAAAGTAAGTGCCTCGGTGGTGAGAAAGCGCGCAATTTTCCGAATTTTGCGCAGTTGGAAAAAGCAAGAAGCGACAGTAGCATTTATCTGGGGCTTCATCGAAAGATCTTTACTGATGATAACCCCCAGACTTTTGGCTGAGTCAACTGGACGAGGGGGAATACCCAAGCTAGCAGGCCAGAAATTGGAGTTCCAAGGGTTGGAAGGCCCCCCGACAAGAACCAATTCGGTCTTGTCGGGGTTGAGCTTAAGGTGGTTTGACCCCATCCAGTTGCTAATGTGACAGAGGGTAGTTTGAAGTGTGTTGGCTCTGAGTCACCTGCCTGCTGATTCCGTGGCACCCAGGCTGCGCAACGTGTGGGCTCAATCTCTGATCTGTACTGCCTCAGGCAGGGTTGGATTGGGATTGAAAATCGTCCCGGGCACCCCAAAACAAAAATCGGCCCACATTTGCATAATCACTCCTCAAATCACTGCTTTGTCGTAATATTATTAAAAAAAACTTTAGGAGGGGGGGCAAAAAATGCATGCATTAGTTTACACTGGTGAAAGAAGTGAGGACACTTCTACTCAGGCCCCCTGCCCCCGCTCAGTATGTGCACACATTAATGGGCAGGCCCGCGAGTCAAAGGGAGTGATACCTCTGCCTGTTGCTACACGGAGGTAATGATCGCCCATCTGCCTCTAGAAAGGCCACTCAGACACCTACTGGGTCGCTGGCTGAGTCTGTATACAAACAATAGACACAGCGCCGAAATGGCCCCCCAGACTGCTAAAAAAAAGCAGCCCACAGCAGAACTCGGACACCAGCCCCTCGGGCATTGCCCGAATGCCCGTGTTACCAACCCGACGCTGGCCTCAGGTCGGGTCGTCAAGGATCCTGCCCTTTCCTTGGCTGAAGGGTGCCTCAAATACATTCCCATCTCCTCCTCCTTGTAGGTAGTCAGTCCAGCACTCCTGGGTTGTTCAGGGGGTCCAGGAATCACTTCTACCTGACCAGTAGAGTTTTCCTTGTATGAGAGCCAACATCAGGGCCTCCCCCATGGTGAATGCCTGTGGTCCTGCAGTCTCGGGCATTGATTGTTGTGGTACCCCAGGGTGTTTGTGTTGACCCGATACTTTGATCCACGGCCAGCACCGGGGGATGCTGTGGTGGCATGTATTCACTTACCCACACGTCTATCAGAGCCCTCAGTAAGTTCAGTAGATTGAGCGCTTGCCACTGGAATGGCCGCCGCCACAGGTGCCATCCAACCACCTCCTCCGTTCCGGTGCTCGCGCAGCTGCTGCAGGGCCCAGAGACATCTCCGATACGGCTGCTGGGATTCCGCTTCACATGTGAGATCTTGAGAGGTACGGCAGGCTTGCGCACCTTTCTGCTCCTCCTGGCCTCACGGGCTCCTAGGAATCCTCTATGTATGCTCTCGGCCGGGTCTGTTCAGGCGTTTGTATGACGACCTCAGGACATGGAGCTATGCCAGGTCTGGCCGTGGCGAGTCCACCATGTGTGGGGCCTCTCCAGGAACTTATTGGGCTGGATAGAGGGAAGGATGGAGTGCTGTGGGTCGCCGGCTCACCAAAACTCATTTACTGCCAGAGCTTTCATTTCTTATATGTGCCACCTATGGTCAAACCTAGCGCAAGAATAAAAACAAAGCAATAAACAAAAAAAAAGAATGAGATACCCATCTTGCTCCTCTATTGCACAATCTAAAACCAGAATACCTTGAATCAATCATGACTTTCCTCATTGAACAAAATGTGTGATCCTAGGCACAAATTGTATTTCAATGTGCCTCCTTTTTCTTCATTATCTTATGCTAGCACCTTGAAATGTTTGAGCTCAGGATGTGCGCTGTACAAAATCTCTCTGGTTTGATTTGATACACTGTAATGTTGCTTCATACATAATAAAAATCAATGCCAAATATATGGTATACATGATGACTGGCTGGCTTCTTATTTCATTAGTAGCATTGTCGCCAGGGCAGGGGTGGGGAGGCATTAATGTTTCTAAATGCATGTTAAAAAAAACTATCACAAAAAGTGTTTCCCGGCGCCAACCTGAAAGGAACCGGGAAATAGGGGAGACATTATTGGTTGTACAGCCACGTTTTTAGGTGTTTGCATAAGTTCCCGTAGGCGGTTTCATTGCGGAGCGACACGGGAAGAGCGTTTCATAAGGAGGGACCCAAGCAGGAAAAAGATCTACCGCCCCAGCGTGACAGTCTGATTCTAGGGATCGAAAATTTTGCCTCAGTGGTAGAGCGAAGAGGGCATGAGGGCAAATAAGGGTGAACCAGGGCTTGTAGGAATTGAGGAGCCACTCTAGATTTGATCTTAATCATATAGCTAAGGGCTTTAAACTTAATTCAGTTCTCTACCCTGAGCCAGTGAATGTCATTTAGAGAGCCAGAAATAGGAGCTGCTCTAGCGACTTGACAGAGCAGTATGGAGGTGGAGTTCTGCACCACCTGCAACTTGCGTGTCACATCCTTGTTAGCCCCCAGATAAAGAATGTTATCGTAGTCCAGTCTAGAGGTGACAAGAGCCTTGACTACGGTTCTCTTGGTGAGACTAGGCAACATCTAGATAATCTTTTTGAGCCATTTCAGGATGGTGAAACAGGTTGCAGCCACCTACATGGCTTGTTGTCTCATAGATAATTGATCATCGATGATGAAGTCTAGAATGCGGATATGGCGGGAGGGCTGAGAAAAAGCACCCATTTCAGCAGGCCAGTGTTGGGAACCCCAAAGATCTATATTTTCCCCAAAATCAGGACCTCAGTTTTCTCTCCATTGAGTTTCAGAAAATTGGTCCGCATTCAGGATGCAATCTTACTCAACCCCAATTGGAGAGCAGATGACTCAAATGCCCTCGCAGCAGAGAGAGAGAAGATAATCTGGGTGTCATCTGCATAAGAGAACAGGGACAACCCAGCCTCCCCTGCAATGTCGTCAAGAGGTCTGACATACACGTTAAATAACAGATGGCTAAGAATGGAGCCCTGGGGCACACCATAAGGAGAGGAGTGAGTATCAGAGCTGGCCGTTGGGGAAAAAACCTGGAACGTGCGATCTGTGAGGAAAAAAATAAGCCAATTAAGTGCCAGCCCAGCAACACCCAAAGATTTGAAGGCTTTTACTAACACGGCGTGAGACACTTTGTTGAAAGCTGTGCTCAAGTCGAGTAATATGAGGGCCACCATGTCTCCAGTATCCAAATGACATTGCAGCTTTTCTGTAACTCCAAGAAGGGCAGTTTCAGTTGAGAAGCTGGCTCTAAAGCCCGACTGAGATGAGTGTAAATAATATTGTGACTCAACAAACTGAGATAACTGTGAGTTAATGTCTCTCTAAGATTTTCGAGAAGGCAGGGAGTAATGAAAGATGCCGATAGTTCGCCGGCTGATTAGGATCAGCATTAGCCTTCTTCAAAAGAGGAAGCACCATTGCATGTTTCCACTCTGGGGGAACCGTTGCCTCTTGTAAGGAGGCATTCAAGAGTTCCATTATTATCGCAAGTGAAGGCAGCTCAAGATGCTGCAACACCGAGATCGGAAGAGGATCACAGGGTGAGCCAGATTTAATTTTAGCCAAAATCCATTTAATAGAGTTCATATCTCATGGAGACCAGGTTTCCAGTTTATTCGTGAATTTAGGGATCCAGCTATCTCTGTAAGTCATCTCAGAGTATATTTTCTCCATTTCATATAGGGAGAAATTGGCAAAGTTTTCATATTTCAAGCCATTCAGGATGGAGGAAGTAGATTGAGTTTCAAAGCCAGAAAGTTCTTTGACCATTTTGAATAGTGTCTTAGGACAGTTCTGCCCACTAGAGATGGTGGAGGAGACATTCAGCACGAGCTGACTTGCAAAGAGTGTGGTATTCTCTTTTTGCCATTTTATATGCGAGTTTGGTATCAGAGGCATAGTTCCTCCTCCAGTGTCTTTCGAAGGCTTTGCATTTGTTTTTTTCAGTTTTTAATTTCTCTGTGAACTAAGGGGCAGGGGGTGGTGGTTGTTCACCTTCTTAATTGAGGGTGGGAGACAAGTATCAATGGCATTTAAAAGCCAATTTTGGACAACATCCGAATAAGTGACAGACATTTGTTTGGTAATGGGAACGTTGGTAGACAACATTTCATTGAGAGTTTCAATATCCAGTTTCCCCCAGTTTCTAGTTGGTTTCCTGGTGTCAGGTTTGACTGCAAGTGAGCACACTGAGATCTTAAAACGGAAGCTGATCGCAAAATGATCCAACCAGCATAAGGGTGTTGTGAACTAAGCCTGGGCGTAGGAAGCTGATCGCAAAATGATCCAACCAGCATAAGAGTGTTGTGAACTAAGCCTGGGCACAGTTTGCGTAGCAGCACTACACGTAGCTTCACGTAGTATACTTTAAACTTTGCGTAGTACACGTAGTCTGTGTAGCGTAGCTGAAGACACTGTATACTTGTCTGTACCGTGCATAAATTGCTAAATAATTGCAAAAAGCTTCCTGTACATGACTGGATATGATAAAATAAATATTTCTATCTTCATAGCTAAAATACATCTCGTACTTTCACAGTGGTGAAACTGAAAAATTAGCAAGCAGTGGGAGATGTGATGATTTTGAGATCCTCCCTAACCTAGGGAGAATACCAAACAGATGCCTTGGAAACAAAAAAGTACATCTTATTGAACGATTTAGTTGTGGTCCCATCCTCTTAGGACAAACCCAAACACAGTTATTGGCAAAAAAAGATTCCCAACCAAAGGCCCTGCAAAGCATTATGGGATGAGATTAGCAGTGGGCAGTGAATATTATATAGTATACAATATCAAAAGAATTCTACAAAGAGCTGCAGTTCAACTGGTGGTTACTAGATGTCCCTCAGGAGTCAAATGCAAATGCTTGATGAAAGGGTTTCAATGGTTTTGCATTTGACTCGTGAGGGACAACCAGTGGAACTGCAGCTTGATGTAAGAATAATGTCAATGCTTTGCATTTGACTCGTGAGGGACATCAAGTAACAACTAGGTGAACTGCAGCTCTTTGTAGAATTATTTTGATATTGGATACTATAATATTCACTGCCACTGCTAATCTCGTCCCATAATGCTTTGCAGGGCCTTTGGTTGGGATTGTTTTTTAGCCAATAACTGTGCTTGGGGTGGTCCTAAAATGATGGGATCACCACTGAAGTTCAACAAAATGTGCTTTTTGTATAGGCTCTTTGTGTTCAAGGCATCTGCTTGGTGCTCCCCCTTGGTTAGGGGGGACCCCAAAATCATCAGCTCTCTCATTACCTAATGTTTTCAGTGTAAAAGTTCATTTATTTGAGTTGGTTATATACTGTTAAGCATGTAAAATTGCTTATTCAAAGCATCTGAGAATATTGTTGATGTAGATGCTACACTATGTGATTAAGCACAGTTTTGGTATTGTACTACGTGCAATTTGCAAAGTGCGAATTAGTACAAACGTTGCATGTTCCGTCAGCGTAGTATAGTTTTAAGCCCAGTGTTATTGTGAACCATTTTAGGACACTATTGTAAATTTCCCAATTTATGCCCTTATATAGGTAAATATTACTATGTCCTTATATAGGCATAAGAATCATAACCATATTTAGACATAGCTCATGCAGTGCAAATACGAGAGGGCTAATTCCACTTCTTCCGAAAATCTACAACGATTTCTTGTAAAACTCGGCTTCAGCATCTAGGCACTTTCCCTTGCTCGAGAACTGACTTGTCCAAGAACTCATGGAGTTTTCAAAGAACTGAGAGTCTTTAATGACGTTATTATGTCCACTTTATATCAAGCTCGGCAACTTCAAAGTATAAATATGCACACACTTGCCTTATCAAACACACGGTGGTTTGGAGCAGTTCGACTATCTACTTGCCCGACGCATCCTGCTACAGCAAGTGCCGAAGGAAGCCGACCTTCCATCAGACGCACTGAGAGAGACGCTGTATTTTCTCCTACCGAGAAATCCAGCTCCAGTGTTTCCAGGCTAGCCTTGCGGGTTGCTGGGAAATCGAGTCCTGAGACTGACCTTCTTCATTCTAAACTAAGGTACGGAGCTGATTAGACCCTGAGAGAAATCTTGGACAGATTCTTGGCAAAAGAATACTACATTTATGCCACACCTCACTTACTTCTTCCCTCGGACTAAGCTTAGGTTAGGTACATCGGGGTAGGCGTATTTTAGAAGCACCAGTTGAGTACTTTTAGCCTCTGTTATTTATGTATATATTTATCTATGGTTTAGGAACCACACAATGCCCTTACAGTATTATTTTATTCTACTCGTTATACTGTATGCATTATATTTTACAACCAGTTTTACGATTGTAGCAGTTCATTTCTTATGCTTGAGAAAGAAGACTGTTCAATAAAACCTTTTATTGAAAACGCCCGTCTATCTATTTCTCTGCACCTCTGGTGAAACGAAGCATGCACGATTGACTGAGTGAAATATCTATCTATTGTTTCCACGACTCTGATGATCAGTTTCATCTTGGGGAAACAAAGTTGTCATGTTTATTCGGTTGTCAGAAACTAATCCCTTCTTGTTTATTCGAGAAAATTTCTAGTGACCTCTGAGCTAGCTGGCACTCAAAATTAAGTCTAATGTATTCGATAGAGACCTAGTAGGCCTCAGTCCTACGTCTAACCTATAGGATATATTATTCCAATGCGCAGAGCCAATTGGGAATATAGGAACTACACTACATGGCGCCCACGTTTGGCAAGGCACTAATTTAACGCTAGATACTAGAGTAACTCAGTCTTGCTTTTCACAGAGACCCCTTTTATCCCGTAAAAACTCCAATAGACGTCTGGAGTGGGTTAAAGGATAAAATATCCGCCTTAAACTGAGTAGGACGAAAAATCCTATGTATTAGTTTTTGGTTTTGTTCAACGTTGAAGGATATAGTGTTCCAAAACATTGTGCACCTTATCTTTATTTCCTTGAAACTTGCTCTGCAAAACTTCTTAACAAAATGTCAGACAATGACAATCCTGGGGGCAGTGGAGCTGCAAGAACTATAGCCCAACCGGGTGTAGATGTTACAGGTTTCCAACAAAATGACCCAGATGCTATAATCATCCTGGAAAACGTAAGGAAAACCATAGCTATAAAGCTCATAGAAAATGGCCTATCACAGAGAGGTGGTAGGGTTATATTTGTCATAGAGGCACATGAATATCGGCAGACAGATGTATTCTATTCATGGATTGCCTTTCCACAAGCAAATCCAACAACACATGTGTTCCACTTCTATAAGATAGAGGAACATCCAGCGGAGTACGTTCCTTTCGAAGACATTGAAATTCCACTAACTTACCAAGAGCATCAGCTCTGGTTTAAAGGCGCTCTACAACATCAAAATCACATTACCGGGCTCGGTCAACTAGGTAGACCAGGAGCAACATGGCGGGTACTAGCCAGCTATACACCACATCCTGAAATTGAAAGAATGTCAGATGTAGAATTGTTAGCTCAGCTAAAACAATTAATTAAAATAGACAATTGGTACAATATGTCATGCGGACTTTAACAGTCCAACCTGCTATTAGAATTCCACAGCACACCCCTCATCCGGTGAACACAAACAAAATCACACCACAGACTATATAGTCAGTCATCGGTAAGTTGCCCACAAAAAGAGAACAAATTCCATTCTGGTTAGCCCAGAAAATTACTCAAATAGAGGCAGTATTTCCCAATAGTACACCTCATGAAAAACACAGGATTCTAACAATATGTTTACCAATGGAGATTGCACCACACGTGGAGGACTGTGACACTTGGGGTATAGTCTTTGCTTCAATCTACACAAAAACACATGGGGCCCGATTCACAGAACTAACTTTTTTTTATTTCTTTTTTTTAAAATCTTTATTTGTCATTTTTTGGTTTACATCTCCAGCACAATAAATCAAGTAAGGTACAAGCCTACAGCATAATAACCCTATATTTTGGAAAAGTTTGCATCTCAACTCCAGCAACCGGCAGGCTGTATAGCAATAGCGAAGATGGCGGAGGTTGCCTTGTCTACCGCTTTGGTAGTTACATTTTCGTTTAAACATTACTGAACTATAAAAGAACTCCCCCCCACCCCCCAACCCTGTTCCTCCCCAAACTCCCACCCCTCCCTTCCCCCTCCCCCGCTGCCGGGTCCATGGAAAGAATCAAAACAGGGCCTGAGTCACGTGCTCCCGATGGTGGGTCACCGTGTGTCAATTCTTCCTGGGTCGGAGCCTCCCCCTGTCCCACGGGTACTAATTCCGAACTGTTTTGTGTCAATTGGTAATCCGGTCCCACCAACTCCTGAAACATTACCGCCCAAGCCTGTAGGACCTCAGGTAGCTTCCCTTCCCTCCTTGTATGCCGCATGTGCTCTTCCTCTGCCAGTGCCCATTCCCACAGATCTACCCTCCATTTCCGCAGCGTCGGGCCCTGTGGAGACAACCAGTGATTTGCAATACAACTCTGAGCTCTAACCAGGCCTAACATTAGGAACCGCCTACTCACTCTCCGTTTGGGATCCCGGGGGATTAAGCCCATGAGGCAGGGATGCGGGTCCAGGTCTATTATCCACCCCTAAACCTTCGCCAGAACCTCCAGAACCGACACCCAGTATGATTGGAGCACGGGGCACGCCCATACCATGTGCACGAAATCTGCCCGGGGACTGCGACATCTCGGGCAGTGGGAATCCCTTGTATTATCAATGGCCTGGAGACGTTTAGGGGAGAGGTAGGTCATGTGTACAATATTATATTGAATTTCTTTGAAGCAGTTGCTCACTGACACCTTCCGCACACTTTCATGTATTCTTTCCTATTCACGGGGGGTAATCTCCTGTGGACACGCCTGCTGCCATTTATCTTCTATCGCCAAGGGCCGTAACCTTTTATCCTCCCGCAGAGCCCACCGCCATTGCCAACATAGTGACCAAAGTATGGGCATGCGTCGGAGCCTCCGGAAACGAGGGCCATAGCTGCCGCGCAGTCGCCGCTAGTCTAGCGTATTGAAGAAATTGCCCTGGACCGAGTTCAAAGGCGGTGACCGCCTCTTGATAAGTGATACATTTATCGTTGGGATATAGATCAGCCAGCATCAGGCAACCTCCCTCCGTCCACTTGTCTGTGGACATGACCTGTGCAATCCGGGCAAAGGATGGCATCAGCCATAGATCCAAGTCAGGGGCGAACAGCTTGTTGCAGATGAGGCGTGTTGGACTTGGCCCTTTTCCCCCAAACTTTTTCGCTTTTTGCCCCCCTAATTTGAAATGTCTCCCACATGGTAATAAACCTTATAGGCCATGTGTTGTGTGAGACACCTTGTTAATATGTAATGCCATGCAATGGTGTGAGCACCTGTCAATTTCCCCCTTGTAAAATGTACCCTGGTGAAATGCTGTGTTTTTAAAATGGATGCCCAGGCTATGTGTGTGCCACCTGACTGCAGGAGGTTAGCAGTCTAGTCGTTAGATACCCAGCCACCCTTAGCTTTTGGAGGGAAGCCTGGCACCCAGGGTGCTCTACTCCGCCCCCTGGGCCAGTTTAGTCCTGTTTGTCACCAGATTCTAGAAGGTTCTGGCATTGACTGGGAGGGGGGTATAAGTAAGGGGGATGTGCCACCATGCAGGGAGACAGAGCTGGGACAGGAAGGTGAGGGGACCTGCTGCCAGGGGATACCGCCACTTGGGCCTGTGTGCTGGACCCTGCACCTATCCAGAACCCCCCTACCTTCCCCATGGCTTGTAAAGCCCCACTTCAGGAGTTCAAGGCTGCTGTGTGGGAGGAGGGCCACGCTGCAGTGAGGATGGTAAAAGCCTACCACCCTGCTTTGATGATGCCCCCACTACCTGTAGACCTGGCCCAGTAGTGGTAAAGCTCTGTCCCCAGGGCCCCTGGAGAAGGAGGGCCCCCCTCTAGCTCCCTGGAGCTGTTGGGACCCAGCACCACGCCAGTGCTGCATGAGGAAGCGGCCAAAAAGGGAAGGAGTGCTGTGGACTGGAACCCCCCCCCCCCCAGGAGGTGAGGAGTGTGCCCCTGGGGCTGGCTGTGGGTCTGTCTGCCCCTCTTGCGATGTGTGCCTATCCAGCGCTATCCTTGTCAAGCTGTGGCCCTTTGAAAGCACTGTGCTGTGAGGAGCTGCCTGTGAAGCGCTATCGTTTCCCAGCGTGCTGAAGAGGGAGGATTTTGTGGCCCCAAAAGGAACTATGGAGTGAATAGCGCCGCGGGAGCCTACCCCGTGTT
Organism: Lissotriton helveticus; assembly: GCF_964261635.1. Classification (NCBI taxonomy): domain Eukaryota; kingdom Metazoa; phylum Chordata; class Amphibia; order Caudata; family Salamandridae; genus Lissotriton; species Lissotriton helveticus. The sequence goes on along the minus strand of NC_136068.1, from coordinate 17,850,417 downwards.
TGGCGCGCTTTTGGCGGTATAAATAATTAATAAAAGGGAGCCTACCCCTCCTTGCTGCCGTCATCACCGTCGCGGCCCAGGCGCCGTGAATTCTGTGGCGCTGCCTGTTGATTGCGCCTGGGACCAAGAATCACCGCCGCGGCCCGGCGTGATAGCGAGGAGCCCCCTGCTGCTGCCATCGCTGTTGCGGCGGCCCTCGGTACCAGAAGAGGGCCGCTGGAGTGTGGAGAGGGCCGCGCTAGGTCCCGAAGCCGAGAGGGCCCACATCACGTGGCTGGGGCGCCGGTGACGTCACCAGCCGTGTCAGCAAGCGCCGCGCACGGATTGGCCTGCGCGACCGCGCTCCCTGATGGCCGTGCAAGGATTGGCTGCCGGCCGGGCAGCCAGAGGAGAGAGAAGCCTACCAAAAGCCCCGGGTCCCTGTGAGGAAGGGGGAACCCGGGTGAGGCCGGGGGGTGAGAGGTGCCGGTGCCGGGCCCCCGGGGTCTAGAGGGAGCCCCGTGGAGCGCGACTGGAGCGGGAGCCCACCCCACCGGTCTGAGCCCCTGCAAGAGGAGCGGCGTGCCATCTGCAGGGCTCCGTGTGAAGAGGGAGCCCTGCCGTCGGGAGGAAGGCTGCTGGAACGCGGGTGGGGCCCCCGGGTGTGGGGAGAGCCCCGCAAGTCAAGCGCTGTGCGGCAGGGGCCTCGAGGCACATTGTCGGTGCCTGCCTCTACCGCCAAGGAGACCCTAGAGGAGCCGGAGCCCCCTTCTTCCCCTGCAGGACTGCCGGTGAGTGGGGACTCGGCCGCATAATGGGTTGAGGGCGTGTCGGGGCATTTTGTCGATGCCCGTCCCTGGAGACTGGAGCGGGGTCTGTTGGCCCAGATTAGCCTGGGGAGCGCCCGCAACTGGGTCCAGAGTGACTGGAAGTCCCCCGAATCGGGCCAGGACCTACACTAGACCCTCAGTGTCTGTTGGTTGGGGCTGGAGCCGGGGCACAGGTTTGGTGCCCGCCCCCCCTATGACTGGCAATCTTGGAGACCTCCGGTTAGGACACCCTGTTTTAGGTGCCCCCATTTATGCCTGTATAGGTGGTAGTTAGACCCACGAGGTTGTTTGTACCCAAGTGCTCAGGTTTGAGGCCCCATGGTAAACATGAATATGCCTGCCTAGGCCTGTTATTAAAGTGTGCCTATGCAAAAACCATGCCCCTCTCTTAAATGCGTTTAGACTAGGGTGTATGCCCCCAGGTTCAATGTGATTTAGGCCTGGTTTATTTTAGGTGTTCCATCCGTGGCTAAAGCTGTTGATGCCACTTTTATGTGCACCGGGGTACCGGCCTACTGAGTTCAGGCATGTTGTGCTTGCCTGCCTAATGTTTAGCTTATCTGGATCTGCCCACAGGCCGATGCCTAGTGTTCTTCCCTCATCTGGATACTGCTGATAGGAGAAAGTTCATTCTTGCTCTATGAGATAGGTACGCCTATTTAATGAAATGTTGATGCCTATGCCATATGTTAAAGCCAGGTGCCGCCTGTTTCTTCCCACAGGAGATGCGGACGCAGGCCATGCTGGGTGTTTATGCTTAATGTTGTATCTTACCCTTGCAGCTTACTTCTAGGTGTGGACAAGGATGAAGGCCTGAGTTTGCCCTGCGAGATCGCCCCTGGGCTTCATTAGTATTTCTTTCTTTCCCTCACGTAGTCTACTAAGGATTCATGCTTAGTACCACACATTCTTTTTATTTCAGCCATGGACTCACAGACTTAACCATTTTTCCCATTGTTCCCATGTAAATAATCCCCCTGATATACTTTGCTCTGTCTCCAGTTGGCGCCCTGTTGTGATTACCACTGTTATTGTGCTTTACCTTCGCAGGTTGGAGATAATACAGAACTTAGTCTTTTTCCAACTCAAACTGGTGTCGTGTCTCTTTTGTGGTTTGCCTGGTGCGTCGTATGTGGGTACTGCGTGGATGCTTCACATGTCCTCTGAAGTTTGGCCTGCCTGCTCTGCTCCATGCTACCCCCGGTAGAAGTGGCAACCCCATTTCTAACATTGGTGGCGAGCGGTGGGATAGGACTTGTGTTTGCGCAGTACCACAGCGGCCACAGGTTACATTGTAAATAGAGCACTGAGAAGTAATCACCGTTTTTGGGGATTATTGTTTGGCTGAATACTGTGTTTTCTTTAGCATTATTGCTTCCTCCTAAAAAGTGTTTTGAATTGTGTCCCCCTTGTTCCACTGTGGGTGTGTCCCGGGTGTACCTTGCCACGATGGGGATGGTTTATGATGAGGCCGAACTCATGGAGTACACCGAGCAGGAAGTGGTAGATTTCTGCAAGGAGAGAGGGATACCCCCAGTAGGCAACATTAGAAGAAAGTTGTTTCTCTATGAGGCCCTCAAGAGGGGGGAGCCCTTAGAGATCGGTGGGGACCTGTCTGATTACCCCCCCGAGTATTTGAAGGGTGGATTTGGTAGAGGCCAGAGGGAGGGCTCCCAATCCATAACCCTGGAGGGTAATTACCCGGATGAAGAGGAGGAAGAGTTTGATAGGGCATGGACGCCAGTAGCTGATAAAGACACCGTAGATATGGAGTCTCGCTCTGGGCCCAGTCCCGGGGGCACTGCCCCATCCCTTTCCCGGTCCCCAGAAGAGTGGGTAGACAGGAGAGAAGAAAGAGAGTATCGGCTGGCACTGGCAAAGCTCATACATGCCAATGAGTTAGCGCAGCTGAGGGTGGAAAAGCAGAGGCTAGAGGCGGAAATGGTCCTAGCGCAAGAGAGGATGGCGGAAACAGAGAGGGCCTTTGCCAGAGAGAGAGTAGCTCAGGTGGGTAGGTTGTCCCCTGAGAGTGGTTGTTTTTTTGGTCTGGATTCACCGGTAAGGGTGGGATCCAGTGGTGGCAGCGAGAGTGGTTCCGGAGCAGGGAGTCCCACTCCCAAACCCCAGGAGACCGTGCCTGATTCCCAGGAGGAGGGGGACGGGTTAGTGTTCAGGGGCAGGGGAAAGCTGTCCCACCAGTCCTGGAAAGAGTTTGAGGAGGGGTGTGCAACTGCATTGGAGGATTGGGTGGTAAGTAGAGCAGTGGAGGATTGGGAAGGGCTGTGCCATGCAGTCATCAGAGAGCACATGCTGAGGAGTTGTTCCCAAGTCTGCGTCACCATCTGCTGCAGTGTGGGGTCTAAGACCCCGGGGAACTTGCACGGGAGGCAGACCTCTGGGTAAGTGCCAGAGAGTCTGAGAGGGCATTGGGGAGTGATCCAGAAGGGAGTGGCGCAGGGATCTTCCGACCCAGCAAGGCGGGAGAGGTGAGGAGTAGCCCAGCTAGGTCCCAGGATAGTGAGAGGGTTGTAGGGCCTCACATCCCATCTATAGGAGGGAGTGAGACGGGGAGGTGTCCCGAGGTGCCCCAACTGCAGTCACAGGGCCTGGAGAGTTCTTTAAGGGGACCCCAGGTTGGGAGCCTAGGCTGTCCTGATGTGCCTTCCAGTGAAGGGGATCCACTCGTGTCAGGAGAACCCGGAGCATCAGTAATCGGAGCTCCAGTGGTTAGGGGTCTGACTAGTCGCAGGGTTTAGATCCTGGACTGGGATTCCAGGTTCAGGGGTTGCCTGACCTGGCGGGTGGGACATCTGTAATCAGAGTCCCCCCGGGTTTGACTCTCAGGGGTACTTCTCCGGGTAGGAGGGTGCGGAACTCTGGGAGGGGATCAGAGGAAGGAAGGTCTCTCCACTGTCAGCTGCTCAGCCACAGGGCGCAGATCCCGTGTTGGGTCGCCAGGGACAGGGGTTGCTTGCCCTGGCGGGTGGGGCGACTGTAAACAGTGTCCCCCCGGAATTGACTCGCAGGGGTACTACTCCGGCTAGGAGGGTGCGGAACTCTGGGAGGGGGTGCAGGGGGAGAGAGGACTCACCCCTGTCACCGGCTCAACCTGAGGGTTTCGGCTCCAGGTTGGGGAGAGAGCGGTTGTCTGAGGGTGTCCCCAGGAGGAGGAGACGGAACCCCAGAAGGAGAGGTAGGGGGAGGAGAGCCTCACCCCTGAGTGCTGGTCAGCCTGAGGGTTCAGACGCCAGGTGGGAGGACCAGTGGCAGTTTGGTAGGAGGAGAGTGGTCAAGGGGTACTACGGGCCTGAGGCTAAAGCCTCCCACTCTGTGAGAGAGCAAGGGCCAGAGACTTCTGGATGGCCTAGAGGCCAGTCCTGGCCACATCCCGCTAAGGAACACCAGTGGGGTGGTTTTGTTGTTTAAGGGAGGGTCGCGAGAGGGAACCATTGGGTTCCAGAGTGGAGAAGAAACTGCAGTTGCTCCTGTAGTTGCGGGCCTGCGTCCACCTTTTTCCGCCCCAAGCAGGAAAGCCCATCAAGGCATTGATTGGTCTATCCTGGCTTTTGGTTGGGGGGGAGTTGTGTTGGACTTGGCCCTTTTCCCCCAAACTTTTTTGCTTTTTGCCCCCCTAATTTGAAATGTCTCCCCCATGGTAATAAACCTGTAAAGGCCATGTGTGGTGTGAGACACCTTGTTAATATGTAATGCCATGCAATGGTGTGAGCACTTGTCAATTTCCCCCTTGTAAAATGTACCCTGGTGAAATGCTGTGTTTTTAAAATGGATGCCCAGGCTATGTGTGTGCCACCTGACTGCAGGAGGTTAGCAGTCTAGTCGTTAGGTACCCAGCCACCCCTAGCTTTTGGAGGGAAGCCTGGCACCCAGGGTGCTCTACTCTTCCCCCTGAGCCAGTTTAGACCAGTTTGTCACCACATTCTAGAAGGTTCTGGCACTGACTGGGAGGGGGGTATAAGTAAGGGGGATGTGCCACCATGCAGGGAGACAGAGCTGGGACAGGAAGGCGAGGGGAGCTGCTGCCAGGGGATTCCGCCACTTGGGCCTGTGTGCTGGACCCTGCACCTATCCAGAGCCCCCCTACTGTCCTCAGAGCTTGTAAAGCCCCACTTCAGGAGTTCAAGGCTGCTGTGTGGGAGGAGGGCTACGCTGCAGTGGGGATGGTGAACACCTACCAGCCTGCTTTGATGATGCCCCCACTACCTGTTGACCTGGCCCAGTAGTGTTACAGCTCTGTCCCCAGGGCCCCTGGAGAAGGAGGGCCCCCCCAGGCCCCTGGAGCTGTTGGGACCCAGCACCACGCCGGTGCTGCGCCAGGAAGTGCCCAACAAGGGAAGGAGTGCTGTGGACTGGAAACCCCCCCAGGAGGGGAGGAGTGTGCCCCTGGGGCTGGCTGTGGGTCTGTCTGCCCCTCTTGGGATGTGTGCCTATCCAGCGCTATCCTGGTGAAGCTGTGGCCCTTTGGAAGCGCTGTGCTGTGAGGAGCTGCCTGTGTACCGAAATCGTTTCCCAGCGTGCTGAAGAGGGAGGATTTTGTGCCTGGTGCGTCGTATGTGGGTACTACGTGGATGCTTCACATGTCCTCTGAAGTTTGGCCTGCCTGCTCTGCTCCATGCTACCCCCGGTAGAAGTGGCAACCCCATTTCTAACAAGGTGCCTCACCACTCGATCCCAAATCGTGGCCACCAACCGCACCAGTGGGGGGCTGTGATCTCGCCACCCCCACACCTGCCATAGCAGTGCTCCCAACTGTCCACTCCCGTAAGTCACTGCCAGCATCGACCGTTCCTAAGAGGGGTCCGTATCCAACCATGCTATAGCATGTTGCAGTTGTGACGCGAAGTAAAAAGCTCCAGATCTGAGACTTCTAACCCTCCTGCGCCCCACCTACGCTTCAGGACCTCCAGACTCACCCTGCATCGCTTCCCGTTCCATAATAGGAGGACTAGGAGGGAATCTAATTCCCGGTGCGGCAGCTCATAAAAGGACCCCTGCATAGTATACAGACAGTGCGGGAGGACCACCATTTTGATTAGAGCGATCTTCCCCATTAAGGAGAGCTTAAGGGTGTTCCAGAAGGCGATACTCCCCTTCAGACCCCCGAGTAACCTCCCCATGTTATGTTGGAAGAAGGCGGCCGAGTTTCGTCCAATCCAGATCCCTAGGTAACGCATTGTGTCGTCCACCCATGGGAGTCCCATCTCTGGACGTGGGACCCCCTCCCAGTCAGACTGCTCTCCAACCACGTAGAGCTGAGATTTCGCCCTATTCACCGCAAGACCAGAAGCAGCTGCAAATTGCGACTGCGCGGCCATCAAGATCGGCAACGACTGCGTCGGCTGGCTCAAATACATCAAGGCGTCGTCCGCATACAAGGACACCACATGCTCCACTTCCCCCACCCGAATGCCCCGGCCCTTAAGCACCGTACGGAGGTGGCATGCCAACGGTTCCATCGCCAGGGCAAAGAGTAGGGGAGAGAGAATGCACCCCTGACGCGTTCCCCTCGATATAGGTATCTCACCCGACACACATCGTCCCATGCGGACTCTGGCCACAGGCCGGGTATACAGCAGCTGAACCCACTTTACGAACACTTCCCCCAGTCCAAGTTTTAAAAGCACATTCCAGAGGCGGATCGAGTCGAACGCTTGTTCGGTATCCAGAAATACTAGCGTGTTTTGTTTGGCCAGCCCCTTTTTGCATGACGTGGGCTAGGCGGCGAATGTTCCGTAATGTATTCCGGCCCGGAATAAACCCTGATTGGTCGTCGTGGACCAGTCGCCTAAGGTAGGGAAGGAGTCTACTGGCCAGCACCTGGCTGATGATTTTTAAATCCACATTCAACATGGATATGGGCCTATAGGATCCGGGAAGAAGAGGATCTTTACCCTATTTGGGGATCATGACTATTGTTGCCGCCCGCATGGAGTCCGGGAGCGAGCCCCGGTCGTAGGCCTCCATTGCGATTTCGAGGAGTTTCGGGACCAGAACCCCCCTGAACTCTTTATAGAGTTTGGCGGCTAACCCGTCCAGCCCTGGGGATTTTGCCGTCTGCAGATGGGCTATCGCGACACGCAGTTCCTCCTCTCGGAGCGGCCCCCCCAATTCCTCCTGGCTGTCCGCCTCAATACCGGGCAGTTGTATCTCCTCAAGGTACATTTCCATGGACTCGGAGGCCGCTGAAGGCTGAGACTCTGAGTATATTTTGCATAGATGGGACCGGAATACATCGTTAATCGCCTGTTGGGTATACACCATCTGGCCCAACTCATTCTGCAGTGCCAGAATCGGGTGGGGTTGGGTTTCCACCCATAGCAAACGCACCAATAGTCTCCCAGCTTTGTCACCCCCTCCGAATACCATCTCCGCCTGCTGGCTGTTCTATTAAATTTGCCGAGCGAGGCCCAGGTATCCCCCAGCTGTTGTCGGGTGGCCGTCCATTCAGGCCGTTGCTCCTTGTCCGGGGAAAATCCCTCTCCATATCCGCCAAACGGTCCTCGTATTGTCGGAGCTCCCGCTCCAGCACCCGTTTAACCCCTACCTCCGTGGACAGGCAAATCCTTCGAATGACTACTTTCATGGCGTCCCATTCAGTCGCCCTAGTGCTAGCCGAGCCCCAGTTAACCTCCAGATACGTCTCGAGCCCCTGCAAAATAGCCTCTTTGTAAGTGGGATCACCTAGAGCCTCTGTGTTGAGTCTCCAAAGCGGGATCTTGGGCCGAGGTCCGCCCACCGAGTATTTGAGCAGGAGCGGAGAGTGATCGGACAAGTAGTGTACCAAATAGTGGATCTCTTCCACCCGATCCATTACCATGCCCTGAAGAAAGAAGTAATCCAATCTGCTATGGGTGTTGGCAGCAGGCGTGTAGCACGAGTACACCCGATGATCAGGGTTACGGTGCCTCCACACATCTATCAGGCCATAACTCTGGAGCATCTGGGTCATTGCGTCTCTTATTTTAGGTTGGGCGTCGGACTTGGGGGGGGGCATCTACCTAATTCCCCATGAAGTGCACAGTTAAAGTCCCCTGCTACGAGGAGCTCCGTGTCTGGGTCTATGTCTAACTGTCCCAGCACTCGACCCAGAAAGTCACCATCGTCATTGTTCGGGGCATAAACGTTCAACAAGCATACACTACGCCCATCCAGAGTGCCCACCACTATCACAAACCTGCCCTCTGGATCCAGTTTGGTGTGTATGGCCTTAAAGGGGACCCCCTGGTGCCACTCAAATTAAAGCCCCTCTGGCAAACCCGGAGTAAGATGTGACAAAGAACTGCCCACGCCATCTACGCTGGACATACTTAAGGCAGTCTCCCCAAAGGTGCGTCTCCTGGAGTAATGCAAAGCTGACCCCATAGCGCCGGAGGTAGGTGGCCACCCTGATCCGCTTAATCCTATTATTGAGCCCCCTAACATTCCACGTTACTAATTTGTATCTTCGTGTATCACCTGTCATGTGTTAGCAATTCTCGATATCGTAGCGCCCAGCTGGCGCTCATGTGAACCCTCTCCACAGTGTAATGTGACCCTTCGAAAAGCAAACAACTTAGACGTCTCAAAACAAGGTTGTAAATTGACCCGGCAGCATCCCTCACATAACCAAAACAAGGAACCCCAACACACCCCACCCACAGGCGGTAGTACCGCATCTCCCAATCCGAACCTGGTCAGGAGACCTCGAACCCCGCTCCAGAGTTACTCCCCCCATCAGACCCTCCTCCTTAACTCGCAATTAGTGAATACGTAGTAGTCCCAAAGAGTCCCTTCTCCCCGTATTTGGATGTTCAGCTGACTGACTGGTACCACGCAGCCCTGCCCGGCCAATGGCCTAGCCGACCTCCTCAGCACTCTACAGCCGGCTACTTCAGTTGAACTTGCCACAACAGTACAGCCACTGTATAAAACAGGTTTACCAGCCCCCCCTCCCCTCCCCTCGCCCCCACGTCTCCAGGGAGCGGCCCCATCTCCAAATCTGTGGGCCTGTACAGATTCCCCCGGGTCAAAGTGTAAAGATACTCACAGTATCCAAGACCCCATGCGTTACATTCGGACCACCAGGATTACCAGTCAATTGTCTTGTGCAGCTTCAGCAGTTGGGCTGGTGGCACCCCCCGCATCTGATTGCGTTTCTTGTACCAAACAGAGTGGGTAGAATTGGTTCTGGGTCGGAATCGCCTCCAGTTCCGCTCGGAGGGTGCCATCCGGGCCCACCGTGATACGGCCACTCTCTGCGACGGCACACCCTCCCGGGGGCTGATCTCCCTCTCCGCGTTGTTGGTTCCGCCGTCGTTCACTCCAACGTCTCTGCTCCTGCCAGCCCTGTGTGTGGTCATGGCCCGCCAGGCCCAATGAGTCCATCCAATCCTCCGCGTCCGATGGGCAGTCGAAGAAATGCATCCTGTCGCCGTGCTGTACTCGGAGCCTGGCCGGGAAGAGCAAACTGTATTTGACGTTCGGCCTCCGCATTCGTCGCTTAACCTGCAGGAAGTCGTTCTGGAGGTCCTGTACCTTCCTTGTATAATCTGGGAAAACATGGATGTCGTGGTTGTCATATCTGGGTGGGCCGGTCTTGCGAATGTGTTGTAGGATCAAGTCCCGGTCTCTAAAATTAAAGAACCGGGCTTTTATGGCCCTAGGTGGAGATCCCGGCTTTGGAGCCCGCTCCACTGCAAACAATTTGGACAATTGCAAATTCGGAAAGACCTTGCCAATCCAGTCCTCGAGGAAAAGGTCCGCCGCCGGCCACTCCGTGCGCTCCGGAAATCCCAGGAAGCGGAGATTGTTCCTCCGGGACCGCCCTTCTGCATCTTCTGCCCGATCCTCCAAACGGGCCGTATGATCCTGGAGAGCAGCGACCGTCTCCCTCAGCTGCCGGACCTCGGTTTGCAATACACTTAGATTTCCCTCCGTTGTGGTGACCCTGTCCGCTACCTTCCTGAGGTCAAGGCATAGATGGTTGATGTCCATGGCTATTCCATCCATCTTGGTTTCCAACACCACTCTAGAGTCACCAATTGCCACTAGGATGTCAGCTTTGTCCCGGGCCGCCGTATCTGGGTGGGCCTCTATCTCCTGATCCACCCTGGGGCGCTCCGCCGCTGGAGGGCCTGGGACCGTGTACTGGACGATCTTGTTCATCTGGGCTCCCCTTGTTGGCCTGTCTTTCCCCATAATAGTGCGGGCTTTCGAGGGCGATCTACTAGACATCACACCTCCCAGGGGGGCACCTCGAGCTCCCGGCGTGGCCCCCTTTCTGATTCCCAGACCGGCCCCGGTGGTACCAACTCAGAGTCCGCCAGTTCTAGCCACAGGGTACCTGTAGTGTAGGCCTCCACTCAGCTGCGCGCCTGTTGATCGCCGGTCCCCACCGTCACCACAGCAGGGACACCCAAGGCATCACACCACAACGGAGGGGGGCAGGGGGGTCAAACCTCAGCAGTCACAGTCCAGCCTGCAGGTCGCCGCATCGCCCTCCGGCCCTAGCAGTCGCGGCTCCAGGAAATCTCACCTAACCAGCCACTCGGGGGGCCCAGCTCCGTCACTCGGTCCGCTCTGCGTCTCAGCCGACCGTCACCTGGTCACCCCCACATCTGGAGCGGCACCATAGCCAACCGTCCCCCAGCGGGGCGGAGGGTGGAAAGAAATCAGGACCCAGGCAGCCCGGTCTCGGCGGGCACTCGATCTTCTGTGGCTCCTCCGGCGCACCGGGGCTGAAGGAATGTGTGTAGGCCGCTCCTCCCCGGCCTCGCGTAGACACTCACGGCGAGTTCCGCGGCGACTCGCCCACCACCCGCACCTCGCCACTGTCAGCTGCCCCCACATTCTCACCGGGGACCGCGCTCCATCTCGCCCCCTCCCGTGGGGGGCACCGCCGATTCTCAGGGCCTCCTGCCTCACAGCGGCGCAGCGCGACCACCTCACAGCGCGGCGGCCGCCATTTGCAGGCCATGGGTGGAAGCAGGTCCATCGGGGGCCGCCGGGTCCCCTTCAGTCGCGGGCGGCAGTCCGCGCTTCGTTTCAATATTTCAGAGGTCCAGGGGGGCTTCTCACCTCAGGAGCTACAACTAAATCAGCAATGTGCCAGGACAATGTAGGATTATGGGGACACTAGGGCAGGAGCTGGACGAAAACGCGTCTAGCTGGCCATTTTGCTAGGCCATGCCCCCCTCACAGAACTAACTTAAGACAAAATCCTAAACTTACTACTTTTGGTATTCACAGAAGTTAGGATTTTGTCTTAAGACAGTCTTAAGACAGACTTAAGACAGACTTAAGACATACTTAAGACAAAATCCTAACTTCTGGGAATACCAAAAGTAGTAAGTTTAGGATTTTGTCTTAAGTTAGTTCTGTGAATCGGGCCCATGGTGTCCCGTCTATGGCGGTAATACCAGACGTTCTGAGACAGATTCAAAATGAATACAGTCCAGAACCAGCCTTGAATCTTGGTATGAAATTACTGAAAGATTTCAAACAGGTCTCAGCTATTTTATTAGCTAACATTAAAGGTGAAGCAGCATTCGTGGCAATCCGACAAAAATTAAAAGAACTCGATATTACTGAGCAACCGTATGTACTTGCCAGAATTATTGAAAAATTCTATGAAGAACTAGGAAGAGATAGTTTGGGAGGGAAACCTGTAAAGCCCGAACTAATATAAAATCCTGGAAAAGTTTTTATCAAAAAATAATCTAACTACTCTCAGTCCAGAGGTAGACCTCCTCAAAAGGAGCACTCTGAAAAGAGATATAACCTAAGAAATAGGGATAATTTAAGAAAACCTGGTAGATATCAAGATACTGATACACGATCCTCTTGTGCCTTTCAGACTTCCTCACAGAAATCCAAAAGAAGAGGACGATCAGAACACCAAGAAGAACGCGTGAGGTCCAAAGACGATCAACACGTTCCAAAAAATAAGAAAACTCAATTCTCCAAAAAGAAGGTATCAAGTATTAAAATCAGACTTGCCGAGGATCTTCAGGACACAACTCAAGAACGGGGAGTGGGCCCAGACAATGCTGGACATCGCAGCAGATTTGTTTAGCTTCCTGCTTTACTAGGTACTGCCTTTGAGCAGTAGGTTGATTTTTTAACTGGATTTTATGGTGAGGAGAGTCCTCATCCCATCCCACATGATTTTTATATAATGCTGGAGCCTTGGCCACAGCCCATTTTCTGGCAAATGTGTATTTTTTATGAATACGAATATGCTTTGAGAAGGCTCGCATAATGATTTCTTCGCCATGTAGGCACTCCCTGACAAATTCAGGTGGCCAGTCTTTTTCATCCAGAAGGATGTCATAACCTTTTGATAGTTTTTCCCAAAAGAGTGCTTTTATTTTCCTAGTTATGTACCCCTCTATCCAGAGTGTTACTTCGTATAACTTATGTGGTACACTAACCCTGGTATCGGCAGTTTCAACCTGAATAGATTCATTCAGATCCATTGTCTCCAGATGATCTTTCAGGATCCTGCGAGCTATGGTGTGTCGTCTGTTGAGGTATTTACAACAAGGGGTGGTGATGGACAGAGCCTCTGAATTAAGCAGAGTACTCTCACCCAGTCAAGAGATCAGGGCTAGATCCAACACCGTTTTTTAGCTCATTGCACCATCCCAGTTTCAGAACCTGGCTGTTGAGGTAAGCTGGTCTGGTGTCGTGTTGGGCCTTGTGTGCTTGGTTGAAGAGTTTGAAGTTGATCCTCTTGTTGACGGGCATCCCAGTGCAGGTCTCTCAGGTGGGGTGTGATGTGGCAGTGCCGAGGGATGTTGAGGATCAGGCGGGCAGAGGCGTTCTGTATGCGTTGCAGTTGTTTCAGCAGTTTGGCCGGGGCTCCTGTGTAGAAGGCGTTTCCATAGTCCAGCCTGCTGCTGACGAGGGTCTGGGTAACCATTCTTCTTGTGTTGGTTGGGATCCACCTGTAGATATTCCGGGGCATGCGGAGGGTGTTGAAGCAGGAGGATGCAACGGTGTTGACTTGCTTGGTCATGGAGAGTGTTGAGTCAAGGATGTGTAACTAAGGTTGCATGCGTGGTCGGTGGGTATTGGTGCTGCTCCCAGGACGGTTGGCCACCAGGAGTCATCCCAAGCTGAGGGGGTGGAGCCAGGGATGAGGACCTCCATCTTGTCTGAGTTCAGCTTCAGGCGGCTGTCCTTCACCCATTCGGCGACGGTCTTCAATCCTTCGTGGAGGTTGGTTTTGGCAGTGAGGGGGTCTTTCGTGAGAGAGAGGATCAGCTGGGTGTCGTCAGCGTAGGAGATGACGGAGGCTTCGGAACGGAAAGGGGAGAGGCGGACGATCTGGGTTCTGCCGGAGAGGAAGGAGGTGGTCCATTCTAGAGCCTTGTCTTGAATGCCTGCGTTGTAGAGGCATGTATGTAGAGGGCGTTGGCAGACAGTGTCGAAGGCGGCTGATAGGTCCAGGAGGATGAGGGCCGCGGTTTCGCCGTTGTCCAGCATGGCCCTGATGTTATCGGTGGCAGCGATGAGGGCAATCTTTGTACTGTGGTTGCTGCGGAACACTGATTGGGACTGGTCCAGGATGTTGTTCTCCTCGAGGTAGCGGGTCAGCTGTCTGTTGACGGTCTTCTCGATGACCTTCGCTGGGAACGGGAGTAGGGAGATGGGACGGAAGTTCTTGAGGTCCCTCGGATCAGCCTTGGTTTTTTTTAGTAAGGCATTGATCTCTGCATGCTTCTAGGTCTCCGGGAAGGTCAGAGAGCTAAGAAGCATTATTATTTAAATATTATGTTGTTGCAGCATATGTAAGTCAGTCAGTTTGTGGGATATTTAATGTGGCCTGCACTTTATGACTATGCAGAACACCACGGATACTAATGCAGCTGCTCAGTGAATTCATTGTCCTTCCATTTATGGATGTACCGGTAGGTCTTCAAGCTTTCAATATAGGTTATAAGCAGGGCCACTGGAATTATGCAGCAGGAGAGGACCAACTTATATGGTAGGGAGGAGTAAATTATGCAGGAAGAAAAAGCAAACTATGCAGCATACTGAAGCACATTTTGCAACAGTATTACGCCAATATTTTTAAACTTGGTAGCACTGGGCATTGGCTGTACCTCATTAGTGCCATTTTAACACCGAGATATAGCTTTAAGCAACAAAAAGGTGATAAGTCCAGCTTTGCATAGGTCCTTTCACTACGTGGCAACAAGTGTTGCTGCAGTTTTAGTAACTTTTGAACCGTTTGAGCAAGACTGTTTTTTTGGGATAAAATCTGCATATTATGCTGCAGATAAAGGATTATGTGTCAAACGCACAATCGCGTAATTCCAGTGGCCCTGGTTATAAGAGACCAACGAACATGAACATCACGTAATGTTTGGTTTACATATATTTTTTACATTATAGATACCCCTGACGAAGGTCATAGACCAAAATGCATTGGGTGAATTTGCATGTGACAAAGGAATTGAGTGTTTCAACAAGCTTGTGAATATGCCTGAATGGGCAATTTTTGAGTGAATAAATACGCATGAATTTAATGGAACAGAGCACCTTTTGACGTGATGGATAGAACTGTGAAAAATATGGAATAAAGAGGATCAATCAATGGTTTATGTGAAATATTTGGATCACATATGTATACAAGGCTGTGCAAGTCTTCGCAGATTCGCAAACAGTGCTTCTCAATTTGTTCATTTATTATCTGTGTGCTCTGGGACGGAGCACATAAAGAGTGCATGCACGCCAACCTTGAAAAAATATCGGATGTCAAAGAGGATTTTGCCTATAAGGAAAGGGTGTGCTTCAGTTCTAAAAAATTGATGAATTTAGCCAAGATAAGTACACATTCAGAGTGCTGATAAAGCGCTCTCCTTGTTCTTGTGTTAACATGGTACTCTGAGGCCCAGAAGAAACCAATACAAATAACACAGAGACCCCGTTGGTCCCAGCCTCACCCCTCCTCGGGCTGGCTCTCTCAGGGATTAGACGCTTGGGACCCATAGGTTGAAGGGGTCAGCGCTAGTCCCTAACCGCGCAGAATTTATTTATGCTTCGGTGCTAGCCTCTTCCATCCTCTGGCTGGCTTTCTCAGGGTTAGGCGTCTGGGACCTATAGGTTGGAGGGGTAAGCGCTGGTCCCTAAACCCGCAGAATTTAATTATGCTTCAGTGCCAGCCCCTTCCTTCCTCTGGCTGTGCCTCTCCGGGTTAAACGCCCGGGGCCTATGGGATGGAGGGGTCAGGGCTGGTTCCTGCACTGCACAACATTTAATTATGCTTCAGTGCCAGCCTCTTCCATCCTCTGGCTGTGCCTCTCCGGGTTAAACGCCCGGTGCCTATGGGATGGGGGGGTCAGGGCTGGTTCCTGCACTGCACAACATTTAATTATGCTTCAGTGCCAGCCTCTTCCATCCTCTGGCTGTGCCTCTCCGGGTTAAACGCCCGGTGCCTATGGGATGGGGGGGTCAGGGCTGGTTCCTGCACTGCACAACATTTAATTATGCTTCAGTGCCAGCCTCTTCCATCCTCTGGCTGTGCCTCTCTGGGTTAAACGCCCAGGGCCTATGGGATAGATTCTAATTCTAATTGCATTTATTTAGCGCTTACTACCCATGACGAGGAGTTGCAGGGCTTTCTCGGTGAGTAGCACACTACTCTGGAACCCAAAAAGGATTAGTGGTGAATTAGTACAGGGAGATATTAAATTAATTTGAGTGGTGTACATGTGAGTTTGTTATTTGGATTGAAATAAATAGTGGAGGGAGAGAAGAGGGAAGGGTTTGCATTTATATAGCGCTTGCTACCCCTGATGAGGTGTTCAAGCGCATATTGCCGGGTAGCACACTACTCCAGAACCCAAACAGGATTAGAGGGGAATTAGTATACGGAAATATGAAATTAATGTGAGCGGTGGGCATGTTAGCCTGTTTGGATTGAAAAGGATAGTAGAGAGAAGGGTCTAGAAAGATTTTTTTTAAAGCAATAAGTAAGTCCTCGCAAAGTACTTAGACGGTTAAATGAAGGAATCTATTAACACATGTTTAAAGCAGGATTGTGCAGATTTAATCAGGGAATTTGAGGGATGTACAGCTAAATGATGAGGGTGCCGGGGAGAAGGAAGAACAGGTGTATCGAATGAGGGCAGGGGAGTGATGGATAAGGAAAGAGGCAGGTAAACAGGCATACATGAAGGATGAATGACTCGGTGAATTCATAATGGCTTAATGTGAGAACAAACAGATTAATTAACAAGAGATGGATACAATACTAAGGACATAGGTGATTAACTGGTTTGGTGAATGAACAGACAGGGGACCAGGCGAACAAGTGAGCTGAACGCATAGTAGAGTCGGTGCAATTAGTCGCAGGTCATGTTAATGTAAAGGTAACCTATTGGGAGTACGAATCAATAGTTGGATGGCTATATACGTGCATAGGTGGATACACTATCTTCGTTCAGCATTCTGCCTTCTTTATTATCTTTGCCTCGTTATTTTAATCCTGATCTGATTCTGTATATCTGTGCATTTTTGCTCACTTTTCTCCATCCTATTGTGTTGCACTGCTTCTAATTCCTGCCGCTGCTGCCCCTGCATCCCCTCCCCCTGACAGTCCCTGCTCCTGCCTCCCAGCTTCATGCCCCTCCCCCTTCCCTTTTTCATGGCGGCCGAAGCGCGGTCGCACTGCTGCGCTCGTCCGAGACCCAACTGCGACCAGCACCAGGAACGCTGGATCTCCTACCATCCACCGATACAACACCTCCACCCTCCTCGCACTCAACCTTGGTCGAAGCAACAACTGCCAGCAAGGCACGCCGAGCATGACCCATGGCCAGTTCTCCTGCAGCAACTGCCGCCAGACCTTCACCACCGCTCCGACCGCCGACACCGCCAAAGCCAATACTCATGATGCCCTCAATTGCATCCTCCTCAATCTCTCCCTGCACCGACATGCCCCTGAAATCTGGAACATCCTGGACTCGCTCTCGCCAAAGTCACCTCTGATATCGCCATCACCATCCTAGAGGGGTACAAGCTCCAGAGGAAGGACCGTCCCAACCACCGAGGAGGAGGTATCGCCATCGCGCACAAGAACTCCCTCCGCCTCACCACATCCAGCGATAACTTCCCCACCGCCGAGCACCTACATTTCCAGATCCAGACCAGCCCCAACGCCACACTACGTGGCACCCTCGCCTACAGATGGCCCGTCCCTTGAGCACTCTTCATTGACACCATCACCTACCACATCATCGCACCCCACTCCATTGCCTCCACAGACAACATACTCATCGGAGACCTGAACTTCCACCTCTACAACTTTGGCAACCCCAACTCCACTGCCCTCCGTGACATCCTCGCCAATAACAGACTAAAACAACTCATCACCACTCCAACCCACAAGGCAGGCACACTCTCCACTCCATCTTCGCTCTAGGTAACAGCGTTCACATCAGCCACACCATGCAGCCCCCATGGACTGACCACCACTGCTTACACTTCCTCATCAACAAACCCACGCCACCCAAAACCGCTCTGCGCCCCCGTAGGAACTGGAGCAGAGTCACTGAGGAACAACTCAACAGGACCCTCAATGGCAAGACCCCTCTACAGAAGCCAACACCAACCTCACAGCCAAGGAATTCCACATTTGGTTTACCAACTGTGCAGACAAGCTTGCCCCGCTGCGCAACCCCAACAAGCAACGCCCCAGGAAAGCCATCTAGTTCACCACTGATCTTCAAGAAGCCAGACGCATCTGCAGACGCCCGGAGGAGAACTGGAGAAACAGCAAGACACCCGGAAACTACAACATCTACATGGACGCGATGACAGTATACTATCAACTCATCAGAACCACCAAAAGAACCTTCCTCCTCAACTGAACCCTTGCCAAATCCAGCAACTCCAAGGAACTTTTCAGCATCATCCAGGAATTCACCAAGACCCGTAGCGAAGCAACAGACTTCACGCCCTCCCAGGAACTCTGCGACAAACTCGGCTTCTGCTTCCACATGAAGATAAAAAACCTCCGGGACAACTTCAACGACCACACACCCGTCACCGCGGTCAGCCTGCCCTGAGGCAACACCAGCCAGGCCACCATCTCCACCTGGACACCGATCAAGACCGAAGAGACCGCAGCAATAATGAAAGGTATTCACTCCGGGGCCTCCACAGAACCCTGCCCACCCCACATATATCACAGAGCCGCCACCACCATCGCACCCGTATTACGACGCTCCATCAACACCACATTCGAGACCGGCTCCTTCTCCGATGACTGGAAATGTGCAGAAGTCAGGCCCCTGCTCAAGAAGCCCTCAGCAGACCCGACGGACCTCAAGAACTATCGGCCCATCTCACTCCTCCCATTCGCAGCGAAAGTCGCAGAGAAGACCGTTAAAGCAGAGCTGACAAGGTTCATCGAAGACAACTCCATCCTCGACCTTCCCAATCTGCATTCCGAACCCACCACCGCACGGAGACTGATAGAGCTAGATTTCTTCAAGATTAAGAATCGCTCTTTTTTGTGTTTCAGACAGACTGCATTTAAAATGGCACGCAGATTTTGGTACAAGGGAAAACACATGGCACATGAAGCATGAAATGAGGCCTAGTTAAATGCTTTTTAAAAATTGCACTTTTGGTGCATGCAAAGTGAAAGACATGAAATGAGGCCTGGTCACAATGCTTTCAGTCTGAAATGCTTTCATTTAAAACCATGCTTAATTAATTATTCATGGATGTTTAATGTGTTGAGTTTAGATTTAACCTCACTATAGAATGTACATTTAATTAAGAGAATGCTTTATTTTTTATTTTTTAAAGTAGCACATAATTGTGCTGAATGAACATGTGTTTTTGCAGTGTAGCAAAACTCGTGATTTCAGTTTCCTCTTTAGCTTTGAAGATAAGATCCACACTCCATGTTCCCATCTTAAGAGACTTTGGATAACACATCTTTTTATAATTTATTAATTAAACAACCATGCACCAACTCTACACGTGGGGCAAACGCATTTTGCATGAAAACATTAGAGCATGTTGCTATAAGTATGTATTAACTGTTTGCTCTTAAAAAATGTGCACTGGTGCATGTTTATGCTATGTTTTACATTGCACATTTGCATGTGGGGTACAAATAATAGAAAAGCTTTAAATTAATAGCTTTCGCTAGGCAATAATTAATACGGGTACTAGTATGGGGGAGGTAAACATAATGGATTTTATTTAATAAATTAATATTCTTTTGTGCTCGTTTTGTTTTTGAGCCCACAATAAAACGGCTGCCTAGGCATGGCTAAGAATTGATAGCAGAAGATTGTGCCAGCTGCATGAACTACCAAGTGCTTCAAGTGAAGACACATGGGTCAAGGCCACAATGACCTGTACACTCCTGTCACCATGCCAATGTACCAGTGTTTGTGGGAGAGTGTCATACCTGGGTGCGATGTGAAAGCCAGAAGGAAATGGACTCATAAATTTTTATACTTAGATGTTGCAATATTTTTATTAAGCCTTAACGCTCATTTGTTAAAACTGGTACGAGATGGATTTGCAATGAGAACAGGATGATGAGACCCTCATGTCACCTATGCTAACCAATCACAGTTCGAGTTTCTACTGAAACTGCAACATTATTAGTATAGTCAGCCAAGAATTAGAGTATAAGTAATCACCCTTTAGGGGGCGTGTCGAAGAGATAGGAGGAGAGAGGAGAGGGAGCAGATGAGACCAGACATCATTTGTGTTAGGTACATGAAAGTCAAGGGTGCAGCCTCGGAAGACATTGCGTCCGAGGAGACACAGAGGGAGGAGGGTGACTTGCTAATGTTTTTTCAGAGAGGCATAGGCTAGCCTTGCACGTCATATTTTTGGCACGGCAGATCACATTCTTCTGTGGTATTATGAAGGGAGGGCAGCCTCTCTGTGTGAGACACAGAGAGACAGATGAACAGACCAGGGCAGAGAGAGCAGCTAATAGAACAGGTTTAGATTAAATGCTAAAACTCTCCATTATGCTTTGACTGACTAACTAGTTTGAAAAAGATTTATTTGTCTTACGCATATATTTATCTTTATGGGAGATTTTTTCTAATTATTAATTATTGATTAGCCTTGCAAAACTCACTCTTGAATTATATTTCTCCTGAAACTCTTTAAAGAATTCTGGCTGACATTTGATGCCTCATTCCCTTCCTTTATGAAATGCCTTGTATACAATCTGTAATATGTTCTGTAATAATTCTATTTTCCCTATTTTCAATTATGTAACCTGATTGATTTTTGACTAATGAATAAAGGCTCAGAGAACCTTAACTTTTAACTAGAATATAAAACCCTTTAAAATACTCACAACTCTCTTTATTGGCTTAAATATTAATTGCATGTTTATGTAAAGTCTCCTGAAAATAATACACGGTGGCAAAGGTCCATCACCTTTAAAGTGGTAAACTAGAGGTAAATGAGGTTTTGCATTGAGAAATTACTGTAAAATTACCGCTGGATCAAGACCGCCCTACTCGCCGCCACTGACGACATCCGCATCCTCCTCGACCAAGGCCACACTGCAGCCCTGATTCTACTCGACCTGTCATCAGCTTTCGACACCGTCTCCCACCGCACATTAGCAGCAAGACTTCATGATGCCAGCATACAAGGCACAGCCCTCGACTGGATCATATCGTTCCTCACCAGCAGGAGCCAAAGGATCAGACTGCCACCCTTCCTCTCCGAACCCACAGAAATCAACTGTGGAGTCCCACAGGGCTCATCACTCAGCCCAACCCTCTTCAACATCTACAAGGCTCCCCTTGCCGCCATTGTCCGACAGCACGGCCTCAGCTTAATCTCCTACGCCGACGACACCCAGCTCATCCTTTCCCTCACCAAGGACCCGACCACCACCAGACTCATATTCCAGGAAGAAATGTAGGATGTTGCAGCCTGGATGAGCCACAGCTGCCTTAAACTCAACTCGGAGAAGACTGAAGTCCTCGTCCTCGGAACCACCCCTCAGCATGGAACAACACCTAGTGGCCCACCCCCCTCAGCAGTTTTCCGACCCCCACGGACCATGCCAAGAACGTTAGCATTGTACTCAACTCCTCCCTCGCCATGAATCGCCAGGTCAACGCCGTGACCTCCAGCTGCTTCAACACCCTCCACATCCTCTGGAAGACCTTCAAATGGATCCACCCAAGGCAAGGAAGACAGTCACCCACGCACTCATTACCAGCAGGCAGGACTACCCTTCCCCCCAGTGCCTTGAGACCCTCACGGGTGAGTAGTTCGCTTATAATTCCCCTGATTAATCTAATTGATTGATACGCAAGTGGATTAATGGAGGGTAAAAGAGCTGATGGAACAAACGTAAGAATAATTGGGTATACACAACAGGTGAATACACTGGTGCTTGAATAGCAGGGTTGATGGGAGAACTGAGAGATAAAGGGTGGTTGAATAGTAAATGGAAGACTAGGAGAAACTGATGGAGTGGAATAGTTGTGTTACCACCATGCATTGTTTAACTACGAATTGGTGCCTACCTCTCCTCTCCCGTCCTCTGGCTGGGATTGAGTTTCTCGGGGGTTAAACGCCCGGGGCCTTGGTCTCTGTTCCGCGCTGTGTTTACTTACCCTCTGATGGAACACACATAGGCCCACTCCACTCACAGGCCCCAATACAGTGAGGCCAAGGGGAGCTTAAAAAGACCTGTTTGGATACCAAAATACCTTCAATAGGACGCATCCACACACAAGAGAAGGGCACTCAAACGGACGAGGAGCTCCGACCGACAGAACAACGGCTCTCTCCGTGCTGCTGCCCATGTTGGTGTCCTCCTTTCGGGTGTCACCTGTTAGTGATGAAACCTTTCTTAGAGCAGCATGGCCCCCCGCTACCCTTTGAACGTGTCTTACCGCTGCTGTGGAAACAGGGGGCTCCTGGTTTTGCTTAACCCCTTCCGTGCGGCCGCAATTCCCCCCGTGTGCGGCCGCGGAACGAACAAGGCGGGACCGTGATGAACCCCAGCCGTCATTTGCACACGAGCACCGTGGAGCGTGACGGCTGGGGTTCGTCACCAGCATGGAAGGGGTTAAAGAATCAAAGCAACAACTTTGCAACCGCTTGACGTTAGAAAACAGATCTTGGGCTCACTGCCCTCAATGTTGTGAACTTCAATATTTTAAGGTTCTAATTGTACACCAATTTGGAACTCCAAGAACTGTCTTGTTGGAGTTTGACAAACAGGATGCAGCGCAGCAGCATAGCTAGTTTGAAAGATGGTAAAAGCTTGCCTTGTCATCATAACACTTGTGTCAGCAAGACTAGTTATGCTGTTTGAAGTCGCGATGGGGAGCAGCCAGACCCTCATAATCATTAGCTTCAAACCATGACGTCCACGTTATTTTCTCTGTCTAACTCTGCGCAGTCTTTGAAGTAGGGAACCACATGATCTGACTGTAGGGCTACAGGCACTGGTTAGAGTGCCGTGAACTTTGGTGCACGCTTTCCTCTGTTTTGCTGGGTCTCCAAGGCGCTATGAATGTGTTGATTAATATCTATACATCACTTTTCGCACTATGCTTCCACGTAAAGGTGCAAAATAATGGGCTGCGAAACTGTCCAGAGTATTCTACCTATGTTCATCCAAGTATGAAATTAATACTCTAAGTCGTAAAATGGAAAAAATAAACCTGAATTGGATGAACTACCTAAGGTTGGATATGGAAACTTGAACGCTCCTAATGTACTGCTCCTTCATTCCTATTTTGTATTTTCCTGATCAGACATATAACATTACCCTGCTGAGTCTTAAAATATATCATGCATGTATACAGTGCTCTTGCCCACGACAGCACAAACTACTGCTTTTGTATTTTTATTTACCAATCAACTTTTACATTACACTGTGATCCATTTTACAAAACATATTAAAGCAGATTTTTACCCAAAAAAGTAAGCAGCCACAGCTTTTTATACCAATTCCTCATACAGCAATTTTTAGAGCGTTGGTAGAATTTAAGATAGAAAATATCTGTTTCCGTTTTCGTCTTACCTTAACATTCTTGTTTACGCAGCAGAAGGAGGGCTGTCAATACACTTCTACATTCACTACTCAATGTCGGCAGTTCTTCTAGTGATATATGAATGTTTGAATTAAATGAGGTTGGACTGGATTTAGTCATCAGGGTTACATCAAAAATAAGTCATACTGGACCAATCTTTCCTATAATATGTATGCCCGGGTCTTGGCGGGCTCTTTGGTTGGTCTTTATACTAAGTATACACTTAAGGATGTCAGGGGTCAGAAACTGGGTTAGCTTAATGCTGAGACAGGCACGAGGGTGTGATTAGGTCTATGGTAAGGACAACAAGATACCGTTTAATAAATCCAAACTTATTGTACTTCTTAATGGTCGTTACTATTGACAGCCTGGGTGGGGGTGTAAAAGGAGGTAGATGTTTGCCCCATGGCCAAAATCAATCAATCAATCAATCAATTATTGCATTTGTAAAGCGCACTACATACCTGTGAGGGTCTCAAGGCTCTGCGGGGAAGGGAATGCTGCTTCTGCTCGAATAGCCAGGTCTTGAGTAGTCTTCTGAAGGTCAGCAGGTCTTGGGTTTGCCGTAGGTGGATGGGGAGGGTGTTCCAGGTCTTTGCGGCGAGGTGGGAGAACGATCTGCTGCCGGAAGTTTCTCTACGGAAGCGGGGGATTGTGGCGAGGGTGTGGTCAGCGGAGCATAGCTGGCGGGTGGGGTTGTAGAAGCTGAGTCGTCCGCTGAGGTACGCTGGTCCGGAGTTGTGGAGTGCCTTGTGTGCATGGGTGAGGAGCTTGAAGGTTATCCTCTTGCTGACTGGGAGCCAGTGCAGGTCTCTCAGGTGGGTGTGATGTGGCTGCAGCGAGAGATGTTGAGGATCAGGCGTGCAGAGGCGTTCTAGATGCGTTGAAGCCTTTTCAGGAGTTTTGCCGAGGCTCCTGAGTAGGGTGCGTTTCCGTAGTCCAACCTGCTGCTGACGAGGGCCTGGGTGACTGTTCTTCTCATTTCGGTGGGGATCTACTTGTAGATCTTGCGGTGGAGCATGTGGAGGGTGTTGAAGCAGGAGGACGAGGCGGCGTTGACCTGCTTAGTCATGGAGAGGGTGGAGTAGAGGATGATCCCTAGGTTGCATGCCTGGTCGGTGGGTGTTGGAGCTGTTTCCAGTGCGGTTGCCCACCAGGAGTCATCCCATGCCAAAGGGGTGGATCCGAGGATGAGGACCTCCATCTTGTCTGAGTTCAGCTTCAGTCGGCTGCTCCTCATCCATTCGGCAACGGCCTTCATTCCTTGGAGATTGGTTTTGGCGGTGTGGGTGTCCTTGGTGAGGGAGAGGATCAGTTGGGTGTCATTGGTGTAGGAGATGATGTTGAGGTCGTGTAGTCAGGCGACGTAGGCGAACGGTGCCATGTATATGTTGAACAGCGTTGGGCTGAGGGATGAGCCTTGGGGTACGCCGCAGATGATCTCGGTGGCTTCGGAGCGGGAGGGGGGGATCCGGGTGCTCTGTGATCTGCCAGAGAGCAAGGAGGGGGTCCAGTCCAGGGCCTTCTCTTGGAACCCGGCGTCATGGAGGCGGGTTCGTAGTGTGCAATGGCAGACCGTGTCGAAGATGGCTGACAGGTCCAGGAGGATGAGGGCCGCGGTTTCTCCGTTGTCTAGCAGGTTTCTGATGTCATCCGTGGCGGCGATAAGGGCAGTTTCGGTGCTGTGGTTGCTGCGGAACCCAGACTGGGATGGGTCCAGGATGTTGTTCTCCTCGAGGTAGCGGGTCAGTTGTTTGTTGACGGTCTTCTCGATGAACTTTGCCCGAAACGGTAGCGGGGACATGGGCCGGAGGTTCCTGAGGTCCATAGGGGCCGCCTTTAGTTTCTTGAGTAAGACGTTGATCTCGGCGTGCTTCCAGCTCTCCTGGAAGGTTGCTGTTTCGAAGAAGATGTTGATGGCTTTCAGGAGATGGGGTGCGATGGCAGTGCTGGCTTTGTTGAAGATGAGGTGTGGGCAAGGGTGTGATGGAGATCCGGGGTGGATGGTGTTCTTGATCTTGATGGTGTCGTCGTCATTCATGTTGGTCCAGGAGAGCAGGCGGTTGCTGTGGGTGGTGGTCATGGGGGTGGGTGTCTCTGTGGTGGTTGAGGTGGTTGTGGTGTTGAAGCTGTCATGGATGTCTGCGATGGAAGAAGGTGGCAAGCGAGTCGCACAGGTCTTGCGAAGGTGGGATGTCGTTTGTGTTGGAGCTGGGATTGGAGAGTTCCTTCACGATGATGAAGAGCTCTTTGCTGTTGAGTGCGTTGTTGTCTAGGCGGTCTTTGAAGGAGGCCCTTTTGGTGGATCTGATGAGGTGGTGGTGTCTGCGGTGGCATTTTTGTGGGCTGCGTAGCTGTCCGGTGTTCACTGAGCCAGTTCTTCTCTAGCTTTCGGCAGGTTTGCTTGGAGGCCTGGAGGTCTTCAGTGAACTAGCTGGCTTTCTTGCTGGTGTGACTTTTGGAGAGTTTCTTGAGCAGGGCGAGGGTGTTGGCGCGGTCGTCGATCCACTGTCTGAGGTTGCGGGCGGCCCTTTGGCGGTCGGTGGCGTCGGCAGGTGGGCTCTGGGCGAGGGTGGTGGTTAGCTGGTCTTCGGTGACTTTGCTCCAGCAGCGGCTTGGCATCTGTTGGGTGCGGTGGTGCGTGGTGGGTTTCCGGAAGGTGATGTGGATACAGCGATGGTCGGTCCAGTGGATTTCGGTGGTGTGGCTGAAGGTGACGTGGGAGCTTGCGGAGAAGATGGGCTCAAGCGTGTGGCCAGCAGAGTGGGTAGGTGTTGTGACGAGTTGTCTGAGTCCGAGGTTGTCGAGGTTGTCAATCAGGGTGGTGGAGTTGGCGTAGTTGTTGTTCTCAAGGTGGAAGTTCAGGTCCCCGAGGAGGATGTTGTCCGTGGAGGTGAGGGCGTGTGAGCTGACTCAGTCGGCGATTGAGTCGCTGAACTGTGGCCAGGATCCGGGGGTCTGTAAACGAGGGTTTCTCTGAGGGTGGTGTTGGGGTCAGTGTGAATCTGAAAGTGCAGGTGTTCGGTAGTGCTGAGGGTGTCATCAGTGTTAGTCGAGACTCTGAGAGTGTTCCTGTGGACGATGGTGATTCCGCCTCCTACTCAGTTAGTGCGGTCCCTGCGGGTGATCTTGTAGCCATCAGGGATGGCTATGGCGACATCAGGTGCTGAGGAGGGGTTCATCTAGGTCTCTGTCAGGTAGGCGATGTCTGGGGGTTGAGTCGAGCAGGTCCCAGAGTTCAACCGCGTGTTTGCGGGCGGATTGGGTGTTGAGAAGAATGCATCTGAGGTAGTTGGGTTCTTTCCTGTTGGTTGGGTTGGCGGGTCGGATGCTGGTGAAGCTGCAGTTCCAGCAGGAGAAGGGCCCTTGGGTGTACTTCGGGCGGCCAGGAAGCAGGTTTGTTCTCGTCCGGCTTTGAGTGCTCGGAGGGTGCTGGAGTCGTAGCGTAGATGGGCGCCGTGGCGTTAGTGAGGGCCAGGGGGTCTGGCACTGGGCGCGGTCCAGGCGTGGAAGGGTTTGCCTTATGCGTGCCTTTGGCGCGCCAGTGGCGCAACCGCACAGCAGTCGCCATTTGAAGGGGAGGGGGAGGAGCGATCAGCTGTGAGGTGGGGCGGGAGGGGAGGGATCAAGGATAGCAGTGCAAACAGCAGGAAAAAAGGGGTAGAGCAGAATGAGAATGCAAAAGAAGACAAAAACAGTGTCAGTCAGACGAAATAAAACCAGAGATTAGAGTGGCAATCAGGGAAAAAGAAATAACAAGCTTTGGCATTGCCAATAGGTCTCGCCTTTGGAACCTTATAAGTGTTTAGTACTGCTAGGTTCGCCGAGACGATAAAAAATAGCTGTCAGCGCAAACACCCCAAAAGGGGAGGCAGCGACGGCAGCAGAGGAGCACCCATTTAGCCTGCCATGTGTGTATGTATGGTCCGCATTACACACACTGTATGTTCTCTAAACACAAGACAGCTGGTAAATGGGGTGGGCGCTTTGTTTTGTGTATGTGTCTTATGTAGTGGTGGTGGCAGGCAGATAGATGTGATGTGATAGGGGTGAGGGTGGTATCTGGGAGAGCAGTGGGTCGGGAGCAGGGAGCGGAGCATGCGGGGAGAGAACGCCGGCAGGAGGCATTCCCATTGCACCGGGTGCACAGTGGACCGGGGGGCATGTGTGGTAGACACCGACCTGGGAGGTGTGTTCAGTGAACTGGAGAGTGCATGGGCAGGGTGTGGAAGTCCTCAGCCAGTCTGCAGATGCCGGATGTATTCTCAGTGAGCGTGGACTTCCAGGGGTGGGGAAGCACGGGGCAGTGATGGGTGTGGGCATAGAAGGAAGGTTAAGATGTGCCAGCGGTATGGCACATGTTAGGGGGCATATGGTGGTAACGTAGATTCATTTTTCCCTGGATATGTGTTGCTGTTTGGTTTAGCAGGAGGGTTTGTTCGAAATTCTTTCCAGATATAAGGGGAATGTCTGCGCTTTGAGGGAAAGCGGTGCAGCTGGGGTGGCTGATGGCTAACGGAGTGCACTTACCCCTCTCAGCTGCAGCCTCACCGTGAGACGGGGTCCTGGCTTTGGAACCCAGAATCATACTGTAATGCACATCTCACACTTAACTGTGGTCTGCTCACTTGCGTGCACGGCCGGCACTGTACTTTCTAACCTCAGTGGTGCAGGCGGATCTCGGATGGTCAGAAGGCATCCTGTGTACAGACTTCCTCTGCCGATGGCAGTTCTGCCACCTCGCTGCTGCCCGGGCATGTGCCCTACGTGTGGGGGAGGCTGCACAAGGTTACGGTCAGTCGGAGGAGTTCCAAGTAGGAAGGGCTGGGCACCTCAGCTACCCGGGTACTGAAGTTGTAGGCACAGGGAGATAGAGCTAAGTGATTTGACCACAATCACAGGATGTTGAGCCGACGCCGAGACTGGAACCTGGTTCCCCAGTTCCAAAATCAGTAGCTCTGGCCATTGTGCCACATAGGGGGTTTCTGTCGGTCACCTGGAGTCTTTGGAACCACCCTTTAGCTTAGTGAGGGACGAGTAATGGGTTTATGCCAATTAAGTTCTCAATTTAGTGAGTAATTGGGTGTGTGAATCAGTGAACCAGTGGACGAGTGATTGGGCTTGGAAGTGAATGAGCCCTGCTTTGAGTGGGTTTGTGACTGAGTGAATGAGCATGTGAATGCGTGTTTGAGAGTGGGTGAGCATGAACAACTATGTGTAGGTAGGTGAGTGAGCAAGCGAGTGAAAGTAAGCCGAGTACTGTGCAGAGTGGGACCACCCACTCATCACACACAGGGGTGAGCACTGCACTCTGCCGGGGCATGGCCGACACAGGCCACTGTCACTCTCCTGGGATGGGTGTGCTGTGGGCCGTCACTCACTCGCATATGGATCCCAGCAGCAACGCATGTTCCCACCTGAACTCCAAGTGAAGCTGACATCATAGCAACCCAACTCCTGCCTTACTTACAAAAGAACCCACCCCTGTCTGCACAGCTTTATTCAACTTCCAAACATGAGATAAGGAATGCAGGGTTCAGAGGAGGAGTAGGTAGGGAGCAGCAGCTGGGGTAAAGAAGTAAGGAGGAGGGAGTTGGGGAGGCCAGCCCGCAGTCCCCAGGGGAAGAGACTCCCGGAGAAGCGTTCTGGCATTTTTGGCTGCCCTGGAGCCTAGGGGCCGGCGTCGTCCCTTCCCGGAGCGAGTTCAACCCTCAGTCTGCTAACTCTCCTGGGATCGGTTCTCGCTGGCCCCTACTCCTGAGTAGGCTCCTGAGCTGCTGGGCCCTTGCCAGGCCAGCCCTTCCCATCAGATCCGCTTTGAGCGGCTCTGAACACTGCTATCTTGTAAGTCTTGGGCGTTGCTCTGCGGGAGGGGCGGGCAGGCAGAGAGCAGGCATGCCTTTCATTCAGCGCAAGGTTAATCAAGCGGGCAGGCCCATCCTTGCACAGATAACCTCACAAGGTAATATTTGGTGGGCTAGCTCGTCTGAGTGCATACCACCGCGACCTTGGATAACTGGTCCCATTAGTGAGGTGCATCACCCTGGCGAGGACGGAAGCAACCTAGCTTGCTGCAGATTCTGCCCTCCTTAGATACTGCTAATGCGAGAGACAACTTCACGGCCCCAAGGGTCATCTGGGAGTGGCAAGGGGTGCGAGGCACCTTCACTGCCGCCTGCAAACAGGCAGCAGGGGAGGTGGCAGAGATCCTGTGCTTTTATTCAGTCTCTAGAGCTCGGTGCAGGAGCTCCTGACCACCATTCGATGCCGTATACACTACATAACAACACAATGCCATCAAAAGTCTATCTGCTCCATGGGACACACACTTTACTCCTGCATGACCGCCTGAAACTGGGCTTTGAAGCAGCATCATTCAGATTTTTCCTATTTGCAGAATTGCACCAGTTTCCGTTCTTTAGGTCTCTTTTCTCTAATTATCTAAAGGTAGTTTGCACCTCAACTAACGATGAGAAGTCTCACCGAGGAGACTGGGCGCTACACATGTACAACCTAAACTCACCCGATCAAGAAGGTACCGCCTCCAAATCAGAGAAACCTCGCTGTTTTTTTGTTTTAGTAATTCCTCCAAGCACGTTTGCAATGCTTAGGTTTAAATCTGAATACAGCGTCTCACATGTATATGTGTATTTACTCGAAAATAAGCACAAATAATTATGAAAAGTAATTTAGGATTTTGCATGTGCATTTAAGTAGAATATTAGAGCTAATCCCGGGTAGCAATGAAACGAGAAAAACCAAACGTGCGCCCGTGCCTCGCGCTAAAAAGGAGGCAGCAGGTGGAGGGAAGACAGGAGGGGGCCTGCGCCTGTTTCCCTTCCGGGAACGAGCAGGGAACCCATATGTTTGCAAGTTAATTACACATATATGGTGTACAAGCTCGCTACCGCAAGGGAATCAACAGACGTCCACGGTTGCCATTAAAAGCAATGCAACGCGTGCACGTTTTTGGCTCAAAAGGCGCATCAATGGCTAAAGGTCTTTCTCCTATGCAGCACATGTGCGATGCGTAGGCGAGATCTAAAATGAAGTAAAACCAGGTATTACAGTGGCAGTCATGGACATTTGAGCTTGGAATAAAATGAAAGCAGAATCGGATAAGCAAAAGTGAGAGCAGAGGGCAGGCAGGCTTGAACCCTGCACATGAGGGCTGGGTTGGCTGGGTGCAAGGCGGCGCAGAGCCCCGCTGAGCTGCTGGGGAGCTGGTGGGAGAAATGAGATCCTTGGACCAAGGTCTGAAGACTCAGACGTGCACTCCAGCAGCGGTCGCAATTTGAAGGGGAGGGGGGAGGACGATCAGCTGTGAGGCGGGAGCGGGTGGGAGGGGAGGGGTCAGGGATAGCGGTGCAAACGGCAGGAAAAAGGGGGAGAGCAGATTATGAACACAAAAGAAGACAAAAACAGTGACAGTCATAGCAAAATAAAACCAGAGATTAGACTGCCAATCAGGGAAAAAGAAATAAAAATGAAGTAAAACCAGGAATTACAGTGGAGATTGGAGCTTGGAATAAAATGTAAGCAGAATCAGAGCAGAATCAAAAGCGAGAGCAGAGGGCAGGCAGGCTCGAACCCTGCACAGGAGGGCTGGCTGGTCACGAGGCGGCGCAGAGCCCCGCTGAGCTGCTGGGGAGCTGGTGGGAGGAGTGAGATCCTTGGACCGTATGAAATGTCTAATGTACTTGAAAATAATGCGAAAGTAAATTTATTAGGCTTAAACCACCATAACAAAATAACATTTGACACGAGCATTGGCATAGCCAATAGGTCTTGCATTTGGGACCTTATAAGTGTTTAGCCATGCAACAGTTAGTGTTGTTGCACCAAGGATATTCTGCTGTATATCTAAATCCTTATACGGTCCAAAAAGCGAGACCTTTTGGCTACGCCAATGCTTGTTCTTTTTACTTTTAGTTTACTTTACTTTCTTTTGATTAATAAATTGCGCATTGTCGTTAGGCAGATTGGCCGTTCTTAGTATGAGTATTATTTTAATACACAAGCACTATAAAAATGGAGCTGGTTGACCTTAAACGTTCGTAAGCTTGTGCTATATATATCGAGTTAAAATCAAAGTTTCAGCAAACGAAAAGCAAACTAAAAAGTTATCAACAATGTTAATATTGAGGAAGGGATTATACTTAAACTTTTTTTAAAAGTGGGATTGGAGTTCGGAGGGTAAAGGGGCGCTCCCACCTGAGGAGGAGTGTGGGGGGGAGGGGCATTAGGTTGAGGAAAGGGAGAGCAGCCAGGATTTGCCATTGGAAGAAAGCGCTATGTTCACCTGAGGGTGGGGGTATTGTTGGAATGGGAAGACCCTTTTTGTGGTCGTCAGAAATTGAGGTCAGAATAATGTATTTGGGCAATCTATATTTTATAAAGTATTTTACTTCAAAATATCTTGTTTTGTAGTATTTATGCAGACCGTTTACATAATTTCTGCACGCTGGAGATGACCGGTGTTCCTTACTGTTGGACTTGGCCCTTCTGGCAGGTTCACCCCTAAACTTTTTGCTTTTAATGGTGACCTGGTGATGGTGATTTTTGGGTTCTGCGCACTTTTACTGTGTCCCAGTGGAAAGTGCGTGCGCACTTTGAGTGCATGTGGTGAGATAGGCCTGCCCTCCCATAGGAATGCATGAGGAATGTATGTGTCCCTGGTAGTTCCTGATGCGTGGGGTGTACAGGCTTGAGTCTGGTATGTGCGGACTCGTGTGATTGAATGCTGCAAAATGATGTATGCGGCATTTGTGTGTCTAGTGTGGAAGTGCCACTTCTAGACATGGCTGTGCGTGTGCTGTGAGGGTGCTGGAGTGTGATTGTCTGGAGCTGGCTGGCAAGCCGGGCTCCAGGATGTCTGGATGGGTCTGCCCAGGAGTGAGTGGAGAGATCAGCATGCTGATGGCTGGGGAGGAGTGCACCTGGTTCCTGAATGGGGCTGGGTTTTCCCCACACAATGCTGGCTCCGCCCCCTGTGGTGCGTCTAACAACCCTAGCCTCCCTAGTGAATGAAAGGGGTGGTTGAGCCATCAAGGGTGCTCCAAAACCAGCTGCGACTGGTTTCCCCCCACCCTGCAACTACAGACAAAGGGATTTTCAGTATAAGAAGGGGCTGTGTCCCCATGAATGTTGTTCTTTTCCTGACCTTACTGAGGGGGGGCTGCTGCTGTAGCTGGGTGCCAGGAGAGACCGACACTTGGGATCACCTCCCTGCCTGGAGGGACCAGTGAGCTGGCCCCTGGGCCCAGCCTTGACCCCCCCCCCCCCCCATCTTGCTGCATTTTCCAGGAGGACTTGTGCTGGACTTTTTGGCCTCTAAAGCGCCTGGAAGCGTTTTACCTGTGCTCATAGCGCCTGGGAGCGCTCTATTTTACTTATAGCGCTTGAGAGCGCTGTACTTTCCTTCTAAGCGCCTGGGAGCGCTTTCATGTCCTTTTAGCGCTGGGAGCGCTGTAATTATGCCCCCGAGCGCTTGGGAGCGCTTTATTTTCTGTTAGCGCCTGGGGGCGCTTTATCTTTTAAAGCCGGTGCCCACCCGGCATTGCCCCCGCTGGATTGTTGTCCCGAGGGAGCCCACGCCTCGAACATCACCGCCGCAGCCCAGGGGTATTGAATCCGTTGCCAGGCCGCTACCTAGTGCGACCCGGAAGTGCCGCCTCCACCCCCCCAGGGCCGTGCTGCTATTGGCTGCCCTCAGCAGCGCGACCTGGAAGTGCCGCGGCCGCCTGGTTGTAGGCGGGGCCTCGGGACAGAAAGAGAAGGGCCTGCAAGACCAGGAAGAGGTGCTGCGGCTACAAGTGAGGACATGAGCGGCGCCGACACCCGGGGCCTCCAAGAGCTAGGGAGAGCCCCGGGGTGCGACCAAGAAGGACGTCTGGCCAGCTGGAGGGGGGAGAGAGCGCTTCCCCTACCGCCCCAGGCCCGGGAGCAGAGGAGAGTCCCCACGTCCAGAGGCGGCTGCAGGCAGGCCCCCGACATCGACCGGAGGAGGCACCAGACCGGTGAGCGGGGCCCCGGTGTATTTCTTGGGGGGAGAGGGAGGGTGTCGGGGCCCATTGCCGGTGCCCCCCCCCCCGTGGTGTTACTCCGGCTCCGGGAGCATTTGGTCATTTTCAGCCCACGAAGGGCTCAGGGGGCAAAAGTGGTGATGAGCCCTGAGAGGCCCGTGGGGGCATTGGCTATATCGAGTCCCCAGGAGGGGGACTCCCACGTTGGGGCCGCTTTGTATTTAGAGCCTAAGAGGCTTTTGGCGGCATACCTTTTCTACGAGCCCCGAGAGGCTTAAAGGGGGCATTGGTTCCAGTACTGAGCCCGAGAGGCTCCCACGACCTGGGGCATTCTTCATCAGAGCCACGAGAGGCTCCGGGGGCACAGTTGTATTTCAGAGCCCCGGGGCTCTCAGCCCACATTGTTGGTTGAGCGCAGGAGAGCCAGGAGGCACGCTGGTGCCCGGCTCGAGTTCCCAGTTGCCCAGCACTTTGTGGGCAACTGCCACATTTAGGCCCCTGACATTTGGGACAGTTCTGGTGTTCCTGCCTAAAGGTGATTTGTGCGCAATTGTTCTTGTTCTACACCGCTGAATGTTTTATGCATCATGTGCCTTGCTCTTACACCGCTGAATGTATGTTATGCATCATGTGTTATCTGCACCTCTGAATGTGTTTAGGCATCATGTGTTTTCTCCTACACCTCTGAATGTATGTTATGCATCATGTGTTATGTGCTTATACCCCTACAGGTTTTGTGATACTTAGGTGGTTGTTCTTGCTAGTACAGGTGGTACTAGTGAGGTCCTGATTACCAGTGGTTACTGGTTGTGTGCTATTTCTTGCTACAGTGATTTACATTCTATGTTCTATGTTCTAAAAGTGTTACTTCTAAAAGTGCTGATTCCTGACAGTGGTCCAGGTGGCCCTGTTTTGTACTTATCCCCTGTAAATTCTGCCCGTGCCTGTTGGCACATTGTAAAGTGTGCGTTTTCATCTAATGTGTTTTGGTGTAATACAAAGGCTATTTTTATATATAACCTTGTGTGGAGTTTCCTTTGTGGTGGGCCTTGGGTGTTGTTGCTGGGGTTCGTGCGCAAACAACATCGCCTCCGAGTTTAGCCTTACTGCTCGTGCTACGTTACCAAGGGGGTGAGCAGGGGTTATCTTGGCGTGTCACTCCCTTGCCCTGACGTGGAAGTGGTGGTCTCTGACCGACTTTGGCGCAAGCCCTGGCCAGCCAGGGATCCCATTTCTAACACTTACTATTACCCAATTAAATCATACTCAGTTTATCGACCCAAAAGGCTGAGTTTGCCCTTCCGAGGGACCTCCGTGCTGACTGCAGAGTACGCACACACATCTCAACAGCAGACTCTTAACTCACTGAGCGGTCTTTGAATAATTCATATGCATTTTACAACCTTTGGGACTGTTAGTTATTAACGCAGTGTTGTGTGAAATCTGTTTTCGAGCAGTTTAGATGTAATCAGAGCCGATGTTATTAACTTCATGTAATTGCAACAACATTTTTGCGCTTGCTACTTTAACATCAATGTATAAAAAAGGATAACAAATACAGTTCTGAATACTACTAAAGTAGGACTTGAATAATGTTTTTAACAACAGTGCTGTATGAAACAAGGGAGAGTATAAAGGGAGTGGTGCGCGCGCGGCCGTCGCACGGCCGCGTAAGTGAAAGTGATCGCGATTGCGATAAAGCGCGCGGCGAGCGATGCGCTTAATGAGCATGAGGAATGCCATATGGCACCTCTGCTCATAAGTGCGTGCACGTGCACGTAAGCTGCAAGCCGGCGGGAGCATTTTTTTAAGCCCTTACTTAAAGTCTCGCCAGATCAGCACAAGTGCTGGGTCAGGCAAGACCTAAAAAGGGAAATGGATGTGGGCAGTACAATTATTGATGTATTTGAAATCGGTCTTATTTCCATTCCCTGATTGAGAGTGATGCTTATATAAAGTGATTGTTTGCAAAACTGTGACCTATTCAGGTGCTAATTTCCTAACCCTTGGAGCAATCGGTCACTTAAAGGAGGCTGCAAAACTGCAGCCTTTACAGCAAAAGTGACAAATATTTCCTTTTGTCCCCATCTCTGGCATCTTTCACTGCGGCCCCTGGTGTTGGAGCTCATTTACTGATAAATAAGCCATCCACTGAAGTGTTCTGTCTCCCCAGGCAGCCTGGCAAGGCCACCGGGGTCCTACACTCCAGGCTGACTCATTGACATTCCTGCACAGGAAACAGCTCATAATAAAGCATCTGGGGTATTACTAATCCCTCTGAGCTGCATCTGGGGTATTAATGATCCCTCTGAGCTACATCCACGGTATTAATGATCCCTCTAAGCTGCATCCGGGGTATTAATGATCCCTCTGAGCTTAATCCTTCTGAGCTGCTTTCGGGGTATTAATTATCCCTCTGAGCTTTACTAGCACGGGCTCCAGTGCAGTGCAGCCGAGGGGAGTCTAAAAGGGCAGGTTTGGATGACAAACTGCAGAGTGCGCATGGTTGCAATAAGACGCATGCGCACACAAGAGAAAGGCACTCAAACGAATGGGGAGCCTCGACCGATGGGACATGGGCGCTCCGATACCGCACATGCGACCATAACACAGGCTTGCCAAGTATCACGCATCAGGCGTGACTCTAACGCATTTCAGTGCGGTGTTCCGCATCACCGCACTGAAATTCATGGTCACGCATTGAAATGCCTCTGTACTACACTTACTGTACTGTACCAGGCTCCAGTGCTGAAACTGGCTACGCCAGGCTGCTAGTGTAGCGTGCGCGCCAGCGCGCCTGTGACACCTGCGCCGGTTCTGCTGCTCCCTGCAGACTTTCCGGCCCGGGCGTTGCCTGCAACAATGTATCTTAATAGCCCTGCTGGCTGCATGAAATTCACACCCTTAACATTGTTGTCACTAGTTACAGACCAGGCCTGACGTCACCACCCACCCCGTGCCCCCCGCGGAGGCACTAGTCCTGTGTGCCCAATACCGACACACCCAGGTGGGAACTGCTGCCCTCATCAGTGGTTGTGTGGCAGCTTACTAGTGGCTGTGGCGTCGCAGGAGCCGGGGATGTCATGTGACCTTTTATCCTGGCTGGTCCTGGAAGTGAGGCCCAGCCGCCCAACAGGATTCAGGAAGCGTTAATTTGTGGAGACGTGTTGAGTGCCAGCGGGGAGGCACGTGGAGAGTGCAGCCCAGCACCATGACAAGATAGTACTCTGCCTCATGGACAGAGTCGGGCCCGAGGAGAGGTCGAGACACAGGAGAGGGAGTGTAAGTAAGAGAGGGACTGCCGATTACACCCCCCACTGCCTTTCCTAAACCATTTCCGGCAGCTGTAGTGTTGGTACACGACACCAGCAGCCCCTCAAAATCAGTCATGCACAGCGGCTGTGGGTGGGTCCGGCTGCAGGTAAAGTCCGAACTTGCGGGCAACAGCTACCAGCACATGCGTTTGTGAAGGCTCGCTACAAGAAGTAAGTGCCTGGAGTGATGTTTGTACTGACTTCATGCTTAGTGAAAAAAAAGGTTTAGTGCGTTATCATGCTCATTCATGCTGCCACCTTATCTGTCTGCTCAACCACACCGTTTTCAGCGTGTTCTTCACAGAGTCCATAGTTGCATTGGCACTAACTCCTTTTTGGGTAGGTGCCACTGCTGGTCACCAAAATTTACCTTCTCGCTTGAAGCGCTGGCCCAAGCGTCTGCTGTCCCTTCAGCAGAGCCGGCCGCGGCTGTGCTAGCTCTGTGGCAGGCTGGCTGCCTGAGCCGTGTGGCTGGTGTGATCCCTGGTGTCACTGGGGTTAGGGCAGGTAACGGCCTCTGTCTCTTTGTCCCTCCTATCACACACCTCTGGTTCATTCACACCTTTAAATGTTCCCTCAGTGCTCGACTTTCCCTGTTGTAACTGGACGCACCTGACTAGACCCTGCCTCAGTGCCCGGTGCCTCTAGTGCGGTCTGGGCCAAGACTTTCAGACAAAGGGAAAGTCTTGAGATCACCACTTCACCATGCCTGGTTGCTGTGGGGCTGGGCAGGTAGCAGCGCACGTACTGGGCCACAGACCGATCCAGAGTAATTTCTTTAGGGTTGACAACTCGTTTTTGAAATAAATACACTACAGCGCCCTGGCTGCCGGCTGTGACCTACGTCACTGTGTGCCTTGGCCAGGGCCGGACTGGGAACCACAACCGGCCCTGGCAAAGTGTTCGGCCGGCTCCCCCCTCCCCACTCGGGAAGGTTGGAGGTGCCGCCGAGCTCTTTGCCAGGGCCGGTTTTACGACGATTTTGTTACAGGGCCGATTTGCTGCAAAAACGGCCCTGTAACAAAAATGGCCTCCAGGGGCCCAAAACCAGCCCCCACCCATGCGGCGCACCGGGGGATTGCTCTGTGCCCGCTATGGCCAGTCCGGCCCTGGCCTCGGCCAGCCTGAGACTTGCCCAATGCCCAGCTTGTTTGTGGAGCTGTAGTCCGCGAGTCAATTTTTTTTTAATTAGGCACCTGCCTTGACAAGATCTGTGTTGTTGTGGCCTCACATCAGGCCGGGTCCCAGATCTGCGTTGTTGTGGACTCACATCAGGCCGGGTCCCACGTGGGTCAGAGGGCCTGAGGGCCTGGAGTCCACACTGATGCTCTTGATCTGATTGATTGATTGGCGGCAGCAGGGTGGCCGAGGAGACAAACGCTGAGTTAAGGTAATCTTTGTTTAAATTGTTCTTATACCGGCCTGCCTGTCTTCACTTAGTAGTTCAATATAAAAAATGGTTCTGTCGGGTGTACAACCTGATTGCTTCAAAGTGTAAATGAATTTTTCCAAATTTAATTACAGGTTACTTCAATCAATATTCCATTCGAAAATGTGATTAAATGCAAATCCAAACTGAATAGGGTAATTTTAAGATTTATTCAATGAATTATTTTTCATTCATAAATACCCTGTGATATTGCATAGAGAATAAATCAGCAATCAAATATAGATTATACTCAACGGCGCATTAAATATAATATGTGCAATGTGACATATTGTGTATAAGTGACAAAATTGGTGATTTATATACAAGTGAGTGAGGGCGGGGTAAGGGGGGGGAGAACCAGGTAAAGAATTTTTATAGGCCAGTTTCGGTATTTAGTTTTGAATTAGTCCAGTATGCAACATCAGTTCGCTTTTATTGACTGGATTTTCACAACTGATCCAATGGTTAATATATCGTCGACGTTTCGACCCTATGGACGCCTTATTCATGAGTCTGAGGCGGGTCTTCTTCAGGACATGGGACTAGATAGGGGAGTGGTGTGCCGCCTGGGGCCCTTTGTTAGTTGGACCCAAGTTGGGTGATTCCGTTCTATAAGCAGTAGGATCCGGATAATTGAATTCAAATATGGTGTAGTCTTTCTTTTGTTCTGAACAATAAGGAGCACTTAAGTAAACAGAGGGACCCTTGAGTTCCTATTTCTACGAAGAAATAATACACCATATTTGAATTCAATTATCCGGATCCTACTGCTTATAGAACGGACCTTCGTGGGTGACTTCAATATCCACTGGGGCTTACCGCAAGACCCGTCCGCGAATTCGCTGGCCACCTTCCTCTCTGCAAACGATCTTATCCAACACTGCACAGAATCAACACACTCCAAGGGCTCGATCCTGGACCTTGTTATTTCTAAAGGAGGCATGCTTTCTATCGCTACCCACCGAACTCACCTCCCAATGCCTCACAGTCCTTGCAGTGGAAATCAATAACGTCACTCCTCTCCAAAGCAAAAAGAAAAGGCCCATTCCCTCAGCACCTTGGTTCAACAAATCCCTCTATGAAAAAAAGGAAGCACCTAAGACTCCTGGAGAAACAATGGAGGAAAGCGCCCTCCACCGATAATTTGACCACACTTCGTTCAGCAAGAGACAAGTACCACAAGCACATCTTCCTTGGGAAAGCGTTGCACTTCAGAACCCTCCTTGATTCAGCCAAAAATAGACCCAAAAAACGATTTGATCTCATAAAGAATACTAACTGCTCTCCCTCAACCTCCAAGCTGGAGGATTCTACAAAGAAAGCAGCGGATTTCGCTGTATTCTTCGACAAAAAAGTGAAACCACTGGTGGAGCAGGTCGCTCATCCTATCCCTCCAGAGGAGCGCAAATCACTAGTCATTTGGCAGAACTTTGACCCCATCTCTGAAGATGCCCTCCTCAATTGCATCTGCGAAACAAAACCCTCCAACCATTCTCTTGACCCCATCCCTAGTGCCATTGCCATTGACTTCTATACCCATTCTCTTCCCTATTGGACCACTCTAGTCAGCCTCTCCCTCTGTAAAGGCTCCCCCTGTCCCCTACAAAACTGGGCAGGTCACCCCTCTGGTTAAAAAAAAAAACAACTGCTGATGCGAATGACCTCAACAACTTCCGCCCCATCACTATACTACCCTTTCTTGCGAAGATCACAGAAAGATGTGTAGCGAAACAACTCTCTCGTCATATCAAGGACAATGATCTTCTTGACAATTTTCAGTCCGGCTTCATCCAAAACTGCAGCACTGAAACAGCCCTGCTGCAAGTGATTGGTGACGCGCTGCGGATACTCGATTTGGGAGGGTCTTGTCTTCTAATTCTCCTTGACCTTTCTGCAGCCTTTGACACTGTCAATCACAACACTCTCCTCAACACTCTTCAACAGAGAATGGGCATGGAGGGCACAGTGCTTAAATGGTTTGCTTCCTTCCTCTCTGATAGATCCCAAATGATCAAAAAAGCGAACAGTCTTTCACCTCCTTCGGCGGTAGGTCAAGGTGTTCCTCAAGGCTATATACTTGCACCCACACTGTTCAATCTCTATTTAGAACCAATGGGAGATTTCCTAAGTAAATCCGGGGTCCACTATCATCTCTATACAGATGACACTCAAATCTACCTCAAAGTTGCCTCCAAGCACGATCTCACCGTCCTAAGCTCTACTCTGGACTCCATTCAAAACTGGATGTCAACACATCAACTGATTCTGAATCCCTCCAAAACTGAATTCCTCCTCCTCTCTTCCTCACTCTCTCCTCCCCCGGTGCAATCATGGATAGATCAGTTGAATCTACTTTACAATAAAACACACAAGATGATAGACAGAATGAGGCACAGGGTCAAGGCTGATTTGCATATGGCCATGTCTGAACTGGGGTGGTGTGGAGTGCAAAAAAACGATGGATTTAGGCCCAGATCTCTGTACTGGGGTGAATGTATGACATTGTTCTGCATTCTGTCCATCAACTGTTGTTTTTGCATTTGTCACCCCAGGTGGGAACTCAGACGTGAGTCCCATGCTCTTCACACCACTGGAGTCAAGCTATCCTGGCTGAAGACGGCTGATAGCCAGAGACCGGTCCTAGGATGCTTGATTCTGGTCCAGGAAAGACATGGCTT
This sequence comes from Lissotriton helveticus, assembly GCF_964261635.1. NCBI lineage: Eukaryota > Metazoa > Chordata > Amphibia > Caudata > Salamandridae > Lissotriton > Lissotriton helveticus. The sequence continues at coordinate 17,810,098 of NC_136068.1, read as the reverse complement.
GGCAGTTCGGGCTGGACTGTTCCCATGAGGCACAGGGTCAAGGCTTATTTGCATAGGGCCATGTCTGAACTGGGGTGGTGTGGAGTGCAAAAAAACGATGGATTTAGGCCCATATCTCTGTACTGGGGTGAATGTATGACATTGTTCTGAATTCTGTCCATCAACTGTTGTTTTTGCATTTGTCACCTCGAGTGGGATGGGTATGCTCAGACGTGAGTCCCATGCTCTCCACACCACTGGAGTCAAGCTATCCTGGCTGAAGACGGCTGATAGCCAGAAACCGGTCCTAGGATGCTTGATTCCGGTCCAGGAAAGACATGGCTTGGCAGTTCGGGCTGGACTGTTCCCATGAGGCACAGGGTCAAGGCTGATTTGCAAATGGCCATGGCTGAACTGGCATGGTGTGGAGTGTAAAAGAACGATGGATTTAGGCCCAGATCTCTGTACTGGGGTGAATGTATGACATTGTTCTGCATTCTGTCCATCAACTGTTGTTTTTGCATTCTACTTTACAATAAACCCATCATTGTTGACAGCGCAAAATCCCTGGGTGTCATACTCGACAAAAAACTCAATCTAATTTCCCACATCAACTCCATTGCAAAGTCTGCTCGATACCAACTGCGCCTTCTTTGGGGAATTCGTCGCTTCTTCCCGGAGCAAGACCTTAAAACTCTGGTCCAATCGCTGGTCCTCTCCAGACTGGACTATTGCAATTCTCTTCTCACTGGCCTCCCCAAATCCCACCTGCCCCCCCTTAAATCCATTCTCCATTCAGCAGCTCGCTTCATTTATGGGGCCAAAAGAAGTGACCACATCACACCCATGCTAACCACCCTCCGCTGGCTTCCCATCGAGGTTAGAGCTATCTAGAAGACTGCCTGTATCACCCACAAAGCCGTGCACTCCTCCTCTCCTCGCTACCAGGTGAATAAACTGAAACTCTCTGGAGGCTCTAGACCAGTGTTCTTCAATCTGTGGGGCGGGCCCCCGAGGGGTGGCGCACCACCATCCAAGGGGGGGGGGTGCGTACTCCACCCGAAAGTCTTGCCTTTGTTGTCTTGTTTTTCCTCCGTCCCACCTCGCAAGTTATCCCCATTGCAAATGGGGTTTTTTGATTGGATACTGCTCCCTCTTTCTCCAATCAGTACGTAGGATCGTCACCAGTGACGTTCCACCAATGAGGTGGGGGGCAGCAGCTGAGATTCAAGGAAGTGCCGCGAAATTTGCGGGGGGCATAAAGCTCCTGTATTTCGCTTTTGCTGCCTTTTCTCCCTGGTTTCCTGTGAAGGCTTTCGTACATTTTCCTGTCGCCTTGCTGTGAAGGCCTGCACAGGTAAGAGGGCTTTCTTGAGGGGAGGGAATGTTGGACAGGTATTCGGCCGTAACTGAGGTTTGGACCACATTGGCAGCCTAAAAGCATCCTCGTGCACAGTGCTTTATCTGCGCATTGCTGCGCTGTCAGTAAGCAATCTAGCCTCAAAATTTAAGTGCCTCAAGACGTGGCTCCGCAGGGGAGGCGGGGGCACTTATTTCCTGGGTGTTACAGGGCCGTCCTGCAACCTCGTGACCATTCACCTGCACTGGATCCCTTCTGTGCTGTCGGGTTTCAGTGCTGGCCTGCACTTTTTCAGTCGTATATAAATCACCTCGATGGTTACCATTGATGCGCCCGGTTCACTATGTTCCTGCTACCTTAACACTTTCCCCGCTGCTGCAGATTATTCTCCCTTACGCACACCACAACCTTGAATTAGCATGTTGTGGTGTTGTGGATCATGTTCCCATCAAGGGCAGAGTGAGCATTCGTCCTGCTAATTGGCTGCACTGCTTTATACTGGACCCAGGAAGATGTTCAGTCAGGCAGGAGACGGCCAACATGACAGAGAAATTCGACAATCTTGAGGAGCTGTGGTGGAATTTTATGGAGAAGTGTTTGAGGCTTGTTTTAAAATAAGAGCACATTATTGCTTGTATTTAGATTTTGTAAGTGTGCAAAGATCTTAACCAATATATTTCCTGATACGCTTACTATGAGTTTGGATTATCTCTTTGATAAAGTGCTCAACTATCTGTGCCTGCACATAGGTCTAATTAGCTCCAATTGCATTTGATCTTTGACTCACGGCGCTCCACAGTTTTCATTTGCAGTGGTTCAGATTCCTCCCACAGCTTGCACAAGCCCCTTGTCTACTTATTATATCAGCGCCTGAGGCGGAGAGCGCATGAATGTTACAGAAGGGAAGTTTTCTAGCCAGAACGTGGTCCCTGCAATGGTACCCCATACATTGCTTATTTCTTCAGTTACATATGTCATCATCCCACAGTGCAGCCTTTGCAAACCCAAGCCTGTATTTTTACTGTCAGCCATATAGCGCACATCTGGCATGTGATAACAGCCTATTATAGCACTTACAATGCTCCTAGTCTTATTCGAGGTAAAGAGCAAGAAGGCTGAATAACTTTTGAGATCAGTCCCATGTCCAGAGTGAGTACAGTGCTTGTGTGTTCCTCACAATCTGGTTTGTCTTTTCCAATTAAGTAGGAGGGTCTACACATCACTATGCAAACAATCATTATTACTTTTTTTTACCTAAGTCTTCAACATGGCACTGATTTTTTTTTATTTGAAAAATGTCCCAGGAATCCCTCCTTTTAAATTGTTTTACAATGTATTTATGTTGGTGATTTCTCAGGTGAGACGCTTCGCATGAAGCTGCTAGACCACTTCAGAGGGTGCGGCTGCAGACCTACTATCATCATCAATAAATCTTTATTTGATAATCCCCAGTGGTTGCTACTGCTTTGGAAAGCCAAAACCAACATCATTGCACGGTTTGCAAAGGGATGGTGTGGAGCTGGCCATGATGTTGGCTTTGGCTTTCTATTAGCAGTAGCAACCACTGGGGATTATCAGCTGTTGCACACAATTTTCAAAACAGTTTTACGTGCCCATTTGAGCAGTGGTGAAAACGTTTGTTTTAAATAGCATCCAAGTAGCCTTCATGTCATTCATAACATATTGGCTATACCTGCCATTTTAGTCAAGACAGTTTGCATTCTTGGACTCGTAATTTCAATTTTAGCATGGCAATTGTGGGATAAAACTTAAAAGTATATCCCGTAACTCCAATGCTTGACGAAAAATCAGAGGTGGTTGAGAGTTTTGTTTTAATAGTAAATTAATGTCAGTCTCACAGTGGAAATGCTAGCTAGAGACACTCACAAACCTACAGTTCACTAAACTCCTATTGCGTTGAACATTATTTGCCGGATATGGCCCGGGAGATGCGGGTAGCGGTCAATTATGTAGTGTACCAGATTCCAGAAATTTCTGTTAAGTGGTGGGGGGGCCGACATTTCAAAAAACTCAGTTGGGGGGGCTCAACCTACAAAAGTTTGAAGACTTCTGCTCTAGACCATCACGTAATGCGGAAAATGTACTGCTTGAACCTCCCACTTTCAAGAAGGAAAGATCGATGGCCCAATCCTCACTTCCTTCTCCACTCCGGACCACCACCTCCTCCCAGGCCTTCAAAACTGACCTCAAAGTTCTCCTTCTCCAAAGACACTTCCAAATGTAATTCACACCCTCTCTATTATCTGAAGGAAGACCCTCATTATAGAGAATCTTTTTCTCCATGACTATGGAAGTGCCTTCCCAGTGTGTTCTGCCAGCTATTGCAGTATCATCCTTCTACCTGTGTTTGGCACTCTTTTGTAACATGCACACGTCACTTTTCTCTTGTAACACACTGTTTGCTACCTCTTACATTTTGTTTGCTTTAGATACTTGCACAAGTGCCACCGTGGCCTACGTAACATTTGTTCTTGTGCTTGAGTGTCTGCCATTTATTGCAGTATTATACCTCTACTAGCAGGCGCGGTGCATTCATTGGGGCGTGGGGGCGTAGCCCCCCCTGCCCGCAGCTCCCTCGGCATCTTTGAACTTAAGTAAACTGAATCAGTTTACTTAAGTTCAAAGACGCCGAGGGAGAGAACTGTCTGACAATCATGTCAGTCAGCATGACGCCAGACCGCCCCCCCCTTCAGAGACTGAAGGGGTGGGCGGTCTGGCGTCATGTTGACTGACATGATTGTCACCAGGGGCAGCAGGCAGCAACACAAGTGCGCAGGAGTGGGAACAGATGGCGAATTTTCGCACCGTGCCCACTCATGCGCACTTGTGTTTACCCTTGTTTGCGCATGTCCATTAGGAGCCCCTCGGCCTCCTAATGGGCGTGCTACGGGCGAAGATTAGCCATTCCCTAAGCCACGCTTGGCGCTGCTGGCAGCACCAGGATTGGCTGAGGAGCTGCCAGTCCACTCCAGGGCCGTTCGTGAAGGCGCCAAGGGGAGCAGCAGAGGTGGTGCGGACCGGCTCAGGTAAGTTTTCCTTTTCCTATGTTATATTTTTTAATTCCCTGCAGGCTGCCACCCACCCCCGCCCGAACCCCCCCTCGCGAGCCGCGACTGGTGACCGACAGGAGCAGAGGTGGTGCAGTATCGGTCCCGGCCGGGGCATATCCCGGTGCGTCCGGAGCAGCAGGCTTCATCCGCTGCCATCCTCACATCAGCAGCATCACCCTCTGTAGCTTACGGGCCATGGGCATCTCCACGTCCGAAGTCCCGGCTGCTCCACACAGCTCCTATTGGTCCTCTACCTTTGCTTGCCGTCAGATAGCGCCTGGACACAAATTAATGCAACATCGTGCCTGCTTTGCGGCCCAGAGCTCGTGCCGACCAACTTAACGAGAATGAGGGGTGCCACTTAATATTTGTGCATATCTTTCGGTTCCTCAGCCAGCCCCCGAACCATTAGCGAAGTGCACAGTAAATCTCAAATAACTAGGCGCTAGATACCTGTGGGACCTGTCTCCAAACAGCCTGAGAAGTGCAGTGGCGCCTTTCCACTGGTACACATCGCTATATAAAAGTAACTAAAAATATTAAAAAGCACTATCCGGCACTCCCGGCAGTAAGGTATGTTTTATTTTAACCGCATCGATGCGGTGCATTTTCCCGTTGTGTGCTGGAAAATGCAAAAACAAATGTTCCATGACGAGCTGGGCTCGTCATCAGCGTAGCAGGAGGCTACCTCATGACGAGCCCAGCTCGTCATGAGCGTGGAAGGGGTTAATTGATTTAATCCCCATCCGTCAGTGGCGGTGCGTCCATTAAGGGCGCTGGGGCGTTGCCCCACCAACCGTCTGGACCGTGCCCGCAGCGCCCTCCCTCGGCTTTTGTGAACTTAAGTAAACTGAACTCTCAGTTAGTTTACTTAAGTTCGGTCGGAGATGCCCTGCCTATGTAGAAGAACTGAACTGACAATGCCTGTCGGTTAGCATGACGTCGGGCCGCCCACCCCCTTCAGAGTCTGAAGGGGGTGGGCGGCCCGACGTCATGCTAACTGACAGGCATTCACATTGTCAGACATGGGACACAAGTGGGGCACAAGTGCGCATGAGTGGGGACGGAGGGCGATTTTTTCTCCGTGCCCACGCATGCGCACTAGTGCCTGCTGTGGCTGGCTCTTGCCCATTAGAAGAGCGAGGGTTGAGCAAAGGCTCAAACCTCCGTCTTCTAATGGGCTGGGCGGGCAGAGAGTAACTGTGCCCTAAAGGCGCCAGGATTGGCTGTGAGGGATCGGCGGTCGGCAAAGTTCCTGTAGGCGGCTAGGCGCCAACAGCAATGGGACCTGGACCCCGGAGCACCTACGGTGCGGTCACGGACTGGTAAGTTTTAAAAATTAAAATGTTTTATTTGTTAACCCCGGCCTTGCGCGACATGACCCATTTTGTTTGCAAAGGGAGAAGGCTGCGGCTTGCATTTAAACTGATCAGGTGATTGTGCGATTTTATAAAGCTTAATCTGATAAAAGTAATTGGCTGGCAGTGGGTGGGGGGTGGTGCCTGAGGTGGTCCACGCGGGGCTCCGCCTGATCTTTGAAAAGCACAGCTTTCTATTTGGATGGCATGCACTACCCCTGGCGAGCATCTTGCGCTCTAAATCTGGGATTAATTTATCCACATGGGAAGGGAAGGCCTAGTCGGCCTCACTGGAATCACGAACCTGGCACCTTCTGGCTGCACGTGTGTCAGCTGCAGACGCATTAACCTTCCAGCTGTATCGTACCTTGGCAGCTGATCTCTCTTGCGTGCGCATGGAGTCTCCGTGCCCTTACCTGGTGCTCTGGGCAGCCTTTGGTGATTAGGGGAGTCAGTGTGAGCGCGCAGCTGGGCCTGCACCCTGCGAGCTGGCTCACCCAAGCAGACGGGAAACTGTGGATTGGTAGCGAGTCTCTGGGCTTCGCTAATCCACTGGGCGATGCCTGAGGGGTGGGGGAGGAGGGAAGGGCACCCAGTTAGACCGGTGAACCATCTGCTGGACGAGTATTTGCCTTCTGAGGGAAGCAGCCAGACCACCACCTGATTCCCCCCCCCTTATTCAAAGACCACCCTTTACCCGCTGTGCCACAATTGGGGCCTGGCACAGAAAGGATGGTGACTTTTGAGGAAAGTGTACCGCAAGTCTCCCGCTGTGGACAACCTTACCTACCTGTTCACTTACACGTGCAACATAATGTGTCCTGGCATTTTCTGTGTCAGCCCAGTTGATATAATGCGGCATCCCGTGAGTGACTACAGATCCCAGAACGCAATAGGATATCACATGAAACCCCAGGATCTGAAAGGGGTTGTCTGGGTGAAGTGCCAGCCAAAACAGCCCACATGTTAGTCCCTGCTTCCCCGACTACGGGTCAGCAATGTATTTCCCAAATCTGGGGTTTCCACGGAGAAGTGTAGGTCTTTTGCTTCAGGGCATGTGCGCACCCCACTAGATAGAAATTTATTAAAGTGCGTTGAGCATTTGAAAGAACCGGGCGGATGCATTATTGGGGGGAGGTTGTTGCCTTACGCCCAGAACTGCCGACTTTGGAGCTGGGGAACCGGGTTCGACCCTCTGCGTCGGCTCAGTTTTCTGTGATTCTGGGCAAATCATCGAATCTCTCCGTGCCTACCAAGAAATGATTGTGTCCTTGTTTAACGTACCTAGTTCTCATGTAAAGCGCTCCAATACCCTCCGGTCGAGTTTGCGCTACATAAATCTACAACAACAAAAATAGATGCTCCAAGGTTTCCTTTTTTTATGTGGCATAGTCTGCACAGGCCGACCCTGGCTAGTGACTTCTATCTTCTATTGCCTTCTTTAATTGGGAGTACCATGAGTCTTGCTAAGGATCTGCTTGAGTTCTGTCTTTCCTAGGGCTCTATTCAGGTATAGCTGGATGAGAGTTTTCTTGTATGATTTCGTTTTCAACTTAATATTACAGTTAGCTTCTATTGTTTTGATGTCTTTCTAGCTGCCCAGGCTACATAGGCTTGTGTAAAGTTTGCATAGAGCATGTTACTAACTTCCGCTCCTCCTCCATGTGGGTTACGTTCAATTTTGACTTTCCATTAGCTGTGAAGGGTGCTCTGTGTCGCGACGCATAGGATTCAGCGCATGTGCGTCAGATATAAATTGAATGCGCACGCTTGAGCCTGCAGCAGTTCATGCTGAGGTGAGTCACAGCCAAGTGCCCCGCGGGTGCCCAAGGTGCTGTAACAAAGCCCGGAACGCAGCACAGAATTACTTCAAAAGTTTAGAATCTGGATTTGTGGCAGGTGAGATGAGGCAGACAAAGGGTACTTTGAATGAAGATTCTGAAAGTGTCAGTTTGTCACACTGAGTACTATTGTGCCTCAAAACAGCTCAGATACGTGAGACACGTCAGTTTAGATGTTATGCCCATTCATTTTTTGGCCCCTCTCCGGAGATTGCCCATAATAACGTCGTTTTGTTGGTAACCTACTGGTCAAAAAAAATAGCCGTATCCCTTTTAATAAAATATACAATGTTGCCATGACCCCCACGGCACGACCGCGAGTATTGCAAGAGGCTGAGCAGTGTGCCTGTGTGAGTCCAGGGTGAGTGATGTCTGTGTGAGTGCAGGGTGAGCAGTGTGCCTGTGTGAGTGCAGGGTGAGTGATGTCTGTGTGAGTGCAGTGTGCCTGTGTGAGTCCAGGGTGAGTGATGTCTGTGTGAGTGCAGGTTGAGCAGTGTACCTGTGTGAGTCCAGAGTGAGTGATGTGGATAGGTGAATGCTGGCTTAGTGATGTGTCAGGGAAGGGCGAGTAATGGGTCTATGAGTGCAGGGTGACTGTGCCTATGTGAATGCAGGGAAAGAGATGTATCTGTGCAAGTGCAAAGAGACTTGTCTGGCTACTCCCAGAAATGTATTCGCCAAGCCACCTTTTTCTCAAATGTGCTTCAGAATGCACCATTTGCCCACTCTTTTTTCAAAATGTTCTCGTGGGAGAACCCCCCGAACCCCCCAAACCCCCCATAGGTGGTTCGGCCTCGCTTGCTGCACTCGCTCGCCACAGTTCAGTATTTACGCCTTACCACTTTCAAATGTCACCAGCCGCCACTGCCATCCGTGACCCCCCTCCACCCCGCCTCCCTCCCGCAAGCATGCGGCCGTTGCTGGCCCCCTGTCAGAGTTGCTGCCTGTACCAGATGTTAGTTGTACCGCGTTTTTCCATGTTTCTAATGTGAAAGAAAATACTACGCATGGGTGCCTGGGCCTTGGACAATGCACACACTTTAGTGGTATAATGGATTGCCGGACTTTTCTCAGCGAGGTGTGGTTCGGTTAGTTTGCAAGTGTCTGCCGCGTCCACAAGTTAAGGGTCGTGAGGGACTCCCTGAAACTCTGGTATAGTCGTATTTTGCAGGTGCTGTATTTTCACTAATTTGTTTGTTTCATACCCTCATAAACAAACATTTTTTGGGGGGTCATTTTATGGCTGTGGAGAAGACTTTCTCAATCTACATTTGTGATTACGGGGTACAGGCTTAGAAGAGGCACGAGAAAGAGAGCACCAGGAAAAGCTGAAAGAATGGAAGAGAGAAAGAGTGCACAACAAAGAAATGTGAGAAGGTGCGTGTGCGCATGTGTATGAGAGAGAAAGAGAATATCGAGCAGGGAGAGATAGAAGACAGTTGTGATAGAGATATGCATAACAGAGATGAGAGGGGTAGCAAAAGAGACATGCAGGAAGGAGACAGCAAAATAAAAGGAGAAAACAAGTAAGATGGTGAGAACTAAAAGTGGCCCGTAAGATAGGTGTATTAAAATTGCAGGCTGGTGAGAGACAGCTCGGAGTGAGCATGGGCGACAGAAGAGAGAAAGAGGCCTATGATAGAAAGACAGACTAGAAAGAGGCAACTGAGACTGATAGAGTTTGGAAGGATAGACAAATGGACAATATAGACTGGTGAGAGAGAGGTGCTTTCTCAAATTTGCTTGAAAATGCACCATTAGAACCCCCTGTAGGTTGGTAAAGTACGACAAGAATTTTACGCCCCGCCACTTTCAATTGTCACCAGCCGCCCCTGTCTTCTTGTTCTTTGTACGCTGTTGTAACCTGCACACATTCGGAGTTTTCCGAGGGCCCAGAAGGAGTTGGAAATTTGGTCCCTATTTCTGGAAAAAGTGTTGCACTATGATAACAATGTATCTGCCCTACGTGAATACGTGATCTTTGACCCCTTAGAAACGGGAGGTGGAGATCAGGTGGACCGAAGTGAATTTTCCACATAACCACTGTCAAAAATTAGAAAATGACCCCATTTGTTGGATTACATTTCTATAGAGGTTGATCTAAGGAATATATTGGTTGAATTGCCCCAAAGTCCTGAAGAGGCCTGAAGTGGAAAAAGGCTGAAACGCGTCGACTGTATTTGAACAGGCATCAACATAAGAAAATCGGGATAGAATAGATGTCATTATATGATTTGGGAGCTGGAAATATATTGTTTTTGGAGAGAGAAAATAATCTACCATTTGAAGCTCCTATATATGTTTTGTGTTGATGACCATTTTCAGGGAATGTTGTGACATAATTACACGTCTACGTCCTTCTATTTTGAAATAATTGTGGGCTATTTAGACCAACATAATTGGTTACTTTTGAATTGTTATTTGTATTTATTGTATAAAGTGTGTTTATGTAGTTTGTATATATGTTTGGTAAAAATAAGAGGTACTAAAAAGAAAAGAATAAATAAGCTAAATAACATATAGCTTTAATATTTCGCCTTTTATGTAGCTCTAATGCATATAGGATAACAAGAGTCTTTGACTTAATTCAGATTTTTTTTTTCTCTATGACCATGATTCTAGGCTAAGAAAAGGCAATTAATGGTGTCTTTTCGATAACTAAATATAAAAAAGTTTACCATAGGCATTGTTTTTTGTTTAAGTAACCTACACACGTCACTTTTTTCCTTCTGTAATGCACCGTTTGATCCTCATGTATTTTGTTTGTTCACAATTGTCATGTTTGCTTCATGTTACTTAACGTTTGCTTTTGTAATTTGTTCACTTGTAATGTACTCCTCATTTATCAGTTCTGTTCCTTTTGTGAAGCGCTCTGACGCCTTCGGGTAAAGTCCGCGCGAGAGAAAAACGCATGAAATAAAAATAAAATGCACACAAGAGAGAAGGGCGCCAAAACGGACGGGAAGCTCCAATACCGCGCATGCGCACTCTAGAGGATGGCGAATAAACCGACGGGGAGCTCCGATAATACGCATGCGCACACGAGAGGAGGGCGCTCCGATAAGACGCATGAATGGCGTTTAAACGGACGGGGAGCTCCGTTAACGCGCATGCGCACTGTTGAGGCTTGCGGTCACTCAGACGGGGAGCTCTGATACCATGCATGCGCACGCAAGAGGTGGGCGCTCAAACGGACGGGGAGCTCCGTCCGACGGAACACCCGTTTCTCTGTCAGAGCGTCGAAGCGCGAGAGAGCAGCAGAGCAGGCCGCACTGAGGCCCGCACTCACTCACTCAGAGCCGCACTGAGGCCCGCACTCACTCCGAGCCGCACTCACTCACTCAGAGCCGCACTGAGGCCCGCACTCACTCCGAGCCGCACTCACTCACTCAGAGCCGCACTGAGACCCGCACTCACTCCGAGCCGCACTCACTCACTCAGAGCCGCACTGAGGCCCGCACTCACTCCGAGCCGCACTCACTCACTCAGAGCCGCACTGAGACCCGCACTCACTCCGAGCCGCACTCACTCACTCAGAGCCGCACTGAGGCCCGCACTCACTCCGAGCCGCACTCACTCACTCAGAGCCGCACTGAGACCCGCACTCACTCCGAGCCGCACTCACTCACTCAGAGCCGCACTGAGGCCCGCACTCACTCCGAGCCGCACTCACTCACTCCGAGCCGCACTCACTCACTCAGAGCCGCACTGAGGCCCGCACTCACTCCGGCCCTCACGCACTCCGAGCCGCTCTCGAGCTGCCTCAAGCTCTCTCCATGGGGGTCCCGTGCGGGCCCCGCCCGCGGTGGGCTCACACCCCGAAGGCGCTGATCCTGACAGGTGAGGGGGCCCAGAGGGGGATCTTCACCGTCCGAGGGCGCGGAGTGTCAGAAGCGAGCCCAGGCCTCACAGTATTCAAAGCGCAGAGGCCTCATTGGGCTGCACTGAGGACTGTATCTGAGGGCTGTAGTAAGGTCTGTATATGAGGGCTGTACTGAGGGCTGCCATGGGGGCTGCCCACGAGGGCCAGTGTTCTAGAGATAACAGACAGAAAGTAAAGGTCATAGGGCACGAGCAGACGTCCACACCCCTGGTGAAGCTGTCAATGTAAAGGTGCAAAAGACGCCAGAGTCTTTGAACATGTGTTGACAACAATGATTTAAAATAAAAACAAGAATGTAGTTATTCCTGGTTTTGCTATAGTGATTCACAGCACATTAACAAGAATCACTGTTGTGAATGGGGCAAGGTGAAGAAATACCAGAAGAAAGGAATGAATTTTAAGAAGCTTTATTCATGAAGTACAAGAGCTTGTGCGATGAGCAGGGACTGCACAGAGTCACGATGTGTTCCACTCTCAATCCATGACCTCAGTTATATACACGCTGGACCCTAAGAGCTGTCCGCGCGCCTGGCAACCAATAGGAGCAAGGAGCCCTATTCAACAACTAGACCTATAACATCTCCCTTTTTTATGGGAAAACTAATTAAATAAACTCATGCTCTTTAATTGTAACAGTTGCATGGAATTCATGATGAAACTAGAAAATCTTTGCACCCCTCTAAGCACTTAATAACAATAACATGACTAAAAAGAAGTACGCGTAAATGTAAAATACTTCAGTACTGTATGCTAGGTTTAGTAAGGGGGCTCACCAAGGTATGACCCTAAAACTATGTTATAATAACACTGCTTGGTTAGGATAGGTTATCCCACACTACTTGAGGAGATATGATTCAATCTACAAATGGAAACATGACAGCATCCCCTTCCCCTTGCATATAACAATATGACATTTGTTTCAAGTATGCTGACTTTTGAATATTGGCATAGGAGACAAAACTTGTGAAAAATGTTCAAGATGAGATCTGCGTCCTTCCGAAAAGCTCTTTGTATTTGGAGGATATAATAAGAGGTCTCTATCATGGGTGAAGGAACCAGACCTAGTAAGATATGGTCTACACCGTAGTCCTCCTTTTGAGCGTTACTTCTTGGGCTGCTCACAAGATGATTTAAACAGGAAGCATCCCATGACCGTAGACCGGTTTCCATTTCCACCACCTTCTTTCTTAGCCCAGTGTAGAACCATCTATGTTTGAAATGAATACATTAGTCTCAAGGACAAATATATCATTTAAACCTTTCACAAGATCTACTTATTATAAGATCTTCTGAACTGCTGTACTTACTATTTGCCCGAAATGTTGGTATGATTTCTATATTCTGCATGATCTTTAGTAGACCACCTATACTGTAGAAAAGTCATGACTGTTATTTGATGAGAGGGAATAGAGAGGATGAGGCCCTAATCTAACACGGTGGAGAAGGTTATATAACAATGTTGGAACACATATTCTCATCAAAATCATCCACTATGTTAATATTTGTTCTATCGTTGTACTTTTGGTCAAATTTACCACAAACACTTGCAAAATGCCCTACCTTTAGACAGCTAGTACATCTTTTCTTACTTGCTGGACAACTTATGGAATCTGCTTTATGGTTAAGGGAACCACATCTGAAACATATGATAGGGGAAGAATTAGACTTATAGTTAGAACTGTTACTAGTTAAACGTTACTATATTCTCTTCGCCTTCTGTCGTTTACGTACGACACACTAGAACAAGATTCTTCATTTACTTTTGCTAATTCTTTTCTGCCTTCTAGTGACCTTTCAATGCCCTTGGCAATATCTATCACTTCAGCCAATGTAGGTTTCTTACAGGCCAGTAATCGTTCCTGAATTTTACGTTCAAAGCAATGAAACACAAATTGGTCGCGAATGTACATATCTGCCATGTCACCAAAATCGCACTTGGTGGCTAACACCCTTAGACTCCCAATATATTCCTCTACATTTTCTGATTCTAATTGTTTCCTTAATGCAAATCGATGTCTGCCCACCATAATGTTCTCTTCTTCGTCGAATTGTTTTTCTAACCTTTTCACTGCCTCCTGAAATTCATCCAGGGGAATGAATTGTCCCGGCACTGGTTCATATTCTGGTAGGCTTTCAAAAATTTCCTGGCCTGCAACTCCTAATAGTCCATAAAGAATAGCTCTTTTACGTTCGGCGTCAAACGTCTCGCAACTAAATAATTTTCAAAAGCCTTGTACCATATCTTCCATTTTGTAACAGGTTTACCAGGGATTTCTAGAAAATGTGCTGGAGCATTAAAAATACTCTCGCTGGACATGACTTGGCTTCCTTCCCCTGACTCTCTTTTAATTCTGATATCAATAGTGAAGCAAAGTTTTGACTATTAAATGAATTTACACAGAATAGACACTTTTCTATAAAAAACAGTATCTCAGTGCATGAACAGATTATTTTAGTAGAAGAAATATGCGAATCTTAGACAGTGTTCTAATAGGGAATAATAGGTATGTGCCAAATAAATAGTAAATTGATTTCAACTTTCAAGCTGAACCAACAAAACAGTTTACCTTCTGTTAGCTAAGCACTTAACTGTGACCCGTTTTTCTTATTTGCTGCTGAAAGGCTAATATTCTGACTCAACCTGACTTTTACATACCAATGTAGAAAATAACGAAGAATTTTTTATAGGTAAAATTGATTGACGGAATCTGCATTAACATCTGATAGTAAAGTGGAACACATTAATGACAATGCAAAGCTATTACTTGTCTCGGCAGTTCTATAAATTGGAATCTCTAAATGTGAACCTCTCTCTTGTTTATTCTTTACGATTGTTCAGTTCACCATAACCTTTGAGTTCTTGGAACCAATCGACAAACAACGAAATTACCCCCGATTACAACTTTGCACAAGAATGAAGCAAGCTACAATTTCTCCTGGGAAGCAACGAATTGACCCGGGTGTTTTCTCCTTCTGGTAACACCCCTTAAACATATAACTTACACCGATGAACTCCTGATTCCTTTGGCACAGCGCGAACCTGAATATAAAATTCCCTCTATTTTCGCATAAATTAATACAATAAAAGTTTTCCTGAAAGTACCTTGGATATCTTGAACATAACTGTGAGGCTGAGTGTTCCGATTGAAACCAGCACCCAAAATGGCGTCACGTTACCCACGTAATAGACGCGATGACGTGTGAAGAAAGTAACTGATTGCCGCTCAGCTGAGGCGGTTGACAGATGACAGTTGTGATGCAGAAACCGTCGCTTTGACTGAAACTTTACAACACTTCACTTCATATACCTCATACGCTGTGAAAAAAGAAGTTGAAAAGAAAACGTACGATCAAACAGATGAATATTCTGTTGACAAGAAAAACGCTCTGAACTTGCCTGAAATTATTCTTGAAACAGCTCGGCAAGTGCGATCATCTCCACGCGATATTCTTTCATCAAACACTGTTCTTAATTCAACACTGCCACCTGCAGGAATCTTTATGCGCTTCACGAAAGCCCCAAAAATAACGAAGAATGAATTATAATCATAACTTCACTCATGAAGAAGAATGAATATCGTCACTTGCCTTGAAGAAATGACCTTCAATGAGCTGGAAGACAACTCATCCACAAGCTCGCAAATTAATCGAATCCCATCCTCGTCGCCATAAGTTGTGAATGGGGCATGGTGAAGAAATACCAGAAGAAAGGAATGAATTTTAAGAAGCTTTATTCATGAAGTACAAGAGCTTGTGCGATGAGCAGTGACTGCACAGAGTCACGATGTGTTCCACTCTCAATCCATGACGTCAGTTATATACACGCTGGACCCTAAGAGCTGTCCGCGCGCCTGGCAACCAATAGGAGCAAGGAGCCCTATTCAACAACTAGACCTATAACAATCACATATAAAAAACAGAAGTTCCTGAAGTTTGTAACTATAAAAAGTCACACAGTTATACACGTTTGTCTCCGTATACTATTCGTTATCCAACTTTTCTAATCCTAGGTGACTTAACCCCTTCCATGCTGATGACGGCCGGGAGCCGTCATGGCACACAGTGCTCGTGTGCTGATGACGGCTCCCGGCCGTCATGACCGCACCCGCGATCGGAATGTGCCGCACCGGCGCAGAATCGCTCCCGCGCACAAGGGGTTAAACGTACATTTTGACAACAAAGGTAGTCAGAAAACCTTTGAGCTCACAACCGGACTACAGGCTACAGGACTGGTGCAGCTAGTTCATGCCCCTACGCTTATTAGGGGTCACATGTTAGACAATATATTTTCTAATAATGCTCAGGTGGAACGCTCTGCCTGTGGTAAGGCCTGATCACTCCATCCTCCCATTTAAGATCAGAAAGCCTCTGCAAGTTTCTGGCTCATCCGAAACCGCATACAGTGCCAAAATTCACCCGGAAATGGTCCCAACTATTTCCAGGCACTTTTACGGCCAAATTGACACTGAGCACTCTGTGACATTGGAGGCTTCCTCTCAGATAGCTAGCAATTATTAACATTCTTCTTGGATTAAGAAGGCAGTAGACTCCTTAGCACCTCTGAAACTGTGTAACATTTCCTGTTCTAACTCTTAAGCGGAATGGTTCTCAGAGGACTTAGTAATGCTTAAAAAGCTGCATGTGAGAGGGGGTGAAGGGGAACCCTTAGGTATCTCGAATTCACTGTCTAATAGTGGGCTGTCGTGACGACGGCGGCTAGCGGAGACGTACGGCCACTTCCCTCAAACAACGAACTAAAGGCTGGACATGACGTGTAGTTTGGACGTGTCGTCCCCACATTAGGTCCATCAGGTTGGGAATGTTTTCTGGTGTTTAGTTCTATTCTTCCCCTATCTGAAGTGCCCTTAGAGTAGCAAACTAGCGGAAATGTAAAATGTATGTGGGAGGTTGTAATTCCAGTGGGGGATGACCCGAGGGTTCAGCTGGGCATCGCATATAGACTGTCTTCTTTAAGACGTCAGACAACATGGCCACTAAGATCCCCAACACAGATATTAAAATCATTACATTAAATGTCAGGGGCATTCACACAGTGAACAAGCATTATGCCATCTAAATATACATTAAGAGGCAGCAGGCACAGATAGCTCTCCTACAGGAGACCCACTTGACAGCGGTCAAGGTGGATTGCCTGCGTAAGAAATTGCGGGGTATTATTTGTGCCACAACATATTCATCATTCGCTAGGGGGGCCCTGATTTTGATTCGGCCTGGGATTCCCTTCAGGGAGCAGACGTGTATCGTAGATAAAGAAGGACGATACACCCTACTAGAGAGATTATTAGAGGGGCAGTCAATATTATTAGGGAGCAGATACGCTCCTAACGTAGAACAAGACCAATTCTGGAGTCGCTTTACAGGAGTGTTAAACCTCTACACATTGGTCTCTTGGCTCTTAGGGGGTGATTACAACTGTGCCTTGGACATTTGTCTCAATAGATCCCACCCCCGTCGGCGCAGTCACCTGCGCACAAGCAGACGGAGCTAGTTAGAATTTGGGTAGAACATTGGGCATTGGCGGACACATGGCGGGAGTGATATCCAGACACTAAATTATATTCCTTCCACGCCATCCCACATAACTTGCGATCGCGCCTGGATAGGTTTCTCTGCTCCACAACAATATTCCCGAAAGTACAGCACACTGACTATTTGGGTAGAGTACTATCGGATCATGACGCCCATATAATGACCCCCTGGTGGAAGCCACCCCATCCCCTTGTACCCACCTGGAAATTCCAGCAGGACTGCCTCACAGACCGTGTGTTTTGTCACGGACATAGGGATCACATCCAAGAGCATTTCACACTAAACGCCGGCACGGCGACGTCCAGACTGATAGAATGGGACGCATTGAAAGTTGCAGCCAGGCGGCATTGTATACAACTAATAGTAGGGGTATGTAGAACACTCAAAAGATTACTGCAAAGCGCAAAAATAACACTGGCGGTTTTAACGAAAAAGCTGGTACAGGTGAAGCCACCCCAGACCAAGTAGCAACCACCAAGGCATCCCACGCAGAGGCAATGAGAGACCGCCGCAAATACAATTTTAGGGTCTATGCTTCCAAGGTACACCGAGAAGGCAATAGAGTGGGGTCGCTCCTAGAATGGCTAGCCAAGCAAGACACAGATGTGAAACCGATCACGGAAATAATTGACAAGACCAGGACTCCTCGACATTCACAGATATAAGCATTGGAGGCGAGGATCAAGTCCCAGGAAGTAGCCCAAGCTATCAGAGCATTGGCGCCCAACAAAGCGCCAGGAATGGACGGCTTCCCGCTCGAATATTGTAGCACCTTCTCAGCCCAGCTGATCCCCCGGGTTGGAGCCATGTACGAAGACGCGCTGGAAAGAGGCGAACTCCCAGGCTCACTCAGGGAATCGATCCTAGTTACATTCTCAAAACCACACAGAGACCCAACACTCCCTGCCTCATACAGACCAATACCACCACTAAACGCAGACTGTAAGATATTGGATAAAATACTACCGGACCGTTACACCCAAATTCTCACACCACTGATCCACCCAGACCATGCGGATTTGTCCCACGGCGTAACATCTCGCAGAATCTACGTAGGTTGTTCCATATCCAGGACAGGGCGAGAACGCAGTTCTCCAACATGGCGTGTCTGATTCTAGACCTCGAAAAGGCCTTTGATACTTTGCTGTGGGCATATTTATTTGCTGTCCTCCCTAGAATAAACATAGCATCTACCCCGATGGCATATGCAAAACTTTTCTACACAGGCCTTATCTTGTGGGTGAGAATAGGTAAATACATTCCTGCGCCATTCGCAATAGTACAGAGAAGTAGACAGGGGTGCCCATTGTCCACCCTCCTGCTCGCCCTGGCGGTAGAGCCCCATGCGATACGTTTATGTCGAGAGGGTGAAACATGGGGTGTTCCCATAGCAGGCACGGTACACTGTGTATCACTGTATGCACATGACCTCCTGATATATGTCCGAGACGTCACAAGTGACCTCACCCCAATCTGGACGACGTTATGGGACTTTGTGGAGGCCTCCGGCCTTAAAGTCAATTGGGACAAATCCACAAATCTATCCATTGAGCCCTTATTTGGCCCCTGTAGACATCCCGGTAGGAGCTCAGAAACTTGCCTGGAGTGCTGCGGCGCATAGATATCTGGGTGTGAGGCTGTACCATTCTCCCGAGGACCTGTATGAAGGGAACCAATGCAGGGCGCTAGCGTGGATACGAACAGCAGTGGGCTTCTGGAAAACACTGCCCCTGGCCCCCATTGGACGAGTAGCCCTCGCCAAAATGATCATGGTTCCCAGATTGCTCTCACTTCACCAATCTCCCAGTAATACCACCACACCCTTTCTTTCGGGAGCTGGATACCCTGCTCGCCGAGTTGATATGGGGAGGGCGTCGACATAGGGTAGCATTAACCACATTGTATTTACCCACGAATCAGGGAGGGCTGATTACTCCATCCTTTGAAGCATACTTCCTAGCGGCTCAACTCCAGTGATTGTCGCACTGGACGGCAGAACGTCATACAGGATAAACAGTTACTGATGAAGGTCGTGTACCCCTCCAGGCAATCTGGATAATGCTTCTGCCAGGTACTCTGCGCACGTACCCCCTACAGGTGTCCATAGCTCGGACGTGTATGCTGAAAATCCATTGCATGTCCAGAGAAAAAACCCTATACTCACCTCTGATCCCACTGATAGGGTTCCCCCGAAATGATAAATATTTTGCATGCCCCCGTTGCCAGAGCCCTGAGGCGGACTTTAAGCACATGTTGTGGGATTGCCCCACTATCCAAAAGGACAACTACACCGGACACTGTGAGAGACGACCAACATTATGACTATGTCCACATGGGAAGCATCGGGATCTTCCGCAGGCAGAAGACTGAAAAGGTGCAGAGACGCTTTGCATCCCTAGCCATCCTTAGCCATTCTCTTAGCAATAAGGGGAATAGTCATGCACTGGCGGGGTAGGCCCCATGAAAAAGAGGGGTGCGGCGGAAGAAGAGGTGTTGAGAGAAGAGGAAGTGAATGGAATACATATGCATCCCATATCTCTGGAGTGGGCACAATTATCAATACACACATGAAACAGTGCCTATGGAATCACCTGTAGCCTCTCAATCTGAGACTCCACCCCTATCCCCCACGGGACCGACAGTAGATAGTACAAGGCAGAGCCCAGACACCTAAGGCCAGCGCTATGTCAGGGCCACATCAGGTGGTATAGTGTAGTTCCTATATTCCCAATAGGCTCTGCGGATTGGAATAGTATATCCTACAGATGTGACGTAGGACTTAGTTCGTTTCTACAGCGTTTGCAGAGAAATAGTGAGACGGGCGTTTTCAATAAAAGGTTTATTGAACAGTCTCCTTTCTCACGCAAGAGAGGTGAACCGCTACAATCGTTAGACAGGATGCAAAGTATAATGTGTACAGCGAGAATAGTATTATAAAATAATACTGTAAGAGCATTGTATGGTTTCTAAGCCATATAAAAATACATACATAAATACACAGGCTTAAGTACTCAACTGGTTCTTCTAAAATACGCCCACCCCAATGTACCTAACCTAAGTCTAGTACGAGGGAAGAAGTAAGTATGGTCTTTTGCATAGGTTTAGTTTTTGCAAAGAATCTACCAAAGGCTTCTCTAGATTCTAATCAGCTCCATACCCTGGAATGAAGGAGGTCTGGTATCTCTGTTTCGGGACTCGATTTCCCACCACCCCGCAAGGGGAGTCAGAAACACTGGAGCTGGATTTCTCAGCAGAGGAGGGCAGCTTCTGATCAGTGCGTCAGCTGGAGAGTCGGCTTCCTTCGGCACTTGCTGTAGCGAGCAGCGTCGGGCAAGTAGGTCATCAAACTGCTCCGAACCACCGTGCTTTGCCATAGCAAGGGAAGGTATATTTATACCTTGAAGGTGTTTAGGAATGCCCTGTTTGACGTAAAGTCAGGCATATGAACGTCATGAATGAACCCCTGGGGAATAGTTGTTCATTGTAAAACTAACTAAGTTCTTGGAGAAATCAATATTCAAGCAAGGGGAAGTCCCTAACGGCTTAAGCTGGTTTTCCAAGAAATCGTTGTGACGTTTGGTGAACGGATGGAAGTAGCCATGTCTGTAATTGGGTAGCATGGGCTATGTCTAAATAAGGGCTTGATTTCTATGCATATATAAGGGCAACGTGAATTGTACCTATATAAGGGCATGAATCGGGAAAATCCATTCGGAATCTAAAACGATATACTACAGTGGTCTCAACAACTACGCCAGGATTATTTACCACGGCCCCCCCACACACATGACACCGCACCATGAAATGGAAACACTACCGTCCACACAGTTGATCTCACAGACATAGATTCCGGCAGCTCCCCAACATCTTAACCAGTTCACCCCCCAAGTTAGTAGGTTTGCTTTTTCATCGGCATTTCTGAACCCGACGACTCTCAAATGGGAATGCATTCATGCAAAATGATCTGTGATAGCACACAAAGGTAAATGTGGGGATAAAACATCAATCCACGCTCATGGGAAACTAACCCAGCCAGGTTCTAGAAAGATTACTACTACAGGAACAGAGCCCGGCAATGGGGTCCCTCCCAGAACGTTTTACTGTGCCTAGCATATAGTGTTTGATATGCAGTAATGATGTACATTCTATTCTTTACAGTTGCATGTCAATATACTATAAGGATATTATGTGTTAAATGTGTAACATGAAATGTTAAATCCCAACAAACAAATATAAAGAAAAAAACACAGACTGGAGTGCGACTGAATGGTACCCAGAACCATCATAATTGGACTCCCCGCATCCGATTCAGTCAGAAACCATTGCGAGACCGATTTGGTCCGAATGCTTTCCGACCGACATCGTAATCAAGCCCTTAGTGTTGCATGTTGGGATCAGTAGTGCACTTTCGTGAATTCCTTTACTTTTAGTAGGTTTCTGGGCTGTAGCATAATTTTTCATTTGATTTAAAAGCCCTCCAGTGGGCCTCCGAAATGAAAATGTTCTGTTTATTATTTCTTTTCTGCTGTTCCACTAAGGAAGACTCAGAGTAGTTCCATGTCTCGGGGCTACATGTCCTTTATGTACTACTAATGAGGGATACTATTTCTAACATACCGTATTTTCCGGCGTATAAGACGACCCGGCGTATAAGACGACCCCCTACTTTTCTGGATAAAATGTAGGTTTCGTGCTATACTCGCCGTATAAGACTACCCCCACTTCCAACGCAGTGCACAGTGCCACCATCGCCATTATCCACATTAGTATTGTTACATACTCATATGCATGGTGGTTTGCCATTATCCGCATTAGGGTAGTTTTGTTACTCCAGTGCATGGTGGTTTGCGGTGGAAATTACTTCTGTTCATTAGCATAGCCTGTGGTGGAGCCAGATGATTTCCCCTGTGTCTCGAGAACAATAAATAGGGTGGATATGCTGCTAGATGCATTAAGGAAAATTTGATGTTTTTGGCAGATTACCGGTACCGTAACTGTAATTTATTTCCCTTTTTCAGATCCGCTTTCAGTGGGTTTGCTTTTGATACTTCCACAGTGCCACCATCGCCTACGTAACGTTAGTTCTTGTGTTTGAGTGCCCTCCTATACCGTACCTCTACTTGCACATATGTAACTTTTTCCTGTAATGCCCATTTCCTATTGAGAAGCGGTCTGAAACCTTCGGGTGAAGTCCGCGCTATGTAAAAACACATGAAAACATACCTTCAAATTTTGTACCCGGCGTATAAGACGACCCCCGACTTTCCAGAACATTTTAAGGGGTTAAAAAGTCGTCTTATACGCCGGAAAATACGGTATGTCATCTTAGTGGCTGTGTGACTGTATCACTGTTAGTGGGTGTCTGAGTGTCTGTATAGGTGTGTGTGAGTGGATATATGCAGCTGTCAGTGGGTGCGTGAATGGCTGTATAGCGCTGTCATTGGGTATGTGAGTGGCAGTATGGGCCTGTTAATGGGTTTGTGAGTAGGTTTCTGGGTGTCCAAGTAGCTCTATGAGTGTGTGTTGGTGTGGTTGTATTAGTGTGTGATTGGGTGTGTGAGCGGTTGTATGGGTGTGTGAGAGGTTGTATGGGCATGTGATTGGGTGTGTGAGTGAGTGGTTGTAGGTGTCTGTGAGTGTATGCTAGTAGGTATGCTAGTGGGCGTGTGTGTGGTTGTGTGGGTGTGTGAGTGGTTGTATAGGTCTGTAAGTGTGTGTGGGAGTGGTGTATGAGTGTGTGGGTGTGTGAATGGTTATATGGGTATGGAAGTGGTTGTGTGGGTGTGGGAATGGGTATGTGAGTGGTTCTGTGGATGATGGCATCAGACATGTTACTGGCATGTCGTGAGTGATGTAATATGTGAGGACAAAAGCAGTGCATTGCGGGTGCATCCATTATATTTAGCTCAGTAACTATACCTGCTGAATTTCTATGGTTTTTTGCATATGAAATCTAAGCTTAACTATAACGTCCCTGTAACATTTGTTTTTTCTGTGAATTTGTAAGATTTTTTAAAAATTCTATTTCCTAATTATAACATCCCTGTAACCTTTTTTTTTATTTTCTAAGGTTTTTTATTATTTTATTTCCTAACTGCGACCTGTAACCTTTGAGAGTGGGTGTGTGAGTGACTGCGTGGGTCTGTGAGTGGGTGTGTGAGTGGTTGTATGGGTTAGTGTGGGGTTTTGTGGGGGCATGGTGGGCTGTAGGGGGCGCTGAGTGTGTGTGTGAGTAGCTGTACAGTTCTGTGAGTGGCTGTAGGGGTCTGTGAGTGGGTGTGTTAGTAGCTTTATGGCTCGGTGACTGGAAATGTTAGTGTCTGTATGTGTATGAGTGTAATTGACCCGATTACTAGACGTTTGCGTAAAAATATTAAATTTGAATGGAGTAATGAAGCTGAGCAAGCTTTCCAAGAGTTAAAAAGACAATTTACATCTGCTCCTATTTTAGTGCACCCTGATCCCTCTAATCCCTTTATTGTGGAAGCTGATGCCTCACAATTTGCCATAGGAGGTATCTTGTCTCAAAGACATAAAGACACTGGTCAAATGCACCCCATAGCATATTACTCCAGGAAGCTTTCGCCCACCGAACAAAATCATGCCATAGCTGACAGAGAACTATTAGCCATAAAAACTGTATTTGAAGAATGGCAACATTACTTGTTAGGTGCTAGTAATCCTTTAATGATTTATACCGATCATCGTAATTTGCAAACTTTACTTTCTCTCAAAGCTCTCTCAGCTTGTCAACTGAGGTGGACTCTCTTTTTTAATGATTACAATTTTATCATCACGTATCGTCCAGGGAAAGAGAACAATAAGGCTGATGCTATATCACATATAGGGATCAGTCATGGCATATGTTCCACACAAGATATGACACACCCATATTACCTACTCAATGCTTTTAGGTGGGTGTAACTTATGAAGATATTATTCTAGACATTTCAAAAGAAATTACAAGACAAAAATGTTCAAGATTGGCAAGTCAAGTACCCTCTGCTACAGTGGAAGGATAATCTGTTACTCATGAATGATCAAATATTTGTACCAACTACCGATTTACGAATACAAGCTATTCAGTTACACCATGATGCACCCATGTCAGCCCATCCCAGAATTACCAAAATTTACCAATTGATAAAGCAACGATTTTGGTGGCCTTCCATGTTTAAGGATATACAAGATTATGTGGATACCTGTGTCATTTGTATACAGTATAAATCACAACATCAAGCTCCTAGTAGGTTGTTACATCTCCTGCCTTTACCGCCACAACCGTGGCATACTGTGTCTCTTGATTTTAAAGTGGAACTCCCCCGTACGAAAAATGGCTTCACCACCATATTAACAGTGGTTGATCACTTTACACATATGGCACATTTATTCCTTTGAAAAAACTACCATCGGCAAAAGAATTGACCCAAATATTTTCTAAGGAAATTATTTGTTTACATGGAATCCCGTCTGTAGTCATTTCCGACAGAGAGTCTCAATTTAGTTCCCATTTTTGGCAGCATTTAGGTAAATCCTTAAACATGGATGTGCCCACATCTTCCAGTTACCATCCTCAAACTGATGGATTAACAGAATGCACAAATCAAACTATTGAACAATACTTGCGTTGTTTGTTAACTGACTGTGCTCAAGAATGGTCAGACATTTTATGGGTTTTGGAATTCTCGTATAATAACATGGACCATTCTTCCATTCAAATGTCTCCATTTTTTTGTGCTTATGGTTTTCACCTGAAAAATATTCCTGGACCATGTACCTCTCCTTTTGTTATACCATTAGTTGGTGAATATATCAAGAATTTGGGTGCCTCCCAACTTCAAGTTCAATATCAGTTAGCTCAAGCTAAGGAGAATCAGAAAAGTTTTACTGATAAATATCGATCTGTGCAACCAGCATATAATACAGGAGATAAAGCATGCCTATCTATGAAACACTTAAACATCAAAACCAGTAAACAATTCTGTCCTCGATTCATTGGACCATTTTCTGTGAAAAAAATCATAAATCAAGTTTGTGTAAAGTTAACTCTCCCCTCTAAATATCGTTTCCACCCTTTTTTCCATGTCTCCTTACTAAAAGCATTTCACCCTAGGACTCGAATTGCAACAGTTCCTCCTGCTACAGACATTGGTGGAATTCCTGAATTTGAAGTAAGATCTATTGTGGATTCATAACGAATTTGTGGCAAATTGTTTTATTTGGAAGACTGGAAGGGGTATGGTCTTGAAGAACGGTCATGGGAACCCCTTGCAGATTTACAGAATGCACCACGCATAGTTAGAACTTTTCCTTCCCGGTATCCTGATAAACCAAAACCTGTTCTTTGCTCTTAGGGGGGATTTTGCGGGGGGTACTGTCATGACACTACCTCTTGCCACCACCTCTAGTTACCTATTTCATCCCAAACAGACTAGTAACCAACAGCGTGCATAATTACGCCCGTTCTCGAGCTTATTTCCCAAGTTGAAACCCACCCCTATCCCTTGCAACCAGCAAGTCACACCAATCATGTCTGTAATATGTTAAATGTACTATGTTGAAAAGCATGTTTCATAAAGGTCTGCAAGAAATATGTATAGTATATTTGTACTTCGTTTCTAGTCGCCTTTTGTCTTTCGTTTTGTATTTTATGATAAATTTTACCCTATTTCCGACTTGTAACCAAATGCTGCAAATAACTTTCTGTGGCATGAAACTTGGCACGATTTGTAACAAGTCACGGCATGAAAAACTCAGCAGGAATGTGCTTTCTAAAGCACCAATGAGATTCAAGTGACGCGCACATTACGTGACGTGCAACGTCTGGCAGCCATCTTGGGTGTGGCAAGACTATATATTGCCACATGCAGCTTCGAGAAGCCGCTTAGCCTTCCTCCGAACGGTACTAAGACAAGATTCTCACCGGATCCTCATCGCTGGATTCATCTGCTTCCCTGCTGACCTCTTTTCTTCATCAGCGCTACGCTTGGGATGTCGATTGTAGAATTCTGACAACAGAAAGCTAAGTGAACGTTTTTTCCTACTCTTAGGCACCCAACACAAGAAAGCAAGAATTGAATTCTACTACATGTATATTGAATTTGGAACATTTTTTCTTGAAAAGGAAATATAATTTAGAATAAGATCTTAAGGACTATTTGAACTTTGGAACTAGTAGAACCAAGAAGATTCGCCAATCGATCTCAAGACTGTAAATTGGGATTTTGTCAATGAGAATAAGTTTGTTGGAGATTTTGTATATTTATTCTTTTAAAAACACAGGTCGTCATGGAACATTATTGTGGGGGCAATTTACAAGTGATTGTCATATAAGTATCTAACTGGGTGCATGATCATTGGAAAGCAAGTAACTGATTCCCTTTTATCTTTGACTCACAGACTGGAAAAACATGTGTTCTTCTTATCGCAACCACATCTGTTGACAGCTATGCCACCTCCCCTTAAGACCAACACGAGACTACGAGGACACCACGCTTCACACTCCTAGATCGCAGGTTGGAGACATTTTAGATTTAATAGGTCTTTAAATTAAGAAGAGTTGTAGTTGCAAAAGTAAATCTCTCACATGAAGGACGCTTTAGTTATACATTGCCTTGATGCCCGCACATTAACAACGAATCAGCCAACATCCAGAATCTGGCCCTCCTCCCTAAAGCCTAACCTCGTAGCCATAGTGTGAATATTAATACATTGGTTATAGGTAGGGGTGCTGGGAAGTCGGCTCATAGCGTTTCTGCGAAACTTCAAACAAGCATACAACAGGTAAGAGTGCTTGTGATCTTGACAGAGGGTTGCCTGGTGGCAGCTTGGTCCTCCATCTTGAAACAGGGGCTCCTGGGTAAGTTTACTTTAAGCGAGGGAGTGCTGCTGAAGGAGTTAGGGGGATTGAGAAAAAATTGTTAGGATTGGGCAGTAGAATTTGTACAGTAACTATCTAGTGCAAAGGGTAAATCTGACACCTCCACCACCACTTGCTCAAAACATCAATCTGAATAAAGCCCTACTGGAAGAGAATCCCTGATTTCCAACTCCTGCATGAAGAACAGGGCTTCTGATTTCTGATGGCACTAGGGAATGTAAGTGCACTCAGAGACTCAAGTGTTTGGCCTCCTGTTTACCTATTTCAGGGATACAAAAAGCAGGACTCCTGACTCTAAAACATAGTCCAGCTAACTAAAGAGGACTAGACCTGCTGCCCAGAAGTCTGCCCTGAGGAACTAGGGCTGCGGGATAGACCAGAAGATGCTTTCCAGTACTTGGAGGCTAAAAGTCTCATTTATACTCTGGTGGATGGCCATTTATGGCTCATTTATATTCTGGTGGATGACCACCAAGCTGGTGGTCATTTATAAAGCATTGGCAGGAACTGCCAGCACACTGGTATGGTCAGTCCATTTCACAGTTTGATGCAAAACTCTGTCAACATGATGTAGCTTTGAGCTAAGCATTTTTCTTTTCATTTTCAAAAATAAAATTTTGAAATGGGATTTTCTTTAAAATAAAAAAATAGAATGCTCCCCTTACCATGGGAGTCATCTGCCATGCCAGGAGGGCATTATTTCCTTTTTACTGTCCTCCACTGCCAGGGTTTCCCTGGCCTGAGGGACATTAAAAAATGGCTATATGTCTGCCCGTCCTAATTGGGAAGATGAACATATGGCCAATTCTCTGACGGCCCTTACTCCGTTGGGCCATCTGAGTACTTTGGCTATGACAGAGGTGGTTTACTCACCGCTGAACTTAATTGTCTGCTCACATCTAATTCGAGTGGGAGGAGCACTAAGTTGGCGGGGTGGGAACTCCGTCACTGTTGTGATGGAGATCCCTTTCTGCCAACATATAAATTAGTCCATAAGTCTGAAGGTAAATCTTTTGACCAGAACAATTGATTTGTGTATCCAAGTTCCGCTCCATCGTGGTCAGCCTGAAAATACTTCTAGGCCCCTCTCCATCGCCAGGGTCCAAATGGCCTTCAGGCAATTAGGCTGTGCCCAATAGGCTGGGTTGACAGGTTAATGAGTAGACCATTTTGTGGCTTTTTTGGGCATGTTTTATTGTCTACTGCGCCAGTTTTTACTATTGATTTACCTGCCATTCAAGTAAATGTTGCTTACAGCAGGCTTAGAACCATGCAATCTTCCATACCTTGCAAAACATTTATAGAGTGTCTTTACAAGTTGAAAACCACCCCAATATGCAAACATGGACCTCTCTTTAGCCGTCTAATTCAGTAATGGGGCACTAGACTTTTTGTATGTGGTTTTTGTCTTGAAGTTTAAAAATATCATAATTCCTGTTGCCCTTAATTTAGTTTGAATATCTTGATGACCTTTTGGTCATCATTCTTTTCTCTATTTTTCTAAATTGTTTTGGGGATTGTATTGTATTTTTCTGTACTTTAAAATTCTTGGCACTGCTTGAATTTAGCACACACTAAGTATTAACTTCTGCTTGTGCCAAAGCTGTTAGTGGTTGAGCAGAGATTCTGTTAGAAATGTGTTTTGACCCCCATCAAATTAATAACCTTGTTTGTGACTATGATAAATATAACAGATATGGGCTCATATCAGTTATTGAATACATTACCTTTGTATTAGCAATTTCCCAGAGAGTGAATGAAAGAGGAACTGTCAAAAACATGTAAACATTTTAATTGGCAACTAGTGTAAAATAATTGCAACTGATACATTTGTTGCTATTATCTTACGCTAATACTTTGTTTGCAAGGGCAGCAGTTGCCACATTTGAGAAAAGCTAAATCACGCAGCATTACGATGTTGGGTGGAAGCTTTCCGCCTGACACCGTTTTGGATTTGGAACCGACCGACTCACGGTCGGCGGTTCCACCTGACCGATTATGATGCGACCAACCACTGTTTGGTCAGAGTACCATTGATCCCTATGGGACCCAGTGTTCCACCCGATAACACAGGCTCCTATGGGGAAAGGGAGTGTTGTCAGAAAACCCTGCACCCTTTTGCAGGCACCCCACAGTGCCAGCCACAGAGTGCAGGGTTTTACAGGGTGGCTCCTTGGGTACCCCCTTCACCTCCAACAGGAGGCCGAGCTCCAAAGGGGATACTCTGCCTGGGGTTCCCAAAGTCACTTTTTGAAAGCCTTTTTCATGTCCGACAAGCCGACTTGGAAAGGCTGTCGGAAACCAACATCGTAATCCCTCGGTCGGAAACGCTGCCCATAAAAGTGTACGATGCAGTTCTGAACGCCAGGACTTCCCTGGGAGCCTGTCGGAACCGATTGGGAAAGACTGCGTGGGTTGCATTCCGACCGCGAACATTGTAATGGTCAGTCGGCATGCACCCCAGCTGAGTCGGTTGGATGGGCTCCGACGCGGTCTTTCTTGTGCCCTACCATTAGTGTGAGTGCCTGGCCTTTGATTATGGCCCCAAAGGCCCCCCACAGGGTGTGTGGCGAATCTACTGTACCAGCGATTTCGCTAAAGAATAGGTCAGTGTCTTTCATTAGTTCTCTTTTTACATGTGAGATTTCCAGATACCACAGATTAATTGTAAGGGTTGTGCGTCTTGGCAGGGACTTAAGTTGGATTTTTATTGCGTTTTGTTTTTTAATTATTTACTGAATTGGTGTTTTTTAGGGCTAGATGTAGGTAAGTGGTATTTACCGATTCATAAATACCGAATTTTACCGATTCGGTATTTATGAATCGGTAAATATGAAGGGGGGAGATGTAGGTAATTCCAGATGTGGAATTACCGAATCGGTAATATTCGGTATTTACCAATTCGGTAATTACTGAATCAGTATTTCCTATTGATTTCTATGGGCTGTGAAGCCCATAGGAATCAATGGGAAATACCGATTCGGTAATACCGAATCGGTAAATACCGAATTCTGCAAGGGTGCCGGGGGTGTCACTTTGACACCCTCTGGCACCCCACAAATAGGCATGTGCGCCATGTGGCACACAGACATGCCCTAAGGGCATGTCTGTCTGTCACATGGCTAGGTGTGCATGCACACATGTGCATGCACACCTGAATTCGGTATTTTAACACCCAATAGGATTGGGTGGTAAAATACCGAATTTGTAGGGCCTTTGGGACTCAGAAGAGTCACACCTACATCTGAGATTTACCGAATCGGTAAAAATACCGATTCGGTATTTTACAGAATCGGTAAATTTACCGATTCGGTAAATTTACCGATTCTGTGAAAATGTGCCCCTACATGCCGATTCGTAAATACCGGTCGGTAACGGCCGAAATCGGCCGTTACCGACCGGTATATAGGCTCCTACATCTGGCCCTAAATGTTTTACATACCTGTCTCTGAAGTTAAGCCTGCCTGCTTGCAGCCAAGATACCAATGGTTGCGCATGGGAATAATTTTCTGAGGGCCCTAGACTGTGTTAGTGGCCTTATTGCCATTGGCATATGCATATTTGCACAAATAACCCACTTTCCAACATTTGGTGTTCAGCGATGTGGATGAGGACTTGTGTTTAAAACAATCAACTTTCAGTAAAGTGAATTAAGATTGTAATAATCCTCTAAATTGTCTTTGAACAAAACATTTGAGTTTAGAATTTTTGAAATTTGGACTAAACTGATCTTTAATCCATTGTTTTGATTTTTCCAAAATTGTTCTCAGTCTGATTGCAAAAACTAGGGATACCATGAAGCTGGAGCAGGCTAAACTCTAAACTGACTAAACTCAGAATGGCTGAGCTTAGGGTTTTGTGTAAGGCTAGGGGGCTGCCTGCTGCTCACAAGATTAGAAAGGCAGAGTTGGTTAGGTCCCTGAAATCCTGGGCCAGGCCAGCCCCAGAGAATGAAGGGTTGTCGGAAGCTGACCCCCCCCACCCCATGTCACCCAGGAGGAATGTGAGGATGATGCCCCCACATTGTTTTTCG
This sequence comes from Lissotriton helveticus, assembly GCF_964261635.1. Lineage (NCBI taxonomy): Eukaryota > Metazoa > Chordata > Amphibia > Caudata > Salamandridae > Lissotriton > Lissotriton helveticus. The sequence continues at coordinate 17,779,143 of NC_136068.1, read as the reverse complement.
TGTTAGCTATGTAAATTCGGATGGTGGGAGGAGGACAGGGCCTCCTACTCAGGAACAACCACTGTCCCTTGCAGAGCGGTAGCTTGAGGCCCAATTAACTTTAATAGCTTTGTAGTAGAGAAACTGGAGCTAGCTAGGGAACAGTGGGAGGAGAAGAAGGCAAAAAGAAATGGTGGCAGTGATACTGATGAAGAGGTTGAAATGTCCAGCGTTAGTGGGTTTGACCACAAGCTTTACAAGCGTATGGTAACCACGTACACAGAGGGGGCGACATTGATATATGGCTGACTGCATGAAAGGGCCCTATAGATGTGGGAGGTCCTCCCCAAGCATTGGAGTTGACTTTTGTGGAAACTGATTCCAGTAGCTGGGAGGGATAGGCTCCTGACCCTGTTGGGGGAAGAGGCAAATCTTATTCTCACATGAGGTAATGCTTAGACAAGAAGTTTAGTCTGAATACAGAGCAGTACAGGGTGAAGTTCAGAGACACCTAAAAAAGGAGCACACGGTCCTGGGTGGACTTTGCAGATTTTTTAGTGAAGGCCCTAGAAAGCTGGATTGTTGGTAACAATGCAAACACATATACGGGATTGTATAATTTGTTGTTGAAAGAATACATTTTGACTCGTGCTGAATAGAAGGAACACCAGTACCTAGTGGACTTTAAGCTGACAGACCCCAGAGAGCTGTGGGAAGCAGCTAATGAGTGCGTGAGAACCCGGGTATCCAATCAGTGCCAGGGGGGGTGACCAGAAGAAAGTAGTATGGGTTCCTCCCTGGGAAAAAGACTGGGTAAAAGAAGGTAAAAAAAGAAGGAGTCTTTCAAAGACCCACAAAACCTGAACAAGGAAGGGGGGCCCGAGCCAACCCAAATTCAAAGGGAGGGGGAATCCGGGAAAGAATGGTAGTTTCTTTGATCCCTCACAGGTGTCTAAGTACGTCTACTGTAATAAGCCAGGACCCAGGAAGGGAGATGCTGAATGCACCAAGAAGCCCCCCCTAGTGGGCCATCCCCAGGGATTGCTAGTGTAAGTGTGGGGCTGGAGAGTAGTGCCCAAGAGAGGGGTAGGCAGGTGGTGGAAGCAACCTTAGTGGCCCTGGTTTGGATGAATATTGCAACCCTTACTGTCTTACCTCCAAACACGGATAAGGACAAGCAGTGGCCTAAGGTTAATGGAACCGAGGTGGAGGCTATCAGAGACACAGAGGCTTGTGTAACTATGGTCCTGGGCAAGCTGGTGCCTCAGGAGAGGTTGCTACCTTGAGAGTGTCTCCAAGTGACTTATGCAGACATCACTGCCAAACTCCATCCTATGGCTGTGGTGGATTTGGAATGGGGAGGTGTGACAGGCTCTATGAAGGTAGCTGTGTCTCCTGTGCTCCCAGTCCAGTGTTTACTGGGCAATGATCTTGTAGCATCTGAGTTGTCAGAGGTGGAGAGAGGTCTCCATATGAAAATATTGGAGCTACCTGACTGGGCATGTGCTGTGACTAGGTCACAGACTATCTTGATGGGAAAGGCTGGAAACTTGGACCCTGGCGCAAACGGCCAAGCATCCAAGGATACTGGGCCTGGTGAGCCACACCAGAGAACTCCAGAGGTGCAGGGGGAATCTAACCCTGGTTGGGAAGATCTGGCCTGTGAGGGAGGGACTTCACCTCTGCCAGAGCTGTCAGATTTGACAGGAGCAGGTGAACCCTCCAGAGAGCAGTTTAGTTAGGGACAGAGAGACTATCCCACTCTTGAAAGCTTGAGGTGGATTGCCTCTAAACAGTGCAGGAGAACTCTAACACTGATGGGGAAGATCTGGCCTCTGAGGGAGGGACTCCATCCCTGCCATGCCAGAGCTGTCAGATTTGACAGGAGCAGGTGAACCCTCCAGAGAGGAGTTTAGTAAGGGACCGAGAGACTATTCCACTCTCGAGAGCTTGAGGTGGATTGCCTCAGCAAGAGGAATGGGGTGACAGTGGGTTTCACAGAATCTTCTGGGAAGATGGACTGCTTTATCTGAGGCCAGCAACCTGAGGGAGGGGGCCACTAGGAGGTTGGTGGTGCCCCTGAAGTACAGAGAGTTCATCCTGACCTTGGGCCATGATATTCTCTTGGCAGGATGTTTGGGGGAGACAAAGACATGGAACAGGTTGGTGAACCATTTCTACTGGCCCATATGTCTGAAAAGGTAAAGGAGTTTTGTAGCTCCTGCATCACCTTTCAGACCATTGGCAAGGCAGGAGGCAAGACAAAGGCTTCCTTGATACCACTGCCAGTGGTTGGGGTTCCCTTTAAAAGGGCGGAGATAGACATTGTTGGTCCCCTTGACCCACCTACTGCAGCAGGGAATAGGTACATCTTGGTGGTAGTGGACCATACCACTAGGTACCCTGAAGCAATACTTTTTAAAACCGTGGATGCTCCTGCATTGGCTAGAGCACTGCTTGGTGTGTTCACCAGAATAGGTTTTCCGAAAAAGGTTGTGTCAGATAGGGGCACAGACTTTCTGTCCAATCATCTGACTGCGATGTGGGATGACTGTGGCACCAATGACAAGTACACCACCCCATATCACCCCCCAATACATGGTCTGGCGGAGCTGCTCAACAAGACCCTTAAGGGCATGACTAATGAGTTCTCTAAGAAACTCAGGAGCAGATGGGATGTTCTCTTCCCATGCCTACTGTTTGCATACAGGGAGGTTTCACACAAAGGGCTTGGTTTCGGTCCCTTTGAGTTGTTGTTTGAACACCCTGTGAAGGGGCCATTGTGCCTTCTGAGAGAGTCTGAGAGTCTTTGGAGAAGCCTGTCAAAGAAGCAAAGGACAAGGTGTTTGATTATGTGCTAGTCCTGAGATCCAGAATGTCAGTGTACATGTACAATGGAAGCAGAACATTGGAGGCTAGCCAGGAGCTCATGAAGCACTGGTATGATCAAAAGGCTACTAAGCCTGTGTATTTTCCAGGACAGTTGGTGTCGGTGTTGGAGCCTGAGAATACCAGGGCCCTCAAACACAAGCAGAGTGGGCCCTATCCAATCGTAGAAAAAAGGAGGTTACCTATCTTGTCGACCTTGGCACCCCCAGGAACCCTCATAGGATCCTGCATGTGAATAGGTTGAAACCCCACCATGACAGGGGATATATGTCCGTTTTATTGGCCACTGAGGAGGGAGTGGAGGAGGAAACTGAACCAGTGCCTGACCTCCTCATCTGTAATGTGCAAGATGGGTCAGTGGAAGGGGATGTACTCTCCCCCAAATTGACAGACCAGCAGCACAGATACTGCATGTAGGTGCTGGAGCAGTTGCTGGCCTGTTTTCTTTGACCCCAGGCATCACTGAGTGGTGTGTGCACCACATTGACACAGATGACAGCCTACCTGTCAAAAACAAACTGTACAGGCTGTCTGACCATGTCAAATCTAGCCTTAAGGCTGAGGAAGCTAAGATGCTGGAGTTGTGGGTAATTAAACCGTCTGAAAGTCTATGGGCCAGACCGGTGCTGCTGGTGCCCAAACCTAATCCCCAGGGGGAGCCAAAAGAGTTAAGGTACCGTGTCGACTACAGAGGGCTGAATGCAGTCTCAAATACTAATACTCACCCTATACCTAGAGCTGATGAGCTCATTGACCGGTTAGGGGCTGCCAAATACCTACGTACTTTGATTTGACTTCAGGTTCCTGGCAGATTGCCATCACAGATGGAGAAAAGGAGAGGTCAACATTCTCCACACCAGAGGGACATTAACAGTTCAAGGTAATGCCCTTTGGCTTATTCATTTTATTTCATTTATTTATATACTTTTATATGGTGCACAGCTACCCAAAAAGGGTTTCCCGGCTCCAGCCAGGCAGAAAGCAAGCATGGAATTATTGGTTAAATAGCCATGTTTTTAAATTCTTGCGAAAACTTGCAAAATTTGTTTCAAGACGAAGAGATGCAGGCAAAGTGTTCCACAGGGTAGGACCGAGGAAGGCAAAGGAACGCACCCCCCCCACCCCCCATCCGTGAGAGTCTAATCCTAGGCACCAAAAACTTTCCCTGAGTAGTAGAACGCAGTTGTCGTGAAGTATAGTAAGGTTGGGCCAGGGCCTGTAGATACAGAGGAGCAGTGCCAGACTTGATCTTAAATAACAGGCTCAATGCTTTGAACTTAACACAACTTTCCACTTTCAGCCAGCAAGTAGCTGGTGACGGAAGTGAATTTGGGAATTTGACATAATAATCTCGCTGCCGCGTTTTGCACCACCTGTAACTTCCGCACTATATCTTTGTTGGCCCATAGTTCGTTCTCGATGTCATAAGTGCCTGGACCACCGTTTTGTGGGTGGAACAAGGGAGCATCCAGACCACTTTTTTCAACCACTTCAGTACAGTGAAGCAGGTGGTTGCCACTTTTACTACTTGCTGTCTCATGAACAGCCGATCATCATCAATAAAACCCAAGTTATGGGCTTGCTGGGGGGCAGTACCTAGTTCAATGGACCAATGACAAGGACCCCATAGTTCTTTACTACAACACTCCCTAGCACACGTACAGTATAAATATAGTTTGAATATGCCAGTGTATCATACAGAATTACAATATAGTAAAGAGGATTTCTTGTCTTTGTAATCCAATTTCCAATTTATTCTTGTGCTCTGGAAACTCTCACACAGCCAACACGTGTTTCGTCGTTATGCGGGAATGTAACGCACGACTTTTTCAAGGCTATTTCTGGGTCTGTTCTTTCATTGGTGTAATGCGGTGATAATTCCAACCCACATTTGGGTCATCGGGGGGTGTCCGTTTCGTATTCTTGACGGTAATATAACGTCCTTGTTGTGGCTCCAATTCTTTTAAGAAGTTTTTCGCAGTGGCATCTATCTTCAAAAAGTCCCCCGTTCATTCGAAGCAAGTCCGCTCGAGTATAGTTCTTTGTTGTTTCCAAAAACAAGAACCTCGGTCTTGTAGCCTTTAAGTTTAAGCATGTTTGTTTGCATCCATGCTGCAACTTTCCTTAAGCCATCTTGTAAATCTGACGGACCGGACCCCTTCACAGAGGAAAGAGAGAAGATGATCTGGGTATCATCTGCGTAGGAGAATTGGGATAACCCAGCTTCTTCTACAATGGTCGCCAGCGGTTTAACATAAACATTAGAAAGTAGTGGGCTGAGAATAGAGCCCTGGGGGACTCCACACTCGGATGAACACGACTTAGATGTGGCAGCATCAGAAAATATTTGAAAAGTGCGGTTGGTCAGGAAGGATATCAGCCATTTCAGAGCCATACCGGAGATGCCGAGGGATTGAAGGGATCGTATTAGCACGGTGTGAGACACCGTATCAAAAGCAGCGCTTCGATCGAGTAATATGAGGGCTGCTGTGTCCCCCATATCCAATCGGTGTCTCAGCATCTCCGTCACGCCCAGCAGGGTAGTCGCTGTAGAGAAACCGGCTCTGAATCCGGACTGAGATTCATGTAAAAATCTGGAGGATTCGATGAACTGTGTCAGTTGTTGATTTATATGCCTTTCGAAGATTTTAGAATAAATCGGTAGAAGGGAAATAGGTCTAAAATTGGAGAGCTGGGAGGGTCAGCATTAGCTTTCTTCGGGAGGGGAAGGATCATAGCATGCTTCCACTCAGGGGGAACAATTGCCTCCTGTATAGAGGCATTAAGAAGATTCATAATTAGTTCTAGGATGGGTGTATCTAGTTGTTGCAACACTAGAGCGTAAAATGTCTCAAGGTGAGCCTGATTTTATATTGCCCAGGTTTTTAGTGAATGAGCTTGTTGGACCTGGGGTCACCAGACCACATAGGGTAGCCTGACACAGAGGGGGAAGGACTAAACCAAAGGCCAAAAGTGTTAAGCTTGCGTGACACTCTCGCAGAAGTCCAGCGTCCATCCACTCAAAAATGACACTACACCAGTTTTTCTAGAAAAGTAGAAAAGTTTGTCTTTTCTTCTTAAGGTTTATTTTCAAGTGCGTTTTTCCTATTGATTCCTCACCCCACATTCAATACTCTTAACTTCTGTGGAAAAACACAGCATCAAATCATGTGATGCCAATGAATCTTATTTAGTCATATGTTTACTCCATGTATGGGTTGCAGATCAGTTTCTATTCCAAAATCTATCTCATTCACATAAAGTATTGATTAAAGTTACGTCTTGAGATATTTAACAATAAGTCACTTTTAGTGATAATCAAGCAGTGCATAAATCATTCAGTAAGCTAATGCCAAAATTCGAGATAGGAGTTCATTTTCTTTAAAGCTTATCACTCTGATTCCAGTTATACATTACTTACAGCTTGGCAGCCTAATCATAAACTAAGTCAAAGGAGGGTCACAAAACATGCATTTACACAAGTGAATTACAGTTTTACCCTCGTGAATGAGCTGTCTTAAGTTGGTTATTCCTCATAGTTCCTAGGGTTAAGTTTGATAAGAACAGTTCTGTAATTAACCTTTGGTTCGCTGAATCTTTGTGAAGATTGAGGAAAATCTCTTCTGTCTGTCCTGCCAATTACAGTTTCTCTGTTAAGCCATACATTCTTTTAGCCTGGGCAAGAAGCCTCATAAAACACCAGGCTCAGCAGAGGGATTTCGTGAACCAAATTACTTTCCCTGACCCCGCAGCCAGAATCCCTGCTTACTTGACTTCCTGAATGCTGCTTAATCTAAACCGGCTGATGCCAGCAGTCTGAAGGAACCCGGCGTCAATCCGGGAAGGGTAGGGGTTAATTTCTGGCCTGGACTGTCAAAGCGGCCACTCCTATGTCGGAAAACTCCGTCGTACTGGAGCGCCACAGCGTTTTCGCTTCCCTTCCTCTTACCATCCCTCGGAGGTTCGGGCTCCTCCCTTCCTGGCCTCTCCCACTCTTGCCTTCCCCTTCCGGGCTCAATTCTGCAGTGCCGGGTCAGCTTCAATGTCAGGATTTCCCACTGACTTGCAGGCTTCACTCCGGCGGGGAACAGGTCACGCACGGGGCCGCCACTCACCCCACCCTTGATTACCTCACCTATGGCTCTTGCTTGGTGGCGCTGCCGTCCACAACTCCTCAGCGCAGCGCCCCCACCTCGCAGGAGCCCTTACGGATCTGGCGAAACGTCTCACACCGGCGCAGGGAAACGGCCACCGCTGGGAGCTCAGGCCGGCCCCGGTAAGTCTAGAGCCACGATGAGACAGGGGGGTGGGGGGGGGCCGATTCCGGCTAGGCTCACAGTCGCTGAGGGGAGTCTCAGTGCCCTGCCACTAGGAACCACCAGGTAGGGAATTGACTTCACAGGAGTTCTTTTGTGGTAACCCCTGTTATAAGGCAGTCCCAGCCACGCTTATTTTCCAGATTTACATAGACATTTCCTAGCGATCTTTATAGGGGGAAAGTCTCTCTTCCCTGATACCTCCAGTATGTCGTGAAGAGTCGGCTCTGCCGGGTCAGATCCGCGGTTGAGGGGGGGTATCAGACAGTAAAGAGAAGCAGCCCCCAGAGGCTGTCAGACCCTTCACCGCGCGCCCACCTCCTCGCTCCTCACCCTGGACTCCAGCTCGCCCTTGTCCCGAGTAACACCTCCCTCAGCTCAGCTCTCTCTACAAAATGGCCGCACAACATTCTACCTTATATAGCCTGTGCCCAGAGTGTCCAGAGAGGTCCAGAAGGTGCTGGAACCCCTCATGTTACCCTATTGCACCAGGCTCTGAGGTAAACAGTTGTGGCAGTTACCAGCCACCATCTTCTGTGACTAAATGTTCATGAGAAAAGGTGGGACTTCTAGGCCTAAGAGGAATTTAGAGGGTCAAGGACGCACCTAACCCCTAGGACAACCCCCAAACGTCAGTGGACACAAAAATGAAAAGTACTAGGAGGCAAAAAGGGGACAAAATGAGTAAATAATAGGAGGGACCACCCAAAGGGCTGACAGGTCTAACACGTGTCCCCCCCAGCTGAAAGTGGGGAGAGCTACCCAACCCCTTGGGAGTTCTCATCACTAAGGCGGAAATACCTGGAGAGACTGTCTGCATTGGCGTGGTCCACTCCTGGCCGATGTTCCACCCGGAAGTCCATTCCCTGTAGGGAGATGGACCATCTCAACAGCTTGGGATTCTCCCCCTTCATTTGCATCAGCCAACGAAGGGGTCGATGGTCGGTCTGAACCAGGAAGTGCGAGCCAAACAGGTATGGCCGCAACTTCTTCAGAGCCCATACCACTGCAAAGGCTTCCCGCTCAATTGCACTCCACTTCTGTTCCCGGGGAAGCAGTCTCCTGGACAGTAAGACAACCGGTTGATCTAGACCCTCTTCATTGAGTTGCGATAACACTGCCCCAATGCCATGCTCTGATGCGTCTGTCTGGACAATGAATTCCTTGGAAAAATCCGGGGCCCTTAGGACTGGTGCTGCACACATTGCTTGTTTCAACTTTTCAAAGGCTTGCAGACAAGCCTCCGTCCAGACTACCCGTCGGGGTTGCTTCTTGGATGTAAGCTCAGTTAGGGGTGCCACAATAGTGCCATACCCCTTCACAAAGCGACGGTAGTATCCTGTGAGGCCCAGGAAGGCTCGGACCTCTGTTTTGGTCTTGGGGGGCTCCCAGGCCATGATAGCCTCAATCTTCGCCTGGAGGGGCTGCACCGTTCCCCTGCCCACCAAGTGGCCTAGGTACACCACCGACCCCTGCCCGATCTGACATTTACTGGCCTTGATTGTCAAGCCAGCCTGTTTCAGGGCTTGGAGAACAGCTTGTAGATGACACAAATGATCCTCCCAACTGCTGCTGAAGACGGCAATGTCATCCAGATAAGCAGCGGAGAAGGCCTCCATCCCTGAGACGACCTGGTTCACCAGCCGCTGAAAGGTGGCAGGGGCGTTCTTGAGCCCAAAGGGCATTACACAGAACTGGTAGTGGCCCTCAGGCGTGGAGAAGGCTGACCTTTCCTTGGGTCCATCTGTAAGGAGATCTGCCAGTACCCTGAAGTGAGGTCAAAGGTACTCAAGTATTGGGCAGCTCCCAGCCGGTCAATAAGTTCATCCGCCCTAGGGATCGGATGTGCGTCAGTTTTGGTCACTGAATTCAGTCCCCGGTAATCCACACAGAACTTTAGTTCTGGAGTGGTGCCTGGTGGGGCAGCTTTTGGTACCAGAACCACCAGACTGGACCAGGGGCTACTAGAAGGTTCAATTACTCCTAGCTCCAGCATCTTAGTGACTTCACTGTGGATGCTGGCTTTCACCTTATCTGACAGCCGGTAGGTCTTAGACTTTACTGGTGGTCTGTCTCCTGTGTCCACATCATGGGTACACAGGTGGGTCCTTCCCGGGATAAGGGAGAACAGCGAGGAGTACTGCTCCAGGACCTGGCGCAGTCCCTTTGCTGTTCAGGAGTCAGGGATGGTGAGAGAATCACTCCCTCCACCGACCCATCCTTTTCCTGAGATGAAAAGAGATCAGGGAGAGGCTCGCTTTCCGCTTCCTCTGCTCCATCAGTCACCATCATTAAGATGACCTCGGGCCTCTCATGATGGGGTTTGAGGCGATTAGCATGGAGCACCCGCAGGGGCTGCCGGGGGTCTTCAGATCCACTAGGTAAGTGGCCTTACCCTTCTTCTCCATCACCTCAAAGGGGCCTGTCCAGCGATCCTGGAGAGCACTAAGCTCTCCAGGTTCCATCACCCACACTTTCTGGCCGGGCTCCAACTCCACATGGTGAGCATTGTGGTCATACCACTCCTTCATCACTGCTTGGCTGGCTTCCAAGTTGTCAGAAGCTTGCTTCCACAACTTAGCCATTTGGCTCCGGAAGGCCAGCATGTAGCTCACCACATCCTGGGGAAGCTTCCTGGGAGTCTTTTCCCATCCATCTTTCACCAGGCTGAGAGGTCCACGCACAGGGTGCCCATACAGAAGCTCGAAGGGGCTGAAGCCCACTACCTTCTGTGGAACTTCCCTGTAGGAAAACAACAGACAGGGTAGGAGGACGTCCCATTTCCTCCGCAGGCTCTCAGGCAGACTTCTGATCATGCCTTTCAAGGTTTTGTTGAATCTTTCCATTAGACCATTGGTCTGTGGGTGGTAAGGAGTGGTGAACCAGTAGGTAACCCCACACTCCTTCCACATAGCCCGCATGTAAGCTGACATGAAGTTAGTCCCCCTGTCGGACACAACTTCCTTGGGGAAACCCACTAGGGTAAAGATCCCCATGAGGGCCCTTGCCACTGCAGGTGCAGTAATGGTCCTCAGAGGAATGGCCTCTGGGTACCGTGTGGCGTGATCCACCAGAACCAAGATAAACCTGTGACCAGCTGAAGTTGGTGGATCCAATGGCCCCACAATGTCGATGCCCACCCTTTCAAAGGGGGTGCTAACGACAGGAAGTGGTTCCAGGGGAGCTTTCAGCTTCACCCCTGTTTTCCCACTGGCTTAGCAAGACACACATGTCCGGCAGTAAGTGTCGGACGCCACCTTCATATGAGGCCAATAAAAGTGGGGGACAAGCCGGGCAAAGGTCTTGTCCTGACCTAAGTGTCCGGCCAAGGGTATCTCATGAACCAGTTCTAAAAGAAAGGCTCGGTAACATTGAGGGACAACCAAGGCCCCGTGACGAACCGTGCACTGGTGCCTTTGGTTCACTGTAGAGGAGTCCATCCTCCCAGTAAATATGGTAATTCCCAGTAACGTTCCCTGCTGCCTGGGCTTCGGCCTGTCGCCTCAGTCCCTCAAGGGTAGGGTACTCCTTCTGGCCCTTACAAAACTCCTCCCTGGTAGGCCCTCCTTCCACATGCCACTCGGCAGGGATAGGTAGGTTCTCCAGGGAGACAACATCCCCCTCCGCGGACTCCTGGTCCACCACCGCAGGTGGCCTATCTGTCTCATGGGGCGTGGATGCCGAGGCAGGCTTCTCCTGTCCCCGAATATTTCCCTTTCTGGCAGCTGGCTGGGCCTTTGTTCCAGGCTCCCGCCCAAGTGAACTCCCCCTCCGGGTAGTCGCGGACCTTGTGCTAGCACAGGCCCAGTCAGGTGTACCCAGCATCTCAGAATGAGTCCGGTATTCCACCTCCTTCCAAGCATTGTGCTCCATATCATTCATCGAACACCAGTTCGTCACGACAGCAGGCAAGATAAACATGAGCGCTAAAGAAACTTAAAGTCACACGCGGTGAAACGAAAACGAAGCCAAAGGCGGCGCCGCGCAATTGAAAAAAGCAGCGGTTAGACCCGCGGACCAACTCCCAAGACCTTGCCTTAGTCGCCCTGACAAACGGAAATACAACGAAATAAAAGAAAAAAAAGAAACACAGAAAATAGACTCCCCAACCCAACACGACGAAGAGTTTGGACAAATAACCACCGATAACCCGGGAGTTCCAAGCAAGAATAAAGGCACCCAACTGACAAGCACTAAAGCCCTGAAGAAAAGCCTGTTGAACCAGACACAGGCTTGGAAACGCGTCGGCTTGTTCATTCTTTGTTTGATTCACTCCAACAAATGAACTTTCAATGCGCTAAGGGCCACTAATTGTATGTGTAGAATTCCCAAACAAACACTTGAGAAAAAGACATGCCCTGGCGTAACCAGTCCCCAATTACTTTCAAGTCACACAGTAAGGGTCTGGTTGTAAATACTGTTAGTAGGGTTCAATTTCTATTCGTTGTACAGTATATGTAATTAATTGTAAACATGCACATTAATGTATAGCTTTGTCTTCAAATTGTTTGTTTAAATGTTATTTGTACAAAATTGTATATAAAAATTAGTTTCTGGTGTTTGACAAAACAAACCCTCGGACTACTACACTGGTTGATCCAAGTGAAGCAACTTGTAACCGTGACTATAAATAAAATATAACACCCACAAAATTTTAAAAAACGTAGGGTGTAATCTGCTCAAAATAAAATAAGCAGCAGAAACAAAAAGCGACTGGGTTCCTTTGATTTTGATTCACATGATTACGTTGTCCTACCAAGCGCTAATTTGGACACTACCTCCCCCCTCTTCTAACCTATCATTCCCCAACAGACAATCAACTGGCATGGCAGGGCTTACGGCAACTCGAAGTGAACCTGCAACCCCTTCCCACTCAAATGGAACCTCAGCCACTGGGTAGTGGCCCATTCTGCCGTCAGCCATCGCGGCGGGGTGGAGTACATGTGGAATCACCTGCTCTGGAGACACCAGATGACTTCTTACCATAGTCATACTGGCTCCTGTATCTCTCAGAGCTTCCCCTCTTTGGCCATTGATGGTGACCCACTGCCCATACTTGGTAGTATTTGAGGGCACCTGGATCTTAGGAACCATCTCCCGATCTCCCAGGGACACTAAGGTGACACCCACCCACTCCCCCTCCTTATCTAAGGGCAACTCCTCCCCGAGCACTACACTAGCTACTCCCGGGGCTTTTCCTCCAGTGGGAGGGGGTGGTCTCTTTGGGCACTTAACATCACCTTTATAGTGCCCAACCCCACCACACTCATAGCAGCGGACAACCCTTGGCTGCTGACTATGGTCAGGATGAGGGTTTCTTGGCGGGTTAGCCTTGGGAATGAATCCTGTTCCTTTTCCCTGGAAATTGTTTTGGGGGCCTTTTGAGAACTCCCTCTTTTTATCTCCCCCCTCTTTCTCCTGGGGGGCACCCTGCCCGGTCCTTTGGGAATCCCCTCCAGTCCCCTTTGAAGACACCCGGGTACTAGCCCAGATGTCCGCCTCCTCAGCAAGCTTCCGGGGGCTGGTCAGCTTACTGTCCACCAGGTGTTGCCGCAGCTCGGGAAAACATTTCTCGAGTAGGTGTTGCCGCAGCTCGGGAAAACATTTCTCGAGTAGGTGCTCCTTGAGGATTAGGTCATACAATCCCTCGTAGTCCTCCACCTCGCTGCCTTGTACCCAACCCTCTAGTGCCTTCTTTGCGTAGTCCAGAAAATCCACCCAATTTTGTGTGCTTAGTTTATGGCTGCTCCTAAATTTCTGTCGGTATTTTTCTGGAGTCAGCCCAAACTTTTTTTATCAGCGCCACTTTCATGGTGGGGTAGTGGGTCTGCTCTCCCTGCTCTAGGGCCAAAAGTGTATCCCTTCCTGCAGGAGGCATGTATTTATACAAGCCACCTCCCCAGTGTTTCTCCAGTATCCCATGGGCTCTTAAGGAGACCTCATAGGCAGCCAGCCATTTGGCAATGTCATCCCCTGTGCTGTAGGTGGCGACTACGTCCTTTGGTAAATAGGGTCTGGGTTCCCTGGTTGTATCTTTGGATTCGCTGCCACCATTAGGAGTACTGGGAGTCCTTACCTGCAGGGCCTTAAGGTCTAACTCTCTGAGACTCAACTCATGAGCTAGCCTCTTCTCCTCCCTCTCCTTATCTAATTTTGCCAACTCCCATTTTAACTGCCTCTCCTGTCCGCTAGTTCAGCTTCAGTCAAGCTCCTCACAGAGACACTGCTGCCCTCCCTTGAGAGTGTTCTGGGACCTGTCAGTAGGTTCTCCCTCTCAGGTCGGTACAACACATCTACCCCGATGACAGTGTCCCGGTCTGCCTCCTCCTCCTCCTTCCCATCTGGGTGAGCTGCCACCCACGCTCTCAAGCTGGTTTGGAGTTCCCCCTTTTTAGCACCACGCTTGAAAAAAACTCCCTTACTTTGACAAAATTCCCTGAGTTGGGCCGCAGTGTAGGTCTCCAACTCCTCCAAATCAAATTCCATCTTGTCAGTAGGGACTCAAACAACCACTTGAAAGAATTCAAGGAAGGGCGTTAAGTTAGGGCTACCACCACCCACCACCAGGAGTAAATTTGGAAAAGCAGAAATTATTAATTAGGGAGTCCGCTAGGAGAAAACTCAAGGTGTAGGTCTGTGGAGTACACTAGGCTACTGCTAAGTGGACGCAAGCACAAGCTCTATCCCACCGCTGAACACCAATTATGTTGGACCTGGGGTCACCAGACCACATAGGGTAGCCTGACACAGAGGGGGAAGGACTAAACCAAAGGCCAAAAGTGTTAAGCTTGCGTCACACTCTCACCGAAGTCCAGCGTCCATCCACTCAAAAATGACACAACACAGTTTTTCTAGAAAAGTAGAAAAGTTTGTCTTTTCTTCTTAAGGTTTATTTTCAAGTGCGTTTTTCCTATTGATTCCTCACCCCACATTCAATACTCTTAACTTCTGTGGAAAAACACAGCATCAAATCATGTGATGCCAATGAATCTTATTTAGTCATATTTTTACTCCATGTATGGGTTGCAGATCAGTTTCTATTCCAAAATCTATCTCATTCACATAAAGTATTGATTAAAGTTACGTCTTGAGATATTTAACAATAAGTCACTTTTAGTGATAATCAAGCAGTGCATAAATCATTCAGTAAGCTAATGCCAAAATTCGAGATAGGAGTTAATTTTCTTTAAAGCTTATCACTCTGATTCCAGTTATACATTACTTACAGCTTGGCAGCCTAATCATAAACTAAGTCAAAGGAGGGTCACAAAACATGCATTTACAAAAGTGAATTACAGTTTTACCCTCGTGAAGGAGCTGTCTTAAGTTGGTTATTCCTCATAGTTCCTAGGGTTAAGTTTGATAAGAACAGTTCTGTAATTAACCTTTGGTTCGCTGAATCTTTGTGAAGATTGAGGAAAATCTCTTCTGTCTGTCCTGCCAATTACAGTTTCTCTGTTAAGCCATACATTCTTTTAGCCTGGGCAAGAAGCCTCATAAAACACCAGGCTCAGCAGAGGGATTTCGTGAACCAAATTACCTTCCCTGACCCCGCAGCCAGAATCCCTGCTTACTTGACTTCCTGAATGCTGCTTAATCTAAACCGGCCGATGCCAGCAGTCTGAAGGAACCCGGCGTCAATCCGGGAAGGGTAGGGTTTAATTTCTGGCCTGGACTGTCAAAGCGGCCACTTCTATGTTGGAAAACTCTGTCGTACTGGAGCGCCTCAGCGTTTTCGCTTCCCTTCCTCTTACCGACCCTCGGAGGTTCGGGCTCCTCCCTTCCTGGCCTCTCCCACTCTTGCCTTCCCCTTCCGGGCTCAATTCTGCAGTGCAGGGTCAGCTTCAACGTCAGGATTTCCCACTGACTTGCAGGCTTCACTCCGGCGGGGAACAGGTCACGCATGGGGCCGCCACTCACCCCGCCCTCGATTACCTCACCTATGGCTCTTGCTTGGTGGCGCTGCCGTCCACAACTCCTCAGCGCAGCGCCCCCACCTCAGAGGAGCCCTTACGGATCTGGCGAAACATCTCACACTGGCGCAGGGAAACGGCCACCGCTGGGATCTCAGGCCAGCCTCGGTAAGTCTACAGCCACGATGAGAGAGGGGGGAGGGTGGGCAGATTCCGGCTAGGCTCACAGTCGCTGAGGGAAGTCTCAGTGCCCTGCCACTAGGAACCACCAGGTAGGGAATTGACTTCACGGGAGTTCTTTTGTGGTAACCCCTGTTATAAGGCAGTCCCAGCCACGCTTATTTTCCAGATTTACATAGATCTTTCCTAGCGATCTTTATAGGGGGAAAGTCTCTCTTCCCTGATACCTCCAGTATGTCGCGAAGAGTTGGCTCTGCCGGGTCAGATCCGCGGTTGAGGGGGGGTATCAGACAGTAAAGAGAAGCAGCCCCCAGAGGCTGTCAGATCCTTCACCGCGCGCCCACCTCCTCGCTCCTCAGCCTGGACTCCAGCTCGCCCTTGTACAGAGTAACACCTCCCTCAGCTCAGCTCTCTCTACAAAATGGCCGCACAACATTCTACCTTATATAGCCTGTGCCCAGAGTGTCCAGAGAGGTCCAGAAGGTGCTGGAACCCCTCATGTGACCCTATGACACCGGGCTCTGAGGTAAACAGTTACCAGCCACCATCTTGTGTGACTAAATTTTCATGAGAAAAGGGGGGACTTCTAGGCCTAAGAGAAATTTAGAGGGTCAAGGACGCACCTAACCCCTAGGACAACACCAAAAAGTCAGTGGACATCAAAATAAAAAGTACTAGGAGGCAAAAAGGGGAAAACATGAATAAATAATAGGAGGGACCACACAAAGGGCTGACAGGTCTAACAGAGCTCATGTCTAATGGTGACCAATATTGCAATTTATTAATGGGTTCTGTTCCATCAGTAATCTCCAAATCCGGGCAATGTTGTATAGTCATGTCTGTTGGAAGGCTCCTCAACATAGAGTGAATGTTTTCGACTTTGTTCACAAAGACATTGGCAAGATCGTTACATTGTGACTCATCCAAAGCAGGGGGCGTAGGATGAGTATCTGATCCTGAAAGTTTTTTTACCATTGAAAACAATTTTCGCGGGCAATTCTGTGCATTAGAGATGGTTCGTGCGACATAACTTGCACGTGTTTCTTTGTAAAGTGCTTGATATTTTTTTAAGGCATTTTTATATATCATTTTGGTCTCAGTGGTATAGTTTCTCCTCCAATGTCTCTCTAGGTTTTTAGATTTGCTCTTTTCTTCTTATAGTTGCTCTGTGAACCAAGGGGTTGGGGAGCGATGGTTGTATGATTTTTTTGTTAGAGTACGGAAGGCAGTTGTCAAGCCCTTTAAGAATCCATCCTTGAATTACATCTAAAGAGGAGGTAGTGACATGAGAAATAGAGGGAGAAGTGTTAGAAAGAAGTTTATTAAGAGCTTTCATGTCCAATTTGCTCCAGTTTCTGGATTTCTGCTGTGAGCCAGAAATCGTTATAGGTGGATTAGTTGGGTCAGTGCAATGAAATGTGATTGCCAGTCAGTCAAATTTGCTTTATTCGAGATAAAAACTCATAAAAGCATAGTACATTTAAAAACCGTTTTGATCCACAAGAATAAAGAATGTATTTACAACCTCCAGTGCGTATGTGCTTTTGTCATAATACAAAAATGTGATTGCATAATGATCTGACCAACATAGGGGGAGAGACGGTGAGCATTGGATATCAGACAGATTGGAGAAAACAGGATCCAATAAATGACCTGCCTTGTGAGTGGGGCCCGTATTGCTTAATGGTAGGTTCATTGCTGCGAGATCCGAGATCAACGTACAGCTGGTGGAGCATGATGGATTGTCCAAATGTATATTAAGGTCACCCAAGATCGTGAAGTTGGCCGCCTTAAGAAGGTGGGGGAAATCAATTCTGGAAAGGAAGCCGCCCAGGAAGTAGGTGATCCAGGGGGGCGATAGACAAACAGGCCGGACAAAATTAAGTGAGGAGTCAGCACGAGTTTAAAAAGGCCTGCTTCACAGCCTTTGAAAGCAAGTCCCTCTAGTTTGCATAAATAAGATTTTTTAAATATTATAGCAATGCCACCCCCTATCTTAAGTTCCCTATTGACTCTAACTATAGCATAGTTGCAGGGGAGGGCCAAGGCTATGTCTGGGCCTGAGCTCGCGTGCAGCCATGTTTCTGTTAGAAACATAGCATCAGGCTGTTCATTACTTACAAAATCAAATATGTCCAGTTTATGAGCAGGAAGGGAGCAACAGTTGATATTCCAAAAAGTAAAGGTTGTACCAGTGAGATTGCAGCAAGTGGAAGGGCGGTGTGTAAGAAGACCATTATCACTGTGCTCCCTATTGAGGCCTAATTTGTCAAATTTAAAACTACAGCAATTGCATTTGGAGGACTCATCCAATGGATCAAGGTACTCACATTTAGTTTGGGGGATTCCACGATAATCTACTAGCTGTGCCGATGTATATTTTATAGAGTATAGTCTTTTGGAACATTTTGGCCAGGGATTAGGGCCCCTGGTCCCGTCCAGGCACGGACGGGCGTAGGTGGCCTTCCTTTGGTGTGCCGCAGGCGCGCCCGCTGCGCGCGTCTGCTGCGCACATCAATCGGGATCTACCCGCGGTGGACCGGGGACCGAAAACCAACACTTAAAGAATGCACCTGCCACCTTCCAAAGGTTAGTGAATAGGATCTTGGCTGGGTTAGAGGAGTTCAGTGCAGCTTATCTGGATGATATAGCTGTATGCAGTTCTACCTGGGGGAATCACTTAAGCCGCCTTTGGGAAATGCTTTCGGCCATGGAGCAGGTAGGCCTGACTATTAAGGTTAGCAAGTGCCTAATAGTGCAGACTTCTGTGGTGTACCTGCAACACCTGGTAGGTCGAGGCCATATACAGCCTCCCTAGGCCAAGATTCAAACAATTTTGGATCGGACAGCTTTTGTTATCCAGACTCGGGGCAGGGCATTCCTTGGACTGACTGGGTACTATAGAAGGTTTGTTCTAAATTATGGGACCATTGTGGGGCCCCTAATGGAACTGACTTCTAAGAAGAGTCCCAAAAAGGTGGATTGGACCCCAGAGTGCCTGAAGGTTTTTTGACACTCTGAAAGCTGCTTTGTGTCCAGCACCAGTGCTGGCACCTGAATACACAAAGGAATTTGTGGTTCAGACAGATGCTTCAGAAAAAGCGATTGCGGCAGTGTTGTCACAGTTAAATGAAGAGGGCCTTGATCAGCCATTTGTGTTTATTAGCTGGCAACTTCTTCCCATAGAGCAGAGGTGGAGTGTCATTGAAAGAGAGGTTTTTGCTGTGGTTTGGTTCCTGAAAAGCAGGGACCATATTTGTTTGGACTTACTTCCGTTTTCAAACTGACCACAGGCCTCTCAGGTGGTTCATGCAGATGAGAGGGGAGAATCCCAAGTTGTTAAGGTGGTCTATTTCCCTACAGGGAATGTACTTTACAGTAGAACACATATCTGGGGCTGCCCATGCAAATGTTAATGGAGTTTCCAGGTATTTTCACTTAGCTGATGAGGACTACCAGGGTGTAGGTTAGTTACCCATCACCTTTCGTTTGGGGGGTGAGGGGGCTCTCTTGCAAAGTCATTCTGTGCCCTGGGCACCCCTGTTTTCTTTGCTGACAGGTACTGGGGGTAACTGATTTTGACTGTCCCTGGGCTCTGCCTAACCAGGCCCTGGGCCAATGCTATGCTGAAAACATTTTCAGAATACAGTGAAAACACCTACATACACTAGGGTGCATTATGGGTTAGGATAGCCTTTTGATTGGCATGATCTCCCCTAATAAGCCCTAGTACATAATGGGGCTGAGGGATCAAAACTACCTTTAAGTTCCTAGTATGTATCAGGGTGTTGCAGTTTAAAGGCCAGCAGCCCTTTCTGCACTTGCATAGGTGCACTGCTGAGGCTTGAGGTCAGTTTAAAAGCAGCACTGCTTTTAACATGTAAAGTGTGCCCAAATTCGACTATTGTGTTTCGGACACTTAAAGATTAATACACTACAATAATTTTGCGAATTAGGTATCCCCAGTGCCTCCCCTAGATGTCCCAGTGGTGGTGGGTCAGGTATATAGGTTTTATATGCCTTGGATTTAATGAAATTGCACATTGCACCTCCCACACTGTAGTAAAGTGCTTTTGAAAGTCGACGTTTGTGCTCGGAGCACTGTGGAGTGAGTTTCTGCAATATGTTTACATATTCAGAACCCCTAAGGCCTCCCCTGGGTGTTCCAGGGGTGGAGGTCTGATAGATATAGGCATGGTCCTTATAAAATATGTTTTCTAAGCCTTGGTGTTGGAGAAGTTGCCCAGTTCATTTTCTCCATTGCAGATCCCCATCCACATAGGTTAACATGCAAGAAGTTATTAATTAATATTTCCCGCCAGGAAAACCCACAAAATATCTTTCAAGCACTCACTAGAATGGTAGTGATAAATACCACAATATGCTAATATTGAATTTATTCTAACATGTACAGACAAGATGTTACGAGACTTTGTCTATAAGTAAAAAATCTGCCTTCCAATGATCTGCCCTGATTGGTCAGAGTGAAAAAGATTAGCCAGACTGCTTTGATGAGGTGATAAGTAGCCCCTGGGAAGAAAGAGCCATTCTGGGAGGAGAGGGTTCTGCTACATGGGAATGCCAGAGCAGGGGGAGGAGTCATAAACACAAATCTTTAATAAAAGGAGGAGCTAGGCGGAATAAGCCAGTTTCATTACACCCCTACTCTTTGAGCCCAGTCTGATGGCAGGCTTGAGGAAGGAATGTGCAGATGCCAGTAGGAGGAAGAATATGGAGATGAGCCAAAACCTAGAGGTTGGTTTAGCCAGCCCTTGTTTCTCTGCTGGAACTTCACCCATATTGAATTTTGGTGAAATAGTGCGTTCTGGGAGACCATAGCGGCACACTTTGGAGGAAATGGTCATTCTCTGGGGTGTTGTCCTGCACCTCATTGGACAGGAGTGCCCTCCAGTGGGACCCCAGGGAACACTCAATAAGTATCTGAGAGGGGCAGTGCCTCCCAGATCTGCTGCTTGAAAGAGAGAGAAGAAGGATTGCCAAGCTGGAAACTTGATTTGCCCCATCGGCCCTGCATTCTGACTGACTGTGCCTGCTGCATGATCTGGAACTACAGCCCTTTGGATGTCCCTTGTTTGAGGAGGAATAAAGTGGGCTCTATGCAAGCGGCAGGATACCAGAGCTCACCTGCATCAACTCCATCAAGAGTCCCCTGCCTGGAGTTTATCCAGTGGACTTTTATGGGTGTTGTCCAGGAGCACTGTGGGTATTGTGGTCCCAACCTTTCAAGGACCATCTTTGAAATTCCAAACACTTGGATTCTGTTTTGGACACGTTGGGCCCTCAAGAGGAACTTCAAGAAGAAGTTCCATAAGTTTGGTGAACATTCGCGAAAAAGCTCTAGACAGTGACAAGACTCTCACAGAAAGGCAATCCGACAAATCCTCACTGAATCCGCCCTGCTGGATGAGGCTGCACGACATCTGGGGGAGAAATCTTCCAGAATCAATCAATCAATCAATCAATCATGTGCGTGTTAGAGCGCGACTACTCACCCGTAGGAGTCTCAAGGGGCGGGGGGTGCAGCTTCCTGTCCATCAAGGAGGAGGTCTGTCGAAGAGCCAGGGTTTGAGGTTCTTTGCGAAGATAGGGAGTGGTGTTACCTGTCTGAGGTGGAGCGGAGGTTGTTCCAGGCTTTGGCCACGAGGAAGGAGAAGGAGCGGCCTCCCAATCTTGTCTTTCTGGTACGGGGAATCACGGCGTAGGAGAGCTGGGCTGATCGAAGAGTTCTTTGGGGTGCGTGGAATTTGAGTCGGCGTTTTAGGTATGCTGGTCCGGTGTTGTGGAGGGCCTTGTGTGCGTGGGTGAGCATCTAGAAGGTAACTCTAGCCTCGATGGGGAGCCAGTGGAGTGTGCGCAGGTGCTGGGAGATGTGGCAGTGTCTTGGCAGGTTGAGGACTAGTCTTGCGGCGGCGTTCTGGATGTTCTGTAGCTTGTGGGTGAGGTTTTTGTTTATTCCGGTGTAGAGTGCGTTTCCATAGTCGAGTCTGCTGGTGACCAGGGCGTGAGTGACGGTCTTTCTGTGTTCAAAGGGGAACCATTTGAAGGTCTTACGTAGGAGGCAGAGGGTGTGGAAGCAGGAGAACGCAACGGAGTTGATATGGTGGTCCATCTTGAGCTCAGTGTCCAGGATGATTCCCAGTTTGCGTGCGTGGTCCGTCGGGGTGGGTGGGCTTCCGAGGGCGGGGGGCCACCAGGTATCGTTCCAGGCGTCGGGGTTTGGGCCCATGATGAGAGCTTCTGTTTTGTTGGTGTTTAGTTGTAGGCAGCTGTTTGTCATCCATTTGGCGACGGCTTCCATGCCTTATCGGAAGTTGCATCTGGCGGTATTGGGTTTGTTGGATAGGGAGAGGATGAGTTGGGTGTCGTCTGCGAATAACACGATGTTGAGTCCGTAGGTTCTGACGATGGGGGCGAGAGGAGCCATGTAGACGTTGAAGAGCGTAGGGCTGAGGGAGGATCCCTGGGGACTCCGCAGGTGGTTGGTGTAGAGTCCAAGAGGAAAGGGGGAGTCTGACCCGCTGTGTTCTGCCGGAGAGGAAGGAGCGGATCCAGTCGAGGGCCTTGTCCTGGATCCCTGCGTCGTGTAGTCTGTGTATTAGGGTGCTGTGCGAGACTGTGTCGAACGCCGCCGAGAGGTTTATAAGTGTGCAGGTAAAATCTGGGCCAGGGCCTCCCACTTAATGTATCCGACCAGTGCTTCAAACTTTGACTTTGTCCCGGTCAGAGGTGATCAAATTTCCAGAAGTGACACTATTGGTTTCTAAGCACTAGAAAGTGTTTAACCTTTAATATTTAATATCCCAGGTTCCCTACAGTGTATGTTTTTTTCGTTTTTTATTGTCATTGTAAAGGCAAGAATATTTCCTATTTTTATAAATTGATGTTGAATTTTTATTGTGTTTTGTATCTTAATTATTTACTGAATTGGGGTTTTAAAATGTTTTACATACATGTCTCTTAAGTTAAGCCTTCCTGCTCGCAGCCAAGCTACCAAAGGGTGAGCAAGTGAATATGTTTCTGAGACTATTCTGAGTTCTAGACTGTGTTAGTAGCCTTATTGCCAGTGGCAGATGCATATTTGCCACTACTAATAAACCACTTTCCAACACATGTATTAACATTTTATTGAAGAGAAAGAACACTTGAGAAAAACAGAACGCACTAATGTAAAGTTAAATTTTTGTGCTGCTGGAATATGCAGATTTCTTTGGAGTCATTCCATAAATTTGAAATTTAGAAGTCACTGAGTATTGTTTTACAGAACTTCAGTATTAACAAAGGGGCAGATGAAGCCCTTGTAATCATATTTCTGCCTCTTGCACGCTTACAAAGGGATACATAAACCTCCAAGCTCCAGAATGCACAGCAACATGGTCTGTAGTGTAGGAACTGGCTGATGGTGGCACGCATGGCACAGGACCACCTGGCAGCTAGAGCGATTGTCCTGTACATTTTAAGTATAATCTACACCATGAGTGTGGACGGCTGTGGCTTGACATTAACAATTTTTAGGCTTTCTAAGGCCTAAAGTACCTAAGGGGTAAGTGGGTGCTCATGCATCACTGCAAAATGGTGTGCTCTACCTGCAGGTCTTTTAAGGGTTAAGTAAAATGATGCAAAGCTTTGTGCCACAGAAGTGCTACACAAAACACAAGTAAATAACCCCATAATATGAAAACTAGGAATTCACAGAATCACAGCTTCCTCTTTTGTTTAAAATGAGTGACATAGGACACCTACCTTACCTACAAAAATGTGAGTGATTTGAAATACTGCCGTTTGAAATGTGCACTACACAAAGAAATATATTCAAACCTAGAGACACTAAACAACTTGCTTAGACATCTCAAAGTTTGCATTCAAGATTCAGTAATTTCTATAATTTAGTATTATAATTGTTTTTCTTCTGACTCCTGATATTGAAGGAGCTACGCACTCCGGATATGGGAAGAGCTACTCACACCTGATATCGGTAGATCTGCTCACTGGAGCTACTTCTGATATTGGAGGATCTACTTTCTCTGAATATCAGAGGAATGGATCACTCCTGAAATCAGAGGAGGAATTCACTCCTTATAGCGGAGGAGTTACCCACTCCTTATATTGGAGGAGCTACTCACTCCTGAAATCGGAGGAGCTACTCACTCCTGATATTGAAAAAGCTACTCACTCCTGATATCGGAGGAGCTACACACTCCTGATATCGGAGGAGCTACTTACTCCGATATCGGAGGAGAAACTCACTGCTGATTTCAAAGGAACTACTCACTTCTGATATATATATATATTTTTTTAATATCGAAAAAGCTACTCACTCCTGCTATCAGAGTGATACCGGAGGAGCTACTTACTCTTGATATCGGAGGAGCTACTCACTCCTAATATCGGAGGAGCAACTCACTCCTGATATCAAAAGAGCTACCCACTCCTGATATTGAAAAAGCTACTCACTCCTGATATTGGAGGAGTGACTAACTCTTGGCATCAGAGGAGCTACTAAACTGATATCGGACGGTTTAGGAGCCATCATCGTACACTTGCCAATGATTTACATAATATCTGTCTCCTTCACAGTGACCAACATTTGTCCCTGTTAGATTTGGGGGTCTCTAGTTGGCAAAAGTAGGTACTTGTGACAAATAGGGACCTTTGCCTCTAGTCAGGGTAGGGGGGTACACTCCTAAAATAACCCCTGCTCACCCCCTTGGTAGCTTGGCACGAGCAGACAGGCTTATCTCAGAGGCAGTGTGTAAAGCATTTGTGACCACATACAGTAACCCAGTGACAACACTACAAATGGACACCACACAAGGTTTATATCAAAAATAAGTATTCTTTATATAGACTTAACACAAGACCATTAAACGACAGAAATCCACAATACTATACTTAAAAATGGTAGTTTTGGGGGAGGAGCCTAGCCTGCAGCCATGATGGCCGCCTAATCCTTCGGCTCCGCCGACCTTCTCGCTTCCCTCCCGCCCCGCGACCTATCCTGGCATTGGTCCTGATTCTGCGTGCTGTTTTCGGGCGCGGGAGGTGACCCCGACTCCGCTGGTGTGATTCTTCCGTCGCTCCATGCGGCAACAGCGGCTGGGCGCCCTCGCCTTCTCCCGGACGCTGCCTGGTGTGGACGGGTCTTTGTTCTCCGGGTGCGGCCGCCATCGCACGTAACAACAGCGGCCGCTGTACTTGGCACCGGACCAGCCGACGGAGTGCAGTGGCTGCATTCCATGTTTCCCATCTCACCGCTCTGCCCCTTTATGCGAAGGGGATACATTGGCGGCGATTGCGACAATGTTACTCCGCCCGGGCTCCTGTAAGCCTTTGTGCGCCTCTGATCTCGTTAGGTGATGCAGAGGGAGCCATTTTGAAGTCGGAGCTATTGGAGCTCGTTTTTCATGGTCCCGGGCTATAGTTGGTGACATGGCTGCTACAGTCGCCGCGCTTACGCCTGCTTGGTGTGACATGGGCGGTGATTCCCTCGTCCCCCCGGACCGATGGTGTTCTTCAGTGTGCCGGCGTGGTGCACAGCGTGGGGATGGTACCATGGACGGCCAGTCTTGTGGGCTGCTCCAGGTTTCCGAGGCCCGTGTGTGTAGCTCTGTTGCATCCTTCCCTCCTGAGGCGCCAGTGCAGATTATGGACATTCTGAGTGCCCTGGATGATCTTCATACTGCTTTGTGTACCACGGCCTGTGACCTAGGGCGCAGTCTGGATGCTGTTCTCTCTATTGTGCCCTTGCCTGCCCACGCACATTTGCGACTGTGGCTCTGGGCCTCATCCTGTACCCGACTCCTGTGGACTGCCCGCCCAGATGTGCACGGAGGTGCCGGTGGTCTGCGCTCTCGATGCCCCCTCGATGCGGACCGCGACGGGGGGTCCGCGGTCTGATGTCGGGGTGCTTGCTCAGTGTGTGGGGCCTCGTCCACGGACGCCATCTTTGGACACTCCATTCTTGGTGCTCAGAGGCGCTTCCTATGCTCTTCTGCGGCTGCTGGTGCCGTCCGGGCCGGGCGGGCTGTTCCGATTTGATGTCAACCTTTCTATCGCTGGTGCACGCAAGACATTGTTTTGGACAGACTTTATTGGATTGTGCTCTAATTTACTGGGATCGCACGGTTTGTTTGTTCCGCTCACGATGACTCTGGCGCTGCTGGACCACGTCGACGCTTTGGATCGCAGGGGACAGGGCTGAACTTTCCCTCTCAATTACCGTGATGCCGTAAAACTGTTGGGACTTGAGATGGTGAACGGTACTGTCAAGCTGGACTTGTCGTAATGCCGGGCGGCGGGGGGTGGGGTGGGGGTGTCTCCTCCTATGCTTATACTGTTGTTGCTCGTGCCGCTGGGGTGTTGATTGATAGCCGGGATGTTATGCATTCCGTTTGTGTTGATGATGGGGTCTAGGGTTGGGCGGCCTGAGTATTGAATTCCGAGAGTGGGTTCGTTTCTCTCCTCCTCCATTCTTTTATATAAATTTCCCTACTGTGGGGCAGTTCCGGGGCGACAGGCACGCTGTTAGTGGGTTTGGCCTAGCCATTACAGGGGTGCAGGGTGGTGGGTGTGGGGGGGGGTTTGTTATTTTAGTTTGTTTTGTTCTATGGTCCCTATCGCTCTTTTCCGGCTTTGGGAGGGTTCTTTCCTCTTAGTGGGGTAGGCTGTTTCGGGTCCTTACAACCTTTGTTTTCTTATGTTTCAACGGATCTTTGCTTCCTGTCCCTGGGATGGGCTTTCTGTGTTTACGCTTCCCACTGTTATTGTGTGAATTGCTGCTTATTGCTCCTGTATAGTTGTTGCATGTATAGCCCACCACTATTTGTATATGGGGTACGCCCCTCTTGCCGCGTTTCTTTTGGGTCTCTAAATGTGCGGTGTCTACTCCTTCCTGTGGCAGCCCCCTCGCTCCCTTTTGCTTTAAAAATGTAAAACCTCCTCTCCTGAGTTGCGCGCCCCACCGTCGTTTTTGGCGCCCTTTTCAATATCCTGATTGTATATTGATATGTGGTTCTCTATTATTCTCGTCTATTTTTGCGGCCGGCCATGATGGTTGTGGGCCTGCGCATGTATCTCCTGTTTTTTGTCTCAATAAAGGTTTTCAAAAAAAAAAAAAAAAAAAATGGTAGTTTTAGCTTAGTTCAGTTCAGTTCTTAAGATGCAACACTTTGCGTCAATGTACCTTACGATGCGTTGCGCTTCCACAACAAGTAATGTTGGAGCGATGGAAATGCGGCAAAGTTCTGGTGCAAAGAAATGAAGATGTGAAAATCTTCCAGATGCGGCACGCTTCTCAGATGATGCGAGAAGTCTCGGCTCGATGCGTCAACTGCAGCGGTGACACCCTTGTTCAGCGATGCGACGGCAACAGCTTCAGCTGCGACACTCTTCTGTGACGTTAGCGAGAAGCTTCTGCATGATGCGACAACTACAGTGGTGACATCCTTGTTCAGAAATGTGACAGCAGCAGCTCCGACGGCGGCGCTTTTCTCCCTGGGGATGCGAGGCGCTTTCCTCGATGCGGTGCAATGCGACAGCAGCGACACCCTTGTTCAGAGATGTGATGGCAGCCACAGCGACACGCTTCTTCCTCGTTGCGAGACACTTCTCTCGATGCGGTGAAATATGACAGCTCCAGCGGCGACACCCTTGTTTAGAGATGCAACGAGAGCAGCAGCGACGGCGACACGCTTCTTCCTCGTTGGGTCGCGCTTCCAGCTCCTTGCGACACGCAGTCCCTCAGAAGGCCCAAAACAGTAGCAGGCACTTCCAAAGAACTCTGGGGAGCTGGGGGTTTAAGTATGTTGTCCCTTAGACTTCAGCAGGAGGCAAGCTCTTTTCCAAGCCCTTGGAGATCCTTCACAAGTTGAAAGTAAAGCACACAAAGTACTTTCTCCTCTCTTTGGCAGTCAGGCAACCACTGCAGGCCAATCCCCTAAGCAGCACTTCAGCTTAGGAATAGACTCTCCTCAGTTTCTTCATGTTCCTCTCCTCAGCAGAGGTTTCTTCTTGTAGTCCAAAAGTGATCTACTTTCTTGGGATTAGGGTCACAATATTTATACCCCAAAATTATTTGTTCTCTGAGGAGAGAGGGGCCTTTGCCTAGTCCAAACCAGTTCTGGAGCACTCTGTTTACCAGACTCCTTCTTTCCTTTCACAGTGCAGGGCAGAAACATCAAACGCCCCACCGGAGGCGGAGCCAGCATTGTGGAAGGCAAGCACAGCCCTGGAGCACTTTGTTGACAGGATTCCTTTTCTTCTTTCACTGTGCAGGGCAGAGACATCAGCCGCACTCCAGGAGGTGGAGCCAGCATTGTGGAAAGCAGGCACAGCCCTATTCAAGGTTCAGGTGCAACTCCTCCCACCCATCTAGATATAGATCTCTCTATTCACCCCTGGTCAGACCCATTCTGTCGCCTGGAATCCCCCAGCCCTGTCACTCACATACTCCAGACAAGGAATACACAACCTAGCAGAGGCAGGCTTGAAAGGTTAGGCAAGAAAATACCTACTTTCTAAAAGTGGTATTTTCAAACACAGAATGTTAAAACCAACTTCACTAAAAGATGTGTTTTATCATTCTGAGTCCAGACAAACTTAACTCGAATTTCCACCATGTTCTCTGAGTCAGCTAGGATTATAAGAATGTAATAATCTAACTGCCCATTCTGGCCTATGGAGAACAGATAGCCTTGCAATAGTGAAAAAGGAAAATGGCTGTAATTCACTATTAGGACATGCCACACACACCAGGGCTTGTCCGACCTTATGCTTACAATGCACCCTGCCCTTGGGCCTACCATTGGGGTGTCTGATATGAAGAAGAGGGAAGTGGGTGCACTTGCCCAGTCAGCATGACAGTACCAGACTGCACGCAGGCTCTGCAATGGCAACCCTTAGAAACATTTTACAAGGCTGCTTCTGTGGGTGGCACAAACAGTCCTGCAAGCCCACTTGCAGCATTTGGATTTACAAGCCCTGGGCACTCCTGGTGCACTGTACTAGGGTCTGAAAAGTAAACCAAAAAGTCAATCATGGAATCACCAATTAATATATTCATTTACAGTAGGGAGCACTTGTACTGTGACACTGAACAGCAGTGGCACAGTGCCCAAAGCATCTAACACCAGCAAAAACACGAGGCAACAGCAAAAAATGGAAGGGAGACCCACGCCAATGGTGCCAGTTCTAACAGTCCCCTATTGTCAGCTTTGTGAGCACGAGCTTACAATAAGGCAAGGTCGCTGAAGACAGATATTTTCTTTGAAATGCTCTAAACTCGAGTGAAAGAAGGATGCATTCATTGCAAAGTTCACATGGTTCATCCAGAAGAGCTAGAAGCGCTGTAGCGCAAAACGATGAAACCACCTTACAAAATGTGTTGAGGGCGATCTGAGATCCACAGCAGCCATCGAGCTCCTGCCTTATCACAACCATTGTAACCGCTCCCGTTTTAGCATGAATCTTCAATTGTAACAGTGTTCACTAAACTTAAAGGGTCCGATTCACAAAGCTCAACTGAGACAAAAGTCTCTTTGATAGTCACCAAGGGCATTTATAAGTAGTAAAGTTAGACTTTCGTAACCCATTCAGACACCCTACAAGGGCAGGTCCTGGCTCATTCGAAGGGCTAGATAAATCTGGTAATTTACTTTTTTGGGGACCGTAATCATCCTTCCTCTTTTTATTCATGTTAAATAGACATCAGCAGCATAGAACCTAGAAGTTAGTAGCTGGAGAATAGCCATGTCTTCAATTTACATCTGAACTGAGATTCTGATTCGATCAATCGAAGGCTTAAAGGAAGGGAGTTCCACAGTTTTGACGTGACCTCCGCAAACGCTCTACCTCCTTTTCTGGCTCGACGGAAGCGAGGGGGGAGCAGAAGACGGAGATGGTTGGATCTAAGAGCACGAGATTAGTGGACTAACTTCAACCTACGTCTGAGATACCCTGGACCCTTCCCATTCAAGGCCCTGAAAGTAAGAACCAATATATCCCTAGCTGTAGTAGGACTCTGTTTTACCGTCTTACTACTACATATGTTTAAAAGAATTTCGAGGTATTCTGGGTTTGACTGACACTACTGCTCAGTACCTGAATCCTAATCCTGCGGTACTAACTTCTAAATACTCAGGGCTGTCCCTAAATTGCCTCTCCCCTGCCCCTCACTCCCCAGAACGGTAGTGACTCTTACTCCCATCTTCTCTCCTCTTCTACTATAATGCGCCCCCTCTGCCTCAATTGGGGTCACTCAAAAAACAGGCTCCTCTCCATTGATAGAAAAGGCAAGAGTAACTTCTATGGTTGAGTATTTTTACAAGTATAAAAGACTGCTTTTAAACCCTGTTTTTGTACCCTTCTTTCTTTCAGTCTGTCTCGGTGTCTGGATCCAGCAGGGCTCAGCCCAGGAGGTTTCTTTTGAAGTGGTTGATGCCATATTGGGAGATGTGGTCACCCTCCCTGCCCCGGCCGTTGCCGATGTATTTTCGTATGCCTGGTACAGAGGGGCATTAGTGGTCAATTTAAAGAGCATCTGCACTTACTTTATTTCACCACCAAAAGAGGTCACTGGCGACGAATACACGGGTCGGGAGACTTGTCAACCAGTCGGATCTTTGCAGATCAGGGGCCTGCTGGCGAACTACAGCGGAAATTACACCATACATGTGCAACCGATGCGTCAAAATCCAGTACAAGGCATCAGACTGCTGAGGGTCAAAGGTGAGTGCTTGACCTCTGCCCTGGGAGGATTCTATATCACTTTTTACCTTTCTTTATTCAGGCACTGTCTGTAACATATGGGCAGCTCACGGTCCATTTTATCATTGAGATGCTACATGACCCTCTCACGTGACGTCATTCTGAGCATGGGTGACATCAGTTCTGAAGTAGGTTTAACTTCCGGTGCCATGAAACGCATTTCAAGGTGCACATATATTTATACAACACAGTTCAATGTTTATTTATATGTTAAGAAGGTTATAGGACCTCAATCCCGATGAAAACCTCATAAACGTCTAGTCCCAAACAAGACCTTTAACCGCATCGTGTCAGGGGTGTGTAACAGAACGTGTAGCACACATGTACAGGAATGATGAAAGAGTTACACAATTAGCTTCCTGGAGGTGTATTCCATTAGCTCCCTGAACCCACTGCATCCACGCATACATCCTGGAGAGAAACCAAAGCTTTGGAGGTGGAGTTGGGGGTATTTGTGGCTACCCTGCTGGCTTTATGCTGGGCAGAATGTATTTGCACTGCGCACAGGTTTGAAAACACTGAACAAGAGACGCAGACAAATCTATGTGGCAGAATTTCAGTGTAGTTGAGTGCTAATCATTATTTTATCTGATTGCTTGGTATTTTCATCCCAAGATAGGTAAACGTAATTAGGAATAATTATAAAATCTGGCATCTGTCCCCTTTCAACTACAAACTGAAACCAACAAATACAACAAGAAAACACAATGAAAGAATGTTAATTCCGTCTTCGTAAATGAGTTGTAAAGCAAATATAGACCGGATAGTAGTTTTCAAAATAAAAAGTGTTGGGACGGGAAAACTCTGTATGGTAAGAGATGCGTTCCCCTGCCCAGAGTGACCCATATGTACTGAAGTGTGGATCCCTAAAGCGAATTTTTTTAATATAGGCAAACATGGATCATGCATGTGCGCAATGACATAGGCCTGTCTCAAGGATTGTGGTCTTGTTGGACTGAGAAAAGCGCCCAAAGTGCTACCCTAGTGGTAGTGGAAAACCTCTGCCTTCACCAAGAGTTAAGTATCTGAAAGAGACACGTTAGTGATAGATTCCTTACCTTAGAATATCCCCAGGCGTCAGACTGGATCCGGATTTTTTTTGCGTAGCAGTACCCATTCGCGTCGGTAGGCGTCATGTTGACGTCGTCGGAATACTTAGACGCTGCCTCCGCGTGCTGACGTCAGTTCTTCTTTTCTGTGCGCCAGCTAGCGCACAGAAAAGAAGCGCAGATCTGGAAAAAGTTGTACCCTAGTTTTTTTTTTACTAACCTTTTGAGATCCTTTTTGATCTATTTGCGAAGTCTATTCGACTATTCAGTGCCGGTAGGGATACCCGGGTTCAAGCCCTGCGCCGACTGCAACCGACTGATGTCGGTTACCAACCCCCATTCGCGGTGTCTTCACTGTCTGGGCCCAGCCCACGACGACAAGTCCTGCTCTGACTGCCGGGCCCTGACGTCTAAGGCTAGACGGGAGCGGTCCCATAAGCGACTCGAGCTTCGGCAGTCCGCGCCGCTCGAGGTCCCGGTCCGAAAGGAGGTCCAGGGACCGGTCGCGGGGCCGGAGCCACCACAGTTCCGGGAGTCGTCATCGGTCTTCGGGCTCGCAGTCCTCAGGTAAGAGGCACAAGAAGGCGAAGAGACATCAAGTCAAGTCAAGTCAATAACCTTTATTCGGATATTTGGTTATCCATAAAAGTACACACATAATCACATACATGGTCAAGATAAAAATCACATTAAAAGTAAGATAAAAACGTTGTTATGTTTCCCATTTCATTAAAAATAGCAGTAGTACTTGCATGACAATGTGCAAAAGTGAATTATTTTCCAAATCATCACCAACTTTCAAGTATATTTCTATAGCAGCATCAAATAAAGTGCACATGTGCAGAAATCACCTTCAAGATAGCAGCAGTATATACATAGTACACAATTTCTCAAACATCAGCTGAAGAAGCAGTTTACTAGGACAATTGGCAGCATTGTCTAAGGTTCTAGTTTTGTAAAGTGCGTACTTCCTATTTAGAAGACTGTTAAAATAAAGTGCAAAATACAAGGTTTCCCATGGAGCATCAAAGTGAGCAGATACTATAGCTCATATAATTTACAAATAGCAGCATGAAGTAAAGTGTGACTGTG
This sequence comes from Lissotriton helveticus, assembly GCF_964261635.1. Lineage (NCBI taxonomy): Eukaryota > Metazoa > Chordata > Amphibia > Caudata > Salamandridae > Lissotriton > Lissotriton helveticus. Next base: position 17,746,944 of record NC_136068.1, on the reverse strand, counting down.
CAAAGTGCAAATATACAACACCTCTAAATACATATAATACGTCTTAGCCCAACAGACATTAATTCATAGAAGAGCGAGAACGAATAACCATTTTTAAAAAGGTGCACACATGGTATATAATGCCATCATCTTTGAGCTGGAGAACTATTTTATAGGCCACTTTAAAATCCTTTATACCTTTGGCTCTGAAGAATGATATCAACAAGGGCTTACTATATTTTTGATAGAAGGAACAAAAGAACAAAAAGTGCACCATAGTTTGTCTTCCTGAATTCTGACATGGACAGGTCAAGTTCTCAATATTAGGTCGGTAGCCTATAGGGAAACACAATAAGTATTTTATAGATCCTGCTCTTAATCGAAAAAGAAGTCTACGTTCCCAATATATAATATCTTCCAGGAGATAACCAGCTGATAAACACGAGATGGATTCAGTATCGCCTTCCATTTGGATGTACTGTTTCACAGAGGTTTTGACGGATTCTTGTTTATATCTAATCTCCCCATAATGTTTATATAAGATGTTACGAATCGTCTTCCCATCAATCCCATCTAATTCAACAGGACTATCAAAAATATACTCGAGGTTGACTGCTGCCAGGCTCGCCCGTACTTGGGCCAGCCAGGGAATTCTAATGCCCTGGTCGCATTTTAAGCAGTGAGCCAGGATTTCCCTGGTCAAGGAGGCTTCAGGATTTTTCCAGACCTTTATCCAGAACAAAGCAGGACGAGCTCTTATATAGTCCTCCAAATAAAACAGTTTTAATTCAGTGTGGCTTACATAAATAGGCGATGATATTGGTATTCCCAAGAGCCTTCTGCAAAATCTATTTTCCTCAGCCTGTGCATTTTTTAAATTTGTATATCCCCATATTTCAGCTCCGTAAGTCATAATTGGTACGCATTGTGTCCTATAAATTGTTAATAATGACAGTACCACCTCTAATCTTTTTGGCTTGGGAAGGGTCAATACTGAGTTTATAGCTTTGATGAACTTGGACCGTCCATAAGCCAAATGTGGAGTCCTTGAGCCGCTATCTGAGAATTGTATGCCCAGGTAGGGAAACGTGCGAGTGCATAACAGGGAGTCTTGGTCCAAAGTGATCCTATTGATGTGCCGTTTATTAGGGCCACAGCACATTAAAATGATTTTTTTAAATGAGTGCAATGGTCAAGACTTTGCATAAAATCTACAAAACCCCTAACTAAAATCATCAAAGCATTTGGTGTGCGACCCATTAAAACAGCACCATCTGCATAGAGTAAGGCGGGGAGTTTAGTGCCATTTATTATTGGGACGTCTGGAGTTTGATTAGACAAAACATTGTGGAGTTCATTAATATATAAAATAAATAAGAGGGGCAAGAACGCACCCTTGTCTAACACCTCTACCGACCGTTATGTCTCCTGACACTGCCCCATCCATGCTAATCCTTACTCTAGCTTTTAAATCTCTATGAAGATAGGCTAAAAAGTATACCAAATTATTGTCCAGACCATTATCCTTGATCTGTTGACAAAATCAAAGGCGGACGAGAGGTCTATAAATGCCAAGTAAAGTGGACTGTGTCGAGCAATGGTATACTCTCCTATTATTAAATTAAGGTTCAGACACTGTTCCACTGTGCCTAGGTGGATCTGAAACCCCAACTGGCATTTATTCAAAATGTTTCCATCCTCTGCCCATGCCCTGATCTTATTAAATAGGACTCTCCCTAATTTTTTGAGGGTGGTATCAATTAATGAAATGGGCCTATAGCAACTAGGGTCGGATCTAGATCCTTTTTTAAAAATCGTAATAATTACAGAGGTTGACCATGTACTGGGGATTTTAGTTGTAGTTAAATTATTAAAAACATTTAATTACAAAGGAGCCCAGAACTCCGGCTCTAATTTTATAAGGTCTATGGGTAGCCCGTCCGGGCCTGGGGCTTTGTTACCCGCACTCTGGAATATTGCCTCCTCTACCTCACTTAGAGATATTGTAATATCAATGGGAGGCAGGTTTTCCAGGGAATTGTCACAATATAGTGGGGGAGCATATATCTTTGAGAAATGGGCGACCCATGCTTCGCTAGAGATGTTACAGTCGAGAGGGGTAGAAGGATTCCCAAGAGTTCTCAGAGATTTGGTGGCAGACCAAAAAATATTTGTGTTGTTAATTTTGGCAGCACAGGCCAGATTGTCCCAGTGTTCCTTCAAGACTGTGTCGCGCCAGGTTCTTAATTCCCTTTTATAATTAGATCCTAATTCACAGATAAGGGTAAGATCTCTAGGTTGGGCCGACAAAGCTGTTCTCAGTTCCCTATTGGCTCTGGAACAGATGTTGTCGAACCATTTAGGATCAGATTTATGTGCACCCACTGGTCTAGAGATCACATTTTTAATGCTCGCGCATAATTCAGTGAAGGCATAAACTGCCTCAGGATTAGGGTCTGCCAAAACAAGACAAGTCTCACATAGAGAGGGATATGTCCTCGTGAAGATCTCCCTAAAATCCAAGCCTCTCCATTTAACTCTCAAGGTGTCAGTTGAGAGATGTAAATTACCTGCACCCAGTTCTTTCCTAAAGTCAGAGCGCTGTGCAACCTTTAACAGGACAATTATAGGGTTATGATCTCCAAAGGTGGACGGCTTTACCTCTGCCCCAAGAAGATAGTCTTGTAAAGAGGGGCAGATAAAGACATAGTCGATGATGGATGCTCGTCCTAAACCTCTATACGTGGGCAGTGGATTATTGGTGATGTTAATAGGGGGACATCCATCACCTTTAAGAGGCTTGAATTTACTAAATGATCTAATAAATCATATCCTCTCCTGCATGGGTTGTGTGTGATTGGCTGGGGGGAGTTCCCATTAAGTCCTTTTCCTATCTTGGCGTTGAAATAACCCCCCAGACAAATCCCCGCCAATTTATACTTTCCCAATAAGTTGTCTCGATCCTGAATAAAATTAAAAAGTTCTACGAAGTTAGGATTGGGTATAGTTCAAAAATCATATTATAAAAATTAATAAAACAAATTGAAGCACCCCGTGTGTAGATTAGGACTTGAAAATTAATATTCCCAGTGGGGATTAATTTAGCTCTGCCACCTGAGGCAATGCTGACCCATATTGATAAGCCCCCCGATGGTCTACCATATGTAGGATTGGGGGGAATAATATTAAAACATTCGTACCCTTCAAGATATAATTCTTTGGTGGCCCAGGTCTCTTGAAGCAAAAGGATATCAAATGTTTTTATCATATCTACCCATTTATTTATTTATTTATTTATTTATCCAATTTCTTAAGCGCACTACCACCTAACAGGCATCTTGGCAATCCACTCTTTTTAGCTTTGATGTTAAGCCTGCCACATTCCAGCTCAGAACCCTCAGTGTGAAATCAGAATTATCAATTTGGTAGGAGTGAGGCACCCCAGGGCTATCACGAACAATCTCATCAGTATCCCTGCGCACCACCAGACTATTAAAGGGAGTTATGTGTGAGGGTCAATTAAGGGTATCTAGGTCAGAGATAGCAGAGTATTGATTATTACACTGAGGGAAGGGACTGAAGAGTGGGTGTTGTGTCGAAGGACGTTTATAAAAAGACTCTAGGGGTAGGGCACAAATATTAGTTGAAAAAAGACTGTAAGTTTCTTTAACTGCAAGTATGGATCCAACAGTCCTTGGGCGTGAAAAATTGATGACAATACAATCCCCTTTAATAGTTTTTGTTGTGGGTCCCATCCACCCCACGGACCATTAAAATTTCACGCATATCGGACCTCCTGTACCTTTTATGTTTGGCCATCCAGTCCACACATTTATTTCTTAGTTGTACCCATGACTCCGGTGTATTTTTCTCTAATGGGGGTACCCCTGCAAGGACTAACACGTATGGACAGGAAGCAGGTGGTAAATTCAGAATGTCCTTATTTGGTTCGGCTTGCCCCTTATGGCCGACTACAGCAGTACTAATGTTAGCTGTCACATTACTATGTACGACGTTTGAATTAACAAATTGGGATGTGCCAGGGCATGTAGGTTTATTGCGATTAGTAGCGGTTGGCACTGATTAGGGGGACTGGGGGTACAAGGGGAAGTGGTGGCGTTCCTGGCGAGGGATTTTCCTGGATATTTACACGGTTGATTGGATCATTGCTTTCCCTATGGGGCAATGAAGCTTTAAGGGTTAGGCTTTCCACGCGGTCTGAGAAGCCAGTTTCTGTAGACTTCGTCTGCTTGATGTTACATTGTGTGTCCTCATCAACTACAATGATTGGATTGATAGGATTACAACTTGGGTCACTGCTTGGGATTGGATCTGCAGTGGTTATATTGCCCCTGAACCACTTGTTTAATGTTGTGATTTGGGAATTCAAGCGTGGGGGCTGTCTTCGTTTGGGTTTAGGGCAAGGTGGTTTAGATGCCTTCCTCTTCTTTTTTGTCCCGGATATTTCTGGATCTGGCGAGGGGGGTGCATTTACTGTAGTCGGAGGGTCGGTCAGGTTTGGATCGGCCTCGACATTGTCGATATTGGTATCCAGAGCTACTCAGGATGTCTGTCGATCCCCCGATTCGTCTGCCTCTTCAGGAGGACCTTCTGTCGCAGCAGCTGTGGAAAAGTAAATTTTGCCATGTTATATGTGCCTACGTGTTCCCCATCTTATGTTATATGTGCATGATCAATATGCCTATGCATATGCATAGGGGAATACATATGCATATGTATTCCCCTATGATCGATTAAAGACGCAATTCCAGTTGTGTCCAACTCTAGTATGCCAGTTTCCAGTTCTCGTGAAAGCTACGAGTATTAGGCCTATGTAAACCTATGTTGCCACATTTCACAGTGTGCACGTTAATTCAGTAAAAGTCCCCGTTTTCTAGGCCTCAAAAGGGCCTGGACACCAGATTCAGCTCCTGTCTCCTGAAAACCTCTCCGAGGAGCGATACAGCCCCCACCTGTATCCCTGACCCTTCGCTTACTTCATGCCTCACAGTGCCCGGCTCGGCCTGGCTCCGCCTGCCAGTCTGCCAAGAGTATGTTATGCTTCTAGTTATCAGTCCAGCCCTCCTTCTCTGCATTCCTAAGCTACTGAATCGCATCAATAGTTTCTGTCATGGTCTAGCCTTTATGTCTCCATGTAAGAGAAATACTGTATTATATTCATAGAATATTCCTCGCACCCGCACTACATGTAGAATAATGCATGCACCAGTCTTAGAGTCTGTTAGCCTTTACCCTGATAACTTTTGGATTCTATCAACATGTTCTCTAAACACCAGATACTAGATATGCCTTAGGTACATGTCGCTCTGACTCCGCAGACTTTAGTCTCCTCTTCTAGCGTAGAAGTCATAGCCCCCAGTTCTCCTGGTAACACGTCATTGCCAGTTTGCGCGCACCACTAGGTCAGAGGTCCCAGCTCCTCAGGTAGCCCCCTCCATGTTTCCGCCCCATTTATGACACTTCTGTTACGTTTACACCACATGTCTATGTATACGCCCTGTACACGCCTCTTGTTACACCTACTTTCTGCCTTATCTTTCGCGACTGCTAATAATCACGCCCACTGCTACGCCTACTGTATTGAATGTAATGCAATTGTTTTAGTATATATATGTTATGCACTGTTATTAAAGTTAGCTTTTTGCCCGTTCCTGCCCCCGGCAGCTGCCATCCTATTCTCGCACAGGCTGTCCTGTTCCTGTCCCTTATGCTTTATTAAAACCTGCAAACTCCAGCTACCTCGAATCTTGACTCTTATTTATTGAGCTACCCGTTTATTGATTATTCTGAAAAATAGAACCAGTATTTAATTATTTATTTACCACATAATGGCGCCCGAATAGGGACTTGCCCTTTCCCCACGCGCCGGCGAAGCCACGCAAGCCCCCTGACCCTCTGCAGCCGTGACGGAACCATACCGTGCACGTGCAGATATTTCTGCTTCAAGTATCCCTCAGGCCCACGGAGGAGACGGAGGTTGCGGTCCAGCATCCAGACGAGGCGGTGGAGGAACGCGGCGAGTCCCGACCAGAGCCCAAGCCGAGAGTTCAAGGTCCGAGGTATCCGGAGGCCCACCCGTAACTGAAGTCCGAAGTTCGTAGTCCGTCGTCGTAGCAGTCCAGTCCAGTCCGAGGCCTTCCGTTCTTGCTGCCCGGTGAGTACCGTTGCTGGGGTAGTATCTAGACAGGGTCAATTAATTTGTCTCTGGTCCGTGGGTTTGGGTACGCAAATCCAACACGAAGTGTCCACCTAGGTGGATGCGGGTCCTGACGTGTCTCTTTATGGGACCGGTATGTTTCGTACTGTTTCAGCAGTGCATCTAGTAATTCTAGTAAGTTCTGTTCTCGAGAAATTCATGTGTTTCTGTTCTCAGTATTCCAGGTAATATTCTGTCCGAACTGTTATCTTAATGTCATTCAATGTGTTTTCAATGTCGTGGTATGAATGATTTGTTTTTCAGTCATTATTGTGTTTATCGTGTATTGTATTGTGTCTAGATTCCAGACTAAATCATGCCTCTGTTCTCTAAGTTACGTCAGTTAAAAACCAGAAAAGGGCTGCTCGAGGAAGCAGTCCCTGTCCCGCCTAGGGACAGTCCAGGTCATTTTATGTATCATAAGCATGGCTTAAGTGCCATAATATATCTAGATTTATGGTCTGATTATACCAGACATCTCGAAGAGAAATATAGATGGCCTGTATCAGGCACATGGGATGCCGAGTGCATCATGCGAGTAGAAGAAGCATTATGGAAAAAGAAAGCCAGACAGTCACAGAAAGATGCCATCGAGTTATGGCGCAAAGAATCCCATAAAAGAACCGAAAAAGAATTCAGAAAAGCAGAATTAAGTAGAGAATCCTCAGAAAGAGCCCAAGAAAGGGAATTGATCGAAATAGGTGAACGAGTTAAAGCCGAACAGTCAGACAGACAGAGAAATGCCCTTATTAAGGGTATGTACCCTCTTCTTGCCGAGGGCTTGCCAAAAGCAACCCCAGAGGCATCTAGTAATTTTCCGCCATCACTAGTTCCGACTAAGCTACGTCATAAACCGACCGCAGCTGATATTTTTCTCTCGTCCTATCTGGACGACACGGTCCCAGAATATGCAAATCCTGTTCCGCCAGCTCCTGTAAATAATGTGATTCCTGTTCCTCCAGCCACCGCAGCACCTGTTACGGCACCCCCGGTCCAGCCTACAGTACAAGTACCCGCTACATCAGTCACTCTCCCAGCCCGTACAGTACCCACCGACGATTCCAGTTTAGGAGCCGCGGGGGGAGGTTCTCCTCGTACCCCGCCTCAACACAGACGTATGACGCTACATGAGCTAGCGTTACAGCGTACACCCAAATTTCAGTCAGTTGCAGATATCAAGCGAGCACTTACCGAATGCCGTTATGATCCAGTCCCAGGCGATGATGACATGGTCTTGTATTCATTGCGTATAAGACGGGTGACCGAGTATTTGGACACCCTACCGAATATGAAAGGTTATTTAGACAGAATATATCATTTCATCCGTACAGGAAGAGATCCAGAAAGTATTGGCGACACCATGGTCCAAAGAAAAGTCGAGATTCAGCTCATGATTTTAAAGTTTTTAATTAATTGTTTAATAAGAGAACAAGATTATCCAGGAAAAGATTCAGAAGAAATGAAAGTCCTGACCAGGTGGAGTGACCATATAGCCGAGGGAAGACACAAGACACTAGGTAGTATAGAGAGTATGTACAAGAAAATCCGTAAAGAAATAATAAAGTTACACGAGAAACGAGAAGCAACACAAGCAACCGAGAAAGAAAATGACTCTTCTACTGAAGAGGTAGACGACGAGAATCCTTCCAGAATAGCGTATGTAGGTAGAACTAGACTTCCCGACCGACATTCACGCCTAGATTACAAGAAAGTTTTTCCCTCTCCAGCAGCAGAACAGTGTTCTCTAGAACAAGTATTCCAAGCTACCGATAAAATTCTGAAATCACGAATAGGTTATAGTGAACTTAGTACTATGCATGAACAAGAACTAGCCCGATCAGCAGTCCGATGGGCTACTGATTCTACCACTTTTCCAAATGAAATAGTGGCACAATTGTTTCTGAAACTGCCCCCAGCCGAGCAGCGACTGGTGGGTATGTATATGATCCAGCACCTCATCACTCTGTATGAGGGTCAACATTCCGATCCAGGTCCGTTACATGATTTATTAAACGAGTTACTACAGTATAGATGGAAAGGTCTAGGTACCGATTTAATTAGTGTCATTCTAGAACAGCGCCACAAATATAGAACGTTCCTGAATCCGCATTTTGTTCATGTCTCACCCCCAGACAGTAAATCATTCTACATAGATAGACAGCATCCGTTACGAGAAGTACACCCAATTAGGACAACGGGTGGTGATCTAGAACGAGTATTTGTTTACACCCCTATCACAAAGATGGAACTCTTAGAGATGAAGAAATTAATTCCCTGTCACGATAAAGATCCAGCAGGGTTCCACCGTGAATTAAAAGACATGCTCCGTATGGGAGAATACACGTATCCAGATATCATTAAAATGTTAAAGGTCCTGTTGCCTGCGGGCATATATGAAAAACTCAAAGAAAAAGAATGGGAGGTGGGAGAGAAAAAGATTGATTGGACAGCTCTAGAAGCTGAAGATAATACACGTGTACCAGGTACCGGTCTAGGAGATAAATGTAAAGAATTGCCCGAACTGTTAATACAAGTTTTGCCAAGATTACTAGCCACGAAAAAGGAAGACTGGGATGCAATCTCAGCCTGTAAACAGAAACAAGACGAAGATACTAGTGATTTTTATTCTAGATTCGAAAAATGTTTTATTATCAACAGTGGTCTGAAGACGAGTAGCGAGTCATACCCTCATCTTTTTGTTACTAAACTAGTCGAGAATTCAAGTCCACAAGTTAAAAACCGAGTCCTGAAAGTCGAAAGTACCTGGCAAGCTAATACTCCGTCCCAAATGTTACAGATGCTCCAGTACCACCAGAACAGAATCAGGGAAGAGCAAGATCATGAAAGGAGACGTATAAAAGACACGAAAATGAAAGTATTAGTTGCACAATCTATTCCACAAGACAGTCAGAAGAGGGGTCCGAATCAAGCCAGTCATCCTGCAGTTCCTGTTAAAGGGACCTGCAATTATTGTAAACAGCCAGGTCATTTTATAAAACACAACATAGCTACTGGTAAGACTAAAGAAAGACCACGTCCGCCTAGACAAGAACAAGTTTCACAGACTTCCCAGTTACCACAGAATGCACAACAGACAATTACAGTACCGCAGCCTATAGCTGCCACACAGCATGTTACACAGCAGATGTACCAGTATGCACAGTCCGAGTATCCAGAGTACCAGCAGTATTCATGAAACAGCCTAGAGAGGGAGGTAGGCTTGCCTCTCATCGAGATACCTGTAGATCAAGAGGGTCCCTATGTACACAGTCAAGTATTAGGGAGAGACAGAAAGTTTCTGATTGATACAGGGGCAAGTAGGACTACAATCAGTCATGACGAGGTTCCAGGGGCTCCGCTCTCAGGCTCAAGAAATGTTTCCCTTGGATTTTCAGGAAAGCCAATTGTTAACGAAATTTCGAAACCAGTTTCTCTAGAAGTAGGTCCATTGTCCCGAACTACTGATTTGTTACTCTCGAAGTCATGTCCAGAAAATTTGTTAGGCATCAAGACGTTAAAAGAATTAGGGGCAGTAATTTGCTGCTCCCCAGAAGGGGTCCGATTGTTTTTACGCGACTTTAAAGGTCATTATGTATTACGAGATTTTGATCCAAGATTATTGAATGTCCCGCAGCATTTATGGGGGGGCGCAAGGTCCAACTGATGTAGGATGTATGCAGATCACACCCCATCGTGTGACTCTGAAACAAGGTATAGTTTTGCCACGAATCCGACAGTATAGATTGCCACCTGAGGCTGTAGCAGCCTTATCCAAAATTATTGACGAGCTCATTGCTCAAGGAGTGGTTGTAGAAACTGACTCCAATGTATGTAATTCTCCTATCATTCCAGTCATGAAACGTACTGATCCAAATGCACCTCCAGTTTATCGATTAGTGATTGACCTTCGAGAACTTAATAAATGTATCATACCTCAGTACCCAGTAGTCCCAGATATTTCATCCCTATTGACAGCCATTGATTCTGAAGCCACGTTCTTCACTGTTATAGACCTCAAGAACGCATTTTTCAGTGTTCCCATTCATCCAGACAGCCAGTACCTTTTCGGATTTTGTTTAAATGGAAGGAGCTATAAATTTACACGAGCTCCTCAAGGTTTCACAGAAAGTCCTAGTATTTACAGTCAAGCACTTAAGAGACAACTAGACAATATTCACATGCCAACTGACACTGCCCTGCTCCAGTATGTCGATGATCTACTGATCACAGCCCGTTCTGAACGTGACTGCGAGCGAGCGTCACTTACAGTTCTGTATTTCCTGGCCGAGATGGGGCACAAGGTGTCCCCTTCGAAGCTCCAATTCTGTGTCCAGCAAGTGGTCTACTTAGGACACTTACTATCCAAGAGGGGTAGGCAGTTGACACCTGACCGTATCGAGTTAATAGCGAGTCTTCCTCAGCCCAAGACCCAGAAAGAGGTACGAGCTTTTATTGGCCTCACTTCTTATTGCAGACAATGGATTCCTCAGTATGCATTTCTAGCCAAGCCATTGATACAGTTAACGACACAGGAGGCAGCCGTATCGACTGTCCTCCCTTGGACATCCGAACATACACTTGTTTTTAACGAATTAAAGAAAGCCTTATGCCAAGCACCTGTTCTAGCTACACCGAACTACAGTAAGCTTTTTACACTTTTTGTTACTGAACGCGATGGTACTGCATTATCTGTTCTCACACAAGATCAAGCAGGACAATACAAGCCCTGTGCTTATTTTTCGAGCACATTAGATCCAGTAGCCCAGGCTCTGCCTGCGTGCCTCAAGTCAGTTGCAGCCACAGCACTAGCTATCAGACAAAGTGATTCCATAGTATTAGGACACTCCCTGACAGTACAAGTTCCACACTCCGTGGAAGTTCTTTTAAACCGAACACAGACTCAGCACTTGACTATTGCACGTTTAACAGGTTATGAATTGACACTGTTCCAGCCACACATAGAAATCAGACGCTGCAACGTTTTAAATCCTGCTACACTGTTACCGTCAGTTACTTCAAATCCTGCCACACATGACTGTGTGGAAGTAGTTAACACTATGACAAAGCCAAGACAAGACCTGACAGATATTGCATTACCTGATCCCGACCTGACACTTTATGTGGATGGTTCATGTATGAGAACAAGCACAGGAGAACTAGTAGCCGCGTATGCAGTGACTACTGACACTGAAGTTATAGAGACACACCGTATTGACACCCTGTCCGCTTAAGCAGCAGAGCTAGTCGCTCTGACCCAAGCCTGCATGCGTGCCAAGAACCTGAAAGTAAACATATACACAGATTCACGTTATGCATTCGGAGTCGTACACGACTTCGGAGTGCTCTGGCAAGAAAGAGGTTTTATGACTTCTCATGGAACCAAGATTCAGCATGGTCTCCTCATTCAAGCTCTGTTAGATGCAATACATTTACCGACAGCTATCGCTATTATGAAGTGCAAAGCACATACGAAAGTCACTGACATTATTTCCCAAGGTAATGATCTAGCAGACCGAACAGCCAAGCTCACAGCTCACACTCCAGACATTCCAGTTAACACAACACTGACACACACTCCAGATCAGACTACTTGTATGACAGTTAAGGACCCTACACAAGATGTCATAGACATACAGTCACATGCTACTCCCGATGAAATCAAGAAATGGTCCGAACAAGGAGGGGTCCAGACTGATCAAGGATGGGTGACGAAGGGAAAAGCCACATGGTTTCTCCCCGACTCTATGGTTCAAGTCATTATTAACACCGCACATAGTCCTGCACATTTAGGAGAAAAAGCTATGTTAGACAGTATCCAGAACATTTGGTTCAACAAGCATTTACGAGCTGCAGCCAAGCAGAAAGTCCGTACCTGTATGATATGTTGTCAGTTCAATCCAGGTAAAAGTGTCCCGGTGGAACAAGGGGGATTCCAACCTCCTGACCACCCTTTTGAAGTCCTCCAGATGGATTACATTCAGATGGAGCGATGTCGAGGTTTCAAGTATGTCCTCGTAGTTGTATGCGCTTTGTCCAGATGGACAGAGGCATATCCAGTCCCAGATTACACAGCCGCGACCACTGCTAAGCAGTTGGTTCGTGAATTCTTTCCCCGCTATGGACTCCCTAGGGTCGTGTATTCAGATAACGGCCAGCCATTCTCATCAGAACTTATGAAACATGTGTCCCTTCTGTTAGGGTACCAGTGGAAGTTCCATTGTGTGCGCCATCCTGAAGCAGCAGGTCTCGTAGAGAGACATAACCAGACATTAAAAATCCGCATTGCCAAAGTTTGTAAAGAGAAAGGTGTAGACTGGCTCGTAGCTCTGCCAGTTGCCCTATTTTATATGCGCATGGTTGCACATTCCAGATCAGGTCTATCCCCGTATGAGGTCGTATTCGGCCGCCCCCCAAACATGTGGGGTACACCTAGACCCCGAAGTATTACAGATGTTTCCAGTAATATGCTGACAGATTACCTAGCTTCCTTGATGTCTGCCCTACACTCTTGTCGTTCACAGGTTGCCGCCGCATTTCCAGACAATACCGAGGTGAAACCGCATGAAATCGTTCCAGGAAACCTCGTATTGGTCCGCAATTTTGATCGTTCAAGTCCGCTGGAGCCCCGCTGGAGGGAGCCACGTCTAGTCTTACTTACCACAAGGACCGCGGCCAAGTTGGAGGGCCGCAAAGGCTGGGTCCATATGTCCCACATCAAGAAATTCCATGGATTGCGTATAAAAACATTTGCCAAGAACATTTCTAAGGACTGCCTAAAAATTCACTCTGAATTCAAGCCTCCCCTGTTAGAGGAAACTCCGCAGCAGGAGTATAAAAAGAAACTCAGGTCTAGTAAAATAAGTCAGCCAGTTTAATTGTCTAAGTCCCTCTCGGGTGAAACGGTTAGACAGGTTTCTGACATGTATGAGATAGACCCCCATAGTGAGAGAGTTAGTCAAAACTCTATCAGATGTATCATTATTCTATGTTTTCTTATGTTTTTGAGTTTAATGGTTACCTGCACAAGCTATGCATTACATTTATGTTTTCCAATTTCTCATGTAAATAAGTACTCTAATACTACAGTAGAGCACACATTTAGTGATCTGCCTCCTCACGAGCTATCCTATCGTCTTGCTATGCGAAATAACACGTTTATTAGAATGTTACACTATTCACACCAGACCAGCAATGCCACTAATTGTTGGGTGTGTGGTCGACTCCCCCCTTTTCAGACACCGAAGGGAGTTCTGCCACTTTTTCCTTATCCATTTTCACATAATGGTTCGTGTGGAGCATGGTCCACTTTAACGTCATCTTCAACTGACATGTCCCTTCTGAATAGTACATGTTTCCCAGACAAGCAAGGTCTCCCCCATAGAACCGGGTTAGATCTAGAAAATGAAGTGTATGATTTAGGTAATTATTCTTCGAATTTCATGGTCCTGAATGTTCAGTCCGATACTACTCCAGATCTACCTGCTATTTCAGTACTACCAGTCAAAGGCGAATTATGTGTCAGAAAGAATGGTTCCGCACATGTAGGACATAGTGATTGTACTACTATTGTCAAGTATAGTGACAGTGGGAAATCTATTTTCAAAGCCTCACGTCATTCATATTTTGTTTGTGGTCAGACCGCATATGTTCGTCTGCCCCTCGATTGGGATGGAACATGTTATATTGCCTTCCTACTGCCACCAGTTTTTCTAGCCCCATCTGATTATCACAGAAATACACATCTAGTACACATTAGACATAGAAGGGAGATCGAGTCCCCAATTGTCGATCAAACTGAAACTGCTCTAGAACAATATACAGACTTCAATAGAGGTTTCTTCTTCTTTATAGGACCTATCCAGAATAGTAAGTTAATACGTAGGTTAACCAGAACCCTTGAAGCAGTAGTGAATGAGACTACTTCTGCTCTAGGTAACTTAACCGAAGAGCAATCTGCTATGAGATTTGTCGTGCTCCAAAATCGTCTCGTTCTTGACGTCATACTGGCCGATAGAGGAGGAGCATGTAGGGTCATCGGATCTAGTTGCTGCATTTTCATTCCTAATAACGCGCCGTCTGTTTATTCAGCTATAACCAGACTTCATAAAATTGCCCATCAGTTACACCAGAATCCAGGCACCTGGACATGGTCCGGTTGGCTCTGGAGTATAATTTCTGCCTGGGGATGGAAAGTATTGTCATTCCTAGGTATAGCAGTAATGATCATCTTCAGTTGCTTCCTCTGTTTACAATGTGGCCCTGCGATTTGCGGCATTTGTGCTACCTCTTGTATTCCTAGTCCTAAGTCCCGTTCCAAGCCAATTCGAGACAAGCAAATGATACTGTATGAAATGATAGATGGTATCATGAATATTGATGTTTCCTGATGGAAACGTAGGGCACAAGGAGGGAATGTGGAAAAGTAAATTTTGCCATGTTATATGTGCCTACGTGTTCCCCATCTTATGTTATATGTGCATGATCAATATGCATATGTATTCCCCTATGATCGATTAAAGACGCAATTCCAGTTGTGTCCAACTCTAGTATGCCAGTTTCCAGTTCTCGTGAAAGCTACGAGTATTAGGCCTATGTAAACCTATGTTGCCACATTTCACAGTGTGCACGTTAATTCAGTAAAAGTCCCCGTTTTCTAGGCCTCAAAAGGGCCTGGACACCAGATTCAGCTCCTGTCTCCTGAAAACCTCTCCGAGGAGCGATACAGCCCCCACCTGTATCCCTGACCCTTCGCTTACTTCATGCCTCACAGTGCCCGGCTCGGCCTGGCTCCGCCTGCCAGTCTGCCAAGAGTATGTTATGCTTCTAGTTATCAGTCCAGCCCTCCTTCTCTGCATTCCTAAGCTACTGAATCGCATCAATAGTTTCTGTCATGGTCTAGCCTTTATGTCTCCATGTAAGAGAAATACTGTATTATATTCATAGAATATTCCTCGCACCCGCACTACATGTAGAATAATGCATGCACCAGTCTTAGAGTCTGTTAGCCTTTACCCTGATAACTTTTGGATTCTATCAACATGTTCTCTAAACACCAGATACTAGATATGCCTTAGGTACATGTCGCTCTGACTCCGCAGACTTTAGTCTCCTCTTCTAGCGTAGAAGTCATAGCCCCCAGTTCTCCTGGTAACACGTCATTGCCAGTTTGCGCGCACCACTAGGTCAGAGGTCCCAGCTCCTCAGGTAGCCCCCTCCATGTTTCCGCCCCATTTATGACACTTCTGTTACGTTTACACCACATGTCTATGTATACGCCCTGTACACGCGTCTTGTTACACCTACTTTCTGCCTTATCTTTCGCGACTGCTAATAATCACGCCCACTGCTACGCCTACTGTATTGAATGTAATGCAATTGTTTTAGTATATATATGTTATGCACTGTTATTAAAGTTAGCTTTTTGCCCGTTCCTGCCCCCGGCAGCTGCCATCCTATTCTCGCACAGGCTGTCCTGTTCCTGTCCCTTATGCTTTATTAAAACCTGCAAACTCCAGCTACCTCGAATCTTGACTCTTATTTATTGAGCTACCCGTTTATTGATTATTCTGAAAAATAGAACCGGTATTTAATTATTTATTTACCACACAGCAGGGGACGGTCCTCCACCCGAACCTGTCCTGTCTCCACCTCCAAGCTTGGAGATTGAGCGGCGACAGTTGAGGCCATTTGACTTGCCTCCTGAAGTCAGTGATGTCATTCTAGCAGCCAGGCGTCCCTCCACAAAGTCGGTATACGCCTGCAGGTGGAACAGATTTGTGGAATGGTGCACAGCAAAGGCTGTGGATCCTCTCTCTGCACCCCTTTCTGAGGTTCTCCTCTTCCTTCTTTCTCTTGCCCAGCAGGGCTCTGCTCTGGGCACTATCAAGGACTACCTTTCTGCCCTTTCCGCCTTCTTAAGGCTACCTGATCAGCCATCTTTGTTCAAGTCCCCAATTGTAAATAGGTTTTTGAAGGGCATCACACACATGTTCCCTCCTGTTCCTTTTGTGATGCCCCAGTGGGACTTGAACCTTGTACTCACTTATCTGATGTGCGCTCCCTTTGAGCCACTTCCGTCTTCTTAGAAAAACCAAAGGTGGTGATGGACGGAGCATTGACAACACAAACACTCACCGCCAGTCAACTGATCTGGGTTTAATCCATCACCGTTCTTTAGCTCACTCCGCCACCCCAGTTCAGACATGGCCGTATGCAAATCAGTCTGACCCTGTGCCTCATGGGAACAGTCCAGCCCGAACTGCCAAGCCACGTCTTCCCTGGACCGGAATCAAGCTTCCCAGGACCGGTTTCTGGCATTACAGCTCATCTTCAGCCGGGCTTGCTTGACTCCAGTGGCAAAGTAAGCAAGGGACTCACGTCTGAGCATACCCTGCCAACTTAGGGCGAACAAAGAAAAACCAAAGGTGGTGATGGACGGAGTGTTAACAATACAAACACTCACCCCCAGTCAACTCTCCGTCTTCTTACCCTTAAGACTGCTTTCCTGGTTGCCATCACCTCTGCCAGGAGGGTGAGTGAGCTCCAGGCTCTTTCTTCCAAACCACCTTTCCTTTCTGTTCATTCGGACAAGGTTGTGTTGAGGACAAGACCCTCTTTCCTAGCCCAAGATAGTCACAGCCTTCAACATCGGGCAGTCCATCACCTTGCCCACCTTCTTTCCGCCTCCGCATCCCTCGAAAGAGGAAGAGAGGCTCCACCGTCTGGACCCAAAACGTGCGCTCTCATTCTATCTGGATCGCACACGCCAGTTCCGGGTGGATGACCAACTCTTTGTTGGTTACGTGGGCGCTAAGATGGGATGGGCGGTGCACAAACGGAACATCTCTCGGTGGATCGTGTTGTGCATCCAGGCATGCTACTCCTTGGCTAAAAAGGAACCTCCTGTTGGGCTGAGGGCCCATTCCACTCGGGCCAAGGCGACTACTACTGCCCTGGGCCCTGGGCCGGGGACATTTGTCAGGCAGCTACGTGGGCCTCGTTGCACACGTTCGCAAGACACTACTGCCTGGACAGCCAAGTCTGGAGGGATGGCTTCTTTGGCCGTTCCGTCCTCCAGGACTTTCTGGTGTGATTATTGGTTTGCAGACCCACCACCGGGGTTGGTATTGCTGGGGTATCTATTCTAAGGTAAGGAATCTATCACTAACGTGTCTCTTTCAGATGCACAAGTTACTACTTGTGTAACGATATATCTGTAAGAGACATTAGTTAGTGATAGATTCCTTACCGACCCACCCATCCTCCCCGTTCTGAGAACCGATATCTAGGGTTAAGGTCATCCCCTTTCAGGGCCCTAGTTTCATGTCACCAGTGTTGGTTTTTATAATGGCTCTGCGTTTCTGGCGCGGAAAAGCTGTGTATAAGAACTGACGTCAGCACACGGAGGCGGCGTGTAAGTACTCCGACGACGTCATCACGACGGACGCGGAGCCACGGACGACGCCTACCAACGCGCATGGGTACTGCTACGCAAATAATTTCCGGGTCCAGTCTGACTCCAGGGGATATTCTAAGGTGGCCCAGTGGAATTTATGTGATGCTCAGGTGATTTACATAATTTGCACACGTTCACGTTACGTGAATTACTTGTAATTTCGGAAATGATGCAGGTAATTATTTGCAGTGGGGACTGGTTCACGGAGAAGTTATCTTGTGGAAGACCAGTTCGAGAAGAAACAATCAAAATGGAGAAGGCCCCTTGCTGGGATCCCAAGTACAAGAACTTGAGTTATGCCCTCGTGTGTAATCTTCACCTGAGATAGACCCCCAAAGGGAATTATTTTAAATCTGGTTTATAATGTCACATAATATTCCTAAATTCTATATATTTTTTCCTAAAAAAACTGTAATTCCGTGCACCTTTAATGAAGTGCACTGATTGTGTGACAACAGATTCAGTGGCAGTAAAGATGCTGTCCTTGCCTGGACTATAGCAGTGCTGGGTATGCACAGAGGCTGCTTTGCTGCAGAGGGTGAAGAGCATGGGATGTATGGGAACTCACTGGCAGGTTCATGGAAGCCAGTGGCAGCTGAGCTTTTCTTTCTAGAGCTTCTTCTGGAGTTCTTGAGGCAATGAAGTGTTTGATGCATTACAGCCTGTGTCACCTTTAGGAGGATTCAACATTTGCGGCAGAACAGTCTTTGGAACAAGTGCGTGCGGGGATCGCGGTATTTTTGATGTAGTCATAGTATTCTTAAAATATTCATGCACAGCCCCCTGCAATGAGGTTTATCCATTTCTCCCGTCCATATCTAGAACATACCAGTATACCAATGCTCTGCTTCTTTACGGTGTAAGAGTTACTGCAATCCCTGTGGTTCTGTAAAACATAGTTATAATCAACCAATGGAGACCATTCTGTCGACCGCAGACCAATAAAGGCCAGAAGTTGGTGGTAAATAATGAAAACCTTTGAAAAAGCATTTTTTTTTCTTTTTCCAACAGTGCCATGTTGCAGACATACATGCCCTTAGGGCATATATGTCTGCAACATGTGCACCCATACACAATTGAGGGGTGCAACAGGGTGTCAAAGTGACACCCTGCCACCCTTCAATGTTTCCCCCTTTTACCAAATCGGTATTTACCAATTCGATAATTGACATTCATTCCTATGGGCCTCCAGGCCCATAGGAATGAATGGCAATTACCGAATCTGTAAATACCAATTCGGTAATTACCGAAACTTACCGATTCGGTAATTTTTACAGAAAAATTACCTACATCCCATTTACCTGTTCTTAAATACCGAATCGGTATGATTCGGTATTTAAGAGTAGGTAAACTGGGATTACCTACATCTGGCCCTTAGTCTCTTTTGAAGATTTTAAAGAGAAGTTTGGGATAGACGGGAGAGGCTTCTTTAAATATCTTCAAATAAGGGACTTTTTATTTAAGAAGGGTGGCAGACCAATCAGTTTTTCTAGAAATACAATAGTTGAAAAATTGGTAAAGAATAAGGACCTTTCCATTCGGGTTGTCTATAATCTTTTCAACTTCCTGATGAAGGATGATATGGAACTATGGGCATCAAAATGGAAGAGAATTGACATATCGGAATATACATTCCAGCAGTCATTTAAAATGGCACAGAACATTCTAATCCCGGCTCGGCTACAAGCACAATATTATAAGACCTGCTTCTCATTTTATTACACTCCACATAAGATAGCCAAATGGGGGAGTGGGAAGGGGATATATTGCCCTTGGTGCGCTATATTTTAGGCAGATCTTCTTCATATATTTTCTCCCTGTAGTATACTTTCAAAGGTATCAAAGGTTTCAAGATATCATCAAATTTTTTAAGGAAGCCTTGGGAATAGAATGCTCACCTTCACCAAGCCTATCCGTGCTCGGGGTGGGGGAAAAGAACTGGGCAATGAAGGTCAAGAGTTGGTGTTTATTGGGATGGCGATGTTTCGATTGTGTGTTGCCTCTGCTTGGTTGGATCCCATCCCCTGGGATTTCAACAGTGGCTCTCCCGATTTCTGGCTACGTACAAGCTAGAAAAAGCTGCTTATGCAAGAAGAGGGATTCAAGCTCAAATTAAAGGTTTAAGAATCTGGGCGCCATTCTCAGAATGGGTAGAGGAAAATCAATAGATTAGTTGTGGTGTCATATTGCAATGCATTGTATTTGGGTTGTAATGAAGGAATCTGTATGAAATATTTGATGTATGTGAATTTTTGTTGTAGATGTGGGCAAACATATTGAATACATTGCTCTTACCAGCCCCGGGGGTGGGTTGAAAATTGAAAAAGTGCACAATTAACTCAGGGATGAATTCATAAAATGTATTTATATGTGTATAACATTGTGCAGAAAAAAGTATTTAAAAAAATATATATCACGTTAGCATATGCAATGTTATACTTCCACTTATGTGGAGCGCCACAGTGTGTGGCCTTACACACACACACATGTTTACAAGGCAGAGTATGCAGTCTTTGTACTCCCACTCATGTGGAGGGCCACAGGGCTCAGCGCATACACTCTCACCAGTATACAAGGGAGAATTGCAGTCTTTGTACTCCACTCATATAGAGCTCCACAGTGTACATCCCCTACACTCTGTGTCACTCTAATGGTTATGTGACAGTAGGTGTTGATAAAGGGGGTAAAAAGTGCAGAGTAGTGGTTCCACGTGAGAGTCGTGAAGCCCCGTGCACGCAAGGATGGTGTGTACAGAGCTCCCTGACACAAGCAAATGTTAAAACATAGGAATATATGACTTTCTGACCCTTCCCTCTCTGTTTGTTTTTCAGAAAAAGCCCGTTCTCCACCTATTAGCCCTAGTAGCAGTCCAGGTCTCTCAGTTGGATATATCGTTGACATTGTGATTGGCGTGCTAGCGGTGTTCATCATTGTGTAAGTGTGCATAAAGACTCGTGCCAAGATATCTCTATCTGTGGCTTCAGTCCACCAATGGTTCCCAGCTGTTCCTAAGTGTTTCATTTCCGGGATTAACCCCTCTCACCTTCATCTTCATGGTCTGCCTCTGGTCCTTCCTCAGTGTTTCATTTCTGGGATTAACCCCCTACTCCTTCATCTTCAGGGTCTGCCTGTAGTCCTTCCTCAGTGTTTCCCTTCTGGGATTAACCCCCTCTCCCTTCATCTTCAGGCTCTGTGTCTAACTCTTCCTCAGTGTTTCCTTTCTGGGATTAACCCCCCTCTCCCTTCGTCCTCAGAGTCTGCCTCTAGTCTTTCCTTGGTGTTTCCTTCCAGGGATTAATTCCTAGCTCCCTTGCTCTTCGGGGTCCGTCTCTAGTTCTTCCTCCATGTTCTACCTCTTCCGTCCCCATTTCACTTTATTATCTGCCTCTGCCACTCTCCTCTGACCCCCTAATTCATGCATATCTTCCATCCTTTGAAGCAGTCACTAGGGTCACCCTGCTATAAACTGACTCTCACCAAGAAGGTTTATCTTTTAAGCTGCAGGGTGCAAGTGCCTTTATTTGTATGACCGCTTTGCTTTGTTTCCACAAGAAGGTCCCTGTTCTTTCTCAGGGATTTGATCCTTCCCATCTGATGTTAGCAGATGGATTGTGCAGGATAGGCTGATGCTGCTGCACAGAATAACAAGCATTAGCATAGCCAATAGGTCTCGCCTTTGGCACCTTATACGTTTTTAGCCATGCAGCGCATTATCCCCAATCACATGCCCACCCACTCCACATTACACAGCACACTGGGACCAGTAGGACCAATCTTATAAGAAGGAACGTGAGCAGACAAGGCCTACTCTTGTTGTTTACAAAAAACAGAACTGAAAGAAGCACATCATCAGACGTGGCCCAATTTAACCCGTTGGGGGCTCATGACGAGCTCAGCTGGTCATGAGCTACGGCGCTCCGGTGCTCATGACGAGCAGAGATCGTCATGACCTCGCCCGTTCCGTGGAACGCTCGCACGCTGGGCTGATTCCCCTGCTGTGCTGAATGTTCCATGGGAACGGGTGTGACCATGACGAGCTCAGCTCGTCATGAGCACCGGAGCGCCGTAGCTCATGACGAGCTGACCTCGTCATGAGCACCGGGGCGCTGTAGGCGCCCCCCGCCCCCCAGCACAGCGGGGGAAACAGCCCCGCATCGAAGGGGTTAAAATCTAAGCAGTCTTCAGAAAGAAAAATAAGCATTTGCAATGCAATAGGTCTCGCATTAGGAAAGTTTGAGCTATTGGTCTTGTAAATGACATTTTTTTTATTTATGTGTTGGTTTTGAAAATAGCTAAATTAATAGCTTTGTCATTTACAATGCCAATTGTTATAACTTTCGCAAATGTGACACCTATAGCATTTGTAATGCAACATGTTTTGTATTTACGTGACTTAGATGTATTGATATTACAAATAACAATGGCTTTTAATTTTTTTTAATAATTAATACTTAAATAAAAGTGATTGTAATTTATAATGGCAATAGCTTAAACTTTTGTAAATAACTTTTGTAAAAATTATGTTCAGTGTATTTTATTGTGACGAAAATGCAAGAACAGAAGCGAAATATTAACATCTTTTTGTGACATTTGTAATAAAGCTTGAAACATTAAGAGAACATATTTGAACCAGTTGTTGTTGAATGATTGCACAGATTGATGCTGTGATGACGCGGAGTGATGTTGTGGTGGCTATGAGTGATGCTGGGGCGTTCAGTGATGCTGTGGTAGCGCATAGTGATGTTGTGGTGCCCCTGAGTGATGCTTTGGTGGCTCTGAGTGATGCTGTGCAGGCCCTGAGTGATGCTGTAGAGGCCCTGAGTGATGCTGTGGAGGCCCTGAGTGATGCTGTGGAGGCCCTGAGTGATGCTGTGGAGGCCCTGAGTGATGCTGTGGTGGCGCATAATAATGCTGTGGTAGCGCATAGTGATGCTGTGGTGTTCCAGAGTGATGCTGTAGTGTTCCAGAGTGATGCTGTAGTGTTCCAGAGTAGTGCTGTGATGGTGCTGAGTGATGCTGGGGTGGCGCTGAGTGATGCTGTGGTGGTGCTGAGTGGTGCTGTGGTGGTGCTGAGTGATGCTGGTGTGGCGCTGAGTGATGCTGTGGTGGTGCTGAGTGGTGCTGTGGTTGTGCTGAGTGAAACTGGTGGTGCTGAGTGATGCTGTGGTGGAGCTGAGTGGTGCTGTCGTGGTGCTGAGTGATGCTGTGGTGGTGCTGAGTGGTGCTGTGGTGGTGCTGAGTGATGCTGTGGTGGTGCTGAGTGGTGCTCTGGTGGTGCTGAGTGATAATGTTGTGGTGCTGAGTGATAATGTGGTGGTGCTGAGTGGTGCTGTGGTGGTGCTGAGTGGTGCTGTGGTGGTGCTGAGTGGTGCTGTGGTGGTGCTGAGTGATGCTGTGGTCGTGCTGACTGGTGCTGTGGTGGTGCTGAGTGATAGTGTGGTGGTGCTGAGTGATGCTGTGGTGGTGCTGAGTGGTGCTGTGGTGGAGCTGAGTGATAATGGAGTGGTGCTGTGGTGCTGAGTGATGCTGGGGTGGCGCTGAGTGATGCTGTGGTGGTGCTGTGGTGGTGCTGAGTGGTGCTGTGGTGGTGTGAGTGATGCTGGGGTGGCGCTGAGTGATGCTGAGTGGTGCTGTGGGGGTGCTGTGGTGGTGCTGAGTGGTGCTGTGGTGGTGCTGAGTGGTGCTGTGGTGGTGCTGAGTGATGCTGTGGTGGTGCTGAGTGGTGCTGAGTGATAATGTGGTGGTGCTGAGTGATAATGTGGTGGTGCTGAGTGATGCTGGGGTGGCGCTGAGTGATGCTGGGGTGGCGCTGAGTGATGCTGGGGTGGCGCTGAGTGATGCTGGGGTGGCGCTGAGTGATGCTGTGGTGGTGCTGAGTGATGCTGTGGTGGTGCTGTGGGGTTGCTGAGTGATGCTGTGGCGGTGCTGAGTGGTGCTGTGGTGGTGCTGAGTGATGCTGTGGTGGTGCTGAATGGTGCTGTGGTGGTGCTGAGTGGTGTTGAGTGATGCTGGGGTGGCGCTAAGTGATGCTGTGGTGGTGCTGAGTGGTGCTGTGGTGGTGCTCATTGGTGCTGTGGTGGTGCTGAGTTTGAAAAATCATCTGCCATTTTCGCAGTTCACAAGAATAAAGAGAATTAGTAGTGATGAATCCAAAGCGATGCAGGACATAGAAGAAATGGCTGAACAATATAGCAAGAGAGGGTACCCGGAACAGGTACTTAGAGAGGCAAAACAGAAAGCAACATTAAAAACAAGACAAGATCTATTGCAGAAGGTCCAAAAGATCCCATCAAGACGTGAAGTATGTGTGCTGAAGCAATCCACACTCACATCAAAAATTAAAAAAAGCATACTAAGGAGGTGGGAGTTGATTGAGCAAGAGGAAGATTTTAAGACTGTTTTTGTTGACAAACCAATTTTTGCACTATCGAGATCTAAAAATCTGAAAGAATTATTGAAACATCAAAATGTGAAGGTTCCGCACGAGAGAACCAAAGGAATGCGCAAATGTTACAATTGCAGTCATTGTGGGAACGTACAGATTGGAGAGACTTTTGCACATCCGCATACAGGCAAACAGATAAAACTTAGACATACTTCAGACTGCAACACCAGTTCTGTGATATACGCCATCAAGTGCCCTTGTGGTTTAGTTTATGTTGGACGCACAACAAGAAAAATTAAGATAAGAATCACGGAACACAAATCAAATATAAGACTAGGGCAGGAAAAATCGAGTTTGGCGCAACATTGGAGAGAAAGACAACACACTATTCCGCAATTAAAATTTACTGTACTAGAGCAGGTGTTGGTCGAACCCCATGTGGATCCCAACATAAGAATAGCTCAGAGAGAGACATTCTGGATGAGATACTTAAATACCGTGAAACCGGGTGGGCTCAATGAGAAAATTGAATTTGCATGTTACTTATAATTGCCTGATTGACTGTGGTAATATAGCAAGTTGTGAATACAGGATTAGATTTTTGACAAGTGTTAACAACATAGTGTGTACTTAACAAACTATTATTTTTAATTTTTTATTTTTAATTATTTTTATCATTTAATTGTTATCATTTAGTAGTCACTATTACTATCAGTATTATTTATAGATCCCTCACAAATCATTGCCATTGATCAGGTAAATTGGGAGCAGTGTTTGACACATGATGGACTAGGGACGCTTAGCACACAGTCGGTAGATAATGGTAAATCAGATAAGTCCTCTTTCTATGATCATGGATGACAAGGTTGTATAGTTCACAATAAGTGAACACGAATATAATAGGTTTCAATTTCATAGCGTGAAGGGTATGGTAATACACTAATTTACTTTTGAAGACCCGCAGCGTTGTTTCTAATGCAGAGATGTTTTTTTTGGTTTCACATCTCGAAAACACGGTAATGGGACAGAGGGGGCGGAGACCACGGTCCATTCGTGATGACGGGTTTAAATACTGCCCGGCATGGCGTGTTGCAGCGCGGCGTTTTTTGCTTTGAGGAGTATCGAGGAGACCAGGACGGGACTATTAGAACAGACACGGTAATTTTCACGTGTTGGAGTTTGATATATTAGTGGAGTTTTGGTTGGGAGTTAGTGCACATTCACTCACAAGAGTAACTTGGTTTTTATCGGTTTTCTAGGATGCGAGAGTAGTCCAAACTGAGGGTTCGCCTCGATTACCCAGAGAGTAGTAAGTAAAATAATGATTTATATCACATAGATTTGGAGACCTGTTGTGCATTATGGTCCACTTATACAAGCTTCACTTCTGGTTTGCAGGCTAGATATTCCATCTGTAAATAAGGATACAAACAGCAGGTGTTGTTCAGAGGGTACGTTTTTATTTGTACGTTTTTATTTGAATTTTTGAGTCATGCTTTTTACTCAGATGACACAGATGTTGATTGCACTTGTTTGATTCTAATGGCATGTATAGGGACAACCACAGTACAAATAACACATGTATGCTTGGGAGGGCAGGATGTTTGGATACAATCGAGTTGTAAGTTACCTTTGAGAAAAATGCCTATGAGATAACCTGTTTGAAATGTTTACAAAAAAATGATATCATTCTCATTAAGAATATACGGTTGTTGTCATTTGTCCTATACAGTTTATTCCCCTGACGAAGATGCAATGGCATCGAAATGCATTGGGAAACCATGAAAGTATACAGATGAAGTCATCAATATTTTCTTTGTGAATTGATGTTTGATATGAACATGTGGAATGCATTAGCAATGATATTGAATTGCTGCATTGTTTAAAAAAAGTATTGCATGTTCACGGAACTATATAAAAGTAATGAATTTGACTAACACGATTGAATTGTTGTTTTGAAATTTCTATGAGCATGTGAATTTATTACATGTTTGGTTGATTTTTTCAAAAAAAAGTTTCAAAAAGCTTTGGTTACATGTTTTAAGATACACGGAACAAACGCAGTGCACTAGAGCAGATTTGAACAGTGCATTCCTGCATTAGGCACAGTTGTGTCTGTAGATTCAGTTGGTGCTGAGTGTGCGACACACAGTTTGGATAGTGACTAGGAGGAGTGGGACGGTTATTTTTTTTATTTTAATTACGGAAGCCGGCATCAGAACCCTTACCAAGATAATTAAGGAATGCATTTGCTACGTGTTGTATGTACTGGCAGCTGTGTCTCACAGAGCATGTTCCCAGCTCCAGCGAGGTTGGCAGCTGAAGCTCGTGTGCAGTTTGTTGCAAGAGGTACTCTGATCCAGTCTTTTGAGTGCTGGCTGCGTAAGGGAGTGTTGTCAGGCGGAGCTGCTCAGCCCCACCCCCCGCCACACACACACACACACGTTGCCACCCCGCATTCTAAAAGAGAAACAAGTTGATGGAGCCCACAGGCGGGGGGGGGGAGGGGGGGCGTTGTTAATTAGTGGCTGGATATTACACTGTGCAAAGTCGGGCTGTTTCTCCATGTGTGTTGTTGTCTTCAAGCTTTGATCAGTTAGGTGGCAAATGGACATGGAATGTAACTATGGCAACCGGCAGCGCTCCTGGCCTGTGTTTTAATCGTGGGACAAGAAAGGACAGTTGTTGAAAAAGAGATTGTGCCTGAGTTTTAGTATATTAAGATGCCACTTTTTATTGGTGGTGAATTCTCATTAAAAGTATACGGTCGGTGCCGCGGGGCCATAAAAGTGATGGGGCCGCGCAGCAGTGAAAGTGAGCCGGTTGAGAGATGCGGGACTATGGGAGGGAGGAGGGGTTGTGAGGGAAACAGATTTCATTGCGGGGCGGGGTGCGCATTCCTTTGAAGTGAGAGCACGGCCTCGCAGCCGTGAAGGTGAAACTGCAGGGGTGAATTAGGGGGGAGGAGAAGTGGCTGGGGAAGCTTCAGATGCCTGTGGGAGGGAGGCTGATGGCTTTGATGTGGACGCGCGTTCCGCACGAGTGCACCACACGAACTGTCCGAAATCCGCGATGGTTTCAGACCTTGGTTTGCCCTCTTTACTCTCGTCTATTATCCCATGCGGGATTAATAGTCAAGACCTAAAAACTGCATAAAACTGTCAACAACCACAGACGCTATTTGCCTTTGTTGGTGCTAGGGTGGTTCCCTTGCAATGGTTCCCATCGGAAAAGCAAGTCAGAGTTGCCCTTTTTTAACCATCCAACGGTGTTCCATCAGAAGAGGTATACAGAAGTTGTCACCAGCTGCCAACTGGCCACAAAAGCCAAATTAAGGTTCTTGTCCCTGACCGATCAACATAAGGTGTCAAGGAAAAGAAGAAAATATATTCTGATAGATACATCTGCCGTGTGGATTCCTCACCTTGTAAATATCCCCTTGCGTCAGCAACATTCGGAAATTCTTTTCGTAGCCTCGCGCCGACGTGGACTTGGACGTCATAGAGACACGGCATCGCACGCGACTTCGCTGACGTCACCGACGCCTATAATAGGCCCACGCCGGCGTGATGACATCAGTTACCTTTTTTCCACGTCGTCGACGCTAACGGTTTCGGGAATCTCAGTAGCCAACTGGTACTTTGTTGCCTTTTTGTTACCGCTTTCTGCTTCTTCGTTTCTTGTCTCTTCGACGATGTCGACAAATAAGACCGGCTTCAAGCCCTGCAGGGAGTGCGGGAAAATGATGTCCATAACTGACCCGCACGAGGACTGCATTTGGTGTTTGAGCTCTGATGACGATGTGGATGGATGTTCGTCTTGTCGGAAGATGAACCCGAAGGCCCTGAGGGAAAGAGAGACCAAACTCCTGGTAGCGAAGCTGAAGGCTGGAAAAGGAAAATCTTCGAGGTCTCGTTCTCGAAGGGCGAGTTCGAGGTCGAAGTCAAGATCCGGATCTCGAGAGGAGTCGTCTTCGAGGTCCGCTTCAGACTATGCTCCGAAGTCGAAGAGGAAGCATAAGAAGAGGAGGCATGAGTCCCGCCGTCGTTCCGGTAAGGAGTCGGGCTCGAGGTCGAGGTCACCGAAGAAGGTACGTTCTAAGGTGGTTACACTGGATGACTCAGAACCTGAAGGTGAGTCCTCGCCTTCGGAGTCGCGGGTGCAGTCGCCGACTCCGGCTTCGAATCCGTCTCCGGCGCCGTCCCCGGCCCGAGATGAGGAAGAGGTTCAGGTGGATGTGGATTCTGCGCCTGCCGAAGAGCCGAATCCGAACCCTCCACAAGACCAGCCTGAGGGTTTACAGCCACCCTTTCCAACCCCAGGCCAGGACCCATCGGCATTTTTTAACGCTATGTATGGCGTCTTTTCAAGGGCGTGGGACCCCTCTGGTGCACCTTCAGGTCCCATGGGTCCTCTGGCCTTCAATCTAGGAGTCCCTCACTCCTATCCTCCTGCTCCATTCATGCCCTATATGCCGGCTCCGCCGCCGCCATGGCAATTTCCGGCTCCGCCGAGGTCGTCGCCCGCTCCAGATCGACCTCGAGAGCATCCCGCTGGGCCATCGGATTCGATACCGACGTCGATCCCGGCTCCATCGGAGCCGTTTGTGGATCCGGCTGCGAGGTGTGTAAAGGAGAGGTCCAGAAGGGAAGCTCAACGCCTTTCAGGAGAGCAAAGGTATATGGAGTCGCATCCTGATATGGAGGAAGGTGAATTGGAGGAGGACTGTTTTGAGGAACTGGCTGACGCTGGTAGCCTGGATTTCTCTCCGGAGTGGGAGTTGCCTTCAGGCTCTGATACACCTTCTAAGGATGTCCAGCCTTGTCATGTAGTGATGAAGAAGGCTGCGGAACTTCTTCAATTGACTTTGCCAACAGTGGAGTTTAAATCCAATCTTCGCACAGAGGTTTTGCATTTGCCTAGTTCTGTGGTAGAACCATTGCTTCCGTTTAATGATGCCTTAACGGAACCCATTTTGGAGGTGTGGAAAAAAACACTGTCAGCTCCTGCAGTATCTAAGAGTGTGGCAAGAAGGTACAGGGTTGCACCTGAAGACCCTGCTTTTTTGTCGTCTCATCCATCACCAGAGAGTTTAGTCATTCAAGCAGCCTGTTCCAAAAAGAATGTGAGTGCCTTTCCTCAGGTCCCCGGTGAAAAAGAGGCAAAGAAACAGGATCAGGTTGCTAAAAAGACCTTCTCCTCTGCAAGCATGGCGTTGAAGTCGACTAATGCCACTTGTCTGATGGGGAGGTATGTGCATGCCCTTATGGATACTATGCGTACTTTAGCTCCTAAGATTCCTGATGCCAACAGGAAGGATTTTGAGGAGGTAATTTCGGATGCACAGGCAGCGGCTCGCCAAGTGATACAGAGTGGTCTGGACACTGCGGACTCGGTGGCACGTATCATGGGCACTGCTGTCGCCACTAGAGGATCAGCTTGGCTGAAATCCTCAGACTTTTCGGCAGATGTTCAGGCGACTTTGCTGGATCTGCCGTTTGATGGATCTGGTCTCTTTGGGAAGAAGGCTGATACGGCCCTGGAGAGATTTAAAGACAGTAGGGCGACTGCTAAATCTTTAGGTCTCCAGATCAGAGGTTCTTCGTCCAGGAGAGTCAGGGGTTTTGGTCGCTCTTCCTTTCGGAATTACCGACAAGGTCAGCAGCAGCAGCAACAACAACAGCAGCAGCAGCAAAATTCCATGTACAGATCTTACAGGGGAAAGCAAAGAGTGCGTCCTCGTGGACGTCAAGCCTCTTCCTCCTCCACTTCCTCCAACCCTCCAGCCTCAGAAAAGCAGTCCTAGATCCGTCATTCAGGATCATGTGGGTCCGGTGGGGGGTCGGCTTACCCATTTTCTACAGGATTGGGAATCGGTTACATCAGATCTTTGGGTTCTCAATCTTGTAGAAAATGGGTATGCCCTTCCCTTTCAGGAATTTCCTCCCAATTACCCTACTTGCCAAGGTTTTTGCACGGAGGAACATCTGTTGCTTCTACAGGAGGAAGTGCAGACTCTATTAAGAAAGGGTGCGATAGAGGTGGTCCCAGAGCAGGAAAGGGGTCAGGGATGCCACTCCCGGTATTTCCTGATTCCCAAGAAGGATGGCAGACTTCGTCCAATCCTGGATCTCAGGATCTTGAATCTCTAGCTGAAACAGGAGAAATTCAAGATGTCCACCCTTGCTCAGGTTCTTCAAGCGCTGCTAGAAGAAGACTGGATGGTGTCGCTCGACTTGCAGGATGCGTACTTTCACATCCCAATCCTGAAGTCGCACAGGAAGTATCTCAGTTTTACGATGGGATCGCAACACTATCAGTTTGCGGTCCTTCAATTTGGAATTACTACTGCGTCTCGAGTCTTTACCAAGGTGATGGCGGTGATGGCAGCGCATCTCAGAAGGTCGGGGAATCCTGTATTCCCTATTTGGACGACTGGCTGATCAAAGCTGAGTCGTCGGAGAGAGTGCTCCAACATCTGCAAGAGACAACCCAGTTGTTATACAGGTTGGGTTTTTCGATAAATGTACCGAAGTCTCACCTGGTGCCCTCCCAGTGCATCCTGTTCATAGGTGCTGTACTGGACACAACTGTATGTCATGCATTCCATCCTCCTCATAGGATTCGTGACATACAGGAAATGATTCCTTTATTTTACAATGGAGCGGTTGTTCCAGTCCTGAAGGTCCTTCGTCTGCTCGGTCTGATGGCTTCCTGCATTCTGTTGGTCAACCATGCACGCTGGCACATGAGGGCGCTCCAGTGGTGCCTCCGCAGGCAGTGGTATCAACACAACGGAGATCTCAGGGAGTCAGTAAGGTTCTCCAGAGAAGCTGCGGCGGATCTGTCTTGGTGGGGCGTGGAAGGCAACCTGTCTCAGGGGAAGCCTTTTCAGCTGCCTCCTCCGGTGGCCACAGTAATAACGGATGCATCCACTCTAGGGTGGGGTACTCATCTGGGGGATCTGGAGGTCAAGGGTCTTTGGTCTCCAGAGGAAAGGTTGCTTCATATCACCCTTCTAGAATTGCGGGCGATACATTTGGCGCAAGGCCTTCCTCCCTTCCCTTCGCGGTCGGTCGGTCCAAGTCTTGACGGACATCACGACCGCGATGTCGTACATCAACAAGCAGGGAGGAGTGGGGTCGCAGTGTCTCTGCAGAGAGGCTCTGCGTCTCTGGTCCTGGGTTCAGGACCATCAGATTTGTCTGATGCGAATCATCTGGCCGGAGTTCTGAACGTGCGTGCAGACAGTCTCAGTCGGCAGTTTTCAGCCGACCACGAGTGGAGGCTTCACCCGGAGGTGGTTCGTCACGTCTTTCGGACGTGGGGGACTCCTCAGGTGGACCTGTTCGCCACTCGCGAGAATGCTCACTGCCTGTCATTCTGCAGTCTCCAGTATCCGATGCAAGGAGCCTTGGGGGACGTGTTTCAGTTGAGTTGGGGAAGACCACTCCTTTACGCGTTTCCACCCATACCTTTGATTCCTCGGGTTCTGAGGAAGATTCGCCAGGACCGGGCCCAAGTCATATTGGTCGCCCCGGACTGGCCAAGAAGGGTGTGGTATACAGATCTTCTCCACCTCTCTTCTCACCCGCCGCTCTGTCTCCCTCACAGGGCAGACCTCCTCTCTCAGATGGAGGGGCAGGTTCTACACCCCTACCTCCAGACATTACACCTTCATGCCTGGAGATTGAACGGGGCAACCTGAATTCCTTTTCTCTCCCACGAGATGTGGATGTCATTCTTTCAGCTAGACGTGTCTCCACTAAGTCCATCTATTCTTATAGATGGTCTAGATTTGTCACCTGGTGTGGAGAGAAATCTGTTGACCCTTTGAAAGCCCACTTATCTGATGTTCTCCAGTTTGCTCTCTTTTTGGCGCAGCAAGGACTTGCTGTTGCCACAGTCAAGGGTTATCTCTCGGCTTTGTCTGCGTTTCTATGTTTGCAGGACCAGCCGTCTCTTTTCAAATCTCCTGTAGTTTTAAGATTTTTGAAGGGTCTCGTTAATAAATTCCCTCCTACTCCCTTTATTGTGCCTCAATGGGACTTAAATCTTGTCTTAACATACTTGATGGGTGCTCCCTTTGAGCCCTTACACAAGTGTCCTATGAGGCTTTTGACTTTTAAAACAGTCTTTCTGGTTGCCATTACCTCGGCAGGGAGGGTAAGTGAGCTTCAAGCTCTTAGTTCCAAGCCCCCTTTCTTGACCATTCATGCTGATCGAATGGTTCTTAGGACCAGGGCTGCTTTTCTCCCTAAGGTGGTGACTCCTTTCCACCTTGGTCAATCTATTACCCTCCCTACCTTTTATCCTCCACCACACCCTTCCAAGGAGGAGGAGAGGTTACACCGTCTGGACCCTAGGAGAGTGGTGAGCTTTTACCTGGACAGATCTAAAGACTGTCGTGTGGATGACTAGCTCTTCGTTGGTTTTGCTGGCTGCAAAAAAGGAAGAGCGGTTCATAAAAGAACTATTTCAAGATGGATCATCCTCTGTATAAAGATCTGCTACTCTTTGGCTGGTAAGGATCCTCCAGAGGGTATAAGGGCTCATTCTACGAGGGCTAAGTCGTCAACCTCGGCTTTGTCCAGAGGTGTTCCTGTAGAGGATATTTGTAAGGCCGCAACTTGGTCCTCCCTCCACACTTTCGCGAGGCATTACTGCCTGGATACCGAGGTGAGGAGGGAAGGCCACTTTGCGCGCTCTGTCCTCCAGGATTTCCTGGTATAGCAGAGTGGACACCCTCCTCCGGGAGTGGGGACTGCTGTGGGACTCTATTCACAAGGTGAGGAATCCACACGGCAGATTTATCTATCAGAAGAACAAGTTACTTACCTTCGGTAACGCTTTTTCTGGTAGATACAGTATCTGCCAGTGGATTCCTCACTGACGCACCCGCCTCCCCGTTGTCCACTCTTCTATACCAGAATATCTGTTTTGTATTTATTTTATGGTCAAGAAAATGTTTTATTTCAAATGTTTGCTTACAATTGCTTCACACAGTGTGTGTTATTTTGACTGTCGTGTAGTGTATATTATGTAAATTTCTACTGTCATTGGTCCGTCCGTGTGCCTCGAAGGCACGGAAAAAAGGGCAGAACTGATGTCATCACGCCGGTGTGGGCCTATTATAGGCGTCGGTGACGTCAGCGGAGTCGCGTGCGATGCCGTGTCTCTATGACGTTCAAGTCCACGTCGGCGCGAGGCTACGAAAATAATTTCAGAATGTTGCTGACGCAAGGGGATATTCACAAGGTGAGGAATCCACAGGCAGATACTGTATCTACCAGAAAAGGCATTACCAAAGGTAAGTAACTTGTTCTTTACAGGCAGAGACTGTCAAGCTCTGTGACAAGGAAGCCCAACAATGGACAATCAACTAAACTGGTAAAGACTGACAAATGGGCTGCATGTTTTATTTTAAATAGAAAGGTGTGCCTCTTCTCAACAGTGCTGCAAGGATGAAATGCTAAGCACAGATTTTTCGCTTCTGGGTTTTAAGCCACACCCTTAATTACATTGGCCACACCCCTTTGAGGCCCCCCAGTTTTTTATCCCACTTAAAGCCCTAGGTAAGACACAAAAGACCACGACTATTTAGGAGAGAATGCAGAGACAAGGAAAGGGAGTTGGAGCAGGGGTCGAAAGGAGACATCAGCAAGTGGAGGTGGAAGGGGCAGGAGAAAGGGAGAGGTGAAAAGATAAGGGACAGGGCAGAGACCGGGGAGCTTGAGGGTCAGCAGGCAGAGAGGAAGGGGAGGGAACAAGGAAGTGTTGCACAAGCCTGCATGAGACGTGCCGGACGCTGGCCAACCCTTGTGAAACTCTACTGTGTTATTTGTGCTAATAAAGGAGTTGGGGAAGGAGGCGCCTGGACGGGGGAACCATTGAGACACTGCAAGAAGCTGATGGGGAAGATGTGGGTTGGGAGTGTAGAATAGATGGAGAGAGAACTTATTGTAAAGTAGTAACGTCCCCTTCTCCTCCACCCCTCACCTCTGTTTCCCTACAGCTCCGCTGACCTCGTCCTCACTTTGGCCACAGCCACCTGGGTAGTTTATTAAGCCCTCTATCCACTGGGGGGGGGCTTCCCCTCACGGCATAGAAACAGAATGGAAAAAAAGCAGTCTAAACCCCCAGGGGATGCAGGCCTGAGAGGCTAAGTGCAATCTCAGATGCACCCCAAACAGACCATCAGCCCTCCGGGGACAGTCGGATGGATCATGTGGTGGAGGAGGCCGAGGGGGTTCCTTGGTTGAGAGAGGAGGGAATGGGGGAGGTCAGTGGCAACAACATCAACTGATCCCACCCTACAAGGAGCAGACATGAAGGGGTAAACAAGAGGTCCTTCCCACGTGTGCCCAGTGCTTGAGTTGAAGAGGGTGCTGGATCACGAGACCTTGACGAGACATGAGCTGGATACCAGCTACACAAACAATGGACCATTCTACCCCGCTTCCCCCACCACCCCTTCCACAGCAGTGTGGTGCAAGGGGAACAAGAACTCATCAGACACTTGAGGAGAAAATCTGCAGCTAGCGTGGTCACTGGCTGCATCGTTTGCCAGTTTCACTGAGAAAACACACATGTACCCAAGTCGAGCAACTAAAACCCTCTACAAAGGCATGATGGGCCCCAGTTCCTATCCGCTGTTCTTGGCGGGGGGAAAAATAATTTTGCCTGCCCTTCGCAACCACACCTCAACCCGAAATACAATTAGAGGGCGCTGTACATGCTTTTGCCCACCCCTGTCTATTCCCTCTACAAATGCACCATCGCCAAAAACAACATGATAATGCAACAAAGATATAATTGTTGAGCGTTTCCTGCAGCACGTGCCATGATTGCGTGCTGAACTATAGTGCCAATATCGGCCACGCTCACCAGCCCTCCCGCAGCAACATACATGTAACATAAATAAGCAGAGAAGACAACTTTTGGTGGGAAAAATTGCTGCAGGTTTATTAGCATACAAAACGTGCCAACATGGTGGGTTATCTTACAGGCGATCCAAAGGCAAGCTGCCCCTCGCTGCCTACCACCTGATGGGTCAACTTGCATTGTGGCCTTAGCCAATCGGTGCTTAGCAGTTGTGGTGAGGTGATAGCCCCTCCCACTTCCGGTGAACCATCGGTCCACCCTCTTACTCACGCCCCCCCCCTGCGAGGGGCGGAGCATTCAAGCGACTCCCGGTTGTACAGGTTTCCAACCGTCCGTAGGACAGACACACCTCAGGGTCCACCGCACAGACTTCCTGGGGATATTAGGCCTCCGCAGTCTTTGTGCTCCTGAAGAGGGTACCCCTGAGTACCTTGACGCCTCTGGATCGCCCTGTAACTCTGCCTGCGACACAAATAAAGAAGATTAGAAGAACCTTCCCCCCCACCCTGATACGCCGGGTAAGCGGTAGGGAGGGAAACGTCATCAGGGTGAGGGACAAAGAGACCGCCAGGTGGGCGGGGGAGGCATATACCTCTCCCCTCCCCCACCTCGGCCGAAAGTGACGCATAATACCCCGAAGGGGTCTCCGGACACCAGGCTGTCCAGTGTGCCATCCTGGGAAACTAAAGGGGCCGCCCTCTTATCAGGGTCCCTTGCGGGGACGAGTCGGTCAGCCCACATAGTGCCAATATCGGCCACACTCACCAGCCCTCCCACAGCAACATACATGTAACATAAATAAGTAGACAAGAAAACTTTTTGGTGGGAAAAATTGCTGCAGGTTTATTAGCATACAAAATATGCCAACATGGTGGGTTATCTTACAGGCAATCCAAAGGAAAGACTTCCCTCGCGGCCTACCACCTGATGGGCCAAATTGCATCGTGGCCTTAGCCAATTGGTGCTTAGCGGTTGTGGTGAGGGGATAGCCCCTCCCAGTTCCGGTGAACCATCGGTCCACCCTCTTATTCACCCCCGCCTACGAGGGGCGGAGCGTTCAAGCGAACCCCGGTTGTACAGGTTTCCAACCGCCCGTAGGGCAGAAGGGGCGCCGTCACACCCCAGGGTCCACCACACAGACTTCCTGGGGATGTTAGGCCTCCATACCCTTTGTGCTCCTGTAGAGGGTACCCCTGAGTGCCTTTCCGCCTCTGGATCGCCCTGTAACTCCGCCACAGCCCTGGGTGTGGTGACCGTTGCAGCCAGGGCCCCCCCCCAAGGCCATCATTCCTACTTACATCCTGCTATTTCTAGGGCTTCTCCCCTATCCAGCAAGAAACAAGTCCCTGCTTATACTGTACAGATGTACCCCATCGTCCTCCAAACACCCTGTGAATTTGGCGTGTAGAACCAGTGTCTAATGAAGCCAAATCTCCTCTGCTCAGTGAATTTACGCATAGCGCAGATGAAACTCCTGCGCGCAGGCTCCATCGCCTCCCCCGATCGAGCTCCATGCCACGGGAGCCGGGGGTGATTTCAGACCCCTGAAGTTCACCTGTCCCCAACTGGTTGCTAATTTGCACCTTGTGGTCTTCCTCTAGGGTGCTTTACTTTGCCACCTTGACCAGACAATGTGATAGTTCTTTTCAATTTAGCCCTGGTGCACATAGTAATGGTGTCATAACAGGTTTGAGGGAATAAGTGTATGGTGCCCTGTTATTAGACACTTCACCCTCTCGTGAAATGACAACTTACGCAGCCTACCCTGCTTGCCGAACCTTTGACCGGTCATGGATGCCCGGTCCCTGCTATCCACCTGTGACCCTTGATACTTACACCAGTAATGGTGCGGACTACAAAATTTTGTGTCACATGTTTCGCTGTAGTCCCTTTGGTGGATCCGCTGGGACCCTTTTGCGTCCCTGCAAATGCTGTGCTACGCACTACGGCCCTTTAATGCCCTTGCCCGTCCGTCAAAGACCCTGCCAGTCTAATGCCCCTGCAATATTGGTGAGGGGTTTTGGGTCCAGCACACCCAGTCTATGTTTCTAACATTTCTCTCCCCTACAGGCTCCAGTTAGTGTTATTGGCTATCCATGTCCTGGCAAGGCATATTAATGAATGACGGTAGTGCTATTCCTGCAGGGAACGACGTCCTCATTAAGCACTCAAAAATAATGTTCCTTAGGACAGTGTTTTGTTCCTTTCAATAAAGTTTTATTCAAAAAGTTCAATTTTTTTGTAAATCATAAATTCTTCAATCTCGTAGTCCTCTTTAAAATTAAAATCAAGTGCCCAATGCTTTTCGGGCAATGTGCCCTTCTTCAGGGGCATAGTATTCTGTTGAGGACAAAGCACAACTGTAATACGATCATTTGAACAGGTGTATACAAAAACAAATTATTTTGAATCATTTTAAATCGAGTCTCTCTCTTAGAGTACCTTATATCCCTTCCTGATATAATACGTACAATTCAAGCACAATCTCTGTGGACCCATGAGAAAAATCAACATAAAGGTTGGCGTGAAGAGCATATTAATGATTGAACCAGTCATGTGGCACGGTCAAGCTTAATACATTGCTGTGGGTTAATTGTGATAAACAAGCGATACATCGATTATAATACCTGGATTGGAGCACGTCACATCGGCTAATGGAGTTTCAATGGTAGCCGGTAAAAAACATGTGAATAACCTGTAATACATACGTAACCACAGTTCAGAACTAAAATGGTTGGAGCATAACAGAATCGTGAATTCGATTGAAAAACTTACGTACCGATGCCAGTAAGCAGCACGAAGCTTGCAGAGTGCTTTTGAAATTAGTCGAATCGTTTTCCTAAAACATAAGTAAGACGGAGTGTTGGGTTGCGGTATGTGAACAAGTATAGCACACACATAGCGTGTTGCTTGTAGTCGCCCATCGTTTTACTTAGAGAAGCTTACCGTAAAAGCAACGGATTTCAAAGTGAAGGTACCGCCGGTATCCTGAAAGGTCCCGAACGACGGTGAAGGCGCGGGTAAAACGGAACCCGCGGAACTGCCATATTTAACCCGGAAATTTCTGTCAACAAGCAAGGCTTGCGAGTCACAAACATGAACAACTGACTGTTTCGCGGAGAAGAGTGCACCATCCAAGATGGCGTAGCTCGATAAAAAGCGGGTATAAATAATTATATGTTACTGATAAGAAGTTATTAAAGCCGCGAGTCGATTTAAGTCAGCCAATTGTACTCAGAGAGTATAAACGCAATACTCTACTGTCAAAGATAATAGTCAGAAAGTAAAAGTGTGTGTGAAGACTGTCAGAATTTTTAGGAAGCACAACCTCAAAGTACATGAAGTAATGTTACAATATACAGCATACAGAATGCACACTTATAGTAAAATAGTAAATATCATCATTTCGATCTTAAATAAAGCAATTTAGGTCCATACGATCATGTATTCAAGTAAGATATCCAAAACGCTTCTCTCCGTAAGAGATGTTGTGAATTGTCTCGGCCTGGTAATACTGGAACTGTTTCCAAAATTAAAAAGCGTAGCTGGCTAGGAGTGTGATTATTGTTATTGAAATGGCTTGCCAAAGGTGATTTGTGATTTTTAGTTCGAATGCTGCTCTTGTGTTCAATTATACGTGTCTTAATTTTTCGCTCAGTTTTCCCGACGTAAGCCAGGCCACACGGGCATTTGATGAGGTATGTGACATTCCGACTGTCACATGTTGCAGTTACACGTAAAGGAATGGTGGTGCCTTTACTAGAATGTTTCATCTCTGTTCCCTTAATTATGGCATTGCAATTTCCGCAGTTTAGACAAGGGATTGTCCCTTTGAATGAGTCTTGTCTTTCCGGTGTTTTTCTGTTCAAAATTTCTTTTATGTTTCGTGATCTTTGGTATGCAAACCTCGGGGGATGCTGAATATTGTTATTGAAGTCATCCTCCATCGAGTGCTTAATGAGGACGTCGTTCCCTGCAGGAATAGCGCTACCGTCATTTGTTACTTGGCTCCCACAACCCAGAAGGGAGATCTCATTGAGCACCAACATACTTTTAATTCACTAGATTTGAATTTCAACACAAATACGAGTGCGAGGATTCTGTCACCACCGTGTTCAAGGCATATTAATGGCCATTCCTCCCTTTGGTGACTATTATGCCATGGGATATGTGACATAAGCACGGGTGTCCTTGTGTACTTGCCGTTTAAAAGGGGGAACCACATGAACTAAATACTTGTCCCTTCTTGAGCAGTGGGAACGCCAAAATAACCCTTCTTCAATCATTGTAGCCAAATTATGCTCTGACCCCATGTTCCCCTCAGCTTATTGCACCACAACCCACAAATTAGCTGGCAGCTACCGCAACTGCTATAAAGCGGGTGTTTTTGTCTGTCCTGGATGGTCTCGAAGATCCATCTCTTGGGTCATGCTTGGAACCCTAACATTATCACATTAGTTGTATAAGCCCACTGCCTGGCCGCAAGCTTAGCTAAGCCCCTGCGGAAATCGCCTGCCTGTGCAAGCTGACCAAGCTATCTCCCTTGGCATCCCATCCCTTTAACACAAGGTTTACTTCTTTAGGCATGTCACTAATTGTCTCCATCATGCATTTAAGGCTAGTTTGAGACCTGCTTAGACAACCTCCCTTCTAGTACACCGTGCAGAGTAACTATTCATGTTTGTCTCTTGACCAGTCGCCCCGATTGGGCACTTGTTGGACCCAAGGCAGCTTCTAACAAGCACCCTATCCAAATGTATATATCATGTTGCGCAACTTGGGACACTATTACTTCATCACTATGTGCTTACCGGCATGTAAAACTGCCTAAGATCTCCCCCCTTAGTACCTGAATATCCACTAAATAAATACTGTCTCTGGTAGAAAGATTACCAGTGCACCTAGCCAAGGGCCCTCCACTGCGTGTGAACCCCTGCTGTTGAGTTTTACCTGCCCCCATCCGGACTCTACAAGTAAAACCAGTCAAACCAATCGCTGGCCCTCTTGCTAAGACACAACCCTATATAGCCATAACGTGCCAATATGTGTCCAATGTATTCTGGGCAACAGAAATTGAAACAACAGTTAAATCCAAAGGCAATAGTCACCAACGATCTTGACTTACTCAGTGCCTGTTGTAGTGGCCCTCTCTGAAAGCCAAACAGTGCCCTGTCAGGTTGAGCACCGGTGAACTTGCTGCTGGAA
The DNA here is from genome assembly GCF_964261635.1 of Lissotriton helveticus. Lineage (NCBI taxonomy): Eukaryota > Metazoa > Chordata > Amphibia > Caudata > Salamandridae > Lissotriton > Lissotriton helveticus. Next base: position 17,706,819 of record NC_136068.1, on the reverse strand, counting down.
ATAGCCATTTCCGCACTTCCGGAAGTCCAGACTTGACTTTCTCACCTAGTGGGGTTAACCAGTTACAAAATTGACAAGTGCGTACCCCGCAACTACATAGACAGGGAGAAAATGTAAGTGCCCCTCCACCTTGTGCGACAAAGGTGGATTGCCATGACAGAAAGATATTAAAACTGTGATTGGTTTTCTGCAACAGTTATTATTGGGCAACAGTAATTAAACAAACCGTTAAATCCAAAGAGATCAAACAAATAAAGCCTTTGTTGTATCAGCCAGACCAACAGTGGAGTTATAGCTGAATGAACCAAGTGTGGGCCAGAATTGATGATGTATATGAGAGGCTACTGCAGGCCCCAAGGTTTGTGCAACTTGCTGCCGCCTCACCATAATGCCATTGGCCCTGAGTCTAAGGAAATGGTGAAGTTAATGTGGGCAAAGTTAAATCCGTCCGTTCTTAGCTCAAGCAGCTCTGTACTGACAGGTTCTGAGCAGCCCAGTGAATACCAACCGGTCTCCAGTCTGCCCATGAGTTTATAGAGGTAGCCTAGCCTCACATTTAACCCCATGTCTTTGAAGCGCTGCATGTCAACTACAGAATTAAAAACCCCTACATTTTAACATTAGCTTAGATGCACTGGTACTAACTGCTCTATTACCTGGAAATGTGTGGTGTGTCCCTGAGCTGTAAAACTTATGGGTGTGCACAGAACCAATGCCTAGAAACATGTGGAGCCCAAGCTGTGTTTGCAGGTCCTCCTGCATATAACCTAGACAAGATAGTCCTGCCAGAACTCTATCTGTGTCCCTTTACATTGGTTCCAAATAGCCCTGCCACTTCCATATAATAAGTGGACAACTCCGTCTCTGAAGCTAACCCATGTTGCACTGGTTTGGTTGCGGACCCTAATGATCACTTATCCAGTATTATGGGTGTCTTTCATAGATTCACATGCCTGAATCATTCCCCGTCGTCGAGATGGGAGTCCCTGGTACATAAATAAGCAATGTCCTATAGACATATATATATATATAATAGTAGGCCAAAAGGCCTCACATTAGTAACCTATCTAGGTCCTTTTGTGAAAAGGACCAAAGTCCAGAGAATAGCCAGTCAGCTCTCACCTCCCTCTAGAACCTTCCTGTCAGGAGCCTCAGTCCCTCAAATGTTCTACCGCACGTTGTGCTAAGGGAGTCTCCCCCTGAGTTCTGCTCAGGTTTCTTCATTCTAGGCTTTTCTCTTCAAAATTTTGGATTTCTCTTCAGGTGAAAGCTGTACACTATGGCTGACACTCCAAAGAAAGGTCTCTTCAGAGATTGTGGCTTGTGTTGGAAAAAAAGGCTCCACATAGATGACCAACACAAGATGTTTTATACTGCCTGTACCCTGACCATACAGCCAAGGACTGCAAGGTATGTAGAACGTTTTCTACAAAAACCCTGAAAGACAGAGAAGTATGCCTCTTGATTTGGCTCCAAAGACTTAAAGATAGAGAGAATTTGGAATCCTCTGAGGAGAGTGACGGTTCAGTTTCCTCAGAGATGTCTCAAAAAAGGTCAAGGATGGTTTCCCCTGGCCCCCTGGACGCTCCTCAAAAGAAGACACCGAGGAAGTCTTCAGAGGCTCTGTCGAAATCTGCGTCTGAGAAGGAGGTTCTCACCTTCAAAAAACCGGGGTCGTCGTCGAAGGCAACCCCGTCGATGACATCAGCATCCAGGAAAACTGTCTTTCCTGTCTCTGTCTCCACGTCGGCGACGACAGTCTCAACGACGACAGCTTCGTCATCATTTGCTACATCGACGACGACTACACCATCGTCGTCAGCGGGTAAGGTGTTATCGTCGACGATTGTTATTAAAAGATCATCGTCGACGCCCAAGACCGCGACGCCGATTACTTCGCCGCCATCAGCGTTGTCGACGGTTTCCTCACCGTCGACATTAGTACCGTCGACGAAGACCCCATCGACGAAGGCCTCGTCGTCGAAGACTCCGTCGACGAAGGCACCGTCGACAAAGACACAGTCGACGATGACTAGACCGTCGACTACGGTACCGTCGACAACGATGCCGTCGACGAAGACACCGTCGACGAAGACACCTTCGACGAAGACACAGTTGACGGCTGCGTCTACACCGTCGACGACGTCCGTTCCGTCGACAACGGATTTTCAGAATACAATAGCTGTAGACACCGCTTCCTCTACATTAGTGAAGTCGATGAGCTCTTTGCCGTCAAATGCGTCTGGACTTCAAGCACCACCTGTTCATATCCGGCTCACTAAGAAGATGCTTACACCGGAGTTGACTTCTCCGAGCCGTGTGCAGCGCTTACCACCAACATGTCTCCTTCAGGAGGAGGATTCAGACGAGGAAGATTTTTTCCAAGCTACTAGCCCCTCACAATTGGATGTGAAATGCCAGAGCTCGGATGAGGAAGTGGTCCAAGAGCACATAGTTCAAACACAGGTAACGCCCATGGTTTGCCTACCAGCTTCCTTAGTTTCGGATCTGAGATTCCTTATTCAGGATTATAAACAGAGATTCCCCGAATCTTCAGCTCCTGCGGCTTCCTCAGCAGTACCATCGCCAAGACAACGTCCACCACCCTTGGTTATCCAGCAGGAAAGAGTGGAGGTACCTGTTCCTCAGTCTTCTGACGAAGAAGGAGAGGAAGAACAACAAGAGGAAGGTGAAGTGCAGGATGACCAGTCGGTCCATGAAGACTGGGATGATTACGTGATATCATTCCCAGAATCTCCGGTTCCTGCCACGTCAGACTCTCCACCGGCTGACATTGGTGGTTTCCACAATGTAGTGGAAAGGGCCGCTAAACGCTTCCAGATTACGATGGAAGCGGAAAAGCAGGAGTGTTTCCTGTATGACTTTACAGAGCCTCTTAGGAAAATGACGAGATCAATTCCAATTATTGAGTATTTGTGGGCACAAGGAGTTCAGTTGATGCAAAATCCTGCTTCAGTGTCACCAGTAGTCCCTCGCCTGGACAAGAAATACAAGGCTCCAGCTACGGCACCAGCCTGCTTGACGGGACATCCTAAGCCTGATTTGGTAGTGACGCAGGCGGCACAGAAAAACTCTAAAAATCCATCATCTCCCTTATCGGCACCACCGGATAAGGAAGGAAGGAAGCTAGACAATATAGGGAAGAGATTCACTACAATGTCGGCGACAACAGTGAAGGCGGCGAATGCTCTAGCGCTCTTAGGGCGCTATAATAGGCAACTGTGGGCAGACATAGCCCCATATCTGTCGGAACTGCCGGATGCTTCAAAGGAGGAAGTTAAGGCGATTCTACTGGAGGGTCAGACCTCTGCCTCTGAGATGATAGACTGTGCAATGGATGTGGCAATGATGGGATTCCTTTGTGTTTAGTAAATGAGAGAAGCACACCTGTTTTATATATTTTACTAAAAATGATTAAAAATGTTTTACTTTTTAACATAAGCGTGCAATCGAGGTGACACGTTTGTCCTGACCGTGCCTGAACTGAAAGAACCTATCTTAAGTGTGAGACACACTTAACCTCAATGCACTGTTGCTTTTGTGGTTCAGAAACGAACACCACTAAGTTTAAACACACTTTTTACAAAATGATAATCAAGCTTTTTTCATTTTAAACTGTTCGAATTTACTTCAAGGAATCACAGAATTAACGTTCATAAACATTTAACATCAGCATAATTGTGTTTAAATCATAAAACATGGCTAATACAAATTGAACACTATCACAAATGTCAAACATCAATAGTGATAAACTCTTCTCTGTGCCCAATGCATTTCGAGCTCAATGGAGCTCTTCATCAGGGGCCTGTGAATAAATGATTGAGCAAACAACGTTCAATGTCCTTGGTAATGGCTACGGGTTGTTCTAAGCAGGGGAACCTTCTGCCAAGTCTTTTGTCACACTCGCAACAACCGCTGTTCACATTACTCTCTAAAGTAATCCTTTCACTTCTACGACTCGCCCTCGCGCTATCCGGCCACTTCACTGAACGGATGGGATTCCGCCAGCTAGCCGGGGCAGCGGCGTTAAGGCGGCAAGGATGACTGAAAGCAACCTCATTCAGACCTGAGGTACAGTCCAAGGTTTTGGATATGCCATATGATGGCCAACTTCTATTTGGTTCAAAAATTGATGAGGCTCTCCAAACAATTAAAAAAGACACGGACACTGCGAGAGCGCTGGGTGCGCTCCAGTTTAGAAATCAATCCTTTCGAGGAAATAGAGGAAGAGGACACTTCTCGTACAGGGGTGGTTATCAGAATAGGTCATCCTACTCTTCCAATCAGAGTAGACCACAATTCCAACAGCGGCAACAACAGCAAGGCCGACAGTTCTCTTTTGGAAATTCTTCCTTTCGGAGCAGAAGCCAAAAGAGGAATAACGGAGGACGTCGGCTCCTTCAATTGATACAATTTGGCCATTCCTTGGAATTCGAAAGCATTCCCCCGCAAACTCCTCCTCGCCCAATGTCCCACAAGAATTTGCGGCTGCTTCTTCAAGAACTCTCTCTTATGCTAAGGAAAGGAGCAATAGAGAAAGTACCACCATCACAGAAAGGGAAGGGATTTTATTCCCGTTTCTTTCTTATTCGGAAGAAAGAAAAGAAATGGAGACCGATACTAGACCTCAGAGCATTGACCAAATTCCTGCGGAAGCAGTCTTTTCGCATGATCACGTTGCAAGAAGTCCTGCATCTTCTGGAGGAGGGGGATTTCATGACGTCACTGGATTTACAGGACGCATATTTTCATATCCCAATCCACAAAATCACAAGAAGTATTTGAGGTTTGCTGTAGCGGGCAGACATTTCCAGTTCCGTGTCCTGCCCTTTGGTCTCAAGTCAGCGCCTTGAATTTTCACCAAATGTCTCGCCCCGGTGCCGGCATACCTCAGGCAGCTCGGACACCAAGTCTTCCTGTACCTGGACGACTGGCTAATAAAGGCACCATCCCCCTCAGGCTCTGCCAGATCCTCCAACGCCTGTCTCAGTCTCTTCGAACGCCTGGGTCTTACACTCAACCAGGAGAAGTCAAACCTGCAACCTTCTCAGAACATTACCTTTCTGGGGGCAGTCTTGGACACACGTTCTGTGAGTTTTTCCATCGCAGGAGAGAAAGCGCAAAATCCTTTTCTCTAGCCTCGACAGTGGCCTCCAAGAGAATGTTGACGGTAAGTCTTTTCAAATCCCTCTTGGGAATGATGTCATCATGCATCCTGCTGGTCCCACATTGCCGTCTGCGGATGCGCCCTCTCCAAGAGGCACTATCCAAACAGTGGGTACAATGCACAGGGTCGTTCGACGACTGCATACGCATAACAGCGCAAATGGTCAAGGCTTTGCGCTAGTGGATGACGCCAAGGAACCTGTCTCTAGGACTGACATTCCTACTCCCCGCAGCTCCTCATGTCATCACGACGGACGCCTCCTTGAAGGTTGGGGAGTTTTTCGGCAGGAGTTGCAGATAAGTGGCAAATGGTCAGTGGAGGACAAAAAACTCCATATCAACCTTCTGGAACTGAGGGCAGTTTTCTTAGCCCTGCAGTCATTCTTACCAAGGATAAAAAACTCCCTAGTGCTCGTCAGGACCGACAACACTACGACGATGCACTATCTCAACAAACAGGGAGGAACGCTCTCGCTGACACTCTCTCGCGAGTCGCAAAAAATCTGGACTTGGCTCATACACAACAATGTAGCCTTAAGGGCGGAATATGTTCCGGGCACGGACAATGTGCTTGCCGATGCGTTGAGCAGGCAGAAGTCATCGCTACACGAGTGGGAGCTAGATCAACAAGTGTGGACCTGATCTTTTCAAAATGGGGCACGTAACAAATCGACCTCTTTGCAACCAGAGCGCACGCCAAATACCCACACTTCGCAAGTTGGCATCACCAGTCAGGATCTCTAGGAAATGTATTTTCCATCGCATGGCACAACGTATTTGTGTACGCTTTTCCGCCATATCCGATGCTTCCCAGAGTCCTGAGGAAGATGAAGGTCGAGCCTTGTACTCTAATTCTAATAGCCCCAACTTGGCCGAGACAACACTGGTTCACCGAACTCACCCGTCTCAGAAACAGCCGATCCACCTGCGACAGTATCCAGCTCTGCTCACGATGAATGGCGGGCAGATTCAACATCCGGATCTGAAATCTCTCAGGTTGGCCGCCTGGCTCCTGAGTTCAGAGAGTTTAGAAATCTGAATATTCCGTAAGATTGTAGAGACATTTTTGCCAGAGCAAGGGCGGATAGTACGAACAAGACGTACTCTCTGAAATGGAAACGCTTTTGTGTCTGGTGCGCGGATAATGGACTTCGGCCTTTCTCCTCTTCACTGGAGCAAATCTTGCCTTACCTATTACACCTGGCACGGTCGGGCCTGGCCCACTCTTCCATCAAAGTACATTTGGCAGCAATTTCTCGTTATAAAAGAACTGTAACAGGACCATCTCTCTAGTCAAGCAGGTTGATTAAGCAATTTCTTAAGGGCTTATACAGATCGTTTCCACCTGTCAGGATGTTGCCGCCTACTTGGCATTTGAACGTGGTTCTGAATCAACTTATGAAGCACCCGTTTGAGCCAGTGCACAGAGCCGACCTAAAGTATATTGCGTGGAAGACAGCACTCCTTCTAGCGCTCACATCTGCGAGGAGAGTGAGTGAGCTACAGACACTCTCTATTCAAGACCCATTTCTACAGTTTAAACACGACAGAGTAATCCTGAGAACCAACCGTAGATTTATTCCAAAGGTTCCGTCGGATTTCCATCTAAATGAGCCAGTGGTCCTGCGTTCCTTCTTTCCGAACCCGAGCACGGCAGCGGAAAGATCTCTCCATTCTTTGGATCTCAAGCGTTGCTTGAAGTTTTATATTGACAAAACGAAAGCTTTCAGAAGATCTAATCAGCTATTCGTAGCTTACAGCAGGCCTAGAAAGGGTCTACCGCTCACAAAGCAGAGTATCTCCCGTTGGATTTCTGCAGCCATTGCTTTCTGCCGTGACCAAGCTGGACAGCCGTTGCATTCCAAAGTGAGAGCGCACTCCACGAGAGCTGTGTCCACTTCTATGGCGCTCTTTGCAGGGGTGCCAGTCATTGACATTTGCAGGGCGGCAACGAGGAAGTCGCCGCATACCTTCACTAGGCACTACTGCCTGGATACAGAGCTGATGAAGGATGCAGCTGTGGGACAAGCAGTGTTACGCCATCTGTTTCAGTAAGGTGAGCCTTCCTCCGTCCCTCCATCCTAGTCTAATGTGCACATTTCTTTTCTAATGCTAATTGTTGATGTCTTTTGATGGTTCATGGTTGCATAATATGTATTTCTAATGATGTATATATGCAGTCCATCAGAAATGTGCATCTGGCATTGCTTGCTACTCTGATTCAGGCATGTGAATCTATGAAAACCACCCATAATACTGGATAAGAAATGCGTTACTTACCTGTAACTGCAGTTATCAAGTATTGGTGTCTTTCATAGATTTACATGCAACCCTCCCACCTTCCCTGGAAGGACTCACCTGATTCTCTCAGTGACACGCCTACTTAGCTTAGTACGTAGGAAAATCTGAGGGACTGAGGCTCCTGACAGGAAGGTTCTAGAGGGAGGTGAGAGCTGATTGGCTATTCTCTGGACTTTGGTCCTTTTCACAAAAGGACCTAGATAGGTTACTAATGTGAGGCCTTTTGGCCTACTATTATATATATATATATGTCTATAGGACATTGCTTATTTATGTACCGGGGACTCCCATCTCGACGACGGGGAATGATTCAGGCATGTGAATCTATGAAAGACACCAATACTGGATAACTGCAGTTACAGGTAAGTAACGCATTTCTTCCATGGCTCCAAAACCACTTCTCTCATGTAGGGCACCACCGTCAGCTCACCTGTGTAGAAGCCAACCCAGCCGGGGTTAGTGTCCCATGCTTCCGAAGCATCTTGCGTATCAGAACCAAAGCATAGTGTCGGAGTCTAAGGTCCCCAGATTCATGCTTTGCCACCCCACCTTCAGTGGATCTGAAACAACCCCTCTGCCAGTCCCTAATAACGAAATACCTGTTTGTGAACTACCCTTGCCTGACGCTCCAAATAAATAAAACAATAACTGGCCACGCAATGAACCATGGACAGACCCTTCGCTGTCTAAGCGGTGAGAAAATGGGGAACGCCAGGCGGGCAAGATGCAAAGAATCGATGCCGAAGCCTCAACATACAGGAATAGTGACTTGTGTTTTCAACATTGGAAAATGGCAGCAGCTCTTATTACTGTCCTAAATCTGTGATACTCACCAAATTTTCAATTGAAGGCCTGTTTTGGTCTAAGAAATGCTATGGATGTTGCGTGGGACCAGCACAATCTATCCCCGCAAAACCAAATGTCTTCTCACCCATCGCCCACATGATTGAAAAACTTAGATAGCTCTGTAGGTAAAAGCATGAAAGTCATCCCTGTCCTCACAAAGTTAATCCATATCAGGTGCAGGAGACCAGGGATGACTTTATACCTTTAATTCCTCTTATATGGATCTTCACTTCGTTTACTTCACTACCCAAGTTTGTACGGACAACACATGATTGAGCATCTCTGCATTTTGGAAACCTGATAAGTTGGCCAACAACCTGTCACCTCTTGGCCTGTTTGTTGTAAACATTCACGAATACTTAAAGTAGTCCGCACAATGGAGCAAACTAAGCTGGGGGTATGTAGGGACCGCATGACATAAATTTCCCGGCTGGTTGTGCTGTTTCTAGCCGAGCACCAGAAAACCACCCGGTCCAATGAGCCAAACTATCTGCTGGATAAGCAGTAGTAGGCCATTCCAGCCCTTTATTAATGTTTGTTGGCAATTTAACCGCCGTGTGTTGAATCTGAACTAGTGCATCCCTGTGACTATTTGGGCAGGGTTGAATATATGTTTGTATCCCTCCCTCTGCAATATTCAAATTATGTCATGGTACATCTGTCCTGTGTCCATCTATTCCATTAGAAAACCCCCTTTATTTACGTAAACTTAGATGCCCTGGTCCTGCTGTTCGTAATACCTGGAAACGTGCCTTGCTTTGCAGATCGAGACACCTTGGGCTCGATTCCGACCCAGTAAAAAAATCCGCCGTATGATTCGTATTCGTAGCACATTCCGTACGAATGGGAAACTACCGTCCGACGTCCGAATTCCGATCCATTCCCGTCGATTTCCGTACGAATGTCAGCGACCCGTACGAACCACAGTCGTTGACCCGTACGAATAAGCCTCGTGAATCCTACCGTACGATTCGTTACCAGGCAGTACAAACTCACTATTACGATCCGGTACGAAAAGCCTGACCGCGATTCGTACGGCCCAAAGTATTCGCGCATGAAGATTGATTCGTACGGGATCATTCGCCTCACAGCAAGCGGCATCAATACATACTACATGTGTACTCCTCGCCCAAGCCTACGCGAACCCCCCCACCCGCCAACGGCGCTTACAAGGCAATCGCACGCACAAGTACCGCACACCCCCCCCCAACAAGCCTACGCGAACCCCCCACCCGCCAACGGCCCGTACAAGTCAATCGCACGCACAAGTACCGCACGCACCCCCCCCCAACAAGCCCACGCGAACCCCCACCCGCCAAAAGCCTGTACAAGTCAATCGCACGCACAAGTACCGCACGCACCCCCCAAACAAGCCTACGCGAACCCCCCACCCGCCAACGGCCCGTACAAGTCAATTGCACGCATCCCCCCCAACAACCCTACGCGAACCCCCCCACCCGTCAACGGCCCGTACAAGTCAATCGCACGCACAAGTACCGCACGCACCCCCCAAAAAGCCTACGCGAACCCCCCCACCCGCCAACGGCCCGTACAAGTCAATCGCACGCACAAGTACCGCATGCACCACCCCCCAACAAGCCTACGCGAACCCCCCCACCCGCCAACGGCCCGTACAAGTCAATCGCACGCACAAGTACCGCACACACCCCCCCAACAAGCCTACGAGAACCCCCCCACCCACCAGCGGCCTGTACAAGTCAACCGCACGCACCCCCCCCAACAAGCCTACGCGAACCCCCCCAGCCGCCAACGGCCCGTACAAGTCAATCGCACGCACAAGTACCGCACGCACCCCCCCAACAAGCCTACGGGAACCCCCCCACCCGCCAACGGCCTGTACAAGTCAATCGCACGCACAAGTACCGCACGCATCCCCCCCAACAAGCCTACGCGAACCCCCCAACCCGCCAATGGCCCGTACAAGTCAATCGCACGCACAAGTACCGCACACACCCCCCCTCCCCCAGCAAGCCTACGCGAACCCCCCCACCCGCCAACGGCCCGTACAAGTCAATCGCACGCACAGGTACCGCACACAGCCCCCCCCGACAAGCCTACGCGAACCCCCCCACCCGCCAATGGCCCGTAGAAGTCAATCGCATGCACAAGTACCGCACGCACCCCCCCCCAACAAGCCTACGCGAACCCCCCCACCCGCCAACGGCCGTACAAGTCAATCTCACGCTCCCCCCCAACAAGCCTACGTGAACCCCGCCGACCCGCCAAAGGCCTATACAAGTCAATCGCTCGCACAAGTACCGCACGCATCCCCCCCAACAGGCCTACGCGAACCCCCCACCCGCCAACGGCCCGTACAAGTCAATCGCACGCACCCCCCCAACAAGCCTACGCGAACCCCCCCACCCTCCAACAGCCCGTAAAAGTCAATCGCATGCACAAGTACCGCACGCACGCCCCCCCCAACAAGCCTGCGCAAACCCCCCCACCCGCCAACGGCCCGTACAAGTCAATCTCACGCACCCCCTCAACAAGCCTACGCGAACCCCCCCCACCCGCCAAAGGCCCATTCAAGTCAATCGCACGCACAAGTACCGCACGCACCCCCCCAACAAGCCTACGCGAACCCCCCACCCGCCAACGGCCCGTACAAGTCAATCGCACGCACTTGTACCGCACGCACCCCCCCAACAAGCCTACGCGAACCCCCCCAACCTCCAACGGCCCGTACAAGTCAATCGCAGGCACAAGTACCGCACGCACCCCCCAACAAGCCTACGCGAACCCCCCCACCCTCCAACGGCCCATACAAGTCAATCACACGCACAAGTACCGCATGCACCCCCCCAACAACCCTACGCGAACCCCCCCACCCGCCAACGGCCCGTACAAGTCAATCGCACGCACAAGTACCGCACGCATCCCCCCAACAAGCCTACGCGAACCCCCCCATCCGTCAACGGCCCGTGCAAGTCAATCGCACGCACAAGTACCGCACGCACCCCCCCTCCCCCAACAAGCCTACGCGAACCCCCCACCCGCCAACGGCCCGTACAAGTCAATCGCACGCACAAGTACCGCACGCACCCCCCCCAACAAGCCTGCGCGAACCCCGCCAAAGGCCCGTAGAAGTCAATCGCATGCACAAGTACCGCACGCACCCCCCAACAAGCCTACGCGAACCCCCCCACCCGCCAACGGCCCGTACAAGTCAATCTCACGCACCCCCCCCAACAAGCCTACGCGAACCCCCACCTGCCAAAGGCCCATACAAGTCAATCGCACGCACAAGTACCGCACGCACCCCCCCCAACAAGCCTACGCGAACCCCCCACCCGCCAACGGCCCATACAAGTCAATCGCACGCACAAGTACCGCATGCACCCCCCCAACAAGCCTACGCGAACCCCCCCTCCAACAGCCGTACAAGTCAATCGCAAACACAAGTACCGCACACCCCCCCCAACAAGCCTACGCGAACCCCCCCCACCCGCCAACGGCCTGTACAAGTCAATCGCACGCACAAGTACCACACGCACCCCCCAACAAGCCTACGCGAACCCCCCCACCCGCCAACGGCCCGTACAAGTCGATCGCATGCACAAGTACCGCAGGAACCCCCCCAACAAGCCTACGCGAACCCACCCTCCAATGGCCCGTACAAGTGAATTGCATGCACAAGTACCACACGCACCCCCCCAACAAGCCTACGCGAACCCCCCCACCCTCCAACGGCCCGTACAAGTCAATCGCATGCACAAATACCGCACGCACCCCCCCAACAACCCTACGCGAACACCGCCAACGGCCCGTACAAATCAATCGCACGCACAAGTACCGTACGCATCCCCCAACAAGCCTACGCGAACCCCCCCACCCGCCAACGGCCCATACAAGTCAATTGCACGCACAAGTACCGCACGCACCCCCCCTCCCCCAACAAGCCTACGCGACCCCCCCCACCCGCCAACGGCCCGCTCAAGTCAATCGCACGCACAAGTACCGCACGCACCCCCCCAACAAGCCTACGCAAACCCCCCCACCCGCCAACGGCCCGTAGAAGTCAATCGCATGCACAAGTACCGCACGCACCCCCCCCCCAACAAGCCTACGCGAACCCCCCTACCCGCCAACGGCCCGTACAAGTCAATCTCACGCACCCCCCCAACAAGCCTACGCGAACCCCCCCCACCCGCCAAAGGCCCATACTTCAATCGCACGCACAAGTACCGCACGCACCCCCCCAACAAGCCTACGCAAACCCCCCCACCCACCAACGGCCCGTACAAGTCAATTGCACGCACAAGTACCGCACGCACCCCCCCAACAAGCCTACGCGAACCCCCCCCACTTGCCAACGGCCCGTACAAGTCAATCGCACGCACAAGCACCGCACGAACCCCCCAACAAGCCTACGCGAACCCACCCTCCTACGGCCTGTACAAGTCAATCGCACGCACAAGTACCGCACGCACCCCCACACAAGCCTACGCGAACCCCCCCACCCTCCAACGGCCCGTACAAGTCAATCGCACGCACAAGTACCGCACGCACCCCCCCAACAAGCCTACGCGAACCTCCCTACCCGCCATCGGCCCGTACAAGTCAATCGCACGCACAAGTACCGCACGCACCCCCCCAACAAGCCTACGCGAACCCACCCACCCTCCAACAGCCCGTACAAGTCAATCGCACGCACAAGTACCGCATGCACCCCCCCAACAAGCCTACGCAAACCCCCCCACCCGCCAACGGCCCGTACAAGTCAATCGCACGCACAAGTACCGCACGCACCCCCCCAAAAAGCCTACGCGAAACCCCCACCCGCCAACGGCCCGTACAAGTCGATCGCACGCACAAGTACAGCACGCACCCCCCCTAACAAGCCTATGCAAACCTCCCACCCGCCAACGGCCCGTACAAGTCAATCGCACGCACAAGTACCGCACGCACACACCCCCAACAAGCCTACGCGAACCCCCCCTGCCAACGGCCCGTACAAGTCGAACGCACGCACAAGTACCGCACGCACACACCCCCAACAAGCCTACGCGAGCCCCCCCACCCGCCAACGGCCCATACAAGTCGATCGCACGCACAAGTACCGCACGCACACATAACGCCAACACCCAAACGAGCACAAGGACCTTGCAAACGAGTCGCACAACAACACTGAACATGTCTCCTGTGTACACACCATTGAGAATCAATGTCCTGGTCACAGCCAAACAGGCAATCAGAGCGTACAAGTCGAACGCACGCACAAGTACGGCACGCATCCCCCCCAACAAGCCTACGCGAACCCCCCACCCGCCAACAGCCCGTACAAGTCAATCGCACGCACAAGTACCGCACGCACCCCCCCCCAACAAGCCTACGCGAACCCCCTACCCGCCAACGGCCCGTACAAGTCAATCGCACGCACAAGTACCGCACGCACCCCCCCCAACAAGCCTACGCGAACCCCCCCACCCGCCAACGGCCCGTAGAAGTCAATCGCATGCACAAGTACCGCACACACCCCCCCAACAAGCCTACGCGAACCCCTCCACCCGCCAACGGCCCGTACAAGTCAATCTCACGCACCCCCCCCAACAAGCCTACGCGAACCCCCCCCACTCGCCAAAGGCCCATACAAGTCAATCGCACGCACAAGTACCGCACGCACCCCCCCAACAAGCCTACGCGAACCCCCCCACCCGCCAACGGCCCGTAGAAGTCAATCGCACGCACCAGTACCGCACGCACCCCCCCAACAAGCCTACGCGAACCCCCCCACCCGCCAACAGCCCGTACAAGTCGATCGCACGCACAAGTACCACACGCACACATAACGCCAACACCCAAACGAGCACAAGGACCTGTCAAACGAGTCGCACAACAACACTGAACATGTCTCCTGTGTACACACCATTGAGAATCAATGTCCAGGTCACAGCCAAACAGGCAATCAGAGGTCAACACCAACACCCACCCCATATAACACACATACCACCAATTCAAAATAAGCCACACCCACCATTTGACCAATAAAAGGGTCCACACATACAACCCATCATCCTTTGCAACATACCCATTATTGCGAAGACACAGAGAGCACACCAGCAATTGCAGCCACACACCTTCACACATACACCCTATCTCATCTACACCCACACCACCCTTTTCACAATCAGACCCACACACCCTCATTCATACACACCATCACCCCCTCAATCACATACACCCCACACCATGACCACACCCAAGAATCCAAAGTTCACTAACCCGGAGAATGAGATACTTACAGATGAAATCATCAGAGTCGAGGCACAGCTGTTTGGCGCATTGGTTAGACAGACCAGCATGGCAGTAAAAACACGCCTGTGGGAGAGGATCGTAGACCGGGTCAATGCTGTTGCACCCATCAGGCGCACCAGGGGGGAATGCCAGGCCAGGTGGTATGATCTGCGGAGGATGGTCAAGAAGAAAATGGACCATGACTACGCCTCTGCACACCACACTGGAGGCGGTGGTCCCCGCAGACCTCCTTTATACCATCCCTGGAAGGAGAAGGTCATGGCCCTGCTGCCACCGGTGGGAGTGCTTGGAATAGAAGGAGCCGTTGAGTCTGGTGAGTGTACAAAAAACACAAGTTACATGGATAGACTAACAACAGTGCCCAGCAGCACGGGGTGGGTGGCCATGAGTCCCAGCAGTACACAACCAAATTGGGGTAGTTGCAAGGGGGAGGCACAAAGGGTGGAATGTGTAGGGTAGGAAGCTGCTCTCATCCCATATGTCCCAGGGACACACACAAGCACCATGCCCAATGCACAGGGATAGGGAAATATCACACAAGATAGTAGACCACAGCTTCTAAACAATTTCATTTTGAAGACACACCTTTCGGAGATGCATCATTTTGTGACACAGTAAGGCAGTGTAGCAAGAGAGCAAGCACAAACTACCTGTCTCCATCCCTGTCTCGCCCTCTCCCTCTGTCTCCCTTCCTCCCTCTGTCTCCCTCCCTCTGTGTCCCTCCCTCCCTCCCTCCCTCTGGCTCCCTCCATCCCTGTCTCCCTCTCCCTCTGTCTCCCTCCCTCCCTCTGTATCCATCCCTCAGTGGTCCTCCCTCTGTCAGCTCACCCCAGCTCCCTGGCCAGACACACAGTTGCACCCAAGCACTGCACAGGCCTTACAAAGACCATAGAGCAGAATGTTTAGGGATGTCTCCTAATTACCAGCAGTCATCTACTAAGTGCCTGCAACACAACCACCATATGCATGTGACACTGTACTGTGTCTGGACACACAGTTTGGAATGCTCTGTAGTACACAATGTGCACAGGTGTAGGCAGCACAAGTCCCTCCTGTGATCATTGGAAACACAAACACCAGGACAAGGTCACACATCCTGTGCAGGAACACAAAACCACGATTATGCCAGCATGCTACTTGAGGGGACAGCAAAATAATGAAGGAAGGACGCTTGCTAATCACACGCAAACTACTAGCATGTTCTGTCACACACCCCCCTAACAGAAACACAACCCCTGGGGACAGGCAATGGAGTGCAACACTGTCCCAATTGTCTGGTACCACATCTAAACACACACTCATATGAATACGCATACAACTTTGACATGCACATTGCAGATGTTCCAGTCCATTGTGCCTCTCACACAATGCACGTGCCCCATCTCATAAACGTTGTGGATGCACTTAAGTATCAACATGGACATGGGTATTGACAAGGTGATGCGTCTTAGAGAAGTGCCACGTTCCAAAGCCATGATTTAGAAGTGGGTGTACAGGTCCAGGGGTGTTGCCAATGTTTGGCCATCACGGAACAGCAACACCTATCCAATGTAGAAGATGTCATGCAAATAAACTAGCATGCCGTCACGACGTTGTCCCTGTTCGAAAACAAAATAGTGTAATCTCGTTGGCCAAAGTTCCCTCAACTTAATGTCACTTGTGTTTCCATGTTTGTCCTCGCCCCCTCCCCCGTGAGAATGTTGATGCTTCTGTCAAGACGATATTTTATGTAGCACATGTTGATGTTGCCAAGGGAAAAATTAGTTTAAGCCCTGAAGTCAAGATTTCTCCTTAGCGCCACAATAAGTGGGAGTGTCACAGTGTTAAAACAGATAGCGGCTAGTCAATCCGTAGCTTTGTTCATAGGTGTAGGATGCAAGTACTGTGTAGAAAGCTGACTCGCTTAGGGGACATGCAAAAGCCAGTTGATTGATGTATGATATCCGGCAGAACGCAGACTCGCATAAGCCCTGAAACGCCGTGTAAGCCGCACCTCTTTTGCTTGAGGTCTCCCCCCTGTGACAAACAGGAGTGTGTTCAATGGTGAAGTCGGTAATAAAATATTAATTGCAAGGCTTGCATGTGTCATGCGAGTCATGTGGCGTGATTGGTTGCCTGTGAATGCATGCCGCGCACCGTCCCTGATGTCAACGTACAACGGTAATGCCCAGGTCAATGATTCTGCCTACCTGAAGAAGTGTGTGTGAGTGAATATTCTTGTATGCAATATGCTGCACAGTGATTATTGTGCAATTGAAATACTCTGCACTGTGAGTGCAAATGGTGTGTTTTGTTTTGCACAGTGTCATCTCCTCGCATCTCAATGTTCTCCTCGCCATCTAACGGCCACAACTTGCCTCTCTGAATGTCAACGCCCACATCTAACGGCTAGAAGGGACTACTTTACCACTGATGGTGCCCCCCCTTTTTAGTGTATATGGTGTCAATTCATATAGCCCATGCCCATCTTCTGGACCTCCCCTTCACAACGCTGTATTGGGTGTTGTGATTGGTGGTGTACTTTTTGAGTTTATCTGGCTCAAAGGACACAGTTCTCACTTCATAATAGTAGAACAGATAATGCTCTGTCTCTTACATGAACATGCTGCATCTAAACTCTGTGCATGCTTGACGCAGACATAAGGATTAACACCGTATCCTGGATGTTGTGTCAACCTGAGCACAGCTGTATATGGGTTGTGTCGCCAAGACAAGACACAGCAATGGCTGTGTCAGTCATTGTCAAGAGAATGGAAGAATTAAAAAACTCCAGAGTACTTGTCAATTTACTACCACTACATACACAACTGAACAATGACATCAATGTAAAGATTGTGGAACTGTGATGCTGATAATGGATAACGAATTAAGATGTCACTTGATAGTGTGTTAACAGTGTCTGTCTCTCCCACACACAGGGCAACGTGTGGAGCCCCCCCAACCAGGGGGGAGAAGGATCCCAGGCCCAGGCTCAGCAGGACCCTGACCCCACCAACAGCGACGCCACTCAACGCACTGTGGATGACCCCAACCTACCAGGCGCCTCTGGATCCCAAACCCCTGCTGCAACTGTACCAGCTACAACTCAGCCAAACACCGGAACCATTCCCACCACATCCCAGCAGACAGGTCAGAGCCCTGCCCATGATCCACCAGAGAGCCTGTCTGAAAATGAGGGACACCCTTTGTCGGGCACCCCTGAGGTGGCAGACAACCTCCACCCTGCCAGCACTCGGGGGCCCGTCGAGCGGATGTGCCCACAAGCGCAGGCCGTGCTCGTGTGGGTCAGGGTGGTGGGAGTGGTGCAAGGCGGAGGCGAGATTCTGGCCAGTCAGCTGAAGGGCCCGGTATGCCTGAACTCGCTAACATCCTGGAGGCATACCGGCGGGACACCAGGGAGGTAAGCCAGCTTGCGGCGGCCCTCAACCAGGTGAAACAACAGCAGGCAGAGCAAATAGCCAGGCAAGACCTACATTATGGACGGGTGGAGGCAAGTCTGGCTCAGCTCTTGACGGTGCATCGGGAAATGAGCCATTCGCTACGTCAGATAGCTGCCAACATGCAGCACCCTCCCTGTGTCACAAGGCCAGCAACATCACGGCAAAGTGCGACACCAGCCACAGGGAGGGAGGAGGAGGAGGGACTCTCTGACGTAGCGTCCCATGCATCGTCCAATCCTGCACGTGAGGGTCCCCCAAGGAAGGTGGGTCGTCCACGGCTAAGACGTTGAGTGGCAGTGGGCCATGCACAACTCCCGGACCTGGCATATTGCCCTTGGGTGCAACAGCATCACCTATGAGACTCTCCCACATGGACTTGCTGGTCACAGTCTGCCCAATGATGCCAACCACTGTGGCCTGGACTCTCATCTCCAGCAGTGGACTTTGGATTCCACCCCTTTCTGTACAGCACCTATTCACGTTTCAAGCACAAGATCACACAATAAATATCCTAAACATCAAACGCATTTGGTGAGTTATCTTGTATCCACAGTATATAATGATATGTGTGTGCAAATGTATGAAATGCAAGACTATCCAACAAACTGCAGACATCCACACACTTGGATCAGAGTCCGGGTGAGGACACACATTGGTCACAAATTCCTAACAACTAGATACAGGGATGGAAAGACACACCTGTGTGGGATAGTAAATGCTGAAGGGGTATTTGGATCTCAAAACTGCTATAACAGCCAGGCCCAGAAGAGTCACTTTGAGGTGTATAGATCAGTGTGACAAAACTTGTTGTCCACATAGGGAGTACCTACATCTGTGTCATCAGGTATGTGAACTATCATGAGCATTATGCTGTACTGTTGATGTGATGAATGGCGCACAGGACAAGGGTGGCAGGACAGACTGTGGGAAATGGGCTGCAGCACTCTACCCAAGCTCACCTGATGAGCTGACCTCCCCCTATGGAGCTACAAGTGTAGTGTAGCTCCTATTTTCCCAATAGGCTCTGCGCATTGGAATAGTACCTACAGCAGTAAAGGCCTAGGCCAGACGTTAACTAGGTCTACTACTGTCGATACTAGACTTAATTTTTGGGTTTGCCAGCTAAGCTCAGAGTTCGCTAGAAACTTTCTCGAATGTTCAGGAAAGAATTACCTCCCCTGATTAGACAAGAAGGGATTTAGTTTCTGACAACCATAGAACATGACAACTTTGCTCTCCCCTAATCAAGAGTCAATCTCAAGAGTCGTGTGAGCACAAGGCAATTATTTTACTCAGTCAGTACGTGCATTCTTAGTCTCATCAGAATGTAGAGAAAAGGAAGAGACGGGCGTGTTCAATAAAAGGTGTTATTTATTGATCAGTCTCTTTTCTCATACATGAGAAATGGATCGATATTATTGCAATACTTATAGTTAAGTAAAGTGCATACATTAAAAGCAATAGTATAAAATAATACTGTAAAAACATTGATATGGTTTCTGAGCCATACGATGTTTTAAATGATTAAAATATATTTACATACACATATACATTTGACTAAACGTACTCAACTGGTGTTTCTAAATACGCCTACCCCGTGTACCTGAGCTAAGTCTAATGCGTGGGCGGGAATAGAAAGTTACAGTTTAAGTTAAGTTTGTTTTTGCCAAGTGAATAACTAAAGAATTCTCTGTGAGGGGTTATTCAGTTCTGTACCTGGAATTTAGGATGGATGAGGAATGGTATCTCTTTCTCTGCTCTCGATATTCCAGGCTGCCTGCGAGGGCTACCCGGAAGCGCCGGTGCTGGGTCTCTCGGCTTGAGATAGCAGCGCGTCTCTCAGCGCGCGATTATTTCAGTTTGTTTTTCTGAATTAGTTTCTACTGAGTGTGATTTTGTTAATAGAGGTTTTAATATACCTCCGCGCCACACTTCTTTTGTAATCCCACATGTGGGGTTGTATGCTTGTTCTCCCCAAACGGACGGTTGAGCATGTCCGTCTGTGTAGATTACACAGGCGTAATGTCGTAGAGGCAGAATGTCGATTGGCAGAGGATAGGTCTTTTCATATTTTAGATTTTTTAATTCTTCTAGTTCTGGATCAAAGTAGTAGTCTACTTTGTCCGTTGTGATTGAATTCACCCATTGTATCCATTCCGGATTCAATGTTGTTGTTGGTAAATTACACGGTGTTGTTAGTGCCTCAAAGGCTGATTCTGCTGTTCTGACTGTGATATGTCTACCGTCAGCTATGTCTTTTTCTCTAGCTATTGCGGTTTCAACAGCATGAATGAGTTTTTCTGTACTACTGAATTTCTGTTCAGCTTCTGTGTACATGTGTGATTTGAATGCAATTGGTACCTTATCTCCCTCATTAGAGGTTAGGTATGTGAATCCGCATCTCCCTGGGATGACTCGGATCACAAGGTTGCGTGTATTATCACGTGTTTCTAATTTTGTTTTAATTAGCATGTCTGTTTGTAAGGATCTCAAAATTTCTGTGTGTGCTTGAGTCCAACTGGATCTTTTAAAGTCTGGTTTAATTAGATCATAAAGGGGTTTGACCCTTTCTGCGTAATTTGCAATGTATGTTCTTCCGAAATTTAGGAAGCCTAGAATTGACTGTAGGTTTTTTAGTGTTTTAGGAGCTTGGATTACGGCACATTTCTCTAGGAAATTGTCTGCCAGGCTTTTGCCTTCACTTGATAGTTCATATCCTAAGAATAGGACCGTCAGATGGGCAATTCTGGACTTTTTAAAGTTGAATTTGTAACCCTCTGCAGCGAAACCAAGTATTATGGTGTTCACTCTTTTCAAGTGAGTCTCCAAGTCATCATCTGTTAAGTAAATGTCATCGACATAAGATAATGCTTCATCATCATATAGTTGTAGTAATTCTGTTACTCTCGCTGAGAATACCCCCGGGCTGTTCTTGTACCCCTGGGCTAACCGACAGAATTGTTTTTGAGTGCCATTTACTGAGAATGCAGTTAAATATCTGCTTTCTGGTGCTATGTTTTGACAAAAGAATCCATTGGAGATGTCCAAGGTTGTTTTGTATTTTTTGCGCACTATGTTATTCATTAGTGCAGCACTGTGTGAGTTTTGCACTGCAAAAGTTTTGCAACATGTGTTAAGGTGTCGGTAATCCAAAACTAGACGGTATGAATTGTCTGGTTTGGCGACCGGAAACAAAGGATTGTTCATTTGTGAGGTGCAAGTTTCAATCACCCCCTGGTATTCTAGCTGATCTAGTATTTCATTTACTTGTTTTTTAGCTTCTTGCTTAATTGGGTACTGCCTTTGTGCAGTAGGTTGTGATTTTAACTGGATTTTGTGAGGAGGAGAATCCTCATCCCATCCTACATGATTTTTATATAAAGCAGGTGCTAAGGCCACTGCCCACTTTCTAGCAAGTGTGTATTTTTTATGAATCGGGATATGATTCGAGAAGGCAGGCATAATTATTTCTTCGCCATGAGGGCACTCCCTGACAAACTCTGGTGGCCAGTCTTTTTCAACTAGAAGGATGTCATAGCCCTTGGGTAGGTTATCCCAAAATAGTCCCCTTATTTTCCTAGTCTTATCTCCCTCTATACGTAATGTTATCTCGTATATCTTGTGGGGCTTGCTAACTCTGGTATCTGCAGTTTCCACTTGAAGATATTCATTCGTGTCCACTGTCTCCAGATGATTCATAAGGACTTTGCGAGCTATGCTCACCTCTGCTGCGCTGTCTAGCATTGTCTGAGCCCACTCTCCGTTTTTCAGTTGTGTCCTCAGTATTCTCGGCATTGTTAACTACCTTGATACTGGCTACCTTCTTTTTTGGAAATTGTAATTTCTTTTGCAGTTGAGCAGGTTCCTTGTCTTTGGACTTGGCCTGCTCTTCTGATCGTCCTCTTCTTTCCGATTTCTGCGAGGAATTCTGAAAAGATTGAGAGGGACGTGTATCAATGTCTTGATATCTATCAGGTTTTTTAATATTATCCCTATTTCTAAGGTTATATCTATTCCCAGAGGGGTCACTCTGCGGTGACCTCTGTCTTAGGTTTGGAGATTTCTCTCTTCGCCTCGGAGACCTTCCTCTGGACTGGAATTTCTTTTCTTTGGGATTGGATTGTTTGTTTCCATCCCAGTTCTTTTTTGGTGAATTATTATTATTAAAAAATATTTTTTCTGGACTTGTAGTCAGTTGCGGTTTTACTGGTATTCCACCTAGACTATCTCTGCCTAGTTCTTCATAGGATTTTTCTATGATTCTGGCAATTTCAGCTGGTTGGTCTGCTATATCTGTCTCTTTTAACCTCTGGCGGATCGCCACGTTTGCTGCTTCACCTTTTATGTTGGCTAGTAATATAGCCGAGACCTGCTTGAAGTCTTTTAGTAATTTCATACCAAGAGTTAAAGCAGGTTCTGGACCGTATTCATCTTGAATTTGTTTTAGCACATCTGGTATCACCGAAATGGATGGGACACCGTGCGTTTTTGTATAGATGGAAGCAAAGACTGTACCCCAAGTGTCACAGTCCTCAATGTGTGGTGCGATTCCCATTGGGAGACATATAGTCAGAATCCTGTGTTTTTCTAATGGGGTGGTGTCAGGAAACACCGCCTCTATTTGGGTGATTTTCTGTGCCAACCAGAATGGTATTTGTTCCCGTTTAGCTGGAACTTTACCTAGGCAGGATTGGATGTTCTGTGGTGTAATTTTATTTGTGTTCCCCTGGTGAGGGGTCAGCTGTGGAAGTTTAATCGCTGGCTGAATTGTAGAAGTCCGCATTACATACTGAACTAATTGTCTATGAATTTTTAGTAGTTGTTTTAGCTGTATTAACAGCTCTGCTGCAGGCATTCTATCGATGTCTGGATGTGGTGTGTATCCGGCTAGGACCGGCCACGTTGCTCCTGGTCTTCCTAAAGGACCGAGCCTTGTAATGTGATTGTTATGTATTAGGGCGCCATCAAATAAGAGCAAATGCTCTTGGAATTTGAGTGGTACTTCCACCTCCTCGAAAGGAGTATACTCATTAGGAGGTTCCTCTACTTTGTAATAGTGGAAGTACTTTGTTACAGCATTTGCTGCTGGAAAATGTATCCATGTATAGTATACCTCTGTTTGCCGATATTCGTGTGCCTCAATTACGAATATGACTGTGCCACCTCTAGGTGTCAGTCCATTTTCTATAAGTTTTAAGGTTATAGATCTCCTTTTAATGACCGGAATGAGTGTTATATTCGGGTCTTCTGCTTGCATGGTAGCATCAGCATCTGCGAGTTCAGTTGCTAATCTAACTGCTTCTCTTTCTTCATCACTGTCTCCCATTTTACGGACAGGATGGTATTATGTTAATTTGCAGATCAGGTTTCTTTATGGAAACAGAGATTAGATGCACAATATTTTGGAACACTGTTTATCCTTCAACGTTGACTAGACCAAGAACCATACATAGGAGTTCCCTCCTGCGAGGTTTTGGAGGATATAACCTTTCACCCACTCCAGACGTCTTTGGAGTATTTGGGAAAAGGGGTCTGAGTGAGAAAGCACGACTGAGTTACTCTAAATGTCTTACGTTAGTTTTATCGCCCTTTCCAAACGCGTTGGGCGCCATGTAGTGTAGCTCCTATTTTCCCAATAGGCTCTGCGCATTGGAATAGTACCTACAGCAGTAAAGGCCTAGGCCAGACGTTAACTAGGTCTACTACTGTCGATACTAGACTTAATTTTTGGGTTTGCCAGCTAAGCTCAGAGTTCGCTAGAAACTTTCTCGAATGTTCAGGAAAGAATTACCTCCCCTGATTAGACAAGAAGGGATTTAGTTTCTGACAACCATAGAACATGACAACTTTGCTCTCCCCTAATCAAGAGTCAATCTCAAGAGTCGTGTGAGCACAAGGCAATTATTTTACTCAGTCAGTACGTGCATTCTTAGTCTCATCAGAATGTAGAGAAAAGGAAGAGACGGGCGTGTTCAATAAAAGGTGTTATTTATTGATCAGTCTCTTTTCTCATACATGAGAAATGGATCGATATTATTGCAATACTTATAGTTAAGTAAAGTGCATACATTAAAAGCAATAGTATAAAATAATACTGTAAAAACATTGATATGGTTTCTGAGCCATACGATGTTTTAAATGATTAAAATATATTTACATACACATATACATTTGACTAAACGTACTCAACTGGTGTTTCTAAATACGCCTACCCCGTGTACCTGACCTAAGTCTAATGCGTGGGCGGGAATAGAAAGTTACAGTTTAAGTTAAGTTTGTTTTTGCCAAGTGAATAACTAAAGAATTCTCTGTGAGGGGTTATTCAGTTCTGTACCTGGAATTTAGGATGGATGAGGAATGGTATCTCTTTCTCTGCTCTCGATATTCCAGGCTGCCTGGGAGGGCTACCCGGAAGCGCCGGTGCTGGG
Organism: Lissotriton helveticus; assembly: GCF_964261635.1. Taxonomy (NCBI): domain Eukaryota; kingdom Metazoa; phylum Chordata; class Amphibia; order Caudata; family Salamandridae; genus Lissotriton; species Lissotriton helveticus. The sequence continues at coordinate 17,682,338 of NC_136068.1, read as the reverse complement.
TCTCTCGGCTTGAGATAGCAGCGCGTCTCTCAGCGCGTCAGGAAGGCGGGGCTGCTGCCAGCGGGGTCTGCTTCTGCTCTCGGCTTCGGCAAGTATGGCTGCTCCGTCTTGTCACCACGCGTGTGTTTGCATAGGGCAAGGTCGGCAATATTTATACCTTAAAGGTGCCGAGATTGACGTAAGGATGGACATAGGTACGTCAATAAAGATGTCATACGACTTGCTCGTTAGCACATTCTTTTGCAAAAGTTCTCTGTGAAATCAAAACAATGGCCGCACGGATTATCCAGGTTGTCATAGGTTTGATTTGTTATGAGAACGTCGTATGCCTTATCAGGGGCTGGAGGAATGTCGCTTGTCTAATTAGATCTCAAGCGTTATGACCTAATCAGATAACACGTTCCTGTGCCGTAGTGTGACTGCGTCAGATAACGGTATCTGCATCATGGGGGCTGTTCTTGCCTCATGGGCTGACTGTTAGTTAACTAGCTAGTTAGTTTAACCAGAATAGGGTCAGGAATAGGGGGATCGATTCAGAACCTATAGAAATACACGACACAAGTACTATACTCCTGTGATGGGTGCTACGCATCCAGAACAACTACACACGTCTGACAATTATCTACACCAGAACGGCCAAATCACCCCACACCCAAGAGACGTGGACATGGTGTGTGTCCCCTGTGGCTACTTGACTGACTGTGACGGTCATGTTGAAGTGGTGTGACCAGGTCGTGCACTGCCATGTGACTGTAAGGAAGTCAATTTTACATGCTGTGGTGTTGACAAGGTAACACTGTACAATATTGTGCCCATGGAAGGTGTTTGTGCTGTACAAGGCACATGACCTGGTGGTACGTAGACACAATGTCATGTGGCTCTGCAAAGTCTTGCCAGTATGTTTTGTACACACAGGCATAAAATCTGTAATGGGTGAGTTTGAGGCATCGTGATACCAGGAGGATGATTGTCTGGTGTTCTCTGTGTGTAGGGAGGCTGAATCATGCTCTACAAATGGATGGAAGGAGGGGTATCCAGTAGGCGTGTGTGGTCCTGGATATTGTGCGCTGCATTGTGGCTGTGTATGCAGCACCAGGAATGACTGAAGACTTTATGGCAGGAGGGGTGTGACAACTTGCAAAACAAGCAGATAACACAAGGGCATTGGCAAGCCACAAAGTGACATGTGCATGTGAATGCAGGAGTCTCTGCTTCACTGAGGGTCACACCAAATAATATGGCACAGTAATCAACAAACATCACGGTCACGGGATCAGGCCCCTTAGGGACAAGTGGGGCACAGGACACACGGCGTCAGCAGGTGTAGACTACAGCTAGTGTGTTCCGAGCTAACCAGCAGCTACACAGCCATCCACCTCACACACAGTATAGTATTTTAGCCATAATCAACACCATGCATGTAGTCACTGTACACGTAAAGACATAACAAGCATAAGCTTACTTCATTCCATATAGTATACATGCACAATAGAAGGACATGTGCGTTGACATCAAGGAGGCACAATAATCATTTGAAATCACACGTCATGCACAACATGATGATTTACCTTGTGAGGCCATAGTGCATCATCCAACATACATGGTCATTGGCATAGGCAAGAAGACCAAAAAAAATCTATACAAATGATGTCACCTGTAATGCAGCATAACTATTCGCTAAAACACTGCCAGGGAATGTCCGTACCTTTCTTCATCAGAGTGGTGTGATGCTCAAAGGGTTCCACCTCCAAATAGCCCCTTGGTCTGAGTACAAATGACAGACACAAAAGGGTGATCAGGCGAGGGAAGGAGAGGATGGGAACTGCAGGGAGGGAGACCTGAAACAGAGGCGAAGACCCATTAGGAGTAGTTTCTCATGTCACTGACACTAAAAATACCTCATGAGATACACTGTACCAGTCACACTTGTGAAGTGTAACGGCTGCAGCCAATTAGAGATCACTGATTATGCAACCACATGAGATCCAATGCTGTGACACGGACACATACAACCTAGGACAGTCTGTCATCTATTTGAGTCTTGTGCAACGCTCAAAAGTCATCTACCATGCAATGCGTTCTATGTGTACAAAAACTAATTCACTGTCTCTGATGATGTGGACAAAAAAAAGGATTAAAACATATGGCAATGCTACTTACACAAATTGAAATAGCTGTATTTGATAATGTGTACCCGTAAGGGCCATGTAGGCAAACTTGACATCACCCACAACAGCTGTAAGAATCACATATGATGAGGAAGCTAATGACCTACATGCAATGAAGGCACTCTGTAGGCAGTCTTTTGCTCTATCAACTTTGCATCACTATGCTAAACATGACAAGCAGTTTGAAAATAACTCAATAGCAAGTGATGTTGATCAAACCAACATAATGATACCCTACTGTTGCATAGAAATGCTGCACGGGACAAGAGAATCATGTGAATGACCGCACTGCACTGGTGCAACAAAATATTTCACATATGCATCATCACAACATTGTCATGTCTAAAGCAAAACTTACATGGCATCATGTGATTTTAGACAGAACTGCTACTCACTGTGAAGCCTGGCGTAGCTGTATTCTCAACCTGCACTGAGGTAACGACATGACAGTGACATGACATACTGCAACAAGGGGCAATGCATCCATGCGAACAGACTCACAGGACAGTTGTCCTAACATGTGGAACATACACTGGGCAACACCTACACGACATGGTTTTGTGGTAAACTAACTGGACTGTGCCACAAGGTGGATGTGAGGAACCAGACACATTCTAATGCACACAGTGAGGCTGCAATCCAACACAGAGTCCGTGGTTGTGACCTCTAACACAATGTCAAACCATGGTATATGCAATGTTGCAGTGTCAATGTCTACACACATTGATGCATTCACCAGAGTCTACAACTACAACAGATGACTGTCAGATGGGGTGACTATCCTGTCATGGCAGTGGGCCTACATGTATGTAATGAGAAACATGATGTTGTTGCATGTATGCATGGTCTAACAACATGCGCATGAACATGTACCACACATTTGAAACCATACCATCGCTAAACAGCCTCATATGAGTCCTTACCCAAATTGACTTTTCAACATGTCCATGCAGGTTCCGTTGATTCGGCTGACGTTGCAATCATAATAAGCAATAGCAGGCTGACCACGATGACACCAACGGACAACAGGCAGGGCGAGCTGGGGATGAGAGGCACACAAGGGGTCAAGTTCCGTATGATGTCATTCTGACATTGTCCTGTTGAATAGCCTGATGTACTAGTACACCTGTACATTACAAGTACACACATAGCACATACGTGTGTGTCATTACATCTGCACTTATGTGAAACAGCACAACAAACATCCAAGTGACATTGCATAGTCAGTTGCATACACAGCATGCTAACCATGCAACACTATAGTACATTTTTAACCAAAAAGCACGTATGACTCACCATTATGAAAAAAAGTTGCGGATGAGGTGACTCCGGATATCATCTTCAACCTCCTCGTCACTGGCATCCTGGGCAAGGCCTTCATCCTCAACGGGCGGATGTTCTAGCTCATCAGGATCAAGGTAGAGTGGCACGGCCTTCTCCACTGCCATGTTGCGTAACATGCAGCACACGGTGAAGATGTCACACACCTTGCGTGGGCTGTATTGGAGGGCTCCGTCTGTCTTGTCCAGGCACCTGAACCGGCTCTTCAGGAGTCCAAATGTTCGCTCGATCACCCGCCTGGTCTTCCCATGTGCATTGTTGTACCGCTGGTCTGCAGCTGTCCTGGGGTTGCGTAGGGGAGTCATTAGCCACGGCATGTTTGGATATCCTGCGTCTCCTGCAAATTGACATCATGGAAATTAGTGTGTAATATGATGCAGTTCCTGAAGTTGTGACATACTGACATACATAGCTGACAGAGTTTACTCACCAACAAGACATGCCCGGTGGTTGTGCAGCTGCAGCATCATCTGTGGTACCCTGCTACGCCTCATGATGAAAGCATCGTGGCACGATCCTGGAAAACGTGCAGAAACATGTGAGATAATCATGTTGGCAAGACACACCACCATGGCATTTATCGAGTGGTAGTGTTTCCTGTTGCGATACGCTTGCTCCTGAGCCTGTGGTGGCACCAGAGTAACATGTGTACCATCAATTGCACCAATTACATGTGGCATGCGTCCCAGGGCATAGAATTCCCCCTTGACATCCGTCAACTCTTCTGGAGTAGGGAATGTAATGAACTCATCAAGGTGGAACAACATAGCTGACAATACATCGGTCAATACACGGCTGAACATTGTTTGAGACATCCCTCCCACATCAGCTATGGTAAATTGGAACGTACCTGTGGCAAAGAAATGTAGGGCTGCCATCACCTTTACCTTCTGTGTCAGTGCAGTTGGATACCTGTGTCGTGGTTGCAGGTGCACCTCCAGCCTGTCCGTCAGGTCCTTGATCAATTGTCTGCTGAAGCGGTAACGCCGAATGCAGTTACGCTCCCTCATGGCTTCCAAGTCTGGCAACGGCCTTTCCAGAGGGGGTGCCCTGCAAATCAAATTTTATAGTATATTTGTTGAACTGTCTGACTAAGACAATAACAATGTACATGGCACAAGCAACACTGCTTTAACTAATGTAGACAATTTTGAGTGTGGCCTGGGAGACACACTGAGGGAACATGTGCCAGCTGCCAGCCACTCCGTGAAAAGTAAAAGACCTGTGGTCTGTGGTATGGATATGACATGCAAACAAAGGTTCTAATGGAAAGGTCTGACTGAGCATGACTATGTATCATGTCAGTGACACACGTCATGAGAATGGCATTAGGAGGTTGTCTGCACATCAAGACAGCTGACAGCAATACACACACACACATCACATGGGCCATCATTTGCACAGATCTGACATTCATATTTCGTTGTAAAATTTCCCAAACTATTACATGGACATCATCATACAGCATAAATGTTGATTTGTGACAAATGGTCTGTGATGCCATCACACATATGAGTGGTTCATTTGTACAAGTGGCATGGTGTGCGTACATTACAACCCTGTCATCACGGCGAGGAACCAACATAGATGCTCCTACAGCAGATATACTGAACAGTATGAACTATTTACTTACCTTTTGTATCTAAACATCGTTAAGGTACAGTAGTTTATAGCATATTCCTAAATTGGAATACATACCAGGCTTTTGACAAATTTGGCTCCGTGGATGCCATCGATCTGCACAGTGAGGCGGTGCTATCCAGCCCACACCGGATCAAATACCGTGTCACTGATTGCCATTCTACAAGTGCTTGGCCAAGTATTGCCCGTACCTACAACGCACACTCTGGCAGCAGTTCCACAACAGTGTCCCACAGAGAGTGTGTGGAGCGGACAAAGAGGCATGTGATGTTGGAAGAGCTCAGTCCCAGACTCTGGGAGGATGATGTCATATTTCCGTACTGCTCATACCTCTTGGATACCCTGTCCAGCAGAGCAAACGGGAATGTTGTCTGTGATTTGGAGGCCTGCATGGCCATGCTCTCAGGGGTGGGGTGGGAGGACAGGAAACATGGTTAGTCCGTGGAGGGGTGTGGGCGTCTGGCAACGTGCCTATCTACAGCAAAACCTGCTGCGTGCCTGTACATGCTGGCCAATATGGATTCAGTAAATACCTCATTAAACGGCTGCAGAGGCTCAGCGGAGCGTGACTGCAGTTTAAAGACCTCAGTGAGGAGGTTGGTCCTCACGGCAACAAGGGGGAGATGAAGGGGCAAGGCTCCGGCCGCCCACGTAAACACAACACTGTACGTTGCCCGCTCATCCAAAATCACACGGTTGGAGTAGAGACATCACCAGTGTCTGGCTAGGTGTCCAGACCACTCGCATCCCCCAGTCCACCTGTCCTGTCGTCTTGGGACTGACACTCACGTGTCAGTGTGTCTTCATGACCCTCCCAATACTCATTAACTCACATTCCCTGATAATCAGGGTTGTCATGCAGCATTTATAGCGGTGTTCTGCCGCGCAGTTCCCACGCCAGAGCCGTACAGTGTGTGGTATCGGGGACAGCACCACCCGAGAACGGCGCTAAGTCTGACACCTGGGGGACAGTTGCCAGTGAGGTTGCGAGGTGAACCAGCGAGGACCAGGATCACCATTCAGATCCTGTCTGTCCCAGCGGGTCCGGGACGTATGCGCCGCCTGCGTCAGAGCCTAAGCGAGTGATGGCGTCAGGGGCAAATCACCAGACCCGCTAGTGCCCCCAGACGGGTCCGCTGGGCCAGAAGCCGCCAAGTAGGCCGTTGGTGGGGTGAGGGACATCATGGACATAGAGGAAGCGCACTTAGTCCTCCTGCGTCGCATGCAGGACAGGGACCGGAGGTCGTGGTGCAGGCTACGACGGCTGCAAATCTGACTGAGCCGCGTGGGCGGTGTCACCCGAATCCAATGCAGCATTGCACATGCATTGTGGTGTTTTTGAGTGCAATGACGTCTCTTTGACTTATTTGGGTTACCTGGCGACTTAGCCCTGGAGGACTGATGTCAAATCCAGGGTCTCTGATGTCTCAACACCCACGCCCTGGCACTCGTCCTACGTCCAGACCATGAGCTATTGTGGTGCAGGGCCAACTGCAGGAGTCTGAGCGGCTTGTGGGACCACTTACACCTGGATTCATATGTCTGGTCCCGGCAGTCAGAGCAGCTCTTGTTGTCGTGCTTCACGTGAAAACAGAGGAGACACCGACGGTGAGGGTCAGTCACCAACATGAGTCAGTCGCAATCCTCACAGGCTTTGAAACGGACATCCCTATTGGCACCGTCCTGAGTCAGACAATCCAAGTGAAATGACCAAAAGTGATTGTACTATGATTGTGGGGCAAAAATGAGTAAGGTTACACCTGTACGGGACCAGCGCTGGTGTTGTGAAAAAAGAGGACCTGACGTGAGGACGCAGAGGTGACGTATGAGTACTCAGACAACGTCATCACGGCACACACAACGGCAACGACACACGCGGAGCCGCAGGACATGCCTACCGACACACAAGTGTACTGCTGAGCGGAAATTGCCATATCCAGGATGACACGTGGGGATATGCTAAGGTGAGTAATATGATACTGACCTGTTCATTTCATATGCAAACTGCATGCACAATGTCGCACATGGCACACACATGACGTGGTCACACAGTGTCATGCTGTGCGTCTATCACACCTCTGTGACAGTGGGCATGTTGCTGTCATCATGTGCCAGTTCCCTGTACTGAATGGTGTGCCATTCCAGTGTTGATGTGCATCACAGTATGTTGCAGACGTTACTCCGTTGCGAAGTGTTGAATGCATGTGATGCACATGTGCAAAATGATTAATGACATGTCTCGCCAGCTCTTCACACATCAACTGAGGCACAAGGTCACAGTCCCTGTGCTTCTTCAATGTCTGCCACACCTGGGGCATGCTGATGTGAGGATGCCATGCTGATGTATGCATCCACATCGACGACATGAGTGTAGACTACATCCCTGCAATGTGATTTCCTGGAGTCACTCTCCCAATGGTGACATGAAGGAGGTCAGGAAGGCAGCCTACACAATCGTTCACTTGAGCATGTCTGACGCACTCTACCCCAATGGTACGTGCGTGTGTAGGCCTCGTTTACCCATTGCATTTCAGCCATACGTGAGCAAAGCGTACCCCAATGGTACGTGCGTGTGTAGGCCTCGTTTCCCCATTGCATTTCAGCCATAGGCGAGCAAAGCGTACCCCAATGGTACGTGCGTGTGTAGACCTCGTTTCCCCATTGCATTTCAGCCATACGCGAGCAAAGCGTACCCCAATGGTACGTGCGTGTGTAGGCCTAGTTTTCCCATTGCATTTCAGCCATACGTGAGCAAAGCGTACCCCAATGGTACGTGCGTGTGTAGGCCTCGTTTCCCCATTGCATTTCAGCCATACGCGAGCAAAGCATACCCCAATGGTACGTGCGTGTGTAGGCCTCGTTTCCCCATTGCATTTCAGCCATACGCGAGAAAAGCGTACCCCAATGGTACATGCGTGTGTAAGGCCTCGTTTCCCCATTGCATTTCAGCCATACGCGAGCAAAGCGTACCCCAATGGTACGTGCGTGTGTAGGCCTCGTTTCCCCATTGCATTTCAGCCATACGCGAGCAAAGTGCACCCCAATGGTACGTGCGTGTGTACGCCTCGTTACACCATTGAATGGGTTGCATTAGCAACGGCAATGTCACCGTACTTGTGTGGGTATTTGAATAAATACATAGGGAACATCTAGGAGAACAGTGGAATGATCAAAATGCAACCAGGTTGTCATGGATACAGAGAGTTGTGAGCCTCCTACAGGTGTTCCTGAAAATTCAGTTGGGCAAAAGTATACAATGTTGCAAAAGTTGTTCAGCTCTGGCTCAGTTTTCAAACCATGCATATGTGTGTAATGGCCTTATGTGTGATGTGATTGGATGGAACATAGGATGCTAACTGTGGTGGCCTATCACACACTACTCCTTGGACTCACAGACCCTCTGCAGCACAGATATAAGGCAGCATGTGGCTGTGGGAGGGCACTTGCCTGCACAACATTGGTGTGGTAACCACAGCTGCTGTCTCTGAATCCTCTGGACCCTGATTAGCTGAGCATAGAGAGGGCACCTGCATTCACTGATGGTGAGAACAAGGCCCTGCTGGATGCCCTCCTGCCTAACTACAGCAAGCTGTATGGGAGACCAGAGGATCAGGTGAGCGATGTGTGCAATACCTTGGAGTGTGCACCTGTTGTGTGTGTGACATTATAGCCACTGTGTATGTATAGTGGATAGATGCAATGTTGTTGGGAGTGAGTGCCAGGGTGTACAGTGTTGTTACAAGAGAGTTCTTTGTTGTAGTGGGGTGTGTGACAGCATGTCACGTGCTGCAGTGCACCCAGATGTAGCATATATTATTCAGTGAGTGCCATGTTCAAAGAGTGTTTTGCACCCCTCATGTCATCTGTAGCCTTTCAATGGGATGTAATGCAGTTGTGTTTGCTCACAGGCCACATACTCCTAGACAATGATGCAAATGTGTGGAGCATACGATGCCCTGTTGTCCTCAAGTATTTTGTGCACATATGTGTGTCTTTGGAACATGGACCAGGTGTACTGATGGTCTTTTACTTTACATTTGTGACAGGTATCTGCCTATGAGAAGGGTGAAATCTGGCTGGACATCGCCAGGGCTGTCAGGAGTGAGGGGGGGCCTCGCAGGAGGCTCAGAAACATCAAGAAGAGGTGGCAGGACATCCGGTGCTGGACCCGCCGCATCGCCAGAGTACAGCTGAAGCTGGAAGCTCCACGCCGGCATGGCGGCACCCGCCACCTCACCCCCAACATGCTCCGGGTCCTGGAAGTGGTGTTCCCAGACCTCCATAGGCAGTTGCAGGAGGGACAGCAGCAAGAAGGGGGTAGGTACATGTCTGTTTGTTGTTATGTGTGTGTTAAATGCTACCTGCAGTGCTCCAAGGCATGGTAACACTCCCATAGTTTGAGTGGTGTGGTCAGACAGGCACTTTATGCATTGGCATTAGAATGTCCCAGTGTCAGCAGCTGCTTCTTTACATGCCTTGCCCTACTCCACATTTGACCTGCGCTTTGGCTAATGATTGTTTTTCACATGTACTCCTATGGTGCAATGTCTCAGTATGTATCTTCCTTTGCACATCATCATGTTGTAGGGGGGTCTGTGACACCTGTTGGTACCTTACATGTAGCACCACATGTGCACTGTGTCTGCCCTTCTTCATATTTTGGCAGTGATCTTGAGTCTCAACATGTGTTTTCTGCACGAGTCAGCCTCAGTGGCCTTTGTCCATGGTACACTTTCTAATTGTCATGTGTTAGCTACAGGTGCACAATGTACATGTGCAATATTTTGGGCTTATACATACTCACACTGGGCAGTGCGTGTGTGCATATTCTCAAAATATGTTGCATGTTGTTTGTAAATATTATTGATGGTCAGCCACACAATGTGGCTTTGGGTGTAGACAGCTGTAATGCCAGTGTGAGGGGATGGGACACTTGGTTCAGGTCCCAGGATGGCATCACATGTCAGTTCAGGCAGGACTTTTCCCATGTGGCACAAGGTCAAAGCAAATCACACATGACCAGGTCTGGGATTGGGTGGCAGGGTGGGCAAATGAACTGTGATGCATCATCAGCTATCCTGTTGTCAGGCAGTGGATCATCATTGTGTCTCTCATACAAGTTTTTGCCTTGCCTGTAGCTTGAATCCTACTATACATTGAGCGTTGTGTCTCTGACAATTGGCCACAACTAGACTTGTCATTGTGCAGAGTTCAGTGTCATGTGACTCATGATGCATGCCATGTTGAGAAATGAGGCCAAATGATTTGTAGCTGATATGTCTGATGTGTACAGGTGACTGATATGTTTTTATTCTTCTTCTTGCACACAGCATCATCATCTGAATCTGGAGGAGACACAGGCGCGGACCAGGCAGAGGGACACACCGACAGTGCCACCTTCTTTGAGGTGTCAGAGGGAGACAGTGGCACGGAGGGTGAGGAGAGTCTGCAGGCCGGACGACATGTGACTGACACATCTTACCATGCCGACAACTCCGAGTCAGACTCTGAGGAGGAGGGGGAATATGCAGCAATGGTCACTTCTTCATCTTTGGCTGGCCTCCCCTCCTCCAGTACCATCTCCACCCTCCCAGTCCTTAGTGTGCCTAGGGTCCGTGCTAGCCCCCGTGTCTCCTTTGTTCCCGGCACCGCAGCCCCTGCCCCTGTGTCCCCTGCTGCCCTCAGTGCTGAGACTGTGGACCTACTCCGGCAGATTGCAGTAGGTCCATGCTGACTGTCCTCCATGGACATACACAACTGATTACACAGTTGGTGTTGTTCATGGAGGGCATGTCATCGGCCATGTCTGATCTACGTCGGAGTGTGGCTGCCATAGAGTCAACACTGACGGCAGCTCAGTACACCCAGCAGCATCTGTCCCCCCCATCCATCAGACCCATCCACCTCTGCCTCTCACATGCCTACACAGCATACACGCAGACGCCACAGGTCAGACACACCCAGCACACCCACACAGCATAAAAAGCTCAAATCTCCACGCACCCAATCTCAAGGGGATGTAGGCAAACCCACAGGGAGAGGGGAGACACCTCACACACGCATCCACACACCCAGGAGAACAGACTCACAGCCCTCTACCTCCACCCCCAATGTGTCCCCGAGTTCAGGTGGTAGTTTTACCGCACTGGCTGAGGTGTGCAGCCAGGTTTTTGAACTACTTTCGGCGATGCACCTGCCAGTGCGGATGAATCCACTACACCTGCACCCACTCCACCTGTCCTTCCCTCTCCTGTCCATGCGGTGCCAGAGGATTCCACAGATGGTGCCCCCGTAGTTTCCACTGCGGATTAAACGGCATGTGCAGGCAAGTTTGGGTGTGGTCACACCCATGGAGGCACAAACTGTTGCTCAGACTTTTTTGGACTGGCCATTGGCCTTTAATGAGCAAGGACTCTTATTTGCGTTTCTATTGTGAACAAGCGGAATAAAGCAATTCTTTTCTTTTTCTGAAGTTGAGTTTGTGTGATGATGTCTGTGACTGCTGTGTAACTGGGAGCTGGTGTGATGTTCAAATTTAGGTATGCTAACATGTGTCAATCTCCTGATGGTAATGAGGTTAACAATGGTATGTTTTTCATGTAACAGCTGGGCAGTGGTGGGGGTGTTAGCCACACACACACTCTGATGCTGGGCACTGGTGGGCACTGGTGGGGTTCTTAGCCACACACACACTCTGATGCTGGGCAATGGTGGGCAGTGGTGGGCAGTGGTGGGGGTGTTAGCCACACACACACTCTGATGCTGGGCAATGGTGGGCACTGGTGGGGTTCTTAGCCACACACACACTCTGATGCTGGGCACTGGTGGGCACTGTTGGTTACTGGTGGGGGTGTTAGCCACACACACACTCTGATGCTGGGCACTGGTGGGGGTGTTAGCTGCACACACACTCTGATGCTGGGCAGTGGTGGGCAGTGGTGGGGGTGTTAGCCACACACACACTCTGATGCTGGGCCCTGGTGGGCACGGCTGGGGGTGTTATCCACACACACACTCTGATGCTGGGCGCTGGTGGGCACTGGTGGGGTTCTTAGCCACACACACACTCTGATGCTGGGCAGTGGTGGGCAGTGGTGGGCAGTGGTGGGGGTGTTAGCCACACACACACTCTGATGCTGGGCACTGGTGGGCACTGTTGGGCACTGGTGGGGGTGTTAGCCACACACACACTCTGATGCTGGGCACTGGTGGGCACTGTTGGGCACTGGTGGGGGTGTTAGCCACACACACACTCTGATACTGGGCACTGGTGGGCAGTGGTGGGGGTGTTAGCCACACACACACTCTGATGCTGGGCACTGGTGGGCAGTGGTGGGGGTGTTAGCCACACACACACTCTGATGCTGGGCACTGGTGGGCAGTGGTGGGGGTGTTAGCAACACACACACTCTGATGCTGGGCACTGGTGGGGGTGTTAGCCACACACACACTCTGATGCTGGGCACTGGTGGGCAGTGGTGGGGGTGTTAGCCACACACACACACACTCTGATGCTGGGCACTGGTGGGCACTGGTGGGGGTGTTAGCCTCACACACACTCTGATGCTGGGCAATGGTGGGCACTGGTGGGGTTCTTAGCCACACACACACTCTGATGCTGGGCACTGGTGGGCACTGTTGGGCACTGGTGGGGGTGTTAGCCACACACACACTCTGATGCTGGGCACTGGTGGGGGTGTTAGCCGCACACACACTCTGATGCTGGGCACTGGTGGACAGTGGTGGGGGTGTTAGCCACACACACACTCTGATGCTGGGCACTGGTGGGCACTGCTGGGGGTGTTAGCCACACACACACTCTGATGCTGGGCGCTGGTGGGCACTGGTGGGGGTGTTAGCCACACACACACTCTCATGCTGGGCACTGGTGGGCAGTGGTGGGCAGTGGTGGGGGTGTTAGCCACACACACACTCTGATGCTGGGCACTGGTGGGCACTGTTGGGCACTGGTGGGGGTGTTATCCACACACACACTCTGATGCTGGGCACTGGTGGGCACTGTTGGGCACTGGTGGGGGTGTTAGCCACACACACACTCTGATACTGGGAACTGGTGGGCAGTGGTGGGGGTGTTAGCCACACACACACTCTGATGCTGGGCACTGGTGGGCAGTGGTGGGGGTGTTAGCCACACACACACTCTGATGCTGGGCATTGGTGGGCAGTGGTGGGGGTGTTAGCCACACACACACTCTGATGCTGGGCACTGGTGGGGGTGTTAGCCACACACACACTCTGATGCTAGGCACTGGTGGGCAGTGGTGGGGATGTTAGCCACACACACACTCTGATGCTGGGCACTGGTGGGCACTGTTGGGCACTGGTAGGGGTGTTAGCCACACACACACACTGATGCTGGGCACTGGTGGGCACTGGTGGGGTTCTTAGCCACACACACACTCTGATGCTGGGCATTGGTGGGCAGTGGTGGGGGTGTAAGCCACACACACACTCTGATGCTGGGCACTGGTGGGCAGTGGTGGGGGTGTTAGCCACACACACACTCTGATGCTGGGCACTGGTGGGCAGTGGTGGGGGTGTTAGCCACACACACACTCTGATGCTGGGCACTGGTGGGCACTGGTGGGGTTCTTAGCCACACACACACTCTGATGCTGGGCACTGGTGGCCACTGGTGGGCAGTGGTGGGGGTGTTAGCCACACACACACTCTGATGCTGGGCACTGGTGGACAGTGGTGGGGGTGTTAGCCACACACACACTCTGATGCTGGGCACTGGTGGATGTGTTTACTACACACCACTTAGACTTACACTAACATAGCAGAAGTATGTCCCACACGTCTATTGCACTGGTGATGTGAGGTGACGTTCCGTACCACGTGGTCGATGATGTAGGTGGGCACGTCCCCGTATTACAATGGTGTTGTGCGGTGACGTACCGTACCCCGTGGTCGATGACGTAGGTGCGGCCTGTCTCCGTATTACACTGGTGATGAGCGGTGACGTTCCGTACCACGTGGTCGATGACGTAGGTGGGCACGTCCCCGTATTACAATGGTGTTGTGCAGTGACGTACCGTACCCCGTGGTCAATGACGTAGGTGCGGCCTGTCTCCGTATTACACTGGTGATGTGCGGCAGTGTGTGGCGCAACATACCCAGACATTACAATCGTGCAATGGAGATGTGCCCGTGTGGCAACACGTACAGGTATGTTGGACTTCGTTGTGCTCACCTTCTGCGCCGTCGTCGGTTTCTAAGTACGAGGTGGTGGCCGTACAGGATAGGGATGAGACGGACGATGGCATTCATGTCCTGCTTGTCGCGTACCGGGGTGCGGTTCGTGCCGGAGTGTGGTTTTAGGGTAGTTTTGAGCTCTCGTAGAAAAAGCCGTACGGAGTGTGTTCAACACGGATCGTACTTCCTGGTTCGGAAGACGCGGTCTATTTACGTTCGGACATAGCGTGGAGCGTCAGCCGACTGCAATTAGTATGGACTTTCGATTTGTACGGCGTTTTTTACGTGGCGTACCGAGTGACGCCTTAAGTTGTGATCGTACTTGCTGATTCGTACGGGGACGCATTCAGGTACGATTTGTACGGGGAAAAACGCTCCGAACCGCAATTCGGAGCGCTTTTTACCGGATCGGAATCGAGCCCCTTGTGTGTACTTGCACACCGTGCCCACATATGAATAATGCACCCGGTGTCCCGGTGTCCCCTCTAGTGTACTTGCAACCATAACACCTGGTGTAAACCTGCCCCCAGTGACACCCCCTGAGTACCTGCACCCGGAGGAGCTAATCTGCGTCCCAACTGGCCTTTTGCTGTTTTTGTCATTGCATCTGGATATATGATGCAGCAAGAACATCAACCTCACAAATCAGGGAAGTTGGCTTTGTCAATGTTGTTAGTTGCAGAGTTAAATAGGCAGCAACTGAGCTTGTAAACAATATTTCAAACTATCCCTTGAGCGTGCTGACACAGATCATATTGCTAGTGATGCAGCAAGCACATCATCCTGACGTGAACATTCTGGCCCCTCGTGTGATTAGTCCGTCCTTCACTGTGGATAACAGGATATGGGATCAAACGCACTGATGATAGCTGCCAAAGTAATGGATTCAATCAATCAATCACAAGATTTGTAAAGTGCACTATTTACCCGCGAGGGTCTCAAGGCGCTAAGGGAGAGGAGGGGGTGCCGCTACTGGTCGAATAGCCAGGTCTTGAGTAGTCTCCTGAAGGTCAGCAGGTCTTGGGTCTGTCGTAGGTTGAGGGGAAGGGTGTTCCAGATCTTGGCGGCACTGTCAGAGAAGGACCAGCCTCAGGTGGTGGTTCTCCGGATGTGCGGGACGGTTGCCAGGGAGAGGTCGGCGGAGCGGAGGTGATGGTTGGGAACGTAGAAGGAGTCGACTGTTGAGGTAAGCTGGGCCGGTCTTGTGGAGTGCCTTGTGTGCGGGGATCAGGAGTTTGAAAGAGATTCTCTTATCGACGGGGAGCCAGTGCAGGTTTTCCAGGTGGGGGGTGATGTGGCTGTGGCATGGAATGTTGAGGATCAGGCGTGCAGAGGCGTTTCGGATACTTTGAAGTTGTTTGATGAGCTTGGTCAGGGCTCCTACGTAGAGGGTGTTTCCATAGTCGAGTCTGCTGCTGACGAGTGCCTGGGTGACTCTTCTCGTGTCTGTCGGGATCCACCTGTAGATCTTGCGGAGCATGCGGCGGGTGTTGAAGCAGGAGGTGGAGACTTCATTGACTTGCTTGGTCATGGTGAGCATTGAGTCGAGGATGACTCCCAGGTTGCGTGCTTGGACGGTTGGTGTCGGGGGTGCCCATAGTGACAAGGGCCACCAGGAGTCGTCCCAGGCTGATGGGTTGGAGCCGAGGATGAGGATCTCCGTCTTGTCTGTGTTCAGCTTAAGTCGGCTGCACTTCATCCGGTCGCCGATGGCTTTCATTCCTTCGTGTAGGTTGGATTTGGCGTGAGGGGGAGGATCAGTTGAGTGTCGTCGGCATAGGAGAAAATGTTGAGGTCGTGCTGTCGGGCGATGCGTTGCTAGTGGAGCCATGTAGATATTGAACAGTGTCGGGCTGAGGGAAGATCCCTGGGGTACGCCGCAGATGATCTCCGAGGCTTTGGATCAGAATGGGGGAGGCGGACGCTCTGGGTTCTGCCAGAGAGGAAGGAAGTGGTCCAATCCAGGGCCTTGTCTCTGATCCCTGCGTCGATTGGTATAAGTGACATTTTCATGATTTCCGTTTGACAAGTGTTAATTCACCAACTTGAGTGACACTTTCTCGTGAGCATTATCGAGCAAAGAAGGAGATGTAATCATGTATCTATCAGACGATGCCCCAATTGGAGAACAAAAACCCTTACGGCGATCGTACCACCGCTGAAAAGCACCATCACGGGAGGGCCCTTAGTGCTGTACTTTGCAGGGTTCTAAACTCACCTCAGCCTATTTATTAACAGCTAATAAACTCAGCTCAATGCTGACCTGAAAGACTTTCAAAACAAAACCTATCACAGACATGAACATTACAGCAGAATATAGCTCAACATGTAGCGCAGCCTCAGAGATATAGGCCCACGAGAAGTGACGGACTAAAGAACCAGTGAGATAAAAGTACCGGCCATGTGAAGTGAGAAGCACTACCTTAAAACAAGTAAACAACGTGCCCCCGGCCGAGCTGCCAACCACCTGCAAACACTCACACTCCCCCAGCTCCCAGTTCTCTACATGCTGCCAAGCATCCTCTGGCCCCCTTGTCTCACCCACACATGGGAAACATGCCGATTACAACCAAAGCAAGAGGGACCGAGCATTCCGGCCAACATAACCCGCTGCTGCACGGCATGGAAGGCAGCAGGGCAGGGAACACGAGCATGGCTGACCTACGTGTGGCCGGCCATAACTAGAGCCTTTGCAGCATTATTCATGTGCATATAATATAGAGCCATGGCATAATATGTTGACCGTGCCACATAATCCCAAGATACAATGTAGTACCAAATCCTCCCATACCAAGGAATCAGTAAAAAACCTGGGGGTTAGATGGGATTCTAGTCTCTCCTTCCGTAACCAAGTCCAGACTGTGTCTGCTGCCTGCTTTTCAAAAATTAGGATGATCAAAAAATGTATAAATTTTCTCCCTAGTAACACCAGGAAAACCATTCTCCAAGCATTAATAACATCCCATTTAGATAATGCTAACGGCCTGTATCTTGGACTTTCTTTTGGCCTCTGTCACCGGTTACAGATAGTCCAGAATGCAGCAGTCCGGCTGGTCTGTGGCATCTCTCTTCGTGAGCACATCTCGCCACATCGACGCAGGCTACACTGGTTACCAGTTCATAAAAGAGCAGAATTTAAAGCTCTTACCTTAGCTCATCGTGCTATTAAAGGAAAGGGCTCTGCGTATCTCTCTTCCTCTCTTCGCCCATACAGCAATGCTAGATACCTTTGATCTAATTCAAAAAGCTTGCTGTCTACCCCTAGATTTAAAGAAGCACGCTCTGGGGGAAAAAACTTCCAGGTATGTGCCTCCTCTCAATGGAACAAACTTCTCATCTCCATCCGGATGATTCAGGAGGAGCTACCTTTTCGCAAGGCACTGAAAACATTTCTTTTCTGCTAAACTCATCTGTGTAAGACTGAGCTAATGTGCAGGAGCGCCGGGACACCCCGTTTGGGGTAGCTGCGCGCTATATAAAATACACTAAATAAAATACCCATCCTTCCTCGAGGACAACATAAATCAGGGCTGACCGTGTGCTCACTCAGTCATGGTATTTCAAAATTGCAGAGCACTGTGGCGCGATCGAGTTTGAACAAGCAGCAACTGAGCTTGTTTAAAACAGCCGTCATCCCAACTTGCCATCTACGCGCTAAGAATGGTATTTCGACGTACTTCCTTTCAACCGTGCCCATTTGACCTCATTGACACCTTCTCACGCAACCGGCAAGTATCAATATAATACGGAATATAAAACCGTGACATAATATGTTCACCTGGTCTCCTAATTAAAGTTTTATAGCCATACCGAATCCACCCCATACCTACCCCAGTCTCAAAGGGTGAGAGGAAATGACGCGAGGGGCCCACCGCAGCAGCTACAGCCTCCCGACCAGGAAGCATGACACAATGCAGAACAAGGCTGACCTGTTGACATCTGCTTTCAACAATTTGGTGCACCAAACCATATTGCTTCGTGACCGTCAGCTGCTTCTGGAGGTTCTCTCTTGTCCCTTTTACTGGTTGAGGAGTTTCCATAGGCACCCCAATGACAACCAGGTGACTGCCAAGTGTGACATCTCTGTGGTGCATTTGCTGTGGGGGACTCGAGTCCTCAGTGCATCCCAAGGGTAGAGCATTGCAGGGGGACTATATGAAAAGTGTCTATAGGGACGGAGATCTGAATTGAGGCCCTGTGAGCTGAAGGAGGCAGGGAAGAAAAGGTATTGGGAGAGAGGAGGAGTGCTGCATAGGAGGTAAGGGTACACATCATCACAAGGTTGAAGTAAGAATACACCATCGTCACACCGCTGAGGTAAGAGTACACCATCAGCACAAGGCTGAGGTAAGGGTACACTATAGTCACACGCCTGAGGGAAGAGTGCACCATCAGCACTTGGCTGAAGTAAGGGTACACCATCATCACAAGGCTGCAATAAGATACACCATCGTCACATGGATGAGGTAAGAGTGCACCATCAACACAAGGCTGATGTAAGGGTACAACATTGTCACGCGGCTGAGGTAAGGATACACCATCGTCAAACGTCTAATGTAAGGGTACATCGCCTCACGGCTGAGGTAATAGAACACCATCATCACAAGGCTGAGGTAAAGGTACACCATCGTTACACGGCTGACATAAGTGTTCACCATCGTCACAAGGCTGAGGTAAGGGTACACCATCGTTACGCAGCTTTAAAAAAAAACATCATAATACATATTCAACTTCCCATCTCCAATACACCTCTATATTGTGCCTCGTTTCTCACTCATAAAAAATGAAAGCATAGTCATGCAAGTACTCAGACACCTGAGAAATATTTTAGACACTATAATTCCGAACTCCTTTTAAAAGGTCTCTATCCTCTTAAACCCATTTTTCAAAGTAAAAAGGGAAAAGAAATCCAAATATTAGAGCGAGCGACATAAAACATCTTACCAAAGTTTACGAGTAATTCTCTGAACCCTGGGACCGTTGTGGGAATGCTGTCTTATTGTCACACTCTACAGAAAGAAACACAAGGCAAACTCACATTTTCAACCCAATACGTTTTTGGTAACCCTTCTCGGTTCCGATCTCTATTGCTCACTAGAGTGGCCCCTACTTAAAAACGTGTGTGAAGTTAATTTTCCAGCCTGAAGCATCCCTCTTATTGCATTCTCTCACTTTTTGGTAAGTTTTATATTTAGGAAGTCCCGTCTCGTAACCCCCTGTTATTTCAAGCATGCGGGTATTGTGATATTAATGGCACCAAAAGGAGATTACTTTCCTCTCCTGTGCATCAACCTCACTGTTGAGAGATACAACCCGGCTCCCTTCTCCTTCCCAGCTTACTTCATCAAAAACAGTCGTTCGTCCTCTTTCCCCATTTGGGCCCTCCGACGATGCTGCGTTCCAGCCGGAGCTGCCTTTTACTCTGATTCCCCTTTATCCTGTGACCCTAACCGGATCTGGACATTTCACCTGGAAACAGCTAAACTGTTGGACCGTCTGAAAAGTGTCTGTCAACTATGTTATGTTATGTTATGTTATAAAATCTTGTAAAGCGCGCAGCTGCCCCAGCGTAGGGGCGTCCCGGCGCTAAATCCAGAAGAAGGAACTAAGAGTTGAAAAACGGAGTAGGCACAGTCAAGAAGGAATATTTACGGAAATAAATGAGTTTTTATGGCTTTTCTAAAGACGGACAAACTTTCCATTTCTCTAATGTGAGTTGGTAGAGCATTCCAAGCTTTTGCTGCAAGAACGCGAAAAGAGCGTCCTCCCACTCTACTACGTTTGAACCGGGGATCTTCAACCAGGTTTTGGCCAGCCGAGCGTAGTGCCCGCGAGGGGACATACCAGTTCAGTAGCGTACCGAGCATCTTAGGAGTAGCCAGTCTCAAGATTTTAAACGAGATACAGAGAGTCTTAAACTGTATTCGTTGGGCTACTGGCAGCCAATGGAGCCTACGGATGGTAGCAGAAATAGTACTAAATCTGGGCAGACCTACTAGAGCTCTTGCAGCCGCATTTTTAATACGTTGTATTCGGGTAATTTCTGCCTGGTTAGCACCTAGCAGCATTGAACAGGCATAGTCAAGTTTAGATAACACTGTGGCCTGGACAATCAGCTGCCTGGTGGCCGAATCAAAAAATTTCAGAACAGGTTTGAGGCTGCGTAATATACCGAAGCAAGTGGCAGCAACTTTTTTTGTGTGGGTAGAGAGGCTTAGGGTCGAGTCTAGCCAGACTCCCAGATTTTTCACTTTCCTCTTTGGCCCCGGGACTTTCCCCAAAGTAGATGGCCACCAGTGGTCTCCCCACAAATGGGTGTTCCTGCCAACCAATAGCACCTCTGTCTTAGCAGCGTTTAACTGAAGACAGTTAGTTGTCATCCAATCGGCCACCGCGGACACCCCGGCTTTGAATCTGACATGGTCCCCAATCACACCTTCCGTAAGGGCGACCACCAGCTGCGTATCGTCAGCATATGAGACGATGTTGAGGTCCCATACTTTTGCGACTGCAGCAAGTGGTTGTACGTAAAGGCTGAACAGGGTGGGGCTCAAAGCCGAGCCCTGAGGGACACCCTGTTCAATAGCGTGTGCCCTAGAAAGAAATGGGGGGGTAGAGACGCGGAAGGATCTCCCTGACAAAAAAGATCTAAACCACATAAGAGCCAAAACCGCAACCCCTGCTTCTTCGAGCCGATGGAGCACGATCCGATGTGAGACGATGTCAAAGGCGGCACTCAGATCCAATAGGACCAGTGCCGCCGTTTCACCACGATCCAGAGTGGAACGCAAATGCTCCATCATAGCCAGCAGCGCCGTCTCCGTACTATGGCCAGCGCGGAACCCATGCTGAATATCATCCAGAATGTTATTGGTTATCAACAAGTTGGAAAGAATTGAATTTGCATGGGACTCCGCAATCTTCGCAGCCCACGGAAACAGGAATATAGGTCTAAAATTTTCCGGCTTCAAAGGGTCCAGAGTAGGTTTTTTCAATATGGGAGAGACTCATGCCTGTTTCCATTTAGCTGGAACAATAGCCAATGAAAATGAGGAGTTAATAAGGCTGTGCAGTGGGGCCAGGCAACACAGAGAGGAGTCTCTAAACTGAGCCGGCTTAAGGGGGTCAGCCGGAGAGCCAGACTTAATCTTCCTAGTTAGTATGTCATACACCTCCCAAGACATGTCGGGAATGGCCGACAATAGGAATGCAAGATTAGGTCTCACCAAAGGGGGAGAGCTTGGTTCCCTCACTGAGGTAAACTGTTGGTATATGCACCGAATCTTCTCTACAAAAAAAGAGGCCAGTTCATCACAATGGGCAGCAGAGGTAGGTAAATTTATCGCAGACTTTTTGGTATTGAGCTCCTTAAGGATCTTAAAGATGACTTTGGCAGGATTTGAGCTAATTTTAATTTCGGAAGCATAATAATCTGCCCGGGCTCTGCATATAGCTCTGTGGTAAGCTTTGAGTTCCTTTAAATAGTAAACTTTTTTCTCTGGGGAATAATCTTTCCTCCATTCACATTCCTGCCTCTTGCAGGTCTTCTTTAGGGCCGCCAGGGTGTCATTAAACCAGGGATTGGCATCCTGGGTACGTCCTTGGACCCAAGTAGTAGGTATAAGCTTATCGAGCGCCCGTGTGATCCAGGCACAAAAGGAGTCATATATCGAACCAGAAAAAGGGGATTGAGGCTGTCTTGCCCACACTAGTAATGAAGTCCTAATGATTTGATAAGGAAGAAGGTGCAGATGGTCTGGGACACAATCCCCTGGATCCCAATGGTAGAGAGACAAACCCTTGTCTCTCTAATAAACTGCACAAAAATGACCCCGCACCCTTCAAATATTGTTACAATGTTTATACATCAACATCAAATATTGACCATATGTTCAGGTGATCATCCAAGTGTTCGCCCAAGAATTTCAAAGTCAGTTTCTTCAAAAAAAGGTTCTTTATTCGTAAATAGTGACAGAATCAATAGCCATAGCCAACGCGTTTCGTCCGTGATCGGACTTCTTCAGGGCTTATTTAATGTCTTCTTTTTTAGGGCATATATTCTTCACACGTGAGGTTTGATGATATCATGGAACGAGGACAATCATGATTCCATGTTATATAATGTTCCAATTTAAGAAGTTCTTTGAATGTAAAAGCCGCGAAAAGTATCGGCACATAGTAGATGTGTGGTCATCTGGTTAGATCAAACCTCACGTGTGGATAATATATGCCCTAAAAAAGAAGAAATTAAATAAGCCCTGAAGAAGTCCGATCACGGACGAAACGAGTTGGCTACGGCTATTGATTCTGTCACCATTTACGTATAAACAACCTTTTTTTGAAGAAACTGACTTTGAAATTCTTGGGAGAACACTTGGATGATCACCTGAACATATGGTCAATATTTGATGTTGATGTATAAACATTGTAACAATATTTGAAGGGTGCAGGGTCATTTTTGTACAAAAGGAGTCACATCCTGTCTCAACCTCGTCGATAGGCCCTAAAGGTTCGGCTCCCAGTAGAGCATGAAAATCCTCTAGACGGAGTTTACGCCAGGGCCTCTTAAACATAGTTCTTTGGGTATTGCAGGAATTGGACGCAGGGATAGAAAATGTCATACCCACTAATAGTGGTCCGACCAAGCTATAGATATAGGGATGGCAGTCCTGGATCCCTCAATGTTCGTAAAAATCGGGTCCAGAACATGGCCTCAGCCATGGCCTGTCAGCAGCCTTCAACTCAACCCCCCTCCGTCTTCAAGCAACCAAAAATGTAAAATGTAAATGTAGGAATTTGTAAAGCGCACAGCTACCTCCACCGGAGGTGCCCCGGCGCTGTCTGTATACCGCTTAGGAACCCTTCCTGGCTTTCCTGGGAAATGTCCACTCCTGGGCACCCCCCAGGTGCAGCCAGGCATCCCAGCGCTTTTGGGGCCGTTGTGGAGACTAAGCAAGCTATTGCCCAGAGTTGCAGAGTGGGACCCATGATAAGAACAGGCACTGAGGCGAGAATATCCAGTCAGGGGAATTAATGAGCCGGAGACCTGCCGAGGCGGGAATCGAACCCTGGTCCCTGGCCAGAGCTCTGCATCAAGGTCTGCCTGCTCTAACCATTGAGCCACACATCTCCACAAAAAGGGCGCCAGAACCACCAAGTGCCAAGAAGATACCTAACTGACCAGGACTACTGGGGATCAACCAGGTACTGGGCTGTGCCATCTGTGCCCCCTCTGTTTGCACCTGTGGCCCCTGCGCTGTCCTGCTTTCACTGCCTACCCAGCGCTCCCCTACTGTGCCCCCCTGAGAAGCGCTGAGGTCCTGGAAGCTATTGTGCCTTGAAGCGCTGTACCTGAGAAGCGCTATTACTCAGACTGCCTGTCCTGCGAGAACTGCTGTGACTGCCCCCTTAGCGCGTGCCACCCAAGTGCTGGGCCCCCAGGAGAAGCGCTGCGAAGACTTGCTAGCTCTGCGCTTTGAAGCGCTGAGGAGAAGCGCTGGTGGCCCCACTCACCGCCGCGGCCCTTGCCGCTCCGCCAGAGCCTCAGGCGCCGTTCGCAGCCTCTGCCGGCCCAGAAGCGCTGACCTCATCACCCCCACGGTGGCCCCCGGGGGTCAGGAGAGGGCCGCCGAAAATCCTAGTCAGGCCGCGATCTGAGGAGAGGGCCGCGCTAGGCCCTGAAGCCTGCCTCCACCATCACGTGACGGGGGCGCCGTCCTGGATCCCGCCCCGTCAAACGACGCACAGCCATTGGTCCTGGCTGGCGCACCTCCATTACTGCGATCCTATTGGCCGTGAGAGCCGGGTCCTTCCTTGTCAGCCTTCCCATTGGTTCCCCAGACCGCTGACATCACGACAGGCCCGGGAACCAGCAGCTTCACCATCGGAGGGCTCCGGAAGAGCCTGAGAGCCCCTCCGAGCCGTGACGCCCTCAGGGCCGGCCCTACCATCAGCGCGGGGCCCGTGCCGCCCTGCTGTGCTTGCAGCCGGCCCCTCTCACCCGAGGCCTGCTGACATCGCCGCAAAGGGCCGAGGAGGCCTGAAGAGACCAGGTAACCCCCGGGGAGGAGGGCGGAAGGTTACAGGAGGCCCCGAGTTCGCCCCTCCCCTGGGGAATACTGTTGTTGGGCCCCGTTGGCCCTGTGAAATCCTTCCAAAGTACTGGAACTGGGCCGGAGCCCCAAGAGACACCTTTGGGGCCTAAGTTGGTCCGAGTTAACCCCTGGTTGGGGAAAGTAGTTGGTTACAGGCGACTGTTAGATCCTACTACCAGGAGTGTGGTGATTGCCTTACATAATGTTACTCCTGAGTAAGGAAATGTTTATACCTGCCGTAAGAGGAGGTTCACGCTGATTTAAGGATGTTGTGCAGTTTTTAATGGAAATGTCTATCCTGGCCTGATGTAATGTTCATACTGCTTATTTATTGAGAAGCTGATTGCGACCTCATGCACCAGATCTGCCCCTGCTAAATGCAATATTGATGGAGGTTTCCACTAGTGAATTTCTTGCAGGGGGTGATACGATATAATTTTGACAAAGAGGTTATTACCGTGTATTTTCTTGCAGGTGCTGACTAGAAGCAAGGCTGATGCCAGGCCTACAGTTATTTACTATTTAATATTTATTTATTTATCTATTTATGGCTGAGAAATGAAAAGTGTACTCTTTCAAGGATATGTGAATTGAGTTAATGCTATCTTGATTACCTGATCGCCCCGAATGGTCTATCAGCCGTGACCTCAATCCAGATAAAAGTACATTGTTTTTATAAATCTCACTGGTGTGGTCTCAGTCATTGTGTGTGTTACCTGTCTCAGTGGATGTGAGTGCTGTGTGGTCACTTTACACCTAAGCTTCGGGTTCCTACCTGCTCGAGCCAAGCTACCCCCCAGGGAACTGGTGACCACAGTTCTTACATTTTGGTGGTGAGCGGTGGGATCAGGACCTGTGACTATACAGCACCCTCCAGTGGGACAGAGTGCGCCGCAATTAGACTAGACACCTATCGTGCATGCAAGCCTACTCAATCAACCCCCCACTGTTAACCTGTAGAGTCCTGTTTTGACCCAATCCTGTCACCTACATCCTAGTATCTTTCCCTTGATTTATCTGGGTCCCCACCTGTCAAAATGGAGTTCCAGCTAGCCAACCTGGGGGAGTACACAGTGGTGCAGCTAAGGGAATTTTGTCAGGGGATGGGGTGCCGGTTGGGCGGAGAGCCGCAAAGGAGGAACTCCGTACCGCTTTGAGGGCATGGGTAAGGGCCCACCCAGAGGGAAGAGGGGATGGGTAACAGGAGGGGCAGGTCACACAAGAGGAGGCGGGTGCTTCAAGAGAACTACACCTACTAAACATTGATGTGTCTGAAAATGTGTTGCCAGGAAGACGTTCCAGGGCAAGTAGTAGTGGATCTAGAAAGAGTACGTCGTCGCAGGATTATGAGGACAGGAGGGAGGAGAGGCAATTGAAATGGGAGCTTGCCAAGCTAGAGCACGAGAGGGAGAGAGAAAGGGAAGATAAAAAGTTTGCATTGGAAGAGAAGAAGCTGGCGCACAAGCTTCAGCTTAAGGAGTCGGAGCTGAGAGCCTTGCAATTGAGTGCGCCAGGAAGTCCCAATGGTGCCAGCGTACCAGGGGCTCAACACGAGCCTAGGTTTTGGTTACCCAAAGAGGTGATAGTGAGTTACACTCATGGGGATGACATCGCCAAGTGGTTGGAGGCGTATGAGGTGGCCTTGACAGCCCATGGGGTGCCTGAGAGCCACTGGGGAGGTGGCTTGTATCGATACATACCCCCTAATGTCAGGGTCACCCTTCTGTACCTTGATAAGGCGGACCAGTTCAGGTATCCCCCCATGAAGGAGGCGCTACTTAAAAAGTTTGGCCTCAACCCCGAAAGGTATCGCCAGAAGTTCCGTGGCAGCCATAAGCTGTCCACGCAGAATTGGGTGGATTTTTTCGATTATGCACGTAAGGCTCTGGATGGTTGGGTGCGTGGCAGCGAGGTGCATGATTATTAGGGCCTGTACAATCTTTTTTTGAGAGAGCACCTCTTGGATAAGTGTTTTCCTGAGCTGTGCCAACATCTGGTGGACCACAAGCTGACTGATCCCCATGAGCTTGCGGAGGAGGCGGATACTTGGGTTAGCACCGGGGTGTCTCACAAGGGCCCCGGGGGAGATGGCCCGAAAGGCGGACAGAGTTTCCCCCAGAAGAAAGAGGGGGAGATAAAAAGGAGTTCTCACGAGGCCCACAAAACAGACAGTTTGGGAAAGGAGTAGGTACCCCACCTCAGTCCAGATCCCCAAAGCCCACTTACCCTGACAAGAGTCAGCAGCCAAGAATTGTCCGGTGCTACGAATGCGGGGAGGTTGGACACTACAAGGGAGATGCCCAGTGTCGCAAACGACCCCCAGGCCCCACAGGTGGCAAGAGTCCAGGGGTGGCTAATGTAGCGCTTGGGATGGAGCTGCCCCTAGATAGGGAAGGGGAGTGGACAGGCCTGACCCTGGTTTCACTCGGGGACAGAGAGATGGTCCCAGTGACGTCCTTACTATCGAACACTGCTAAGTACCAGCAGAGGGTGAAGGTTTACGGGGAGGAGGTGGAGGCTCTGAGGGACACAGGTGCCAGCATGACCACCGTAGTGAGGCGGCTGGTGTCCCCTGAGCATGTAGTACCTGATGTGTTCCATCCGGCCGTGTTGGCTGACGGCAGTCTGAGCTACTATCCCGTGGCTCAGGTTCCCTTTGAGTGGGGAGGAGTTAAAGGCCCGTTGAGAGTTGCGATAAGCCCTGCCTTGCCTGTGGACTGTCTGCTAGGAAACGACCTGGAACATACCGCCTGGAAGGAAGTGGAGTTTAAGGCCCATACTGAGATGCTGGGGTTACCAGGATGGACTTGCGTGGTCACGAGGTCCATGGCTGCCCGGAAAAAAACTTAACCTGGGTTGGAGCCTGAAACTACGGCCCAACCCAATGCCGGTCCAGAGGAGAATGGAGTGGAGGACACACCCCGTGTAATGGATGGAGAGCCCGCGGAGGTAACCCCGCTGTATATGGAGGTGGAGGTTTTTCCCGTGGGGGACTTGCCGACCCTTGCCGAGTGGCACGGGGAAGGAGGGCCTACCTGGGAGGAATTCTGTTGGGCGCAGAAGGAGTGCCCTACGCTTGATGGTATGCAGCCGAAGCCCAAGCGACCGATCAGGAGACCGGCAGTTTTCACGTGTACTGGGAGGATGGCCTCCTTTACAGTGATCCTAAGGTTCCGGTGCATGGATCTTCGAGGGCCTTAGTGGTCCCCCAGTGCTACCGGGTGTTAGACGGAGACCTGGAGGGTCGGCCGAGCACAGTGATCGCACAGACAGGTAACTTCCCCCCCACAGATGGACACCACACAAAGATCAGGGTAACACCTTTTATAGGCACTTCTGGTAGTAGAGTGGTACGATACAAGGCGATCAGGACACGATGATCCTCTCAATTCTAGTCTCTAGTAAGGGAAGGGGGTAGCGGGACAGTCTTGGTACCCACGGGTACGGAGGTGTAACGGTGATAGCTCACAATCCTCGAGCTCGGTGTTCGGATGGGTCAGACCGCGGCAGCGTCGGCAGGTCCCGAAGAGGTCGTAGGTGGCAACGGGCCGCGGCAGCGCCAGCAGGTCCCAACGAGGATGAAGGTTACAACGGGCCGCGGCAGCGCCAGCAGGTCCCACGAGAATGCAGGTTGCAACGGGCCGCGGCAGCGCCAGCAGGTCCCACGAAGATGGAGGTTGCTACGGGCCGCGGCAGCGCCAGCAGGTCCCAACGAGGAGGAAGGTTGCTACAGGCCGCAGCAGCGCCAGCAGGTCCCACGAAGATGGAGGTTGCTACGGGCCGCGGCAGCGCCAGCAGGTCCCAACGAGGAGGAAGGTTGCAGAGGGCCGCGGCAGCGCCAGCAGGTCCCACGAGGATGAAGGTTGCAGAGGGCCGCGGCAGCGCCAGCAGGCAGGACAGTAGTTCACCAGGCAGGGCTGTGGCAGCGCCAGCAGTCCGTCAAGGATGAGTTCTTCTCGGTGTCTCTCGACTCCAGGATACAACTGCCTTCCTGTCCTGGGGCGGCCTCAGTTATAGGTCTGGCGCCCTTTGATGTCCGGACCCTCGCTCTTGGAGGTCGGGAGGTCTGGGATGAGGGAGTCCAGACACCCAGCAGGGGGGTGGAGCCAGCGCCCGAGGAGGCTGGGGGTGCTCGGCACCTGGCGGGGGAGAGCCATCGACACTTCTTACTCCCATTGACCTGCCAAGTGGTCCGTTCACCTCCTGGGTGGAGGGTGGTGCCGGGATGTCGGGGCCTGGCCAGGCCCAGGGTTGGGGTCGGGCTGAGGCCGCGCGGCCGCGTGGTGCCGTGTCCAAGATGGCGGCTGGGCCGGGCAATGGTGCTGACGGTGGCCCGGGCCCTGTCCTGCGGGGGGGGAGCGAGCCCTTCATGTGGCCTGTCCAACATGCGTCCCCCCCAGCTGAAGGCGGGGAGAGTCACCCATCTTCTTGGGGACTTTCCTCGTCGAGGCGGAAAAAGCGGGACAGGCCATCCGCGTTGGCGTGGTCTTGGCCAGGACGATGCTCCACAGTGAAGTCCATCCCCTGCAGGGAGATGGACCATCGCAATAGTTTGGGGTTCTCCCCCCGCATCTGCATGAGCCATTGCAGGGGCCGATGATCTGTCTGTACCCGGAAATGGGTTCCGAAGAGGTATGGCCGGAGCTTCTTGAGGGCCCATACCACTGCGAAGGCCTCTCGCTCAATGGTGCTCCAGCGCTGTTCTCGGGGCAGTAGGCGTCTGCTGATGAAGGCCACGGGTTGGTCCACTCCTTCGGGGTTCAGTTGGGAGAGGACGGCCCCAATACCATGGTCGGAGGCATCGGTCTGCACAATGAACTCGCGGCTGTAGTCGGGGGCCTGGAGCACCGGAGCGGTGCACATGGCGGCCTTCAGCGTCTCGAAGGCCGCGTGACAGGCGGGAGTCCAGTTGACTCGTTTTGGGTTGTTCTTAGACGTGAGTTCCGTGAGGGGCCCCACAATGCTGCCATAGTCCCTCACAAACCGCCGGTAGTATCCGGTGAGCCCCAGGAAGGCTCGGACCTCTGTTTGTGTTTCGGGGGGTTGCCAGGACTGGATGGCAGCTACCTTGAGTTGGAGGGGGGCCACCAGACCGCTCCCCACTTGGTGTCCGAGGTAGGTCACGGACCCCTGGCCGATTTGGCACTTGCTGGCCTTTATGGTGAGGCCGGCCTGTTGGAGGGCCTGCAGGACCGCTCTGAGGTGGTGGAGGTGGTCGGCCCAGTGGCGGCTGTATACCGCAATGTCGTCCAGGTAGGCGGCGCTGAATTCTTCGAGGCCCGCCAATACCTGGTTCACCAGTCTTTGAAAGGTGGCTGGAGCGTTCTTCATGCCGAAGGGCATCACTCTGAAATGGTAGTGTCCGTCCGGGGTGGAGAAAGCGGAACGTTCTTGGGCCCTGGGGGTGAGGCCGATCTGCCAGTAGCCCGCTGTCAGGTCAAAGATGCTTAGGTAGCGGGCTGCCCCCATGCGGTCGACTAGTTCATCTGCTCGGGGGATAGGGTGAGCGTCGGTTCGGGTGACCGCGTTCAGCCCCCGATAGTCGATGCAGAATCGGAGCTCCGGCGTGGTGCCCGGTGCCGCGGCCTTGGGGACCAGGACGACCGGGCTGGCCCAGGGACTGTCCGAAGGCTCGATGACCCCGAGGGCGAGCATCTTGGAGACTTCTTCTTGGATGCATGTACGTACCCGATCCGGTACTCGGTACGCCCGGTGTCGGACAGGAGGACTGTCCCCCGTGTCCACGTCGTGCAGGCACCAGGAGGTGACTCCGGGTGCGAGGGAGAACAGGCTTGCGAACGGCAGCAGGAGGGCCCGGCAATCTTGACGCTGCTCTGGGGTCAGGGCCTCGGAGAGTCGGACCCCGTCCACCGAGCCATCTCTTTCCCGAGTCCTCAGTAGGTCAGGGAGGGGCTCGGAGTCTCCTTCCGTGCCACTGTCGGTCGCCATCAGCAGGCTGAGTTCTGAGCGCATGAAGTGGGGTTTGAGCCTGTTGGCGTGGAGGACCCGGAGGGGGTTCCGGGGGGACTCCAGGTCGATGAGATAGGTGACGGGACTCCTGCGCTCGATCACCTTGAAGGGCCCCGTCCATTTGTCTTGCAAGGCACATGGTTCGATGGGGGACATCACCCATACCTGCTGACCCGGTTCAAACTCGATGGAGGAGGCATGTTGGTCGTACCACTTCTTCATGTCCTCTTGACTGGCCTCCAGATTGGCTTTAGCGATCTCCCTGAATTTCCGGGTCTGATTGCGGAGGGTCAGGAGGTATTTGTAGACGTCCGGAGGGGTCTTTAGGGGGGCCATCTCCCATTCCTCCTTCACTAGGCTGAGAGGCCCGCGAACGGGGTGTCCGTACAGGAGTTCGAAGGGGCTGAAGCCGAGGGACTTCTGGGGGACTTCTCGGTAGGCGAAGAGGAGGCACGGTAGTAGCACGTCCCACTGGCGGCGTAGGGGTTCTTCCAGCCCCATGATCATCCCCTTGAGGGTGCGGTTGAACCGCTCGACTAGTCCGTTCCCCTGGGGGTGATAGGGGGTGGTGAAGCGGTAAGTGACTCCGCACTGCTGCCAGAGGGATTTCATATACTTTGAAATAAAGTTCGTACCCCTGTCGCTGACGACTTCCCGGGGGAAGCCCACTCGAGAGAAGATCCCCATCAAGGCTCGACCCACTACTGGGGCTGTTATCGTCCGAAGGGGGACCGCCTCAGGATATCGGGTAGCGTGGTCCACCAGGACCAGGATGAAGCGATGCCCCTGTGCTGTTCGGGGGTCCAGGGGCCCCACAATGTCTATTCCCACCCTTTCGAACGGGGTGGTCACCACGGGGAATGGTTGTAGGGGTGCCTTGAGTTTGCGGCCGCTCTTCCCGCTGGCCTGGCAGGTCGGGCAGGACCGGCAATGGTTGGAGACGTCATTTCTCATTTTGGGCCAAAAAAAGTGAGTCACCAGGCGGTGGTAGGTCTTGTCTTGGCCCAGGTGCCCGGCCAGGGGGACATCATGGGCTAGGTTCAACAGGAAGTCTCTGAAGTGGAGGGGCACCACCAGCACTCGCCCGGCCCCCAGTTCTGCGATTTTCTGTTCGCTGTACAAGAGATCATTGTCCCAATAAACCCAGTGGGCCCCGGTGGTGTCTCCTTGGCTCTGGGTGAGCGCTTGCTGTCGCAATCCCTCGAGGGAGGGGCAGGTCTTTTGCTCCTGCCGGAATTGTTCCTGGGTGGGCCCCCCTTCTTGACGCCACTGAGCCAGGTCGGGAAGCTCGGGGGGCTGTGGGGACCCCTCTGGGGCGGGGTCCGGGTGGTCGGTCTGGAGGAAGTCTTCTTCTGGAGTGATCGAGGGCGGAGGTGCTGCCCATTCTGGTTCTTCTGGTCTAGGGATGGTGCGGGTGGCCATGGACCGGGTGGTTACGCACGCCCAGTCCGGGAGACCCAACATCCCCAGATGCTCTCTTCTTTCCACAGCGGCCCACGGGGAGCTCTCGAGATCGTTCCCCAGGAGGCAGTCTACGGGGGCATCGTCACGGACAGTTACTTTCAGCATGCCGGACACTCCTCCCCATTCGAAGGGGACGCAGGCCATCCGACACCGGCTCTCCGAGTTATCTGCCGATCGGACGGGGCAAAGTACGTTTGGTAGGATTTGTTCTGGGGTCACCAGGTGACAACGGACGGCCGTCACACTGGCCCCGGTGTCACGCAGGGCCTCGGCCTTGCGCCCATTGATGCTCACCCATTGGCTGTACTTCCGAGTGTTGGCGGGCAGGGGAGTCCGCGGGACCATGTCTCTTCCTCCTAGGCATGCCAGGGTCATGGCGGCGGGTTCCCACTCGAACTGCTCCGACTCATAGGTCTCCGTGTCTTCGGAGACTTGTTCTTCTCCCAGGGCGGCGGCCGCCATCTGGCGGGGCCCGGGGACCTGGTTCTTCGGGCAGGTCGGGTCACTGGCATAGTGGCCGACTCGCTGGCATCAATGACACGTCACGTTAGCTCGGAACCCCGGGCGCATCGGGGGGTTTCCCCGGCCTGCTGGGGCCGGGGTGGCGTTAGTGGGTGCGGCCGGGACGGCGTCTCTGCCCCGGCCCGGGCCTCCTCCTCCTCCTCGGGGACGATGATGACCTTGGTTGGTTCTGTTCTGCTCATTCGGCCCACTCCGGGCCACTCGGGTGCTTTCCCACCGGTCAGCCTCGGTGGCGAGCTGCCGGGGTTCAGTCAATTTACTGTCGAGGAGGTGCTGCCTGAGCTCGACGAAGCAGTTGTTGGAGAGGTGCTCCCACACAATGAGATTGAAGAGTTGTTCGTAAGTGGTTACGTTGTTACCCTTGATCCACCCCTCGAAGGCTCGGCTGAAATAGTTCACGTATTCCAACCACGTCGTACCTGGGATCCGGGTGCAGTGGCGGAACCTCTGGCGGTACATTTCGGGTGTAAGTCCATATCGACTGAGGAGTGCGGCCTTCATGTGGTCATAGGACGTCATTTGATGGTCCGGAAGCTGCAGCAGGGCATCACGACCCTCGTTGACGAATCTCCCCCATAGACCGGCTCCCCAGTCACTTCGAGCGACCCGGTGGGCGGTCATGGCAATCTCATAGGCCTTGAACCACTGCTGTATGTCGTCGTTCCGGTGATATTCTCGGACCACATCCTTGGGGATGTGGACCTTCTGCTCGGTAGGACCCGGGGAGTGCGGTTGCTCGGGCACCCCTAGGTTTTTGTTCAGTTTGCGTATTTCTATTTCCGCTAGTTTGCACTCGTGCTCGTATGCCAGTCTTTTTTCTTCGAGGTCTCTCTGTCTCTGTTTTTCCTCTCGCTCTTCTCTGAGCCGTAAGTGTTCTAAGTTTATTTTTTGTTCCGCCAGTTTCAATTCTCCGTCTAATCTGAGTCGTGCCAAGTCTAACTCGTGTAATCTATTTTTTTCCCGCTCTTGGATCTCTTCACGGGACGGGCCTGTTCTCCGTTCCTCCGTCCGGGTGGTGTTGACTTCCGGGGCTGCGGGGTCCCGGGGGGTTGCGGTATTTGTCTCTGTCCAGGCCTCTAGGGCGTTTTTGAAGTCTTCTTTTGTGCTTAGCCCGGTGGTAGCAATGCCTAAGTCCATGCAAAATTGTTTGAGCTCTCGGTGGTTGTATTCCTCCTGCTTTTCCATCTGGAACTTCTCCGCCGATCCGCTCTCTTTGGTCGTCATTGTGGTTTTAGTCGTAGGGTGAGTTACTGTCTGTACGGTACGCGTTGGTTCGGATCCCGCCGCTGCCACCAATGTTAGACGGAGACCTGGAGGGTCGGCCGAGCACAGTGATCGCACAGACAGGTAACTTCCCCCCCACAGATGGACACCACACAAAGATCAGGGTAACACCTTTTATAGGCACTTCTGGTAGTAGAGTGGTACGATACAAGGCGATCAGGACACGATGATCCTCTCAATTCTAGTCTCTAGTAAGGGAAGGGGGTAGCGGGACAGTCTTGGTACCCACGGGTACGGAGGTGTAACGGTGATAGCTCACAATCCTCGAGCTCGGTGTTCGGATGGGTCAGACCGCGGCAGCGCCGGCAGGTCCCGAAGAGGTCGTAGGTGGCAACGGGCCGCGGCAGCGCCAGCAGGTCCCAACGAGGATGAAGGTTACAACGGGCCGCGGCAGCGCCAGCAGGTCCCACGAGAATGCAGGTTGCAACGGGCCGCGGCAGCGCCAGCAGGTCCCACGAAGATGGAGGTTGCTACGGGCCGCGGCAGCGCCAGCAGGTCCCAACGAGGAGGAAGGTTGCTACGGGCCGCGGCAGCGCCAGCAGGTCCCACGAAGATGGAGGTTGCTACGGGCCGCGGCAGCGCCAGCAGGTCCCAACGAGGAGGAAGGTTGCAGAGGGCCGCAGCAGCGCCAGCAGGTCCCACGAGGATGAAGGTTGCAGAGGGCCGCGGCAGCGCCAGCAGGCAGGACAGTAGTTCACCAGGCAGGGCTGTGGCAGCGCCAGCAGTCCGTCAAGGATGAGTTCTTCTCGGTGTCTCTCGACTCCAGGATACAACTGCCTTCCTGTCCTGGGGCGGCTCAGTTATAGGTCTGGCGCCCTTTGATGTCCGGACCCTCGCTCTTGGAGGTCGGGAGGTCTGGGATGAGGGAGTCCAGACACCCAGCAGGGGGGTGGAGCCAGCGCCCGAGGAGGCTGGGGGTGCTCGGCACCTGGCGGGGGAGAGCCATCGACACTTCTTACTCCCATTGACCTGCCAAGTGGTCCGTTCACCTCCTGGGTGGAGGGTGGTGCCGGGATGTCGGGGCCTGGCCAGGCCCAGGGTTGGGGTCGGGCTGAGGCCGCGCGGCCGCGTGGTGCCGTGTCCAAGATGGCGGCTGGGCCGGGCAATGGTGCTGACGGTGGCCCGGGCCCTGTCCTGCGGGGGGGGAGCGAGCCCTTCATGTGGCCTGTCCAACACCGGGCCTTCCTATTGGAATTGGCGCATGAACTACCTTTGGCTGGACACCTGGGTCAGGACAAAACCTTTGCGCGGTTGGTCCCGCATTTTTATTGACTCAGGATGAGAGTTGCCTTCGACACCTACTGCAAGACCTCCAAGACTGGGACTAAAGTGAAGGTCCCTTTGGAACCACTCCCGGTGGTTGGGACCCCTTTTGAGCGGGTCGGAATTGACATCGTTGGGCCGTTGGACCCTCCGACCTCTGCGGGACACCGGTTCATCTTGGTGTTAGTGGACCACGCCACTCGGTACCCGGAGGCCATTCCTCTGAGGACCATCACTGCACCTGTGGTGGCGGGGGCCCTGATGGGGATATTTACCAGAGTGGGATTCCCCAAGGTCGTGGTGTCAGATAGGGGCACGAACTTCATGTCGGCCTACATGCAGGCCATGTGGAAGGAGTGCGGAGTGACCTACCGGTTCCCCACTCCTTACCACCCCCACACTAACGGGCTCGTAGAGCGCTTTAATAAGACTCTGAAGGGGATGATCCGGAGCCTGCCAGAGGACTTGAGGCGGAAGTGGTGTGGCCTCCTCCCTTGCCTGCTGTTTTCATACCGCGAGGTACCACAAAAGGGAGTCGGGTTCAGCCCTTTTGAGCTGCTCTATGGCCATCCCGTTAGGGGGCCCCTCAGTCTTGTCAAGGAGGGATGGGAGAAGACTTCGAAGAAGCTTCCCCGTGATGTCGTCTGCTACATGCTGGCATTCCGCAGCCAGATGGCCAAGCTGTGGAAGGAAGCCTCTGACAACTTGGAGGCTAGCCAAGCCGTCATGAAGGAGTGGTATGACCGCAACGCTCGGACGGTGGAGTTGGACGCTGGACAGAAGGTGTGGGTCCATGGAGCCTGAGGAACTTAGTGCCCTCCAGGACCGGTGGACTGGTCCATACGAAATTGTGGAGCGCGAGGCCAGACCACCTATGTCGTTGACTTGAAGACCCCCCGTCAGCCCCATCGGGTGCTCCACGTCAACTGCCTGAAGCCTCACCATGAGCGATCTGAGCTTGCTCTCCTCATGGTGACGGATGGGAGCGAGGAGGAAGAGAGTGAGCCTCTTCCTGACCTTCTGGCGGCCCAGGAGAAGGATGGATCGGTGGAGGGAGTGGTCCTCGCCCCATCCTTGACCCCAGAGCAACAGAGGGACTGCCGCCAGGTGTTGGAGCAGTACGCCTCGTTGTTCTCCCTCACGCCTGGAATTACACATCTGTGTACCCAAGATGTGGACACAGGGGACAGTCCGCCTGTAAAAACCAAGTCTTACTGGCTGTCCGATAAAGTTAAGAACAGCATCCAGGGTGAGGTGGCCAAAATGCTGGAGCTGGGGGTGATCGAACCTTCCAGCAGCCCTTGGGCTAGTCCGGTTGTGTTGGTGCCAAAAGTGGCCCCACCGGGCACCACACCAGAACTTCGGTTCTGTGTGGACTATCGGGGATTGAACTCTGCCACCAAGACAGACGCTCATCTGATCCCACGGGCAGATGAGCTGATTGACCGGCTAGGAGCAGCCCGATACCTCAGCACCATCGACTTAACATCAGGGTACTGGCAGATTGCCATGGCCGATGGAGCAAAGGAGAAAACAACGTTCTCCACCCCAGAGGGTCACTTTCAATTTAGAGTGATGCCCTTCGGGCTCAAGAATGCTCCGGCCACTTTCCAGCGGTTGGTGAACCAGGTGCTGTCTGGCCTGGAGTCCTTCTCAGCGGCGTACCTGGATGACATAGCTGTCTTCAGTAGCACCTGGGAGGACCATCTGCAGCATCTCCAGGAGGTGCTGCAGGCTTTGCAATGTGCTGGCCTTGACCATTAAGGCTAGCAAGTGCCAGATTGGACAGGGATCTGTCGCCTACCTGGGATATCTGGTGGGTGGGGGTAAGGTGCAACCCCTCCAGGCCAAAATTGAGACCTTCTGATAGATACATCTGTCGTGTGGATACCTCACTTTGTGAATATCCCCCTTGCGTCAGCAACATTCGGAAATTCTTTTTGTAGCCTCGCGCCGACGTGGACTCGGACATCATAGAGACACGACCTCGCTCGCGACTCCGCTGATGTCACCGACGCCTACAATAGGCCCACGCCGGCGTGATGACATCAGTTCCCTTTTTTCCGCGTCGTCGACGCTAACGGTTTCGGGATACTCTGTAGCTTCTAGTAACTCTGTTACTGTATTTCTTCAATTCTCCGTTCTCTGACCTCTTTGCTCTTTTATTATGTTGACAAAGAAGACGGGTTTTAAACCCTGTAGAGAATGTGTGAAGATGATGTCCGTTACAGACCCACACCAAGACTGTATTTGGTGTCTGAGCTCCGACCACGACGTGGATGGGTGTTCGTCGTGTCAAAAGATGAATCCAAAGGCCCTGCGAGAAAGGGAGTCTAAGCTTCTTGTGGCTAAGCTGAAGGCCGATAAGGTTAGAAGATCTTCGAAACACTCTAAGAAGTCGAAATCGAGATCGAGGTCTCGAGAGGCGTCGGCTTCGAAGTCTTCGTCAGATCATGCTTCGAGCTCTCGTAAGAAGCATAAGAAGAGGAGACATGAATCTCGGCGTCATTCGGGTGATAAGTCTGACTCGAGGTCGAAATCACCCAAGAGGATGAAGTCGAAAGTAATTCCTCCACAAGAATCGGATCAAGAAGGTGAGGCCTCGCCTTCGGGGTCACATATTCATTCTCCGACTCCGGTTCCCGATTCGACTCCAGCTCCATCTCCGGCTCCAGAAGACGTTGGTGGAGTTCTTGTTGAGGATGAGGTTTCGACTCCTGTTGTTGAAACAGATTCGAATCTACCTCGAGATCGACCTGAGCATCCACCTTTCCCAGTTTCAGGTCAGGATCCTTCGGCGTTTCTCAACGCTATGTATGGTGTTTTCTCGAGACCTTGGTACCCCTCTGGAGCACCTTCGGGTCCCATGGGTCCAATGGCTTTCAATTTGGGTATACCTCATTCCTATGCCCCGGCACCTTTCATGCCGTATATGCCAGCCCCGACCCCGATGTGGCAGTACCAGGCTCCACCGAGATCGACGCCGGTGTCGATGCAGGCTCGACCGAAGTCGACGACTCCAGCACCGGCGTCGCCCGCTCCAAGCAAGTCTATGGAACATCCTTCTAAGCCTTCGGATTTGATTCCGACGTCGGCTCCAGCGCCGTCGGAGTCGACAGTGGATCTGGCTGCACTCCGCGTTAAGCAAAGGTCTAGGAGAGAGGCTCAACGTCTCCTGGAGGAGCAGAGGTATTGTGAGTCTCATTCTGACTTGGAAGAAGGTGAGCTGGATGAGAATTATTTCGAGGACCTAGCAGAGGCGAGTGGTCTTGAATTTTCCCCAGAGTGGGTTTTACCATCAGGCCCTGATGCACCCTCTAAGGATGTTCAACCATGTCATGTGGTTATGAAAAAGGCAGCGGGACTTTTAGGTTTAACTTTGCCTACTGTCGAATTTAAATCAAATCTGCTAACTGAGGTTCTTCATTCTCCGAGCTCTGCTGTGGAGCCATTACTCCCATTTAATGATGCTTTGACTGAACCCATTATGGAGGTGTGGAAGAAGCCTCTTTCTGCTCCTGCTGTTTCGAAAGGTGTGGCTAGGAGGTATAGAGTGGCCCCTGAGGACCCTGCCTTTTTGTCATCTCACCCTTCTCCTGAGAGTTTGGTGATTCAAGCGGCATGTTCAAAGAAGTCGGTTGGTGCTTTTCCACAGGTACCTGGCGACAAAGAAGCTAGAAAGCAGGATCAAGTGGCCAAGAAGACTTTCTCTTCCGCAAGTATGGCGTTAAAATCAACAAATGCCACTTGCCTTATGGGAAGATATGTCCACGCTCTTATGGACTCTATGCGTTCATTGATCCCTAAGGTTCCGGAAGATTGCAGGGGTGACTTTGAGGAAGTTTTATCTGACACTCAAGCAGCAGCCCGTCAGGTTATCCAGAGCGGCCTCGATACTGTGGATTCTGTGGCAAGGATCATGGGCACGGCGGTTGCCACAAGGCATTCAGCTTGGTTAAAATCCTCTGATTTTTCTGCTGATGTACAGTCTGCTTTGTTAGATCTGCCTTTTGATGGTGAAGGACTCTTTGGCAAAAAGGCAGATACGGCCTTGGAGAGGTTCAAGGATAGCAGGGCAACTGCTAGATCTCTTGGTCTTCAAGTCAGAGGTTCCACGACCAGGAAATTCAGAGGTTTTGGTCGCTCTTCCTTCGTACATTTAGACAAGGTCAGCAGCAGCAACAACAGCAGCAGCAGCAGCAAAATACCTTGTGTTTTTCTGCTACGAGCTGTCAATAAAAGCGCCGGGACACTCTACAGAGTAGCCGCGCGCTATAAAAGACCAAATTAACATAACATAACATAACATAGCATAGGTCGTACAGGGGAAAGCAAAGGGCACGTCCTCGAGGACGTCAATCCTCTTCCTCCTCCACC
Organism: Lissotriton helveticus; assembly: GCF_964261635.1. Classification (NCBI taxonomy): domain Eukaryota; kingdom Metazoa; phylum Chordata; class Amphibia; order Caudata; family Salamandridae; genus Lissotriton; species Lissotriton helveticus. The sequence goes on along the minus strand of NC_136068.1, from coordinate 17,642,995 downwards.
TCCTCCAACCCCCCAGCCACAGAAAAGCAGCCCTAGATCCGCCATTCAGGATCATGTGGGTCCGGTGGGGGGCCGGCTTGCCCACTTTCTACGGGATTGGGAATCGGTTACATCAGATCTTTGGGTTCTCAATCTCGTAGAAAATGGGTATGCCCTTCCCTTTCGGGAGTTCCCTCCCAATTACCCTCCTTGCCAAGGATATTGCTCAGAGGAACATCTGTTGCTTCTTCAGGAGGAAGTTCTAACTCTATTGAAAAAGGGTGCGATAGAGGTGGTCCCAGAGCAGGAAAGGGGTCAGGGATGCTACTCCCGGTATTTCCTGATACCCAAGAAGGATGGCAGACTTCGTCCAATCCTGGATCTCAGGATCTTGAATTTTTATCTGAAGCAGGAGAAATTCAAGATGCTCACCCTTGCTCAGGTTCTTCAGGCACTGCTGGAAGAAGACTGGGTGGTGTCGCTCGACTTGCAGGATGCGTGCTTTCACATCCCAATCCTGAAGTCGCACAGGAAGTATCTCCGTTTTACGGTGGGATCACAGCACTATCAGTTTGCGGTCCTTCCGTCTGGTCTTACTACTGCGCCTCACCTCACCAAGGTGATGGCGGTGGTGGCTGCGCATCTCAGAAGATCTGGGATTCCTGTATTCCCTTATTTAGATGACTGGCTGATCAAAGCAGAGTCGTCAGAGAAAGTGCTCCATCATCTGCGAGAGACAGCCCAGTTGTTGTACAGGTTGGGTTTTTCGATAAATGTGCCCAAATCTCACCTGGTGCCCTCCCAGCGCAACCTGTTCATAGGTGCTGTACTGGACACAACTGTTTGTCGTGCATTTCCTCCTCCTCAAAGGATTCACAACATACAGGAAATGATTCCTTTATTTTACAATGGAGCGGTCGTTCCAGTCCTGAATGTCCTTCGCCTGCTCGGTCTGATGGCTTCATGCATTCTGTTGGTCAACCATGCACTCTGGCACATGAGGGCGCTCCAGTGGTGCCTCCACAGGCAGTGGTATCAACACAACGGCGATCCCAGGGAGTCAGTGAGGATCTCCAGAGAAGCTGCGGCGGATCTATCTTGGTGGGGCGTGGAAGGCAACCTGTCTCAGGGGAAGCCTTTTCAGTTGCCTCCTCCGGTGGCCACAGTGATTACGGATGCATCCACTCTAGGGTGGGGTGCTCATCTGGGGGATCTGGAGGTCAAGGGTCTTTGGTCTCCAGAGGAAAGGTTGCTTCACATCAACCTTCTAGAATTGCGGGCGATACGTTTGGAGCTCAAGGCCTTCCTTCCTTCCCTTCGCGGTCGTTCAGTCCAGGTCCTGACGGACAACACGACCGCGATGTGGTACATCAACAAACAGGGAGGTGTGGGATCGCAGTGTCTCTGCAGAGAGGCTCTGCGTCTCTGGTCCTGGGTTCAGGACCATCAGATTTGTCTGATGGCAAATCATCTGGCCGGAGTTCTGAACGTTCGTGCGGACAGTCTCAGTCGGCAGTTCTCTGCCGACCACGATTGGAGGCTTCACCCGGACTCCTCGGGTGGATCTTTTCGCCACTCGCGAGAATGCTCACTGCCTGTCGTTCTGCAGTCTCCAGTATCCGTTGCAAGGAGCCTTGGGGGATGCGTTTCAGTTGGGTTGGGAAAATCAACTCCTTTACACGTTTCCTCCCATACCTTTGATTCCTCGGGTTCTGAGGAAGATTCGCCAAGACCGGGCCCTAGTCATATTGGTCACCCCGGACTGGCCAAGAAGGGTGTGCTATACAGATCTTCTCCACCTCTCCTCTCACCCGCGGCTCCGTCTCCCTCTCAGGGCAGACCTCCTCTCTCAGATGGAGGGGCAGGTTCTACACCCCCACCTCCAGACATTACACCTTCATGCCTGGAGATTGAACGGGGCAACCTGAATTCCTTTTTCCTCCCGCCTGACGTTGTGGATGTCGTTTTGTCAGCCAGGCGTGACTCCACTAAGTCCATATATTCTTATAGATGGTCGAAATTTGTCACGTGGTGTGGGGATAAGTCTATTGACCCTTTGAGAGCCCATTATAGATGGTCGAAATTTGTCACGTGGTGTGGGGATAAGTCTATTGACCCTTTGAGAGCCCATTTGTCTGATGTTCTCCAGTTTGCCCTTTCTCTGGCGCAACAGGGACTTGCTGTTGCCACAGGGAAGGGTTACCTATCAGCGCTGTCGGCATTTCTCTGCTTGCCTGACCAGCCATCTCTTTTCAAATCTCCTGTGGTTTTAAGATTTTTGAAGGGACTTACAAATAAGTTCCCTCCTACTCCTTTCATTGTGCCTCAATGGGACTTAAATCTTGTCTTGACCTTTCTGATGGGTGCTCCCTTTGAGCCTCTTCACAAATGTCCTATGAGGCTTCTGACTCTCAAAACAGTCTTCCTCGTTGCTATAACCTCGGCGAGGAGTGTTAGTGAGCTTCAAGCTCTTAGTCACAAGCCCCCTTTCTTGACCATTCATGCTGATCGAATGGTTCTTAGGACCAGGGCTGCTTTTCTGCCTAAGGTGGTTACTCCTTTCCATCTAGGTCAGTCCATTACCCTACCTACCTTCTATCCTCCCCCTCACCCTTCTAAGGAGGAAGAGAGACTGCACCGTCTGGACCCCAAGAGGGCGGTTTCCTTTTACTTGGACAGATCCAAGGACTTTCGTTTGGAAGACCAGCTCGTCATTGGGTTTGCTGGCTGCAAGAAAGGAAGAGCGGTCCATAAAAGAACCTTGTCAAGATGGATCGTCCTCTGCATTAAGATCTGCTACTCTTTGGCTGGTAAGGAACCTCCAGAGGGTATAAGGGCTCATTCTACTAGAGCTAAGACTTCGACTTCAGCATTGGCTAGAGGTGTGCCTGTTGAGGATATTTGTAGAGCGGCAACTTGGTCTTCCCTCCACACTTTCGCGAAGCATTACTGCTTGGATTCCGAGGTGAGGAGGGACGGTCATTTTGCACGCTCTGTTCTTCAGGATTTCCTGGTTTAGAAGAGTGGACACCCTCCTCCGGGAGTGGGAACTGCTGTGGGACTCTATTCACAAGGTAAGGAATCCACACGGCAGATGTATCTATCAGAAGAACAAGTTACTTACCTTCGGTAACGCTTTTTATGGTAGATACAATATCTGCCTGTGGATTCCTCACTGACCCGCCCGCCTCCCCGTTGTCCACTCTTCTATGCCAGTGTTTCTATTATGTATTTATTTCATTGTCAATGAGTTGTTTATTTCAAATGTTTTATTGCATTTGCTTCACACTGTGTGTGTTACCTTGATATTGGTATTGCGTATACTGTGTATATGTCTACTGTCATTGGTCCGTCCGTGTGCCTCGAAGGCACGGAAAAAAGGGCGGAACTGATGTCATCACGCCGGCGTGGGCCTATTGTAGGCGTCGGTGACGTCAGCGGAGTCGCGAGCGAGGTCATGTCTCTATGACGTCCGAGTCCACGTCGGCGCGAGGCTACAAAAAGAATTTCTGAATGTTGCTGACGCAAGGGGGATATTCACAAGGTGAGGAATCCACAGGCAGATATTGTATCTACCAGAAAAAGCGTTACCGAAGGTAAGTAACTTGTTCATCTTGGCCTGGGAGCCCCCCAAAACCCACACTGAGGTCTGAGCTTTCCTCAGCCTCACTGTCTATTACCGCCGGTTCATCAAGGGATATGGTACCATCGTAGCCCCCTTGACTGAGTTGACGTCCAAGAAGCAGCCACGAAAAGTGATCTGGACGGCTGCTTGCCAAGAGGCATTCGAGACACTGAAGCACGCGAAGTGCACCGCTCCGGTGCTTGCAACACCTGACTTCTCGAAAGAGTTAATCGTGCAGACGGACGCCTCCGAGCACGGCATAGGCGCTGTGCTTTCGCAACTCAACAACGATGGCCAAGACCAACCTGTGGCCTTTATCTCCAGAAGACTCCTCCCTCGGGAACGACGATGGAGTACCATTGAGCGAGAAGCCTTCGCTGTGGTCTGGGCCTTGAAGAAGTTGAGGCCATACCTGTTTGGCTCTCACTTCCTGATTCAAACCGACCACCGACCCCTTCGATGGCTCATGCAGATGAGCAGCGAAAATCCCAAGTTGCTAAGGTGGTCCATTTCCCTACAGGGGATGGACTTTAGGGTGGAACATCAACCCGGAGTTGACCACACCAATGCTGACGGTCTCTCCCGGTTTTTCCGCCTTAATGGCGAGAACTCCCTAGAGGTTGGGTAGCTCTCCTCACTTTCAGCTGGGGGGGGCGCATGTTAGACCTGTCAGTCCTAGGGTGGTCTTTCCCTATATTTTTCGCCCTTGCCTCATTTTTTCCCACCTTCTTTTTCTTGGCCTTAGCTCTCCGGGCACCTTCCCATGAAATGAGGTTGGGTAGCTCTCCCCACTTTCAGCTGGGGGGGACGCATGTTAGACCTGTCAGCCCTAGGGTGGTCTTTCCCTATTTTTCTCGCCCTTGCCTCATTTTTTCCCACCTTCTTTTTGTTGGCATTATGTCTCCGGACACCTTCCCATTGCTAAACAATGCTAAGTTGCAGGTGCTCTCCCCTACCAATATGGCTGCCACAGGCCCCTGCTACTGCGGAGTGTACTTGATAGTAGCACCCTAGTTGCCAGGAGCTGGCTGGAACCCTTAAACATTGGTGCCATACCAGCCTGCCTTCCCTGCCCATAGCTAGAGTGAGGAAGCTCCTGGAACCTTCCGGAATAGGGGAGTGGTCACCAACTGTCATCTCAGAGAGTGGTCACCTGACCTGGGACTATAAAAGAAAAAAGAGGGAAACTTTCCAGTCAGTTGGGGCATCACTGACCTGGGGGACCCTACGCAGGAGACTTAGGCGGTAGGGCCGAGTCAGAAACCTATACCACTGGGGGTGACAGGGTTTAGGCGCTGCCCACCAAGCTGTGTGAGGAACACTGTACTAGCCCACTGATCTGGCCCGGCGGGAGGGGAACCCAGGGACCACCTACAGTTACCTGCTGAGGAAACCTGTAAGCAGCCTTCAACTCAACCCCCCCTCTTCAAGCAACCAAGAATCTGCTTCCACAAAAAGGGCGCCAGAACCACCAAGCGCCAAGAAGAAACCTAACTGACCAGGACTACTGGGGATCAACCAGGTACTGGGATGTGTCATCTGTGCCCCCTCTGTTTGCACCTGTGGCCCCTGCGCTGTCCTGTCTTCACTGCCTACCCAGCGCTCCCCTACTGTGCCCCCCTGAGAAGCGCTGAGGTCCTGGAAGCTATTGTGCCTTGAAGCGCTGTACCTGAGAAGCGCTATTACTCAGACTGCCTGTCCTGCGAGAACTGCTGTGACTGCCCCCATAGCGCGTGTCACCCAAGCGCTGGGCCTCCAGGAGAAGCGCTGCAAAGCCTTGCTAGCTCTGTGCTTTGAAGCGCTGAGGAGAAGCGCTGGTGGCCCCACTCACCGCCACAGCCCTTGCCGCACCGCCAGAGCCCCAGGCGCCGTTCGCAGCCTCTGCCGGCCCAGAAGCGCCGACCTCATCACCCCCACGGTGGCCCCCGGGGGCCAGGAGAGGGCTGCCGAAAATCCGCGATCTGAGGAGAGGGCCGCGCTAGGCCCTGAAGCCTGCCTCCACCATCACGTGACGGGGGTGTCGTCCTGGATCCCGCCCCCGTCAAACGACGTACAGCCATTGGTCCTGGCTGGGGCACCCCCACTACTGCGCCCCTATTGGCCGTGAGAGCCGGGTCCTTCCTTGTCAGACTTCCCATTGGTCCCCCACACCGCTGACATCACGACAGGCCCGGGAACCAGCAGTTTCACCATCGGAGGGCTCGGGAAGAGCCTGAGAGCCCCTCCGAGCCGTGACGCCCTCGGGCCGGCCCTACCATCAGCGCGGGGCCCGGGCCGCCCTGCTGTGCCTGCAGCCGGCCCCTCTCACCCCGAGGCCTGCTGACATCGCCGCAAGGGGCCGAGGAGGTCTGAAGAGACCAGGTAACCCCCGGAGAGGAGGGCGGAAGGCTACAGGAGGCCCCGAGTTCGCCCCTCCCCTGGGGAATACTGTTGTTGGGCCCCGTTGGCCCTGTGAAATCCTTCCAAAGTACCGGACCTGGGCCGGAGCCCCAAGTGACACCTTTGGGGCCTAAGTTGGTCCGAGTTAACCCCTGGTTGGGGAAAGTAGTTGGTTACAGGCGACTGTTAGATCCTACTACCAGGAGGGTGGTGATTGCCTTACATAATGTTACTCCTGAGTAAGGAAATGTTTATACCTGCCGTAAGAGGAGGTTCAAGCTGATTTAAGGACGTTGTCTAGTTTTTAATGGAAATGTCTATCCTGGCCTGATGTAATGTTCATACTGCTTATTTATTGAGAAGCTGATTGCGACCTCATGCACCAGATCTGCCCCTGCTAAATGCAATATTGATGGAGGTTTCCACTAGTGAATTTCTTGCGGGGGGTGATACGATATAATTTTGACAAAGAGGTTATTACCATGTATTTTCTTACAAGTGCTGACTAGGAGCAAGGCTGATGCCAGGCCTACAGTTATTTACTATTTATTATTTATTTATTTATCTATTTATGGCTGAGAAATGAAAAGTATACTCTTTCATGGAAATGTGAATTGAGTTAATGCTATCTTGATTACCTGATCGCCCCGAATGGTCTATCAGCTGTGACCTTAATCCAGATAAAAGTACATTGTTTTAATCAATCTCATTGGTGTGGTCTCAGTCATTGTGTGTGTTAACTGTCTCAGTGGATGTGTGTGCTGTGTGGTCACTTTACACCTAAGCTTCGGGTGCCTACCTGCTCGAGCCAAGCTACCCCCCAAGGAACTGGTGACCCCAGTTCCTACACAGGTCAATTACAAGAAGTCAGTACTCAATCCCACCCAACGAATACACTATCTGGGCGCCTCCTTGGACTCCGCAGAGGCAAGCGCGTGTCCTTCGGACGAGAGGTTGTCATCCATGCTTCTGAAGTGTCGCACCCTGCTAGACACTCAAAGTCCCACAGCCAGGCAAGTGTCGTCTCTACTGGGATCGATGGCCTCGTGCATCTACATCGTGCCCAATGCACGCCTTCACATGAGGCCCCTGCAGCAGGCGCTCAAGGACCAATGGTCTCAAAGATCAGGACACAGTGAAGATCATGTGTCTCTCCACCAAGTTGCCAGAGACTCCATCAGATGGTGGATGAAACGTTCTCATCTTCTGCAGGGAGTCCCATTTCATCAGTCGCCTCCTTTACAGACAGTGGTCACGGATGCCTCAATGCACGGCTGGGGTGCTCATATAGACCAGCTTCAAGTACAAGGTCTCTGGTCCGACGGAGAAAGAGGCTACCACATCAACTTCTTGGAGCTCCGGGCTGTCTATCTGGCGCTCAGATCCCTCTACCTGTCTCTGCGCACCAACCACATTCAAGTTCAGACAGACAACACAACAACAATGTTCTATCTGAACAAGCAGGGAGGCACACGGTCACAAGTTCTGTCCCTGGAAGCTAAATCCATTTGGCGCTGGCTTCTGGCGAGAGGTCTCTGTCGTGGCAGTTCATCTGCCAGGAATCCTTAATGTTCAGGCGGGTGGCCTAAGCAGAGACTTCGTAGAAGCGCACGACTGGGTGCTCAACGAAGAGGTCACGCAGGAGGTGTTTCGGCAATGGGGAGTACCAGACATAGATCTGTTTGCAGACGCGGCAAACGCAAAATGCCCCGTCTTCGTGTCCAGATTCCCCCAGCAGGGATCACGGGGAATGCACTTTTGATCAGCTCATCTCAGACATTGCTGTATGCTTTTCATTCCCTGCCTCTGATCCCGGCGGTGATACAAAAGTTCTACAGGACCAACACCATGATGATTCTGATAGCGCCGGAGTGGCCATGCCAGTGGTGGTACCTGGATCTCCTCCAGCTGTCAGAGGTCCCTCACCGGAGACTGCCCTGCCGCACAGACTTGCTGACCAAGGACGAGGGGAGGGTGTTTCACCCCAACCTTCCTTCCCTTCGATTGACGGCATGGCTCCTGAGGTAATCCAATATGGCCACCTAGACCTTTCGGCTGACTGCATGAACATTCTTAAAGAGGCAAAGAGGCCCTCCACTAGAAAGTCTTATTCTTTCAAGTGAAAGAGATTTTACATTTGGTGTCTAGACAACTCTCTTGATCCTATCCACGGTCAGGAGCAGGTGGTTCTACCCTACTTATTACATTTGGCAAGGTCAGGCATGAAGTACCCCTCCATCAGGGTTCACTTAGCGGCAATCACAGCCTATAGGAAGTCTCCTTCTCAGGCCTCATTCTTCCGCATGCCTGTGGTCAAAGATTTCTTAGAGGGGCTTAAGAAATTTTTTCCACCAGTGAGGTCCCCCTCTCCTCCCTGGGAGCTTAACATCGTACTTACCAAATTGATGGGTGCTCCCTTCGAGCCTATCCATAAGGCTTCTTTGCAGCACTTGACCTGGAAAGCTACCTTTTTGGTAGTCAAAGAAACAACAAAAGGCGGCAACAACGACGCAAAGCAGGCCAGGCAAGAAAAATCCAAAAAGAAATTCTACCCCAAAAAGAAATGGAACTCAAACAAATGAGTTCATCGCAGACGGACAATAATCCTACTACCACTGATTCTTCTTTCATCAACCTCACTCAGGTCGCCCTAACCAAGGCAGATATGGCGATTTTGTCGCTAGGTTTAACTTATAGCTCAGCAAGTGATCTTAACTATGCTAATACCCGTATTGACTTGTACAAATATACACGCAAGTTAAAGCTCAAGAAATACTTTCTGTGCAACAAATTTCAGCAAAAAGCACAGGGTTTAACACCGACCATCATGTCACCAGGAGTGGTTGCTAATGATGTGGGCTTATTGCATGATCTAATATCTCTACGGAATGAAGTTCCAAGTACAGGGACTTTGGTGGAACAGCTGGTTTTGGTTTCACCATGTCAGACTAAGTTCAAGCCCAAATCATCTTTTACCCCATTGATTCTTCATGATAACATTTGTAGGATTGGGGGTTTTACCTAAGCCTCTGGTGTAAATTCAGACAATAAATGTTGATTTGTGGATAAACACAACTTTATTAGTTTATCCTGACATTGATTTATGTCATTTTTCTTTTTACTAAATCATCAAATTGTTTTTCATCTAGACAGAACAAAGATCGTCGTCAACTTCATGTGTTGCCATATATTATAACACAGTAGAAAACAAATTGTGAATATTTACAGTGAGAAACACAGTAGTAAACATGTGATTATACATACAAAAACAATGTGCTCATACTTTTACTGAAACATGGAACAATTAATCAAAGACTCCAAAAGAATCACAATGATCAGTACAAAACCTGAGGTGTAAAAAACTTGTCAGATGTCACCTCAATTCCTGAAACAATATCAATCTGTTCAAATCAGGAAATAAATGCCAAATATTGCACGAATATTACTGGAATTAAATGTCATTAAGGGAAGAAATGCCGACACGTTTCGAATCCCGCTAACTGATTCACCGGACTCTCATCAGGGCGGTGTGAGTCGGGTCCATGGGAACTTGTTTTATTGGTGCCCAAGGATACGCTTGCTTTAGGGTGTGGTCGATGCCGTGGGCGTCAACTTAAATCTTCTTACTCCGGCGGCGTGTCTGCCGTCGTCCGGGTGAATTATTTTATTTCAGATCGGTTCACATCTTCATGCACAAACCGGGAAAGTGCGGGAATTGATGCCGCTGCTGTTTCCAAGAGTTTCAGTGCGTTAAAGTGCACGGTTGACAACGAAGGTCGATTTCACTACACCACGGATCCTGGCTACATGATAACATTTACATTTTCCATGAACTTTCTGTTTCTAGACTCAAAACACTTCACACTACCACACTAAGGGGAGAAACACAAGTATGGAGCTCATAACAACATCTACAACAATTTGGTAAAGAAACTACAGGCAGACAGCACCATCAGTGTCCGTCAATCCGACAAGGGTGGTAATGTCGTACTTTGGCCTCGCTCTCTCTTTTTGGAGGAGGCACACCTCCAACTAAATGATGTGGCGGGTTACAAACGGTGTGATGTTGGTATTATCAGGAAAGTTCAGGCAGAATGCTAGACGCTCTTACTGGGTTGGAGGTGTGCTGGATTATTGAGCCTGGACGCGTTCAAATTTTTGAAGAAAGATTATCCGGTAATGCCTGTGTTTTATCTAATCCCTAAAGTCCACAAAAATCTGCAAACTCCCCCCGGCAGGCCGATCATTTCAGCGAGAGGGAGACTATTGGAAAATATTACTATGTACATTGATTCCATTCGTCAGGATTTTGTAAAATGTCTACCATCTTATGTACAAGATTCTAGCGATTTTTTAAGGAAACTTGATGATGCTTCATGGGATTCTGATTGTTGGTTAGTGACACTGGATGTCTCTACACTATATACAAGTATTCAGCACAATGATGGTTTGAGAGCGATAAAATTCTATTTGGGCAATAGACCAATTGAAATGCATGAACACAATAAGATGTTGATCGCGATGATTTTGTTTTGTTTACACAATAATTTGTTTATGTTCAACAATTAATATTTTCAGCAAATCAGGGGTGTTTCTATGGGGGCCTGTTTCTCTCCCAGTTATGCCTGTTTGCATATGGGCTACTGGGAGGAACAGGTCCTCAATGGCACATTCCATGATTTATTTGTTGAACATGTAGTTCACTGGTTCCGCTTTATTGACGCTATTTTTTTTTTTGGCGGGGCTCTAAACAACAGGCCAGTGATTTTATTGATTTGATCAACATTAATGCATACAATCTTGCCTTTACCTCCAACATCAGTCAGGACAAGATTTGTTTTTTGGATGTGGAGATTGTGGTTAAAAACAACAAACTGGAGACGGCTTTATATAGTAACCGACAGCCGGGAATACAGTGCTGCAAGCTAAAAGTCATCATCCGTCGCATTTGATACGCAGCATCCCCTATGGGGAGATGCTGCGCATCAGACGTATTTGCAGCACTGACACCCAATGCAAGCTGGCACAGGAGGCAAGCAGCAAGTGGTTTTTGGACAGGGGGTACACCAAGACTATAATAGACCAGGCTATTCGGAAGGCTAATTCCATTCCTAGGAAAGATGCTCTGCTTCACAAGAAATTTCAGGCAGAGAAACAAGCTGATGATAAACAACCAGTCAGACTTATTTTGACCTACAACAGACAACATCGAGCCCTCCGTAAGATTCTTAATAAGAACTGGAACCTGGTCTGTAATGACCCAGTTATTGGCAGTCTGATGTCAGTTAAACCTGACATTACCTTCAGGAATGCACGCTCTTTGAGTGATGCATTGGTTAAATCAAGTACAGAGGTCATAACCAGTACCACCTGGTTAGAGACGAGTAAGGGCTTTAGGAAGTGTTCCTCCTGCAAGGCCTGTAAACATGGGGTGGGCCGGACGGAATATAATACACCATTTTCCGACATCCCCCTTGTGAACCACAAACCATTGACGTGCAAGACGGAGTTTGCGGTGTATGTGCTGGAGTGTCCGTGTGGCCTGCAATATGTTGGGATTACCAAATTGCAGGTCCACAAACTGATACTCTAGCACATTAGAGCTATCAACACCAGTGACACCACATACCCCGTCGCACGTCACTTTAAGGAGTGCCTTGGTAACAATAACCAGTTGCTAAAGTATTTTGTTATAGACTCAGTTCCCCCCTAAGAAGGGGTGGGAATCGTGAATCCATCTTACGAGCACTGGAAACCAGGTAAATTGTGGATCTAGACTGTAAGTCTCCACTTGGCCTTAATGCCAGCGAGGACTTTTACACCTGTCTATAATCTCCATGTTTCTCAGGACCACAGCAGCAACTTGGTTAATATAGTTTCTAAATAGATTGTCCCCTTTACTGTATAACAACTTTTTTGATTAGGGGAATCTGAGTGTTGCTCGCCTCCCTCTCTACACAGTACAGTGGTTATTAACATCTTTAACTTGTTTTTTTTATTATTTATAAGAGTTGGATCTCTTACATTGTTGCACTTTTTTTGCACATTTTTGCACAGTGTTACTTGTTGTTAATATTTACAGAAGGGCATGCTAGGTAATGTTTACAGCAGAGGATACATGTTGATATAGATTTTACCCACTGGGGTTTTATTGGTATTAGGGCTTGGCCCTAAAATCTATTCTAATGTTTCCATCTCCTCAAGGAAAGTGGTTAATATGAATTTATTCATTTACACATTTAGTTGTTTTTTAAAAATGTTTTATTAACATTTTTTGTAGAGGACTAATATTTTAGCTGTCTTTTATCAAGAAAAAGCATATTTTAAATGTTTTCAAAGTGTTCTACACCGACATGTATGAGGTTTTGTTTTATATCGTGACAAACCCAAGTGTAGTATGTTGTTTATTTCTTTTCATGCTGCTAATCTGTAATAACCAATGATGTAACAGCTTGCTTTGCACCTAGCACTTTAAAAATGTGTCTGTTCCGCAGTACGTGTCATGTGACCAAGGCCTCTGGGTAGGCCGAAACGTTATGCTGGCAGGTTGCACTAAAATGAAATAAAAAATATCTTTCACCTGCAAATTGGGTCGGCTCTCGTGTCCTCCTCTGGCGGCGTCCTGTGATATCAGAGATTGCTGGAGATCGGGGTTTGAGTTTTGTGTGTATATATATAAATATTCTAAATTATTTAAACTAACAGATTTGGACTCCTAAAAAACAGCTATTTTTATATGTATGAGTATGGACTCATTTATACAAAATGTAATTTCAGTATTTTTTCCACATCTACTGGGTGTAATCATCACGTGGTCTTGACACAATTAAGCACTGGCACTTTAAAAATGAGCAATCGCAATCATTACGTTGTCATGTGAGCAAGGCTCCACGGAGCCGAAACGTCAAGCTACTTACTTTGCCTCAATAAATTGATAAAGCACAGAAACTGGTCCGTATTCGTGAAGTCTTTTGCTGGCAGGGCGGAGCCGGCTCTTTGCCTGCATCAAGACGCGGTATTACGCGATATATATATATATATATATATATATATATATATATATATATATATTTTTTACCAAACCAATCTTCTGATTAAAGAAGGCGCTGACTCCGTGAGTTTCAATTCAAACGTATTTATTCCTTACTTCAGTTTCTGCTTAGACGCGTTTCGACGGGCTCCTGCCGCCTTGATCACTAACAAATGCATACTGACATTGAGGTTTATATATACAAGAAAGCACATTCTCACTGATTGGGTAGTCTCAGTTAATGCTAATGACAGTTGCTATAGTTACATCGGTTACACCCAAGGTGATGACGCTGCTTAGCATATGACTTGCACATTTGGAACATAAATGAAGTCTTTCCACTGTTACTGTTAAATTCACATGTAACAGATAATTGCAGCATATTTGACCAAAAAATACCGTGCTTAATTTGTACAATGTGAAAAACTGTGCCAAACATTACTGTGAGGACGAGCAATAATAATAACATCACACAACCCCACTTTCAGCCTATTTTAGTTGACCTGTGTTATGCCCGCGCTTCAGCGAATCCCGTGTGTTCATGCAACATAGGCTAAACATGTCAGCTCATATATGTATGCTGATTGGTCTGGCGCTGTAATCTCAGAAATGCCATTTCCCCGAGGCGCGCTTATGTGAGTTGTCAGCATCTGGAGTATTCAGGCTCGGTGAGTGTTTATAGTGAAAACGGCGCGCGCGCGCTCTGTTTGGCCTAACATCCCAATGCAGTTAAACTTTTGTAAGTAGATTAATGCTCCTGCTGTATGAGGGATGGCGAGCGGGAAATGTCACTTTGCAATTACATACCAAGCGCTGCTTAGCTTACCGGCGGGGGTTGCCTGCTGTGTGGCAAGATGTGAGATGTATGCTGCATGTTGGTCAGTCATCTCCCTATAGTGGTATATGTGTGTAGAGTGTATTTACAGTGACAAATAAAAATAAAAAATATGCAGATGTTCACGGGTACTAGGGATAAAGGAAGCAGACAGGGGCGCTTAGATGTGATTGTTCAAATGTGGACACTAAGGGCCTCATCCGCATTCAAACCTGCCGGGATCTTGGAGTTCAATAGAATTATATATCTAGACTCCAGGCGGCGTAGGGCAAGTTTCCGATTGCCACCTCTGGGATTCTTGGGGATGCTGTCTATAACAAAGTATGTTAGACCATCCAGATTACCCCCATGTGACTCATGGATGTGGCGCGCCACGGGGTATGTCTGGTCCAGGTTTGCAATCGCCCTTAGGTGCTGCAGAATTCTCACATGGACGGGATGAATAGTCGATCCCACATATCTTTTGCCACACTGGCACGTCAGTACATATACAGCAAACTCAGTTTTGCATGTGAAATGTGCCCTTAAGGAGTATTTCTTCCTTCTGAAAGGTAATTGGACCTCAGTGGTATTGATGCCATGCATGCAGGCTTTGCATTTCATGCATTTTTTTAACCCCTTTTGTGACTGTAGCCAATTTTTCTTCTGTTTAAGAACCGGTGCATTCACCACCAGGGCGTTCCGCATTGATTTAGCTTTCCTGAAAGATATCAGTGGACTCTCGCCTACTTCGCTCCCTATAGTAGGGTCGTTGTGTATTAATGGCCAGTGCCTCTTTAAGATTTTACGTAGGTTTGAGTGGTACCGGTTGTAGCCTGTTATTAGTCTGGGGGGTTGTCTCGCCTGGCTATGTGTAGCTGTTTCATTCACCACTGGGAATATTAGATCCTTTCTATTCTTGGTTTTACATTTCACTTCTGCTTTCCTACATGTTTCTGGGGTGTATCCTCTTTTTTGGAGTCGCGAGAATAGATTCGCTTTGGCATTGGCAAGACCCTCAGATGTGCTGCAGTTGCGTGTCATCCTGAGGCATTCTGCATAAGGGATCGATTGTTTGAGGGGGGTGGGGTGGAAACTATGGGCATGTAGAATCCCATTACCTGCAGTCGGTTTGCGGTAAGTGCGTGTTTGGATCCTTCCCTGTTCTACAAACAGCTCTATGTCTAAAAATTGTATGGTTTCTGTGCTGGTGTTACAAGTAAACTTTAAATTTAAACCATTCTCATTCAGTTTTTCCGTGAATTCCACAGCACTCTCCACATCACCCTCCCACAAAATAAAAATGTCATCAATGAATCTGTTATACACAACCACATTTTTCTCCATGATTTCTCTGTGCTGTACCCACAGCACCTGCTCCTCCCACCAGCCCATGTGAAGATTCGCATAGCTGGGGGAGAAGCAAGTTCCCATGGCCGAACCTTGTACCTGTTTGTAATACAACCTGTCAAACATAAATGTGTTATTCGTAAGGCACCATTCTGTCATTGCCAAAATCATTTGAGTGTGTTCAAACAGGCTTATTGGTCTTTTTCCCAGGAAGTGTTTGATGGCGTTCAGGCCATCCGTATGTCTGATGCTAGTGTATAAAGCTTGGACATCCAATGTCATGAACACATATTCCTTCTTCCATCCAACATCATATACTTTGGATAGGAAATCTCCTGTGTCTTTTATATAAGCAGGTAGTTTTTTGACTTCTGGTTGCAAGAACTGGTCAATGAATATGCTTGTGTTCTCAAACAGGCTCCCTATCGCTGAAATTATCGGCC
Organism: Lissotriton helveticus; assembly: GCF_964261635.1. NCBI lineage: Eukaryota > Metazoa > Chordata > Amphibia > Caudata > Salamandridae > Lissotriton > Lissotriton helveticus. The sequence continues at coordinate 17,627,375 of NC_136068.1, read as the reverse complement.
TTCCCGGTGGTCTTTTTTCATCTTTGTGAATCTTCGGGATTAGGTACAGTTGTGCTGTCACTGGGTAATCGTTCTTCAGAAATTCGAATTCCTTTTTGCTCAAAAGTCCTTTGCCTTTCCATTTGTACAGGTCACCGTGGTACTTTTCTTGGATTCCTACGATATGCGTGGGGCTGATCCTTGTGTAGCACTCTCTGTCATGTAGTTGGTTCAGTGCTTCTGCGTTATACATCTCAAGCGGCCAGAGCACTATGTTTCCGCCTTTGTCGGACCATCTTACCACAATGTCTGATCTTGCTTTTATTTTCTCCATTAGGTCATTGTATTTGCGTGTCTGGTCCATATTTTCCCAATATCTCTGTTTGGTACTCAAAATGGAAAGATCTTTAAGGTCTCTTGTTACACATTCCGCAAAAAGATCCAGCCCATCTTTTGGCATTATAGGCATAAACACTGACTTTGGTTTGAAACCAGTTGTGATAGACTGACAGATGTCTATTTCTGAGCTTCGTGCTACCCCACTCGGTGTGATGCTTTCAGATTCATTTTCATTCTGCTGTTCAAGATCAATCATGATTTGTAATGTTGCCATATTCTCCACATTTAACCTTGTATGTGATGATTCTGAAGCTACCATCTCAGATGCGTTTTGTTTAGAACTGGCAAAATACTTCTGGAGTTTTAATTTACGGACATAAAGGAACAAGTCAATTCGTGTCTGGGCATAGTCAAAGTTGGTGTTGCTACAAAATGTCAATCCTAACGATAAAATTTCCAATTCCTGTGCTGACAACTCCATGTTGGAAAGATTTATGACTGTATTGTCTTTTTCCATGTTATATATATATATATATATGTATTTTCTATATGCTCCGGGATCCCGCACATGGGCGGGGATTATTCATAGATTATGACTGATGAGTATACCCCTGGATGAGAACTAGGATTACAGGTTATGTTATGTTATGTTATGTTATGTTAGAACTGTATTTCTTGAGCGCACGGCTACCCAGATCGGGTGTCCCGGCGCTTTGGCAGAGAGTCCTGAACACAACCAAGAAAAACCCAGCGGCAGAAACACTGTAGACCCACTGGTTAGGCGGAGAAGAGGCGCGTCTTGAGCTCCTTTCTGAAGGCCAGGAGATTGTTAGCCTTGCGGAGTGACAGAGGGAGCTCATTCCACAGACTGGCCGCCATAAACTGGAAAGACCGGCCTCCCATCCGCACGCGTTTGATCACTGGTACCTCCACTTTAGCCAGGTCAGCAGATCTCAAACTCCTCCGGGGAACGTAGAGAGCAATCCGCTTCCTGAGGTAAGCTGGGCCAATGCAGTGGAGGGCTTTAAACGCCAACGTGAGGACCTTGAACCTAATTCTGCTGGGGATAGACAGCCAATGCAGCCTGCCGCGCAGTAGAGAGGCACTGGCTCTCCGTGGAAGGCCAAAGATGGCTCTGGCCGCCGAGTTTTGGACAACTTGCAATCTGGATACCAGATATTTAGGCAGACCAGAGAAAAGTGCGTTAGCGTAGTCTAAACGCGAACCCACAAGTGCTTGCACGATGTTCTTGCGGTATTGAAGGGAAAGCAGTGGGAGAAATTTCCTCACCATCTTCAAGATACCGAAACATTTCCCCGCCAGGCCCGTGATGTGGGGACGAAAAGAAAGACTGTCGTCAAACACCACACCCAGGTTTTTTACTTGGGCAGATGGTTTCTCAGGGGGGAACATGTCGGAAGGCCACCACGATTTCCAGCCAGGGTCCTCGGCGCAGCCAAAAAAGAGCAACTCGGACTTGTCCGAGTTACATTTCAGGTTCTGGTGCTGAAACCATGCAAAAACAGCACTCAGGCAGTCTCTGATTCTATTGCCATTAAAAGCCTCTCCCTTCCTGCAGGTAAACAGGAGCTGGGTGTCATCAGCGTAAGAGATGACCCGGGCTCCAAATGTCTCCGCGACCTTCGCCAAAGGGGCCACATAAATGTTAAATATGGTGGGGCTCAGGATGGATCCTTGAGGCACCCCCACCTCTAGCGAAGGCATTTCCGCGGAGAACGGAGGAGCCCAGATCACCTGCCGACGGTCGGTTAAGAAGGATTGAAACCAGTCCAACACCGTCCCCCGCAGACCTACCTCCCTGAGTCTTAGGAGGAGGCCGGCGTGTGGGACGGTGTCAAATGCCGCCGACAGGTCCAGCAGGACCAACATAGCCTTTCCCCCAAGATCAAGCGTTTCCCTGATGGCGTCGGTCACCTCCACAAGAGCTGTCTCCGTACTATAATTGGCACGGAAACCAGATTGGGAGTCATGCAGCAGTTTGTTATTCTCTATAAAGGTGGTGAGAGTATGCTGAACATGTTTCTCCGCCACCTTCGCCAGAGCAGGGAGGAGGGAGATTGGTCTATAGTTGGCCCACTGTAAAGGGTCGAGTAGAGGCTTCTTAATGAGCGGGAGAATAAGAGCATGCTTCCATTCTTTAGGGACCACTCCAGAACTCAGAGACATGTTGAGCAAGGGGTTCAGCAAGTTGTTAATAGCTGGCGCCACCGAGCTCAGGCATTTAGTCGGACACGCATCCAAGGGGGATCCAGATTTCAACCGGGAAAGCAGCTCCAGAGAGGACTCGCAGGATAGCAGGGGGAACGTCGAAAGAGTGGGCGCCAGCTCGGCTGCAGCGGATGGAAGGACCTTCAGATCGCTTTCCACAGCTGCAGCCACTTCCGGGGACCCCACCCGATCGAAGGAGTCCTGAATCCTACGGATCTTGTCCACAAAGAAGTCAGCAAGCTGCTTGATCCATTCCTCAGTATGGGAGTGAACCCTAGCGGCCGCCACCGGCTCTACGAATTCCTTCACAATTCGGAATAGTTCCCGGCTCGTGTTATCAGCCTGGTCTATTCTATGCTCGAAGTAGATCTTTTTAGCTTCGGCAATCTGTCTGTGATAAGATTTTATCGCACCCCTGTACTTCAGTTTCTCCTCAGGCGCATATCTGCGCCGCCAGAGCCTTTCAGATCTTTTGCAGTCCTGGCGCGCTTTCCGCAGAGTAGCGGTGAACCAAGGAGCGGAATCCTGACAGGGGGCTGTCCTGACCGGTTTCCGAGGGGCAAGCTCCTCGAATCTTGTCCGAAGCCAGTCCTGGACTAGCGGCAGGTCGACTTCTAAGTTCCCAGTCGTAATACAAGGATGTGTATGGAGTGCGTCAGCAAGCATATCAGCTGACACCAGGTGAAAGGCTCTTGCTTGACGAGACCCGTCCTTATAAGCTCTTTGGCTCGTCTGGTGCTCAGCTAACAGCACGAAATTAATTAAATAATGGTCGGACCATAGAACCGGCAAAGGGGAGGACACCTTAATTGGCACAGTGGAAAAGATTAAATCCAGCGTATGCCCCTTCACGTGAGTTGGACTATCGATGAAAGAAGTCAGTCCGAGCATCTCGGTAATGTCCCGTAATTTAGATGCATCGGCGTCAGTTGTCGAGTCCATGTGCAGATTTAAGTCGCCCAGCAGTACACAGTGTGCCGAGCGCATACAGGGCACTGACAGTGCCACCTGCAAATCCTCGAAAAACGAGCCTAGAGGCCCTGGAGGTCTATAGATCAAAATTCCTGTGCAGGTATGTGAAGCCGACAGCTGGAGAATAAAGCCCAGAGCTTCACAACCAGCGATATTATCTACAGGATAGGAGGTGCAGACAAGAGACTTGTCAACAACTAAGGCCACCCCGCCGCCTCTGCCTCCAGTTCTATCCCTCCTTAAGATGGTAAAGTTGGGGGGAAGGGCACTAGCGATGTCAGGTTCCGAGCCCGCCCCCAACCAAGTCTCTGTCAGAAAAAGACAGGAGATTTTCGAGAGCGTGAGGAGGTCCCAAATTTCCAAGGAATGCCGCGCCAAGGATCTGGTATTTAACAAGGCACACTGACATTCCAAGGGGAGGGAGAGGGGAGCACGAGATGGAGATGATATGGGACGCCAAGAACATCCAGGGCACCCTTTAGCCAGGTGCCGACCACCAGGGAAAAGACAATTACAACCGCTCTTGGGGGGACGGAGCGCACATAAAGCGGCCGCACTATACCTAATCATCCTACACACCTACCCGAGATGCCAGAGTCCCGCCTCGGCCGCCTCCGAGACGCTGACGAGCGCAGACGGGCAGGACTCTGGCACGACTCACGTGCAGGGATGGCGCAACCGCTGCGCGTCACCGCTGCGCTAGTCTGGCGAGCTTTAAATAGCGTCGTCTCGGCGTCCCAGGTGACCTGGACGCTCAAAGATGGCGCTCGCACTACTCCCCACTCCAAGATGGCGCTCAGCCCAAACCCTCCCGGTAACCCGGATCCGCCCAACAGCGGTGGTGTTCACCAGAGTTAGAGTGCAGGTAAGGGCCAGAAATGGTTTAGAGGCAGGGAAGCAGGCTAAAAAGTAAAAGAAACAAAATCCAAAAAACGAAGGTTTTTTAAAAATACAGAGCAAACAAGCGCGCGACCAGCGCGGTCCTAAGCGAGGTGCCAAGAGAGATCTTGGCCACAGGAACCCAAAGCAGGCTCACCTTGCAGCAGGCTCGCCCTAAATAGCGTCGTCTCGGCGTCCCAGGTGACCTGGACGCTCAAAGATGGCGCTCGCACTACTCCCCACTCCAAGATGGCGCTCAGCCCAAACCCTCCCGGTAACCCGGATCCGCCCAACAGCGGTGGTGTTCACCAGAGTTAGAGTGCAGGTAAGGGCCAGAAATGGTTTAGAGGCAGGGAAGCAGGCTAAAAAGTAAAAGAAACAAAATCCAAAAAACGAAGGTTTTTTAAAAATACAGAGCAAACAAGCGCGCGACCAGCGCGGTCCTAAGCGAGGTGCCCAGAGAGATCTTGGCCACAGGAACCCAAAGCAGGCTCACCTTGCAGCAGGCTCGCCCTAAATAGCGTCGTCTCGGCGTCCCAGGTGACCTGGACGCTCAAAGATGGCGCTCGCACTACTCCCCACTCCAAGATGGCGCTCAGCCCAAACCCTCCCGGTAACCCGGATCCGCCCAACAGCGGTGGTGTTCACCAGAGTTAGAGTGCAGGTAAGGGCCAGAAATGGTTTAGAGGCAGGGAAGCAGGCTAAAAAGTAAAAGAAACAAAATCCAAAAAACGAAGGTTTTTTAAAAATACAGAGCAAACAAGCGCGCGACCAGCGCGGTCCTAAGCGAGGTGCCAAGAGAGATCTTGGCCACAGGAACCCAAAGCAGGTAAGTAACTAATCCATATTGAAAGGGGAGTCAGAGGAGGCTCATTCCCTAGTCTCTTTTTTGTGATTTTTAAGGGAACTCCCCTGTCACACGGCTGAGGTATGGGTACACCATTGTCACACGGCTGAGGTAAGAGTGCACCATCGTCACACAGCTGAAGTATGGGTACACTATTGTCACACGGCTGAGGTGAGGGTACACCAACATCACACGACTGAGTTAAGAGTGCACAGTCGTCACACAGCTGAGGTAAAGGTACACGATCGTCACTCAGTTGAAGTAAGAGTGCACCACCGTCACACAGCTGAGGTAAAGGTGCACTATCGTCCCACAGCTGAGGTAAGGATACACCATTGTCACACGGCTGAGGTAACAATACACCACCGTTCCATGGCTGAGGGAAGGGTACACCATGCGGCACAAGGCTGAGGAAAGGTTACACCATCATCTAGTCCTTCTCTCTCTTTGTGAGTTTAAGATATTGAAAGGGGAGTCAGAGAAGGCTCATTCCCTCTTTTTGTGATTTTTAAGGGAACACCATAGTCACACAGCTGAAGTAAGGATACACCATTGTCACACAGCTGAGGTAATGTTACATCATTGTTATGCGGCTGAGGTAAGGGAACTAAGCATGGGCGTAAAATCCGCTCCGCTCGCGGATTTTTCGGATTTTCGGCAAATTCGCAATCCGCGAACGCTCGCGAATTTGTCGAAAATCCGTGAATCCGCTCGCGGCGGATTTTTTGCTTGGTTGCGGCGCGCGGCGTGGTGCACGGCGTTCACTTTCCGTCATTTAGCGTTTGCCGAGTTGTTTTTCTTTGCGAGTGACGCGCCATTTTAGATCTTGCTGCGTGTTCCCGCGGGAGTTTGGCGCCCGCGAATACGTAATCGCGGCTTGCCACCTTGCACAGCACACCTCGCGAGAGTTCGCAATTGCGAACACGTAGTCGCGGCGGAAAGGAACAATCTCGCACTTGCGAAATAGAGATTTTGCAATTTCGCACAAGAAAATCACCAGCAAACAGGATAAACCTTCAGAAAATTATGATTTTTATCAGAATCACTCCTCAGGTTGACATTTGCATGGCCTTTTTTTTTGCAAGGAGTCCATTTTGGGGGGGGGGAGGAAGGAAGTGCCCCACAGTCTCCAACTTCCTGTTCCTGTCCAGCAGGCTCCTCCCAGTGCTTTGTCCATCTCCTAGTCACTTTCATTTGGATCTGGAGCTGGAAGGATTACTTTTTGTGGGTGCTGCTGGATATTTGGATTTGAGGCCTTTTTGACTGTCTTTGGATCACTTTTGGATTAGAAATCAACTTTCACAAGTAAGTTTGTTTGGGGCATTACAGTTGCTGCAAGTAAAATTTTGGAACTTTTTCAGAACATTAAATAAATTATATTGTGGGTAGCCACAGTATCCAGTAGGACCAGGGTTGGTTAGGGGTGCATGATACAACTGTTTTGTTGAATTTAAACACCATTGAGGCCATGGATGGGCTGGGATTGTGCTGATTTTTGTCCTTTTTTTGGGCCTGCTGGTGGGGCCCTTTGCCCAGGGGTGGTGAGTGTTGCATGGGCCTAGTCTTTCTGTGGGGTGTCTTCTTGAATTTAAACATAATTGAGGCCATGGATGGGCTGGGATTGTGCTTATTTTATTGTTTTTTGTCGTTTTTGGGGGGCTGCTGGTGTGGCCTTTTGCCCAGGGGTGGTGGTGCATGGACTGAGTGTGCCTGTGGTGTGGTCTCACTCTCTTTAATGTAAACATCATGGATGGCATTGGATTGTGGTGATTTCTGGCTGTTTTTCTGTTTTTTGGGGGTGTACTGTTGATGTGGACTGGCCATGTGGGTGGTGGTGGTGGCCATCTTGAGTGCTGGCTGGTACAGGCAACATGTGCTTGGGGTGTAAGGGGCCATTTTGAGGAGAGGCAGTGTCTGAGGCCTGCACTTATTTTGCCTACTTTTCATCCATTATGCCCAGGGGTAGTGAGTGTTGCATGGGCCTAGTGTTTCTGAGGGGTGTCTTCTTGAATTTAAACACCATTGAGGCCATGGATGGGCTGGGATTGTGCTGATTTTATTGTTTTTGTCGTTTTTTTGGGCCTGCTGGTGGGGCCCTTTGCCCAGGGGTGGTGAGTGTTGCATGGGCCTAGTCTTTCTGTGGGGTGTCTTCTTGAATTTAAACATCATTGAGGCCATGGATGGGCTGGGATTGTGCTTATTTTATGGTTTTTTGTCGTTTTTGGGGGGCTGCTGGTGTGGCCTTTTGCCCAGGGGTGGTGGTGCATGGACTGAGTGTGCCTGTGGTGTGGTCTCACTCTCTTTAATGTAAACATCATGGATGGCATTGGATTGTGGTGATTTCTGGCTGTTTTTCTGTTTTTTGGGGGTGTACTGTTGATGTGGACTGGCCATGTGGGTGGTGGTGGTGGCCATCTTGAGTGCTGGCTGGTACAGGCAACATGTGCTTGGGGTGTAAGGGGCCATTTTGAAGAGAGGCAGTGTCTGAGGCATGCACTTATTTTGCCTACTTTTCATCCATTATTCCCAGGGGTAGTGAGTGTTGCATACTTGCATGTCCCTAGTCTTTCTGTGGGGTGTCTTCAATGTAAACATCATGGATGGCATGGGATTGTGCTCATTTTTCTGTGTTTTGTCGATTTTTTGGGGTGTATAACTGAACTGATGTTCCTCTGTCTTCCATTGCTTTTAGGTGCACAAGAAGACTCAAGAGAACCACCAGTGCCAGGAAGAAGTCCTGCAGCGGTGTGTGTGTGCAGCATAACGTCACGCGACGTCACGTCTGGACACAGAACCCTCTGCAACTCGTGCAACTGCTGCCTGCTGACCTGCTCTGAAGAAGATGGCCCCAAAAAAAGTAACCCGTAGCTCCTCTAGCCAGTAAGGAGCAGAAGAAGCAAGTTACCAAGGACACTGGTGTGCCGCCCGCCCCTTTTTTTGGGAGTAAAAAAAAAAGTATGCCTGCAGCAGCAGCAGCGGGATCTGCTGGGGACCAAGCTGGCAGCAGCACCCCCGCTCCATTGGGCTCAGTGCCACCACCACCACCACCACGCCAACTTAAGTCCAAGCCCTTGAGTGCTGCAGAGGCAGCCAGTATAGTTCTTCAATCACCATCGACCAGTGATGTTGGCTCATCGCAAGAAAGCAGCAGCAATGTCCCTCAATCAACACAGGTTGTTGTAGCTCATCTGACGAGTGTTGAACAACCACAGCAGCAACAACAATCACATGTGCAAGTACAAGCCCAAGTACATGTGGAAGGAGAGGCAGCGCAAGGAGATGCGCAAGCAGAGGTGCATGGAGGGTCACAAGTGCCCACAATAGTTGTTCCTCCCGAAGTAGGGGCACATCAGGAAATCGACAATCAAGGCGAGGTATCATTTGAGGAAGCCACTCCTCCTGATGATCCTTCATTGTCTTCCACACCCCTAGCAAGGAAGAGATCAAGGGTGGTGTCTACATCCTCTTCAAGCACACCTCCTTCTGATGATACGGATCAAACTTGGGAACCAGCACCACAGCCGTCTGAGAGTGAGGCACACCATGATCCAACAAAGGTAGTTAAGCGTAAAAGGAAGCTCGTCCAAAGTCTCAGAGTTATGGAGTGTGATGAGGCTCAACAAGAAGTGGCAGATACTGCTGCTGATGAAGACTCTGCCAACGACGACCCAGTCATCATAAAGGTCACTGCAGCCCCAGCGGGCATGCAGCAAACAGACATTTTGACCCTAGCCCGAAGAGCTGCTGAGCGTGATGATGATGATGATGATGTTGTCGATGAGGAGGCAGTGGAAACACCACAATCATTGGAGTTAAGTAGTACACCAACTCGTCCCGCTTCCATATTTCTTTCTGGCAAGAAGAGACCTCCGTCAACCTCGACCTTAATTAGTGGCGGTGAAAGTGCAAAACGTACAAAAGTTGGGCAATCCAGAACCTCCACTTCATCTGGCATTAGCTTCATGACCACCACCACCAGTATCGCCACCTCCTCCAGGTCCCACAGACACTTCAAGTCCCCAGTTTGGGACTTCTTTACTGTTTGTCCCAAAAATCCAAAGTTTGCCATTTGTACCCTTTGTAAGCTTGCAGTTAGTCGTGGTAAGTCAGGTACCAACTATGGTACCGGCGGCCAGAGAGGTCATCTTGAGAGAAAGCACACTGTCAAATGGTTTGCGCACCTAGATGCGATCAAGAAATGCCAAATTCAAGGAAACGTTGATGTTTCATCTGATGATGACGAGCAGGAAGAAGACGTGTCAAACACTTCCCTTACACCCAGTACCCCTGTCAGCAGCACACCCAATGTGAGGCACACTAAGAGTGTTGGAGCGAGTGAGACACCAACGCACAAAAGTTCACCAGCGAGCAAAATTGGGTCAACGAAGTCATTATCAGCCCGTAAATGCTTGGTCCAGGGCAACATTAGAACAATGCTTACTTCAGACGTGCCATATGAACGCAACCACCCACTGACGCGTCTGTATAACACTAAGCTGGCTAAAATGCTAGCTGTGGACCTTCTACCTTTTTCTTTTGTAGAAGCGGTAGGTTTTCTTGAATTAGTGGCAACGCTCTGCCCTAAATGGAAGGTTCCGAGCCGGTTCTATTTTGCCAGAGTTGCGGTTCCAGCACTACATGAAGATGTGCTGGAGGCGATTGGGGCAGCTTTGCAGAAGAGTGCTGTTCACACAATACATCTGACAACAGACATGTGGACCAGTGGCGCAGGCGCTGATTACATGTGCATCACTGCACACTGGGTCTCTTTTTCAGGTGTTAAAGCAAAGCTAAACGCAGGTGTTGACCCGGACAAAGTTTTCAAAGCTGCTCGGAAACATGCAACACTAGCCATGTTTGGCTTGGAGAAAAGTCACACAGCAGAAAACCTTTTGGAAGAGTTTAACAAAAAGGTCTTGCAAATTCTATCCCCCCTAAAACGCAAGATTGGTTATGTTTCCACGGATAATGGCGCCAATGTAGTTAAGGCCATGTTGAAGGGTGACCATTTTAGAGTGCCGTGTTTGGCGCACTGTATCAACCTGGTAGTTCAAAAATTCTTGAGTGATAAACAGAGTCCAGCGTTCGAGGTAATGGCCACCTGCCGCAAAATGTGCAACCATTTCAGCCATTCTTTTAAGGCCCGGAAGCATCTGCGGAGACTGCTACTTCAACGTGGAATGCCAGTGAAAGCACTCATCCAGGAGGTGGCAACACGTTGGAACTCAACCTTCTACATGCTTGAGCGTCTGTATGAGCAGTATACGGTACTCGATCACTATTTCTTCACAGAGGCTACATCTCAGAAGGAGGACATGCGGATGGGTGCGGCGCAATGGGACATAGTTAAAAGCCTGACAGACATGCTTCGTCCTTTTGAGTTCTTCACGCGTGCAGTCAGCCAGGAGGACTGTAATTTGGGAAAAGCTATCCCATTGTTGTGCATGCTGGAGCACCAACTGATGGCGGTGTCTTCTGAGTTTGAAAAAGATGAAAAAAAAAAAGACCATTTTATTTTGTCTGAGAAATTATTAGAGCGCCTACGTGGTGATGAACGTCTTAAAATGATCAACTCAGAACAGCATTACATTTGTGCTACTATTCTGGATCCATGCTACAAAAAGGCCAGGCAGGCGAAGCATTCTTTCCTTTTGCTGATGCAGATGTTCAAAAGTACAAACATTGGTTAGCCTGGTCAGCCAAGAGGTTTGAAAAAGAACGGCAGGTTATTGAAGGAGAAGCCAGTACATCAGCATCAGCATCAGCAGGCCATCCCCAGTCACAAGAATCCACTTCTGCACCTGTGGCTGGGGCACAAGTGACCTCTCAGCCGTTAAAGACACCGGCAACTGGATCATCTGCACCACACACAATGACAACACTAACAGTGGCTGCGGAGGAGGATTGGCTAAGTTTGATGGGGTATGGTTCTCGAAAAAATGTCACAGGCACTGCAAAAAGTAAGCAAAGTGGAGGAACAGTTGATGACCTTAAGTCGATGGTGCAGGACTATCTGAATGACTCAACAGAGGTCTTTCTTAATGATGAGCCATTGCAGTATTGGCATGGCAAAAAACAATTGTGGCCACAGCTCTTCAACCTGGCTATAAACTATTTGTCTTGCCCACTCGCAAGTGTGTCTTCTGAATGTGTTTTCAGTGCTGCTGGTGGCATTGTAACTCCCAAACGGAGCCGCCTCTCGCCCAAAAATGTGGAGCGGCTGACAATGATCAAGATGAATCAGCACCTCATACCACCAGATTACAAAGTACGAGAAAGCACGCCGCATGAAGACGAGGAGGACGGCAACGTAGATGAGGGGATTTGTTCTCTGTTCGGTGGCACTGACCTCATCCAGCCTGAATTCGCAGAGTATGACGACGAAATCTTGTTCTTATTCCCTGACACCGAGCCCTGAAAATGAGACAATCAATCAAGAACTTTCTTTTTCGTCCTTATTCACTTTTATTCCTGTGTGCTTTGTGTCTCTCTTTCTTTGTTTTGCACAGTTAATTTAATTCAAACTTTAATCACCTAATCCCAAAAACAAGACCATCATCAGAACTGTCTTCACTTGTTTGCTTATTGATTTGAAGGTGCCGCAGTCTACATTCCTCAGGTTCACAAGTTCTGAAGAACATGCTCCTCTATCCTCCTCCTCCAGACTGCGATTTCCCTCAAAGCAGAGTGCTGGATTACGCCCAATGAAGAAAGACACAGCACTTGTGGGGGTGTTGTACTTCTTTGCGGGTGAGTTGACGGATTTGGGCCCATTGCTGTGAAGCTCTAATAATGGACAAAAGTGTTTTGGACCAAATATGAGGTGGAAATTTCTTGCTGTTTTTGCTGACTTGCTTGCCTTTGAGGTGCTCTTTGGCGGGGTTCCGGGTGTTTGTGGGTAATTTTTGGTGTCTGGGAGCACTGCTGCGACAGTCTAATCTTGATTGCATTTGCTTTTCAGGAAATCCGTGGTGGAAAACAGGAGTTATGATGATTGATGATGATGATGACCTAGCTGCACAGCGCCGCGTTTGGACCGAAGGCCGAGAGATATTGTAAGTATGAGATTTAGCTTTTTCGCTGTTTGGGGGTGTTGTCGGGTGTTTTTTTCCGGGTGGGTTGGCGGGTCTTGCCTGGGGCATTCCTGGGAAGGTCTAATACCGGATAGAAGTGTTTTGGACAAAATCCTGAAGGAACAGCCTTTTTTTTGCTATTTCTTCTGTCATCTTGCTCAATGTAGCGTTTTGGGGGGCTTCCTGCTGTTCGTGGGTGGGTTGCGGCCGGGGTCTCTGTCGAAGCACTGCTGCGACAATCTAATCTTGATTGCATTTGCTTTTCAGGAAATCCGTGGTGGAAAACAGGAGTTATGATGATTGATGATGATGGTGACCTAGCTGCACAGCGCCGCGTTTGGACCGAAGGCCGAGAGATATTGTAAGTATGAGATTTAGCTTTTTCGCTGTTTGGGGGTGTTGTCGGGTGGTTTTTTCCGGGTGGGTTGGCGGGTCTTGCCTGGGGCATTCCTGGGAAGGTCTAATACCGGATAGAAGTGTTTTGGACAAAATCCTGAAGGAACAGCCTTTTTTTTGCTATTTCTTCTGTCATCTTGCTCAATGTAGCGTTTTGGGGGGCTTCCTGCTGTTCGTGGGTGGGTTGCGGCCGGGGTCTCTGTCGAAGCACTGATGCGACAATCTAATCTTGATTGCATTTGCTTTTCAGGAAATCCGTGGTGGAAAACAGGAGTTATGATGATTGATGATGATGATGACCTAGCTGCACAGCGCCGCGTTTGGACCGAAGGCCGAGAGATATTGTAAGTATGAGATTTAGCTTTTTCGCTGTTTGGGGGTGTTGTCGGGTGGTTTTTTCCGGGTGGGTTGGCGGGTCTTGCCTGGGGTATTCCTGGGAAGGTCTAATACAGGATAGAAGTGTTTTGGACAAAATCCTGAAGGAAACACCAGTTTTGGCACTTTTTGTAAGTTAGGGTTCGTTAGGGTTAGCCCTAGCAGCAGGATTGCATGTGTTTCGGGGGGTTCTATTGCAACGCAGTTCTGGTGTTGTAGAGCACTGTTGGAGCGATGCTGGCTATGGATACTTTTGCTTGCTTGCAAGTGGTTTGAATACAATCCACGGTCTGTATTTGGGCCTACTGTTACTTTCAAAGTACGTTTTGTAACCATTTTTCTGCTAGGCATCGTTTTTGGAGATCTGATTGGGGTTCTTCTACATTTTTGCGACTGGCTTTAGTAAGGGTCTTGGTGGGAGCATTGCTGGGAAGGTCAAATTTTGTTCTAAAACACAGTTTACAGTACACCTACCTTGAGGGGAAAGATCCGCTATAATATTTTGGCCATACTTATTTATCCTTAAAAAGGTGACTCAGACAGAGCACGCAATTTCAAAAATATTGTACTGTCTATTAGGGAAATCAAAGTGTCACATTTTGAACCACACAGCGTACATACCTTTTATTTATTTATCAGTGGTATTGTAATAGCACTTCCTGTTTTCCGTTCAATAATTACAGGCCGGGTTTCAGTCAACATCCGCCAGGCAGGCAGTGGACAGGGTGTCTTCTGTCAGTGGTCACCAACATTGATGGACGAAGCGTCAGCTGGAATGGAGGAGTGCCGCCAATAAGAGGAATTGTTTGCTGCATGCAACTTACTTACCAAATTCAAGGACAACTCCAACAACATACGCAATGCAGATACAGTATCCATTGTTTTATTCTATGAGTGTGACTGCATGTGCTTAGCGTTACTTTGTAACCAAAGATTGTCTTTATCTTCAATTATTGTTTGTCCATGCTCTGCTTTTTTTTTCTTCTCTCAACAAAACCTACCCAAAAAGAAACCCCCATTCCCATCCATTTTACAAACCCTAACCCTCTTCCCCCGGGCTGTGTTGTTTTGCTTGATGTCTGACTAAAATTACATCAATAATTCCACACACTTGCTGGGGAGGATAAGGTCATAGCAACAGGCTGGTGAAGGAATACGAGGATATCTTCTAGACTTACTCAGCTTCAGTACTATATCTTCTAGTAGTAGTAGCCAATGTCAAATAAATTCAACGCAAGTACTAGTTATACTTGCAAGCAAATACTTTACCATTTGTTAGGCTACATTATGGCACTGTTCTGTCTGTCACCTGCTATATTCTCGATCGTACCGTAACCGTTGTAATGCTACAGTAAGGACAAACAAGGTTTCGTTTTCTTTTTTTCCATAGGCATGCAACTGCCACTGTGTCACACCACTAGTACCACCGCAATGAGGAAATGTCACCCGCCCAGGATTGACAACGTTAATCCCCATTTCACGTGGAGCCAGCCCTGGGCCTAGCCCTAATTTCTAACACAAATTACAGGTAAGATAAGCGTTTGGTGGGAGGTAGTATAATGGAGTATTATTTCGGAGTAGACAAGAGATTGACGGTTGTACTACTAAAGTCCTACGACTGTTCAGGAAAACAAAGTTACTGTTACACCCCCGCCCCCCACCCACCAGACTGAAAAGCAGTAAAAAACAGGTATGGTCAGATAAAGTTTAAAAATATATTTATGTAGCCCTAACAAAATAATCTCCCTCACCCACCCTAACCCCAACGATTGTCTTTGAAACGTCCCAAAACGATCCCAACTCCCAAATCCCACCCCCCAAAAGTCTATAAAAAAGGGCAAGGGACACTCCACTACTGGAGGGTGCTGGTGCTGGTGCATTTTGCGGCATGGGCATCATACTCCTTGCGGAGGGTGGCAAGCTCGGAGCGGAGGCCCTTAACCAAGTTCTTATACTTCAGGACCTCCTGCTCCAGGTTGGACATTCGGACTCGTAGGCGGCGTTGGCGTTCCTTGCAGCTCCTGTGGGGGGTAGCTGGTATTTCTGTTGCTTGGCGGTGGCGGTTGTCTTTGTTAGCCCGGCTCGGTCCCGCTGGCTTAGTCACGTAGGAGGATGCAGTGGTCACAGTCGAGGATGTTGTTGTTGCCCCGCTCGACTGCGTGTCCTCCTCCTCCTCCAGGGCCACCAGCCGCCGATATTCGGCGACAGTGGCCTCCAGCCTCCGTTGCCGGGCCATTCTAGCCTGCTCCCTCCGTGTTGTTGATTTGGAAGGAGCAACTATATGAAGAAAGAAAGACATAGTCTGTAACCAATGCTCCTTAGCATTAATAACACAAAGTGATTGAGCCGAAAGTTGGGTCACAGTACAAGTAGCAAATTGAAAGCACAGTACATAACTATTGAGGACAGTATCTATGTAACCTCCCACTTCTGCATCCTTGCTCTAACATTAGTGGTAGTTTAATGAACAAATTCTACGACCACTATGGACTTCCATTACAGTCGACTATGACAGTACACCAGTCTTATTCTTCTTCTTCTCTCTTGTTTAGGGAAATTGGTACGTTATCTTATGCAAGCCGGCAGAATGACATGGACAGCACAGTGAACTTGCACCCGAGAAAAAAAGTTGCACACCATGATGAGTGAGACAGACTTGCGTTACTGTACCGGTCCAGAACATGCAGGTGGTGAAGCTATTACTTTTCTATTACGGGTGGCACTGAGAATACTCTGTTACAAGGGCTACTGCTTAATTAATTTACCTTTCACCCTACAGTGCAAATGAGTACTAGAAAAGGAAAATGACGAAGCTAACTAATTTGATTATCTATCACTTCACATGGGACGTATTTGATGACATATGGGATGACTTTAGGTGCTTTGCTTAATATTGAGTGAACAGTGATACACCCACACATGAATGACGTACTACAAGTAAACTAAAGTTATTAAGAGAGGTACGGAGTGTCCACCGTAATAACCAGATATATGCTGTGATTGCAGACGCAATACAAAGTACTGCTACTATTCATGGTAGTATTGGACACATTTACAATTTCTTTTCCTTGCCTTCCCTGCACTGGAACGGACGTGCGGGTGCGGTGGTACATGCTCTTCAAGGTAACACTTACTTCATCTGGCGACCATCTACTCTCTCTAGATACACATGTGCTATCTAAGAGTCAGGGAATACCATGCTCCAGGCATCCATTCAGTCAAAGTATACGCACACATACAGTTTCTGTTTCACCCACCCAGGCTGCTGTCCTTCCACCCATCCTTGCTTCATCATTGACCCAACCATGCACCATACCATATTCTTTCCTTCCCAGCCACCTCGGGGGCCAAGCAAACACATATCGTTCTTCTTTGCCAGCCATCATACAAGTTCGCGTCCCACTTACTTACACCCTTCTTTCGCTTTTCGTTCATCCCATCCATTACGTTCGTCTAAGAACTTATTGGGATTCTTCTCACCAAAAACTTCACAGCTAAGTCGAAGTACATTTCGAGGAGGCTACTACCTGGTTGATTTGTAATACACCCGTGCAGAAAGCACACTATGCAGTCTTCAATCTCAATAAGTAAGGAATATATAGCTTACCTGTTTCCGCCACCACCGTTTGAACCCCCACAGGACCGTCCGCCGGCTCTTGCACCGCCTCCTCCCCAGAGTCCGCCGAGTCCTCGCCCAACACAGCCACCTCCGCGCTGGCCCCGTCACCAGATGTTACACCTACAAAGTACATTTAAGAATGTTAGAATACACCACTCACTACTATATAATATTTGGTCTAGGAGAAATGTTAAAAAAACTGAATACAATGTAATAATTTGTGACTGTCTACTCCAAAGTAAAAATGTCCCATTTTCCAGGGAAGGCTGTTGTCTTGCTGCACTTTTATGCACAACTGATGAATGCTTGCTTTTGATTTTTAACACGCACCACTTTTTCTCCTAACAGACAGAAGCTTGACTCCTAAGAACACGACCAGGATCAAGTTCAAACCAGGTGAGAGCTCGGCTCGACCACAAGAAATGTGTCCAATTAATCGTCAGCACTAACCACTCTTCCGTTTTCAGTTAAATAGTTTTATGACAAAGTAGATTTTAATAAATGTGTTTACTTTTAATAAAGCTTTTAAACTTAAATAGACTCTGTGGTTTTTGTTCCTCCAGACTAGAGTGGATGAGCTAAAGGTTTTGGAATTTTTGCAAGCATGAGTGCCTCTGACACTTCTTGACTGTGCTGTGACTCCGTACTCTCTTGTCCTGCGTACGATAATCTAGAGATCATTGGGGATCAATAATCGGTGACTTCGGGAGCTGAATGACTCTGCCACACTATCTAGTCAGTAAGGAGACAGTGCATAGAGCTATTGCTGAATAGAATGGGAGTCCAATGGAATTGCCAAATGTCCAATCTTAGTTAGCTACACAGACAGACTAATGGGAATAGTCTAGTAATACCACAGGGAGTCATATTCGAGGCAGGATAAGAATTTTTATCCAGTCTACAAGAAGATCAAAGACGATTTAGAAAAAATCGAATGAGGAACGCTAGGAAAAAATAGGTACTCTTTATTAAAATGTAAACTTACTGGGGCCAGCAAAGGAGCCCTCGCCTGCCCGATCCTGGCCTGCATCCTCAGCACCCTCCTCCTGTGTCCTCTTGCCCTTGGGGGGAGCTGATGTACAACATGAAAGAAAGAAAAACCAGAAAACATGGATGAGATTTTTCAACCAAATCAAACATTTCAAAAGAACAATAACAAAATATTTTGGAAAAATAGCAAATAGATAGACAACTATTCCACGGGATCTATCTCATGTGGTATACTACGTTATTCGTATTGCCTGATTTGCGGAACGTTGACTTAGAAAGTTCCTATGTAACTCAATAAACAGACTACTAAAGAGGTTTGCCTAGGCCTGGCACTGCAGGCAGCAGTCCGCAGCACGCGAAGTGACAGACAAAGTCCATCCTGCTTGCAGATCAGTGAATACTCAAACTATCAATCCACCCACCACCGCCACTATTTCTTCTTATAGCCATGTGTCTAAAGGAAGGACTGGACTTCAGTCTGTTGGGGCTGATTTAGAAGTCCCTTGCGGCTCATTTTCCTCCATTGTTGCGTGCCTTTTGTGACGCAGCGGCAGAACAAAAGACTCGCCATGGTGTTGATGCGGCGTATACATTAAAAAAAAACACATATGGGCATATGGGCGATGCATCACGTTGTAAAGCCCTGCGCCATCAGGGGGCGTTCCGGCGCAAGGGAGGGCGTACCTGCGCAGGAACGAATCCTAAAAGTGGCTGAGGGAAATCTACAAGATGTCAATCAGTCACTTTTAGGACAATGATGCATGACTCAAACCCTGCGCGCTGGAAGCCGACGTACGGCTTGATGCAGCATTGGGGAGATAGGGTACCCCAGAGCATTGCTGGGGCTGCACCATCGTTGGCACGCAACTCCAGCAATGCGCTGCCTTTACGGCACAGATGCGTAAGGCTTCTGTGACGTTTTGGGCCAATGGGTGGTGGTGGCATGGCACACAATTACTGCCGCATCCCTGCTACTTTGCAGGGATGCGCCGGTAATTGAAAATATGACCCTTAGTGTCTAGCATTACGCAGTTCTTATCTTTACACTACACTCATACATAATTTCTCAGGCCAATGAAATGCTTCTGAACACAACATACAAAACAAAGAAGCATAGTAGCAAGCAAGGCTACTGAGAAGGAGAGCAGTGCACCTGAAATGCATAGAAGATTGCGGCGCTCCCGGATGCCATAGCCAGTCGCGATCTTGCCGCCTCCCAGGATCGTCTTGGGGAGGCGGCGCTGGACGTGGAAGATGAGTGCCGCCACTTCCTCCGCGCTGAAGATCTCCCGCGGGACCACTTGCTCCCCCCTCAAACGCCCGCACGGGAGCCGGGCACGGGGTGCGGGACCCTTCCCCTTCTCAGGGTGCTTCCCGGCTCCCTTTACCATGGTCTGGGCAGAAATACAGTTAAATGATAAACAAGAAATAGAATAGTGAAGAAGAAAAGAGTTTAAAAAAGTAGTTTAAAAGTAACTAAAAGCAGCAGAAAACACAAAAATATAGAGCTAGAAAAATAGAGGGATAGATAATAAGTAAAATTAGATCAAATAAACTTCAAACAAGCAAAGGATGGCAGAGATTGAGAGAGGATAGAGAAAGCATGCCCAGAACCATAGCAATGAATGAGAAACAAGATGGCCGCGCCCGTTCACGACCGCGTGGGTAAGTTCGCGCGAGATTTTCCTCGCGAGCACGCGCGAAATTGTACTAGCGAGCAGCACACTTTGCGAGATTACACATAGCGGCCGGAAACGGAATTACGTCACGCAAACAAGATGGCCGCGCCCGTGTACGACCGATAGGGTAACTTGGCAAACGTATAGCTAGAAGCGCCTCGCGAACACGCGCAAGATCACGCGAACATACACGTCACAAAAAAAACAATTTTGTATTCGCACGTATTCGCGGCTTCCGAAATCGATCTCGCACGGATTCGCGCCCCAAAAAACGCGCGAAATTGCAGAAAAAACGATTTTAGCTAAACTGAAAGCAATGAGCAGGTGCAAAAGTTCAAACTTAACATTAGTAACATTCAAGGTAGTGCTTCCTGAGGGGCCCCTCCAGAGTTTGCAACTATTCTATGACCCTGCTATGACCCAAACAGCAGGCTCATAGAATAGCTACAAGTAGACCATAAAGGTCCTGTGAAAAAAAATTTCACTGCAACAAAAAGCAAATTACAGATAAGGAAGGAAGCAGGTGCCAGCCAGACTGGAACTTTCAAAATTACTGACACATTAATGACCCACAAATTAATTGATGGCAGTTGAAGAAGGGCAGGTGTGCTTGCTTTTTTCAACCACCATAATCTACAGTGATAAATAAACCTAATGGGTGGCAGTGAGGATGTACCAGAGGGTGGCATGGGTGTCCCAGAGGGTGGCAGTGGTGAAACAGAGGGTGCTGTGAACCTGTGATGATAAACCAGACGTAGAAACAACATAGTCGCGGCCGTTGCGAGCCGAAAAGTAAGTTCGCAATTGCGAACTTGTCCCAAAATCGGCGCGAACGCGCGGCAACACAAAAAACGGGAAAATCCGCAAATCGGCTAGAGTTCGCGTATCTTCGCGGATTGCGAATCCGTAAATCCGCAATTTTGCGTACGCGAGATCCGCTAGATCCGCCCATGCTTAAAGGGAACTCCATCATCACACGCCTGAGGTGAGGGTACACCATCGTCACACGGCTGACGTAAGAGTGCACAATCATCACACAGATTAGGTAAGGGTGCACCAACGTCACACAGCTGCAGTAAGGGTACACAATCATCACACAGCTGAGGTAAAGGTACACCAATGTCACACAGCTGCAGTAAGGGTACAACATCATCACACGGCTGAGGTAAGAGTACACAATCATCACACAGCTGAGGTAAAGGTACACCATCGTCACACAGTTGAGGTAAGAGTGCATCACCGTCACACAGCTGAGGTAAACACGCACCATCGTCACAAAGCTGAGGTAAGGATACACCATTGTCACACGACTGAGGTAACAATACACCATTGTTCCATGGCTGAGGTAAGGGTACATCATACGGCACACAGCTGAGGAAAGGGTACACCATTGGCACAGGGCTGAGGTAATGGTACACCATATTAAACAAAGAGAGGAGTACCACCAGAAGAAAAACAGAAGGTTTCCTAATGGGGTGTTTTGACTGACAAAAGGGAAGGATTCATCCTTTTGTAAACGTGTTGGTCAACATGTTTCTACCTTGAGTGGGAGTACAATGGTAAGACGCTCGGTCAAAAATGTATATTGAGCCGAGCAGCGGATGGTAGATGTAGGTAATTGGCCTCGCGCGTCACTACAGAACTAATATGTCTAACTGCATGACGAGACTACCCCCTGCCCGCCGAAGCAATTGACAGCATAATAGAAGTCTTTTGCTTTTTACTATACATGCTCAACCATTTTTGACCGAGCATCTTACCATTGGCGATTTGCTAATAGGTACACGAGGATTTAGGATAGGGTGTGCCTTTTAGGGGGGACATACCGTCCATCTCCTTGTTCATGGTCCTGATGAATACCTGGTACTCCCACTCAAGATAGAAACATGTTGACCAACACACCAATACACATATAGAGACACTTTGGCCGTAACTTCCCTCTCAGTATCTCGCCCCCTTTTTTAATATTGTCCAGTTGCTTTAAAATAAAATTCATATTTTCTATAAGACAAACCAGGACAATTTTTAACACCTTTTTTTTGCACTTACATTCACAACCCGCTCCACTGTACCTCAGGTGTTGAAGCACACCCTGGTGACGCTAGGCCACCAGGGTGGACCCGATGATGAAGCATGTCACCACTAGGTTGGTGAGTGAGGTTTTTTTTTACAAAAGGATGAATCCTTCCCTTTTGTCAGTCAAAACACCCCATTAGGAAACCTTCTGTTTTTCTTCTGGTGGTACTCCTCTCTTTGTTTAATTCAGTCCTTGATCAGGGGATCAGGAGTACTTTCCGTTCACCCCTGGTGAACACCATCCCTTGCTCTCCCCTTTGTTTTCCTAATGGTACACCATAGCCAAACGGCTGAGGTAAGGGTACACATTGTCACACAGCTCAGGTAAAGCTAAATGATTGTCATACAGTTCAGGTAAGGGTACACAATCATCACACATCTGAGGAAAGGGTACACCATCATCACGGAGGAGGTAAGGGTACACCATTGTCACATGGCTGAGGTAAGGATAAACCATCATCACACAGCTCAGGTAATGGTATACCATTGTTACACGGCTGAGGTATGGGTACACCATTGCCACATTGGCTGAGGTAAGGGTACACCATCATCACACTGGTGAGGTAAGGGTACACCATCATCACACTAGTGAGGTAAGGGTACACCATTGTCACATGGCTGAGGTAAGGGTACACTATCGTCACACGGCTCAGGTAATAGAACACTATTGTCACATGGGTGAAGTAAGGGTAAATGATATTGTTTTGTTTGGATAGATGCACTGCTTTTAGTTTAGTCAACTGGTAATCTGTAGTGTACAATTTGGTGGTGCACAACAAGGAGGCGTCGAGTGTCCTGCGACGTCGCAACTATAACCAAAAAATGTGGGGCTAGAGAACCTCTAGTCCCATCCCTCAGTTGGCACACACATTCACGATGTTCCTTTCGTGAAAGAAAACTACTTCCATTCGAAGTTCATTTCTCATCTTGCGCGTTTATTTAATGTTCATTATCGTTAGATATATTTCAATTATTTTCTTTTTCAAGTTCAAACAAATCAATTTGTAAATCGGGCATGGTTATTCTCCACATATCCAATGCATTTCGAGCATTATTAGCATGCTCTTCATCAGGGAAATAGACAATGCCCTTCGTGATGTATTCTCCTGTGAATCTGTTTAATAACGGGTAAAGGCTATCCGAAGATCTTTTCCAAAGGACGCCGATTTGATTTGTTTGAACTTGAAAAAGAAAATAATTGAAATATATCTAACGATAATGAACATTAAATAAACGCGCAAGATGAGAAATGAACTTCGAATGGAAGTAGTTTTCTTTCACGAAAGGAACATCGTGAATGTGTGTGCCAACTGAGGGATGGGACTAGAGGTTCTCTAGCCCCACATTTTGAAGTAAGGGTAAACCACCGTCACAAGGCTGAGGTAAGGGTATACCCTCATCACATGACTGAGATGAGGGTAAACCATCATCACAAGGCTGACATAAGGTTACACCATCATCACACAGTTGAGATAAGGGTACACCATTGTTGCATGGCTGAGGTAAGGGTACACCATCGTCACACACCTGAGGTAAGGGTATGCAGTCCGCACACTCAGAAGTAAGGGTACACCATTGTCACATGGCTGAAGTAAGGGTACAAATGACGGTAGCGTTATTCCTGCAGGGAACGACGTCCTCATTAAGCACTCAAAAATAATGTTCCTTAGGACAGTGTTTTGTTCCTTTCAATAAAGTTTTATTCAAAGAGTTCAATTTTTTAGTAAATCATAAATTCTTCAATCTCGTAGTCATCTTTACAAATCAAAATCAAGCGCCCAATTTATTTCGGGCAATGTGCCCTTCTTCAGGGGCATAGTATTCTGGATTGTAGCACGTCACACTCGTCGTTCCCTGCAGGAATAGCGCTACCGTCATCTGTTACTTGGCTCAGAAGGGAGATCTCATTGAGCACCAACATACATTTAATTCACTAGATTTGAATTTCAACACAAATACGAGTGCGAGGATTCTGTCACCACCGTGTTGAAGTAAGGGTACACCATTGTTACACGGCTGAGATAAGGGTACACTATCATCAGACGGCTGACTTAAGGATACACTATCGTCACATAGCTGAGGTAAGGGTATTCTATCATCAGATGGCTGACTTAAGGATACACCATCATCAAATGGCTAAAGTAAGGGTACACCTTTGTCACATGGCTGAGATAATGGTACTCTATCATCACATGGCTGAGATAAGTGTACACCATCATCACATGTTTCGGGTTAGGGTACACCATCATCACATGGCTGTGGTACGGGTACACCATCATTACATGGCTGAGCTAAGGGTACACCATCGTCACACGGCTGAGATAATGTTACACTATTGTCACATGGCTGACATCAGGGTACACCATTGTTACAAAGCTGAGATAAGCTTACACCATCATCACATGCATGAGGAAAGGGTACATCATCATCACATGGCTGAAGTAAGGGTGCAATATTGTCATACTGCTCAGGTAAAGGTGCACAATCATCACATGCCTCAGGTAAGTGTAAACCATTGTCACATGGCTGAGATAAGGGTACACTATTGTCACACAGCTGAGGTAAGAGTACACCATCATCACATGGATGAGGTGAGGGTACCCAATTGTCACATGGCTCAAGTAAGGGTATACCATTGTCACACAACTGAGGTAGGGGTACATTATAGTCACATGGGTGAGGTAAGGGTACACCATCATCATAAGGCTCAGGTAAGGGTACACAATCATCACATGACATGGGTAAGTGTATACCATTGTCACACGGCTGAGGTAAGGTTATGCAATCATCAGACGGCTGAGGTAATGGTAGACCATCGTCACACAGCTGAGGTGGGGGTACACCATCATCAAACAGCTCAGGTAAGGGTACAACGTAGTCACACAGCTGAGATAAGGGTACACTATTGTCACACGGCTGATATAAGGGTACACCAATGCTACATGGCTGGGGTAAGGGTACACCATCATCACATGGATGATGTAAGGGTATCTTAATGCCACATGGCTGAGGTAAGGATACACCATTGTCATGGCTGAGATAAAGGTACACCATTGTCATTTGACTGAGGTAAGGGTACACCATTGTCACACGGCTCAGTTAAGGGTACACCATAATCATACGGCTGATGTAAGGGTAAACCATCGTCACATGGCAGAGGTTAGGGTACACCATCATAGTATTTTGGGTGCATGCAACTCTGGATTATAGTTGTTGCCTTAAATAAGGTTACCAGAGAAGGAACAAGCTACTAGAATACTCAAAGTGAATGGCTGGGAATTTCAGCGACATTAGCAATTGTTTATCCTCTCAAATGAGCGGTGTAAGCCCGCCAGTAAGAGAATCTGTCTAGAGGTGAATGGCAGAAAAGATATCCAGGGCTGCTGCTGCTACACTGAGGGGCCCATCATAGTCCAGTCCAGGTGCTGCCAGAGAAGCCTGCTCACACCCAGTGGGACTTCATCTCTTCAGAACATCTGGAGTACTGGAGAAGCAGCTTCCATGTTGTGTGAAATTCACGTGGATCCGTTTGAACTGGTTACTTTTGGCGCCTTTAATCAGTGTTATGGAATTTCCATTCATCTGGATAAAGCTGACTGAAGTCTCAGGAGAAAGTCCTGCTCATTTCAGGACTTTTCCTCAAAGTGTCTCTGCTACTGGAACTGGTGGACATTTTTGGGAAGCCCTCTTCCTACTTTATTCACGTTATTTGCATTGTGAGTTTAAGAGCATTTAATGTCTTATCA
The DNA here is from genome assembly GCF_964261635.1 of Lissotriton helveticus. Taxonomy (NCBI): domain Eukaryota; kingdom Metazoa; phylum Chordata; class Amphibia; order Caudata; family Salamandridae; genus Lissotriton; species Lissotriton helveticus. The sequence continues at coordinate 17,602,176 of NC_136068.1, read as the reverse complement.
ATGTTTTTGATTTCTTTATCATTTTTAGATATTTTGATTATATTTTCTTTGTTTTTGTGATAATTTGTCTTATTATATTTTTGACTTTGTACTTAACTTTGTTCAGACCATGAAGGTATTTTATTTCTTAACTGTATGGCCTTCTTGATAGCTGTTAAACTTCTACTTTGCTGCTTGTGCCCCACTATGAACGTTAGGTCAGAGATTCCTCCCAGGATCCAATGTTCACAGCTCTCTGTAAGGCTGTGTCCTCTCTCCACCACATTCTACCATATGAGGCTTACCCTTCATATTGACGTCCATCTCTCTCAGTAGTGTCCAGTGATGATTATCTCTCGTTTCTCTTCCTTTAGGGCAGCAGCTGCGCGGGATTCTCCTGAGATGGCACCCAACAACAGTAAGTACAGAAACTGAACAAAGATAAAAAATGGGGCCTCTTCAGATTCTGCACAGGGAGCTCCAAGAGCCCAGATATGTTTTCAGAAAGGTCAGCCCTTCTACTGTAGCTTTGTCTCCTTAGGGTCTGATACAAGAACCAAAATCTGACCATACAAAGCTATGTTTAGAGTTTGTGGTCTAACTTCAGTACAATATTAATCCTACACTCTTCCCGTGGCAAGTTAGTGTCCAATGTCTTCATTGTCAGCAGAACAATAGTAACTGTGATGACAATTGTATAGTGCTTCAAACCTTTGGAGAGGCATCAAAGCACATCATCAGATGGGCACTACACTCTAGCGTGAACAAGTGCATGGTTGGATGGGTGTTGTGTTTGCAGAGTAGTAGAGCTCCATGGGTGCAGAGGTACATGTTTGAAGACTGGTGTCTGCTCTTTTGCTGAAGCGAATAGTGAGCTGTGTAATTCGAGTCTGTAACTTCCCCATAGTTCAACACCCACCTTCTCAGCCAAAATCCATACATTAAAAGCTTCTCTAAGCACAGACATTCCAGCCATCACTTGTCCATATATTGTTATTTTTATGAAACACCCTAGATGGAAGCATGACAGTCACCATCCAGAGAGACAAGCTGTACTAGGAGAGATGAAACATGGACTGGTGCCTCGTGATGGTGCCCAGCTTTAAGAAGGTGCAGTTGCCTGCGAACCGCTATTTTTAACTGCTAAAAGAATTTAAAATAGTTTTAAACTCTGGAATTAGAAATTTTGATCCCTAGAACTATAAACTACACTGCTCGTATTGCGCTGAACTGGGAAAATTGTATTTTATTGATTTGGGGAAAGTACTGGATCATACACCCTCCGCCAACGGCCCCACTCACTTCCGGGTGCCAGGTCCAATCGGGGTGCCAATTACAGGGAAAGGGGAGGAGCTAAGCCTGATGACGGCTATAATGCCGGCCGCAGCGCTGCGGGTGCGCCAAAGGCAAGCCTGTCTGTGCCCGTCCGCAGCCTTACGCGGCAAGGGGCAGGTCACTATGCTCAAGAACCCCTACTTATTCATCATCTGAACTGAAATTGTTTCACTCCAATGACCTGGCATTACATTCTTCCACACCTTTAGTACTGATAAAGAATGGGATAATGGAAATTCGATCAACCTTCCCCGAATTCATACATACTAGCTACTCTCCAAGCCATACTCAGACCCAGGATAGAATTAAAAGCCAGCCTTTAAAGGTTATCTATCTTAACACTCGCTCAATGGTAAAACACCAATTGGACATATTCCTCCTATTAGGGTCTGAACAACCAGACATCCTGTTACTAACCGAAACCTGGTTAGCTCAGGATTTCTCCTCGGATATTTTAGCAGCATTACCTAGTTAATTCTACATATTACAAGCTAATCGCCCCCAGAGGAGGATGGGAGGCGGAGTAGCTGCTATAATATGCCACAATCTTAAATTCACAGCACTAACTTCTCTCGACCTACCATCAGTAGATAACCTGGTGATCAAGCTTGAATCTGACTCCGCCAGATGGTATGCGTTCTACTCTATAGGCCACCCCAGAATATGCCTCAGTTCTCACAAATTTTGGGTGAACACTTAGCCCATCTGATAACAAGGCAAGCTAAACTTTTGATGATTGGTGATTTCAACTATTGGGCCAATGAAATATCTGGTGGACCCCAATCTGCTGAGTTTACTGATTTACTTATAGGGCTCAATCTCAGTCAGCATGTGTCTGTGGCCACACATATTAAAGGTCATATACTTGACCATGTATGGTCAATGGTCAACTAATTTTGATATAACTAATCCAGTGGTTATCCCCTGCACATGGTCTGACCACCACTTGATAAAATGTACTATTAATAATCTAGGATTAAAATTCCTACTTTTGACGGTGGATCCGCCAGGAGCTGGAATACCATTAACAAGAACCAGTTGACTGAGACACTGACTAATACAGTGCCGCTGGCCCAGTCATCAATCAACAATAGCGAGAAAGACTTATCGGCCTGGCTGCTTATAGCCAGCAAAAAACTTGCCCCTTTTAAAAGAGTACCCCGAGCCCGACGTCATGAAGCCCAGAGATAGTTTTCCTCTGATCTGAAGGCATTAAAACTAGCCCTGCCTCAAACCGAAAGGAAGTGGAGAAATAGATATTTACTTGAAGACAGAGACTTATTTAGCTGCATTAAGAAATTATAAAAAAAGCTATCCAGAAATTTGCTTACTTCGCCTCTATAATTAGAACCTCCACAAATCAGACTAAAGATATTTTTTCAATAGTGAACGAATTACCCAATCCCGACGGACAGAGTGACATTAAAGCCTACGCCCTCTCAGCCACTATGTGACACCCTAAATAATCTTTTTATTGATACAATAAAAGCCATCAAGGCCAGCATTCCCATATGTCAGAATCCGGTACGTGTAATGGTACCTACAAATCCATACTCCTTGAACCAGTTCCCAGCAATAAGTGATATTGCCTTCCTGGACTTGTTGACAAAAGTCAAATCAGGCTCCCCCAGAGACTGTTGTCCACCTTAGATCCTGAGAGAGGTCTTTTACACCCTCCCTGGTCCTGCTTTATCCTGAATGAATCACTGTCCCAGGGCTGTGTCTCTGACACCCTTAAGGAGGCTCTTATCATACCCCTTTTGAAAAAGCCAGGGGCAGATCCCGAAGTACTGTCTAACTACCGTCCGATATCTTTGCTGCCTTACTTGGCCAAGGTACTTGAAGCCCATGTGGCTAGATATTTAGCCTCCTTTTTTGGAACAGTCCGAATGGCTGGACCCCATCAAGCAGGTTTCCGGCCAGCTAATTCCACAGAGTCAGTTGTACTGACGGTACTGGATACCCTGCGGGGGGAGGCAGACAGGGGCCTTTCACAGGCCCTGGTACTTCTGTCCGCAGTGTTCGACACGGTCGACCATAATATATTGGTCAACCGTTTCGAGGGAGCAGAAATCCTGGGCTCGGCTCTTAAATGGATTTGTTCCTTCTTGGGAAACCGATCTCAAGCAGTCCGCCTAGGCCAGTTCACAACCCCCATGGGGAATACTATTTGTGGTGTGCCACAGGGGTCTTCACTTTCCCTGCATTTGTTCAACCTTTATCTTTTTCCTTTGATTCATGCTCTTAAAGAAAAGAAAGTTTGCACTTTAAATTATGCAGATGATTTCCAACTTGTGTTTCCTATCAGTAACACCCAAGAATCTATCCTCGAATTTCAGGCTACGATGCTGTTCATCTGTGATTGGATGAACAGCAGTCATCTGATGTTAATTCCAGATAAGGCAGAGGGGATTCTAACAGGGGGCTCTATGAATCACTGGAGTACCCTTTTCTGGCCTCAGGAGCTAGGACAGACCCCTAAGCCCTCGGCCTCTGCCAAAACATTGGCGGTCATTATTAACAGCGACCCTACAATGAAGACCCAAATCGGCGCTGTGGTTGCTATGTGTTTTTTCCAGATGAGGAAAATATGGAAAATCTGCAGGTTCCTCACACAGGAAGCTAAGATACAGGAGGCATTAGCTATGGTGATTTCGCACATAGATTGACATAGGTGACCGTCTGGATTCCATCCATCACGGTCGCTCCCACAGCTCTCCACTCGCTTCTCTGAAGCCCTGTGCTAGCTGCCTGCCTTGCCTGCCCGGATTCCTGCTGACTGCCCTCCTGCTACAGTGCTTGCAGCTTCTTACTGCGCCTGGTATCGTTTATGCCCGCATTGCTTTTCCGACCTCATTTCATAAAGTTAAAGCGCCTATTAGCGTTTAGGCTCGCACTGCTACATTGTATCGAATTGTTTAAAGCGGCGATTGTGCTACATAGTATCTATTTGTATTAAACGGCGATTGTGCTTGTCGGGGGAACGTCTCTTTAATTACTTACTTAGAAGAATCTCTGTTTGAAGCTCCGGCTGTGCCCCACTTTCGATTTCATTTTAGGCGGCCATTTCGACTTGTTTGGGGTTTCTCCCGTGTCTCCTCCCAGACCCCGCCTCCCAGCTGACCCTCCCACGCTCCGCCCCCTCCACACTTCATTTATGCCTAATGCTCCAACGCGCAGCGTCCACGCGTTACGTACACGCCGAAGGTGCGCCAAAGGTAAGCCCGTCTACGCCCGTCCGCGCCTGGACCGCGCCCAGCGCCAGACCCCCTACCCCTCGCGCTGCCCAGCCCCCCCGCATTACCTACGATGCCGCCACCCTCCTAGCCCTTAACCCCGGCCGCTCCCCCAACTGCGTCCAAGCCGCTCCTGGACACACCCATGGACCTTTCTCTTGCTACTCCTGCAAATTCATCGGCACCGACAACTTCTCCGCTACGACCACACCACAGATTCCCGACCCCAACCACCTACAATGCATCCTTCTCAACACCCGTTCGGTCCACAGACACGCCATTGACCTATGGAATCTACTAGACACCATCTCTCCAGACGTCGCCTTCCTAACAGAAACATGGATGAACGCTTCCTCCGCCCCAGACATCACCATTGCCATCCCAGAAGACTATAAGATCACACGCAAGGACCGTACCGGCCACACAGGAGGAGGAATCGCTATCGTCCATAAAAAATCTATCCGCATCTCAACCAGCTCCGACGCCAACCTCGCCAACTCCGAACACCTTCACTTCCAGATTCACATCGACCCCAAGACCACACTCAGAGGCACCCTCCTCTACAGACCACCAGGACCCCGCGCAAAATTCAGTGAAGACATCACGGACTTCATCACTCCACACGCACTCCCCTCCAAAGAGTACACCCTTCTGGGAGACCTCAACTTTCACCTTGAAAAGAACAACGACCGCAACACCACCACCCTCTTGGACAACCTCGCCAACCTCGGACTTAAACAACTGGTCACTTCCCCCACCCACATCGCAGGCCACACACTCGACCCCATCTTCTCCTCCAGCAAACATGTCTCCTTCAGCCATACTACGGATCTCCTCTGGACTGACCACAGCTGCGTTCACTTCACCTACAACAAGCCGAAACCCATCAACCACCTCCAACCAACTCTACAAAGAAACTGGAACAAAATCACCATCGACCAGATCTCCTCATCGCTCCTTCTAAACACCCCTGCTCACTCTTCTAACCCAGACCAAGCCGCCGCCAACTTCACCCTATGGCTATCCAACACCGCCGACACCTTAGCACCACTGAAAAAACGTCAAAGCAAACCTGGCAGCAAGAAGGCCTCATGGTTCAACGATGATCTTAAGAAGTCCAAGAAACTCTGCCGCTCCCTTGAAAAGGCCTGGAAAAAGGACCCAACCACCAGCACCAAGGACGCCTTCAAAAACGCCACCCGCATACACCACCAACTCATCTGAAAGGCCAAGAAAACAGCATTCAAGGATCGACTAGACAACAACGCCCACAACAGCAAGGAACTTTTCAACATCGTCAAGGAATTTACCAATCCCTCAGCCAACTCCAACGACATCACCCCCTCTCAAGCCCTCTGCGACTCCCTAGCCTCATTCTTCCACAACAAAATTGCAGACATCCACAACAGCTTCGACAACCAACCCGGAGACCAACCCACCCAACCATATGATGAACACTCTCCCCCCCTGAACACCCTTAACGACTGGAACCCAATCTCCACTGAGGACACCATCCGCCTGATGAACTCCATCCACTCAGGATCCCCCACAGACCCATGTCCTCACCACATCTTCAACAAAGCAGACTCCATCATAGCACCACACCTCCGAGACGTCATCAACTGCTCCTTCAACTCCGCCACCTTCCCGGAAAGCTGGAAACACGCCGAACTCAACGCCCTTCTGAAAAAACCCACAGCGGACCCCACCGAACTCAAAAATTACCGCCCCATATCACTCCTCCCTTTCCCGGCCAAAGTCATCGAGAAAGCCGTCAACAACCAGCTCGCCGCTTTCCTCGAAGCCAACAAATCCCTCGACTCCTCACAATCTGGCTTCCGAGCAAAACACAGCACTGAGACCGCCCTCATCGCAGCAACAGACGACATTCGAACTCTACTGGACAATGGAGACACAGTCGCCCTCATCCTCCTCGACCTCTCCGCTGCCTTCGACACAGTCTGCCATAGCACCCTTCTACAACGCCTCAGAAACATCGGAATACAAGGAAAAGCACTTGAATGGATCACCTCGTTCCTCACCGGAAGAACCCAGAAAGTCCGCCTTCCACCATTCAAGTCCGAGGCCTCTGAAGTCATCTGTGGAGTACCACAAGGATCCTCACTCAGTCCCACCCTCTTCAACGTATACATGAGCCCCCTCGCGGCCATCGCACGCCAACACAACCTCAACATCATCTCTTACGCGGATGACACTCAACTGATCCTTTCTCTCACCAATGACCCCAACACCGCCAAAACTAACCTACACGAAGGAATGAAAGAAGTTGCCGAATGGATGAAACACAGCCGTCTGAAACTGAATTCAGATAAAACTGAAGTCCTCATCTTAGGTACATCCCCCTCTGCATGGGACGACTCTTGGTGGCCGGAAGCCCTTGAAAAAGCACCCATCCCGACAGACCATGCACGGAACCTAGGCGTTATCCTGGATTCTTCACTTTCAATGAACAGACAAGTCAGCGCCGTATCCTCATCCTGCTTCAACATTCTTCGCATGCTCAAAAAAACATTTCGTTGGATCCCCACCGAGACCAGAAAAACAGTCACCCATGCTCTGGTCACGAGCCGACTGGACTACGGAAACACCCTCTACGCAGGAACTACCGCTAAACTCCAGAAGAAACTCCAACGAATCCAAAACGCCTCAGCCAGGATCATATTAGACATCCCGCGTAACTAACACATCTCTGGTCACCTGAGAGACCTCCACTGGCTACCCGTCAACAAGAGGATCACTTTCCGACTGCTAACCCACGCTCACAAATCACTCTACGACATCGGACCAGAATGCCTCAACTCACGACTGTCCTTCTACACCCCCTCCCGCCAACTGCGCTCTTCCAACCAAGCCCTCGCCACTGTACCTCGCATCAACAAGACAACCATGGGAGGCAGATCCTTCTCATACCTGGCTGCTAAAACATGGAACTCACTCCCCACTTACCTTCGCCTTACCCAGAACCACCTAGCATTCAGAAAGCAACTTAAAACGTGGATATTTGACAAATAATCCTCTTCCCCTCCCTAAGCGCCTTGAGACCCTCTGGGTATGTAGTGCGCTATGTAAATTCTCTGACTTGACTCTCTCTGACTTGACTAGATTATGCCAACTCTCTATATTTTGGCATTCCAGCCAAGCTCACCCACCGGCTGCAACTGGTACAGATTCAGGCAGCAAGATTGATCTTACAGGAAAACAGGTGCTAACACATCACCCCTCTTCTGAGGAAGTTACACTGGCTCCCTATAACTCAGAGATGCACCTTCAAGGTGGGATGTATCACCTTTAAATCTCTGAATGGTAGAAGTCCCAAATTTGTAGACAGGATTATCAAAAGATACATCCCGACTCGCAATTTGCGATCGGCCCATTTACAATTTCTGGCCACTCAATCATTCCGGCTGAAGCGTATCGGTGGAACCAGGTTTGCAGTTTTAGGCCCTAGATATTGGAATTCCCTGCCATTAGAAATTAGATCCTATACAGATCTCATGGTATTTAGGAAACTCTTAAAGACATGGCTGTTTAGACAAGCATATGAGTAATGTTCAGGATGACGGCATCTCTAGAGCAGCGCCATGAAACCAACCTGGTGTACGTGCGCTTTATAAATGATATATAACATAACATAGACCTTCTTCCCCTGACCCACTCACCCCTGACTCACTCTGTTTCACACTCTTTGGCCAGCATATACGTTTGCTGTACAAAAAGTGAATTTTTTGCTTGATCCCCATCTAGTGCAACAAAGTCTCCATGAGATGCTAGGAGCCACAGTTATCCTCCTCCCTCAGGCTCCAAGCCCCTCTTATCCCATCCTCGTACATCATTTGCAACTTGCACCAGCAGGGAAGGTTCATTGTTCCATTAACAGATGTGTTAAAGCCAATAGAAAAAGCTTTCCTTATTGCGTTTTTGAACTTTTATTAGATATTTTAGGGCAGAACTTATCAATTTTAAAAGACACTGTAAGGTGATCAATGGCTGATTGATCCATGACTAAAAATAGTTGAATATTAGTAGGACAAAGATTTTAGGAAGTCATTTGTGTGTCCCTTATTTGTGTGTGGGTGCTATGTATTTCATGATATGTTATGCTATTTTACCAGTTATTTCTTCAGCACATGTGTACTCAACTTTCATGGTGCCCTATAACTGAAACCTAACATGAGCTTCAAAAGCCAGATCTGTTATCTCTTCAGCAAAACCGTTTTCGCAACTTTCTGAACTGATTAAAAGTAGTTTTTTTTCGAAGAAATAACAGAAGAGAGTTCCACGTCTTAGCCGCTGCAACAGAGAAGGCATGTTCACCAGAACAAGCGGCTCTAATTCTGTGGACTTCCAAAGGTCCAGAGAGTCCTAGCAGGCTTCTGCTACCCGAACGCGGCAGCCATAAATTCAGGATATGCCCTGGTTCATAGCTCTATGAACATTGACTACAGGCTTGAAGATTACTCTGCTCCTGATAGGAGGCCAGGGGAGATGTTTTAATTCTGAGGTGAGGTGTTGCACTTTGGTGACTTTTGATGAGTTGGGCAGCTGCATTGTGGATCATCTGAGGATGAGTCTTTGCTCTTTGAGAGGCAGATAGATACATCACATTTTCATCGTCCAGTCAAGCCTGGATAAGAGCACTGACAATAAGGACACAGAAAGTCTTGTCTGTATAAGGAAGAGTTCTCATCCAGGTGATACTCATCAATAGTCATAATCTATGAATAATCCCCGGCCTTGTGCGGGATCCCGGAGCATATAGAAAATACATATAAATATATATGTATATATATATATATATATATATATATATATATATATATATATATATATATATATATATATATATATATATATATATATATATATATATATATATATATATATATATGAAAACATATATTTGCAGCCTAAAACATTTCCCAACTGGCAAATCTGACATAACATTACATGAATTAGCATACACACAGTAGTACTCTCCCAACCCCTAAGGAAGAGCGATAGAGAGCAGTAAACATTTGCATACAACAATGCTTTATTGCCATAGGAAAACCCTGTAATTGCAGGAATTTGCCAGTAGGCTGTAGTACAGTATAAAGAAACAAAGAAAACTGACACCTTGCCTTTAAGGCATTAAAGTAGGGGTACCGTGCCTTTAAGACCTGAAGACGACCCCCCCTGCTCCCATGGTGCACCACAGGTGGCAGTTGGGTCAGTTCTTTTTTCCGGCTCCTTCTGTGAGGATCCTGGAGCTTGAGCTCTTCAGTTTTTGACTGAAATTGTTATTTTGAGTGATTTTTCTCAGAAAATTCGTCATCTTCTGGGATTTTAAGGCTCCTGCATTATCCTGGAAGTGTCCTTCTTGTGACAAGAAGATGTCTCTGGCTGACACACGACCCTAACCAGTGCCATCACTGTCAGAAGTTCTCTAGGCGGACTCTTCCGGACAGAGAACACATTAGACTTCATGCCCTCTTGGGGAAAGACAAAAGTCATCAGGTGGGTGGCCATGGAGACCCCAGAACGTCTTCTTCAAGCAAGCATGCTAAAAAACTGCGACGTTCCGCATCTCCTGCCTCCAGAAAAAGGAAGGAAGAGGATCTCTGTCGAAGTCGCCGTCGAAGGGGCCCAGGCGCTCTTCTGGATCACCATCGCGATGTTGAAAGTCTCCGTCGCAGCCAAGTAAGTCGACGTCGAGACGCCACACTTCGGGCTTGAAGTCTGTGGCTGCTGATGTGTCCAAGTCTCCGTCGACGTCGAGGCTTCCGTCGACGTCGAGACACTCTCCGCCGCCCTCGAGGGGGTCAGCATCGAGAGTTATGACGGCTTCCAGATTGCCGCCGGCTGGCGTGCCGCCGTCGAGAGGGTCGTCGAGATCCCACCATTCGACATCGAGGAGGTCGACACCTAGGCGACGTCAAGAGGAATCGAAGAAGGTCGTCGTCGACAGGACGCCATGGAGGTTTGCCTTCTACTCGACGTCGAGGAAGATCGACGTCGAGTTTACCGACTCGACGCCGAAGATCGCAGTCGAGATCGCCAAGGTGTGGATGATCGACATCGAGAACATCAAGGCCTCGTTCGTGCCATTGGTCACACAAACGTTTTCAATGTCGAAACTTTCGCCGTCGAGAGAACAGGACACAGTGATTGTGGAGTCCCCTGGCTCCAGGTCATCAGGGGACGGATCTTCATCTCCTGAAGCGCCCCCCAGATCTGCGGGCAGATCACGCAGTGTGTCATCTCACCGCCCTCATGGAGCTGTTTCGGGCGGTCGTAGTAGTCCGGGCTCGGATTACTCCTGCACGTTCTCTCCGTCTGCTCCGAGGACAAGCACTCCGGTCAGGCCGGCTAAGTCTCCTTCACGGAGGCCACGTCCTTCACTCAGACCAAGATCTCCTACCAGATCACGCTCTCCGGTACGGCCCAGAACACCTGCCAAGCCATGACCTTCCCTAGACCAATATCTCTGCCTAGACATCGGTCTAGATCCAGGGGTCGGCACAGCCATCGAGACAGGTCTCATCACAGAGGACGCACTAGATCTCCAACTTGGTCCTCTTCCACGAGGTCTACGGTCCGGGCCTATCTCCGACCTTATCCTCCACTCCTCTGTCAAGAGTCTCACCTATTGATGATATCGCAACCTTCATAGATGTGCTGGGCAGGGGGGCAAAGAAGTTGAACATCTCTCTGCCTACTCCTGTGGTCCCTACTTCTATTATTTTCGACACACTTCATCACCGGACAGCGCCTAGACCTCTGCTGCCTCTGGTGCCCGGCTTCCTTGAACCGGCAATGGCTACCTTCCACACGCCTGCAGGGGTAGGTTCTGTTCCATCAAGGTTTGCCAAGAAGTACAAGACGCCCGCAGAGGACCCCTTGTTCCTAAGATCGGATCCTCCGACTGATTCAGTTATCGTGGTGGCTGCCATGAAGTCTCATTCAGCCTCTACCTCATCTTCGGTACCCCCAGAGAAGGACAGCAAATTAATGGATTCGTTTGGCAGGAAGGTATGCAGCACCTCTGCTTCATATATGAAGGTGGCCAGTGCTTCTGCTCTATTTGGGAGGTACGATAGGTCCCTCTGGGACTCCCCTACTCGCTTCACAGAGAAGCTTCCGAAAGAAGACCGACAGGATTTTGTCGAAATCCTACAGGAGGGAGGACTCGTAGCCAACCAGGTCATTAGTGCCGCGGCAGACGCCTCTGACCTCGCGGCCCGCGGCTACTCCCATGGAATCTGTTCACGACGTTCGGCCTTGCGCCGCCTCACGGGCCTCAAACCGGATGCTCAAAAGAAAATCTTGAACCTCTCCTTTAATGGTTCTTCTCTCTTTGGTTCACACGCTGACGATGAAATGACCAAAATGAAATCCGAAATGGACACTGTGATGGCTGTGGGTTTGGAAAAGCGTAAGGAATTTAATAAGCGCTTTCGTCAGGGGGATAAGGGTCCTTACCAGCAGAGGGTTCAAACCCCTCAACGGTCTTCCCAAACTCAACAGAAAACCCAATTTCAGCAGAGACGTCCTGGCAGAGGCAGAGGCAACAATAACAAGCAGCAGTCTGCCTCCAAACAGCCTCCAAAACCCTGAGCTGTTGCTGCCTCCGCAACGGTTCGTCACTCCGGTGGGAGGGAGTGTTTCTATCGTCTGGAAGAGTGGAGATCCATAACAAAGGACAGATGGGTGCTGAATATTGTGCAGCATGGTTACTTGCTGAGGTTCAAGTTCCCTCCTCCGCAGGTTTTTCCTCAAGTAAAGCTACTTCCCCGTTTCCACAGTCAGCTGCTGCAGGACGAAGTCTCTGCCCTCATCAAGAAGAAGGCTATAGAGGAGGTTCCTTTCAGGCTGAGGAATCAAGGAGTCTACTCCTGCTATTTTCTTGTCCAACAAAGAGGAGCAGTCAAAGAATACAGGCCCATTCTAGAGCTACGGCTACTAAACAGATTCATCCGGAAAGAAAAATTCTGTATGCTAGCCCTGCATCAGATCTTTCCCCATCTCCATCAGGGGGACTGGATGTCAACATGCAGGACGCTTACTTTCACATACATGTCTTAGTGAGGCACTGAAAATTTCTCAGGTTTCAGATCGGGCGCCAGCACTACCAGTATCGAGTGCTTCAGTGTGGCCTCAAATCCGCGCCACGGACATTCTCAACTTGCATGGTGGTGGTGGCTGGTTGTCTCCACAGGCGGAAGATCTTCGGCTATCCTTATCTAGACGATTGGCTGCTGAAAAGCTCCACTCCGGCTCTGCTTCAAGACCATCTTTCGTTCTGTCTCAACCTGATGAACTCATTGGGGTTGCAGGTCAACTTCAAGAAATCAGTACTCAATCCTTCCCAACGGATTCATTACCTGGGCGCTTCCCTGGACTCTGTTCAAGCAAGCGTGTGTCCTTCGGAGGACAGATTGTCATCCATGCTTCTGAAGTGTCATCTTCTACTGGACAATCACAATCCCACAGCCAGACAAGAGTCCTCTCTCCTGGGATCGATGGCCTCGTGCATCTACATCGTGCCCAATGTTCGCCTCTGCAGCAGGCTCTCGAGGACCAATGGTCTCAGAGGTCAGGTCACTGGGAGGACCGTGTCTCTCTTCCACAAGGTGCCAAAGACTCAATCAAATGGTGGATGAAATGCTCCAACCATCTCCGGGGAGTTCCATTCCATTGCCCTCCTCCATCGCAGTCAGTGATCACGGATGCCCCTCTTCAAGGCTGGGGTGCTCATATGGACCAGCTTCAGGTTCAAGGCCTCTGGTCCGAAGTAGAGCGAGGCTACCACATCAACTTCCTCAAGCTTCGAGCCGTTCATCTGGCGCTCAAATCTCTTTACCAGTCTCTGTGCACCAACTACATCCAAGTTCAGACGGACAACACGACAACCATGTTCTATCTGAACAAGCAGGGAGGCACCAGATCAAGTGTACTATCCCTGGAAGTGCACGCCATCTGGCACTGGCTCCTGACAAGAGGTCTATCCATCGTGGCAGTTCATCCACCAGGAATACAAAATGTCCAAGCGGACTGCCTAAGCAGAGACTTCGTAGAAGTGCACGATTGGGTGCTCAACGAAGAAGTTGCGCAGGAGGTCTTTCATCTATGGGGGGTACCAGACATAGACTTGTTCGCAGATGCCACAAATACAAAATGCCCCGTCTTCGCGTACAGTTTCCCCCAACAGGGCTCACGGGGGAATGCACTTTTGATCAGCTGGTTACAGACATTGCTGTACGCTTTTCCTCCCCTGCCTCTGATCCCGATGGTGATTCAGAAATTCTACAGGACCAACACCAGGATGATCCTGATAGCGCCGGAGTGGCCACGCCAGTGGTGGTACCCGGATCTCCTCCAGCTGTCAGAAGTCCCGCACTGGCGACTTCCTTGCCGTCCAGACTTATTGACCAAGGACCAGGGGAAGGTGTTTCATCCCAAACTTCCCTCCCTTCGCTTGACGGCATGGCTCCTGAGGTCATAGAGTATGGACACAAAGACCTCCCAGCAGACTGCATGAACATTCTAAAAGAAGCCAAGAGACCATCCACTAGGAAGTCTTATGCTTTCAAGTGGAAGAGGTTTTTCATATGGTGTCTTGACAACTCTCCTGACCCTATCCACGGTCAGGAGCAGGTGATTCTACCCTATCTGTTGCATTTAGCAAGGTCAGGCCTCAAGTACCCCTCCATCAGTGTTCACTTAGCGGCGATCACAGCCTATAGGAAGTCACCTTCTCAGACATCATTGTTCCTTATGCCTGTGGTTAAAGCTTTCTTAGGGGGGCTTAAGAAAGTGTTTCCACCAGTGAGGTCCCCCTCTCCTCCCTGGGAGCTTAACATCGTACTTACTAAGCTAATGGGTGCTCCTTTCGAGCATATACATAAGGCTTCTTTGCAGCACTTGACCTGGAAAGCCTCCTTTTTAGTGGCAATTACCTCCACCCCTAGGGTTAGTGAAATCCAGGCCCTGTGTTGTAAGGAACCGTACACAGTGTTTCACACCAACAGGGTGGTACTGAGGACACACCCAGGTTTTCTGCCTAAGGTAGTCTCAGACTTTCATATCAACCAGTCTATCACCCTACTGTAATGGGGACGGAACACCTCCGCTTCCCTCTACGAGCCCTACACCCCCGAGTGGGTATTCACCTTGTGACCCCCCCTCCTATCTTTGCAGCCACCGAACAGTACGGACGAACAGTACAGCCGTGACGTTGAAGAAGACGACTGCGGGCCCTTTAACTGGCCTGGGACCATTGAAGAGGAGGAGTCCGGCTACGCCTCAAATACGTCAGGTGAAAACACTCAGGTGTGCTTGTACACCGGAGGAGCGGAAGAAGAGTGGAGAGGAGGAGGAGGACGAGAGGAGAGACCCGTCGGCGGCGCAGGAGCCTGGAGACCAACGGCAACACAAGCCGCCCAGCCGCACGCCAGGAGGTATGTTGTTCTCCGAGGTACAAAATCGTATCACGGGCTGGGTTGGGAGAAGGGGTGGGTCCTTACAGTGACCGAATACCCTACGTCTTCCCAGATTTTCCCTTCCTACACTCCCCCGTCCCCTCACTTCGTTGTAAATAGTCACGGCTGGCGTCCCATCACTCCTTTTCCTGATTACGTGTGTTGTGGTCTGACTCGGGACTGATCACGGCCTCTCTTGTGTCTTCCCTCACGGCGGAGAGAACTTCACCACGGAGACGGACAAGGTTGACGCGCGAAGGAGCCCCGTACGGAGGAAGGAGGAGGGAGCCAGGAGAAAACACTGAACTGAGAGAAGCCGAGCTCCGAGGAGGGTTCTGGTCAGGAAGACTTGTACTGACTTTCTATACCAACAAATAAAACCTGCCCTTACCAAAACACGCCTCCTGCCCATTTCTACCCAAACCGCTACACCTACCTACCTTTTTTCCTTAACCTACAACTCCCCCGGAGAGGTCTTTACACTCTCTAGACCTCCGGAGGGTTCTGAAGTTTTACCTGGCTAAAACCCTTCCACTTAGGAAATATGACCGACTTTTTGTTAATTATGGAACCACTAATAGCGGTCTGTCAGCCTCAAAAAGATCTATTTCTCGCTGGATAGGCTCCTGTATAGATCTGTTTTATCAACTAGCTAACAAGGCTTTACAGGGTGGACCTCATGCGCATTCTACAAGAGGGAAAGCTTCTACTACTGCTCTCCTTCGTAATGTCCCAATCTCTGAAATTTGCAAGGCGGCTACATCGCGGTCTGTGCATACCTTTACCCGCCATTATTGCCTAGACTCAGATACACAGGCCAGTGCCCAAGTGAGACAGGCCTCTTTGAGGAATTTATTTGTATAAATTGTATGTGAAATGCACAATTTTTCAATGTCTCTATGTATACTTTTTTGCTAGTCCGCGAGACTTTGGTTATGAGCTTGCTAATCTATTCATAGATTATGACTATTGATGAGTATCCCCTGGATGAGAAGGATTAGGTACTTACCTGTAATCCTAGTTCTCATCCAGGGGTATACTCATGTTCATAAAGTTATGAGATGTTACTGTGGATCTACTCAGGTGTTATGGACCTCCAAAAAGAACTGACCCAACTGCCAGCTGTGGTGCTCCATGGGAGCAGGGGGTTGCCTTCAGGTCTTAAAGGCATGGTACCCCTACACTAATGCCTTAGAGGCAAGGTGTCAGTCTTTCTTTGCTTCTTTATACTCTACTGCAGCCTACTTGCAAATGCCTGCAAGTACAGGTTTTCCCTATGGTAATAAAGCATTGTTGTATGCAAATGTTTACTGCTCTCTCTCTCTCTTCCTTAGAGGTTGGGAGAGTATTACTGTGTGTATGCTAATTCATGTAATTTTGCTGCAGATTTGCGAGTTGGGAAATATTTTAGGCTGCAAATATGTGTTTTCACATATATATACATATATATTTATATGTATTTTCTATATGCTCCAGGATCCCGCACATAGGCGTGGATTATTCATAGTTTATGACTTTGATGAGTATACCCCTGGATGAGAACTAGGATTACAGGTAAGTAACTAATCCTTCGGCACATTGTCTTCATTTGGAGAAAGC
Source organism: Lissotriton helveticus (assembly GCF_964261635.1). Classification (NCBI taxonomy): domain Eukaryota; kingdom Metazoa; phylum Chordata; class Amphibia; order Caudata; family Salamandridae; genus Lissotriton; species Lissotriton helveticus. Next base: position 17,585,546 of record NC_136068.1, on the reverse strand, counting down.
AGGCGCTACCGCTTTGAAAATCTATGTCTCTAGCGATAAATTGTCACCAGTCCACCTCCCAAGATTGTGAACGGTTTAGGAGGGGGTGTACAAGGCCCCATAACATCAGGCCTCTGTAATAATTCATATGTTATGCTACCTGCTGAAGTAACTGGCCACTCAAGTTTCAAAGGGTTCAGTTTCATGTAACTCAATGACATCCACCAATGTGTCCAGGAAAGGCTGAGGGACATTGAGGATGTTTGTGGAAGTATTCACAAATCACACCAAAGACAGTTGATTGTAGAAGAGTTGGTTTATTGGCCACCATCTCAACAGCCTCCAGTCTCCACCTGATCTAAACAGAATCTTCCCTTGGTTATCTTTCTCCTTGCATTCCACACCCTTTAGCAATGGAGAATAGAATGTGGAATGCAGTGTGAAAGACTCATCACTACAATGTTTCAGTGTTTGCGAGAAAATCCCCAAATGAACGGGGTGTCATCAGCATATAGGTAATACCTTCCCAGCAGTTGCTTCACGAGGAGGGTGAAGAGAAGAATATAGATAGTAAATATTAAACGGCCACAAAACACCCTAAAAACGTTTAATTTTTTGGGCCTGGGTTAAAAAAGGATGCAGGGCTTAATTTGCTGAAAAGAGGTGAGTCCACTTACAAGAGAGCCTGAAAAGCCATCCGTTCTTAGTCGTGAGTAGGGTTTCGTGTTGAGTGATCCATAAGGATGATGCTGACCTCACCTCACCTTTAACCACCCATCTGAGAAGGTCATCGCGGTGGGAGACCATTACTAGTCCTGTACTTCTTCCAGCCTGAGTCTTGCCTGAGATGACTCTGGACTGGGATTATACTCCAGCTGAGTAAATTACGCTTTTCCTGTAACTTACACCAGTATGGTAATATTGAAATAGGTCTAAAGGGAGGATTTAGACTTATTTCATTTAGTGTCACTCTATGCTGACAGCTTCCAGATGTTTCTTACAAGATGAGACTCTAACTTGTCCTCATAACTAGCTCACAAGTTAGAAAGCACTTACCATTATTAATAGGGCGTGGTTAACATCAATGACATCATTCTCAAATGATATACTGAGCCCATGGGGGCAGATTTACTATTTTTTCATGCAACCCTGTGTGAAAGAGAGACAGCAGAAATATGCCATATCTACTAAGATATGACGTGTTTCTGCTGTCTCCTAGCCCTGGTGCATTGTGTGCTACCCGATGCCAATGTAGGCACCCTTGCGTCATGGTGCAAAGTTGCCTGATTTACAGCCAGGATTGTTTTTGTGCAGGAAGTGACACCTTCCTGCACAAAAACAATCATTAAAGTCATTTTCCTCTTTTTGCATGTACTACAGAATGCAGCACACATAGAGAAATGAAACACCTAATAGAAATAAGGATATTTATCTATGTTATGCCTGCTTGGAGGAGGCGCTGTTTTTTGTAAATCTGGGAATGCAGCAAAATAAATGAGTGTATGCATGAGAACGCCCACGCTTCACCCATGTAACGCCTTCCCAATAGAAGGTAATGCAAGGCAGCAATATACTCTGCCTTGCATTACTTTGTATTTACTAAACCACGTAAAGCCACCCAAGCTGGATTTGCATGACTTAGTAAGTGCCAAAATGGATTTTGCATTGGGGTTGCGCCATAAAAAGGACGCAACCCGATGCAAAACTTTAGTAAATATGTCTCATTGCATCTATGGATACAAGCAGGATGTTGTCGAATTTAGGAAACTTTTTACTACCACAGCCTCATGACTAAAACATATTTCAATTGGATCTGAGGTAATTAGGCAGAGAGATCCAAAGCTTTCGCACTAGATATGCACCTGAATTATCACCTGATTATGTAACTAGTTGACAGGGTGGCATGTTTTTCTCATTTGCATCACAGTCAATAGTGTCCTTGCCAGGCTATTGTAGCTAACTTGTCCAAATACACAGCGGGCTGAGAGATTTGGTACTATTTGTTCTCATCCAGGGGATACTCATAAATAGTAATAATCTATAAATAGTCCCCGCCCATGTGCGGGATCCCGGGGCATATAGAAAATACATATATATGCATATGTGAAAACATATACATGCAGCCTAAGATGTTTCCAACATGGCAAAAATGCTGAAATTACATAGGTTTGCATTGTAGTACCTATACCTTCCCAACCCATAAGGAAAAAGAGGAAGCAGTAAACAAATTGCCATACAACAATGCTTTATTGCCATAAAGAAGCCTTGTAATTGCAGGCATTTGCCAGTAGGCTGCAGTAGAGTACTAAGAAACAAAGAAAAACGGACACTTTGCCTTTAAGGCATTAGAGTAGGGGCACCGTGCCTTTAAGACCTGCAGGAAACCCCTTGCTCCCATTGGCTTGCAGCACTGGTTGTGCCACCCACAGAAGCAGCTTGTAAACTGTGTCTCAGGCCTGCCACTGCAAGGCCTATGGTTAGTCTGTGACTACCATGTCAACTTGGCCAAGGGCACCCCCTTGCCAGTCCCTAAACCTTCCCTATGCTCCATATTAGACACCCCTATGGTAGGCCCAAGGGCAGGGTGCATTGCAAGTATAAGGTAGGACATGCTCTGATGTGTTCATCATCTCCTAATAGTGAATTACAGCCATTTTCGTTTTTCACTATTGAAGGCTACCTGTTCTCATAGGCCAAAATGGGCAGTTAAGATTGTTACATTCCTACAATCCTAATTGACTCAGGGAACATGGTAGAAACTCGAATTTAGTATGCCTGAACTCAGAATAATAAAATACATCTTTTAGTAAAGTTTATTTTAATATCCTTTGTTTGTAAATACCACTTTTAGAAAGTAGGTATTTGCTTGCCTAACCATTTGAGCCCGCCTCTGCTGACTTGTGTATTCCTTGTCTGGGTTTGTGTGTGCCAGGGCTGCGGAAATTCTAATAGGCAGGCTGGGGCAGCCCAGTGGTGAATAGAGAGATCAGCACCTAGATGGGAGGGAGGTGTTCACCTGGGACCTGAATAGGGCTAGGCCTTCCCACCACAAAGCTGGCTCCACCTCCTGTGGCTTGTCTGATGTCTCTGCCCTGCACTGTGAAAGGAGAAGGGGAATCATGTCAACAGAGTGTTCCAGAGCTGTATCTTCTCTCCCCTGTGCTGGCTCTACCTCCTGTGGGGCGTCTGATGTTTCTGCCCTGCACAGTGAAAGAAAGAGAAGAGTCCTGTAAACAAAGTGCTCAGGAACTGGTTTGAGAACAAAGGATTTTGGGGTATAAATATTGGGACCCAGTCCCACAGACTTTAGATCACTTCTGGAACAAGAAACCTTTCTGCCAAGGAGAAGAACCAAGGAAGCTGCAGGAGTTTGGACTGCCCCTCTTCCAGTGTGCTGTTTGCTGGGTTGGCCTGCAGTGGTTGCTTCATTGCCAAGGGAAAGGAGAAGGAACTTTTTAAGGACTTTCATTTATCTACAGAATATTCTCCAAGGGCTTGGACTGTGCTTGCCTCCTGCTGAAGTCTCAGGGCCAAAAGACTTCACCTCCAGCTCCCTCCTGAATTTCCTTGCTGGGAATTCTGACTCCAGTCACTTGCGTGCCGCTGGGAGCTGGAAGCGCGACGCATCGAGAAGAAGCATGTCGCCGCCGCAGCTGACATCGTCGCAACGCTGGAGAAGCGAGCTTTCGTCGCATCTCCCTGGAAGCGTGTGTCCATCGAAGCTGCCTGCTGTCGCATCGCCGGAGAAGCGCGACGCATCGAGAGAGCCGTCATCGCATCACTGGAGAAGCGCATCGCAGGGCCTGTAGCGGCTCCAAAGCACAGTCGTCGCAAGGCTGGCAGGGCCTCATAGTCATCGCATCGCCGCATCAAGGGCACCATCTTCTCACATCGCAACTGGATCATCGCATCAAGGCGCCATCTTGCGCACCGCAACGGGCCAGCAGAACGAGAATCTACGCATCACCTCCGCACCGGTAAGAAGCACGACGCATCCCCTACTCTGCGCAAGCATTGAGGCACGACGCTTCATCTCCCCCGGATCACGGAACCGACGCATCTCCCCTTTTGCTAGCCTTTTGTTTACTTTGCTTCATGCATCCAGGTACTTTGTTGAGAACTTTGCCGCATTTATCATCAACTTGAACTAAGCAACTTGAATCAACTTTTATGCAATCTTAAGTGTAGTATTGTGGATTTTTGTCGTTTATGGTCTTGTGTTTATGTCTATATAAAGAATACTTATTTTTATAAAACCTGTGTTGTGTCCATCTGTAGTGTTATCACTGTATTACTGTGTATATTCACAAATGCTTAACACACTGCCTCTGAGATAAGCCTGTCTGCTCGTGCCAAGCTACCAACGGGGTGAGCAGGGGTTATTAAGGAGTGTAATCCCCTTATCCTGACTTAGAAGTAAGGGTCCCTATTTGGACAAAGGTGATAATCATTGCCAACTAGAGACCCCCAGATCTAACATCCTCCATCGCGGGTGTCTCCTATCGATGAAATTGCGACGTTCACAGATGTGCTGGGTAGGGGTGCGAAGAAATTGAACATCCCTTTGCATACCCCTGTGGTTCCAACGTCCATCATCTTCGACACCTTACACTATTGTTCAGCTCCTAGACTGCTGCTTCCTTTGGTGCCAGGATTCTTGGAACCAGCTATGGCTACTTTCCTCACCCCTGCTACAGTGGGTTCTGTCCCATCCAGGATTGCCAAAAAGCATAAGGCACCAGCCGAAGATCCCTTATTTCTCAGAGCCGATCCACCAGCAGACTCTGTCATTGTGGCAGCAGCCATGAGATTTCACTCAGCGTCTGCTTCATCCTCTGTCCCCCCGGAGAAGGACAGTAAGCAGATGGACTCCTATGATAGGAAAATGTGCAATACTTCGGCTTCTTACATGAAGATTGCAAGTGCCTCAGCCCTTCTCGGGCGATATGACAGGTCTCTTTGGAATTCCCTGCAAAGGTTCACCGAAAAGCTCCCCAAAGAAGACCCGCAGGGGTTCAGCGAAATTCTGCTGTAAGGTGGGCTAGTAGCCAATCAAGTTATAAGTGCTGCAGCGGTGCTTCAGATCTCGCCGCTAATGGTTACTCCCATAGCGTCTGTTCACGGCACTCAGCCTGGCTGCACCTTACAGGCCTCAAGCCTGATGCACAGAAAAAGATTCTGAATCTTCCATTTAATGGCTCCTCCTTGTTCGGGGCTCACACTGATAAGGAGATGAACAAGATGAAGACAGAGCTGGACACTGTCAAGGCGGTTGGTCTGGAGAAGCGCAAGGATTTCCGGAAACGTTTTTGTCAGGGTGACGTCTTCCAGCAGAGGGTTCAAACCCCTTAATGGTCCTCCCAGAACCAACAGAGGTCCCAATTCCATCAAAAGAGGAAGAGGAAATAACAAGCAGCAACAGTCCACCTCTAAGCAGCCTCCCAAGCAGTGAGGCATTGCTTACTCCGCACCCGTTTGGCACTCCAGTAGAAGGGAGTATCGTTTTTCACCTGGAAGAGTGAGAAACCATAACAAGAGACAAATGGGTGCTGAATATTGTGCAGCATGGTTACTTGCTGAGGTTCAAGTCCCCCCCTCTGCAAGTGCCCCCGCAATTGAAGCGCCTTCCTCAACTACAAAGCCAACTGTTACAGGACAAAGTATCTATCCTCCTCTCCAAGAGGGTCATAGAGGCGGTCCTACATCTCCAAAGAAACAAGGGGCTATACTCTGGCTACTTCCTAGTCCAAAAGCGAGGAATAGCCAAAGAGTACAGACCTATCCTCGACCTGCGCCGACTGTTTTTCAGAAAGGAGAAATTCCGTATGCTAGCCCTGCATCAAATCTTTCCGCACCTTCACCAGGGGGACTGGATGTGTGCCATCGACCTGCAGGACACCTACTTTCACATACCTGTCTCAGTGAAACATCGCAAATTTCTCAGGTTTCAAGTCTTTCGTCACCACTACCAGTATCGAGTGCTTCTGTTCGGCCTCAAGTCCGCCCCGCGGACATTCTCCAAGTGCATGGCAGTGGTGGCTGCCTTCCTCCGCAGGCGGAAGAGCTTCGTATATCCATACCTAGATGACTGGCTCCTGAAAAGCTCCATACCTGTGCTACTCCAGAGCCATCTCTCATACTGCCTCAACCTGCTGCATTCCTTGGGGTTGCAGTCAACTGTTCTCAACCCCACCCAACGAATGCACTATCTGGGCGCCTGCCTGGACTCCACAGAGGCAAGCGTGTGTCCTTTGGAGGAGAGGTTGTCATCAAGGCTTCTCAAGTGCCGCACCTTTCTCGACACTGCAAGTCCCACAGCCAGACAAGTGTCTTCACTACTGAAATCAATGGCCTTGTGCATCTACATTGTGCCCAATGCACGTCTTCACATGCGGCCTCTACAACAGGCACTCGAAGATCAATGGTCTCAGAGGTCAGGTCTCTTCGAATATCGTGTCTCTCTTCACCAAGTTGTGTCACAAAGTAAGGCAGATTGACTAACCTTGAGCATCAGGTACAGCAGGAGCGATGTAGTTGCTAGTTTCTATCCTCCCTAGGAATGGCGCCTCAAGTGAGTCATAGACATGAATACTCCCTATGAGGACCTCCCCAGGGAAGGGGAAAAGTGGAGAAATAAAACATAAAGGACTGGCAGCCAGAAACCATTTACAGAGCGCGGCGACAGGAGAGACACCATACGTTAGATCTGTGTTCTGGTTCCTGCAGAGAGACACAAGAAACACACATGAATGCACTCCTCCCCTGACTACAATACTGGTTATATATACATAAGTGTGTGTAATCATTTACTTAGTAAAGCTGCCACAAGCATTCCAGTAGTAAAGGGCACAAAAAGGTAAAAATAAAGTAAATGCAAAAGAAACAGGAGCTATTCAAGAACCTCGGTTCTGGAAAGCTAAAAGTTGTTTGGCTATAATGGTGAAAAGTCATATGAGTGAAAAGCTACTTAGCTTCATGAATGCAGTCTCTTTCTGCTCAGATGCACGGATCTCGAAATCCCAGATTATCGCTTGGAGTCAATACTTCTTGCTTCTGTAGCGATTCACTAGGAATAAATCCGAGCCTCTCACCAGATGAGGTAAGCCAAAACGTGCAGCAAAATGTTGATTCCCAAAATAATTGCCAAGAAACGAATAATATATAAGCAGAGAGAACACTCTCAAGGGTAGCGCTCTGCTAACATGTGGCCGGTATTTCTGTATGTATATACAGTCCAATGAAAAGTTCAAGTCCGTACCTTCCCGTTCGCAGAGAGCTCTACTATCTGTTCTTCCAGCGCGGCTCCAGATGGGGTCAAGGGTCAATAAGCATCGCGAACGCTGTACCAGAGAGCTTCTCCCTCTGCTCTCACAGAGCGAATCCAACATGGGGGCAAAGTTCACTAAACACAGCGAAAACAGCAAACGGAAGGCTCAGATCCCTAACGCTGCTCCACAGCGCGGCTCCAAATTCGAGGCAGAGTGGAACAGCACTCTGATTTGCAAGGTTCCAAATCTGATAAGGCACTAGAGAAGGGCAACACCACAGGTGACAAGCACCGAGGGCTTACTGAGAGGGACAGATATCGAAAGCAGGACCATAGTGGATAGGGAAAGAGAGGAAGGACTACACAGCAGGCATTCTGGGAGACGTAGTCCATCACTAAACACCTAAAACGTGACAAGTTGTCAGGGACTCCATCAGATGGTGGATGAAACGTTCTCACCTGCTGCAAGGGGTCCCTTTTCATCAGATGCCTCCAACACAGACAGTGGTCACGGATGCCTCAATGCAAGGATGGGGAGCTCATATGGGCCAGCTTCAGGTACAAGGTCTCTGGTCCGAGACAGAAAGAAGTTATCACATCAACTTCTCGGGGCTACGGGCGGTTCATCTGGCGCTCAAGTCCCTGTATCCGTCTCTTCAATCCAGCCACATTCAGGTTCAGACAGACAACACAACAATGATGTTCTATCTGAACAAGCAAGGAGGCACCAGGTCCCGAGTCCTGTCTCTGGAAGCCCAATCCATTTGGCACTGGCTGCTGGCGAGAGGTCTCTCAATCGTTGCAGTCCACCTTCCAGGAACCCTTAACGTTCAGGCAGACGGCCTCAGCAGACACTTCGTAGAAGCGGACGACTGGGTGCTCAGCAAAGACGTCGCTCAAGATGTCTTTCGGCAATGGGGAGTGCCAGACATCGATCTGTTCGCAGATGCGGCAAACACGAAATGCCCCATCTTCGCGTCCCGATACCCCCAGCAGGTATCACGGGGAAATGCACTTTTGATCAGCTGGTCGCAGACATTGCTGTACGCTTTTCCACCGCTCCCTCTAATCCGGGCGGTCATACAGAAGTTCTACAGGACCAACACCAGAATGATCCTGATAGCTCCAGAGTGGCCACGCCAGTGGTGGTACCCGGATATCCTCCAACTGTCAGAGGTTCCTCACCGGAGGCTGCCCTGCCACCCTGACTTGCTGACCAAAAACAAGGGGAGAGTGTTTCATCCCAATTTCCCTTCCCTCCGGTTGACTGCATGGCTCCTGAGGTCATCCAGTACGGCCATCTAGACCTTTCAGCTGACTGTATGGACATTCTTAGAGAAGCAAAGAGGCCATCCACCAGTAAGGCTTATGCTTTCAAGTGGAAGAGGTTTTACCTTTGGTGTAGGCACAACGCTCTTGATCCGACTCAAGGTCAGAAGCAAGTGATTCTTCCATACTTACTGCACTTGACACGGTCAGGCTTGAAGTACCCCTCCATCACGGTCCACTTGGATGCTATCACAGCTTATAGAAAGTCTCCCACCCAGACCTCATTCTTCCAAATGCCTGTGGTCAAAGATTTCCTAGAGGGGCTTAAGAAAGTGTTTCCACCAGTGAGGTCCCCCTCCTTTCTGGGAGCTTAACATTGTCCTCACCAAATTGATGGGTGCTCCTTTCGAGCCTATTCATAAGGCGTCTTTGCTGCCTTTGACCTGAAAGGCTGCTTTCTTAGTAGCCATCACTTCAGCCCGCAAGGTGAGTGAGATTCAGGCCCTGTGCTGCAAGGAGCCTTACACTGTTTTCCATGCTAATAGAGTGGTGCTCCGCACTCACCCGAGCTTCCTGCCCAAGGTGGTCTCGGATTTCCACATTAATCAGACTATCACACTGCCTTCGTTCTTCCCTCAGCCAACCACTCCCTAGCAGAGATCTTTACATTCCCTAGACCTACGGAGGGTATTTAAGTTTTACCTTGCTAAAACCCTTCCGCTTAGGAAGTCTGACCGGCTCTTTGTCAATTATGGCTCGAATAATACCAGGCTGGCTGCTTCAAAAAGGTCTATTTCTAGAGGGATCGTCTCCTGTATAGCTTTGTCCTACCAATTAGCTAACAAGGCTTTGCAGGGCAGACCGCATGCGCACTCCACTAGAGGGAAAGCTTCTACCACAGCTCTCCTTTGCAACATTCCTATCTCTGAGATTTGCAAGGCGGCTACATGGCGCTCATTACATACATTTACACTCCATTACTGCCTAGATTCAGATGCCCAGGCCGATGCCCAGGTGGGACAGACATCTTTGAGGAATTTATTTGCATAGCTGTAATTTGAATGTGATGTTGATTCATGTTATGTATACTTTGTTGCTCGTCCGCGAGACTTTGGGTATGGGCTTGCTACTCTATTCATAGATTGTGACTATTGATGAGTATCCCCTGGCTGAGAAGGATTACCCGTATTTTCTGGCGTATAAGACGACTGGGCGTATAAGACGACCCCCTACTTTTCCTTTTAAAATATAGGGTTTGGGCTATATTCGCTTGCTTATAAAATGACCCCGGCGTATAAGACTACCCCCAACTTTTGAAAAGATTTTCAAGGGTTAAAAAGTAGTCTTATACGCCAGAAAATACGGTAGTTATTTACCTGTAATCCTAGTTCTCATCAAGGAGTATACTCATCAAAGTCATAAGATACCCACCCACCTCCCCGGACGAGCATTACTTGGAAGTTATTGTATATTGATTGCGGATCTACACAGGTGCTTTTGCACCTCCAAAAAGAACTGACCTAACTGCCACTTGTGGTGCATCATGGGAGCAAGGGGTCTCCTGCAGGTCTTAAAGGCACGGTACCCCAACTCTAATGCCTTAAAGGCAAAGTGTCAATTTTTCTTTGTTTCTTAGTACTCTACTGCAGGCTCCTGGCAAATGCCTGCAATTACAAGCGTTCTCTATGGTAATAAAGCATTGTTGTATTGCAATTTGTTTACTGCTTCCTCTTTTTCCTTATGGGTTGGGAAGGTATAGGTACTACAATGCAAACCTATGTAATTTCAGCATTTTTGCCATGTTGGAAACATTTTAGGCTGCATGTATATGTTTTCACATATGCATATATATGTATATATATATGTATTTTCTAAATGCTCCGGGATCCCGCACATGGGCATTGATGAGTATACCCCTGGATGAGAACTAGGATTACAGGTAAGTAACTAATCCTTCAGACACATGAGTGCTACTTTGATCCACATCAATTAGTAACCAGGATAGCGTGGGTTTGGGATAGCAGCCAAAAACCTCTGAGTCTAAGTTTGCCCCAGTATTGGGCTTTCATAGATTCCCATGCTTTGTATCATTCCCCCGTCGTCGGAATGGGAGCCTCGGTAAATAGAAAATACCATAGCAGTAGGTACAAAAGAGAAAGACAGGCCTAGGCCTCATCTAATTTTGTAGCATATCCACCTCTTTTTGTAAAAGAGACCAAAAAATTGCAACAACCAATCAGAGTAGCCTCACCCCATAGAACCCTCCTGAGAGGGCCTCAGAGCATCAGATTTTATACCGCACATTGTGCTAAGGGAGTCCCCACTGAGCTCTGCTCAGTTTTCTCTTCAGATTGGATTTTTCTCTTCATTCTTCAACTCTACTATGTCTGATAAGGAAAAGACGGCTTTATTTAAAGCCTGTGCAACCTGTTCAAAGGAAAGGCTGTACATAGAGGACAAGCATAAAGACTGTATATACTGCTTGTACCCTAATCATAAAGCCAGAGATTGTTAGATCTGCAGGACTTTCTCCACAAAGACCTTGAGAGACAAGGAAGGACATCTATTAACCTGGCTACAGAAAATGAAGTCTCGTAAGGAGATTCTATCATCTGACAGTGAGGATTCTTCCTCAGCTGCGTCTTCCAGAAGATCCAGGAAGAGGAGTAGGTCTTCCCCTTCAACTTCATCTGAACCCCCTGTTAAGGCCTCCCAAAAGACCTCTGATAGGTCTGAAAGGCCAAGTCCCAAGAAATCTCCTCACCGAGGTGTAAAGGAGAGGCCGGGACAAGTTGCTGAGGCGCAAACATCAATGAAGGTACTTCAGATTCCTTCTGTTGCTTCTCCCTCAGCTGAAAAGAAGAAAATTTTCAAGAAACCAGCATCTGTCTCTCAGGAGGGGAAATCAGATAGAAAAAAACGTCCGTCGATGACGAAGTCTTCAGGTACGTCGTCAACGACGACATCTAAGGTGCATCTGGTTTCAGTTACAGCTCCGTCGACGGGACAGTCGACAGTAGCTTCTATTCCAGGTTTTTCCTGGTTCGCAAGACAAAAGAAAAGTGGCGCCCAATTCTAGACGTGAGGGAGCTCAACACCTATCTCATAAAACTCTCATTTCGGATGGTTTCTCTCCAGGATATATTGCGTCTCCTAAATCCTGGCGATTATATGTCAACTCTAGATCTCGAGGACGCATACTTTCATGTTCTCATTCATTCGGCCCACAGAAGATATATTCGCTTCACAGTAGCCAAGAGCAACTTTCAGTTCAAGGTCCTGCCTTTCGTACTACGATCCGCTGCGCGAATATTTACAAAGGTATTGGCCACAGTAGCAGCATTCCTCAGAAGGTAGTCTCTGCAGGTGTTTCCCTACCTGGACGATTGGCTGATAAAGGCTCCATCTTCTCAAGCAGCCACAAGGGCAGTCGAAGATTGTATTCAACTCTTCAATCACTTGGGTCTGGGTCTCAACAAAAGCAAGTCTGTCCTTCTTCCATCCAGGTCGGCAAGGTTTCTTGGTGCCATTCTGGATACAACTCATCTCAAAGCTTTCCCTTCATAAGAGAGACAGAACAGACTGATTCTTTCTGCCAACCGATTGCAAAGGAAACAAACTCTTTCAGTCCGTCAATACAAATCCCTTCTAGGATCTATGTCATCTTGCATTGCCTTAATTCCGCACTGCAGGCTTCACATGCGCCCCCTGCAAGAGCAACTAGACTTGCAATGGCGTCAGGCAGAGGGATCGTTCGACGACAGGATAAAGATCACTCCTATCATGAGAAAGACAATCAGGTGGTGGACTACAAAAGAAAATATTGCGAAAGGTCTCTCTTTCACGATTCCTCCCTCTCCGTTAGTTCTGACCACAGACGCCTCTCTAGAGGGCTGAGGGCGGTATTACAGGATCTGCAAGTAAGCGACCACTGGTCTCAAGAGTTACGCACCTCCCATATTAACCTTCTGAAGCTACGGGCAATCCGGCTGGCTTTGCAGTCTTTTCTTCCAAAAATTCGGAATTCCACAGTCCTGGTCCGTACGGACAACACTATGGCCATACATTATGTAAATAAGCAAGGCGGAACAAGATCCAAACTCCTTGCAAAGGAAGCTCAGGTGATCTGGGAATGGGCTATTCGTCATCAGATATCTCTCTCAGCGGAACATCTTCTGGGTTCCCTCAATACGGAAGCCGATTAATTGGTCTGACTAAGGTCGGTCTCTGGGAATGGGAACTGGATCAGAGAACTCTCGAAGGAATATTCTCTCGTTGGGGCACTCCTCTTATAGACCTGTTCGCGACTCCAGAAAACAAGAAATGCCAATTCTATGGAAGCAGGTATAACCATCAAAGATCATTGGGCAATGCTCTTTCGAAAGCCTGGTCAGGCGCATTTGTTTACGCCTGTCCTCCAATTCCCCAGATTCCCAAAATACTAAGGAAACTCAAGTCGGAACCCTGGACAATGATTTTAATAGCTCCAGCTTGGCCCGCCAATTTTGGTACACAGAGCTCCTCCTTCTGTCTCAGGATCAACAAATTCACCTACGTCCCAGTCCAACCTTGTTGACGATGTCCCAGGGCCAAGTAATGCATCCGGACCCGAGTTCCCTGCACTTGACAGCTTGGCTCCTGAGCACCGGGAGTTCAGATCTTTAGATATCCCTCGGGATTGCAAAGAAATTTTAGCTCAGGCTCGGCCCCCAAGTACGAATAGAACCTATCGAGCAAAATGGAAGCGTTTTTGTGCATTGTGCCACAAAGAAAATCTTCATCCATTCACTTCAGCTCCTCATAAGATCTTACCGTACATTTTGTCTTTGGCCAGGTCAGATCGTCAACACTCTTCCATCAAGGTGCATCTGGCAGCGATCTCTAGGTTCAGACGAACAGCCTCTGGCCCTTCTCTCTGGTCCGCAAGAGTAATCAAACAATTCCTGAAAGGTCTATTCAGGGCTTTTCCTCTGGTTAAACCTCCTCCTCCATTATGGCAACTCAACCTGGTCCTCGCCCATCTCTTGAGGGCTCCTTTTGAACCTATTCATAAAGCGGAGATTACATTTTTGTCATGGAAGGTGTCATTTCTTCTGGCGATAACATTGGCCAGGAGGGTTGGAGAACTTCAAGCTCTCATGATTTTTGATCCTTTCTTACAGTTCAAGAATTACTCTTTAATTTTGAGAACAAATCCGAAATTTATTCCAAAAGTCCCTTCGGATTTTCACTTGAATGAACCTGTTGTTCTAATGTCTTTTTTTCCTTCACCTTCGACTCTGGCAGAAAGATCTCTCCACACTTTGGATGACCAAGGTGCCTGAAATGTTATCTCCAACGCACAAAGGATTTCAGGAAGACTTCGCAACTTTTTGTCGCTTTTAGCGCTCCAAGGAAAGGCTTACCCCTGTCGAAGCAGGGGATATCACGTTGGATTGCCAGCACAATTCATTTCTGTCATCAAACTTCAGGGAAGCCGCTGAGGGGTGGATCAAAGCTCATTCTACGAGATCAGTGTCATCATCTACGGCTCTGTTCTCTGGTGTCCCTATCAAGGACATTTGTAGGGCAGCTACATGGAGCAGTGCCCATTCATTCACGAAACACTACTGTTTGGACTCTTCCACAAGGAGTGAGACAGCAGTCGGACAAGCAGTCCTGATGAATCTATTCCAGTGAGCGGTGAGCTTTCCCTTCTATTCCTCCTTCCTTTATTGCACATTTTGTATCTGATAATATTGCCTATCTATTGTTTCAAAATGTTTTGACTATCTATGATAATACTTATACTGTGATGTGCTGATATGCATGTAACAAAATGTGCATTTGTTGCTTACTGCTAGCTACTCTGATACAAAGCATGGGAATCTATGAAAGTCCAATACTGGGGCAAATAAACAAGTTACTTACCTGTAACTTTGGTTTCCCAGTATTGGTCCTTTCATAGATTCCCATGCGCCCATCCGCCTCCCCATGGAAAGGTCAGCCTTCAGCAAATGTGATTACTATTACACACCGGCTATGAAAATCTGAGGCTCTGAGGCTCTCTCAGGAGGGTTGTATTGGTTGAGGCTACTCTGATTGGTTGTTGCAATTTTTTGGTCTCTTTTACAAAAAGAGGTGGATATGCTACAAAATGAGATGAGGCCTAGGCCTTTCTCTTTTGTACCTACTGCTATGGTATTTTCTATTTACCGAGGCTCCCATTCCGACGACGGGGGAATGATACAAAGCATGGGAATCTATGAAAGTACCAATACTGGGGAACCAAAGTTGCAGGTCAGTAACTTGTTTTCATGTAGTGCATTAGACTCTAGACTGGACCTGTGAGGAGGATCATGCACAGCTACTCCTCTGACTCCGATTGTCACCACCGGTCTAGGAGCTGGAGTGATCTGACAGGGGCAGAGTGAGATCTGGCTCCATATTCCTTCTCCACCCAAACGCTGAAGACCCACCACGCCCATAAATGACGGTGTTTGGACAGTGTAGCTAGGACCATGCTAGACATGACACAGATATTTACCAAGCCATATATACCGAGGGGCCCCAAGTTCTAGTCAGCTTTCAGCCGTAGGATAGCGCTTAGGGGAACTGAGCGGGCCAGAGCATGCTTGTACCTCGACTCTGTGCGACTACGTGACCTCTATAGAGATGAGTTGAGCGCTTTTTTTTGCGTCATGTGTGTATAAAGTTCACACACATAACTCTAAATTTCTCCTTAATGCAATGAGTTTAGACAGCATGTCTGGGACGGAGTTGCAATCTCTGCTCGCTGCTTCTGACTTGATTTGATTAAAGTTAGGCATTAATTTGGAGGTGTCTTTAAGCTTTATACACCTCGAGTGCAGCAAAACAGGCACTGGGCTGATCATGATACGGCTCCCCACTACTCTTAGGTAACGGATACATGGACGCTGAGCTCCTGGCTTGGGTGTTGTCATGGCTTTGGTGGAGGAGACTGGAAGAGGCTAGGGGCAAGGGGGAGGGTTGGCGGGTTTAAACTGAGGTAGCAGCCAACCAGTTGAGTCCCCAATTAGGACCTTGTCTGTGAGTGAAGGAAACGACTATATGATACCATTTTGTACTCCTATGATGTTACGCCAGTAGGTCCAGATTTTATATGTGGACCAGTGTGACTTCACACCTGTGCAGAATTATGTCCCAGTCCCTCCTCTACTTTCAGCATTCTCTTATGCTGCTTTTACACTTCAAATATTATTTCATCATATTTTTACTCTGAAATGTCACATCCTGTAAATGTGTCTCACAAACGGTATGCTGTATGAAAATATGTACATTTTGTGTCCAAGTGACTATTTATGTTGGTAAATTCTTGTTAATCTTTCTTTTCAGAAGAATATTCCGCCAGTCCAAAGGCCAATCGGGTAAGACATATTTGTGAACTATTGCATGGTTCTGTCACTGTAGATATATCAAAACCTTCCCCCACCACTACACACACACTCAAACTCAGTTGTTCACTCTATCATGCTCACCCTTTCACACGCACTTTTACACTGAGTAAATGGCAGTGGTGGCTGGCATGGACAGGGGATGGTGGGGCTGGAAGGCGGGAGGGGGTAAATAAAAAATAACATTGAAACGTACCTCCTCGCTGGGTCCTCCTCACGCGTCCTCCTCGTCGCGTTTTTCCTCTGGGTGGAATAAATCAGGACGCACCCAGCCTCCCCTGAGCCAATCACAACGCTGCAATGCAGCATTGTGATTGGTATGATGGCCGTGGTTCGGTGCTCAGATGGGGGCTGGGAGCCTGGGCATGTTTTCCACCCAGGCTGCAATGCAGGAGAATATGCTAAGTGCTCATGAATGTTTGGCCGGCCTGAGACGGCCAGTCAAACATTCATGCGCACTTAGGGAGTGAATACCACTCCTTACCTCCCCTGAACTGTCAGCAGAGCAGCCCGCCCCGCCTGGCAAAGCTGCCATGCCCGTAACAGGAAAAAATGAAATGATAATAACATTGAGTACTATCATTTTATTTTCCTTACACTCATGGAAAGCAGTGGGGCGACGCTAATTGCCAATGGCAGTTGCTTATCTGCGCTGCTCATTCCTCTGCTCATGCCGTGCTTTTCTCTTGTGGTCAGTGATAAAGTGCTTTGCACTGTGTAAATCTTGGTGCAAACTTGGGTATAGAATGAGCTCTCCTATTAATCTTTAGTTCCGAGCGACTATAGTCCTCACAATCGGTACAGTGCAATAACGTGATGCACATTAGGCTCCACATAAAGGACAGAGAGTATTAGATTTGCAAACTTTGAAGGTTTATTAAAAGATTAGCAAAGTTACAAATTCAAATCATCAAGTTAGCTGAAATTCAATAGCTAGTACATAAATGCATTAGTCAATATATTTCAAAGCAATGCAAAATCATAAATGCAAAGACAAACAATTATAAAGTTGTCTCAAATAAAGCAGAGAAAAAAACTTTTACCTGAGGAGAATGCCCTGCACTGCTAAGCTAGCAGAAGGTCAGGGAACTGGGGAGAAATCAGAATGAAGGTGTCAGCATGAGAGCATTTGAAAGACAGGTAAAACTTCTTCTCACAAGAATGAAATGGCATCATAAGTAATAGGAAAGAGAATGAATTCCCTCTAAGAGTTGGGCAAAGCTTCTTCTGGCAAAGAACAAGAGCATCTGATCTTGTGTCTACACTGCAGGCGTTTAAATCAGTTTTTTGTACAATTTTGCTACACATAGGGGCCGATTCTTAAGACAAACTGAAGACAGACTTAAGACAGACTTACGACAAACTTAAGACAAAATCCTAACTTAAGTCTGTCTTAAGTCTGTCTTAAGTTTGTCTTAAGTTTGTCTTAAGTTTGTCTTAAGACAAACTTAAGACAAAATCCTAACTTAAGTCTGTCTTAAGTCTGTCTTAAGTTTGTCTTAAGTTTGTCTTAAGACAAACTTAAGACAAAATCCTAACTTAAGTCTGTCTTAAGTCTGTCTTAAGTTTGTCTTAAGTTTGTCTTTAGACAAAATTAAGACAAAATCCTACTTTACTACTACTAAATGCCTTCTGTGAATACCAAAAGTAGTAAGTTTAGGATGTTGTCTTAAGTTAGTTTGGTGAATCGGGCCCCTACAGATGACTTCCAGGAGGGGAACCAATGTGGTTTCAGGGACAAAAAGATAATTCATTGTTATCAGTTACACAACCATAAGCACAGTGATGGCTTTCTAAATGTCCTTCGGACTCCAGTTATCTGCAACATAATAAGATACATGTGGCTCAAAACGCTGCTTTTTAACATATGCTATAATGAGTGCGTAAAATAAACATTTACGTGGAAAAGAAGAAACAGATGTTATAATCTTCAAAGTTGCTGATACAGCTTTTCCCCTGAAATAAAAATAAAGAAAATACATGGACAGAAAAAATATGACAGCCTAATGGCCATGTTAAAATACGGCCTATGCCAGATAAACATCAATAATGCACGGTAAATACATTTGTGTGTTGCATGTTAATATTCTTGTGTTCAAATCATTTAACTATAAAAACTCTCTATCATCAATGCCTGAGAGGTGAATGAAGTGGAAGCGGTGAATTCACACGTGTCCCCTCTTCCCTCTGTAGCCTGCGGTGGAGATTCAGTAGAGATTGGTCAGTTTTGTGCCCAAGCGAGGAACTCCAGTAAAGTCAGTATCCCCCCCAAAAACTGTCTATTCTGAAGTCAGGCGGTAATGAGTCCACAGGGGGCCCTCATGGTATATTCAAAACCTTCATTATGCATTCATGGATGAACCACGGGGGTCCATGTTTATAATTGGTCGCGTTTGAACGGCTAACGTTAACCCTGTGTGCCCACGTGCTGTACTGGGGTACAGTCTGTGCGTATGTTCTGCTGGTATTTCTTTCAACCCCTTACGCCGTGGTGTTTGGCTTCAGAAGTCTCCATGGCCCATGCAATTCTATCAGCCCCCATGTGTTTATATCTGGAGAATTGCTATTTTTGATTGGATGTCATTTCCTTATATACAAGAATCAACATATGAAACTAATTATGCTGCAATGCAAGGTCTTATCAAGACACAATTATATAAATCCTGCACCTGGAGTGGCACGGTGAGGCTATAGCTTGTACTAAGGATAGGAATTTAGTTAAAGTGATGGGAAGGGTGAGGGTGTGGGGGGCAAGGAAATGGTTTTTAGTGCCTCTGCACCTGTCAGTGTGGACTTGATGGAAACTAATGGACTCCAGAAATTGGGGCAAGTGAAGCCGGATGTGAGATGTGACATTTATAGATTGGGACACTGCATCCTGGTGCCACGCTTGATTGTGTGAAAGGCTAACTTACATCTTCCTTGTATTGTATAGCCTAGTGCATAGTACCATTATTTCTAGACTTAAAGGAGGTCTAAAATTTTATACTAAAGTATTAATTATTGATGGCTGGGTTGGGACGGTAGCTTAGCGCCTCAGAGTGTGCGTCTGGCCTTGTTGCGCTGCAGCTGTGCAGGATGCTGTATGCTGCAGTTCCCTAGGAGCAACGTTAGCTTACAGGTTACCCAAGAGATGGACAAGACTAGAGGGAGGTCTAGAGATCCAACAGGGCTGTGATTGTGCTTCCTGTTAATTCTGAAAAATTTAACAAATGTATTGAGTATTACTAGGAAAATCTGTGGGACATCAGGTCTTGCATTGCTGCTGAATGGTCATGAAATCATGAAACCAAAGCAGAAGAGGTTGCAGTGGTTCAGCTTGAGGGAACTTTAGTGCATAAAATTGACAATGTCATTGAATGTAAGGTAGTGGGAAGCCCCCTGCAAGGATCATGGAAGGCTGGAGGGGGTGTATGACTACCACAGGACAGCAATTTATCTCAAACCTGCTGCATTGTCTCACAACTGGTCCTGTGTAATTCAGAAACAGAAGTGTGTTACCCAAGACTTGTGGGGTAGAGCTGCTGAAAGGCTCTAGGGGGCTTATGTACAAGCCCCTTGTGCTGCTGGTGTTTCACTCTTTATATGGGAAAAGGTGACATACCATCAGCACAAGGGGCTTGTAAATAGGTCCTTAGGTATGTACTACTATGTAGACCATTAACCATTTGAGGCTCAGCTGTACAATATGCTGCTCCTGACCTCTTTCTAAACTCCTCTATTTTCTACTCCCTGTTAAAAGATCCATTCACTGTGTTCTAGATTCAGGCTCCAAAACCGATCTAACAACTTTGTGCCTTCATTTAACAACAGTGACAACACTCACCAAAAATCAGGCTTTCTTCTCTTCCTCGTGCCAATCTTTAACAATGGACAGAAAACCTGCCTAGAACCAAGAAGGAAGAAAAGTAGGAATAAACTAACTGCACTGTAGAGAGAATGTCTAACTTATGAAATGAGGCTGCTGGGAGCGAGAGGTGACATGGATCAGACCTGGAAGCGAGAGGTGACATGGATCACACCTGGAAGCAAGCGGTGATATAGATCAGACCTGGAAGCGAGAGGTGACATGGATCACACCTGGGAGCGAGAGGTGACATGGATCAGACCTGGAAGCAAGCGGTGACATAGATCAGACCTGGGAGCGAGAGGTGACATGGATCACACCTGGGAGCGAGAGGTGACATGGATCACACCTGGGAGCGAGAGGTGACATGGATCACACCTGGGAGCAAGCGGTGACATAGATCAGACCTGGGAGCGAGAGGTGACATAGATCAGACCTGGGAGTGAGCGGTGACATAGATCAGACCAGGGAGCGAGCAGTGAAATAGATCAGACCTGGGAACAAGCAGTGACATAGATCAGACCTGGGAGCGAGCAGTGACATAGATCAGACCTGGGAGCGAGCGATGACATAGAGCAGACCTGGGAGCGACCAGTGACATAGATCAGACCTGGGAGTGAGCGGTGACATTGAGCAGACCTGGGAGCGAGCAGTGACATAGATCAGATCTGGGAGCGAGCGGTGACATAGATCACACCTGGGAGTGAGCAGTGACATAGAGCCGACCAGGGAGCGAGCGGTGACATAGATCACACCTGGGAGTGAGCAGTGACATAGAGCAGACCAGGGAGCGAGCAGTGACATAGATCAGACCTGGGAGCGAGCGGTGACTTAGATCAGTCCGGGGAGCGAGCGGTGACATAGATCACACCTGGGAGTGAGCAGTGACATAGAGCAGACCAGGGAGCGAGCTGTGAAATAGATCAGACCTGGGAGAGAGCGGTGACATAGATCAGACCTGGGAGCGAGCAGTGAAATAGATCAGACCTGGGAGCGAGCCGTGACATAGATTAGAACCAGGAGCGTGCAGTGATATAGATCAGACCTGGGAGCGAGCAGTGACATAGATTAGAACCAGGAGCGTGCAGTGATATAGATCAGACCTGGGAGCGAGTGGTGACATATATCAGACCAAGGAGCAATATGGGACCTAGGTCAGTCCTGGGAACAACCGGTGACATAGATCAGCCCTGCGAGCAAACAGTGACATAGATTCGACCTGGAGCGAACTGTGACCTAGGAGCGAGTACTGACTCAATTGGCAGCTGGGAGCGAGATAGATCCTAGACGAGAGTGAGGTATATGAGGTACATACATAGCTCGAAGTGGGATAGTCAACGAGAGCGAGTTATGAGGTACATACATAACTCAGAATGAGATAGAACCTGGACGAGAGTGAGGTATGAGGTACATAGATAGCTTGGAGTGGGATAGACCTGGACGAGAGCAAGTTATAAGGTACATACATAACTCAGAATGAGCCAGGTCCTGGACGAGAATGCAGTATGAGGTACATACATAGCTCGGAGTGAGATACCACTTGGGTAAGAGTGAGGTATGTGGTACATGCATAGCTCGGAGTGAGATAGGTTTGGATGGGAGTGAGGTCTGGTGTGTATATGTAGCGTGAGTGAGCTTTGATGTAGATGCAATGGTACTATGATATGTATAGGCCTGGAGTGAGCTATGACGTAGACCCTCGCAAAAACAACAGTTGAGGGACAGAATGCAGAACAATGTCATACATTCACCCCAGTACAGAGATCTGGGCCTAAATCCATCGTTTTTTTGCTCACAACACCACCCCAATTCAGACATGGCCATATGCAAATCAGCCTTGACCCTGTGCCTCATGGGAACATTCCAGTCGGAACTGCCAAGCCATGTCTTCCCTGGACCGGAATCAAGAATCCTATGACCAGTTTATGGCTATCAGCCGTCTTCAGCCAGGATAGCGTGACTCCAGTGGCGTGGAGAGCACGGGACTCACGTCTGAGCATACCCGTCCCACTCGGGGTGACAAATGCAAAAACAACAGTTGATGGACAGAATGCAGAACAATGTTATACATTCACCCCAGTACAGAGATCTAGGCCTAAATCCATCTTTTTTTTGCTCACCACACCACCCCCTAAGTTCAGACATGGCCATATGCAAATCAGCCTTGACCCTGTGCCTCATGGGAACAGTCCAGCCCAAACTGCCAAGCCATGTCTTCCCTGGACCGGAATCAAGCATCCTAGGACCGGTTTCTGGCTATCAGCCGTCTTCAGCCAGGATAGCTGGACTCCAGTGGCATGGAGAGCACGGGACTCACGTCTGAGCATACCCGTCCCACTCGGGGTGACAAATGCAAAAACAACAGTTGAGGGACAGAATGCAGAACAATGTCATACATTCACCCCAGTACGGAGAACTAGGCCTAAGTACATCTTTTTTTGCACTCCACACCACCCCAGTTCAGACGTTCAGACATGGCCATATGCAAATCAGCCTTGAGCCTGTGCCTCATGGGAACAGTCCAGGCCAAACTGTCAAGCCATGCCTTCCCTGGATCGGAATCAAGCATCCTATGACCGGTTTCTGGCTATCAGCCGTCATCAGCCAGGATAGCTTGACTCCAGTGGTGTGGAGAGCCCGGGACTCACGTCTGATCATACCCTTATCACTCGGGGTGACATGCAAAAACAACAGTTGATGGACAGTTCGGGCTGGACTGTTCCCATGAGGCACAGGGTCAAGGCAGATTTGCATATGGCCATGTCTGAACTGGGGTGGTGTGTTGAGCAAAAAAACAATGGATTTAGGCCCAGATCTCTGTACTGGGGTGAATGTATGACATTGTTCTGCATTCTGTCCATCAACTATTGTTTAGGTCTCGCCTATTATATCCCTCAGGGATTAATAGGCGAGTATGTAGGAGTATATAGTAGGCGAAACAAACTCTTGACCAAGCACGGATTACGTGCAGTTCATGTTATCCAGTCGTGTGAGACGCGCGTGCACGTCAAACCCATCAGCCTCACACCAGACTTCAATGGAATGCCTCCCAAGCTGCTCCCCCGCCCCCGTGCACGTCAAACCCATCAGCCTCGCACCAGACTTCAATGGAATGCCTCCCAAGCTGCTCCCCCGCCCCCCGCAATTCAGACTTCCCCGCCATCGTCTGCTCCAGTTTAACGGCCACGCGGGGTATTAGTTTCACTTTCACGGCTGTGTCATGCTTGTTTTAAGCACTGCGGCATTGCACTTTAACTTTTAAATATTATTTTTTCCTGGGGGCATTCACAGCAGGCGGCATGCAAGACGAGGGGGCACCATGCACACCACCGCTTCCAAGTAGGCAGACCACTGACAACATGGCCAAAGGTGCTTTTTAATTCGCCCCCACCCCCTTCTATGCATGTGTGTACGTTATTTCTGCTTTAACCTTCTCCAAAGATTGGTTAATGATCTGTGTGAACAGTGTAAGACTTTCACTCTCCCATGAATTAATCATTCATTTTAGGTCCATTAATGAGATAAACCTCAGCAGCCGCTGTGGGTGTGACCTGTGCTGGCCTCAGAGTGACAGGCCACCAGGGCTGGGGAGGCTTTTTTTGCACTGTGGGAACTCCCGGGCTCTGGGGTACAGGAGGACCTCACCTATCCGTGGTGGTGCAGACTTCACCTGTGGTCGCCTCAGAGTGACGGAGTCCACCGGGCCTGCTCTAGCCTGAGGCTGGCAGGGCATTCATAGCACTGTGACACCTCCCTGCCTCTGGGGTACAGGTCAACCTCACCTGCGGGTCGAGGTGCTGTCTTCGGCCCCCAGCCATGTCAGTGTTATAGGAAGTGAATGCAACACTTCAGTGGCTCCTCACTGCTTGGGTAGTATTGAAACTCCACCCAGCACCTCTCCCCTCCTCCAGCAAACCACCAGCTTCCAGTCTTGTCCCAGGGCTCTGCCTCAGAGATGACAGAGGTTGTTATGATATCTGAATCGATCACTACGAAGCTGAACGCTCGTCTCAATCTACTGTCTTTTCACAGCCACCCCCTGACACTCTGTTTTGCATGTTATGTAATTTTATGAAAATGTTCAGAAATATTATGTTATTACACAGATATAAATTGTTTGCTTGCTTGTACTAGATGCCCTGGGCCAGAATTACGAAGATTTGACGCAGAGCAACGCAGCAAGACAAGTTGCTGTGCTGCCTCCCGTGTAGAGGGCCGAAATGTGCCATATCGACTAAGATGCGCTGGTGCACTGTGTGCTCCCTAGCAGCAACACAGGCACCCTCGCGACATAGTGCAAGGGTGCCTGCTTTGCAGGGGCATAGGAGACATTAAATTTCAAGGGGGACGTGAACAACTTTGTGAGCTTTCCAGTGACCCTATACAAATCTCCCATTGTGTGAGGCTGCACGCCCAATAAACGGTGCCTGATAATTCCAATATCCCTAAGCATCTCTGGCAAGAAGGTTTTGGGCTCAGCTATCTACCTAAAAGCAGATCCAATGAGTGTTTGACGTTCCTATCTCGCTGAAGGTTGTCTTCATGATGCTTGAAGGCTCAGACCTGGTGCAGGGAATCTCAAGCCTCTATTCACCCACTACACTGCCAGGGCCTGGCTCTCAAAATATAGAGGGAAGTGAGTACCGAATAGGCAGCTAGTGAAAGTTCACAGACTTAAAAATCTAAGGAAAATGGTGCACAAACTGTGTTTTGTATGAAAGGTGGAACCCCTGCAGGTGGACATTTTACACATTGAATAACCACTGCTTTAAAGAGCACCACATAATAAAGCATTAATAGCCCAAAAAACAGCTAACTCGACCACCACTGGTTGACTTTGAGCTGGTGTTTGATCCAGTACAGTGCTCCACTGCCTTTTGGCTGGGTTCTTTCTAAAGAAATACCACATACATACATAAATACATATATACAGGAAGACTAGTGCCATGAGAAAGAGTGATAGCAATACACTTGGCCAAAAGAAAATGAGTGATTCCAATAAAAAAGTAGTATTTTCCCATTTTCAGCTTTCAGACCTGTTATTTGACATTGCCCTGTATGTGTTTGAGGCCTTTCTGATCACTTTCTAGGGGAAGTGACCAAGAGAGTGGGCGACTGAGGGAACTGCATACCCACCCTGTATAATCTGCAGCCTGTGGAATCCTCTGCTGACATTCCATTATTATTGGTAACAGCAGCTTGGTCATCATATCCGCTGCCTTTAACACCACACTGAAAACTAAAAACACCTCAAAAACATTCAGATGGCCCAAACTACAGGAGGCTGAGAGATGAAGGAACCAATGGGGGCACTGTTGGGGAGGCAGTAAGCTTAATTTGTAAAAGAGTAATTGCAGGTGACCCACCCAATCTTTTTTTTCTTTTTAACAGAAGCTCGCATGTATCATTAACGGAATGCCAAGGTTGTTGAATAACAAGGCAGTCTACTCTTGATTTCAGCTCCTGGCTCTTTCATCTGCCAACATGCTCTCCCTCCATATTATTTCACTCTTGCAGATTCTTTCTGATATTTTCTTTCTCCCTTTTCACTATTTTCCATATTTCCCTGCCTCCTTCTGCCCACACCCCTTCATGCCTTTCTCTCTCTTGTTCGGTTTTACAGTCTGATGGTTTAAACCATGTACCAAGTCTCTGAAACGGAATGCACTTCTGTCCTGCTTGCAGCCACCGGCTTAAATTAAGCATCCTTAGCTTGCAGCCCACAAAGGAAATGCCAGAGTGGCTAGTCTGGCCCTTTCTGCATTTTAACTCCGGCCTGAAGAGCCGATCCACCCTTTTCTCTCCTACTGCAAGACGCAAGGACCCCCGCCTTCTGCCTTCTAGATGACATAGCACAGAAACATTACATGTGACCAGAAATAATAGCCACAGGGTCAACCTCATCTCAGAGTCCCTGCCCCCTTTCTACCCAAAACAGTTTCCAAAGTTAGCTGTGCTTACTCAGCACAACTGACTGGCATTAGTCCATATCCATTTTAATGCATCTTTTCCAATCCTTGTTATCTCTACTGGGGTATTTCATTACTATTTCCATCAGAGTGAATGCTGTTTCAGAGCATCACCAGCTACCAGTCTCTTGCCTATAATTGTCGGCGGGTTCCACCACTTAACCACTTGCATGCTGATGATGAGCTCATCTCGTCATGGAGTGCCCATTGATTTCAATGGAAATTACATTAAATGTCCAGGCACTGGCTTAGCATCCAAGTGGAATGCTTGCCAACTGCACTGTGTACAGCTTCTGCTGTTTCTCATTCATGCCTCTCCACACATAACCTGCCTCGGACTATGCAAGAATATGAAGCCTCCACAGGCAAGACTTGATGCTTGAGCCTTGTGCCATCGTATTTACATTGATGGTATTTGTAAAGTGCATACATAGTTGAAAGGCAGTGGATTGCAGTACAGGATCAAAGGCAGAGATCCAACCAGAAAGTGAATCTGGGTGGAAGGACCTGTGTTCTGCGATGTGAGGTGGATTTGTGACCATTGTGATGTAGTGTTCTTTAAAGACACGCATCTTCAGCTCCTTCCTAACTTGGAGCATTGTTGTAGGGCTCCTGATGGATACAGGGATGTAGTTACAGATCCTGAGTGTATGGATGGGAAGGCCTGTTTCCTTGCACGTTTTTGTCCCCATGTATGAAGGTGTCTTAATATGTCTCCGACTGGCCTGTTGATAATTTTGCATTATTTCTTTTAGATGTGACCTGCATGACTTGGCCCAATACTACAGACGAGGCTTCACCATTGATGTGTACAGAACGTACAACTGTCTGCTGAGTTTGCACCCCGACATGCAATCCAGAAGTATTTATACTGGCCCCACGTTATTGACAAGTGAATTCCGCAGATTACATTAGTTGAGAGTCATCATCCCTCTGTCATCCTGGTCCCAGACTCATACCTGCCAATTGGCTACATGTCAAATGTAGACCCTTCAGACAGTCCTGGATTTTTGGCGCAGTGTACTTTGCATGCCTGGGTTTCAAAGTCCACGCCTATAGCAGAAAATATGAAACTGCAAATACCAGAATGCAAAGGGCTGCTGGCGAAGGAACCAGGACTGTTTAATGACCTCATCTATGATTCTTGTGCACTTGGAGCTTTAAAAATTAAAGTCACTCTGCTGAAAGTCTAATTTGTGCAAGTCTATAAAAGCATAGTTTTTTCTTGAAATCCCATTTGAGTGTTCCTAATTCAAGACCCACAGATGTCCCAG
Source organism: Lissotriton helveticus (assembly GCF_964261635.1). NCBI lineage: Eukaryota > Metazoa > Chordata > Amphibia > Caudata > Salamandridae > Lissotriton > Lissotriton helveticus. Next base: position 17,558,526 of record NC_136068.1, on the reverse strand, counting down.
ACAAACACAAAGAGACAGCACAGAGGGCATGGTGTGGTGCTAAAGCACTAGGCACACATTTTATTAAGTATTTCAAGAATATGCCCTAGCAGGCCTGGGATTTTTAAAGGTGGCCATGGCACCAACTAGCGCAGTGGGGTCATAAGGACCACTCACATTCCAAATGTTGCTGCAATACTGTGAGTACATCTCTTGCACTTTTTGTGAATCACTAACACAAGCACAACAGGCCTAAGTGGAAAAATTAAGTTTTAAAATGGGAACATTGTCTGGCCATTAATGGTACAGACTTGATAATGGGGCAAATTGGTTTATACTTGGCACAGCTGCAAAACGGGCCCTCATATTTCTATTCGGGTTTGGGACATCACACATCAGAAATGATTATAACATTGCATGTGCCAACAACCAAGCTGTCTCTAGGTGCTAAAATAATGGGTGTCATCCTCCCACTCAGTGGCACTCATTTCATCAACATGAGAAATTTGAAAGGCTGAGTTATCCACTCTGAGGTTCAAACCAATGATGTCCATATTTCAAGGCATTATCTCAGCCCACTACTTATTCGTATCATTTGATATCCTTCTTTTCTTTATTGTGTGACCCTTCTGTGAACAATATGACCTTCCTGAAGTCACTCTATAAGGCTTCAACTCTCTATGACTGTGTGTTATCTGGTTGTGAAACACAACCCAGAAGATCATTCACATCAGACAATTGGCATCTTTACAAAGGGCAATAATGCTGTAACATAGCTATTAATTTTGCCATGTCATGTCATAGGTTATATCTTTTCCTTTAAACTTAGTTCTATAAGAGAATACACAGGACTGGCTGAAATCACTTTTGTGACATAAGGGCTCGTATAGAATGTATATAAGTCCTCCAGAAGTGTGGAACTATGTCAGCCTTTGTGTAGGTTATATTGGGAAGACATAGTGTCGAGGAAGTATTTTGTTTCTTCTATATTTGCAATGTGTGAGAAAAAAGAAAAACAAACAGTTTCTCTCTCCCTCCCACATTTTTTAAATAAATCCCTGTGCCTTCACCCCCCTCACTGTTCCCGCTGTTTTCCCAAAAAATCTTCCACGTGGGTTTAATTATACTTCTCTAGTTTCTTACTCATATAATATCAAGAGTATAAATAAATGCATTTCCCTCATATAATACAAAATCCTTAAACACATTTCAATTCATAAGGCAATTAACTTGAGATGCAATTTTTAGCGGCCACTTCAAATTGTCAGGGTGCAGTCAGCACTAATGGCTATCAAGCCTATCTGATAATACCTTAGTTTACCATCATCCATCAAGTGCAAGTGCATACATTGTTATCTTCTTTTTAACAGTCCATTAATAAAGTGCAAAGATTTTAAAATGCATACATGGAGTCTCTATACCTTTAGGTATTATGAAAAGGAATCTAAATGCTGCCATATTATATATCTCTAGTTTGTTACTCATACAATATCATGGAGTATAGATAAAATACATTTCCCTTATAAGATACAAAATCTTCAAACACATTTCATTTGATGATTCCATTAACTTAAGGTGCAATTTATAGCAGCAACTCCAAGTTGTCAAAGTGCAATCGAAGCAAATGACCTTCAGAGCCAAATCCTGTAATACCTTAGTCATCAACCATCCATTAATTGCCTGTGCATACATTGTTATCTTTTTTTTAAACCCATTAATAAAGTGCAAAAAATGTAAAGTGCATACATGAGATATCTATGACTTAATTATTATGTTAAAGGGTTCTCAATACTGCCATACAAAGTGATAGAGGCCGTTCTCATGGCATGTATGAAATTACCCATTGAGCTGTTTCCTCCAATTGGTAAAATATTGCCAAATTTCTGACCTTTTCTTTTTAACCTTAAACCCCCGCTGTTTATATATAGCTTTCCCAAGATTATACGTGCTCAACAGGTGAGCTAGCTATTGATGAAAGGCATGGGGAGTAGCATCATGCCATGCTAAGTCTATACAAATTATGTATACTGCCATTGCAATGCAAATAAAACCCCGTCCTTCTTTCCTTTCCAAAATAGATCTACCAAGCATAATTAACAGTGGGTTACATTCACTTGTAGTAGCAACTTCTGTAAGAATGCCTCTATTTCTTTTATAAGTGGACCAAGCTCATTACAAGTGGAAAACATATGCATTAGGTCTGCCTTGTAAACCGCACACCGCGGACAGTACACTCCCTCCCACTCCCCCCCTTTGGCAATCCGATACAGGGTGTAGTATAGCTCAAAGCATGTTTTATAAAACTGTTCTTGGAGGTTCGCCGGCATTAGGATTGATAAAGTGTGTATATAGGAGTTTTGAAAATCTGCATCTGAACAACAGCGGTGAACAGAACCTATGTTAACTACAATTTTTCGGTCCAATAAAAAGATGCAGGAGGAAGTGAGGTTGGATGGTTGCAGAACCAGAGTTGCAAACAAAAACCATTGTCCTATGCCTTATTTTAAATGCCTTTGTCAGTTCCCCATTTACAAGTTCTCTGGCCTCGGGTTCTTTATACAAAGCTTTTACTGCACCAATTAACTCATCTCCTATCCCTTTCCTGTGCATAGAGGCCCATAGAAACTACCATGAGACCCTATCAAAGGCTTTTTCTGAGTCTAAAAAGATTTAAGCCATGAGGGCTCCTAACACTTGCCTCACATCAAACACGGTAATGATCAAACAGGGTAATGATCTTTCTGATGTGTTCTATGGTGCCCCACCCCGGAATAAAGCCATGTTGTCTCGGGGAGACAACTTTGTGTATAACCTGAGACAGACGCGAAGCCAGGGTTTTAGAATAGATTTTCACATCCCCATTTATAAGGGTTATTGGCCAATAGGACCCCAATTCCTCACTAGGTTTATTTTTTGGGGCAAAGTCCATAATCTTCACCATAGCCCACGCCCCCCCCATCTCCCAAAAACGTGGGCAAGCATAGCCTGAACGACATGCGTCTGAGAAACTGCCCCACCATCCCCCTTGATATAAAAAATACAATATCATTAGCAACTGCCCATCATTATTTTCCTAACATAACCTCTTATAGCTCTAGAGATTAAACCCTGTTCACTTAGAGGCTTTCCCTCCTTTTTCTTTCCTTGTTATTTCATCGAGGAAGCCTTGTGCTTGAATCTTAGAGAGAAAGGTACGAGAGGTTCCTTTATATATATTTAATTTTAAGCCTGGATGGGTTCTGGACATAGGCCTCTGCCCCTATTTTCTGAAAGGGAGATATTAACTGTCATAGCCGCCAGTGCCTCTCCGCAGTTCCATGGGCAAAATCCAGCTTAACAAAAGAAGAAATCCCATTGTATGTTTTTGGAAAGTTAGGTCGGGCTTGATCAGACACCAATTGCCTCAGCAGGAAATTTACGAAAAATACCTAGATAGCCCTAGGTTTTCCTTGAGGCTATTTCTCTTCCAGGGGATACTCATTAATTGTCATGAGCACTGAATAATCTCCGCCTATGAGCGGGAACCCGGAACATATAACAAAATATATATATGTGTAAATATATAATAATAGTACATAGTACCAAACAAATTATACACATATACATGTATACACTAATAATATGCAGCCCAACCATAACCTATAGGCTAATAAAGCCATAATTACATCTTTTCTGCAGAATGAAAATAAACCATAGAAAACAATGAAAGAAAAAGGCAGGATGGCCGACGCGGGATTGCGGTGAGCAGTCGCATTCATCCCCTCTCCAGCCTTAAGGATTTTAGACGCATGATTTTGAGATGCTGAATACCCTTGAATGGTTCCTGAATGGACATTGAATGCTGGTTATAAGCTGCTAGGCCTAATTGGTGTAAGGACCCACGAATACGCCATAAATTATACTGAGAGGTGTTTGCTGTCTATAATTTGGTTCAAGAGAGGAGCTAGGGTCCTGATGAGCGCGTTTGGACTCAAGAAGAAACCGCAGGCACAAGTGATTAAAATGCCCGCACGGATCACGAAGCAAGAAAGGGAAAAGGAAAAAACGATGCCGGGAGCAGTGACTGCAGGCACTTAGGATACGAACAGACCCCCACGGAATCTTGGCGCTATTCCGAAGACGGGAGTCCCAGCAGGGGGAAAAAAGAAAACTGAGCAAAAGGCCAAAGCGGCCTCTAATGTGCAAGATACTCCCGCAGCACTACGGGCGTCGGTAACAAGTAAAGCGGGAAGAAACAGCGAGAAGCCGAAGGGAAAAGAGACGACATTGCGTCAGCCTACCGTAACAGAGGCTTTCTCGCCGAAATTAGTCCCACAGCACATCGAGGATACGGCAGGCAGCAGAGGCAGCAGAGGCAGACGAGACAGCGGCATCAGCGGTGGTGGCAAAGACGGCGGAAACCAAGATCTCCGGGAGGGCGTTCTCGAGGACGCTGTGGACGCAGAGTCTGAGGTTGCTAGGCAACACCGCAGATCCGATCTGGAACATGAGCACGAGCCTGAGTCACCCGCGGAGGTCTCAGCTACAGGTCTGGCAGAACAGGCAAAACAGGCAGAACGGATAGAAGACAGGGAGCTCAATCCTACTTCCACGGTGAGATGCAGAGACAAAACTGGTGGGGACTCGGGTCAGGTAGAATTTGAATTTGGGAATGCTGATATGATGGGTGCCTGGTGCTGATATGATGGTAGAAGAGGAGATGAATTCAGCAAAGGGGGGGGGGGAAACTCCTAATACATGGGGTAGTACCCTTAGCCTCATTAGTAAGGACGGAGTGGGAGAAGGAGCGGAAAAGGCTGAAGGAGGGTCTGCTGAGGGAGATTGTTTCTATTCCCTTAACGAGGAATCTGAGCTAGAGCAAACAAGTGTGGGGAGCTCAGAGGGGACTTCCGGCTCTGAGGCTAGCACGGATAAAGACACGGATAAAGACACTATCCAGAAAAGGAAATCACTAAAATTAACCAGACAGCTCTCTGGGGGAATGGAGGGGACTCAAAGAAGGTTAGTCTGGGACTACTCGGCAACCTCACAGTCGTACCGGGGAGAGGATGGCAACAACTCGGAAATACCGCCAGGGGCTCAACACAACAGATCCCTGTGGAGCTTTAGTTTAATACCCTTAAACAAATGCAAACGGAGGCTAGGGCTGAAAGCCGGAGAGCAAGGCAAGATGCCAAAAAGATCCAGAACACAATGAGGAAAATGAATAAACTATATGATGAACTGGCAGAAAGGGTAACTGAAGTGGAAGAACGAAATGGCAAGCTAGAAGACGACGCGGGGAGCTTCAAGACCTTCAAGACCGACCAGGAAAAACTCTCAGAAGATTTCCAATGGAAACTGGAAGATTTTGAGAATCGACAGCGAAGAAATAACATTAGACTCCTGGGTGTGGCAGAGGGGATTGAAGGGCAGGATACGAGACGATTTGTAGTGAATATGTTGAAGGGGGCGTTTCCTGAGTCAGAATGGCAATGGGAGAAATAGATTCAACGGGCACACAGATATCCATTCACAGTGAAGCAGGGGGCAAGAAAGGATGGGCAGGGCTCCTTTCCCAGAGCGATCCTAGTAAATGTGGGTAATTTCTTGCTAAGGGAGGAAATTATTGCCAAAGAAAGACCTGATAGCAAGAGAACATTTGAAGGTATTACATTCTTCGCTAGGCCTGATTTCTGTCATGTAACGGTAGAGAGAAGATGGAGGCTCAGGCAACTGATCGCACCGTTACAGTCATTAGGGTCAGAAGCGTACCTACTCTTCCCTGCTAAACTAAAAGTGGTAACAAAAGGGAAAATAAGAATGTTTAATTCAGAAATTAAGGCTCAGCAGTTTCTCGAAGAACTTAGAAACAGGAAAGGGGGTTAAAATGTTGCACATGGTGGATTGAAACTGATGTGTAGAACTGTTTGATGTAAATGGTTGAGTTCAGGGAGTATTTCAGTTTGTGATTATGTAGGCTGAGGGGGGATGCGATTGGCGCAATTCATAAGCGGCCACACATAGGTCATTCTGACCTATTTGCCAGTAAGGGGGGGAGGGTGGGGCTGGGAGGGGAGGGTAGGGAGTCGAGGGGGGGAAAGGTACAAATCTTTGATATTTATTGTTTGATTCAGCACATTGTCACAGGGTGTAGGTTTAGAGATATATGGTACACAAAAACAGTCGGTTTTCACATAAGAAGTTTGTGGTATTATGATGACATGTAAAATTGCTTCTATTAATATTTGCGGGCTTAATGAGGTTAATAAGAGAGTGAGAGTTGCGGCATTGTTAAAATCTTTAAAGTTGGACTTGGTATGTCTACAAGAGACACATAGAAGGAACAAGATCATATCTATTGGAACAGCTGGGGTTTAAAGTTTTAGCTAATACTAGACAAGGGACAAAAACAAGAGGAGTTGCAGTATTGGGCAGAAATAGAGACATAGCAGTAAGAAGAAAGAAGGAGGATCAATGGGGTAGGTGGGTGATTCTTGAAATCTGCTTTAAAGGGGAAATTTTAACGTTGGTCACAATTTATGGCTCCACTGAGGATGATCCAGATGTCCTGCAATTCCTGGATGTTGAATTGGCCCAATGGCCAGAGCCTATTGTATGTTGCGGGGATTTAAATATCCATGTGCCGGATAGTTCTTTTTTGCAGCTGGGAGGAAAATACGTGGGGAGGACAAAGAAAGTGTATAAGGCTGTGGTAGATTTGGTCTTTCACAACTCTTTGGTGGACCCATGGGTCAAGTTGCACCCACAATTAGATGGCAGTACATTTTTTTCAGCCCCACATAAGACCTTTGTCAGGTTAGATTATTTTTTAATCTCTAATTCACTAATTCAGGGCTCGCAAATAGAGAAGCAACCTCGGATAGTGTCAGATCATAGCCCTTTGGTATTAACCTTGAAAATGGGACAGGTACAAAATAGTAGAACGCAGTGGACATTTGAAAGAGCTTTATTAAAAGATTCTACCTATAGGGGACATATGGAGGACTGGATTACATTTTTTTGGGAGATCAATAGAGAAACTGCACCACCAGGGGTAGTGTGGGATGCCTTTAAGGCTGGGATACGGGGGGAGACCATAAGCTTTGTTTTAGCAAGGCAGAAGAAAGAGAGAGCAAGGTTGGAGGAAGTAAGGCTGAAGTTGATAAAAGAGGAAGAAGAATTGACCTCTGCTATACTACAGAATCGCTCTTTAGAAACATACTTATTTAGAATTATAGCACTAAGAGCGGAAGCCATAGAAGGCATTGCCGAGAAAGCTGCAAAGAATTACCTGACTAAGAAAGAGAACGCGTATGAACTGAGCGAAAGAGTAGGGCATATTCTGGCTGTACGCACCAGACAGAGATTAGCTACATCAGACATCAAAGAGATTAGGGATTCACAGGGTAATTTAGTGGGAGAGGTCGATTTAGTTAGAGAAGTATTTAGGAATTACTACACTGTCTTGTATACTCCCGAAAAGGAAAGAAATAGTGAGGGTATTGCCAGCTACCTTAGGGAAATTCTCCCCCCAACCTTGTCTGACGGAGGAAGTGAAGTTTTAGAAGCAGCACTACAGATGGACGAACTTAATGATGCACTGAGCAGCTTATCATCGGGTAAGGCAGCGGGGCCGGATCAGATTCCTGCAGAGTTTTATAAAGTATTTAAAGGCTCACTGCTGGGGGATATGTTTAACATCATGGGTAAGGCACAAAAAGGGGAGTCGATCCCCAAGTCATGGGGGGGGGGACTGACATTATTGTAATTCTGAAAAAGGCGAAGGATCCAACAGTCCCGGGGTCATATAGGCCGATAACATTGATGAACGCCGATGTTAAATTATATTCTAAAATATTAGCTATGAGGTTGTCGGGGGTTATTGAGAACTTGGTAAGTCCAGCACAACACGGATTTATTCCCGGTAAAGGGACAACACAGCATATTAGGACGGTGGTTACAATGTTCGATGCGGCAGGTGTCCTGGGAGACCCCATGACAGCGCTTTTTCTAGATGCTGAAAAGGCGTTCGACAGGGTCTCCTGGGATTACCTATGGCAGACTATGAGGTGGTGTGGTATTGGTGAAGGATTTATTAGGGCTATACAGGCTTTATATAACGAACCTACGGCTAAAATTAGAGTTAACAGAGGGCATTCGGCAGTAGTTAAAATTGGGAGAGTGACGAGGCAAGGGTGCCCCTCATCCCCACTGTTGTTTGCACTGTATTTAGAGCCTCTCCTACGTAGGTTCGAATCCAATCCACTTATTTCTCCTATGAGCGTAAATGGCTGTACGGTTAAAACACTTGCATACGCCGATGACGTGGCAATACTCACCCCAGCTCCTCTATTGACAATCAGAGAGGTGGAAGCCGAAGCTGAGATGTTTGGACAGGTTTCCGGATATAGTCTTAATAGATCTAAGACGCAGATTGTAGAAAATGCCTACTCTAGCTGCAATGACTTACGGGTGGTTACCTCTGCAGTTTATCTAGGGGTGGCAATCTCATCAGATTAGATAAGGTTGTAGAAAAGAACATCTCCCCCCTAATATCTAGGGTAAAGTCCGATCTGGAAAGACTGAATAATCTACATCTGTCCTTGGTAGGCACCACTAATATTATTAAAATGCTAATCCTCCCCAAGTTTCTCTATCTTTTTAGATCTATCCCACTTTTCTTTGAAACTAAATGGTTTAACTCACTTGAGATTATTTTGAATAGATTTATCTGGGCTCAGGGTAAGACCAGGAGGGCTTATAGATTTATGTCTTTACCGAGAGAGAGAGGGGTGTGGGGGGTACCGGATTTTAGAATGTATTATTTTGCCGCTGCTATGCAATATATGCAGGGGTTAATAGGTGGGGGTGGTAATGAGCAAAAAGTGACAACTATGTCCACAGAAGTGTATGCAGCTGTTTTAGGAGAGGAAGCAGAAAACTGCTTCTTAAACTGCACGGAGTATGTTTACTATAAGAGGACCAGATTTAAAACGCTTAATGCAGCAGTAAGGATTTGGAATGCATTTTTGAAAAAAACAGGACTTGGAAGATATAACAGATATACCAGGTTGTATAAGAATAGGTCATTCCCGGCGGCAGTCTTCGCTGATGGTACAATGGCCAGATGGGCCGAAAAGGGAATATTACAGATCGGCGATCTGAGGGATTTGGGAGGGATAGCACAGTTTACAGATCTTAGGGTGAAATATGGCATTGGTAGGAGGTCTTTTTTTAAATACCTGCAGATTAGGAGTTTCCTGTGTAACAAACAAGGAGGGCCTGCAGGGTATGATAGAAATGAAATTATGGAGAAAATACAGGTATGCGCGGATTGCACAATTAGATCTTTTTATGCATGTTTGATGAAGGGGAAAATAGATGATTTGGAGAGGTATGGTAATAAATGGGTAGAGAAGCTGGGCATTCCATCTGGAATATTTCAGGAATCACTTGAATTGGGTCTACTGTATTGTGCTCTGCTCCCCTTCAATCCCAGCATTATAAAACCTTGTATGCATTATATTTTACCCCAGCGAGAATAGCTAAATGGGGAGGTACTACAGGTATTACCTGCCCGCGCTGTAACTCTCTTGAGGCAGATATTGTACATGTATTTGCTACATGTCCCCAATTGCATACCCTGATTAGAAATATAGAAGGCTTTTTAGATAGGTCATTAGATATTCAAATAACTCTAACCCCCTCATGGCTATTGTTGGGGATAGGCCTAGATGGGGGAAATACACAGAGAGAATTTATTTTTATGGCTGTTGCAGTATATAGATTAACTATAGCCAGGGCATGGCTTGATAGAAATCCACCAGCTATGCAAAATTGGTTGGCTAATTTATTAGCGGCTTATAATCTGGAGAAACCTATATATGCTCGGAAAGGTATGAGGGGTAAGATGCGAGGATTAAGAATCTGGGAACCTATAGCCAAGTGGAAAGACAACATGGGGCCACATTAAGACCTTTTTTTTTGGTTTATATTAATGTATAGTTAAAAACTGTACTGTATATATATAATGATTTTTTATTTTTTTATTTTTTATTTTTTTATGAATAATATGAAATGTTAAATGTACAATGTGCACAATTTTGGAAAAATAAAAAGATATAAAAAAAAAAAAGAAAACAATGAAAGAAAAAGGCAGGAGCCTAAAATACATTCCACAGACAGAAAAACCTTTTATTTTTATCAAAGAAACTGTAATAAAAGGCAATTAGCCTATGTAGGCTGCATAAAAAAACAACATCCCTGTACAGAAAATCGGACTGGCACCTCGCCTTTAAAGCCTCAGAGAATCTGAACACTTTGCCTTTAAGGCCTCCAGGGGGAACTCTGCTCCCATCATGCCCCACAGGTGACAGTTAGGTCAGTTCTTTTTTCCGGCTTGTTCTGTGAGGAACCTGGAACTTGAGCTCTGCTGAATTTGATTGTTTTTCAGTAAGAATTAGTTTTTTTCCTGTCTTATTTGACAGTATTTGTTGCTGGTGGTTATATTCTACTTTTTCTGACTAATTCTTCTAGAATTTTTTGGTCAGTTATGCCACCTTTATTCTACAAATGTCCTTCCTGTGGGAAGAAGATGTCAAAAACAGATCCCCATTCTGTTTGTGTGGTTTGTCTACCTTCCGCACAAGAACATCATCCGCATCACGACCAACTCCGATGACACCCTCACAGCCGCCGAACATCTCCACTTCCAGATACACACCGACCCCAAGACCACACTCAGAGGCATCCTCATCTACAGAACCCAGGACCTCGCACTCAATTCAGCGAAGACATCGCAGACTTCATCAGCCCGCACGCCCTCGCCTCCGCTGACTACATCCTCCTAGGGGACCTCAACTTCCACCTGGAAAACAACAATGACAACAACACCACCACCCTGCTGGACAACCTCGCCAACCTCGGACTCAAGCAACTGGTGAACACCCCCACCCACTACGCCGGACACACGCTTGACCCAGTCTTCTCCTCCAGCAAGTACATCTCCTTCAGCCACGCCACCGGACTCCACTGGACAGACCACAGCTGCGTCCACTTCAGCTTCAGAAAAACCACGACTCACCACCACCCGCAACAGGCCACCCGCAGAAGCTGGAACAAGATCACCACGACCAGCTCACCACTTCACTTAGCCAGAACCCTCCCGCCAGCTCAACGGACCCCAACCAAGCAGCCAGCAACTTCACTCAGTGGATCTCCAACTGCGCTGACGACCTCGCACCTCTGAAAAACCACCCCAGCAGGCCCGGCAGCAAGATAGCCTCTTGGTTCAACGACGACCCCAAGAACTCCAAGAAGAACTGCCGCACCCTCGAGAAAGCCTGGCAAAAAAACCAGACTACAGACAACCTGACCGCCCTCAAGCACGCCACCCGCAAACACCACCAGCTGATACGCACCACCAAGAAGACAGCATTCAAGGATCGATTCGACAACAACGCACACAACAGCAAGGAACTCTTCAGCATCGTCTAAGAGCTCTCCAACCCCAGCGCCGGAAACAACGACATTACTCCCTCGCAAGACCTCTGCGACTCACTCGCCTCGTTCTTCCACAGCAAGATCGCCAACATACACAACAGCTTCGGCGCACAGACCACGCACCCAACCACCGAACCGACACCCCCCACGACCACCCTCTGCAACTGGACCCCGGTCAGCACCGAAGACACCATCCACACGATGAACACCATCCACTCCGGATCTCCAACCGACCCATGCCCACACCACATCTTCAACAGGGCCGACTCCGTCATCGCACCCCAACTCCGGGACATCATCAACTGCTCCTTCAGCACCGCCTCCTTCCCAGAGAGCTGGAAGCATGCCGAACTCAGCACCCTCCTGAAGAAACCATCAGCAGACCCCGCAGACCTCAAGAACTACCGCCCCATCTCGCTCCTCCCCTTCCCTGCCAAAGTCATCGAGAAGACCGTCAACAGACAGCTTGCCGCCTTCCTCGAGACGAACGGATCCCTCGACCACTCGCAGTCCGGCTTCCGCGCCAACCACAGCACCGAGACCGCCCTCATCGCAGCCACCGACGACATCAGAGCCCTGCTCGATAACGGGGAAACAGCGGCCCTCATCCTCCTGGACCTCTCCGCAGCATTCGATACGGTCTGCCATCGCACCCTAGTGCAGCGCCTCAGAAACATCGGAATCCAAGAGAAGGCACTGGAGTGGATCATCTCGTTCCTCACCGGAAGAACCCAGAGAGTCCGCCTCCCCCCGTACAGATCCAAGGCCACCGAAGTCATCGGCGGCGTACCACAAGGATCATCACTCAGCCCCACCCTCTTCTACGTCTACATGAGCCCCCTCGCAGCCATCGCACGCCAACACAACCTCAACATCATCTCCTACGCCGACGACACCCAGCTGATCCTCTCACTCACCAAAGACCCAGCCACCGCCAGAACCAACCTACACGAAGGGATGAAAGAAGTAGCCGAATGGATGATGAACAGCCGCCTGAAACTGAACTCAGACAAGACGGAAGTCCTCATCCTTGGATCATCACCTTCCGCCTGGGACGACTCCTGGTGGCCCCCCGCCCTGGGCAGCGCACCCAAACCAACGGACCACGCACACAACCTGGGCTTCATCCTGGACTCCTCCCTCTCAATGTCCAGACAAGTCAATGCCGTCTCATCGTCATGCTTCAACATCCTACGCATGCTCCGAAAGATCTTCCGATGGCTCCCCACCGAAACCAGGAAGATGGTCACACAGGCACTCGTCACCAGCCGACTGGACTACGGAAACACCCTCTACACCGGAACCACAGCCAAACTCCAGAAAAGACTCCAACGCATCCAGAACGCCTCTGCACGACTCATCTTGAACATCCCAGACACAGCCACATCTCCGGACACCTGAGAGACCTCCACTGGCTCCCCGTCAGCAAGAGAATCACGTTCCGACTCCTCACCCACGCACACAAGGCCCTCCACGACCTGGGCCCCAGATACCTCAACAACCGCCTGACCTTCTACACGCCCACCTGCCAGCTACGATCGACCAGCCACGCCCTCGCCGCCGTGCCACGCATTCGAAGATCCACCATGGGAGGAAGATCCTTCTCCTACCTGGCGGCCAAGACTTGGAACTCCCTCCCCATCCACCTCCGCCTGACCCAAGACCACCTCTGCTTCAGGAAGCAACTCAAGACCTGGCTATTCGAGCAGTAGCGGACCCCCCTCCCCAAGCGCCTTGAGACCCTCTGGGTTAGTAACGCGCTATACAAATTCCTGATTGATTGATTGATTGAAAAATGTTATCATTGCCTCAAGTTTTCCTGAAGAACTTTAAAGGAAAGAGAGACGATTTGACTTTTGGGACTTCTGGAGAGGGAAAGGCAGCATGAAAAGGGGGCAAGAAGTGAGTTGTCATCTGGACGACCCCCCTCTTTGTCAAAACGTCGAAGATCTGCTTCTCCTGAAGGTAAAAGCAAGAAAAAACAACATCAGGAAGCGTCGACGTTGAAAAAAGTGAGTTCGACGTCGAGACCAGTGGAAAGAAGTACATCGACATCGAAGTTATTGCCGCTAAAGCACAAGTAGGCGTCGAAGCGGAGGTCGAGTTCGCCGTCGAGAAGCTTGTCGACGTCTAGGCGTTTGGTGTCGATTGCTGTGAGGACGACGTCGAGAGTGAGACGATCGACGTCGAGAGAGAAAGTGAGGTCAACGTCGAGAGGAAGAGTGAGATCGACGTTGAGAGAGAAAGCGAGATCGACATCGAGAGGTAGAGATACGACGTTGAGAACTGAAAAAAGAAGAAGATCACGGTCGCCGTCGAGACATGGGTCGACGTCGAGACATGCCTCGGGCTCGAGGCTTGACAGGGCTCTGTCGACGTCGAAGAAGCAAACGACGTCGAGGAAGTCGACGTCGAGGTCTCCGCCACCTGCCTCATGGTCGGCGTCGAGACATTCTGGGTCGGCCTCTCGGACCATTCATAGGTCTTTGTCGAGGTCGGGGTCGGCGTCGAGGGCTTTGGCTGATCCTCCAAGGTCTACGTTGAAAGACCTGACGTCGAGGAAATCTGTGGACAGGTCTTCAGTAATCAGAACCTCTCCGCATAAAGAATCCTCTATTGTGGCACATTCTGGCTCGACGTCAAGGAATTCGACATCAAGGGACAGGCAATTGGTTCCCAGAGAGGCTCCTTCAAGATCTCCGCAGTCTATTCGGAGTTCTTCTTCAGCATCTTCTTCCTCAATGGGGATTCAGATTGTGCAGCTTACCCCGGAGGGCTCTCCAGTGCGTAGAACACCTCCTGTGAGCATGTCTCCTAGATGGCTGGAAAGCATACGCCATTGGAAGATGCAGCCAGGACCTAATGACAGGCCTCTTACTTTGGCAGCTTCAAAGACACCGGCTGGTGTTTCTCCAAGAAGATCTAGATCTCCGGTGCGGAGGCGTTCACATTCTAGGGAGCGCAGTAGGTCTCATCGGTCTCCTACTCCTAGGAGGAGGCATAGATCTCCTGCCTCTTCCTCTTCATTGAGATCGTCTTACAGAGACTATTCACCCACGATCTCATCAACACCACCTTCCAGGATATCTCCAGTGGATGATCTGGGAACTTTCAATGAGGTATTATGCCGTGGGGCTAGCAAATTCAATATAACGATGGCAGTTCCTCCTGTGAAGTCTTCTGTCATCTTTGAAACGCTACATCATAAGTTGTCTGCTAGACCTCTTCTTCCGTTGGTGCCTGGTTTGTTGGAAACGGCAAGGCAGACCTTCTTGACGCCAGCTACGGTGGGCTCCGGGCCTTCAAGAATTGCAAAAAAGTATAAAGCACCTGATCAGGATCCTCTTTTCCTGCGTACAGATCTACCTCCTGATTCTCTAATAGTGGCGGCTGCCAGGAAGGCCCACTCGGCTACATCTATCTCATCTGCTCCGCCAGACAAAGACAGTAAAAACATGGACTCCTTGGGTCGGAGGATGTGTAACACAGTTGGATCAGTCATGAGAGTGGCCAGTGCTGCGGCGTTACTGGGTCGCTATGACCGTCTCTTATGGGACTCTATGTCTAGATTTCCGGAGAAGCTACCTAAGGAAGATCAGAAGGATTTCCTTGAGATTGTGGGAGAAGGTGATTTGGTCGCAAACCAGAGTATAAGTGTGGCGGCTGATTATGTGGATCTTGCAGCACATGGGTATGCCCACGGCATATGCTCCAAGAGATCGTCATGGCTGCACCTCACGGGCCTTAAGCCAGATGCCCAAAGGAAAATAGTTAATCTGCCATTCAATGGGTCAACATTATTTGGATCTCATGCGGATGATGTGATGGCCAAAATGAAAGCGGAGCTTGATACTCTAAAGGCGGTTGGCCTAGAGAAGAAGAAAGAGTTCCGACGACGTTTTTCGCCCCTATGACAAGAGGTCGTTTCAACAACGTGGGCAAACATCCAATTGGTTGTCGCAAAAGCAGGGGTAGTCTCAGCAGAGGTTGCAAGTGCAGGCCTGGGCGAGGCAGAGGAGGAAATAGACAGCAGTCCTCTGCGGCGAAACAACCTCAGAAGCAATGAGAAAGAACTTCCTCCACAGCTGTGGTCCACTCCGGTAGGAGGAAGCGTTGCTCTATTATTGGACAAGTGGAGAAAATTGACAAAAGGACAGATGGGTCATCGGCATAATCCAAAATGGTCATCTCCTCAAATTCAAATCACCTCCTCCAGCCAGACATCCAAAGAGAGTTTTTCATCAAAGTCAAAAGCTCCTACAAAAAGAAGTAAACATCCTTTTGTGCAAAAAAGCCATAGAGGAAGTTCCTCTTTCACAGAGAAACCAAGGCCTGTACTCCCGCTTCTTCTTGGTGAGAAAGAAAGGTCCCAATGCAGAATTCAGACCTATACTGGATTTAAGGTTGTTGAACAGATTTATTCGAAGGGAGAAATTTCTGATGTTAGCGCTCCATCAAATATTTCCCCAGTTACATCAGGGAGACTGGATGTGTTGCATCGACCTGAAGGATGCATATTTTCATGTTCCAATCTCAAAGAGGCATCGCAAATTTCTCAGATTTCAAGTGTCTGTTCATCACTACCAGTATGCAGTACTTCCGTTCGGACTAAAGTCAGCTCCCCGAACATTTTCAAAGTGTATGGCGGTGGTAGCTGCCTTCCTTCGGAGACAGAGGATTTTCATATATCCCTACTTAGACGACTGGCTCCTGAAAAGTTCGTCCCCATCTCTTCTGGAAGTTCATCTTTCAAGATGCCTTTACCTCATGCACAAATTGGGTCTTCAGGTCAATTTCAAGAAAATCGATATTGAACCCAACCCAGCAAATCCACTATCTGGGAGCTCTTTTGGACACAGAAAAAGAAAACGTGTGTCCTTCGGAGGAGAGGTGGTTATCAATCAGGACAAAATGTCAGCTTCTTGTTCAAACTACGTTCCCGACGGTTCGCCAAGTATCCTCTCTTCTGGGTTCGATGGCGTCGTGCATCTCCATAGTTCCAAACGCAAGATTGCACATGCGTCCTCTGCAACAGTGTTTAGAGGATCAGTGGAGACAGAGGACGGGGTGCTGGGAGGGTCGAATACTCCTTCATCAGTCCGCCAAAGACTCCATCCGGTGGTGGATGAAGAGGTCTCACTTAATGCAAGGAGTGCCATTTCATCAAGATCCCCCTACTCAGACTCTGATCACGCACGCCTCACTCCAGGGTTGGGGTGCTCATAGGGGCCCTCTGCAAGTACAAGGGCTATGATCAGATTCCGAGAAGGGTTATCACATCAACCTGCTGGAACTAAGAGCGGTTCATCTGGCTCTCAAGTCTCTGTTTCCATCTTTCCAGTCTCTGTCCCTCCTGGTGCAAACAGACAATACAACTACAATGTATTATTTAAACAAGCAGGGGGGTACCAGGTCCAGGACTCTGTCCATAGAAGCCCTGACCATCTGGAATTGGTTACTGGCGAGGGACTTGTCGATAACAGCGGTGCATGTGCCCGGGTCGCTGAACTCGCAGGCTGATTTCCTCAGCAGGGACTTCGTCGAGGCTCACGATTGGGTCCTCAACGAGGAAGTCGCAAACAGTATTTTTCAAGCATGGGGAATTCCAGATATCAACCTGTTTGCAGACGCGGGAAATGCCCCGTCTTCGCATCCAGGTTTCCCCAGGTCGGATCTCAAGGGAATGCCCCTTTGATAGACTGGTGTCAGAACTTACTGTACGCTTTTCCTCCGACCCCATTGATACCAACAGTAATCAACAGGATGTACAAAACCAAGTCCAGGATGATTCTGATTGCCCCTGAGTGGCCACGCCAATGGTGGTTTGCAGATCTTCAGTTGTCGGAAGTGCCACACAGGAGGTTGCCGTGTCGCCCGGATCTTCTGTCCAAGCAGGAAGGGAGAGTGTTCCACCCCAACCTGTCTTCCCTCGCCTGGCAGCATGGCTCCTGAAGTTATCCAGTATGGACACTTGCAGTTGAATCCCGAGTGTATGCATATCCTTAAGGAGGCGAAGAGACCTTCTACAAGGAAATTATATGGTTTTAAATGGAAACAATTTTTTCTGTGGTGTTAGAACAATGGCCTTGATCCTATACATGGTCAAGAACAGGTGATTCTACCTTATTTGTTACATTTGGCGAGGTCTGGTCTTCAGTTTAGCTCTATTAAAGTCCATCTTGCAGCGATCACGGCCTACAGAAAATAGCCTATTCAGACTTCCTTTTTTAGGATGCCTGTAGTGAAAGATTTTCTGGAAGGTTTACGAAAGGTGTATCCACCAGTCAGGTCCCCTTCTCCACCTTGGGAGCTTAATGTGGTATTAACTGAGTTAATGGGTGCTCCTTTTGAACCTATACATAAGGCCTCCTTGCAGCACTTAACTTGGAAGGTAGGGTTCCTTGTAGCCATTACTTCTGCTCGTAGAGTGAGCGAGATCCTGGCTCTTTGTTGCAAGGAACCTTTCATTGTGTTTCATGCTAATAGAGTGGTACTCAGGACGCATCCTGCCTTTTTTCCCGAGGTAGTGTGGGATTTTCACATTAATCAGATTATAACCTTACCGACTTTTTTCCCAAATCCTACCAATCCTCCTGAAAGAGCTCTACACTATTTAGATCATAAGAGAGTTCTTAAGTTTTATCTGGACAGAACAAAGACTTTGAGACACTCAGACCGTTTGTTCATTAACTATGGTCCTATTAATACGGGCTCTGCGGCCTCCAAGAGATCCATATCTAAATGGATTGTGTCTTGCATTCTCAGATTTAGATAATAACACAATCTGATGAAATGATAAAAGGTCATTGCTGATATATGTATCGTAGACTTAAAATTTACTGACCCTTAAGTGACCTAGATGATAGAGAAAACATAATAATGTATTGCACAATAGTGGTTGATATATATTCATATATGTATTCTGTGCATTTTTTTGGGTTTAGGTGTTTGTTGCACGTCACCATATATCGTATAGCACTTGTTATATGTTATTATTATTTATTGTTTGTTCTCTGCACCAGTATGTGAAAATATATAATATATGTATTTCAATGTTAATTTATATGAACAGTACATTCTTCTCTTGTATTTTAAAAGAAAAAATATTGACAAATAGCATTATCAATGCAAAAGAAAAAATGAAAAAAATGAAATAAAATGTTTTCTAAATTTTGATATATCACTCTGTCTCAGCCACTAGTCATTTAAGGTTATACAATAATGTGTGTATCATAAGGGCGGTATAATCATCACTGGTTTGCTATATATTACCTTTATCTAAATCTGTTTGTGTATTCCCTACGAATAGCAAACGAAATTATATGTAGGGGTCCCCGTTTTTCCAATCAAAATTGTGTCTTGCATTCTCCTGGGGTATCAGTTGTCAAACAGGTCTTTGTCAGGAAGACCGAAGGCTCATTCAACAAGAGGGAAAGCTTCCACTACAGCTCTCCTTAGAAATGTTTCTATGGCAGAAATTTGTAAGGCAGCTACATGGCGTTCAGTTCATACCTTTACTCGCCATTACTTTCTTGATTCTGACACACAGGCAGATGCTCAGGTTGGGCAGGCATCGCTCAGGAATTTATTTGCTAATTCTAGCTAAGATATGTGTGTCAAAGCTATTGTTATTTCCTGTTTTCTGCTTGCTCGCTTCTTAGTGGGTATGAGCTTGCTATTCTATTCAGTGCTTATGACTATTAATGAGTATCCCCTGGAAGAGAAGGATTAGTTACTTACCTGTAATCCTAGTTCTCTTCCAGGGGTATACTCATTAAAGTCATAAGCACCCTCCTGCCTTCCCGGGTGAGCAGAAGCATTATGGTTTAATATGTGTGTTTTGATATGATGTATGCAGATACCTGCAAGTTTTACTGTACCGTACAAAAGAACTGACCTAACTGTCACCTGTGGGGCATGATGGGAGCAGAGTTCCCCCTGGAGGCCTTAAAGGCAAAGTGTTCAGATTCTCTGAGGCTTTAAAGGCGAGATGCCAGTCTGATTTTCTGTACAGGGATGTTATTTCTTCATGCAGCCTACATAGGCTAATTGCCTTTTATCACAGTTTCTTTAATGAAAATAAAAGGTTTTTCTGTCTATGGAATGCATTTTAGGCTCCTGCCTTTTTCTTGCATTGTTTTCTATGGTTTATTTTCATTCTGCAGAAAAGATGTAATTATGGCTTTATTAGCCTATAGGTTATGATTGGGCTGCATAATATTAGTGTATACATGTATATGTGTATACTTTGTTTAGTACTATGTACTCTTATTATATATTTACACATATATATATATTTTGTTATATGTTCCGGGTTCCCGCTCATCGGCGGAGATTATTCAGTGCTTATGACTTTAATGAGTATACCCCTGGAAGAGAACTAGGATTACAGGTAAGTAACTAATCCTTCTTCATCATTAAGGGTACCCGGTGGGCTCGTTGGATCGGGCTGCCCCAGTCCACCTTCACTTGCTCGGGGTGGTGGTTTTCCAACAGGTTAACTATATACACTTTAGGGTTGCTACCTTCCACCCCCTCCGGGAACCCCAAAAAGCGCAGGTTGTTTCTACGCTGTCTGTTTTCCTGCTTCTCCAGCTTGAGCATTACATCAGACAAAGCATCTCCCTGGGTAGTATTCTGCACGTTCAGGGATTCCATTTCGACGAGAGTCTCTGTCCGCATCTCGCAGCAATATCTCCACATTATTTATTTTGTGGATTCCAGCTTATACTTCTTTGTTTGCCTCTCTGGCTCTGTGACCATCCTACCTCACTTCCTCCTGCATCTGTTTAATGGACTGAAAAATCGTAGTTAACTTAGGTTCTGTTCAGCGCTGTTGTTTGCAATATACATACAAGCCGCGTGTCAGAGTAGGCCCATTTTAGCTGCTTGTCAACATGCCACTTCTGACTATCTTTCTTTTTTCTTCCCCCTGTAAGCTTCTTCCTTTGTGTGATTTGAGTCTTATCCCCTGAGGAGGAACTGTCGGATTCCAAGAATCCCTCACTGCTAGATGAGGTATCTTCCTGCACGAAGGGATCCGATTAATCAGTTAGCGAGAAAAAACGCTCGCCTACTACATCAGGCAATATCTCTCCCCCACATCGTGGTGCCGTACTGGGGAGTCTGTCACCTGCCAGGTTTACAAATCCTGCCCTCCCTATATTTTCCTTGACCTGGCTGGGTGTCTCATCTGCCAGGCTTGGTGCTTCAGCCGCCTCCGTGCCTAGGAAGTTCTTTTCTCTTTTTCCCCTAATGACTCTGCACAGGGGACTAATGATTCAGAGGGGCTATCAGTTTCTATTGACCTCTCACTGGATTCTGTATACCCTGCCCCCCCAAGAACTGAAGTTTTGTCTATCCAACTGGGGATTGTGCTTTCATCTTGCGTTTATGCAGGTCAGAGCAGATGGATTAGAGAATAATGCCATAAGAGTAGGCTGCCCTGGATCCCCCTCTGTCTGTTTTGCTGGCTTTAATACCATCTTCTTTATCCCAGGCTCTCTCTTTCATTTTCCTCCCATGCTGGCACGTTGTTTACCTTCTACCGAAGCTCCATTAGCGCCCATTACATTAGCACCCACTGGTAGTATGGGACCACCTCCAGCAGTTCCAGCGGCTCAGGTTCTCCCTGCCTCCTCTCGCTGCCATCCACAAGATCCTACGTATTCGCCAGCACCAGCAGTCTCGGCCCTTTCAGCTTACACAGCCAGTACACGCTCCCGCAATCCGCTGCACAATCGCCAGTACCAGGGCATCCAGCAATCAGGTCGCCACGTCCGCGTCCGGCCTCAGAACATGTAGACCATTCAGTCGCTTATCATAGTATCGATCCATCAAGAGCAATGGTAGGCGTGGTGCAGTTACTCACACACCATCTTTGCCTCGCAAAGGTAGTGTCATGGAAGTTAATGTTCACCTTCACAGGGCAACATAGCTACAATCCAGGCTATAAAACTGTAGCTTCATGAAGTTGTAAACCAGTTTGCATAGGGTAGCCATACTGCGGCCCTGTTTACATAAAGCCTGAACAGTATCCTGCAGCCTGACTTGTAAGCTGCAGCATGGTGAACTTAAGGGTCCTATGCCTGGAGTAGTTGTGCTGCAGTCCAGACCACGTAAGATGCAGCACTGTGTACTCATAAGACATTATGCACAAGGCAGCAGTGCAGTCAAATGAAGCAGAAAGCCGCAGCTTTATGAACTGACATCCCATATTGACAGACCAATGGTAGAGGTGGACAAGCCACTAAGGACTCATGTGAGAAGCCCAAATTTGGCAAGGTTTGAGGTCCTCTGGGACACTGAAGCACAAAACAAACTGAGCTTTCATTTTTTTTGTTTAACAGTTCTATTTATTAAGCAGTTGGTTAAGAACACAGACAACATAGGCAGTGCAGTGTAGACTTTAAGGGCCGCTCACATGGGTCTACACCCTGTCAAAGTACAACAGTCGATCCCGCCCAGTACCCCATTATTAGTCCCAGCAAGCTGGAGCAGGATATGAGCACTTAACCCCGGCCTGCTATGAGGTAGAGATTCCACCCCCCTTCTCCTACTCGGCCGTTTGTGCCCCGGTATTGTTTCCATGGACCCCATATCTTTTCGATTTTGTGTGGGCATCCTCTGGAGTGGTGTGTTGCCTATTCTGCTAGCTGGTTCCAATCCAGGTTATCTTTGCCATCTCTGGCCGTGGGGGGCCTATCTGCAACCCATAGCCTGGATATTTTGTGCTTCGCCACCCCTGCAGCCATGTCAAGCCAAGTATTCATGTTAGTGGGCCACTCCTCTTCAACCAACACTCCCAATAGCAACCTATTAGCCTCAAACGGTATAGGTTAATGTTAATGAGATTTGTAAAAGCGCACGAATACCCGGAGGTGTCTTGGCGCTGGGGACACAGCAAGCATGCACAGTGTCTATACCTGAAACAGATAGGTCTTCAACTTTCTCCTGAAACTGACTAGGGAGCTAGCATTTCTGAGTTCCATTGGAAGGGAATTTCAAAGCTGAGAGGTGCCGTAGTGAAAACTACAGCCATCCCAATGTGCGGTCCGGATTCTGGGAACCATAAGCAGTCTGGCCCCTGCAGACGGGTTCTGGAGAAAAGAGGGGCCTGTGTGATTCAAAGCCTTATAGGCGAGACACAGTGCCTTAAATTGAATACACTGAGGCACAGTAAGCCAATGCAACTTGCGAATTTCTTTAGATACTGATTTATGCCTGAGGATATTGAGCAAAAGACGTGCCGCTGAGTTTTGGACCATCTGAAGCTTCTTAAGACACGGCTTCTGAATGTTCAGATATAGCCCATTGCAGTGGATGAGAGATGTTAACATCGTTTTTCTGGTCTCCGCCAGGATGTACGGAAGGATCTTGCTAATTTTTTTTATAAGAAAGTATGAAACAGAAACAATGGTGTTGGTCTGATGATTAAGTGTTAATTTATGGTCAACCCATACACCCAGGTTCTTGACTTTAGCTGCAGGTTTAGGTGGTATTTCCATTTCTGCTGGCCACCACAGACTGCCCCATGTTGGCTGCATATTGTCAAAGATCAAAACCTCAGTTTTTTCGGAATTAAGTTTGAGGCAATGTGCACTCATCCATCTGTTAATTCTCCCCATATCGTTTTTAAACAGCTGGAAAGGAGAGGTTTGATGTTTATATGCAGCCACCACAATCTGGGTATCGTCTGCATATGACATCATACTAAACCCAAATGTAGGTAGGCCTGTCACTTCCCTCATCATCCCTACTATTCATGACCAAACGGTTTGGGTACGTGGGCAGGTCCAAAGTGTGTGGTAGAACGTGCCCACATTACCACAACCCTGGGGGCACTCGGCTGATTAAGAAAGACCCATATTTAACACTCATGACCTAGAAAGGTAGGACCTATGTAGTACCCGAAGTTGCACCAGGTGAAACCGTGCCCATATAGCAATCCCTCTGGGGCTCGGCAACGCTTCATTCCACTCCTCGTCATCCGGGGGCCTTACATCAACCATCCGTGCCTCTCTAAGCGAGGCAATACATTCGGACATTTTGTTTATGATCTTCCTGTACCCAAGGAAACTGCATTAGTGGGCATAGGGTCCAGTAGCAGTCAGTCTTCCATGGGGGAGTAGTCTGGGATAAGCTCCCCCTCCGGTAGATGGCATTTCAAGGCGTGCTGTAGCTGTTAGTACCAGAAGATGTCGGCCTGCGGAACTCGTACTCTGCTTGCAGCAGTTCAAACGCCACTAGAGAACCCATTCTCCAGACGTCTCCTAATTTGTCTATCCCTATAGTGTGCCATCATGTGTGGGCACTCAATTTTTTAACCTCCCCCAGGCAGTCGCTGTCCTATAGTGGGGTCTCTGTTATTAGTTTTCTGTCCCATCCCAGACATCTCTTGGATGCTTTCCAGGTCCGCAGTACTGCCTGTGTATGGTGTAGGAGCGAGCCCTTCCCTACTTTGCCATATAGGAGTGCTGGGTCACCCCTGCTTCCCATGGCCAGGTGATCACCTCCTATATGCTGGTTCAGCCCATTCCCCAAACAACCAGTCGTTCACCACTGCCAGCAGGGAAGCCCAGTAATAGGCTCGAAGGTCAGGGACTGCCAGGCCACCGTCATAGACACCTCGCTGCAGTTTCGCTTGTGAAATTTGGGCTGTCCCATAATAAAGATCCCAGGCTACAATTGATTCTGTGGAAGTAAGAGTCAGGTATCCTAGATGGTGTGTTCTGAACAATGTAGAGCAAATGTGAGAGAGTCATAGTTTTGAAGAGGACTGCCCGTCCCAAAAGTGAAAAGGGCAGTGTGTGCCAGTGGTTCATTTCTGCCTGTGAACAGTCTGTCTGTGGAAGAAGTTTACGGATCAGGAATAGCTTCTTATCTCTGGTGATATGAATCCCCAGGTATGTGAACCCGTCTGTTGCCATTGGGGCTGGACACCGGAGTGGCAGGGACAATGGTCCAGAGGAGAGTGGAAAGATCAGAGACTTATCCCAATTAATGCAGTATCTGGCATAGCTAATGAAACGGTCAAAGATGTGCAGAACTCTCGGGATCGAGAAACAGGGTTTTGTCATATTAAGCAAGATATCATCTGCATAGAGGGATAATTTCTCCTCCCAATTGTCTTCAACTGTAAGTCCCCGGATTAATGGGTCTCCGCGGACCCAAGCAGCCCAGGGCTAAAGCAAAAATCATAGGAGGCAGCGAACACCCTTGTCGCGTGCCCCTTCTTAGTTCGAAGACGCAGGAGGTGTAACCGTGTACCGCACCCTAGCTTGCGGCACTTCATAAAGCAGACAAACCCAGGAGCAGAAGTTTGGGCCGAACCCCAGCCAGGGCAGTTCTGCAAAGATGTAGTTCTGCGCTACACTGTCGAAATCCATTCGGGCATCGAGGGACAGGACTGACGCATCGTCCACGCTATACGCCTCTGTCAAGTGAAGTACCCCATATAGCTGTCTCAGGATTAGACGGGTGCCACTCTTCGGCATGAATTCGGATTGGTCAGGGTGTATCACCAATGGTATCACCCCTGAAAGACTGTTTGTTTAGACTTTGGGTTCCATGTTGAGCCGGGATATAGGACGGTATGAGGCGCAAGCTTTTAATGGTTTGTCTTTTTTGGGGATTACCACTATGGTGGGGGTCCTTTGGTCTTCCGAGAGAATCCTGGCTTCCCTAGCCTCTAGGAGCATATTCAGGAGGTGGGGCACTATTTCCTGAGCCGTTTCCTTGAACAACCATTCGGTCTGGGTGCTTTCCCAGATTGCAGCCCTTGAAGAGCCTCTACTATTTCTTCTAACGTCAAATCTCTGTCTAGCGCCTCTCTGTCATCTTTCGTCAGGGGGTTCAGGGTCATGGTTTCTAGGAGTCCCTTGCAGTCTGAGCTGGGTCTGCTGGATTTGGAGGCATAGATGTCCTCTTAGCAGACTGCCAATGTCTCAGCAATTTCTCAGTCACCCGTGTGCACCTCCCCTTTTAGGTCCAGAATTTCAGTCACCCACTCTCTTTCATTGCCCCTTTTATCAAGCCAGGCAATATGTTTTGTGGCTTTGTCCACTACCTCATAGAGCCTTGTCTGGATTGATAAAGTGTGGGTCCTTGCTGCGTTTTCCTCTTTTTCTCGCAGTTCCTGCTGTGCTATGCGTAATGGATGTGCCAAGTTCCTCCTTTGTTCCCCCCCTCTTAGTAACCTCCAGGGTTACTACTTTTTGTTTGAGTGCTTGATATCTTAGTCTGTCCGCTTTCTTTTTAACCCCAACTTGGGCTTGATATTGTCTGCCTATCACTGATTTGTAGGCTTCCCAGAGGATGCTGCAGGAGTCCACTGACCCCTTGTTCTGCTGGAAGTATCTCTCTGTGCCTTCTACCAATTGTTCCGCAAATTTCCTATCAGTCAGGTGCCAGGCTGCCCGCAGGCTACGCAAACAAATGATGGACGGAATGCTGAATAAATCATACATTCACCCCCAGTCAAGAGATCTGGGTTAAATCCATCGTTCTTTTGCTCACCATGCCACCCCAGTTTAGACCCAGCCATATGCAAATCAGTTTTGACCATGTGCCTCATGGGAACAGTCCAGACCGAACTACCAAGCCAGGTCCTCCCTGGACCGGAATATGCATCCTGGGACCAATTTCAGGGTATGTCACCCTTCTTCAGCCAGGCTAGCCTAAATCCAGTGGCACAGTGAGCAAGGGACCCACGTCTGGGCATACCATCCCACATAGGGTGAAAAGTGCTACGCAAACAAATTATGGACGTATCACTAGTTTGTAGGCTTCCCAGAGGATGCTGCAGGAGTCCACCGACCCATTGTTCTGCTGGAAGTATCTCTCGGTGCCTTCTACCAATTGTTCCTCAAATTTCCTGTCAGTCAGGTGCCAGGCTTCCAGCAGCGGCGGCAAGACATTACCTGCTGTCATTCCCTTAAATCAAGTGGCCACCGGGGAATGGTCAGAGATGCCCCTTCCTAAGTGGTGTGTACCTCTGAAGTTTACCACATCCCTCCTGAGGGTGAACAAGTAGTCCAGTCGGGACAGGCTGCCATGTCTTGCCGACAGATGTGTGTATTAGCATTCTGTCATGTTCTGAGCTTCCCATACGACAGCCCACCCAATCGCTTCGACAAAGCATCCTAGGGGAGTCCCTGTTTTGATGTCTGTTTTCACCATCCTTCATTTCACCTCCTAGGATAAGGGATCCCAATGGCAGCTCGAGGAGTAGGACGCCAAGGGCAGATAGGGTGCCTCCTTGTAGCCCTGGTGGAGTTTAAACGGAACCCAGAATTTGCCCATCCCATTTCCCCATCTGGAGTACGAATCTGCCTGATGGGCCTCTCCACGTTTTCCCTGGAACATATGTAGCAGCAGATCTAAGGAGGATTCCTACTCCTCGAGACCCTGGTGTGTATCCGGCATGCACAAAGTGTACCCCATCTATCCAGTGCTTTATATTTGTGCCCCTGAAGATAAACCTCCTGCAGGAAGACCAAGTCTGGCTTGTGCCGTTTAATAAATTGAAATACCAGCATACGCTTTATCTTGGACCCCAATCCATTTACATTCCAGGATATGATTTTAATCGCACATTGTTTATGTGCCGCTCTCTCTTAATGTGTCATGTGGTATGTTTGGTCCGGCTGGTAATGTCTGATTACTGAACAGGGATTGTCCTCCCCCTCTCACATGTACCCTGCCCTGAAGCACTGTGTCCCGCACAAGTGCATTGGTAGATGCTGAAAAATAAATGTAATCCTTAACTCCCCCCTCCCTGACACCCTGCACTGTGGGACTACAACTTCCCACAACCCCAATTTGCAGAGCGCCTGTCACCCGAACTGTAAAGTAACCATATCAGGGTGTGGCTGCCCTGGCATTTCTTCTCCATGTGCCTGCACGACCCGTGCCCAGAGGGTCGACCCCCACCCAGATCATTACTTTCACTTCTTTGTGACAAGGGCCCACTAGTTAACGGTTTGGATAAAGACCCTGGTCATCGTACAGCACCCTTAAGTCCCATGTGTCTTCCCGCTTTACCCCGCCCACCCACCACCTGGCTCACTCCCCAGGTACATCGCACCACTCATCCTTTTATGTTCCATTGATCTCCCTGCAGGCTGTTGCGACAGCAAGTCTCAATGTCTCTAGTGCCATCCAACACCCCTCTTGGAGCTATGGGGTGGACTGGGACTGTTCTGAGTTATGTCAGCCATTGTTATCAGCTGAGTTTTCTCTGTCCCGCATTTGACGAGGATGAGATATCTTCAGGCCCTTGGGGTGTTGAAAACCCTGCGTGCACCTCCCCTCCAGCCAGTCCCAAACCTCAGCTGGGGTGTAGAAGAACCAGGATTTTCCTTTGGCAATAACTTTTAGCTTGGCAGGGAACAACATCATATATTTTAGGTCCTTTTCCCTAAGGGCTCTCTTGACCTCCTCAAAGCTCCTCCTCTGTTTCTGACCCTGGTAGGTAAAGCCAGGAAAAAAGCGTATTGTGGAATTTTCATACTGAAGGTCTCATTGTGCCCAGGCTGCTTGCAGGATGACATCCCGGTCCCGGATGTTTAACATGTGGGGTATTATGGTACGTGCTGGGGCCCCAGGTCTCGGAGGAGGCGGGATCGGATCCCTGTGCGCCCTTTGGCCCGTTTGATAGATGTTTGGTTTTCAGATGTTTTGTGATCAAGTCTTCTACAAATAGGTTGACACATTGTGCTTCCTCTCCTTCAGGGACCCATACTATGTGTATATTATGCTGCCTGGACCTCCCTTCCTGGTCCTTAACTCTTGCCTCCAGAGCCGCTTGCTGCTTGTTTAATTTGCGCACTTGCTCCTCTACGGACCCTGAGAAGATTTGGAGCTCTCAGATGTTGGTTTCGGCTGTGTACCCTGTCAGACATCTTCTAGAATTCTGCTCTGAGGAGCCCCACTTCGATGGTGACCAAGTCTATTTTGGGTTCCATGGAGGATTGAAGACTTCGTATAGCCGTCATTATCGCACCCAGGGAGGGTTCGCCCTATGCTGCTGGACTCATGGGCAGGGTCTCCTCCTCCTGGTGAGGCCTAAGGACCACGTATTTATCCATTTTGTTTGTTTGCGGCAGTAGGTGTCCCTTGGGCCTCACAATTCCCTTCAGCCTTGTGCTGCTGTCCAGATTATGGTCGGGAACCCCCTACACCAGGTGTCCCTGGTTTTCCCGGACTCTCCGACTGTTGGTTTGCTGACGTGTCCCTGGGAAGTTGGGGGTCTTTTGGTATGCTGCCTAGGTTTTGCACCAAGGACGCGTTAGGTGGTCAATGTGTGATCCAATGTGGCCCCAAAGGCAGAGTTGATGGTACGGGTGAGTACCTCAGTTCCCTGCAATTTACTATTTCTCAGCTGCAAACTGTATGGCGCAGGCTGCAAACCTGTGTCTCACCGGGTGGGCTTTGATCCCCTGTTGTACAATTGCCACACACAGTAGCTGCCTGCCCTCCTGTAGCCCAGTGGGCGAATGCTGTAGGGACACTCGGTCCCCATGTGTTGGCTCTGAGTCACCCGCCTGCTGATTCCGTGGCACACAGGCTGCACAATGTGTGGGCTCAATCTCTGATCTTTACCACCTCAGGTCGGTCGTCAAGGATCCAGGCCTTTCCTTGGCCTAAGGATGCCTCATATACAGTCCCACCTCCTCCTTGCAGGTAGTCCTGCACTCTTGAGTTGTTCGGCGGTTTCCAGGTATCAATTCCACAGGAATTCACACGGAAGACGCCGAGTGGACTGGAACCTATTCATAATAGTACTCTCAGAAGAGCACGGACCCGTGCTTCACCGGGATTGTTCCGGGGTTAAGGTGCTACTCGCGTCACGTGATTTCACGTCCAAACACTTTGACCGGATCACCACTCTAGTTATTCGATCTACTCGGCGTATTATCTCGTATCTATCACTTCCTAGTTGGTATACTCACCGACCTCTTGACCTACGTCTGACTGTCCCTTTGTGGTTACCCCGCCGGGTTGGAATTATCACCGGAGGAGGGCCTAAAGAGGTGTTAAGATTCAGCCATCGAGCCCTGAAGAGTTGTGGAATATTCTTTCTGCAACGAAACACGTGTCGGCTGGCTGTTTGTACAAAATTGACTATCTACACTACTAATAAACAAACAAGAACAAGTACTAAGACCTCACCGCCTGGACCATTCTATTTGTATTTGTCTCTGATGAAAATTGTGATCATTGAATCTATTAACATATATGTGTGCGCGGGTTTCCTTTCTAATTTCTAATTGTGTAGTTTTTTCTATACAGATTAAGGGGTTCTGAGGGTATCCCCTTCCTGCAGCACCGTTTGATTAAATGCCTTTAATTTGACTTACGTTAACACGGCTAGTGCGCCTTTCTTTCTTCCTGTACACTGAAACCCGTCCCTGACTACTTATCAATTCCACCTGACCTCTAGAGTTTCCCTTGTATGAGAGCCAGCATCAGGGCCTCCCCCATTGTGAATGCCTGTGTTCCTGCAGTCTCTGGCATTGATTGTTGAAGCACCCCCAGGGTGACTGCATTGACCCGCTACTTCGATGGCGTGTATTCACTCACCTGCTCGTCTATCAGGGCGCCAGGAAGTTCAGTAGCGTGAGCGCCTGCCACCAGAATGGCCGCCGCCGCTGGCTCCACCCACTCCATCTCCATTTGGGTTCTCACAAAGCTGCCCCTGGGCCCCAGAGATAGCTCTGATACAGCCGCTGGGATTCTGCTTCTCATGTGCCCGCACCAGGGATCTTCAGAGGTACGGCAGGTATGCTCACCTTTCTGTACCTCCTGGCCTCACGTGCTCCTAGGAATCCTCTATGTAGGCAGGCCAGCTCTAGTGAGGCCGCAGCTGCAGGCCCTCTTGCTCTCGGCCGGGTCTGTTCAGGTGTTTATACAGCAAACTCAGGACTCAGAGCTATGCCAGGTTTAGACGGGCGAATCCACCACATGTGGGGACCCTTTCAGGAACTTATTGGGCTGGATAGAGGGACGGATGGAGTGTCATGGGTCACAGGCTCACCAAAACTCCTTTACTGTGTGGCCATCGCGATTGATGTCAAGCCACGCCCGAGCTTTCATTTCTTATGTGTGCTACCTATGGTCAAACCTTGCGGCAAGAATGACAAAAAAAGCAATTGTGACGGTTGGCATGGATCAGACGGCATACGGGGACGAGCAAGCCTTGGTTTTATTGACAAGACTCTTCTCTTGTGGGATGCAAGAGTTAATGGGACACAATGACAGTCTGTATGGCAGTCCCGTTACACCTCACAGGAACTGTGTTCAGTCTTCTTATCTTCCAGAGACCTCTTCCGTCGGCTTTCTCCTCCTGGAGGAGTCCATACTCTTCAGGTATCCCCGGACGCTCAGGAAAGAAAAGAGAAGCAGGGAGGGATCGTGAGAGCTATGCTCACCTCTTAGAACAAATAAGGGAAGGCGTAAGGGAGTACCGGTGCGCGAAATGAACTCCTTGAATGAGTGAAATACCCTACTGGGAAATGGGTAAACGTGAGGGGGATAACCGGAGGTGTCTATATACGGATGTGCACCCTCCTCCCTACCCAGCCTGTGACACGCTCCAGTACCTGTTGGAGCCACGCTCCCCTGGGAGTGTGGCAGGGTGCTGCACGTTGTCGTTGGCCTCCAGGCTCCGCCGTAGTCTGCTTTTCCTCCTGTGGTCAGTAGCAGCACCGCTGAGCTCTCGCGTGGATGCTCTCCACCGGATACCGAGAACTCCTCGTCCTTTTCACCAGCACCTTCTCTTCCGGGTCTACGCGCACTCTCGTCAGGATTCCGTTCCGCTTTCATTGGTTGGCTGGGGTTGTCATCATGGTTGTGGGCGGTGTCCTCCTTGGCTACTCCCCAGTTAAGGGGACCTGGTCCATAATAGACGGTGTTCTCGTCATCACTCTGATTACCCTAGTCATGCCCGACTTCCGTCTGGAAAGAAGGTGAAGGACTGGGTTGAGAGGGCACAGTCCACCAGTCATGTTTCCTTTCTTGTTCTCCCCCAGCCCGGCAGGAATTGTGACACGCCCTCCCCCTAGGATTCTCCCGATCAGGGAAAGGAAACACTCTTGAAAGGAAGTCAGCACTCCTATTGTCTGTACCCCGATAGAGTCTCACTTCGAATGTAAAAGGCTGTAGGGATAGGAACCATCGCAGGATGCTCGCTTGTTCCTGCTCATCCACTGGAGGGGAGTATGGTTGGTATACAAGGTGAACCTATTGCCCTCTAGATAGTACCTCAACTTTTTATTGCCCATTTCACCGCAAGACATTGTTTGTCGATGGTTGGGTACTTCTCTTCTCGGGGGAATAGCCTTCTGCTGATGAAAAGAATAGGGTGTTCGATTCCATCAGGGGAGAGCTGTGACAGCACTGCCCCTAGACCATAGTCTGAGGGGTCTGTATGCAAAATGAAGGGTCGGCTAAAATCAGGAGGCTAACACAGGACCAGCAGTGATTGTTCCTTTTGGTTGTGAAAAGGCTCTCATCATCTCTTCTGAAGGGGTCAGGAGGGTCTGTGCTTTTACATTTTTGCGCAGAACTTTTGTGAGGGGTGCCGCTCACTCTGAATACTGAGGAATGAATTGTCAATAGTAGCCGAGTAACCTTAGAAAGGTCCTCAGCTCTCTTTTGTTTGAGGGGAACAACGTTTCCGCTATCGCCTTCACTTTTTCTGTTTGGGTGGCTATTACTCCATGGCCCAACACATATCCCAGGTATTTTACGGATTGAAAACTCTGGATTTTTTTTTAATTTATGTGGAGACCAGCTTGTGATAAGGAGCGCAAAATGAGGCGAAGGTAGTTTAAGTGTTCGTCCCATGTAGATCTAAACATCACAATATCATCCAGGTTGGCCGACGAGTAGGCCTTGTGTTCCCCGAGCGCTGTGTTCATCAGACGCTGGAAAGTGGCAAGTGCCCTTTGAAGACCGAAAGGGAGTACCGTAAACTCGTAGAGACCGTCTGGTGTTACAAAGGCTGTTTTCTCCCTGTCGGTTTCTTTCAAAGGGACCTGCCAATAGCCTTTCGTAAGGTCAACGGTGGTTATGTACCTTGCTTCCCCCATTTTCTCTATCAATTCATCTACCTGAGGTATCGGGTAGGAGTCAAATTTCGAGATGGAGTTGAGGGCCCTTCAGTCCATACAAAACCAAGTGGATCCGTCTGGTTTGGGGATCAGGACTATAGGGGAGGACCACTCGCTTTTGGACAGACGAAAGACCCCCATCCCTAACATCGCCTTCACTTCAGTACGCACCGCCTCTCTATGGGTGGCTGGTATGCGGTATGGTTGTTCTTTGATGACCTGGGCCGGAGGGGTCGTGATGGAGTGTTCTATAAGGGGCGTTCTCCCTAGCTCATCAGAAAAAAATGGAAGCATAGGGACCCCGGACACCGCTCAGGCATTGCTTCTCTCAAGCTGACAGTTCCTCATTTACAACTAGTTGGGTCAGAGTGCAGGAGGGAGAGGTTGTTGTGGCTAGTACTAGATTGGCCGAACTAGGTAGGGGTCCTAACCACTTTTTCAATAAGTCGATGTGGTAGGTTTGAGTATGAGTAGGTCTTATCTGTACTTTGTAGGGCCCTAATCACTCAGACCAGAATTTACTTGTGGAAGATGACAGCAGAACCAACACCCAATCGCCCACAATCAACCTTTGCCATTTCTGCCCTTTGTCGTAAAAATGTGTGAGGGGATCCAGGCACTAAGTCTAGCTGGGCTCAGTTGAAAAGTGAGTTGCACTGTGTTGTGCTACTCTGGATTTATTTACTATGCTACGCAGAGTCATGCAAGGCAGCTCTGTGTGGCATAGCAAATCTCACTTAAGGCTTGTGTTGCCCTTACATCATTTTGCAAGATGAAAGGGAAAAGCAGTCCTTTTTTTAATCCTGTCCCCCTTTATAAGTAGTTGTAAATCACACACTTCCCCTTCCAGCTGTGAGATGTAAACTGTCTCGCCCTCTCCCATCTGTGAGGTATATGTGCCCTCTTTGTCATGTCAGTGAGGTGTACCTCTCCTCTTCCACCATTGAGGTGCATCCCTCTACGTTCAGGGAGGTGCATGTGCCCTCTTCATCCTGTCGGAGAGTTGTACCTCTCCTCTTCCATCAGTGAGGTGCAGCCCTCTTCTCTCAGTGAGGTGGATGGACCCTCTTTGTCCTGTCAGAGAGGTGTACCTCTCTTCTTCCATCAGTGAGGTACAACACTCTTCTCTCAGTGAGGTGCATGAGCCCTCTTTGTCCTGTTGGTGAGGTGTGCTTCTCCTCTTCCACAAGAAAGGTACAGCCCTCTTTTCGCAGTGAGGTGCATGCCCTCTTTGTCCTGTCGGCAACGTGTCCCTCTCCTCTTTTACTAGTGTGGTATAGCCCTCTTCTTTCATTGAGGTGCATATACCCTCTTCGTTCTGTTGGAGAGGTGCACCTCTCCTCTTCCACCACTGAGGTACGGCCCTCTTCCTTCAGTGAGGCGTATGTACCCTCTTCATCCTGTCAGTGATGTGTATCTGTCCTCTTCTGTCAGTGAGGTGTACCTCTCACCTTCTGTAAGTGAGGTACAGCCCTCTTCCTTCAGTGAGGTGTATGTACACTCTTCATCCTGTCAGTGATGTGTATCTGTCCTCTTCCGTAAGTGAGGTGCACCTTTCCTCTTCCATCAGTTAGGTGCAGCTCTCTTCTCTCATAAAGGTGACTGTACCCTCTTTATCATGTCAGAGAGGTGTACTTCTCCTCTCCCCTCAGTGAGGAACAACCCTCTTCTCTCAGTGAGGTGGATCACTCTTGCTGCCCTGCTCAGCAGCTCCTGCATTAAAACCCCACCCAGGCCTCCATCCTTTACCAATCATAAGTCTGTCAGCCCTAGATTGTGTCACAGTTGCTGCCTTGCCTGGAGCTCATTGTTCTAAGAAGTCTGTCCTGTGGTGCCTTCACCAACGGGCTCTCAGTTTAGTAACCACTCCCACTTCCTGCTGGGACCACCCCCACTTCCTGCTGTTGCCACTCCCACTTCCTGCTGTAACCACTCCCACTTCCTGCTGTTGCCACTCCCTCTTCCTGCTGTAACCACTCCCACTTCCTGTTGTTGCCACTCCCACTTCTTCCTGCTGTTACCACTCCCATTTCCTGCTGTTCCCACTTCCTGCTGTAACAACCCCCACTTCCTGCTGTTGCCACTCCCACTTCCTGCTGTAACCACTCACACTTCCTGCTGTTGCCACTCCCTCTTCCTGCTGTAACCACTCCCACTTCCTGTTGTTGCCACTCCCACTTCTTCCTGCTTTTACCACTCCCATTTCCTGCTGTTCCCACTCCCACTTCGTGCTGTAACCACTCCCATTTCCTGTTGTGGCCACTCCCACTTCCTGCTGTAACCACTCCCACTTCCTGTTGTGGCCACTCCCACTTCGTGCTGTAACCACTCCCACTTCCTGCTGTTTCGGGACAGTTTTTCCCAAGAAGAGATGTGAACAACATGTGCTCTCCGCAGCCGCCTCCGCCTCCGCCTTCCCTCCTGACACCGCCGGATGTAAAAAATATCGAACTGTGTGATTATTAATACCACAAATCGTACTTTCTAGTTACTTTAACACCTTTACCATTCTCTTTAAAACACCAAACTCTGGCGTGCAGCCTGGTCTCACCATGGACGTGCGCGCTGGTGCGGAGCAGAGCCGTGCCCATGTGTCTAAGTCATTGCACTGCCTAAAGCTCATGCACTTATCTCAGAAGTGCACTTAAGTCAAAAGTGCCCTTAACTCGGAAGTGCTCCATGTTAGTGCAGGAGCTGCAGACACCACAGCTCAGAATCAGAGGTGGCATCACTGAGCTGTCTGCAGTTCAGGTGCTTCCTTTGGGGGATTTCTGCGGTGAGTCCTCGCGCTGTTAGACTCGGAGGGGGCAGACGCACATTAACACGAGGCAGCGGAGGTGAGAGTCAGGCCTGGCTCTCAGAGCCAGAGCACGAGCCGAGCCATCAACATATTGTCATGACTGAGCGAAAAATGTCATGTACAAAACTAATAACGACTCTTCTGAATTCAGAAAAGTGTACTTAAAAAGTATGTTACTCTTCAGTACTTCACGTGACTTCAGTCCATTGAGTGATATTTACTAGAAATGGTCATTTTTAAACGTGATCTTAGAACCACCCTTGAAAACAACCCCTTGCTGGTAGTCAATAAATCAATCAATAAGCGTTTGTATAGCGCTACTTATCTCCCGTGAGGTTATCCAGGCGCTAGGTTACAGGGCTCAGTTGAAAAGTCAGGTCTTGAGTCTCTTCCTGAAATCCACCAGCGAGGGTGATGTCGGGAGGGGGGGCCTTTCAGGACCTGGGGGCGAGGTAGGAGAAGGATTGGTGGGTGGAGTAGTGACCCAAAGGACAACTTGGTTGTTACGTATGCACTTTGTATGGCTTTTATTAATATTATAGAACCAGCAAAGTTACAGTTAATTAAACCATCTGTAAGAGAGGGTTTTACACAGTACACGCTCTGAACTGAAGCAGGGCCATATGTATCAAAAACGCATTTTGCGATTCTCAAATTGCGATTTTTAGAGACTCGCAATTAGAAAATCGCAAAATGCAATGTATGTAGGATTTGCTAAATATTTTGCGAATCTTACATATTCCTTATTTGCGAATCGCAAATTGAGATTCGCAAATAAGGAATAACTTCCCATTCATTCCTATGGGCTAGAAGGCCCATGGGAATGAATAGGAAGACATTCTCAATTTGCGATTCTCAATTAGAGAATTGCAAATTGAGAATGCAATTTCAAGGTTGCACCGCTAAAATAAGCATATCTGCACATGTGGTGCACATACATGCCCTAAGGGCATGTATTTGCGCCACATGGCACTTTGAAAAATGCAAAAAAGTGCATTTTTCAAAGAAATCGCAAATTACCACCAACCTGAAGTTGGTGGTAATTTGCGATTCCTTAAACCAAAATTGCACAACTTGGGTGCTTCCTACATTGCATTTAAGGAATCGCAATTTGGGATTCCTTAAATGCATTTGCAAAATAGGGAATCGCAAATTTTGCGATTCCTTATTTTGAAAGGGCCTTTTTGGATGATACATCCCAAAAGGCTTTTTCCCGTTCGCAAACGGGCTGATTCTGAGAATCGGCCCGTTTGCGAATGGGAATGGGCTTGATACATATGCCCCTTAGTTCTTAGTGCTTTCAGATGTGATAGTGAAGGAAAGGAAGGCTCTGTGAAGTAAAGTCATTGACTAGGATCACACGTTTTGGTCAAGAAGTGAAGGTAGCAGGCAGGATCATCCTAAACAGGCTCCAAGTTTGGTCGGAAGAAAATAGCACCATAACCCCCCTTCAATATGGCTTCCGCCAAGGGAAGGGCATAATAGAGCAGAGTTTAAATCTGGC
Source organism: Lissotriton helveticus (assembly GCF_964261635.1). Lineage (NCBI taxonomy): Eukaryota > Metazoa > Chordata > Amphibia > Caudata > Salamandridae > Lissotriton > Lissotriton helveticus. The sequence goes on along the minus strand of NC_136068.1, from coordinate 17,521,643 downwards.
CCTGCTGGTTGCAAAATATACAGAGGCAAAACATGAAAGCCTACACATAACATTCGTAGACTTGACCTCTGCTTTCGACTGCGTGGACCATATAAAGCTTTGGGACACGCTGAAGTGCTTAGGCATAGATAACAAGATCATCGTTTTCATCAAGGAGTTATATAGAAACGCTGGGGCAGGAGTCAGGTACGGCAGAGACGGCCAATGCTCAGAAAGGTTTCACATTAACAGGTGTGAGGCAAGGGTGCATTCTTGCACCCTTCCTTTTTATATTATATATAAACTCAGTGGTGGAGCATATGAGGAAGTTTCAGTTTGACTATCCTCTAGTGGGAGGGACTCCCATACCAATCCTTTTATATGCGGATGATGCCGCCATACTATCGCGGACTCCCATTGGCATGCAGAGGGCGGTGCTGGAATTTTCTAATTACATGAACACTCGTGGGCTAACAATCAATGTAACAACGACTTTTTCCATGAGATCCGGCCCTTCCAGGAAAACTCCCAGATCAATCTTTTTAAATCAGAAAAAGATACATAACACTGCCACCTTCTGTTATTTGGGAGTAAATTTCGACAATAAGGGAAACTGGGCTAAGGCGGTCCATGCTAGAAATCTGGCATTCAGTAGAGCAACCGGAGCTTTAATTAACTTCTCAAGGAAACTCGGTGGCCGTCCGGTCAACAAACTTATACAAATGTATAAGGCCAGATGTCTTTCTACTGGTACATACGGCGCCGGAATCTGGGGTTTTACAAATACCAAGCAGATACAACTGACTGAAAACAATTTTTTACGGTATCTGCTCGCCACACCAAAATCTTTATCCATCTATTTCAGCCACAGTGAATTGGGGCTCTCATATGTAGAGGATACGATAAAAGCCAGCCCCCTTCTTTTGTGGCATAAAATTTGGACTACCCCGGAAACATCACTGAACAGGGAAATTGTTTTGGACTGTTTAAATTTAGAGGGGGCGCGAAACATTAAATGGCTGAACTACGTGAGAAACATGTCCATAAATATTGGCCATGAAGAATATTTTTATGACCCTCCGTGCCTGGAAAATATCCCTAAGCGCTCCTTGAAAAAGATTACAATGGAACATCTGGCAAATAAAAGATGGTCGAGCGAGAAGGGAAAAAACGCCAATATTTCAAACGGCGTACCTATCCAACAGGAAGGAATGAAACTTTATTTAATCATGGAGAGCAGTCCATATTCCAGAATGTCATTGACTAGGTTTCGGGCTGACACATTTTTCCGTTTGATTACATTTCCTAAATATAATGACTGGGGCAAACAGTTGGAAAAGTGTCCATGTGATGGATCTTCGAATCAATCAAACATTCATTCCATCCTCTTTTGTCATTTTTATTTGGCCCCCAGGAAACAGTTTTTAAAACCTATATTTACCAAATGGGGCATCAGAGGATGCTTCGATGCGTACCGCAAACTTAAGCAACTAGAGACTGATTTTGTGATAAAGGCAGTGGCATCTTATTTGAAGACCATTACAGCCCTCAGAAAGTCGATGTAACACCCTAGGAATTCTTGTAAACATGTTTCACCTTCTAACCGAACTGGAGATAGGATACATTTGATATTTTAACTATTGTTTTTAATGAAATTATTTTAAAGGCTTTTTTATTCACTGTTTTAACTGGAATGTAACTTTTGTGCTTTTATGATTCTGTATTTTAAATCGAATAAAGCTATTTTGATTTGATTTGACGTCAAGATTTCAACCCAGTTATATTGGTCACACATTGTGCAGTTCTGCAACGTGATGGATAGGTTCTCCTGATGGAAGAGAGGCAGATTTTGGGGGGCCTCAACACTTCAGTAGAGGCCCTTACTTGTATTAAAAACACACAGTGCCCTCAGACCCCAGAGTTCCTGGTCCTCACTGAGGCACAGGTGAGATGCAGGGTTCAGCGACAGACTCACTTCCACTTGTATGTTCTGTGATTAAACTCCAAATGAAGTAGAGAAGCCCCTTTCTGGCATGCTTTGTGCAGTTAGCTTTACAGCAGTGCCTGTGCTGCCAGCCCTACTCTGCCTGGGAAGCCATCGCCCACTGGCCAAGAGCTGGGCCAGAGAAGGGCTCGAGCCATGCGTAGCTCGACCACCTGTACTTAAGCATGTCTTAAAAACAGGCCCACAGCTGTGCTCTCTCCAAGCCCACCCTTTCATGATATGGCCCTAGGCATCAAGAATAAAACAGTACAAACGTGAGAGCGCCACCTACAGTTCGAAATATAGCATGTCAAATGAAGAGAACTGATGTAGGTGTAAACCACACCTCACACATGTGGCTTTCCCTCCACCAGGTGTCACTTCCTGTGGTTTGGAGTCTGGGTCAGCGGCCGGTGGTGCATCGGCTTCAGCACAGCGGCACACCGCTTCTTTCCAGTTTCATACCGCTAAGACTGTTTTCTGAATTTCATTCTCATCTTAGTGTAATATACATGTAATTAAATGTTCTTGGTGGAACCCCATGACGTTTAATGCATTACATGTTAATGAATGAATTTCAGCTTTAATACCGAACCTCAGTGACCTTCAAGACATGTCTGATGCACATATGATGACATCACCTGTACATCTCATGACATCTGCAGGATTTGCCATATGCTAGACATGTCTGCTGCATGTCTTCAGACATCTGCTGGATTCATCTGCTGCCCATTTCATGAGACCTGCAGGACACACCTAATGCCCATATCATGAGACATGCAGGACATCCAAGCATCCTCCACTGGCACATCTTAAATATACCCATGACCTGGCTTACCTCTTTGTGTTTTTAAAACTTTCTGTCATTTTACCAGCAGGGCTCAGGGTTGCATCAGAATCCACTGAGGAGCAGCATTGCTGTTGTGTGTTGAACCCAAAGTGAGTGGGATCACACTTCATTCAGAGGACGGAGCTCACCGCAGGGTGGGATCGATTGGTTCATGGGGTCTCATAGAGCAGGACTAGGTCTAACAGCTGAGGCACCGAGGGGAGGCAGTTCCAGAAGTGAGGGTCCCCGGGTAAGGACTGGCGTGAGGACTGTCTGAGGTGGGATTGGAGGTGCTGTGTGTGATGCGGCAAAGGTGTTACATGAATGGTACAACCTCTGCCTCACCTGGCTGTACAATGTCAGGGCGGAGAGTCCAGGGGTCCAGGTGTTTCCTGAAGCGTTCTACCTGTGTGCCCCTCTACCCGCTGAAGGATTGAGGTCGGGTGTTCCTAAGGGGAGGGTCTTCCAGGGGAAACTCCTTCCTTCAGAGTCCAAGATACTTGTGGTAGGGGATATTCTTAGTTGAGGTGGATGGAAGTGTCCAAGTGCTAGGTAGCCTTTAATCTCTGTCAATGAGGAACTTACCTGTCTAGGGGTTGACTGTATACGGAGCTCCGCAGACTGACAGTGCCTCAGAATCACTTGGCACATGAGAGATGTCTGTTAATATTTGCTGATATGGTATTCCTCCATTGACTGTAGCTAAGGAAACACTCATGGAGTCGGTGCTGCTTGATCAGTGACCCAACCCTGCAGCGACCATAGGCCAGGATTTGAACATTCCTGTCTTGGGCTTGTTTTTACTTCTGGGGAAAGCTAGCGGAGAGTGTCACTTGGGTACCTAAATAGTTGCCCTACGCTCTCTCAAACGGGCTAGTAGTCTCTGCAACATGCATCCTGCATATATGTCACGCCTTGGAGGTCTACGTCTTCTAGAGGTGCATCTCCACATACATAACCCCTGTACCCTTGTTTGCCATTGTTTCAAAATCTATGCACTTTTCTCTGGGATCTCAGGGCCTCTCTGGGTCTGCACAGGAGAGATAACCTGTATATTTTGTATATTAAACATTTTCTGCAGATTTGTCAGAGACCAATAAATAGTATTCCTGGTGTCTAATCTTTGCAAATCCATTCCTTGTGAACCACCTGTACTTTTATTTTTAATAAAATTAATTATTTAATTATTCAATGTTTGTCTTTTTTCCATGTGTTTACCATGGTTTACCATGGCTCCCCCCTTGACCTTCTTCCCGCCAGATTGATGAACACTCTGAGCCCGACACTGTGCTTAATCATCTGTAAAATCTTGAATCTCTCTTTTTAAAGAAGGAAAACTCCCTCAGCAATGGAAAGAGGCAGTAGTGAATCCCATACGCAAAAATTCCACCTCCCCTTGGACGGAACTCTCCAATCTTCGTCCTATCTCTCTTCTGCCCCTCCTAAGCAAACTGGCTGAGAAACATGTTAGCACCCAGGTTTCCAGTTTCATAGAGGCGACAGGGGGCCTGGACCACTCACAATCTGGGTTCAGGCCCAACTACAGCACCGAATCAGCACTCCTCTCCGTGACCGATAACATCAAGATGTCACAGGATAGAGGAGGCTCGATGATTTTGGTGCTGTTAGACCTGTCGGCCGCTTTTGATACTGTGTCCCACAAAATTCTTCTGAGCCGCTTGCAGGGAGTGGGCATTGGAGGACAGGCTCTATCTTGGTTGGAGAGTTTCCTCCTCGGGCGCTCACAATCTGTCAGCCTGGGCCCCTATCGTTCCATGTCAAGGGTGCTGACGAAGGGGGTGCCACAGGGCTCATGTCTAAGCCCCACATTGTTTAATGTGTATGTGGCCCCCCTTGCTGAAATTGTGAGGAAGTATGGATTCACACCGGTGTCCTACGCCGATGATACCCAACTTCTCTACCCTTTCCATTCCCTTAACTCTAATGTCAGGGAAAATTTTGCTGAAGGCATGAGGGCTGTTTCAAATTGGATGGCTTCCAACTGCCTCCAATGCAATGTCGGGAAGACGGAGGTCATGCTTTTTGGAAATGCCACCATACTATGGTCTCCCGACTGGTGGCCTCTAGATTTAGGACCAGTGCCTTCCCCAAAATCAACTGTAAAAAATCTGGGTGTGAAGTTGGATCAAAATCTAACTTTAAGGGAACACGCAAATGTGACTGCTGGAGCGTGTTTCCGCACTATTGGTCTGCTGAGAGGAGTCTTTCCTTTTCTGCCGGATACTCACAGAAAGACCCTGGTACAGGCCCTGGTGATTAGTCGATTAGACTACTGCAACGGGCTCTTGATATTAGCCAACGAAGACGCCACAAATCGGCTGCAGGTAGTCCAGAAAACAGCGGCACGACTGATTCTGAATGCTCCCACAAAAACCCCCTCGAGGCCCCTACTGAGAGAACTTCACTGGCTCCCAATACGGCAACGTGTTAAATTTAAAATCTGTTGCTCGGTGCACAAATGCCTGTTGGGAAATGGTCCCAATTATCTGACCCAAAAGCTACAACTCTATAAGCCAGATCGATCTCTGCGCTCTAGCAACCAATTGCTATTAAAACCCCCATTCATTAAAAAGACCAGACAAGGCGGGCGTGCGCTCTCCCTGGTGGGACCGACCCTGTGGAACAACTTGCCTTTCAGTCTCAGACAAATCACCAACCACCTATCCTTTAGGAAAATGCTTAAAACCAACCTGTTCCTGGAAGAATAATAGACCCTAGTTTAGATACTGTCACCCTAGTTCCTGCTGTAAAACCCATCCTCCACCATCATGGCGAGCAAAGCGCGGAGATACCCCGTTTGGGGTCGATTACTGCGCTATACAAGAAACTAAATAAATAAATAAATAAATAAATGGTGAGCGGGCTAGAGGGATTACTGGGACAGTGCAGAGGGGTGGCAAGGATAAGTGTGAGCGGTGTGACAGGAATGTGGTGGGAGGGTGTTAATAATGTGGCGGAGAGCAAGAGAGGATGTGGTGGGATGGTCTGTGAGGAATGTGCTAGAACGGTAATAATGTGGCAGAGAACAAGAGAGGATGTGGTGGAAGACTGTAAGGAATGTGGTCGAAGGGTATTAATGATGTGGTGGAGAGCAGGGGGTTTTGGTGGGGGGGTCTATGAGGAATGTGATTGGAGGGTAATAATGCGGTGGAGAGGAAGCGAGGAAGTGATGGGCGTCTGTAAGGAATGTGGTGGAAGAGAATAATGTGGCTGAGAGCAAGGGAGGATGTGGTGGGGGTCTCTCAGGAATGTGGTTGGAGGGTAATAATGTGGTGTAGAATAAGAGAGGATGTGGTGGGCATCTGCAAGGAATGTGGTTGGAGGGTAATAATGTGGTGTAGAGGAAGAGAGGATGTGGTGGGCATCTGCAAGGAATGTGGTTGGAGGGTAATAATGTGGTGTAGAGGAAGAGAGGATGTGGTGGGCATCTGCAAGGAATGTGGTGGGAGGGTAATAATGTGGTAAAGAGCAGGAGAGGTTGTGGTGGAGGTCTGTGTGGAATGTAGTGAAAGGGTATTAATAATGTGGCAGAGAGGATGTGGTGGAAGGGTATTAATGATGTGGTGGAGAGGAAGAGAGCACTTGGTGGAGGTGTGTGATGAATGTTCTGGAAGTGTATTAGCAATGTGTCCGAGAGCAAGAAAAGTTGTGGTGGAGGTCTGTCAGTAATGTGGTGGGAGGGTGTAAATAATGTGGCAGAGAGCAAGAAAGAATGTGATGGGGTCTGTGAGGAATGTGGTGGAAGGGTGTAGCTAATATGGCAGAGAGCAAGAGACGATGTGGTAGAGCTCTGTGAGGGTATTAATAATGTGGCAAAAAGTAAAAGAGGTTGTGGTGGTAGTCTTAGGAATGTGCTGGAAGGGTATTAATAATGTCATAGAGAGCAGGGAGTTGTGGTGGGGTCTGTGAGGAATGTGGTAGAAGAATATTCATAATGTGGCTCAGAGCAAGACACGATGTTTTAGTTTTGTGTGAGGAATGTGGTGAGAGAGTATTAATAGTGTGGCAGAGAGCAAGCCAGGATGTGGTTGAGGTCTGAGACAAATGTGTTGCAAGGGTATTAATAATGTGGCGGCGAGCAAGAGATGATGTGGTGGGGGTCTGTCAGGAATGTGGTGGGAGGGTATTAATAATGTGTCAGAGAGTAAGAAAGAAGGTGGTGAAGGTCAGTGAGGAATGTGCTGGAAGAAATTAATGTGGTTGAGAGCAGGGGGGTTGTGGTGAGGGTATGAGGAATGTAGTGGGAGGGTATTAATGATGTGAGGAAAGCAAGAGCATTTGGAGGGGGTCTGTAAGGAATGTGGTGAAAGGGTATTAATAATGTGGCTCAGAGCAAGAGACGATGTGGTAGATGTCTGTGAGGCATGTGGTGAAGGAGTATTAATAATGTGGCAGAGAGCAAGCAAGGATATGGTGGAGGTCTGTGAGGAATGTGGTGGGAGGGTATTAATAATGTGGCAAAGAGTAAGAGAGGGTGTTGTGGGGATCTATGAGGAATGTGGTGAAAGGGTATTAATAATAAGGCAGAGAGTAAGAGAGGGTGTTGTGGGGATCTGTGAGGAATGTGGTGAAAGGGTATTAATAATGTGGCAAGCAGGTGAGGTGGAAGGGTATTAATAATGTGGAGAGGAAGATAGCATTTGGTGGAGGTCTGTGAGAAATGTTCTGGAAGTGTATTTATAATGTGGCAGAGAGCAAGAGAGAATATGGTAGGGGTCTGTAAGGAATGTGGTGGAATGGTATTAATAGTGTGGTGGAGAGCAAGAGAAGATGTGGTGGAGGTCGGTCAGGAATGTGCTGGAAGGGCATTAATAATGTGGCAGAGAGGAAGAAAGGAGGTGGTAGAGGTCTGTGAGGAATGTGGTGGAAGGGTATTAATAATGTGGCTCAGAGCAAGAGACGATGTTGTGGAGGTGTGAAAGGAATGTGGTGAAGGCGTATTAATAATGTGGCAGAGAGCAAGCCAGGATGTGGTTGAGGTCTGTGACGAATGTTCTGGAAGTGTATTTATAACGTGGCAGAGAGCAAGAGAGAATATGGTGGGGGTCTGTAAGGAATGTGGTGGAAGGGTATTAATAATGTGGCGGAGAGCAAGAGAGAAATGTGGTGGGAGGGTAATAATGTGGTGTAGAGGAAGAGAGGATGTGGTAGGCATCTGCAAGGAATGTGGTGGGAGGGTAATAATGTGGCTTAGAGCATGAGAGGATGTGGTGGAGGTCTGTGTGGAATGTAGTGAAAGGTTATTAATAATGTGGCAGAGAGGATGTGGTGGAAGGGTATTAATGATGTGGTGGAGAGGAAGAGAGCACTTGGTGGAGGTGTGTGAGGAATGTTCTGGAAGTGTATTAGCAATGTGGCCGAGAGCAAGAGAAGTTGTGGTGGAGGTCTGTCAGTAATGTGGTGGGAGGGTGTTAATAATGTGGCAGAGAGCAAGAGAGAATGTGATGGGGTCTATGAGGAATGTGGTGGAAGGGTGTAGCTAATATGGCAGAGAGCAAGAGAAGATGTGGTAGAGCTCTGTGAGGGTATTAATAATGTGGCAGAGAGTAAGAGAGGTTGTTGTGGGAGTCTTAGGAATGTGCTGGAAGGGTATTAATAATGTCGTAGAGAGCAGGGAGTTGTGGTGGGGTCTGTGAGGAATGTGGTGGAAGGGTATTCATAATGTGGCTCAGAGCAAGACACGATGTTGTAATGGTGTGTGAGGAATGTGATGAGAGAGTATTAATAATGTGGCAGAGAGCAAGCCAGGATGTGGTTGAGGTCTGAGACAAATGTTTTGCAAGGGTATTAATAATGTGGTGGAGAGCAAGAGATGACGTGGTGGGGGTCTGGCAGGAATGTGGTAGGAGGGTATTAATAATGTGTCAGAGAGTAAGAAAGAAGGTGGCGGAGGTCAGTGAGGAATGTGCTGGAAGAAATTAACGTGGTTGAGAGCAGGGGGGTTGTGGTGGGGGTATGAGGAATGTGGTGGGAGGGTATTAATGAAGTGCAGAAAGCAAGAGCATTTGGAAGGGGTCTGTGAGGAATGTGGTGAAGGCGTGTTAATAATGTGGTAGAGAGCAAGAAAGGATATGGTGGAGGTCTGTGAGAAATGTGGTGGGAGGGCATTAATAATGTGGCAGAGAGTAAGAGAGGGTGTTGTGGGGATCTATGAGGAATGTGGTGAAAGGGTATTAATAATGTGGCAGAGAGTAAGAGAGGGTGTTGTGGGGATCTGTGGTGAAAGGGTATTAATAATGTGGCAAGCGGGTGAGGTGGAAGGGTATTAGTAATGTGGAGAGGAAGATAGCATTTGGTGGAGGTCTGTGAGAAATGTTCTGGAAGTGTATTTATAACGTGGCAGAGAGCAAGTTAGAATATGGTGGGGGTCTGTAAGGAATGTGGTGGAAGGGTATTAATAATGTGGCGGAGAGCAAGAGAGAAATGTGGTGGGAGGGTAATAATGTGGTGTAGAGGAAGAGAAGATGTGGTAGGCATCTGCAAGGAATGTGGTGGGAGGGTAATAATGTGGCTTAGAGCATGAGAGGATGTGGTGGAGGTCTGTGTGGAATATAGTGAAAGGTTATTAATAATGTGGCAGAGAGGATGTGGTGGAAGGGTATTAATGATGTGGTGGAGAGGAAGAGAGCACTTGGTGGAGGTGTGTGAGGAATGTTCTGGAAGTGTATTAGCAATGTGGCCGAGAGCAAGAGAAGTTGTGGTGGAGGTCTGTCAGTAATGTGGTGGGAGGGTGTTAATAATGTGGCAGAGAGCAAGAGAGAATGTGATGGGGTCTGTGAGGAATGTGGTGGAAGGGTGTAGCTAATATGGCAGAGAGCAAGAGAAGATGTGGTAGAGCTCTGTGAGGGTATTAATAATGTGGCAGAGAGTAAGAGAGGTTGTTGTGGGAGTCTTAGGAATGTGCTGGAAGGGTATTAATAATGTCGTAGAGAGCAGGGAGTTGTGGTGGGGTCTGTGAGGAATGTGGTGGAAGGGTATTCATAATGTGGCTCAGAGCAAGACACGATGTTGTAATGGTGTGTGAGGAATGTGATGAGAGAGTATTAATAATGTGGCAGAGAGCAAGCCAGGATGTGGTTGAGGTCTGAGACAAATGTGTTGCAAGGGTATTAATAATGTGGTGGAGAGCAAGAGATGACGTGGTGGGGGTCTGGCAGGAATGTGGTAGGAGGGTATTAATAATGTGTCAGAGAGTAAGAAAGAAGGTGGTGGAGGTCAGTGAGGAATGTGCTGGAAGAAATTAACGTGGTTGAGAGCAGGGGGGTTGTGGTGGGGGTATGAGGAATGTGGTGGGAGGGTATTAATGATGTGCAGAAAGCAAGAGCATTTGGAAGGGGTCTGTGAGGAATGTGGTGAAGGCGTGTTAATAATGTGGTAGAGAGCAAGAAAGGATATGGTGGAGGTCTGTGAGAAATGTGGTGGGAGGGCATTAATAATGTGGCAGAGAGTAAGAGAGGGTGTTGTGGGGATCTATGAGGAATGTGGTGAAAGGGTATTAATAATGTGGCAGAGAGTAAGAGAGGGTGTTGTGGGGATCTGTGAGGAATGTGGTGAAAGGGTATTAATAATGTGGCAAGCGGGTGAGGTGGAAGGGTATTAGTAATGTGGAGAGGAAGATAGCATTTGGTGGAGGTCTGTGAGAAATGTTCTGGAAGTGTATTTATAACGTGGCAGAGAGCAAGTTAGAATATGGTGGGGGTCTGTAAGGAATGTGGTGGAAGGGTATTAATAATGTGGCGGAGAGCAAGAGAGAAATGTGGTGGGAGGGTAATAATGTGGTGTAGAGGAAGAGAAGATGTGGTAGGCATCTGCAAGGAATGTGGTGGGAGGGTAATAATGTGGCTTAGAGGATGTGGTGGAGGTCTGTGTGGAATATAGTGAAAGGTTATTAATAATGTGGCAGAGAGGATGTGGTGGAAGGGTATTAATGATGTGGTGGAGAGGAAGAGAGCACTTGGTGGAGGTGTGTGAGGAATGTTCTGGAAGTGTATTAGCAATGTGGCCGAGAGCAAGAGAAGTTGTGGTGGAGGTCTGTCAGTAATGTGGTGGGAGGGTGTTAATAATGTGGCAGAGAGCAAGAGAGAATATGATGGGGTCTGTGAGGAATGTGGTGGAAGGGTGTAGCTAATATGGCAGAGAGCAAGAGAAGATGTGGTAGAGCTCTGTGAGGGTATTAATAATGTGGCAAAAAGTAAAAGAGGTTGTGGTGGTAGTCTTAGGAATGTGCTGGAAGGGTATTAATAATGTCATAGAGAGCAGGGAGTTGTGGTGGGGTCTATGAGGAATGTGATTGGAGGGTAATAATGCGGTGGAGAGGAAGCGAGGAAGTGATGGGCGTCTGTAAGGAATGTGGTGGAAGAGAATAATGTGGCTGAGAGCAAGGGAGGATGTGGTGGGGGTCTCTCAGGAATGTGGTTGGAGGGTAATAATGTGGTGTAGAATAAGAGAGGATGTGGTGGGCATCTGCAAGGAATGTGGTTGGAGGGTAATAATGTGGTGTAGAGGAAGAGAGGATGTGGTGGGCATCTGCAAGGAATGTGGTTGGAGGGTAATAATGTGGTGTAGAGGAAGAGAGGATGTGGTGGGCATCTGCAAGGAATGTGGTGGGAGGGTAATAATGTGGTAAAGAGCAGGAGAGGTTGTGGTGGAGGTCTGTGTGGAATGTAGTGAAAGGGTATTAATAATGTGGCAGAGAGGATGTGGTGGAAGGGTATTAATGATGTGGTGGAGAGGAAGAGAGCACTTGGTGGAGGTGTGTGATGAATGTTCTGGAAGTGTATTAGCAATGTGTCCGAGAGCAAGAAAAGTTGTGGTGGAGGTCTGTCAGTAATGTGGTGGGAGGGTGTAAATAATGTGGCAGAGAGCAAGAAAGAATGTGATGGGGTCTGTGAGGAATGTGGTGGAAGGGTGTAGCTAATATGGCAGAGAGCAAGAGACGATGTGGTAGAGCTCTGTGAGGGTATTAATAATGTGGCAAAAAGTAAAAGAGGTTGTGGTGGTAGTCTTAGGAATGTGCTGGAAGGGTATTAATAATGTCATAGAGAGCAGGGAGTTGTGGTGGGGTCTGTGAGGAATGTGGTAGAAGAATATTCATAATGTGGCTCAGAGCAAGACACGATGTTTTAGTTTTGTGTGAGGAATGTGGTGAGAGAGTATTAATAGTGTGGCAGAGAGCAAGCCAGGATGTGGTTGAGGTCTGAGACAAATGTGTTGCAAGGGTATTAATAATGTGGCGGCGAGCAAGAGATGATGTGGTGGGGGTCTGTCAGGAATGTGGTGGGAGGGTATTAATAATGTGTCAGAGAGTAAGAAAGAAGGTGGTGAAGGTCAGTGAGGAATGTGCTGGAAGAAATTAATGTGGTTGAGAGCAGGGGGGTTGTGGTGAGGGTATGAGGAATGTAGTGGGAGGGTATTAATGATGTGAGGAAAGCAAGAGCATTTGGAGGGGGTCTGTAAGGAATGTGGTGAAAGGGTATTAATAATGTGGCTCAGAGCAAGAGACGATGTGGTAGATGTCTGTGAGGCATGTGGTGAAGGAGTATTAATAATGTGGCAGAGAGCAAGCAAGGATATGGTGGAGGTCTGTGAGGAATGTGGTGGGAGGGTATTAATAATGTGGCAAAGAGTAAGAGAGGGTGTTGTGGGGATCTATGAGGAATGTGGTGAAAGGGTATTAATAATAAGGCAGAGAGTAAGAGAGGGTGTTGTGGGGATCTGTGAGGAATGTGGTGAAAGGGTATTAATAATGTGGCAAGCAGGTGAGGTGGAAGGGTATTAATAATGTGGAGAGGAAGATAGCATTTGGTGGAGGTCTGTGAGAAATGTTCTGGAAGTGTATTTATAATGTGGCAGAGAGCAAGAGAGAATATGGTAGGGGTCTGTAAGGAATGTGGTGGAATGGTATTAATAGTGTGGTGGAGAGCAAGAGAAGATGTGGTGGAGGTCGGTCAGGAATGTGCTGGAAGGGCATTAATAATGTGGCAGAGAGGAAGAAAGGAGGTGGTAGAGGTCTGTGAGGAATGTGGTGGAAGGGTATTAATAATGTGGCTCAGAGCAAGAGACGATGTTGTGGAGGTGTGAAAGGAATGTGGTGAAGGCGTATTAATAATGTGGCAGAGAGCAAGCCAGGATGTGGTTGAGGTCTGTGACGAATGTTCTGGAAGTGTATTTATAACGTGGCAGAGAGCAAGAGAGAATATGGTGGGGGTCTGTAAGGAATGTGGTGGAAGGGTATTAATAATGTGGCGGAGAGCAAGAGAGAAATGTGGTGGGAGGGTAATAATGTGGTGTAGAGGAAGAGAGGATGTGGTAGGCATCTGCAAGGAATGTGGTGGGAGGGTAATAATGTGGCTTAGAGCATGAGAGGATGTGGTGGAGGTCTGTGTGGAATGTAGTGAAAGGTTATTAATAATGTGGCAGAGAGGATGTGGTGGAAGGGTATTAATGATGTGGTGGAGAGGAAGAGAGCACTTGGTGGAGGTGTGTGAGGAATGTTCTGGAAGTGTATTAGCAATGTGGCCGAGAGCAAGAGAAGTTGTGGTGGAGGTCTGTCAGTAATGTGGTGGGAGGGTGTTAATAATGTGGCAGAGAGCAAGAGAGAATGTGATGGGGTCTATGAGGAATGTGGTGGAAGGGTGTAGCTAATATGGCAGAGAGCAAGAGAAGATGTGGTAGAGCTCTGTGAGGGTATTAATAATGTGGCAGAGAGTAAGAGAGGTTGTTGTGGGAGTCTTAGGAATGTGCTGAAAGGGTATTAATAATGTCGTAGAGAGCAGGGAGTTGTGGTGGGGTCTGTGAGGAATGTGGTGGAAGGGTATTCATAATGTGGCTCAGAGCAAGACACGATGTTGTAATGGTGTGTGAGGAATGTGATGAGAGAGTATTAATAATGTGGCAGAGAGCAAGCCAGGATGTGGTTGAGGTCTGAGACAAATGTTTTGCAAGGGTATTAATAATGTGGTGGAGAGCAAGAGATGACGTGGTGGGGGTCTGGCAGGAATGTGGTAGGAGGGTATTAATAATGTGTCAGAGAGTAAGAAAGAAGGTGGCGGAGGTCAGTGAGGAATGTGCTGGAAGAAATTAACGTGGTTGAGAGCAGGGGGGTTGTGGTGGGGGTATGAGGAATGTGGTGGGAGGGTATTAATGAAGTGCAGAAAGCAAGAGCATTTGGAAGGGGTCTGTGAGGAATGTGGTGAAGGCGTGTTAATAATGTGGTAGAGAGCAAGAAAGGATATGGTGGAGGTCTGTGAGAAATGTGGTGGGAGGGCATTAATAATGTGGCAGAGAGTAAGAGAGGGTGTTGTGGGGATCTATGAGGAATGTGGTGAAAGGGTATTAATAATGTGGCAGAGAGTAAGAGAGGGTGTTGTGGGGATCTGTGAGGAATGTGGTGAAAGGGTATTAATAATGTGGCAAGCGGGTGAGGTGGAAGGGTATTAGTAATGTGGAGAGGAAGATAGCATTTGGTGGAGGTCTGTGAGAAATGTTCTGGAAGTGTATTTATAACGTGGCAGAGAGCAAGTTAGAATATGGTGGGGGTCTGTAAGGAATGTGGTGGAAGGGTATTAATAATGTGGCGGAGAGCAAGAGAGAAATGTGGTGGGAGGGTAATAATGTGGTGTAGAGGAAGAGAAGATGTGGTAGGCATCTGCAAGGAATGTGGTGGGAGGGTAATAATGTGGCTTAGAGCATGAGAGGATGTGGTGGAGGTCTGTGTGGAATATAGTGAAAGGTTATTAATAATGTGGCAGAGAGGATGTGGTGGAAGGGTATTAATGATGTGGTGGAGAGGAAGAGAGCACTTGGTGGAGGTGTGTGAGGAATGTTCTGGAAGTGTATTAGCAATGTGGCCGAGAGCAAGAGAAGTTGTGGTGGAGGTCTGTCAGTAATGTGGTGGGAGGGTGTTAATAATGTGGCAGAGAGCAAGAGAGAATGTGATGGGGTCTGTGAGGAATGTGGTGGAAGGGTGTAGCTAATATGGCAGAGAGCAAGAGAAGATGTGGTAGAGCTCTGTGAGGGTATTAATAATGTGGCAGAGAGTAAGAGAGGTTGTTGTGGGAGTCTTAGGAATGTGCTGGAAGGGTATTAATAATGTCGTAGAGAGCAGGGAGTTGTGGTGGGGTCTGTGAGGAATGTGGTGGAAGGGTATTCATAATGTGGCTCAGAGCAAGACACGATGTTGTAATGGTGTGTGAGGAATGTGATGAGAGAGTATTAATAATGTGGCAGAGAGCAAGCCAGGATGTGGTTGAGGTCTGAGACAAATGTGTTGCAAGGGTATTAATAATGTGGTGGAGAGCAAGAGATGACGTGGTGGGGGTCTGGCAGGAATGTGGTAGGAGGGTATTAATAATGTGTCAGAGAGTAAGAAAGAAGGTGGCGGAGGTCAGTGAGGAATGTGCTGGAAGAAATTAACGTGGTTGAGAGCAGGGGGGTTGTGGTGGGGGTATGAGGAATGTGGTGGGAGGGTATTAATGATGTGCAGAAAGCAAGAGCATTTGGAAGGGGTCTGTGAGGAATGTGGTGAAGGCGTGTTAATAATGTGGTAGAGAGCAAGAAAGGATATGGTGGAGGTCTGTGAGAAATGTGGTGGGAGGGCATTAATAATGTGGCAGAGAGTAAGAGAGGGTGTTGTGGGGATCTATGAGGAATGTGGTGAAAGGGTATTAATAATGTGGCAGAGAGTAAGAGAGGGTGTTGTGGGGATCTGTGAGGAATGTGGTGAAAGGGTATTAATAATGTGGCAAGCGGGTGAGGTGGAAGGGTATTAGTAATGTGGAGAGGAAGATAGCATTTGGTGGAGGTCTGTGAGAAATGTTCTGGAAGTGTATTTATAACGTGGCAGAGAGCAAGTTAGAATATGGTGGGGGTCTGTAAGGAATGTGGTGGAAGGGTATTAATAATGTGGCGGAGAGCAAGAGAGAAATGTGGTGGGAGGGTAATAATGTGGTGTAGAGGAAGAGAAGATGTGGTAGGCATCTGCAAGGAATGTGGTGGGAGGGTAATAATGTGGCTTAGAGGATGTGGTGGAGGTCTGTGTGGAATATAGTGAAAGGTTATTAATAATGTGGCAGAGAGGATGTGGTGGAAGGGTATTAATGATGTGGTGGAGAGGAAGAGAGCACTTGGTGGAGGTGTGTGAGGAATGTTCTGGAAGTGTATTAGCAATGTGGCCGAGAGCAAGAGAAGTTGTGGTGGAGGTCTGTCAGTAATGTGGTGGGAGGGTGTTAATAATGTGGCAGAGAGCAAGAGAGAATGTGATGGGGTCTGTGAGGAATGTGGTGGAAGGGTGTAGCTAATATGGCAGAGAGCAAGAGAAGATGTGGTAGAGCTCTGTGAGGGTATTAATAATGTGGCAGAGAGTAGGAGAGGTTGTGGTGGGAGTCTTAGGAATGTGCTGGAAGGGTATTAATAATGTCGTAGAGAGCAGGGAGTTGTGGTGGGGTCTGTGAGGAATGTGGTGGAAGGGTTTTCATGATGTGGCTCAGAGCAAGACATGATGTTGTAGTGGTGTGTGAGGAATGTGATGAGAGAGTATTAATAGTGTGGCAGAGAGCAAGCCAGGATGTGGTTGAGGACTGAGACAAATGTGCTGCAAGGGTATTAATAATGTGGCGGAGAGCAAGAGATGACGTGGTGGGGGTCTGGCAGGAATGTGGTGGGAGGGTATTAATAATGTGTCAGAGAGTAAGAAAGAAGGTGGTGGGGGTCAGTGAGGAATGTGCTGGAAGAAATTAATGTGGTTGAGAGCAGGGGGGTTGTGGTGGGGGTATGAGGAATGTGGTGGGAGGGTATTAATGATGTGCGGAAAGCAAGAGCATTTGGAAGGGGTCTGTGAGGAATGTGAGGAGGGCGTGTTAATAATGTGGCAGAGAGCAAGAAAGGATATGGTGGAGGTCTGTGAGAAATGTTCTGGAAGTGTATTTATAACGTGGCAGAGAGCAAGTTAGAATATGGTGGGGGTCTGTAAGGAATGTGGTGGAAGGGTATTAATAATGTGGCGGAGAGCAAGAAAGAAATGTGGTGGGAGGGTAATAATGTGGTGTAGAGGAAGAGAGGATGTGGTAGGCATCTGCAAGGAATGTGGTGGGAGGGTAATAATGTGGCTTAGAGCATGAGAGGATGTGGTGGAGGTCTGTGTGGAATATAGTGAAAGGTTATTAATAATGTGGCAGAGAGGATGTGGTGGAATGGTATTAATGATGTGGTGGAGAGGAAGAGAGCACTTGGTGGAGGTGTGTGAGGAATGTTCTGGAAGTGTATTAGCAATGTGGCCGAGAGCAAGAGAAGTTGTGGTGGAGGCCTGTCAGTAATGTGGTGGGAGGGTGTTAATAATGTGGCAGAGAGCAAGAGAGAATGTGATGGGGTCTTTGAGGAATGTGGTGGAAGGGTGTAGCTAATATGGCAGAGAGCAAGAGAAGATGTGGTAGAGCTCTGTGAGGGTATTATTAATGTGGCAGAGAGTAAGAGAGGTTGTGGTGGGAGTCTTAGGAATGTGCTGGAAGGGTATTAATAATGTCGTAGAGAGCAGGGAGTTGTGGTGGGGTCTGTGAGGAATGTGGTGGAAGGGTTTTCATAATGTGGCTCAGAGCAAGACACGATGTTGTAGTGGTGTGTGAGGAATGTGATAAGAGAGTATTAATAGTGTGGCAGAGAGCAAGCCAGGATGTGGTTGAGGTCTGAGACAAATGTGTTGCAAGGGTATTAATAATGTGGCGGAGAGCAAGAGATGACGTGGTGGGGGTCTGGCAGGAATGTGGTGGGAGGGTATTAATAATGTGTCAGAGAGTAAGAAAGAAGGTGGTGGAGGTCAATGAGGAATGTGCTGGAAGAAATTAATGTGGTTGAGAGCAGGGGGGTTATGGTGGGGGTATGAAGAATGTGGTGGGAGGGTATTAATGATGTGCGGAAAGCAAGAGCATTTGGAAGGGGTCTGTGAGGAATTTGGTGAAGGCGTGTTAATAATGTGGCAGAGAGCAAGAAAGGATATGGTGGAGGTCTGTGAGAAATGTGGTGGGAGGGTATTAATAATGTGGCAGAGAGTAAGAGAGGGTGTTGTGGGGTCTGTGTGGAATGTGGTGAAAGGGATTTAATAATGTGGCAAGTGGGTGAGGTGGAAGGGTATTAATAATGTGGAGAGGAAGAGAGCATTTGGTGGAGGTCAGTGAGAATTGTTCTGGAAGTGTATTTATAGTGTGGCAGAGAGCAAGAGAGAATATGGTAGGGGTCTGTAAGGAATGTGGTGGAATGATAATAATAGTGTGGCAGAGAGCAAGCGAGGATGTGGGTGGATGATCTGTGAGGAATGTGCTTGAAGGGTATTAATGTGGCAGAGAGCAAGAGAGGATATGGTGAAAGACTAAGGAATGTGGTGGAGGGGTATTAATAATGTGGTGGAGAGCAGGGGTTTTTGGTGGGGGTCTATGAGGAATGTGGTGGGAGGGTAATAATGTGGTGTAGAGGAAGAGAGGATGTGGTGGGCATCTGTGGGGAATGTGGTGGAATGGTATTAATGTGGTGGAAGGGTATCAATAATGTGGATCAGAGCAAGAGACGATGTGGTGGAGGTCTGTGAAGAATGTGGTAAAAGAGAATTAATAATGTGGCTGAGAGCAAGAGAGGATATGGTGGAGGTCTGTGAGGAATGTAGTGAAAGGGTATTAATAATGTGGCAGAGCGTATGTGGTGGAAGGGTATTAAAGATGTGGTGGAGAGGAAGAGAGCATTTAGGGGGGTGTGTGAGGAATGTTCTGGAAGTGTATTAATAATGTGGCAAGAGAGGTTGTGGTGGAGGTCTGTCGGTAATGTGGTGGGAGGGTGTTAATAATGTGGCAGAGAGCAAGAGAGAATGTGATGGGATCTGTGAGGAATGTGGTGGAAGGGTGTAAATAATATGGCAGAGAGCGAGAGAGGATGTGGTAGAGCTCTGTAAGGGTATTAATAATGTGGCAGAGAGTAAGAGAGATTGTGGTGGGGGTCTGTTAGGAATGTGCCGGAAGGGTATTAATAATGTGGCAGAGAGGAAGAAAGGAGGTGGTTACGGTCAGAGAGGAATGTGGTAGGAGGGTAATAATAATGTGGCGGAGAGCAAGAGAGGATGTGATGGGGTCTGTCAGGAATGTGGTGGGAGGATGTGAATGTGGTGGGGAGGAAGAGAGGATGTGGTGGGAGTCTGTGAGGAATGTGGTGGAAGGGTGGTGATAATGTGGCAGAGAGCAAGAGAGGATGTGGTGGGGGGTCTGGGAGGGTATTAATAATGTGGCAGAGAGTAAGAAAGGATGTGGTGGGGGTCTGTTAGGAAAGTGTTGGAAGGGTATTAATTATATGGTTGAGAGGAACATAAGACGTAGTTGAGGTCTGTGAGGGATGTGCTGGAAGGGTATTCATGTGGCAGAGAGCAAGAGAGGTTGTGGTGGGGGTCTTCTAGGAATGTGGTGGAGAGCAAGAGGATGTGGTGGGGGTCTGTGAGGAATGTGTTAGTAGGGTATTAATAATGTGGGGGAGAGCAAGAGAGGATGTGGTGGGGTCTGTGAGGAATGTGCTGGAAGGTTATTAATAATGTGGCAGAGAGGAAGAGAGTATGTGGTGGGGGTTTGTGAGGAACATTGTGGAAGGATATTAATAATGTAGCAGAGAGGATGTGGTGGGGGTCGGTGAGGAATGTTCTGGAAGGGTATTAATGTGGCAGAGAACAAGAGAGGATGTGGTGGAAGACTGTGAGGAATGTGGTAGAAGGGTACCAATAATGTGGTGGAGAGCATGGGAGTTTTGGTGGGGGTCTATGAGGAATGTGGTGGGATGGTAACAATGTGCTAAAGAGCAAGATAAGATGTAGTGGGGTGTGTGAGGAATGTGGTGGAAGGGTAATAATAATGTGTGCAGAGAAAATGTGGTCGAGGACGTGAAGAATGTGCTGGACGGGTATTAATAATGTGGTAAAGAGCAGGAGAGGATGTGGTGGGGGCCCTTGAGGACTGTGGTGGAAGGGTATTAATAATGTGGCGGAGAGCAAGAGAGGATGTAGTGAAGAAATATAAACCTCCTAAGGGGTTCACTGATACACCTGGTCCTATTAACCAACAAAGAAAAAATTGGCACAGAAGCTGTAATATAAAAATAATCCATTTATTAACCTCAGATGAGGGAGACTGCGTCATACGGTACCCTCAAACAACTGTAGGAGGCATTCTAAGGAGTACAGAGAACAGGGGCCTTATATATTCATAGGTTACATTAGTCAGCATAAAACCAAGGGGAGGTCCTGGCACAAGTAAGCATGCTTACTGACTAATATGGCTATACAAAATGTCCTTGCTCAACAAAGTGGGAGGGGAGATATTTCTCCTTACGTCAGCAAGAATAGCCTGCATCCTTCCGATGCAGATTTCTCTAATGTTGACTCTCTCTTAGCAGCAACTCCTATACCCTTATCCTGGACGAACTATTGTGTAGTGCCTTTACTACTTCAGATTAAGGTACCTAGACAGCCCGAACCCAGCCGGACCAGGAGTTGCCGTCCATGGGCGAAGCTGAATTTGGAAATGCTCTGTACCAATCTGCTGGAGGAAATTCCACTTATTACAGGCGCTCTAGATAAGGATGCTATTACCACCGATAGTAGGTTTCGCATCTCCTTGGACAGTTCCCTGCCATGTAGGATAGGAGGTATTAAACATTATCGTGGACCTTCATACTGGTTTAATCACTCCTTATGAGAACGAGCATAGATTAAGACTTTTGAGGTGGAGGGCAAGTCTAAATTGAAGGCATGTGTTAAAGAGTACCCAAAAGCCTGCCTTAGATCACGGGAGGGCGACTACTTAAATACAATCTTGAATGCTCACAATTCTGTCAAGGAGTTCTTTGGAATTATTAAATCTCTGCTCGGTCCCATGCAAGTTTCCTCACTTATTTCTTTTTCTTAGATTAACTGTGAGAACATTGCTAAGTTCTTTCATACTAAGATTACCAATAGTTCTTCCTCCTTCGCTGCCAATGGAGTGATGGAGCAGCAAGTTGGCTTAGGCATCTCTTGCACCTTTAGCTTGCAAAAGTTAAGTCTTTAGATTATGATACATTGGAGCCATAATTCGGCTCTGTCCGATCAGGCTTCCCCAGGGACTCCCTCCTGAACAGATGGATAAGATCTTCAATGTGATTTTTTCTTACATCTTACAGTTTTGTAATGCATCGTTATGGGAAGGCAGAGCTTCCCTGATCTGGGAAGATGCTATTGTCCCCTAACTTTAAAAATACTACTCTAGACCCCAACGTCTGGGCAAATTTTCACGCTAGCTCGCTATTACCAATCTGTGCTAAGATAGTAGAAATGCATATTAACAGCCAGCTCGCTGGCTACCTGGAAAACTGTGGCCTTGTACACCCTTCTCAATTGGGTTTTGAATCATGCTTTAGTACAGAGACTGCTCTTTTAGGTGTAGTTGAGCATCTCCAGAAACAACTGGATCTTGATGGCACAGCTGCTCTTATTCTGTTGGAGCCTTTTGTACGGTATCTCATCTCAGAGCCTGAGAGACAAAGCCACATGAGTCTTCCATCATCCACCTGCTGTGGAATTGGGAAAGCTGGTGATCCAGGCAAGAGGCGGAGTGGTCTTTTGAAAGGGGACCCCAGAGACTGTGTAGATCCGCAAACACTCCTGGGTGCAATTGCAAGAGGCTCTGGTCGTGAAAGTGATGCGAGTGGAAATCTGCCACCTGGTTGTCCAGTCTGGGCAAATACTCCGCTGTGACCGAGATTTGATGTTCCAGACAGTACTGCCAAAGATTCACCGCAAGATCTGATAAGGCTCTCAAGCGTGTGCCTCCCAGATGGTTGATATATCGGACAGCCAATATGTTGTCCATCTTGAGGACGACGAAGGAGTGGATGGAGTCCTTGGTCCAGCATTTGATCACGAACGATCCTGCCAAAAGTTCGAGACAGTTGATGTGTAATTCTTGCTCCGAAGGAGACCACACTCCCCCTGTGGTGAACTCGCCATGTCTCGTGCCCCAGCCGGGCCTGGTTGCATCAGATTCAATAACGATATCCGGAGCGGATCTGAACATGGCCCGACCATTTCTTGCCTCCATGTTGGAGAGTCATCACTGTAGCTCTTCCCTGGCTTCGGTGACAGGCACACCTTGTGAGAAGTGCTTTGTAATGGAGCGTGCCGGGAAAAATAGCCTGAATGGATGCTGATAGAAGGCCCACAATTTCAGCTACCTGGCGGAGGGAGATCTGAGTCTGAATCAGGGCCCCCCGACTATAGTGTCGGATCTTTGTCATCTTGTGAGAGGGAAGGCTGAGGGTGGATTCCACTGAGTCTATAAAAAACCCAAGGGAAACCACTTTTCGAGGTTGAGTCAGAGAGGATTTGGTTTCTTTTATGATGAAACCGAGATTCTGAAGGAGATCCACCGTGGTCTGCAACTGGTGGTCAAGGGTTCCGGGGTCCTATGTCATTAGCAGGATGTCGTCTAAATAGACAATAAGCCACATGCCTGACGCAGGTAAGCGTTCTATTACTGGCCGAAGAACCTTGGTTAAACACCAAGGGGTGGATGACAAGTCGAAAGGAAGGGTGGTGAATTCGTAGGTCCTGTTCCGCCAAAGAAACTGAAGAAACTGGCACTGTGGGGTGAAGATGGGAGTCACCAGATAGGCGTCCTTGAGGTCGAGGCGAGCAATCCAGTCGCCAGGACGCAAAATGTCACAAAGGAGATAGATACCCTCCATCTTAAAGTGTCGGTATACCAGCCACTCGTTGAATTCACATAAATTGATGACTGGACACTGACCTCCATCCACTTTGTTGACGAGGAAGAGGTTGCTGTGAAAACCTCTGGGATGTTGTAGGGTTTCTACGATCGCTCCCTTGTCCAGGAGGGATTGGACCTCCTGATCGATCAACCCTGCTTCTACCTCGGAAAAACAAAGGGGACGTGGGGGCACGCTCTGGTAAGGCGACCCGAGAAACTCTATGTGAAAACCCTTTACTGACTGAAAGACCCAAGTATCCCCCGCGATGGAAGTCCACATTTGGAAAAAATGCGCCAGACGGCCCCCCACTCTTAGAAGGGAAGAAGGGAGAACAGAACGCTCACCGGAACAAGTGGAGGTGCCACCTCCTCCTCTGCCTCCACTGTTCTTGCTTCGCCGTCCACGGGTGGGATAAAAGTTGCCAGAGCGTGACTGGTCTTGATACTGTGCGTGATTGCAGGCTTGCCCTCTCTTTTGATTGGGGCGGTCGGACAAGCGGCCCCTACCTCGTCCGGCCACTCGGAAAACCTGAGGGTGAAACACCTTCCTGATTGAAGACTGCACCCTATCAAGGGAGGTGAAAGTGTTGACGAACCTCCCTAGTTCTTTAATAAAGAGCTCGCCAAAGAGGCCACCCTACGCAACACGACCCGCCTCGGAGTCTGCCAGTTCTCCAAGCTTGGGATCAACCTTAATACGGAGAGATCTGCGGCGTTCAGTGTAGATTGCAGTTGGCGTTTCCAAGAAACACCACCACACGTTGGGCCTAATACGAGACGTGGTCGGGTGATATTAGGGACACCGAGGCCTTGGCATCTTCCGCCATGTCTAATAGTTTGGTAATGGGGCCTAAGGTGTCCAGCAACTTATGTTGACAGGCCCGCCAGGACTTGCCAATGCCCTTCTTGGGATCTTTAATTAATTTTTGGAGAAAGGTAACCATTCTGTATATATCTGGAGTGGTGGCTACCTTCCCCTCCAAGGAAGGGCGAGGGCACTCAGCCCTAAGGCAGTTACGGGTCGCAGGTTCCCACGGGCGGCAGATCCAACTGGCCACATATTGAGCGACCTTATCAGAAGAGCCCAGTCGGAGGACCTCGGATGGAGGATGTCATCAGGGTCCAACATATCCGCACAAAGATTCTGCCCTTAAGAAGTCTGAGCTGGCCAGGAAGGATGCCAAGGATGGGACGGTTTGGTAGAACTGTCGTCATACCCGTTATCTGCGTCCTCTTGGTCCCCGTCGCCTGAGGTAGAGGGAACCACTGGAGGAATGGCACGAGTAGAAGTACTAGCCGGGAAAGCCTGTTTAAGGCAAGCAAAAGCATCTGATTCCACCTCACTGTCCCTAGCACGTTTAGCCGGAGGCTGTTGTTGGTCCTCGGTAGGAGCGCTGGGGGAAGAATCTGTCCCTGAAGCTTGGGAGGCCCTGGCCAACCTATCGCAGGCCTGGTCAATTTTTTGGGTCAGCCTTTCCTCTAGGGGAGTTATGGCTTGCTCCACTGCCATGAGGATGGATGCGTCTACTGCGTCATAGAAATCGTTGTCCCATGGGAAGGTCGCAAGCAGATCTTCCTCCCATTAATCGTCCTGGAAGACGTCATCTTGAAAATCCTCCATGGATGAGGTAAGTAGGAGGTAGGTATGTGTACCAGCTAAGAGAAACCCGGAGGTGGTGTGCCTCCAATTAAAGAGGGCTGGGTGTCAGCCGAAGGTGTGGGCGGGCAGCGCTCCAAATAATAAGGGCAGAGCCCGGGACACCAACAGCCCTGGTGCCAAATATATTCTAGGGCAGCCTGCCCACATGGGTCCCTGCAGACACTGTCTGCACTACTGACTCCACTGAAGGTAGAGGAATTTTAGGTCTAATTAGTAACAGACCCCCCAGTCACAAGGACTATTTTCCACTGCCTAATGGCAGTTAAAGACCCAGAAACGGGCGTTCAGCAAGAGGGGATGTCAAGGGTTAAAAGAAGATGCCAAACAGCAATTCTACATACCTGGATCATGGGTGTAAAAGCAGGTACAGGGACCACCAGGCGCTTGTGGCGCAGCTGCTCCAGGTTTCGATGTGCTCAGGAATGCACGGATTCCCAGGAACGCTCCCCGCACCAGGGACGCCTTCAGAAGCCCCCACCGCACGCCAGCACCAACAGAACGACCGCTAGGGGGCTGAGATGCTCCCACGGCAGGTTGCGAGTTGCAGAGTGGCGGCGGCCCGCAACCTGAAACCACGAAAATAATCAAAGGCGAACTGCCAAAAGAAGACCGCGATTAGGGAGGACGTGCGCGTCTCTAAAGAAACAATGGCCCTTCACCGACGCGCTGAGGGAAAGGGCTGGTAACGATCACAACAACAAGGTATACAGCGATAATAACAACGCAGAAATAACGATGTATTAGCGGTGTAATAAGCAAATACAAATAAGCATTCAAGTCAAAATATATAAATAACAATACTACACTAATCAGCAGTGTACAAGAAATTCAAAGCATGACTTATCTTAGCTGTAAGCAGCGAAGAAAAAGGAAGCATGGACAGAGACAGAGGGCTATCAGCACCAAGGGGATCCCTGATTGGTGCAGAGGAAGGGACACTCTTTCTATGGATACTCTATTGTCTTGACTTTTTATTCCCTAGGATTTATGGGAATGTTGATTTGTTTGACTTTAAAATGGCTGCGGTTCAATAAAGTGAAGAAAGAATAAGCATAATCCTCGCCTCCGGCGCTGACATAGAATAGGGTCCGCAAATTGTGGGAGGTTGACCGACCCGATATAAAGCCTGCTTGGTCTTGCCTGATAAGTTTGACCATCAAGAGCGTGAGTCTGTTGACCAGCACCTTGACCAAAATCTTAGCTTTGCAGTTAATTAAGGACATGGGCCTGGTACGAGTCTGGAGAATCTGGGGATTTCCCAGGTTTTCAGAGTGACACCAGCATGGTTTCTCGCATAGTGGGTGGGAGCGACCCCGCTTTGGACGCATCTTCATAGAGGGCATTCAGAAAGGGGACCAGCGTGTCTATGTATGTTTAATAAAATTTGATTCCGAGGCCATCAGAGCCCGGCGCTTTCCCATTCCCTATTTGCATGAGGGCCTCCCGGATTTCATCAGTGAAATCAGCCGCCAAGAATTCCCACTGCCTGTTGCTGAGGCAGGCCAAATCTATCTGTTGCAAGTATTGAGGATTCTCGTCTTGGCGTGACCCACAGGACGTATATAGTGTTTGGTAGTGAGTGGTGAACACCCCCATGATGGCCGATGTATCCCGGTGAGTCTTGCCTTTTCTGTCATGAATCACTAACACATGGTTCACTGTCTTTGGTGGCCTAATGGTCTCTACTAGCGCTTTGCCGGGGTGCTTGCCCTCACCATATTTACACGCTGTGTGGTATTTTCCGCTAAAAAGACACGATTTTGGCTAGGGCGGGACCTTCGCTTGCAGCCTGAGTGTGTGATTCTTGCTGCTTGATTTGGCGTTCTAGCCTGGCTACGGTTGTGCAGATATCTTTGAGGATGTCCCCCGCTTTGGCCATACAGTGTCCTCTAACAGTGACCTTCAGCGCTTCCCATACAGTGATCAGAGAGGGTACTGAGTCTATGTTTAGCCACAGGAACTCATCTAGTGTTTCCCCCAATTCCTTTTGAAACACCGAACCGAGGAGCTCTTTAGGTTGAAGGTGCACAGCCTACGTTGGGGCGATAGGCCCGGAGGGTTCAGCATCATGAGCACAGGGGAGTGATCTGAGTAGGTACGCGCTAGGTGGCGGGTGGAGAGGGCATGTACTGTCATGCCTTGCGACACAAGCCACATGTTCAGCTGAGACCAGTTGTTGTGTACCGCCGAGTGGAACGTGCCCTCCCGCTGTGTGGGGTGGTGGTGGCGCCAAACGCCCACTAGCAGGTTGCCTGCCAGTACAGGCTGTAATGTTATTTAGTTATGACAATGTTGATGCACCTAAACCTTTAGTTTTGATCAACGCTTATATTCCCCCCGAAGTTAGTTTTAACGCAACTTTAAAAAGGGTTTTTGCCTATATTCAGAGTATTAGGGAGAAATTTCCTCCTCCTAATATAATCCTACTAGGGGACTTGAATTGTAAAATCTCTAATTTAAGTATGAGCCTGTTTCGTGACAAATATAAAGAAGAATCATTACAGATCCCCAAGCTCTCGTCCCTGAGAATATTAAAACAAACAAGCGAGGGAAGATACTTCTCAAAGAACTGTCCGATATCGACGGGATCATAGCGAATGGAAGGCTCCCCTCTGATTCCCCTGCAAATTTCACTCATAAATCTTATCAGGGAGAATCCATATTAGATTATGTGATAGTAGAGAATTCTACCTTTGCCCTATTAAAGGATCTTAGGGTTATTGAAACCCTTTTTAGCGACCACAAAATACTTTCTACATCTGTGAACATAAACCCCCCCAAATCCGACCAATGGGCACTCAATAGTGATCTGGTAAGTTTTGGAGCGAAATCAGGAAGGTGCTATTGGAACACAAAAGCTGAACGAGAGTTGGAGAGGGTTCTTGATGTTGCAATTAATGACCTTGCTATTTGGCACGGTTTTGAAATTGTGTGCTTCCTAGATTTTATGAAGGTAGGGATTTCGGTGGCTAAAAAAACAAATAAGAAAAGGTGTTTTGCAATACCCTTTAGTCCCCTGCGTCTACTTAATATAGAAATAAATAGGTTACTAAGGGAACAATATCTGTGTAAATCGGCAGAAGGATCGCGTAGAGTAACCTTACTAAAAAGAAGGAGGAGAAGGTTACAGGCAAAATTACGAAAAGAAGGGGAGGATATTATTTGGATAAAATTAAGAGAGCCTGCCTTTAATGGAGAAATGAGACAGTTCTGGTCCCTCATAGGTGAGGGCTGTGGAGCAAGAACAAGACCGCTTCCTATCCCCATTGAAGAACAAATATGGGTGGATTATGTCACAGCCCTTTACGCAAGTAATGGAGCCGCGGTTCCCCGTATAGGTTTTACTGAGAATAGTCAGCCTTTGGTCCCTTTATCTGAAAAGGATATTGAATTTGCTATTAAGGAAATGCGTTCTTCCGGGGCAATGGGGCCGGATGAACTTCCAATCTCTGTCCTAAAGCAAAGTAGTGCAAAATGGAGCAAATTGTTATGCCCCGTGTTTAACACTTGCTTTTCCAGCGGAAAGATTCTTCCCTCGTGGAAAGGGGGTATTCTGGTGCCCCTTTTTAAAAAGGGTGACCGGCTATCTCCCCAAAATTATCGCCAAATTGCCCTTTTGGATGCAATTGGCAAAGTCTTTGCAAGATGCCTTTTGAAACGAATTAATGATTGGGTGGATCAAGCTAATATACTTCCCCTTGAGCAGACGGGATTCAGAAAGAACCATGGCACCATGGATAACTTAATAGCTCTGCAAGTAATAACTGATAAATATATCAGGGTCAGAGGAGGGAGAGTCTATGCAGCCTTCATAGACTTCTCCACGGCTTTCGATAAAGTTGATCGTCCTTTGCTGTGGAAGAAACTACTCACTTTTGGTATGCCAACTCGGCTGCTAAATTTAGTTCAGGACCTCCACTCTGATACCTGGTGCAGAGTACTGTTGGGCGGAAAGAGAGGCCTATCTCAAGCAATCCCCTCAGCCAATGGTCTTAAACAGGGTTGTTTATTAGCTCCACTATTGTTTTCCCTTTATGTTTGTGGCCTCCCACAGACCTTATCCTTAAGCGAAGGAATTGCCCCTATTTTAGGTGATAAACCGGTTGCACACTTAATGTATGCAGATGATATATTACTTTTAGACCTTACTCCGAAAGGACTTAATAATCGTCTGCATGCATTGCATGTATTTGCCGAGTCCCACCATTTGAAGATCAACATTTCTAAAAGCAAGGTAATGTGTATGATGGGGAAGAAAAAATCGAAATCTGGGAATTTTAATTGGTCTTTAGGCAGTGATAAGCTGGAAATTGTAAAATCCTACGTTTTTTCAGGGAAAATAGTATGCGGTAATTTGAGCGATAAGGCTCACATAGATAACAACATTTGGAAGGCCAAGACACAGGGAAATGGACTGAGTGCTCTTTATAAAGCCACTGGCAAAAGACATTTTGTCCATTTGCTTGAGGCCTTTCGAGCAAAAATTCCAGCCTCTCTGCTCTATGGCATCGAGCTTATTGATTTAGGGCAATGGGGCTTTTTAGATACCATCGAGGGCAGACTTTTGCGACATCTAACTACGGTTAATAATGCTTGTACAGTGGAATCTCTTAGACTTGAATTTGGCATACGAAGTAGTTGGGTTCAGGCCCTGGCGGGAGTAATACGTTGGGTCTCTTGCTTAGCCAAGGGTAAACCGGCCACTTTAAGATTTCTTATTAAAAAAGAATTACTGGGTTCCCTAAAAGAATATTCTTTACTTATAAAGAATTTCAGAAGGGCTGTCACATTACTGGAATTGGAGGAATCAACTCTTTTTTTGCTATCCTCACATCAGCTAAAGTCGACCCTAAGACTGGCTACATGGGAGCTAAGTTTTAGGAGGGACAGAGATGCCCTTATTACAAAGAAAGGTGCTACGCAGGTTGTCAATTCGTACTTATTTAAACACATACAACCTTACGCCTCTTGGAACCTCCCTCACGGCTTACGCCGTTTTTGGTTCCTCTCGAGGCACGATCTCCTCCCTTTAAATAAATTACTAGCTAGATGGTATGGTTCTTCCGATAAATGTAATCTATGTAATAACAATAATTCGATCCAGGATATTGCCCATCTCCTTTTCATATGCCCTGCCTTAATGACTCATCGCCGAAAGTGGGTGAGACCAATTTGTTTACAATCAAGCATTTTATCTGCCAAATCTTTAATCAATGCTATCCTTAACCCCCCCAATGAAATGTTTTGTTTCAGAATCTTTAACTTTTTTAAATGTTTCTTAGAATTATATTAACGGATATGATTTTCATATTCCAGTTTCTGTGTTTATAGAATGTATTTTATGGATTTTATGTTCTGTAATTTTTGTTGTCTTTTATGCTTTGCTTATATGTGGATCTCAATCGAGTTCCAAATCATATATTAATAAAATTGAATTGAATACTGCCATGCCTTGCGACACAAGCCACATGTTCAGCTGAGACCAGTTGTTGTGTACCGCCGAGTGGAACGTGCCCTCCCGCTGTGTGGGGTGGTGGTGGCGCCAAACGCCCACTAGCAGGTTGCCTGCCAGTATTTGCTGTAGTTGGCGCTGTGCTTTGGAGTAGTGATGCGGCAGTGGGTGGGAGCGATCCTGTTTGGGATGCAGTGTTAGGTTAAAGTTGCCCGCCCACATAAGATGAGTCGAGCTAATGTTCACTATGGGAGCCCATATGGTAATGAAGTAGTCTTCGTCGTCTGTATTGGGCCCGTAGCTACAGACCAGTGTGATCGACGCTGACACCATCCTGCCCCATGTCATGCAGTAACAACCCTGTGGATTGAGTGCTAAGCCCTCCTCTATGTAGGCTGCCGTTCTTTTAATAAGGATTGCAGTGCCTCTCGAGTAGGCTGCATATGAGGAAAAGTGTCTATGGGAGGTCCATCTAGAGGTAAATTGGGGCTGCTGTGTAGGTAGGGTGTGCATTTCCTGAAGCATAGCTAGCTTGACATGATGCCTAGCCAGATAGGCTAATATATGTTGCTTTTTCTACGGTCACCTAGTACCCTGACGTTCCATGTTAGGAGGCACATGTTTGAATCGGTGCGGTCTTTTTGTTTCTCATTCGCCATTGCCTAGTGAACAGTGTGTAAGTGTGTGTAAAGTATGTGTGCCTGCAAGTTTTACTGTTCATATGCATCCAGTTATCCACTGTAAACTTAATAATTGCCCACCCAATTTCCCCCCCGTCCCTCCAACAGCAGCGTCCCCAACTTGCTGTGTAAGGTTCCCACCCTCTTAAGCCCTCCCAATGCATTTGTAGAAACCCCCGTAATCTGTGTCCCAGCTGCCCTGAGTTCTCTATGAGCCAACATTGCTGTATATCTACATTACCTTCGTAGCATAGAAGTGTCTTTATACAGTGACAAAGAGGCGTTGACAGTTAGGAGGACTAGCAGTGATCGGACCCCAGGGTCGCTGGTGATTTCCATCTGAAATAACCCCATAGAACAACAATAGAAGCAACAGCCTAGCAATACTGTCTCCACTAGGGGAGGAAAGGGGAGCCCCCTTGGAAGCGTGTGTCCCAGGGGGGTGTGGCAACGCCTCCTGCACCACAGTGTCAAGCAGGAGGGGGCCCTGGAGTGCAAGTCTGCAATATTGCAGGGTTCTCACCGTCTATGTTTGATCTAATAACAGTTCAGGTGGCCCCATATGAACAACATAGAACGTTACCTGGTGCTCGAAGCATGCAGCCAGAAACACAGTGTCCACATTCAAACCTTCAAGTAGTGGCCAGTAAGCGTCCACCGGTTATCTTCAGTCTTCATCGTGGTGCGCTGAGCCCTCTCTGTCACTTGAGGGGGAGCGCTCTGCTCTCTTGGCAGCCAGTACCATCTTCTTGAAGAAGTCCGCCGCCTGTTGCGGAGTGTTGCAAATGTGGTGTTTGCCCTCATAGGTGAGCCGTAGATGTGCGGGGTAGAGCATTGCATAATCCACTCCTTCCTGCTGTAACTTCTTTTTAATGGGCACAAATGTCTTCTGCGCCTCTTGAACATTGAGGGTAAAGTCAGGATACAGTGACAGAGCATTGCTCTAGAAAATAACTTCCTTAAGCTCCCTCGCTTTTCACAGAGCTGTGTCATGGTCACGATAGTTGAGCAGTCTCGCGGCTATGGGACCAGGGCGGTGCACCTGGTGATCATCTTCGAGAGTGGAGATTCGCATCTTGGTCTCTTTTATTCTCCCATCTCGCTTTTCTATCTATTCACATGGAATCCATTTTACCTTCAATGGAGGCAAAACTGGCTTTCATTGTGTTGAGCAGCGTCTTTATGTCCACTATGTCAGTGCCTTGCACCGATTGACTGGCGCTGACTTGCTCGATGTGGAGTGACTGGCCCCGGGGTGTTCTTGGGGTATCGAATGGTCTGGTGTGATGTGGTCGAATTTTCTGGATTTGGTGATGAGCCTAGCAGATGAGTTCAGAGTAGCCCTTAGTGGTGCCATCCTTGCTCTAGATAAGCCTTCAATCTAATCAGGAGATTACTAGGGCTTGGACTGAAACTGAAAGTCAGCTGAGGGCAAGAATGGTTTTATTTATTGTGTTCAACTAATACTTGGCTCCCTTGGTGGTTGCACTGATATGATCCTCCATATTTAGATGTTTGTCCAAATTGATATCAAGTTATCTAGTAGAGTCAATAATGTGAAGGGTGCAGTTTAGAGTTGTGAGTTGTATGAACCATTCTTCTATGGGGAAGATTGGTTATGGGGGAAATGAATTCAGCTTTGAGAGTGTTGAGCATGAGATAAGTGTGGGTTAACCATTGTTTGTTTTGTAGTAGAGTTCAATTGACAGTTTTTGGGTGAGGAAAAATTCAGATACATTTGTGTGTCATCCATGTACATGTGGTAAATAATGTTAGATTGTTTCAGAATCTCAGTCAGGGTTCCATTTATAAGTTGAATAATGCAGGTGAGCGTGTGCAACCTTGGGGCACTCCAATCAAGAATGGGGTAATGTCAGAAAGGGTTTGATTTACTTTGATTCTTTGGGCCCTGTTGTGAAGAAACAAGGCAAACCAGGCTAAAATAGGACCAGAAAGCCCAATCATATTCTCAAGAAGATCACTCAAGTTGTCAGTTAACGTGTCGAACACAGAGGAGAGATCAAGAAGTATGAGCAAGCAGGGCACATTCTGTTCAAGCAATCTCAGGGCATCATCTACAGTGTGAGTTAGAGCCAATTCAGTGTATGTCCCATTCTGAAGACTGATTGGCATTTGTCAAAGAGCTAATATTGCTCAATGTGGTTGTTGAGCTCTAGGTGAACGCATTTATTGAAAAAGCTTTGCTACAGTTGGGATGTTGGTGATTGGACAGAAATTGTTGAGGTCAGACAAGTCTGCATGTGTTTCTTTTTGGATTGGTGTGACCTACCCTATCTTTAGACAAATAGGAATCTTGCCTTGTGAGCAGGAAGCATTGATAATCTTGGACCAGAGCAGTAGTATGGATGAACTAATCTCTTTGATGGGTTTAGCGGACAGAGGTTCGTTGAAATGGTTGGGGGGTTTTATTGATGTTATTGTTTTAAGTATATCAGCTTCATACGGAAGTTTGAAGGTACTCCAAGTAGCATTATTTTTAGAAGTATAGCCAATGTGAGGTGATCTCAGCATGTGTGTCACCTGGGGGGGTCTTGGCTGATCCGCGGTAAGTAGTTGTTGGAAGGCCAGTTGCAATTCTGATTCAATAATCTTTGTCTTTTCCATGAAATAAGCGGATAGTTTATCTCCACTTCGCAATGACCCATTAGGTAACAGTTGGTGTTGAGCTTGTCAAATAACTTGTTGACGATTTTGCATCGTTTTGTTTGGGTCTGTTACTAGCATTGTCTAATTTTACCATAAAGTATTTTGCTTTTGAGCTTCGGATGGCTTTGTTGTAGGAGCTTCTTTTTGGCCTCGGGTGGTTTGGGTGTTGTATGGAGGGAGTACTTCTTCATGCTCTCTCAGCAAGCCTTAGATTGTGTCTTTCCTCATTAAGGTTGCCGCTGAACCGGGCTTTAGAGAGAGTGTGTTCTCTTTAGCTGCTTCGGAGCAAGTGCAAGTATGTTTGTCATGGATTGAACGTAGTGATCGGTAAGGTAATTAACATGCGTCATTTGGAAGGAGGTAGAAGGTTGTTGCTAATGAAAGTTAGATCCATTAGATTAATATTTCTCAAGTCTCTAGACTATTGTCTGGGTTTAAGAGGTTGTCCCTGTCTAATCAGCAACATTTCTAGGATGAGGAAGGAGAGTAGGTAGTTATCCGACCAATCGTTTGGGGATAGTGATTCAAGTTGTATGACATCATCCTTAGAGATGATTATATCAAGGGTGGAGCCTCTATTGTAAATTGGACCATTACAAGATTTGGTGAGGTTGAGGTCTGAAAGGAAAACCTTGAAGGTGTTAAGTAAGGGGTTATTTGAGTCGTTCCAGTGTATGTTAAATTCCCCAAGAAAGATCTGGTTGTTGTGTTGGTCTGAGTTAGGTGAGATGGCCTCCATTAATTGTTCGATGAAAGAGAGGTTGTTTGCAGGAGGGTGGTAAATCGTGTGGAGTTTGCACAAAATAGTATCATAGTACCTTATTTCAATACCTAGGTATTCACATGCAGGTATTGGAGCAGGTTGTGCATGTTTCAAGGTGAGTGTAGATTGGTAAATGCATACTATGCCACCCCCACCTCTTCCAGATCTGTCCAGTCTAAGGCTGTCATAATTGGATGGAACTAGGATGTCCATAATGTGTGAGGAGGTACAATTGAGGCATGTATCGGTTAAGATTTGGAGGTCTAGGTCTTTTGCTAGGATGTGATCCACGATGGCAGCTGCACGTCTGACATCAGACCTGCAGTTAAGAAGCAAAGGCTTGATATGAGATTTAGTTACTAATGCTTCATGATGAGTTATGGGGACATGTAATAGATTATGCGTGTTCACGGATCTCAAGGTCATACTGGGTTCTCTGAGCGGGCCGAAGGAGATGTTCTGAATAGTGGCAGGTGAGGGTAATGAGTCCTTATGTGTAGGGGAATAGGATAACAAAAGGGAGTGAATGTCAGCATCAGAAAATTTCTTAGTCAGCCTTAGTTGTCTGGAAAAATAGTTGAGATTGGGACAGGAACTCCAATACCAGATCAAAGAATTCTCATTGGTTGATGACACCAGCTGGGGGAATTTCTGCCTTCTCCTAGTGGCTGGGTTCTATTGTTTTGTATGCGGGGTCCTGTTAACCCCAGATGACAAGTTGGGATTCCAAAGCTTCTCAAGCTTCGAATTGAGGAGTATGAGGTTCTGGAGATCAGCTTTAACAAGTTGAAGGCCTGGACTTTGATTAGCGAGTCTGTTCTCCTAGGAAGGAGGGTCCAAAATAAGGCTAGGAGTGTGGTGGGTATGTGACATGACTGCGGAGAGGTCGTTGCATGCAAGTGGGAGGTCATAGGGTTAGAGTAGGTCACTCATTGGGTCGCAGAGAGGGTTGTAGAGTGGGTGTCTTTGATTGAAGTAGGGGGTTTAGAAGCACTAAATAATTTGGGCTACGGCTAATGCTCATTTTAGAGATGTCTGCATTAATTCCTAGCTTTCTATGAAATTAGGGAGGGGAATGTTCAGATGAGTGCAGTATGGGGGAGGGGCAAGAATAATCACTATGAACTGGGGCCTGCAACTGCGGTGACAGTGTTGGAGAGGAGTGAAAGGTCATGAGGAGGATAGGTGAAAAGCTAAGGGTAGGATTAGCTGAAGACTATATTTCCTTCATGGAGCGGGGGAAAGGACATTGTTTTATTTATGCAGTTGGGACATTATTTGCCACCCTATTTTTGATCTTCAAGACAATTTCGGCAAACCATTCAAGATCCTGGTCATAATATTGAATGAGGATGTTCCTATGGAGATGGTTTCCTCGGCCTTAAGGCCTGCGAGGGCACTATGGAAATAAATAGGCCCTCTGGGGATTTCCTAGTTGTATTAATCCAAAGTACTGAGGCTATACCTCTTCTCCATTGAGCTCTTCTGCTGGTGAAGAAAAGAATCATTAACCACAGTTCCTGTGGGTAAACCACAAAAAGTTACAAAATTAACCTGTGATTAACTCTTGTATAGCTTGGCACAAAACCGGTGAGGCTTATTTTAGAGGTAATGTGTAAGGTATACATGCAGCATACAAACAGTAACATAGTAAAAGAAAACAACACAAGAAAAACCCCACCCCAATTTAGAAAAATAGAATAAGATTTCTTAAATAATTTGACACCAGCGCAGCAAAAATCCACTCAGTAGAATCAGAGTTAAGAAGTTTTAAGGTTTTTTGTGGAATCTAGGGCCCGATGTAGGTAATCCCAGATTACCGATTCTTAAATACTGAATCATACCAATTCGGTATTTAAGAACATGCAAATGGGATGTAGGTAATTTTACTGAAAGAATTACCGAATCGGTAAGTTTCAGTAATTACCGAATCGGTAAATACTGATTCGGTAATTGCCATTCATTCCTATGGGCCTGGAGGCCCATAGGAATGAATGTCAATTACCAAATCGGTATTTACCGATTCGGTAAAAGGGGGAAACATTGAAGGGTGGCAGGGTGTCACTTTGACACCCTGTTGCACCCCTCCATTGTGTATGGGTGCATATGTTGCAGACGTACATGCCCTAAGGGCATGCATGTCTGCAACATGGCACTGTTGGAAAAGCAAAAAAAATGCTTTTTCCAAGGTTTTAATTATTTACCACCAACTTCTAGTACCAGTCCACACAACCCTTATGATGTATGGGGTCAAAGATAACCTTTTGAAACCTATCCTAGTGGTAGCTGTGGAGAGCAGCCTTCAGGCTTAATCTTGAAGCAATGTAAAGCAGCTTGGTTTACCAGAATATCACCTCCTGAATGACTAAATGAAAGGGGAACCACATATTAGTTATATAAAAATATGTATTTACAAGTTCATAAGTCTTTATTTCGAATAAAATTCATAAAAGACCACAGTAAAAACATTTACAAAGTATCAACATTTGTTACGTATTCCAAGGAACCCCAAGTATAAAAAGATAGATAGCCCGTGGGCAACATACAAAATTTAAAAACAGTTTAAAAGCAAGTTAATCAAAGCGGGGTTACACATTCTTTGCACGAATCAGCCACATCCACCCCAGAAATTTAGCAACACAAATCACAGTTTTTTCATTGCGCATGTCGCGTAATTTCAACAGGGCAGTGCGATTCTCCACACAATTTAAAGTTTTACAAATTGGTTGCAGCCATTTTAATCGAGGCAATCGATATGCTGGGCAAGCAAAAAATATATGGCCAATACTCTCAACCTGATCAGAGCAAAAAGGACACTTAGAGGTAGAAGGCTTTGTCCATTTTGCAGTAAAGGAATTGATCGGCAACGTTCCCACCCGAAACTGAAAGTACAGCTTACGGTCAAGGGCTTTGCATATCAAATCCCAAAAAGGCTCAAGGGATGGTGTAATCTTATGTGTTAGGAATAATCCCGTTAGGCTATTTTCTGATGAGAGTAGAACCAGTGCAGATTTCTTTGCAGCCCAAAATAGCTCTTTAAATTCCACTTTGGAAGGGAACCTAGCACGTTCCGGATGTGACCATAATTCAGAAAGGCCCATGGAGTGCAGAATCTGTTTGACCTCCCGCAACCAAGGGATTTTCATGGCACCCCACAATGATCTAAT
Organism: Lissotriton helveticus; assembly: GCF_964261635.1. Taxonomy (NCBI): domain Eukaryota; kingdom Metazoa; phylum Chordata; class Amphibia; order Caudata; family Salamandridae; genus Lissotriton; species Lissotriton helveticus. The sequence continues at coordinate 17,484,678 of NC_136068.1, read as the reverse complement.
TTCGCACAATTCGTGGGCAAAGAGGCTAAGCTCTTGAGTCGTCCAGAGTCGTCGCCAAAAAGCGACAAGCCGATACTGTGCCATCTCATCCAGGGGTCTACAGCCTAAATCCAAAAGCAGTGGTTTTATGGGTGTTGATTGCGGAAGCCCAACTAGACTCCGAAGGAACCTATTCTGTGCTATGCTCAATGTTGTCAAGCTTTTGTAGCCCCAAATGTCCGCACCGTACAAGGTGGCTGCATTGACCTTGGCCTCATACATTTTTAACGCTGGTGTAATGCGTTTTGTCAAGGTTTTTTTTTGTTCCCTTAGCAAGCAGCCAGTAAGGCGGACAAATTTCAGAATTAAAACCTCCAACTGTGGATTCCAGTTTAGTTGATGGTCCAAAGTCACGCCTAGATAGGTCATGACTTTGACCTGTTCAATGGGGACACCTCCTAATAAAAATGAACTTGTAATTTGTTTGTTTTTGTTAAATACCATAAATTTGGTTTTGTCAGCGTTGATCTGAAGGTCGTTTTCGGTGCAAAATACTGCAAATCTATTTAAGGCTGCCTGAAGGCCACTTCGAGTCCTAGAAAGGAGCAAGGTATCATCGGCAAATATTAGCATGGGGTACTTGGCCCCCCCCAGGGTGGGTGCATCAGTTTGTGTTTCATTAAAGAAAGCAACCACCCGATTAATAAACAGGAGGAACAGCGTAGGTGCCAACACACAACCCTGCCGAACCCCACGTTCGACAGGGAAGTTAGCTGTTACCTGGCCCTGCTTCCCCCATCTTACACGGGCAAAATTATCCTCGTGTAGACGCCTAACCAGCTCTAAAAGTTCAGGTGGAAAGCCCATAAGTCTAAGGGCATCCCATAACTTGGCCCTCGGAACCAAGTCGAAAGCCGACCTGAGATCAACAAAGGCGGCGTACATGACACCTCCGCCCAAAAGAACCACCTTCCAATATAACATTGTAAGGCGAAACACCTGATCTAGGGTGCTAGTACCAGATCTAAACCCTGCTTGCATAGGAGAGAGTATATTATTCTGCTCCATCCACCCCTGAATTCTAGCTAGGGCCATTCTTGAAACCACTTTCTGAATAGTATCGATCAAACTAATGGGGCGATAGTTTTTCGGTGAAGATCGATCCCCTTTCTTGTGTACAGGAAGTATTTCGGCCCCCTTCCAGGATTGTGGCACCCTAGCTCCCGCTGCAATAGAATTTGCTAAAATTGTTATATAGGGGACCCAAAGATCTAAGTTTGATTTAAAAAGGTCTGCAGGAACAGCATCTATGCCTGGGGCTTTCCCGGACTGGACTAAGCGTAAAGCATGTTCAGTATCTGAGGTGCAGAAATTAAGGCCATCCCCGTAAACTACTGGTGAAGTCCCCACTACAGACTCAGCACCTAAATGAACAATATTAGGGTCCTTAAATTGAGAGGAAAAAAATTCCACCCAATCAGCAGAAGAAACATAATTTTCCGGAGTAAGTGAGTCAGAACCCCGACCCCACCTAACCAACTCCCAAAACTTAATCTGGTTAGACGATTCACAGGCTTTAAGGAGTTCCAGCCAATATGAATCGTCCCATTCCCTTTTGGCTTCCCAAATGATATGTTTATAAGCCTGTCGTGCTGTCCTAATTTCTAAGGTGTTTCTGGATTTAACAGCAGCGATTAGGATACTGTGTGCTTCTCTACAATTTTTATTGTACCAACCTTTGGGTTGCTTCACTTTCTGTTTTCTATATGGCCTAGTAAGCAGTTCTTTAATGGCCACGAAACATGCCTCGTGAAGATCAACAATAGTGGGCTTGGCCCTATCATCAGGTGAAGATGCAAGCCTCTTGTCTCTGGTTTCGAGGACAAGTTTTTCTATCTGGCTGACAAGTTCCTGATTGACTATGACCCTCGGCCATTGGACCCGTCTTCTATTGTCACTCAAAACTAGTTCTGATGTAATGCAAGCTGTTTCTACCTGGGAGGGCACTAAACCCGGGACCTTAAAAACAAATAAGAGCGGATCATGGTCACTCTCTGGCCTAGTTTCAATTGACATGTCCACTACTGTGTCCCAGGAATCAATATTGACCAAAATATAGTCAATACGACTCACCCCAAGCCCATTATTAAAGGTTGGATTGCCCACCTTATCAGATAGGCAACGCCCATTCACCGCCCGGAACCCCCATTCCAGACAGAGTCCAAGCCAGTGAAAGGCAGCCTCCGTACCCCTAGCTCCCTTAGTTATAGCCAACGGGGGAATATTCCAGACAATATCATCCTCCAACCCTATATCCTCAACAAGATTCATAATAGGTTCGAATGTGCAGTTCAAGTCGCCAGCCACTAAAACGAGCTGGTCACTTTTCTGCTCATTTAGGAGTGCTTCCAGGTCATTAAGGATGGGTTGCTTTTTGCCACCCTGACAACCCCGGGCATAGATATTGATTAAAAGAATATCCTTGCAATTCTCCTTACTTAATAATAAACAAAGGAGATCGGGGTTCTTCACCTGGATTTCCCTCACACTGAATCCAAGTGAGCTATTTATCCATATGGTTAACCCACCTGATGGCCTACCCCTGGGACCCTGCAAAGCAGGTGTATAAAAGTTAAGAAAACCTACTCTAAACAGGGGATCAACTGACCAGGTTTCCTGGAAGACGATGATATCGTTAGTAGTGATGAAATCGACCCAATCATCGTTATCCAGGCGACCCCTTAAACCTGCTATATTCCAGGAGGCCATTTTAATTACATTCGCTGGATTACTAAGCCTAGGGGTCTCAATATGTCCCGGAACTCCTGACTCAATCAGAATTCGATCACCAACAATGTCCACTATAGGTAGTAAACCCGATGGCGACATAGAACAATCTATACTGGGTGATACCCGGGGGGCAAGGTGAGATCAACTGGATGTTTTAGAGCGACCCCCCCCCTGTCAGTCGACCTCATCTAAACAGCCAAACATGTTAAAAGTAGGCACACCTTGCCCCCCAGTGTTCTGTCTGGGCCCACCATATCCAAAACCTCTATGCCTGGGGTTTTGGATTGTCGTCCAAGACCCTCCCATGTCAAATTGCCGTTGAGGGGGGTAAAAGAAAGTGAGGGGTCTAGCAACAATTGACTGATCACCTTCGCAAGAGGCCCATGAGCAAAGGTGCTGTGCTGTGTTGGGATCAGCAAATGACACCACTATACAGTCACCAGTAATGTTTTTTTGAGTGCTCCCAACCCATGGTACTCTTCGCACCATTAAAACCTGGCTTCTTAGGTGACTAGGTAACTGTCTATTCTTATTTAGCCAGTGAATGACCTTATTTTTAAGAGACCAAGGGTCCTCTTTTGATTGATGATCAAGAGTAGGTACACTGGTTAGTATGATGACATATGAACTGGCCTCTGGAGGTAGATCGATATAGCCACCACGAAAATTTGGTCGACTAGATTCTAAGGGTGGCCGGTTCTTGTTAGTCAAGTGATTAGAACGTTGTGCATCAGGTTGCTGCCTAGGTTTAGGACCTGTTGTGTTCTGTAGTGAGCTAGTGTGAGCCTTCGCCTTTGGTGGGATTATAGTTTTATCAGGGCAAGCTTGTTGTGTGCGTCTAGATGGTATTAAGCCCCGAGGCAGGGAACAAAGACTAAGATTGGACGAGTTGATGCCACTATCCCCAACTATTGTACGAGGTTTTGGTACAGGTTTGGAGTTTGTGGTGGGGTGGGCCGGGGGGTCTACCGCTGATGGCTGTAATGTCAGGCTCTCATCCTGTGTGTCCCTAGCTTCCATTTGCTTAAGACTAAGGCTGGCCAGTGTAACTATAGTTTTATCCATTTCTAGCAAATGATTTTCCATGCGGCAAAGTCTCAGTTCTAGGGGATTAAGTAACTTTTTGAGTGTGTCCCAAACTGTTTGTAAAAATTCCTCGTCCCTCCTTATGTCCCCCTCAACCTCACTCAATCTACACTTATTTGGTACTGTTTTATGGTTGTCCTGGGAATTTTCCACTAAGGATTCAAACTCAACATCACTTGGGACAAGACTACTATCACTACTCGCTGGTGCTGAGACAACATTTTCTTTTACATCCCCGAACCCTGGTGTACCCAATGGTCGTCGATTATTAAAAAATTGGGAACGGGCAATCCTTGCCTTTTTACGAGCAAAGGTAGACCTTGCCAGAATTTTTTTCCGCTGAAGGGCAGCCTTTCTAGCGATAGCAGCGGTCTTGGGCATAACGGTTTTTCCTGGTGATCTTTTCCCTGCCACAAACATAGATGGTACTGGCACCTCTAAAGCAGGTGGAATAGGAACCTTAACTTGCTTAAGGGGAGATGTGGGAGGCGGGTGATGCATATCAGCCATAATAATCAAGGGGCGTGGACCATCTGTGCGCTCGGGAGTTAGTGCTAGGGCCAACTTGCCTAAGGACGATTTCTTAGAAGAAGCAATGTCCATAGACAATTTACGCGCAGCATCTAATTCAAGGGAAACCCTGTGCTGCATTTTATTTATTTCTGCATCAATTGCCTGGTTAGTCTTCGTAAGAAAATCATCCAAAGTCCCACTAGGTTTTTTGAGACCCATGGCAGTTTTGCTCCGACTACCCCGTGAACACATCGTTGACACAGCAGAGCACAAAATGAAGTTAACACAAATAACAGTAAGGGTGATGTAGAGAACCCAAGGGGAATGGCCCAGCCCAGACCTCTAAGACCTCGAACGGCCTCAAACGGCCCGCTCTTAGCCCGGTCTTCGCCCCGGCGCTGCGTCCCGCGCTGCGGGAGTTAAGAAGTGTTATATGGGCGTTGCAAAAGTCGGGGGGCGGGCCGGCAGGGAGAGCGGACCGGATGCTCTTCCCCGGTCTCGCAGGGACTCCTGGTAATCCGAGTCCCCGCACGCTCGCAGCCCCGCCGAGCCTCTCACCCTAAGCCGCCTTGAAGCCCTCAGTGAACAGCTGGCGCTTGGAACAGCGCGACGCGGCACCCGCGGAGCGGGTGCGGCGAGAGGTGGGTGTAAGGGCTGCTGGGTCCACTGTCCTGACGCCGCAGGATTTCAAAGTGCCTTCGTGCGTTGGTTCCAAAAAGGATAGGTGTTTATTAATATACCTATCTCTACTAATTTTTACACGAGATTAGAACATGAAGCACACAATACTGTAACAATAGAACATTCGTAAGTAGCATAATACACAGCGGGCTCTAGGGGGAGACCGAACCATATACTAAAAAAATGGTATAACAATCACGACTTCAATCTACACGGTGCCTAGAGCATGTGGAATCACTGGGACCCCAAGGAACCACCCAGAGAAGTGACACATGGATCCCACGGCGGACGGGTGCAGTGAGGAAACACAACAAGGTGCTCCATACAACTCTATGGGAAAGACGCGGTTGTAAAGTTCGAGTTTAAGGACCCTTCTACAAGGATTTCAAGCAAACCCTTTGGAACATAGGAGTTTCTAGAGCCAACCCACCAGTGAGTACTGAAGTACCCTTGTTACCTATCCCAGAGGAGCCGGGAGCATAGGGGTCAAGTGGTGTTGGAAACCTTTGTGGTTTTCAATAGAGAGCTGCATGGAAGTACTGCTGCCAGGAAGGCGAATAGTGTCCGGTGGAATCCAAGCCTGGATTCAAGGTGAGAGGAACCTGAAAGCAGAACGGACAGAGTCTGGGTCACGACAAGTAACCAGTGGCTTGGTAGTCGAAAGCCCACCAATGTCGGGTGCTTCAGGTGCGAAGAAGGGATGCTTGACTCTGCAGCCACGGGGACCAGTAGACGTCGAAGATGGCAAGGAGCCAGAGGTGAGCTGCCCCACGAAGGATGTCGAGTGCTGAGGGGTCGATGTACGTCTGGAGCACAACAAGCCTTGGCAAATGCCACTCATGCGGTCAGAGTAAACAGGTTACAGCAATGCACAGGGGACTCTCCAAGCAATGGAGAGTCAGTGCACATCTAGAGCAACCAAGTAACCCCAAGAACAAACAAGGTGACCCTCGCCAGGACCCACAAGTCAACGGACCAGGGATCGCAAGGAGACTTCAAGGAAGTTTACAAAACACCAACCCATTAGAACTTTGGGACTGGTGGGGCTCGAACTGGGGTCTGGACCGTTTTTTGCCGATCTCTCCCGAGCCGCCATTTTTCCTCCTGAAGGGCGGTCTAGTCGATCACTGGAGGGCTTAAAAAGGGACGCTGCGCTAGCGCGCAGTTGGCGCACCAAAGGCAAGCCCATCTGCGCCTGTAAGCGCCCCGGAAATGCTGCCCATTTCTCTGGAAAGATTGTCGGTAAGAGTACCCCTAGGCTTAAATACAGCTGAGACAGCCTCATGACGATTGGTAGACAAGCAATGTGCTGCACATCATTGAAACTACATGTTGACTCTGACCCATTGTTATGTAATGTCTATAATTGGAAGGCCGACTTCAGAGATGGGGCAGGAGGGACTCCTGGGGGTAATGAATTAATCCTCGGGTCACATACTATTCTGAGTGATGTGACCTGGGAAAGTCTTACAGCTATCCTTATTAATGCTAGGTCTATGAGGAAGCATGAATTCCATCTCTGACATCCTCGTGGAAGCAAAGCCAGATGTTTTGTTTATTACTGAAACTTGGCTTCACAAGGGATCAAACTCCACTCTCGCTAACGCTATACCCCCCGACTATATGATAATTCGGAAAGACAGATTAGGGAATAGAGGTGGGGGGTAGCAAATATTTACAAGAATTCTCTCCCTTGTTCGGCTATATCTATTACTGACTTAGAGGGAGCGGAAGGCAGTTTCCGCTCACCAGTCAGTGGCCGGGGTGATTATGTATAGACCACCAGGGCCACCTGGACGTTTCCTGGAGTCTATTGGCCACACCATAGCACCCATCGCTACTAGGTTTCATCAATGCATTGTCCTTGGAGACTTCAATATTCCTCTAGATCAAATGGAAGACCCAGATGTGAGAAGTTGGCCTGGTATATGATGCTTACTAGTTCTAGTGATCACCTTGTACCATGCCAAGCAACCCTTATGATGATTGGTTGTAAAGTCAACCTTATAGACACGCTAACCTAGGGGTAGCATGGACTAAGCAGTCTTAGGCTAAACTCTGTAAAGGCATGTGAAGCAAGCTGTTTTACCATACACAATCCCCTTGAATACCAAATGAAAGGACACCACACAGATATATATTGAAAATTTATATAGATTTATTTCTACAAATATCCCCTATACTCTTTATGAGCACAGAAGCAAATGCGTTAAAACAAAACACAGTTTAAATATACAAAAGTTGCACGAATATGGATGAGCCCTAGGGGCCACCTAAACCATATACTAAAATAGTGGTATAAGGACCACTGTGGGGAAAGGAAAGAGGCCTAGGGCCTGGGGAATCGCTGGAGCTGTTCGGGACTAGCAGTGATGAATTCGGGAAAGGCCCGCGGGACTCGGGTGCAGCGCTTAAAGCGCACACATGCACCAATGCAATGTCAATGGTGCGTAAAAGTTACAAAGTTAGTGTTTTAGGAACCTTCCGATGAACCTACAAGGACAAAACTTTAGACACAGGCACTAGAGGTGTATACCAGTGTGGTAACACCGGCGTTGCTGAGTTACCTCACCCACAGGAAGCGGGTGCACAGGTGCGAAGTAGGGTCGGGTTTCGTCACGCAGGTCGATGGTGCTTGGAGCTGAAGATGCTGCAGGCGGGTCGTTGAGGAGAGTTCCGGTGGATCCAAGGGTGGATCTGAATAGGTGAAGACCTGAAAGCAGAGGGGACAATGTTCAAAGTCACTAGCCAGTGACTACCGTGGAACCAGGATGGAACCAGGCAATGTCGGGTGCAAACAGGTGAAGAAGTGAAGATTGTCTCTGCAGCCACGTGGACACGAAGAGGTCAAGGACGTCCAGGAGTCGATCACGAGCTGTCCCACGAAGGCTCTCGCTGATGGCGGTGTCGGCAACTTGATTGGAGCAAACAGGCCATGGCTAAAGCAAGCCACGCAGGAATCGATGCAAGCTTCTCACTCGGACCAGCAAGGTCAGAGCGGGTGCTCTTTTTCAGGGGAGCAAGGGCCAGTCTGGAGCAACCAGACCAGCAGTGTAAGTCTTAGTTTTCATAGCCAAGATGGCCGCTAGCCAGGTGGCAAGTGGCTGGGATGGCGCGTCAAGTGGCAAAGTGCAAAAGGGCCCCACACAGATCGTGGAGATGCTGGGGGGCTGATCTTCGGTGCAAATGCTGCTCGGTGTCGGGGCTTCTCAAACCCCAAAGCACAACGTCGAGGGTGCCTCGGGTGCTGCGCAGTCAGCTTCTCGGGGGTCTTTCAAGGTGTCCGGTCCCACGTCTCTCGGTGCCTCCACGGGTCTCTTCTTTTCAGGGACTGTGGATCGGGCTCTGAGATATCTGGGAATCCAGGTCTTGTTGGGCTCTGGGCTTGGGCTCTGGCGGGAGGAGGTTCGGCAAAGCAGACATCGAGTTGCTGGTTGGTGCCTGTATTCACAGGGTGGTCACTCCTTGGCCACAAGGGAGATTCTCTTCAGTCTTCTGTGCAGCAGAATGTCGAAGTCCAGTTTTCTTCTTAGTTTCAAGTCGAGTTCAGGATGAGCTGAAGTCCTGGGACACAGCTCCTACTCTTATTCCAATTCTAGGGGCCGGATCACCTACTAGGTCCCTCCTCTGGGTGGGACCAGGAAGTGGGGCGGTTACACCCCCTTTCCTTTGTGCAGCTTCGCGCCAAGACTGGGGCTGGAGAGCCCCAGCACCGGTTTGAACTGGCAACTGCACGGGGACACCTTGTGTGCCCCAGGCATGTCTGATTCTATTCAGCCCTGTCCTACCCAATACACAAAACCCTGTCTGGGGTGGTGCTAGCACCTCCCAAGGCAGGAAACCCATTGTCCAAGCCTCCCTCGCTGGAAGGACTCCCAGCAGCAGGAGGTCAGACTTGTGTCTGTGGTGGCAGCATACATTTTGTGATGCTGAGGCTCATGTTTAACTTTACCCTGGTTTCAGGTTATGTACATGTCGTGTCCCTCTAGAAGGGTGGAATGCTACCCCCGTCGCCAGTACTGGCGAGGGGGTAGTATTCCAATTCGTATGACACCTTACTCGACATGTTTTGATAAAGCCAAACCAAAGATAGCATTTAACCGCGAGGTTCATAATGCACTTAAGATTATATGGTATGGCAGTATCATGAAACAGCTAAAGGACTTGGTTCCGAAAGCTGCAGACAGGCTCAGCTCATGCCAGAGCACCGTCTCACATATTTCCAAGCACTCTGCCTCCAGGATTGATGAGGCCTTCCATAGGAGTGGCTGATAGGAACATATGTGTCCATTTTAGGTTAGATATAGGCATATTATACCTAAGTAAGGGGTGGTTACACCGACTTACCCCAGCTGAGTGATCAGCCAGTTGTGTCAAATATGGAGGCCAGGCCAGGGGTGGCACAATATGTGCTGCAGCCTCTGGTAGGCCTTGGAAGCACCTATGCCCTGGGTACCTGGAGTACACTGTTAGAGGGGCCACTAAGGTGAACCAGTTCCAATTTCGTAATGCACCTAATGTAATTAATTTAGAGAGAGAACAGCAGGCTGTGGGTCTGATTAGCAGGCCCACAGCCACATTAAGTCATAAACCAGTGAAGCAAAAAGCAAAAATTTGGGGTGACCATAGGATAGCAGACCCTACTCTCCTACACAACCCCCCCCCCAAACGCAGGGACATTAGACTAACCTTGACCAGTTGTGTCTTCATGTTCTAAGTGGAAGTACCTGGAGAGACCATCTGCATTACCATGGTCAGTCCCTGGGCGGTGCTCCACTGTAAAGTCCATCCCCTGTAGGGAAATGGACCACCTGAGCAGGTTGGGGTTTTCACCCTTCATCTGATTAAGCCGTAAGAGGGGCTTATGGTCGGTCTGAATCTTGAAGTGAGTGCCAAACAAGTATGGTCTCAACTTCTTCAGGGCCCACGCCACAGCAAAGGCCTCCCTCTCAATGGCTGACCAACGTTTCTCTCTGGGGGTCAGCCTTCTGCTAATAAAAGCAATGGGCTGGTCTTGACCATCTACATTAAGTTGTGAAAGCACAGCTCCCACTCCCAACTCAGAAGCATCTGTTTGGACAATGAACTCTCTTGAGTAGTCAGGACTCTTCAGGATAGGTGCAGATCACATGGCCTTCTTCAGGTCATCAAATGCCTTTTGACAGTTTACTGTCCACTGAACCTTTTTGGGCATCTTCTTGGATGTTAGATCATTAAGAGGAGTCACAATGGACCCATAGTTCTTAACAAACTTCCTGTAGTACCCAGTCAGGCCCAAGAAAGCTCTGACCTGAGTCTGGGTAGTTGGAGGGGTCCAGTCCTTTATGGTCTGGATCTTACTCTCCAGTGGTTGAACTTGGCCTCCACCTACAAGGTGGCCCAAGTATACAACTTTACTCTGCCCTATCTGGCACTTTGTTGCCTTGATAGTGAGGCCTGCCTTTTGCAGAGCCTCTAGCACTTCCTTCAGGTGGACCAGGTGATCCTCCCAGGTGGAGCTAAAGACAGCAATATCATCCAGATATGCTGTGCAAAAGTCATCCAACCCAGTAAGGACTTGATTCACCAACCTTTGGAAGGTGGCAGGTGCATTTGTCAAACCAAAGGGCATCACCACAAATTGATAATGCCCACCTGGGGTAGAAAATGCAGTCTTGGCCTTAGACTCCTCAGCTAACCTGATTTGCCAGTAGCCAGCTGTCAAGTCAAATGTGCTCAAATACTTGGCTGAAGCCAATTTGTCTATGAGCTCATCTGCCCTTGGAATAGGGTGTGCATCCGTCCTGGTGACAGCATTGAGTCCTCTGTAATCCACACAGAACCTCATCTCTCTCTTTCATCTTTGGTGTGAGGTTTGGGGACCAGAACCACTGGGCTAGCCCAGGGGCTCTCTGAAGGCTCAATGACTCCTAATTCCAGCATCTTTTGCACCTCAGCCGTGATACAATATCTGACATGGTCAGGCTGCCTGTAAATCTTGTTTTTCACAGGAAGACTGTCACCAGTGTCCACCACATGGGTACACCAGTTAGTCTGACTGGGTGTCAGGGAGAACATATGTCGATATGACTGCAAAACCTGTCTACAGTCATTTTGCTGATGTTCAGTGAGGCTGCCATCTAAGGCCACACCACCAACTGATCCATCCTCAGGGTTCTGAGTCAGCAGGTCTGGGAGAGGGTCACTCTCTTCCTCCTGCCCCTCATCTGTAGCCATGAGCAAGCCCATGTCTGCCCTGTCAACATATGCTTTCAGCCTGCTAACATAGAGCACCTTGTGGGGGCTCCTGGGAGTTCCTAGGTCCACCAAGTAGGTAACCTCTCCCTTCTTTTCAATGATAGTATGGGGTCCAGACCATTTGTCTTGGAGTGCTGCTGGGGCCACTGGCTCCAACACCCATACTTTCTGTCCAGGCTGGTACTCAGTCAAGACAGCCTTTTGGTCATGCCAGGCTTTCTGTAATTCCTGGCTAGCCTCAAGGTTTTTGGATGCCTTCTCCATTGTACTGGGGTGGGATTCACAGGGGAAGGAACGGAGTCAGTAGGCTGAAAGAGTGCTTTCAAAGAGGGTTTTATTTTAAGGTAAGCTTTCTTTCTTCTGTTAGACAGTCTAATGCAGGCAAATTTGTCAGGCTCCGTTCTGACGCCCTTAGGGAACACAGGCAATTCCAGGGTGTTTCTACGAGGTCCAGGGGGTGTTGCAGCCAGAATGCCGAAGTCACCGCCGACCTCCAGCTGAAGTCCGGGAGAACACCACCGAAAAGGAAACGAACAAAAGAGAGGTATCAGGGGAGTGTTCAGAACCACACTCGTTAGGGGACAGGGAGTGAGGGATTTTTAGTGCCACCTGTATTTACATAAGTCGAGGTGACGGCAGTGCTCGTGAGGAAGGGGTACAGGGAGACGATGAGGCGGTATAAACACAGAGTGGTCTTAACCACTCCAACCCGCCCACCCCGCAACTTTGCCCCGTACCTTTGTCAGCCACGCCCCTCCCGTGGGAGCGTGGCGGGGCGCCTCACGGAAACGTTGGCCTCCTGGCTTGATGCTTTCCGCTGGGCTGGTCGATATCTCCTCCGTACTTGGCTTCCACTCCTCACTGCAATCGTCCTCCGGGGAAATGTCTTCCGGCGTCTTCCGGCATCCTCCTTCTTTTGACGCGACGGTGTTCAAGATGGGCGGAGTCACGGCGTTGTTGTATTCGGAGTTAAAGGCGTACAGTCCCGATTCCGCCTCATACCCCCAGGGGTACGCATAGTCAGGGCTTGACCACTCTTCCTCCTCAGGAAGGGACGAAGGTTGCTGGAGGGGAAGAGAAAGGGGTGAAAAGGGTACATCGGACCACCAGTCTTGGCAAACGGGTTCCCCATCCTCGCTCTCCACATAGGGGCGACCCGCCCCGTCACATCCATATACTCAGCCATCCTGGAGCAGAGACCAAGTACATAGTCCACTATGTCTTGCTTGGGCTTTTTGAGAGGTAACTCCCATCCTTCCCTCACCAAACACAGGGGTCCTCTTACAGGGTGCCCAAACAACAATTCAAAGGGGCTGAAGCCAACCCCCTTTTGTGGGACCTCTCTGTAAGCAAACCGAAGGCAGGGTAGAAGGATGTCCCATCTACGCCTGAGCTTTTCTGATAATCCTTTGATCATACCCTTTAGGGTCTTGTTAAATCTTTCAACAAGCCCATTGCATTGTGGATGATAGGGAGTGGTGAACTTGTAGTTGACACCACATTCCTTCCACATAGCTGTTAAGTATCCTGACATGAAGTTGGCATCTCTATCAGATACTACCTCCTTAGGAAACACCACTCTGGAGAAAACTCCAAGTAAGGCCCTGGCCACAACAGGAGCTGTTGTGGTCCTAAGTGGAATTGCCTCTGGGTACCTGGTGGCATGGTCCACCACCACCAGTATGAATCTGTGCCCAGATGCTGTAGGGGGATCCATTGGTCCTACAATGTCAATCCCCACTCTTTCAAAGGGCACCCCCACCACAGGTAGTGGTATCAGGGGAGCCTTTGTGGTACCACCTGCTTTGCCACTGGCTTGGCAGGTTACACAGGAGCGACAAAACTCCCTGGTATCTTCAGACATGTGAGGCCAGTGAAAGTGAGAGACAAGCCTGTCCCAAGTCTTATTCTGGCCTAGGTGTCCTGCTAGGGGAATATCATGGGCCAAGGTAAGAAGGAAGCCCCTAAATTGCAGAGATATGACCAACCTCCTGGTTGTGCCAGGCTTGGGGGTCTCTACCCTCTGAATAAAGGAGCCCATCATCCCAATATACTTTATGGGTACCTTGAGCATTCCCAGCAGCCTCAGCAGCAGCCTGCTGTCTGAGGGGTTCAAGAGAAGGACAGGTTAACTCAGCCTGCCCCAAGTCTGCCCTAGAAGGTCCTCCTGTCCCCAGAAACTCAACCTGATCAGGTTCAAGCTCTTCAGGGACAGTTCCTTCAGGGGTCTCAAGATCATCTTCCTGTGAAGGCTGATCCTCACTTGAAGGCAGTTGGGAAGGCACAGCCTTTACCCTCCTGTTCCTTGTCTTGGGAGGTGATTGGTCCATTGTTCCAGGATCCAAGACCTGAGGTTCAGAGAGGCACTTTTTGGCCTGTGACCTGGTCACAGCAAGGACATGTGATGATATCCCTAACATCTCTGCATGAGTCCTGTACTCAACTTCTGACCATAGAGAGCTCTCCAGGTCATTGCTCAACAAACATTCTACTGGGAGATCAGCACTAACCACAACTCTTTTTAGGTCAGTTACCCCTCCCCAGGAAAAGTTAACGATTGCCACACTATGTGTAGTAGTGACATTGCTGGCATTGGTCACCAGGTAATTATCACCTGGGATGTACTGTCCAGGGTCCACAAAGCTAGGTGTCACCATAGTGACACTGGCACATGTGTCCCTGTATGCTTCAGCCACTTTTTCATTAATTAAAGGCGTCTGCCTGTACTTGCCCAGATTACTGGGACTGACAGTAGTGGAAAGATCAATTTCCACATCACAGATCAGAACAGCCTGTGTAGGGGTTCTGACTAGGCCAGACTCTCCCTCAGTTCCCAAGGTGATACCCACTACCCCCTTAGTTTGTGGACCAACACTGCCAACTGTACTATTGGGTGCAGGTGCCTTAGGGGCTGCAGTGTTGGGGGCTCCACCCTTTTTACACTCACTGGTCCAGTGAGAGGTGTTTTTACAAGTACTACACCAAGGTTTTCTTTGACCTTCTTTCTTCTTCTTCTTGGAAGTTTGGGACCCACCCTCAGTATTAGTTTGGGGCCCTGTTGAAGACTTCTGGTCTTTAGCTTTCTGCTCCCCACCCTTCTGGTCTGTTTTCTTTTGGTCACCACCCTGGTTCTGGTTCTGGTTCTGGTTCTTTTGCTTAACTCTGGTTCTAACCCATTTGTCTGCCCTCTTTCCCAATTCTTGGGGAGAGGTTAGATCTGAGTCAACCAAATGTTGATGCAACTGCTGGTTCTGACAGTTATTTAAAATCTGTTCTCTCATAAGCAAATTGTACAATCCTTCATAGTCTGTAACCTTACTTCCCAGCAACCAGCCCTCCAGAGCTTTAGTGGCACATTCAACAAATTCAGACCAGTCCTGAGTCTGTGTCTTCTGGGTGTCTCTGAACATTAACCTGTACTGTTCAGTGTTTAAGCCTAACCCATCAATCAATCAGAGCACTCTTCAGGACCAGGTAGTTTCTAGAATCCCCATCACTAACTGTGAGGAGTCTGTCTCGGCCTCTACCTTCAAAGGAGAGCCACACGATTGCTGCCCACTGCTCCTGAGGGATCTGCTGTACTCTGCAGGCTCTCTCAAGTGCAGTAATCCATTTGTGGATGTCATCCCCAGTCTTGTAGGGGGGCACAATCTTACACGGGTTTCTATTGCCATAGGACCTATCTTTATCCTTAGGGATAGTGCTGCCACCAGTGGATCCTAATCCACCCTCTCTAGGCTGCTTGCTCTAGCAAGCTTCTCTTTGGCCAGGGCAACTTCTAATTCTTGCTTCTGGATCCTAAGTTCAGCCTCTCTCATTTTGGCCTCATGTTCTCTCCTCTGAGGGCTAGACATCACTCTCCTGGAGTGACGATGAGAACCTCTAGAAGCTTGGGAGGTATTGGATTCACCTGAGTGATTCCTCCTCCTCCTGGGCTCCTGGTTAAGTCCACTTGGGGGTCTGAATGGGTTGGACCCACTTTCAGTCCCAAATAGGCTTAAGTCAAGTCAATTTTTTATTGTATAAAATTATTAAAAATCATTACAAAATGCATCTAGATCAGCTTGAGACATAAAACACGTTTTTTTTTTTAAATTGGCAAATAAAACTGTTTGTAAGAGGCAAGTAAGAGTCAGTTATTTCAGGTTGGTGGTATAATTCCAAGGTCAGCTTGCTGTAGGAGAGATTGGGCTTTCATCATGTATTTGACCCCCCTGCAGGCCAGCATAGGACATGATCCATCTAGCCATTGGATTAGGGCTTGCCTACAAGTCCGAATATTCAATTTGTTAAAAATGTTCTTTAAAAGCCGTCTCCTCAAGGCCTTAAGTGCCGGGCACACACACAATAAGTGCGGTAATGATTCATTTCGATATCCACATAGGCGACAATGGGGGTCGGTGTGGCAGTTTTTCCAGGCTGGTAGCAGGTCCTTTGAGAACTGTAGGCCTAATCGATGTTTTATATATCTTTGTTTTAACGAATTGTTAAAGTGGCTTTCTAGGTAGGACTGCGGTTTTATCCCGGTATATGAGTTTATCACGGTCCACCCGTGTCGTCTTTTTGCGGTAATTATCTTGTCTTCCAGATAGGATTCCCATTTGACCGCGTTATTTACAATTTTTTCAAAGGTGGCTCTATCTGGGTTCATGTCCCAGGATTCTTCAATTCCTATGCAGATTAGCGATTGAGCCAGGTAGCCTCCCCAACTGTTTGGAACTTGCTGTTTCTGTTGAGTTTCGATTTCTTTCCAGCATAGGTTGTCCAATGTGTTGGCTTCCGACGTGCGAATTTTATGGCAGAGTTTCACAAAAGTTCCCATACTGCGAAATTTTTGATTTAAAAGGCCAAATTCTAGGCGAACCTGCGCCGGAGCTGATGATTTTGGGAGGTTTAGTACTGCCTTGTATACTTTTGTTTGTAGGCTGTTTAACAGCCCTGCTTCTTTACCACACCAGGTGGCCAGTGCGTACGATAAGGATGGTAGGGTTTGAGCTTTGATCACTTTCAGCAGGTGTGAATAATTTGGGCAACTTAGTTTATTTTGTAATTGCCGGTATGCGTAGATCAGAGACTGTGTTTTTGCTTTTAGCTCGGTTTTATGTTCTTTGTTCGTCGGCCCTCGCCCCAATTTCAAACCTAAGTATTTGTATGAAGTTTCCTCCTTTATTGGGGAGCTATTTGCATACCATTTGAATATTTGCTTTTTAGGATCCACAATGCGGACAACCTTGGTTTTATCTTTGTTCAGTTCCAAGCATTCGTGCTCCAAATAGGTTGTCAAGTTATTAATCGATCTTTGTAACCCTATTGGGGTTTGGCTCAGAACAACAATATCGTCTGCATACTGCAGGAAGGGAATTGGGATTTTTGACATGTGGGGTGGATGGCATTCCCCAATCTCCAAGTGATTGACAATATCTGCCATGTACAGGTTGAATAAACTTGGGGCCAGTACACAGCCTTGTTTTAGGCCCTGGTGTGTTCTTATTTCGGCCGTTACACTGCTACCGTCTCCCAGTTTTACTCGAGCCCAGGTGTTGCTGTGCAGGACTATGATAGCCTCCAATAGCTTCTTCGGGAAGTTAAGAAGCTTAAGTTAGCCTGGTTAAGCCTGCTGACTAACACCTGACTATTTCTCTCATCATCAGACCCACTTTCTTCCTCCTCCTCCTCTTCTTCCTCATCCTCAGGCTGAGTATCTCCAGTGTTCTGGTTTTCCTCATCTATCTGGATGACAGGGACAGGGGCATCAGTGTTATCATCTTCAGAGGGAGAGCCCCAATCTCCAGTCCCTGAGGGGCCTGGTTTGGAGGTCTTTAGAGCTTCAGACTTTTCTAAAAGCTCTTTGAGGTGGTCTGCTGTAGGGGTAGGACCCGTTTTGATTCCTCTTAAGGAACACAGCTGCCTCAGTTCTTTAAAGTTAAAGATAGCAAATTTGGATGGTGCCCTTGGAGGGTCACTCTCAACTGAGATAGTTCCAGTGGATCCCTCTGTTCCAGACATTGCTCTAGTGTGGGTGGATATGTTGCAATCTACCTACACTGGTGTTTACCTACTAAACCTATCTAGTAGTTGTAGTCAGGGTGTGCTACTCCCTATCCTCTACAACAACTAAGTTCAGTAGAACTTAAGTATACTAGTCTTGTTTTAGTGTACCTATCAGGTACCTGTATGATCTTTCAAATGATACTCTCAAAGATTGTAATGGTAAAACAACAGCAAGCTCAAATCCCACCGCTGCCACCAATGTGAGAAGTTGGCCTGGTATATGATGCTCACTAGTTCTAGTGATCACCTTGTACCATGCCAAGCAACCCTTATGATCATTGGTTGTAAACCCATCCTTATAGACAAGCTATCCTAGGGGTAGCATGGACTAAGCAGTCTTAGGCTAAACTCTGTAAAGGCATGTGAAGCAAGCTGTTTTACCATACACAATCCCCTTGAATACCAAATGAAAGGACACCACACAGATATATATTGAAAATATATATAGATTTATTTCAACAAATATCCCCTATACTCTTTATGAGCACAGAAGCAAATGCGTTAAAACAAAACACAGTTTAAATATACAAAAGTTGCACAAATATGGATGAGCCCTAGGGGCCACCTAAACCATATACTAAAATAGTGGTATAAGGACCACTATGGGGAAAGGAAAGAGGCCTAGGGCCTGGGGAATCGCTGGAGCTGTTGGGGACTAGCAGTGATGAAGTCGGGAAAGGCCAGCGGGACTCGGGTGCAGCGCTTAAAGCGCACGCATGCACCAATGCAATGTCAATGGTGCGTAAAAGTTACAAAGTTAGTGTTTTAGGAACCTTCCGATGAACCTACAAGGACAAACTTTTAGACACAGGCACTAGAGGTGTATACCAGTGTGGGAACACCGGTGTTGCTGAGTTACCTCACCCACAGGAAGCGGGTGCACAGGTGCGAGGTAGTGTCGGGTTTCGCCACGAAGGTCGATGATGCTTGGAGCTGAAGATGCTGCAGGCGGGTCGTTGAGGAGAGTTCTGGTGGATCCAAGGGTGGATCTGAAGTGGTGAAGACCGGAAAGCAGAGGGGACAATGTTCAAAGTCACTAGCCAGTGACTACCACCTACCACACTGCTGTAAGCGCGCTGGACTAGCGCTGTGTAATTTTTTAACTCTACCTCGTTTTGTATTTGGGTTTTTGCTGTGTTTAACTTACCTCTGCTTTTAAACTCGCTGTCTTCAGCTTATGCCCCGCTCCCCTCACTGCATGTAAAAAGGGCACCTCTGTGCCTCCAAAGCACCACTATTTTGGTGGGTCCGGGTCCGGGTCTCCATTTCGGGCGCCATCTTTGTTTGGGGCTTGGGATTCGGCGGCGGCCGCCATCTTTGAGCGGACTCGCGCGCCAAGGGCTTGCAGGTGAGCCTATTTAAGGCGGTCCTTCGTGTGGCTGGGGTCCCTACCACCTACCACACTGCTGTAAGCGCGCTGGACTAGCGCTGTGTAATTTTTTAACTCTACCTCGTTTTGTATTTGGGGTTTTGCTGTGTTTAACTTACCCCTGCTTTTAAACTCGCTGTCTTCAGCTTATGCCCCGCTCCCCTCACTGCATGTAAAAAGGGCACCTCTGTGCCTCCAAAGCACCACTATTTTGGTGGGTCCGGGTCTGGGTCTCCATTTCGAGCGCCATCTTTGTTTGGGGCTTGGGATTCGGCGGCGGCCGCTATCTTTGAGCGGACTCGCGCGCCAAGGGCTTGCAGGTGAGCCTATTTAAGGCGGTCCTTCGTGTGGCTGGGGTCCCTACCACCTACCACACTGCTGTAAGCGCGCTGGACTAGCGCTGTGTAATTTTTTAACTCTACCTCGTTTTGTATTTGGGTTTTTGCTGTGTTTAACTTACCCCTGCTTTTAAACTCGCTGTCTTCAGCTTATGCCCCGCTCCCCTCACTGCATGTAAAAAGGGCACCTCTGTGCCTCCAAAGCACCACTATTTTGGTGGGTCCGGGTCCGGGTCTCCATTTCGGGCGCCATCTTTGTTTGGGGCTTGGGATTCGGCGGCCGCCGCCATCTTTGAGCGGACTCGCGCGCCAAGGGCTTGCAGGTGAGCCTATTTAAGGCAGTCCTTCGTGTGGCTGGGGTCCCTACCACCTACCACACTGCTGTAAGCGCGCTGGACTAGCGCTGTGTAATTTTTTAACTCTACCTCGTTTTGTATTTGGGTTTTTGCTGTGTTTAACTTACCCCTGCTTTTAAACTCGCTGTCTTCAGCTTATGCCCCGCTCCCCTCACTGCATGTAAAAAGGGCACCTCTGTGCCTCCAAAGCACCACTATTTTGGTGGGTCCGGGTCCGGGTCTCCATTTCGGGCGCCATCTTTGTTTGGGGCTTGGGATTCGGCGGCGGCCGCCATCTTTGAGCGGACTCGCGCGCCAAGGGCTTGCAGGTGAGCCTATTTAAAGTCGCTCCCCTACGCGCAGCGGTACGCGCAGGTGGACGCCCTCGCTTAGCCTGAGTCGTGCCGGAGTCCTGCCCGTCTGCGCCCGTCAGCGTCCCGGAGGCATCGGGCGGCGGTGGACTGCGGCCCGGCCGGTTGAGGAGGGAGGATGCTTACTTACACCTCGGCGATGTTGCGTGCCATGCGGACATTCTCATGCTCTTGCCGCTCGGTCTTCCCCGGGCGCTTTAATGGTAAACGGCGCTGCCCGGCCTGTGGCTGGTCGCCCATGCGGACACCGGTCAACGTGCATAGACCTCCAGAGGCTCAGGTTAAACATCTTTGCTTGTTGCTGAACACGAGGTCGCTGAGCTGTCACGCTCTGCATTTATTTGATCTTCTTGTGAGGGAAAACCCTTTGTGTCTTCTCCTTACCGAAACTTGGCTAGGAGAAGCGTCGAACCCGGATATTTTCTCTGCTATTCCTCCGGCCTATAACATCTACCGGCAGGACAGAGAGAAGGGCAGGGGCGGCGGAGTGGCGGTGGTGGTGAGGAAGAATGTCTTCTGCTCGGTTCTCCCTCCGAACCCCATTGGGAGCTCGGAATCCATTGCCTTCACGCTTAGACTGTCCCCGACCCAAGCACTTAAGGTGCTGTTGGTTTATAGGGCGCCAGGCCCTATGGGTTCCTTCCTGGAGGATCTGCAGATAGCCACCTCTGAGTTGGCGCTGACCACTCAGCATTGCATAGTGGCGGGCGACTTCAACTTCCATCTTGATGTGACAGGCGACCCGGACACGATTAAACTGTTGGATATAACATCCCCACTGGGTCTCGTCCCATATGTGTCTGGTCCCACGCACGAGAGAGGGCACACCCTTGATCAAGTGTTCTCATCAGTTCCGATTGCTGATGTAGAAACCTTGCCTGTGCTCTGGACGGACCACAGGCTGATCAAGTTCTCTGTGTCGGAGAATGGGCGGCCGGACAACATTGTTCCCGTGCTACCCAGACCAGCCTCGAGAGCGCTGCATAGAGTGACAGCTGATATGCTAGAGCAGGCGCTCGTGGAACACCCCTGTCAGCTCTCGGGGGTTCTGGAAAAAGACACGGAGGCCTTGCAGTCGTGGCTGATCGAAAGGCTGGACGATCTTGCCCCGCAAGTAGTCCCTCGGTCCACGGTAGCACGGCAATCTGCGCCGTGGTTTACAGAGGCGCTGAGGGTGGCTCGCAGCCAGTGCAAGGTTGCTGAGCGGGCCTGGCGCCTTCAGTATAATGGGGAGGCCAAACTTGCCTATAGGGCGGCTATTAAGGCCTATCACCGGGACATCTTTGGGGCCAAGAAAGAATACCTTGCTAGGAGGATTGAGGCGGCGGCGAACTCCTGTAAGGAGATCTTCACTGTGGTGAAGGAGTTCACGTCCCCCAGCTCCCAGACACCCCCGCTAGTATCATCGGAGGCGTGGGCTTGTGATCTTGCCAGCTTTTTCACCAACAAGATCAAGGCGATTCAAGCCTCTTTCTCGTAGAGCGTCGTGGATAGTGATGGCGGCCCCGGTGCGGGATGTGAGCTACCGCCCACGCCTGTCGCTGTCTTGGCAGACTTCCCTGCTGTCACGAGCGAGGCGTCGCGGGTGCTGCTTGCCAGCCTTAAATCGGGTTTGCCACTTGACCCCTGCCCCGCCAAATTTTTGGCTGAGATGGCGGCGGTGGTGAATCCTCTGGTTAATCCTATCCTCAACGCCTCCTTGAGGGAGAGGAGGGTGCCTTGTACCTGGAAGAGGGCGATGGTCATGCCCTCTTGAAAAAGCCAGGTCTTGATGCTGAGGTCTTGGCCAATTACAGGCCAATTTCACTCCTGCCGGCGTTGGCTAAGATCACCGAGAAACATGTTCATGGCGTCTTGTCGAGCTTTTTAGAAACTAACCATCTGCTCCATCCTTCCCAATCCGGATTCCGTCCTAACTTTAGCACGGAAACGGCGTTGTTGGAGGTCTCGGAGATCATCAGGGAGAATTTGGATGTTGGTGGCAAGGCCATGCTAGTCATGTTGGATCTGTCGGCGGCCTTCGACACCGTCCCTCATGCGGCGCTCCTCGCCAGGCTTCATGACATCGGCATTAGGGGGACGGTGTTCAAATGGTTTACATCTTTTTTGGAAGGCCGCCGCCAGACGATCTGGGTCTCGCAGCGCTCCGCCGAGATGCCGCCTCTGGGGGTCGGGATTCCACAGGGCTCTGTGTTGAGCCCATCATTGTTTAACATCTTTATGTCCCCTTTGGCGGCGGCGGTGGAGGCGTACGGGGCCCAGATCGTGTCCTATGCCGATGATACGCAACTCCTCTTCACATGTGGCAAAGATCAGCCATTTGATGGAGAGGGTATTCGGGCCTGTTTGGCCATGGTATTCGATTGGTTCCAGCATAACAACTTGAAGGCCAACTCCAGCAAATCAGAGGTTCTTTTTTTTGGATGTGCCACTGACCCTGAGTGGCGGCAATGGTGGCCGGTTGAAATGAGCCCTCCGGCACAGTCATCTCTGGTTGCCAAAAATCTCGGGGTTAAACTTGACAATAAGCTGTCATTGAGAGCCCACGTACTTGGTCTGGTGGGCACCTGCTTCGGTATTCTGACGATGCTCCGCAAGTTTCTTCCATTGCTTTCTGCGGAGCATAGGCGGATTACCGTGCAGGCGCTCATTGGGTCCAGGCTGGATTATGCCAATGCCCTCTTCCTTGGCCTTCCAGACTACCTGGTCCAGCGCTTACAGGTGGCGCAAAATTCTGCTGCCCGTGCGATTTTTGGCCTGCATAGGCGATCGCGAGCTTCGGGGCTGCTACAGAAGCTCCATTGGCTGCCTATCCGTAAGCGGATTATGTTCAAATCCCTTACGTTGATGCACAAGGCACTGTTTGGCTCCGGGGCCGGGTATTTACGGCGCAGGCTGACCTTTTACCGCCCTGCTCGCCTACTGCGTTCTGCGGCTCTCTTTACTGCCGTGGTTCCTCGCGTGCGGAAGGCCCGCACTGGGGGCCGCTCCTTTGGCTTTAAGGCACCTCAGCTGTGGAACTCCCTACCACTGGCGCTACGCAGTACTCCTAATCTGCTTCAATTTAGGAAGAGCTTGAAGACATGGCTTTTTAATGCTTAGTTGCTCTTTGGGTGGGTTTTTTTCTTTCTGTATTGTTTCGTGTTATGTTATTACACACTGAGTTGTTTGTGGAAAGCGCCGGGACACTCTGTCGGAGTAGCCGTGCGCTATATAAATACATTTTAACATAACATAACATAACATAACCGTGGAACAAGGATGGAACCAGGCAATGTCGGGTGCAAACAGGTGAAGAAGTAAAGATTGTCTCTGCAGCCACGTGGACACAAAGAGGTCAAGGACGTCCAGGAGTTGATCGCGAGCTGTCCCACGAAGGCTCTCGCTGATGGCGGTGTCGGCAACTTGATTGGAACAAACAGGCCTTGGCTAAAGCAAGCCACGCAGGAATCGATGCAAGCTTCTCACTCGGACCAGCAAGATCAGAGCGGGTGCTCCTTTTCAGGGGAGCAAGGGCCAGTCTGGAGCAACCAGACCAGTGGTGTAAGTCGTCGTTTTCGTCGCCAAGATGGCCGCTAGCCACGTGGCAAGTGGCTGGGATGGCGCGTCGAGTGGCAAAGTGCAAAAGGGCCCCACGCAGATCGTGGAGATGCTGGGGGGCTGATCTTCGGTGCAAATGCTGTGCGGTGTAGGGGCTTCTCAAACCCCAAAGCACAGCATCGAGGGTGCCTCGGGTGCTGCGCAGTCAGCTTCTCGGGGGTCTTTCAAGGTGTCCGGTCCCACATCTCTCGGTGCCTCCACGGGTCTCTTCTTTTCAGGGACTGTGGATCGGGCTCTAAGATGTCTGGAAATCCAGGTCTTGTTGGGCTCTGGGCTCAGGCTCCGGCGGGAGGCGGCGGCAAAGCAGACGTTGAGTTGCTGGTTGGTGCCTGTATTCACAGGGTGGTCACTCCTTGGCCACAAGGGAGATTCTCTTCAGTCTTCTGTGCAGCAGAATGTCGAAGTCCAGTTTTCTTCTTAGTTTCAAGTCGAGTTCAGGATGTCCTGGGACACAGCTCCTACTCTTATTCCAATTCTAGGGGCCGGATCACCTACTAGGTCCCTCCTCTGGGTAGGACCAGGAAGGGGGGTGGATACACCCCCTTTCCTTTGTGCAGCTTCGGGCCAAGACTGGGGCTGGAGAGCCCCAGCACCGGTTTGAACTGGCAACTGCACGGGGACACCTTGTGTGCCCCAGGCATGTCTGATTCTATTCAGCCCTGTCCTACCCAATACACAAAACCCTGTCTGGGGTGGTGCTAGCACCTCCCAAGGCAGGAAACCCATTGTCCAAGCCTCCCTCGCTGGAAGGACTCCCAGCAGCAGGAGGTCAGACTTGTGTCTGTGGTGGCAGCATCCATTTTGTGATGCTGAGGCTCATGTTTAACTTTACCCGGGTTTCAGGTTATGTACATGTCGTGTCCCTCTAGAAGGGTGGAATGCTACCCCCGTCGCCAGTACTGGTGAGGGGGTAGTATTCCAATTCGTATGACACCTTACTCGACATGTTTTGATATAGCCAAACCAAAGATAGCATTTAACCGCGAGGTTCATAATGCACTTAAGAGTATATGGTATTGCAGTATCATGAAACAGCTAAAGGACTTGGTTCCGAAAGCTGCAGACAGGCTTAGCTCATGCCAGAGCACCATCTCACATATTTCCAAGCACTCTGCCTCCAGGATTGATGAGGCCTTCCATAGGAGTGGCTGATAGGAACATATGTTTACATAAATTTACATTTATGTGTCCATTTTGGGTTAGATATAGGCATACTGGGCCCGATTCACAGAACTAACTTAAGACAAAATCCTAAACTTAGTACTTTTGGTATTCACAGAAGTTAGGATTTTATCTTAAATTTGTCTTAAAACAAACTTAAGACAGACTTAAGACAAAATCCTAACTTAAATCTGTCTTAAGTCTGTTTTAAGTTTGTCTTAAGACAAAATCCTAACTTAAGGTAGTCTTAAGTCTGTTTTAAGTTTGTCTTAAGACAAACTTAAAACAGACAAAATCCTAACTTCTGTGAATAACAAAAGTAGTAAGTTTAGGATTTTGTCTTAAGTCAGTTCTGTGAATCAGGCCCATAATACCTAAGTAAGGGGTGGTTACACCGACTTACCCCAGCTGAGTGATCAGCCAGTTATGTCAAATATTAAGGCCAGCCCAGGGGTGGCACAATACGTGCTGCAGCCCCTGTTAGGCCTTGGAAGCACCTATGCCCTGGGTACCTGGGGTACACTGTTACAGGGGCCAATAAGGTGAACCAGTTCCAATTTCGTAATGCACCTAATGTGCATTGGCATTAATTTAGAGAGAGAACAGCAGGCTGTGGGTCACATTAAGTCATAAACCAGTGAAGCAAAAAGCAAAAATTTGGGGTGACCATAGGATAGCAGACCCTACTCTCCTACACCAGAGACCAAGAAGCTGTGTGAATCCTTGAATATTTTTAGCATGGTTCCGTAAGTGATGTCTCCCACTCATGAAAAGGGGCACATCTTGGCCCAAATGTTTTCAACATGCAAGATTGACCTAGACCTAGACAACCCTCTTCCAATCATTTGGTCCGATCATTATTTGATCACTTTTCGGCTTAAAAAAGACCAGAGTAGGGCTCAGTCCCATGGTATTCAACAAACTAAAGAATACAGTTCCTTTAAGCTGATTACGCCCAATTCTTTAGCAGAAATATTAGACCAACATCCTATTTGTGGGGAAGGTTCCCTTGAAGAGGTCTATCTATCACAGGAGGAGCTCAGAGGGAAAGAAAAGGATAGGGTTGCCCTCCACTCAAAGACCATCACCAATCAATAAACCCTGTCCTTTGGGCGTAAAAAATATGTCAGTATATTTTGTAACAGACCAGACACATGTTCATGATCTCTGTTACACTCCCCTATCCACCGTCTTCTCTATGGGGGTATTTACTGCAATACGTACAAACTTCTTTAAAAAGTTAGAAAGAAAGAAAACATATTGGCCAGCAACTCTTGACAGTCATATAGAACAACAAAAAACTGTCTGAGACCTTAATCAATACAAAAGTGTAGTGTAGCTCCTATTTTCCCAATAGGCTCTGCGCATTGGAATAGTACCTACAGCAGTAAAGGCCTAGGCCAGACGTTAACTAGGTCTACTACTGTCGATGCTAGACTTAATTTTTGGGTTTGCCAGCTAAGCTCAGAGTTCGCTAGAAACTTTCTCGAATGTTCAAGGAAGGATTAACTCCCCTGATTAGACAAGAAGGGATTTAGTTTCTGACAACCATAGAACATGACAACTTTGCTCTCCCCTAATCAAGAGTCAATCTCAAGAGTCGTGTGAGCACAAGGCAATTATTTTACTCAGTCAGTACGTGCATTCTTAGTCTCATCAGAATGTAGAGAAAAGGAAGAGACGGGCGTGTTCAATAAAAGGTGTTATTTATTGATCAGTCTCTTTTCTCATACATGAGAAATGGATCGATATTATTGCAATACTTATAGTTAAGTAAAGTGCATACATTAAAAGCAATAGTATAAAATAATACTGTAAAAACATTGATATGGTTTCTGAGCCATATGATGTTTTAAAATGATTAAAATATATTTACATACACATATACATTTGACTAAACGTACTCAACTGGTGTTTCTAAATACGCCTACCCCGTGTACCTGACCTAAGTCTAATGCGTGGGCGGGAATAGAAAGTTACAGTTTAAGTTAAGTTTGTTTTTGCCAAGTGAATAACTAAAGAATTCTCTGTGAGGGGTTATTCAGCTCTGTACCTGGAAGTTAGGATGAATGAGGAATGGTATCTCTTTCTCTGCTCTCGATATTCCAGGCTGCCTGCGAGGGCTGCCCAGAAGCGCCGGTGCTGGGTCTCTCGGCTTGAGATAGCAGCGCGTCTCTCAGCGCGTCAGGAAGGCGGGGCTGCTGCCTGCGGGGTCTGCTTCTGCTCTCGGCTTCGGCAAGTATGGCTGCTCCGTCTTGTCACCACGCGTGTGTTTGCATAGGGCAAGGTCGGCAATATTTATACCTTAAAGGTGCCGGGATTGACGTAAGGATGGACATAGGTACGTCAATAAAGATGTCATACGACTTGCTCGTTAGCACATTCTTTACTAAAGTTCTCTGTGAAATCAAAACAATGGCCGCACGGATTATCCAGGTTGTCATAGGTTTGATTTGTTATGAGAACGTCGTATGCCTTATCAGGGGCTGGAGGAATGTCGCTTGTCTAATTAGATCTCAAGCGTTATGACCTAATCAGATAACACGTTCCTGTGCCGTAGTGTGACTGCGTCAGATAACGGTATCTGCATCATGGGGGCTGTTCTTGCCTCATGGGCTGACTGTTAGTTAACTAGCTAGTTAGTTTAACCAGAATAGGGTCAGGAATAGGGGGATCGATTCAGAACCTATAGAAATACACGACACCCACTCCACGCTAACTATGGTCATATCTACTAATCTATGCATAGTATAACATAGTACAACATACTATAGAGTATAGTGTATACCTTACCACCCCAAAATACATAAATGCATTTTGAAACTTTCAAATATACTGAAAAATTGCAGTCATATATATTGTAAGCTATGAATTAAATGCAAAAGTAAACACGCATTGTTATGCATTATTGCTTTTTGGTATATGAGAAATACACATGAAATGGCTCTTAATATGGCTATACAGAAAGGAAAGTCGAGACCATTTCATCACATAATAAAATATATTTGTGAACATACCAGCGGGCAGCTAAAGTCTATATAAAGTCTATAAAGTATCTAAAAATAGAAATTTTAGTTCTCTAGGAATAGTTTCTTACTTTAAGCAGAAGATCAGTGTCCCGGGAAAAAATATGTAGAAAAATATTTTAAGGGGCTTGCTGAAAAATATTGCTGTCCGTGAACTGGATTGTAATTGTTCATGTGACTTTATTTTTAAAGTTGAAGGCCGAATTCAGGGAACGCCGTGTGCGAGTTTACTCAAAAGTCTCTATTTCTGTTCCGGAGAGAACATCATATCATTCAGGCTTTCGAAAAAACTGTCAACAGCTTCATGGGAAAGTTCCTCTAAGTCGGAAATAGGGGTAACCATGCATTCGTGCGCATGATTGTCTCCATTGACATTCTGATTCGCATTGCTGACAGAAGGTCGTACCTGTTCGATGCTGCTTTCATCTTGAACTTCACTACCCTTCAATCGTAGTGGTGAAGATTCCAGGAATGCCGTCATCAGGATTGGCAGCCTTTGAGGGCAGCACAAAGCGTGAACCTTGGTAGGAACCAACAGTGTATCTGCATCCACCGGCGCATCCGATTGTAGCGTCAGACAGGTGTCTAACACGCATTCTTCTCCGCATAGCAGACACCTTAGTACAGGTAAAACACACCTTTGCCACATTGGTCGAAATGATAGAAACCAAGTCATGTTTAGGTCTCTAAGCCGGGAGAGTCCCAGGATTTTTGATATCCGGTCCCGGTATCCAATGGCTAGGATCGTATCTTCCATTGTCGCGAGAGTTTGATCTGTGACATGGGTTGCCATAACGAAAAATAAGGACTAGGAATAGGATTCCTGCAATTAGTCCCAGGATCAGGGGAAGTCCGCCAAAAATCGAATGGACGAAATCTGGAAAAATACCCAGTATGGCTTTGAATGGTGTTAATGCCATCGAAAATACTGTCTTAAATACCTTTGAGACCCCAGTGGTATCAGAAATATTTAAGATTTCGCTCAGGATTTCCGCGAAATGTACGGGGGAATTGGTTGATAATAATGTATGTATCTCTGCAGTCGTCCTTGCGACTTGTAGATCATACGTTTCTTTTGATGACGTGAGCCTTGTAGGCGTCTGAAGAAGCACTGTTTTCATTCTGCTTAAAGTGTCTATTCGAATAGAAGTAATTTTCAAACTGGGCCATGCCGTTGCCTCCCTGTCTGGAAAGGAGCTGGGGAACAAAGAACGTCCACAGCACTTGACCTTCGCCGTCGTAGTGACGAGATAAGGAGTCCCGGGCATAAGACTACAACATCTGCGGTCTACAATAAGAATGTAACTCCCATTATAGAGTCTTTGAAAGAATGGTTCTATTTCAGTTGCAGGTACGCCTTGCTGGTGACATGAAAGGTTGTATGAATTCCCTTCACAGGCTCCGTGCAAACTAATACCGTTACACAGAAGTGTGCCGCTTAGTGACATCGCACAATTGGTGCCACTAAGAAACACTTTCTGTCCTTTATTACTGACACATGCATGTGAATAGGGCAGGTTCCATGTTGTTTTAAGGTACCCCTTTCCCAATTTTTCGTACATGCCAGCCTGTATATATTTTTGGCAGTATTGAAACCTGAAGGTTGAGATTGGAATATTTATTATTCCGTGGATTATCCATTCACTGACAGGTCGTTCTGACATTGTCATTGGTAATCTTTCTAGTTTTTCAATGCTCAAGATTGTATAATCAGCACCCTTCTGCGCCATACCGATTTGTCTATCAGTAAGGTTAAAGATTTGGAATAGTGACGTTGTGTTGATTAAACGCCAAGGCACATAGCCTGAACGCAGATTTTGTAACGTCCAGCCAAGCTGTACAATAGAACGCAATTGTGACTGACCATGTTGTAATGATAGTAAGTCTTGCGATAATATATCGATTGCTGAAGACACAATGCTGTCCAATGAAAATATTCTGGAGGACAGAGTCATTAACCCATTGTCCACTACAGAAAGTGATTTTTCCAAATTAATACGATCAATTTCACGTATTCTTTCTGCTGTTTCAATTTGAGTAACCTTCCAGGCCTCATTGTATGCTGCATATACAGAGGCTGCTATGAAACGCTTGTGACGCTGTTTGCGTGGTCCCATTATGAAATCACGCAAGTCAGCACCATCAGTAAGTAAAGTTAGGTGTTGCTTAATTTCAGGCAGTGTGGAAGTTTGTAGCCATTGAAGGCATAATTTGCCCACACTGTAGGTTGTTATTATCCCTGGGTGATGTCTTTGGGGATATCTAGGGTCTGGCCTGTTCATTTTGAAACCCTGTGTTTTATTCAGGAATCTATCTTGACAGTTATTTGTATCTGTGGGCCAGATCAACCATTGTTTCCAATCAGGATGTGTTCTGTTTTGGTTAAGTATATGGTTTATGTCTATTTCTTCATCTGTATCAGAGTTATTGCTAAACATTGTTGGCTTTGGAATAGACAGGTTATTTAAATCTTTGATTTTGGCTAAGCCAAGACAGGTGGTTTGTTGAACAGTGTCATTTAAAAATATCATTTGTTCTGGGATCATGCAGGCTCTAAACAAAGCTTCTATACCCTGTACTTGCCATTCTTTTGTACCCCAAACACTTTTCAAATCAACATTTTTGTCCCAATAATCAAATCCAAAGGTATTCATTTTTTCAAAGAATGAATCTGAATATATCAATTTTGTGTTGGTTATCATGGTTTTCATCCCTGTCTTGTTTGACAATTTGTAATAAAATGTTTCAGCATTACTTGTGTTAAAACCTTGAAAGTATGAATATTTGTCATAAACGGTTCTTGAACTCCCTTTTGGAGGTGTTGCACAATGTTCCCATTGATTATAATTTAAAACATTTCTAGGTTGTGCAGATTTATGCAAGAAATGGTTACCATAATGGTTATAGCAGTACATACTATCATAATTTGTAGAACCTTGCAAATAATCATGTTTTGTAAATTTAGCAGACATTACTAAGTCAGACATCATATTGTTAATACTTTCAAAGTCCCAATCATCAGCAAATGAGTTTGGTTTTGCAAAGTCACTCAAGGAGATCTTGATTTGGTGTGGATATTTCAGGATCTCGACCGGACCATAAATTTCATAGTCAGTGTTGTCCCAGGCTACCCCACCAGGTATTGGAATTGCTGTGAAGTTGGCTGAAGAAAGTTCTGAAGAAAGTTCTCTTTTCTCGACGTGCGAAGATGTGTGTGGTTTGAGGACCAAGTTGATGTTCTGACTTGCTGTGTCCATTTTAGCATATTTTCCCTCAATGAAGCGTCCCAAAGTAAATACCATGATTAGCCAAAGTATGAGGATAAATGCACCAAAACCCACCCAAAATTCAATCCATGGAGAAACCAGATATGTTTCTTTCAGTTGTTTCAAAAGTTCCTTAGTTTTGTCTTTAAAGGATTTTGATGATGGCTGTGTCTTTTGTTCGCTGAAACCTTCAGAGGAATCATCGAAGTTGATGAAGTAACCAGATGCAGTTCTGTCAATTGTTCCAATTGGTTCAGGATTTTTGTTTCTTGCATTTTCACTTGGTACTTCAGTATAGATTGGTGTGTCTCTGCTAAATGTCTTTATTTGGGTTTTCAGAGGTCTTAGTTCTATTGCATTGTTGCATAGTCCTTGTTGTTCTTCTGTAGGCGTTTCGAATGTGATGAGCCTCTTTGATAGGACCTCTGTACTGGTAGCAAACCTTGGTGTTCTGCTACTTATTGGGAGTCCACTTGGCCTACTGTTTGTTATCGGCCACATGTTGTGGTTTTACCAGGTCGATGGATACAACTCGGTTCTCCTTTTTTCCAGCAAGTGGCGGTAGTACAACTGATCTTGTCCCGTTGACAGACAAGACAGGAACTGCTTTTCTGTAAGAAGGCCCAAATTCCTTCTTTACCGCGATCTTCTCCCTGACTAGATCCCCGACTTTTGGAATCCAGACAGGTCTTGCTGGGACAGGTGGTGATTCTTCAGTGGTTGTTGGCTGTTGTTTCAACTGTATGTTGCTCAGGTCTTTTCTTGTTTTGTTTAAGTCCTGCAAAATAGCCAAACGGTCTTTGACATCAAAGGTTTTTTCTATTACCACTGAAGTCTGACTATCAAGGTCAGAGATCAACATCCTAGTTCCGAATAATAATTCGTACGGACTGAATCCCTTCAGAGAATTTCTTGGCAAGTTATTTAGACTACGTTGGACACTTATTAGATGTTTGACCCACCCAGCTCCCGAACCTAATATCCTTTCTATTATAGATTGCTTTCTGCCTTGGTTTTTTCTTTACACCATCCCATACCCTCAGGAAGGAAGTGAGAAGATTCCCGCTGGGCTGTGCTCATTTGGCCATGTTTCCCCCCAGGCTGGATTGCCTGAGTGAAAGAAATGGTCGAACGTAGCATGCTCTTAGCGTATATGCCATTTAGACTCGCAAATCTTGTATAACAGTCCGGACGTCAGCCGAGTGCTGAGGATCTACATTATAAGTGAAAGCTAGCCTGTATATGTTAATCGCAAGCCATTCTTTTTAGTGGTGATGTTATCTGCAGTCAGATTCCACCGTATTTTATTTTTTCTCTCCCCACTGCGATTTCTGATGCAGTTTGGGCAGTTTTTTACAAACATGGTATGATGTAGGCTCATGCCAGGCCACCAATACCGTGATTGTAAATCTTCCAGAGAATCTTTTAGTTTGAGGTGTCCAAGACCCTCGCCCATATGTGCGTCTGCGATTAACAAGTGTCCCCTGTCCATGTTTGGAATCACTCTATCCCCCACTCCAGGGATTCGAGCAAAAGGAACGGAGTTTGCATCGATTATGTATGTATAATTGAGTGGATAGTTGATCGGTAACGCTGAGCAGTCGCCTTTTGATGACGTTTTCACCGCCAGCAATGTTTCACCGTCAATGTATTTTAATGTACGCTTTTTTCGATCTACGGGAGCCGATTTAGTGGCTGCCGCTGTGGCTGTTTCAGCCAATGAATTCCCTACAACGTGAACGCCATCACGCTGATGACTCAGTGAGTGAGTCACGTGAGTCTTTGGTAGTTCTTTTTTCAAAAGAGCTACTTGTTCCCAGAGCAGTCTCTGCTTTATTGGTGCATCTGTGTAATCTTTGTAACCGTTCTG
Source organism: Lissotriton helveticus (assembly GCF_964261635.1). Taxonomy (NCBI): domain Eukaryota; kingdom Metazoa; phylum Chordata; class Amphibia; order Caudata; family Salamandridae; genus Lissotriton; species Lissotriton helveticus. The sequence goes on along the minus strand of NC_136068.1, from coordinate 17,452,005 downwards.
AATCCATGTCTGCAAATCGCTGTTATATGATTTGACGCAGTAATATGAATCTGACACTATAAGTGTCGGGAATTCGCGATCCGCATTATCTAGCGCCATTTTCAATGCGATTATTTCAGTTTGTTTTTCTGAATTAGTTTCTACTGAGTGTGATTTTGTTAATAGAGGTTTTAATTTACCTCCGCGCCTCACTTCTTTTGTAATCTCACATGTGGGGTTGTATGCTTGTTCTCCCCAAACGGAGGGTTGAGCATTTCCGTCTGTATAGATTACACAGGCGTAATGTCGTAGAGGCAGAATGTCGATTGGCAGAGGATACGTCTTTTCATATTTTAGATTTTTCAATTCTTCTAGTTCTGGATCAAAGTAGTAGTCTACTTTGTCCGTTGTGATTGAATTCACCCATTGTATCCATTCCGGATTCAATGTTGTTGTTGGTAAATTACACGGTGTTGTTAGTGCCTCAAAGGCTGATTCAGCTGTTCTGACTGTGATATGTCTACCGTCAGCTATGTCTTTTTCTCTAGCTATTGCGGTTTGAACTGCACGAATGATTTTTTCTGTATTACTGAATTTCTGTTCAGCTTCTGTGTACATGTGTGATTTGAATGCAATTGGTACCTTATCTCCCTCATTAGAGGTCAGGTATGTGAATCCGCATCTCCCTGGGATGACTCGGATCACAAGGTTGCGTGTATTATCACGTGTTTCTAATTTTGTTTTAATTAGCATGTCTGTTTGTAAGGATCTCAAAATTTCTGTGTGTGCTTGAGTCCAACTGGATCTTTTAAAGTCTGGTTTAATTAGATCATAAAGGGGTTTAACCCTTTCTGCGTAATTAGCAATGTATGTTCTTCCGAAATTTAGGAAGCCTAGAATTGACTGTAGGTTTTTAAGTGTTTTAGGAGCTTGGATTACGGCACATTTCTCTAGGAAATTGTCTGCCAGGCTTTTGCCTTCACTTGATAACTCATATCCTAAGAATAGGACTGTCAGATGGGCAATTCTGGATTTTTTGAAGTTGAATTTGTAACCCTCTGCAGCGAAACCAAGTATTATGGTGTTCACTCTTTTCAAGTGAGTCTCCAAGTCATCATCTGTTAAGTAAATGTCATCTACATAAGATAATGCTTCATCATCATATAGTTGTAGTAATTCTGTTACTCTCGCTGAGAATACCCCCGGGCTGTTCTTGTACCCCTGGGCTAACCGACAGAATTGTTTTTGAGTGCCATTTACTGAGAATGCAGTTAAATATCTGCTCTCTGGTGCTATGTTTTGACAAAAGAATCCATTGGAGATGTCCAAGGTAGTTTTGTATTTTTTGCGCACTATGTTATTCATTAGTGCAGCACTGTGTGAGTTTTGCACTGCAAAAGTTTTGCAACATGTGTTAAGGTGTCGGTAATCCAAAACTAGACGGTATGAATTGTCTGGTTTGGCGACCGGAAACAAAGGATTGTTCATTTGTGAGGTGCAAGTTTCAATCACCCCCTGGTATTCTAGCTGATCTAGTATTTCATTTACTTGTTTTTTAGCTTCTTGCTTAATTGGGTACTGCCTTTGTGCAGTTGGTTGTGATTTTAACTGGATTTTTGTGAGGAGGAGAATCCTCATCCCATCCTACATGATTTTTATATAAAGCAGGTGCTAAGGCCACTGCCCACTTTCTAGCAAGTGTATATTTTTTATGAATCGGTATTTGATTCGAGAAGGCAGGCATAATTACTTCTTCGCCATGAGGGCACTCCCTGACAAACTCTGGTGGCCAGTCTTTTTCAGCTAGAAGGATGTCATAGCCTTTGGATAGGTTATCCCAAAATAGTCCCCTTATTTTCCTAGTCTTATCTCCCTCTATACGTAATGTTATCTCGTATATCTTGTGGGGCTTGCTAACTCTGGTATCTGCAGTTTCCACTTGAAGATATTCATTCGTGTCCACTGTCTCCAGATGATTCATAAGGACTTTGCGAGCTATGCTCACCTCTGCTGCGCTGTCTAGCATTGTCTGAGCCCACTCTCCGTTTTTCAGTTGTGTCCTCAGTATTCTCGGCATTGTTAACTACCTTGATACTGGCTACCTTCTTTTTTGGAAATTGTAATTTCTTTTTCAGTTGAGCAGGTTCCTTGTCTTTGGACTTGGCGTGCTCTTCTGATCGTCCTCTTCTTTCCGATTTCTGCGAGGAATTCTGAAAAGATTGAGAGGGACGTGTATCAATGTCTTGATATCTATCAGGTTTTTTAATATTATCCCTATTTCTAAGGTTATATCTATTCCCAGAGGGGTCACTCTGCGGTGACCTCTGTCTTTGGTTTGGAGATTTTTCTCTTCGCCTAGGAGACCTTCCTCTGGACTGGAATTTCTTTTCTTTAGGATTGGATTGTTTGTTTCCATCCCAGTTCTTTTTTGGTGAATTATTATTATTAAAAAATATTTTTTCTGGACTTGTAGTCAGTTGCGGTTTTACTGGTATTCCACCTAGACTATCTCTGCCTAGCTCCTCCTAGGATTTTTCTATGATTCTGGCAATTTCAGCTGGTTGGTCTGCTATATCTGTCTCTTTTAACCTCTGGCGGATCGCCACGTTTGCTGCTTCACCTTTTATGTTGGCTAGTAATATAGCCGAGACCTGCTTGAAGTCTTTCAGTAATTTCATACCAAGAGTTAAAGCAGGTTCTGGACCGTATTCATCTTGAATTTGTTTTAGCACATCTGGTATCACCGAAATGGATGGGACACCGTGCGTTTTTGTGTAGATGGAAGCAAAGACTGTACCCCAAGTGTCACAGTCCTCAATGTGTGGTGCGATTCCCATTGGGAGACATATAGTCAGAATCCTGTGTTTTTCTAATGGGGTGGTGTCAGGAAACACCGCCTCTATTTGGGTGATTTTCTGTGCCAACCAGAATGGTATTTGTTCCCGTTTAGTTGGAACTTTACCTAGGCAGGATTGGATGTTCTGTGGTGTAATTTTATTTGTGTTCCCCTGGTGAGGGGTCAGCTGTGGAAGTTTAATCGCTGGCTGAATTGTTGAAGTCCGCATTACATACTGAACTAATTGTCTATGAATTTTTAGTAATTGTTTCAGCTGTGTTAATAGCTGTGGTGCAGGCATCTCGTTGATGTCTGGATGTGGTGTGTATCCGGCTAGGACCGGCCACGTTGCTCCTGGTCTTCCTAAAGGACCGAGTCTTGTAATGTGATTGTTATGTTTTAGGGCGCCATCAAATAAGAGCAAATGCTCTTGGAATTTGAGTGGTACTTCCACCTCCTCGAAAGGAGTGTACTCATTAGGAGGTTCCTCTACTTTGTAATAGTGGAAGTACTTTGTTACAGCATTAGCTGCTGGAAAATGTATCCATGTATAGTATACCTCTGTCTGCCGATATTCGTGTGCCTCGATTACGAATATGACTGTGCCACCTCTAGGTGTCAGTCCATTTTCTATAAGTTTTAGAGTTATAGATCTTCTTTTGGCGACCTGGATGAGTATTATATCCGGGTCTGCACCGAGTGCTGTAGTATCAGCTGCTGCTATTTCAGCTGCTAATCTAACTGCCTCTCTTTCTTCATCACTGTCTTCCATTTTATTGACAGGATGGTATTATGTTAATTTGCAGATCAGGTTTCTTTATGGAATAAAGATTAGATGCACAATATTTTGGAACACTGTTTATCCTTCAACGTTGACTAGACCAAGAACCATACATAGGAGTTCCCTCCTGCGAGGTTTTGGAGGATATAACCTTTCACCCACTCCAGATGTCTTTGGAGTATTTGGGAAAAGGGGTCTGAGTGAGAAAGCACGACTGAGTTACTCTAAATGTCTTACGTTAGTTTTATCGCCCTTTCCAAACGCGTTGGGCGCCATGTAGTGTAGCTCCTATTTTCCCAATAGGCTCTGCGCATTGGAATAGTACCTACAGCAGTAAAGGCCTAGGCCAGACGTTAACTAGGTCTACTACTGTCGATGCTAGACTTAATTTTTGGGTTTGCCAGCTAAGCTCAGAGTTCGCTAGAAACTTTCTCGAATGTTCAAGGAAGGATTAACTCCCCTGATTAGACAAGAAGGGATTTAGTTTCTGACAACCATAGAACATGACAACTTTGCTCTCCCCTAATCAAGAGTCAATCTCAAGAGTCGTGTGAGCACAAGGCAATTATTTTACTCAGTCAGTACGTGCATTCTTAGTCTCATCAGAATGTAGAGAAAAGGAAGAGACGGGCGTGTTCAATAAAAGGTGTTATTTATTGATCAGTCTCTTTTCTCATACATGAGAAATGGATCGATATTATTGCAATACTTATAGTTAAGTAAAGTGCATACATTAAAAGCAATGGTATAAAATAATACTGTAAAAACATTGATATGGTTTCTGAGCCATATGATGTTTTAAAATGATTAAAATATATTTACATACACATATACATTTGACTAAACGTACTCAACTGGTGTTTCTAAATACGCCTACCCCGTGTACCTGACCTAAGTCTAATGCGTGGGCGGGAATAGAAAGTTACAGTTTAAGTTAAGTTTGTTTTTGCCAAGTGAATAACTAAAGAATTCTCTGTGAGGGGTTATTCAGCTCTGTACCTGGAAGTTAGGATGAATGAGGAATGGTATCTCTTTCTCTGCTCTCGATATTCCAGGCTGCCTGCGAGGGCTGCCCAGAAGCGCCGGTGCTGGGTCTCTCGGCTTGAGATAGCAGCGCGTCTCTCAGCGCGTCAGGAAGGCGGGGCTGCTGCCTGCGGGGTCTGCTTCTGCTCTCGGCTTCGGCAAGTATGGCTGCTCCGTCTTGTCACCACGCGTGTGTTTGCATAGGGCAAGGTCGGCAATATTTATACCTTAAAGGTGCCGGGATTGACGTAAGGATGGACATAGGTACGTCAATAAAGATGTCATACGACTTGCTCGTTAGCACATTCTTTACTAAAGTTCTCTGTGAAATCAAAACAATGGCCGCACGGATTATCCAGGTTGTCATAGGTTTGATTTGTTATGAGAACGTCGTATGCCTTATCAGGGGCTGGAGGAATGTCGCTTGTCTAATTAGATCTCAAGCGTTATGACCTAATCAGATAACACGTTCCTGTGCCGTAGTGTGACTGCGTCAGATAACGGTATCTGCATCATGGGGGCTGTTCTTGCCTCATGGGCTGACTGTTAGTTAACTAGCTAGTTAGTTTAACCAGAATAGGGTCAGGAATAGGGGGATCGATTCAGAACCTATAGAAATACACGACAAAAGATCCACCGCATAGGATTAACAGCAGACAGATTTCTGCAAAAAAATGTGTGAAGAACCGAATGACACCTCACGGGAACACCACCCACACGGCAACTGGCACGTGATCACCTGACTGGGCCTTGAAGTGGTAACACACACTCTGGAAAGCTGACTGCAGAACTGGGCTCTGCACCTTGCTCCTCCAAAGATGCGCAGGGCCGCACGTGGAAATACTTCAGCTCCTTGGTTTACAGAGGCGTTGAGGAAAAGTAAAAGAGCTTGTAAATGTCTGGAGCGCTCATGGAGGAAAAGTTTCGATCCATTAAGTAAAGACATCTACAAACAGGCACTCAAAGCGCACTACATAAAAGTGCGTGATGAGAAAAAAAGTTTCTTGGCTACAAAAATTGATCAAGCCAGAAACAGTAGAAGAGAACTGTTTAAGATTGTGAAAGATTTTGCCTCCCCAATGCTACCCAGAGCCTCTTTACTCCCACCCTTGAATGAACCAATCAGGTCGCTAAATTCTTTCATGATAAGATCAAATCTATTCAAGACACATTCGATATGCCTATCTGTACAAACCAGGATGATGCGGCAGACTCTAAAGAATACTCTAGGGAGGAAATACTTTTGGATTTTCCTCCGGTCTCCCTGGATACCTCACTTACCATCATGAAGGCGCTTAAATCTGAGTTGCGTTCTGATCCGTGCCCTGCGAAAATTGTAGCATCTGTTGCTGAGGTTCTGAATCCAGCTGTTAATCAAGTTCTGAACCTTTCTCTGTCAGAAACCTTTAGCTGACCCAGCAGTAGTCAGCAACTACAGGCCCATAACACTGCTTCCTTTTTTTGCCAAGGCATCAGAGAAGTATGTAAATGGGGTTATTACCAACTTCATTGAGGCCACAAATGCTCTTCATCCCAGCCAATCAGGGTATAGAGCAAACTATAGCACCGAAACGGCCTTATTAGAAGTCAGTGAAAGTATCAAAGCCACCCTTGACAGAGGTGGGAAGGCAGTATTAATACTGATGGACCTCTTGGCGGCTTTTGATACCGTGCCCAATGGTCGACTCCTACAGAGACTAAGGGCCAGATGTAGGTAATTCATATTTACCGACTCTTAAATACCGAATTTTACAGATTCGGTATTTAAGAGTCGGTAAATATGAAGGGGGGAGATGTAGGTATTACAGATTCTGTAAATACCGAATCGTTAAGATTCGGTATTTACCGAATCTGTAAATACCGAATCGGTATTGCCCATTGATTCCTATGGGCCTTGAAGCCCATAGGAATCAATGGGCAATACCGATTCTGTAATTACAGAATCGGTAAATACCGAATTTGGCAAGGGTGCACGGGGTGTCACTTTGACACCCTCTGGCACCCCAAAAATAGGCATGTGCGCCATGGGCATGTCTGTCTGTCACATGGCTAGGCGTGCATGCACACATGTGCATGCACACCTGAATTCGGTATTTTAACACCCAATTGGATTGTGTGTTAAAATACCGAATTTGTAGGGCCTTTGGGACTCAGAAGAGTCCCACCTACATCTGGGAATTACCGAATCGGTAAAAATACAGATTCGGTATTTTACAGAATCTGTAAATTTACCGATTCTGTAAAAATATGCCCCTACATACCAATTCTTACATACCGGTCGGTATCGGCCGAAAATACCGATTTTCGGCCGTTACCGACCGACCTACATCTGGCCCTTAGTGAGTGTGGATTTGGGGGCATGGTTTTCAGGTGGTTTTGCTCTTTTTTGGAAGGTCGTCAGCAATCTGTTTGGTCCCCACCTTTCTCAGTAGATATTACATCGCTGACTGTTGGAGTGCCGCAGGGCTCAGTTTTGAGCCTAACACTTTTTAATATTTATATGGCACCTTTTGCATCCCTAGCGGAGAAACGTGGGCCAAAGTTATAACCTATGCAGATGACTCTCAATTGTTGTTCACTTTTGAAAAGGATGAGCCGCTCAGTGAAAATTTAATACATCGATGCCTGACTAAAGTGTTTGATTGGTTTCCACAAAACCAACTATCATGCAATTCTGCCAAAACTGGAATTACCTTTTTTGGGCACTCCCCTGGTGATGAATGGCGGAATTGGTGGCCTCAGGATCAGCCTCCGCCATCCAGTCCTGTTTCCACTGTGAAGAATCTCCGAGTCATACTTGACTCAGATCTTTCCATGAAGTTGCAGGTTCAATCTGTGGCTGGCACGTGATTCAGACTTTTAAAAATGACGAGGAACTTCCTACCTCTATTGCCATTGTCCCATAGGAAGACAGTAGTCCAAGCCTTGATTATGTCAAGGCTGGATTATGCCAATGTATTATACCTGGGCATCCTAAATTATTTATTGGGCCGTCTTCAGGTTGTTCAAAACGCGGCTGCCAGAGCGGTTTCTTTGGCAGGGCCTAGGACCCATATGGCAAGTCATTTAAAAACCTTACACTGGCTTTCAGTGAAAAATAGGATTGACTTTAAGTCTTTGGTGCTTGCTTTTATTGCTCTCCATAACAGCGGGCCCAGTACATCAGAAAGAGAATCGGACCCTATATTCCAGCCAGGACGCTGAGGTCATCGGCCCAACATCTGGTGGTGCCAAAATTTGCCCGGACCAGAAAGGGGGGTCGTTCCTTTCAGGTGGTAGTGGTAAGACTAAGGAACGTGCTGCCGCTCTCCCTCAGACAAGAGTGAGAGCTTCTTAGCTTCAGACGCCAACTCAAGACCTGGCTGTTCCCTCAGTAAAATTGTGGTGCAGGATTGTGAGTGCATTCTGTCTCTCTTTTCAATGGGGGTCCTCTTAGCGCCGGGACACTCCTTGGAGTAGCCGTGCGCTTTACAAATTCCCCATAACATTAACATTAACATTAACAGAGCACTCTGTGAGTGGAGGTCAGATATCTTTGGTGCAAATACTGCTTGGAGACAGGACTACACGGAGTCCAATGCACAGGCTCAGGGATCGCCAAAAAGCATATGCACTTGCAAATGTACGCAGTGCACAGGGGTTCGGGTTGCACTGCACCCATGAGGGAAACTGGTCTCAGAATCGCTGAGAGATCAGATCTACCTCAGGGACCTTCGGGAACCCAGCTCCTGTGTTGCTGAAATCTTAGGAGTCTCACCTTGCTCTGGAGAAGCAAGCCAGTCAGATGCGTTTAGGTGCCTGCTGCTGCAGGGGAGTAACTCCTTTACTCCAAGGGAGATTCTTCAGTCATGCAGTCAATGTGCAGGCAGTCAAAGGACTTGGTTTCTTCTTAGCAGAATCTTTTCCAGGTAAAATCTAAAGCCCTGTAGTCAGGTAACCCACTTTCTACCCATGGGAAGGGTTTGGATGGATTCTGTGGACCCTCCTAGGTGAGGGGCAGGACAGAGGGGTGGTTCCACTCACGTCCTTTGCCCAGTTTCACGCCAGAGCAGGAGACAATGGCTCCAAGAACTGGTTTGAGATGGACTATGCACAGGGACACCAAATGTGCCCCCAGTGCAGACTGTCTGCACTCATCGGGGCAGATTTACAAACGCCCTGCGCCTCTTTTATGCCGCAGTTGCGTCACTTTTGTGACGCAGCGGCGGCGCAAAAGTTGCGCCATGGTGCGGGGTATTTACAACATGACTTATTTCCCAGATGCGTCACGTTGTAAAGCCCTGCGCCAGAAGGAGGCGTTCCATCGCAGGGGGGGGACGTTCCGGCACAGGAACGCCTCCCAAAAGTGGCTGAGTGAAATCTACAAGATTTCACTAAGTCACTTTTGGGCCCATGTTGTGTCAAAACCCTGCGCCTGCTTGAAGCAGGCGTAAGGATTGACGCAGCATTGTGGAGATAGGGCCCCCAGAGCATTGCTGGAGCTGCGATGCGCTTGTGATGCAACTCCAGCAATGCGCCGCTTGTACGGCACAGATGCGTGACGCATCTGTGTGTGCCGTTTTTGCCCCATGGTGCGCCGCATTGTCAATGCGGCGCATCCAGGGTGGCGGAGCTGCGGCGCACAATAACTGGCGCATCCCTGCTGATATGCAGGGATGCGCCAGTTATCGTAAATCTGCCCCTTAGAGTGCACCCACCCATCCCCAATACACTAAACCCTGTCTGGGAGGTGGTCACACATCCCTGTGACAGGATGCTTATTGTCATCCCTTCCTCTGCTGGAGCTTGGCTCAGCAGCAGGAGAGCAGAATCGTGCCTGTGGCTGGCAGCATCCATTTTGTGCTACCCAGGCCGAGAAAGCTGGTATTGGGTACACCGTTGACCCACAGTAGTGGTTCTAGAAGGGTGGAATCATACCTCCCACACCAGTTACTAGTGTGTGGAGGTATGATTCCAAGGTGTTTGACACCAAACACAACATGTTCCTAAGCAGCCGTTTTAAAGTTAGCATTTACTTCGAAGTTATAATGCACTTAAACCTATATGTATGGCGGCATCACAGACAACCCCGGAGAATGGTCTCCGAAGGCTACAGAGGGGCTCTGTTCATGCAGGGGCACCCTCTCACATAAAACCGAGCACCCTCCCTTCAATATTGAAAAGGCCTGCCATAGGGGTAACTGATAGGTTTTTAAGTGTAGTGATTTAGAGGCATATGTAGGTAGGCGTTTGCGATTCGCAAACGCTGCTTTGGTATGTAGGTGCACATTAGCAAAATAAGGAATCGCAAAAATTGCGATTCCTTATTCTGCTCAAGCATTTAAGGAATCGCATATTTGCGATTCCTTAAATGAAATGTATGAGTGAATTTTAAAATGTGCATTTGGCTTAAGGAATTGGAAAATACCACCTACTCCAAGTAGATGGTATTTTGCGATTCCCTTTCTAAATGCATTTTTTTTTTAAATTCAAAGTGCCATGTGGCGCACAGACATGCCCTTAGGGCATGTATGTGCGCCACATGTACTTAGAGGCCCATTCCAGGGGTGCAACAGGTGTCCTTTGGACACCCTGGCACCCTTAGAATTGCGATTCTCAAATTGCGATTTTCTCATAGAAAATCGCAATTTGAGAATGTGTCCCCTTTCATTCCTATGGGCCTCTTAGCCCATAGGAATGAATGGGACACTCATTCCTTAATTGCGATTCGCAATTTGCTAATCGCAATTAAGGAATGTTAGAGATTCGCAAAAAATTGCGAATTTTTACCTACATTCCATTTTGCTATTCTCAAATAGCGATTCCTTAAAAATAGCTATTTGGGAATCGCAAAATCGAAATTACCTACATGTGCCCCTTAGATAGATATAGTGAACCTATATATAAGTATGTGGTGCAAGCACCATCTTACACAGTCTGCTGTAGCAGGCCTGTCATGTCATTTCGAATGGCCTCTCATGGGTGGCATAATATATGCTGCAGCCCATGGGAAACCTCTGGGGTACCTATGCCTTGGTTACATGGTGTACCATATACTAGGGACTGATAAGGGTACCTCAGTATCCAATCTGTAGTGTACCTAAAGTACACATATAGCAATTTAAGGGAGAAAGCAGATAGTAAGTAAGTAAGTAAGTAAGTTTATTGTTTGTAGTTAATTAAAACCTTTACAATTTTGTTGCATAAAAAAAAAATGAATTAAAGATAAAATGTACAAACTAGCAGGGTGGTTAAAATAAAAATTTCTGTAACAACTATGTGAGTAGTATTATTCTGAATAAAATTACAATGTCTCAGTTCATAGCACTTCACACTTCGGTTTTGTGCCTTTTCTCTCCTTTTTCTCAGTGTTCACGATTAACTGTGATGCCTTTTGACAAAATTTGGCAGCCCTGCAAGCTATCTGCAGCTGGTGGCTGTTCAGTGCTAGCATGACGGCCTGACGGCATGATCTGATTTGAAAGAGACGGAATATGTGGAGTAGATAATTACGTCTCAAAGTCCTCAAAGACGGACAAATGCACAATATGCTGTTGCTTGTACCTTTTTAATTTCTTGATTTAGGATCCTTTTTTTGCTCGCTATCGAACCCAGAAACGGTTGGGGAACTTTACATATTTTCCTTTTGTGACTATGGGTTCGATGGCCAAATCTCTCAGTTAATCTTATAGTCAATCTTTCCCAATTTTCCTGGTAGGCGGATGAGTCTTCACCCTTCGCTTCTGTATGGATGCTTTTCAGATACGTCATTATTTCTTTGATGTTATTTCCATTCCATGCTAGTCTCTTGAGGTTATAGAGACTTGGAGATTCTGTCAGGGTTTTGCAAGTTGGGGCCTTTGTGTGTTGGATACTAAATTCGAAAGCTTGCAAACTGTGATCACTCTCCAATTTGTGGATTATTTCATAGTCGGTAATGGTTTGTAAAGTCTCTAGATCCACAACGGTATAGTCGGGCACCGATTTGGCCAGATTGGCTATCCTAGTTGCGGATGCTGGTTGATCTTGTGGAAAACGGCCGTTCAAGGCGATCATTCCAACCTCAGCAAACATTAGAGCACACTGTTGACCGATCTTATCCTTTTTTTGCAGATTTGTTATAATCCTCGGGATAGGTTGGCCATTCCGTTTATTTTGATACATTATATGTGCATGGTCCTTTTGAAGCAAGAACATATTCAGGTCACCCGACACAACTAGCCCCGCCTGCGGGTAGATGGATTTAATTGATTTGATGAGGCCTTTTAAGGTCAGAATTTTCTCCACTTTTTCCTTGGGATCTGGATGTAAGTATATATTACAGATTATCATTGACAAAGGGTCATGCACTCTCTGCGATCCATTGCCGGTGTCTTGCATTAACTCAATTTTGATACCCTGGATCCATTGTTGTCCTGTGTCAATGGTAACATGGGTCCAAGGGATACCTGTGTTCAGATAGATCGATAGACCTCCGGCTGCTCTTCCCGAAGGCCCTTTTTTTTGGGCGTGTAGTTGGATTTCCTTAAAACCGTCTATCTGCTGGGAAGACATTGACCAGGTTTCTTGTAGTAGGATAATGTCGAATTGTTTTAGGAATGACATTAATTCTGCATCGTTAGTTTTACCCCCCAGACCGTTGATATTCCACGAGCAGGCTTTCAGAGTCGGTTTTCATGCTTCCACCATCCTTGCATCCAATGTGTTTTGCTTTGGGGGTAATATTTTCCGGCATTCTTTGAAACCCCCAGACTGGCCTTGATGGATGATACGTAGATTGGCCCATCCTCCCTTAACGGTGTCCATGCCGCCAATGGCTCCCCGGAGAATACCGACTTCTAATTTAGGTGTTTTTCCTGCCAACATGGATAGTGGACCTGGGTATCTTTCTGGCGGCACAGGTCTGATTTCGATGCCCCAAATGGCGAACTCTTCTCTGTGTCGCCAAACTTCTTTGGCTGTTTCGGGGTCCTTCCAGGTTGCCACTGTCATTTCTTTCCCGTTTGTGTTGGGAATTATTTTGAATTCAATGCTTTCTATATGGGCTGAGTTCACATGTTTTAACGACTCAAACAGGTTAGAGAGTTTGATGATGGCACTCCGGTTGAGAATGTCATGCTTCCCCCTAGAGTTGTTATGCGGTATTATTTCCTGCGTTATGGATCCCGCTGGGTAGGGGGCTTCTGGCTTCTCTTCCTGATTTGTGAACCAGATGTGATTATTTGCATTTGATGATCTAGCCGGGCTGCCCTGGTTTTGGACATTTGCCTGAATTGCTGGCTCAATTACAAAGACCGCCTGCTGAGAAAGCAGATAGAATGGGATCCTGGATAGCAGGATCCTAGTCATACTTGTCCAAAAACAGTGAGACATCAGCAAAGAGTGGGGGTAACCATAAGAAGCAGATCCTACTTTCCTACAAAGTTCAGCAGGGCAATGCAGCCAACGCTGTCCAAGGAGAAGGCGTCCTCATCAGTAAGCCACTGAACAAAGCCAAGGTGAAGAGGTCTACATTCGGACTACTGCCAAGTCAGACTGACTGGTCCCCATGGGTGGACCAGAGTGCGGGTACGTCCCAGTTTCTTGTTGATTCTCAGACCACTTTTTAGTAGAAATTGTTCTAATACTCAATGTTTGAATTTTGGCTGTTTGAGCAGCTTTAGTGTACTTTCAAGGGTCCAGGACTAGGTGGTTACCATTTGGAGGGCAAGACTCACTTCAATCAATCAATCAATCAATCAATCAATCAATCAATCAATCAATCAATCAATCAATCAATCACATACTTGTAAAGCGTGCTAATCACCTGTGAGAGTCTCAAGGCGCTGAGCGGGGGTGGGGGTGCAGCAACTGCTCGAACATCCAGGTCTTGAGAAGTCTCCTGAAGGTCAGTAGGTCCTGGGTCTGTTGCAGCTGTGTGGGTAGGGTGTTCCATGTCTTGCCCACGAGGTAGGACAAGGGTCTGTTGCTGGTGGAGGTCCTGTGGATGCATGGGACTGTGGGGAGGGCGAGGTCGGAAGAGCGGAGCTGGCGGTTCGAGGTGTAGAATGTGAGACGCTTGTTGAGGTATGCTGGTCCGGCGTTGTGTAGTGCTTTGTGGGCATGGGTGAGAAGCTTGAAGGTGATCTTCTTCTTGACTGGGAGCCAGTGCAGGTCCTTCAGGTGGGCAGTGATGTGGGTGTGGCGGGGTATGTCGAGGATGAGGCATGCGGAGGCGTTCTGTATGCGTTGGAGTCTCTTCTGGAGTTTGGCCGTCGTTCCGTGCATAGAGGGCGTTGCTGTAGTCCAGCCTGCTACTGACGAGGGCCTGTGTGACCGTCCTTCTGGTTCCGGTGGGATCAATCTGTAGATCTTGCGGAGCTTGTGGAGGATGTTGAATCAGGAGGCGGAGACGTCATTGACTTGCTGGGTCATTGAGAGCGAAGAGTCCAGGATGACCCCCAGGTTTGCGTGCATGATCGGTGGGTGTGGGTGCAGCTCCCAGGGTGGCAGGCCACCAAGAATTGTCTCATGCGGTGGGAGTGTGTCCGAGGATGAGGACCTCTGTCTTGTCCGAGTTAAGTTTGAGGTGGCTGGTCTTCATCCAGCTGGCGACGGCCTTCATTCCTTCGTGGAGGTTGGTTTTGGCGGTGGCTGGGTTTTTGGTGACTCAGAGGATCAGTTGAGTGTCATTGGCGTATGAGACGATGTTGAGGTTGTGCGAGCAGACGATGTTGGCGAGCGGTGCCATGTAGACGTTGAAGAGGGTAGGGCTGAGGGATGATCCTTCCGGTACGAAGCAGATGATCTTGGTGGCTTCAGAAAGGAAAGGCGGGAGGTAGACCCTCTGGCTTCTGTTGGTGAGGAAGGAGGTGATCCAGTCCAGGGCTTTGTCGCGTATTCCTGCGTCATGTAGACATGTGCGTAGGATGGGATGGCAGGCGGTGTCGAAGGCGGCCGAGAGGTCCAGTAGGATGACGGCCGCGTTTTCACCATTGTCCAGTACGGTCCTGATGTCATCTGTGGCAGCTATGAGGGCAGTTTTGGTGCTGTGATTGCTGCGGAAACCGGATTGGGACGGGTCCAGGATGTTGTTCTCCTTGAGGAAGTGGGTCAGTTGTTTGTTGACGATCATTTCGATGACTTTCGCCAGGAGCGGAAGAAGGGACATGGGCCGGAAGTTGTTGAAGTCCTTTGGCTTTGCTGTGGGTTTCTTTAGTAGGGTGATGATCTCGGTGTGTTTCCAGCTTTCCGTGAATTTGACGGTCTCGAAGGAGCTGTTGATGAACTTCTGAAGTTGGGGTGCGATGATGCGGTTTGTTGTGTTGAAGATGTGGTAAGGTCAGGGGTCGGTTGGTGAGCCAGAGTGGATGGTGTTTATGGTCTTGATGGTGTCATTGACGTGGGTCCAGGAGAGCAGGTGGTTGGTGAAGCTGGGGGGCGATGAGTCTGCAGTGTTGGCGGCTGTAGGGAGGGTCTGGGTGTTAAAGCTATTGTGGATGTCTGCGATCTTGCCGTGAAAGTAGGTGGCTAGGGAGTAGCATAGCTCTTGCAACGGCGGGATGTCGTTGGAGCTGGAACTGGGGTTGAAGAGCTCCTTCACGATGTTGAAGAGCTCTTGCTGTGGTGTGCATTGTTGTCGATGCATTCCTTGAAGGAGGTCCTTTTAGTGGCTCGGATGAGTTGGTGGTGCTTGCAGATGGCGTTCTTTAGGGCTGTGTGGTTTTCCGGTGTCTTTTTGTGGTGCCACTTTTTCTCGAGTCATCAGCAAGTCCACTTGGTTTCCTGAAGGTTGGTGATGAACCAGCTGGCCTTTCTGTCAGTGCATCTGTTTGAGGGTTTTTTGATCGGGGCGATCCATTGCCTGAGGTTGCTAGTAGCTGTGTCGATGATGTCTGTCGGTGAGTCTCGAGCTAGGGTGGTGATGAGCTGTTCTTCTGTGACCATGTTCCAGCTGCAATAGGGGATCCGTAGCAGGTGGTGGTGCACAGTGGGATTCTGGAAGGTGAAGTGGACGCAGTGGTGGTCAGTCCAGTGGAGTTCGGTGGTGTGACTGAAGGTGACGTGGTTGCTGGCTGAGAGGATGGGGTTGAACGTGTGACCGGCGGTGTGGGTAGGTATCGTGACGAGCTGTTTGAGTCCGAGGTTTGCAAGGTTATCGAGTAGAGCGGCGGAGTTGTTGTCATCGGTGTTCTCGAGGTGGAAATTCAGATCTCCGAGAAGGATGTAGTCTGTGGACGCAAGAGCGTGCGTGCTGACGATGTCGGAGATGGTGTCGATGAACTGTGGCCCTGGACCCGGGGGTCTGTAGAAGAGTGTTCCTCTGAGAGTGGTGTTGGGGTCGGTGTGGATCTGGAAGTGCAGGGTTTCGGCTGTGCTGTAGGTGTCTGTCATGTGGGTCGAGACTCTGAGGGTGTTCCGGTAGACAATGGCGATTCCTCCTCCTGATTTGTTGGTGCGGTCCCTTCTGGTGATCTTGTATCCTTCTGGGATGGCTATGGCGATGTTGAGTCCCGAGGAGGGGTTTATCCAAGTTTCTGTTAGGAAGGCGACGTCCGGTGAGGCTGAGTAGAGTAGGTCCCAGAGTTCGACGGCGTGCTTGTGGACGCAACGGGTATTGAGTAGTATGCATCTGAGGTGGTTGCGTTCTGCTCTGACGGGAAGGGTGGGGAGTGCGGGTGTTCGGCGGCTGGTGAAGCTGCAGCCACAGCAGCTGAAGGGTCTGTGGGTGGGTGTTGGGCTGGCCTGGAAGCAGTTTGATGATCAGCTGGTGTTGAGTCAGTGGAGGAAGCCGGCATTGTAGCGTCGTCGGGTGTTGTGGCTCACACAAGGGCCAGGGGTGCTGGTGCTGGGCGCGGTCCAGGTGTGGACGGGCGCAGACGGGCTTGCCTTAGGCACACCTTCAACGCACCAGTGGTGTGACATCGCAGCAGTCTGCATTATATTGGGGAGGGGAGGGGGCTCAGCTGGGTAGCAGGAGACAGAAGAGGGAGAGAGGGCGGGCCGGTGAAGCAGTGGCGGAACGGGGGAAGCACGAGGGGGCAGGCACAGATTGGGAGGAACTAGTGAAGGTGACAAGGAAGCAAAATAAAACGAAGACAGATGCTGGAATTAGCGGACACAGAAAAGCAAAGGCAAAGTAACAATTAGCACAAGATCACAAATACCTTGGTGGCAGCAGCCTCGAACACCCAGGGCCGGGGGCTCTGCAGGCAGCGATGAAGAGCAGGAGCTGCGGGAGAGTGCAGGCCTATGACCGAAGTCAAAGTCTTACGAGTGCGCCCCCGCAGCAGTCTGCGTTATATAGGGGAGGGGAGGGGAGGGGAGGGAGGCTCAGCTAGGAGGCGGGAGAATAAGTTCTGGTAGAGGGGCAGGGCTGAGGCAGCAGTGGCGGGAACAGGGGAAGCACGAGGAGGCAGGCATAGATGGGGGAATTAGTGTAGGTGACAAGGAAACAAAACAAAACCGAAGACAGATGCTGGAATTAGCGGACACAGAAAAGCAAAGGCAAGTAACAAAGTAACACAATTAGCACAAGATCACAAAAACCTTGGAGGCAGCAGCCTCGAACACCCAGGGCCAGGGGCTCCGCAGGCAGTGACAAAGAACAGGAGCTGCGGGGAGAGTTCAGGCCTATGACCGAAGTCAAGGTCTTACGGCAGGGTCCAGGTGCAGGTTCAACATTTTTGGAGCTTTTTGTGTCCTTGTAGCTCAGAAAAGGACAAAAGCCAAATAGCCCTTGGAGTCAATCTGGTAGTCGTGAGATCAAGCACCAGGATACTCCTCTGAGGATACAAGGCAGATTTCAAGCAGCAGGGTAGTCCTGTAGTAGCAGTAGGGTAGTCCTCTGAAGTACAGAGCCGTACTTCTAGGAACGTTTCACCGGTCCAGGAGTAAGCTGAAGAGTTAGTCTGAGGGTCCAGAATGTATACCTTGTTCCAGCCTTTGAAGTGGGTGACTTCTCTAGGCCTCCCCCCATATATGGTCCTGGATATTTCCTTCCTCCCCTGCCTAGACTGCAAGAGGTATAAGGTGACAAAGGACTGGTGTCAAGTTCTTTATGACTGTGCAGGAGGGAGTCCTAATGTAAGTGGGGCTCCCTCCCCAGGCTCCAAGTTGTCTAAGGTGACTAAGGACTGGTGTCAAGTTCTTTTAGGCTCCAAGAGGTCTTGGGTGACAAAGGACTGTGTCAAGTTCTTTGTGAGTGTGCTGGAGGGAGTCCTAATGTAAGTGGGGCAGATACAGCCTTTGCTTTACCCATCCTCACAGGATGATCCATCCTGCCAAAATCTAGTCTATTCTTGTTCTTACTGTGTTATAGGAATACACAAAGGCCAACTGCCACCTATTCACAGCCCTGTGGTCCAGGGCAAAGGGCTGCATGGACCAAATGGTTAAGACCTTAAAATGGCAACTCTCTAAAAGTGGCATTTTCAGAATTGTGACTTAAAATCCAACTTTACCATTATAGAGGATTATTTATAATTACAGTTCTTTGAGACCAAACATGCCTTTCTACCTATTCCTAACTGAGAGTTAGCACTTATTGAATTGATAAGGAGACCCAATGTGACCCTATTGGAGAGGTAGGCATCACATTTGAAAAACCAATCTGGAAAGATTTCACTACCTGGATATGTAAAACTTAAAAGTGCAGATCAAAGTTTTTAAATACACTGCACCCTGCCTTACGGGCCTACCTGAGGGGTGACATATATATATTCAAAAGAGAGGTTTAGACCTGGCAAATGGGTTTTTGTCAGGTTGAATTTTCAGTTTAAAACTGCTCACAAGCTGCAATGGCAGGCCTGAGATTTGTTTTAAAGGGCTACATAAGTGGGTGGCACAATACGTTCTGTAAGCCAACTCGCAGCATTTGCCCTGGGTTCATATTGTACACCTTGACTAGGGACTTATAAGTAAATTAAATGTTCCAATGGGATGTAGACCAATTTTACTATGTTTTAAGGAGTGAGCACTGGTTAGCGGTGCTAAAGAGCACAGAGGCACAAAACCCCCCAAAAAACAAGTTTCAAGAAGACAAAACATTTGAGGGAAGAATGCACCAAAGGCTGTCAGGTCCAACAACTACCAACAAACCACACGCAATAATTAAGACTATCTTATAAGTGAACAGGAGTTCATGCTCAACGGCCTCAATAGGGATTGCATGAGTCCGTGGGTAGATAGGAACAGAGGTGATGTTCAGTGTCCCTGTTAGATTTGGGGGTCTCTAGTTGGCACAGGTAGGTACGTGTGACAAATAGGGACCCTCTCCTCTAGTCAGGATAAGGGGATTACACTCCTAAAATAACCCCTGCTCACCCCCTTGGTAGCTTGGCACGAGCAGCAAGGCCTTATCTCAGAGGCGTTGTAAGTTAAGCAGTTGTGACCACATACAGTAACCCAGTGACAACACTATAAATGGACACCACACAGGTTTCATATCAAAAATAAGTACACTTTATATAGAGTTACCACAAGACCATAAACAACAAAAATACACAATACGATTACTTTAAGATGGTAGATTTAAGCTTAGTTCAGTTCAGTTCGGTTCTTAGAAGCGACACTCTGCGTCAATGTACCTTAGGTTGCGTTGCACTTCCACGACAAGCAATGCCGCAGCGATGGGAAATGTGGCAAAGTTCAGATACAAAGAAATAAAGCGTGAAGATCTTCCAGATGCAGCACGCTTCTCGGGTATCCGGGAAGTTCTTGGTTCGATGCGTGGACTGTAGCGGCCACACCCTTACGATGTGACGATAGCAGCTCCAGCGGCGACTCTCTTCTCCCGTGATGCATGAAGCTTCCACTCGATGCGACAACTACAGCGACGACATCTAAGATGTGATGGCAGCAGCTCCGACGGCAGCGCGCTTCTTGGGGATGCGAGATGCTCTTGGTCGATGCGGTGCAGTGCGACAGTTCCAGCGGCAACACCCTCCTTCGGAGTTGCGACGGCAGGCACAGCGACACGCTCCTACCTCGTTGCATGATTCTTCTCCTGATGCGGTGCAGTGCGACAACTACAGCGCCGACACCCTCCTTCGGAGTTGCAACAGCAGCAGCGACGGCGACATGCTTTCTCTTTATTGCGGCACGCTTCTCTCCGATGCGGTGCAGTGCGACAGTTCCAGCGGTGACACCCTCCTTCGGAGTTGCGACGGCAGGCCTAGCAACGGCGACACGCTTCTTCTCGTTGAGTCGCGCTTCCAGCTCCTTGCGACACGCAGTTCCTCAGAAGGCCCAAAACAGCAGAAGGCACTTCTAAAGAACTCTGGGGATCTGGGGGTGAAGTCTGTTGTCCCTGAGACTTCAGCAGGATGCAAGCTCTTTTCCAAGCCCTTGGAGATCTTTCACAAGTTGAAAGAAAAGTACACAAAGTTCCTTTCTCCTTCCTTTGGCAGCAAGGCAACCACTGCAGACCAATCCTCCAAGCAGCACTTCAGCTTGGGAATAGTCTCTCCTCAGTTTCTTCAGGTTTCTCTCCTCAGTAAAGGTTTCTTCTTGTAGTCCAAAGTGATCTAATTTCATGGGATCAGGGTCCCAATATTTATACCCCAAAATCCTTTGTTCTCTGAGGGGAGAGGGGCCTTTGCCTAGTCCAAACCAGTTCTGAAGCACTCTGTTTACCGGACTTCTCCTTTCCTTTCAAAGTGCAAGACAAGCAGATCAGACACCCCACAGGAGGTGGAGCCAGCATTGTGGAAGGCAAGTAAAGTCCTGGTGCACTTTGTTTACAGGACTCCTTCTCTTCTTTCAGTGTGCAGGGCAGAGACATCAGTTGCTCCCTAGGAGGTGGAGCCAGCATTGTGGAAGGCAGACACAGCCCTATTCAAGGTTCAGGTGCAACTCCTCCCTCCCATCTAGATGCAGATCTCTCTTTTCACCACTGGGTGACTCAGCCTGTCTCCTGGGTGCACTTGCCCAGTCAGCTTGACAGTACAAGACTGCACGCAGGCTCTGCAATGGCAAACCTTAGACACATTTTACAAGGCTGCTTCTGTGGGGTAAAAACAAGCAGTGCTGCGGGCCCACCAGCAACATTTGGATTTACACGCCCTGGGCACACTCCGTGCACTAGACTAGGGTCTGACAAGTAAACCAAATATCCAATCATGGAACCACTAATCAATACATCAATTTACAGTAGGGAGCACTTGCACTGTGGCACTGGATAGCAGTGGCACAGTGCCCAAAGCATATAGCACCAGCAAAAATACACGAGGGAACATCAAAAATGTAAGGGAGACCCACGCCAATGGTGCCAGGTCTAACAGTCCCCATCACATTCTGTGCAATCATCCCAACCCTTGAGGTGGCTGTGTGTGTGCCGTTTGGGCCTCATCCCTGAAAACCCTGATATCTATGTACAATATTGGATGGTACTTGCAGGACAGAAATCAATGGAATACTATTAATACTTTATACTTTAAGCAGACTTCATCACGCTGAACATATGATAGCATAGAACCAATAAGAATAAAGAGATTTAAAAAACTACCTCTATTTTTTTACCTATGAAAGAAAAATCAGAACAGGTAAATGTTAAAAAAATTCTGTACATTGTCACAGTGGGGTCCAGTGAGCAGACTCACCACAGTGAGCAATCCTACCTGGTTATACATGACAACAATCTGGTAGGCTGAGTGAAGGCTTTATGGTGACAGACATTCAAATGGCAGGCTGCATCGTGGTTGCTGGAAGGGACATAGGTTAGTTACAGAGATTTCAAGGGTGTTAATTTCACATGTCCCTACTAAAAAAGAGATGGGCTGAATAGTGGAGGGGTGAGATGACCATGCTTCGGGTGAGAATGTTCCTATTAGGGTTAGCACTAATTTGTATTATGTTGGCTTCTAGGGCTGCTGAAGGAGTTTGGAGGACTGGTATTCCATAACAGCAGTGACAGAGTACCCTGTCCACCAAAATGTACTGCACCACTGTAAAACATCCCCTGATTTGCGTGTATTTAACAAGGACCCCCTGGGTACAAAAGAATAAGGTTCCTTGACCAGGGAAAGAGTAAGCAATTGATATGTAGCAATCTAGGCAACCATGACGAAAATAAATCAATATTAATATTTATAAGGAAACTAGGCTACAACAATACTTCTTGGTTTCGACAATTTATTGACAATTAAAAAATGAACACAGTACAATATTTTAAAATTAAAATGCACAATAAAAATTATAGTTTCCACAAGAAACGATAAACATAATACACAAATTACATATTACATATTCGAATGCCTATAAAATTAAAAGAAGGTGGCAAAATAATTCTCTACGCGCGTTTCGGCGACCAGCGCCTTCCATCGCTACACGACTGCAGAAACGCTGTGTCCCGCCGCCGGAAATCGAGAGCCCTGTTAATCTATATTGAACAGGGAGTTATTTTAACCTTGCGCCATCAACCACTCTGGAAGTAACTTAACCTTGTACCACCAATCATTTTGGAAATAACCAAAAAAAAAGGAGGCTACTGCCAATAAGATCCCCACATCAGGAGGATTACGCAGGCTGCACGCCCTTCTCTCTCCCCTTCTTCCCCTCGCATCTTTATTGAATTTCTAAGCCCATCTTTGGCTTAAGCGACTTAAAGGTTACGGACGGCGGTACGAATCCATATCTTTCTAATTAATCAGCCACCTGTTGAAGATAAATTACTAACGTTTGAATAATACTAGATATCGTCACCGAAGCCATACATATTGCAAATTTTCTTATCATCTCCAGTAATCTGACGGTTTGAATCGCTTACTACAGAAATCAAGAAAAGCAAAGTATATCCTATACATCAATATAACCAACCTCTTTTATATTTTCGTGGCTGCTCCAGAAGAAGGCGCTGGTCGCCGAAACGCGCATAGAGAATTATTTTGCCACCTTCTTTTAATTTTATAGGCATTCGCATATGTAATATGTAATTTGTGTATTATGTTTATCGTTTCTTGTGGAAACTATAATTTTTATTGTGCATTTTAATTTTAAAATATTGTACTGTGTTAATTTTTTAATTGTCAATAAATTGTCGAAACCAAGAAGTATTGTTGTAGCCTAGTTTCCTTATAAATATTAATATTGATTTATTTTCGTCAAACATCCCCTGATTGCCTGACAAAGTAGGTTATAGGATGTATGTATGTATGTATGAAACTTATATAGCGCAGGACTTACCCTGGGGCATCTCCGCGCTTGCTTAGGGAACCCGTCCTGGTATTCCCCTGTGAGAAACCCCGGCAGGGTATCCACAAGGTGAAAGCCAGGCATCCCGCCGCGAGGGGCCGATGTGGAGATTAAGCAAGCTATTGCCCAGAGTCGCAGAGTGTGACCCCGTGAGTCGAGTAGGCACCGGAGCGAGAATTGTCGAGACCGTGGAATTTATGAGCCCGAGACCCGCCGAGGCGGGGAATCGAACCCTGGTCCACGGTCAATCTCAGATTCCGGGTCTGCCGCCTCTAACCACTGAGCCACACTTCTCCACCCAGGATGATACAGTTAAAAAATTTAAATAACCCCAACACCATAGGAGAAAATGTCTATGAGATGTAAGTCATTAGTTTGTTTGATTTTATTTTTAAAATGGTCAACCCCCACTTTGGGAGCTTGTTTTTGAAAAATAAAAAGATTTGTAAAAGTTTGACCTCCTGTCAAACCTCTCCTTTAATAACAACCACCATGATGGTGATTCCTGACAATGTATATAGATCTCCATGGGTCCGGCAGCAGTTTTTAAATTTGGCTGGGGACTGAAGGCAGAGTAGCGGACTTAAAGATCTCTACCACCTTGTTTTCCTTTACTCCATGTGCCAAACCCTAAATCAGGTCCCCTGTCTAAAGTGGCACAGTCGACAAAAAAACAATGGTTTGGAATGCTAACCAGAGTTATTGCCAGTAGTTAGACTTTTTCCAAGCATTTGTCCTATCACCATTTGAGTGTTTGATTGTGAGGTGGTATGCCAGGAAACCAGAGACAGGAGCATCTTTCCAAGCCTCCTACTGCTAATGTTTGTGAATTGAAAAAAGTTGTACATTTGCATCCATTCAAGGAGTACTTCTATGGGTACACATCTGCTACTTATTTTAAAAACTGGCCATTATATATATTTAAGTACCTGAACCAAAACATTCACAAATTAAAAGAGACATGGCAGTCAGATCCCTCGAGCTATGGCCCTGGTTGCTGGTGAAGCTGACAAAGCTCTTTCCACTGCAAGTGATAACTGTCTACAGGTGTTCTCTAAATCTCTGATGCAAAAAATACTGTTTGTACCCTTTTTTATCTCAGTTTAAAGACGTGTTATTGACCATGTAACAAGTGATGAATTGCTGTCTCATCAAATGCATGTGTCTGGCATGTGCTTTTATTCTGTAACTGTATAATGCATATGTCTGATAAACAAGATCAATCAAAAACACATTCAATGATAATTTAGTGACTATTTAGCTTAGAAATTATTGCAGAAATGTCATAAATCTTATGACCATTACCCTTGATTAGTCTAACATTTTATTTATTTAAATCACTTGCTTTTATGCTTCTGTCTTTTAATTGTAGTAGTTAATAAAAACATATGGGACAGGTTCCATTCTGGCTATAGTCTCCATGAAAGGTAACCTGTTCAGCTTGTTTACCTTTGACTTCAAATCTATCCTAGGTAATGAGGGTATCCGTCTTTGACAACGGAGTTTGCCATTTTCCCTCAAAATTATGAATAATCATCAGCATGTCTGCTTTTGACACAGATGTTGTCTGTGCCTATCATAATAATAATAACAGAATTTATAGGAGTGCGAACAGCTACCTCAAGCAGAGGTGTCCCGGTGCTAAAGCAAGACAGAAGTGCGTACAGCAAGACCGCCAAACGCTAACCTAGCCCTATGGATCGAGGCTAAAAAGCCACGTTTTCAGTGCTTTCCTAAAGATTGGCTCGGATTTTATCTGTCGCAAGAAGTTGGGCAAAGTGTTCCATAGCTTAGTAGCCACAGCTGTGAGGTATCTCCCACCAATTAGTGCTTTCTTGAACCTCGGGACGAACAGTAAATTCAAGTAATTTGATCTCAGGAGCCTGTTTTGTTTGTAGCTACATAAGCTCCGCTTCAGATAGCTCGGACACTTATCATGAAAAGAGCGGAAAGTAAGTGTCATGGCCTTAAATTCAATTCTCCTTGCCACGGGCAGCCAGTGGAGCTTCCTAATGTGGCGAGATATGGTGGATGTAGGGTATTCGCCTAATCATTCTTGCCGCCGCATTTTGGACCATTTGCAGCCTTTAATCAGGTATGCAGGTAAACCTACATATAGACTATTTGCATAGTCCAATCTGGCCATCACCGTAGCGTGTATAATAACTCGGCATCAGTCCTCAGGTAGTAAGTGGATGAATTAATGTAGGCTTTTCAATTTGCCAAAGCAGGTCGATGACACCTGTGTAATCTGAGCTGAATGGGAGAGGTCCGTCTCACATCTGACCCCTACATTTTTTGCAGAGACTGCCGGAGTGGGTGGAGGGCCCATTCCCTGTGGCCACCAAAGATCCGCAGGCAGTGGGCAGGTATCTATTAAGCATGAGCGCAAAATCCGCTCCGATCGCGGATTTTGCGGATTTTCGGTAAATTCGCGGTCCGCGAACTCTCGCGAATTTACCGAAAATCCGCAATCCGCGAGCGGCGGATTCCGCGGTCAAAAGTTCAAGCCTAATTTACGATGGCGCCGGCAATCTGCCAGCGCCATCCTCAAATAGTTACTTAATTAGCTTCAACAGGAAGCTCTAATAGATAAGATAAAGCAGGGGCTCGAGCGCCTGCTTTACTTTACCGATTGGAGCTTCCTGTTGAAGCTAATTAAGTAACTTTTTCAGGATGGCGCTGGCAGCTTGCCGGCGCCATCGTAAATTATTTACAGCAGGCACAAAACGGTGGTGTCTTCTTGAATAAATATGAAGGGCAGGGTTCATTCTGGCACGACGGTCCTGGCACAAAAATTACACCTCAACCGCAAGCTGCTCTGATCGGTCTCTGACCTTTTATACACACAAGAGGCATGTGCGCTCGCATGGAAGCCCCGTCCGTTTGGCCCCGCCCACACACTCGTCTGATCGGTCTCTGACCTTTTATACACACAAGAGGCATGTGCGCTCGCATGGAAGCCCCGTCCGTTTGGCCCCGCCCACACACTCGAGGAAGCCCCGCCCCCAAATCCGCTGATCCGTGAATCCGCAAATTCGTGAATCGTGGATCCGCAAAATCCGCCCATGCTTAATATCTATCTGTCCAAGAACTGCGAAAGTGTCAAGTCCTTCTGATATAGACATCAACAAAGCCCCCAGTGTGACATCAGTCTGGAAGAGTTGCCGTTTTCAAGGTCATATAACTATAACCCAAATAATGTAGTCTATATTGACACATTTTTGCCTTATTAGTGCATCCATTGATGTATATGATTGTCAAAACATTCCTAAGGTGGCTTTGCAAATTCCATTTTAGATAACATGCAATATATAAGGATTACCACTTGTCCACTTCACCCAGGTCAAAGACTCAGATCGCAGATGAGCACGGCAACAGATTCAAGCTTGACCGTAGAAGCATCCAGCAAAACTCCCCGAGGCTCTGCAAAGCATTCAATTATGCCTTCACAAGTTGGTACCAGGATTGTGTTCTCTCATACAAGCAATCTTCTAGCTCTTGGCATTCTGCTCAAAATAACTAACAAGTTATTCCAAACACCCTATTGTCCAGTTATGCACACCATCTAAGAAACTCTGGCTTATTATTTATTCATCTGCTAGAAGTAGCATAACGCTTAAAGACAGCACAGTGAGGGTGTAAGGGCTATAAATTGTGCTGTAACAATTTTCCTAGTTTTTACTTTTATTGAAAAGTTTAGCTGCTTTTCATTATCTTCTGGGATGTTACCAATATAAGGCGATCTAAATCCTGACATTTTAAAGTAACTATTTTAAAATGAATATGTTGAAATACATATTCTGTTTCTAGTGATCTTGTGTGTCTAAATTGTTAATGAACAATTGTTTCCATTTCCATTGCTCCCTGTTAGCAACCCAAAAGCATTGACACCACATCATTTATATACTGGGTGTTGTTCTACTGGGCTAAAATATACTGTGTTCCACATTCAGTGCTGCTACATTAAACTAAGGGGCATATTACCAACCTACAGCGATATTTATCGCTAAGTAGGGTTAGCGGTAATATTTTTATCGCCGCCCTTCACCTGTTTTTATCGCTGAGATAACTTGCTATTAGCAAGGTTTATCTCAAACGCGATAAAAACCAGGCGAAATGCATGAATATCGCTGTCAATACAGCGATATTTACGCATTAGCGTGACAATGCTCTTAGCCATGTTATCCACCTCCCATTGGATAACATGGCTAAGAACTGGTCAGGGCAGGCGTTAGCTTTTGGAGATATTCGCGCTTAGCGCGAATATTTCCAAAACTACGCCTGTGTTGATCATAGGTGATAGGGATGTTAGCGTCTGTTTTCAGTCGCTAACATTTTGGCACGCCCACTTTGCATGTCATTAGCGATAAATATCGCAGACAGGCAAAGCGGGCCCCAAAATGCTCGCTATCGCCTACAAGCTGTCACTAACTGGTGATAGCGACAGCTCGGTAATTGGGCGAGAACATTATCGCCGCTGTAGCGGGAAAAAGTCCTGCTAAAGCGGCGATAAGGGCCCTTGGTAATATGCTCCTAAGTTCGCTCATGTCACTCGTGGGTGTGAAATCAAACCTTGTAGAACTGAGCCAGAGACTCCTTTTAGGCATCAAAGAATCCTGGCAACCGCAGATGGATTAACAAAGCTAACAGTGTGATTCCTGCAACAGGCATTAATCTTGAAGCAAAAGCCAAATGTGCGCAACCAACCAAAAATGTAGTAGCACTCGAAGTAATTATTTGAATGAGGCTCAGAATGCAGAGCGGTTTTGGATCGTTTGAAGGTGCATAGCCTTTGCCGCATGAGTGAGAGGTGGAAGGGGTTTGCTCGGCATATTCTATGGTGCGCAGAAGGATCTCCGACAGGTCTTACAGTCTTCTCACCATGCACTGTCAGTCAGTCAGTCAGTCAATCACTTTTATTCAATTTTTAAAAAATCACAAAAAGACACAGGATACAGAACATGAAATAGACAATAAAGTACAACAGTAAAAATATCTAAATAATATATCATACATCAGGCCAACAGATTTCATATTTCATTAGTTCATAAAAAAGTATATATACACAAGTTATACATCGTGCTAAATTAGCCTGAAAGAAAGGTCAGTTCACGTAGAAAATTTAAAACATCACAGTTTGTTAAAATATATTAAAATATTTTGTTTAGAATTTGTCCTTGTCTCCCTTTGTAACGCCTTTTGTTTATACGGACTCCTGCTACTAGAAAGTTTGCAACATGAAAAGTTATTCGTACATTGTGCAAAAGTTGCAAAAATAAGAGTGCTGGCCTGACCTGTAAAAAGCCAGCCTCTCGAAGAATTGGTAAGAGATATTTTCTCCTGATTTGTTCGTAATGATCACAGAACATAATGAAATGTAAAGTGTCCTGAGGTGAAAAGTGATCACAGTCACAAGGACTTGCGTTGTCAGGTGTATCCCGTCTAGTATAGGTGCCTAACAAAAAGTGTATCAAATTTAAACTAAATCTAGTTAAAAGAAAACGGTGGAATGGGTTATTAACAAAGACCAGGTAGGGTTCTGGGCCTGGGACAGTAATGAGGGCATAGTTTCTTCTAACAGTCGTTTTTTTAAGCTCTGCTTCCTCCCGCTCTGCTATAAAGGAGTTTATCAATGATGTTTTTATCATCATGACGTCTTCCTTTTGAATGCTATAGGGGGAGTAGAAGAGATCAATTCGTCCCACATGAGATAACATAGTTTTTACATAGTTCAGCCATGGGATCTTTAGGGCTCCATCCATGGCCAGGCAATCTTTGAGGATTTGATGGTTTAAAGAAATTTCCTCATTTAGCCAAGTTTTTAGCCAGGAGATGACAGGGGCAGATTTTATGTGGTCTGGAACAAACCCAGTGCCTAGCTCTGAGTGGATGGTAAAAGTGGGTGTGGACTGGGGGACGGAAAGTAGTGATCTAAAAAATCTATTTTCCGCCCTCTGGATATTAACTGGATTTGTGTATCCCCATATTGAGGCTCCATAGGTAGCGATTGCTAAGCATTTGGCGTTATATACATTAAGAATGGCTTCCATTGGGCGTGACCCCAATCTTTTGGCAAAATTCAAAAGGGCTCCAGCGGATCTGGTAACTGCATTTGATTTGGACTTGTGTTGAGCGCCCCAGGTTCCTTTGTCATCAAAAATCACGCCCAGGTAGGTAAAGGGAGAAACCCTTTGTACTTCCTTTCCTGTGCAACTAAAAGTTATGGGTTTCTTTTTCCTGCCCTTAAGTCCCGTGATCATGACGTGGGATTTTTGTGTTTTTATTTTCAGGTCTAACTAAGTCATAAAATCCCCAAAGGAAGCCAATAACTTGCTAAGGGCCACGCCCGTTCGGGCCAATAGGACTGTGTCATCCGCGTACAGGAGGACCGGGATGTTAATCTTTCCTGCACGCGGGACGTCGGCCCCCAGGGTGGAGAGCACGGGCTCGAGTGCATTTATATATTAAGTGAAGAGGAGAGGGGCAAGGATGCATCCCTGCCTCACCCCTCTCTCTGATTTAAAAAGTCCAGTGCATCTTCCATCTTGAGTGACTCTAATGCACTGGATCAGGCTAGTTTTTCAGGGTAGTTAGTATGGCAGCATATGTTGGATCTGGGACCACACAGAGTGTCTGAATCGACTAGTTAAATGAGGTATAGTGCCAATGAAACCACTGGATTTCCTCAGAAGTCCAAACATTCTTCAGCGTTGTGGATCATTACCTTGAGATAGACCTTCTGGTGTACAAAGAAGTAGATTCAGAGATCCCTGAGCTGTAGGTTTCCATGTAAAATGTTCTCCCCTGACTGACTATCAACAGTGACCTCCAGCATCCACAGAAACAGATTTCCTTTTCCAAAGAGATCTACATCAACTAAAGGGAGCATCCTGAAGCACAGTGGAGACTTTTTGATTGGTTTAGTGATGCCAGGTGCACATGACTTCATGAGTCAATCAGGGATGACTGTCCTGGTTTACATTTACTCTCCAAGAGTCATCTTACTGAGTAAAAACTATGGATTTGGGAATCCGGACCAGAGTGTGCCATGGTCCTCCAACCGAAAAAGGGATCCACCCTCTAGGGCATCACAGTCCCTTTATCCATGGAAGGCAGCAAGAACTGCATTGGAACAGGGACTAGCCTACCTTGACTAAATAATAACGAAAGTATTTCGGACTAATGCTGACTTTCACCTGTCCTCCAGAGTGACATAAAGAGTGTAAAGAGACTTCGACTCGGGAAAGAAGCAAATTAAACATTGCACCCTCATGGGAACCAACTTTGGGACTACTATTCCCAGCGTTGTCTGGAAGTATGTATTTCTGGTTCAGGAAGGTAAACTGCCCAAGGGTGGAGGAAGCTGACACCAGTGATTGCCATAGAAGTTGCTCATTTGAAACTGGAAAGTGCTGGCCAGAGTGAAGTGTAATGGAACCATAAGGATCAGGGAGTACTGAGTGAGCAATTACTCTCATGTTATATTCCATATAGGCAACCTTTCACCTATATCCTTCCATACATTTCATACATAACGGTTCATAGAGACTGACCTTTTACCTAGATACAACACTGCATTCGGAACGCGGGGTTTTCCCCGGTTCGATACTCATGCATAAGGCATGAGGCTTCTTGGAAGCACCGCAGGACTCACAGCAGGATGAACATCTCCTGTATAATATCTATGTAAAAGTTCAAACCCGACATCATCCTTTAGAGCAACACAGCAACACAGCAAGGTAGGACCCCTGGGGAGACCTGTGGGTATATTTACATTATGTCTTGCTTAGACAGACAGAGGAGACCGTGACTTCCCGACTGACACACTGACCAGAGACGCTGAGGTTCCTGCATGCAGACGCTCCAACTAGCAGTGGTCTAACATCCCTTGCTGGGTGTCCAACTCAAGACCAGGACGGGGTCCCATATTCTCTCCTTCCTCAGGTAATGGGGTTGACTAGACCTTAGAGGGATTCTTGGCATAATGCATAACACCTACACCGATGCTAGGTACATTTGGGTACATGTTGTTAGGGAGACATCGTAGGAGTACACACTTTCTTGTCATGTGTTTTATGTACTTGTATATATTCATGATTACTGCAAGATGGTAGAACTGTACCGTCCCTTTACTTTCATAGTACTGTTCATCATATATCTCTGCTACTGTTTAATGGTTGTTACAGCAAATCTATTCTACACTAGAAAAACAACTGTTCAATAAATCATTATTTCAATGCCTAGACTGTTTATTCTGTGTTTCTCTCTGAGACAAACGAAGTAAGCACGAGTGACTGAGCGAAAAGTAGTATATTGTTTCTACGATCCTGAGGGATCAGGGTTGTCATGTTCTGAGGTTGCTAGAAACTATTCTCTCCCTGATAAGAGGAGACTCTAGTGGAACTGTGAGCTAGCTAATGGAAACCGGTTAACGTTTCTGTTGGGTTTGCTCGGAACCAGTCTGCCACCAAACCCACAGTTTATGTTATCCAAAAGCGGAGATCCTGTATAGGATATATAGGAACTACATGACACTCTAGGTCCTCACCTCCCTGTGAGGAGCTGGAGAGTAGTTGTTGTGTTCCCACCTGCAGGAACCTAGGAAGCCAGTGGTACAAGGATGAGATGTCAATCTGGTGGAATTTCTTATAAGTGACAATGGTTGGGAAGCATTGCAAGGAATTGAAAAAACAGAAATACCAAGCACAGTTTGGAAAATGTTGTGTTTACTTGGATGCTAAATTGCAGGAGTAATATTGCAAAATATACTTGGTCATATTTACAAGGGCCCTATCTCCGCTTTTTTGTCTTAAAAAGCCATAAAAGTGGAGATAAAACTATTGCCCTATTTACAAGAGGGTGCTAACATGCCTAATCGCATGTTAGCACCCTTTTTCCCAGTGCATCCCTTTGCATCTCTAATCAGATGCAAAGGGGGCGTCACTGGGCGTACCCCAGATAGACTACCATGCAAATATCACTGATGTTCACAACGCAATATTTACAAGACAGCCCACAGGATTTTAGCACACGTTAGTTTATAGAGAAAACCGCTGTTTTCTCCATAAACTAACGTCTGCTAAAATGCAGACTTACCTATCCCTGACATTGGGGTGGGTTATGCTGATATGACTCTGTGGGTCATATCAGCAAGGTTATCGCCATTTTGCAAGGAACATCGCTGGAAAACCAGCAGTGCCCCTTGCAAAATGGCAATTTCCTGGCTATCTCTGGAATTTTTATCGCCCTGGAGTAACACGTTGTTAATAACGCGTTACCAGGGCGAGAAATTCCAGAGATAAACAGTGATAAATAACAAATCGCTAAGCACACTTTGCGTTTATTTATCGCCGTCCTTGTAGATATGCCCCACTGTTTCCAGAAGATGAGACTTTTATCAGTGTTATAGGGTGATCAGCTGGTGAAGTGGCGCTATAGAAAAACACTGTAAAATATTAAATAGGCAGTCTACTAGATCATGTTCTGTATGATGAATACTCACAGATTACTTAATTGCTCAGGGCCCTATTTTCATTGGCGAATGATCCTGCGGGAGACCGCCATATACATTCAGTATGAGACCGTAACACAGCACGTAGAGTTGAAAATGAGAAGCATTTATTAATATTTGGACTCTAGTTAGTTTGACAGGATTTGAAACAGGAGATTAGAGTGTTTGTCATTAAGGGGCCTTGCTTCATGTATGCACTACTCAAAGTGGTACACGTGTGACACAAGGCTCTGAGTCAAATTTTTGAAGCCACATTGCATCGCTTTGAGTGGCCTCATAATTCTTGAGTAAGGCAACGGATTGCAAATCACTGTATCGCCTTACTCTGCCTCCCATGGTCGTGATGTTGGAGTTCCCGCGCAACTCCCATGGGTTTTGATGCTGTCCTTTATTTACAAGGACTTGTAAACCTTGAGATCAATATCTTATGACCCTCCCAGGGCAGGAATAACGAGAAGAAATATCTTTATTTCTCCTGTTTTTGCCGCTTTCTGTGTGCTACATTCAACAGCACACATAAAAGAAGGAATATGCCTCTCTGGTTAGTTTTCGTGCAGGAAGGTACTCCTTCCTGCATAAAAACAATCCTGCCTACAAGACAGGCACCCTTGAACCTTGTTGCAAGTGTCCCTGTGTTGCTGCTAGGCATGCCAAAGTGGCACCTGCACAGGGGGACAGGACAGGAATGCACCGTATGGCTAAATACAATACATTCCTGCCCTTTCACTTTGATATAGGGCAGTGCAACAAGGTGACTTGTTACGTTGCCCAATGCCAAAACCCCATAAATGAGCCCTAATGTTCTAAGTCTTGCTGCCCTCAGTGGTACATTATTTGTTACATTGAGTAAGTTACCATATATTGATTAACACTTTGATATGAATAATTTATGGATGTTGTGAATAATGGGCTCGTCTTACAAAATTTACCACGTTTCGATTGATTATTCACTTTGTCATAGTTGAGGTCATGAAGGTGTTGGAAAATACAAAACATGACAATATACTTGGTATGACATGTTGTGTAAAAAATCTCCCTAAAACTGACTAAATGTCAACAGCACCACAGTTAACAATGTAAGTTGAATATAAAGGACCCCCTGGTTATTACAGTTTTTCTACCACAACCTACTTCCTAGCATGTCTAGGAAGAGCATGTGCACTTTCACACTGCACTTACAGTGGGAAAGCTCGCCAGGCCCCAAGGCCCTAACAAGAGAATCAACCACACCCGGGAAGTGTCCCATAGAGAGAGCCTAGTCCATTGGTAGTAAAAAAACACATGGGGTTCATCTCTACCTGAGCAGGGCACACGAAGATGTAACTACCCGGCCACTCACCTACCCCGGCTTGGTGGTTGTGAATGGTCCCCTCAGGTTTGGCTATGGAGTGACACCGCTCAACCTGTGCATGAGACATTTTTCACCGTCTATTCAGGTGGGTGGCGCAATCAGTGTGATGTCCCCCCATTTGCCAGTATCTCACCCACCCTGTGTATTTGGTGTACCTTCCTACAGGCATTACTCTAGCCCAGTCAGTCACTCTCACCACCCAGGTCGAGCCAGGCAATGCTACCTGGCAACATAGTGTCATTGGGACAGGCCAGGCGAGGATAACGCAGTTGGCCCACAATGCTGAGAGCCAATTAAGGGAACAGGTGATGAATGGAGAATGAAGTGAGGGGGCGTGTTGGATGGAGGAGGCACCTCGTAAGATATAAGTTGATCAGAGTTGCACTTAGGGAATCCAAGCACAATGTCGGGTGAGTGAGGATACGGATCGCACCAGCCTATTCCAGTCTCACACAACGCAGAGTTGCAAATTCTGTACCTCCCTTGTAATGAGGCACAACGTCCAGTGCTCATTGACATTGGTCGCACAAGACAGTTCTGGTCACACACACACAGGTGCAAGTTCAACAATGACTCACGAGGTAGAATGAGGCACTACTATGGTTACGCCCCCACTGCCGAGGGTCTCACACAGTGAATCGGACCCCCCATGCAATGAGCATGCAGTCAGCTTGTCGCACAAGAGAGATGCGGCCGATCGAAGAAGCAGGCCACTGAGGCTCTGCAACTGGTGAATACCGCTCACCACCAACGAGACGCTTATGCGTGCCAAGGTCCCCACTATGTGGGGGTCATATGCCTTAGATGCGGGCAAGATTTCTGGGCTCCACACTAAGCAATATGGTCTCTAGCCACAAGTTTTAGTTCCATGCTGCGTTACCGGTTGGGATTCAGCAAACATTGTGGGCACTTGAGAGGACTCCGCTATTCAGGTGTCACTGGTAGATAGTGTGTATCCCTCTTAGGAGATCTTTGATGTCCCTGAGACCTCCTAAAGAAAAGGGTGCAAGCTCAACAAACTCTTGGAGAGCACACTTCAGGGTGCCACACAGCAGCAGGTCATCTGCCCAGGCCAACCCCTATTCAGGAAGGGCATGCGGTCCATTTCAATGACAATAATCCTCCATGTGCACAACAGAGTCCTCTGGTAATGTGCACCACATAGTTCTAGGTCCCCCGTCCTATGTCCCCACGAGCATATCTCACCCTTTGCAGAAGTAGTGCACCAGTAGTTTTACTGGAGTGTGCCTTTGAAGTTGGGGTTGGTTCAAATGGTCTTCCTTTGAAGCACAGATGTCGAGCCTACATTTCAGTCCTGTCTGCCATGAGGCCGTGGAATGCAGATCTTTATCTTTATTGGGGTCATGATCTGGCTCCAGAGGCCAAGTGTCAAAACCTCTTTCTCCAATCTGCCCAGTCGGTCTGCATGCCAGAGATCTATCATTCCAGTTGCATGGCAAATGTTTTATGGATGTCCCTAGGGAATGCCCAGATGTGCTCCCATGATCTCCAGTGTGCACTGGAGCCAAGCATCAAGTCAAACAAGAGTTTAGAGCATTGAAAAACATGATGTTCATGTTGTGTTGATTTTTATGTTTGCAGAATATAATCTTTATGTACATACATCATGTGTGAAGTCTCTTTTGTGACGCTCAAGGGATTTATCATGAGTGAGTACTGTGCCAATACTTTACACATTGCCTCAGTGGTAAGCCTGACTGCTCAGTGACAAGCTACCCAAGGGTATGTGCAGGTTATACAGTGTGTGTAATCACCCTTCACTGACTGGAGTGCTATGTTCTGCCTGGCCGGAGTACTGCCCCGCAAGCAGAATGTGCCAGACCCAACAATGCCAATAGAGTTTCAAATGCTCAAGGATACCCTGATATGTCCGGGTGCAGGCTCTGACGTATCCGGACATCCAAAAATTAATCCTTCAGGTCCCATCTTCTGTCTAGATGCAAAAGCTTCAGACACGTGCAACACATGTGTATATCTGTAGCTTTATGGACTGATGTAGGTCTTTATATGCCCAGGAACAGCCTCCTCCACCAAGAGTCAATGTCATATGGCCAGATGCAGTCTCATATGCTTAGAAACAGCCCCCGATTAGGTAAGGGTCTACCTACCCAGCTTCAAATTCCCAGTGCAGGTGAAATGTAAATGGGGAGAGGATGTAGCCTAACGGGCTAGGTCGGTGGATCTCAAATCGGGGACCCTGGTTCAAGTCTTGGCAACGGCGCTCAACATCCTGTGATTCTGGGCAAATCAATCTCCCCATGCCTAAGAAAAATTCCTCATGTGTCCTCATGTAACGCAACTGGTGCTCATGTAAAGTGGTCGGGTACCTGATACCTTCGGGTCAGGAACCTTTACCTGCTGGTGTCTTCTTGTGGCACCATTTCAATACCTCTTCCACATGATCATAGCCCATTGCTATTCATGACAGAAGAGATGTGAATGCTGCAAAGTGGTCATGGGTGCGGGAAGTGGTCTGGATCCCCATCCATGCTCAGTCATAACCAATCAGCAGCAACCAGAAATCTGCTGAGTGGTTAAGGGATGGGCAAGAAATGGAAACTTCAAACGTAAACACACCTTACTTCTTGTCCAGGGCAAATGATGCACCAGCAAACTCTGGTGGCTCTTAAATGACATCTGTGGTGCCTGAGATGACAACAATACAGCTCAAAGAGGCTGGCCACCTGGCCTGTCATGGTCATTCAGGTTCTTGTAGCCGGTGTAGTAAGCCTGCCCACTAGAAGAGTCATGAACTCTGCCCCATCCATTGGTTGAGCTGCAGCGAAAAACCTAGAGCAGCAAGAGAGAGAGAGATACCAGCAGCCAAGGGGAACAATAGAGGGATTCAGAAGACTTCGGGGTGACCAGAAACAAACTTTATGTACTGATAATGTGACGAGCATCTCTAGATACATTGGTCTTCATTTATGAGAAGTCACGCATCGTGCGTGAAAACAGAAATGCATCACTTTTCATTGCGCCCTCCTTGCGAAATGCTGGATGTGTCATATTTCCAATATGACGCATCACGTCGCAAGGAGTTACAGATACATCAGTATTTCTGACGTATCTGTAGGCGCAAAAATGACGCATTGCTGGAGTGTGTCATGAAAGTGACGCAACCCCATCAATGGGTCATTTCACATGGACAAGTCCCATTTCAAATGTGCTTGCATCAGTCTTACGCCTGCTGTGAGGCAGGCGAAAGGTATTGACGCATTTGCGTCCTAGAAGTGGCGCAGTGAAATCTTATAGGTTTCACTGCGTCACTTCAACGAGGCTTACTTGCGCCCACAGCATACATTATACCTGGCGCAGGTATAATGTGGCGCAGGGGTTTACAAAGTGACACTTCTACCTAAATGCGTCACTTTGTAAATTTTACTCAACATGGTGCATTTTGTACGCTGCTGGTGCGTCACAATAAGTGATGCACCGGCGGCGCAAAAGTGACGCAAGGGCTCATAAACAAGCCCCATAGTCTGGGAAACATGTCCCAGACAGAGGGGAGGGTGTAGCCTTAGAGAAGGTCCATGGAAGGCGTGGTCATTGGACACAGCAAGTTAAAAATGATGTCACAGGTGTCTCTAAAGAATTGCTTCGACATGCACCTTGTTTCTAGTCAGTGATTGTTGCTCACTACACCAGAAAAAGGTTTCACAATATGAATATAATTCAGGGAATGAAAGCTGGTCTACATTCCACCTCTGAGCTTCCCACTCCTATACCAGACCCTCTTTCAGCCCCAGTTCCTGTTGCTTTACTATCCATCTCCATCTACCATCATCTCAGGTCTGACAGGCTCATATGTGGCTAGTGAAGTATTCTGGGTGCCCTTGCATTAGCCACCACTAGTAAATCCGGATGAAGCACCGGACTGTCCGGTACACATAGTCATCGAGTGGTTTTATTCCGCAGAGGGTCCTCTTACCCCACACACTCTTACAGCCAGTCCTTGCTCCTGCTTCTCCTCCTCCTGGGAGGTGGCCCTGGGCGTGGCCTGCACAGTTCTCCTCACTGCTGCTTCTGTCCTGGTTGCGGGGGTGGTCTTACATTGAGAGAGGTGTGAACCGGAAGGGGACCCAGCAAGGTAACACAGCCTCCTCTCAATCTGGCTTCATGTCATTGGGGAGGAAGCCAAGACGCCAGAGCAGCTCTTGTTTGCTGTTATTGTGATTATGTAGGTGACACTTCTTATGTGACAGCAGCATGCCCCAGAGCCCTGAAGCACAGTATGAGAGCAGGAGGGATGGATGAGGGATACTCTGCAGTGAGTAGCATACTCTGACAGTCTGTTGGCAGAGTTCACTCAGCCAGTGCTTACAACAATTGTTAACTTTCTGTATCTGTCCTGTCGCTTGTCCCTTGACAAGCCCATGGTGTATGGGTGGTGACGTTTAGAGAGTAGTTTCCCAAAAGACCTGCAGAAGTGTTCTGGGAGTTTACTGGGAGTCTGCAGCAATTAAGGGTGCTCTGGTTTACTTCTGTAACACAAAATGAATTGCATAAGGTTGTCTTTCTCCTTCTGCCACACCCATTGCACTGTAGCACGTTTAGCAACCATGCTACTTGATGAGAGTGTCCCTTAATGATATGCAACGAAACAATGAAGGTTTTGGATCCTACGTCTACCCAGCCCGGATCTCAACCATAGGAAAAACAGAAGAAGTTGACTGGACAGGAAAACTTCTCCCAAAAAAATTCTACAGTCACGCAGTCACACTGTACCACGTGACCAATGGATTATTATTCCAAACACATTTATTTTGTCGTATTTTAAGGGTTTTTTTACAATTCAAAACATAAGCACAAACAAAATGGCCATCAGAATAGTGGGTTCATGTACACAGTATCTACAAAAATTCAAATATACAATATTTACAACAGTCGAATCAAACGACACAGGTAGTGACACACCAAAACAAATAAACATGTACTAATTCAAATAAATTGCAATTATATACAGTGCAGTAATATAACATAAAGCAAAAGGAAAACCAGTCCTTAAAGTAATGAGACCAAGGGACAGGCGGGATTCAGATGGAGATAGATGCCTGCCTGTCTACCAAAGCCTGCTGGGCACTGCCAGGCACGTGCAGGCACTGCTGGGCACTGCTGGGCACTGCTAGGCACTGCAAGGAATTGCTGGGCACTGCTAGGCACTGCTGGGCACTGCTGGGCACTGCTGGGTACTGCTAAGCACTGCTAGGCATGCACACTCAGCAGGAGGATACCCTCACGGGTAACATTGCGCTTTACAAACACACAGAACAGGGCAAGGAAGAAACAGGAAAAGGAAGCAACATTTCCTTACAGAGATTCTGGTAAGTTCCTCTCTTTAACACATCCCTTACAGACAGCCAGTGTGCTACCCTTGTGTGTACCTTCCACACCAAAGAAGTAAGGGCACACGCAGAGCATGTGCAGCACTGACAGTAGTGCCAGTGCGAGCGCAAGCTCCACACACATGCCTATTGGATGCACTACTGACAGCTGGAGGACTAGAATGTCTTCCACACCAGTCAAGCATGGGGCTGGCTGCAGCAGTGGATGACACACACACACACACACACACACTCACACACACACGCGCTCACACACACACGCTCACACACACACGCGCTCACACACACACGCTCACACACACATGCACACGCACACACACACACACACACATATATACACACATACACATATATATACACACATACACATATATACTCACACACACACACATGCACATGCACACACATATATAGACACACACATATATACTCTCACACACACATAAACACACACACACACATATATACACACACACATATATACTCACATACACACATACACACACACACACATAAATATACGCACATAACTATTGGATGCACTACTGACAGCTGGAGGACAGGAATCCCTTCCACACCAGTCAGGTATGGGGGTGGCTTCAGCAGTGGATGACACACACACACACACTCACGCACACACACACACACACACACACACACACATTCACACACGCACACACGAATGCGCACACACACAAACACACACATGCATGCACACACACACACCCCTTGTTAGACCTGGCATCATTGGCGTGGGTCTCCCTTCCATTTTTTTTGCTGTTGCCTCATGTGTTTTTCTGGTGTTAGATGCTTTGGGCACTGTGCCACTGCTGTCGAGTGCCACAGTGCGAGTGCTACCTACTGTAAATTGATGTATTGATTAGGGGTTCCATGATTGGATATTTGGTTTACTTGTCAGACCATAGTACAGCGCACTGAGTGTGCCCAGGGTGAGTAAATCCGAATGCTGCTAGTGGGCTTGCAGCACTGGTTGTGCCACACACAGAAGCGGCCTTGTAAAATGTGTCTAAGGTCTGCCATTGCAGAGCCTGCGTGCAGTCTGGTACTGTCATGCTGACTGGGCAAGTGCACCCACTTGCCAGTCCCTAAACCTTCCCTTTTCTTCATATCAGTCACCCCAATGGTAGACTCAAGGGCAGGGTGCGTTGAAAGTATAAGGTAGGACAAGCCCTGATGTGTGTGGCATGTCCTAATACTGAATTACAGCCATTTTCGTTTTTCACTATTGCAAGGCTACCTGTTCTCCATAGGCTAGAATGGGCTGCTGGATTTTTTACATGTTTATAATCCTAGCAGACTCATAGAACATGGTAGAAATTCGAGTTTAGTATGCCTGGACTCAGAATAATAAAATATATCTTTTAGTTTATTTTATTTTAATAATCTGTGTTTGCAAATACCACTTTTAGAAAGTAGGTATTTGCGTGCCTAACCATTGGAGCCCGCCTCTACGAGGTTGTGTATTCCTTGTCTGGGTTTGTGTGTGACAGGACTGGGGAATTCCCGGAGACAGGCTGGGGCTGCCCGGTGGTGAAAAGGGAGATCTGCATCTAAGATGGGAGGTAGGAGTTGCACCTGGGACCTGAATAGGGTTGGGCCTTCCCTCTATCATGCTGGCTCCACTCCCTGTGGTGTGTCTGATGTCACTGCCCTGCACCCTGAAAGAAGAGAAGGAAGACTGTCAACAAAGTGCTCCTGGACTGTACTTGCCTTCCACAATGCTGGCTCCACCTCCTGTGGGACGTCTGATGTGCCTGCCCTGTTCTGTGAAAGGAAAGGAGAAGTCTGGTAAACAGAGTGCTTCAGAACTGGCTTGAACTGGGCACAGGCCCCTCTCCCCTCAGAAAACAAAGGGTTTTGGGGTATAAGTATTGGGACCCTGAGCCCAGGAAATTAGTTCACTCCTGGAACTGACAAGACGAAACCTCTGCCGAGGAGAAGGAACCTGAAGAAACTGAGGAGAGACTATTCCCAAGCTGAAGTGCTGCTTGGGGGATTGGCCTGCAGTGGTTGCCTGAACTGCCTAGAGAGGAGGAAAGACTTTGTGGACTTTACCTTTATTTTCAACTTATGCAAAAGATCTCCAAGTACTTGGAAGAGAGCTTGCCCCCTGACCGAAGTCCCAGGACCAGTGGACTTCACCAGCCTTTGTGAATTGCTGCAGGAAACAAGCGGCTACAGAGGTAGGGAGCTTTGACCGACTCTCCCGACCAGCTCGGTGTCCTGTTGGCACCGCACTGAGCAACGTCCGCCTCGAACAACGCAAGCCCTGTGCTCACAGACACTGTCAACAAGCCGCAGCCTGCACCGCGACTGGAAGGACACCGCAATGTGCAACGCCTCGCTACACCGAATCGAACTGGTCTGACCGATGCAGTCACTGCTACTGCCTTCCAATTTTGTGACTGCACCGGGTTTGGTCACTGCCTCACATGCTTTGTGACGCACCGCCCGACTCGCACCGCTGTCCAGACTGATCGAAGCCAGCTCCCGAACTCCGGCTCGAACGCTGCATCGTACAGCTGGAAGCACCGCAACGAGCAACGTCCGCCCCGAACAACGTCAGCTCTGAGCTCACCGACGCCGTCAAAGAGCCGTAGCCTGCAACGCGACGGAAGGGACACCGTGACCTGCAACGCTTTCTTTTTGTACTCCGCGAGGATCCCCAGAAATGGCTTGCACATCCGTGCCGGCCGCCCCAAGGAAAAGGTACTGTGGTGTTTGAGTCTGTCAACATTTGAGTGGGCCCGGACCGCCGCGGCCTGCTGGATTTGTAAGACTCTGTTCCTTCAGCACGCTGTAGCTGGACAAGGCTACCGAACTTTCATTTACACCCATTCAACCAGAACTCTTGAAATGTAATAGCACTGTGGATTCTTTTTGTCATTTATTGGCCTTGTGATAATTCTATATAAAGTATACTTATTTTTTATATAAAACCTTGTGTGGTGTCCATTTGTAGTGTTGTCACTGGGTTACTGTATGTGGTCACAAATGCTTAACTTACATCGCCTCTGAACTAGCCTTGACTGCTTGTGCCACGCCGCCTAGAGGGTGAGCAGGGGTTATTTTAAGAGGGTAATTACCTTACCCTGAATAGAGGAGAGGTCTACTGTTGTTCTCTTTTATGGCTTATGCCGAAATCAAGATTCTTAGAATTGAACTAGAGGAGAGGGTCCATGCTTGTCACAAGTACCTATCTGTGCCAACCAGAGACCCCCGATTCTAACACACCTACACACATACAGACACAAACCCACACACATACACACACACACACACACACATGCACACACACACACACACACATGCATGCACACACTCACAAACACACAATGCACATACATTCTAGGCCCCACTAACCTTATCAGTCGCTTCTCCTTCTACTCCACCAGATAGCCTCCATCACTCTTTACGCATAGATCGGCCTCACACGCCACATCAGAGCCTCCTCCTCTCTTCTTGAGTTCCACTAGAAGCAGAGGACTTAGCTTTTCAAGTATCCAACTTACCAGAGGCACTGCTAGGCACTTCTGGGCACTGCTAGGCACTGCTGGGCACTGCTAGGCACTGCTGGGCACTGCTAGGCATGCACAGGCACTGCTAGGCACTGCTAGGCACGCACACGCAGCACGAGGACACCCTCA
This sequence comes from Lissotriton helveticus, assembly GCF_964261635.1. Classification (NCBI taxonomy): domain Eukaryota; kingdom Metazoa; phylum Chordata; class Amphibia; order Caudata; family Salamandridae; genus Lissotriton; species Lissotriton helveticus. The sequence continues at coordinate 17,409,337 of NC_136068.1, read as the reverse complement.
TGGGTAACAGTGTGCTTTACAAACACACAGAACAGGGCAAGGAAGGAACATAACAAGGAAGCGATATTTCCTTACAGATGGTCTGGTAAGTTCATCTCTTCAACACATCCCTTACTGACAGTCAGGGTGCAGCCCTTGTGTGAACCTTCCACACCAAAGAGGTAAGAGCACATGCAGAGCATGTGCAGCACTGGCAGTAGTGCCAGTACGAGCGCAAGCTCCACACACATGCCTTTTGGATGCACTACTGTCAGCTGGAGGACAGGCATCCCTTCCACACCAGTCAGCCATGGGGCTGGCGGCAGCAGTGGATGACACACACACACTCACTCACACACACACATGCACAGACACACACATATATATACACACACACATGCCTATTGGATGCACTACTGACAGCTGGAGGACAGGCATCCCTTCCACACCAGTCAGCCATGGGGCTGGCGGCAGCAGTTGATGACACACACACACTCACTCACACACACACATGCACAGACACACACATATATATACACACACACACATGCCTATTGGATGCACTACTGACAGCTGGAGGACAGGAATCCCTTCCACACCAGTCAGGCATGGGGCTGGCTGCAGCAGCGGATGACACACACACACTCACTCACACACACACATGCACAGACACACACATATATATACACACACATGCCTATTGGATGCACTACTGACAGCTGGAGGACAGGAATCCCTTCCACACTAGTCAGGCATGGGGCTGGCTGCAGCAGTGGATGACACACACACACTCACTCACGCATACACACACACACACACACCTACACACACACATAAACACACATACATACACACATCAGATAGGAACCACACTATGTCTTTGCATACCTCTGCATGCACTCAGAACAGACGCAGCACTGACACCACCCCTGGTACCTGTCCTGAAATACAGAACCAGTACAGCAAACTTATGAACACCTGAACAGACCTATCATACACTGCAGTCAATGCACATGAGCCTCACACACATGCAGGTTAGATCTCAGTAGGGCAAGCTTCTCCCATAAATAACTGATACCACATGGATAACAGAGCACCCTTACATCTAACCAGAACAAGTATAGGACGTCCTCCTCATTCATTATCTCGCAGCTGTGAGGGAAAAAGTACAAAATACTCTGGAGCAAGGGTGCCTGCTTTGGAGGAATAATGTTCTTTATGCAGGAAGAGACTCCTTTCTGCACACAAAAAAATAAATTGACAAATTTTTCCTATTCTATGTGTGCTGCATAATGCAGCACATATGGAAAGCGGAAAAAAGGAGGAGACATAAAGTTATTTCTCCTCGTTATGCCATCTCTGGGGAGGTGTAAGGTTATTTCTCCTCGTTATGCCTCCCCTGGGGAGGTGTAGGCATTTGACGCATTCCCCGGTTTACAAGTCAGTGTAAATCTGGGAATGCATCAAAATCCATGGGTATTGTGTGAGAACACTCACCACAACTCCCATGACACACATCTTTGATGCACAGTAAGGCAACGCAGCAACTTGTGCTGCTTTGCCTCACTCCATAACTACAAGTAATCTACCCTCTGTGTCCCCGACCGTGTGTATGGCCTTGGAGATATGGATCTGCACTCAGCGTCACTGATGCATAAAATAAAAGTGATGCAAAGCCGGTGCAATGGGCCTCTAAATAAGCCCATCTGACGTCATACATCTCCAAAGTACAGTTGTGGATGGAGATCACCACACTGAATCTCAACGCAAAAAAACTGGATTCGTCATTCCCTCACCCCAAGATATGAGCTTCCCATGAGATAGAACGATCACCTGAACAGCACTGGTATTTCTGCATAACAGTCCCTGTCTGTGTGTTTGTCAGCCACAGTCTAGTCACGCATCATGTGGGCTGTAAGCAGGCCTGTCGGCATTTGCAGGCCCACCAGCGGTAGGACTGCAGAGTAGGGGCACAGCTGGCCCAGCCCCAGCGACTGTACTCAGCATTGTAGTGTGATTTGCAGTATTTTGGGTGTCAGTCCTCTAGTGGGGCATGCCCCCAGCCTGAGCCACAGCAGCCATCCATAATCAGGGTCTTCACCAGAGACCCCAGTTCCACTCTGTGGCTGGCCGCCACCCATTGTGTTTCTGCTGCTATGTGGCACAGCTCAAGGTGATTGACCCGCAGTACACCTTCCAGTGTCGGTGCTGAAAAGTGCGCAGCTATGCCCTGAAATAATGCCATCCCAAGTCGATTACCACAACAAGGTGTCTAGAGAACTAAACCAAGACCGGGGTTTCCAGAGAGGGATTTGCAAAGTAATAAATCAGTCTGGGCAGGATAATCATGCTCATAGGCGATACTCGTTCCATCAAAAGGGATCCTCAGTGTGTGTCAGAATACCACTCTCGCTTGTAGGGATCTTAGCGCACCCCCAAGCCCCCAAGATTATCCTCCGCGGTGCGTGCCCTTAAAGAAAACTCAGATCCAGAGTTCAGAGAACGTTCAGGGCTCCCATGATACCTTATTACATGGACCCCCTAGGTGGAACTGTGGTGATCTTGTGGATCCCCTTGGGTGGGACTGTGGTGATCGACCAGATCCCCCCAGGTGGGGCTGAGGTGTTCTCGTGGATGCCCTCAGGTTGGACTGTGGTGATCTCATGGATCCCTTGAATGGGACTGCAGTGTTCAAGTGGATCCCTGTGGATGGGACTGTGGTAATCTTGTGAATTCCTGTGGGGGGACTGTGGTGATCAAGTGGATCCCCGTGGGTGGGACTGTGGTGATCTTGTGAATCCATGAGGGTGGGACTGTGGTGATCTCATGGATCCCCTTGGGTTGGACTGTGGTAATCTTGTGGATCCCCTTGGGTTGGACTGCAGTGATCGAGTGGATCCCAAAGGGTGGAGCAGTGGTGATCTTGTGGATCCCCACAGGTGGGACTGTGGTGATCTCATGGATCCCCTTATATGGGGCTGCGGTGATCTCATGGATCCCCCTGGGTGGGACTGCAGTGATCTCATGGATCCCCGGGTGGGACTGTGGTGATCTCGTGGATCCCTTGGGGTGGGACTGCGGTGATCTCCCTAACTGGGAAGACGCAGGACTTCTCCCAGCTGGTACAGAAGCCCCTCGCTTCTCCAAGACATTTGAGCATCGAGACCCATCACAGCACCTCCTTGTGCAGAGATGCAGAAGAATAGAAGTATGTCATCCATGTATAGCGAGATGTCATGTTCCCCATCATGAAGCCATATACATAGGCCCCTCCCCTGCTGCCAAACTGCGCCAGCAAACAACTCTATGGTCAATGCAAACAGCAGGATCTGGGCTACAGTGTCTCCATGTCCTGTCTGAGGTAGCAGCCTTGCAAAGTTAAAACATATCAAAGACATGATCTTGTGCTTTCTTTTGTTTCAGTTGTTCGCTGTATGGTGTTATGTTTTTTATTTTGAGCTGCCTCAATAAAGCGCCGGGACACTCCTTTGGAGTAGCCGTGCGCTATAAAAATAAATGTATAACATAACATAACATGGCAGCCATTTCCTGCTCGAGAAGAGGAACTGACTTTTATGGTGAAATAAACCCATGCAGAAGTTTTCTGCAGAAGAGTGACCAACTATACCACAGACCCAGTGTCTCGTGCCTGTGCGAATCTCGATGGGGTACAAGCTGTTTGCCCTGTTTGTACTGTCTCGGTCTCCCTTATATAGCAGTGTTACCCATTTGGCTCACTCTTGGCCCATGGTCATAAAGGTCATTTTTTTTGCATATTTTTCCACTGTAAGGTATCAAAAGCCTCACACAGGCCCACTGATAGTACCACTGCCTTTGCGGCTGTATCTCCTGCAACACTCTGTACAGGCGCTGGATGATCAGAGAGGTGTTGCAAAGCAGAATAAAACCAATCTGATCCTCGTGGATCAAGAAGTATATATGGGGTTGTAGGCTGGTAGCCAGGACTTTGCTAAGGATTTTGTAATCTACTGTGAGCATTGACAGGGGGCAATATGAAGAGATGTCCACTGGGTCTTTCTCAGGCTTTAACAAAGCAATCAACAGTGCTTCTCAACAGGCTGGTGTTAGGGCACCCGCCTCCCACACCGCATTATATAGAGTCGCCTGTTGGGGTACCAGCGGTGAGCAGAACAAATAGTAAAATTCCTCAGGCAGCCCATCCACCCCAGGGGACTTCCCTGATGCTAAATACTTAATGACTCCCCTGATCTCAGGCTCTGAAGTCAATTGGCCAATGTCCCAATGGGCTGCATATGAGAGGTGAGGCAGGGTCACCCCGGCCAGGAACCCCTTAAACATATTGTCCATGGCATGGACCAGGCCACACACAACCTCCCTGTTAATGTTGAATTGAGTATGTAGCAACATATCGTCTGCTGTCCGGAGTGTGTTTTTGACTGCTAACTAGGGGTCTGTTGAGAAGAGTCATGACACCATCCTCCCAAACTTGCCCTCCCCACATGTGATCTAGCTACATGTTCTTTGTAGAAGAAAATGTCCAGATGACATATTGTTGTCCTAGTGAGATGCAGAACACAACGAGTGAGACTCGCCCCCTTCATCGCAGATCCCAAACCCACCACCTGCGTAGTGCCCCAGGGATCCTCCCTCAGCTTCACGCTGTTCAACATCTACATGGCCCCGCTAGTCACCATCGTCAGACGCTACGGAATAAACATCATCTCCTACGCCGACGACACCCAACTAATCCTCTCCCTCTCCAATGAACCTGACAAGGCCAGACACAACTTCTACGAAGGCATGAAAGCAGTCGCCGACTCAATGAGAGACAGCTGCCTTCAACTCAACACAGACAAGACAGAAGTACTCATCATGGATCCTCAACCCAACGCATGGAGCAACTCCTGGTAGCCTCTGAACCTCTGAAACCTGCCCATCCCTTCCAACCAAGCCCGCAAGCTCGGAATCATCCTGGACCTTTACCTCAGCATGACCCATCAGATTAACTCAGTCACCTCCACTTGCTTCCGCACCCTCCGACACCTAAGCAAGACCTTCAAATGGCTACCTCTCAAACATAGAAAGACCGACACACACGTCCTCATCACCAGCAGACTGGACTACGGCAACGCACTATACACCGGAATCACCAACAAACTCACTAGCAAATTGCAAAACATCCAGAATGCCACCACCAGACTGATCCTCAACCCACCACGACACTGCCACATTTCGCAACACCTACATACACTGCACTGGCTCCCCATAGAGAAAAGAATCACTTTCAAGATCCTCACCCATGCACACAAAGTCCTCCACAACACCTGACCAGCCTATCTGAACCAGCGACTAAACCTCCACATTCTCCTACCTCGCAGCCAATGCCTGGAACGCCCTACCCATCCACATCAGACAAACCACCTCACTCCATGAAGGAACTGAAGACTTGGCTTTTTTAATCCACCTTACCGGCACACGCTACACTCCCCCCCCCCCCCAGCACCATGAGACCCTAACGGGTGAGTAGCTGCGCTTCATAAACATTGATTGATCGATTGATGCTCGCACTGAGGAGTTCCGGGAGACAGGTGGAGTCTAGCACAGATGCAACCTCTGGGGCTTGCATCCTAGTCTCCAGGGTATTCAGCTAGAGACTCTAGATTTAGGCATACCCCAGGTTGTACGGCCGTACACAGGCTCCTAATCACCACTTTAAATTACTCCCAGAACACTGCTATCAGCACTGAGCCCTGATTATGAGGGAAATATTTACCAATCAGTTCCCGTAGGGAGCCATTGAATACCGTGTCAGCCAGGAATTCCGGTCAGAGTTGCCATTTAGGGATCCGGGTCTGCCACCTCCCCAGTGCAAGCACAACATGAGCGGGTTATATATAAGTACGGCCCAGATATTCTGGCTGCGTAGCCTGGTCTGTGACTGCTGGAGATGCTGAGATCCCATCCAGTTACACATAGAAGGCATGCACTGGTGAATAAAACAAATGCACCAGCTTCAGGCCATGGTGGAGCCACCAAACGTTCATGGAAGGTGGTGGCTGGTTTCCAGATGGGGCAGTCAATTATTGGAGGGATGATCTGTTTAATGATATACATGCCACACAATTGAAATCACGTCCCAGTATCCTTGAAGCTGGCAAGGATATACTTAAGTGTGATGCCAAGGATTCCAGGAATGCGGTCTAATTGATACTGGGGGGCATAGATGCTGCCCACCTCCAAAGGTCTCTGCAAGGGTGCCAGCAAGCAGTACACGTGGCCCTTCATCGTCAGTGAGGTGGGACTCACAGAGGAAGTGTACCCCTGCACAGATCCATATGAGTATCTCCCTACGAAAGTGTTTCCTGGAGGAATGCGACGTCCACCCCCTCGGCACCAAGTAATAGTGTATCAGGTGTCATTTATGACCAAGTGCATCCCCATGACATTGAAGGTGAGGATCATGTCACAGAGGGTTTGCGTGGATATATGGGGTGTCTCCTGAGCATTTTAGTATCACCCAGCAGAAAGCCATGGGCCACAAACACATCGAAGCGAGGCCCAAAATTATGCCAAATACATCTCTACAAGTCTTTGTAGACATGAGCCTGTGACACAATCCATGGGTGGATGCACAGGCATGGCCATGAACCATTCGTTCAAAGCTTCCCTAAAGCAGAGTAATGCAAGGCATAGTATTGGCCGGCATTAGTGAAAAAGTGACAAAGTTTACTGTTTCAGTTAATTATAACTATAACAATACATTTTATAAAATCAAGTGCTACAAATGAAACTCTTAGTGTTTGTCTACATTCTGTTTCCCTAAATCATAAAACTTTCTGTTTCTAGTGCAAATGTTTTCTTTTGGCCGGCATTACTTTTGGTTACAAACCAAAACAAATCACCATTTGGATTGGTTTGCGAAGAACAACCTGGATTTTGCTTCAGGTCTGTGTTAGATAAGTGATGCAAACTAGATGCTAAATCTTTCTGGATCTGGGATACAGGGTCTCCATGTCCTGTGTGATGTAGCAGGCCTGCAAAAGTTAAAAATATAACCAAAGGCGTGGGAACCGTTTCCTGCTAGAGAGGAGGAACTGACTATGATGGTAAAGTAAACCCACACAGAAGTTTTCTGCAGAAGAGTGACCAACTCTAACCACAGAACCTGGGTTTTGACAGCTGGTGAGAGGGGAGGAGGCATCCCTGCAGCAGAGTGCTGGACGAGACTGTCTGGAGACAGGGCAAGAGCAGGCACTCTCACCACACAGGAAAGGATCAGATTGTGGAAGGCTCAGGAGTCCTGTCTCTGCAGACAAGAAAGTATACACGGAAAGAGAGACACTAACTGCACACAGGACCGTGAAAGAATTGGATTGAGAAAAGCTCAGGAGTCATGTCTCTGCAGACAAGAGAGTACACAGCGTGAGAGAAACACTCTAACCGCACACAGGAAAGGATCGGATTGTGAAAGTCTCAGGAGTCCTGTCTGTCGGGACAAGGGAGTATACAGGGTGAGAGAGACACTCTCATTGCACACAGGATTGTAAAAGGATCGGATTGAGAAAGGCTCAGGAGTCCTCTGTCGGGACAAGGGAGTACACAGGGTGAGAGAGACACTCTCACCGCACACAGGATCGTGAAAGGCTCAGGAGTCCTGTCTCTGCAGACAAGGGAGTACACAGGGTGAGAGAGACACTCTCACCGCACCCAGGATTGTGAAAGGATCGGATTGAGAAAGGCTCAGGAGTCCTCTCTGTCGAGACAAGGGAGTACACAGGGCGAGAGAGACACTCTCACCGCACACAGTATTGTGAAAGGCTCAGGAGTCCTGTCTGTCGAGACAAGGGAGTACACAGGGCGAGAGAGATAAACCCACCTCACACAGACTTGTGAAAGGATCAGATTGTGGAAGGCTCAGGAGTCCTGCCTGTCGAGACAAGGGAGTACACAGGGCGAGAGAGATAATCCCACCACACACAGACTTGTGAAAGGATCAGATTGTGGAAGGCTCAGGAGTCCTGCCTGTCGAGACAAGGGAGTACACAGGGCGAGAGAGATAAACCCACCTCACACAGACTTGTGAAAGGATCAGATTGTGGAAGGCTCAGGAGTCCTGCCTGTCGAGACAAGGGAGTACACAGGGCGAGAGAGATAATCCCACCACACACAGGATTGTGAAAGGATCAGATTGTGGAAGGCTCAGGAGTCCTGTCTCTGCAGACAGGGAGTGAGGACACAGGGCGGGTTCTGCACACTCAAGTCTTCTTCCAGCTCAAGAGTGAGCTCAGCTCGTGGTGTTTGAAGCACAATGGTGATTTCACTGAAGAGCTGGAGGCAGAGTGGACGAGTTAATGGCGGCTGGGGCTGGATTCACACAGGTAAGGCAAGTGGCAATGCGACACTATGACCGGTGCTTGTAGTTTCGCAACACACAGGAAATTCCGGGGGCATGCATTGCGTCATCTAGAGGTAGAGGACACTGACCTCACATCATTATTAATTAATTGCTATGTCTGTAGCTTCAAAATCTAACATTGTGGAAAGCCATGTCTCCCATGAATGACGTAAGTATGACGTAGGCAGGGAGATAAAAGAGGCAGGCGTGTTTCTGAATTGTTCTTTAATATGTTCTTTCATTGTTTGTATAATGCACTTAAATGACCTTGAGAAGTCTTTCAAGAACATAGGTTGGGAATTAAAGAGGTGATGGAGTAACACAGGTTGAGTGTTCCTACAGTTAGTGCACTACTGTTACAAGATGTGCACTATTTGTGTGCACTATTGTTCCTAATTGTGAACTATTCGTGAACCATTGTTATAAGGTGACTTATGGCCTCCTAATCTCCAAGGTGACAGTTGTTTACAGTCCATGACCTCCATCCGGAGCCATGTGCCCTGTTATCTGGGAGACCTTCATCTCCTTGCATGACCTTCATGAGACCTTGATCCACAAGGAGATGAACTGGGAGAAAGGTGAAGAGTAGGGAGCCTGATGTGTGGACAGAGCCCTCTCCAGAAAAGGACCGCCTTCAAGAACAGTTGTGGGTGGTCTTTGAGACCACCACTCTGCACTGAGGATTCCCCCCACCATCCTAATTTGTCAGGCAGGGCCCGCCACCGCACGGCTGGCGGTGGCGGGCCATCTGACATCGTAATGATCCCCTATATTTTTACAAATGATATTAAACACTTCTATATCCACTTCAACCATCCAACCTGATCAAAACGCTCGATAATTTGCTAAAGGAAAGAATAAAAACATGGCGTCCTTCTGGGGTGGCGCGACCTGTGGTACACGCTGTGCCCCACAGGTGCGAGATTTGTCTTTGAGTGTGGGCAGGCCTTGGAGGAGCCGGTTGGCGGTAAGGGTGGTTGCCGGCCTACGGAATGCATCAAGTTCTCCTCCAGAGTGTTCATTACCATGTGGCTGCAGGCACACAGCACCGGGCTATTAGAGCAACCACATCACACAGAAGTTCTGTGCTCCGCCAGGGCTCCTTCAGATGTACCAATTATAAATTAACCTCCACAGCACTGCGTGCGCTAGGGTGTGAGTGTGTGCGTGTACTTGTGTGCGTGCCTTCGTCTGTGTATTTGAGTGTGCGTTCATGCACGTGTGTGTATGTGTAGTTTTGTGTGTGTGCATCTGTGTGCACGTGTGTGTGTATATTTACGTGTGTGTGTTTGTGCTCTTCCATGTGTGTGCATGCATGTATGTATGTGTATTTGTGTGTGCGTGCATACCCCTGACTTTGAGTAACTGTACATGGTACAGTTCTGTGTTTCAGAATCATTGAAGTGGCCTTGGAAAACGTTTCCTCTAGTGATCACAATGGGAGCTTGGAGGACTTGCTAGGGCCTAGTTTGGTCCCATGTAATAATGGGGACTGTCCGAATGTAACATCAAGGTCAAAATTCCCTTGCCCGACCACAAGATGGCTGACACAGTGGTCCCTACCATGTTATGCTATTGCTCTCGTACAAAAACCGGACATCAAACTGACCTTCACCTATCCCCCATCAAGACGTAGAACCTGCTGAACTTTCCTCCGACTGAGGAGACCTAGCTATCAGGCCGATGCCCGTTGGAGCTACCTGATAGCTATAGAGAAGATGGGTTGTGGACTTCCCCCTCGACCTTCACCTACCCAGCCGGACTTTGGACAGTCTTTACTTCGTCTCTCCGTTGTACCTCCCCCTCACCTCTTTACCCTAACCCCCTTCCCCTCTACGTTCCTTTCATCTCATCTCCTATGCTCTTGAAATGTTTTTCAGTGGCGACCTAGCCATTTGGCCGATGGCCGGTGGAGCTACTGGATAGCTATTGAGGAGATGGGCTGTGGACTTCCCCCTTGGCCCTCACCTACTCAGCTGGACCTTGGGCAGACTTTCCCTTCGTCTCTCTGTCGTATCTCCCTCCTACCCCTTTTACCCTATCCCTTACCCTTCCCTCACTCCATTTCCTAGTCTTCTATGCGCCTTAAATGTTTTTGTCTGTTACTTGTGACAGTGGAGACCTAGTTTTCTGTCCAACGCTCGGTGGAGCTACCTGGTAGCTAAAGAAGAGATGGACTGTGGACTTTCTCCCTCGGCTGTCACCTACCCAACTGGACATTGGGCAGATATTCCTGCGTCTCTTTGTCATATGCTCCCTCCTACTCCTTTACACTACACCAGTACCCCTCTACGCTCCATTTATTTCGTCTTCTATTTTCTTTAAATGTTTTCCCATTGAGACCTAGCTATTTGGCCAATGCCCAGTGGAGCTACCTGATTGCTATAGAAGAGATGGGTTCTGGGACTTCCCCCCGACCGTCACCTACCCAGCCAGGCTTTGGGCAGACTTTCCTTTGTCTCTCCGCCATATCTCCCTCCTACCCCTTTACCCTTACCCCATTCCCCTCTACACTTTCACTTATCTCGTCTTCTATGCTCTTGTAATGTTTGTCTAGCAACTGCTGTAAATTGTAACTGATGTAATTTTGTAAATTTGTGGAACTTCATGTAAAGCGCTCTGATACCTCCGGGCCTAGCCAGCGCTACATAAAACTCTTAAAATAAATAAATAACATTTAAATTGATATTACTTACCTAAAATCTATATTCTTGACCACAAGGATTTTTCTGTCGATATTCCTGACCCACGATATTTTTACCACGATATTATTACCACAATATTTGTGAAATTCGATATTTCTTCCACAATATTCTTTCTCTGCACCATAACTGCCCTATTGAACTCACACTCTTTCCCAGTCAACAGATTCTTGAAACTCTTAGCCAGCACTTAGGCCATAACTTCACCACATATTTTATAAGATTCATCAGATAAACCCTCTGCCTTTGGTTTCTCTGTCTATCGGTCCTTGATAGCCTCCCTCATTCCTCTTCGGTGATCTCCGCCTGGATACCCTCATCGGGGACAAGAAGCGCTTTACAAATCTACTGATGATCAATTGATTGATCTCCCAAGCACCCCCCTATCTCTTGCCCAACCTTCAGAATTCTTACTTTTGAAGGTATTCCTGAATGTGAGTCGAGCCTTGCTATGATCTCTCTGACGTGTAAGGGGCCTGGTGGGAGTGGAGGACCCCCCCCCCTTGTTCTCTTGTGTGGGTTGTACTCCTCACCTTTGTGTCTTGAAAGTGTGTATTGCCATCTCCCTCATCTTCAGTTGTGCTGCTGAGAACCGTCCTTCCTTCTCCTCCTCTTGTTTGATGCTCTATTCATTGCAAGGTCCTAAATTACAGAATTCACTTCCTTTTCACATTCAAAGCTCCATCGAGCAGTGGGTGTCCTTCTTTTGGATGTTTCTGCTGCGATTCTCACAGGAAGAGATTGCAAGTATTTGGAATGAACTCTACAAGCTACGAGAATCCATGGATCAATAACATTTATTGATAAACAACTCTCTGCTGAAGACAGGATAATGTCAGGCTTACTCAAGCAAGCTTAAGAACCATGTTCATCAAAAGGGGTTGAACCCACAATAGGATAGACATTGTTCCCGTCCAATGGACAAGCAGCCTGCCTGACATGCATGTCCCTCCACCAATGGGAAGTACAAGCTGTGGGTGGGCCGAGAGATGATTTACTGTTCGATGCTCTTCAGCTCTCCTTAAGTAACTAAGCGTGGATGGTCACGAAAGGTGACACAAGTACAACGCAAAGTCAACAGTAAGTTTTGCAATGCCGTGCAAGGGGCGATTTGTGCCACATCACACAGCTTTGTAAAGAAATGTAACGCAATGCAATCACACGTGCTGAGTTATAATACATTTCTACTTGGGAGGCATTTCATGGGTAGAGCGTTGCCATGCGTCCACCCATGGATGTTGGCACATTCACAGATTTACAATGATGAGTAAACCTGGGAATGTGTGAAAATGGCCGCAATGAGGAGAACCATGTTTTTTTCTCCTTGTTGTTTTCGGTTTCCACTTGAGCCGCACTCTGCAGCACACATAGAAAGAGGACGAGGCCTCAAATGATTATTTATGTGCAGGAAGGTATCCCTTACCGTACAAAACCAATCATGTCTGTACTGCAGGTGCTATTGTGCACCATGGTGCCAGTGTTGGCGCTAGGCAGCACACCGTGCATCACTGCAAGGAGAGAGCAGGAATTATCCATATCTTTGTAAATAGTGCGTATTTCTGGTCCCTCCCTTTCACGCAGCGCAGAAGCATTGCTTGATACGCTGCAGTGCGTGAAAGTTTAGTAAATGTGCCCTACATGTGGTGAGAACCTACAGGCAGGTCACTCTGTTCCAGAGACCCTCGGATCATCAAATCCACAGATTTATTGATCCAGCCCAGTGAGGCGGCTTCGAGGTAGGAATTGATGAGATGCAGACCCCTGTTATTGCCAATATCTGCCATCCGGTCTGGTGGAGGAAGTGACACATCTTTCATAGTAGATGTGGCCACCTCTGTGACCCTACAGCTCACTCGAGAGTCACCCCTTGTGTCTGTCCAGAAGTAAAGGTTGATCATGTTAAACTCCTGAAGCCTTTTTAATGGACATTAGGGTCTGGGGGTCAGTGATGCTGCCCAGGTTTGCGGAGAAAGAGCCACGTGTGGGCTGATGGGAGACTGGTCAAGGTTTATTTATTTTTTATTTATTTATTTATCAAGTTTTATATAGCGCAAACCAGATCCCGAAGGATATCAGAGCGCTTTACAAAAGGGTGGAAGGAAGGTCAAGACCCAATATCAACATCAAGTAATAATACAAAACATGAATAATCACATGATTCACATACAGATGACACAAAGGAGAATAATACAAAAATCAGGAATATAGGGGCATATTACCAACAATTAGCAATATTTATCGCTAACTAGGCTTAGCAACAAATTTTTTATCGCTAAGCATCGCCGGAAAATATCGCTGAGATAACGTGCTATTAGCAATGTTTATCTCCAAAGCGATACATTTTCCGGCGATAGCATGAATATCGCTGAGAATACAGCGATATTCACGCATTAGCGACAAAACAGAGATATTCACGCATTAGCGACAAAATGCTCTTAGCCATGTTATCCACCTCCCATTGGATAACATGGCTAAGAACTGGTCTGAGAAGGCGTTAGTTTTTGGAGATATTCGCGCTTACCATGAATATTTCCAACGCTAGGCCTGCCCTGTTAATAGGCGATAGCGACGCTATCGACTGCTTTCAGTCGCTAACAGGTTGGGTACGCCCACTTTGCATGTCATTAGCGATAAACATCGCTGACATGCAAAGCGGGCCCAAACCACTCGCTATCGCCTAAAAGCTGTCGCTAACATCAGTTAGCGACAGCTTGCTAATAGGGCTATAGAATTATCGCCGTTTCCCCCGCTAAATCAGCGATAATTGTCTATCGCCCCCCTTGGTAATATGCCCCACAGTGAGCTACGAAGGGGGGCACACAATGCTGTAAAGAAGAGCAGAGCCACGTGATGGACCAGAGATTGTAGGAGCGATGATTTCGAGCCAATGGACCTCGCCCAGATTAAGGCAGGAATTTGTCCATAAGGAATCTTTTGGCTTCCAGTTTGAAAGCAGTCGTTGAGGGGATTCTGTGAGCTTCCGGTGGAAGAGAGTTCCATCTCTTTGGGGCCGCCCCAGAGAAGGCTCGGTGACAAGTTCTCTTTTTGCTAAGGATGAGAGGTTTCAGGAGGAAAGTGTTAGCGCTTCTTGTGTCTCTCCCGCCACAGGATAATTCAAGCTTTTGCGCTAGATACCTGCGAGTTTTGAAATGCAAGGCTTTGTCCGGCAGAACGGCAATGGTGAGCAAAAAACGATTGACTGGGATGCGGCCCGAGGGTTCACCAGTCGCTGAGATTAATTCAAGCATTCCATACATCACTTTGCCTTTGGATGCCCCAAGTGTGAGGAGTCTCCCCAGACGTGGGTCCGGTGCTCACTGTGTGACTGGAATCTATCTATTCTTGGCTGATGAGCCAATAACAAGGAGGAAAACAGTCCTGGCTTGCTTGTATTCCGGAACAGGGAGGACATGGCCTGGCAGGTCGGCAGGACTGTTCCCATTGGAGCAGGGGCAAGGCTGATTTGCATATAGCTGGGTCCAAACTGAGGTAGCATGGTGGGTGAAAAACAATAGATTGGAATACGGCCCAGAGTGGTCGCCAGTGGCTGAGATTAATTCAAGCATTCCATCAATCACTTTATTTTTTGATGTCACAAGTGTTCAATTGTCTAAAGGAATTCTCACAACTCATAGATGTCATAATGTTTGCTATGCTAGGGTGAAGAGACACGACCCTTGTTTACACCACACTCTCTGTGAGAGCAATACATATGCTGAGTTTTAGGGAGTTTGATTAAACTTTTTTTTTTTAGATTTTGTATTATACGGTAACCCTGGCATAGGATTATGAAATTAACTGGGGAACAATTATGTATATTTTGTCAGGTAGTTTTTCTCGAATTAGTTGGATAATTGGATATTTATTTAAAATAAGTTGTATAGGACGTCAAAGTCATTGTAGCTCTGGACTGATATTGTGATGCTTTTGTGTAATCCATTCATCTAGTTAAATTTGACTTTGTCTCTCCGCACCCACTGGGGTCTGTTGTTTTTGGGGTTCAGCCGCAGCGCCTCTAATGTTGTTTCTCGTCTGTGTTTTCTTTCAGCCTGGGTGACGTCAGTCTGGGTGACGTCATTGTTCCAGTGCACAGCGGCGCAGCTGTCAATCACTCCAGATGTGGTGACCGTGGCGGTGGGAGACAACGTCACCCTGTCTGTGCGGCACAAGGGGCGTTTAGAAGGTGTTATCTGGTTCAGGGGCGGAAGGACACGCAGAGATGACGTCATCCTCAGTCTCTTTGGCAGCGATCCTCCTTTCTATGGCTTTGAATCCACCGGCCGAGAGGCACTGCTCCTGGACGGGTCTCTGCGGATCACAGATGTGCAGACGAATTACACCGGAAACTACACTGTGCAAATGTACATGAACCCCGGGAGGGGGCAGGAGGCCACAGCACAGCTCAGAGTGCACGGTAAGGTCGGTCACACATGTCCTGTCACTGCCACCTGCAAACAGTTGTCTTACTCCAGGAGCTCGGGGTCTTGTATGACCCTCGGACACTTGTCTCACTCCAGGAGCTCGGGATCTTGTGTGACCCTCGGACACTTAGCTTACTCCAGGAGCGCGGGGTCTTGTGTGACCCTCGGACTCTTGTCTCACTCCAGGAGCTCGGGGTCTTGTGTGACCCTCGGTCACTTGTCTCACTCCAGGAGCTCGGGATCTTGTGTGACCCTCGGACACTTGTCTTACTACAGGAGCGCGGGGTCTTGTGTGACCCTCGGACATTTGTCTTACTCCAGGAGCTCGGGTCTTGTGTGACCCTCGGACACTTGTCTCCCTCCAGGAGCTCGGGGTCTTGTGTGACCCTCGGACACTTGTCTTACTCCAGGAGCTCGGGGTCTTGTGTGACCCTCGGACACTTGTCTCACTCCATGAGCTCAGGGTCTTGTGTGACCCTCAGACACTTGTCTTAATCCAGGAGCTCGGGGTCTTGTGTGACCCTCGGACACTTGTCTCACTCCAGGAGCTTGGGGTCTTGTGTGACCCTCGGACACTTGGACACTTGTCTTACTCCAGGAGCTCAGGGTCTTGTGGGACCCTCGGACACTTGTCTTACTCATGGAGCTCAGGGTCTTGTGTGACCCTTGGAAACTTGTCTCACTCCAGGAGCTCGGGATCTTGTGTGACCCTCGGACACTTGTCTTACTACAGGAGCGCGGGGTCTTGTGTGACCCTCGGACATTTGTCTTACTCCAGGAGCTCGGGTCTTGTGTGACCCTCGGACACTTGTCTCCCTCCAGGAGCTCGGGGTCTTGTGTGACCCTCGGACACTTGTCTTACTCCAGGAGCTCGGGGTCTTGTGTGACCCTCGGACACTTGTCTCACTCCATGAGCTCAGGGTCTTGTGTGACCCTCAGACACTTGTCTTAATCCAGGAGCTCGGGGTCTTGTGTGACCCTCGGACACTTGTCTCACTCCAGGAGCTTGGGGTCTTGTGTGACCCTCGGACACTTGGACACTTGTCTTACTCCAGGAGCTCAGGGTCTTGTGGGACCCTCGGACACTTGTCTTACTCATGGAGCTCAGGGTCTTGTGTGACCCTTGGAAACTTGTCTTACTCCGGGAGCTCGGGGTCTTGTGTGACCCTCGGACACTTATCTTACTCCAGGAGCTTGGTGTCTTGTGTGACCCTCGGACACTTGCACTTCTCAGTCAGTGGTGATTGTGAGCCCGGGTGATGGGGAGGATACAGGAGGCAAAAGCACAGCTCAGTGTGCACGGTAAGGTCAGTTACACCTGTCCTGTCATTGCCACCTGCACATACTTGTCTTACTCCAGGAGCTCGGGGTCTTGTGTGACCCTCGGTAACTTGTCTTACTCCAGGAGCTCGGGGTCTTTTGTGACCCTCGGACACTTGTCTTACTCCAGGAGCTCGGGGTCCTGTGTGCACCTCAGACACTTGTCTCACTCCAGGAGCTCGGGGCCTTTTGTGTGATCCCCTGCTACTGGTCTTACTCCAGGAGCTCAGGGTCTTGTGTGACCCTCGGACACTTGTCTCACTCCAAGAGCTCGGGGTCTTGTGTGACCCTCAGACACTTGTCTCACTCAAGGAGCTCGGGATCTTGTGTGACCCTCGGACACTTGTCTTACTCCAGGAACGCGGGGTCTTGTGTGACCCTCAGACACTTGTCTTACTCCAGGAGCTCGGGTCTTGTGTGACCTTCGGACACTTGTCTCACTCCAGGAGCAAGGGGTCTTGTGTGACCCTCGGACACTTGGACACTTGTCTTACTCCAGGAGCTCAGGGTCTTGTGGGATCCTCGGACACTTGTCTTACTCATGGAGCTCAGGGTCTTGTGTGACCCTCGGACACTTATCTTACTCCAGGAGCTTGGGGTCTTGTGTGACCCTCGGACACTTGCACTTCTCAGTCAGTGGTGATTGTGAGCCTGGGTGATGGGGAGGATACAGGAGGCCAAAGCACAGCTCAGAGTGCAAGGTAAGGTCAGTTACACCTGTCCTGTCACTGCCACCTGCACATACTTGTCTTAATCCAGGAGCTCGGGGTCTTGTGTGACCCTCGGACACTTGTCTCACTCCAGGAGCTTGGGGTCTTGTGTGACCCTCGGACACTTGGACACTTGTCTTACTCCAGGAGCTCGGGGTCTTGTGTGACCCTCTGACACTTGTCTTACTCCAGGAGCTCGGGGTCTTGTGTGACCCTCGGCCACTTGTCTTACTCCAGGAGCTCAGGGTCTTGTGTGACCCTCGGACACTTGTCTTACTCCAGGAGCTTGAGGTCTTTTGTGACCCTCGGACACTTGCACTTCTCAGTCAGTGGTGATTGTGAGCCCGGGTGATGGGGAGGATACAGGAGGCCAAAGCACAGATTGGAGTGCACGGTAAGGTCGCTTACACCTGTCCTGTCACTGCCACCTGCACACACTTGTCTTACTCCAGGAGCTTGGGGTCTTGTGTGACCCTGGGACACTTGTCTTTCTCCAGGAGCTCAGGGTCTTGTGTGACCCTCGGATACTTGTCTTACTCCAGGAGCTTGGGGTCTTTTGTGACCCTCGGACACTTGTCTCACTCCCGGAGCTCGGGTCTTGTGTGACCCTCGGACACTTGCACTTCTCAGTCAGTGGTGATTGTGAGCCCGGGTGATTGTGAGGATACAGGAGGCCACAGCACAGCTCAGAGTGCACGGTAAGGTTGGTTACACCTGTCTTGTCACTGCCACCTGCACACACTTGTTTGACTCCAGGAGCTTGAGGTCTTTTGTGACCCTTGGACACTTGCACTTCTCAGTCAGTGGTGATTGTGAGCCCTGGTGATGGGATGGATACAGGAGGCCAAAGCACAGCTTGGAGTGCACGGTAAGGTCGCTTACACCTGTCCTGTCACTGCCACCTGCACATACTTGTCTTAATCAAGGAGCTCGGGGTCTTGTGTGACCCTCGGACACTTGTCTTACTCCAGGAGCTCGGGGTCTTGTGTGACCCTCGGACACTTGTCTCACTCCAGGAGCTCGGGGTCTTGTGTGACCCTCGGACACTTGGACACTTGTCTTACTCCAGGAGCTCATGGTCTTGTGGGACCCTCGGACACTTGTCTTACTCCAGGAGCTCATGGTCTTGTGGGACCCTCGGACACTTGTCTTACTCCAGGAGCTCATGGTCTTGTGGGACCCTCGGACACTTGTCTTACTCATGGAGCTCAGGGTCTTGTGTGACCCTTGGAAACTTGTCTTACTCCGGGAGCTCGGGGTCTTGTGTGACCCTCGGACACTTATCTTACTCCAGGAGCTTGGTGTCTTGTGTGACCCTCGGACACTTGCACTTCTCAGTCAGTGTTGATTGTGAGCCCGGGTGATGGGGAGGATACAGGAGGCCAAAGCACAGCTCAGTGTGCACGGTAAGGTCAGTTACACCTGTCCTGTCATTGCCACCTGCACATACTTGTCTTACTCCAGGAGCTTGGGGTCTTGTGTGACCCTCGGTCACTTGTCTTACTCCAGGAGCTCGGGGTCTTTTGTGACCCTCGGACACTTGTCTTACTCCAGGAGCTCGGGGTCTTTTGTGACCCTCAGACACTTGTCTCACTCCAGGAGCTCGGGGCCTTGTATGTGATCCCCTGCTACTTGTCTTACTCCAGGAGCTCAGGGTCTTGTGTGACCCTCGGACACTTGTCTTACTCCAGGAGCTCGGGGTCTTGTGTGACCCTCGGTCACTTGTCTTACTCCAGGAGCTCGGGGTCTTTTGTGACCCTCGGACACTTGTCTTACTCCAGGAGCTCGGGGTCTTTTGTGACCCTCAGACACTTGTCTCACTCCAGGAGCTCGGGGCCTTGTATGTGATCCCCTGCTACTTGTCTTACTCCAGGAGCTCAGGGTCTTGTGTGACCCTCGGACACTTGTCTCACTCCAAGAGCTCGGGGTCTTGTGTGACCCTCGGACACTTGTCTCACTCCAGGAGCTCGGGATCTTGTGTGACCCTCGGACACTTGTCTTACTCCAGGAACGCGGGGTCTTGTGTGACCCTCAGACACTTGTCTTACTCCAGGAGCTCGGGGTCTTGTGTGACCCTCGGACACTTGTCTCACTCCAGGAGCTCGGGGTCTTGTGTGACCCTCGGACACTTGGACACTTGTCTTACTCCAGGAGCTCAGGGTCTTGTGGGACCCTCGGACACTTGTCTTACTCATGGAGCTCAGGGTCTTGTGTGACCCTTGGAAACTTGTCTTACTCCGGGAGCTCGGGGTCTTGTGTGACCCTCGGACACTTATCTTACTCCAGGAGCTTGGTGTCTTGTGTGACCCTCGGACACTTGCACTTCTCAGTCAGTGGTGATTGTGAGCCCGGGTGATGGGGAGGATACAGGAGGCCAAAGCACAGCTCAGTGTGCACGGTAAGGTCAGTTACACCTGTCCTGTCATTGCCACCTGCACATACTTGTCTTACTCCAGGAGCTCGGGGTCTTGTGTGACCCTCGGTCACTTGTCTTACTCCAGGAGCTCCGGGTCTTTTGTGACCCTCGGACACTTGTCTTACTCCAGGAGCTCGGGGTCCTGTGTGCCCCTCAGACACTTGTCTCACTCCAGGAGCTCGGGGCCTTGTGTGTGATCCCCTGCTACTTGTCTTACTCCAGGACCTCTGGGTCTTGTGTGACCCTCGGACACTTGCACTTCTCAGTCAGTGGTGATTGTGAGCCCGGGTGATGGGGAGGATACAGGAGGCCAAAGCACAGATTGGAGTGCACGGTAAGGTCGCTTACACCTGTCCTGTCACTGCCACCTGCACACACTTGTCTTACTCCAGGAGCTTGGGGTCTTGTGTGACCCTGGGACACTTGTCTTTCTCCAGGAGCTCAGGGTCTTGTGTGACCCTCGGACACTTGTCTTACTCCAGGAGCTTGGGGTCTTTTGTGACCCTCGGACACTTGTCTCACTCCCGGAGCTCGGGTCTTGTGTGACCCTCGGACACTTGCACTTCTCAGTCAGTGGTGATTGTGAGCCCGGGTGATGGGATGGATACAGGAGGCCAAAGCACAGCTTGGAGTGCACGGTAAGGTCGCTTACACCTGTCCTGTCACTGCCACCTGCACACACTTGTCTTACTCCAGGAGCTTGGGGTCTTGTGTGACCCTGGAACACTTGTTTTTCTCCAGGAGCTCAGGGTCTTGTGTGACCCTCGGACACTTGTCTCACTCCAGGAGCTTGGGGTCTTGTGTGACCCTCGGACACCTGTCTCACTCCTGGAGTTCGGAGTCTTGCGTGACCCTCGGACACTTGTCTTACTCCAGGAGCTCGGGGTCTATTGTGACCCTGGGACACTTGTCTCACTCCAGGAGCTCAGGTCTTGTGTGACCCTCAGACACTTGTCTTACTCCAGGAGCTCAGGGTCTTGTGTGTGACCCTCGAACACTTGTCTCACTCCAGGAGCTCAGGGTCTTGTGTGACCCTCAGACACTTGCTCTCCTCAGTCAGTGGTGATTGTGAGCAGGGCAGGCCCTAGGGCGGTGCGTTGGTGCCTCCGCACAAGGCACTGACCTTTGGGGTGGGGCGGATCGGCGTGTGCGTTTTCAAGTACATTATGGTTTTAAAAGCACCTGCTGCGGCGCCCCTGGCCTCCAGCACCTTTACGGCACCAATAAAAGTGTCCAGACAACTCTGGTGATTGATGGGTCTGCTGCAGAGATCAGTGTTTTGTTTAATGCAAGTTTTGAGTTCTCATAAGGTAGCGCAGAGGGTTAATGTGCTTGCTGCAATGCACGTGTACCCTACAGATCACAAAGAGCATATAATGGAAACAGATCAGTGTGTTACTGCTTCTGTCAGAGGCCCCTATTGTTACTTGACGTTTATAAGTTTAAATCCTAACAAAGAACAGTGAGCTAATAGCTGGAGGGTTCCACTAGACAAACCTCCGTCTTTTTCCAAAAAGACGATTAATCACTGGACTTCTCTTGACAATTTACTTAATGTCTGAGAGTTGCTGGAGGCCAGGAACTAGGCAGAAGGTACTTTTAAAATTATAATAGACATTTTGAAGAATGACGCCCCCACCCCAAGTCATCGCCCGGTGCGGTTGCACCGATTGCACCACCCTAGAGCCTGAAGGAGCTTACTTTTAAAACACATTGGGGCATATTATCAAGGGCTTTATCTCTGCTTTTTTGGGCTTTAGAAACCAAAGAAGCAGAGAAAAAAATATTGCCCTATCTAGAACAGGGTGCTAACATGCAAAATCACATGTCAGCACCCTTTTCCACTACGCTTCCCTTTGCATCTCTAATGAGATGCAAAGTGGGCGTTCCAGAGCAAAATAATAGGAGAAATGTTGCTAAGCAACATTTCTACTATTATCAAGCTTCACGCTAAGCATGTTAGAGACAAAAAAAGCAGCGCTAACCACAGTTAACGCTGCTTTTTTACGTCTGCTAATTTTCAGACTTAGCCAAGTAATCCAATGGGAGGTGGGATACATGGCTAAGATCACCCTGCCCTATCAGCAAGGTTTCGCTGGTTGCAGTGTGATGATAATCACACTGTTTACCAGCTAACGCATGGATTCCTCTCGCTTGGGAGATAAGCGTTGCTGATAGCATGCTATCTCTGCGATGGAATCCAGCGTTAGCCCGCAATAATTATCCTCCCGCTAAAAGCGCTGAGCGATAATTATCGCAGGACCTTGCTAATATGCCCCATTGTTCCAGTCTGGGACGAGAGGGAGACCCAGATGGATGTAAAGATAATCTTACAGAGGGCTTAGCACCCCTTCCATGAGGAGGGCCGCACCATGGGTTTTTTATTACACGCTTGTCAATAACATTCCTTAAAGATCATAGGCATTAAAGACGGTTGTGCTCGGCCTTGGGTTAACCAGAAATATATAATGAAGTAAGTAGAATATTGTGCATTTCCAAGAGTGTCCCACAAACCTTGACAACATTCAAAACATACTTAATGGAGGAGTTTTGGGTCATTGCATCTAAGTATTTGAGCGAGAATTAATGGTAAATTTGGATTTTTAGATTATTTTTTCAGTTTTATGTAGGGCACTCCTGGCCCAAGGGCAGTGCTGCGTTTCCCATCAGCACCAGATTACATTGCACATTTATTTAAGGATGGAAGTTTAACATAGTTCCCAGAGTCACAGGATGTTGATCCAAGGCTGGGGCTTGAACCTGCTTCTCCACTTCCAAGGTCGGCCACCCTGGGGTTCGCGCCAGGCAGTCTCCCGTTTACTTGGCCCATGCAGGACGTGTTTCAGGCTCGTCTTTATATTCCGACTGATCATAATATCTGTTTCATATTTATAAGTGGCCTCGAAGCTCCACTCAAGAGACCTCCTGATCGGAGCTGGTTCCCGTCAGGGACCACCAGAAGTTCTGCTGAGTCCTGCCAGGACTTGAAGATGGCAGGCAAGGGCCACGGGGCCAGCTTCACTTTCACTGCCTGTGGCCATGTAGACCTGTCTGAGGCTCCGTGTTGTGTGAGAAGGGTGGAGGTGTGGCACATGTAAACATTGGAAAAAGGGTTGGTTTGCTTCAGTCCAGTGGCTTTGAACAGCCAATGAGAATGGAGCAAAGTCTATTGGGCGACAAGCAGCCTTGACACGTCATTGAGTCTGAACCAGTGATTGACAGGCCACAGCCTCAGCTGCATCAGCATCTTTATGTGATGTTGAGTCTGTGGTTTCTTATGATGGCTGCGAGAGGGGTCATTTGGATGTTGAAGAGGGTGGGCTTTACCTGTAGCACTATGTTGATGATGTATGGATTAGTTAGTTTAACCTATATAGTCGCTATTCTCCTTCGCCTGGCAGTGGCCTTGAAAAGCATAACAGATTGAATTCTTCTTGAAGCTCTAAAGAGCGATCATTCCTAAATTCTTTACGTCGACAAATCACCCTTACTCAGTCTCTCTGTCACAAGGGGTCCCTTAAGGCCCCACTCTTCCTCTAGCCCTGTTTAGCCCTTACAGATTTCCGGCACAGCGTACCACCGAAGTGCCGAGGAATCTCAGACGCACATCAAGGTCTCCACCAGGAAGATCTACCTCACCTTGCTAATACCTTAGGGGACAAACAAACCTGGTTGGCCGCCTTTGAAAAATTGTGTTGTTGGATGACTAGGGTGGGAGCCCTGGTCAAGCAATAGCCACAGTCCCGTGCAGGCTGAACCACAAAAAGTCACTAAATTAACCTGTGCTTAACCCTGGGTCTGTTGGTACAAAAGAGGCAGACGTACCTTAGAAGCAATGTGAAAAGTATTTATGCAGCACACAAACAGTAAGAAAGTGAAAACACCACACAAGAAAAATCCCACACAGATTAAAAAAAAAGAATCAAAAGTCAAAAATGATTGGACACCCAGTTGCTCAATCATTGATCCCAGTGAGATTACATTACAGAGACTCTCATTTTACAGATGTTCTTAAAGAAAAGCCCTAAACTGCGCACCACAATTTGCATAGGGAGAAATATCTTCCACAATATCCTCTTCTGATCACTCTCTAATGACTTCCTGTTCATCAACCATAGCCACTTCTGATCACTCTCTAATTGATCATTCAGCTTCAACCATATCCACTTCTGATCACCCTCTAATGGCTCTCTATGCTTCATTATGTCCTTCTAAACTGCGTTTCTTGTTGTTGTCCTGTAACCAAAAACCATGGTGTTTATTGTTGCTTCTTTTTTTTTAAAGTGTTTTTATTCAGATTTTTTCCCCATTTTATGTTTGTACAGGGCACATATTTACATATAGGATAATGGAAATTAACATATAAAATAATACAACATAACAAGTTAATCCAAAACATATGATCCGAGAATACATCTTAAGCTATACAGGATAAAGCAACATAAACAATCACATTACAATCCTAATATATCTTCATCAGATATAGTCAGAACATAAGTACCTCCTACCCTGGATCTATGTCTCTCCATCTTTGAATAGGTTCCCATATTTCCTTACCTATTTTCCTACCATTTATACCTTTCCTAGCATAAATTGCTTTTTCAAGATTATACATAGTCAATAGCTTCATTAACCATTGATGGAATGTGGGTGGTATGCGGTCCAGCCAAGCTGTGGCAATACATAGTCTCAAAACAGCCATAGCCAAGAATATGAAATATTCATAAGGTACCTGGATATCGCTCTGTTTTATTCCAAACATCACCACTACTGGGGTAAGTGTGATTTCTATCCTTAATGAGTTTTTAAAAAATAGTTCAATTTCATCACAGGTGTTTTTTAAATGGGTACACGTCGCAAGCATATGGACAAGATCAGCTTCATCGCTATCACATCTTGGGCACATAATTCCAGTTGTCCCTCCCCATTGCGCTATCCTGGCGGGTGTATGATATAGTAGGTAGAGAGTCTTATAATGTTGTGCCTGGAGTGGTGCTGAGCACAGGAGTTTCTGACCTAATTCCAATGATCTATGAAAACACTTTTTCTCAACCCCCAGTTTCTGCGTCCACTTATTCTCAAACTTTTCCAAGTCATCAACTTGGTGCTCAATCAACTCAGAGTAAAATCTTCTTATTGTACCCTCTGTACCATTCTCTATGATGTCCAGAATGGGGTTCGAATTAAATCCCGCCAATCCTCCGGTTTTTGTCGTCATGAAGCTCCTTATTTGCAGATACTTAAAAAAATGAGTTGAATCCAAACCATATATTGCCTGCAAACCAGAGAACTGCATTACCCCCTGTGCTCCCATCATATCCCCCATTTTCGTAATCCCACGTCTTACCCAATCATTAAAAACCACTCCTGAGAATATATCATCAGGGAGACTGATATTATTTTCTAACCTAGTATAAGCGTTATATCTACCCAATCCAAACTTTTTCGCAAATGAAATCCAAATTCTATGTGCTGCTTTGACTGTTTTAAATTTAGTCCTCTTAAAATAACTATGGTCAGTAATTTTCAGAAATAGATTCTCAGCATGATCTCCTAAAACCAATGTGTAAAATGCTAGGGTTCCTAACTGGTCTTGTCCTTCATTTTCTCCCCCTCCTAATAACCCTGCCATGTTTTGAAGGGCTGCCGCCCAGTAATATAGTTTTAAGTCTGGCAAGGCCCATCCACCACGTTCCCTAGGTAGTGCCATAAATCTCAATGCCCTTCGGGTCTTTCCATGCGACCAGACAAACCGGTTTATCATATGCTCCAGAGTTTTGAACCATTTCGCCTCAAATAATAAGGGTATAGCCCTAAATAGGTATAAAAATTTTGGTAGATAAATCATTTTAATTATATTAGTTCGTCCTACTATTGAAAAATGGATGTTATGTAATCTGTCTAATTCCTTCTTGGCTTTGTTTATTATAGGTGCTATATTTGCCTCCACTAATTTGTCTAGATCCGCTGTGATTGTTACCCCTAAATATACTCCACTTCCCACCACCTGATTATCTGAGCAGTGTGCTTTGCAATTTTTAATAATCTGTGTTTTAGTAGTGTTAAGAGCGTAACCAGACACTTCTCCAAACTGTTGGGCTTCCATCTCAACCACTGCCATGGCTTCCATAGGTTTAGAAGTCACAATCGCTACGTCAGCGGCGTAGGCCAGGATTTTGCATTGGGTCCCATAAGTACCTACTGGGCAGATATTATTATTTAATTCTATGCGGCGTATGTATGGGTCCAAATAAAGAGCGAACAGAAGTGGGGAGCAGGGGCACCCCTGTCGCGTTCCCCTCTTTATTTTAAATGGAAGCGTATATCCAGCATTTACTCGAATACGAGCGGTTGGAGCCTCATATAATACCTGTAACGCTCTTACCAGCCCCCCTCCAAAACCCAACCTCCTCAATATAAACCACAGAAAGTCCCAGGAGACCCGATCAAAGGCTTTTTCAGCATCCAATAACATAATCGCCATCGGGTCTCCTGTTACCTCTGTAGCATCAAGAAGGGTAATGACTTTTCGTATATGATGGGTGGTGCCTCTCCCCGGTATAAACCCATGCTGGTTAATGCTCACAAGTCTGTTGATGACTTTGGCAACTCTAAGAGCCAATGCCTTCGAATATATTTTTGTGTCCGCATTCATCAATGTTATGGGTCTATATGATCCAGGTTGGTTAGGGGGCTTGCCCTTTTTCAAAATTATGACTATATCTGCCCCTGCCCAACTTTTTGGGATCGATATCCCTCCCTGCGCCTGCTGCATTGTAGTTGTCAGATCCTGTTTAATTATATCCCAAAATATTTTTAAAAATTCCACTGGAATCTGGTCAGGTCCTGCGGCCTTCCCAGAGGGTAAACTAGTCAGGGCAATAAAAATCTCATCGGAACTAATAGGGTCTTCCAGTCCCTTTGCCTTGTTTTCCAATAACATTGTTACTGGGATATCTCGGAGGTAATCGCCTATCTTAGAGGAATCCGCTGGGTTCTCTTGATTATATAGTGAGGTATAACATTTTCTAAATACTTCTCTTCTTCCCTCTGTATCCGAGACCGTTGTTCCTACTTCATCCTGAACCTCACGCACTTGACCGGTAGACACATTCTGCCTAGTTCGAATAGCAAGAGTTCGACCCACAGATTCATTAAACTCGTAGCATCTCTCTCTATTTGCTAAGTATGTTTTAGCAGCTTTGTTGGCTATGCTCTCCTGCGCTTCCATCTTTGCCTTAGCTATTTTTATTAAAACCTGATCTAGAGGTGCTCCCCTTATAACGTTACTAGTTAACTCATCCTCTACTTCTACCACCGCTTTAATAAGGTCTTCATCTTTTTGCCTTTCCCTCCTCCGACTCGCTACTCTATAGCTTATTGTCTCCCCTCGAATAGCTGCCTTAAAGGCATTCCAAACATTCCCAACTTCCGTACTGCCTCTATTGATTCTTTAAAAAATCAGTAATCCACTCTTTCATATGGGTAATATATGTCTCATCCTTTCACAATCCCCTCTCAAATGTCCAATTACGATCCGGTCTTTTACTGCTAGGGCTTACTGTTAAGATAAGAGGGTTATGGTCAGAGATTATACGTGGTAGCTTTTCGATTTTTAGTTTTGATTGAAGAGAGTTTGAAGCCAAGAAGTAGTCTAACCTAGCACATACCCTATGAGTTGCTGAGTAATAAGTGAACCCCTGTTTGTCAGGATAAAGTGTCCCCCATACATCCATCAAAGCATTATTCCTTGCGAGGTTACCCAATGAACACCAAACTCTCCTTTTTCTACCCTGATACCCCCTATTAGAAGCCAGTCCAAGCCCACCTGCCCCATTGATATGAAAATCCCCAGTTAAAATAATAGTTGGTGACCATGTGGACAACTCCAAATCCAGAAAATCCAGGATATCAGGATCATCCTCCGTTGAGCCATATACACACCCTAAAGTAAACCATTGCTCATTGATTTTATACTCTATAAGGACCCATCTCCCCCATCGATCTTCAAGTTTTCTCCTTATTGTAAAATCCCTTTGTTTAGACAAAATTGCCACACCTCTATTTTTGGCACCCTGCTTAGTGTAGGCTAGAACTTGATATCCCAACTGATCTAACAAATGCCCCTGCTCTCCCGCTATATGCGTTTCCTGGAGACACACCAAGTCCACATTTAAAGATCTTAGCCATGCCGCCACCCGCTGCCCCTTGGTTCGATCATTTAACCCTCAGACATTTACAGTAATTATACGCGTACCCATTAATGTAGATTGGTTACCTGCCCCATCAAATTAACCTCAACAGCACACAATATTCTGTCACTACCTCCTCGAAGTGATCTATCCATCCACTGAATTTTGCATATTTCGTGAAATCTTCCCTGTACATAAATATTTAGACAAAAAACATCCAAGTGCCCTGTACCCCTCCCCCCCCTCCTCACCCCCCACACCCCCCTTACAGGCAAATAGGTCAGTCCTGACCTATGCGTGACAGCTGTAGCCCCAGGTGCCACCCGCTCCTCCCTCCCTCCCTCCCTCCACTGCTCTAGTTACCATCCATTTCTTTATGCCATTATACCATTGCTCTTTTATTTCAGACACATATTTTAAGTTTTTCCTTTCAAGTAATCCACCTTATTGTTAAACTTTTTGTTTTATCTGGATTAGTGCAACTACCATATTTTCTCTTGTGCCCCCTTTTCTTTGCTTGATCTCCTCAAGGTACTCCTGTGCTTTAATCTCTGAGAAAAAGATCTTGGTCTGTCCCTTATCTATTACCTTAAGACGAGATGGGAACAATAGATATGCTTCGCAACCCATGTTTTGAAAAGGGGTTATCATGCATTGTTTCTAATGTCTGACATGTAACTCAGTGCTTTGTAAAGTGCTGTAACTGTCTGTAGAGCTATGCCACTGATATAAAAATCCACAAAGAAAATAAAATCAATGTATCACTTACGTCATCCAGGGATTTAAGCAGCTAAAGGCAGGCATGGGAATTTTAGGCATTTTTCATGGGACAATATGCTGCAGAAAGCATCTCCACTACAGTGAATGCTGTCAGTCTCACCAATCACACCTTAGGTGCTGCACATTTAAAAGAGTGTCAGAAAAATGGGTTGAAAAGTGACTTTTGATATCCATACTGGATAAAGACTGTAACAGAACATCCCTGCATTGTCCAGATCAAGCCTATACGGACACCGGACTGTGTTCCAAAAATAAATAACTTAATTAACTATAATAGGTTAGTTAATGTTAAGCCAAGTTAAGGAGCCCCTGTCCTGGTAAGAGGCCAGTCTGATGCTCAGTGGACTAATGCAGCCACGTCAGGAAGAGAACTTCACAGTGGGAGCTCTCTTGGTGGCCAACAGAGTTAGGACTCCCACCCACCCCTATCACTCAAGTCAAGAACCTAAAGATCGTCATCAACAGCAAACTTAACATGACCACCCACGTCAACATCTTCACCACCTCATACTTCCATACCTGGAATATGCTGAGGAAGATTTCAAATGGCTCCCAATCAACATTGTGAAAACCATCATGTATCTCTTTGTCACAAGAAAGCTGGACTACGGGAACATCCTCTATGCTGGATCACCAAACAACTCACCAGAAGGCTGCAGACTATTCAGAACTCGGTGGCCAGAATCACTTCCCACCTCCTGCACCACATTCATATCACATCACACCTGAAGGAGGTTCACTGGCTCCCCATACATGAACGAGCACAATTCAAACTCCCCACCCACACTTTCAAGACACTAAATAACACTGCCTCAATTCAATTCCATTCAATTCAAGGAGCTTCTTAAGTGCATGGCTACCAATGGGCTTTCCAGAACTAAAAACCGGGGTTAAGAAATTTTAACGTTTTTAGTGTAAAACAGTGCCTAAAAGAACAAAGCACCAATCACGGGTATCTGGTTGTGCATGATCAGGGCAAAATCAAAAGTTAAGTCTGACCACGATGGGACCCAGTCTAGGCTTGCCTTCAGACTTAGAAGATAGAGTTCAGCAGGCTGGTCATCATCGTCATCGATGGGGTGCCAATCACTGTCGAGCTCAGTGAAGATTTTTACCATCGGACTTAGACAACTTATTGGAGTCAAAAACCTCCAGCGAGACGGAACTGGATGGATACCATTACTGAGAGGTCCAGCTGAACAACATTTACTGCTACGGAGAAGAACATAGAGGAAGCTTCCATAAAGGCAGGCTGACCAGTGACACAACTTGGGTGGATCGGCTGGCAGGTGACCCAGACATCTGTTGTTTCTTCTGGCACTTTTTAATAAAAGTTTTTCTAAATCCCAAGTTTTAGGGTTAGGCGAGAGAATTACCTCGAACATCACTTCCAAAGGTCCAGCACCTGGGGGCACCACTTGTGGGTTAGGACTCACTCCAACAGAGGTCAGCAGAAGGGTTCAAGGTCTTTGGAGCTTACAGTCCTGTAGCTCACACAAGAGGCCAGCCAACCAGCCCATGAAGTCACTTCTAGCCATCCTCGGTTCAAGGAAATGGTTCAGTTCTTCATCAAGCAGCAAGACAGGTTTCCTACCAGCAGCAGGGCAGCCCCCTTTGGAACAAGCTAGGCCTCAGGCAGCAGAGAAATCCTCTAGTAACAGCAAAACAGTTTTCTAGGGAACTAGGGTGGTCTTAAGCATCAGTACAGTCCTCTTGGAGTCTAAGTAGTCCTTCTAAAGTCTTCCACAGGCTCAGGAGTGTACTGAAGAAGTGTTCTAAGGGTCCAATATTTACAAATTGTGCCATTCTGTGAAGTGGGTGAACACCTTGACCTATACCCACACCTGGCTCTGAAAATTACTTGTAATGATTCCAAGATATCTGGGGATAAGAAAAGGTTAGTGTCAGGTTACTTTATGTGTGTACGGGGAGCAGCCTTTTGAAGTGTAAGTGGGGCAGGGAACAGCTCCACCCCAGCCATCCTGGGAGGATGGCCCATCCTGCCAACACCTAGCCCCCTTT
Source organism: Lissotriton helveticus (assembly GCF_964261635.1). Taxonomy (NCBI): domain Eukaryota; kingdom Metazoa; phylum Chordata; class Amphibia; order Caudata; family Salamandridae; genus Lissotriton; species Lissotriton helveticus. The sequence goes on along the minus strand of NC_136068.1, from coordinate 17,378,418 downwards.
TGTCTCACTGTCTGGAAGGCATACACAAAGAACAGCAGCTAAATCATTCACAGTCATGTGACCCAGGACACTGGCAACATGCATCAAGTGGCGGTAATGACAAGTAAATTGTAACTTTCTTAAAGTGGCGTTTTCAGAACAAAAAAAATTCAAAAGAGAATTTGGGGAAAGGCCACACCAAGGATGTCAGGTCTAATGTATGTCCCTGTCCCCCAGTTGAAAGGAGGGAGAACTATCCACCCTCATGGAAGTTCTCCTCACTATTTTTTTTATTTGCAAAGTTGTATATAGTGCTGGCTAGACCTGGAGGTATCAGAGCGCTTTACATGAGGATCAGCGGTTTACAAGTTACATAGTTACGTCAGTTACAGGAGCAAAGTATAGACACAGGAAAAAAAAAGAGATTACACAATAATATAGTAATTAACGTGTAGTATAGCCAAGACACTGGGAATATGAGGGGCAGGGGAGGAAAACAAAGCAGGGAGACAAGGAAGACAAGGAAAACCATGTCAGGTGTCCGGCTGGGTAGGTGCCAGCCGAGGCGGTGCACCCAAGCCAAACTCCTCCATAGCTGCATAGGGCAGCTCTACCCAGCATCAGCCAAGTTTGCTCGGGTACCGCTGTAAGTACGAACAGTTAGGTATCTGCCCAGGGGGCATCGTCATAGGAGTGCATAGGAAAGGGTACTTTATAGGAAGGAATAGAGTCATGCCACCTGCACATAGAAGGACCAGGAAGTGATCTTATACACAGGGAAGGGAAGACATGGGACACAAGCAAAGGGAAGGGGCAGAGTGAGGCGACCTACAGAGGGATACTAAAAGGAGTCCAATTGCACAGAGGATGGTGTAGAGGAGCGCGACCTGCTCTCATTGCATGGAGACTCCTCTTGAAGTGAGACTCTACAAGTAGAGGGAAATGTAATGTAATGTAGGGTGCACTTATATAGCTTGACTGTCACCCCAAGGGTATCCTGGCGCTTAGATTACCAAGCAGCGAGTGTCAAGGCTGAGAGAGGCACGGTCTACTCTCTTGGGAACAATTTGGTTTTCAATTACTTCCTAAAGCATGACAAGGTGTTCATTTGTCTAAGCTCCGGAGGAAGTGCATTCCAAAGTCTAGATGCTGTGTAGCTAAAAAATCTGCCTCCCATTCTTTTTTGACATGGGGAACACAGACCAGATTTGCGGAGGAGGAACGCAGAGGTCTAATCGGAGAGTACCATACACATTTCCTTTGTAGTACTTTAGGTCCGATTTTGTGTACTGCCCTGTAAACAATACAAAGTGCCTTAAATTGTACTCTTTGTACAATAGGCAGCCAATGTAGGTCCCTAAGGGCCAGAGAGGCAGAGGCTCCGCATGGCCGGTTTAGTGCCAACTTAGCCGCCAGAGTCTGTACTCTTTGTAGTTTCTTGGTCAAAGAGACTGGGGCACCTAAAAGAAGTGCATTACAATAGTCTATTCTGCTTAAAACAATGCTCCGAACCACTTGAGGTCTAGTACTAGTGGGCAAGAATGGGAGTATCTTTCGCAAAGCTCGAAGCAGAGATAGACAGGAGCTCACCGTTTTATTCACCTGGGAGTCCAATTGCAAATTGCTGTCAATCAATACTCCAAGATTGCGCACTGTGTTAGCGGGCACTAAGGAATTATTAGCCGAACCAGGCCAGAAGTCTTCTAGGAGAGGACGTTGAATTCTACCTGCTGTGCAGCACAAGACTTCAGTTTTTTCCTCATTAAATTGGAAAGAATTCTCTTTCAGTCAATCTGCCGTTTGATGCAAACAGTTGTGGAACTTTTCCAGAGATACTACATTGTTGCCCTCAACAGTGAAGACAAGCTGAGTGCCATCTGCGTAATTGAGCACATTGATGCCAAATGATTTTTTTAGAACAATAAGGGGACGAAGATATAGATTAAATAGGATTTGCTGATAGCCGAGCCCTGAGGAACCCCCTGTTTAACATCTCTATGCTGGAAGAGAAACGGTGAGAAAATCACTGCCTGCTGCCTATTAGAAAGATAGGAGTGTAACCAGTCACGCGCCCTACCCACAACACCCAGTTCCTCCAATCTCCAAATCAAGGTTTGATGGTTAACTGTGTCGAACACGGCCGACATGTCGAGCAGCACTAAAAAGATTGTGTGACCACTGTCGGCCCGCATTCTCAGGTCATCCAAGACTGCCACCAGGGCGGTCTTGGTCCCATGAGCAGGGCAGAAACCACATTGAACTTCGTCCAACAGCTCATTATCCTCTACATATTTTTAAAGAGATTTGGTCACTACCCTCTCCAGAATCCTAATTGGATAGGGTAGCAGGGAAATCAGTCTGTAGTTTGAGGGGCACTGGGGATCCAGTGTGGCCTTTTTTAGCAATTGGGAGACAACTGCCTTTTTCCAGCAGTCCTGAACTACAGCTGTGGTTAGAGATTGATTTCATATGTGATATAGAAGCGGAAAGAGCTCACCTCCAAACAATTTCCAAAACCTGTGTGGAATTGGGTCCATAGGGGAACCCAAGGAAACGCCAGCAGCAATTGCATAGAAATCCTCTTGTGAAGGCATCTGAAAATGGCCCAGAACTATCATGTGTTCCTTATCATATATACCATAATTTAATAAGGTATCATTACCTGTATGTTGGCGCCCATCCCCATTCCACGGTGATTTGAGCCTTGTTAAAATGTTACTAATTGTTTCCTCGAAAAAGGTTAACGAATGATCTTGTGAAGCCAGGATATTAGACTTAGCACAGTCTGGGTTGGACAGGCCTCTTACTAGGCTAAATAGAGTTTGTGATTTTTTAGCAGAGAGATGAATAGTTTCCTCAAGATATTTAGACTTAGCTTTGCCTATTGACTCTTTATAAGTATAAAGCAGATTTTCTTAGCTCTGCCTTATCTATCTCTAAGTAGTTCTTCCTCCACTTCCTTTTCAGCTTGTTTACAGCTAGTCTTCATCAGTCTCAGCTATTCATTATACCATGGAGCAGAAGGCTTTTTGCAGCTTTTAACATACAACAAAAGTAACCACCATGGAGAAAGAAGCTACTGGGCTCATTCAAAAGAGTACACAGCACTCAAATGCGATAGAACAGTCTTTCTGAGAAAGTATAAAGGTATAGTTTGTGTATGGGGTGACCTCCATGGAAGCACCTTTTAGCCCATCAGGTTCAGCAATGGGTAGTACAAACAGCAGAGTGTTCAAGTAAGAAAGGTAAAGAAAAAACAACTCCATCCCCTTAAACATGCCTATTTCAAATCTAATACTTTTGCTCGAATAGCTTCCATTTTAAAGGCTGAAAAAAAAAAAATTGAAGTAATAACATTCAATTGTGTGCTGCAAAGTTTTATTTTTGACGCTGCGAAATTTGCTAATCTATGACGCAATGTCTTGGAGCGTGGGGAGAGTCTATCTAGAGTCTTCTCGCCGGAGATGTGCAACTGGTAAGATCTTCTTCATGCTGTCAGTTACATTTTAGGAGAATAGATAGTTAAATGGCAAGTATCAACAAATATTAGCAAAACCAATAGATCCAAGATAAGAATTTGTTGCGTAAGGAACTACAAATTTAGACGCTGAGTAGCCTTAGCTAAATGGCTGAAAGTAGTATGTAGATACTGCCATAGACATCCAATGTGACTGTGTTCTAGGACCATGGTTACACCCTAGAACAGTCCTGTGATCAGTGCAATCTGTTGTCAACAACAATATTTATGCGTACTTAGCGGAAACAAATAAAAGAAAAAAATAGGAGGTGAAGGATAACCTCATAATTTCTTTTATCAAAATCATGTCATGCCTCACTCAACTGTATTGTGCTCAAACTAAAAGATCAGCCATCAGCAGACTGATTCCATTCCAAACCTACTCACCTATTCTTTCTATTGCAAAGGTACTGTTATTACGAGCACACAATATTGTATAGTGCCTTTCAATGTCCTAAATGGATAAAGTAAAGCCATTAGTGCTCCCATATTTGACCAAAGTCCGAACCAATTGTAAGACCCCTAAGGTTCAACTCCTTACTGTATTCATCAATGCGGTTGTCAACCCAAATCATAGTCAACATTCCCCAAAGTCTTCCAAGTACACAGTCTGTATTTAAATAAAAAATATATGCATATATAATCCTATCATATCATCAAGGACTATACCAACACCAAAACATATCAGCACCCTCACTACATCTCCCCAATGCACCACATCCACGCAGAATGAATATGGCATATTTGGAAGACACAGTGAAGGTGTGGACGTGTTCCAGTGTCCATACAGTCCTCGGTGATATCACAGGACTACATGTACATATATCGTATCTACAGAGAGTATATTTGGAAGACATACAAAGATTTAGAATAAAGAGGATAACATATCTACAGCAACTCGTTGTGGAAACTCTGTGATTTGAATATTGGTGCTCGAGATTACATTTTTTGTGGTTGGAGGCAGTATGGTCACCTACTTGAAGGGTGCAGTGGCTGCTTAACATCCCTGGGGCAACGTTTTGGACTTAGTGCATTAAATATTTAACACAATAGTGCACAGAAATTACCCTGCTACATTACTTTTGTACTGTAAATAGAGATACACCTGGAGGTACCTACATATCGTAGGCGGTGGCCTCCTAACAATAGGAAAAGGTGAAACCTGCTTACTGACACTGTAAGAACTCTAAACTACCTTTGCTATTGGTAATCTCAACCTACCCCATACCATTAAGGTTCTACTGGGATTCATCAGCAACATCTTTCATTGGGTCTCCTCCTGCCTAGTCAACAGACACCAGTTGGTTCGCATGACCACACCCAGGGTTCAGACGATCACTATCAGCTGCAGACAGGGTTCTATCTTGCTTGGTCATCTGCAGCATTTACATGAAACTGTATGGCAACGCCAACTGAACTTTAAAGTCTAATCAGCTCCACACATCCAACACCTCAAGCAGGCAGCACCTATACCAGAAATGGAATGTAAGCATCTACTTGAAGCTCAACCCCGCCATGATGCCATTTCTATTATGAGCTACATCTAGTCCAAACCTGGCTCAAAAAGACAAAGCTGAACAAAGAGTGATCCCAACAGTCACCCAATTTACTGGGGATCCTGACCTCACCCTTAAGTATAGGGTGTGGAGAGAGACTGACATTGCATCTGCGGACGCATCAGACATGACCATCAGCATTGGAGAGCTTAGTCTCAGGATGGTATTGCATCGTGAATTCCATTTCCTGTACCAAGATGGACCACCTCAACAATTTGAGATTCTCACTCCTTATCTGCATTAGCATTCAATGACAAAGCCGGGCCAGCAGAGCACAACTGCTCTACCAGTCTGCAGTGGCTGATTGGAAAACTTGTTTTACTTCTGGGATCTCCAGGGTGGCACAGCCATTGCTGCAATCAATAAGGTACCCCTCTAACTTACTGGTAAGTTTGACATTTCCAATTGGGTACAAACAATTCAACATGCACTTTGAGATCAGGACATTGGCATTGAGGTCTGATTAGCAGCTCTTGGTGCACTGTGAATCAAAATATCAGAAGTATCATTCCAATAACTTGGGGATGACCTCGCAAAAAGAGGCATTACCTTAAACCCAGTAAAAGAAATCTTGAAGCCAAAACAAGGCCAACAATCGGAGTGATAGGAAGATATGGGCCTGGAGATGGACCATCTGGAAGACTAGGATACCAGAGCTACAAGGACCAGGGACAGGAAGAATCAGACCTAGGGAGACCTAATCCACAAGGGCCAAGGTCAGGAATACATGGACTAGAGGAACAGGACTTGGGAAAAGAGGACTGGGGTACTGGAACAGAGTGAGAAGGATCAGGGGGGCCAGAAGGATGTGGAAAGGTGGATAAGTGCCTGAAGGAAAAGAAGGACATGGGGTAAAAAATACCCTCTTGCACTAGAGAACTCATATCCCAGAAACAGGACACTGAGGTGGGCGATTTTTTAATTTCTTGAAATTAAATGTATAGCCCATGTTAGCAAACCCCAGGTTAATGTGATCTACTGGTCAAGTGCTCTATAAGGTAATTATCTGTCAAATATATGTCATCATGAATTTTCAACAATAGTTATGCACACCTGACTTGTATGTCTTATCTTCATATTTGTCCATTTTGAAACTAAATCCGTGCAGTTTGGCTATTGCCATGCCCAAAAGGCACCTGGGGAAATCACATTGACTGCTCGGGGCATCGTCTCCTCCGTCCAAACGCACAGCTGAAGTCACCTGCTAGGCCATTATCTAGTGATGCCAATTTTATCCATGTAATCCATAGCAATCCATAGGAATAAACATTGTAGTTCAACTTAATTTCAACCTTTTTTCTCCACATGCGGAGTGGTTTTGCCAATTTTCACAGTTTCGAATGTTTAAGCTGGGCCATCCGAACCTCTTGCGAAAAACACAAAAAATGCAAATTCGTCTTAGGCAGTGCTGTTTCTTTTATAACCCACTGCATTTCGGGCCACTGGTGCTCTTCATCAGGGGTCGCTACAACGACAAATACAATAAAATGACTATTAATATTTAACCTTCTAACATCATAGCTGTTTCACAAATAGTTATGCAAATGGTTATACAATTATTCAAAAATATTCCACGCGATGTAACCTGCTTTCTAATGTAACGCTTTAAATCAAACAACTGCCAAAATTCCCAATTATTTCCCAACTTATTGTGTTTCCCTCCCACATACTTCCCCTAAACCCATTGTTTGTCATCTCCCCTTTCTCATCTGTAAACGTATTCTTAATGTAGCTTCTAGGTCATTCCCGGTGCTTTAATCTATTACTTGATCCGCCTGACGCGCTTCTCTTTCAATCTTGCTCCCCACAAAACTCATATACTTACACTAACCAAACCCATTTTTAACCCAAATGCCATCCACACCCATGTGTATTCTACATTCAACAATCATATGCAGTCTCCTTGTCCCTACGATATTCACTCCGCTGCCCTACGCTCCCCTTAGATTTTGCGCCCTGTCCCCATGCACACCCCATTGCATTAACATATATCTGCTCATAATCACCTATGATTACATTCACCACCATCACAAACCTCTCACACACTTCATCTTGATCCATCAGCCCTTCCCCCTAATTTCGCCCCCAACATCCCCACTACATCACCCTAAAATGTTCCCCTGTAATCCTAAACCAAATGTAGCCAATTAATATGTTCTTGTTAAGTGAGAGGAACTTATATTCCTCATATGTAGTGTATTCATCTGGTATCTGATCCTCAGTGGATGTGTAAAATACCAGTGTTGCATTATCTTCAGCTGGGAATTAAACCCAAGAGTAAAACACCTCTGTTCTATATGCTTCGTGTGCCTCTACCATGAAGGTAACGTCCCCACCATCTTGTATGAGATCATTTTTGTAGTAGCTTCTGAGTGACTGCATATCTCCAGTTCTCAGTGATGTTTTGTGCCATGTATGCAAAATTGAAGCACAAATAAGGCCATCACAGTGGGAATTAGATCCTTTTAAGCTTGAATTACCAACACATCATTTCTGACACATCATAGGGTATTCCTACTCAGCTGAGGAGGATATTCCCTACCATCACAGATGTCTCAAATTGGCAGCACCATGTCATATAGTTTCCGCTAACCAGTAGGAACTGTGTGTTTGTGGATGACATAAACTTTGGGACGGGGCCAGACGGATTCTGTGCCCCCCGCAGGATATGTTGCCACATAGATCAGCTACCTCTCAGAGCCACCATAAGCCTTCTTAAACTATGCATAGAGTTAACAGTTTTGGCAACGACTGATCATGACTACTGGTGACAGATCTAGAACATTTCTCTCACCCACTCATGCTCTCTTTTGCTCAGAGAAATATGCAAAGGATACACAGAGGAACATTTTCAATGTTTATAGAATCAACATCATTCGTATATAGAATATTTGTCAATCAATCAATCAGTATTTGTTAAGAGCGGCCTGTGAATCAGCAACCTCGGGCCTAGGTGGCAGAGCCTGCCCGACCACATATTTCTGAGTTCGGTTTGATGGAGAGTTCATAATAGGCGAATTTGATAATAGTGATGAGATTTTGTTCGCTTCTGAAAGTATATCATTATACTATTATCATTGAGTTCTAGTCTGGTTTTGGTCTTGGAGGCCTCTTGTTTCCTATGGGGTGTGTCTCAGATGATAGCCCCTTACAGTTGCCTTTCTAGCTGCCCAAAGTTTATTAGAGGAGTCAAATGACTCTTTATTATGTTCCCAAAAGACCTCGAGTTGGGAGCGTAGTTGAGTGTTGTCGTCGGGCAATTTGCAGTGAGACAGATTCACTCTTCATTGACTCTGAGGTGGTCTCAATACACCCAGATCAAGCCAGATATGTTTGTGATCTGAAACCCTTGGAAAGGCAGTGTCAAGTACGTGAGCCAGAAGGGTGGGGATAACAGGACGCGTAAGTGCAGTTCCAATTTGTGTGCTAAAGTAAACTCCAGGGGTCCACCATGGAGTTATCTGACATCATAAACCCAAGTAGCCTTCTTTCCGAGGCATTCTGAGAGCAAGGGTGGTCAGAATTCTCCATGTACAGATTCTGGACTAAGTTCCAGTCACCTCCTAATAGTGCATTCCTTTTTGGTTGCAAAATGGGCACCAGCCTACCATTGCTTGGAGGCCCTTTCTCATTCATGTCTGGATGAATAAAGCCTTCCTTCACACTATTTATCCAGCCGCCGGTCAAATATTACATAATCTCTCTATAAATAAACTGCAGCATGAAGATAATGAATTATCTTCAATAGAAATGTAATTGAGCCTACTTTGTCCCGAATAAGGCTCGATCTAAATTGGTTAAATTATTCATTTAACACATGGGGCCTCATTTATGAGAAATGACGCATCGCTGCGTGAAAGCAGCGATGCGTCACTTCTCAGTGCGCACTCCTTGCGACACCAATGATGCGTCATATTTAATGTATGACGCATCATGTCGCAAGGAGTTACAGATACGTCAGTATTTCTGACGTATCTGTAAGCGCAAAAGTCACGCAATGCTGGGGTGTGTCACAAAAGTGACGCAACTCCAGCAATGCGTCCTTTCACATGGGGAAAGCCCCATGTGAAAGGGCTTGCGTCAGTCTTACGCCTGCTGGGAGGCAGGCGCAAGATTTTGACGCAACAGCGTCCTAAAAGTGACGCAGTGAAATCTCATAGATTTCACTGCGTCACTATTACGAGGCTTTTTGCGGGGGAACGCCCCCTCTGCATACATTATACCTGACGCAGGTATAATGTAGCGCAGGGGTTTACAAAGTGACGCATCTGCTTAGATGCGTCACTTTGTAAATAGTGCGCAACAGGAGGCATGTTTTACGCTGCCGATGCGTCACAAAAAGTGACGCATCGGAAGCGCAAAACTGACGCAAGGCCTCATAAATGAGGCCCATGGTTTAGAGCCTGCCTGCCCTTTAACGTCACCTCTAGTACATTTCAAAATATAACTTTCCTCTTAGCTCATAAAGGGGTTTAAAACCTTAGCCGTATTCCAGTGACCTTCCAAAACTCAAAAAAGAAAAGTGACTCTATCAGTTTGTTAAATGAAAATGTAGAAACAGCAGAACTGTGTACATAATCCTAAATAATTTAGTCCTCCAAGGTATTATGCCCTATTTTTTTTACAGAGATATAGCGCAAATTTGACACTACAGGTATCTGAGCGCTTTACATGAGCACAAGTTACGTTACACAAGGACACATTAATTTTTTTTAGGCACGGGGAGATGAGGTGATTTGCCCAGAATCACAGGATGTGTTGAGCAGTCATTGACAAGAATCAAATCTGATTTGAGATTCACAGACATAGCCTATTCGGCCACATCCTCTCCCCTAGTGCTTCAGTGAACTACTCTCCATTGCTCTTGGGTAGAAATGGGTTGCATAAATACATACACCACATATTCCTTCACAATATATTTACTAGGAACATTTAGAATTGGATTGAAACTTTGGATTCTTAATGCTTAGAATGGTCAATTAAAAGGCAAATGTAATGTGGTAAATGTGTTTTGACTGTTTGAAATTAGTGACAACTTGACAAAGTTTAATTACGCCATTGTATATAATTTCTCAAAGTTTAAGACATATCAATCTTTTTAAATTCAGAAGTTTGTAACTATTGATGGATTTCTTTCTGAATAATTATATTAAATGCAATAGATTAAGGTGGAGAGGGACTGTCTCTCCACAACGTCGGTTACTCTCAGGACATTGATGAGGGGTGGTGAGGAGTTTGTGATTCAGAAAATGATCAGAGATGAGATCACATTTGTCAGTTTGGTTCTCTTCAGTACTTGATTCTTTGTTAGATATCCAAGGCATTGTCTGATGCTTTGTGGTGGTCTGCCAGAGAGGAGGGAGACCTGGGCTGACTGACAAGAGGAGGATTCGCTGGAGGATTTCTGGAAATCTAAAGAGTGCATCACATGGTAGAGTTTGATTTTAAAATCAGAGAAAAACATGAGTGAAACCACACCAGTGAATTCGGTAAGCATTCAGTGGATCAGTCAAGTTTGTAAGTCTTTATTGAACAATTAATAAAAATCATTACAATCATGGAGAATAAAACCATCAAGTTTCTTAAAACACAGTTGTCAAAAATAATTTTGGAACAGATACATTACAAATTTTAAGATAATTCAGCGATGACATGCCATACTAGAGCCTTAACATCACATAAAACACCATAAAAGTAATATTTAGTCATTTCATTTCATTATGTAACCACTCTATATAATAATAATAAAACCTTCCATACGTTCAATGTTATCCGCCTTGCCCAGCCAAGTAATTAAACTGCCTTTGTGTAATCTCGTCAAACAAGCTATTCTTGATACTGACACATGTCACATTTAATAATAATAAACAATAACTTACAGCCTGATTCATGTACGGGCCGTTTTGCGTGGCCCTAATAGCGAATCATAGCGACTCGCTATTGAGGACACGCAAAACGGCATTCATGTAGGAATTGCTAAATAAATAGCGATTCCTACATGTTCTTTATTTGCGAGTAGCAATTTGCTACTCGCAAAAACTCCCCATTCATTCCTATGGGCCAAGAGGCCCATAGGAATGAATGGGGAGTATCCCTTATTTGCGAGTAGCAATTTGCTACTCGCAAATAAGATAGCGATTTTAAGGGTGCCAGGGGTGTCCAAAGGACACCCTGTAGCACCCCTAAAATGCACATTTGAACAGGTGTTGCGCACACACATGTCCAAAGGACATGTGTGTGTGCAACATGCAACTTAGAAAAATGCTTTTAAAAGCATTTTTCTGAGTTTTTGCTCTTTGAGTTTTTGCTATTTACCGAGAGGTCTGACCTCTCGGTAAATAGCGGCCCAAAAGTGCAAAATCGCAATTTTTTAATGTGTCATGAATAGCATTTGAGGAATCTCTAATAGAGATTCCTTAAATGCTAATCCTCGCATATTTGCTAATTCTTTAATAGCGATTTTTGCATTTGGGATCATGAATACCAAATGCAAAAATCGCACTCGCAAAGGGCCAGATTCTCAGAATCTGGCCCTTTTGCGAGCGCTGTTAGCTACATGAATCAGGCTGTTAATCTATAAAGGGCCTCTGTGTCTCTACTCGAAGCATAACAGCATTTTATTGGGATCATATACAAGGAAACCTATGTTTCAGAACACATTTCTGAAACTAGCCAAAGGAGGACTTCTTGATAAATTCAAATAAATATAATTAAAAAGTTTGAAATGTCTACGCGTGCCTTCGTTCTTACAAAAACATTTTTTAAAGGAGCAAGTTAAGATTGATACAAATTATTTGACTAATTTTGGGTAGTTCAGCAGCTTGATTATCTGGTCGTAATGAGCTTTACTAATTGCAAACAGTAAGGTTTTACCTTAACTGACACCCATCTTACATCGATACAATAGCAATAATAATACAACAACAAGGTTATTAATATAACCATATAGTATTCCTGTAACACAGGCAAAATCAGTCTGGGTCAGTTTTTTCTCAGCTATAAGGATGAACTTATAAATGGGTTGTTAAACCGGTGGTATTCCCTAGGAGGAATATATAGGAAGATATAATTGTTTTGCGGCACATTCTTACTCCTATTTCCTTAAAAATGGTTTTTAACAGTGTTTGTCTCTCTTGTCGCAATCCAGAGCAAATAAATACAATATGCAATAGCGTTTCATTGACACAACCACATAATCTACAATTTTGTACTCATCTCGGAGTCCCATCCTTTGTTGGATAGCGACCAAATCTTAACATAAGATATCTATCCCTTAAAACCAGTTTAAATGGGAGGTTAAATAGGGTTGGGGCTCGGTTTTATTGTACGAGTTAATTACCGGCCAAGCATGCTTTGTTTTGCAATCGCCACCTTATCCAATAAAAGCGGGAACAAGTTAGTTGATTGATTTAACTTCTGCTTTAAAACAATTTTGTTTCTATCCAAGTGTTCCAAAGACAGGAACTTAAAAGTGTTTAGGCTCTCCATTAATCCCTCACATGCTCACGGTGTCTGTGTTCTCGTCATAACGGCCGCAACGCTCGCACGCGGGGCTATTTCCCCCGCTGTGCTGAGCGTTCTAAAGAAATGGGTGTGGCCATGATGAGCTCAGCTCGTCATGAGCGCCGGGGCGCTGTGCGTGCCCCCGCCCCCAGCACAATGGGGGAATTCGCCCCGCAGGGAAAGGGTTAAATAGGATCTTCAACAACTAGCATAGTCTTTATTTATTCTTTCTTGCCAGCACAAGGTGACAAGAGAGACAGAATCTGATAGATAAAACGAAAATAGACATTTTCAAAATGCGGATTTTCTCACAAGAGTTTGGTTTATTAGGCAACATTCTAGTCTGCCATTGAGATTGTTTTAGGGAGTATGGGAGTAAATACAGACCTAAAGTCACTCTGCAACAATACAGGTCACGTTTTTTTTATGATGAATGTTTGCCGTGGGGACAATTTGAACAAGTGGATGATGAAGTATATTTAAAAAAAAAAAAAAAATTCCCAGTTGAGCAGATTATGACACCTTCTTGCGGAAACTGGTGCTGGCACAGTGGATGATTGGTGATGGGAGCCATTGAGACTCCCTTGTGTGACAAACCATACAACTAAACTTTAAAGACACCTGGGCAGAATTACAAGAAACTGCCCCAGCCTGCGATACCCTTGTTCCACCATTTATGCGCCATATTTTCTATATGGCGTATCATGGCGCAAGGATTGTCAGATGCATCCGAAATTCTGACACATCTGTTGGCCCAAACGTCATGCGTTGCTGTCTTGCAAGCACAACACAACTCCAGGAATGCATGGGGGGCCTATACTCTTTGTACTGCGTTACTCCTTATGCTGCTTCAAGCAGGCGTAAGGTTTTGACACAGTGGCATCCTAAAAGTGGCACACTTTTATGAGGCTTTCCTGTGTGGGAATGCCCACCCTCAGCACATTATACCTGATGCAGGTATATTGTGATGCAGGGCTTTACAATGTGACACATCTCCCTAGATGATTCATGTTGTAAATTGTCTGCATTGTTTACACCACCACTGCAGAACAAAAGTGACGCAGCTGCAGCGCAAAAGTGTAACAAGGGGCTTGTAAATCTGCTCCTCCTTATATGTGATTACTTGTCGAGAATGGTTTTCAGTATGTCACTGACACAACTGTTGCAGATGTTAATTAAAACTGTTAGGTTGGATAGAGGCTGGAACCTTTAGTTGGGCCAAAAATAACTGATGGAAAGAAGAAAGGTTTTTGTGTAGTGGGGAAATTGCTTCCAAAGATAAGAAATTCAAGGCCCTTGTGATGCACTTCACAATTAAGTGCTCCAAAGATTCATGAATTGAATTTCTGATTGCCTTGTAGCTCCTGAAGCTGGTGGAAATAACATCCGGAACTTCTCCCCAATGATCATCTCTATTCCTGAGAGAGGTATGTCGGAGTGAAGTTTGGTGTGAATTTCTTGTGTAACAAGGGTTGTGTGTTGCAGATTATAGGTGATTGTCACGGAAGAAGCATGAACTTCATGTCTCCTTTGGGAACTTACAAGCACTGAGCTGGACCTGCTAGTATGGGGAGCAGCACCCCAAACCCCAAAGTTTAGGCACTCTGCAATTCAGATCACCCCAAATTTACCTTTAGCGGTTCCGCTTCAACCCTCACTTTTTTAATAAAGAACCCCATCCTCATTATCAGACCTAACATTAGTTTGGCTGAATTTGAATAATTAACTGGGAACATTCAGTAACTGAGTTCGAGATCAAGAATAGGTAAAGGGTTTTATTACAACATCTCAAAATCAAGGGGTACAGAGTATTGCAAAATATGCCGTAAAGTCTCAAATCCATCATACATAGACAAAAATCCAATTATTGTAAGTCCCAACTGAACAGTTAAATTATAAGTGGAGAGAACTGGGGGGCATATTACCAAGGAATAGCAATATTTATCGCAAAATGCGCTTAGTGCATTTTTTTTAATCTCTGCCTATTGCTGGATTTATTAGCAGAGAAAACATGCTATTAGCAACGTTTTTCTCCATTGTGCTAAAATATCCAGCGATAGCGGCGAAATGCGTGAATATCGCTGAGAATACAGCGATATTCGCGCATTAGCGACGAAATGCTCTTAGCCATGTTATCCACCTCCCATTGGATAACATGGCTAAGAACTGGTCTGAGGAGGAGTTAGTTCTTGGCGATAGCGGGAATATTTCCATCGCTACACCTGCCTTGCTAATAGGCGATAGCGACGTTAGCGAATGCTTGCAGTCGCTAACAGGTTGGGTACACCCACTTTGCATGTCATTAGCGATAAATATCGCTGACATGCAAAGCGGGCCCCAAACCGCTCGCATTGCCTAAAAGCTGTCGCTAACATCAGTTAGCTTGCTAATAGAGCGATAGAATTAGCACCGCTCAGCGGCCGAAAACGGCTGCTAAACCGGCGATAATTGCCAATCGCCACCCTTGGTAACATGCCCCTGAGTCCTTGGTAGAAAAGGAAAGTCATCACATTATAATTGATATAATCACAAAAGAAACCAACAGCATCTCCAGCAGAAAAGGAAAGGCCTCCCAATAAATAGACATAGCCCCTACTAGACAGGAACGTCTTCTGGCTCACCCCCAAAACCAGGGTTTTATACACAATTTCAGAGTAATTAGCCCCTTCCCTGACTTGCCTTCCCCCATGCCACACCCTTTGGTGGCTATTTGGAGTATTTCGCGCTTAGGCCCCATACCTTTTTGCCAACATAAGGTATCCATGCCAAATTTGAGTCCTTTTCTTCCAGCATGCTGAAGATTCTAATGGTACCCAGGTTTGTGAATTTCCCTGGAGGGGACTGAGAAATTAGGCAAAATGTAGCTACATTTTGGATTTTTGGGGAAAAATGGGAAATAAGTGCTGCAGAAACCAGCATCTGTTTTTTTTCCTGCAAATGGTATCATCAAAGGGTTTGTGATGTTGACATTACCATCTTCCCAGCTATCAGGCATAGGCAGACTTTTGTCAGAAAACCAAAATGTTCGACACAGTTTAGGCATTTTACTGGGACATAGCTTAGTTTTCCTATTTTTTTGTACTTTCAACCTCCTTCCTTTAGAGGTAGAAATGAGTGTAAAACCAAGAATAGATCCCGGAAAGCTATACATTTCTGAAAAGAAGACAAAACTCTGAATTAACCAAGGGGTTATCTGTGTAGATCCTTTAAGGTTTTCCTATGGAAAGTACAGTTAAAATAAAAAGAAATATTGAAATTGAGTTGAAAAAAACACCCATTTGTGCCTACATTTTCACCAGTATCTTCTTCTAACTTTGCTAGATATTTTAAAGCACTATACCATTATATCTGCAGGGCCCTTCTGGTTGTGGGGATATATCGGGTTTGTAGGTTCACTGAGAACCTGAGGTACCCAGAGCCAATAACTGTGATCCACACTGAAATGGTTTTTCATTGTGTACCGGGTATGCAACAATTTATTTGGTAAAATATAAAGAGTGAAAAATAGGTATCATTGAAACCTATGTATTTCCAAAATGGAAAGGAGATATGGAGTTTAGAAGCAGTGGTTATTTGCAAATCTATGAATTTGTGGGAAGCCATACTAGCCTCTAAATTAGGGGGAATTTTTCAAAATGTCTTTTTCTTAAACACTGTCTTACATTTAGAAGGCAGAAATACATAGAAAGACATCTGGTAATAACATTAGTTCTACTATTCTGTATTCGCCTAAGTCTCCTGATAAAAATTGTACTTCACTTGTGTGGATAGGCCTTGTGCCTACAAGAAGAAATGAGTCAAAATGCAACAGGGACACATCACATTTTTCCACTGAAAACTGGCCCTTTTTTGCAATGTGCCTAGCTGTGCATTTTGGGCCCTAGCTCAGCCAGCACCCAGAGAAACCTAGAAAACTTGTACATTTATGGAAACTAGACACCCAGGGAAATCTAGGATGGGGTGATTTGTGTGGCTCTCACCAGGTTCTGTAACCCAGAATCCCTTGAAAACCTCACAATGTGTCAATAAAAACACATTTTCCTCACATTTCTGTGATGGAAAGTTCTGGACTCTGTGGGGAGCCACAAAATTCCAACCACCCAGCATTCCTCCCTGCCTTCCAATAAATATGGTACCTCACTTGTGTGGGTAGGGCTAGTGCCCGCAGCAGAAAAACAGCCCAAAGCACAATGAGAACACATCAAATTTTTACACAAAAAACTGACACATTTTTTGCAATGTGCCTCCCTGTGGATTTTGGGCCCTATCTCAGCCAGCACCTAAAACCTAGCACCTCTGTACATTTGTAAAAACTTGACACCAAGGGGAATCCAGGATGGGGGTAACTTCTTCAGCTTTTACCTGGTTCTGTTACCCAGAATCCCTTGCAAATCTCAAACTTTGTGAAAAAAAACATTTTCCTCAAATTTCTGTGATGGAAAGTTCTGGAATCTGCGTGGATCCACAAACTTCCACCCAGCCAGTATTCTCCAAAATCTCCCAATAAAAACAGTACCTCATTGGTCTGGTTAGGCCTTGTTCCTGCGACAGGAAACATCCCAAAACGCAACTTGGACACATCACATTTTTTCAGTAAAAACTGACCCTTTTTTCACAATGTGCCTAGCTGTGGATTTTAGACCCTAGCTCAGCCAGCATCTAGGAAAACCTAGAAAATCTGCACATTTTGGAAAATTAGACACCAAGGGGAATCCAGGATAGGGTGACTTGTGTGGCTCGCACCAGGGTTTGCTACCCAGTATCCC
Source organism: Lissotriton helveticus (assembly GCF_964261635.1). Lineage (NCBI taxonomy): Eukaryota > Metazoa > Chordata > Amphibia > Caudata > Salamandridae > Lissotriton > Lissotriton helveticus. Next base: position 17,361,097 of record NC_136068.1, on the reverse strand, counting down.
TTGCAAACATCGAACTTTGTAAAAATGTTATGTTATGTTAAATGTATTTGTATAGCGCGTGGCTACCCCAGCAACGGGGCGTCCCAGCGCTAAGCAAACGGACCAACAGTAGGGCATGTCAGGCGCATAATAGAGAGGGAAGAAAGCGGTCAGTGTCCGGGAGGAGGGCCCTAGAAGGAGGAAAACAGCCAAGTTTTGATTAGTTTTCGGAAGAGCAGATGGTTCATGGTATTACGTGCTTCCAGGGGGATGGAGTTCCAAAGTGTCGGAGCCATGCACTTGAAAGAGCGACCCCCAGCTCTACTCCTACGCACCCTAATGGTGCGGGCGAGATGGAGATCAGCAGAACGGAGAGCACGCGTGGGAGTGTAGAAAGTACAGAGTCCCTGCAATATTTGGGGGCCATGGCCATGAAGAATTTTGTCAGTTAAGCAGAGAGTTTTTAATTGAATTCTTTGTTTAATGGGTAACCAATGTAGTCGACGTAAAATCTGTGAGGTGGGGCAGTGTTTCGGCAAGGCAAGAAGAATGCGGGCGGCCGCGTTCTGAGCCCTTTGAAGTCTTTTTGTGACTGTCAGGTTTGAGCCCAACATGAGCACATTACAATAGTCCAGATGAGATAGGACCATGGACTGGACTATTGTCTGACGGGTGGGAGGCTCGAAGAAACCTAAAATGGGCTTGAGAGAGCGTAGACGACCATAACAGGTGCCTGCCACTCTTTTTACGTGGGAGTCGAGAGAAAGAGAGTTGTCCAGGAGGACCCCCAGATTTTTTACTTCCTGTTTTGGAATCGGGGGTGAACCCAATGCAGGGGGCCACCAAGGCTCATCCCACTTCTGTGGATCACGGCCAACCAAGAGCACCTCGGTTTTAGACGAGTTGAGTTGGAGACAATTCTCTGACATCCAGCCAGAGATGGCTAGTACATCTCCTTGAAATTTAACTCGGTCCATCTCGGCGTCACTGGAGAAGGTGAAAATAAGCTGTGTGTCGTCGATGTATGTTGTTAATTTGATATTACGCTCCCTGGCTAACAAGGCCAGGGGGCGGACGTACACATTAAACAGCGTGGGGCTGAGGGCAGACCCCTGTGGGACCCCACAACTGAGGGGGAGCCTGCTGGACGAGTACGGTGGGGCGTGGATCTGGAAGGAACGGTCAGATAGAAAAGACATGAAGCAATCCAGGGCCCCGCCCCCGACCCCGATCTCCCAAGTCGCTTAAGTAGGATCTTATGGGAGACCGCGTCGAAGGCCGCACTCAAGTCCAGCAGGATCAGGACTGAAGTATCGCCCAGATCTTGTGCAGCCCTCAGCTGTTCAGTGACTGCCAAAAGAGCGGACTCCGTGCTGTGATTAGCTCGGAAACCGTTTTGAGCCTCAACCAGGATCCCAATAGTCTCCAAGTAGTTGGTCAAGATGGAATTAACATGAGATTCCGTCACCTTGGCCAGATACGGCAACAAAGAGATGGGTCTGAAGCTCTCTGGCCGCGAAGGATCTAAGGTGGGCTTTTTCAGCAAAGGGACCACCTTAGCGTGTTTCCAGGAGCTGGGGACTATAGCTGATTGGAGCGATCTATTGATCAGCTGCCATCCCTCGAGCAAGTAGGAATCCTGGTGTAATCGGAACATCTCAGGTTTTACAGGGTCATCTGGTGACCCAGACTTCACCTTAGAGGCCAGGAGTTCCAGATCTGTCTGAGTAAGAGGTGGAAGAGTAAGAAGAGAGTAGGGTAGATCATATGTGCCAGTGGCTTCACTGTAGGTCATAACAGACTCCTCAAGGTTTAATGAAGCATAGATTCCTTTTACTTTGTTAGCAAAAAAACAGGCCAATTTATCACACTGAAAGTCGGAGATTATTGTGCTGCTTGTTGCCTCAGGCGTTTTAGTCATATTTTTTATTAGGGAAAAGATGGTTTTCGAACGATTAGTGCTGGAATTAATCAGATCGGTATAATAGGTGGCTTTAGCTTTTTTTATCAGTCTGTGATAGGCTTTGGTGGCAGATCTGTAGCTAGATTTTGCTAGAGGGTCATAGGAGCGCCTCCAGGTACGCTCAAGGATTTTGCAATGCTTTTTTTCGATCGCGAGTGCCTCAGAGTACCAAGGATGGGACTGTTCGCGTTTGGGCCTAGACATTTTCTTAGGGATAAGGAGATCCAGCGATTTATTGATCCACTCCCTATATGCTGTAGCCGCCTTCTCCAAATTGCTGGGCCAATCCGGGCGGGAGGTTTTGAGTCTGGACTCAAAAATGGCACCATCTAGTTTGTGCCATGGGCGCCTCCAAAGGGGGAGGGAGGGCTTTTGCCTAGGACAGGTTGGTATCCTAATAAAGATGTGAATAAGGAAATGGTTCGTCCAGCTAAGAGGGAGGGGTGCAGAGGCCGTAATGTCTTGAATGTTGGAAAACACAGGATCTAACAAGTAGCCTGCCGAGTGGGAGGGCCCTTTGACCAACTGAATTAGCTGACATGCCTCCAGATCACCCAAAAAGTTCAGTATGGCCGGAGTGTCCAGGCACTCTAAATGAAGGTTAAGATCCCCCAAAATACAAAAATTTGCGGACAGTAGGGCAAAGGTCGAAATAGACAAGGCCAGTGACTCTTGGAAAGTGCTCGCTGGCCCAGGGGGTCGATAAATCAAAAGACCTGTGAAAATAAAGGTGTCAAATAAAACATATTTCCTCAAATTTCTAGGATGTATAGGTCTGGAATCTGTGGGAAGCCACAAACCTCCTCCCACAAAGCATTCCACGAAGTCTGCCGATAGAAAGTGCACCTCACTTGTGTTGGTAGGCCTAGTGCCCGTGACAGGAAATGGCCCAAAATGCAATGTGGACACATAATTGTTTCAAGTGAAAACTAAACCTTTTTTGCAATGTGCCTAGCTGTGGATTTTGGATCATAGCTCAGCTAGCACGTAGAGAAACCTAGTAAACCTCTACATTTTTTAGAACTAGACTTCCAGGGAAATGCAGCCACACCTCCCTGGATACCCCCGGGTGTCTAGTTTTCATAAATGTCTGGGTTTGGCAGGTTTCCTTAGATGTCCGCTAATCCTGGGACCAAAATCGAGGGTGACTCGCTTGCAAAACCATGTCTTTTTGTGATCGTTAATTTAGAAGTCTCCACAGTATGTTTTGGGCCATATCCTGTTGCGGGCACTAAGCCTACCCACACAAGTGAGGTATCATTTTATCAGGAGACCTGGAGGAAGGCTGGGTGGTAGGAAATTTGTGTGGGCTTGATGATCCTACAACTTTTCCACACAGGAATGTGAGTAAAATTTGATGTTTTTAGCAAATTCTAATGTTTGCAGGGGTTTCTAGATAAGAACGCCTTGGGCGATCCATAAAAGCCACACCTCCCTGGACTTCCCCATGAGTCCAGTTTTAAAAACTGTCTGGATTTGGTAGGTTTTCTTAGATGACCGCCGAGTCCTGACCAAAAACGCAGATGACCCCCTTGCAAAACCAGGTCGTTTTTTTGTGATCGATCATCACCTTAAATCTTGTCATTGGTAAGCCCAATACCATCCTTCTTGATTCAATCCTCCCGTGTGATTGGACAGACCACTATTGCATCACCTTCCTCATCCTGGATTTGATAAGAGCTAATAGTGGTCAGCCTAAGAACCCCAAACGTTCGAAAAGATGTCTACGATACAAACCACTCCCATGATCTGACGGCTCTCTGCGATTACATCTTGTCCCCTCCTAAGAACATGTCTGATGTCCATGACCTTACAGACCATTATAACTGCTCCATGACAATTGTTTTAGATTCGGTGGCGCCGCTACAGCTAAAAAGACTGGCCTCCAAAGTCTTCAAACCAACATCTGGAGATAGTCAGCGTGCAACCACTACCTTGGTCTGATCATTCCGCAGTATATTTCACTATAACAAACCCTCATACGAGGAGGTGCCGTCGGGAAAGATCTGGTATGGTCAAATCTCGTTCTTGGAAATCCCTCCAAAAAAGAGATTTGAAAACTGCTCTGGCGAGGGAGCCCCCTGATGTGGCATCTGATTCCAATGCTGTAGCCAGAAACTTTGATATCTGGCTCAGTTCAGCAGTAAATACGCTTGCTCCTGTAACCACAAAGCATTCCTGAAACAAACAAGTTACCTAACCTTGGTGCTCAGCTGAGCTCCAACAAATTGAAGTTAAATGCAGACGCAAGGAGCATATTTGGAGATCGGACTATAGTGTGGATCATAAAAAAGAATATAATATCACCTTTGAGGAATACAAGGCAGCTATAAAACATGCCAAATCAGTCTATTTTGCCGCTAAAATTCAGGTGGCTAAGAATTCCTCAAAGGAGTTGTTCAAAACTGTGACAGCCTTATCTAAATGTCTGCATGATAGTGTATTCTCGCCAGACCAAAATTTTGTGGACCAAATGCCCCCCTTTCTTCAGAATAAAGTCTGTACAGTCTATAATGCACTATTAACCTCAGAAAGTGATCCTGAAAAGAACAGTGCAGAGCTATTGGATGATCTTCTATCACTGCATAGCGTGTCACGTTTTTCTGCTCTAGCAGCCGATCAAGTAACAAATTTGCTGCTACAGACCAAGTCCGGTTGTCCGCTGGACCCCTGTCCCCTGCGCATATTGCATTTGGTTCTCGAGGAACTTAGTACTTTTTTGACCAATCTACTAAATGAAATCACTAGCTCCAGGAAATTCCCTTCTTCCTGGAAAAATGCATGCATCAGACCCATCCTAAAAAAGGCTTCTTTAGATCCTACGGCGGCAACACACTATTGCCCAATATTCTGCCTTCCGTTACCATCAAAAAGTCTGGAGAAAGCTATGAACTTGGAATTGACAGACTATTTGGATTCTAATAACATCCTTGACTCCACCCAACATGGCTTTAGATCTCGGCAATTCACTGATTTAGCCTTAAATATGGCCACTGAAGAGATCCTTAAAGTGATGGATGGAGGGGATAGAGCTGCTCTCATCCTGCTTGATCTGACTGCAGCTTTCAACACCGTAAATCATGCGTTTTCGCTATGCCGACTGAGGGCAGCAGGTGTTGAAGGTGCAGAGTTAACTCTACTTCATTCGTAGCATCTCGGGAACAACTGATTCACTGGGACGGCCTTCAGTCAGGAATTTTCCACCTCCCATGTGGAGTCCCACAGGGGTCGGCCTTGTCTCCGACACTGTTTAACTTATATGTTACACCACTGGCAAGATTAATCAAAGATCATGGTCTTATGCTGGTGTCGTATGCAGACGATACACAGTTAGTGGTGTTGGTGATGCAAAGTGTGGATTTAACAGCTGACAGGTTTTGCAACTGCCTCACGGATGTGATGGCTTGGATGAACTCGAACTTCCTGAAGCTTAACACTAAACAAACTGAGGTAATTGAGTTTGGTCAAAAAACGTCTGTATGGAATCAAGCATGGTGGCCCCCTGAAGCGGGTAACTGCTTGGTCCCTGTGTCCAAGGCTAGGAACTTTGGCTTTGTGTTCAATGAGGATCTGAAACTTGCCCCACAAATAAATCAAAACTCTTCTGCATGTTTCTTCACATTAAAAGTTCTGTGCAAAAATTCTCCCATTTATTCCTTTATCACTTAGCAAAACAGTAGTCGGAGCTCCGGTTCTTTCTAGAGTTGATTATGGTAATGCTCTATACTTAGGTGCGAGCAAAGGACAGATCACTAAACTTGAGTCACTTCAAAACGCTGCTGCTTGTGTTTTGCTTGATTTACTCAAACATCACCCCACGTCTGCTAGTATTAAGCAGCTCCGTTGGCTTCCGGTTCGTCGGAGAGTGGACTTTAACGCACTCTATTTAGTGCATAAGGCGCTGTATGGAGGAGGAGCTGTGGACATTCAAATCCTATTTCCTCTATACCAGCTGCAACATTGTCTCAGGTCTGCCAATGCAGGATTGGTTCAGGTCCCTAAGATCAAACGAGCCAAATGAGGAGTAAAGGCTTTCTCATATCAAGCAGCAACCCTGTGGAACTCCCTCCCCCTGATGACTAGATTACAATCAAACAGGGCCCTTTTCAGTAAATCGATAAGACCTGGCTCTTCTCAATGCCCTAAGATCCATCAGTACCTGGTTGGTTTCCACTCACCTCAGTGCCAAGACGCCTCAGCAAGACTTTGGAGATCTTATCCCTCCCTTGAACATCTCTACCTTATGAGATCACTAAGAAGCATGAGATGCTCAAAACCCACCTTCTTCAGAAATCAACTAGAGCAGGTAAACAACCGTCCCAAAAAACTGTTTGAACTCATCAAGTCTCAAGTTAATAGTCATCCTAATCTCTCTGCATTTGGTCATGGGACACAGCCAAACTGCAAAGAATTTGCTGATTTCTTCACAGATAAGACTACTAAGATCGAAGCTGAGCTACGCTCAGCCCTTCAGCACATGTCGATCAGACTGCCGAACACCCTCCTTCCTCCATGGTTGGATGTCGCCGTCCCTGCGCAGCCTTGCCCACCCATAAACAACGCATCCTGGAGCCTTTTCTAAACCTTGGATGAAAGCACTATACGTAAAATGCTAGTTACTCTGAAACCTTCTAATCACTACAACGACCCCCTGCCATTGAACCTCTTCTCTGAAATTAGAACCCCCTTACTATCATTTTGGACAAAGATCGTCAATGCTTCACTTCGGCAAGGTGATATTCCGGATTGCCTAAAATCAGGGCAAGTTACCCCTATTCTAAAGAAACTATCTGCTGATCCCACAGACCTACTTAACTTCCTCCCAATCTCTAACATCCCCACGTTGGCAAAGCTCCTGGAGAAATATGTGCTCGCCCAACTCTGTAACCACATAGATCATTTCCAACTCCTGGACCAATTTCAATCTGGTTTCTGCTCGGGTCATGGTACAGAATCTGCGCTCACTCACATTGTAGATGATGCGCTAAGAATACTGGATCATAATGAATCTTGCCTATTGATCCTTCTCGACCTTTCGTCGGCATTTGACACTGTCAAACACAATAACCTAATTGACCTCCTGGAACACAGGATGGGGTTTCTGGGCCTGTACTAAACTGGTTCTCCTCATTCCTTCACAACAGAATGCAAAACTTCAAGGTGAACCAGTCTCTTTCTCATCCTTCTCCGGTCACGCTAGGAGTTCCACAGGATTTGGCACTCTCACCCACGCTCTTCAAACTGTTCATGGAGCCTCTAACAGAAATTCTAAAATCATACAACATTCACTATCACATGCACGCTGATGGTATCCACCTATACCTGAAGATCTCCTCCCCTAAGGACATCATGTCCCTCAACTGAGTCCTACTGAAAACACAAAGCTGGATGACACTTAACCACTTGAAGCTAAATGCTCTCAAATTGGAATTCCCCCTAATCGCACCACACAAGCAATGCTCGGTCATAGAACAATGAATAAATCAGCTAACTGCTCTGTACGTCGCCCCTCGTTGATTCAGCAACCTCTCTTGGAACAATGCTAGACAAAAGTCTGAACATGCAGAAGCACATCAGTTCCCTCACCAAAGGAGCAAACTTCCCACTCAGCATCTTAAGGAAAATTAAAACTTTTCTCCCTCCTCATGACGTAAAGGTTACGGTGCAAGCCTTAGTGATCTCAAAGCTGGACTATGGCAGCGCAACCCTTTGCAGCCTTCCTAGAGCGAAGACGGACCCTCTAATGGCTGCCCTCAACTCTGCTGCCAGGATCTTAACAGGCGCTAAATATTCAACCTTATATGGCCAGATCTGCTATCCCTGAACTGGCTTCGATATGAAGCGTGGATACAGTTAAAAATTGCACGCATGGCACACAAAGCCATTCATTTCAATACCCCACTGTACCTCCCACAAAAACTGGAGCGCTCAGGTGGATAGAGAGCCTCCAAAAGCACCAGCACTATATTGCTCAAAACACACAAATTCAAGAAAAGAAAAACCTACAATCGAGCCTTCTCAGGTATTGCAGCGGGGATTTAGAACTCCCTACCCCACCCTGAAGTCAGACTGAATCCTTCCACTGTCCTCTTAAAAGGGAAGTCAAAGTGTTTTTGATGAAGAAAATTAGATAGGCTGCTCTAATGGAGATTGAGGCCACCATCGCAGATTTGTGTCCTAAGCTGCCAGGTCTCCTGAGGATGCCTGGCTCTACACAAATGTTGTCCTTGTTTGTTATGTTTGGACTGCTTGTATTCTTCTTGATGTATAAACTGTAAAGCGCTCTGATACCCTCGGTGGTCATGTTCATGCTATATAAAACTTTCTAAATAAAATAAATAAAATGTAGTTCATCTATCTTTAAACCAATATTTGAGGCCAAAAATAGAACCTTTTTGGGTTTTTAATTTTTTAAGTTATTTTGTAATGCCTTAAATAAAGTGGGTAAAACCAAAAAACAGGGGCTTTGAACTTGAAAGGGGAAATTGAAAAAAATAAAATGTTATCATCTGCCGCATACATACTACTATTATAAAGAGAGAGCTGAAACCTTTGAGGCGGGTAAACTCAAGAAGTACAGCACCAATCACAACACCCAATACAGCATTGGAAAGGGGAGTTGCAGCAGATGGAGATAGGCTATACAGGTGGCCACCATATACATTAGAAACGTCAAAGAACCTTAGGGGTAAAGTAGTCCCTTGTGGGCGTAGGCGTTGGCGTGGGCGTGTCGGTGGCGTGTTCGTGGGTGTATCAAACTACACACATTTTACTTTGTGGCCGTAACCGTTGTCAGAGGGGCGTGGGCGTGTCAAACAACACACTCAGAGGGCCGTGGGCGTGTCGGGGGCATGGTCGAAGCCGTGTCAAAGTACACACATTATACTTTGTGAGAGGGGCGTACCACAACAGCGTTCTCAGAGGGGCATGCCACAAATTTTATAACCAAAAAATGGCCGCGTCATTCAGTAGCACGCCTTTCCATTCACGAGTTATAATCACTTCTCAGATGTCTCTATAGAAGACACTAGGTGTGCCGCATTCACGCACATTGCCATTCAGGCGGCTATAATAACATATGTTGCAAAGCAACCTTTGTGGGCATAAGCGTTACCAATCTCAACCGGGGATAAACGCAGGCGTCTCAGAATGCACATGCCCACACGTCTCAGAATACACACGCCCTCACACAACAACGCTGAACAGCACGCACACCTCACGACGTACAAGAACACTAATCTCACTGTGATGAGGTTAGCGTTCGTGCACGTCGTGAGGTATGCGTGCCCTTCAGTGTTGTTGAGTGTGGGCGCGTGCATTCTCAGACGTCTGCTGCATTGGAAAGCGTTCGGGTAGCATTTGGTAAAGTTTTCCGTCCTTCAGGTAAATCTTTTTTATACCCGAACAACGTCGGGACGGGCGGCTAGTATTGTATAAAGGATGGCAGGTTCTGTTTTGCAATGGAGACTATATGCATTTTAGGGCTTTGTGGCAGGTCTGCAGAGTCCAAAAACAGTATAAAAAAGAATGTACTGACATCTAGCTTCAATATTGTCTTATCTTCCTTTAAAAAACGAATTTGAATATATGCCTGTATTTTACAGAGTTGAAAGTCGAATATTTAACTTTTTTTGTTGATTTCTGAAGTGCGTGAAAATCTCAAAAAGTACGTTTTGAAAAAACATAGAACAGGATGTTATAGTTAAGAGTCGTAGTAATATTTTAACTCACATTAAAAAAAACCACAGAAATTAACTGAAAAAACCCAACTGTTACAGTGATGTCATAGTTAGGTAATGTAATTGACACATAACCTTTTGTTTAAAACAAAAAAACACAGAAGAGGAAGAGCACTAAGCCCAGTAATGGACAATGGACTATGCACCTGTGGAAGTTCGCTAAGCCCAGTAATGGACAATGGACTATGCACCAGTGGAATAGCGCTAAGCCCAGTAATGAACAATAGACTATGCACCAGAGGAAAAGCGCTAAGCCCAGTAATGAACAATAGACTATGCACCAGTGGAAGAGCTCTATGGCCAGTAATGGACAATCACTATGCACCAGTGGAAAAGCGCTAAGCCCAGTAATGGATAATGGACTATGCACCAGTGGAAGATTCACATACAGGATGGGTTGGGATGGGAAAGAAACAGGAGTGAGCATAAAAACGAAATCCATATTAAATAAAATGGAGATTCCAGCAAAATGTGAGAAGAAAACCACATTAATAAGCTCTGTTCTATACATTACTAAACTGATTTCAAGTGCATTCATATTAGATTGAATCACTGACAGAATATCGACTATAAAAATATCGACCTCGAAATATCGATGTCAACAATATCAAAGTCCTATCTACATTATGGTAAATACAAAAATATTGGGGAAAAAAATATTGTTATCAAAAATATCGTTGTTAAGAATATCATTTTTTATAAATGTTTAAAAATATTGTAAAATAAAGTAAATAATACATATAATTAAAATAGACATAGTTAAAAATATATTTAAAATTACATATAATTAAAAAAATAAAAAACATACATATAAATGATAATATACACATGCAATCTTCACCACCTCCGAATGAACGGCGAAATGAAGACACGGACCCCAGGCTGTCGGCAAGGTAGATTTATTGTTGACCTCTCAACGGGCGACGCGTTTCGAGCAACAAGTGCTCTTGTTCACACACCATACACCCGGTCAGCTGACTATACTTATTTTTTGAAGTGATGCTCCACCTCTCAACTGAATCACATGGTCACATGATAAACATAAAAAAAGTACTTAATGGTACACCACGATAATTCATTGTGGAAACAAGGTACAATAATATTTCAGCATAAATGCCTGATCACACAAGAATTATACAGTAAACAAATGTTAGTTAAATAGTGTGGCCGATATATTCGTTACAGGAACATAGAAAAGTTAAAGATAATATATACAAATAAATATATATACATCCATCTACACTATCTACATAACAATTCATCTATATACAAAGGGCTATTAACAATCATGACCAAAGTTGATCCTATTCTTGTTACAATACTTTTTAATACTAACGAGTTTTAATATTACATTCCCTTATCCTGTATTCGAACATAGTTCCCTATTAGATGGGATAACTATATGAAATGGCCCCTTGTGGATTGAAAAATCCTATTGTACCCAAAAACAGATTTCATCTTATAAAATGTTTAACGGTATTTTTTAACCAAACATGACCTGTGCAAAAAAATATATTTTTATAATTTTTTTGTAGATATATCGTGATTAAAAAACACAAATCTTCTTTGAGCACACTTTCAAAAGAAAGATTAATGTCATAGAATTGATCATTTACACCCTGTGCAATATTGCTAACCCTAATAATTAATCGTTTAATACCAAAATATAGATGTCTGTGGTTTCTGAGGTGTATAGATACATTAAACAAAGGTGAAGAAAAAGAAATACTAAACAAATATTACATATATAGACAATATTTACATAGTGCGATCTGGTTTGAAATAATAGCGGGTGAATTGATTCAGCTTCATTTTCTTTATGGTTGTGTCAAATCCAACCTGTTCACCAGTGATACACTAGATCGCCAAACAGTCCTCCAACAGATTCACATTTTTATTCGGACTGGAAATCCCTATTATCGGAAACATAAGTTGAATACTTGGTTCGGAAATGGGTTTACTACACATATATTTAAATTCACAGCTTAATATTTTACAGAAAGTGATGTAAATCCTCTGTGGTATTGAGCCCGTTAGGATATTTACTATCTAGCTCAACAATATATTGTGTCTCCTTCTGTCTTAAGAGTTTTTCTCTATCACCTCCTCGTTTGGCGGGGGGCACTGCGTCAATGACAAAATAAGTCAGATTACTCAGATCATTATTGTGAGTAGATCTAAAGTGGCGAGCTACGGGGTATGTTTTGTCATTATTGACTATTGCTCGAAGATGTTGTAAAATTCTGACGTGCACCTGTAATTTGGTACTGCCTATGTATCGTAGGCCACTGGTGCACGTCAGAACATATATGGCAAAGTCGCTGTGACAGTTGTAATTACCTCTAATAGCTTTACTGACTTGACTGAAGGGGATGTTATAATGCGTGGTATTGATACCAAATTTACACGCTCGACAAGATGAGCATTTGAAAAAAACATCTCTTTGTTTGAGCCAGATGCTGCCACCACCTAGCTCAGGGCTTGATTTAACTAAGCTGTTGTGCATACTTCTTGCTCTTCTGTATGTTATTATTGGCATTTCTGGAAGTGTGTCACTTAGAAACCCATCAGTCATAAGAATTGGATAGTGTCTCTTGACAATCGATTTGATTTGTCTCTCTTGTTTGCTGTATGATAGGATTAAGCGAGGAGTAGCATTGTCGTTATTGGTCTGTTGAACCTCAGATTTCAACAGAGACTCTCTAGATCTTTCCCAGCTTCGTCTCAAAGCCCTTTGCAATGTTACATTGCTATATCCTCTAGCTTTCAGTCTGGTTATCATTACTTTACCTTCTTGTTCGAATATTTCGGGAGTGCTGCTGATTCTTTTCAGTCGTAACAGCTATCCATACAAAATATTTTCAACAACATGCTTTGGGTGTTTGCTGCTGGCATGCAGTATGCTATTGGCAGCAATAGGTTTGCGAAAAAGTGATGTTTCTATAGTATTGTTGTTCACTGTGATGTGTACATCTAAGAAGTCTGCCTGCACTTTACTGATGTTGGAAGTAAAGAAAAGATTTTCTTTATTGCAATTTAAGGCATTGATGAATTCTGAGGCACTTTGTTCGTCACCCTCCCATATACAGAACACATCATCTATAAATCGCATCCAGTATTTAACACCATTAAAACCGGGTGTGACGATGAGACCACGCTCCTCCCACCAGCCCATGTGTGAACACGCGTAGCTGGGAGAGAAGCATGAGCCCATCTCCACACCCCTGACCTGTTTCTAGACTTCCTTCCCAAACATGAAGTAGTTGTTATATAAGCACCAATGTACCAACTCACACAACATCTTGTTGTGACTATAATACTCACACGTTCTTAAACCCAAATAGTGTTATACTGCTTCAATACCTTTGGAATGGTCTATGCAAGTATATAACGACTCGATATCGAGAGTCACTAGGCACCAATTCTCTTGCCACTGAATCAAATTCAACTTATTCAAAAAGTCACCAGTGTCTTTCAAATAGCTCGGTAAGCTCTTAACAAGGTCTTGAAGAAAGAAGTCAATATATCGGGAAATATTTTCTCCAATGCTATTGATGGCCGATATAATTGGTCGACCTGGTGTTGGAACTTTCATTTTGTGCACCTTGGGGATTAGATATAATATCGGTATAACCGAATGCTCCACGTGCAAAAAGTCAAATTCCGTTGATGATATGGAATTCTGTCTTTTATATGATATTAACATTTTTTTAAGTTCCTCTTTAGCTTTTTTGTAGGCCAAGCCATTTGATCTTATATAGCAATTGGTATCATTTAATTGTCTCATGGCTTCTGTGATGTAATCTTTTTTTTGCCACAAGACAATATTTCAGCCTTTATCAGACTTGTTGATTACTACTTCCTGATTTTGACTTAGTTTTTTCATTAACATCGTGTATTGATTTAATTCAACATTGCACTTGTACTTTTGTCCCTGTGCCATGCGGTGTAGTTTTTAAAAATCTTCTACTACGCATTAGTGATAAATGTCTACCGCGTCTTTAGGCATAACAGGCAAAAATGTGCTTACCGGCTTGAATGGACTGTCACCGGCTCCCTTCTGCCGAATATCAACATCCTGTAATTCACGCTGTGTACTTGGAATTTCGGTAGTGGTTGTATTTCTTGTGGGATTTCCAAATTCCCCTAGGTCACAAAGTGTTAATAACAATCTAGCATCTCATGCAGCTGGAATTGTGGTAGTACGGCTTTTAGATGGCTCCTGGTTATTTATACGCTCTGTTGTTTTAGATGGTGGTTTGGAGGAAAAAAACTTCTTGAGTTTTAATTTACAAATAAAGCGGAACACGTCCGCCCTCGTATTGGTGTAGCTGAAGGTACTCTCTGGGCAATAATTTAACCCGAGGGCTAACAATTGCTCCTCCGCTGCAGTCAGTGTAACGTCAGATAGATTTGTAATGGTACAATCCTGCATTACTTTCTCTTGTTGTACCATTGTTTTTTCTTTTTCTGCGTTTGCTGTTGCTGTGGCTTTGCGCTTTTTTCGTCTGGCGTGACGTTTTGCGTTATGCTTTTTGCGTTGTAATTCTTTCGTAATCTTGGGCGCAAAGTTTGCAGGCGGTCCTCCACTAAAAAATCAATCTCTTCGCCGAGATCCAATATCTTGCCTCTTGATCTTCCGTCGGTGCTGCTTGTTATGGAAAAAGAAATGCTGGAAGCGCTAGTTACTGAGGCTGAATCTGCATCTGAATCTGCGTTAACTGCGTTAACTGCCAGATGATCGTTTCTCGCAGGTTCACCCACTTTACTGTTTTTGCTAATTCATTTAGACTGGTTGGCTTTGTCGAATTTGCGGGAAAAGGTATAGATTTGACCCAGTTCGTAATCTTTGAGGTCTCTCGCAAACTTGTGTACCTTCCTGACTTTTATTCTTTCCTCATGTTTGCGGAGTCGCTCACTCATCTCTTTGCGTGTAGCCGTTATAGATGATTTTATATCGGGATCAGTTATATTGTCTAGCTCCTCGTCAAGTTTTTTTATTTCTTCCAGCAACTTTTCAATTGCAGCATAATTTATAAGCATTTTGACCAAGTTCATTGAGGCCAAGAGATTGCACTCCCCCCATTCTTTCAACATCGCGGGGTTGGGATCCTCGAAACTTGGTGCCAGCAGTATTCTTAAACCTCGCGGCACTCTTCCCGCCTCCACATATTTGGTGAGCGATTTGTGCTCCCACCACTTTGTTATTTCGGCTTTGGTTTTTTTCTCAAGTGGTGTGAGCAGTTCCTTGACGTCGTGTTGTGCACCGCTGGGTTGACTGACTTGCGTGACGGTGCTGTTGCTGCTCTGATGAATATTGTTGAACAGAGCTTCCGCAGCATCCTCATGCTCCTTTTCCAGACTGGCTGACATGGTGCTTGTGAAAGGATTTAGAATAACAACCGTTGGCAGCCCGCCACTGACGGTCTTCTTGCCCTTTGAGCCTTGAACTCCTCACCTGGATTCTGTCGAGTAACGCCACTGGCTATTGGCTGTTCATGCTCCCAGCTAGCCTCTCGGACCTGCTGATTGCGTGTCCCAACGGCTTTCGCGGTTTAATGTCCAGTCCAGGGGGTCTCGCTTGTATTCCTCCTCGGAATGAAAACTTCTTGGGTAGTTGTAGAGCGAGGCCACTTTCGGAGAAGCGGGTACCGTGAACGGAGACAACAAACTTCCGTTACATATACACCAGCAATCTTCACCACCTCTGAATGAACGGCGAAATGAAGACACGGACCCCAGGCTGTCGGCAAGGTAGATTTATTGTTGACCTCTCAACGGGGGACGCGTTTTGAGCAACAAGTGCTCTTGTTCACACACCGTACACCCGGTCAGCTGACTATTTATAAACTTATTTTTTAAAGTGATGCTCCACCTCTCAAGTGAATCACATGGTCACATGATAAACATAAAAAAAGTACTTAATGGTACACCATGATAATTCATTGTGGAAACAAGGTACAATATTATTTCAGCAGGAGTGAGCATAAAAACTAAATCCATATTAAATAAAATGGAGATTCCAGCAAAATGTGAGAAGAAAACCCCATTAATAAGCTCTGTTCTATACATTACTAAACTGATTTCAAGTGCATTCATATTAGATTGAATCACTGACAGAATATCGACTATAAAAATATCGAACTCAAAAACTTCGGAGTCGAAATATCGATGTCAACAATATCAAAGTCCTATCTACATTATGGTAAATACAAAAATATTGGAAAAAAAATATTGTTATCAAAAATATCGTTGTTAAGAATATCATTTTTTACAAATGTTTAAAAATATTGTAAAATAAAGTAAATAATACATATCATTAGAATAGATATAGTTAAAAATATATTTAAAATTACATATAATTAAAAAAATAAAAAACATACATATAAATTATAATATATATACTTAATATTATTCACAAAGTATTGTTGTAATAACTTATAAATTGTTAAAACAATTATAAATTATAAATACATACATACACATACAACAATAATATAAATATAAATATAAAAATTATATATAACAAATTCAAAAACATTACTATTCCCACTCCAGTGAGTGCAACAGTAGGGAAAGCGTTGGATAGCGTAGGGGTAAAAATTACTATTCCCACTCCAGTGGGTGCAACAGTAGGGAAAGCGTTGGATAGCGTAGGGGTAAAAATTACTATTCCCACTCCAGTGGGTGCAACAGTAGGGAAAGCGTTGGATAGCGTAGGGGTAAAATTTACTATTCCCACTCCAGAGAGTGCAAAAGTAGGGAAAGTGTTGGATAGCTTAGGGGTAAAAATTACTATTCCAACTCCAGATAGTGCAACAGTAGGGAAAGTGTTGGATAGTGTAGGGGTAAAAATTACTATTCCAACTCCAGAGAGTGTGACAGTAGGGAAAGTGTTGGATAGCTTAGGGGTATAAATTACTATTCCCACTCCAGAGAGTGCAACAGTAGGGAAAGTGTTGTATAGGGTAGGGGTAGGGGTAAAAATTACTATTCCCATTCCAGAGAGTGCAACAGTAGGAAAAGTGTTGGATAGCGTAGGGTAAAAATTACTATTCCCACTCTACAGAGTGCAACATTAGGGAAAGTGTTGGATAGCGTAGAAGTAAAAATTACTTACAAATAATTACATTTTTTTAAATAAATAATGATTTAATTATTAAATAACAATAAATTAATTAACAATACCGATACATAATTAATAAAAAATAATTACCAATAAATAATTAACTAACAATTAAATTATTGATAAATACCAATAACTACTACCTATTGAAAAATAATTACCAAATAATAATATAAAAACAAATAATTAATTGCCAATACCAAAAAATAAAAAGTATTAAAAATTATTTAGCAATTATTAATTAATTTACAATACAGTATTGATAAATACCACTACATTATACTTAGGAAAAATGTATTACCAATTAATAATTAATTAACAAAAAAGTATTTATCAATACACAGCAATAAAATAAATAATAGCTTAATTAGAATTAAATTACGTCCCACCCTATTCCCCTATAAACTCACAACGCACTCTAATAATAAATTAATACAGTAAATATAATTACCCATTAATAAAACTTATTTCCCAATTAATACAAACTAATTACCAATTAACAAAAATGAATTACTAATTAATAAAAATGAATTACCAATTAATAATTATTTAACATAAAATTAATTATCAATACAAATAAATAAAAATACATATTTACTTAATTACATTTAAATTACTTCCCACCCTAATCCCTTATAAACCCACCACCCGCTACAGAACGAAAATGCAAAATGTACTTACAAATAGTTACAAATTCCTAAAATGTTTTAATTCATTTACTATAATTAAATTACTTCCCACTATAAATCCACAACCCCCTACGGTAGTAAAACGCATTATTTACTTTAAAACAAATTACTAACTTGTAAAAATGTTATACATATATTCTGAAACCAATACAATAATTAACGAAAAATATAAACACAAACATATAAAATACATAATAAAATACATAACTCTAATATAAATCTTGATATTAGTAACATCGATATTTTTGTTATCGATATTACTAACTTCAATGTTAACAAAAACAGTATTTCTTACCTTCAGGTCGATATTCTGGTCGTCGATATTCTTCATTTCGATATTCTGTCCCTACGATATTTACAACTCAATAATACTGTAGGTTGAAATAAAAACTCGATATTTAGACTGTGCACCTATTAGATTATCATTGCTAGATTTTATCTATTATTACATTCTTTATTCTGAGACATATTTCATGAAAATGTAAATTCTAAACCCTCATCAACATACCCATTTTGACAAACTATATGCTGCTGTTAAGGAGTGACGATAACCAGCTCAGAACCTTTCATCCAAAGTACTGGTGTGTTTGATGAATCTCTTAGACCTTTTTCGCTCTACTCCTTTTGTTATTCCATTTTTTCTACATTCTTCCTGCACCTGCCAAGAGCCGGAGGAGCCTGACACTCACAGGTTGTCTCTCTTCTTCAGGGGCTCCTCCTGCTTCAGATGCCCCCATATCTACCTGGTGGGTCACCCTGGCAGTGGCTTCAGGGATGCTCCTCGGTGCTGTCGTCGCTGTCCTTGGTGTGGTTCTCTTCTATGAGAGACGCTTAAGAAAAGCAAATGGTAAGAGTCAATTTAAGTCCCATTTCAAAGTTTAAAGCAGTGAAAAACCAGATATTATAGAATGTGGTCTCTTATTTCAGACGTGACCCCTGGTGGCAGCCCCAGAGTCATCTATGAACCTGCAGTAAATTATGTGAACGTGGAGAATGGAAACCGAGCACAGCCTGCAGTGAGTGCATTATAATAAATCTATAAATATATATGTACAACCTGTAACCAAGAGTCCACTCACAAAGTGCAAAGCTCTCTGCACTCGACCCATGCTCCAATGTTGTCTGCCTGAGCTTTTGGATTTGGCCGAGTGAAGTACAACCAGAAAGCCCCGGGTGGCGCTATCAGCTTCTAAACACTATAGAACTGTGTATTCTTTAAAAGTTTATAACTGAACTTCTGATAATTGGATTTTTGTCGTTTTGATTTTGTTTCATTTATCAAAATATGGTCTGTTTTTCTAAACTGGTGTTGAGTCCTTTGTGGTGTTTTCCCTAATTTACTGTGTGTTATGAGCACAAATACTTTGCACATTGCCTCTTAGTTAAGCACGACTGCTCTGAGCGTTTTACTGATTACCCTGACTAAGACGGTGGTTCCTGCTTGGACAGGGTGCATACCTCTACCAACCAGAAACCCAGAGCGTCATTTATGAAAAAGTTTGCATTGCTGGTTGAAAACAGCGATGCAACACTTTTCATTGCGCCCTCCTTGCGACACATTGGATGCACCATATTTACAATACAGCACTCTATGTCGCAAGGATTGACCAGTTTTAGCAGGCAGTGGTCGCTGGTGACGTTTGAAAGTGGTAAGGCGTAAACGTTGGGCATGACTTTTATATGGTGAGCAATGTTAACAAGTTTAATGGACAAAACTGGGGTCCAGGGCGAGTCCCTCTATTGAGAAAGAAATTAAAAAAAGATTGGCGAAAGGTGCATTTTAAAGCAAATGAATGTAGCGATAAAGCAAGGCTTGTAATGTGTAAAGTATACAGCATGACAAATGTAGACCCTTTAAAATGTACGCCTGCCCAGTGTCTTGTACTGCAAGCATCATTAACTTTGGAAAAATGTGCTCTAACCAGACTTCGAGAAGCACCCACAGTTGCTGGCTGCAACCAGTCATATAGAAATATGTTCAGACAGGTCTTTAAGTGAGATAAAAAAAAGTGGGGGTTCTCCATAAAGGAACATGTCAAATACATTTCTGTGATTCCCATAGTTTGTCACCTGACCAGTATTTTGGTTTCTCTCTGAGAAATGGAACAGCAACTGACATACGCCTAATGCCTGTCAGTATGATTGGCTTTGTCACTGGGGGTATCAGTTTAAGATAAATGAGTAACAACAATGATTTGTTTTGAATAATTAACATTGGAAATGTTTACATTCTGAAAAAGTGGGTCTGTGAACCAAATAGCAATGAGGCCTGTGGAAGTACTTTTGGCCTTCAGTTATGCTTTATGTTAGATATGTATCCTCTTTTTCTCTGCATATCTTGTCCATCTGCATTTCTCTAACCAGCTCTTTCCTCTTCAGCCTCCTCTTTTCACTCGCTCTCTAATGCACATCCTCGTATCTTTGTCACTTCACCGCCCCAACATGCACTGCACTCCCTCAATTGTAAGCACTTTAATTTCTCTTACTTTTACCTTGCAAATATTTGGACATCACTGTACCCCCTTCACACACATATCCACAGACTTTCAGTAGCAAACGCAATACATAAACATTGTCAATCAATCAATTTAAACTTTATTCGGATTATAACATGTATCCATAAAAGAACAGGTCAGATAAATCGATATTAAAATACATAACATAGATATAAAAACGGCAACCTTGTTCAGAACAATATCCATAAAAAACATTCTTATTGATACAAAAATAGCACTAAAGTATAGCTCAAAAGTACTGTTAATTACATGTATTCTTTATAAGACACCTCAGTTATGTGTGGTCCCAAAAAGGTTAACATGTAAAAAATGCAAACATGGAAAACAACCTTCATTTAGTGCTCATAGAAGTACGTGAGCCGACTGCCGCTTTCAGGAAAGAACCTACGCGAAAAACCAGAGCATCCTCTTCTAATTTAAGAATTTCTGTGTAGGCTATTTTGTGATCAATAATATCAGTTTTCTTAAAATAGGAAATCAAAAACAGTTTCGTACACATTTGATAAAAATGACAAAAGAATAAGAAATTTGGCATTGTTTGTCTTCTATGGTTATCACATGGGCAGAACATTTGATCAAGCTTGACATTAAACCCTAGGGGAAGACAGAGCATATATTTCATAGTACCCGCTCTTAAATGAAACAACATTTCTCTTTCCCAGCAGCCAATATTTTTCAAAAGATAGCTAGATGGCAGATGTGATGGCAACAATCGTACATCTTCTAGAGACATGTACCTTACTACTGAGGGTATCAGGAGCTCTTTATCATATCTTGCCTTGCTATATTTGTCATATAACGCCTCCTGCAGCGATTTCTTGCTTACACCGCCCATATTAGTTGGATTTACGAAAATATGTTCAAGGTTTACACTGATCAGACTTTCCCATACGGAAAAGAGCCATGGTATGTCCATCCCCTTTTCACATTTAGGGCAATCAGAGATTTTGTTTCTTGTGAGTGTTGCTGCGGGGTTCTGCCAAATTTTAAGCCAAAATATGCTGGGCCGTGCCCTAATGAAATCCTCAATATATGACAATTTTAACTCTCTGTGGCAGATATACTGTGAGGCAGAGATCGGGGCCCCCAGCAATTTTCTGCAAAATCTATTTTCCTCACCCTGAATGCCACTGCAACCCATGAAGCCCCAAACTTCTGCCCCAGAGGTTGCAACAGGGATACATTGTAATTACATTTTTTAGTGATGGGTAATACCACCTCGGCTTTTTTCGGCTGTGGTAGTGACAATACCGAATTGATTACTTTACTGAATTTTCCCCTGCTGTGTGCCACGTGAGTGATCCAGGAGTCATTGGCTGCAAATACCAGCCCCAGGTATGGGAAAGTACAAGTGCGTTGTAAACGTTCATTGCCTATAGTGATTGATTTAACAAGGTGCTTTTTTGCGCCACAGGCCATTAAAAAAGATTTGTTAAAATGTGTGCGGAGATCTAAGGCAGCCATAAAATCAACAAAGCCCTGTATTAAAGTGCGCAGTGCATTTGGTGTGCGGCCCATCTGGACCACATCATCCGCATATAATAAGGTGGGTAGGATATTAACATTGATAATTGGGACGTCTTTAGTGAGCTTAGTCAGGGAGTCATGCAGATCGTTAATGTATAAAATGAATGAAAGTGGACTAATACGCATCCCTGCCTGACCCCTCTGCCAATAGTTATATCCTGTGTGACCTCACTGCCTTTACCAAGACTGTGATACTATCCGAAGTCCTCACTGCTTCACCAGACTTAGGAAATGCACCCCGTTTAACTGGCTTCGGACCACTTTCCGAAGACGAGGTCCTAGCAGCCCTGACCACAGTGAAAGCTGGCTCCCCCCTGGACCCTTGCCCCCACTTCGTGTTCTCAAGAGTTGCGTCCACGCTTTGCCCCCTGATCACACAACTCTTTAATAAATCTTTAAGTACTGCCATGTTTCCGGATGCCTGGAAACATGCCTCTGTGACCCCCCTTCTGAAGAAGGCGGGATCTGACATTCTCAATCCAGAGAATTACAGACCAATCTCCCAGCTTCCCTACCTCTCTAAAGTTTTAGAGAAACTAGTGAACGTACAGTTGACCAGGTACCTAGAAAGTAACTCCCTTCTGGATTCTTCCCAGACTGGCTTTCGAGCCAATAACAGTACCGAGGCAACGCTGCTGGCAGTGTCGGACAGTATCAGATCCTCCACCGATCAAGGTGGAGCGGTGGCGCTGATACTGCTTGACCTGTCAGCGGCATTTGACACGGTATCCCACAATTGCCTGCTGAACATACTTCGGAGTAAAGGAGTTCAAGCCACGGCATTGAACTGGTTACAGTCTTTCCTGAGCAACCGCACTCAGGCAGTACATATGGGTCAGTTCCACTCCAGGCCCAATCCCATCAGCTGCGGGGTCCCCCAAGGCGCCTCATTGAGCCCCACTCTTTTCAATGTCTATATGTCATCTCTTGCCGACATTGGAAGGAAGTGGGGCATCGGCATCTGCTCTTATGCGGATGATACGCAGCTGATGGTGACCATGGATGAAGGGCCTGATATAACCAAAACCAAGCTACATGACTGCCTCGCCCACTGCCTAAAGCTGAACGCAGGTAAGTCAGAGATTCTGCTGTTCGATGGTGCCAAACAAGTATGGGATGCCACATAGTGGCCACCTTCACTGGGTTTGGCCCCCACTCCTAAGCAACATGCCAGGAACCTGGGAATTATCATGGACGATGTCTTGTCCATGAAGGATCATGTCCGATCCCTTTGTGGCAAGGGGTTTGCCATTCTAAAACTTCTAGCCAAGATATTCCCATGGATACCCCTGGATTGCAGACGCTCAGTCACACAGGCCTTACTGGTCAGCCGCCTGGATTATGGCAATGCACTATTCGTAGGGATGAATGAACATCTGTTCTCTCGCCTGCAGGGCAAACTAGACTCGGCATCGGAATGCTTAAAGACACTCCATTGGCTACCGATGCGTCAGAGGGCTGCCTTTAAACAGCTTAGCCACGCCCACAGAGCTCTACATAAAACGGGCCCAACAATTCTTCAAGGGAAAATCGAATTTTATGTTCCCACTAGGAACCTACGCTCTTGTCAATCTGTTTTGGCCAAGACGAAACGCATCTACAAAGTTAGAACAGGTGGTCGCTCTTTTTCCTACTTGGCAGCAAAGAGGTGGAATGAGCTCCCCACTGACCTGAGACATACCACAAACTATCTCCAGTTTCGGAAAAAAACTGAAAACCCACCTCTTCCCCAAACTCTAGCTTCTTAATATCCGCCATCAGCAGTTGCTATCTGGTATAAGCGCCGTGATATCCCTTGGGATGAGTGTTGCGCTCTATAAAAACCGCAAATAAATAAATAAATAAATAAAACCGCAAATAAACCAATCCGCACCCGGGCCTTTAAGTCCCTACGTAGGTACGCCAAAAAATTAACTAAAACTTCATCCAACCCATATTTTAAAAGAATAGACCAAAGGTGTGAACTGTTAACAAAATCAAAAGCTGAAGTAAGGTCCATAAAGGCCAAATAAATAGGGGATTTTCGTGCTACAGTATATTTACCGAGGATCAAGTTAAGGTTTAGGCACTGTTCTACAGTGCCTATTTTGCTTCTGAGACCTAGCTGGCAAGAATTTAAAATATGGTCATCCTTGGCCCAGGACCTAATCTTGTTAATCAGGATTCTCCTGAGTATTTTTAATGTATTATCAATCAGGGAGATCGGTCTGTAGCAGCTAGGGTTGGAACAGTCACCTTTTTTAAAAATAGGGAAAATAATACTGGTAGACCATGTGCAAGGAATTGAAGCAACAGTTAGATTATTAAAAACATTCAGTAGGAGGGGTGCCCAGAAATCAGGTTTGTGTTTGATAAGATCTATCGGTAGCCCATCGGGCCGGGGGCTTTATTGCCCACGCTTTGGTGTATAGCATCCTCAACTTCTGATACAGATATCTCGATCTTAGAGGGTCTTTGATAGTTATATAATTCCTCACTACTTGGTGTGGCTTGATAGATCTTTGAAAAATGAGATACCCACGCTTCACTAGAAATTGTACAACTTATGGGAGTTAATGTGAGGCCTGCAGTTCTCATATCCTTCATTGCTAACCAAAAGCCATTCCCATTATTAAGTGTAGCAGCGCACGCAAGGCTATCCCATATCTCTTTTAGAACCACGTCTTTCCACTGTTTCATGATACACTTGTATTGATTTCTCAGAGATTTTACAACTACTGGGTCCCTCGGATTCATCGCAAGGGCCTAGCGAAGATCTCTATTAGCTTTAGAGCAAGCACTATTAAACCAGCGTGGGCTTTGATTGGGCTTAGTTATTGGTATGGATAACATTTGTTTAGTGCACCCACATAGTTGGACAAAGGCCTCAGTTACCCTAGGGTTATGATCACCTTGTGACAAACAATATTCAATGAGTGTTCAATGAGTTTTTATCATTCTACGAAATAGGTCATTATTATGAACACCTCACCAGGTCAATCTTAGGTTATCAGTTGAGGGCATTAGGTTACTATCCCGCACTCTTTTACAAATTTTGGCCTAGGGGCGACTCTTAATATTGTGGCAATAGGATTGTGGTCACCCAGAAAGGTTGATATAACCTCAGCCCTTAACAGACAATCTTCCAGTGGGGCAGATATAAACAAATAATCAATAGTGGACGCGCAACCTTGCCCTCTGTATGTTGGTACAGTATAGCTATCTTTATGGGATACAGCCACAATTTCCATTGCATTTATCAAATTGTAATTGGACAAATGGACCAACAATTCAGGCCCCCTAATACATGGACATTTATCTGTGGTGGGTTCCTTGTCTAGTGGGTTATTGCTTGAAATCCTGACATTAAAATCACCACCTAGACATATACCAGCTAGCTTATCAAACAACAATTGCCTTTGTAACTTTAAAATAAAATTAAACAAATTTGTAAAATTCACGTTTGGGCTAGTATAGAAATCATTTTTATAAAAATTAATAAAACAGATGGAAACACCTGGGTATAAATTAATGGCTGGAAGTTGTTGTTGTCAGTTGTTAGGGCCCTAATGCTGCCACCTGCGGAGATTTTGATCCAAATAGAAAGACCGCCTGATGGGCGGGCGATCTTAGGGATAGGGGCAAATATATTATGACATTCGAACCCTTCCTGATGTAATTCCCGTGTTGCGCAAGTTCCTTGCAACATAAGAATGCCATATGCTTGAACTGTTTTTGCCCATTCATCGAGTTTGATTTTGGAGGCCAGGCTGGCAATATTCCAACTCAAAATATTTAAACTAAGTTTGTTCTCAACAATGGGTTAGGGATCTTGGCATGGACATATGGACATGGTTGGTGAGGGGATAATCATGTCAGGCAATCGTAGGGTGCCAGTCAATCCTGATTATCAAGACCAGACAGGGTGGAAAACCTATTATGCATGGTCAATGGAGGGGCCTCATGAACTACTGTCCCTGGCACTGGCTTATAAAAATAACCCAGAAGCAATGACCAAATAAGGGTGGAATTCACTGTATTGGGCTCCTCCATGGTTAATAATAATTATTTTTTTACCAGTACAGGTTTTCTAAAATTGATGACTATGCAGTCACCCCTGATGTTCTTTGGGGAGATACCAACCCACCCTATCCTCCGTACCATGAAAATATCATTAATGTTTGCTGCCCGCAGCCCTCTGTGTTTTCCAAGCCAGTCAGCACATTTATTGCGCAACTGGACCCCAGATTTTGTCTGGTCGTTTCTGAGTGGAGGTACTCCAGCTAAGACCAAAAGATATGGGCAAGCTGCCGGGGGGAGGCTGAGAACGTCCCTACTGCCTTCTGCCATTTCCCTATTCGGGCAACTGGGGACTCCACCACTTTGTATATTATGCATGCTATGTGGGCTGTCCCTCGAACTCCCCGAATTTACTCGCGCTGCAGTGCACACTCAGGCATTATGTGGAGCTGATGGCCCACGTAATGGAATAACAGGTGAGATAACAGGTGGGATAGCAAGTGGGCAGCTCATTAGCCCTGATTTAGGTTGTTCACCATTAATATAGGTTGATTTAGGTAAAAAACATTCCTTAACTTTACGGCATGTGATACACGTTTCTGAAAAGGCGGTAACTGTTGTGACTGGTGTCTGTGAATGCTCACCACTGGACGATGCACCAACAAGACTAGGATTTGACCCATGTTGTGAGATATCTTTGGGGGTGATTATTTGGGAAATTGACTTGTCTAACAGTGACTCCAAATGATCTAATCGTCGCCAAAGAGCAGAAAAGTTCTTATCCACAATGTCTTTAAAGCGTTCACACACAGTATCCACAACAGTGTCCACAATGGAATTGATTGAGGCCTCACCCAGTCCGCAGCTGGTGGAAAAGGTCACAGTGGCATCAGTTTGTGTACAGGTGGAGCAAATTGTAGCCTTAGTTTATGTTGGCTCTGCTATTAAATTGCCCGTAGCACTGTTGGAAGCGCTTGCAGAACCCTGGATCCATGCACTGATAGCTGTGCAAGGATTGGTTACACGGGGCTTTGTTTCCTCTTGGAGACAATAGGTTTAGTTGGATTCCTTTTTCGTTTTGCGCCTGGTGATGTTGTTATGGGAAGGACAACACCATCCAAGGTGCCATTGCGGGGTGCCACCAATACATCCTTATTACAGTCACTAGATCTTGTTGGTGACTGGGTAATGGGCCTAGTGATCTGTGTATTAAGTTCCATTAGATTATCGGCATTGTCCTCCGAGGCTTCCCCAACAGTGAGGCTGCATGGTGGTGCCACTAAACCCAATGACAAGCGCCTCTCAGTTAATTCTATCTCATTAGCGACTATATTGACTGCTCTCTCCAACATGCTATCGATATTTGTCGTAGTCCGAGGGTTTAGGCTTAATACTCCATTGCGTTTCCCCATATCTGTGTATTTTGCAGAGCTTCTAATAGTGACAAATACAATAATTTTTAGCTCACCTTGATGTGCTTAGAGTTGCACTTCAACGAGTGATGGCCCTCAGGGCTCGGACTGGCGCAGTTTGTCCTTGCACGCCCGCGCGCGTCCCGCACTGCTGGGGCTGGAAGCAGGCTGTATGCGCCGGCTGGTGTGAAAGTGACACAGCTCCTGCCGCGGTAACCTCTGGATGCTGGAGTACTGCGATGCGGGATTGACTTGGATATTTGGATCAACTTTGCAAGTTATCCCCCCAAGGGTAACCCCCCCCCAGGGCCTTGAGACCCTAAGGGGGAGTAGCACGCTTGACAATTTCATGATTCATTGATTCAAGGGAACAAGAACCCGGCTCGTTATTTGGATCCATTTTGCAGGGCAACAAATGCCGCAGCTCCACTCCACTTCTAACGGGGCCAGCAATATGCAGCGAGAGCCTGGGTGTCACAGTGGGGTGGGTTAGTGCGAGGAGGGGTCTCAGCACATTATACATAACACAAGATTACTATGCAAGCACTTACCATTACTGAGAACAAGGCACAGGATCAGATGTTCTTGCACCCACTCTCACATATGGTGGAAGGGTGGGATCTACGCCTTTGAATGACGGACGTCTGAAAGCAAGCAGGGATTAAGTCTCCGCCCAAAACCGTGAAGCTTATTGCATCACAGATGGTATACAACCCTAGACCACAATGGCAATGAAGGGCTTTAAAACAGAAAGCCCAGCGTCATGCATCACAGATCAGAAAGTTCATTTATGCCTGACTTCCATCACCTACTTCAGAGCGAGGCAGGGCAGGCATCCTTTAACAGACAGCCCAAACTGAAAATACAGTCAGATTTACAAGAAAGTGACGCATCTGTAGAGATGTGTCACTTTCCCTACACCACCCTACACCACCCTGAAAAATCCTTGCGCCACTATGGATTTACAATACGGTGCACCCTGGCGCAAGGATTGACAGATGTGTCAGATATTCTGACGCATTTGTTGACCCAGAAGTGACGCATTCCTGGAGTTGTTTATTAAAGTGACACAACTCCAGCAATACATCAGAACAGAGAGATGAGTCCCCTTTAACCCCTTCCGCGCTCATGACGAGCTCAGCTCGTCATGAGTCACGACGCTCGTACGCTCATGACGAGCTGAGCTCATCATGTAACGCGGCTTTTTAAAAACCGCCGCGCACAGCGGGAAAACCGCTAACGCGCATGCGGTTAAAAAGCTGTGTGTCATTCCTTATGCCCATTCTCAGCAGGTGTAGGAATTTTGACACCGTGAAGGAGTAGAGTGATGCATTGAAATATTGTACATTTCACTGCATCAGTTCTACGTTGGTTTTTGCGTGGGAACGCCCACCCTGCATACATTATACCTTATGCAGGTATAATGTGACACAGGGCTTTACAACATGATACATCTACCTAGATGTGTCACGTTGTAAATGGTGTTCATTTTTACACCACCGCTGCATCACAAAAAGTGACACAACGGCAGCGCAAAAATGACACAAGGAGGTTGTAAACCTGCCCTGATGTTTTTATGTAAATGTATAGGAATTTCAGACGCGTGCAGCCCTTGAGCCCTAATGGACAATAAGCCGCTGCAGTCAGGAATCCTGACGTATCTGGTGGCACAGTAATAGTACATTGCTGGAGTGTGTCGCAAAACATACGCAACCCCAGCAATGTGTCATTACACATGGGTGAGTCCGATGTAAACGTGCCTGCATCAGTCCTTACACCTGCTGTGAAGCAGGTGTTAGGATTTGATGCAATGTACTGATAGAAGTGTTGCACTGAAATCTCAGATTTCACTGCACCACTTCTACAAGCCTTTTTTATAGGGGAACGCCCACCCTGCATACATTAAACCTGGTGCAGGTATATTGTAGCACAGGGGTTTTCCAAAGTGACGCAGTGACCTTGATGTGTTGCCTTGAAAATAGGGCGCAATGTGATGCATTGATTACACCACTGCAGCGTCGTAAGGCCTCATAAAAATAAGACCCCCAATTTCTAACATCCACCATGGTCCATGTGCTGCCCCTGCCTCTCCCAACTCTCGTCTGTGATTCATATTTCTTTCCCTGCTCCTATCACCTGCTCTTCGATGTCATCTTGCTGTCTCTGCACCTATGGCCTGCCCTCTGTGGTTCATTGTGCTGATCCTGACCCTCTGCCTTGCCCTCTGGGTTAGCTTGTTGACCCTACCCCTGTTACTTGCCTTCATTGGTCAGTGTGCAGTCCTGATTTGCAATGTCTGCCGCAATATTTTGTTTCTTGTTGTGGCCAGCAAATCAAATTCATGGGAACTGTTTGACCAGTCTTGGTCCCACTATACCACAAACGCACAAGATAGAAAAAGTTCTCAGGCCAATCAGAAGGCCATTTTTAAAACTGTCCAAGTGATTCACCAAAAAGCATTTTGCACTTGGAATTTTCCACAGGAAATTTTAGACAGTAATACATGAAAAATGGATCAACAGAATTGCACCAAATCTGGCAGTAAGCTAGATCTTTAATCAAAAAGCTTGCTTTTTGCGATTTGGTGTAAATCCATTCAGCACTTTATGAGAAATTGAGGTTAAAAAAATAAAAAATCTAGATGATTGGTGCCACCTGGAATCCTGCAGTACTTCTGCGGTATGGCGATAAAAACAAATTGAGTGCTCTAATGGCCTAGAGACCTTTTTTTTCCTACCCACCTTCTAGGTTAATCCACCATCTACACTGATCCTTCACTACCGAGCAATCTGAATTTGTGGCTGTAACACTGAGGGAAATGTTGCAGCCAACATTATAGACACAAGTACACAACCTCATGCCCTGAATTTGTTAGAGTAAATAGTACATAGCAGGGCAGGGTAGGAGCACCCAGAACCGTTGGTTCTTGTGGTAGTGGTCGGAAGTCTCAGAGCAACCCACCATGAGATCAATTTAAAAACAATCATCAGTTTCTTCTCCTGGTGAACTGCAGTGGGAGCCAGTGAGGCCTACTGTGTTAAAACAAATACCTTCGGATACCCAAGTCACTACTACACACTCCCTTCACCTTATACAGAACTTTTCACTGAGAGCCCACTCTCCTTCCAGAGACCCAAGCGCCATTAAGTAGCCAAGTGTCTACTATACACAGCCTTCATTCTCTACACAGTTCGTCATTGAGAGGCCTGTCCATCTCACAACCAAGCCCATGCTATGCACACCCTTCTCCTTGTACAGAACTCTTCATGAACAACCCATTCCCCTCAGACACTCAAGCACAATTAGGTGGATAAAATCATACTACACACTCTCTTCGCGTCCTACAGAAGTCTTCCCCGAGAACCCACTCACCCTTTTGAGACCAAAACCCCATTAAGTTGCCCAGCATCTACTGCACACAGCCTTCATTCTGTACACAGCTCCTTATCGAGAGGCCAGTACATCTCACACCCAAGCCCCAACACCTGCTACTCACACTCTTAACTTTGTACAGAAGTCTTCAAGAAGAGCTCACTTCCTACAAACACCCACGCTCCATGGATCATTGATATAGTATTGATGTATACTATATCAGAAAATAAATATTGGTAACAAAGATATCGACTTACTATACTTATACAAAACAACAAATATCGAAAATGCAATTATTGTTACTAAAAATATGAGTTAATAATTATACCAAAAACACAAATATTGGAAACAATTATATTGTCACCTTTAAATAAACATATAATACGTCAAAAACATAGACTCACACAATATAGAGTACAATAATAACATCAAAATATTTAAGTTATCATTAATACATTAAAAAAAATAACTTTCTATATAAAACAATCATTAGAAATAAACCTAAAACATTTAATAAATAAGTTTAAATGAAATAAAAAGACATATATGACATCACCAAAATATTTAGCAATCATTCACACCAAAAAATATGAGCCTAAAATCATAGGAATACAATCCCCCAAAAATATTAGCATATTAGCATTAACCATAAACACTTAGGCAACAACCTAAATAATTATATATATTTATATTACCTACTTGCAGTCACCAGTGCGTAGTTATAGTTAGGACCAAAAAATCCTTTTTGACTTGCCTATATTTTTGGTGTCATTGACAAATCTTCGCAAAATTTTTAAAACAATGTGTGTCATTGTGCATGAGAATTTTTGGGGTGATCCGTTAAGTGCCCCCCTCCCGGGCCATGCCATGTACGGCCTCAGGGACCACCATCTCTCTGGGGTTTTGCTATTTATTTTAGAAGGAAGTGCACTGCGTGGCCCCCCTCCTAGACTGTTTTAGACCCCAGGGACCACCCCAACCTGGGGCAGGCCCTACATGAACAAAGGAGGGTCGCAGGCTCCCTATGTCCCAGGGTTCCCACCCTTGGGATATAGCTGCTTGCTCTCAAATCGCAGGAGCTCTGGCAACTCCCGCCATGTGAGTGAAAACTCCAAGTCCGCTTCCCGTGAGCGGGAGCTGGAAAACTGCTCCTGCTAGCTGGGAGCAGACTTTTTATCTGTTTTCATGACTGCAATTAAACGGGTACGCATGGAGCAGTATTTTTGGCTTCTCCCTATGCACCGGAGCAATACTGCCTCCCACTGGATATGGGGAGCGGGGAGGGACCGTGGGGTCATTGGGTCTCCCGCGTGGTAACGAACATTGCACACTGGGTTCCCTGGGTGGGCTCCAGGGCACCCAGCATGAAGAGGCCAAGGCCCTGGGAGATGGGATCCCCTGGCCCAAAATTGGCCTGGGGAGGGGGGCTGTGCAGTCTCCTTCCCCAATAATTTTTGCCCGGTCCCTGGAAGATTGCGCCCCCGGGGTTGAAATAGGCTCATGGGGGGAGGGGTGCGTAGGCCCCCCCTTCACTTCTATAAAGAACACATGAAATTGATTTCCTGGGTTTGGGGAAGGCAAAGCAAGTATGTTTTGTTGGCAATTCCACATTGAATAAGCATTAGAAATGTAATAGGTCTCACATTTTATTTGGTTAAAACTATTGGCATTCTAAATGGCAATGTCTTTTATAATGTGTTATTGAGTGCATAAATGTGGTGTGTAGTAGAAATACGTGGGTTGGATTGGATGCTAGTTTTGGTACGGAATGGCATGAAATTGTGTGGTGTAAAGTGTGTTTGTGTAGTGTGCATGGTGTACTATATAAATATGTGGAAGGAAATGATGTGTTATTGAATGTAGTGGACTTATGTGTAGTGGGATTGTGTGTTATGGAGTATAATCATGTGGAATGGCATTTTGTTTTGTGGAGTGGTATGTAGTGAGGGTTAATTATGTGGTGTGCTGCTGAATTTTGTGGCATGATGTGGAATTTTGTTGTGTGGATTGGATGTATGTGGTGTGTTGTGTAATTGTGTTGTTCAAATGAATTGTTGTTCAACGTGGTTTGGTGTTGAATTATGTGGTTGGATTGGAAATGTGTGGAGTTGAATTGTGTGACATGGAACTGTGTGGATAGCTGGAACTGTGTGGATAGCTTTTCCTTTTTGGTGACGCAAAGGTAGGAGCTAAGCTCCAGATCTGTGTCTTTGGGTGTTAAAAAAAAGGACAAGGTTCTTCAAGTGTACTAACCTTAACTTTGAGAAGGTTTTCGTTTCATGTTCCTGCTTTCATCTGAAGTAGTTTTGCTATGTGACAATAAAACATTACACCCATCACAAAAGGTCATTTTGTTATCCTGTCTATCTGCATCTATATTTCTCCTGGCCAATAGCTAGATCTATGAAACAGAGCCCTATTTTGAAAACAAGGGCATTAGCAACATTAGCTAGATATACTGCTATGGACCACTGAGCAACGTCAATAAGTGTTTACCTTAATGTTGTTCTTTTTTTAAAGATACTGTTAGTGGGTAAGCAATGGAAAATAACTAATTAGCATCTGAGAAGAAAAAATCAGTTACCATGCTGTGAAGCTTGCATATCCTACCTATTTCAAAAACATGCTCCAGACCAATTGCCCTACTCTGTATATTGTATGCAACAGTTTTCCATTAAATGTGAGGCCCTGTTAAGCCTAACTTCAAAGAAGAAGCACACCATGAGTGAATGACGTGCAAGGGCACATTGAGGTATTTGTCGACACAAATGGGACAGTATGAATTACTTATATGAATTTATTTTATTTATATTGCACAGTTACCTAAAACCATTTGCATTACATTTTGCATGCCAGTTAAAAGAAGGTTTAAAAAGAGAACTAGCAACAAAAAAAAAACAATTCTAAAAGAAGACATTAGTATGGAACACTCTCAAAACAGTATATAAAAGACAATACATACATAAGTATATATATCTATACATTTGGTAATTACTAAAATATATCTTCTCTGTCTGGTTAATGGGGCAAGTTGGCTTATTGAACTGAATTGGCTTTTATCTTGCCTAACCCCTCGTCTTCCATAAACCTATTTCGAATGGGACAGTGTGTAAATAGAAATTTGATAGCCTTCTCCCTCCCAACTCCAACTCTGCACAGCAGAGTCTTTCTCACCTCCACAATTTCTATAGGGGCAGCGATTTGCTCTGCAGTCAAATTCCTAGACTCAGAGGCTAAAAAATGCATCCAGGGACATTAACATCCACAAATAGCAGATAGTTCAGCAGAGAAGCATAAATGAGGCGAGAGGAGCAGAGCAAAGCCACACGTCAGGAGTCAGGACAGTAAGAAGCACGCACAAGGTTCCACCCTGAAACTGAAAGTGTCTCAAACCTGGCAAAGAAGCCGAGGAGCATGCTAACATGTCGGCCATATTACAATACAGCGTCTCTGCCCAACCCACAATACATTTCAATGTGAAAGTGCACGCTGATGCCACAGTTCATCTCTAAAACAATGTAAAGATATTTCAAAAGAATATTTTCTCTGTAATTGAAATTATGCAGGGACACTTTTCAAAGTAAGCAGATTTTAGAAATGATATAGATCATGTATACATAATAATTTATTGTTTTGTTGCTGGAAAAATGTTATAGAGATAAAGTCCCTGTTGGAACTTCCTCGTGAGTAAAGGGCACTGCTTGGTAATATGCCCTTGTGAATTCCCATAGCAGCCCAGGTTAACACCAGAACCTGGGCTGCTATGGGAATTCACAAGGGCATATTATCAAGCCCATTATCGCCGCTTTAGCGGCAGTTTCCTGCCGATAAAAGCGGCGATAATGTATTGCCCTTTCTTGATAATATGGCCCAAAGTTCCAACATCCCTGATGCACCAACAAGAGTCTGAAAGAAGGTTTAAACTAGGCCTGCACTCTGCTGGGTTCCTGCTTGTGCCGGGGGGGGGGCGCTTGGTCGCGCAGGCTTTGTTTGGAGTGGGGAAAATGACAAAAAGCACGTTAGAGGATCTCCACCGCGAAAATAGCATGAGCCAACGGAACTCAACAGCGCCGCACAGACAAATTGAGAGAAACCATATGGATATTTGCCACAAGCTGTGAATTTTTTTTAATTCAAAGCCTTGGAGGGATGCTGTGTAAACAAAAAAAAATCCCTAACCAGAACGTCAAAAAGCAGACAAGTCCTGCAGCAATTCTCCAGAGCCCACAAAGTACATACAACAGTCCTTCCAGACAGAGCAAGCGCTGTCTAGGCTCGACCTAAAAATATCAAAAGAATCAAACAATCAGGAGTTTATATATCGTGGCAACTCACCTGTGAAGGTCTCAAGCTCCCGGCTGGGGCTGCTGATCTGTCTGGCCGCCCGGGTTCAGTCCAAAGCCAGGTCTTGAGATCCTTCCTGAATTGGGTCAGTGACGGGGATTGCCTGAGGTGAAGAGTCAGGGTGTTCCAGGTCTTGGTGACGAGGTGGGAGAGGATCTTCCTCTGATTTTGGTCTTGTCGATCGATGTGATGGTGGCCAGGGCTAGTTCGGTGGAGCAAAGGTGTCAGGTGGGTACGTGGAATAAGAGGCGGTGGTTCAGATATGCTGGTCCAGCATCGTGGAGAGCTTAATAGGCATGTGTGGGGAGCTTGAAAGTGATTCTTTTGTTGACTTGCAGCCATTGGAGTTCTCAAAGGTGTTCAGTAAACTGGCTGTGGTGGGGGATGTTGAGGACTAGTCTGGCTGCAGCGTTTTGAACTTTCTGTAGTTTCCTGAGTGTTTTCTGGGTGACACCGGCAAAGAGTGTGTTGCCATAGTCGAGTCTGCTGGTCATGAGTAAATGGGTGACCTTCTTTCTGGATTCTGTGGGGATCCATCTGAATGTCTTTCAATACAGGCAATCTTCATTAGTTCGGGTCCCGTAGTCCTCGACACCTTCATTAACTAAATGAGATATTCCATCTCACTGACAGAAAAAAATAAGAAGAAGGAATGCTGGACCTACCCTCCCCCTCCCACCGGGAGGACTAAGCATACAGGTCCCAGCATACCCTCTGAAATACCAAGCCAAGGATGAAGGCCGGCAGTTCGGGAGGGAGAGAGGGAACCAATGAAGGCGTCGAGGACTACGGGACCCGGAGTAATGAAGATTACCGGTAAGTAATAGGACATTACCCCCAGGTCCCTCCGTCCTCGACACCTTCATTAACTAAATGAGAAATACCAAAG
This sequence comes from Lissotriton helveticus, assembly GCF_964261635.1. NCBI lineage: Eukaryota > Metazoa > Chordata > Amphibia > Caudata > Salamandridae > Lissotriton > Lissotriton helveticus. The sequence continues at coordinate 17,325,542 of NC_136068.1, read as the reverse complement.
CAAACCCCGACATTCATCCCAAAAAAACTCAACAAACCACCAGGACCGCAAGGAAACCTAGAGATTTATTGAGAAAACAGAAATCATGGGCGAACACAACCCAACACCCCCAAAGCAAAACCGCCCTCATCACCCAGCAAATTGAGAAGGTGGTAATGCCTGATGAAAGTATTGGAAGAAGCCCAAGTGGCCACCCTACAAATCTCAGAGAGAACGACACACCGGACCTCAGCCCAAGAGGCCGCCACCCCCCTCGTAGAACGACCCTGAACACCCACCGTAGGAGGGGTCCCAGAAAGAGAGTAGGCCAAGGAAATGGCCTGCTTCAGCCAGCGACCTATAGACACAGAGGATGCCCTACGCCCACGGGAAGCAGCCCCAAAGGAAACAAAAAGGGAATCAGTCACACGAAAGGCCGCCGTACGCTCAAGATAAACGCGCAAAGCCCTGCACACATCCAACAAGGACCAACAGGGCCCACCGGGGGAATCCAGAACAGAGCCCAACGCAGGCAAGACCAACTCCTGGCACTTGTGAAACTGAGAAGCAACCTTAGGCACGAAGGACGAATCAAGGCGAAGCACCACCCCACCCTCCGAAAAGGTCAAGAAAGGCACACGTGCCATCAAGGCCCTCAACTCAGCAAGGCGCCGAGCAGAGGTGATGGCCACCAGAAACACAACCTTCAAGGTAACGAACTTCAAGTTCACCTCCGACAGAGGACCATTCAAAGCCCGAAGGACCAAGGGCAAATCTCACAGGGGAAAGGAAGGCCGGGATACGGGACGAGAAAGAGAAAAGCTGCGGAGCAGACGAGAAACGAAGTCCTCACCATCTGAAAGGAAACCCCACGGGGAACGAAACACCCGAACAGCCGCCCACTGAGCACGCAATGTGGACACAGCCCAACCCTTCTCAAAACCTTCCCACAAAAACTGAAGCAAAGCCTGCAAAGAACTGTGCAAGGGGCAAGGTTCAACGCCAAACACCAACGACTGAAGCTACCCTAATGCCGATCATAAGACCTGAGGGTAGAAGGCCAACGGGAACCCTGAAGAGCCACTGCTAAATGTTCCGGGAAACCTCGCCGCCGCCACCCCTGCCTCTCAACCTCCACACCGACGGCCGCAACCGGAGAAGAGACAGGGACGGGGAGGACCGCATGGAGACGGGGACAGGGGGAGAAACCAAGGGCCCAGCACAGCCAAAAGACGAACCGTCAGAAACCACGACCTCCGTGGCCAAAAGGGCAGAACCACAACCACCTCCCGATCTTCCAGACACAAGCGGGACAGAAACCGGGGAATCAGCGCCATCAGAGGAAAGGCATAGAGCAGGCGGGATGGCCAAGTAACCGACAGGGCCTCCACCCCCCAACAACCCTCCTGCAGAAACCGGGAGCAGAAGCGGGGAAGCTGCCCATAGTGCCGGGAGGCAAAGAGGTCCAGAAAGGGAAACCTCCCGCACACAAGCCGAAACGCAACCCGGGAGTCAGTCATAAAACTTTTATTCGGTTACCATGATTTTTGTAGCCATAAAAAGTACATATAACAAATAAATAATACAATGCAAAACCATAAAAGAAACAAACAGCGGGAAGAATAGATACATCCCAAAATTTAAAATGTTTAAAATTTTGAAAAAAAGAAGTTGCAAGTGATATTCTGACATTGAAAAATACATTGACACATTCTGGAGAGTTGGAAAAGTGAAGATTGCATTACTCAAAGGTTACATCGATGTTTAATACATGATTTTAGGAAATTAGATACACACTTTGCTAAGTATTCAGATTCCAAATATTGCAACGCCAGGTAAGCCGGGCGAGGTTGAGAGACAACTCCAGAGTACCCGAAAAGCGGCGACTCAGGGCATCCGCCGCACAGTTGTCCACTCCCCTGATATGAATCGCAGTCAGATACAGCAGATGACCCACCGCCCAACAGAACAGGGGAATGACCACCGCGTTCAGGGAGGCCGAACGGACCCCGCCTTGATGATCGAGATAGGCCACAGCCACATATAGTCCGACCTCACCAGAACAGGCCCCAAAAACCCATCACAGCACGGGACACAGCCGTTAACTCCCTCCAGTTGGAAGACCGACGACTTTCCAGGACGGACCAACGACCCTGATGGGACCGGAACCCCAAGGTCGCCCCCCACCCCAAGGAGCTGGCATCCGTTGTCAAGACCAGTGAAGGAGAAGGCTGCAAAGGGAGACCTGGAGACAGATGGAACCGCGCCGACCACCAAAGAAGAGTCGGGAGGACCACAGGAGACACCGGTAGAAGAAACTCCAAATCGCGGGACAACGGATTCCAGTGGGACAGAAGATACCTCCACAGGGGGCGTAGGTGAAAATGAGCCCAGGCCACCGTAAAGACAATCGCTGCCATCAGACCCATAAGACGCAACCAAAGGCGCACCGGAAAGGAGCCCCCCGCCCGGAACCGCCGAGCCAAAGGCACCAGGGTCAAGATCCGAGGATCGGGCAGGAACACACGGTTGAGGTCAGTACGAAACCGAGCCCCAATGAACACCAAGTCCTGAGATGGAGTTAGCTGGCACTTGGGCAAGTTGATCAGAAACCCGTGCTGACTCAACGCAGAACACACCAACTCCCTGGCCTTCAACAACAGGACCCGAGATGGAGCTTGGATCAACCAGTCGTCGAGGTAGGGATACACCATCACCCCTTGAAGATGAAGCCAGGCGACCAAGGGAGCCACGACCTTCGTAAAGACCCTCAGGGCAGACCAAAGACCGAAGGGCAAAACCCGGAATTGATAAAGTATCTCACCTGCGCTCCCAAAAGGTATACAATTAAGTGTACTAATCATGTACTATAATAGCTTAGAATTCAAAAGAGACTGATAATGCATCACAAATTACAAATATCAAAATAATGGTGCAACCATAAATCATTGGTTACAAATATATCAACAACATTTCTCAAGTCCACTGATATTAATAACACCGTTGTCCACAAGCAGTTGGTTTCCAGTAGAGTTCTTCTTTATTTTCTTAACAAAAAGTTTAAAACACAGCTACGGTACATTTCCAAAGCAACCGGTACATTTCCAAAGCAGCCAACACGTGTTTCATCTGGCATATCACAGTTGCCAATGACTTCATCAGGGCTTAACTCATGTAAATATATATTTGGTCCTTTTCAAATTTTCTTTGCGAAATAAGAGACTTAACCACTAAAATATATCCTCTTCTCTTTCAATATAAGTTTCAGAAAGCACCCATCCAGGTCGCACGCACTAAGGTCATATAGAAATTGCTCGAATCCTGTATATTAAGACAATCCTGATTTCAATATAGTACTGCTAATATCATGCAGAAGGTCTCTACAAATTCATCAATATCTCTCAGTGTCCAAAAGTAATTGCTACCCTTACTAAGTATTCATATCCACGTATCCGTATCAAAACGTCATTCCTATCAGAAAAATTCGGCGTGCTGGAATTGGAAGTGATGCCCTCGAACACAGACCCGCAGGAAGCGACGGGACCGAGGATGCCCCAGGACATGGTAGTAAGCATCCTGAAGATCCAGGGCACACATGAAGTGACCCTGAAGCACCAAAGGAATCACCCTTTGCAAAGTCTCCATACGAAAGGGAACCCGCAATGCCTACCAGTTCATCACCCTTAAATCCGGAACCAGGCCGAAACCGCCCGTAACGTTGGGCACCAGAAAGTTCAGGGAATAGAAGTCTGACCCCACCTCCGAAGGAGGAACCTCCTGAATGGCACCCTTCAGAAGAAGAACCTCCACCCCCTGAGATAGATGAGCCCTTTTGCACCGGCAAGCAGGCCAGGGAGTCGGGCGAAGGACATCCAACACCCATTCATCGGAACATGACTGAACCCAGGCATCCAGGAAGAAGTGCAGCCGCCCTCCTACCAACAACCCAGGAATCACAGCCAAAGAGTTAGGAACGCGGCTTAGGAGGAGGAGGGGACCTAGCCTTATGATCCCGACCCCAGCCAGAAGCAAACCTCCCCTGGCCCTTCCTAAACTGCCTACGATAGGAAGGATGAAAGAAAGGCTTAGAAGGGGCAGGAGCAGCAGAAGAACCCTTAAAAGAAGAAGATTGTTTCTTCTCCTTAAACAGCTTATGCAATTTGGACTCCAACTCTCCCCCAAAGAGCATAGAACCCTGGAAGGGCAAACGCAAGGCACAGGCTTTCTGCGCAGAGTCAGTCTTCCAGTCCTTAAGTACAAGACAGCGACGAGCTGCCACACAAGCCCCACCGGACAGTGCAGCCGCATGCACGTCAAAAGAGACATCTGACAGAAGCTCCACCTGACGCTCAATGTGTTCAAGAAGACCGGAACAGTCAGTGGCATCATCCATCGATTGATAGAGAGACTTAATGTCAGACAGCAGAGACTGCGAAACATAAGTCCTATAAACGCCGGCCCTCAAGGCCAGGTGGGAACCAGAATAAACCTTCCTGAGAGCAACATCCGCCTTTTTGTCCACTGGATCCTTCAGCACAGCGTCCTCCGCCAATGAAGTGCGACCCACCAAACTAGCCACAAAGAAGTCAATGGGGAGCGAATCCGGGAGTTTCGTAGCCATCTCCTGCAGGGAATAAAGGTGAGCCATAAACCACGGAACCAAAATGCGATCCGGATCAGCCCACTTCCTCTTCAGGACATCTTTAATGAAGGGATGCACCGGTACATCAACAGTGGCAGAACTCTGGAATTGCCGCAACAAAGGACCTCTAGAGGTACTGGGAGCAGCCTCATGTGGGAATCCCATGTTCTCCTTTACATGTTTCAAGATGCCAGGCAGGCCGTCCTTGTCAATGTATTCCCCCTTCAGGCCAGAGTCCCCAGCCCAGGCAGACTCATCGCCAGAAGACACAGAGGAATCCGGAACCGGCCCTTTGCGGCGGGCCCCACCGTCACCCATCTCCGTAATGGTCTCCCTGATCAAGCGCTTCAAGCGTGCATCCTCTCCCCACCGGCCTGGACCGGGCAGGAGACGGAGAGCGAGAATCACTCGAAGAAGAGGAAGAGGATCTCTCCCTATGACTCCTTTTTCTCGAACTTTTCCCCATCACGAAGAAGGTACACGAGGAACAGCACACTCGGCAAAATAGTAAGCACCACAATATCACAGAAACCGCTATGCGGTACTCACCCACTGCCCCGGTTTTTAAATCCTCAGAAAAACGCCGGGACAGAAATGCCTGACCCGACTCAAGCCGGAAGACAGGCAGCGGCAAAACCGGAAGGCGTTAGCAAGGCAAGCCAATCCGGAGTCACGAAGGAGGCCACGCCCCCCAGTAAGCCCGGCAGACCAGGAGGGGCGGCCATCGGGTAAACGCTGAGCCCACGCGGTCCAGACACCAATGCGCGGCCCGGAGAAGCGTCCATAGCAGCCCGCGCCACTCCCCCCAAGCCTGGCAGGGAGGGAGAGGCAACAGAGCCCTCCAGAAGTAAGTCCAGCGCAGGAGCGCCCACGCTCTTCACACTTCAAACATCCTGTCAGAATGACAGAAAAAAAGAAAAGAGGGAATGCTGGGACCTGTAGGCTTATGTATTCCCGACGGGAGGGGGAGGGTAGGTCCAGCATTCCTTCTTCTTCTTTTTTTCTGTCAGCGAGCTGGAATATCTTATTTAGTTAATGAAGGTGTCGAGGATGGAGGAACCTGGGGGTAATGCAGTATGATGCTGAGGTTATGTGTGTGGTCCAAAAGGGTGGGGGGTTTCTCAAAGCGGCGGCCCACCAGGAGTGGTCCGTGGCTGAAGGGGTGTGACCCAGGATGAGTACTTCAATCTTGCCAAATTAAGCTTGAGGCAGCTATCTTTCATTCCGGTTTCAACAGCCTTTGACCCGCTTAGGAGTCTGATCCTGGCAGCTGTGGGTTTGTTGGTAAGGGAGAAGATCAGCTTGGTGTCATCGGCGTAGGAAACGAGGTTCAGACCATGGTTCCTGACAATGGCATTGAGGGGGGCCATATGAATTTTGGATAGGGTGGGGTTCAGAGAGGAGCCCTGGGGCACTCTGTAGATGATCTCTGTAAGTTCTGAGTGGAGCGGAGGTAGACTGACTCGCTGTGTTTGGCTAGTAAGGAAGGAGTGGATCCAGTGCAGGGCCTTGTCGCCGATGCCGGCATCGTGGAGTCTCATGAATAGGGTGCGGTGGGAACTGGTATTAAAGGCAGTGAAGAGGTCCAGTAGGATGAGGGCTGCGGTTTGGCCTTAGTCAAAGAAGGAGCGGAAGTCATCAGTGGCAGTGAAGAGTGCAGTCTTGTGGTGTGGTTGTTTCAGAAGCTGGATTTGGAGAAGTCCAAGACGTGGTTCCCTTCAATGAACTCAGAGAGTTGGGCATTGATGGCCTCTCAATGACCTTATCTGGGAAGGGTAGAGGGAGATGGGTCTGAGGTTCTTGAGGTCTGTTGGGTCAGTGGATGGCTTCTTTAGCAGGGAGTTGTACTCGGCTTGTTTCCAGTTGTCGAGGAAGTTGGCAGTCTCGATGTAGCAGTTAATGGTGCGGCGCAGCTCGGGGATGATGGAGGTGGCGCTCTATGGAAGATGTGGTACGGGTAAGGGTCAGAGGGGGCTCAGGAATTAATGCTCTTCATGTTCTTGAGTGAGCAGGGTCCAGTTCAGCAGGATCTGTTGGAGTGTGGGGTGGTTGCGTGTGGTGGTCCCGAGCATGGTGGAAAGGTGTTGTGGTCGAAGCTATCGTAGATCATCCTGATCTTCTGGTGGAAGAAAGTACAGAGTTTATTGTAGAGGTCTTGGGAGGAGGGACGTCTGTGGTCTTGCTGTTGGGCCTGGTGAACTCTTTGATGATGATGAAGACCTCTTTGCTTTTGTGTCGTTGGCTTCGATCCTGTCTTAGAGGGCCGTTCCACCGCAACACCCACTGATTTTGATGCTGTCCCCTATGTACAAGGGTGGCATGAATAGGAGGCAGTGCCAAAATTAAGACTAGGGAAATCCTGGTCTTAACTTGACAAAATGAGGAGAAATACTTTATTTATCCTCGATTTTTATTTTTCTATGTGTGCTGATTTGTGCAGCACACTTGAAAAAAAGTAAAATGCCTTGGATTGTTTATGTCCATGAAGGTGACCCTTCCTGCACTTAAACAATCCTTTAAAAAAAATAAAAAATTTTCATGTGTGCTGCATCAAGCAGCACACCTAAAAGTGACAAAATGGCAATTCAGAATTGTTTATGTATAGGAAGGGACACCTGCACCTGCATGCAGACACCCTTGCACTAAAGTGCAAGGGTGCCTGCGATGGCGCTACACTGCTAAGTGTAGCGCCAACGCTGGGGAAAACGCAAGACTGCACCATAGCCTTTTAAATATGGTGCAGCCTTGCTTTTCTGAAGTGGCAGAGTGAGGCGTTAAGCATGACGGCTAGCGCCTCACTCCGCCACTTCTTTGTAAATACCCCCTTTAGTTTGGTGTGTGTGGAAATCTTGCATTGCGAATTCCTGGTAAGTTGCTCTAATACTGCTGAAACAAGGCCAATGGATGGAACCAATAGTTGAGGCGGACTGGCCACAAGGGTCTTGTAACCTCGGTGAAAGAATCACTGCTGCTCTAGGGTGTGCTGTTGAGTAGGTCTGCTTACAAGACTTAAGGTGAACTTCAGTATGGATGGTGGTGGACAGGCCTTCAAGGTTAACCCACACTTGCCATTGCTAGGGACCACCTGCTGGTGCTAAGACACCAGGGCTTCTAAGTTCTAGCATGGGAATGTGTGCCCTCAGGAGAGTGGACTGGTCATGAAGGCTGAACCTGGTTCCCCAGCTCCAAGTTCGGCATATCGGGCCATAGTGCCACATCTTCTCCCCCACTGAACACAATACTGCCCTACTGAGAGAAAATTGCACCGCCTTCAGCTGCAACCCGCTTGTGCCCCGCTATAAACACTTGAATGTGACTCAATTCATAATATGCACTAATTAAGAGTAATATGCGGCCAGAAAAGAAAAAGTAATAACATCCTGGAAAAAGTAAACACTCACAGGGAATGCAAGGATAAGTAAGCAAGTGAGATGTAAGCAGGAACAACATGGTTACCTTGACTCGTGTACATTCATTATTCAAAAATCAATGAGTGTTTTTGTCTGAAAAGTTAAGGACATGACTACAGGGCCCGGGAGTGACTCGTTTCAATATCCAGTGCTTGTATCCAACCAAAACGTAAGCAGAATAGTTTAAAAAGACCACATCCCTAAACACAGAGCTGCACACATCTTATAAACTAAAATAAGGAAAACAGCTGATAAGGATCACATTAACCACTTCAGCGCTAATGACAAGGGTAACTCGTCATGGACTTTCCATTGATTTCAATGGAAAGTCAATGGAAGCTCATCAGGTGCCTTAGCAGCCAAGTGGTTAAACATTTTCCACTCCATGCATCAACCAGGTAGTGCAGTACACCAGGAATGCTGACTTCTCCAGCTGAAGAAAACTATGCTGTTAAAAGAAATTACAAGAAAACGAAAGTAGCGCTTCCCTGGCAAAATCTGTAAAGTGGCGCTAATGTGTTTGGTTGCGAATAAACCAATCTGGATACCATGCATCCACCATGTCTTGCTTTATGTAGTTATTTTTCATATTTTGAACCTTTTTTTTTCTTCGTTCCGAGTTTGCACTTTGGAATAGAAAAATGTAAAAAAAATACAACATTTCTAGCAAAAGTGTTTCTTTTTTGGATCAATTTCACAGGGAATGAAGGGAGGAAAGGAGAGGAAAGAGAGGTTAAAAGCTGTTTGTTGAAGTCATAGTTTTTAGCAAGTGAGGAGAAGCGAGACAGAGAGAGTGGGAATAAGAGGAAGAGGAAGAAACAGAGAGAGGGGGGCAGCTGACCACGGCAGAGCAGGAGAAGTGGGCACTGTCTTTGTCTTCTCTGTGCAAGAAGGAAAAGGCAGAGTCCTTTCCCGTCTCTGCCCACCCTGCCTGACCACATACAGCCGCAAACAGCTGAGCCTTATCTATAGGCCTTGGCTATTTCTGTTGTCCTGAGAAGCATTTATAAATAAAAAAAGTAGGGGAATGGATTTGATTATATTATAAAAGTAGGGGCACGCTATGCCCTGTCGATCCCGCCCACTTCGACCACTGGTGGTATCTATGAGATACGGCGCATTCCTGTCCTTTTCCACTGTGCTGGTGCACAATGGGCTGCCATGCACCAATGCAGGCATCCTTTCAACATTAATCAGTTCAGGCAATTTCCTCTTTCCATGTGTGCTACACAATTCAGAATAGAAAAAGAAAAAAAACATTTCTCCTTGTTACGTCTTTCCAGGGCCAGTTGTAGGTGGCTTGGGCCGGGTCTTCATCAAGAGAGGTTCCAAAGTAGAAAGCCGGTGAAATTGTATGTACACTAAGCCCAAAGTGTGTTGTATGAATCACAAGGCATTACAAGATAGCCAACATCTACAGGAACTTCGACCCTCAGCCACCCCCGTGATCCATCCTCCATCACTGCCCCTCATCGCATGAGCCTCTCCACTCACCAATCGGACTCCAATGACCACTGAAGAAGTCACAGCAAATATGGCATCCCCTCACTCTCGTGTCCCCACAGATTATCCTCTGGCAGGTGCTCCTCCTGCGGGTTCAACCTCAGAGGTCAGACGGTAAGCTCTGTACCCTAGAACATCATCAACTCATCCATCACCACAGCCATGTTCCAGGATGCCTGGAAACACACAGATGTCACCACACTCCTCGAGAAACCATCCATGGACTGGGAAGCCATCAGCTACAACCAACACATTTCACTGCTTCCTTTCCCAGCATAAATCATGGAAAAAGCAAACAACTTCTGCCCTGCCCGCTACATCGAACAGCATGAACTTCTGGACCATTCACAACCAGGCTTCCACTGCAACCAAGGCACCAAAACGGCCCTCATTGCAGCAATGAATGCCGTTTGCACCATCATGAACCAGGAACACTTGGCAGCCTCTACTCTTCTTGACCTCTTCACCACCTCCGACTCGGACTCCCACATACACTCATCACCAGACTTTACCATACAGGAAACCAAGGTTCAGCCCTCCAATGGTTGTCCTCCTTCCTGACTAGAAGTACGCAACAGATCAGACTGCTTCTCTTCACTTCTGAATCTAAAGACATCAACTGTGGAGTACCACAAGGCTCCTCTTTCAGTCGCACCATCTTCAACATTTACCTGGCTCCTCTTGCAAAAATCATCTGCTCCCACCGACTCGACATCATCTCTTACTCTGATGAGACTCAACTCATCCTGTCCCCCACAGATGATTCTGACAACACCAAAAACAACTTCAAAAGATGCATGATGGAAGGGGTGGCTTGGATGCTCACTAACTGCTTAAAACTTCACACTGAGAACTAAACATCCTGATCATTGGATCCAATATTTATCTTTGGGACACCACCTGGTGGCCTTTTGAGCTCAGTCCCACCCCCACTGACTGGGTGGGAAACCTGGGCATATTCACTGGAGCAGCCAACACCATCCACCTGTCTTACTGGGGCAGCCAACACCATCCATCTGTTTCACTGGAGTAGCCAACACAGTTGTAGGTCAACATCCATCATGGTACAATCAAGAAGATGAGATAGCCTGTCTCTCCATCCATCTGTCTCACTGGGGCAGCCAACACCAACTATCTGTCTTACGGGAAAGCCAACATCATCCACCTGTCTTACTGGAACAGCCAGCACCATCCGTCTGTCTCAATTGAAAAGCCAACACGATTCATCTCTCTTACTCAACACCATCCACGTTTTTCACCGGAACAGCCATGAGGAGGAGATAGCCTGCCTCTCCATCCATCCATCTCACTGTGGCAGCCAACATCTATCAGCACACAGCCAACAGAAAGAGGTAGTCTGTCTCTGCAACCGTCAGTCTGTCTAGGAGACTGTGTTAGACAGTAGAATATCTCCTCGGGATAGCTACCTACATGCATCTGACACCTGGAGATTCTACAAAAGTAGAGAAATATAGCTTCTAAACATCTATTTTATAGGTTTGGTTTATGGTTATTTTTATTAAATGTTTGAGAGAATAGCTTAGATCATCCTTTGATTTGTTATTTTAGGTTAGAAAAGTGTGCTACGAGCAATAAAGGTACATATATTAAAAGTGTCAGGGTATTTTCTTCAGAGCAAACCCTTTGCATTTAACAATCGCCAAGTTAAAAGTCAAAAACACTTCGTCAAAGGGTAGGTGCAGCCTTCTCTACCTAATTCATCTCCACACTGCTGCATAATAGACACGATGTCCTCGCGGTGCCGGTTATTTCAACGCATATCCACAATGCAACTGCTGCATGCACAAAGTCCCTGGGAATGCTGGGAATTGGAGTCCGATTAGAGGTGAGATCGAGGAGATCAAGGAACCATTTTTCTCTGTTTGATTATTCATGAGAGGGGATCAACATATCACCTTTATTTTATTCTTACTTAGTAAAGGACCATTATTGGAGAATGAAGTGTAGAATAGTCTATGATAGTAACTGGTTGTAAAAAAGGAATATCACAAATGCATGGGATAGTAGACTTAACTTACCTATAACCTATATTACGGAGGTAGAAAATGTAAGCCAGTGATGGGGAAGACTACAAGCCCAGAACACAAGGTGAAAATGTTATGTTAAAATGTTTATAGAGCGCATGGCTGCCCCAGCTACAGGGCGTCCCAGTGCTGTAGCCAGCAGAGCAGGCAGGCAGCAGCAGCTAATGAAGAATAAAGAATAGTCTGTTGCCGTCGGCCGCTGGACGTCGGGAGCACTACCTTCATAGTGCTGCGCACATCCAACGGCCGACGCAGCCCCGCCCGCACTGCCACGAAATCGCGGCTGCAGCAAGCGGGTTATGGCCCTTCTAAAGGCCCAGTGATTCTGGATGCACTGAGTGGGAGGTAGGGAGTTCCAGAGGGCGGGGGCTGTCTTCCGAAAGGAGTGCCATCCTGCGCAAGCCCTATACACCCGGGGCACTAGGGCAAGGTGAACGTCCATTGTGCGCAAGGCACGGGCAGGCATATAGGGAAGACACAAGTCACCCAGAATGAGGGGGGCAGAGCCCATGAGAACTTTATGAGAGATACAAAGGACCTTAAAGAGGATTCCTTGCTCTACTGGCAGCCAGTGCAGCTGGTGGATAAGGCCAAAGACAGAGCAGTGCTTCAGAAGAATGAAAAGTGTCCGGGCTGTGGTATTCTGGGCCCGCTGGAGCCTTTTGATCACCCTCTTGTTAGACCCAAGGAGTAGCGCATTACAGTAGTCCAATCTAGCCAAAATGCTAGATTGAAATATTATCTGACGTTTGACGGAGTCGAAAATCCCTTGCATGGGCTTTAAGCCCTGTAGAAGTCCAAAACAGGGCCTGCTGCTGATTTTGCCTGTTTTTTTGTTTTTTATATCCTAAAAAATATCCAGTGGCTCTGATTCTCAAACAAAATTACTCAAATAATGAGCCGATGTCGTGAATTTACAAGCGTGTGTGACTTATTCTACTTTTCTTAAAAAATGTTTGGAAAAGTTGAATTCATTCATGTCATGTCATCATCAAGGATAACAAAAATTAAACAATTTTGGTTATACAAACATTTCACAAGTGTACATGTTTGAGAAGTGCACATTAAACATCAACATATAGTACAAAATACATAAGTCATGCACAGTTGGTTGCTAAACGTAGGACACTAGTCCTGACTAAAGGATAATAATCACACTTGGGCGGAGAAAAAACAAACTATTCAAACACTAAATGGGACCTCTAATTTAAGTGCTATCAAAAGGAGGGCAATTAGTTATAAGCTTTCTCCCAGAGCACTTTGAGGATTTGTTGTCCCAGATGCCGGCGTCAATGTGTTTCCAACCCCGCAACCATTATGGGGTTTTCATCAGGACCTGGCTGTGATAGTGTCTGTTAAAAGGAAACAGGATGTTTTTTACTAACACCTGTCTACACAAGTGTCAGAGGGTCTAAACAAGGGACAACTACGCTACCATGGTGAACACCCAATCAAACACTACATATAACCCTAGTGTCAAAGTATCAGCCTAAATCTCCGGGATGGTCTTATCAGGGTACCCATCAGTCACCACACGGAACCGCCATTCATCATTTGGGATTCCTTTTAAGACCAAACCCGGAAAGGCCCTGCCTTGCACAGGAGAGGACAAAGATGGTAAAAAGTTCTCAACTGCTCAGACAGCCCTAAGTTAGGTCTTGTAATTCTGTATCTAGAATATGTAGGTGGGACAAAGTGACTGATGTCGCAGTGCAAACAAATGTGATGAAAAGAAGAGAAGTGTGTTAAAATTGGATGAGGGAATGCTAAAGAGTTTTATTCTGGTGTCACTCCCTCCACCAACGTTAAAAATGGTCAAAGACAGCCTTCAAGAATAACCGTCCAGATCTAAATCGAGGTCAACATGTTTCAGCAAATCATATGGACAATACGTGTCCTTGCTTTCTTCAGGACCTATATGACTATTGCTACTGCAGGAAAAATGTGGAAAAAGTGTAAATGAATAAAAAGTGATTCCGTGATAATTAAGGAAATCAAAAGGAGACAAGTATAGAGATCACCTGGGTTTCCTAGGCGTCCACTTCATATCTTGCCTCACAGACTGTGTGTGTCACAGTTCTGTAAGAAGAAAAGACCTCACCCCACCTGGCAGCGGCTCAGGAGATTAATGTAGCACCGACAGTCGGCTCGGATGCCGGCAGAGAAGTACCGACGAACAGAGCGGTGCTTCATTTATCTTCATTTAGTTCTGTCCTGCCGAAAGAAATGGCAAATGATATTGATTTTGAGCACATTATTACGTGTAAAACTTAGTCATTTACAATAGTTAGGTTAGAAACTTGCCTGGATTGCTTGATAACGCTGATTTTATGATGGCCAAGTTGTTGTTTTTTTCTCTGCGAATCCGGCACAGTATGTAAAACACACAGCCAGCTGTTGTTTAAAGAAATATCTGTTACCTTGTTATAGTAGAATATTCCTGAGCTGTGACTCAATATGCAAGGGAATGCGAGTTTGTTTACATCGCAAGCCCTCACAAGTTCTTAACCCCTTCGGTGCTTGCATCGGCCAATGGCTGACGCAAGCACGACCTCCCTGGTGCGGTGCATGTCCGCGGGACGACGAAGCCCCACCTGCTCATTAATTCTCACACACTGTGGGAGAATTTGCCGTGCGGTAAAGGGGTTAACAGCTGTTTTGGGGAGCAGAAAAATCCAAGCAGTGGGGCCACCAGGGATTGCCCTATAGGTGGTTATCCCTTCCCAGAAGACGAATTTCCACTTTGGTAGAAGTCAGTTGAAGGCAGTTGGCGGGCATCCATTTGGAGATGGCAATCAGATCTTCTTGAATTTTCACAGGGTCCTGCCTAGGATCATTGGAAAAGAAAAACACCAACTGTGTGTCATCGGCATAAGACACCAGGGTGATGTTGCGCGCTTTCACAACCAGTGCCAGCGGCCGGATATAAATATTGAACAGGGTGGCGGCAGTACAGAGCCCTGGGGCGCCCCACATCACAGCGGTTGGGAGTAGGAGTGATAGGGCGGGGACATGACTTGAAAAGTTCTATCAACCAGAAAAGATGTGAACGAGGAGAGAGCTTTGCCGCCGACACCGATCTCTCGCAGCCGGTTCTTTTTGCATATTTCCCAGGCATATAGGGAAGACACAAGTCACCCAGAATGAGGGGGGCAGAGCCCATGAGAACTTTATGAGAGATACAAAGGACCTTAAAGAGGATTCCTTGCTCTACTGGCAGCCAGTGCAGCTGGTGGATAAGGCCAAAGACAGAGCAGTGCTTCAGAAGAATGAAAAGTGTCCGGGCTGTGGTATTCTGGGCCCGCTGGAGCCTTTTGATCACCCTCTTGTTAGACCCAAGGAGTAGCGCATTACAGTAGTCCAATCTAGCCAAAATGCTAGATTGAAATATTATCTGACGTTTGACGGAGTCGAAAATCCCTTGCATGGGCTTTAAGCCCTGTAGAAGTCCAAAACAGGGCCTGCTGCTGATTTTGCCTGTTTTTTTGTTTTTTATATCCTAAAAAATATCCAGTGGCTCTGATTCTCAAACAAAATTACTCAAATAATGAGCCGATGTCGTGAATTTACAAGCGTGTGTGACTTATTCTACTTTTCTTAAAAAATGTTTGGAAAAGTTGAATTCATTCATGTCATGTCATCATCAAGGATAACAAAAATTAAACAATTTTGGTTATACAAACATTTCACAAGTGTACATGTTTGAGAAGTGCACATTAAACATCAACATATAGTACAAAATACATAAGTCATGCACAGTTGGTTGCTAAACGTAGGACACTAGTCCTGACTAAAGGATAATAATCACACTTGGGCGGAGAAAAAACAAACTATTCAAACACTAAATGGGACCTCTAATTTAAGTGCTATCAAAAGGAGGGCAATTAGTTATAAGCTTTCTCCCAGAGCACTTTGAGGATTTGTTGTCCCAGATGCCGGCGTCAATGTGTTTCCAACCCCGCAACCATTATGGGGTTTTCATCAGGACCTGGCTGTGATAGTGTCTGTTAAAAGGAAACAGGATGTTTTTTACTAACACCTGTCTACACAAGTGTCAGAGGGTCTAAACAAGGGACAACTACGCTACCATGGTGAACACCCAATCAAACACTACATATAACCCTAGTGTCAAAGTATCAGCCTAAATCTCCGGGATGGTCTTATCAGGGTACCCATCAGTCACCACACGGAACCGCCATTCATCATTTGGGATTCCTTTTAAGACCAAACCCGGAAAGGCCCTGCCTTGCACAGGAGAGGACAAAGATGGTAAAAAGTTCTCAACTGCTCAGACAGCCCTAAGTTAGGTCTTGTAATTCTGTATCTAGAATATGTAGGTGGGACAAAGTGACTGATGTCGCAGTGCAAACAAATGTGATGAAAAGAAGAGAAGTGTGTTAAAATTGGATGAGGGAATGCTAAAGAGTTTTATTCTGGTGTCACTCCCTCCACCAACGTTAAAAATGGTCAAAGACAGCCTTCAAGAATAACCGTCCAGATCTAAATCGAGGTCAACATGTTTCAGCAAATCATATGGACAATACGTGTCCTTGCTTTCTTCAGGACCTATATGACTATTGCTACTGCAGGAAAAATGTGGAAAAAGTGTAAATGAATAAAAAGTGATTCCGTGATAATTAAGGAAATCAAAAGGAGACAAGTATAGAGATCACCTGGGTTTCCTAGGCGTCCACTTCATATCTTGCCTCACAGACTGTGTGTGTCACAGTTCTGTAAGAAGAAAAGACCTCACCCCACCTGGCAGCGGCTCAGGAGATTAATGTAGCACCGACAGTCGGCTCGGATGCCGGCAGAGAAGTACCGACGAACAGAGCGGTGCTTCATTTATCTTCATTTAGTTCTGTCCTGCCGAAAGAAATGGCAAATGATATTGATTTTGAGCACATTATTACGTGTAAAACTTAGTCATTTACAATAGTTAGGTTAAAAACTTGCCTGGATTGCTTGATAACGCTGATTTTATGATGGCCAAGTTGTTGTTTTTTTCTCTGCGAATCCGGCACAGTATGTAAAACACACAGCCAGCTGTTGTTTAAAGAAATATCTGTTACCTTGTTATAGTAGAATATTCCTGAGCTGTGACTCAATATGCAAGGGAATGCGAGTTTGTTTACATCGCAAGCCCTCACAAGTTCTTAACCCCTTCGGTGCTTGCATCGGCCAATGGCTGACGCAAGCACGACCTCCCTGGTGCGGTGCATGTCCGCGGGACGACGAAGCCCCACCTGCTCATTAATTCTCACACACTGTGGGAGAATTTGCCGTGCGGTAAAGGGGTTAACAGCTGTTTTGGGGAGCAGAAAAATCCAAGCAGTGGGGCCACCAGGGATTGCCCTATAGGTGGTTATCCCTTCCCAGAAGACGAATTTCCACTTTGGTAGAAGTCAGTTGAAGGCAGTTGGCGGCCATCCATTTGGAGATGGCAATCAGATCTTCTTGGATTTTCACAGGGTCCTGCCTAGGATCATTGGAAAAGAAAAACACCAACTGTGTGTCATCGGCATAAGACACCAGGGTGATGTTGCGCGCTTTCACAACCAGTGCCAGCGGCCGGATATAAATATTGAACAGGGTGGCGGCAGTACAGAGCCCTGGGGCGCCCCACATCACAGCGGTTGGGAGTAGGAGTGATAGGGCGGGGACATGACTTGAAAAGTTCTATCAACCAGAAAAGATGTGAACGAGGAGAGAGCTTTGCCGCCGACACCGATCTCTCGCAGCCCGTTCTTTTTGCATATTTCCCAAGCAAAAGTTGTGAAAAGTAATATGAAGAAAGTTGCACTGATATTGAAATACATGGGATTCAAAGAGAAAATTCTTCACTGGTGTTGTACTACATGACAAGCAATCTCACATGCAAATAACTATGCTTCTAGCAACACCGCTGGAATGCTATGGTGGAAAATAACCTGTCACATCGAGTATAATACAGGTGAAGTAGTTAGAGCTGCATTCAATGAACCTCATCATTGAGACCATCTTTCATCTTCCAAACTGATAAACCCACCTTTGTTCTGCATAAAGAAGCTTGCTATCAATAGCACCTGCTCAATGACGGTCAATTCCAGGTCTTTTTCAGAATGGTCTTTCTCCAATAAATATTGTATCATTTTGGTAACTGTCCTCCTACACCTTATGTTCATTGAACCTGATCTTCACTTTTCATGTTGTCATCGCTATGTGTTGGACTTGGCTCTCTCTGTAGGCTCAACCCCAAACATCTTGCCTTTTTTCACTCCACTTTTTGCATAATTTGTTTTTATTAGCCTTAGGAATCTGTGCATTTTACCACTGCTAACGAGTGCTAAAATGCTTGTGCTCACTCCCATAAAACATGGTAAATTGGTTTATACCCAATTGGCATATTTAATGTACTTGTAAGTCCCTTGTCGAGTGGTATACCATATACCCAGGGCCTGAGAATTAAATGCTAATACTGAGCCTTCACAACTTATTGTGCCACCCACTTCAATGTGCCTCTTAAAACATGCCCCATGCCTACCACTGCCAGCTGAAGGCCGTTTTAAACTGCCAAGTTGACTTGGCATTATAACCCCCTTACCAAGCGTAACCTCCCCTTTTATTAAATATAAGCCATCCCTAAGGTAGGCCCTAGGTAGTCCTTAGAGCATTGTGCTGTGTAATTACAAGGTTAGACTTCTACTTTTTTAATTTTAAAATGTCAAAGTAGTGATAAACTCCTAAAGTTATTTTTCACTACTTTGAGGCCTACCACTCCATAAGATAACTTGAGGATTCCTTACTACATTCATTAAGTTATAATTTCCAATTGGGAAAAGGTATCCATGTCATGTTTGCTGTCTTTGGAAAAAAAAAATATTATAATTTTGAGAATGCCACTTTTAGAAATTTGATATTTTTCTGCACTTAGCCCTTTGTGCCTGTAGCCTGTCTCAGGTCACATGACATCAACTCCCAACTCTCTGAGTACATGGAAGCAAACCACATCCTGAACATCTCTCAAACTGGTTTCGGATGTAACCATAGCACACAGACTGCACTTCTCGCTACTACCGACGACATCTGCTCCCTCCGAGACAGCGGCGAAACCATAGCCCTCAACCTTCTGGACCTCTTGGCCTCCTTCAACACCATCTCCCACCGTACCCTAATCACGAGACTTCATGATGCCAGATTCTACGATAAGGTCCCGGACTGGATCCGCTCTTTCCTCACCGGTCGAACACTGAAATCTGACTACCCTTGTTCATTTTTCAAACCCACGGAGATCTGCTGCGGAGTCCCCCAGAGCTCCTCCCTCAGCAACACTCTGTTTAACATCTACATGGCCCCTCTCATGGCCATCGTCAGGAACTATGAACTCAACATTCTCTTTTACACCGAGGACACCCAACTGATCCTCTCCCTCACCAACAAAACCATAACCACCGAAACAACTTCCACAGCAGGATGAAGGCTGTTGTCACCTGGATAACAACCTGTTGCCTCAAACTCAACTCGGACAAGACTGAAGTCCTCATACTGGGACCCATCCCCTCAGCTTGGGATGGCCCTCAGCATTAGGAATCCTGTCCACCCCACAGACCACGCACGAAACCTCAGTATCATATATGACTCATCACTCACAAAATACTGCCAGATCGACGTTGTCGCCTCATCATGCTTCCAAACGCTTCACCTGCTTTGAAAGACATTCAAGTGGATCCCCACTGAATCTAGAAATACAGTCATCAGCAGCAGACTCAATTAAGTCAACACATTCTATGCCAATGTCAACCAGAAACTACTCAGGAAACTACAAAACGTTCAAAATGCCTCAACCTGACTGGTCATCGATATCCCCTGCTGCAGCCATATCACCGACCACCTCTGAGAACTCCACCGGCTCCCAGTCAACAAAAGAATCACTTTGAAGCACCTCATGCATGCCTACAAAGCCCTCCACGACGCAGGACCACCTCTGCTCTGCCCAACTGGCCCTTGCCACCGTCCCTCGGAACCACAAGACTGGAACTGATGGAAGTTCCTTCTCCTACCTCGCCGCCAAGACTTGGAACACCCTGCCTCTCCACCTCAGACAATCCCCGTCACTGACCCAATTCAGAAAGGATCTCAAGACCTGCCTCTTTGACTGAACCCCAGCGCTCAGACAAAGGTATGATGTTACAACGCATACATTTACAATACATGCCTTTACAACACCGTTTTTACATCGCAACATCCTTTACAATGCATGCATTACATTGCATGCCATTACAATGATTTTTTTAAAACTACATTTGCAGCGCAAACCACTACATTGCATTTAAGGAAAAGTGTTGGAAAGTGTAGGGGTAAAAATTACTATTCTAACTCCAGGGGGTGCAACAGTAGGGTAAGTGTTGGATAGTGTAGGGAGAACAATTACTATTTTAACTACAGGGGTGGCAACAGTAGGGTAAGTGTTGGATAGTGTATGGGTAAATATTCCTATTCTAACTCCAGGGGGTGCAACCGTAGGGTAAGTATTGGATAGAGAAGGGGTACTATGCGTTGTAATGGTATGCGTTGTAATGACATGCAATGTAATACCTGCGCTGCCGTGGCATGCTTTGTAGTGTCATGTGTTGTAGTGACATGCAATATAATGGCTGCGTTGTAGAGCCATGCTTTGTAAAGGATGTTGCGCTGTAATGACTGTGTTGTAAATGTAGTGCGATGTAATGACTGCGTTGTAAAGGTTGTTTTCCTCTCAGGCGGATCAGCAGCCCCCCTCAGTGCTTTGAGTCTATCAAGGGTGAGTAGCTGTGCTTTAAAAACCCTGATTAATTGATTGATTGCTTTGATGACTGGGTGTAAACTGACAGTTAGACTGTGAATTCCTCTCAGACAGTCAGACAATGGAGGGATTAGGTGTGCCTTAATGGGCCATCTGCTGGCAGTATGAGGGGTGGAGCTGAGCACAGCCTCACTCTGCCTCACACAAAGAACCTGTCACCTTCACCTTGTCGCTGCGGACAGCTTGAAGCCAGGGTAGTGGAGTAGGGAAATTCATTGCACTTCAAAGGAACTTTCAAAAAGCTTCTCCCACCTTCTGGTTTAAGGACACTAGTGTATAAAAGTAAGACCTCAGATGCTAACTCTTCAGTATACTTCTGGACCTGCGAATGCTCTGTCAGGAAGTAGGACGCCTGTGGAGCTGAAGGGACTGCCACCCTACTTGACTGCTGACCTTCTGATGCTTTGCTGAATTCCTGCCTTTCTGCCCTGCTGCCCATTTGTCTGGGGAGGAAGAACTAGGCCTGTAACTTCATCTTAAACCCAGGGCTACCAGAGTTACTCCAAGGGCTAATCTGCTGGCTTCCTGATCTGAGCACCAGCCCCTGGACCAAGGACTATATACATGCATTTGGGCTCATCGTGACCATGAACGGGACTGTTCGCACCAAGACCTCACCACTCGCACTGCAATGCATCACAAAGCTCCATCCGCCAACCATTCATGCTACAGCATAGACCGCCTGCGATGACTGCCAACGTAGAGTTCAAGCAATGCAAGTTCACAACACCTGGTTTACTCTGGCAGCTTCCCGCGATGCTCTCCGGGTGCCCCGCAGCTCCTTCCATGGAGAATGGGACTCTTGGCATGGATTTGAAAAGGTAAAACTTCAGCAGGAGTAACCTGGATTTCCTGCAGCCGACCTGCTCTTCATCATCATGGTCGACCTGAAATTATGACTTGGACCCTGTCTAGCGTAACCAGACATCAATAGTTGGCACTTCGTGGTTTTGGTGCTATTTTTACTAAAATCTTTTAAAATGTATAATTCTGAGCTTACTGATGGATTTTTGTTACTCTGTTACTATTAAAATGCACTCTATTTTTATAAATTTGATTGTAATTTTTCTTGTGTTGCATTTTCACTTTATTTCTGTTCGTATGCTGCATAAATATTTTACACATTACCTCTGAGTTAAGACTAAATGCGCTTTGTGCCAAGCCACCCAGGCTTAAACACTTGTTAATTCTGTGACTTTTTGTGGTTCACTCTGCAAGTGATGGTGGTTTATGCTTGACCAGGGTTCACACCCCAGTCAATCAACAACACAATTTCTCACGCTAAGTAACTGAGCCCTCAGGGGCATGTGATCATGGAGACAAAGTTGCCTGAATCACAATTTGTGAAAAGTTTGAGGACCCATGGAGTGTGCATCCCTAAGTCAAATTGCTTGAGTCTTTTTGTACACCTTCAAATGTTTCAACATCTGCAGGGGAATTGTCGACCACAGGTTGAAGATTCCATGTTGTGTGATAAGCGTATTTTTTGTGGTCAATTTTAGAGGTTGTGTGTGAACCAATTAATCTTTCGGAGATTCACCATATCTGATGAAAACTTTGGTTTCCCAAAGTTCAGTGTCCCATATACTATAGTTCTTCAATGTTTGTTTTTTAGAAATTGTATTGAATTATAATGAATACCATAGGTTTTCACACAGATAAGGCGATCTGTCACTGGTTTCTGAAATGAGTGTAACAAAAGTCTCTTGGAATGCTGCCCTTATTATTATTCTGATAGGGGTCTCTTTCTCATGTAATTGTATGGTTAACATACCCACACAGAGAATGTAATCTTGCTTTTCTCCACAGTCACCCAGTGACCTCAATATTTGTCCAACTGGGTGATTATCATGTAGGGATTAAGGATGGAAGCTATCATACCATAAGAGGCTATTGTATTCAGTAGGTTTGTAAAATACTTCACGCTTAAGAGTGTCTTTGGTAGTTCTATCTTCAGATTAGAGAAAGAGATATTGTTTTTGTTTCTTCTAATAGTGAAACTAAGGAACCTATCCCATTTTTGATTTAATCAGAAAAGGCGAGAGCTTCTTCTTCATTATCAGACCAGATAATGAAAATATAATCAATGTAGCGTTTCCAAAGTGAACCATTCCCTGAGAAAGGGTTGGAAAGTTTGAATATGAGTGCTTTTTCAAAGCTATTCATCAATGTACCATGCATCTGTAAATAAACATCATCTTCAAACTTGAAATAATTCCTGGTAAGGGTCATGTGTGCACAATTTATATCAAACTTAACCAGGACTTTTGAGGCCACTTCATATTGGGATAGGAACTCACTAAGGACCTTGAGGGACTCCTCTTGAGGAATACTTGAATGAAATGCAGCAGCTTTCAAAGTCATCACACGTTGTGTGTGAGGGTTAAAAGACATACCCTCCAAGAAGTTAAGGATGTCTTCTGTATTGCTTATATAAGAGGCATGGAGGTCATTAGAAGTCTTTAAAAATGGTCGGAGAACTTGCATAATGTCTTGAATGTAGACCCTTTCATGCTACCCGTGTTGTGTTACACCTTCTACATTTTACCACTGAGAAAGCCTTCCATCCCTTCGAGGTAGGTAAATTGAGTACCCATACATTAGGTAATGGTAACACCTGGTCTTTACAGTTCCATGAAGCAGCAGAAGTGTGGTGTGAAAGGCTACATATCAACAACGTATTATTAGTAGAAGTGTAGCACTATTGTGTTTTCAGATTTCAGATTGGCAAGCTTTTGCTGAGTTTTGGAATATCCATCAATTGGATGTTATGGATGTTATGTATGTGGTTACATATAGTTAGTATTTGTTAAACATCTACTTTATGGATTCTGCTTGCTAATTTGAAATTATAATGAGCTTCTCCCTGCAAAAGATATTTGGAGAGTGCTTCCTCTATAGACAGGTGTTCCAATGGCTCGACCATTATGTTGAGTTAGTTAAGTTCATCGAGTTGTATGGCTGGTGGTTCATTGCTTGTCTGGAAGAGCACTTTAACAGGAAGGTACAATTCTGTGATTCAATGTTGTGCATTTGACTGTGTGACATGTTTCAATGCATTTTATTTGGATGGTTCTAAGATGTATGTTGGCCATGGCATTGCTGTTGACTTAGAAGTATCAAGCCAAGAATAAGGCTTTGTTGGGGTTCCGTGAATCATGCTCAGAGTCAGAAAGGGAAATATAAGCATAGTAGGAAGGATGTCCCATAATGCATATTGTTCAGTGGAAGATGCTGTTGGGTGTCCTCAGTTAGATGAAGTGTGTATGTTTATTTCGTATTGCACTGGAGATTTTGTGTTAAAACATGATTAGCTACACTACGTGGCAGACTTAAGGCACCTTGGTGGCTTTAAAGGAAGGTAGGATGAGGAGTACGTAGTGGTTAGACCAAGAAAGCAGAGTGTTCACACCTGTATGAACAAGGAAGTGCACGTGACGACGAAATATTGACTTTACTGGGGATTAAAATGTGAAGATATTCTGTTTTTGTGATACTTGCCCCAGAGAGTAGGAAGCGGACATCCTCTACATGTCTTTCAGTATTTACCATCACCTTGTACTGTTCATTCAATTTTAGCATTTAGATTTACTAGAACTCCACTTTCTTTATGAATTGGGAATTCTTGGCTTTGGTAATTGAGGCTTTAATCTGTTAATCATATTAATTTCACCTTCTGCTAAAAAAGCAACTTGGTTATTTTTGAGTCAACAGCATCCCTCGTTGTGCAGGAATCATTTCACACATGCATGGTGAGTCTGGACTCAGTGACGGAACAAAAAGGAGATGTCTCTGAGTCTTTAACTAAGACCAGGATGAGTTTCTACTCTGTGCTCACCTCTCATGGCCGCCAGGTGACCAGAGGTGGAATATGACGGCTCTCTTTTCATCTAGTCACCTGGTGACCACTTCTCATCTTTTTTTCACAGGTGCAGTCCCCCGATGTAGACCACATTTACATGGTAAGACAAATGTAAATTATGTTTCAGCAGAGAATTGTGTTTCTGATTGCTTGGATAAATGTTACTTCTTGATATCACCTGAGGATCCTAGTTCCGACCAGGTCACCTCTGTAACTGCAACACAATCCAGTGGGTGGTGAAGAAGGCCTGGGTTCTGATTTACTCTTTCATGGATATCTAAGCTTACAAAACAGAATCTTATGAACTGACATGGTACGATACTCTCCCTTATAGATTATAGAATAGTTTTAGCAAATGTAATTTCCTGGCTGACAAGCTTGTGGCAGCAATGTATTGTAATTAACTCTCCAAAGGTCTTTTGGTTTGGTAGGAATAAAAAGAGCTAAATGTTTCCAGCCCAGAATTAAGAACTTTGGAAACAAGTAAAGAAATGACACCAAGTGAGTGTTCCACAAGATGACAACCTTCACTGAGAAGCATCCTACCTTGTAGTCGGTTCTCTGCTGTGGGGGAGTAGAGTGCCGACTGCACTGGTTTTACACTTAGTGGTGAGGTGATCCACAAGATGGCTGTCTTCACTAAGAAGTATCCTAGCTCACAATTGGATCTCTGTGGTTGGGAAATACAGCCTGAACTGCACCTCATGCATGTTTAGAGGTGAGATGTTCCACAATGAGACACCTTCACTGAGAAGTATCCCAGCTAACAGTTGGATCTCCTTTGTTGGGTAGTAGAGCGTGGACTCCTACTCAGACAAGAAGGGTTATCTAGTCATCAGTGTGAGATGAGCTTCATGAACAGCTTTATAAACCAGGTAGAGGGCCGTATTCACACAGAGGGTCGGTCCTCACTCTGTCCTGATGCTGGTGGAAGCCTATGATCAAGGACCGTAGGAGATTCCATTCCACTATTCAGCCATTCACTGAATTCACACCCATTCAGGGACATGTGATATACAAGCCTCCTTTCATTTTCTTCAAGAATGCAATAACATAACATAACAATAACATAATATAAGAGAAACAATAAAGCAAATAGAATGGAAGAAACAAACAAAATAAATGTCACAGAACAAAAGTCAGAGTAAGACTGCCCATCTCATTGCAATCCAGCAACATATCTTCTGAACGTATCCTAATACTGTCGCTTTTGTTTGCAGAAATTAAAGCATGGAGATCAGGCAATATACGGCCACCTGCAAAGGTAAGCCATGGTAAACATGACGTTCTTGTCCTCACTGTCATATCTGCACCATCTTCTGCCACAGAAAAAGGATCCGCATAGCATGAATGGAAAAAATGACTAAGGGGATAAATTTAATATTTTCAGCACAGTGTGCGAGAGCAACCATAGTATTAATTTAAAATTACCTGATACTTGTGTCTTCCCCTGGACTGGTGCCCTCAAAGCCTGCCTAGCGCAATGCACAACCTTTGCACCATGTTGCAGAGGTGTGTGGGTGCTGTCTCGGATAAGACGTATACTGGAACCTACTCTTTCAGTACAAAATTCGGGCCTAGATACGGACAGTTCAGGCAGCGCAGCAAGGCAAGTTGCTGAGCTGTGTTATGTGAACGGGAGAGAGCTGAACTGCACCAGAAAAGGCCTGATTACTGCTAAGACCTACTATACGGCATGCTCTGTCCTTTCATGTGTGGTGTTAGAAATTGGATTTCTGGGTGGCAGAATGACAGCCCTAGTCCGGGTAAGTCGATAGACACCATAAATTAATCTGTGCTCACCCCCTGGTAGCTAGGCACTGACCAGGCAGGCTTAATTTAAGAGACAAAGGGCCAGATGTAGGTAATTTCCATTTACCGATTCTTAAATACCGACTCATACCGAATCGTTAATTCAGAATCGGAAAATGGTATGTAGGTAAAAATTCTGTAAAACTTACCGATTCGGAATGACTCAGTATCTCATTTCGGTATTTACCGAATCGGTAATTTCCTAATCGGTAAATTCCGAATCGGTAAAACCCATGCATTCCTATGGGCCTCCTGGCCCATAGGAATGAATGGGTGTTACCAATTCGGAATTTACCGAATCGGATATTACCGAATCGGTAAATACCGATTCGGTAAAATCCGATTCGGAAGTATGAAAAACGACATGTGAGCCTGCCAACCAATCAGGGACACCCTACACACCCCACAACCAAGGCCCTGAGAATCCAACCAATCAGAATGAAGCACCCCTCCCCAGTACCTGGGAGTGGCCACACCCATGCAGGTGCACACCAACTGAACAAACAATTGAGCTGAGGTGAGAGGAGCTGAGCATCCACAGCCAAGCAGTGCTACAGAATGGAGTCTCATGAAGGGAAAAAGGATGGTGGGGAGCGCAAAAGAAAGATAAAGTTCAGCCCAGAAGAACTTCAGGTGGCTGTAGAAGAAATAGTAAGTCACTACAGCCAAATATTCGGGAGACAGTCTCTGCATGTTGCAGAGACTGTGAAGAGGAACATATGGCTTGGCATACAGGGCAAAGTGAATGCAATTGGTGTGACCCACCGGGAGATTGAGGACATCAAAAAGCGATGGTATGACCTGCGCATCGTAACAAAGACAAAGATTGCAGCACAAAAAAAGGATGCTGGTGTGACTGGAGGTGGCAGGAGCAAAGCACCAAAGCTGAATGAGATGGAGGAGCTTGTGGAAACCACCATGGAGCCAGAATGCATCCATGGGATAGGAGACCTGGACAGTACAGCAAAAGCCACAAAGAAACAAGGTAAGAGGCATGTACCCTAATCCACAACCATTTACCTGAACCCGTACCCCACTGTGTAGAATCATTACACTGCATAACAGCTCATACTTGGTGGTAGCAATGCATCATGGTAGACGTAGTCATGAGTACATTGATACAAAGCATACACCACATGACTCAGCAAGGCATGCCACACACATCATAAAACACACAATGTACACTGTGCAAAGGTGTGTAAACGATTTATTTCAGAAATACACACAGGTGGACAACAACATTGACCCCATGTCAATTTGATTCCACAGGAGAGTCCTCACGCACTCCAGCACCAGCAAGGGAGGAGAGGGCACCAGCAACTGAGAGAAGGGAGAAAGAGAAGAAAAGAACAGGTCACAGCGCTGTAGAAGGAGGCAACAACACCACCCAGGAAGCCTCATCACCAGAGCGAGCCTCAACACATGTCCCGCTATCACCTTTGTTGTTTGGATCTCCTGAATTGTTAAGTACACCGTGTACACCCATAGCAATGTCCAGGTCGTCCATGCAGGGAAGGGCAAGTAGGCATGAGGAGCCCCCTCAGAGGATCCTGTAAACCTCTGATTCAGAGGATAAGGATGTTGTACCTCACCTGTGGCTGACAAGGCTAGACCACAGATTGCAGCAGGCGCTGCGCACCAGTGTCCTTGGCAGGAGGGCACGTGAGGGTGGCCAGGGGCAGGAAGGGGAGAGCGTCTTCTGTGGCCTGGAGGCCACAATGGTCAAAGTACAGCGCATGCAGGCCAAAGCACTGTTAGCCATGCATTGGCAGGTTCGCTGCATGAACAATAAAATTACCAACATGGACAAGGGAATAGGCCACATAGCATCTAGTTTGGAGGCAATATCAAAGGGGATAACAGACATCTCCACATACATGGGTGTACTGTCGGATAAGTTGGACAGGGATCATTTACAGCGGGCAGGGATCAGCAGTATATGCGCCAGCAGACAAAGGCAATGAACAGATTTGCTTCAAGTACGTCACTACTGTGCCGATGCTCAATATCCATGCAGGATGCAATTGTGCACTGCTGCACAGAATTGACACGGGGCATGGGAAGAGTGACCTCTGCGATGGAGCAGATGCTCAACACAAACACAGGCAATGCTAGTGACACGGGTGTGGAGGAGACAGAGGGGTCAACCAGCAGGAGTGGCTCCAGCACACCTGTACCGGAGGTGCGCAGGAGCGACCGGCGCAGCCATGCTGAGTCAGGCCCCAGCAGAGAATCTGAAAGCCAGGCACATCAATCGCGCAATGTAGTGCGTGGACGTAAGCACTGACCTATGATGCAGATCCACACTACTGCACACAGTGACGGCAACTGAGCAGGAGCAGTCATGGACATAGACTTTGATGTACAATGCCGTTTCCGATGTGACAATGATGATGTAGTGAATATTAAACTACACTCGTCAAACACTATACCTGTCTATGTGTCATACATTATCTAGAAATATCGACGTGTAATTTCTGTCCATCTCAATCTACCATCTATTGCTGCTGGTCCTGTTGCTTGGGGGTCTGCATGTTCTTGGTCATCATCAATGTCCTCGTGATGTGTCACCTCCACCTCTGGGCCTTCTTTGGTGGCAAGAGTGTGCAAAATTGCACAGGTCACTATTATCTTGCAACACAGGACGGGGGTGTACTGTCGAGCACCTCCACTCTTGTGGAGGCAGCGGAACCTGCTCTTGAGGAGTCCAAATGTTCGCTCAACTCCGTTGCGAGTTGACCTGTGTGCCACATTGTATCGCCTTTCGACTCTGTTAGTTGGGTTGAGGTACGGTGTGAGCACAAAGGAACGCAGGGCATATGCACTATCGCCTAGGAGGGAATGAGAGGTACATGAGTTAAAATCACATGACACATTCATTTCAGGATGTGTAACACTTATTTACCTGGTGGAGGACCTGAGCACTCCTATATGCTGAATTTAGGCTCAAGAAATGAAAGAAGGTGTTTGAAAGCTCAAAGTTTTTATTCACTTTGTTGCATGCATGAGTTGGTTCATAATTCTGAATCCAAAATATTTTTGTTACACAATAGTTGATGTGCAATCAATTGTAGACAATTCCATAATCAAACCATCTTGATTGTATGTGTGGAAACATATATAAATATCCCCGATGCATTTCGAGCTGGAAAGCTCTTCTTCAGGGGGTCCACATAATCTAAAGAAAAGTGTGAAATGTGGGAGGTTATTAATAACAGGGCCTGATGGTAATGGTAATAGATGTTAATGAAGGATTCAAATGTGCGGGTAAAACGGCGAAAAAACATGCAGGTGATTAGTATCGGAAATATAAGGGAAGAGAAATACATGAGAGTGTGTCAATAGTCGGTGGCAACTGAGTGATATAATATCCCGAAGGTAACTTATTTTTTTCCTTTCCTACATCTCGTTGGACATTTTTTCCAATTTCTTATTTACCGATTCGGTAAATAAGAACTCGGTAAATAAGGAATCGCTAATTACCGATTCGGAAAATATGTACTCGGTAAATACAGATTCGGTATTTTACAGATTCATATTTTCCGATTCGGTACATTTTTGACTCCTACATCTCATTTTCAAAAGACCGGTCGGTAACGGCCGATTTTACAGATTTCGGGCCGTTACCGACTGGTATTTGCCTACCTACATCTGGCCCAAAGTGTAAAATATGTCAAACACTTAAAACGGTGAAAACACCACAAAATCACTACACACAGGTTCAGAAAAAGAAAGTATGATTTCAAAAATAAAACAAGACCAAAATGATAAAAATATAAGTAGAAGTCAAGAGATGACTTTTTTAAAGATTAAATGAAAAAATAGTGCTTAGAAACGGTAAATGCTTAAAGAATTAATTGGTCTCGCTGGACCGGGACAAAGTTAAGAGTTCAGACCGACTGTGATGGATAGCGGGCCAGAAACCGCTTAGCAAACGTACTTTAATCCTGGTTGCAATCAACGACATGTGGGGTGCAGCCAAGCAATGCGTCTTTGTCTATCCTGCAGACAGAAGATTTGTTGGTGTTCTCAAATGAGAAGATGGTGGTTCACTGGTCCTGAGTGCGAAGTGCCGTTTCCAAAGTGGTGGTAATGCAGCGGTTCCAATGTGGCAGTCCCGATGGCGATGCAGCCGTTCCGAGTGCGATTGGCCAGTTCTGTTCCTGCAACAGCTGTGATTTGTAGATTCTGCTCTTGCAGCAGAGGATGCATCGGTTGCACTGGAGCAAGCCCTGGGGTTCACTTCCAGTGAACCAGGAGCAAGGTTAAAGACGTTGATGTCCCTGAGTCTTTGAAGACAGGAGGCTAGTTAATTAGCCCTTAGAACCACTCTGGGTCTAGTGATGAAGGTCCAATCAGACCGATCAGCAGAATGCAGAGAGCACAGCCTTGCAGAGCAGCAGTCCAATAGTGTGGCAGTCCATAGCACAGCAGTTCTTCTTGGCAAATTGGTTTCAGGTCCAGACGTATACTCTGTAGGATAAGAGGTTCGAAGCCGATACTTATACTCATTGTGCCTTTCAAGTGGGGGTGACTTCAAAGCAGGGTCTTTGAAGTACTAACATTTATTTTCTCCCCGCCCTGGCTCCACACTCACCACAGGGGGGTAAACAGACCTTTGTGTGAGGACAGGGCCCAGCTTATTCAGTAGTAAGAGTGAGGCAGTGCCCAGCTCCTCCCTCCCGTCCTCCAAGGAAGATGCATAGAGTCACACCCAGCCTTCCTTTGTGTGTGGCTGTCAAGAGTGAACACACAAAGTGAACTGTTGCCCAGTCAGTCATCAGAGACAGGCAGCAGACATCGCATAGCTAAGAACAAGAAAATGCCCAACTTTCTAAAAGTAAAACACACAAGATGATGGACGGAATGTTGCACAATGGCAAAACATTCACCCCCAGTCACAGATCTGGGTTTAATCCATCGTTATTTTGCTCACCAAGCCACCCCAGTTCAGACATGGCCATATGCAAATCAGTCTTGACCCTGTGCCTCATGGGAACAGTCCAGACCGAACTGCCAAGCCATGTCTTCCCTGGATGGGAATCAAGCATCCTAGGACCGGTTTCTGGCTATCAGCCGTCTTCAGCCCGGATAGCTTGACTCCAGTGGCTTAGTGAGCACGGGAAAAGTGGCATTTTTAGAATGGTAACTACAAATCCAACTTTGAGATTTTGTGTTAATGTTTGAGATTGTCCTGGGTGGGGTGGGCTACAGGCCTCTCATGCCCTCCTGCTAAGTAGATGTGTCTTTTTCTTGACATGAGGGCACATATTTGTGGGGACGGTGGTCATGTAGGGGGTGGAGGAGACCCGATGGGGTGTTGTTTATGTGTGGTTGTTAGGTTATTGTACGAGGCACTTGATTTGAAGCAGATGCAGTGCAGTGCTAATATACTATGCCGAGGTCACATAGATACTAAACACTTTAGTCATGGCACAGGTTAATATGTCAGTGACCTCCAGACATTCCATAATAACCTAGAATGTCAATGGGCTGAACAATAAAGTCAAGCAAAGCCTGGCTGTGACAGTCATCAGATGCTTAAAACCTGATGGAGACTTCCTTCAGGAGACACACTTATTATGGACCCAGTGCTGTTTCATTGGTCAAGGGCATACTCTACATTGGTCCATGCTGGGTTTATCTCGGGCTCTTTGGAAGTGTTAACTTTGATCAGGAGATTGACTCCTTTTCAGGTTCGGAATACCGGGATTGACTTCCATGGGACATACACCACACTGCAGGGCCTATGGGGGAGGGGGTGGACTGATGATATACTTATCATTGCCCATCCACCCCCATGCTTGCAACAACCTACTTTAGACAAAGTCACCGCCATATTGCTAGAAAGAGGAATCTTTTCTTCATATTTTGGGGGAAGGTTTTAATGATGTAATGGCCCCTGAGGTGAACAACTCAGGTTCCGCCCCGGTTGCGCCTAGGGAGATGTAATTGTCCCATTTTGCGAACATGCTGGGTCTGTCAGATATTTGGCACCACCATTGCCCAGAAGATAGAGGGTACTCATACTTCTCTGGCACTCCCTGGGTGTTTTTTAGATTAGACTATATCTTTGGCCCAGCAGGTGAAATTGGTAGGATTGAATGAGCTGATTCCCTTGCTAGGGGATTGTCAGATTATTCATTGCTCTGGACATCACCAGATCAGCGGCCCTCCCATCCAAGACAGGGATGGAAGTTGAATACCTGGAAACATTGGGATGAGGCATTATCACGAAAACTGCGAGTAGATACTTTGTGAAAAATTAAAAGTATGTGGACTCCTCCATAATTCTTTGAGAGGCCTATAAAACGGTACTCCGGGACCGGGCTCAGGGGCTCAGAAAATAATTGCTCATAAGAGAAGGAGGGACACAAGGGAGATTGAGGCAATTGAAGGTCAACTGGTGCACTTAGAATGGACTTCCGGGCCTTTGTCTGACCCCCTGATTCTTAGGAGGATTGCCACCCTCTGCGCTGACTGCTGTGCTCTGGCACATAGAGAAGTGGTGAACCAAATCCTGGCCACATAATACTGCCTTTATGTCTAGAAGATAAAGTGGGTAAACTCCTGGCATGGCTTAGCAAGCCAGAGGCTGAGGCCTGCCGAGTATAGTTGGGGAGTTTTGCCAGTTAATAAGAGGCCTTCAATAGAGAGCACCCCCTTGCCAAGGCCCAACAAATTACTGATGATCTAAACAACGTGGTGGGGCCGGTCCTCCCTCTAGAGGATCGTGTGGCCTTCGATGAAGAAATCACACTCCCGGAAATACAGGCAGCTACAGCAAAACTAAACTCTAGAAAAAACCCGGGACCAACTGTCTCCCATCTGAATTCTTTACAAGAAACTCCAGGATACTTGGACCTCATCGCCTCAAAAGGTTTCTCGCGGTTCAAGAAGGTGGAGCCCTGTATCCGGACCAGCAACGGGCTATGATTGTGGTCATACACAAACCAAGGAGGCCAGAAATGTGCTGCAGATCTTAATGCTGATTTCCTTGTTAAATATTGAGAAAAACCTTTGCCACAGATCTGACCACCGGGCTCATTGGAATTCCATCTCCCTTGATCTATAGGTACCAATCGGGCTTTATCCCAAAGGGGTCTGCTAGATATAGTCTGTACAGGCTGCATAATTGGCTGGCGGCAGTTCATCCCCAATGAGAACTCCTTGTGTTCCATTCCATATATTCCAAAGAAGGCCCTTGATGCCATTCACTAACCGCTCCAGTCCGGGATCTTGGTGAGATTTGGTTTTGGCCCCAAATTACGAGCCTGAATAGTGCCACTCTATCGAGAACTCGTGGCAATGGGGTCCTTTCCGCAGAGTTTCCCATTAGGAGCCGGATTAGATTAGTCACCTGTCCCAACATCTGTTCGCCTTTACTGTGGAGTCTCTAGCCAGCCTGGTCTGGAGTCATGTAGGTACAAAGGGTTTGCCAGTTACTGAGACTACCTTGGAGGAGGGAAGGTGTTCGCTTTATGCAGATGATATTCTTTTGTTCCTCACCTAGCCAGTGGAGATGATCCTAATGGTTTTCCATTGGGATAAATCAGTTTTGTGCTCTATTGGTTGGGATCTAGACTTATCCACCCTTCCAGAGTTCCAATATCTTGGAAACAAATTCATTCTGCCGGGAGATTTTAATTTCCATGGTGAAGATCTTGCAAATCCAGAAGTAAGCAAGATCGTTACTAGTCTTAGTATATTCGGTCTTCCTCAAAGGGTGCAGGGTCCCACTCATCGGGCCGGCCACGCTCTTGATCTGATTTTCACTAATATGGATCACCTCAGCAGCTGCCCCCCATGCCCACGAGCTTCGACTGACCACTTCATGGTCATGTTCACTTACTAACCCCCAGTCACCCAGTTTTTCATTCAAAATAGGGAACGGAAGCGAAGGTATTTCGTAAATCCTGGAATAAACTAACCCTGGAATCTTTTAATGAAGCTTTCCATCCTCGTTCACAGGAGGGTGGATCGGATGATCTTGATGTATTAATAATACTCGAAGGCCCTCGATCTCACAATTCCCCAAAGCTTACATAGCGCGTCCCAGCCATGTCACTCCGCGCCCTGGTTTACACCCGAATTAAAAATCAAAAAATCAAAATGTAAGACCCTGGAGAGTATCAAAGTGGCTAGATGTACTTATATCAGGGGCCAAATGGACCAGGCTAGCAACTCCGCCAAAGCCGTTTTTAACATAGTTAAAGACTTTGGGGGTCATTAGGATGGTGGGCGGACTTTGTCCGCCCGCCACCCTAACGGAGAACGGGACCGTCCACCATAAGGGCGGGGGTCCCGTAGGGGGAATTAGGATGTGCCCTACAAAGTGGCGGGCACATTCTACATGTTTAGCATTGTGGCGGGCGGTGCTCTCTGCACCGCCCGCCACAATGCTAAACATTACTGAACGCATTTGCATATGCAAAATGGCAGGCACCGCGCGGTGCCTGCCGCTTTGCGTATGCAAATGTGGGGGGTACCATAGGTACCCCCCCTGTGATCCCCCACCTCTCCCATCATCCACAGCACACACCGCCTGCCTTTCCGTGGCGGCATTGCCGCCGCGGAAAGGCCCCGTACACCCACCATTGTAATATGGCTGGCGGTGTCCATTGGACACCACCACCATATTATTCCCTTTCCGCCGCGGTCGCAAGCGGACCGCGGCGGTAAAGCGGCGGACAGTCTTTCCGTCCGCCGCGCTCCCCCCGCCATCCTAATACGGCGTGGGGGAATCCGGGCATAGGTGTCGGGCGGATTGCCTCCGCCAGGCCAGCGGTGGCTACCGCCAGCCTGGCTGAGGCAATCCGCCCGACATCATAATGGGCCCCAAAGTATCACCCCAAGCCTGTAGATCAATTCCGGAGGAATCACAAGAAATTTGCGATGCATTAGCGACCTATTTCCATGAAAGAATTATGTCAATCTATGCGAACTTCCCAACTGGAGAATCCCATAAACCGCCCCTCCATTTGGACAAGATGAACCTGAAATTCCATTAGCTAACATCTTGGATCAGTTCGAAATAACCACTCTGGAAGAAGTCTCTAACCTACTATCGTCATCAAAATCCGGTTCGCCGGGTGATCTATGTCCCCCAAAAAATATGGCCCTTCTATCACCCAGTTGTGCCCCGGAAATCCTCAAAATCATTAACATTTCGACTCAAGCAGGCATTATTCCCACTGCCTGGAAAGAGGCATATGTTAGGCCGATATTGAAGAAATCTATAGCCGATCCTCGGACGCTTAGCAATTATCGACCTTTATCTCTTTTACCTTTGTTGGCCAAATAACTAGAAACCATCATAAACAGGCAGCTGAGCGCATTTCTTGAATCCAATAAATTCCTAGATCCTTCTCAGTTGGGATTTTGGCCATGCTTCGGCACTGAGACTGCCATTCTCGCAGTAACTGACTCGTTGAGGCAGGTGATAGACGCTGGGGGATCCACTGTTTTGATTTTGTTTGATCTCTCCGCAGCATTTGATGCCATCTCTCATTCTATGCTCGCGGAGAGACTATATTCATATGGTATCCGAGGCTCAGCCTTGAAATGGCTCAGACACTTTTTGTCTGATAGATGGCAAAGGATTATGCCAGGACCGTATTTCTCACAGAAATCTTGCTGGATAAGGGCGTCCCTCAGGGATCTTGCTTAAGTCCGACATTGTTTAATATATTTATGGCTCCCCTAGCAAAAATTATCGAACCATTTGGATTCAAGATAATCTCTTACGCTGATGATACTCAGCTGGTGTTTCCAATCGGTATCGACTTGGAGGATGAGAAAACTCGATTTGCAGCAGGTATGCTTGCAGTGTCAAACTGGATGACAGAGAACTGCCTCCAATTGAATCCTAGCAAGACCAAGATTATGCTTATGGGTAAAGCGTCTATGATTTGGACTCACGAGTGGTGGCCGGACCAGTTGGGAACGGCTCCCATACCGACCCAAGCTGTAAAAAATCTTGGATTAAAACTGGATCCAACTCTATCTATGAAGAATCACGTGGCAGCCCATGCTTAGTCACCACCCCCTTTGGTACATGACAGACTCCAATGAGGAAAATACTTTGAATCAACATTTAGGATAAGATCCTATGCATGTGTAGAGTATATATACTATAGAGTATATGCAGATTCCCTACCCCACCCAACTCCACAGACACAAGAAAAATTACTATCATTAAAGAAAACCTCAGTTGAAAACTAGCGTGCAGCTGTAGCGTTTTTCTAGTCCACTCAAAGTCTGATAGCAAAGGCTGAAAAGGATCTGCCCCTAGTACCTGTAGCAAGAATGTGAAATTTGAGGATATAAGTTAAACTTGCATAGGGTGGTTTTAATAAACATATAACTTCCAGGAAGTCAGCACTACTGGGGTACCAGCAGTGTGTTCTTCCTAAACAAGACCAGAATAACTATATGCAAAATAACGAGCTACTGAAAGCCAGAAAATGCAACAGCTACTGGCAGCCTCCATGAGGAAAATGGGGACCTCAGTTTTACCTCCCACCGTCTGATTCAGGAAATTGTAGTGGAGAAGCACTTGAAGCCATCACCTGGTGAGGGTCCTTGTGGACACAGGTTTGTTCTGCTATTAAACCCTTCTAGAGAGTTTTACCTATATTGGAGGGAAATATAGACACCTTCAGGAGTTTTATTGAGCATGAGATCCCAATAAAATCAGACAAAATAAAATTGCTCACATAGCAAATGCATAGCACAATCAGGTAAAATATTTGAGAACATCCAGGTTACAGAGTCCTCTAAAATTCTAGAGAGGGAGGGATTTGACCTGTAGAATAAGCAGTCCAAATACACAAAAACTGAAAGCCACACTTTCTGAAAGTAGAGTTTGAAGACATGGAACGGTATCTTCAATGTCTACACTCTCCCTCGCTTCCACAGAGCGTACAAGAATTTAAAAAACTGCAGACCATACTGGCAGGCAGATGGCATTTAAAGGGTAGCTGGGCCTTCCTATCGCAATATGGATTATTAATTGCTAAAAAACATGTGCACCCTATAATGTTGTCCTGAGCTCCTGACTAACCCAAAACTGAGGCTGAGAAGTGTCTTCATGCTGTCTTTTGTTTCTTCCTCACAGGCCGCAGAACTGACCGCAACGTGTGCACACCCAATCCTCTCCCATGAAGAGAATACCTCCTATGGCTGATACTATGCACGACTCTCTTTGATAGAGTGAATGGATCCTACCGCTTATACTATGTACGACCCTCTCTGATACATTGAATAGATCCTATGGCTGATGCGATGTATGACCCTCTCTGATATGTTGAATACATCCTACGGCTGATACAATGTACGACCCTCTCTGATACGTTGAATACATCCTACGGCTGATACAGTGTACGACCCTCTCTGATACGTTGAATACATCCTACGGTTGATACAATGTACGACCCTGTCTGATACGTTGAATACCCCTGCTGTGTATTTCTGAAAGGTAGTATGCTGCCTTTGCTTGAACAGGCTTGTTTTTGTGCAATACATTTATTTTAGAAATAGGTTGTACATGTTTTATTATTCAGTTCTTCTGTTAGGAATTAGACAGAACATTTCCTACAAGGTTGCAATAAATGGTGCTGTATTTGCTCTGTGGTCGGATAAATCATATCATAAAAAACAAAATTTGTTGTTTTGAAAACAGAGAGGACACAGTCACAAAAAGCAAAGGTCCTGAGGCGAGAAAGACCTCTGCTGCCAGGGATGTAAAACAAATACTTACATATGCCAGGGATGGGGCCCCCACAATTCCCAGCGATCTCTTATATATCACTGTGCTTCTATAGTGAGGGTAGGTTTAGGCACAACTGTCTTCTAATATGGCAGGCCTTTTCATTGTGTACAGTTTGCTAATTATGTTAGTGACATTGTTGACTTGTACATGTCATTTGAATGCAGAGCAGCTATTGCAAAATAGAGCACAACAGTTTCAATAAATATTACAAGATTTCCTCTTGCCTCTATTCTGTTCATTGTCGGTACGTATGAGTGAGCAAACGAAAGGTGATTGCCTGCTCCCGGGATGCCTGGAAGCGTCTAGAGTGCGTGCTCTGGGGTGCCACATTAACTATTACTCTGTAAAGGTTGGGAGGGCAGGTGCAGCACTATAAGCTAGTCTTGATTTGGGCTCAGAGGTACTGATGTGGTATGGTGACTCACTACCAACATACTGATGTTCTGTGGCCCTGGACATAGTTCTGTTTTTAAGCAGAATCCCTGCAACAACCCTTAGCTGATACATTGAATAGATTCCACTTGTATTGCACCGGTTTTAACTCAGCATGACTTAATAGTTTGAAGCTTTTTTTTCGTATAACATTGGATCTTCAATAATGAACTTGTTTGACCTACAGTCAAATCTCTCCCTACTTCTGCCAATACTACCTACTGGTAAAGTTCCAATCTTATGCTAATTCTGTGCTGATAACTAATCACAATTCTCGAGATAGCTTGGAAATAATGGCACAGACAATGAAAGAAACAACTATCAAAGGACTGATAGACCTAGAAGTCCTTTCGCCTCTGTGTCAACAACATAAGTAACCTGAATGACTGGTGCATATGTAAGTTTCAGAGCTGCAAGAGTTATAGCAGAATGATGAGTCATTCAATCTCGGTCCATGGCCAGTGCTGACCCTGAGTGACACATTGAACGAGAGGGTCCACCATGTCTGGTTCTCTTTGCTGTGTGGAAAGAGTGAGAGTCTCAGGACAGCAATGCTGTTGTATGCTCGACAACTTCTTTCCTTCCTTCCTGCACCTTAAAGCTTAGATGTGAGGAACATGCCTTGGCTTGATCCATATCCTTGGCTTCAGAAGTTCTAATCTGGACCTGCGGCTGAAGAAAGGCTTTGCTTTTCAATCACACATGTGTAAGTGATTATCCTGAGATGTTCAGCGAGTGGCCCTGGGTGTTAGTTCCATGTTCTACAAGGCCCTGCTGAGACTGAAGGCAGTCTTTCCTGAACCACAGTATCTAACAATGCTGCTGTCAGCAAAGTTATATCCTAGAAGAAGGGGACATGGGAGAAGGAGAAGAGAAACACAGCTAACGTCTCTAGGAGACTTTTCTCAAAGTACAGAAAGTAGACAGAGGCTGTTGTCTGATAGAATATTGAAGCTCAGTAATATCCTGAAAGAAGGGGAAATTACATTAATATCATCTAGTGTTTTTATTGTGCTATTATTTATCCTGACCAATCCAGAGTGTTATTTGTTTCCTACATGGACCATTGTTGTTTTCCCTATGTTAGCTAAGTTGTCCACATAGTAGGCCACATTTCCCTTGCCCACATTACTACATAACACGCTTGCTTTTGTGCCACATCGAATTTTCACAAAGAATCTGCATATATTTTTGTGTTATGTTCTGTTCATCGGATTTAGTCTGAACACACCAGACAAGGTCAAACAACAATGCCCCTTGTTATTCTCTCTGGTCTGACATTGGCACTTAGACATAACAAGAGCATGCAGCTGCTGTTTGCGAGCACACATGTCTTGTCATATAACTGAGGACATGGGTTCTGAAAAACACACACTGAGTGAAGATCTTGAAGCAAGAGCGCTGCGTCAGCTGAGATGAAGAACATCCACCTATGAATGCCATGGTACAGGGTCAGCTGCTAATCCCAGTGATCTATAATATATAATCATTTAGCTTCAATAGAAAGGGGGTGGTTTAAGCTAATCTGTTTTATAACATGACAGGGCTTTTTGTGATATATGGTTTGTTAACCATGCTGATGATAATTACGGTGTGCTTTTGTTGTCAAATTGTGGCACAAATACTGCATCTTAGAGCACAATAGTTTAAATAAATATTATAAACTTCCTTTGTGTCTCTTGTTTATCCTATTGTGGACATATACAAGTGAGAGAGCGAAACGTGTGTCCTGTTACTGCGATCCTTTAAAGGGTCAAGAGTACTATATTCTGGAGTGTCAACTCACTTGTTTCTCTGGAAAGGGTAGGAGAGCAAGTGAGGCACTATAGGTATTCGGACTCTGGTTCATAAATATTGCAGTGGTATGGTGACTCAGTCCCTACCAGCTGATGTTCTGTGGTCTCAAGAATAGCTGTGTTCCTGAGCAGAATGTGCAATAAGAGAGAAAAGAAACACATCTAACTTCTCTAGGAGACTTTTCTCAAAGTACAGAAATTAGACAGAGGAGGATGTCTGATAGAATATCAAAGCTACAAATATTGTGTGAACACAACATCATGTCAGAAATTTCGAGGCCCAAAAGATCAGATTTATTAGTGTATTCTCTCCTAACACAAGAAATCACACTAAGGACCTGAGTCTCAAAAGTAACTGGCACTTTTGTTTACAATTTTTTACTATCCACAAAGGTTTCTAACGAGTCGTATCTTTACATGTGTGGAGTCTCCAATTTAAATTATAAAATAACTTTGTAAATTGCAAACAACCTTGGGGCATATTATCAAGGGGGTTTATCTCCGCTTTTTTGGCTTTAAAAGCCAAGAAAGCGGAGATAAAATGATCTCCCTATTACCAAGCTGTCGCTAACACCAGTTAGTGACAGCTAATAGGAGATAGCGACCATCTTGGGCCCCGCTTTGCATGTCAGTGATATTTATCACTAATGACATGCAAAGTGGGCGTGCCAAGATGTTAGCGACTGGAAACAGTCGCTAACATCGCTATCTCCTATTACCAACTTTTGGAGATATTCGCGCTAAGCGCGAATATCTCCAAAAGCTAACACCTGCCCTGAGCAGTTCTTCACCATGTTATCCAATGGGAGGTGGATAACATGGCTAAGAGCATTTGCTCGATAATGCATGAATATCGCGGACTTTTCAGCGATATTCATGCATTGCGGCCGTTTTTTATCGCATTTGCGATAAACCTTGCTAATAGCAAGGTTTATCTGCGATAAAAATCGCCGATGTGCGGCGATAATTTTTGTCTCTAAACAAGTTAGAGACAAAAATTATCGCTAGTTGTTGGTAATATGCCCCCTTAACTTTAACCAAACTTACACAAAAGTGCAAGTTTTGTTTTATGAATCAAGCCCTAATTATGTAAAAATGCTTGATTTAAAATGAATGCCTAATATAGAGCAAACTATATGTGAAGATGGTTCCATAAAAAGTAACATAATGGTTTTAAAAGCTGAATAAGCTTATTGAAAATATTTTTAATATTTCAAATGGCATTTATTAAATTAAAAAAAGAAAATGATGTAAGGCACTTACGAGGAAACCCCTCCCTTGCAAGCCCTGAATAAATCCATCTTCGTGCCAAAGTGCCCAGATGGGTTTCGTAGATGGCTTCAGCAGGCATACCGTAGCTGGATAACAAGGTTGTTTCCAAGATGCTGCTGTGATTAGATAAGGTTGCAGTTTGCTGCTATTAAGGTCTTTCAAGCTGAGAAAGCACAGCTAAGACCTGGCTCTGGGAGCCCTCCACTGTGACTCGCTCCCCCACCATGCACAGTTTTCTCATCAATAATTTGAATGCAAATGTTGCAGTGATATTATCAATGATGTCATGCAAGATGTCATGAGTGATGTAATATGTGGTGTAATCAGCAGTGCATGGCAAGGACCCGAGTTATAGTTATGTTAGAGTAAGAGTTATAGTTACTTGAGATAACTATAGCCGGTGAATTTAATTGGTTTTGTACATTTACAATGGCATATTTTAACTGACATGTTCACCTAATTATAACAACACTTTAACCTTTGTTTTTTTCATTGAATTTCTATGTTGTTTTTTTAAGCATAAAGTAATTTTTTATGACCATACATAAAGCCAACCCACTGCAGTACATGGCCAAAGGCCTGAAGCCAGGCCCTGCATCCAACACATTGCGAGCAGCCAACCCCCTGCCGAGCACAGTCTTTGTCTGTGACATTTTTTATATAGTTTTTATTTTTACATTTTGTGGTTGAAAAATGTGAAAGTTAATAATCAGAAATATATATTTTTTATTAAAAAATAAAAGAAGCACATCTCTGAGTCTTCCTTCCTGAGCTTCTTCGGGGCACTGTAGAGCAGCCACTCACCCCCGGTCTTTTTTATAAAGGTGTTGGCTCTGGGGGTTAGGTTCCCTGGTGCCTTTTTAGGCTCCCGTAGGGGGCCCATGCAGCCTGCTCCCTTTCATTAAAACATCGGCCCTGGGGGATGGAGTTCCCAAGGCCTCTTAAAGGCTTGGGGAGGGAGGGCACACAATCCTGCTAAAATATTATATGTTCCAACCCCCAGGCCCTACCCACCCATCAGAGAGGTGGTTAAAACAGAATCCTAACTATAACTACCGGGTGATGAGTATCCCTGGGTCGTTATAGTTAGATCAGCTTTTCCATTGGAAATGCCTTTTTTGTTTTGCTAATAGCTTTAGAGATATTGGACAAATCTTCACAAATCTTTCCAAAATGGGCTCTTTTTTACATAATTTATGCATGGAATGTTTTGGGCAAGCCTTAATGGGGTTGAACTTGGCAGAATACTAGATCTTAGTCCAGAAAGCATGCCTTTTATGATTGGGTGTAAATTCCTTCTGCAGGTTTTGAGTAATTAGGGTTCAAATTCTATGTGTATATATCACGCTCGCTGGATCTGTGGCAGATCCATGATGGATCTGCGGATCCACAAGCTCAATCACGCACTGTGATTGGCTGGCCTTAACCAGAGGGAAAAGTTGCAGCCGTCATCTTAGGACTCTGTGACAAAAAGGAGAAGAGACCAGAGGAAAATTACAATACCCCAGACAAGAAGAAGTATATAGTAAGGCATGATCTTGATCCCAGAGAACCCAGCGGGGAGGAAAACAGCAATTGTGGCATGCAGAGCGGAGAGCAATATAGCCAAAATTAATAAGCTCCATAATGCGTAAACTTGTTAGTCATCTGTGATTTTACAAAGCCTTTCAAACACCTTAGATTGAATGATGGGTTGGAAGACCAAGGTTCCATAGATACATTTTACACAAAAACAGAAGCATACCGAGTGTGGAATCCAACACTTCCTTGATGAATATGTTGCTTAAAAGGTAAATGCAAATAATTTCTGGCAATACCCCCTCTTAAAAGTCCTCGGGAACTGACAATGAAAAATGTATACAAAGAGGATCACATACATAGGAGACAGGCTCTCAACACCATTCTGGCCCATAACTCCTCCAAGCAACAAGATATTGTAACTGTCCTTTAACCCCTGAAGAATCCACTGCAGCCTCGGTCAAGAGACCCACCACCCAAAGCAGGCAGAAGGGGATTCTTAGATATCTATTGAACAGGCTTTACCAGTAATATGTGAAACACCAGGAGCACTGGCCTTTGTCAAGGAAAGACAAGTGACACAACCCATGACCTGTTATCTGAATCACTGGAAAGGGAACCACTTAAGAAGGTGCAGACATGGAAAGGAATCCTGAAATATAATATGGGAAGGCATTGACTGACAGTGACCATCATCAAAACAACCCTAGTCAGCTTTGGGTTGATGTAAATGGAGAAGGGCATCAGCTTGAATCCTGGCACTAAGAGGCAAATGTGCTCTTACAAAGTCTATTTCAGATCAACCAACGACCAACATGCATTTCAATCCATTCACTTTGACTATCTAATCTAAAAAAGCATTGTCAAAACCAC
The DNA here is from genome assembly GCF_964261635.1 of Lissotriton helveticus. Lineage (NCBI taxonomy): Eukaryota > Metazoa > Chordata > Amphibia > Caudata > Salamandridae > Lissotriton > Lissotriton helveticus. The sequence goes on along the minus strand of NC_136068.1, from coordinate 17,281,804 downwards.
AGGTTTTAATGCTGAGACCTACTGTCTTTGCCAAAGTGTGTTTGATTATTTGCCTAAGAAAATTAAAATGACACAACATTGAAACTATGAACTGATTCAAGTCTAGAAGTATGTAAAACTAGATTCATGTTAGTAATTTCTTTCTGAAATAACAAGTATGTGTTCTGCTCGAAATCTGAGGCTGAAGCAAAATAAAATATTGGTTTGCAGTGCGGCTTCAAATACTATGAATTACAACTGATGACAATTGATGGATATTTTGCAGACACAAAACTAATTTATCTCAGATGATGTTTTCATGTCTGTTTGTAAAATGATTCGGAAAGGAAATTCTTGTTAGTAAACCATGGTTTGTGACACTGACCTCATGTTGATGTTAAACTTTGTTTAATGCTGTTTATCAAGTCAAAGGTTGACGACACAAGTGTGATGTGGGTTGAGAGGAGAATGTACCCCCAGCTTCAATGTGACTAGAAGCATAAGACTGGGGTGCGTTTTAGTGCCTTTTCTCTTCTCAATATATATTAATGGGGGAGATAAGGCTCTATAACAGCTAGAAGTGGATATCCCTAGAGTAGGCCTACGCAAGACCCTGTGCTCCTGTACGCAGATGACGCAGTCCTAATATCATGAACTGCAAATCGGTTGCAGCTCTTCATCGAGGGATTCACATCATACATGGAGGAAAGGGATTTAAGACTTAATTTAAAACATATACTATGAGCTGTGGTAGGACTAATCCTAAAAAAAGGCTGCACTATGTAAGGGATGTTACATTGGTTAAAGTACAGAGTTTCTCTTACCTTGGCATTCAGTTTTCACACCTGGGACATTAAAAAAGAAAGCTAAAGCAGCCAGAAGTATGGAGGCTCTGAACAGATTCTCTATAAAAATAGGAAATAAGCTGCTAAAGAGGGGGCTGCAGTATGGGACATGAAGAGAGTTCTCCCCACCACTCCAGACTCGGAAAAATCATGTTTTTATGTAAGGTATTGAATGTATCCCAAACTGTTTCATCCTTTAAGTTCATAAAGAGTTGGATATGCCATTCATAAAAGATTTTATTAATCAGAGATCTATTACTAGCTGGTACAATATATGGAGTAAGCCAGGTTCGAAATGTACAAAAGATGTCATACCGGATTGTTTATATCTCAGCCAGTATTATAAGATCCCTCGGTTAAGCTCTGTGAATAGATTGCTTACCGAGCCTTTTGAGGGAGTAACTATCACCAATCTAGCAAGCGTCCTGCAGTTTAGCAATAGGGGGTAAAATAGTTTCTAAATAACCATAGGAGGGGAATGAGGGGGAATAGTGTGAATGGTAAATCTTCTGTTACAAACTATCCCCCAGATTCATCAAGAACACATGTTGCTCTTCCTTAATAGCGAAAAATACTGAATCGCTATTAAGGAATAGCAAAATGCTATTCATCAAGAAATCACTTTAAAAATAGCATTTTCTAATAATTCCTTAATTGCGACTCGCAAATTGCGGGTCCCATTCATTCCTATGGGCCTAGAGGCCCATGGGAATGAATGGGAAGACAATCTCAATTTGCTAATCGCAATTAGCGATTCGCAAATTGAGATTGCGATTTCAAGGGTGCAAGTTCAAATGAATGGTAAGTTCTTGTGTACGGCCGAGTTAAAAGTTAAAGTGTAGGTTCGAAATATACGGCCAAGTTGTTCTAGTGTACGGCCGAGTTAAATGTTAAAGTGTAAAGACAATGTCGTACCTAATTCCCTTACTGCTGTTGACATGTTGATGCAGATAAAGTGTGATGCTGGGAATAGTTCGTATATATCCAAGAAGGTTTCTTTTCTTTGGTAATGGTTTATGATGATTCACTTGCATTGTTGTGAATAAAAGGCTACGCTGTGGACAACATATCCTGATTCCGAGAGTTCTTGGGCGTAGCGGGTGGTAAGGTGAAAGAATTTGGGGAGGAGGGAATGTCCCGATGTGCGCATACTATATAACTAGTCTGTTACGCCCACTTTTTCTACCCCAGAAGCTCCCCTTGTACCAAGATGCATTTAAATGGCCATGTAAACTTGAGAGTGAATTATTCCGTATACTGCTTCAATGTATATTATACATGTTATTGCTAGAAGGAAACAACTAACAGAATTGGATGATTTGAAATATGCAGATTATATCTTACTGTACCTTGAATTGTGCGGGATATATCGGGTTAAACTGTTTTTAAGAAATAGATATTTATGAAAAGGATCTGAATCGCTTTCTAGGCCTTTAGATTATATATTTATGTGCAGCTGAATACAGGATGTAAAATGGATAAAGATGTTGATCGTATAACTTTATAAACAATTTTTCTTATTAGATTACTTTATTATAATGTATCTATGTGAAGTCTTCTATGCCATGTATTTTAAAATTGCTTTTATGGATAAATAAATATCCGAATAAAGATTTGATGATGATTAAGTCAATGGCATGCTGTTATATTGAAACTATGGACGGTGTATGGTGTTAACCCTGAAAAAAGGACAATTCTAAGAACTGTTTGTAGTAAATTTAACTGGTGAGTAGGGATGGATATGAAATGTTTGAACTTGCATCTCTAGAAAACATGTCCTTTAAAACCAAACAATGTGCAGGTAAATTCAAGTGTATTTGGAGTCAGTTCCTTGTCTCTTCTCGGACATTACCTGATTTCAAATGATCAGTATTCACATCGCTGTTTGAGGTTGTATCCATTTTCCCATGTTTCTCTCTTCTTCCAAACACCCCTCCCTGTCCCACCCTCATTTATCATTTGGTTTTATTTACAACGTCCACTTTGCAAAATAAAGGCTTTGAATCTTGATGTTGGTAGCCATCTTGTTATAGTTCAAACAAAGCAGAAGAACAGTAGATAGAAGGTTATACGCTTGCGCTCAATTGTCATCAGTAATTAATGAAACTTATTAGGGCTGCTACTAGAGATAAAGATGACGTCTATCTAACCGTCACCATATAATGCAGAAATCCACATCAACAAAGATAAACACGATATATCCCGAGCAAATTCGAACAGTCGTATTATACAAATCATCCATCAAAAATGAAACATCATATTCCAAAATAAGTGTCAGTCTTCTTCTTTAATGTTCACAACAGCATCCTTTTGATTTCTAGCCAACACGTGTTTCGTCTAATTAGCAGTGTATGCATATAGACTTCATCAGGGCAGCACATATATTTACGATGCTGGCGACACCACTAACTATCAGTTCCAAGTGGCGCAACTAAGGAGTAAAATTGGAGTTCAAAGTAGACTCCACGAAGAAAGAGCACCTCAAATTTAAAAGTTATCGATACCCTCGTCAGGGCATAGTCCGGTCACGCAATCGAGTAAAATTCGTGTTACAAATGTGGGTGGCAGCACGAGTACGCCGTACTCGTGCTGCCACCCACATTTGTAACACAAATGTGTGTGATCATTCCCTACCCTTGTTGCCATGGTGATCCTCTGCACAAGGTGATTCCATGAAGCCACCCTGCTTTGCCTCATTTGTGTTTGTAGCATTTGCACTCATCTAGAGGTCTCCTCGAGGTGACGTTCTTCATACTCACCTACCCTTGGCTCAATGACCAGCACCCCCGGTTCTTTTAGAGTCCTCTGAATTTGACAATTGAAATACTTTATTGTATGATTACCTAAAATCATTTACAAAAGCGAAGCATATTACGACCATGGTAAAAACAAACAAAACAAGACATTTAAAATGCAATGAGATTAAAAGAAGAGAGTTAAAAAAAAAAACATATACATATACATCGGGTTGGACAATCAGTACCCTAATGTCAGATCATCTTAGCTTATCAAGATTGGTACCGAGTCACCAATGGCCATGTAATACTTTATTTATTTGTCTGTTCAATTAGGATGGCAATGTTCATGACCATAGGAATTAGTGAAGCATCACTATTAACACTATGGATGCTTGTCCATGTGCAAATTATAGTTAAGCTGTTATTTTTCTAGACTTTGCGTTTGACATAAGATCTTTCCAGCAGAGACAAAGAACTTCCCGGCACGTGCCAGCTCCATTGGTACTGTTGTGGTATAAATGTGCGTTAAGGCCTCCTTACATGTTCTTACTTTATTAAGATTGAATATTGCCCTTAAGTATTTGCCCCTGGGGCTTACCAACGCTGGGCAACAACAGATGATTTGCTCTGCCGATTCTCTGTGGTATTTGCACAGTCGACATCCTCTGTTTCCACTTAGTGTAGATGACCAGTGAGCCCTATAGTCCTTTATTGGTAGGGTCAGCAGCCTGGTCTGCAAGACATTTTGAAGAGCATATCTCCCCAGACCGGCATTCAGGTATGGTTGGCATTGAGTGGCTTCATGTGATTTTGCGAGGCCCTAAGCGCCACGAATTGTTCCGATCGTATCTATATCCCGGAGCCTTGAGATGGTCTTTCCCTGTTTTTTTAACAGGTTTTTTAGGCTAACTGTTGGCAGATTTAATATTTGATCAATTGTCTGGCATAGTGTTTTATTAGCTAAAACAAGGTACCTAGCCCAACGGCTGGTTTGATCTATGAAGAGTGTTTGAAGTGCTTCCCTTAGGGTACCCGGGCTAGCCTTGTACACACAGTGGTATAATTTCACTATGTCTTTTTTGCATTCCATGTCCATTGATGTTAAGTTGAACTCAAGTCTGATCAGTGTGCGCCTTGTCAAGAAGGGTAACCTGAATATTTTCCTGAAAGCCATAATATGTAGATGCTCCAGTTTATCGGACAAGAGTCCTCTGGAGCTGCGTCACTTCCTATGATGCGGATGTCCCACTTTGCACCAGTGTTTGAGAGGAGTCGGTTATTGCCTTTGATCTTGTATTCGATCTGGACAAAGCTAGCGGTCTTCCGTTCTTCCCCCGGTTCCTTCCTGCTTCAGGCAACTCAATAAATATGACCTAGATCCGAAGATAAGCCTCACTTTTGATGGGTACAGAAGCATATATCCCTCGTCCATCACTCACAGTTTTTGTTTAATGCCACCAAACAATTTTGTCAGCTTTGTCTGGGGGACATTTGGTTGAATGCAACTGAGGCTGAATGTTGGGTGCAGGCTGTCGCCAGGATTATATCTCTGTCTCTATACTTGATGGTCTTGGCTATCTGTGTTATGTAGGGGCCCCCTGGTGGTGTCACTGTGTCAGTGCATGATGTGCTCACCCTCCCTCTAGTCCAGAGGGGACATTTCCTGTTGGAACAAGCTCACTGAGTCATCATCATCATAAAATATTTATTTGGTTGACAAAAACAACCATAAAAGAATATAGAACACATAAATATAAAATAATCTCAGTAAATGTATCCAATAAAAAAGACAATCAATAAAAACAGGTCTGTACATAAGCTAATTAGGACACGATCTTCTGCACACCACGGCAGCTTGAAAGAAGCATAAAACAGCAAACATGGCATATTCATTAGGGTGCATCTGGAGGTAGACCAATGCCAGCCTTACTTAGGAGAAATTCAGAGGCTTCAACAGGAGGACTAAAAATAATTTCCTAAGCCTACTAAAATAGCTGATCAACATCACAAAATGAAAAGTGTCCTGTGGAGGCTTATTGTCGCAGCCGCAGGGCAGTCCAACATCAGGCAAAGCCCAAGCACCTGGAGATGACAAAAGATGAGGAAGAGAGTTAAACCCGAGCCTGGCCGGGAGGAATCTTTCTTGCTGGAGGCAGATCGGAGCTAGATACGGCTCTATATCCTGAACGGTCTTCAGGAGCAAATGTCTCAGAACAGACATTTCTGCAGCTCACGCTGCTCCCTATCCATGAGAGCTCGATCCAGAAATAACCTTTTTACACTTAACAATTCTCAGGAGGACAGAGAATTGGGGTCGCCAAAGAGGCAAACGCAACCTTCACACAGGCTAACCATGGGTTTTTGTGCGCCCGATCGAGGGACAAATGGTTTGCGAGAAACAATCATTTAAGTTTTCATTCCTCCCTAATCCACTCCTTTATCCAGCACAATTGGGGGTTGAGAGCCACTATATCCGACACATAACCAAGGACAAGCTCCGCCTGGACAGAGAACGCAGGGATTGAATGTGGGACCTGCACTACCTGACGTAGGAATTGGTTCTCTGCGGTTTGGATCTTACTCATGTCGATGTACCCCCAGCCCTCACCACCCTACTGTAACTGGGACACGCATTCTAGCCTGAGAGATTTTTAAAGGGAACCTCAGTCACCAAGAAACTAGCCTACGTGCAAAACTAGAGACCGCCCCATGGTTTTAATGAGCTCAGCTCTTTTTGTATCAATTAACGGCCGGAGAATGTGTCAAATGCCTACACCTCCCCAGGGGAGGCATAACGAGGAGAAATAACTTTATGGCTCCTTCTTTCTTCCTCATTCCACCTGGGAACGCATCATGATGGAGGTGTGGCATACACCTTTCCAGTCCATGGCGAAGTGTCCCTGTGGTGAGAAGAGCAGGTCAGTGGACACCGGTCACTGAAGAAGAGGGTGTTGGTCCCACAGATATTGACCCAGCCGAAGGCACAGTGGGTATCGGTCAGAGGCTTGCAGGCTTCCTACTGGGGTCTATGGCATAGGACGGGTAGTAATATTTCACATCCCCTCTTTTCCTCTGGTGAAGTTATTTTCGTGAAAGGAGAGCTTTGTAAAAAAAATTCAAGTTTCATCATGTGTCCATCCTGTGTTTATCCTCTTTACTCATTTTGGCCAATAGTTCCTTCTGAAACCTGCCCTGCTATTATAGAAAAAATGTGGGATTCTCCTCTGCCAGTCCACAGCTCTCCTGTCTCCTTTAAGGCAGTGCAGTCAATGCTTCAGACAGGGTGTGCTTTCTGGTTACCGGCACCTGCTCCATCCTGCTGACTCACTCTGTTTGAAATTAAACAAAATAGAATCCACTCTGAAGGTGGTGGTGATCCCTAAAGTGGTGGGGAGCACACAGTGTTGTTTGAATACCCCTCACACACCAACAGGCCCCTTGGTGTCATGCTTCATCATCGGGGCCTTCGCACCCCTCTACGGGATGCGGCGTGCTGCGACTCACGAATACGCAGGAGCACTGATAGTGAATTATGTGTATGTGTGAGAGGGAGAGTGAGTGGTGAGGTGAAAAGTGAATGTTAAAAAATACCTGGCGCGTAGGAAAAATTATTTATTACGTCCTCGGCTGGTATTATTAAAAGGGGTGCAAATGAGGTTGTTAGTTATACGTATTAGGGTATATAAACTTCGGAAGTGCTTCGACATGTTTCGGAGTATGGGAACTACTTCTTCAGGACGAGGATATGCGCACCTATCCTCACCTTACTCACATGGGGTATTGAATGTAAAAGTGTATTCTACAAAAAAACACACAAGGTGAAATGTACCTATAGGTGTTATAGTGTGAATAAGCTCTGTTGCGCCCAATTGGCGTTGAAGGTTCAGAACCTGTAGGATAAACAAAAGCATAATAAAACATCACAGTCGGACGTCCAGGATCAGGAAAAAATAATTCCTTACAAGGGAGGGTAATGTTGAACCAAAAATAAGGTTCAAGGACCCTAGGAAAAAAAGGAAGAAAAAGAAAAGACACACAATAGACACAGACATACACTGATGGAAGATACGCCAACTCTCTTCCCAGATATGTACTAAGGAGGAAGCAAATTCATAGATGTGGCTTACTTATGGATCAAGGTTAGCTGACCTCATGAGTCTTAGCGTAGTATTGGGGGTTTCTTCCTCACTGCTCAAATTTGCAACCTATAAGATGTTAAAGGTTGGTTTTAGGTTCAAGACAATACAGTAACCCTGGATATCTTAGTGGGTACCCCTTGTTTAACCAACAAAACTCACGGTTACTGCATGACCTAGTAGGCTGCCTTCCCCTCAACGCGGCTCCGACGAAGTGTCGAGTCGTGCTTGCCTGTCTCCTTATATACCGCCAAAACTGCTTCAATTAGGTGGTAATTAGAAGCGGAATGATGCCCAAAGAAGGACAGAGTCCCTCCGCAAGGTCTGGTATTGCGCGCTGGACAGGGGCGTGTTGACCCTCACTTTCATGTTACAGTGGAGAGTGATTGAACAACTACCAACGGATGTTGGTTTGTTCGAAAAAGAGCAGAGATGGGTGTTCCGTTTGGGTACGGACATCGCTGGACTGAACGACTCTATTCCTTGGAGCCAATTGCGCTGATACACCTTAACCTATTGGGCTCTTCTTTAAAATGCACACCCTTTTCTGGCTCTTTTTGTATAAGCTGAAAAAGAACCCAGGCACAACCTCCAACAACATGAACACATTTATTTTGGTTGTTTTTTGTCTTTGAACCATAGTTGAGTATTTGATATGAGCCGATCAGTGTGTGCAGATTATGTTTAGTTAACCACTTTTAGGACGGTTATTGAGGTTCCAAACAGCTCTAATCATATGAGCACCACCATGTCCATCTGAGTACATCAAACTATCGAGCCGAGCATGTGCAGATTCTACATAGTTACATCTGCCCGGGTAGCTGATAAGATCGCAGCAGCTCCCATTTTCTTAAACGCGCATGCGTGAATGACAAGCATCTCCACATAGGCTTGCAGACATCTAAACTGGCTTCATACGCATGCGCCTGGGAAACGTGTGCGGGCCTTTCCTGTTTCTCCGCATACGTTACGGGTGACACTGGTTACTGGGCAACTGCGGAGTTCGGAACGTTTACTTTAAGCGCATGCGCCTTATCACTGCCAACACACCCCTGTCCAGCGCGCAATACCGGACCTTGTGGAGGGACTCTGTCCTTCTTTGGGCATCATTACGCTTCTAATTACCACCTAATTGAAGCAGTTTTGGCGGTATATAAGGAGACAGGCAAGCACGACTAGACACTTCGTTGGAGCCGCGTTGAGGGGAAGGCAGCCTACTAGGTCATGCAGTAACCGTGAGTTTTGTTGGTTAAACAAGGGGTACCCACTAAGATATCCAGGGTTACTGTATTGTCTTGAACCTAAAACCAACCTTTAACATCTTATAGGTTGCAAATTTGAGCAGTGAGGAAGGAACCCCCAATACTACGCTAAGACTCAAGAGGGCAGCTAACCTTGATCCATAAGTGAGCCACATCTATGAATTTGCTTCCTCTTTAGTACATATCTGGGAAGAGAGTTGGCGTATCTTCCATCAGTGTATGTCTGTGTCTATTGTGTGTCTTTTCTTTTTCTTCCTTTTTTTCCTAGGGTCCTTGAACCTTATTTTTGGTTCAACATTACCCTCCCTTGTAAGGAATTATTTTTTCCTGATCCTGGATGTCCGACTGTGATGTTTTATTATGCTTTTGTTTATCCTACAGGTTCTGAACCTTCAACGCCAATTGGGCGCAACAGAGCTTATTCACACTATAACACCTATAGGTACATTTCACCTTGTGTGTTTTTTTGTAGAACACACTTTTACATTCAAAACCCCATGTGAGTAAGGTGAGGATAGTTGTGCATATCCTCATCCTGAAGAAGGAGTTCCCATACTCCGAAACATGTCGACGCACTTCCGAGGTTGATATACCCTAATACGTATAACTAACAACCTCATCTTGCATCCCTTTTAATAATACCAGCCGAGGACGTAATAAATATTTTTTCCTACGAGCCAGTTATTTTTTAACCTTCACTTTTCACCTCATCACTCACTCTCCCTCTCACACATACACATAATTCACTATCAGTGCTCCTGCGAATTCGTGAGTCGCAGCACGCCGCATCCCGTAGAGGGGTGCGAAGCGCCCGATGATGAAGCATGACACCAAGGGGCCTGTTGGTGTGTGAGGGGTATTCAAACAACACTGTGTGCTCCCCACCACTGTAGGGATCACCACCACCTTCAGAGTGGATTCTATTTTGTTTAATCGCATTATTGTGGGAGACCGAATCCACTTCCTCCTCTCCCTCCCTCCTCTTGTTGAATTTATCACTCTGTTTGAAGCCATCGCTGATTGTCTATCGGTGTCCACTTCACACTCTCTCCTTGTCGCTTTGCTGTACTCCTCAGTTCACCCTCAAGGTGGAGCAGTAATCTCAGGGTCTCTTTCCTCCAAGACTGCAATTCTGTCCACTCTCCTCGGTTCTCTGTTGCCATGTCTGTCCTCTCCCCTCCTCACAGACCCAACTCCTCCACCGTTCACAGGAAACATGAGCAGCCGGTCAGGACCTGTCAGAGAGCTTCAGCTTGAGACACAATGGCTGTAGTTATCGCCGGCACAGGGGCAAAGCTTCAGATGACCGGTGGGTGGAAGGGTTCCGTAGAGCGATAGGTCAGAGCTCTTTTTAGACCAGTCCGCCATGTTGTCCACCCAGGCCCTACCCCATTAGCGGGTACGTTTGACTTTTGTCGCTTGCATTTACCACTTATTCACCAATGTTTATGTTTCTGTGTGCTATCAGAAACAGATTCCTCTTTGGAATTAAGTAGTTGCCTGCCTACAGAGATTCTATATTATTTGTTTTTTTCCCATTAATGTGCAAATGTAATGATCGTTTTTGGAGTCATATATCTGCAGCGCTACCACCGGGATCTTCTAAAAATCTGTGTGCTTGGAGTTATGAGGCTCTTGCCTCGGTGCTGCAAAACCCTCTCAACTCTTTCATTTCAGGTGCACTGTCAGGACCACATGTCTTATTGCCTCTGCAGAATGATTAAACTCCGAGATGAGGCACACACCACGCACACACACACACGCACATATATATACACATACATATATATACTCACACACACACACACAAACAAACACACACACCCACCAGATAGGAACCATACTATATCTGTGCATACCTCTACATGCACTCAGAACAGACGCAGCACTGACACCACCCTTGGTACCTGTCCTGAAATACAGAACTTCAAGCTTGTCTCCCACCTGAACAGACCTCTCATACACTGCAGTCAATGCACATGTGCCTCACACACATGCAGGGTAGATCTCAGTGGTGCAAGCTTCTCCCATACATAACTGAAACCACATAGATAACAGAGCACCCTTACATCTCACCAGAACAAGTATAGGACGTCCTCCTCATGCATTATCTCACAGCTGTGAGGGAAAAAGGAGATACCCTAGACAAAATACTCTGGTGCAAGGGTGCCTGCGTTGGAGGAATAATGTTTCTTGTGCAGGAAGGTGCTCCTTTCTGCACACAAAACAATTAATGGACTAACTGTTCTCCTTCTATATGTGCTGCATAATGCAGCACATATGGAAAGAAGAAAAAAGGAGGTGTAAGGTTATTTCTCCTCGTTATGCCCCCCCTGGGGAGGTGTAAGGTTTTTTCTCCTCGTTATGCCTCCCCTGGGGAGGTGTAAGGTTATTTTTCCTCGTTATGCCTCCTCTGGGGAGGTGTAAGGTTATTTCTCCTCGTTATGCCTCCCCTTGGGAGGTGTAAGGTTATGTCTCCTCGTTATGCCTCCTCTGGGTAGGTGTAAGGTTATTTCTCCTCATTATGCCTCCTCTGGGGAGGTGTAAGGTTATTTCTCCTCGTTATGCCTCCACTGGGGAGGTGTAGGCATTTCACCCCCCCCGGTTTACAAGTCAGTGTAAATCTGGGAATGCATCAAAATCCATGGGTATTGCGTGAGAACACCCCCCACAACTCCCATGAAACACATCTTTGATGCACAGTAAGGCGACGCAGCAACTTGTGCTGCTTTGCCTCACTCCATAACTACAAGTAATCTACCCTCTGTGTCCCCGACCGTGTGTATGGCCTTGTAGATATGGGTCTGCACTCAGCACCACTGATGCATTAAATAAAAATGATGCACAGCTGGTGCAATGGGCCTGTGAATAAGTCCATCTGACGTCATACATGTCCAAAGTACAGTCGGGATGGAGATCATCACATTGAATCTCAACGCAAAAAAAAATCTGGATTCGTCATTCCCTCACCCCAAGATATGAGCTTCCCATGAGATAGAACGATCACCTGAACAGCACTGGTATCTCGCCTGAATAATCACTGCGTCTAAATCCCTATGAGTCACCCTAGATCCAAAACTAACCTGTAATCCACATGTTAAGGCCATAGGCAAAACAACCAGATACATCGAATGCCACCAGGACAGAGGGTCAGAGATTTGGCAATCTGCCAAAAAGTAGTGATGCCCCATCTGCCATACCTAGAGTACCATAGACATTAACACACTCTTATTATGAGTGGACAAGGCATGCGCCACCTTTAAGAGTGGTGTGGCTCACTGGTTAGAGGCGGCAGACCTGTAAGCAGAAAACGGCCCGGGACCAGGGTTCAATTCCCGACTCGGCAGGGTCGTGGACCAGGGTCAAAACGGACTCAATAACACACTCGGCAACTCTGGGCATTAAGCTTGCCTCATCTCTACAACGGCCCCCCACAGACGCCGGGGATGCCTGGTTTCACCTTGGAGATACCCAGAAAGGGACCATCTTACAGGGAAAACCAGGACGGGTTCCCCAGCGGTCCTCAGCGCCAGGATACTCCATGGAGTCGCAGTGCGCTTTACAAGTACACACACATTTACATTTACAGATGATGTGCTACAATTACAGAACTCTAAATAAGGCTCCTTATAGAAATACTCTGCTCTGTCCCCAAAGACAGACTAGGTCAGTGATAAGTGTAGGCATCCAAATGTACGCTTCCCCTGCATTGGGGTCTCATCTTCATGATGTAAGGATCATGGACCTGATACACAAAGCTAGGCTGCCTTTACAAATGGGAGTTAACTATTTAAAGTTGAGCCAAGTATTTCCCTATTGGATTCCTTCACTAAGATAGCGGGCAGAGTTATTCTGGACCGGTTCCTGGAGTGGGCGGAGGAGAACTCTGTTCTGTCTGATCTTCAGTATGGCTTTCGTTCCGGTCTGGGGACAGTAGAACAGGGTTTGAACTTGCTAATGCTGGCCGGGAAATACACAAGGGAAAAACAGGGCAACTTGTTTCTGGCCTTTGTAGATCTCTCGGCCGCCTTTGATTGTGTGGTCCACTCTAAACTGTGGTTAATACTAGAACAACTTGGGGTTGAATCTAACATTATTTATTATCTTAAACGTTTTTATAGCAACGCGTTGGCCCGCGTTCCCTTTTGCCTAAATGGAGAATGCACCGACAAAATTGCAATCAGGAGCGGGGTCAGGCAGGGCTGTGTCCTGGCCCCCTTCCTTTTAAACTTGTATATAAATGGATTGGAAGACGTCTTGTGCAAAGATAGCTTGGATCCCCCATTTGTAGGAGGCCGCCCAATACCAGCACTTTTGTACGCTGACGACGCTGTACTTATGTCACGTACTCAAGTGGGCTTACAGCGGGTGGTTGACAGCTTTTCCCGCTTTATGAACGAGCTAGGCCTGAAAGTCAATACATCAAAGACTTTCACTATGTATTGTGGTAGGCAAAATAAATCCAACAGGCCAATTTTTATAGCAGGACAGAAGCTCGAATTTGCCAAGCATTTTTCTTATCTCTGGATACTTTTTGCCCAAAATGAGATGTGGACGCAAGCTGTTTCTGTTAAAAAGCTTGAGCTTTTTCGATCGACCGCTGCTCTTAAAATCTTCTCAAGTAAACTAGGGACTAGACCCCCAGCAGAATTAATTCAAATCTATAAAGCCAAATGCGCAGCCGGTGCCACCTATGGTAAAGGGGTTTGGGGTTTTGCAAACTCCGCGCCTATTCAGGTTGCTGAAAATTCTTCAAAATATTCCTGGCACTCCCCAAAAGCTCCTCTAATTTTAATTGTCACTCAGAATTAGGCCTTTTTTACATAACAGACCTGATTAAAATAGAGCCAGTGCTGCTATGGCACAGACTCTGGACACAAGAAGCCACACATTTAAACAGAGATGTCCTGATAGACATTTTAAAATTAGAGGGCGCTACTAAAATACCATGGGTGAAGTATGTTTCTAATTTTTTAAAAGACATTGGGAGAGAAGAATATTTTCTGAATCCTATGGATATCTCAGCAATCTCATGAAAAGATTTGAAGAAGGAGTGTCTAGCCCTCTTGGATTCCCACAGGACTGCTGCGGAGATCTTTAAACCTTCTGTCCAGCAGCATCAATTGGTTTTAGCAACTTTTAAGATTCAGCCCTACTTAATCTATGTAACTAATAATTATGAGCGCTTTTTACTTTCGCGCTTTAGATTTGATATTTTCCACAGATTGGTTAGTTTCCCTATGATTAATAATTGGACGCACGATCTACCTCTTTGCCCTTGTGACAATATCTCACCCCAGAGTACCATTCATGTATTCCTATTTTGTAAATTGTTTGATGAAATGAGGAAAAATGTCTTATTGCCATTTTTAAGAGAATTAGGACTTTGTCATTGCCGTGCGGCGATGATTAGTATTCAAGCCCTGGACAACCATGTATGTGTAGCAATAACAACTTTGTACTTAAAAAATGTGATGATCATTAGGAAACGTATGGTCATATAACTGCACTTTATAATTGTAATTGTTTCTCCCCCTTGTACTTGACTTCTATGAATTTAATGAATTCCTGTATTTTTATATATGTACCTTTTTTAATATTGTAATTATGCAATTTTTATACGTGTACTTTTATGATTGGATCTAACAATCGAATAAAGATATTTTGAATTGAAGTCGAGCCAATCAATAGAGCCAGGATGCCGCCCTGTGAACCACTCCAAAAGTCAGAATAATGCGTAAGACCTTATGTGTGCTGGGTCAGCCTGACCTTGCTGCCATGGGGTGTGAATCGTTCTACTACTTGTGCATGTATAAGGAACTGTGAAGTGGGAAGCCTGCCTTCCACCCCAGGTCCTCGAGAGATCTTAATCTACTCTCTGCATAACAGTCCCTGACTGTGTGTTTGTCCGCCACAGTCTAGTCACGCATCATGCTAGACTGTAAGTAGGCCCCTGGCGGCATTGGCAGGCCCACCAGCGGTAGGACTGGAGAGTAGGGGCACAGCTGCCCAGCCCCAGCGACTGTGCCCAACATTGTAGTGTGATTTGCAGTAGTTTGAGTGTCCATCCTCTAGTGGTTCATGCCCCCAGCCCGAGCCGCAGTGGCCATCCACAATCAGGGTGTTCACCAGAGGGCCTCAGTTCCACTCTGTGGCTGTCCTCCAGCCAGCTGGCCAGCCATGGTGTTTGTGCTCCTATGTGGCACAGCTCATGGTGATTGACCCGCAGTTCACCTTCCAGTGTCGGTGCTGAATAGTGCGCAGCTATGCCCTGAAATAATGCCACCCCATATCGATTAACACAACAAGGTGTCTAGAGAACAAAACCAAGACCGGGGTTTCCAGAGCGGGATTTGCAAAATAATAAAGCAGTCTGGGCAGGATCATCATGTTCGTAAGTGATACTCGTGCCATCAAAAGTGAGCCTCAGTGTGCGTCAGAATACCACCCTCGCTCGTCGTGTTCTGAGCACACCCCCAGGATTCCCCTCCCGCTGTGCGTGTCCTTAAAGAAAACTCAGATCCCGAGATCAGGGAACGTTTGAGGCTCCCAAGACAGCTTATTATGTGGATCCCCTCAGGTGGAACTGTGGGGATCTTGTAGATCATCTTGGGTGGGACTGTGGTGATCTCATGAATCTCCTGATAGAGGGCTGTGGTGATCGAGTGGATCCCCCCATGTGGGACTGTGGTGATCTTGTGAATCCACGTGGGTGGGACTGTGGTGTTCTCATGGATTACCTCAGGTGGGACAGTGGCGATCTCATGGATCCCCTTGTATGCAGCTGCAGTGATCTCATGGATCCCCAGGTGGGACTGCAGTGATAGAGTGGATCCCCGTGGCTGGGACTGTGGCTGTCTTGTGGATCCCCTCGGGTGGGACTGTGATGATCTCATGGATCCCCTCGTATGGGGCTGCAGTGATCTCATGGATCCCCAGGGTGAGACTGTGCTGATCTCATGGATCCCCTCATATGGGGCTGCAGTTGATCGAGTGGATCCCCCAGATGGGACTGAGGTGATGTTGTGGATCCCCTTGGGTTGGTCTGTGGTGATCTCATAGATCCCCTCAGGTTGGACTGTGGTGATCTCATGGATCCCCTTGGGTTGGACGGTGGCGATCTCATGGATCCCCTCGAATGGGACTGCGGTGATCGAGTGGACCCCCATGGGTGGATCTGTAGTGATCTTGTGGATCCCCACAGGTGGGACTGTGGTGATCTTGTGGATCCCCATGGGTGAGATTGTTAGAGAAGAGGAACTGTCTTTGATGGTGAAATAAACCCACGCAGAAGTTTTCTGCAGAAGAGTGACCAACTCTAACCACAGACCCAGTGTCTCGTGCCTGTGTGACTCTCGATGGGGTACGAGCTGTTTGCCCTGTTTTTACCAGTCCCAGGCTCCCTTATATAGCAGTGTTACCCATTTGGCTCACTTTGGGCCCATGGTCATGCAGGTCATAATTTTGTGCACGTTTCTCCACTGTAAGGTATCAAAGGCCTTACGCAAGTCCACTGAGAGTACCACTGCCTTTGGGGCTGTATCTCCTGCAACACTCTGTACAGGCGCTGGATGTTCAGAGCGGTGTTGCGAAGCAGAATAAAGCCATTCTGATCCTCGTGGATCAAGATGTATATATGGGGTTGTAGGCGGGTAGCCAGGACTTTGCTAAGGATTTTGTAATCTAATGTGAGCATTGACAGGGGGCAATATGAAGAGGTGTCCATTGGGTCTTTCTCGGGCTTCAACAAAGCAATCAACAGTGCTTCTCAACAGGCTGGTTTTAGGGCACCCGCCTCCCACACCGTGTTATATAGAGTCACCTGTTGGGGTACCAGCGCTGAGCAGAACAAAGGGTAACATTCCCCAGGCCGCCCACCCACCCAGGGGACTACCCTAATGCTAATTACTTAATGACTCCCCTGATCTCAGGCTCTAAAGTCAATTGGCCAAGGTCCCACTGGGCTGCATATGAGAGGTGAGGCAGGGTCACCCCGCCAGGAACCCCTTTCTCATAGTTTCTCCAGCCTCAGCCAATCTGTCAAGTTCTTGAGGAGCTGGGAGTGGTGACCTTCTTAGTAATGGGCATTGTTTTTGTGGAGTACTGCTTGAGAGAGTGAATCATAGGTCTGTATTTTGGATCATAAACACCATGACTTTGCCTATATCTTTATGCATCCTCATGTCCTTCGATGTAATGCAATTTTTTA
Source organism: Lissotriton helveticus (assembly GCF_964261635.1). NCBI lineage: Eukaryota > Metazoa > Chordata > Amphibia > Caudata > Salamandridae > Lissotriton > Lissotriton helveticus. Next base: position 17,264,635 of record NC_136068.1, on the reverse strand, counting down.
TTTTCCTTTGTGTATGTAAAGCGCTCTGATACCCATGGGTCTAGCTAGCGCTATATAAAACTT